>NC_136430.1:233062443-237862443 GCF_052849685.1 Lactuca virosa
ATATCATCATGGATCTTTATGGAAAGAGGACGAAAAATCGTGAACAACGGTATATTCAGTTTTTTTTTCGATAAAAAACTTGGCCTAAAAAATTTTTAAATGAAAAAAAGGAAGTAGGTTTTGTTATAATCCGGTACATGTGCGTCCATTATAAAAGTTTACAACCCTTCCTTTTGCCGTTGATCGCTTTAAATTCCGACGCTTTGGATTGGTTCCTTGGTTAATAATGGTTCTCTATTGAACTTTATATATATATATATATATATATATATATATATATATATATATATATATATATATATATATATATATAGGGTGAGGTTCAACAGAGAACCATGATTAACCAATGAACCAAGGAACCAATCTTTTTTTCAACTTTTACAACTTATTTTTTTTCAAAAAAAAAAAAAAAACTAAAAATACAGAAATTCATAACTTTGTATCTTTTTTCCAATGATATCAAATTCGATTTTTTTACGTCAAATTCACAATGTGAATCTTTAAAAATTCACAACGTGAATCCGGAAAATATTTTTCACATTCACAATGTTAATATATGAATTTAGATATTTTTAGATTTTTTTTTTCGGTAAAGAATAAGCTCTACAAATTGAAAAAAAGATTTGGTTCCTTGAATAACCAATAATTATGGTTCTCTATTGAACTTTTCCCTATATATATATATATATATATATATATATATATATATATATATATATATATATATATATATATAATCTAACATTATATATTTTACAATATTTCAATGTAAAATATATTAAAGTACTTGTTTTAAAAAATTAGAATATTACACGTATTTAATTTTTATAAAACACTAGAATATTAGAATATTTCTTTAGAAAAATAGTGGTTTCATGGTCTTATAAAATTAGGCCGTCTCACATGAATATATATATATATATATATATATATATATATATATATATATATATATATATATATATATATATATTTGATCGATGTTTTAATTTTAATAATCCAAGAAAAATTTTCCAATTTTTTTCCTCTACGTTATAGTGTTATGCTCGATTTTATGATTTGTATTTTTTTTTTATATTTTTTTCAATTTTTTTAATGTGCCTCACGAGATCCTCACCGAAAAAATAATCCTTACCGAAACCGGACCGCGGACCGTGTATGTGTGTGTATATATATATATATATAAAAGAAGATACAAAACATGTGTCTTATATAAAGTGAAATACTTCAAAGTAGATATCGTTAGCAAGATGTATGACTCGCCTTTTATTATAAAATATGCATATAGCATTTGAAGGTCATCATTCTCCACCATCAATACCTTGTCTTATTTATCCACTTCCATTTTTGAAACCCACATCCTACATTTTTCCAGTATCACCGACAAAGCCACCTACAAGATGTCCCACATTACTTTCGAGTTGTTGTTGAATACTCTCGAGCGTTCCTTCAGCGCTTGATATTAGTGATGCATATCCACCGAATTGAAAAGAAACGCCATTTAAGATAGCAGCATTTTCCTCAGAATTTATAATAGCATTCTGGGCAGTTCCTGCGTAACCCGCGCTTAGTGAAATTTCCAAGTTGAGCCTTGAAATAGCCCCATTAGTAGCTATAATAATTCCCCTAATCACTTGTGCAGAACTATCCCTGTGACGTTCATTTGTAGAATTGTCATAATCTACAAGCCTTTCTACAAGACTGGTCTCGGCATGTCCTTCTGTATGTGCTATGTCATTCAATCCACATGATATTGTTGTTGTGGGAACACAAAGATCATTACTAATACCCGCACCATGTTCAAATGATGTCTTCTTCTCTTCAACAAGCTTTTTACAACAAACAGCCTTGGAAGTCAATAACCCCAAAACTACAATAATAAAAGTGTTAAGAACCATCGTATAGGCTTTTCTAAAATTTCTAATGATGAATATAAATATAAATAAGTGATAACAATAACACATATATATATATATATATATATATATATATATATATATATATATATATATATATATATATATATATATATGATCTGTTTCCTATGAATAGTCATTTTCAAGTAAGAACTCGTGAAAACACCTTAAAAGAATTAAAAAAAATCTAAAAAAAATACAAATTATAAAATCGAACATAGATCTATGTACGGGAGAAAAAAAATTCGAAAAAAAAATAGCATCATTAAAATTGATCTATGATTCAATTTTAATTTTTTCTTTTGCGTCATTATGATTCATGATTCAATTTTAATGATCTTTTTTTTTCTAATTTTTTTTCGTCCGGACGTAGATCTGTGCTCGATTTTATGATTTGTATTTTTATTTTTATTTTTTTCAATTTTTTAAGGTGTCCTCACGAGTCCTCACTTTAAAATGAGTCGTCACCCGATCTTATATCTCTCTCTCTCTCTCTCTCTCTCTCTCTATATATATATATATATATATATATATATATATATATATATATATATATATATATATATATATATATATATATAGGTTTAGGTTCTATGGAAAACAAAAAAACCCTAAAAACCATAAAAATGCATAAAAAAAATACTTAGAGATTACAAAATTTTTTTTTGAATTTTTTTAACAAAAAAATCGCAGCTTTTAACATAAAATCGCTGAAATTTTTTTTGAAAATTTTTTTTTTTTACAAAAAAAAATTGATTTTTTATTTTTTTTTCAGCGAAATTGTCAAAAAGGCTGCGATTTTTTGATAAAAAAAATTCAAAAAAAAGATTTGTAATGTCTAGGTATTTTTTTATGCATTTTTATGATTTTTAAGGTTTTTTTGTTTTCCAAATAACCCTTCACTATATATATATATATATATATATATATATATATATATATATATATATATATATATATATATATATAGTGAGGTGCAATAAAGAACTATTACTAACAAGGAACCAATGAATCAATCGTGACAGCGTCGACAATCATAATGATTAACGGTCAAATGAATAGATGTACACTTATAAATTAGACGCACATATACCGGATTATACCATATACCTACCTTTCTACCAAAAAAACTCACATTTTTTTCGTTTAATTTTTTTAGTCCAGGTTATTTATTGGAAAAAAATCAAATATAGAATTATTCATGATTTTTGGTCCTTTTTGCATATACATCTATGTTGATATATAAAAAAAACTTTTTTTTATTTCGAAAGAAACTCACTTTGTTTTATTTTTTTTTCAATATTTAAGTTTATTTTTATTAAAAAAAACTAATTATACCAAAAATCTAAATTTCTTTGTCCTCTATTAATAAACATGAACATTAATTAAAAAAAACTTGATCAGTTCAAATTCATATTGTGAATACAAAATGTAAATATTTCAATTTTAAAATTCATAATATAAATCAGACTTACTATTTCAACTCTATGATCATTCACAAACTAAGTGATATTTATGTATGAGTCCAAATATATTTCCATGTAATTTTATACTACCGCCGTCCCATATTAGCAATCCATGTTTCTTTTTTAGTTTTTTCAAAATAATATCCTAATTCTAAAAATAAATATCATTTTTTACTAAAATACCTTTCATTATCAATTTATCTACCATTAAATTAAATGCAACAAATGAGTAAAATTGTAATTTCATTTAATAAAGTTAGTGGTAATTAATGTTTTCTTAATCTGTGTATTTTTTGTCTGTAGACAATAATTTTGGGACGGAGGGAATAATATTTTAACATTTTGATTACTCGTAAATTAGTTTTGTAAAATCAACAAATGGATTTATTCAGATTGTGAATCTGAACTGTATATATAATTTAGTTTTCAGAATTCAATATGCGAATCTGAATTACTATTATTTATACTGTCAATCTATGCAGCAAATTCAAAATGTGAAACTGGACACATTTACAGTGTAAAGCTAAACTGAAATTTCATTTTTTTAAACATCAAGACGAATCTATATTTAGAGAGTATCAAAAAATATGAATTTTGTTATATTTATAAACTTTTCTTTGATAAAAAGTAGACCTTAAATTTCAAAAAAACAAAGAAATTGAAGTGAGTTTTTTTTAAACAAAAAAAGTTCATTTTTTTATATATCAATATGGATCTCTATGAAAAGATGAAGAAAAATATAAACAACAGTATATTCATTTTTTCGATAAAAAACATGACCTAAAAGAATTAAACTAAAAAAATGAATTGAGTTTTGTTAAAATCTAATGCATGTGGATCCATTCTAAAATTCTACAACCATTCATTTTCCCATTGATCACTTTAAATTCCGAAGCTTTGAATTAGTTACTTATTTCCATGATTAATATATGGGAAAAGTGAATATACCCTAGAAATTTCACCATATATGCATTGTAATCATCCAATGTTCTTAAAATTCAACTCCTAACTTGATTTACTTTCAACAATTTTAGAAATTTCACCATTATCTTCTTCTTACGTATTTTTCATTTGCAACTATAATATATATAGTCATGATAGGTGTTCGGGATAAAGATATGATGTAAGACGAATATAATAGTGAAATTTCAAAAATCTTAAACGTAAATCAAGTTAGGTGTTGAAGTTTATGATCTGTACTACATACTTGAAGATACTAGTGTTTTTGTTTATTTTTGTTCTTATTTTTTTGGTTTTTTTTTTATTTTTCTAATTTTTAAACTAAATACCGGTTTGAAATTTTAATGTTCAATAATTATAAAAATTTGAATAAGAAGAATATTAAGGGTTATAATATTTTCCGTTCATACTTTTTTGAATCAAATCATTTTTGAAGCATATGATTTTTATCAATAATTTATTCAATTAAATAAATTTTTTGTTCAAAAAAAACATTGTAGATCATATATATTTTGAATCATTTAATTTTAAATCATAAAAGATATAATTAAGGATTATAAAATATTTGAGTCTATATATTTTTAGATCATAACAAATTAAAGATCATAAAAAAGTTGAATCAAAACTTTTCGTCTGAATCGTAAATATTTTCAATAAACACATTTTGGATCATATTATATTCAATATTTTTTAAAAAACTAATATTTCTTAAAGTTAAAAATTAACACTTCAAAAACTTATTTTTGAGAAATTATTTTTACAAATTCATTAGTATATTAAGTATCCCTTAAATTTTTATGATTTTTGAAGAATTACTTTTTCTAGGTATTTTCATAAAAAAATATTTTTTTTTTCAAATTTTTATGATTTTCTTCGTTTTGTAGAGAATTAAATTTTAAGAAAGATTTTTTCAGATTATTTTTTCAAATTAAGAAAAGTTATGGCTAAAACAAATTAGGGAAAAAATAATAATATGAGCCTATAAGTATACACATGTCGGGGAGAGAAACTAAGTGTGTGTGGGTCACGTATCTTGCGTGTATGGATCAGTAAATCTTCAATCTCCATTTGGTTTTTAACGAATTTAGCCCTTTAATTTTAGCATTTTATTGGTATTTTGGATTTTTACACAAAACAATTTTTGCAATTTCGAAATTAAAAAATATATTAGATTAATCTTAACCACTCAATATTTATAATAAAAGGCCAATATTTGTCCTTACGGTCTTCGGTGGACGGTTGTGACCAGTGTAATAAAAAAATATTGATTTTACTTTGTTTTATATCATTATTATGTAATTTGTTGTCATATTAGCATTATACAATGACAAATCTACCTAATTAAAAAAAATAATGAATAAAATAATAACAATAGATTAAAAGACAATAAAATAAAAGAATAGCAATCCATTAAAACACAATTAAATGAAATCTAGTTCAAAACAGAAAAAGTTAAATCTATTGCTCTAAAGCTATTGCTCTAAGATGTTGTAATTCAAAGGTGCTAACCATTGTATTTGCATAATATTATGCTTGTAAGGTATAAAAAAGAACAATTAATACATTAAGTGGTGCTTCATGGATGATAATTAATGCCAAACATATTAAAAACTATATGAAATAATATTCCAATTAGGCCTGTCGAAAAAACCCGAAACCCGTTCTACCCACCCGACCCGTTCCGAATTCGGGTAGAATGGGTCGGGTAGAACGGGTAACGGGTATGAACATTCGGGTAATAGGTTAACCCGATAATAATATAGGTTGGGTTTTAGGTATGAATATTTATTTTCGGGTATACCCGAATACCCGAATTCGTTTTTTAAATAATACTAAATATATAATGCAGTCATGTACGCACACTTCAAATAAACCAAAACCCTTCGTTTCCTTCTTATGAACGACGACCTGACAGTCGACCCAAACTTGCAAAGGGAATACGACGCTGAAGCTGAAGTCCTGAACTGTCATCACAATTCTCAATTTCTCACTATCGCCCGACATCACAATTCTCAGTTTCTCAGTTTACCCTTAACCCTCATCGACTCCTCATCGACTCCTCAATTTGTATAGGATTGGGAGAAGTTGGTACGTCTAATTAAAGCTCGGATTGGATATGGAAATGAATATGGCAACGTGAAGATGCAATAATTTTTTTTTGTTATGTTTAGACTTTTATGTTTTGAGTTGGGTTATGACTTATGAATTTTATTTTTTTTGTTATGTTTAGACTTTTATGTTTCGAGTTGGGTTATGACTTATGAATTTTACTCTTTTGTTATGTTTAGACTTTTATTGTTTAGTTGGGTTGTGTTTAGACTTTTTTTGTCGTGTTTAGACTTTAATTATTTAGACTTCTTTTGTTGTGTTTAGACCTATAATTCCATGCTAATCATATTTATGGTTTTTTCTTTTTTTTTTTTAATCAAAATTTGGAATGGAATTAAAAAAGTACATAACATATTATAATGATTTGTATTGTTATTATATATATACTTGTTAATTGTATGGAGTATTTTCCTACCCAATTCTTTATTAAACCAACCAACATGTAAAAAAAAATTATCAATAAGTGTCATTTAAGAAATTTCGGGTATACCCGATAATAACCCGATCCGACCTCAAACTCGAATACCCGAAACCCGAAAACCCGAATTACAATATAGGTCGGGTATCGGGTATTATTTTCTTTAGGAAATACTTGTTCTACCCGAAACCCGAAAATTTTACCCGTTCGACACCCCTAATTCCAATAACTTAGACAACTCGTGCAAGACAGGCAAAAAGATTCATACATATCCCACCATGTTGTAACATCTTGTATCTCTAGGTTGATCTAGATGTATTATAACCTTTAGGGCTCCAACTACAAGACAAATGTAAAAATGTAAAATGATTAAAAGGATTTTTTTTTCTCATTCGTGATTTATAAACTTTGAAGACATGTCCATAAAGGTTAGATGATTATAAGAAGAATTAGCAACATTTAACCACTAACTTATTCAATTCAACCTAAGTAACCTTATCAACATCATTAAAATTGCTTAAATAATTTATAGTTGTACGCGTTTAACAATGGGAAATTACTTCACATTTATGAAGGAATATCATTACATGAAAATTTTTTATAGCAAAAGACTACAAACCAACCAACTAAAATTATCAGATTTGAAATGGTCACATAGATATTTTTTTGGGAAAAAGGGTAAAACCAACCAACTACTAAAAAGTCTCGGATTTGAATCGAATTGAATATTTTTTTTATAGAAAAAGATTTCAAACCAAATACATCTTATTAGGAAAAAAGGGTAAAACCAAATGACTAAAATTCTCGGAATTCAGCCGAAACGTTTTGACCATAGAAAATGGGGATTCTACCTATTTGCAAGAAAAAAAAACTATTCAAAAGGTAAAAACCTTATGAAAATCGGGATAAAACCGATAAGCATTGCAATTTTATAAGGAAAAATGCTAAATCAAAATCGATCAGTTCTTTTTGATTTCCAACTTTGGTGAATATCATAACTACATTTGAACACCTTCCATATATGATAATTCCATATATGATAATTCCCAAACTGTACTTTAGTCAAGTAGGAGAGAAAAAACCAATTCTTAACTTCCAAATTCCAAGGGTCAAACCTGTTTGGAACTTTGATGCTTCGCGTGCCACTATGTATTCTGATTCACAAGTAGAATCAATCACTGTCTCCTGTTTGGAACTTTTCCAGGTTACCGCTCCTACATTAAGAGTAAACACCCAGCCAGATTAAGAACAAAAGTTATCTATGTTTGTTTGGAAGCTGACATCACTATACCAAGTTACTCATAAGTTATCACTCCCACCAAGCACAGGGACCCAATCCTTAGTTTTTCGCAGATACTTAAGAATATTCTTAAATGCTATCCAATGAGCTCTACCCGGATTCCCCAGATAACGAACCATTGTCAAAGCAAAAGACACATCAGGGCGAGTAAATGTCACAATATACATGATATATCCAACAGCGGAAACATATGTAACTCTACTCATTTCTACTATCTCTGCATCGGTACTCGGGCTTTGAGTCTTACTCAGCTTGGTATTACTCTGTATAGGTAGTTCTCCTTTCTTAGAATTATCCATACTAAAACGTTTTAATACCTTTTCCAAGTAAGTACTTTGACTAAGTCCAGTTAGTCTTTTACTCCCGTCGCTCAAAATCCTTATCCCCAGAATATAAGCAGACTCTCCCAGATCCTTCATAGTGAAAGACTTTCCAAGCCAAGACCTAACCTCTTGTAAAGTTGGAATGTCGTTTCCTATAAGAAGTATGTCATCAACATACAATAGTAGAAAGTTTACTATCCTCCCACTAGCTTTGACATATACACAAGATTCATCTTCACTTCTAGAGAATCCAAACTCCTTCACATTCTCATCAAAGCAAAGATTCCATCTACGAGAATCTTGTTTCAGTCCATATATTGATTTTTCAAGCTTACACACTCTATTCGGATACTTTGCGTCTAGAAAACCCTCTGACTGGTTCATGTAAACATCCTCAACTAACTTCCTATTAAGGTAAGAGGTTTTGACATCCATCTGTCAAAATTCATAGTCATGAAATGCAGTTATGACTAGAATTACCCTAATATATTTAATCTTAGCTACTGGTTAGAAGGTCTCATCATAGTCAACCCCTGGGGTTTGAGCCTTGAAAGTGTGTACCTTTCCGTCCATGTCGGTCTTCTTCTTGAAGATCCACTTGCACCTAACTATCTTACGACGTGGTACATTATCAACCAAATTCCAAACTTGATTGTCATACATGGACTTGATCTTGCTATCCATTGCCTCTTTCCACTTGGCTGACTCAGGTCCTGCCATTGCTTCCTTATAGTTAGCTAGTTCATCCAAATTTATCAGTGTACTATCAATTATAAACGTATCACCATTTGTAGTGATATGGAAACCATACAACTCCAGTTACATTCTGATTCTAGTGGAACGCCTAAGAGGTAATGATTCGTTAATTGGTTCAACTGGAATTTCTTCCTCAGGTTGAGCCCTAGCATTTTTAGAAGTTCCTTCATCGTTTGAATCTTAAACCTCTTCAAGATCAATTGTACTCCCACTGTCCTCTTTACATATGAACTCTCTCTATTTCTCTCTCTCTCTCTCTCTCTCTCTCTCTCGAAATTCCCCTTCGTGCTATGAAGACCACATTAGTACCAGGTCTGTAGAACAATATCCAAAGGGCTTCTATGGGTAGCCGATGAAAATTCATCTCTCACTTCGAGGTTCAAGCTTGTTGTGAGTCTCTCATCTAACGAAAGCTACACAACCCCAAACCTTGATATGTGCTAACAACAAAACCTTCCCTATCCATAACTCGTGAGTTGTTTTGGAAAATTTCTTTGTTGGGACAAGATTATGAATGTGGGCGGCAGTATCTAAGGCATACCCCCCCCAGAATGAGATTGGAAGTGAAGCTCAACTCATCATGGAATGAACCATGTCTAACAATGTCCGATTACGCCTCTCAGCCACACCATTAAGTTATAGTGTGCTAAGAGGTGTCAATTATGAAACTATTCCACATTCCTTAAGGTAGTCGTTGAACTGGATACTAAGATACTCACCGCCTCTCTCGGAACTAAGCATCTTTATCTTCCTTCCCAATTGATACTCGACTTCATGTTTAAATTCTATGAACTTTTTAAAACTTTCTGACTTATGCTTGATTAAGTATATATAGCCATATCTGCTATAATCATCAGTAAAAGTCTCATAGAATCTATTTGCATACCTTGTGGCGGATCTGAAGGGCCCACATACATTTGTTTGTATGAGATCCAACAATCCTTCACCTCCTTCACAAGAACCAGTGAAAGGTGATTTTGTCATCTTTCCCAATAAACAAGACTCTCATGCATCATCTGACCTTAAGTCAAATGATTCCAACACTCCATCCTTTTAGAGTTGGGCCATGCATTTCTTGTTAACGTTTCCAAGACGACAATGTCAAAAGCATGATTTTTCTATACCATTAGACGAATCGATTTGAAAAAACACTTCTTCCAAAATTGTCTACAATCATCATAGTTTCATGCACACCATCACAAGGTAAAGCTTCAAAATAAAAAAATACCATTTTTATAAGCATAAATAGAACCATTCTCATCATTAAAATAATATATAAAACCTTGTTTAAATAAAACATGAAATGAGATGATGTTTCGTGTCATCTCTGATGAGTAGCAATAATTTATTAAATCTAACCCTAACCCACTACTAAGCACTAAGCTATAAACTCCAATCTTGGTGATAGGTGAAGATCGCCTATTCCCCATTATCAAGTTCATCCTTCCATGATCCACATCCCCACTTCTTCTTAGCCACTTCAAATCAGAACAAATGTGAAATCCACATCTTGTATCAAGGACCCAAGAACTACAATGTGATGAGTTATTAGATAAGATAGTGTAAATACCTGCCGAGGTTGGGATCACCTTGCCATCCTTGATGTACTGCAAGTATTTTGGGCAGTTACGCTTCCAATGCCCCTTGTCATTGCAATAGAAGTAATTGGGTCCTGTACTTGACGACCCAACTTGGAACTTTCCCTTCCAGTTTTTCTTTGGAGGACCTTTCCTCTTTTTCCCTTTCCCTTTCCTTATGGTGCACTAGTATGAGTGGAGGCAATACCTTTTCCCTTCATTCTTGCTTCAGTTGTTCGCAGGAGGTTGGGAAATTGTGACAAGGTAGTTTCATTGTTGTTCAAATGATAGGTCAATATAAATTGATCATAACAACTTGGTAGGGAGTTTAACACTACGTCGATTGCTAACTCTTCTTCAAAATTCACATTGAGTTTGATTAGCATTTCTACGTATCGTTGCAATCTCTGAACGTAGCTACTAACAGACTCACCCTCCTTCATCTTGCTACCAATGAGGGACTTTACCACTTCTTATTTTTCCTGACAAGCTTGCTTATGGTATTTCTACATTAGGTCCTTGTTCATATCGTACGACTAGTAATCCTCATAGTGCCTTTGCAATTCTAGAGTCATTGTGGCCACCATGATGCACACAACTTTTGTGGCATCATTATAATGTTTCTTGTAGTCAGCCAAATCATCAGGAGTGGCGGTCTCTTCGTCAATTTCATCCAATGGTTTTTCGAGGACATATTCCTTGTCCTCAAAACGAAGCGCCATTTTGTTGTTGCACATCCATTTGTTGTAGTTGGTGCCATCCAATTGCACCTTCGAGCAGATGTTCAACAGTGAGAAGTTGTTATTGTTGTTGGAGGATGAGCAACCAGAAGCATCAGTTGGAGTAGACATCTTAAAGAGAAGAAAGATAGTTTTAGTTAGATAAGAATAATCCTCATTATAACACCCAAAATGAAATATCAAGGCTAGGATCCAACTAAATAATTCACAACTTAGAAAAGGGATGCCGAAATCTAATTGTGAATTACATATGTCACACCCCCAAACCGGAACGGCGGAAACGTTCGGGGGCGGAGGACGTCATGTTTAGTATCACAACACATGCATCATAGTAATCAAAGTAACAAACAACCATTGCATTAATATTAATGTGTTTACAAAGTATGTGATTCACAAAAGATTGACTCCAAAAGTAAATAACAAAACAAGACATGAAGCTACTATGCTCCATCTTCTGAATCCCTGTGCGCGTACATGTCTACTAGTTTCCTGAGAATACAAGTTATTTTGAAAGAGTAGATCAGCATTTAAGCTGGTGAGTTCATAAGTATTTTAGTGTCAGAAGTTTGCATTAGTTTAACGAAAAGTAAACTGTAAGTTCTTTTTAGAAAAGTTTGCCTGTTCCTCCAGAAAATCCTATATTTTCTGATATGATGAATGAAAGTAAAATGACTCTACAATTCCTTCTATGAGTACTAAATGGATACAAGTTATATACAATTTAGAGTAAACAGACAATCGATTGGGTGAATCTGCCCTAAGCCCACAACCAAACAAGGAACAGGGAATGAGGCGGAAGTCACACATCCCATTGTTTGTTAAATCTTCATTGTATATAACCCCGATGTATTCATTTGGTACTTACGGAGTTAACTGTAATAGTTCTTTATATTTGATGAAAACATTATTTAAGAAAATCATATATTCCCTTTAGTAAAGATGGTAACCACAATAGTTCCTTCTATAATCACTTTGTTTATACTAGCTATATATAATCTAATATCGAACGGACAGTTAATTGTGTGAATCTGCCCTAAGCCACAACCAAACAAGGAACAGGAAATGAGGCGGAAAACACACATCCAATTGCCTGTCGGATATTAATTATATATAACTCTGGTGTATAGATTAAGGTATTATAGAATTAACTATTAAAGGTCCTTTAAGTTATACTAGCTTAATAAGTAGTATTAAACCCATTTATAAATAAGTTTCTAGTTTCACTAACTCAATTATGAAACGTTGTTTTTGGTAAAACGCTATTGTTTTCAGAAAGTACAATCAAAACTGTTTACCTTAAAAAGAATGATGTTAACCATAGAAAATCCTATATTTCTATAAAAACCGACTAGATGTCCATGATGTTATAAGTTTGAGAAGCACAAGTATACTCCCTATACTTACTACAATGATGTATGGTTTTGTTGATATGTTAAACTGAATAAAGACTTGGTTGTTCTGGATACCTAATACGACGATACTACCCTCCTATGATTACCTAATACATACGTGTTGCATATAACCGAGATCGAATAGACAGTTGAATAGGTGAATCTGCCCTAAGCCCACAACCAAACAAGGAACAAGGAATGAGGCGGAAGTCACACATTCCACTGTCTATCGGACTTTAGTTTTATCTAACCCTAAAGTATACATTGGGTAATCACATAGTTAGTATCCCTCGAGATTTGTTTATGAAAAGTGTATTACTACGTAAATATATCGTTGTTATCTATTTGTCAGTTTTACAACCATACTAATTGGACTGGTTAAACCTGACGTATTGTAGACGTCGAAAAGAATATGACATTTGTCACCCGCGGACCTGCCGGTCCGACTGTAGCTAATAGTGAGGTGCGGGATTGTCAATCCTGTATAGATCTATACACAAATTCACGCTCTCCATCCAGGAGACTCTGGTCATAAAGGTATACTTTCACTGGTACTTATATGAGTACTAGAAGACGTGTCTCACAAGCTAGATTAACGACTTTACAACTAATAATGTGGAAAACCCTTTTTATAATTAACATATAAGTTCATAAAAAGATCCTTTTTGTTCCTTAAGTTAAGCTTATTAAAGTTTATAAGCTTATGTCTATGTTCTATTCAAAGTTTCATGTTCTAAATACAGTTCATTGGTACAAAGACATAATAAGCAATTTATATTTTATAACACAACATTTCTTGTTTTATTCTTGTATTCCCCCCCCTTAAAAGCATTTATAACATTTAAAAGATTGATTATGGGGGTATGAACTCACCTTATGTGGGTTATTCAATTGAAGATTCGAGTAAGGATGAGAAGTTCCACGAATGAAGTCCCGAGACACAAACGAGTCCTAAATGACATATATTGATACATATATGTATATAATTAGTGTATATAACCACTAACATGCAAGGGAAACAACCTTAGGAACTAGGAAACACTTGAAATGAAGTGTTACAATCACATGTGATTGATTTTAAGGAGTTTACGGCCACACTTGAGGTGTTTATGGCCATAGGAAGAGTTTACGACCATAAACTCTTGATGATTATGCACTAGTTGTTTGGTTTATGGCTAGAAATCAAGTGTTTCTTATAGATAACTAGATGATAGAAGAGATACTCACACTTTGGAGGTCCTTAGAGTGTTCACGGCCCAAGAACAAGTAGGTGTTCTTGGTGTTCTTGATGAAAAGGTTGATGATTTGAAGATCTAACCCAAAAGAGTTGAATTCGTGGATGAAATCAAAGGGTTTCACAAGATCAAGAAGGATATCAAGAAACAAACGGAAGAATCACTTACAATATTGAATAAAATGGAAGTGTTCTTGATGATACTTGAGAGAGAATCGAGTTTCAGCCTTGAAGATGTGAGAAGTGTTGAAGAAATGAAGGAAACTGATACTTAAGGGAAGGGGTTCACGGCCAACATGGAGTTTACGGCCGTAAACCCTAGTTTGCGGCCGTGAACTCCTTGTGATGGAGTTTCCGGCACGATTGCAACTCAATGAACTTTAGTCAACACATCCCTACACACAATCCTTGAATGTACTAGGCTTAGAACTCTCAAACAGACCCTTAACGATGCTAAAAGATAGCAGAAACAAGTCTGACTTTTGATTGAATTGATTGGCTTTATAAGATAGAAATTTCGGGTTGTCACAACATAATCGAATGTAAATGACGATTTACCAATTTCACCATCGAAAAACGAAATTTTAATGAATTATTTTTTTAATGAAATTCCTAGATCTTTTGAGAATCATCGAACTTTTCAATGGAATGTTTAATCTCGATTATGATCTTCCATTTGTCACTGGGATACCGAGGATCACAAACAAGATGTCAATAACCATGAAAATTAACTTGGTACTCCTGATGTCATTTATCATCTCATATTAATGTATCGGTTTACCATACGTGCTCCATTAATCAATGATAGTTTTTGAGACACCGATTTCCACTCTTTATTTGTCCCTATTAATGTGTCGGTTAACCACACGCGGTCCACTAACGACTGATAAAGTGCAATGTGTAATTTCATGGGTTAGCATACAAGTTCACATTTTCTTAAAGTAACTAAGATAGAGATTTTTTTATAAAATAATTTAGTTACTTTATAATTCATTATACTTATTAATGAGGATTAGGTTGTCCTATCAAACCCGTTAGGCTAATGACCCTCCATCAATCAAGGAAGCGGTGGGTGAGAGTGGACACCCATTCAATCTCCATTTGATAGGCAGTTTCCTTATACCCCCTTATAGATCGGCTTCGTGAATGAGGTGTACTAGCTGGTCGACTGACTTGTCTTGTACATAGAGTAATATTAATTTGTTAATGTTACATATATTATAATGGTGTATTTTAAAGTTTTCAAAATACTTAGATTATATTTTAAAATGTCAAAATTAATATTCAATTAATTTAAATCCAAAAATAAACCAATCATGAATTCAAGATAAGGATATCCAATTACTAAAAAAATATTCAGTTTTATACAATTAAAACATTATTTAAGGTAATTATCCTAATCAATAATGAGATAATCATAAAACCAAATTTTATGGATCTAACAGCCCACCACGTCATGGTAGAACAAAATCGCAGGTCACCACGCCGTGCTAAATATCACCACGACGAGGTGTCAGAACAAAATGATGATTCTGTTTTGCTTCTCCTTGTTCATGTTCAACGATTGTGTCAATTCAATTGAAAACTAAACCTATGCTTTGATACCACTGATGGGTGTTATGCAAAACATATAATTCCTATGTGTGCATGTAACCCTAATACTTGATCTACATTTTCTCTAATTGAACATACAACTTTGAACAACAAAATAAGAAAACCTAGAACAACTAGCATATTTTTGAGAATATCAAATAGGGTTAGGGGAAACAGACGTTGATTGCTCTTTAGTAATAACAATGAAAATCCTTGTGTTATTAAAGCCTTGAGAGCAAGCGTCACAAATGTCACGCCTCTAGTGGTTCACACCCAACACTAGCAAAGTAAGAAGATTGAGAGAGACCCTAGATAATGCAGTCAGGAAACCCTAGATAAGCCCAAATCCAAGATCATCATAAATGGGGTAACTATCCACCTTCCTGTTCATCCACCAAGGATAATTCTAGAATCCCTTAGACTTCAAGAAACCGTCCAAGCCATAAGGAGGGTTTCCTCTTGTTCAACTATTGAACAATTACACTTCAGTCCCTGCACTTTTAATTAATTCATTTAATCCCAAATTTAATTCCAATTAATTTCTGATTAAATATTAATTAAATATTACTATTTCTAATTAATATATTATTCTTATAATATATTTATAAATTACTTATATCAATTTATTAATCAAATAATAAATCATCCTCTCTCTCCAAAAATCATCCTGTCAGTTGCTAGTCTTGAGGCCAACCAATAAGGACTGTGTTACTATCAATTCAAGATATACCAATTATAGTTATGGGCATTGACACCTAATCCAACACTCTAGACTTAAACTTAGAATACTAAGCGATGTTTGTGAGATGAGTGTCTGCTGTATTTAGGAAGTATGCATGAATAGACACGAACACTAGGTTATTTAGGAAAGATGCCTGAATTTCCTTTATGTGCTAAATGATTTATGTTATAAGATGCGTTATACGCTATATGATGCTATTATTTCATCGCATATATGGTCTATTGCTTACTGGATCTAGAAATTTTATGTGTTTAGATTTCTAAACGATTAACTATGATATTAGAACTGACATATAACTTTTTGGAGGGATAGGGAGATTTATGCATCGATCGTAAATAAAGCCTTCCTTATCTTGATTCTTGTCTCGATACATCGAATGCCTATTACGGCGTATAGAACGTCATGATAAGGACTCGTAGCAGACTGAGCCAATGGAGGAAATAATAAGGTTTAGGATAGTGAATGATACCTATAGGAAGATATCATGAGAATGGTATCTTGCCTTTAGAATATGTCTAATGAATGACATGTCTGGTACGGGAGCAGTACGATTTCGATTGGTGGAAGGATATAACTTTTTCTGAAAATCCCTAAGTCGTCCCATCGTCTAGCATTACCACCACCAACCGGCTCGAAGCAGAATTGTTGTTGAATATACGCATGGAAGAAATCCTAGTGGAATCTAGGGAAATTCGTTATATATGCTTGTTTGGACACATTTGTAAGTGTTAAATTGTTGTGTAAATTTAGGAGTAAGAACCTAGGGATGACGAGGCAATTCTTAGGATGAGTATGAGTAGGAGTAAAAGTTAGTAGAGGCCTATACTACCGGAAGCACAAGACTCACACTTGGATCAGTAAGAGTGACAAAGTACCAAGGCACTAGTAAATGAATTTGTTGTTCATGTCTGTCGTTACCATTGTTTCAGTAATGACTATGAAGATGACTGTTATTTTAACCCTAATGGTCATATCAAATCAAGTCCAACTTGAGAATAAGTATGTGAAATTATTTAATTGGATCAGATAACCATGTTTGATGCATTATCCGACTTAAGTCAGGAGGTCAAAGGAAATGATAATTGAAGTGATCGACAGAAGTGACGCGACCGTAAGTAAAGCTAAGCAACATGTAGCTAGAACTTCTATAATGTGATTATATTACATTAGAACGTGAAGGAAGGTGTCATCCATGTTGGAGTCTGTCTCAAAAGACCTAAGTCCAGCCTTAGCTTCATACGATGAGAGGTCATTAGAACATGACCCCTCATTCTGTTACGGTATTTGAAGTAAAGATATTATCATTGGTGAAGGAAGACACAGAGTCTCTAATGAAGATCGAATTTAGAAGGAAGAGAAGGTGCGAGATTAAGCACCATCAATCGCCAAGAAATCTAAGAGTGAGAAACTCGTTAGAAAATACCTGAGAGTTACGATTATCACCTAGGATGTAAAGATAACGTCCAGAGTCATTATACAAACCTTCTTTTATTGATGATTCTGAGACATAATGATCCTAAGGGGAGATAATTGTAACACCTGCAGATTCGGGCTTGTTAGTTAAGATATAAGAAGTATTAAAAATGAATTTTTGATAAAAGATTATTTAGGATAAATAATCTTAACCAAAGTTATACTATATGTCACAAGGATTCCGTACATATAAGGAACAGTAAAATCCAACTTATAACGAAGAAGTTATGACATGTTGAATTTTCACGCTTAAACAAGTGACTCTGCGTATTGTAGAAAGTCAATTTTTGGTGAGATACTTCTTAGGCTATGTGCTCTAAATGAAAGTCGTAGTATTCATTAAAACGAGAGCATGCATATAGAGAACATCCAAATCTGACTTCACTAGAGGAAGTTAAGATTTTTCGAAGTTTCTGTATAGTAGTATACAACTCATAAATCGAATTTTTAATCAATCGATTTTTAGCCGAAAAAAATTAAACGAGAATAAAAGATCTCAATAATAGGAGTTTAACGATATAAAGACAGTCGAAAACGGACGTCATATGACAAAGTTATAAATTTTTAACGGACTTTAATTGTCTAAGACTGCTAAAATATAACTTTAAAAATATATTCAAAATTAGCCGACGGAGTCTAAACGAAAGTTATTGACATCGTGGAAATAAAGAACGTAAAAAACGGAGCTCTTATACGAAAGTTATGAATTTTCAAAGATAATTAATTTTTGGATTAAAAAGGGTGTGACACGTGCCGCGATTTGGAACACTCCTTCCTCCGCAAGTCTTGCAATCTGATAGAAACACCTGGCCCCATTACGCCCAATGTAAATTCGAGTACGTCCAGTTGACTGGGCTCCTAGAAGCCTATAAATAGAACAAGAATTTCACTCTTTTCTTCATTCCTCTTCATCCAATCTCTTCCAAAACCCTCCCAAGGTCCCTAGGCCTTGTTCTAGTATGTCTTAATGGTTAGTAGCGAAGCTCCGGAGTGCTAGAAATCCCCGATAATAGATATTTAGGTTTAGAACACGCAAAGTCCGGTTTTCACGAAACCACCTATAAGTTATGTTATGCTTACCATGCTTTAAGTATAAATTATGTTTAAGTTCATTATCGTTATTATGAACCTATAAATATGATTTATCAGCGATTCCAAGTCGTTATATTGATTGACCTACTTACGGTGCTATGAAAAAGCTAGATTTAGTGAGGTGCTTAAAGTGGGCTTTCCAAACAGTATACTTTTTATAACAAACGGACCCTACCTCCGATATGATCTTACTTGGTTGTCCCTTATTGACTATAGATTAGTAGACTTTTAATTAATGATGAATCTAGAGTAATAAATAGTCACAAGAAATATTAAACTAAGACCCAATGATAATAATACTACGTTACTTCGAAGGAAAATACAATTGGTAGAAGCGAAGTGATGTTCGAGTTTTGATTTATCACTTTAACAAGTGAGTACATAGTCCCTTTCGCGAACATGATTTTAATATAATTTATTAATTAAAGTATTAAATATTTGTTAAAGAGTTTATGTATGAGATTTTCTCTATTTCCCGGAATACGTGTTAAGAATATATGATGATTCAAGACTTAGAGAATACACATAAATTAATTAAGATGAATATCAGGTCGTATTTCCATAAGAGTACATGTGAGATACACATGAAGGGTAGAACTCTTACATTTTTCTTTTATCTAAGAGCATGGATTATGCATAGTCATTTGTCCCTCGTCTGAGATTATGAAATCGTCATATAGTCATTTATCATTAATACGAGAGCATGGATCAAACATAGTCATTCGTCATTCATCCTTAGTCCAGGAGTATGGAGTATATACGATCATTCATTCCTAGTCCGAGAGTATTGATTGGGCATAGTCATTTGTCATCGATCCAATAGCATGGATTAGACATTGTCATTCGTACCCGATCCAAGACTATGGATTAGGTAAAGCCATTAGATTTAGATCCAATAGTATGGATCGTGTCGTTATGAGGATCGAAGGGGTGGGGTAAATTGATTATATGAGGTGAAATTATATCTTGTTAGTTCTAAGGAGATTTTTGAACATTTAACTACGATATTTGAACTGACATATAAATTTTCGGAATGATAAGGAGATTGATATGTCTATCGTAATTAATGCGTTCCCTATCTATATTCTTTTCTTGGTACATCGAGTGCCCGTTTTGGTGTATAGAATGTCATAGCGGACTGAGCTAATGGAGGAAATGAGAAGGCTTACGATAGTGATGATACCTATCAAAAGATATCATGAGAATGGTTTCTTTCCTTTAGAATACGTCAGATAAATGATACGTTTAGTACGGGAGCAGTACCATTTCGATTGGTGGAAGGGTAAAAATTTTGCTGAAAATCCCTAAAGGCGCCCCATCGTCTGGCATTTCCACCACCAAGCGGCTTGAAGCAGAATTATTGTTGAAGATATGCATGGAAGAAATCCTAGCGGAGTCTAGGGAAATTTGTTATAGATTATTTTTTGGACACATTCGTATGTGTTGAATTATTGTGTAAATTTAGGAATACAGACTTAGGGACCACGAGGCAATTCTTCAGACGAGTATGAGTAGGTGTGAAAGGTAGTAGAGGCCTATACTACCAGAAGCACAAGACTCATACTCGGGTCAGGAAGAGTCCAAAGTACCAAGGCACTAGTAAATGGAATTGTTATTCATGTTCATCGTTACCATTGTTTGAATGATGCATTTGTTATTCTTAAGTCTGACTTGAGAATAAGTCTGTGAAATAAGTTAGTTGGTTTAGAGAACCATGTTCGATGTAGACCCGACTCAAGTCTGGAGGTTAAAGGAAAGGATAATTAAAGCGATCGACTTTATCATGACCGTTGGTAAAGCTAAGCAGCTTATAGCTATAATTGCCATAATGTGATTATATCACATTAGAACATGATGGAAGGTGTCATCCATCTTGAAGTCTGACTCAAAAGACCTGAGTCTAGCCATTGCATCATATGATGAGATGTCATTAGAACATGACCCATTGGTCTGTTACGAAAGTTGAAGTAAAGATATTATCATAGGTTAAGGAGTCAGAGTCTCCAATGTAGATCAAATTTGGAAGGAAGAGCAGGTGCAAGATTAAGCACCATCAACCGACAAGAAATCTAAGAGATAGAAACTTGTTAGAAAAGACATGACAGTTACGGTTATCAACAAGGATGGAATGACAATGTGCATAGGCATTATACAAGCCTTGTTTTGTTGATGATTCCAGGATGTAATCGTCATAGGAGGGAGATAATTGTAACACTCACAGATTCAGGCTAGTCAATTAAGATGTAATAAGTGTTAAAATGACTTTTTGATAAAATATTATTTAGGATAAACAAGCTTTACCAAAGTTATAGTATATGTCACAAAGATTTCGTATATATAAGGAATGCTAAAATCTGACTTATAACGAAGAAGTTATGACCTGTTGAAGTTTCACGATTATACTGGAACGACTTTGCATATTGTAAAAAGTAAACTCTTGATAAACTACTTTTTAGCCTAAGTGGTCTAAACGAAAGTCGTAGTATTTGTTAAACCGAGAGTGCACGTATAGAGAAGAACCAAATCTGACTTCCAGAGCGGAAGTTATGATTTTTTTTATGGTTTCAACATAATAGTATATAGCTCAGAAATCGAATTTTAAATCGATCGATTTTTAGCCAAAAAACATAAATCATAATTGAAGATCTCGTTAATAGGAGTTCAACGATATAAAGACATTCGGAAATGGATGTCGGATGACACAGTTATGAATTTTTAACGAACTTTAATGGTCTAAGACTGTTAAAATATAACGTTAGAAATAAATTCGAAATTAGCACACAATGTCTAAATGGAAGTTGTAGATCTCAGTGATAGCTATGGGTGGATTTTAAGAACGTAAAACAGAGATCGTATGTGAATGTTATAAATTTTACAAGATAATTAGTTTTCGGATTAAGAAGGGTGTGACACGTGTCCCGATCTGGCACACTCCTTCCTCCCCAAGGCTTGCGATTTGATGGAGAAACGTGGCCCCATTAGGCCCAGCGTGAATTTGTTTATGCCCAACGCACTGGGCTCCTGGCAGCCTATAAAGAGAACATGTATTTCACACTTTTCTTCACTCCACTTCATCCAATCTCTTCCAAAATCCTCCCGAGGTACCTATGCCTTATTCTAGTAGTTCCTAGTGGTTAGTAGCGAACCTCTAGAGCGCCAGAAAGCCCCAAGAAATAGAGCTTTAGGTTTAGAAGTTATGCCCATGTGCAATGTCCATTTTTTTGCTAAACCACGTGTATGTTAAGTTATGCTAAGTGTGCCTTAAGTATAACTTATGTTTAAGTTCATTATACTTATTTTGAACATATAAACAACATTTATCGGTGATTCGAAGTCGTTATGCTGATTGATCTACTTCTGGGGATGATGACAAAGCTAGATTTAGTGAGGTGTTTAAAGTGGGCTTTCCAAACAGGATACTATGTATAGCATATGGACCCTACCTTAGATATGATCTTACCTGGTTGTCCCTAGTCAGGTGTAGATCAATAGACCTTGAATTAATGATGAATCTAGAATAATAGTTAGTCGGAAGAAACATTAGACTAAGACACAATGATAATAGTCCTAGGTTACGTGGAAGGAAAAGACAGCTGCTAGAAGTGATGTGTTGTCCGAGTTTCGAGTCATCACTTTAACAAGACAGTACATAGTCCCTTTCATGAACATAATTTTAATATACGTATTAATTAAAGTATTAAATATCTATTAAAGAGTTTATGTGTGAGATACTTTTAGTTGCCTGGAATACGTGTTAAGAACATATCGGGTAGTATTTCCTTAAGAGTACATGTGAGATATACAAAATAGACCTAATTTAATTAATATGAATATCGGGTAGTATCTTCTTAAGAGTACATGTGAGATATACACGAAGGGTAGAACTTTAACATGTGTCTTTGATCTGAGAGCATGTATTATGCATTGTCATTTTTCCTTAGTCCGAGATTATGAAATGGGCATAGTCATTTATCATTAATCCGAGAGCATGGATTAGACATGGTCATTCGTCCTTCGTCCAGGAGTATGAAGTAGCTACAATCATTCGGACCTAGTCCGAGAGTATGGATTGGGCATATTCATTTGTCGTTGATCCAAGAGCATGGATTAGACATAGTCATTCATACCCAATCCAAGAGTATGGATTAGGTAAAGCCTTTCGTTTTAGATCCAAAGTATGGATTGCGTCGCTGTGAGGATCGAAGGGGTGTGGTAAATGTCTAATATGAGGTTAAATTATATCTTGCGAGTTCATATATATATATATATATATATATATATATATATATATATATATGTTATAACATTATGGGATTAAAATCCCTATGTACTCACCAGGTTTCCCAGCTTGACCCACTCAGTTTATTGTATCACGGGTAGCGATATAAAGATACATTCTGCTGAGAGATTCAAGGAGTATCAGGCCACTAGCTTATTACGGATTGTAATATTTCGTTATTATTATGCTTCTGTATTGACAATAACATCCCAATGTTTTTATATAAATAAAATACATTTCTTCGGTAATGCTTTGATAATATCATTATCATGATTTTGGGAACAAGTTCTGCAATACTATTCCTCAAAGCGGATACTCTAATTTTAGATAAGAATAAACAAATCGGTCTTTTTTGGCCGTTAAATTGGGGATGTCACAGTCGATATCTGATCATTAGTTTAAGCGAACTAGGAATTTGTAGATTTCTAGACTTAAACTTAGAATGCTAAGCGATGTACGTGTGTTGAGTGCATGATATATTTAGGAAGTATGCCTGAATAGACACGGGCACTAGTTTATTTAGGGAGGATGCCTAAATTTCTTTTATATGGTAAATGAATTATGGTAAAAGATGCCTTATATTCTTTATCATGCTATTATTTAATCGGTTCTATGGCCTATTGCCGATCGGATCTAGAAATTTTATGTCTTCAAATTTATAAACATTTAAATACGATATTAGAACAGACATATAAATTTTCGGAGTGATAAGGAGATTTATACATCTGTCATAATTAAAGCCTTCCATATCTATATTCTTGTCTCGGTACATCGAACGCCTGTTTTGTTGTATAAAATGTCATGATAAGGACTTGTAATGCAAATGGACAAAATGAGAAGGCTTACGATAGTAAATGATACCTATCAGAAGATATCATGAGAGTAGTATCTTGCCTTTAGAAAAGTTCAGCTAAATGATACGTCTGGTACGGGAGCAGTACAATTTCGATTGGTGGAAAGATACAACTTTTGCTGAAAATCCCTGAAGTCGTTGCATCATTTGTCATTTCCACCACCAACCGACTTGAAGAAGAATTGTTGTTGAAGATATGCATGGAAAAAATCCTAGGGGAGTCTAGGGAAATTCGTTATATATGCTTGTTTGAACGTATTTGTATTTGTTAAATTGATGTGTAAATTTAGGAATAAGAACTTGGGGATGACAAGGCAATTCTTTGGACGAGTATGAGTAGGTGTGAAAGGTTGTAGATGCCTATACTACCCGAAGCACAAGACTCACACTTGGATCAGGAAGAGTCAGAAAGTACCAAGGGACTAGTAAATGAATTTGTTGTTCATGTCTGTCGTTACCATTGTTTCAGTAATGACTACGTATATGACTGTTATTCCAATCCTAGAGGTCATATCAAATCAAGTCCGACTTGAGAATAATTCTGTGAAATATGTTAATCGGTTTAGAGAACCATGTTTGATGTAGTATCCAAATCAAGTTAGGAGGTTAAAGGAAAGGATAATCAAAGCGATCAACCGAAGTTCCGCGACTGTCGGTAAAGCTATGCAGCATGTAGCTGGAATTGATATAATGTGATTATATCACATTAGAACATGAAGGAATGTCTCATCCATGTTGGAGTCTGACTCGAAAGTCCTGAGTCTAGCTATCGCATCATACGATGAGAGGTCATTAGAACATGACCCATCGGTCTGTTACTGTAGTTGAAGTAAGGATCTTATCATAGGTTAAGAAGGACCCAGAGTCTCCAATGAAGATCAAATTTAGAAGGAAGAGTAGATGCAAGATTAAGCACCATCAACCACCAATAAATCTATGATTTGAAGCTCGTTAGAAAAGACATGACAGTTACAGTTATCACTTAGGATGGAAAGATAACGTGCAGATTCATTATACAAGCCTTGTTATGCTGACGATTCCTGGACGTAATCATCCTAAAGGCGAGATAATTGTAACACCCACAGATTCGAGCTAGGTAATTAAGATATAATACGCATTAAAAATGACTTTTTGATAAAAGATTATTTAGCATAAACAATCTTAAACAAAGTAATAGCATATGTCAAAAGGATTCGGTACATCTAAGGAACACTAAAATCCGACTTATAACGATGACGTTATGACCTTTTGAAGTTTCATGATTAAACCGGCATGATTCTACGTATCGTAAAATGTATATTTTTAAGAAAAATACATTTTAGCCTAAGTAGTCTAAACGAAAGTTGTAGTATTCATTAAACCGAGAGCGCGCATATAGAGAACATCCAAATCTAACATTAGTAGAGGAAGTTATAATTTTTCGAAGTTTCAACATAGTAGTATAGAGCTCATAAAGCGAATTTTAAATCGATCAATTTTTAGATAAAAAATCTTAACAAGAATTGAAGATCTCGTTAATAGGAGTTCAACGATATAAAGACAGTCAAAAACAGACGTCGGATGACAAAGTTATGAATTTTTAATGGAATTTTTACCGTCTAAGACTGTTAAAATATAACTTTAAGAATAAAGTCATAATTAGCCAACAGATTCTTAACGAAAGTTGTAGATCTCGTCGATAGCTATGCATGCATATAAAGAACGTTAAAAAACAGAGCTCGTATACGAATGTATCAATTTTATAAGTTAATTAATTTTCGGATTAACAAGGGTGCAACATGTTTCCCGATCTGGTCACTTCTTCCTTCCCAAGGCTTGCGATCTAATGGAGATACCTATCCCCATTATGCCCCAACATAAATTTGTGTTCGCCCAACATACTGATGTCCTGGCAGTCTATAAATTGAACATGAATTTCACACTTTTCTTCACTCATCTTCATATAATCTCTTCCAAAATCCCCCGAAGTTCCCTAGGCCTTGTTCTAGTATTTCCTAATGGTTTGTAGTGAAGTTGCAGAGCACCAGAAAGCATAGGGAAATAGAGATTTCGTTTTAGAAGTTCTGCCTGTGTAAAATCTGGTTTTTCGCTAAACCACCTGTAACTTAAGTTATGCTTATCGTGCTTTAAGTATAACTTATGTTTTAGTTCATTATTGTTATTATGAACCCAGAAAAAAGATTTATCAGCGATTTCAAGTCGTTATACTGATTGATTAACTTACGGGGATGATGACAAGGCTAGATTTAGTGAGGTGTTTAAAGTTGGCTTTGCAAAGAGTATACTATGTATACCAAATGGACCCTACCTCCAATATGATCTTACCTGGTTATCCCTTATCAACTATAGATTAGTAGACAGTGAATTAATGATGAATCTGTTTATCCCTTATCAACTATAGATTAGTAAACTTTGAATTAATGATGAATCTAGACTAATAATTAGTTGCAAGAAATATTAGACTAAGACTCAGTGATAATAATACTAGGTTACGTCGAAGAAAAAGGCAGTTGCTAGAAGTGAAGTGTTGTTTGAGATTCGAGTCATCACTTGTGACAAGTAAGTGCATAGTGCCTTTTATGAACATCATTTTAATATAATCATTAGTTAAAGTATTAAATATCAGTTAAAGAGTTTATGTGTGAGATATTTTCTATTGACTAGAATACGTTTTAAGAACATATATGATAATATATGATGATTTAGGACTTACAGAATAGACATAAATTACTTAAGATAAATATCGGGTAGTATCTCCTTAAGAGTATATGGAAGATATACACGAAGGGTTGAACTCTAACATTTGTCTTTGATCCAAGAGCATGGATTATGCATAGTCATTTGTCCATAGTCCAACATTATGATTTGGGCATTGTCATTTATCATTAATCCAAGAGCATGGATTAGACATAGTCATTCGTCCTTAGTCCTGGTGTATGGAGTAGGTAAAATCATTCGTCCCTATTCTGAGAGTATGGATTGAGCATACTCAATTGTCATTGGTCTAAGAGCATAGATTAGACAAAGGCATTCATACTCGATCCAAGCATATGGAGTAGTTAAAGCCATTCATTTTAGATCCAAAAGTATGGATCGTGTTGTTGTCAGGATTTACGAGGTGGTGTAAATTGCTTATATGAGGTGAAATAATATCTTGTGAGTTCTAATATATATATATATATATATATATATATATATATATATATATATATATATATATATATATGTTATAACATTGTGGGATTGAAATCCTATGTACTCACCAGGTTTCCCAACCAGACCCACTTAGTTTATTGTATCACGGGTAGCGATATAAAAGATACATTATGTTGAGAGATGCAAGGAGTATTAGGACACTAGTTTAATTTCTAAAAGGCTTGTAATATTTTGTTATGCTTATGTTTCTATATTGAAGATGACATCCCAATGTTTTAATATAAATAAAATACATTTATTCGGAAATGCTTTGATAATATAATTATCATGTATTTTGGCAGCAAAGTCCGCATTACTATTCCTCAAAGAGGATACTCTGATTTTTAATAAGCATAAACAAATCGGTCTTTTCGTGCCATGAAATTGGGAATGTCACATTTACTTTATAATTCTTATAAAGAGATCTAGTCTCATAATGTGACATCCCGAAATTTAAGTCGAAATATTTAAATAGTTAGTTCACCACGAACCAAACCGTAGTAGGACTTATGATATAGTAACTTGAAGAGATTAAGTAAAAACGAGGTCTTGTTATTCATAAATGTCTTCAGAATACATGAAAACGCTCGAAACATTGATCGTCGTCATAAAAAAGGAAGCAGTTCAAAAATCAGTGAGATCTGATGCCCCAAAAATCAAATTTAGCAATAGACCTACATGGGGCCATGGATGACCAAATTGGATTGAACATGTTCTCAGGATTGGGGATACAAAGAACTTCCAAAATGAAGATCGTATGAGAATGTTGTGCATCTTTTAAGCATTTAAGCGGGTATATATATATATATATATATATATATATATATATATATATATATATATATATATATGATTTTACCCGATACCATTCACTACACTGCTCAGTTTGAGGCAGCTACACACCTCATAAATTAATTTTGAGCATGTTTCTAAAGTCAGGCTTCAACTTAGTTTTTGATTTTACTATTCTAGTATTTTTATCCTGAACCGAAATCGAATTCGCAAAAACTGATGTATCAAAACCCGGTTTACGCGAAACTTCGAACGCCGTTTCATGGAGATCCGTACATCGGATTTGAAATCTGTTTGAATATTTAGAATGTCGCGAAGAAACCACTCACCATATATTTTTACAAGGTCAAAATTTTTAAGTACGGAACTACTTATGATTTATCTCTTGGTCAAACATTTCAAGTATGGATTACCTTATGATTTATTCTTTATCAAACATGGTTTTAACTATAAGGGAAATACTTTTGGACTTTTTTTTAAAGTTTGATTACTACGGCTAGCAGAAAACCTTTAACTCTCACCAAACTTTCTGTTGACACTCAAACTACAAGTATTCTCAGGAGATCATTTAACCAGCTTTTACCAAAAGGAATGTTAATGGATTTCGGGCAACCAAGTTTCACCTAGATTTTGTTATAGCTGCCTATTTGTTAAGGAAAATTTACGAACTTATTATAAATATTTGTATCAACCATTTATTCAAACCTTAAAGTGGAATCTAACCGTTGTGTTGTTATTATTGTAACTTGTTATGTATATTCAATTTGATTGTGATCCATGAACTAGGTCGCACAGCCTGACGTATTCCACCGCCTCAGCCGGGGTATGTGACACATAAAAAGAATTTTAATCGTTTTCGAATATGAACGTGATCATTATGAAAAACAGGTTAAGTAAATGGTCAATTATTTAGAAACTAAAATAATTGAGACATGTATTTAGACAAGCTAAATTGAAACATACATTGGTCCAAAACAAACATTGTTTCACAATACAAGTACGTTATGTTGCCAGCATAATTAATAAACTGAACTCTGAGAATGTTGTTCCAAGTTTATTGTGCTCAATTGGTTACTCTTCTATTAATATCTACAAGCCATTTACATATATTATATTAACATTTAAGTATCAAGTCCTTAAGTATCAAGTCTCTTGCCGATTTTATTTCCAGATAAGAGGAATAGTTCCTCTTCTAGTATCCAATTTCTCCACAAAAGAAACAAGATACTTCTGTGTGGGATTTATTGGATTTAATGGGCTTAGAGGTTTTCGGTCCATGAAACATGGGCCTCTTGGATGGCAAAAGATGACTCTTTTAGCCTTATACTATTTGTAAGGTCCTGGAAACAGGATCTTAACCAGTGATCAAGCAATCTAACAATCAAACAAGATAAGAATGGAGTAGAAGTAGATTAAACCAAAGCTTGCACACGTTTATAGCAGAAAAAACGTCTAGTACAACTTGGACACAATGACCGTAAACTCAGTGGATCATCAACAACCACTAACAGACTCAGACACTCCCTACATATAGGGGAAAAGACATGGCCGTAAACAAGTTTACGGCCGTAAACCTGTTTACGGCCGAAAACACACTCTGGCCGTAAACTCACCAAAACATTTCAATTACAAGACTCAAAACACAATAAGACCTATACATCAATTAGCCTTGCCCAAACCATAAAACTAGACCCTTTAATCTCCCCCTTGGTTTGGGGTTAGCTGTGACTCAGTCTCTTTCAATTATAAGCACATCGGACCCTCCCATTGCCCCTTGCCACATCTCTTTTCTAATAATCTCGACAACCATTGTTGTGTACTCTTTAGCAGCAGACTCGAAAATCTCGTCAGCCACCTTGATCTGATGTAGAGCCAAATGATGAATATCCCACTTTCCAAAATGAAGTAGGTCCTTTTTGTCGAACAGGCGAAAGCAACCATTTTGGAACTTAATGATAGCAGTCGCAGTGGTTTCATCATAGACCCAGTAAAGCATGTTTGGAAGAGATCCATCACAGAAGGTCTGCAGCACTGGAATTTGTCTAACTTGATTGGTTGGCGGCCACATAACAGTCTGTAAAGGCTCATTTGTCTTGGGATCCAGTACTTTAGGGAAGCTTTTAATGAAAGACTCAGCAGTCTTCATGCCAGGAAATCCCTTCTTTACTTGGTCCTCCAAGAATAGCTTGAAATGAGTTGCCCGTGGATCACCTGATGGATTTGCAAATGGAGCATTGGATAATTCTGAAAGATCAACCCCTGTCCATGAACTGAAATCATGGAAGTCGTTGTAATACTCCACGTTGTTGCTTTTGCATCTCAGTATCCACATGTTTAGCCTGTCATGAAAGCCCCATGAGACAATACCTGTTCTATCACCGTACCTGTGTCCATATCTTTTCTTTTCAAGATCAGTGACGGTGATTTTGGGTTGATCTCCAGGAGCGTTTTGATCTGAGGTCTTCTTGAATAGTAGTTGCTTTTTCTTGTTGGATGCTACTAATTATGCGCGTTTGAGTGCAAAAACGTTGGGTGCTTGAACAGGTTCCTTTTCAAAGCGATCAATAATCCTCGTTCTTCTTTTAGTGGGCGGGTTAACAGGGGGATCTTGAGATGACTGACCAGCATTAAATTGTTGAACAGATGATTTGAACTTGTCGCCAAATTCTTCTGTCAGCTTCTTCTTTAAGTCAAGGTAGCTTGCAGTTAAGGATCCCAGATGTGTTTGCAGATCAGAGATTTGTTGTGATTTCAAAGTTTTATCCGCTTCAAGATCTGCAACATGAATTTTAAGTTGGGCCTTTTCAGCTTCAAGATCAGCCACACGGATATCGAGCTCAATATTCTTTTGGTTAAGCACGCTGATCTCCTTTTGAAGTCCAAGTATGGTGGGATCATCCTCACCTGAGTGGCATTCCTCAATAAAAATTCCTTTGGCTCTGGAGGAAGGCACTGAGCTTTATTCTTGGGCCAGATGTAGAGCAAGCCTCTTAGAGGCAACATCATGATAAGGCCTAAGAGGAAATGATTCCAGGGGAGCTGAAGAACCACCAACTTCATGAATGGTGCTTGGTCCTTCCTGGACTGGAATAGATGAAGTAGCAAAAGAAGTAGTTATTGGTTGAGTCGGAAGGCCTTGAGATAGTTCTGGAACAAATACTCCCGGTCTGGGATCAAGTCTTCTCCTCTTCAATGTAGGCGAGGAAGTCTGAGTTGTCAACGGTTCACTCACTGTAGGCTCAATAGAAGGAATAACATCCTCAAGGGGAGGAATCCCTGAAGTTGTCTCCATAGGAGTTGAAGTGTCAGCTATTTGGTTGGAAGTAGGAGGCGTTGTTTCAAGAACATCTTCTGAATCCCTTATCTCCGTTGCTGGATGAGCAACATCACGGACAGTGTCAAAGTACGTGTCAAGGTCTTCATTGGACAAAAAATTATCATTGCCTCCAAGAATTAAGGAAATATCATCCTTGTCAAAACCTGTAAGATCCAAATCAGTAAAAGAATCATCATCATCTCCTTCGTCCTCTGTCGCATCCTTTGTCATTCCCTCATTGTAATCACTCTCAACATGTACAGAGTGCAAGTCATGCTCTTCAGCTACCATCGCAACAGGTCTAACAACATCATTTTCATGATCAGAAACCGGAATAACATCATCTTCAGAAAAGATGTCATCTTCAGAGGTCACGCGGTCTGATGATACATGAGACTCAGATGCCTCACATGAATCGGCAAACAAGCCAAACTTCACTAAGGGATACTTTCCTAGAAAAGTAATTTTTCCCCTTTGGTTTTGCTTCATTAACCCGACGGTGTTCGGCCCAAGAGACTTCATGTCGAGGGTTTCTCCATCTTTATCCATTTCGGGAAATTGTTCATTAATGAACAATTGAATGAACCTAGGGTACAACAAGAACTTGTCCCTAGTCTTTCCTTGGATGTTTGCAATCAGTTCATCGAGAATAAACTTGGAGAACTTATAGTTCAATCACGCAGCCAGAGAGATGATGGCACCAGTGTTTCTCAGAGAAATTTCATCTGCGGCAGATTTTCGTCCGGATATGCAGCTCACAAAGACATGCGCTAAGAACCTCCAGAACGGTGGCAGCAACTGCTTCAAAGTTGGAGGGAAAACACCTTCATATCCCATTTTGATAAGAAATTCTTCAACTTGACTGATCTCGATCTCAGAGGGGAAGGTTGATTGATCGTCAATTTTGAGAACATCCCTCATGAACTGTTCCGTGATGATGATTTTGCAATTTTTGACTGTAGCTTCAACAATAACAGATCCATCACTTCCTTTCTTCACATCTGCTGACCTCCAGAATTCCTTGATCAAGCCTTGATAGATTGCTGGATTAATAATCAGAGCAGTAGACAGGCAACATTCTCGCAGTCCATGCATCATTGATTTGGATTCTTCGTGAGCAGCAGGAGGATCAGCCAAGAGAATAGCCAAGTTATGACTGTCAGCGAATTTGAGTTCTGCCATTTCGATCTGCACGAAACCAAGCCAAGTGAGAAAAATAATTTATTTAAATATTTAAAATTTATGTTTTACTCATGTTTGCATTTCAATTTGGCTTTTAAATGAAACACATGAAGAAAAGTCAATTTTTGTTGACCAAAAGAAGTTCACGACCATAAATGGTCTGGCTGTAAACTGTCTGGCCGTAAACGCCGATAATGATTTTCCACCGATTAAACCCTCAAAACACGTCGATTTGATGCGAAAATAACATATCCTTGATCGGAATCAGTGTACCTTCAAAGTTAATGGATCAATTTCACAAATTTTTTTTTAGAGAGAGAGAGAGGACGAGTTTGCGGCCGGAAATACGAAAATGAAGAGTGAAAAGTGGTTTTCGGCCACTGTTCTTCTTTATATAATTGGTCCAAATGCAATGGGCCGCAATCCTCAATGCTTAAACTGAAAATCCAATACCCCAAAACTTTACAAAAATAAAACATTTTGAGGACAAAAATAATATAAGATAAAAATAAAATAAAATAAAATAAAATCTAAGACTTTTTTTTTTAAATGAATCAACACTAATTTCTCATTTACCAATGCTAATAAAATTTTGTAATATTGGGATCAAAGTTGTTAGACAGCCTTAATCCGCTTATCGGTATTTCTACCTTCATGTCCATGTCTGGTCGATCGCCGGTATTGTGGTCCACTTAAACACAAAAGGTTTTGACAAAATTTAGGACATACTATAAGTGACAAGACCTTAGATCCTATGAACTTAGATAATATTCCTAAAAGACCATTCAGCTGACGACAACCAAGGATATTGTTGTCCACCTAAATCGAGCAGCGAGATCTACAGACAACCTATAAAATGTTCAATTTTAATTGTATTAGAACGTGTTTCCCGCTTCCTGATATACCCCAATAATCAAGGTCTTCCAGAATACTCCTTACTTCAGATGTGAAGACAATTATTAAGGAAGAAGTCAGATTTAGAATGCATATGTTGTACACTCAGGTCGGATCTCTTCCAATCACGCAGAGAGTGAAACATATGACTAACTAGAGTTTAGAGGGATTGAGAAGTAGAAGGTTGCATATGCTGTGTACCAGGTCGGATTGTTAATCACGCAAAGGAGACAACATATGGCTAATAGGTAGGAAAAATAGCATAGGAGAAGATGCAGAGAGATAGAGTTGCATATGTTGCATCCCAGGTCGGATCTCTTCCAATCAGCAGAGGAAGTAACATATGACTAACATATAGGAAGAAAGAAAATAATTTTCTACAGACCTAATTTATCGGAATTCCCCAGTTGCCCCGTCAATACCGGAATTAAGGACAAAGTCCGCACATCGAGGAAAATTTAATCCACAGTTTTAGATACAGATCATTTAATGTATCCGCAGATTCTCATGTATATCTCTCTGCTCAACCTACCCAAGCGTCGTATTGTCGGGCCAAATGGAACTATCTAGTTCAAGATTTGTCAGGTCTCTAGATTCCTTAAGTTCATCTGATCCTAGTCAAGTCCTATTTTAAAAACTTTCGTTCCTACCGGCGCATCGAACACAGAGCTTAGACAATTCGACTTTGGCACCTTACAAAGATTCAGATTGTCTGTTATCACATGATTATATCACTTCCCAGAAACTATCAGCAACATATTTTTGAATTTTTGATTTTCTAATGTTTTTGGAATAATTTCTAAAAAAAATAAAACAGAAATAACACTATTTTTGGATTTTTTAATTTTTTAATTTTTGTTTGGTTTTTGTTTATTTCTCCCCCTAAATCTGTGCATGGGTGAGAATGAAATTAAATGCGCAAATTTAAACTAACCTAAAATAAAAATTAGTCGTCAAAACGTATCATTTTCAAAAAGCTCACCAGCACATCGAATCGAGCTTTGTTAAACGGCTTTGTGAACAGATCCGCTACATTATTAGCAGTAGGAACCTGTTCCAGCCGAATGAGCGAACGCTCATAACAATCTATGATGAAATGAATTTTTATGTCAATGTGCTTGGTTTTTGAATGTTGGACTGGATTTTAAGCAATCTGAATTACAGCCTCATTATCACAAAATATAGGGGTTTCTAAATAATTCAAACCGTAATCCAACAGCTGATGTTGGATCCATATAACTTGAGAGCAACAAGCAGAGGCAGCAACATATTCCGCTTCTGCTGTTGAGGTTGAGACGGTGTGCTGTTTCTTGCACTGCCACGACACTAGACGATCATCTAGAAATTGACACCCTCCTGATGTAGATTTCCTGTCAAGCTCACAGCCTCCATAATTACTGTCAGCAAATGCATATAAATCAAATTCAGAATTTTCCGGATACAGACCCAATTTTGGGCTGCCTTTGAGGTACCGAAAGATTCTTTTGACAGCAATAAGATGTGAAAGTTTAGGATTAGCCTGATAGCGTGTGCATTGACAAACTGCAAACATGATGTCTGGTCGGCTTGCAGTTAGATACATCAACGAACCGATCATTGATCTGTAAGGAGTTTGATCTACGGATTCGCCATCAGTATCTGGAGTCAGCAGGGGTCTCTCGGCCATTGGCGTCAAAGCAGGTTTTGCGTCTTGAAACCCGAACTTCTCAAGTATATCCTCCACATACTTTGCTTGATGGAGCAGGATTCCGGTTGATCTTGTTGGACCTGAAGCCCCAAAAACATGGTCATTTTGCCTAACGAGCTCATCTCAAACCTCTTTTTCATCACTCCTTCGAACTCTTTGCAAAGCTGTGGACTTGTAGACCTGAATATAATGTCGTCAACATAGATCTGGACTAGAATCTGATCATTACCCACATGCTTGATGAACAAAGTTTGATCGATAGTGCCGCGAGAATATCCATGTTCGAGCAAGTGCTTTGTGAGAGTTGCATACCACGCTCGAGGAGCTTGATGTAACCCATACAACGCCTTGTCCAACTTGTAGACATGATTGTGAAACTTAGAGTTAACAAACCCAGAGGGTTGATCAACATTGATTTCTTCCTTCATTTTACCATACAAGAAGGCTGTCTTGACATCCATCTGATAAAAAGTGAAGTTCATGTAAGAAGCGTATGCAAGGAAGATACGGATAGCCTCCAAGCGATCCACCGGAGCATAAACCTTAGTGTAGTCAAGACCCTCGATCTGTCTAAACCCACGAACCACCAATCTCGCCTTATTGCGCATTATGACTCCAGAATCATCCTGCTTATTGCGGTATACCCATCGTGTCTCAAGAGACTTTTTGCCCTTAGGAAGTTCAATCAGCGTCCAAACCCCAAGTTTTTCAAATTGATTTGACTCTTAGTGCATAGCATCTACCCAGCTGGGCTCATTCAAATCCATTTCAACGTTCTTTGGTTCTATTTGAGAGATAAAGCAAAAATAGAGACATGTATTAACATCTCCACTATGGCTTCTTGTTCGAACACCATCACCCAGCTGGCCAATGACATTATCGATCGGATGATCGCGTTGAATGCGTGAAGATATCTCCTGGCTAATGTCATTGAGTGAGACAGGAAGATTATGAATGTTGATAACTCCATTATTTGCCGAATGATCCACTTCAGACGAACATGTCTCATTAGTAGGATCTACCACGAACTCATTTGCAATTTGCTCAGGAAAGAGAAGTTCCATAAAAGTTTGAGTAACAGCGGAAGCATCTCGAGACATGAACTCTCTTTCATCAGGAGTAAGAGGAGTGGCATCAGCATCTGGAGCGTGTTGATGACTTGGAGATTCTGGACAAGGAATTGGAACATATGAATCCACCGTAGGAATTGTAGAAGACACTATCGGCGGTCTGTAAACAACTTCTTCGTCTTCATATTCAGGTACAGTCTTCGAACCAGAAGTAGAACCAGATAAACTATCTGAACACACATTTAACGATTTGAACAAAGATGTGTAATCAAACAGCCAATCAGGAGCCACTCTAGCATCCATTTCATTCTCCTCCAACCAGCACACATCGAAGGATTCTACAATTTGCTTTGTTCTTTTATTGTAGACCCTGTATGCAGTGCGAGCATCATACCCCACAAAATAGCAGTCATCAGCTTTGGCATTAAACTTCGGGTTGGACTCTAGGTGAAGAAGGGTACAAGGGCAGCCAAATACGCGGAAATGGCTGACAGATGGCTTGTGACCATATAGAATTTCGTACGGAGTCTTCATCTGGGCTTTGTTGATCAAAACACGATTCTGAACATAGCAAGCAGTGTTGATCGCCTCAGCCTAAAAGAAAACTGGAAACTTTGAGTCACACAACATCGTCCTTGCAGCGTCTTGTAGCGTTCGATTCCTCCGTTTAGCAACACCGTTTTGCTGAGACGTGAGAACTGAACTATATTGACGCACAATTCCCTTTTCTGCGCAAAAGTGATCAAGAACCACATTCTTGAATTCTGTTCCATTATCAGTACGAAGCGCCTTCACCCGGTTATTGGTTTGGTTCTCTATCATTACGATGAACTTCTTGATCAGATCAGATACCCCAGCTTTGTTGGATAAGAAGAAAACCCACATGAAATGCGAAAAGTCATCGATCACAACTAGACATTATGAATTCCTATTGATGCTTAGGACATTGACCGGACCAAATAAGTCCATGTGCAATAATTGGAGCACCTGGCTGATTGAATTGACCTGTTTTGGCAGGTGTGGTTTTCTATGATGCTTTCCCTAGGCACATGACACACACTTTTCAAATGTTATGAAGTCTCTGACAGGCAGGCCATGCACCATTTCATTTTTAGCAAGACGATTCAGATTCTTATCGTTTGCATGACCGAGTCGTCAGTGCCACAGCATAGCATTTTGTTCTGAGACTTTTGAAAAGAGGCAGGTGACTTGCTTAGGAATGTTGCTATTCATGTCGATAATGTATGCATTTCCATCCCGCTTTGATTTAACAAGAATCTACTCATCCGGGATGACAATGCCTGGCTTTAAGATCAGACACTCTTTATCAGTAAAATGCGTTGAATAACCCTTGTCGCAAATCTGAGAAACGCTCAACAAGCTGTGCTTTAACTCGGGAGCATAGTTGACATTCTCGAAACTCAGCACTCCGTTTGTCACAGTTCCTCTCTGAGTGATTTTTCCACCTTCACCGCCCGCAAAGGAAACGAATCCCCCATTAAAAGTTTGAATGTCGTTCAATTGGGAGATGTCTCCTGTTATATGCCGGGAGCAGCCGCTGTCGACATACCAAGTTCTAACGACATTCCTCCGCAACCGTCCCTGCAAGATGAGCGGGATCATTTAGATTTAGGGACCCAGGTCATTACTTTCCTGGGTTGACCCTTTACAATCATAGATTTATTCTTTGAACTTTTGGATTTTAAATCATCATGTAAAACACTTTCAGAGGATAACGATGATTGGTTGGAAGTTAATTTGGGCACCTACTGGTATTTAGATTTCTTAAAGATCATGGGTGATTTTGAAACATTTTTCTTTTCAGTTTGCTTTGAGCATTTGGATTTTCTACCAGAAGTGGTTGAAGATCCAGATCCACTCTTTGACGAAACCGACCTTGGCTTAGGCTGCTCGATTTTGGCAAACTGTTTGTGACTTTGTTATTGAAAACCTGTTTGTTCTTTTGAAAAACTGCCTTTTTCTTGTTTTGATTAGCCTTCCAATCATCATCTCGAGGACGAGATCCCAAGAACTTCTAGTTAAAGACCTTCCTCGAGACTCGTTCTCTCCTCTTTGAGACGAAAAATGCACAAATGCCCTATTAGGACAATTCCTAGCGATGTGACCGGCAGTACCACAGTTAAAACAAATCTGCTTATTATTATTGTAACTGGTACTGCCTTTGTCTGATTTACTTTCTTTACTGACACCCTTACTTTTTCCACAAGAACATGTGCAAAAATCAGATTGTGTAATAGGTAAGGGTGAATCCGGTTGTGTGATTGATGAAGTGGATGTGCTTGAAACAGGAACATCAGGATTATCAAACAAATCATCAAATATGTCAAAAAAGTTTAAATCAACATGATCCGATGCAGAAGTATCACAAGATGTATCATTGATTTTAACATCAGAAACAAAAGAGTTATTATTTGAAACAGAAACAACAAATTCAGAAACTTTTTTATTTTCAGAAACACATCCTTTAGCTTCTTTCTTTGATTGACTTAAAGATTGATCTGCATGGGAAGTAGAAACATTAGTATTTTCAACATTAATAATACATCCTGACACAAATCCATATTTAAGAAATGGTTCTCTGTCCATCTCTTCTTTAGTCAATGGCTTAGACTGATAATTATGATTATAAGGAGGTGGCACTTTGTCATATCCTAAACCCTTTTGCTGATTCTCTTTGAATTGCAAATTATTTTCTATCATGGATGCAACTACTTCACTTGACACATCAAATTTTCTAAAAGTAAAACCTGCATTTTCAAATTTGTTTTTCAATATGTCAAGCTCAGCAGTTACCTCAGCAAGTTGTTCAGTCACATATCTATAATTCGCACTCTTATTGCTATACTCTTCCTGAAGTTTTCTAAAGTCTTTGGTTTTTGCTTCTAATTTAGCCTTCAGGGGTTTCTGTCCTTTCCGAAGTAGATACCTTTCATATTTTAAGTCCTCGTTCTGTCTACGTAATAATTCTATATGCTCAAGAAGATTTTTAACATTATCAATGCATGTTTGAGAACAAGAAGACTGACTTACCTCTTTCTTTTCAGGTTTTGAAGTAGAAGATACCATAAAGGCAAACTGCAACTCCATCATCTCTTCTTCAGGATCAACTTCAACTTCTTCCATAGGAGTATCATTGATTTGAGCCACGTGAGCATTTTCAGGTCCTGAAATATTCAGTGCCTGAATCTGGTCCTCCTAGTCAAAGGACTGAGCAACCACTGCCAGATTAGCAGTTTCACTGTTGATAGCAGCACTTCCGTGACTATTTCCCACTGGAACCGTTGTTTGATCACTACTTACCCTTCTGTCTGGTTTAGGACACTCACGGGCAAAATGACCCGGCTCGTGACAGTTGTAGCAACGCAACTTTCCCTTGTTAAACCCTACCTTCTTATCCGCATTCATTCCCCAATTATTCTTCCCCGTCTTCTTAGCAAATTGCTTTTCCCTGAACACTGCCATTGCTATCTGCCAAGTAATATCCATTTCTTCCACATCCTCTGGATGAATTTGATCCAAATCAGCAAATGAGAGTTGTGGTGGAAGCTCTCCAGCTACAAAAGCATTGTAGCAATTGACGAGTCCAGTGGCAAGGGCTAAGTTTTCATCATTTTCTTTGGAATCGGGAGCAGGATTCATAACTGGTGCATTGGAGGAGGAAACAACTTGTGGAACAACGAAAGACTGATTTTGTGGATGAGACATAGATGATGAAACAACAAATGATGCAACTGATGGAGTAATATAGGTTTGATTCTGAGGTTGTTGAACAGCAAAAGCTTGACTTGGAGAGGAAGTAAAAGATGAAAAGGCATTATTTGAGGAAATCCCAAGATTTGCAGTCGAGTAGGAATTCACATGATTAATCTCTCGTTGTTTATCATCAAGATCACAGGCTTTGATAATTGCCATTGTTTCAGCAAGACTGAGACGATTGAGATCTTTTGTCTTCTTGATGACAGCCACATTCATATCCCACGACTTCGGCAGTGAATTCAACAACTTTTTGTGTTTCTCAGACTTAGTCAAGTAAATCCCAGCTGTACTCATCTCAGTAGTGAGTGTAGTAAATCGCTGCAACTGAGCTTCCAGGGTTTCTCCAAGGATATAATTGAACATATTGAACTTTTGTCTTAACATATCCCGACGGCTCTCTTTCATATCTTCATTTCCCTCGTAGACCTCAATTAAAGCTTCCCACAGTGCTTTGGCTGAAGTGTATTCTCTGAAGCCTTGAGCAATATCGGGAGATAAAGCCATAGTCAAAGTAGCCAGTGCCCTTTCCTGTTCTTCAACCTTTTCGAAATCTTCATCAGTGTAATCAGCATACAATTTGTCAATTATTTGTCCATTCGGAAGATTAGTAGTGACTCTGACTGGTCCTTTGAGAATGCTTCGCCAAACCTTAAAATCTTTCATTTTGATGTATTTCTCGATCCTGTATTTCCATTCTGGGAATCCTTCTGCAGAAAATAATCGTGGAATGCGGGTGGTTGTTCCCATGATAGAATCCAATTCATGATGAAGTGCTTGGCCTTGAGAATCCATTTTTGTTATTTTTTTAATTTTTAATTGAAAATGACTTGAAAAATAAACTAAAATGTCAAACAAACAGTTTGCAGTCACACGATTATGGCCGTAAACAAGAGTTTACGGTCACGTTTTCGGTTGATGTTTCCGGTCAACGTTTACGGTTGAGGTTTACGGTTTGGTGTTTACGGTTGGAGTTACAGTTGATGAAGATTGCCTGTTTACGGTTTCTGAAGATAAACAGTTTACGGTCACTGAAGATTGCTAGTTTACAGCCGTGAATAGGAGTTTACGGCCGTGAATAGGAGTTTACGGTCGTGAACTCTTGACCGTAAATGCCCAGAACTTGATGAAAACACGAATTTTAGCAGATTTGATTCCCTTTTTCTTAGAAAACATCAAATCAGGCCTCGAACAATGACGAAACTAAGCTCCTTTGACCGTGAACTTGATTGTAAGATGATTTGACACCGGATCTTCTCTGATACCAATTGTAAGGTCCTGGAAACAGGATCTTAACCAGTGATCAAGCAATCTAACAATCAAACAAGATAAGAATGGAGTAGAAGTAGATTAAACCAAAGCTTGCACACGTTTATAGCAGAAAAACGTCTAGTATAACTTGGACACAATGACCGTAAACTCAATGGATCATCAACAACCACTAACAGACTCAGACACTCCCTATATATAGGGAAAAAACATGGACGTAAACAGGTTTACGGCCGTAAACCTGTTTACGGCTAAAAACACACTCTGGCCGTAAACTCACCAAAACATTTCAATTACAAGACTCAAAACACAATAAGACCTATACATCAATTAGCCTAGCCCAAACCATAAAACTAGACCCTTCAATATTCTAATGTTTGAACAAGTTTAAAACAAATTATCAATGTATTTATTGGAATATTGCTTAACCTTATATATCATAAGATATATATATATATATATATATATATATATATATATATATATATATATATATATATATATATATATATATATATATATATATATATAAATAATCCAAGACTTCCTGGAATTCAGGAATAATTATTTCTAGTTTGATGCTAGAAGCATCTTGTCACACCCCTGAACCAGGACGGTGGAAACGTCCGGGGGCGGATGACGTTATTGTGTAATATCATAGCAGTTGAATATAAATGATACATAGCAACCAACATCATACATTACAATATACCAACATTAGTTCTTTACAAATTGTACTTGCTCTTCGATTACACAAAAATAACATAAAGGATGATGTCTCAAAGAGATAGCAGAATATCCAGATCCAAGGTTCGAGTACCTGTTCACTGAGTCCCTGAGAATACAAGTCGTTTTGAAAAGCGTCAACATAGAATGTTGGTGAGTTCATAAGCATATTTGTAGGGAAAATTTTGTATTATCTTTGTTTATAATAAGTTGTAAAACTCCAGAAAATCCAATATTTTCTATAAAAAGTAGTTGTGAGCCTCGTTCCCAAAACCGTGTGTAATTGCATGCATATTTCTTATTTTCCTTTGTTTGTATTTGAAAAGAGTGTGTTCCCAGAAAATCCTATATTTTCTGTATATAAAAGAGTTGTGTTCTTAAAACCCTAAGACCAGAGTGGTGAAATTAGTTTACCAAAATAGACGAGACATAGTTGTGTATTTTATAAAACTAGTTGAGTGTATATCCTTCATAAATTCAGATAATATTGTTATTCTCTATGTGAGTCGTTACAACCATGCTAATATGACTAACGCGCCTGTCTTGACGTTCTTCAGGCTTCAGTTTCTAAAGATATTTGTCACCCTAGACTGGCCCGTCTAGCTGTAGCGAACAACTCAGGTGTGGGGGTGTCAACCCCGTATAGATCTTTATACAATTACCTCGCGCTCCCTCCAGGAGACTCTGGTTATAACTACAGGGATTACGGTGTACGCTAGGTAGGTACAGTGAAGGAGTGTCCCACAAGAGCCTCAACAAAATTTACGCGAGTCTATCGAATAATGCATACAACGTTCTTAGGGTAAATTCATGACAGTGGTTTTATGACACGCGTTTTACAGCTTTATGACATACAACTTAACACTTGTATTATTAAAAGCTTTATGATGGACAGATTATGACACGCGAATGTTCCTGTTGTAAAACTCTGTTTTGCTTACCGGTAATAATAAATTATTTATAACGGTATTTATAAATAATTACTAATAGCTTGTTAACCTACAGTATGTGTTGTAAAAGTAACAAAATACTCTAGGTTTTAACCTTTGAAGTAGTACAACCTTTTATGATTATTTTACTAATAAGAGTTATGTTTTAGTAAAATATTCAAGTGTTATGGTGAGTTTTTAACACACCAAAAGTTCGTTTGAGCGTTTTGTAACACAAAAAAATACTCTATTTTTCTTGTGACTAGAACTTGTCACAATTAATTCAAAATTTCATAAAACCTTGAAATTTATTATGTTTCCACAATTTTACAAGTGTTAGTGGAAAAAGTTTATATAACCAAAAATTTACCATTTTTGTGTGTAAACTCTCATATTACCGTTTTTCATAGGGTGTTCACGGGACGGTTCGTTTCGGATAACAATAAAATTATGAACCGTGACTACGGGGCGGGTACCTCAAATGCACTAACTGAAACCGAACCGAATTTTCTAAAAACCCAAACCGAACCGAACCGTATAAAACCGGATAACCACGGTTCGGTTCACGGGTACCCGCTAAATATAAAATTCCGAATTAGTAAATGACAATGTTATAATTAGTTGTTCCATGTAGGTGACGAGTGAGTTTTAAACCCATTATTAAGCTATATTTATGTGCTGTATATAGTCGTTGATTTATTGTATAGCATATAATTGATATTTATGGATAACAATAATGTAACTAATACGTAATATGGATATAGTCCTTCAGTGGTAGTCCTTCTGTGACTTCTGTCATAAGAGTTTGTAGGAGTCCTCAATTTGATTTTCAATATATATATATATATATATATATATATATATATATATATATATATATATATATATATATATATATATATAACGGTTCGGTTCGGGTCACGGATATCTAAATATCCAAACCGAAACCGACCCGTAGGTACCCGGTTTTTTCGGTTACGGTTTTTTTTCGGTTTCGGTTTACTTCGGTTTCGGTTTTTTCGGTTTCGGATTGGCCGGATCGGCTCGGTTTTTCGGTTTTGCGGTTTTTTTGCACACCCCTAATTTTTCAAGCCTTAATAACCGTAAATGCTTTAACATTTCATTGACATTATTTGTGATTTTTAACACACATTTCATAAAACCATTTTCACTTAGCAACTTGTTTCATTTTCAACATGATACCAAAATATGGGAAAACTACACAAAGATAACTTTGTTCCAACAACTTGAGACTTTGTGAAAATCTCGAGTTTAAGGAGTTTTAGCATGAAATAATAACATTTCAACACACATAGACATATATATACACAAGTGCATGCAAATATCCAAAGATTTCAAACAAGACTTGACTTGTATTCCCCCCCAAAAGAATGAAAACTTGATAATAATGGGGTATGAAGCTCACCTTGCGGATTTTCGAGATGTAGAAGAAGAAATATTAGAAAATTTTGACATTAATTCGACTAATATAGTTCAATACATATTGATTGAAGGCAAATGGGCACAATCTGCGCCGCTAGCCCTTTCTGGATGGTAAAACCAATTCTTTTGAAAACAACATTTGTGGATCTAGGAGATATGACATTAGAATGCATGACCCGTTGGACTCTGTTGAGGAGCTCCACCGCCTCTGGTGCGAGAAAACCAAATGTATCGAATGCAAAAGGTACAAACACATGTTGATTTTCTATACATGCATTCTCGTGCTTTACCACTTTGCACGCAACGACTTTCAAAGCGGCATGCCAGGCTGTGAAACCCCCACTCCCCAAACCAACGAGAGGAGAGACCCCGGTAAGATCCACGCACACATGCTTCCCTCCTATCCATCCAAAGACCAAATGAGAGTGTAAGAGGAAAGATCTTAGTATAAACTTGAAACAAAACAATGGAGTTTAACCTAGAACTTACCAAGTTTATGACCCTTTGAAGAAAACTCCTTGAAGCTAACACATGCACAGACTTACGAAATCTTGGGAGGAAAGAAGATGAGAGAAGCTTTTAGTGTTTGGAAGGAAATGATTTGAGAGAAAGTTTGAAGTGAGTGTGGAGAGAGGGGGAGGTTGGCCGAGAGGTAGACAGGGAGGAGGGATAAGGAGAGTTGACTTATGGAGGGGGTGATAGGATATGCATGGAGGTTTGGTGGTCCAAAGCATAGTTATTTGTTGGTTAATATTGAGGTGGCAAGGCAATTATCCAACCTTAATCCCCTTCTTTTTTTTATTAAGGCCATAACTGAGTAGGGGTTCTCGGCCCAAGAGGATAGCCCAAAAAAATAGTGTGTTCGACTTTTGACTTGGCCCAATAAAGAGTTTTGGCCCATTGATGCTTAATAAGAGGTTTTTGTTTCAAAGGGCCCAAAGATAAGAGTTCTCGGCCCAAATAGGGAGTTTTCGGCCCAAAGAAGGCCCAAGTATGGGTTTTCGGCCCAATATAAAATCCAATAGGAGTTTTCGGCCCATTAAGGCCCAAAGGGAGGTGTTCGGCCCAATATGACCCAATAAAGAAGTCTTGGCCCAATTAAGGGTTTTGGGCCGAGAATTCTTGGGCTAAGGCCCAAAACTGATTGGACTTGGCTTATTGGATCTAGTTTTGGGCTTATACGAGGTTGTTTCGATTTGAATCACAATGTGTGAACGTAGGAACTTAAATAGCACTGTAGTTCAATTTCCACTAAATGGAGTGTTGCAAGGTTATATAGAGGATATTGTTGTGAGCAAGCTTCACATCTTAAACCCTAAATTGCAAGTTGTGACACATCTTTAGCATCACAGTGATGCCTTTAGTGGTTATCATTTTCAGGTCTACTGCTCAAAGGAAGTTGTTTAGAACTAGGACCTTTAATTGTATACAATTTCATATCTCTCACAAGATTGTCTCTCAAGACATGAAACCATTCATTGAAGTTGTATCTATTGAATGTTATTATTTTTATTAAGTCATTAAAGACAATGACAATTCATGGTTATGTGAATGGATTATTTTTCAAAAAAATTTAACAAACTTCATTTAGTATTTTCAATATTTAAACATGTAATAATTAATACCCTTTTAGTTTCCAAAAATATTAATTATCAAAGTCTAGGATCCAAGTTGCAAAAAAAATAAATGGTTAGGTGATCTTTATCCCATTCCTTTGAATCCAAATCGGTAGATATCGATTATCAATTTTATTCTACTATTTAATTCCCAAATTTATGGGATCACTAATAACAAATTGAATTATACATGTTTGATCACATCTATGCCTCGAAACTCTTTTACGTAGATGACCTTTATGACAAAAGATTTTCGATCAAATCATCCAATTTGAAAAACTTATGTAATCTGCCCATAACTTGGTTATAGAAATTAGGAATACACCACAGTCATCAAAAGATAATACTAAACGGTTATGTGACCTTTATCCCACTAGTGCATACAAGTGATGTGCAAGTGTTCGTCAAAATAGATTGCATAGATTTGAGGTTTCTCTGGCATATTTTTTATGTTTTAGAATTCAATTTTTAAAAACATATGATATCATGGTTATTACATGCATATAATAAGCCATAGTATCAGTTTTCAAAATAAAATCACCTTTAAAGGTTCTATATAAAATGCTAGTTTTTATATAATTTGAAACAATTCAATTTTAAATTTAATAACCAGTATTAAGTGTGAGTTTTAGTGCATTTCCCTTTTATGTCTTTAAAATAACTTCCTTTTATTACTTATACATTTCGAGTTTCTATAAGTTACAAAATTCACCATTTCAAAACTTGTAGTTAAGTATTTCAAAATTTAGGGTTTGCACCATATTTAAAGAACCTTAACTCCTCTCCCCAGCCTCCCTTACCAGCCTATCGTCCAGAAGCAAACCCTAGCAAGCTAACTTTCCATTTTTGAGTGTGTGAGGCTAAAAGAGTGTGTTTTGGTCATTTCTTGAAGAGATTTTAAGACTTAGAAGCTCAGAACAAGAAGGAGCCTGTACATCCAGCATCTACTTCAGTTTGGCATTCATTTGAAGGTAAAAAGTCTTTACCTTGGCTTTCCATTTCTTAGATCTTCACTCATGCATGAATATGGTCATTTTTGGGGCAAAATGGGGTCATTCTCGGATTTGAACTTGTCCAGAAGATATGGTCTCAAATTTGGACTCCTTTAGGTCCTAAATTCAGAATGCTATTTACTTTATCTAGTATTAACCCCTCACCATGCCCTAAACCTCATTCTAGACTTTGTTTTGGTATTCTAAGCCTTTAAGACCTTGCATGCATGTAAAGTTTGCAACTTTACGTGGAATCTATGCCTTAGGAAGCTAGATCTACACGTTGGAGGTTTTGAGTAACTTAAAAACTTCTAAATAGGAAATGGACTGAAGGGAATCGATGAGTTGCATGGTCAACTCGACGAGTCCGATGAAGATTGACCGTTGTTGGTTTCTGCATGGACTCGACGAGTCAGTAAGACGAATCGACGTGTGAGTTAGGGTTTTCCCGACTTTTGGACACGCATGGACTCGACGAGTTGTCTAGAAACTCGGCGAGTCAAATAGGGTTTTCACGACTTCTTGAGTTCTAGAAGGACTCGACGAGTCAGTGAGCTGCACTCGACGAGTTGGGTCAACATGGACTGTTGACCTTGACCATTGACTTTGACTTTGACCAAGGCTTGACCAGTTTGACTTCTAGGGGTATTTTAGTAAATTGAGAATTTATAAAAGTGGTCCTATGGTGAATATAGGTAGTGGAGTTCGTGGCTGATTTTCGAGAGTTTGACATTATCACTACAGTTCGACATATGTGAGGTGAGTTTTGGATTGTTATCCTAATATGTTATGCTAGTATGATCTGTTAGATCAGTATTCTGGTATATATATATGGTATTATGTTGTTATGATATGTTAGATCAATATCCTAGTAGATAGGATGATGTTATGTTAGTATGATCTGTTAGATCGGAATCTTGGTAGATAATAGAGTTATCCTAATATGTTATGCTAGTATGATCTGTTAGATCAGTATTCTGGTAGATATATATGGTATTATGTTGTTATGATATGTTAGATCAGTATCCTAGGAGATAGGATGATGTTATGTTAGTATGATCTGTTAGATCAGAATCTTGGTAGATAGGATGTTATTATGCTGTTATAATCTGCTAGATCCCTTTGTCTGTCTATAGACTGTTATGTAATTATCTGATATATGTGAACATGTTTCATTGGTGGTTGAGGCTTATCTACTTTGTGCTAGAGCCAACAAACCTGGGCTTATCTACTCGATGGTTGTGGGCCGTGAGTATTCCTGTGAAAACAAGGATCTGGTTACGAAGGGACAAGGATTGAAAACTCAAACCTTGAGTTAATGCTTAAGATTAATGTCTGCTACTAACTTAATGTTTCCAGTCGAGTCTGGCAAGACCAGTCAAGACTGAATATGAAAATCAACAAAGTACTTCAAGTATTAAATGTAAGACAATGAATATGATCAAGTAAAGACAATAAATGAACACAAGGAATGTTCGAAAGATAGATTAGAGAGAAAGGTGCAAGTGAAATAAATGTAAAAATATCTATATTTAGTGAAGCAATCCGTCATTTCATATTGTCATTGAATGCTCCTTAAATAGGAGAATATGTTACATCGTACTAACCCAAAAACATACATAGGAACGGATAATAGAGTTACTCCTGACACTCTGATTATCTAACTTGACAAAAGAGACTAAGTCCTATCATACGTTACATGAAACAAAATGACAAAGTTAATTAATACAGACAGAAAAGTAAATTCGGACAAAGTTAATTAATACAAACAAAATGACCAATCTTCACTTCGGACATCAAACAGACTCCGGACTACAAGTTGACTCCGGACAAAGAACTAACTTCGGAACCGTGCTGACTCCGGAACATACAAAGGATAAAGATTGCTAGAGGTTCACTTGTCAGGTTCCAACAATCTCCCCTTAAGTGAACTTAGCAATATAGTCAGTTCTGCTTGAATCTTCTTTGATGAACACGAATGCCCGGTATAACCATTCTCGGACCCCAATGTACCATTGTAGTTGACTGATGAACTTGGTCTTCATGTGTTCAGGAATTTCGGACTTGGTTGCTCGACTAATGAATTCTGAAGTGCCTTGGTGGGAACCATGTGTTTGTCTTGAACTCGGAAGAAGTCCTTCTGATTTGATTTTCTTTGATGATAGACAAACCCAAGCATTGGCTCATCGATGGGGCCTTCTTCCAAGATTTCAGCTTCTGGCAATTTAAAATCAATTTTGGCCAAATATTTTTATGTTCCGAATAGATGGGCCAGTTCATAGTCACATCTGCAGAATTTAGCAACGTAGTCCTTGAGGAAGCCTAGAGCAGCGTCATAAGCTCCCATACTGAGATCATCTGACTGAATGCTTCGGAATTGAACAACAATACTCAAGATGTCTTTGGATTGATGGCAGGGAAGTCAATATTAGTAATGGTCTTTTTAATTGGTTTGTTCTGGAAGATGTGATACCGGAACAGCACGCAGCGGAGTTCAAACTTAGTCAGGATCTTTCTTCCGAAACCGAAAATTTTCGTGATCCCTTTCCGAGACCAGACTTCTTTAAGAGGAAGTGCATTCTTGGAATAGAAGGTCTTCAGTCTTTCACGCTCAGTTCGGTTGATAAATTGCGGATCATCTTCAGGATAAAGGGGTGCAAATTTGGTGTAGGTCTTGCTGAAAGGAGAGAGAGGCAAGTCTATTTGGTCTGAATCTTGATTCGGAAGATCATAGTACATGAAGAGCACTATGTCTACGTCCTTCAAGATAACATCTCTACAAAGCGGAGAGATACCCAACATCATATGAGGATTATCATCCTTAAAGGATTGGATCCGGATGCTATTTTCCAGGGCTATGTTAATCTCTTCATGGGACCAACCACTTCTTTCAGTCAAGTGCGGAGCGGTGAGTGGGACGTCCGACATGGGCTTCTTGCCTTTATCTTTTTGCTTCTGAAGAGTGGAGAGGATATGTTGCATGTTTTCATCGATTACAAACTCTGGAGGAGAGGAGGGCAGGGGCTCTTCCGGAATATCATCTGGTTTCCGGAGTGGAGAACCTTCATCGATTGGAGTAATTTTTGGAGCCGGAATAGGAGGCAGCATCGAGGTAGTGGCTCGGAAAGCATCAGAAGTTAGTTTTCTTTTGACGTTAGCCATTTCTATACTCTTGTGGAGGACTTCAGCCACAGTGGATGGCCATGATATTGCTAACCATATTCTTTGTTCTTCCTTCGTAAGGACTTTAGTAGGAAACTTTCTTGGATCTTGTAAACCTAACACTCCATTTTTTTTCAAACAAATCCTCATCTTCACTATCATTAACATCATCATTGTTGTCATCATCATCATCACCAGGAGAACCTGAAAGGATTTGCAATGAGTCATCAGATTCATCTTGGAGTCTAAACTCCGAGACAGGTTTCCATAAGTGAGATCTTGAACTTGGTCCTTCTCCTCCTCTTGCAAAGGATGGCCCGACAACCGATGCAAGCAAAGCAGACTCCTTCAGGTCTGAAAATTTATCAAACACCTTTTGGAAACTGGTGTCGAGCTGAAGAGTGAGAGCATCGTAGGCTTCAGTAGTAGGAGCCTAAGCTTTGAGGTGATCAAAGAGTTGGGAGAGAATGGAGAGCATCTCATCGAACTTGTTGTTTGGAACATTCACGATGTTCCAACATCCTCTAAGAAGCTTGATTAGGACTCGTTGCATGATGAGATTCATCTCATCCTTCTTCCGGATCTCCTTCTCTAATCGTTGGATCTGCTTCTCATGACGGATATGAGTCTGCCTAATGAGTTCGTTGGAAGCATTGAGCATATCGTCATGGACCTTTAACATCTTAGTGATTGTGTCAAGGTAGTGATCAACACTTTCATCGTATTTCTTCTCAACTTCCTCGATGGTGTGCTTGAGTCTTATGGAAATGAGTTGATCCAGCTGAGCTTCTCATTCTGCAGTGGTGGGTCCGGACGTGTTGGTTGTGGACAAGGAGTTTAGGATTGCATCCAGTTTGGAATCCGGTCCGGAAACCTTGACATCAAGTCTTGTGTTGAGTCCGGCCACAAAAGCTTCAATTGCATTCACTTTATTCATTGTATCGGACACAGAGTCTCGGATTTCAAGGAGGGCAAACGGATCAACGTAGTTTCCTGCGGAGGATCTGGTGTCCGAAGTGGAATCCCGAGACTTTCTCTTGTTAGCTTCTTGATTGAGTTGCTATTCAGGAGAGCCAGGAGGAGTGGGATCAGCATCAATATTCTTTGGAGTGGACTCAGTTTCACCTTCAGGAATGTCTTGGACATGATTCTCTTCATTAATTTCTTAATCAATTGATTCCGAAGAGGATGATGAAAGTCCGAAGTCCAAATCTGGCCTTGATGAGGAAGGCTTTGAAGAAAAAGGGAATGATGTGAACACATGGGGAGCAGCGATTGCGGCACTTTCATCGGTGAGCATAAATTTGTCCAAATGCTCTTCATTGTGATCTGAGTGCATTGTATCATGAAATTGAGTTTTGGGAGTTTCTCCGGAAACAAACTGCAGCACAGCTACTTCATCGGAAGGCACAACAAAGGGCTGGTTGCTCTGAATGGCCATGTTCCTCATGGAGAGGAGTGTTCCTTCAACTTGGGATCTTGTGAGCTTCGGATGCCTTGTCGGGGCCCTATTAACAAGATCTTCCCATAGTGGGTCGTTAACTCCTGGTCGTCCTGTAATCCTTCCGAGTATCCGACCAGTTGAGGCGTCTGAAGCAGGAGGGATAACTCCAGCTTCGGAATACTTGGGGTCCGGAACAGGGGTTCCGGACCGTGCGTGTGTGGAAGAAATTGGGATATCAAATTTGACACGTGGGTTTGTTCCAGGGGGGCAAGGAACTTTGTTCAACACCAACATCACCTTGTTGAGAAGTTGAGGGTGGATTATTAGGAGACTCCCCATGAGTGTGTGCATGTGATTTTGAAACTCCGAGGGGTACCTCGGAAGAGTGGGTAGGTGGGGTAGAAGGATGGCCAGATTCAGCGGAAGTGTCATGGGCTCCTTCCTTTTGAGAGGAGGAACCGACTTTGGTTCTCTTTTTGGATTTTGGCTTTCAGGGAGAAGTCTTCCTTTAGCTGACTTCTTTTTCTTGCCTCCGGAAGGAACTGCCTTGCCCTCGTACGAGATGGGATCAACAGAGACATGGGTAGATTGTGTAGGGCAATACACAAAAGAGACATGTGTTCCAGTAAACGCCTAATAGGTCCGAACGGCTTTTGCTCCGGAAGGAGATATGACTTAATTATTTTGAATGAGAGAAATACCTCTTCCGGAATGACATTGACTGGAATTGGTTCACATCGTTCCATGTATAATTTTTGAATGGTGAGAGCCCAAAATCTAGGGCTTGAAATCTTATGAGGCTTGCGATTGATGGCAAACTTCCGAAAGTCTTGCCATAACACTTCGGTAAAATCAATTGCGTTTGTTTTTCCGGAGTATATGATGTAGACCACGTACAACCAATGCTTGCTCAGTGAGTCTGTACCGCCATGTTTGCCCGATAAACCTCAAACAATGAAGTCCATCAAAACTGTCCATAACCCTGATACTGCCGATTTCTTGAAGTTCTTCACTTTGTACTCTTCACTATACCCAATGTGATTCAGAAACGACTGAAACTCTTCAGCCGTGGGTTCTTGAACTATAAAGTTTGTTGGGTTTTCTGCAACCACAATAGCCTTCAAAAATGTTGATTTGGGAATGGGTACAATTCGATCTCCAGTAATGCATTTCTCCAGTATTCCATCTTCAACCTTGATGCGATCGAAGGCTAAGTGCAGTAGAGAAAGAGGAATGGGAGGGTCTGGAACCTTCGTGAGGAGCACAGAGATTGGATGATGAGCGATGAACTCGATCATCACTCGAATCGACTCATCGCAGTCGTTTGGATCTAGTGAGAACAGTTGAGTGGTGTCCCTGAGAAAAGGTTTTGTGGACATTGTTGATGATGAGCCCTTGGAAGATTTCTTCTTAGTAGTGGATTTCGAGATTTTGGGAGCAGTTTGGGATTTTTTGGTGGGAGAAGAAGAAGGCGCCATTGATGAACAAGTTGAATGCTTGAAGAATAGTTCGAATGCTTGAAGAAGATGAGTTTGAGGGTTTTGTGCACGTAAAGAGTGAAAAGAAGGTTTAAGGGAGTTTATATAGGAGATGGAAACGGGTCGGGTTAAAAAAAAGTAATGATGAAGTCCGGATTGAGAAACGGGTTGCATTTAATGTTTTGCCATTTTTGGGGTGATTTGACTTGCGATTAGGAAAGGTTTTTATGGATTATAGTGTAGAATGGAAACCGTCATACGACGATGGGATGGTTTCTTTATAGAGACGTGCAAACGTGGTGCGGATTTCGAGGGTGAAAAGATAAGCATCTTTGAAAGTAACCGTTAGAAAGACGTTTCACCTTAAAATCTTTTGGACTTCACGATGTTAGATTTCAGAACCTGTGAGTTCTGGACGGTATGGAACATGTTCCGGAGTGAAGTACGTTTTGAAAAGATTACGGAACACAAGTTTGAAAAGAGTCCGGAGTAAAATTTTGAGGTGAATCTCTGAAATAAGATTTTAGAGATTCCGGAGTGATATCTTGGAATTCGGGAGCAAGATTTTAGAAATTCTAGAACAAAGTTTTGAAATTTCGCAATGAGTGTTGAGATGTTCCAGGATGAATTTTGAAAGAATTTCCGGAGTATGATATGAAAAACTTCCGGAGTGAAATTTAATACCTTTCCGGATTTGAATTTCGGGATGACCTTATGAAGTACGTTCCGAGGTGAAAATTTGTACCCATGAAACTATATGGACTATGGACTTCGTATGAAGAGATGGGCTGTTCAACTTAAAACACAAGTGGTGGTTAGAGAAAAAGACAAGTAAAATGATCCTATTTATTTCGAGAGGCAATAGGTCCGAGATGAAAAACAATTTGGATTCGTGTCGCACACCCAAACCGGGATGGCGGAAACGTTCGGGGGCGGGTAACTTCATCTTGAAATATCATAACAATTGAATATGAATGAAACATAGCAACCATCATCATCATACATTCAAGATAACAACATACATGGTTTACAACATTGTGTTTGTTCATAAAAATTACATCCCAAAATGATAAATGTATGATGAAATCAAATACAACATTCATTCAAAATCCATAGCTGTATAGAATTCCGGCTCACTGTGTTCCTGAGAATACAAGTCGTTTGAAAAGCGTCAACATATAAAATGTTGGTGAGTTCACAAGCATGTTTGTTTGAAAACTTTGTAGTAGTTTGTAAATCTCAAGAAAATCCAATATTTTCTTGTAAAAATAGTTTGTAAGTCTTGTTTCAAATCATGTATAATTGCATGTGTCTTCTTTGTTTATCTTGTTTAAAAATGTATAAAGAGTGATTTCCAGAAAATCCTGTATTTTCTTTATATCACAAACTGTGGTCTTAAACCCTAAACCCCGAGTGGTGATGTTAGATATAAAATAATTGATGCATAGGTTCGTACTTCGTAACATGAGTAGAGTATAGATATTGCGTGAATTTTAATATAGTATTGTTATTCTCTATGTGAGTCGTTATAACCATACTAATATGACAGAGTGCCTGTCTTGACGTTCTTCAGGCGTCGGTTTCTGAGAAGATATTTGTCACCCTATACTGACCTGTCTAGCTGTAGCGAGCAGCTCAGGTGTGGGGTGTCAACCCCGTATAGATCTATACACAAACTCCCGCTCTCCCTCCAGGAGACTCTGGTTATAACTACATGACTTACGTTGTACACTAAGTGGGTACGAGTGAAGGCGTGTCTCACAAGAGCCTTAACAGAATTTACGCAAACATTGAATTTCATTATTTAACGTTATAAATAATATTACTAACGTGTATTTTCGACCTATAAGTTATAAATGACAAAAATAGTCCTTTTTACAATAAGTGTCAAAATTAACCCATTTCTATTATTTCAGTATAAAATGATCCAATATTACCAAAATTGTCAAGAAAGACCCAAATTCTACTAAAATGTCAAAAGTGGCCCAATATTATATAAAATGTCAATAATGGCCCATTTTACCAAAAATGTTGAAAATGGCCCAATAATGCCGAGATTGTAAAAAATGGCCCATTTTTACTAAAGTTGACAAGAATAACCCACTTTTACAAAAATATTCATTTAAGGCCTATTTTTACAAAAGTGTTTAAAAATAGCCCATAGTTACTAATAAGCCCATTTTCGGCCCATTTATACTAAAATTGTCAAAAATGGCACACGTTTATTAAAAGCCCATTTTCGGCCCATTTATACTAAAATGTTCAATAAGGCCCAAGTTTATCAAAATGTTCAAAAATGATCCATATTTACTAAAAAGGCCCATTTTCGGCCCATTTTACTAAAATGGTCAAAAATGGACCTTGGTTGTCTTTATGGCCGAAAATGGCCCCTTGTTAGTGAAAACTTCCATATTTTATCATTTTCCATGTTTTCTTGTCAAAAATTTGTTTAAACATAATTTTTTGAACTAATCCTTGTGATATTTATCAAGCATCAAATGAAATCTACTTCATGTAGAAACTAGTTTTTCGTTTTTAACAACATGTTAAGTTAACTAAGTCCAACAACTTGAGATTCAACCAAAAATCTCGAGTTCATGGACTCTTAGCATGAATTTCACAACATTTAACACACATATCATACAAAAAATGCACATACAAGCAAATATACAAAGATTTACACAAGACTTTGACATGTATCCTCCCCCAAAAGAAAGAACAGCTCAAAAATAGGGGTATGAAGCTCACCTTGGGGCTTTTTCGGTTTTGAAGAGGAAGATGGAGGTGGTTTTTGGCCTGGATTGCTTCTTTGAGGAGATTTTCGAAACCAAGATGGTTTCAGGAGCATTAACATGAAAATGGAGTTATATGAGGAATGATCTTAGTGTAAGATGGAAATAATACATCTTGTGTGTGATATAAGCTTACCAACTTTATGATCTTTGAAGAGGATGTCTTGAACACACACCCACTTCACACGATTTTTGAAGAGAGGAAGAGATAGTTATTTGTGTTTTAGAGAGAGAGAGAGATGAGAGGATTATGTGTGTTTGAAATGAAGAGTGAAGGGGGATAAGGGGGTTTGCGGCCGATGTGAGGGGAGATCCCTCCTTGATGTATGTTGGTCAAAAATCATATCCTAGATACATGAAGGGCAAATGCATGGATATCTTCCATGCAAAGTTGAGGTGTCAACATAAGTCAACTCCCTTATTTGCTCTCTTATTTTTTTTAAATAAAAACTGATCGGCCCAAATAAGGAAAGAAGGAAGAAAATGGGGTTTTTTTTGGGCTTGAAGGAAAATTTCGAGAATACATGGGCCCAATAAGAATTTTTGACCCATTTAGGCCCATATATGGGTTTTCGGCCCAAAAACATTTAATGAAAGAGTTTTATGCCCAAAATTTCTTAAATTGAGGTATTTGGCCAATTAATCTTTGAAATAATTCTTCACGGCCCAATAAGGCCCAATAAGGGTCTTACAGCCCATAAGGATCATGTTGAGGGTTCATTGGCCCATTAAGGCCCAATAGGAGAGTTTTGGTCCATTAAGAGGTTTGCACCGAGAAAACTTGTGCTAGGGCCCAAAGTTGAGTGATCATAGCTTATTGGGTTAGGTTGTTGGGCTATACGAGGAAGTTTCTACTTGAAACAAAATTTTGGATGTATAAACTTGTATAGTATTGAAGTTAATTTATGCTACACATAGTGTCTCTTAGTTACACAGAGAAGCTATCTTGCACATGGATAGGAAACCTAGCCCTAAAATGCTAGTTGTGACAATTCGGAACAAATTTTCTTTCTAATGAGTGCATCAAAGAGTGCAAGCCTCTTGAAAGAACTGAGGATCAGGCATCATCATACCCATTTTGTTCAGAAAACCATTAAATTTGGTTTCGTCTAATGCCTTAGTAAAGACATCAACAGTTTCAACATCATATGGAACAAAAATAAGTTCGATGTTACCATTCAGAACATGATCTTTAATGAAATGGTACCGTATGTCGATGTGCTTCGTCATTGAGTGTTGAATTGGACTGTGCGAAATCACAATGACACTTTGAGAATCACAATAGATCGGAATGCGTTGAAAGCGGTAACCATAATCCAAAAGTTGAGATTTCATCCAGAGAACTTGAGAGGTACAGCTAGCAGCAACAATGTATTCTGCTTCGGCTGTAGAGAGTGCAATGCAGTTTTGCTTCTTGGATGACCAACTAACCAATCGACCACCTAAAAATTGGCAGCCACCAGATGTGTTTTTTCTGTCTAATTGAAGACCACCATAGTTTGAATCGGAATATGCTTGAAGAAGGAAACTCTCATTTGCTGGATACCAGATTCCGAGATTCTTTGTACCTTTGAGATATCGGAATATTTGCTTAACAGCCAAAAGATGAGACATCTTTGGATTTACTTGAAATCTAGCACACAAACATGTTAAAAACATGATGTCCGAACGACTTGCTGTGAGATAGAGCAGGGACCCATTCATACCTTTGTACTTCTCTTCATCAACTGCTACACCTGAAGGGTCCGAAAAGATCTTGTGTCCGAATCCCATTGGTACCTTGGCTGAGGCACAGGTGTCCATTGAGTACTTTTTGAGGAGTTCCGAAATGTACTTCTCTTGGTGAATGAAAATTCCTCTGTTGGTCTGTTTGACTTGGAGACAAAAAAAGAACTTAATTCCCGATTCATACTCATTTGAAATCTAATGACCATTAACTTAGCAAAGTCAGCAACCATTGATGAATCGGTGGACCCGAAAATAATGTCGTCAACATAAATCTGGACTAGCATGAGATGTTTTCCGTTTGACCTTCGGAACAGAGTAGGATCTAGAATTCCTCTTTGAAAGGCTAAACACTTGAGAAAGTCGGTGAGGGTCTCGTACCACGCGCAAGGAGCTTGCTTAAGGCCATAAACAACTTTCTGGAGTTTGTACCAGTAGTTCGGTTATGATAGATTAACAAAACCGGGAGGCTGTTGAAGATATACTTCAGTATCAAGTTCACTGTTTAGAAAAGTACTTTTGACATCCATCTGGTAAACCTTGAAGCCTTTGTGAGCAACATAAGCAAGAAAAATTATGATAGCTTCAAGACGGACAACATGAGCAAAGGTCTCATCGTAGTCAAGCCCTTCAATCTGTGTAAATCCTTTAGCTACCAATATTGCTTTGTTTCAAATGATGACTCCTGAATCGTCTTGTTTGTTCCGAAACACCTATATAGTACCAACAATGGGATGATTCTGAGGAGGAGGGATGAGAGTCCAAACTTCATTTCTATCAAATTCTGCCAATTCTTCTTGCATGGTTGTAATCCAATCAACATGTTCAAGTGCTCCTTTGATGGATTTGGGTTCAACCATTAAGATAAATGTCGAGAAATGACATTCATTTTGAACACTTATGGTAGAACGAGTTTTTACACCAGCGTTTGTGTTTCCAATAACTTGGTTCGGAAGATGATCCTTAGTCCAAACATGTAATCTTGGAAGTTCTTGTGCAACAGATGATCCAATATCAATAATGGGGTTGTGTTGCTCCCCCTGAATGGTTTGAACATGAAGATGATGCTCCCCTTGAACTTTTGAACCGGACAGGTTGACATCATCATCAGGTGGGAAATCGAAGAAATTTGCATCCTCATCGATATTGATAGGATTAGAGTCGAATTTAGCAGCTGCATCTTAAAATCCATCCACATTTTATTCAAGGGAAGGTTGACAATTCTCCCCCTCAACCTGAGAATGTTGAAATGGTTCGGAATCAAATGGAGGAAGACTGGGTGTCGGACCTGAAACGTTTTGGGAGACTGGAGCTTTGGATGTGGTTTATGTTGTTCGAGATTCCAAATCAAGAGCCGTTTCTGAGGGTCCGAACAAGGTCTGAAAGTCAACTTCATAGATGGTTTGCTGGTTCGGACATCCTGGCATTGGAGCATCAGACTCCATGATGTGAGTTGTAACATCAGTTGGGCCAGAATTCCGAACGAAATTTTCGTCAAAGGTAACGTCAAAACTTTCTTCCAGAAAACGAGTTCGTCGGTTAAGAACTTGATAAGCCTTTGATTTAGCTGAGTATCCAAGAAAGATGGCTTCATCAGCGTTAGGTGAGAACTTGGTAAGCTGATCACGGTTATTCTAGATGAAGCATCTTCATCCGAAAACATGAAGAAATGAGATAGTTGGCTTCCAACCGTTCATGGCTTTGTACAATGTTTTTTTGAGGTGTCGATTGATGATACTTCTATTCTAAGTAAAGCATGCTTTAGAAACAGTTTCAGCCCAAAGATAGAGTGACATATTTGCAAAATTGAGCATGGATCGAGCAACTTCAAGAAGTGTTCTATTTCATCGTTCGACTACACCGTTTTGTTAAGGAGTGTATAGAGCAGAAAAGTTGTGGTCGATACCCTTCTCGGTGAGGAAGTTTTTAATGGTGGAATTTGTGAATTCAAAACCATTATTACTTCGCATTCTCCTTACTGGAAGTTTGATGAGAACTTCAATTCCTTTGATAAAGTTGATGAGTTCGGAGGCTGTTTCTGACTTGAACCTTAGGAAGAAGACCTAGGTGAACCTAGTAAAGTCATCCACAATCACAAGAATGTATTTTTCATGATGCAAACTCTTTACTGTTGATGGTCCACACAGATCAATGTGTAGAAGTTCTAATGGTTCCGAGATTTATTTTTCAATGATGACGGGATGACCTTTCTTTGAATGCTTTCCACACTCACATGCAACATATAAATGATCATTTTCGAACTTGAGGAGTGGCAGTCCTCTCACTATTTCACCAGAAACAAGATCATTCATATACCTGAAATTCAGATGAGCAAGCTTTCAGTGCCATAACCAGCTAACGTCAGGAACGGCTTTGGAGAGAAGGAAGAGCTGAGGTTTGCCAATGATCATGTTGATATCAAGAGGATACATGTTTTTGTTGTGATTTGACTTGATCAAGCATTCCTTTCGATCTTCGGACATGACATAGCTGTGTTTCTTGCAGAATTCAACTCGACAATTTGCAACAGTGAGTTGAGCCACACTTATCAAATTATGCTTCAAGTCAGCTACATAGACCACATTTGAAATGGAGAAGTTGCCATTAGTAAGGATGCCATAATCTCAGATCTGAGAGTTGGAGTTGTTGCCATAGGTCACATAGCCAGCATTTGGTGAAAGTTTGAGATCTCGCAAAAAGTCCTTCTGCCCCATCATGCGCATGGAGCAAGCATTATCAATATACCATATTATTTCTTGCTCTGAAGCACAAAGTTCCTGCATGATTAGTGAGTTGTGGAGTTTTTAGGCTCCGAGTTAGGTTTTGGGAGAAAGGCACAAGTCTTAGGCTTCGGTTGTGACTTTTGAACAACAGTTGGTTTGGAAGGTTTGTTCCGAGATTCCTTAGGAAACAAACAGAAGGACATGGTTCTTTCATCTATCCAATAGTCATATTCAATAACATGAGGATTCAGAGCAACTTTCTTCGGACATTCAACTTCTGGAGTAGTAAGAACTATTGTTTCTTCCGGAGTTGCAGTTTCATCATTGTGTTTTTTAACTTTCCAAACAAGATTTTGTTTTGAGATTTTGAAGAGATTGTTTTCTTAACAATTTTTTGCTTTGGTTGATGGTACATTTGCTTTTGAAAGTTGAGGTTTGAAAATTGTACCATCAGTTTCGGCAATGAAAACGGATGAAATAGTCCGAGGAGAGTTGGTTTGGACAAATTTGGTGTTTACAATAGACTTTTTCGGAGTGGGACTGACCACATTCTTTTGTTCTACAAGACTCGGAGGATTGGAAGGCCTCTTGGGGATCCTAGTGGGTCTGAAGGTGTTTTGACTATGAGTTGATGAATGAGAATTCCAAGATAAACTCTTTTTGGAGTTCTCAAGGAATCTAGAATTTTGTTCTTCACTTAACTTCCTTTTTGTGAGCATTTCGAGCTTCTACCTTAGGATCGACAATATCTTCTCTATTCAACATGGGCTTTGTTTTGGAATGAGACGAAGATTTGGAAGTTTGTCCCACTGAAGGATTATTGAACACAGACTTAATGGGAACTAGTTTTGTTTTGGAAATCACTTGTGGTTCAGAATCACATGAGATTAACTCATTAAGGTCACTATCTAAAGATGCCCAAACACACTCTGAGAGTTCAGGTCTAGTTGATTCCGGAAAAATTTCCTCAACAACACAGTTGTTAGGAGGGTTGTGGTTCGGATTTTGAACAACCGAATTTGGAGTACTTGAGTAGAGTTCCGAGGTCCGATTCAGGTCCAGGTTTGTCAAAGGCGGAAATTGCATGGAATCGGGACACTTGACATCTATAGGCTTAAACTCAGGAATCAAATATGCAAAATGGTCAGGAGTCTTAGGAAGGGGTGACAAGAGAGAAATAGGTGTATCCGAATGTATAATGTTCGGAACATCTCCCATAAAAGTCAGATTTTGTAACTCCTTCAAGGGACGAACAACTGGTTTCGGAAACTCGCGTCCGAGACCAGGATCTTTTGACCAAGGATGACGAAAATTGTGAGTCATCCATTCATTTGATTCAAGAATGTCTATGGCATGGTGCATGGCATCAATCTTAGCATTGAGACGTTTGTTATAAAAAATTAAGACATTTCTTTCAGAATAAATGATTTCACATTTGTCTTTAAGAATGATACATTCATCTTGTGACATTACAAGCTCTCGTTCTAAAGACTCTATTTTTAACTTCTTATCCTCGAAACGTAACCTAAGACGACTCAATTCACTGTCCTTCTTCTCACTGGCTTCTATGGCTGACTCATAGGCTTTCTAAATAATGTTTATATCTTATTGGATCTGGGTTAGATACGGTTCACAAAGAGACAAGTCAAAATTATTATTAGTAATCATAGATTTTGCTTGTTGATCGATGCTTCTGTAGGGTGGATCGTTGGTCGCCATGTAGCAGTAGTTTAGTTCAACATCTTCATCATCTCTTTCTGACCCGAACGACCAGTAGCCTTCATCAGATTCAATTTCCTGTCGAGCCATAAGACACATGTTTATGGCAGTGGTTACGTCATCATCATCTCCAGACGACCAATACCCTTCCCCATACCTTGATACATATGTAACAAAAGCCTTTTCACTCTCTGCCATTTCTTGAGCTCGACATGCATAGTAAGCACAGTCCTTGATCTTGGGTTTCTGTGGGACTTCGGCTAGGCAATCTTTGGCGAAGGGGTTTTCATGTCCACATTTGTGACCCACAATCTTGTTTTTTTCATACTTCGGAATCTGTGGAGGTTCCAATGTGGGATTTGGAGTAGGAAGATTAGGCTTGTAGGCTGGAGGGTTTTCGGAAGGTTCGTTGAATGGTTGATGATTATTTTGGCGAGGAGCTTTGAGAATGGTTGTTTTGGAATGGAGTTTGGAATCGATTGTTGTGAGGCTTGTTGAAAGGACGGTTGTATTTCATGGAAAGTAGGCTAAACTCTTGTTGGAAACGTAGTTCGGAGTCCATTTCTTCAGGATAAAGGTCATTCATAGATTAATAGTTAGAGTTTGTGAGAACAGGAACAGTTGGAGGTGAGGGTTGAACATGAGGAATAAAAGGAACAACATCGGTGAGGGGGTCCGAAACGTTTGGGTTTGAGGTTTGTGGATCATAGGAACTGACTAGAGCTAAAGGACCTCCAGTGAGTTCGTGTAGAGTTTGTGCAACATTTGACTCGTGACCTTGAAGCTCATCCAAAAGTTGATAAAGCTTGAGCTTTTTCAGAGACCCGTTGCTCTAAAGACATGATTTCACATTTCCCCACCCCTTTCCAATACTGTTAATGAACTTGAGATTGTACTCAAATGGAGTTTGGACTATCCGATGAGCTGTCATGTTGTTAACGACGATTCGATATCTGTTTGAAGCTGAGGCAACGGATTCACTAGGTGTTGTATTCAAAGCGTGGAACTCATTGACAACCGAAGTCAGTTGCTTATCCTTCATGTTCTCTGACCCTTCCAACAAATCGTGAAGTGTGTCCCAAATCTCTTTTGCAGACTTGCACAGTTTGATGTGCTCAAAGAGATAAGGTGGAACACCAAACACCATTTCCGAAAAAGGCAACTTGATCAGCATGTAACTTTTAAAGATCATCAGCAGTGAGAGGTGCTTGTCGTTGTTGATCCTGTCCCAAGAGAGTTGCAACAGCATCTCTAACAATGGTTCGAACTGCAATATGAGGACCTTCTTTGAGGGATCTCCAGATAGATTCACCTTTTTTCTTTTCCAAGTAAAAATATTTCCATTCTGACTTTCCAATGATCATATTCTTCAACAACTTGCAGTGGGGCACGTGTAGGGCAACCCACGCTATTTGCTATTTGCATTGAGTACATTTGTTGAGTATTAGAAGCAGCCATTGAAGTTAAGATATCTTAAGCAAAAGTGGTATAGAGAAGAACTTTTATCCTGAACACCGAAATGATCGAAATACCAATGTAATCTCGAATAAACTATAATCTGTTCTTACGGATTCAAAGGACAACCACTCAAATCTGATACCAATTGTGAAAACAAGGATCTGGTTGCGTAGGGACAAGGATTAAAAACTCAGACCTTGATTTAATGCTTAAGATCAATGTCTGCTACTAACTTAATGGTTCCAGTCGAGTCTGGGAAGACCAGTAGAGACTGAATATGAAAATCAACAAAGTACTTCAAGTATTAAATGTAAGACAATGAATATGATCAAGTAAAGACAATAAATGAACACAAGGAATGTTTGAAAGATAGATTAGAGAGAAAGGTGCAAGTGAAGTAAATGTAAAAATATCTATCTTTGGTGAAGCAATCTGTCATTTGATATTGTCATTGAATGCTCCTTAAATAGGAGAATATGATACATCGTACTAACTTAAAAACATACATATGACCGGATAAAAGAGTTACTCCTAACACTCTGATTATCTAACTTGACAAAAGAGACTAAGTTCTATGATGCGTTACATCAAACAAAATGACAAAGTTAATTAATATAGACGGAAAAGTAAATTCGGACATGCGCCAATCTTCACTCCGGACATCAAACATACTCCAGACTACAAGTTGACTCCGGACATAGAACTGACTTTGGAACTGTACTGACTCCGGAGCATACAAATGATAGAGATTGCTAGAGGTTCACTTGTCAGGTTCCAACAATTCCATCCCGAGGATGATTGGACTCGTAGTATGTGGGCATTCCAACCCGATGGTTGTGGGCCTAGGGTACTCCATCCCGAGGATGACTATACCCATAGTATGTTGGTATTCTAACCCAAAGGTTGAGGGCCTGCGGTATTCCAACCCGATGGTTGATTGGACCCATAGTATGCTGTTTTGTGATTATATGTATATTGTTGTGTCTATGGGTATTTTGGGGGAACTCACTAAGCTTTAGGCTTACAGTTTTGGATTTTGTTTCAGGTACTTCAGATGATCGCGAGAAGGCGAAGGCGTGATCGTACACCTCCTCATGTTTTATGATCTGGAATTTCTGGGTTACTCTGATGCTTAAAATATTTTGAAAACACTTTGTAATAATTAATGGTTTTAATTGGTTGAAAAAGTTTTAAATATGATTGATTTTTATGGGTGTTACACATCTCTAGGCCTTTATGAACTAGAATTACCCTGCCTGAACTTGTTTATGTAACGAGAGAAATTATTCATATAAAACTTCTTGGAATTAGACACCAAAAGAGCCTTGTCTTCTTTTGACATTTTGCTTTCCGAAAGGTCTGATTCGGAATCTTCTTCTACAGTCTTCTTTCCCTTCGCAACTAACGCTAAGTATCCCATGCTTGAAACAAGCTTCACTTCCTTTGTTACTTCCTCTTTGTGAGATCTAAGAATGCCCACAAGTTTGGCAAACGAATGGCTTATAAATTGTTCGTGTGCCTTAACAGTGGAAACAACGGCCTTCCATTCGGATCTAAGTCCATTTATAAACATGACTTTTTGTTCAATTACTTCACACTTAAGTTTGTTCTTGAGCATCTTGCTTAACAAATGATTGAAGCGATTGAACGTCTTATCCAGCTTCTCAACAGTTTTTGTACAAATGCTCCAAACTCCGATAAGAGCAATGTTTGCACGGAATGTTCCAAATCAGCATCACTTGAATATAACTCCTTCAACCAATACCAAATACCTTTGGCAGTATCGCATGCACTCACAAGACGAAAAGTATCTGGCGGAAAAGCAAATCGAATGATTCTTATTGCATTTATATTACTCATCAGTTTATTCTTCTCATCTTGAGGAATTGTATGTTCAGCAATAAGTGTATTGTAGTTAGCCAGAGTCTTGATTTCCTTTTTGGTATCCGTATACGAGTATGTCTCTTGCGTAATCGCATACCATATAGTGGAACCATGTTCTGCTATTCCAAGAACATAATCTTCAAAGTGGAGTGCCCAAACTACATAATTGTCTGGAAAGAGAATTGGAATCCTTGTCGTGGATCCAATACTACTTGAGAGATTGAACGAAAGAGAGTGAGGATCTTCGTGAGTCATCTTATCAAGAATTCACTGAAAATAATATAGAACCAGATGTGTAAAACATGAATCGAGTTTAAGGGTAAAACTTGCGATCTAGATTTGGAATCTACAATCGATTGAGTCGATTAAGACAACAATAACAGATCTATGTAAAACGTAAAACCCTAGAAAAACTCGATAGAAGAGTAGCGAATTAATTACAATATCTCGTGCTCTGATACCAATTGTTAGAATAATAAATATGATCAATAGATTCTATAATAAAGAACGTGAATTAAATGACAAGAAAGCAAAGAACAAAAGTGTGCCTAATGTTTTGATTAATCGACTCTAGAAGAGTTCTCAGTAACTTTTCTATAAGAGCGTACAAACGACAATTAGGGCTGCAAAACGTTAACCCTAATGTTACATGCAAGCAATATATATATATATATATATATATATATATATATATATATATATATATATATATATATATATATATATATATATATATATGTATATATATAGGCTGGACTAGAAAGCTAAGTCGAGAATGGACACGCCCAAACTGGTATAAAATAAACTATGATATGCATACATTTGACACAATACAATTAAACCCTATAACTGAAGTCGGAGGTTGTTGCGGGCGACCTTTGGAGGCATAGAGCTGCAGAGGAGGTCCTATATAGGGTTGCATATATATATATATATATATATATATATATATATATATATATATATATATATATTTATATATATTAGTATACAAAGTGTAGAATATTATATAAGAGCCCATGTACAATACAAATATATAAAACACAATATAAAAACTATCTAACAAATATCTCTCTCTCTCTCTCTATATATATATATATATATATATATATATATATATATATATATATATATATATATATATATACAAGATCAACAAAGAACTCTTAAAACTGGAGCGAACCAACGAACTATATATCCTTTTTTCTCCATTGAGTGACACCCACAACAACGTCTTCTTTCTTGAAGATCGATCACAAGTTCTCTCCCTCTTCTCTTAGTGTCTCCAATCAATCTCAACCTTTCTGTTCTCCCTTCAACTGATCATAGGTCCCTCTTCTTCTTTTTCTTGCGTTTCAATTCGATTTCAAAGAATACTGAATAATATGGAAAATGGTCAGAGATGGTGCAATGCATTACACTGAGATTTTTAATTGTTCAAGTATAAAGATTCATGGAGAATGGTGTTGAGAATAATGTTGATATCGAAAGTGAATGAGAAAAAACAAATCATCAATCATATGTTTTTTTATTTTCAAAACTTCATTTTCAGTCACACCCTCGTAATGAATTCACTTTTCCTTTCCTTCTTAAAGCATGCTCGAAGCTCAAATTACTCCATCATTTCCAAATGCTTCACACCCATTTCACAAGAAACTAGGTTCAATTCACATATATACACTGCTACATCCCTAACTGACATGTACTTCAAGTTTCAATTCATGGAAAGCGCACTCAAGGTGTTTGAGAAAATTATTGAACCAAATACAACATTGATCAACGTTATCATATATGGGTTTTCCTAAAATGAGTATTACAAGAAATCTTTGGACATAACCCCGATTCTGCCACCATTGCTAGCATATCTACATCAGAAAATGAAGAAAACAGAGAATTTGGCAGCTTTAAGGATTCAGCCTAGGGATTATTGGGAAGTAATTATATGAAGTGGAAGATTTTTGTACGTCTATCAAATGGATATCAATTTCATTCTGGAAGTGCTTTCTTATAAGTGACTTTGAGAAAATTCTTTTTGATCATTATTTAGATGGGTTTATGAAGGATAATAATACCCTTATGTGATAGTGAAGGAAGGGACTGAGAGACTGCTGAATGTGATCCACGAACCAAGAAACAAAACACATTTCAGAGTTATGTTGCTTGGTATCTGTGGGAATTTTGTTGGTTATGCCTTTGATGGAAACTAGTTGTTACCCACAAACATTCCACATGTATGTTCTTTATCTATCTTATCTCTTTAATTTCCTCTAAAAAATAATATATAAGCTTAAAATTAATCAATCCTTGCCAAGAACTAAAAGCATACCTTTTTTACCTGCAAGATCGTAAATATAGTTCATGTAATTTAGTTGGATATAATATCCACATTTGTATCTGCTGTTGGATTAGTGTCTAAGTCCATAACTATAATTGGTATATACTTGACCCGACCTGGCATGGTCCATTTGGGTTGCATGGCATCATGCATTTGGATAGACTAAAATGAGAGAAATAACACTTAAGGTTTATTAATATATTATAAGTTCTAAGATATTAATAAGATTATTTAATTAGTATTGATCAAGAACTAATCTAGAATTAATTAAGTGATCAAAAGAAGACTAATTAAATATATGGGTTGATTGTGTAAATCATCCATACTTATATAGTGGGCTAATGCTCCATGGATTATCAAGTTGGGCTAAAACCCATAGGATGCTCCATAGATGCTCCATGGTGTATTTGAACCCATGGATCCAAGGAAATGGAAAGCCATGACAATTAGGGTTTACCCTAATAGTGTCACACTATATAAACATATCATTCTTGTCAAAATCGGCCACTAAGTCTATGTGTGGAGGGCAAGCCGATTTCATGAAGTGTGTATTTTCTCTCAAGTTATTCCAAATGTTCATGGTGTTGTGTGAACCATTTGATGTGTCACATTTGGGGCACTAGGCTCTTGAGCTCCATGGAATCAAGCACCAAACAAGAGGTATGTAATTCTACTAGAATTTATATTATGTGTACTTTATATTATGCTAGTTAGAACAATACCTTGGAAAATTGATATGTGCATGTATAATATTGAAAACATAGATCCAAGGTATTTAGGGTTGCATGTACACCTTAGGAGTGTTAGAATGCTCAAAACCCAACAGTGGTATCAGAGCCTAGGCTTGTTTTCACTTATACTTGATGCAAACTGCTTAAAAATCAAAGTTTTGTGCTGTCTGAACAGGGGACTCGACGAGTCCATTAAGGGACTCGACGAGTCCAAGACAAAATGCATCCAACTCGCCGAGTTTGTTCATGCACTCGACGAGTTGGACCCCCAAACAGCATATCTTCGAGTTTTGGTGCTGGAATTGGTCTAGAATCATTACCTTTGACTGTTTTGGACTTATAAAACCTATTTTTTAAGTGGTAATGATTATGCTAAACCAATTTCAATGCTATAATCAATGTTTCAAGTTTTATATGTGTTTATGTAATTCTTGAAAAATGTTTATTATGAATGTTCATGCTTATAAGTTTTGGTAGATCATAGCAATTATGTGCAAATTGTTTGTTAGTATAATTCTTGATCTCAATGAAATTGTAAGGAGTCCATAACTTGTCCTCAAATTATGGATTACCAAGAGTTTTTGTGTTACCTTGTTTATGAGTTGATTTAGATTAATGAAAAAAATTATGTGTTAGTTGTTTTCAATCCATATTGATCTAAAAGAAGTTAATAAAATATGTTTTTGTAACTTGTCCTCAAATTATATGAAAAGTCATATTTATGAATCTTAAAAATCATAAAAGTGCCATAGGTTACATAAAAATGAAGAGTCTTTTTCATTTAATTATTTCATGACTCCATAACTTGTCTTCAAGTTATGGATGTTTAAGAGTCATTTCTTTAAAAGTTTTATTAAAGAATAAGAGGTTACATAAAAATGAAGAGTCTTCATTTTAATGAACCATTAAACTCATAAGTTATGAAATGAAAGGTTTTGAATAGTTTCAAAACTTGCCCTCAAGTTTTGGAATTTGTAAAATCTCACACACATTAATGCTTTAATTCCAAACTCTACAATTTTAAAAGTTAAAAATTCAAACTTTATGGACTTCATTAAATTAATTAAAGTGTTTAATTAAAAGAGTTAATAATTCCATAAAGACATGGTTTAAGTTTGATTAAATTAAGAGTATAGTTTAATTAATAGATTAAACCACCAAGTATTTTAAATGTTTAAAATACACCCTTATACTATTATTATAATTTTAATTATATAGATATGTATAAGATAAATTCAATCTTACCATTAGTAGGCCTCATTCACGAAGCCGGTCTATAAGGGGGGGGGGGTATAAGGTTATTGTCTATAAAATGGCAGTTTAATGGGTGTCCACTCTCACCCACCGCTTCCTTGACTGGTGGAGGGTCGTTAGCCGAACGGGTAGGAAAGGACTATAATTCTCCCTTCGTTAAAACTATAATGAAAAATACTAAGTAACTAAACACATATAAATTCCCAATCTTAGTTACTTAGGAAAATTTGAAATAGGTGCTAACCCATGAAATTACACTTTGTACCTTACCAAGTCGATTAGTGGAGCGTGTGTGGTTAACCGGCACGCTAATAAGGACTAGTAAGAGTGGCAAAGGGTAACTTGACCTTATTATAGATCGGTGGAGCTGTGTGGCTAACCGGCACATCGATTAGGTGATAAAGTTAAGGGTACCAAGTCAATTTGCATGGTTATTCACACCTTGTTTGTGATCCTTGGCATCCCAGTCACAAACTTGAGAGGGGACAATCGAGATTCAAACATGCCATTGAAAGTTCAATGTATCTCAAAAGATCTAGGAGTTTCAAATCCAATTAAAACTTAATTATATTTCGTTTTTCATGGTGGAAATTGGTAAATCGTCATTTACCTACCTTCAACTATTTTATAACTCGGATTACGGCATCCCTCTTCCAGTTATAAATAGGTTGTTGGATCCTAGCCTTAATATTTCATATTGGGTGTTATATTAAGGACTTTAAATCAACTAACTTGAATTTCTCCCTTATAGATGTCTAGTTTAGACAACTATGGTCTTCCCATATCTTTAGGAACAAGCTTCCTAATGAAGATGATATCCCAAAAGGCAATCAAGACTTGAGCACTAGTGGGGCTGGAAATCATACTTCATTTCCTCCACCTCCTTCAATAATTCTCCCTATCCCACAAGTGTCAAGACTTGAATAGTTCTAAGTCACTCAATCTCTATTGGCAATTAAAGTCTATATGTGCTTACATCTCAGAGGTTGAGCCACATATTGACAAGCCGGGAGAGTCGGGTGTCAAAGTCTTGAGGAAAGTTGGCTATTGACTGGGTTCGTTAGTCACTTCCTGATAACAGACTATGACATGACCCTTAATGATCTTACATATTTGCTTGATGATGCTGAATCAGCAATGATTTGGAGCATTGGTAAAGCAAATTAGATTGGAAGATCTACTTCCCAAACCTATTTGGACATTGACAGTGGTAACATTAAAAGTCCAGAAAAACTTTCTCTTCCCAATTGAAAGGGATTGGCCATGGTCAAGTTAATTTGAACCAATGGTAAAGAGAAAGGCTAAGTCTGTGATAGTCCCGTGTACCATTTCCAAAGAGTCCATATGTTTCCTTTTGCCAATAGGAGGGGCATTGGTTACGAAGTTGCCGAATTTACCTGAAACCTCATAAGGATGGTAAAGTCAAAAGTTTGACTCTACTTAAGGTAAAGTCCGTTATCTAACTCTATTAAGTCTCTTTTGGAGATTCTTAATACATGATGTAATGTAATTACATTTTGATGTTTTTGAAGAATCAAAGGAAGCTTAAAGAAAAAAGTGTGCTGATTCTGATCGCATGGTTCGATGACCAGAATTTTGAGCCACTGCATAAGAGTTATGAGATATTGCTTAGGAATAGATAACAACAAAGTTTTCATATGAATTTGCATTGTAAGGATAAGTTTTTCAGCAAGTTTTAAAAATAAAAGAAAAGTTTTGATTTTATTTATTTTAAGTATCCTTACAAAGGCATTTGTGAAAAATTGTTGTTTATATGTTTCCATTGATAAGCAATATTGGAAAAATGAATTTGATTCTTTCGTTTGTGGTAGTGTCATAATTTATCAAATAAGGAAAGATTCCCATCACCCAAGTTTCAGTTGGATAGAAACTTGGAATCATGCAAGTTGTGTTGTGTGATGAATGATATTTTTCATCTTTGGTAAATTAAGACTAATTCCTTGTTCACATTCGCATGTGAGTCAAGCGAAGGACTAAAGGATCGGGTACATTAGGTTGTGCACTAGTCAGGTCCACCACAAAGGTTGATAAGATTATTCGTTATGATTTACTAAAGTTTAGTAAATATGATTATGCTTACAAGTTTAAGTGTAATTCTGAAACATTGGAAAAGTTTCAATATATGACAGAATAAATAAGAAGAATCAAATTGGGCAGAAAGATTAAAGTTTCTCCAATCTGAAGAGATGGGAGAGCATTTGTGTATCTTGTTTTATGATTATCTTAGTGATTATGGAACCATATCACAATTGATCTTCTAAGGACACCTTAGTGCATTTGTTGGCTAAGGATAGGAATCGTGAATTGTGGAAATGGTTAAATGAAAAGATAAATCACACTTCATTCCAAAATCAAATCTTAGAGTCATACTCCAAGATTGAGCCTTGAGTGACATAATCTTAAGAAAGGTTTAAAACACTTGTCAAATGTAGAGTAAAATGTTTTCTTACTCTTGTACATTTGAAATTGGTAAGTTGTGATGTTTTGGATAAAACAAAGACCAACTAAGGCCATTTGTGTGAAGTGTTTGTAAAAGAATCCGCACCATCTCTTGAATATTTGGCAAGAGAGTTTTATATGTCAAGAGGACAATGGGAGTCTAAAAGATCTTAAGATAGGTTCAAGAACTAATCAAGATATTTGTTAATCACTAGCCCACGACTTGAGGTTTGTAACCTATCGTGTTGACATATCATATTTATGTGCCCATTCCAGTTAAAGTTGGCTTTGCATATGAGTTCTGAGAGTTCTCAAATGGTTGCATAAAAACCTGGAAGCAATGCTAGGCCCTTGTGCTGCCGGGTGGAAATGGTACACTTACACCATAAAATCTAAGTCACTAATCTTGTCTTGTGATGGTAGGCCCTTCAACAAGTTCGGTCCATATGTGTTTGGATTTGCCACTAACCTTGTCTTGTGATTATGGTTATGACAAATTCACATGGATAGGAACACTTACACCATAAAATCTAAGTGTCATAAGGTTTCTCTTCGATTCATGAAAATGATGGTGAGGAAACTCTTTCACTAAGTAGATTTTAAGTAGATAGCAATTGTGAGAATGACAAAAGGTCTAAACATTATGATTACGGCATCCCTCTTCATAATTGTTTAGACACAAAAGTGAGCTATCTAAGTAAAGGTGTATGATTTTGATAAAGTCTTATCAAAGCATCCCGTTTCAGAAATCTGAACTTTGGTAAGGAAGTCAATAAAGTATTGTTTTTTTTTTCTGGAAGTCCAGCTGATTTCTGAGTACATGTCAAAGCTAGTGGGAGCAAAAGTGTTATGATAGTAAAATAATAATCATTATGCTAGTGGGAGCATGATGATTATGTTGCAAGTTAGCAATGTTAATTATAGAAAACAAAAGTTTCAATTCACTTTGAAAAGTTGTTTTGCTATAATTAAGGGAGAGGATTTTATACTTCATTCCAATTCTACAAGCTTAGATTGAGATTTTAATCTACCTTAGTCAAGGATATATAAGAATGTTATGTTGGAATGGTTCAACATAAGGAAATTCTCATATGTTGCGTTCTCAAGATTCGATTATGATTACGACATACCTCTTCATAGTTCGAATTGTGAGAATATGGAAAATAAAAATTTATAGCATGAATCGTGTCCTATATGCTCCGGGTATAGGTTCGATTACATGTGCTATAATCCGTTCTGAATTTTCCAAATGCCTAAGGCATTAAAATGGAAAAGGAATAGAACTGGAAATGACTAAAATGATTAAGCAAATTGTCGAGGACAATCTGAGGTTTACCAAAGATTGGTTGCTCATGGACAATTAGAAGTATAGAGTAAGGACCATATTGACATATTCTGAAAAAAGGCAACTCTTGTTCAGAAGTAATGGTCAAAATGGTAATATGGAATTGTTTCCATAGGTGGAAGTTATTCTTTGAATCTGTGTAAGATTAGAGAACTTAGTGCAAGAAGGATGTTCAAAGGAATGTACTTTGAATTTGAGACTTCGTTTCCATGGAATTGATCTCCATTGGAATTCTTTGTAACGTTTGTTGCCAAGTCTTTGTGACTTTTGGGTATAGTCATTACAAGAGGATCATTGCATTAAGTTTAGAGTCTAACAGATTACAGTAAATGGCAAGAGTTCGGTATTCTTACATTTACAAAAGGGATTGGGATTGTGAAATGAGCATCGTTGGAGTCGTGTTCAATTGATCTATTTCACAAAAGGAAAAGACCATTAGTAAACATAGTATGCATGCTTGGTGCATGGCATGACTATTGTTACAATTCAAGTATTAAGTTGATTAATCGAAACATGAATAATGAGTAATCAATATGATTCTTAGATAAAAGGTGTTTTTTATTTACACTCAAAGTGTTGGGGCCATACAGGATTAGTATTATTTTTGTGTTTCACTTTGCATGTTTTGACTTCCAGAATAACTAGGTCATTCTTCCCGAATGACTAAGTTATTCAAACCATCCACAGTCGGTCATATGTTGGAAGTAGATATGAATCAAGACTGTCATGAATTTGGCTTGTATGATTTGTCTAATGTGCATTAGACATAGCCGTGGTTGCTACAACATTCATGAGTGATCATAAGTTCTGAGTATTGGATTCAACCCACGCTCATTTGAATCACTTCATGGATTTTATCACGAGTGAATTATGAGACGATAATATCTTATATTCTTCAAACCTAGAGATATGAGTTGTTGACTACGAGTTGGTTATACATTTATTGCACGAAAACGCATTGGTAACTCGATGTTATATAACGTGTCTTTGTGTATGATTCAACAAGTAGTCAGTACAAGCATATGAGTCGAAGTTTATCTATTCCTTTTACCTTCGGGATAAAAGCGATATCTGTGGGCCCCTCGATGATTTAGTGATGACAAAATGTAAGTGATCGGCCGAGCCTGGACTGATTTGATTTGTTCAATTAGTCAGTCTTCATTAATCGGAAATCGGGAAACAAAAAATGGACAGAGAGAATGATTATAATCCATGTCTCAGTCCATATGATATCTAGAATGGAGGAATATATGATCACTTATCTAATGGACGCGTCATTGATTTGTTCAGAGTTCGGCAACAACTTTTAAGAGCTACGATTGCTGGCCAGGTTATGAAGGCGTACTTGCAATAATATTTATTAGACTTATCCAAGTGGGAGACTGTTGGGTTAGTGTCTAAGTCCATAACTATAATGGTATATACTTGAGCCGACCCGGCATGGTCTATTTGGGTTGCATGGCATCATGCATTTGGATAGACTAAAATGAGAGAAATAACACTTAAGGTTTATTAATATATTATAAGTTCTAATATATTAATAAGATTATTTAATTAGTATTGATCAAGAACTAATCTAGAATTAATTAAGTGATCAAAAGAAGACTAATTAAATATATGGGTTGATTGTGTAAATCATCCATACTTATATAGTGGGCTAATGCTCCATGGATTATCAAGTTGGGCTAAAACCCATAGGATGCTCCATGGTGTATTTGAACCCATGGATCCAAGGAAATGGAAAGCCATGACAATTAGGGTTTACCCTAATAGTGTCACACTATATAAACATATCATTCTTGTCAAAATCGGCCACTAAGTCTATGTGTGGAGGGCAAGCCGATTTCATGAAGTGTGCATTTTCTCTCAAGTTATTCCAAATGTTCATGATGTTGTGTGAACCATTTGAGGTGTCACATTTGGGGCACTAGGCTCTTGAGCTCCATGGAATCAAGCACCAAACAAGAGGTATGTAATTCTACTAGAATTTATATTATGTGTACTTTATATTATGCTAGTTAGAACAATACCTTGGAAAATTGATATTTGCATGTATAATAGAGAAAACATAGATCCAAGGTATTTAGGGTTGCATGTACACCTTAGGAGTGTTAGAATGCTCAAAACCCAACATCTGCTTCAAGCGTATTAATCCTTGTCAATACCACCATAATTAAATAATTAGTACATCTAGTTAGGAACTTGTAATTGGAAAACATTCCACACGCTGTTCTTTTACATTATTCGCATATTTTGTTCCAATTTAAATTAAAATTCTATTATACCTATATTGTGTTCTCAATGTGATTGTGAAAATTTTAAAATTTGTAGGCCTTGAAAGTTTTAAATATGTAGAGAAAATCTATACATGTATATGACGTATCTATATATGCATTTTAATATGAATCATATGCATATGTATACATTGACATTTCATATACAGATATATATGTTCTGGAATTTGTATATGAATATATGTATATGAATATTGACATGCATAAGTTCACATGGATATGCATATTCATATAGATATATATATATATATATATATATATATATATATATATATATATATATGCATATGGACATACATAAGCGCACATGGATGTGCATTGCATATGTATATGAGTATACATATACATATGTTCATGCATATGTGTTTGCATATATGTATATGCATATGCATATAAAATCTGTATACATATGTTTATGTTCATGCATATACATATTGACATGCATAAGTGCACATGGATGTGCATATGGATGTGAATCTTAAGTGCACATAGATGTGCATATGCATATGTGTTTTAAGATGCATATAGATATGCACATACATATACATATGTCAATAAATATGTATATGTATATACACATACATATGCATATATAGATGCATATGCATATGTATGTGTATATACATATACATTTTATATGAACATGTGTTCAAATAACATATACATATGTATATGTGTACGCATATACATTTTCTATGTACATGCATATGTTAATGCATATCCATATTCATATGAACATACATAATTGCACATGGATGTGCATATGTGTATGCATCTTAAGATGCATATGCATATAGATATACATGTATATATGTTAATGCATATACATTTCATATGTATATGCATATGCACATGCATCTTAAGATACGTATGCGTATGCATATAAAATCTGTATGTATATGCAAATGTTCATGAATATGTGTATGAACATGCATGTGCATATGCATATGTATCTTAAGTGCACATGGATGTGCACATATATATATATATATATATATATATATATATATATATATATATATATATATATATATATATATATATATATATATATATATATATATGAACTTATGCATGTCTGTATATATATATATATATATATATATATATATATATATATATATATATATATATATATATATATATATATATATATATATATGAAAATGCATGAACATATGCATTTACATATGACATGTGCATGCATGTTCATATAAATTGAACATATGTGAAATATGTATTATTTTGAATTCTCATTATTTACACGGGTGTTTCAATGTAGGGTTTGAATGTACCATATGTGATGTTGCTTATCTCTTCAAATCTTTTTTTTTGATTTAAATACAAGATTGACTAAACTTTGATTTTGTAGCTCTAACTTCATCACAATCTAAGCTTGGTGAATTGGGATCTTGATTCATATAGTGAACTTTCTTTTTGTTTTTGAGTTCAGTTTTTTCTTATTTGAGGCTGGTTGTTCTCTAGCAAATTTGAATTTGAGGCAACATGTCACTAACCAAGTTATATGATTACAGAAACAATACCTACCATCCACTTTCCAAACAATTGGAAAAAAAAGATAATTAGGGGTAAAATGGTCAAATGTCATAATAATACTCAAAAAACAACTATATATATGTATGCATATAACCAGGTAGCAACAATCCTAATATTGCTCATCAATCTATAACCAATATCATAAGCTGACCAGGAAAAACTCTATGATTATTATTGATCAAATCATTATCAAGGGTAAAATCGTCCATACTCTATCTTAACGTAAATTTCTATGAGTCCATCATTTAACAATCCCCAACACTAATCAGTTCCTAATAGTTAACATTATAACTACTCTAATAAATAATGTAGCATCTATTATTCAAGTATTCGTTTTAACCCTTGAGTTATGCTCTATTTGGAAAGTTTAGTCCCCGGTGGCATTTTCGTAATTTCGGAGTTGATGGAGTGTGCAGAGCGTACACCTCATACGTTGAGCATACTCTGGATCACCTTAATATGCATCACGTATGCTGGTATGCCGGGCGTACGCAGCGAGGGTGCAAACCCTAAATTTTAGGGTTTGGACCCTATCTAAACACATTTATAGTCCCATGCACGTTCTTATCTTCAGCCTCCCTCCTCATTTCGACACCCTAAAGAGTGTGTGTGCATTGTGAATCTTGTTGAGACATTTTTGGTGCCATTTTGAGCATTGGGGGTAGAAGGAAGAGCATTGAGGTGTTGGTGTTTCACTTAAGGCTTTAGACCCAACATCTTGTACCCTTTGTGCACCTTGTGGAGGTTCAAAGTTTGAACCTTAATGTAGAAATCTTATGGATCTAGTTTTAGCTCAAAGTTGTTCCCTTTTTGGTCCAAAACATGGTCTTTGTGAGTAGAAGGTACTCCAAGGCATTTGAGTTGACCTTTCAGGGGTTTTGAGGGGTGTTAAGTCATAAAGTTGGTTTTTTGATCACTAGTTTCTCTCCATGCAAGTGCTAGATGGTATTAATGGGTTAAGATACTAGGGTTTACAGAGTTAAGGACTTAATAGCCATGCTAGACCATAAAGTTGGAAACTTTATGATTAAGAGCATTTTTTGTTGTTTAGATCTGAAGTTTGGACGTAAGTGCTTAAAGGATTAAGCACTTAATAAGAGGGATGGTGAGCAGTCGCGTACGTTGGGCGTACTGAGGGGTACTCTACGCATACGAGGTCAGCTCCTTGATCCTCGGTCAACTGCGAAGTACGCCCCGCGTACACGAGTTGTACGCCTCGTGTACTAACTGAGTCAACCAATTTGACTTTGTTGACTTTGACCTGGAACTTGTCTAGGGTTTGACCTAGGGGTATTTTAGGTATTTGAATGGTAGTCTGAGTTTTGGTTACTGTTATTCGTAAAGGTGACCAGTAGCATGGGTTTCATAGAAGTCTGTCGGTTCAACTTTTTGTCTGTCTGTGAAGTGAGTCTTTCTTACCACCTTAAGTGGGCCGAAGGTACCAAGGCCAATCCACTGTATTGTATGAGTAGAAACTGTATGTTATCGTATGGTTTTGTTTGATGTGCTTGTATGATTTATGTATTGAGCTATATGGGCTCGGAGTCATTACGGACTTGGGGTTGATACAGACCCGGGGATTGATTCCGACCTTACACAGCTACATGCTGTTATTTTGGGGTGATACGGACCCGGGGGTGATACGGACCTAACACAACCACATGTTGTTATATTCTATGTATGGTGTTTGTGGTAATTTGGGAAGCTCACTGAGCTTTACGCTTATAGTTTATGTTTATGTTTTCAGGTACTTCCAGTTCAAAAGGGAAGGCCCGACGTGATGGCACAACATCCTCCCCATATGATTTCGCACTTGATGTACTTGTACTTTGACGTTTTGGAATAGTGTAATGAATGATGGATTTTGATACAATCAATGAATGAAAGTTTATGGTTTTTAAATGAAAATTTTTAGTACTCTTTTTGGGTCGTTACAAGTTTGTATCAGAGCCTTGGTTTGAGGGATTTAGGCATACTCCCGGTTGTGCCAGAACTCAAACTGAGGAAATGATAGTTTCTTAAATAAAAATGAAATTAAACTTTTGTTGTAAAAAAGCGTTTTATTTAAGAAAAACGGGTGCGATCTGTGCAATCGGACGAGCTCGAGTAAGCGGTACCCAAATTACCCAAACTTATGTCTTATGAGTAGTATGCTTGACATGAGAATTGTATGCTATATTAGGGCTAAGGATACCTTCAGGAATCATATGATACAATTGTCTGATTTGTGTGATGCCTTATATCCTAGGGGAACTTGATGTTATGTATTATTTGGAATTGATATCGGCCCAATTATTTGATAAGTGTATGCTTTTGAAGTTGTATATAATTAAGATTGTATAGCTGTAGAATGATCAATTTGGCCTCATTTCCTATTCCTTGCTTGGTTGTGGACTTAGGGTAGAATCATCATTTGAAAGTGTATGTGATCTTATTTTGTGTATAACTTGCATGCATATGGAAACCAGCGGTGTTGATAGAGGTTCTCGGTATTACAGGTGGTGGGAGTTGAGGATTCCTTTGAGAGTCTAGGATATGTTTTCCGTCTGGCATGGGATTAGTTTATGGTTTTAGGGTGTTGCCTTATAGGAATCAGGATTGGCCTTGAGGAAGGTATAGGTAGGTGTGAAAGGTAGTATTGGACCCGTACTACTAGAAGCACAGGAACTATACCTGAGATGAGTCCAGATCTAGAAATTTCAAGTAGGCCTGGATAGAGGAGTCCCCTAAATTCCTTTGCTAATTGTTTCATGTGGCGTTTCAGTTTGGAGGATGGTGATGATCACTCGAGTAGGTTCTGGATCTTGTTATGGTTCAGGTTCTGGATCAGGCACATAACTAACTGACGAGCATCTGCACGAGTTCATTTCGGCTGAGGTTACTCGTGGTATCTTGGATGCTACCCCTGTGTTGTTCGGTACCATCAAGGAGGGGATTTTAGAGTTGATGGATGAGAGGCTCATGTCTTTTCGAGTCGAGATTGTTGCGGTTCGTATTGCAGCTCGAACACCTTCGTTTCAGGAGTTCAAGGCTTGTGGAGCTCCTTAGTTCGTCGGGGTTCAGGACCCCATCGCTAGTCGTCGCTGGATCGTTGACATGGAGAATGCTCACTGAACAAGCTTTTACCATGAGGGGGAAAAAGTGGTATTTACATCTTGCCTGCTGAGGGACAGAGCACGAGACTTGTGGGCGGAGGTTACCCAAGCTGTTGGGACAACGGCAGTGGCAGTGATGACATGGGAAGATTTTGTTCTGAGATTTTAGAGGGAGTTTGCACTGGCTATCGAGGTGCAACATCTGGCGAGGGAGTTCTAGGACCTTCGCCAGACCACCAAGACTGTGGCGAAGATCACCGCCAAGTTCTAAGAGAGGGCCTTCTTGGTTCCGCCGTACGCTCCGAATGAGGAAATGAAGAAGATGTGGTATCATGACATGTTGAGAGATGACATTAAGGAATTTGTGAGATTTTCAGGGTACAAGACCCTAAATGATATGATTGAGAGGCCCCGTGAGGGGGAGATTGAGTTGGAGCTTCGGTCGAAGCGCAAATCAGAGTAGGTACAGACTGATGTAGGACAGACCAAGAAGCCCAAGGTTTTTGAGACACATTCTAGGGGCTAGCAGGGTCGAGGCCGATGCAACAAGTATGGCCAGCATCATAGTGGGGTGTGTCGTTCAGTGGGTTCAGGTTGTTATAGGTGAGAGCAGTCAAACCGGCCGTAGAAAGGGTGATTGCCCGATATTATTAAGGGGAGCTATGGTGGCGCCTGCGCCAGCCACATTGAGGATTACTGATGGCCGCCAGGGCAAGGTGGGGGGGCCCTGTAGTGAGGAGCAAGGCTATCAGCTGACCACCGATAAGGCCTACGCAACACCAGATGTGGTTACGGGTATGTATCTTACCTTTATCTTTTATTGCTTTCTTTATGTCATGCTCAGGTTTATGCATGAATATGTATAGGGACCTTTTTGGTCAATGGTATGACTGCTCATGATTTGTTTGATTCGGGGGCTACCCATTCCTTTGTATCTCTTACTCTCATCAAAAAGTTTTGTGAAGCTCCCGAGACTTTGGATTCTCCTTTAGAGTTTGAGATTGCAGATGACCGTACTGTGAGTGCTTCGAGGTTTTCCGTGGGTGTGTCCTGAATCTGTTTAGCGTGAGGTTCTCTATCTATTTGGTGTCGATACCTTTGAAAGGATCAAAGATTATCATCAGGATGGATTGGCTGGGCCCTAATGGGGCCATGATTGATTGTGAGCTGCAGTTGGTTAGAGTTCGAGCCCCAAGTGAGGGAGAACTGGTTATTCCTGGCATCAAAGCTTCGCATGGGCCAGCTCTCTGTTCAACTGGAAGGGCCAAGATATATCTGCAACAGGGTTGTTCTGGGTTTATAGCTTATCTCGCAGACACTCGGGTTGAGGAGACGAGATTTGAGTGGGTTGCCCATTGTGCAGGATTTCCCTGATGTGTTTCCTGAGGATTTACTAGGAGTGCCTCCTGAAAGGCTGGCTGAGTTTCGGATTGATCTGGTACCTGCGGCTCTGATAGCCAAGACGTCGTATTGTCCTGTGCCACCTAAGATGCAGGAGTTCTACGCAGCTTCAGGAGCTGCTAGATAAGGGTTTTATTCGTCCGAGCAGCTGTCTATGGGGAGGACCGATTTTGCTTGTGAAGAAGAAAGATGGTTCACACAGAATGTGCATCGACTACATGGAGTTGAATAAGCTAACAGTGAAGAACCGTTACCCACTTCTCAGGATTGACGACTTGTTTGATCAGCTTCAAGGTGCATGTTGGTTTTCCAAAATTGATTTGCGATCCGGGTACCATCAGATGAGGGCCAGGAATGATGATGTACAGAAGACAGCTTTCAGTACTTGCTATGGTCATTATAAGTTCGTGGTGATGCCATTTGGGCTCACCAATGTACCAACAACATTCATGGACCTCATGAATTGAGTTTGCATTCTGATGTTGGATCGATCTCTGATTGTGTTCATCGATCATATTTTTATCTACTCCAAGACCAAGGAGCACCATGAAGATCATCTGCGAGAGGTACTGGAGACCCTGAGGAGGGAGAGGCTTCATGCCAAGTTCTCCAAGTGTGAGTTCTGGTTACGCGAGGTGTATTTTTTGGGGCACATCGTTAACCAGAAGGGTATATTGGTCAACCCGACCAAGATCGAGGCCATGATGCGGTGGGAGGTTCCGAGGACCGCATCTGAGATTCAGAGTTTCTTAGGTCTCGTAGGGTATTATCGAAGATTTATCCAGGAGTTATGCAAGATTACAGTGCCATTTACCCGTTTGACGAAGAAGAACATGACCTTTTGGTAGGGGCCTGATCAACAGCTGGCTTTTGAGACCATGAGGCAGAAATTGTGTGAGGCCCCGATACTCGCACATCTTGAGGGACTGGATGACTTTGTGGTTTATTGTGATGCCTCTATTTTGGGTTTGGGAGAGGTTCTTATGCAGAGGGGCCACGTGATTGCTTACGCTTCGAGTCAGTTGAAGCCCCATGAGGCGAACTACCTTACGCATGATTTGGAGTTGGGGGCCATGGTTTTTGCCCTTAAGATTTGGAGACACTATTTGTATGGGGTTTGATGTACTACCTACACTAACCACAAAAGTTTGAGTTATTTGATGGACCAGCCAAATCAGTATATGGGGCAACGGAGATGATTGGATGTGGTAAAGGATTATGATTGTGAGATCCTGTACCACCCTGGGAAGGCCAATGTGTCGTCCGATGCTTTGATCCACAAGACTGTGAGTGCATCCATCTGGGATACCTTCTTGAGGATGACTATCACTTCGCCTTTAATGGATTTGATCAACAAGGCTCGGTAGAGGGGTTAAGGAAGGAAAACTGGAAGACCGAGTGGATCAGAGGCCAGATTCCCTAATTTATCAGAGATAGTCGAGGGTTGTTGACTCATTGTGGTAGAGTTTAGGTTCCGGAATTAGGTGGGGTGAGGCAGATGGTGTTAGAGGAGGCGCATAAGTCAACGTTTTCTATCCATCCATGGGTCATGAAGATGTACAAAGATATGAGGTTGAATTATTGGTAGCCATGAGTGAAGAGGAAAATATCTTGGTTTGTGGAGCGGTGATTGACTTGCAGGAAAGTCAAGGCCGAGGATCAGAGGCCCTACAGCAGGATGCAACCCTTACCCATTCCCATGTGGAAGTGGGCAGAGATTACCATGGATTTCATCACAAAATTGCCAAGGACGACACGGGGTTTTGACTCCATCTGGGTCATTGTTGATAGATTGACCAAGAGTGCACATTTCAGACCAATTGTCGAGAGTATATCCACCGATAAGTTAGCGGACATCTATGTGTGGGAGGTAGTAGCTCGGAACAGGGTGCCAGTATCGGTGATTTAGGACCAGGATGTTCGGTTCACCTTCCGATTTTGGAGGAAGTTTCATGAGGAGTTTGGTACTCAGTTGCACTTTAGTACATCATACCACCCTCTGACCAATGGCCAAAGCGAGCGGACGATTCAGTCGCTCGAGGATATGCTCCGAGTTTGTGTACTGGATTTTGGAGGGAGTTGGGATACTTACCTCCCATTGGCCGAGTTCTCCTACAACAATAGTTACCATGCCAGTATTAACCAACCACCATTTAAGATGTTGTATGGAAGAATGTGTTGGACTTCGATTTGCTGGTGGAGGTCGGACATTTAGTCATGGGTAGTACAGAGGTTGTACTCAAGAGTACTGAGTTGATTCAGCAGGTGCGCGACAGATTACGGGTCATGTGAAGCCGGCATAAGAGTTATGCAGATCGGCGACGTTTGAATCTTTAGTTTCAGGTGGGAGACTTAGTGCTTCTGAAGGTGTCCACGTGGAAAGGTGTCATCCAATTCAAGAAGCGGGGCAAGCTGGGCCGGATTCATTGGACCTTTCAGGACTTCAGCCCGGGTGGGCAAGGTCGCATACCGACTAGATTTGCCCGACGAGCTCAACCATATTCATAACACCTTCCATGTGTCTTAGCTTCAAAAGTGTGTGGCCCATGAGTCTGCAATTATTCCTCTGGATGACATTCAGGTTGACGATCGCCTGAATTATATGGAGAGACCGGTGACGATCTTAGATTGGAAGATGAAAGCTCTACGTAACAAGCAAATGTCACTAGTCAAGGTCCGGTGGCAGCGTCAGAAGGGTTACGAATGGACGTGGGAGACGGAGGTGGAGATGCGAGAGCACTACCCAGATCTATTCATGGCAGCAGACTTCGAGGACGAAGTCTAGTTCAAGTGGGGGAGAGTTGTAACATCTATTATTCAGGTATTCGTTTTAACCCTTGAGTTATGCTCTAGATGAATGGATTTTTTATTAGATAAAGTGAAAAAAACATAGATTGAACTGTATTCATCTTAAATATGTAAATATTTTATAGACAACAAACTAAAAACAACATAATTCGTCTAATCTCATAAATTAAAACGATGGATCCTGATTTTGAATTCAAAATAAGTTCGATCGATAAAAAAAGAGCGATTTCGAAGTCAAAACAAGTTCGCTCGATTAAGAAAACAAGATCGATTGATTTTTTTTCCTGATTTCTTCTTCCATTGATCTTGATCGGATTGCTTTTAGATTGTTTCTTCATTTTTGTTGGAACCTGAAAGTGAACCTCTAGCAATCCTAAGTACATATTCCGAAGTGTGCTAGTTCCGAAGGGAAAAGTGTTCAGGAACCTGTCCGGAGCTGAAGAGAAGAAGAGGAGGAGTGTTAAGAAGAAGAACACATTCCAGAGTGACTTTCACATTCGGAATGTATGCTGATCCGGAAGAATGCTATTTTGTCTTTAGTCATTTATTATCCTTGTATTGATGTAACGTTTCATAGGACTTAGCTTTTTGTTGTGTTAGACAATCAGAATGTCAGAAATAGTTCTATTGTCCGGTCCTATGTAAGTTACTTGGTTAATTCGCTGTATCATTCTCTCCTATATAAAGGAGCATTCAATACAAGAAAAATGACGGATATTTCACTCACCGTTTGACATTTACTCTTATTTGAAACATTCTTCTTGTTCTTCATTTATTAAATTTACCTTGATCATTTACTCTCACCTTCATTTAATGTCTTGATCATTTGTTGAACAATTTATCTAAGACTTGACTGGTCTTTCCAGTCTCGACTTGAACATCCATTAGCAAGCAGACATTGATCTCATGCATTCACTCAAAGTTTAAGTTTATTAAACCTTGTCCCTGCGTATCGACCTTGTCATCACAATTGGTATCAGAGCTTGAGTGGTTGTCCTTCGAATCCATAAGATCAGATTATAGTTGGTTTGAATTTACCTTGGTATTTCAACCATTTCAGTGATAAGGATAAAAGTTCTTCTATATACCACTTTAGCTTGAAGATATCGTGACTTCAATGGCTGCTTCTAATCCTCAGCAAATGATTTCAATGCAAATCGCAAATAGTGTGGGTGGCCCTACTCGTGCCCCATTGCTAGTTGTGGAAGAATATGATCCCTGGAAAGTTAGAATGGAAAGATTTTTACTAGCCAAAGATATAGGTGAACAAATCTGAAGATCTGTGAAAGAAGGTCCTCATGTTCCTGTAAGAACAGTTGTAAGAGATGTAGCTGCTCAGCTCATGCGAGAAGATGAAGTTCGTCCAGCTCCTCTAACTGCAGATGATATCGAAAAACTGCATGCTGATCAGGTTGCCTTTTCTGAAATGGTGTTTGGTGTTCCTCCGTCACTCTTTGAGCATATCAAGCTATGCAAGTCAGCCAAAGAGATTTGGGACACGCTTCAGGATCTGATTGAAGGTTCTGAAAATATGAAGGACAAGCATCTCACCTCAGTTGTCAATGACTTTGACACCTTCACCACTACTCCAGGTGAATCTGTAGCCTCAGCCTCCAACCGCTACCGAATCGTTGTCAATAACATGACTGCTCATGGGATTGTTCGAACTCCTCTAGAGTACAATCTTAAGTTCATAAACAGTCTTGGCAAAGGATGGGGAAATGTAAAGTCTTGTCTTCAAAGCAATGGCTCGTTGAAAAAGTTAAAACTCTATCAACTTTTTGATGAGCTTCAAGGACATGAATCAAACGTTGCTCAAACCATAAGGGAACTTTCCGGAGGTCCTCTTGCCCTTGTCAGTTCCTTTGAATCAACCATTCCGAACTCATCTGCTCTAGAACCTTACAAACCCACAGTTCCATTGACTCAGTCCTCCTTACCTACCTTACCCACACATATATATCCTGCTGATGATTCCGAAACCATGGATTCCGAACTCCGCTTTCAACAAGAGTTTGCTTTACTCTCAATGAAATACAAACGTCCTTTCAATCCGTCTTACAAACCATACCAAAACAGATTCGGTCCTCCTCACCAAACCAATCCTCAACCATATTCTCCTACGGAACCGAAACCAACTTCCGAAAATCCTCCTGCATACAAGCCTAACATCACTAAACCAAACTCTGCTCCAGAATCTTCTCAAAATTTCAAATCGGACAAACCAAAGATCTTATGTCATAAATGTGGACATGCAAACCACTTTGCCAAAGATTGTCTGGCTGATGCTCCACAAAAACCAAAAGTCAAAGACTCAGCTTACTATGTCCGAAGAGCACAAGAAATAGTTGAAAGTGAGAAAGCCTTTGTTACTACGGTTTCAAGAGATGTCGAAGGATATTGGTCATCCGGAGATGATGATGACATGGTGACTGGAAGAAATATGTGTCTAATGACAAGACAAACGGTTGAATGTGATGAAGGTTATTGGTCTTCGGGGTCCGAAGATGAAGATGATGTTGCTGAACCTCACTACTGCTACATGCTCACCAACGATCCGCCAGGTCGAAGTATCGTTCAGCAGGTAAAATCTATGATCTCTGACAATAATTTTGATTTGACTCTATGTGAACCTTATCTGACCCAGATCCAAACAGATATGAACACCATGTATAAATCCTATGAGTCTGCCATAGAATCCAGTGAGAAGAAGGACTGTGAGCTAAGTCGTCTGAGGTTACGTTTTGAGGATAAGAAATTGAAAATCGAGTCTTTATAGCATGAACTTGTAATGTCAAAAGATGAATGTATCATTTTGAAAGATAAATGTGAAATCACTTATTCTGAACGCAATATTTTGATTTATGATAATAAACGTCTTAATGCTAAGATAAATGCTTTACATAACTCTGTAGACATACTTGAAGCTGACATTCGGATGACTCATAATTTTCGTCACCGATGGTCTAAAGCTCCTAGTCTCGGAAGCGAGTTTCTGAAACCAATTGTTAGTTCCCTGAAGAAATTGCAAAATTTGACATTTATGGGAGAAGTTCCGAACATCAAACATTTGGACACCCCTGTATCTCCCTTGTCACCACTTCCGGAGACTGAAAACCATTTTGAGTCTCTGATTCCTGAGTTTAAACCGATAGTTGTCAAGTGTCCTGATTCCACGCCTCTTCCGCCTCTGATAAACCTGGACCTGAATCGGACCACGAAATTTCAATATAGTCTTCCAAATTGTGTAGACTATGTTCCTAAAAGTAATCACATGAACAACTGTGTGATTGAGGAAATTATTCCGGAGACAACTGAAACCAACCCCTCAGAGGTTGTATGGGCATCTTTAGATGATAATGTTGAGGTCTCAAGCTATGTGTCCTCTGATTCATGTGAATCAGATTCCCTAGTACTTTCAAAAACCAAATTAGTTCCCATTACTCCTGAATTTAAGAATCCATCCATAGGACAAACTTCTAAATCCTCACCTCATCCTAAGATAAAACCAATGTTGAATAGGAAGGATGTTGTAGATCCCAAGATAGAAGCTCGGAATGCTTACAAAAAGGAGGTTATGATTAGACAAAATTCCAGATTTCTCACTAACTCTAGATCAAGTTCATTTAGAAATTCCAAAGCACCAACTCATCATAAGAACTCTTTTGCACCCACTAGGATCCTAAAAAGACCATCCGAACCTCTTGCTCGTCCGAAACCTAAGGAAGTCCTTAGCTCCAATTCTTCTCAAGCTCGTGACGATGTTAAAACCATCCGAAACACCTCACCAGAACCTCGAAATGTTTCATCTGTCTTTATTGCAAAATCTGATGGGACAATTTTTAAACCTAATATTTCAAAAAACAATGTGTCATCAAACAAACACACAAATGCCAAAACAACAATTGTTTCAAAATCTTCAAAGAAAAATCTTGTGTGGAGAATCAAGACATCTGTCACTAAAACACAAATTCCGGAGGTAACAAAAGTTACAATTCCTCTGGATGTCAAAGGTCCGAAGAAGTCAGTTCCGAACCCTCAAGTAGTTGAATATGACTACTGGATAGACGAAAAAACGTTGGCATTCTGTCTATTCCCAAAAATCAAAAATAATGTCACCCAGCAACGAAAAGTTGTTTCCAAGACACAATCTAAGTCCAAAGCCCGTGCCTATGTCCCAAAATCTAATTCGGAGCCTAAAAACTCCATCACTCACTAATCTTTGCAAGCACTTTGTGCTTCGGAGCAAGAAACAATATGGTATATTGATAGTGCTTGCTCCATGCACATGACAGGGGAAAAGGATTTTCTGCGAGATTTAAAGCTTTCTCCAAATGCTAGTTATGTGACATATGGCAACAACTCCAATTCTCAAATTTGTGGTTATGGAACTCTCACCAATGGAAACTTCTCTATCTCATATGTTGCTTATGTACCTGATTTGAAACATAATTTGATAAGTGTTGCTCAGCTCACTGATTCAAGCCATCATGTGGAATTTTGCAAGAAATATAGCTATGTGATGACTGAAGACCGACAAGAATGTTTGATAAAGTCACTTCGCAACAAGAACATGTACCCGCTTGACACCAACATGATTATTGGCAAACCGCAACTCTGCCTTCTCTCCAAAGCTGTTCCCGACGTCAGTTGGTTATGGCACCGAAGGCTCGCTCATCTGAACTTTCGGTACATGAATGATCTTGTATCAGGTGAAATGGTAAGATGTTTATCTCTTCTCAAGTTCGAATATGATCATTTATGTGCTGCGTGCGAGTGTGGGAAGCAATCAAAGAAGGGTCATCCTGTTATCATAGAAAAGTCCATCTCGGAACCATTGGAACTTCTACCCATTGATCTTTGTGGACCATCTACTGTAGAAAGTCTTCATCATAAGAAATACATTCTTGTGATTGTTGATGACTTCACAAGGTTCACTTGGGTCTTCTTCCTAAGGCTGAAATCTGAAACAGCCTCTGAGCTCATAAATTTTATCAAAGGAATAGAAGTTCTTATCAAACTTCCGATCAGGAGAATCCAAAGTGATAATGGTTCAGAATTTGTTAATTCCACCATTGAGAAATTTCTCACCGAAAAAGGAATCAACCACAACTTCTCAGCTCCCTACACTCCACAACAAAATGGTGTAGTTGAAAGACGCAATAGAACCCTCGTTGAAGCCACTCGATCCATGATGAACTATGCAAATCTACCACTCTATCTTTGGGCTAAAGCTGTATCCACTGCTTGCTTCACTCAAAATCGGAGTATCATCAATCGACGCCTCAACATGACACCGTACGAAGCAATGAATGGTCGGAAGACAACAATCTCTTTTTTGCATGTCTTCGGATGTAGATGCTTCATCAAAAACAACCGTGATCAACTTACAAAGTTCCAACCTAAAGCTGATGAAGCCATCTTCCTTGGGTACTCTTCCAAATCAAAAGCTTACAGAGTTCTCAACTGGAGAACTCGTGTTCTAGAAGAAAGTTTTGATATTACCTTTGATGACAACTACGTTAGGAATTCTGGCCCCACTCACATCACAACTCACATCATGGAGTCCGATGCTCCTCCGCCAGGATGTCCGAACCCTCAAACAATTCTTGAGGTTGATTTTGAAACTCTCTTTGGTCCTTCCGAAACTGCTCTTGATTCGGAATCTCGATCAAGATCATTTCTAATTTCAATTCCTCCTTCGGAAGCTCCACTTTCTCAAAACCTCTCCGGTCCGATTCCAAGCCTCCCTCCATTTGATTCTGAACTGTTTCAACCTTCTCAGGTTGAGGGGGAGAATAATGCAAATCCCTCTCTTGAATCAAATGTGGAAGGCTTCCAAGATGCAGCTGCTGATTTCGATGACTCTAATCCTCTCAACATTGATGAAAATGAAAACTTCTTTGAGTTCCCTTCTGATGATGATGTTAACCTCTCTGGTTCAGAAGTTCAGGGGGAGCATCATCCCAATATTCAAATCATTCAGGGGGAGCAAATCAATTCCACTGTTGATATAGGATCTACGGCTGCACAAGAACTCCCACGATTACATTTTTGGACGAAGGATCATCCTCCGAACCAAGTGATCGGTAATCCTAATGTTGGTGTACAAAATCGCTCAGCTACCAACATCCAAAATGAATGTCATTTTTCAGCATTCATATCTATGGTTGAACCCAAATCCATCAAGGAAGCATTAGAGGATGCTGACTGGATTACAGACATGCAAGAAGAACTGGCAGAATTTGACCGAAATGAAGTCTGGACTCTCGTTCCTCCTCCTCAGAATCATCCCATTGTCGGTACTAGATGGGTATTTCGCAACAAGCTAGACGATGCAAGAGTTATCATCCGAAATAAGGCAAGATTGGTAGCTAAAGGTTTCACTCAAATTGAAGGTCTTGACTACGACGAGACATTTGCTCCTGTTGCACGACTCGAAGCTATCAGAATCTTTCTTGCTTATGCTGCTCACAAAGGCTTCAAAGTTTACCAAATGGATGTTAAGAGTGCTTTTCTTAATGGTGAACTTGACACTGAAGTATACCTTCAACAGCCCCCCGGATTTATTAATCTCTCCTTTCCAAACTACTGTTATAAACTCCGGAAGGTTGTCTACGGACTCAAGCAAGCTCCTCGGGCATGGTACGAGACTCTCACCGATTTTCTCAAACGCTCCGGTTTTCAAAGAGGAATTCTTGATCCCACTCTATTCCGAAGATCAAATGGAAAGCATCTCATGCTGGTACAAATTTATGTGGACGACATCATTTTTGGATCTATGGATTCATCTATGGTTGTTGATTTCGCCAAACTTATGATCAGTCGATTCCAAATGAGCATGAATCGAGAATTAAGCTTCTTTCTTGGCCTACAAGTCAAACAGACTAACAGAGGTATCATCATTCACCAAGAGAAGTACATTTCAGAACTTCTCAAGAAATACTCGATGGACACCTGTGCCTCCGCCAAGGTACCTATGGGCTTCAGACATAAGATTTTTGCCGACCCTTCGGGTGTTTCCGTTGATGAAAAGAAGTATCGTGGAATGATTGGATCATTACTCTATCTCACAGCAAGTCGTCCGGATATTATGTTCTCAACATGTTTGTGTGCCAGATTTCAAGTCAACCCAAAGATGTCTCATCTTTTAGCTGTGAAAGAAATATTCCGATACCTCAAAGGTACAAAGAGTCTCGAAATCTAGTATCCAGCAAATGAAAGTTTCCTTCTCCAAGCCTACTCGGATTCAAACTATGGTGGTCTTCAACTCGATAGAAAAAGCACTTCAGGTGGCTGTCAATTCTTAGGTGGTCGTTTGGTCAGTTGATCATCCAAGAAACAGAACTGCATTGCTCTCTCTACAGCCGAAGCTGAATACATTGTTGCTGTCAGCTGTACCTCTCAAGTTCTTTGGATGAAATCTCAACTCCTGGATTATGGTTACCGATTTCAACGCATTCCTATCTACTGTGACTCTCAAAGTGCTATTGCAATTTCTCAGAACCGGATTCAACACTCTATGACCAAGCACATTGATATCAGGTACCATTTCATTAAAGATCACGTACTTAATGCCAACATCGAACTCATTTTTGTTCCATCTGACGATGAGATCGCTGATGTCTTTACCAAAGCATTGGACGAAACCAAATTCAATGGTTTTCTCAACAAAATGGGTATGATGGTACCGGATCCTCAGTTCTTTCAAGAGACTTGTTCTCTTTGATAGACGTATTCGAAAGAAATCTAGTTCCGATCTCTGTTTTTTATCTCGGAACTACCTTCTCTCGGAATACTTAGGATCGTTTTACTCACCTTTGTTTCTGACCTTTGCTTGAGATGTTAAGTTGTACAGATCATCCTGATTATTTGCCATCTTAAGTCCCCATTGGTACTTGAATCAGTGCTCCGGAATTTTCAAAAGTGCTCCGGAATTTTCAAAAGTGCTCCAGAATTTTCAACAATTGATCCGGAATATCAAATTTACTCCGGAATTTCACATATGCTCCGGAATTTTCCAAAATGCTCCGGAAATTACTAAATCTTGCTCCGGAATTTTCCAAAATGCTCCGGAAATTACTAAAATGCTTTTGCTCCATCACATCAACTCCTTTGCTCCGGAATCACAAACCTACTCCGAACTATTTCTCTCTCTCCGGAACTGTCTCAAAAGAAGATATTCAGAACTCATCAATGTACCGACCAGATCATAGCCATTCCAGACTCACTCATCCGGAATACCAAAGGGTTCTAAGATGAACCGTCCACAACAGTTACTTTTGGGGATCCTTATCCTATCAACCTTGATTCCCGTGCCACGAATTGCACGTCTCCTAAAAGCAAACATCGAATCATCAGTTAACATTTCCATTTTGAGCTTCGATCCATTCAACCTTTCACCTCCCTGTCACCTCAACCCTAAAAAGCTTCAAATTCATTCAATGCGACCCATTTGTTCTCGGATCCTCATCATCATTTTTTTTCAACCGACCCATCTTCCCTTACTTATAAATACTCTCTCAAATCCACTTATACTTCTTTCCGCTCTCTTAACTGTCAAACTCCCATAATCTCTCACTGTTCTTCATGTTCATCAAACGTACATCACTCTTCAACAATGGAGTCTTCAAAGAACCCTACTCAAACTGCATCAACTCCCAAGAAATCAATCGCAAGGAAGAAATCATCAAAAGGATCCAAGGGTTCATCCTCTTCTGCCGATCAAGAACCCTTTCTTAGAGATACAACTCAACTGTTCTCCCTAAATCCTCTAGACTATGATGAATCGATCAGGATAATGATTGAATTCATAGCCAATCATCCTATCTCCACTCCACTTACTAAAATTCCTGATCCTCCACTGCCTCTCAGTCACTTTCATCGTGCATTCACAAGGATCAAACTTGAAGATGGAGTTTTGATAACCACCATTGTCGGTGATCGAACCGTTCCTGTCTACAAATCGACCTTTCTCAAGGCGATTGGCATCAAACCAAATCCTATAGGTTTCGAAGTTGTTGAACTGACAGCTGAAGAGTTTCAGACGTTTTTAACATACATTGGCTACACGCAAGATTTCAAGGCCAAGGATTTCAAAAAAACTGTTGTTTCTGGGCTCTGGACTGTTCTTATGCATCTCATTATCCGTGGGTTATCTGAGAAGCACGGAGGTACTGATACCTTGAGTAAGGATTGGCTGAACGTCGTCTTCAGTATCTACTCAGGACACAATAACGCTGTAGATCTTCCTGAAGTATTGTGGCAAGACTTCTGCAAGTTTACCATCAAGAGGAAACCAAACGAAATTTCAAGCCCTAGATTTTGGGCTCTGACAATTCAACAAATCTTCTTAGAGCTCAAGGAACCAATTCTGGTTAGTACCATTTCTCTGAAGGTATGTGTCTCTTTTAAAATAGTTAAGGCCTATAGAATTCCGGACCAATCATCTTTTGGTCCGGTCAGACGCCTTCCGGACAATATGTTGGCCATCATTCCTTCCGACTCTCCCTATTTAAAATAACATCTTGAGACTTTGGTTGTGTTCAGCCCAACACAACCTGCCCCGGTTTCTGTTGAGTCTACTTCGGAAGAGGTCAATCCTGCTAAGTCCGGACCTAAAATCAAGAGAACAGCCAAGCGGAAGACTTCACCTACCAAGTCCAAAACCAAAAAGAAACCCAAAGTCAGTGCCCCCTCTCAACAGGTTGGCACCTATGACATTTTGGCTGATTCTGGCCGACCACACACCCCTCCTACCCACTCATCTGAGGTACCCCTCAATGCTTCAACATCAGAAGCACACACTCACGGGGAGTCTCCTCATAATCCACCCTCACCCTCCCAAAAGGGTGATGTCGGTGTTGAACAAAGTTCCTTGCAGCCCTCTGGAACAAACTCACATGTCAAATTTGATATTCCCATTGTCTCTTCCACACGCACACACTCCGGAACCATTGTTCCGGACCCCAAGCATCCAGAAAAAGGAGCAGTCTCTCCAACTTCCAATGCCACAACTGGTCTGATACCCATAAAGAATACATGACGACCAGGTACTGATGATCCTCTTTGGGAAGATTATGTTAACAGAGCCTCATCTAGGCGTCCGGACCTCACCCGAGCTTAGGTGGAATCAACCCTCATTTCCATGAGGAACAGGGCCATTCAAAGCAACATGCCCTATGTTCCTCCCACTGAAACAGATGCAGATATTGAGGTCTCCTCTAAACAAGCTCCTATAACTACTCATCAAGGAGTTTTCACAACTGGTCCAGACCCCGAAATCTCTGAAGAAGAAATGTTAGACGATGAAGCAAGGATCATTCCGGAATTCACTTTCAAGGCTTCTTCTCACTTTCAAACCAAGCCATCCACTTCTACATCTGCCTATGACTTTGGATCCTCATCCTCCACTTCTCCGAATGAAGGCTCAGCCCACAATCTTCAAGAAGACGATGCTACCACCAAACCGGGTCCCTCCATTAATCTTCTCTCACACCAGGCTCCTCCGCATCAATCTGATTCCGATTCGGAATCCTCTGCTGGTGATTACGTTGACCCTTTTGCTCTTCTGGAAATCCGGAACAGTGTCTCTGACACCATAAAGAAAGTTTCCTCTGTGGAATCATCCGTTACTAAGCTCAACTCAAAATTGGATCAAAAAGTCTCCCGACTTGATGCCAAACTTGATGCTATTCTCCAATCTCTCTCCCAACAGTCCGTACCATCGGTTGCTGAACGAGAAGCTCACCTAGATCAATTAATCTCACTCCGGCTCAAGCACTCTATGGAATAAGTCAACACAAAATACGACATTCTGGTTGATCACTATTCAACACCATTACTTCCATGCTTAAAGTCCATGATGACTTGGTAGCTGCTACAAACGACCTGATTAAGCAGACCCATGTTCGCCATGAAAAACAAATCCAGAGGCTTGAAAAGGAAATTAAACAAAAGGATGAGATGAACATGATTATTCAACAAGTCCTTATCCAACTCCTGCGCTCAACTTGGAACATTGTTGATGTTCCAAACAGGAAGTTTGATGAGATGATTGCCATCCTCAACAGCACATTCAAGCATCTCTCCGATCAAGCTCCCACTGCCGAAGCCTATGACACTCTAACTCTTCAACTTTCCACAGGTCTTCAGAAGGTTTTCTCCAAACTTGATGATATCAAGGAAGACTTGATGCTTGCACCGGTCTCGAGATTCACCGAGGCAAGAGGGGGAGAAGGCCCAAGCAGAAGGTGGAAACCTGCCTCGGAATTCATCCTTCGGGATGAGGACCTGGATTCCGAAGATGAAGACGTTCAAATCGTCTCCGGAATCCTGGGAATCACTGAAGAAAGTGAAGATGATGACGTGTATATTCCGGATGAAGCTCCCAAAGGTGTTCTTGGTCTTCAAGCTCCAAAGTTGACCATTCTGAAGGAACCAACTGAAGAACAAAAGAGGATCTGGTCCGCAGTCTCTTGGCCATCCTCTCTTCTGGAAGCCTTTGATATGGCCGTGAAGATGGCTAAGGCAAAATCATTTCTTACTGCTCAAGCCTTCCGAGCCACTCCTTCTGTATTGTCTCCCACTCCCATTCCGGAACCAAAAATTGCTCCGATCGACTAGGGCTCTCCTCTCCGGACCCCTGATGACATTCCGGAAGAACCACTTCCAAATCCCACTCCGGAATTCTCGATCGATGAGAATATGAAGCGTGCCATTGCTGCGCTCCATCGAGCAAAAGGGAAGAAACCAATGACAACCGAAGAACAAGCTCTGCACTCCGGACCTCCACTCAAACAAAAACATGGTTGGTCTCAGGAGGAAATCAATCAAGCTCTTGAAGAAAACATCCGGATTCAGGCTCTAAAAGATACTCCTGACCCAATGCGTGGGATATCTCCTCTTTTCCGTGAAGGCATCCTCCAGAGTCACGAAATCATCCCAGTCATGTACTATGATCTTCCCACTGGTGACCACGATCAACTTGATCTTCCTCTCTCTCCTTTCAACAAATATTACACCAAGTTCGCTCCACTTCATCCCACATATCATCCGAACAGAAAGAGAAAGACTTGATACCTTCTACTCTAAAAACACTCTGCCTTTCAAGGAAGTATGGTCAAAGAAGAAGATTACTCAGGTCAACGGTTTCGGAAGAAAAATTCTGACAAAGTTCGAACTTAAATGTCCGTTGTTCCGCTTTCACATCCTCTGGAATAAGCCTACTCCACGAACTGTCACTGATGCGGATTTCCCTTCTATGAATCCAAACAACAATCTCACCTTGGCCGCCTACTTCAGAGAAAATCAGAAGAGTGACCTTAGTATGAGAGCATATCATGCTGCACTAAGCTTCTTGAAAGATTATGTTGCCGAGTTCAGTCGAAGAGATCTTGAGCTTGCACATCTTTATGGAACTGAGCAATTTGTTCCTAAAATCAACTTCATCCTTTCGGAAGCTGAATTCCTTGCTGATGGTCCTATTGAGGAGCCGGTTCTAGGGTTTGTCTACACTACCAGAAAAACCAACATGAAGGACTGCTTTCGAGTTCTTGACAAACACCTGGTTCCTACCAAAGCTCTAAAGAAGTTTATTTCGCGAGCATCCAAGTCTGATGCTCCGGAACATGTTAAGGCGAAGTTTGTAAGTCAGCTAGCTTGGTACATTGAAGTCCGAGAATTGTTGTTCCGAGCCTACACCTTCATCAAGGAAGAAAAATTCTAAGCTTGATTGGATTGCTAAGTTCACTTAGGGGGAAATTGTTGGAACCTGAAAGTGAACCTCTAGCAATCCTAAGTACATATTCTGAAGTGTGCTGGTTCCGAAGGGAAAAGTGTTCAGGAACCTGTCCGGAGCTGAAGAGAAGAAGAGGAGGAGTGTTAAGAAGAAGAACACATTCCGGAGTGACTTTCACGTTCGGAATGTATGCTGATCCGGAAGAATGCTATTTTGTCTTTAGTCATTTATTATCCTTGTATTGATGTAACGTTTCATAGGACTTAGCTTTTTGTTGTGTTAGACAATCAGAATGTCAGAAATAGTTCTATTGTCCGGTCCTATGTAAGTTACTTGGTTAATTCGCTGTAACATTCTCTCCTATACAAAGGAGCATTCAATACAAGAAAAATGACGGATCTTTCACTCACCGTTTGGCATTTACTCTTATTTGAAACATTCTTCTTGTTCTTCATTTATTAACTTTACCTTGATCATTTACTCTCATCTTCATTTAATGTCTTGATCATTTGTTGAACAATTTATCTAAGACTTGACTGGTCTTTCCAGTCTCGACTTGAACATCCATTAGCAAGCTGACATTGATCTCATGCATTCACTCAAGGTTTAAGTTTATTAAACCTTGTCCCTGCGCATCGACCTTGTCATCACAATTTTCTAATTAATTTTCAATTTACTTATCTACCTTGATTTATCAGAGAATTTCATATTAAAACTCAGTTCGTTGGTTTGCATCTTTAATCTAGTTCCCTCTCTCTCTCTCTCTCTCTCTCTCTCTCTCTATATATATATATATATATATATATATATATATATATATATATATATATATATATATATATATATATATATATATATATATATATATGGGGATAGTTTAAATAAAAATAGTAAATACTGTGAGAACATAAAAACACTATTTTTATGTTATTATTCTGCAATGAATTTCGTATCCACTGTTTTCTGTCATTATTAAGCAATAAATAAATGAATAGTTACGGATTAAAACTAAAATTATAATTTACTACAAAAATGCACATACATAAATTTATAATAGAATAATAACATTCTAATGAATATATGAATAACCAAAGGTTAATATTCATATTAGAATTACTTCAACAATACACATATACAACATTCATTATAAAATAATAAAATAAACAGTGTTTTTACGTTCTCATACTATATATATATATATATATATATATATATATATATATATATATATATATATATATATATATATATATATATATATATATATAGGTGGACAAGAATTTGATACAACTAATGAGACAATAATAATCAATGTTACGTCCAAACTTATTCATAAATATTTATATTTCATTTGATAAGTTAAAAGACATGTATGATTTGACAAAACCACCCAACAAATTTCTATTTGAATATCCTTTACGAAAAAAAGATAATTACATCCATGATATTCTATTTTTGTAATGACATGACAAAACCAATCATAATCTTATAACATTATCACGTTATCTATCATTTTGAAACAACAAAAATAGTTGGAGTAAACTAATCATGGTCATTTGTTTCATTCAAATTAAAGAATTTTCCTTAATGTACCTAGACCATACTTCAAGTACTATATCAAAGTCTATATGGTGTTGTTTGTTTTTTTTAAGCAAAAATTTAAGAAGTATTTAGGCCACCTTTGCATGACTCTAGAGCAGAAGAAGTGGAACAAATGACTACAGACTGTAACAAAAAGCGTGTTTGTTTTTGAAAATCAGCATGCTGCTGCAGATATTAAAAAATTAAAATAAACGGATTTTATATATCGAGAATAGTTTTTCAATATCGAAATTTTAATAATGTATGACATTTCAGCAAGATTTTATGATATTTCAGCAAAAAATAATGATATTTCAGTAAAAATAATGATATTTCAACAACTAATTATCATTATTCAATATAAGAAAAAGAAAAAAAAATAATTCAGAAAAAATAAACCAAAAAAAATGAAAAAAAATGAAACAAGAATTCAGCAACATACAATCAAGATTCTTCAAGATTTTAGCAAGAAAAAAAAAGTAGTTGGAAGAGGCAATACAAGTGTTGCCCCAAACAGAACACGCACAGATGTTTTTTACTTCGAAGACTTTTAAAAAACAAACATTTATGAAATGAAAAGTGATGCGCGTGTGCTACGCTGCGCAGCAATAAGAGTTGTGAAGATGTATTTTACAAAAAGCAAATAGCACCTATGTCACTCAAGTCTTTTCTGAAAATTTCATTTGTAGATAAGATCTATCAAAACCATATATATATATATATATATATATATATATATATATATATATATATATATATATATATATATATATATATATATATATATATATATATATATATAGGGAAGGTTATTTGGAAAACAAAAAAACACTAAAAAAACCCCAAAAATCATAAAACTACATAAAAAAATACCTAGAGATCACAAAACTTTTTTTTGACATTTTTTATGAAAAAATCGCAGGTTTTTAAAGAAATTCGCTGAAAAAAAATTTGAAAAAAAAACTTTTTTTTTTATAAAAAAAAATTGATTTTTTATTTTTTTTTCAGCGAATTTTAATAAAAAGCTGCGATTTTTTATAAAAAAAATTCAAAAAAAAGTCTTGTGATTTCTAAGTATTTTTTTTATGCATTTTTATGATTTTTAGGGTTTTTTGTTTTACATAGAACCTAAACCTATATATATATATATATATATATATATATATATATATATATATATATATATATATATATATATATATATATATATATATATATATATATATATATAGTACTTGTGAGATACATGAATTAGATGTGTTTAATCACAAAAAAAAAAAATTTAATATGAATGTCCAAATATTTGAGAAGTTTGAATTTATAAGAAAAATAAGAAAAATATTGAATTATTAAATTTGAAGTGGTTTTTTTCTCTTTTAAACTAAAACAAATAATTTAGATAAATAAACAAATGAAACTAATGTGGCTTTAATTTATAAATTTAGAAATTAGAAGGTAAGTTTATTAATGAAATTGGTATCCATTTATTATTACTTTACTTTATAACACATGAGTACCACAGTTAAAAAATTAGTTAAACCTTCATAGTAACTCAAAATTATTAATCAATTATTTTAAATAAATTATGAATTAAGATTTATTTTTTTAATTGTATAAAATTATAGTCTTTGATTTAAATAAATACGTGACCTTGTAATATGTATTACTTTCATTTTAATTTTTATTCTAATATTATTAATTTAATGTAATTAGAGTAAGAAATTTAAAATTTTGAAATTTGAAATGGAGAATCATTAGGTTGACAAGTGGAATTACATTAATTAAGAGGCCTAGTAGGGTGACATGTAGCAAAAGGAGAATAAAACTGTTTTTCTATTAAAATATGGAGATGGAGATTTATTACAATTATTATATTTAAATACTATATGGAGTTTAATAGAATGGAAAAAAAACCATAAAATGATATGTGGACAAAAATTAATTTAAAATAACCACAATATGACATGTGACAAAACGAATGTAAGAAAAATAATGAATATGAAGATCTAAAAATTTAGGAAATTTCAATTTACAAGGAAAAAAAAAACGAAAAATATTATTTATTGAAATGTAATGTTTAATTTATTATTTGTAACTTTTTTAATTTCTCTTTGAAATTTAAACAAATAATTTAAATTGATCAACAAATTAAATAATTAGATTCAATTAAGAAAATTTTGAAATTAAAAGGAAAGTTGCATAATAAAATCAATATGCATTTATTATTATATTTATTACAATTATAATATTTAAATATTATGTGGAAATTAATAAAATGAAAAAAAAACCATAAAATGACATGTGAAAAAAAATAAAAAAATATTAGAAAATGACATGTGTCAAATGCAATAAGAGAAATATAAATGTCTAAATTTAATAAAAGGAAAGTTGCATTAATGAAATTAAAAGGAAAGTTGCATTAATGAAATTGATATTAATTTATTATTACATTTATTACAATTATTACATTTAAACATTATGTATAATTTAATAAAATGAAAAAAAAACTATAAAATGACATGTGTCAAATGCAATGAGAACATAGCATATGGCAAAAAAAATATTTATTATGTTATATATATATATATATATATATATATATATATATATATATATATATATATATATATATATATATATACATGGCGAATACCCGTGCGTTGCGCAGAATACAACAATATATTTGAAATATTTACAAATATATGTTTTGGAAATATATCAATGACGTTGTTGTTAGATCTTATATAATAAATCATATAATAAGTTGTTATAAACATTGTTTGCTTTGAATTATATGATAATGTAGAAATCTTTTAAAATTCTATAATCCTAATTGACTTAATGACTTATACCTGCGAGGTACTCATGAACAAAATTAAATATAATATATGGTTAATGATACTTATAGTTTTTGTTATGACTAATTAATTTTAAAAATTTTATTTGCTTCAGATTTTAATTTCTATTATTTTAATTATTTAAAACATCAAACATTGTTTTTGTTTTTAAATCTAACAATATAAGTTTTGTATATAATGTTAATTTTAACTATTATTGTTGTAAGTTATTTAAAATATTGTATTTGGAAACTATTAATTTTTTTAGTTTGGTTTCAGAATTTTAAATTTTTTAAAACTTATTTGATGAATATTGTTACTTTCTTTGATTGTAATTATTTAAAACAACAAAAATTATTTTTGTTTTTAAATATAACCTTATAATTTTTTATATAATATTAATTTTAACTATTCTTATTGTAAGTTATTTTTAAGATGCTTATTTTAAATTCTTAATGATTATAAAAAATATTTTCATGTTCTTTTTTTTTTGTTCATTTAGGATTACAATTTAGATTTAACACTATAATTTATAACTTTTAAATATTTATAAAATAGTCTCTTGATTTTTTTTAAGTTTAACTGAAATTTTAATTTAAGTTAACTGTTTAACATTATATTGAAATTAATAATTTAACTATTTTGCAAAATCATAGACTATACAAAAGTTGTGACTTTAAATTGATAATTGTTCACATACTACAACATATCTATGGTGATTCTTCTATTCATTGGTTTCACAGTTTTTTTTAATATGGCTTAAAAGGCATAGGTTTTTTCTATGGTGATTCTTCTCTTCATTGGGTTCATAAAAGTGTCAATGTTAATATCCAAGCATCCAATGATCTATATGCATAGGAATTTACACTTTTACCCTTGTTGGGTATATACACTTCCTTCTTGGGGCGTAATATGATTGTGGCAAACACATTTGGATCTTTTGCAATGTTGATTGTCATTGCTCTTAGTGGACATGTGATTTCAACAAGTAAATTTGGACCTTTTTTTATTTTAATACTAATTTGTGTTCTTTCGTCTCGCCTTGTATACCAAGTTGGTGGATTTGGGGATCCTAGAATAGATAGATCCATTGCTAGGGTTGTAAACGAACTGAACGTTCAACGAACTATTCGTGAACCGTTCTACGGGAAGTTCGTTTATTTAATAAATGAATGAACATGAACACAAATTGTCGTTCATTTAGTTAAACAAACGAACATGAACAATGGTCTCGTTCATTCAATTATGTTTGTGAACGTTCGTTTATGTTGTTCGTTTATGTTTGTTCATATAAGTTCATTTTATGTTCACATATGCTTAATTATGTTTGATTACATCAGTGTATTATATATTCATTTATGTTCATATATCTTCAATTATGGTTTTTTTTTATCTTTGCTCATTTATGTTCGTTTAGCATGTTCACGAACATAAACAAACGAACATGAACAATGTAATTTGTTAAACGAACGAACATGAACAAGAAAACTCGTTTGTTTATCCGTTCGTGTTCGTTTATTTGTTCGGCTAAATTAAACGAACGAACATGAAAAAGCTCCGTTCATGTTCGTTCGGTTCGTTTACAGCCCTATCCGTTGCCCTTTTTTTGTGACAGAGTATCGACCACTACAAGAAAACTGCTTATTAGTGACCATTTATTAGTGACGGCCTAAAATTTGGTCACTAACTGCATCGTTTCGTGACCATATATTAAGTCGTGATTGAATTTTGGTAATGTTACAAATTTAGTGACCAGTACCCCATTATAGTCGTCACTCACCGGTCACTAAACTATAAAATTAAATTAAATTATTTTTTTAATATCATAACATATATTATGACTAAAAATAATGGTCACTCATCTACAAACTTAATGACCAAAATTAATGGTCACTGCATTGTAACATTAATGATCAAATATAGTGGTCACTAGAAAATTAAACAAAAATATTACATTTCATTTAAAATAATTACGTTTTGAGAGTTAAATTTAGTTGAATATTACTACATATTTTTTTAGAAATGTAGCAATTTTTAACCAATGTGTCTTTTTATCAATAAGTTCAAAGATTAGGGTGTTTTATATAACTTTTCGTAGACCTGGCAATTCTTGACACGAATACACGAATCTGTGAGAGACACGACACGACACGAATACACGACACAAATATATCTTAAAAATTGAGATAAGACTTATTTCTAATCGGGTAATCGTATTGTGTGAAATTCGTGGCTGACACGTTTTCATGACACGAATACACGAATTGCCAGGTCTAACTTTTCGGGAAGTTAACTTTGTGTTTCCCCTGAATCCAGAATTTGTGCCGACGTTTAATTCTTTTAATGCTGACATTCGATCGTGATTTGAACCAACTTTCCAAATTCATCGCAAATTTCCCTCTTCGGTTAGGCTTGAATCAAGACGACATAGTAAAACCAACCACAATTGGCATCATCATTTTATGTTTTTCTCTCAGTCGGTCGCGAAGAACCACCATTGATGATATTTTTCTCGTAATCGCTATCCACTGATAAGTTTCGGCGCTCGCCTGCATCGATAGGTCGATCGCTGCCTGCATCTATTGTCAAGAAGACCTCCGTCGGCCTCCATCGTCAAGCCGACAACCGCGATCTCAGGTAAGCTCTATTTCTGTTTCTGATTTTATTGTAATACAATACTATATTGTGTTATATTTATTTCCAGGAAATTATCGCTACATAAATCTATGTATGATCATATAATAGTGCTCTAAGTGTGTTTGATTTCAAGTCAAGTTGCATAAATATGTGTGTCTGATTTCAATTGTTGCCCGATGGATTCACTTTACTGGAAATTATATGCATTGTGTTGGTTGTGCCTTCAACATTTTACATGATATCAATGCATTGTGTTATGATGAATCACCACATGCCAATGTTATATGTACAATTATACACATATCAGGTGAGCACTTACTAATCTTTATCTTCTTTTTGACCTGTAAATTTATTAACTTAATCTCATTTTAAATTTTATTTATCCAAATTTGTCATTCACTTGACTATATTTATAATGCCATTGGTGTATGCCATCATGATTGTAAGCCAGAAAAAATTGGTAAGCTTAAGATACTCAGTTATTTACATTGATCTTGTTACTAATATATTAATATGTGAACAACATTTTTGCTTTTTCAAGTTAATTCACACTTTTATCAGCTGAAATTATGTGATTTGGGAGTGCTTTTTATGACTTGCTGGCATGGAAAATATTTTTAGGGTCTAAGTGATTAAAAGTTGTCGTTACTATACCTTCTTGACAACATGGTGAAGAATGTTGGGAAAGATTACAAATACTTTACATGTAGACTACATGAGGTTAGATCTTTAGTCACATTGTTTGCCTTTTTAACTATCTTTCTGTAATAGTTGAATCCATCTTGCATGTCTTTTACATGAAAAAAAATACCATAAAGGTTAGGATTATAAAGACGAAGTAACTTGTTACTTACCTTTATTTTTGTACTTCTGTCATGTACCTCTGTGGTTATATGTATTTAAAACATGTAATTTTTAAGCATTTTTTGTCGTCTTCTACATGAAAAAACATCATAAAGATTAGAAATAAATAAGTGAAAATTGTTATTTTCTTTCAATTTTGTACATCTCTTTCGTATCCTTGTGATTATATGCAAAATCTGCTTCTATACACACTCGAATATGTTAGTAGCTCTACTTTTAAGAGTTTATTGATTAAATTGTTTGATTGGCCAATATATTGTGAAATGTGAATGTCATATGTGATGATGTATTTAATTGTCTTGTAGCCTGGTTCATACATTCTTGCAAGAGGATCTTATAATGGTAAATGTGTTCAAGTAAGATTTTTTATCTTGTAGTATGGTTCGAACATTCCATTTTTTATAAATGTTATTTTTTATTGAATTTTTTTTTGTTATTATTAATGTTCTTGATTTGGCTCTTTTCGTAAATTTCAGTCAAATAGTGGTGCCAAAAACATGCAATTGTTATGCCTGATGCACCCATGCGACTGATATCTAGAAGAGAACCCATTGTTCGTATTTCTGGTATCAACATAAAAAACACTAAATTTTTTAGCTTTTTTATATTGATTAATCAATTGCGAGTTTCATTTTTCTTTTAAGTTCTACATTAAGTCAAAACTTACTTGATAATGATTTAGTTATAAGGAATGAAGTATGTAATGGGGTTAGTTCGAACTATGAATGTGAAATTAAGTTGTATAACTATAACAGATGGTGGCTTTTCTGGAGTAAGGGCTCTAAGGAAGATTTCTCTGTTGTAAGTTTCTTTGACTGATAGATTTTTGTCAAGTTAAAAATCGTGAATTTTGTTAACTGAAATTGTATACATGTATTTCAGATTGAGATAACAATTATTTTTGGTCATCACTTGAAGGAGTAATAGATTAATGTATTGCAATACTATTTCATCCACATTGTTGAGAGGGTCATGAGAATGTAAAAGGCAATTATTGCAGAAAAAACTGGGAAATTTGCTGAAAAGTTGTATTAAGGTTTTGTTGAGTGTGTGATGTATACATGCATGCTAATTTAGACTGTGCCAAGTGGAAAATAATTTTCCCCAAGCTTTTTCGTTTTTTGATATTATGGGTTTGTATAAATTTGAGAATATTTTTTTTAATTATTTTTATAAATAAACTAGGTGTAAAACCCGTATATTACACGGGTTGATTAAAAAAATACTAAAATGTAAATAACAAGTATTTTTTAAAATAAAATTTTGATATAAGGAATGAAATTTTGAAATAAGAAACATATTAGATGCAATTTAATATAATATTTATTACATTTAATAGTTTACATATATATAAGTATAAGTATTATGCAGCTTTTTAATTTTAAAATTTTTAAAAAACCATAAATTGACATGTGGATATTATTTATTTAGAAAATATCATAAAATGACAAGTGTCAAAACTCATTAGAGATTGACATGTGGCAAAATTGTCTTCATTTATTATAGTAGATCATAGTATATTTTACCATTGACTAGCTACTTAAATGGGTTAAATACAAAAAGTAGCAACAAAAATCAGTGACGACTTTTTATATATGGTCATTAATTGGATAAACCAATGATGACTTTGCATGGTGACTAACCGAATAAAACAGTGACGACTTTGTATAGTCACTAACTAAATAACATGGTGACGACTTTTTATGGTCACTAATCGTATAAACTAGTGACGACTTTGTATGGTCACTAATTGACTAACATAGTGCTGACTTTTTATGGTCACTAATGGGACAAAATAGTGACGACTTTCATTGATTAGTGACAATATTTAGTGACGAACCAGGTCATCATTGATTTAGTGACCAAGATATTTTTGTCGCTATTTAGTGACTACTGATATATTTTCGTCACTAAATTGGTTTTGTGACGGACCTATAGTGACGAAAAGTGACGACCGGAATATTGGTCACTAAATCGTTTAGTGACGACTCCTTCTATTGTTAGTGCCCATTTTGTTTTCGTCACTAATTAACATTTTTTTGTAGTCGTCACTGATTTTTGTTGCTATTTTTTGTATTTAACCCATTTAAGTAGCTAGTCAATGATAAAATATACTATGATTCATTTATAAAGAAAATAAAAAATTATTCTCAAATTTAAACAAACCCATAATATCTAAAAAAGAAAAAGATTGGGGAAAATTATTTTCCACTTGGCACAGTCTAAATTATCATGCAGGTATACATCACGCACTCAACAAAACCTTACTACAACTTTTCAACAAATTTCCCAGTTTTTCTGCAGTAATTGCCTTTTACTTTCTCATGACCCTTTCAACAATGTGGATGAAATAGTATTGCTAAACATTAATCTATTACTCCTTCTTGTAATGCCCAAACAAAAATGTTATCTCAATCTACAATATGTAACAACCGAAATCTTGAAGAGAAATTGTTGAGAATTAGCCTTATTCAAGTTGAACTCGGCGAGTTAGAGGAGCCAACTCGGCGTGTTTTGGATGGAAGATTCGAGGGATTAATTAAGCCAACTCGACGAGTTGAGGTGCCTCAACTCGGCGACTTGCTGGCTGGGAAGGAAACCCTAATTTTTAGGGTGTTTCACCCTATTTAAAGGCCTTCAGCTCCTTGAAATTGCCTCCTTATCAGCCTCCATTGTTGTCTAAACCCTTAATCATTTTGTAGCCTCTATTGTCAAACATTTGAGCTTTGGAAGAATTTTGGTGGTCATTTTATGCATTATGAAAGAGTTAGAAGATCTTGAAGATCTTGAAGTTCTAATCTTTGAGAAAGAAATCTTGGATCCATAATCTCTACCTATTTTTCAAGGAGTTTGAGGTATCAAGTTCTTATCTTGATGGCTAGATTCTTTGATCTCTCATTTGGGTTGATTTGTTATGCTTTAACCATGGGTTGGATGAATGTTTGGATTAGGTCGTCCCAAAACATTATTCTTTGAGATCTGGGGTTGTCATGGACTCTTTTGGTATAAAGGTGCCAACTTTATGGATTGAAGCCCTTCTTGTGTGCATTAAGTCCCTTATTAAGCCCTTCTTGAGCTTTTGAGCTTCTCCTAGGCATGTATGAATGTAAAGTTCGCAACTTTACGTGGTTTTCCAGCTCTATGGTGTCAGATCTACAATTTAGGGCTTTTCTTTGGAGATTAAGTGCTTAATGGTTTAGCCCTCACTCTTTTAAGTCTAGGGTTTGCGTTTGAACCCATTTTGGTGGTTTCTAGGGTAAAGTTGGAAACTTTACCCTTCTAGATCTCATTTTGGTCGAGATCTGAGCTTTGGAGCTCTTGGATTCGATGAAGGCAGCTTAATGTATTAAGTTGTTGGGTCTCGGGCGAACTCAGCGAGTTGTTTTGGATTTCCCGGTTTCTGAGTTGATGTAGAACTCGGCGAGTTGATTAGGCAACTCGACGAGTTGGGTCAATATGGATTATGGATCTTGTCCTTTTGGTTTATGTCTTTGACAAAGTTTGTCCCAAGGGGGCTTGAGGTAATCTGAATTGTATCTAAGGAAAATATGGGTTTAGGATAAGGCCCATATGGGATTGGGCCTAATTTGGAAAATAGGGCCATTAGTGGGCCTTTATGGATCCTTTGGTTTTAGGCTCGAGAGTTTGAGTTATTAATAGGCTATCGAAATACATAGTGTTACACTAGAGAGAATGGTTGGGCCTTAAGGAAGGCCCATGTAAGGGGTTTGGGCCCAATGTGGAAATTGGGCCATTGGTTGCTCAATTGGCCTTTGGGCCTTTCAGATTGTAAGTCTGGGTCTTAGATTTGGACAAGGCCAGGTTAGGGGTAAAATTTTCTTTTTACCCCAGGGACGAAGTTGTAGCTAAGGATTGGAATCCAATTGTTAATTGGGTGTTGTTTTGTTATTTCTAGTTCGTGGAGCTGTCAGCCAGCAGCCAAGAGTGTTCTTGTATGTTTGAGCAGTGCAAGGTGAGTCTTCTCACTATATCCATGGGTCGAAGGAACCACTGCTGGCTCATTACGTGTTATGTGGTATTCTAGTTTTCTATGTGATACTTGTTGGATTAGATGTCTAAGCCCAAAACTATTATTGGTATGTATTCGACCCGACTTGACATGGTCCATTTAGGTTGCACTTCACCAGAACAATTGGATAGACAAAATGAGAAAAAAGGATACTAGTGATTTATATTAATATATTATAAGTTCTAATATATTAATATGAAATCATATTATTTAATTAGTATTGATCAAGAATTAATTTGGAATTAATTTAGTGATCAAAAGAGGCTAATTAAATATGGACTCTTGTATATATATGGTGGGCCAAGTTCATGTAGGTTGGGCTAAGCTTTCATGGATAGTCCATGGAGTGTTTAACCCATGGATCCTAGGAAATGAAAGGTCATGGGTATTAGGGTTTACATGTATGTAACCCTAATCCTCCATAGTATATAAAGGAGTCCTTGGTTCACAAAATTGGCACTAGTACATAGAAATGAGGGCAAGGCCGATTTCATAAGGGGGAACCTAAGTATCCTTATTCTCTAGTTATTCCAAGTTGGTTTTTGGTGATTTGTGATTCCACTTAACGCTTCCACACTATTGGGGCTAAGCTCTTAAAGTTCAAGACTTCAAGCTACAAGAAAAAGGTATGTATTCAATCTAGTTTAATTATGCAAGTTACATATGATTATATGCTAGTTAGGGTAATACCTTGGAAAATTCAAGTTTGCATGTATAATAGAGAAAACATAGATCCAAGGTATTTAGGGTTGCATATACACCATAGTGTTGGATTAGTGTCTAAGTCCATAACTATATTTGGTATGTACTTGACCCGACTCGGCATGGTCCATTTGGGTTGCATGGCATCATGCATTTGGATAGACTAAAATGAGAGAAATAACACTTAAGGTTTATTAATATATTATAAGTTCTAATATATTAATAAGATTATTTAATTAGTATTGATCAAGAATTAATTTGGAATTAATTAAGTGATCAAATGGAGACTAATTAAATATATGGGTTGATTGTGTAAATCATCCATACTTGTACAGTGGGCTAATGCTCCATGGATTATCAAGTTGGGCTAAAACCCATAGGATGCTCCATGGATGCTCCATGGTGTTTTTGTACCCATGGATCATGGAAATGAAAGGCCATGACAATTAGGGTTTACATGGTGTAACCCTAATTGTGACACACTATATAAGCATCTTATTCTTGACAAAATCGGCCACTATGAATGAATGGTGACGGCTAGCCAATTTCATGAAGTGTCTCATTTCTCTCAAGTTATTCCAAGTGTATTTGGTGTTGTGTGAACCATTTGAGGTGTCACACTTGGGGAACTAGGATCTTAAGCTCCATGGAATCAAGCTACGTCAAAAGGTATGTCTTCTAACTTGTATTATTCCATATGAATCAATGTTTTGTATGGTAGTTAGGGTAATACCTTGGAATATTCATATTTGCATGTATAATAGAGAAAAACATAGATCCAAGGTATTTAGGGTTGCATGTACACTTAGGAGTGTTAGAATGCTCAAAACCCAACAGTGGTATCAGAGCCTAGGCTTTTTTTCTATAACTATACTTGCAAAATTGGCTGAAAAATTGAAGTTTGTTGCTGTCTGAACAGCAGACTCGCCGAGTCCATGAAGGGACTCAACGATTCCAAGGCTAAACTCATCCAACTCGCCGAGTTGGTTCATGCACTCGACGAGTTGGACCCCCAGACAACATATCTTCGACTGTTTTGGCTATAATTGGACTAGGAACATTACCCTAAGCTGTTTTTCAACTTATAAACCTGTTTTTGATGTGGTAACGTTCATACTAATCCAATTTCAAAGATAATTGTCAATAGATTCATGTTTTGTATTAGTTTAAGGATTAGGCTAATTACATGAAAAAGTTTGATTTGAATTATCTTGTTCTTATGAGTTGCTTAGATTAATAGAAATGATATGTGAAAATGTGTTTTCAATCCAAATTAATCTAAGAGTTGATTCTAAAATGTGATTTTTGTAACTTGTCCTCAAGTTATATGAAAAGTCACATTTAAGATTCATAAAACTCATAAATATTTCCATAGGTTATGAATAAAGAAAAGTCATATTCTTTTAATAGTTTAAAGTCTTCCATAACTTGTCCTCAAGTTATGGAACTTGAAGAGTTTTTTGAATTAAAACTACTTTAAACACAGAAGTTATGTAATTGAATAGTTTTGAATAGTTTCAAAACTTGCCCTCAAGTTTTGAAATTTGTAAAGTTTTCCCTTATGAATACTTTAATTCCAAGTTAAGCCCTTAGAATTTTAAAAGTTAAAATTAAACCCTTATACTTTATAGTATTATAAGTTAATAATATATATATATATATATATATATATATATATATATATATATATATATATATATATATATATATATATATATAAGAGCAAGTCAGTCTTACCATTAGTAGGCCTCATTCACGAAGCCGGTCTATATGGGAGGTATAAGGTTGTTGCCTATAAAATGGCAGCTTAATGGGTGTCCACTCTCACCCACCGCTTCCTTGACTGGTGGAGGGTCGTTAGCCGAACGGGTAGGACAAGGACTATAATTCTCCCTTCATTAAAAGTATTAATGATAAATACTAAGTAACTAAACTTTTATAAATTCCCAATCTTAGTTACTTAGGAAAAATGTGAATAAGGTGCTAATCCATGAAATTACACTTTGCACTTTGTTTGAACGGTTAGTGGAGCGTGTGTGGTTAACCGACACACTAACTGGTTTTAACAAAGTAGGCAAAGGGTTTCTTAAAGTTTATCATAGGCCGGTGGAGCGTGTGTGGTTAACCAGCACATCGGTTGAGTGATAAACATTTAAGAGTACCAAGTAATTTGCATGGTTACTTCACACCTTGTTTTGTGATCCTCGGCATCCCAGTCACAAAACCTGAAGGGCACAATCGAGATTGAAACATGCCATTGAAAATTTCAATGAATCTCAAAAGATCTAGGAGTTTCAAATCCAATTAAAACCTAATATTCCTATTTCGTTTTTCATGGTGGAAACTGTTGAATCGTCATTTGCCTACCTTCAAATATTCTATAGCTTGGATTACGGCATCCCTCTTCCAAGTTATAAAATATTGTGTTGGATCCTAGCCTTAATATTTCATATTGGGTGTTATATTAAGGACTTTAAATCAACTATCTTGAATATCTCCCAAAAGATGTCTAGTTCAGACATCTATGATCTTCCCAAATCTATTGGAACCTCACTTCCTCCACCTCCTCTAATTATTCTCCCTAGCCCACAAGTTCTTGAATAGTTCAAAGTCACTCAAGCCCTATTGGCAAGCAAGGTCTACGTGTGCTCACATCTTGGAGATAAAGTCACATATTGACAAGTCGGGAGAGTTGGGTGTCAAAGTGTCACACCCCAAAACCGAGAACGGCGGAAACGTTCTGGGGCGGAGGACGTCATGTAATGTATCACAACAATGTAAAGTACTAAACAAGCAACAACATCATCCATTGCATTAATAGTATAATTTCACTTACAAGTGTGTTCTTTCATAGTATAAAACAACATAATGAATACTCAAATTAAAAGACGAGTCTTGACTGCTCCGTCTTCACAAAACCTGGTCGTCGTACCTGTCTATTTGTGACCTGAGAATACAAGTTATTTTGAAAGCGAGTATCAGCAATAAAGCTGGTGAATTCAAAAGTATTTTAGTGTATTTGATTTGTAAAGCTGTAAAGAAAAGACTCGAAAATGTTTGATGAAAAGTTCGTATAAGTATGAAAACCCTAGGAAATCCTATATTTCCTACTAGTATAAAAAGGTAGTGTTCTACCAAGACCCGAATGCTTTGAAGGTTTGCATCTCTGTAAGAATGAAGGTTTTTCCCATGTACAACTATTATTATAATAATATAGTCTACCTCATCGTTTATGTGAATGTGTCACAAAATAAAAGTAAAAGGGAAATTATATAATCATTTAAGTATTATCCTTTGGTACTAGGATAAACACGGCATAGTAATTGCCGAATAGTATTAACCGTAGACATCCGTCGATGTGCATTTTCCTTCTGTAGCTAACAGCTGGGTGTAGAATGGTTAGTCCCGTACATATATAATAGTATCTATTCATATAATATGTAATAGTATCTCATCATATAGTATCTATGTAATAGTATCTATGTAAAAGTATCCATGTAATAGTATCTCTTCATATAGTATCTATGTAATAGTATCTATGTAAAAGTATCCATGTAATAGTATCTCTTCATATTGTATCTGATGTATTAGTATAGACTCATGAATGAACTGACTCTTGTGTAATTCCTTGTAATAGGAATAGTAATTTGTATCTCCTAAACTATTCCTATAGTAGTTTACTGGAATGTAAATTGAATGTCCAAGTAGGTTTATACACCCTTGCTACTCAAGAGTGTTGGAACTGAATAATGAATGAAAGCCCTCATATCAATACATATATACATGAAACATGAGTGTATAGATATTCTTTTTAACAATAAGTTTAAAGAGGTTTTGTAATACATATAAGAGTTTTGAACAATAAATAATAATGACTTGATGTTGGTTTATAAAACGATTTGAAAGCAGTTTGTTTGATAAGAACAGTTTTAAGTATAAGAAAACCTTTGTTTGAAACACAATTGTAACAGAGTTTGAAAGGAAACATACAGTATGTAAGATAGTTTGATAAAGAGTTTTAACATGTAAAAACATTTTGGTAAGTCATTTGGAAGTAGTATACTGAGTAAACAGTTAAAAGTGTGGTAGATCCATTTGTATGCTAGTTATTAATCATATGTGATTGATGTACTAACTAGCATGATTCTACTTCTATCCCCCCCCCCCATAAAAGCATTTAAAAACATTTAAAGACATTTAAAAGGTTAATTAAGGGGGTATGAACTCACCTGTAGTAAGTGGGTTGGATGAACGGATGTTATAGGATGCTAAGTGTCAAGTGGAGACTTGAACACACACAATGATCCTAGTTAACATATAATCACACATATATGTATCAAACTAGTCATTTAAACAACTAATTAATCATGTTAAGACATCCTAGGACATGATTAACACTTTATTTAAGTGTTATAAGTACTAAGGATTGCATCTAAGGGTGGTAGGACCTTGCATTTGAGTTTAGGGTTCAAGGGTAAACTCCTTTGGAGTTTACGGTTTTGTGACCATAACTCATTGAGTTTACGGTCGTAAACCCATGAGTTTACAGCCGTAAACTCATGGTTCTTTTACCATGATGAGTTTTGAAGCTTTACAAGTCCTAAGAAGCATTTCTACTTGAGGTATAAGCCTTTGGAAGAGATTAGGGCAGCATTTCACTCCTTTAGGGAGTTTACGGTCCTTGGACCATTTGTCTTTGGGTTTACGGCCGTAAACCCAAATGGTTTATGGTCTTTTGATGTTTTCAAGTACTAAACACATTAAGGAAGGGGTCTAGACTAGTTTCCAAGGCTTATTAAGGGACTAGGGCCACTTTGGCCCCTTCGTTAGGGTTTACGGTCCAAGAACATCTTGGACCGTAAACACCTTTGATCTTGGGTTTCTTGGGTGTTTTCTTGATGTTTAGAAGTGTAACAAGTCTTACAATACACTAGGGTAGGAGTACTTACTAGATAGAAGCTTGAAAAGGTGCTAAAAGTCCAAGAACACTAGTGTGTGTTGTTTGTGTTCTTGGTGAAACTTGAAGATCTACATTTTTGGAATGATTTCACGGATGGAATCATGTAAGATCACTAGATTAAGGTAGATATCAACATTTTAGGGTAAGAAACACTTACATAGTTGAAGATCAAGAAGAAAGGTAGGATGATACTTGAGAGGATTTGAGTTTTAGACTTGAAAATGGTGAAAAAGTGGTAAATATGACTAAGTGTCATATTTATACCCCTCCCCTTAGGGTTTACGGCCGTAAACACTTTGTTTAGACTGTAAACTCCAAACTCTTGGAGTTTTTGGGACTTTATTGCTACATAATAAACCCTAGGGCATCCTCTCTCCTGTTACCTCCTGAAGTACTAATCTTAAAACACTCAAACTTATGCCAAAAAGCTTGAAAATTAGCAGAAACAGTTCTGACTCCTATTGAAGTGAATGACTGTACAGAATAGAAATTTTGGGTTGTCACATCATCCCCCCGTTAGAAGGAATTTCGTCCTGAAATTAGAATTTAAGCAAATAAGTAGTTACAAATAACTAAGTAAAAGATGAGGATATTTCAGTTTCATCTGATCCTCTCGTTCCCAAGTGAATTCAGGTCCTTGCTTGGCGTTCCAGCGAGCCTTCACTATCGGGATACGGCTTTGTTTCGTTCGCTTGACCTCTCAGTCTACGATCTCTACAGGTTTTTCCATGAAGTTGATGCTCTCGTTGATCTCGATCTCGTCGAGTGGGATTACAAGAGTCCTGACGGAAATGTACTTTTTCAAGTTCGAGACGTGGAGGGGTAAGAAGTACGTTGCTGAGTTTGTGGGGTAAGTTGAGTCGTGGATGCTTCTTTGCTCTTTCTTACTACGTGAGTAGACAAGTAAGTCAGTTACAAGGACAATGACGAACTGATCCAAGTAAGGATGGCGTACCCTATTCATTAAGTTTATGAATGCTACGGGCGTATTGGTCCTATCCGAGGGGTATAACTACGGACTCGTAGCGTCCGCATCGAGTTTGGAAGATTGTCCTCAGGACATCCTTCTCTAATACTTGCAACTGGTGATATTCGGATCTCAGGTCCATTTCTGAAAGGTACATCGTTCCTTGCGGTTGGTCGACCAATTCACCTATGCGAGGCAGAGGGTAATGATTTCTAATGGAAATCTTGTCGAGGTCTCCGTTAGTCGATGCTCCTACGAAATAATCCGTCTATCTTCCTGAAGAATAAGACAGGAGTTCTCTAGAGCGAGGAGCTTAGTCTCTCAATTCCATTGCCGAGTAGTTCGCTAAGTTGTCCGGACGGTTCTTGTATCTCCGTAGGTGTTAGACTATAGGGTGATCTGGTTATAGGAGTAGTATTGGGTTCTATGTTTGTTCGCATGACGACGCGATTACTCGTAATCTTGGGTAGTCTCCGTCCTAAAGTTCATATTCGAAGTCATACATGTTTCGTCAATCACAGACTCGTGTATACGAGTCGTATATAATTAAGATTGAAAAGGTAGTCGAATAAATGATTCTCCTTTAAGCTCACATCCAAACAAGGAAAAGAAGTTAAAGCGGAATCATTAATTCTAAACCTGTAGAACCTTGATTATATACTACCCTTGCGTATACATTCTTCAGAGATAGATCAACCGTAAGGGTCCTTGTATTGAAGTTGACGTACTGTACGAGTGGTACTCCGGGGAGGTTTTCTGAGGTTTCTTCGGAAAGTTACGAAACATGAGGCACTCTATGCATGAGTACTTCGGAGTTCTGGAATGACGGCTTCGCTAGAAAGGCGATTTCGAGAAAGAGATGTGCGCACGAAACTGGTATTGTGCAGATCGAATTGACTCAAGTTGTATGATAACATCGGAATCACTCGGAAATAAAGGCACTAGATTTGATCATAAAGGCGTTACATGCAACCACGAAAGTGCAACTTTTAACATAGTTACAGTACTTTAGATTAACTACAAGACTACTGCTGCGAACAAGGTATACTACAAAAGACAAGTATACGCAGCACGGGGGTCCTTTAACTGACGAGATCTCGCAAAAGATAAGACTCGAGTTGCACTAGTTTTAAACAGTTTATGAGTCTGTTACAACGAACGCCTTAGATACTTTAACGTGGGTCCGGAGTAGTCTCCCCTGCGGCAGTGATCCTTAGTATCTTCCTGTCTGCGCCGGAGTTCTTTGTTATTGGACAATCCTTCTCGAGGTGTCCAATTTCACCGCATTGGTGACATATCTGGCTTGTACTCGCATTGGTGGTGGAAGTGATGTGTTACGTCGGAGTTATGTGGACGTAGGCGCTTTCATTTTTCTTCCTTTTTGGACAATTCCTTTTATAGTGTCCAGTCTCACCATAATTATAGCAACCCTGGCTGGCTCTGGTGGTAGGGGTGGTTCCACAGAAACGGGCAATGTGCCCCAGTCTGTTGCAATTGATACATTGCAATACCCGGCAGGCTCCATTATGATGATAGCTCCAACGATAGTATGATGAAAGTATTTGAACAAAGAGTGACACAGAATTTAGCCGATTGTCTATATCATTGATGTTTAAGATGTAATAAGCTTGGGAAAATTGACTTTGTAGAAGGTCTTACATCATATCCGGAGTAGGAAAGTTTTGGCCGCATAAAGGCCTAACTAAAAGTACTTACAGTACAAGGTAGTTTCATAGAAAAGTGCCACATAGGGCATAGACAGGAAAAACGATTCCTTAAAACAAAGAAGGAAAATAAAGCATTTCCTACTGGCGACGGTCATTCCTCTGGTGAACTCTCAGCTCAGCCAGTTGACGTTCGATATCAAGCAGGTGTCTTCCGTACACCCTCTGGCGTACTCGGACTTCTATGACTTCGGCTCGTGTTTCAGCTAGTGCTTGAAGCAGGGCCTCATGGTCTCTCTCAGATCTCTCACGAGTATCTTCCAGGCAAATGGTGCGGATGGTATGCATTCTTGCATTGGCATCAACTTCTGCGATACGATGGAGAGCCGTCCTGCCCTGAATTTCGTTTCGGGCAACTCTACGGATCAGGATTGGTAGAATTCTGTCTGCTGAGCCTCCTTCGCTTATGCTGTAGAAGCTTCGGTCTCCATTGAATGGCATAGGTTGATCCTGCCCTTGGCTCCATGTTTCCAAGCTTTCCACCCACGGAGGCGTCGGGCCTTGAAAAGTCGGACGAGGGTTAGGATTTGGAACAAGAGCCACCGGGGGTAGGTTCTCCACTTCAGGTTCGGAGTCAGAACCATCCGCAAAGCCTTCAGCTTGGTGACCATCCATAGGGATTGGGTGATCGTTTCTGGTTCTGCTTCAAACCATCCAGCATTGCCTTCGTTCGGAAGGTACGGGTCGCCGTGGGGATGGAATCCAGCCATAATATCTACGCGAGAAAGGAGGTATAAGAAATATTTAATAGACGTACTAACTAGATAATTATAAGATGATCTTTATCAGGTACTCCAATACTTGTTTAGTGAATACCAGTTATATGTACTCAAAATAGAATAGACCTTCGAATAGGTGACCCTAACTCTAAATCCACAACCAAACAAGGAACAGGAAGTAAAGCAAAGATCACAGATTCTAAGTCTATGACATCCTAGTACATATAACCTTAGTGTATCCACTAAACAACTATTGGCATACTAATAAAGACCTTTAATTCTCATATAAGTAATTGTAATAACACCAAATACCCCTATGGTATTTCATTGTGGTAGTGTTGGTAGGTTTTTAGACTTGTTGCCATATCACAACCATTCTTGGGCATGTGCTAATCACTCCTCGGACCAGCAAAGTTGATCAGGCTATGCCACTCCAGGACTGACCATACATCCCCGAGCTTACTTGTGATATTCAACAATCGTAATAGTTTTGTTCTTGTCATTGTGACACTGATTTTAGTATGAATGCAGGCATGTATACTTAGTTAAATATTTTATTATTTAAAAGTATAAACTCTTGGTCAAAGTATTTTAATCCCAATGTATTCATAGTCTATATATCTTTTATGGGTTGATATACTCAATTCACTATAAACAAAGCTTTGATACCAATCTGTCACACCCTAAAACCGAGAACCGCGGAAACGTTCTGGGGCGGAGGACGTCATGTAATGTATCACAACAATGTAAAGTAGTAAACAAGCAACAACATCATCCATTGCATTAATAGTATAATTTCACTTAAAAGTGTGTTCTTTCATAGTATAAAACAACATAATGAATACTCAAATTAAAAGACGAGTCTTGACTGCTCCGTCTTCACAAAACCTGGTCGTCATACCTGTCTATTTGTGACCTGAGAATACAAGTTATTTTGAAAGAGAGTATCAGCAATAAAGCTGGTGAATTCATAAGTATTTTAGTGTCTTTGATTTGTAAAGCTGTAAAGAAAAGACTCGAAATGTTTGATGAAAAGTTCGTATAAGTATGAAAACCCTAGGAAATCCTATATTTCCTACTAGTATAAAAAGATAGTCTTCTACCAAGACCCGAATGCTTTGAAGGTTTGCATCTCTGTAAGAATGAAGGTTTTTCCCATGTACAACTATTATTATAATAATATAGTCTACCTCATCGTTTATGTGAATGTGTCACAAAATAAAAGTAAAAGGGAAATTATATAATCATTTAAGTATTATCCTTTGGTACTAGGATAAACACGGCATAGTAATTGCCGAATAGTATTAACCGTAGACATCCGTCGATGTGCATTTTCCTTCTGTAGCTAACAGCTGGGTGTAGAATGGTTAGTCCCGTACATATATAATAGTATCTATTCATATAATATGTAATAGTATCTCATCATATAGTATCTATGTAATAGTATCTATGTAAAAGTATCCATGTAATAGTATCTCTTCATATAGTATCTATGTAATAGTATCTATGTAAAAGTATCCATGTAATAGTATCTCTTCATATTGTATCTGATGTATTAGTATAGACTCATGAATGAACTGACTCTTGTGTAATTCCTTGTAATAGGAATAGTAATTTGTATCTCCTAAACTATACCTATAGTAGTTTACTGGAATGTAAATTGAATGTCCAAGTAGGTTTATACACCCTTGCTACTCAAGAGTGTTGGAACTGAATAATGAATGAAAGCCCTCATATCAATACATATATACATGAAACATGAGTGTATAGATATGCTTTTTAACAATAAGTTTAAAGAGGTTTTGTAATACATATAAGAGTTTTGAACAATAAATAATAATGACTTCATGTTGGTTTATAAAACGATTTGAAAGCAGTTTGTTTGATAAGAACAGTTTTAAGTATAAGAAAACCTTTGTTTGAAACACAATTGTAACAGAGTTTGAAAGGAAACATACAGTATGTAAGATAGTTTGATAAAGAGTTTTAACATGTAAAAACATTTTGGTAAGTCATTTGGAAGTAGTATACTGAGTAAACAGTTAAAAGTGTGGTAGATCCATTTGTATGCTAGTTATTAATCATATGTGATTGATGTACTAACTAGCATGATTCTACTTCTATTCCCCCCCCCATAAAAGCATTTAAAAACATTTAAAGACATTTAAAAGGTTAATTAAGGGGGTATGAACTCACCTGTAGTAAGTGGGTTGGATGAACGGATGTTATAGGATGCTAAGTGTCAAGTGGAGACTTGAACACACACAAGGATCCTAGTTAACATATAATCACACATATATGTATCAAATTAGTCATTTAAACAACTAATTAATCATGTTAAGACATCCTAGGACATGATTAACACTTTATTTAAGTGTTATAAGTACTAAGGATTGCATCTATGGGTGGTAGGACCTTGCATTTGAGTTTAGGGTTCAAGGGTAAACTCCTTTGGAGTTTACGGTTTTGTGACCATAACTCATTGTGTTTACGGTCGTAAACCCATGAGTTTAGGGCCGTAAACTCATGGTTCTTTTACCATGATGAGTTTTGAAGCTTTACAAGTCCTAAGAAGCATTTCTACTTGAGGTATAATCCTTTGGAAGAGATTAGGGCACCATTTCACTCCTTTAGGGAGTTTACGGTCCTTGGACCATTTGTATTTGGGTTTACGGCCGTAAACCCAAATGGTTTATGGTCTTTTGATGTTTTCAAGTACTAAACACATTAAGGAAGGGGTCTAGACTAGTTTCCAAGGCTTAGTAAGGGACTAGGGCCACTTTGGCCCCTTTGTTAGGGTTTACGGTCCAAGAACATATTGGACCGTAAACACCTTTGATCTTGGGTTTCTTAGGTGTTTTATTGATGTTTAGAAGTGTAACAAGTCTTACAATACACTACGGTAGGAGTACTTACTAGATAGAAGCTTGAAAAGGTGCTAAAAGTCCAAGAACACTAGTGTGTGTTCTTGGTGTTCTTGGTGAAACTTGAAGATCTACATTTTTGGAATGATTTCACGGATGGAATCGTGTAAGATCACTAGATTAAGGTAGATATCAACTTTTTAGGGTAAGAAACACTTACATAGTTGAAGATCAACAAGAAAGGTAGGATGATACTTGAGAGGAATTGAGTTTTAGACTTGAAAATGGTGAAAAAGTGGTAAATATGACTACGTGTCATATTTATACCCCTCCCCTTAGGGTTTACGGCCGTAAACACTTTGTTTAGGCCGTAAACTCCAAACTCTTGGAGTTTTTGGGACTTTATTGCTACACAATAATCCTAGGGCATCCTCTCTCCTGTTACCTCCTGAAGTACTAATCTTAAAACACTCAAACTTATGCCAAAAAGCTTGAAAATTAGCAGAAACAGTTCTGACTCCTATTGAAGTGAATGGCTGTACATAATAGAAATTTCGGGTTGTCACACAATGTCTTGAGAAAGTTGGTTGTTTAATCACTTTCTAAGCCACACAGTGAGTTCCTTTGGGACTACTATGTAACAGACTATGACATGACCCTAATGATCTTATCTATTTGCTTGGTGCAGCTGAATCAGCAATGATTTGGAGCTCTGGTAAAGCAAATTTGATTAGTAGATCAACTTCGCAGACTTCCATGGAAATTGACAATGGTAACATTGAATATATCCAGAAAAGCTATCTCTTCCCAATGGAAAGGGATCGGCCATAGTCAACTCGGTTGACCAAATGGTAAAGAGAATGGCTAAGCCTGAGATAGTCCCATGTACCATTCCCAAAGGGTCCATATGTGTCTTTTGCCAAAGGAAGGGGCATTGGTTGCGAAGCTGCCCTGTTTACCTAAAAGATCATAAGGTTGATCAAGTGAAGAAGTTTGACTCTACTTCAGGTAAATTCCACTATCTAACTCTGTTAAGTTTCTATTCTGAGATTCTTATTACATGATGTGACTGGGTCACATGTTGATGTTTTAAGAATTAAAGAAAAGTGAAGAAACTTAAAAGAAGTATATGCTGATTCTGATCGCGAAGATGGATTTCGATCGCATGGTTCGGTGATCAGAATTTTAAGCAGTTGCCTAAGAGTTGTGATAGATTGCTTAGGAATAGATAACAACATAGTTTTCATATGCATTTGTATTTTAAGGATAAGTTTTTTCTGCAAGTGTTAAAATAAAAGAAAAGTTTTTGATTTTATTTTAAGTATCCTTACAATGGCATTTGTGGAAAATTTTTATTTATATGTTTCCATTGATAGCAATATTGGAAAATGGATTTGATTCTGTCGTTTGTGGTAGTGTCATAATTTACCAAATAATGAAAGATTCTCATCAACCAAACGTTAATTGGATAGAAACTTGGAATCATGCAAGTTACATAGTATGATGAATGAGAATTTTTATCTTTGGAAAACTAAGACTAATTCCTTGTTCACATTTATATGTGAGTCAAGTGAAGGACTAAGGGATCGAGTACACATTCTTGTGCACTGGTCAAGTCCACCACAAAAGATCGATAAGACTATTCGTCATGATTTACTAAAGTTTATTAAATATGGTTATACTTACCAGTTTAAGTATAATTCTGAAACATTGGAAAAGTTTCGATGTATGGCAGAACGAATAAGAAGAATCAAATTAGGCAGAAAGATAAAAGTTTCTCAAATCTGAAAAGATGGGAGAGTACTTTAGTATCATGTTTTGTGATCATCTTAATGGTTAAGAAACCATATTACAATTGGTCCTCTAAGGACATCTTAGTGCATTCCTATGGCTAAGAAGGGGAATCAAGAATTGCTGAAATGGTTAAATCAAGAAGATGAGTCATACTTCGTTCCAAAGCAAGTCTTAGAGTCATACTCCAAGATTGTAACATGAGTGATACATCTTAAAGAAGATTTATAACACTTGTCAAATGTAAGAGTAAAAGTGTCCTACTCTTGTGCATTTGAAATTGGTAAGTTGTGATGTTTTGGATAAAACAAAGACCAACTAAGGCCAATTGTGTGAAGTGTTTGTCTTGATAAAGAATCCGGACTATCTCTTGAATATTTTGCAAGTGAGTCTTATATGTCAAGACAGTGGGAGTCTTAAAGATCTTGAAAAAGCTTCAAGATCTAATCAAGAGTAAAAACCTGTAGTTTATCACTAGCACACGACTTGAGGTTTATAACTTGTCTTGTTGACATATTCCTGTTTCTGTGCCCATTCCAGTTAAAATTGGCTTTGCATATGAGTTCTGAGAGTTCTCAATTGGTTGTATAAGAACTTGGAAGCAATGGCAGGCCCTTGTGCTGCCAGGAGGCAAGAAATTAAGATTGAGTTCAGTCCATATGAGTTTGGATTTGTCATTATCCTTGTCTTGTGATTATGGTTTTGACAAATTCACATGTATAGGAACACATACACCATAAAATCTAAGTGTCATAAGGTTTCTCTCTGATTCATGAAAATGATGGTGAGGAAACGCTTTCACTAAGTAGATTTTAAGTAGATAGCAATTGTGATATTTGCATTCTCAAAGTAGTTAGTGGAGCGTGTGTGGTTAACCAGAACACTAACATGGACTTGTGAGAAATGGCAAAGGTCTAAACAATTGAGACTATGATTACGGCATCCCTTTTCATAGTTCTGGAATTGTTTAGACACACATGTGTGCTATCTAAGGAAAGGTGTATGATTTTGATAAAGTTTTATCAAAGCATCTCGTATCAGAAATCTAAACTTTGGTAAGAAAGTCAATAAAGTATTGATTTCTAGAAGTCCAGCTGATTTCTGAGTACATGTCAAAGCTAGTGGGAGCATAAGTGTTATGCTAATAATCATCATGTTAGTGGGAGCATGATAATTATTATAAGTATTGCAAGTTAGCAATGTTAATTATAGAAAAAGAAAAGTTCAATTGGGAAAAGTTGTTTTTCTATAATTAAGGGAGAGGAAATTGTACTTCGTTTCAAATCTAAAAGCTTAGATTGAGGTTTTAATCGACTTTGGTCAAGGATATATATATGAATTTCATGTTGGAATGGCTCAACATAAGGAAATTCTATATATGGATACATTATTTGCGTTCTAAAATTCGATTATGATTACGACATCCCTTTTCATAATCTGAATTATGAGAACTTGGCAAATAGAAATATTATAGCAAAAGGACTGGTCTAGTATCATGTCTTTATGTGAGACATCATGAATCGTGTCCCATATGCTTCAGATATAGGATCGATTGCATGTGCTATAATATTCATCCTTTCTAAAATTTTCCAAATGCCTGGGGCATTAAGAAGGGAAAAGGTCTAGAATATGATATGACAAAAATGATTAATCAATTGTCGAGGAGAATCTAAGGTTTACCAAAGATTGGTTGCTCAGGGACAGTTGGAAGTATAGTGTTAATTTTGGAAGGACCATACTAACATATTCTGAAAAAAGAGGCAACTCTTGTTCAGAAGTGATAGTGAAAATGAGAATATGGAAATATTCCCATAGGTGGAAGTGATTCATTAAATCTGTGTAAGATTAGGAAACTTAATGCAAGAAGGATGTTCAAAGCAATGTACTTTCAATTTGAGACTTCGTTTCCATGGGATGATCTCCATTGGAATACTCTGTAATGTTTGTTGACAAGTCTTTGTGACTTTGTGCATAGTCATTACGAGAGGATCAGTGCATATAAGTTTAGAATCTAGCAGATTTAGGTAAATGGCATGAATTTGGAATTCATGCATTTGCGGTAAGGATTTGGGACTGTGAAATGAGAATCATTGGAAGTATGTTCAATCGATCTATTTCACAAAATAAAGGTCATAGACAAACTTAGTATGCATACTTGGTGTATGGCATAACTAATGTTTAGACAAACATAGTGTGCATACTTGGTGTATGGCATGACTAGTGTTTAGAAAACATAGTGTACATGCTTGGAGCATGGGACAACTATTGTTTTAATTCAAGTATAAAGTTGATTGTTTGAAACAGTATGCAATGAATAATGTGTGATCAATATGGTGATAAATAAAAAGGTGTTTTATTTATATTCATAAGTTCTGAGACCATATTGGATTCGATTATTCTTGTGTTTCACTTTGCATGTTTTGACTTCCAGAATAACTAGGTCGTTCTTCCTGAATGACTAAGTTATTCAAACTATCCACAGTCGGTCATATGTTGGAAGTAGATATGAATCAAGACTGTCATGAAGCTGGATTGTAGATGTCCAAGGTATGGGACATAGCAAGAAGTGCTACAACATTCATGAGTGCTCATAAGTTCTGAGTATTGGATTCAACCCACGCTCATTGGATTCACTTCATGGATTTTATCACGAGTGATCATGAGACGATAATATCTTATATTCTTCAAACCTAGAGATATGAGTTGTTACTATGAGTTGGTTGTACATTGATTGCACGAAAACGCATTGGTAACTCGATGTTATAAAATGTGCCTTTGTGTATGATTCAACAAGTAGTAGAACAAGTCATATGAGTCGAAGTTTATCCATTCCTTTTACCTTCGGGATAAAAGCGATATATGTGGGCCCCTCGATGATTTAGTGATGACACCCCGAAGTGCTTGGCCAAGCCAGGACTGATTTGATTTGTTCAATTAGTCAGTCGTCATGAATCGGAAATCGGGAAACAACAAATGGACAGAGAGAATGATTTTAATCCATGTCTCAGTCCATATGATATCTAGAATGGAGGAATATATGATCCCTTATCTAATGGACAAGTCATTGATGAGATCAGAGTTCAGTTACAACGTCAGAGTTCGACAACGGCTTAAAGAGCTACGATTGCCGGTCGGTTTTTGAAGTCATACTCAATAATAGTTTTAGACTTATCCAAGTGGGAGACTGTTGGATTAGTGTCTAAGTCCATAACTATATTTGGTATGTACTTGACCCGACTCGGCATGGTCCATTTGGGTTGGATGGCATCATGCATTTGGATAGACTAAAATGAGAGAAATAACACTTAAGTTTTATTAATATATTATAAGTTCTAATATATTAATAAGATTATTTAATTAGTATTGATCAATAATTAATATGGAATTAATTAAGTGATCAAAAGGAGACTAATTAAATATATGGGTTGATTGTGTAAATCATCCATACTTGTATAGTGGGCTAATGCTCCATGGATTATCAAGTTGGGCTAAAACCCATAGGATGCTCCATGGTGTTTTTGTACCCATGGATCATGGAAATGAAAGGCCATGACAATTAGGGTTTATGTAGCGCCCGTGTTTCTAGGCTAGGCATTAATATTGACATAATGGTCTAGGTTAACCTTTGTAACTCATTTAGAAGAAATGAAAAGGAATTATGTGAATATTATGTGAATTATGTGTTTTATGCTTAATTATTAGCGTTTAATTAATTAAGAATAAAAATGAGTGTCAAAAATTAAATTTTAGATAAAGACGATATCTATTAAGAAACTTGTAGTGGGCGTGACAAGGATTACGGATATATAAAGAATGCCGAAATCCGAGTTATAACGAAGAGGTTATGACCTGTCTAAGTTTCGCGACAAAACCGACACGGGGCCGAATGTTGTAAAAAGTGAGTTTTTGATAAACTACTTTTTAGCCTTAGTGATCTAAAAGAAACTTGTAGTGTTCGTTAAACCGAGAGTAGGTATAAAAAGAACGCCCAAATCTGACTTCGTATGAGGAAGTTATGATTTTTCGAAGTTTCAGCTTAGCAGTAGACAGCTAAAAACTCGAATTTTAGATCGAGTGATTTTTAGCCGACACGACCTAAACGAGAATCGAAGGCCTCGTCATTAGTAGCACAATGGTAAAAAGTCTGACGAAAACAGACGTCGGATGAAGAATTAAAGTCGAAATTAGCCGACGAAGTCTAAACGAAAGTTGTAGAGCGTAATTTTACCTACGCGTGCATATAAAGAACGTCAAAAACGGAGCTCGTATGCGAAAGTTATGGATTTTAGAAGTTTTGGCACGAAAAACGAGAAAAATCCACAAAACCGAGGAATTTCGCACACGTGGACTTCGGCCATGTGTCCTCGCTTCACATCTGACGCGTGTCCGGAACCTGCTAAGTCACCGAAGCCACCTGGCGAGTCGTGTCATGTTCTTCACGAGTCCGAGGTTCGGTCTAATAGGAGGCTGCCCCGTGTCCGATCTCGGTGTGTCTTCAGCAACGTGTCCGAACCGAGGTGCTGTCCGAAGCGGTCCAATCAGAAGCCTCCAGCGAGGCCCTCGCATGCGCAGCCATGTGCGAGCCCACGTGCGAGCCTTCCCTGCGAGCCCTCGGATCTGCGACGCGTGGCTTCTTCTCAGCCGTTGGATCAGGAGGCTCGACCCTATAAATAGGAGGGTGCGAGACCTCCCTGGTATATTTCGGAAAATTGCCACTTTTAGCCCCTCTTTCCATATTTCTTTCATTTTAACGTCCCTCGAAGCCCCGGTATCAATTATAACCCCCGGAATACGCCACGAAGTGCCCGAGAAGCCCGGAAAATTTATCTTTTCGGTTTTGAAGCCTGACCCTCGCAGAGCCCGGTTTCTCAATAAAACTCCCGGTTTTAGTAGAAACGATCGTTTTAGGAAATGAATTGCTGCCCGATTTTCATTAAATCAGGTAAGTGTATAGTCACTTTCACCTTACACATAGATATGAAGTATTTATCTTAAAATATGTGCTATGTGTAAATATATTAATTGTTTATTTGAGGTGACTGTTGAATTGATGTTTTATACAAGTTTTAAACTGTATATATATTTTTATCTACAAATATGTTGGGTAAAACATGGGTAGATGAATTAGATGATGTATGATGAAATAAAAGTGATGAGAGGTATCGATGTTTAAGATGATCTAGTCATCTAGCATAGTATAGACAACGGCCACAGATTATTTTAGATAGCCCAGTGGAACGTTAGTAGACTTGTAATCGGTACGTATGTTTGAACTATATGTTCATTAGGTATTTTTGAACTATGTGTTCATCCATTAGTTCTTCCTTTTGACACTATTACGTGTCGGGGTACAGGAGCGTATGGGAGTACTTTATCAGTATTTTCCCTATACTTTTATTTGGAAGAGCTTTGGAGTCTTTGTTCTTTTATGAAGTGATCAGACGAGCTTCATGAGTTAGTGACATAGATCATGAGTTAAGTAGTGGGTGTGTGATGAAAAGTGAGTTGGATAGATGAGATGATCAGTGATATAGATCATGAGTTGAAAGTGAGTGGTGAAATATGGGAAAAGCTTTTACCCAAATGTTGGTGTGAGTGGTGCAATATGAGAAAAGCCCTTACCCAACGTTGACCCCTGTCATTCAGCAGAGTAGGGATGACAACCATGGACTGTTCTAGACGGTCTGCGGAACACTAGCAGGCTCGCAACCTGTAGGTGTTAATGGACTTGAGTGTTCATTCGTTGTACTCTAAGACCCCCGTCATTCAGCAGAGTATGGATGAAAACCATGGACTGTTTTGACGGTCTGTGGAATACTAGCAGGCTCGTAACCTGTAGGTGTTAATGGACTTAAGTGTTCATTCGATGTACTCTATTCCCCTCATGAGTGCCCTTAGGGCAAGTAAGGCTGGGGAAAACCCCTTAAGTATGTTCATCAGCTGTATGGAAAACCCATTGACATGTATTGCGGGGGGGGGGGGGGGGGGGGGGGGCGGGGAACTCCCATGGGAAATACCGTCGATGAATAAGAACTATGGACTTAGTATATGGAAAACCCATTGACATGTATTGCGGGGGGAAACTCCCGTGGGAAATACCGTCGATGAATAAGAGCTATGGACTAGCACATGGCAACGATGTGAATTCGTGCCTATTTGACATAAATTGCTGAAGGAAAGCAATGTTGTCACCTTGTTGGTTGTTTTATGTTAGGATGTCTTGTTTGACATAACTTGCTGAGGGAAAGCAATGTTGTCACCCCGATGTTTGTTTTATTTGACATAACTTGCTGAGGGAAAGCAATGTTTTCACCTTGATGTTTGTTTTATTTGACATAACTTGCTGAGGAACCCCTAAAGCAATGTTGTCACCCCTAGTGATAATCCTTAGGCTAGGTCCCTTATGATAGTTGTTTTAGGGACGGAAAGTGAGGATAATGGGAATGGGTAATTAGGGTTATTTTGGTTGATGGAATTAATAAATTTATTGTTGATTGAGAGCTTAATAAGTTTATTATTTATTGTGGGTTGAAAACCCTATATGCTCACCAGGCTCCCAAGCCTCACCCACTCAGTTTAATTGTATCACAGGTATCGATACGAAGTTGCTTTACAGTGAGAGATTAAAAGAGAAGTAGATCACTAGTGTAAATGAATTTAAGTTTTGTTTATGCTTATGTTTTTGTATTGACAATGGCATCCCAATGGTTTAAGTGAATAAAATACATTTCTTCGGAAATGATTTGATAACATATTTATCATGTTTTTCTGGGAACAAATTCCGCAACACTTTTAATCAAATGATTACTCTGAAATTATTTTAAAAGCATAAATTAAATCAGTTTTTTCTGGCCGTGAAATTGGGGATGTCACAGTTGGTATCAGAGCATTAATTTAAGCGAACTAAGAAATTGTAGGATTTCTAGACTTAAACTTAGAATGCTAAGTGATGATTGTGAGATGAGTGTCTGCCATATTTTAGACACGAGCACTAGTTTATTTTAGGAAAGATGCCTAAAATGCTTTTATGTGCTAAATGATATATGTTTGTCATATATGTTATTATTTGTTCGGATCTATGGTCTGTTGCCGACCGGATCTGGAAACCTTATGTGTGTAGGATTCTAAGCGTATGATTACGAGATTAGAACTAACATGTAAACGTTTCGAAGTGATAAGGAGATTTATACGTTTATTGTAAATAAAGCTTTCCTATCTTAAATTCTCGCCTGGTACACCGAACGTCTGCTTGGGTGTACAAAACGTTATGGTAGAGACTCGTAGAGAATTGAGTAGATGGAGGAAATGAAAAGCTTATGATAGTGAATGATACCTATCAGAAGATATCGTAAGAGTGGTATCTTGTCTTAGAATATGTTTGATAAAATAATGAAACGTTTAGAGGAGTATGGTACGTCTGAAGTACACCTTCGATTGGCAGGATGATGGAACGATTGGTGTAATTCCTGAAGTTGTCCCATCATCTGGAATTTCCATCACCAACCAAGTTGAAGTAGAATTGATGATTGAAGATACGCATGGAAGAAGTCCTAGTAGAGTCTAGGAAAATTCTATGATTAATTGGACACATTCGTATGTGTTAAATTGTTTCGTGATTTTAGGATTTGGGGACTGCGAGACAGTACTTGGGACGAGTATGAGTAGGTGTGAATAGTAGTAGAGATCTATACTACTGGAAACACAGGACTCACACTTGGATCAGGGAAAGTCACAAGGTTACCAAGGAACTCGTAATTGATTCCGTCTTATTCTAGTCTGTCGTTACCATCGTTTCGGTAATGACTAAGAAGATGATTGTTATTCCGACCCTAGTGGTCATATCGAATTGAGTCCGACTACGATGATTTTGTTACGTGGTTCAGAGAACCAAGTTTGATGTAGTATTTGACTTAAGTCAAATCGAAGTAAAGGATGATCAAAGCGATCAATAGAAGTATCGCGTTCGTTGTTAAAGAAGTTGGGTTAAGTTGTATTCTAACCCAAAGGGATAAAGTGATAGCCTATGCATTGAGGCAATTGAAGGAGCATGAAAAGAACTAACCCACTCGTGATCTGGAGTTGGTAGTGGTAGTATTCGCCTTAAAGATGGGAGGAGTAAGAGGTCTTCTGATGGAAGAAGCTCACAAAACCATGTACTCGATTCATCCCGGTAGTGCGAAAATGTATAGGGATCTAAAACCCTATTACTGGTGGCCGATGGTGAAGCTCGATGTTGCTAAGTATGTGGCTGAGTGTGTAACTTGTGCTAGGGTTAAGGCACAACATCAGAAACCATATGGGAGTTTAGATCCTTTACCTGTACCCATGGGTAAATGAGAAGGTATCACTATGGATTTTGTGACTAAACTGCCCAGAACAAGGAACGGTCACGACATGATTTGGGTGGTCGTTGATCGCTTCACTAAGAGTGCGCATTTCATAGCAGCCAACGAGAAATGGTCTATGGATAAACTTGTGAATTCTTATGTGAAGGAAAGTGTGAGGCTTCACGGTGTTTCGTTAATGATTGTATCCGATCGTGACAGCCGTTTTACCTCAAGGTTTTGGAGGAGTCTATAAGAGGAATTGGGTACCAAGTTTTGTTTGAATACAGCCTACCATCCACAAACCTATGGTCAGAGCGAACAAACAATTTAAACGTTGGAGGATATGTTGAGGGCATGTACCCTATAATTTCCAAGGTAACTGGGGTAAACACTTACCTCTAGTAGAATTTTCCTATAGTAATAGTTTCCACTCAAGCATCAAGATGGCACCTTATCACGCTTTGTATGGGGAAAAGTGTCGAATGCTGTCATGTTGACTGGAAGCTGGGAAAAGTAGTTTATGGGACTTGAAATAGTCCATTAGACAGCTGAAAAGTTGAAAGTGATTAGGGAAAGGATGTTAGCTGCTCAAGAGAGCTATGCTGACAAGAAAAGATAACCGATATCATTCAAAGTTGGAGATTCGGTTTTACTTAAAGTCACGCTGTGGAAGGGACTTATAGGATTTGGTAGAAGGGAAAAATTGAGTCCAAGGTTTATCGGACCATTTAAAGTTCTTCTGAGAATCGGGAATCAAGCTTACAAGCTAGAATTACCGGAAGAACTAGAGGGTATTATAACACCTTTCGTGTGTGTTATTTAAGAAAATTTACGTGAGATGTGCCCGACATAATTCCCATTTCTGAATTAAGGTTGGATGAAAACAAGAGCTTGATTGAAGAACCTGAGGCAATCGTTGACCGTAAGACTAAGGAGTTATGACACAAAGTGGTCGGTTTAGTTCTTGTGCATTGGAAACATACGAATGGGCCAAATCTCACCTGGGAAACGGAGAGTGACATGATGAGTCGCTACCCGTATTTGTTTGCTGACGTGTGATTCCGGGGACAAAATCATTCTAAGGGGGAGAGGGTTGTAACGCCCGTGTTTCTAGGCTAGGCATTAATATTGACATAATGGTCTAGGTTAACCTTTGTAACTCATTTAGAAGAAATGAAAAGGAATTATGTGAATATTATGTGAATTATGTGTTTTATGCTTAATTATTAGGGTTTAATTAATTAAGAATAAAAATGAGCGTCAAAAATTAAATTATAGATAAAGCCGATATCTATTAAGAAACTTGTAGTGGGCGTGACAAGGATTACAGATATATAAAGAATGCCGAAATCCGAGTTATAACGAAGAAGTTATGACCTGTCGAAGTTTCGCGACAAAACCGGCACGGAGCCGAATGTCGTAAAAAGTGAGTTTTTGATAAACTACTTTTTAGACTTAGTGATCTAAACGAAACTTGTAGTGTTCATTAAACCGAGAGCAGGTATAAAAAGCACACCCAAATCTGATTTCGTATGAAGAAGTTATGATTTTTTAGAAGTTTGAGCTTAGTAGTAAACAGTTAAAAACTCGAATTTTAGATCGAGTGATTTTTAGCCAACACGACCTAAACGAGAATCGAAGGTCTCGCCATTAGTAGCACAATGGTAAAAAGTCTGACGAAAACGGACGTCGGATGAAGAAGTTATGAAATTTTAATGGATTTCCTGTCCCGGTCTGTTAAAAATAATAATATAAAAATTCAAAATTCAAAATTAGCCGACGAAGTCTAAACGAAAGTAGTAGAGCGTAATTTTATTTACGCGTGCATATAAAGAACATCAAAAACGGAGCTCGTATGCGAAAGTTATGGATTTTAGAAGTTTTGGCGCGAAAAACGAGAAAAATCCCCAAAACCGAGGAATTTCGCACACGTGGACTTCGGCCATGTGTCATCGCTTCGCATCCGACGCGTGTCCGGAACCTGCTGAGTCACCGAAGCCACCTGGCGAGCCGTGTCATGTTCTTCGCGAGTCCGAGGTTCAGTCCAATAGGAGGCTGCCCCGTGTCCGATCTCGGTGTGTCATCAGCAACGTGTCCGAACCGAGGTGTTGTCCGAAGCGGTCCAATCAGAAGCCTCCAGCGATGCCCTCGCATGCGCAACCATGTGCGAGCCTTCCCTGCGAGCCCTCAGATCTGTGATGTGTGGCTTCTTCTCAGCCGTTGGATCAGGAGGCTCGGCCCTATAAATAGGAGGGTGCGAGACCTCCCGGGTATATTTCGGAAAATTGCCACTTTTAGCCCCTCTTTCCATATTTCTTTCATTTTAACGTCCCTCGAAGCCCCGGTATCAATTATAACCCCCGGAATACACCACGAAGTGCCCGAGAAGCCCGGAAAATTTATCTTTTCGGTTTTGAAGCCCGACCCTCGCAGAGCCCGGTTTCTCAATAAAACTCCCGGTTTTATTAGAAACGATCGTTTTAGGAAATGAATTGCTGCCCGATTTTCATTAAATCAGGTAGGTGTATAGTCACTTTCACCTTACACATAGATATGAAGTATTTATCTTAAAATATGTGCTATGTGTAAATATATTAATTGTTTGTTTGAGGTGACTGTTGAATTGATGTTTTATACAAGTTTTAAACTGTATATATATTTTTATCTACAAATATGTTGGGTAAAACATGGGTAGATGAATTAGATGATGTGTGATGAAATAAAAGTGATGAGAGGTATCGATGTTTAAGATGATCTAGTCATCTAGCAGAGTATAGACAACGGCCACAGACTATTTTAGATAGCCCAGTGGAACGTTAGTAGACTTGTAATCGGTACGTATGTTTGAACTATATGTTCATTAGGTATTTTTGAACTATGTGTTCATCCATTAGTTCTTCCTTTTGACACTATTACGTGTCGGGGTACGGGAGCGTACGGGAGTACTTTATCAGTATTTTCCCTATACTTTTATTTGGAAGAGCTTTGGAGTCTTTGTTCTTTTATGAAGTGATCGGACGAGCTTCATGAGTTAAATAGTGGGTGTGTGATGGAAAGTGAGTTGGATAGATGAGATGATCAGTGATATAGATCATGAGTTGAAAGTGAGTGGTGAAATATGGGAAAAGCTTTTACCCAAATGTTGGCTTGAGTGGTGCAATATGAGAAAAGCCCTTACCCAACGTTGACCCCCGTCATTCAGCAGAGTAGGGATGACAACCATGGACTGTTCTAGACGGTCTGCGAAACACTAAGCAGGTTCGCAACCTGTAGGTGTTAATGGACTTGAGTGTTCATTCGTTGTACTCTAAGACCCCCGTTATTCAGCAAAGTATGGATGGCAACCATGGACTATTTTGACGGTCTGTGGAACACTAGCAGGCTCGTAACCTGTAGGTGTTAATGGACTTAAATGTTCATTCGATGTACTCTATTCCCGTCATGAGTGCCTTTAGGGCAAGTAAGGCTGGGGGGGGGGGAACTCCCGTGGGAAATACCGTCGATGAATAAGAGCTATGGAGTAACACATGGCGACGATGTGAATTCGTGCTTATTTGACATAAATTGCTGAAGGAAAGCAATGTTGTCACCTTGTTGGTTGTTTTATGTTAGGATGTCTTGTTTGACATAACTTGCTGAGGGAAAGCAATGTTGTCACCCCTAGTGATAATCCTTAGGCTAGGTCCCTTATGATAGTTGTTTTTGGGACGTAAAGTGAGGATAATGGGAATGGGTAATTAGGGTTATTTTGGTTGATGGAATTAATAAATTTATTGTTGATTGAGAACTTAATAAGTTTATTATTTATTGTGGGTTGAAAACCCTATATGCTCACCAGGCTCCCAAGCCTGACCCACTCAGTTTAATTGTATCACATATATCGATACGAAGTTGCTTTACACTAAGAGATTAAAAGAGAAGTAGATCACTAGTGTAAATGAATGTAAGTTTTGTTTATGCTTATGTTTTTGTATTGACAATGGCATCCCAATGGTTTAAGTGAATAAAATACATTTCTTCGTAAATGATTTGATAACATATTTATCATGTTTTTCTGGGAACAAATTCCGCAACACTTTTAATCAAATGATTACTCTGAAATTATTTTAAAATCATAAATTAAATCGGTCTTTTCTGGCCGTGAAATTGGGGATGTCACAAATACCGTCGATGAATAAGAGCTATGGACTAGCACATGGCGACGATGTGAATTCGTGCCTATTTGACATAAATTGCTGAAGGAAAGCAATGTTGTCACCTTGTTGGTTGTTTTATGTTAGGATGTCTTGTTTGACATAACTTGCTGAGGGAAAGCAATGTTGTCACCCTGATGTTTGTTTTATTTGACATAACTTGCTGAGGGAAAGCAATGTTGTCACCCCGATGTTTGTTTTATTTGACATAACTTGCTGAGGAACCCCCAAAGCAATGTTGTCACCCCTAGTGATAATCCTTAGGCTAGGTCCTTTATGATAGTTGTTTTAGGGACGTAAAGTGAGGATAATGGGAATGGGTAATTAGGGTTATTTTGGTTGATGGAATTAATAAATTTATTGTTGATTGAGAACTTAATAAGTTTATTATTTATTGTGGGTTGAAAACCCTATATGCTCACCAGGCTCCCAAGCTTGACCCACTCAGTTTAATTGCATCATAGGTATCGATACGAAGTTGCTTTACACTGAGAGATTAAAAGAGAAGTAGATCACCAGTCTAAATGAATGTAAGTTTTGTTTATGCTTATGTTTTTGTATTGACAATGGCATCCCAATGGTTTAAGTGAATAAAACACATTTCTTCGTAAATGATTTGATAACATATTTATCATGTTTTTCTGGGAACAAATTCCGCAACACTTTTAATCAAATGATTACTCTGAAATTATTTTAAAATCATAAATTAAATCGGTCTTTTCTGGCCGTGAAATTGGGGATGTAACAGTTTACATGGTGTAACCCTAATTGTGACACAGTATATAAGCATCTTATTCTTGACCAAATCAGCCACTATGAATGAATGGTGAGGGCTAGCCGATTTGATGAAGTGTCTCATTTCTCTCAAGTTATTCCAAGTGTATATGGTGTTGTGTGAACCATTTAAGGTGTCACACTTGGGGCACTAGGCTCTTAAGTTCCATGGACTCAAGCTACATCAAAAGGTATGTCTTCTAACTTGTATTATTCCATATGAATCAATGTTTTGTATGCTAGTTAGGGTAATACCTTGGAATATTCATATTTGCATGTATAATAGAGAAAAACATAGATCCAAGGTATTTAGGGTTGCATGTACACTTAGGAGTGTTAGAATGCTCAAAACCCAACACATAGGAGTGTTAGAATGCTCAAAACCCAACAGTGGTATCAGAGCCTAGGCTTGTTTTCAATTATACTTGATGCAAATTGCTGAAAAAGCTGAAAAAAATCGATTTTCTGGCTGTCTGGGCACTGGACTCGCCGAGTCCACTGATGGACTCGCCGAGTCCACTGATGGACTCGCCGAGTCCATGAAGAAATTCATCCTACTCGTCGAGTAGGTTCATACACTCGACGAGTAGGAGCCCCTGACAATATATTTTCTGACAGCATATTTTCGACTTTTAAGGCTGGAATTGGACTAGAATCATCACTCTAAGCTGTTTTTGAACCTATAAACCTGTTTTTGATGTGGTAATGTTCATTCTAATCCAATTCAAAAGATAATTGTCAATAGATTCGTGTTTTGTATTAGTTTAATGATTAGGCTGATTACATGAAAGTTGTTTGATTTGAACTATCTTGGTCTTGTGAGTTTGCTTAGATTAATAGAGAAATTATGTGATAATGTGTTTTCAATCCAAATTGATCTAAAAGTTATTCATAAAATGTGTTTTTGTAACTGTCCTCAAGTTATATGAAAAGTCACATTTATGATTCTTAAAAACTCATAAGATTTCCATAAGTTATGAAAAATGGAGAGTCTCATTTTAAATGTTTTAAAGTCTTCCATAACTTGTCCTCAAGTTATGGAACTTGAAGAGTTTTTCCATTAAAACTACTTTAAACGCATAAGTTATTGAATTGAAAAGTTTTTGAATTGTTCAAAACTTGCCCTTAAGTTTTGGAATTTGCAAAGTTACCTCCCCATGTATACTTTAAGTCCAATTTGAACCTTAGAATTTTAAAAGTTTAAAATTCAACCTTATACCATTATAATATTAAAAGTTAATGATTATGTATATATGTATAAGAGTAAAGTCAATCTTATCGTTAGTAGGCCTCATTCACGAAGCCAGTCTCTAAGGGGGTTATAAGGTTACTGCCTATAAAACGGCAGTTTAATGGGTGTCCACTCTCACCCACCGCTTCCTTGACTGGTGGAGGGTCGTTAGCCGAACCGGTAGGATAGGACTCTAATTCTCCTTTCATTAAAAGTATAATGATAAATACTAAGTAACTAAACACTTATAAATTCCCAATCTTAGTTACTTAGGAAAATGTGAAATGGTGCTAACCCATGAAATTACACTTTTCACCCTTGTTAAGTCGTTAATGGAGCGTGTGTGGCTAACCGGCACACTAACATGGGACTGAGAATGTGTGGCAAAGGGTGACTTAAGTTTTATCATAGATCGGTGGAGCGCGTGTGGTTAACCGACACATCGATTGGGTGATAAAATTAAGGGTACCAAGCCAATTTGCATGGTTATTCACACCTTGTTTGTGATCCTCGGCATCCCAATCACAAACTTGAGAGGGCACAATCGAGATTTAAACATGCCATTGAAAGTTCAATGAATCTCAAAAGATCTAGGAGTTTCAATCCAATTAAAACTTAATAATTTATTTTGTTTTTCATGGTGGAAATTGGTAAATCATCATTTACCTACCTTCAAATATTTTGTAGCTTGGATTACGGCATCCCTCATCCAAATTATAAAATAGTTTGTTGGGTCCTAGCCTTAATATTTCATATTGGGTGTTATGTTAAGGACTTAAATCAACTAAAACTTGAATTTCTCCCTCATAGATGTCTAAGTTCAGACAACTACGGTCTTCCTCATCCTTTTGGATAAAGCTTTCCTAAAGAAGATGATAACCCAAATGGCAATAATGGTGAAAGATCAATCCCTTTGTTGTGCATTAATAGGACTGGACATCATACTTCACTTCCTCCACCTCCTCCAATTATTCTCCCTCACCCACAAGTTCAAGGTCACTCAATCCCTAATTGGCAAACAAAGTCTATATATGCTTACATCTTGAAGATTAAGTCACATATTGGCAAGCTGGGAGCGTTAGGTGTCAAAGTCTTAAGGAAGTTGACTATTAACTGGGTTCTTCAGTCACTTCCCAAGTCATATAGTGAGTTCTTTAAGGACTGCTATGTGACAGACCATGACATGACCCTTAATGATCTTACATATTTGCTTGATGCTACTGAATCAGCAATGATTTGGAGCAATGGTAAAGCAAATTTGATTGGAAGATCTATTTCCCATGCTTCCATGGACAGTGGTAATGGTAACATTGAAAGTCCAGAAAAACTTTCTCTTCCCAATGGAAAGGGATCGACCATGGTCAAGTCAATTGACCTAATGGTAAAGAGAAAGGCTGATTCTGAGATAGTCTCGTGCACCATTTCCAAAGAGTCCATATGTTTCTATTTCCAAGAGAAGGGACATTGGTTGTGAAGCTGCCCATTTTACCTGAAAGATCATTAGGATGGTAAAGTCGAAAAGTTTGACTCTACTTCAGGTAAAGTCCACTATCTAACTCTATTAAGTTTTTATTTGGAGATTCTTAATACATGATGTAATGTAATTACATTTTTGATGTTTTGTAGAATCAAAGAAAATTAAGGAAGCTTAAAGAACGAGTAAGCTGATTCTGATCGCGAATAGATGGATTTCGATCGCAATGTTTGATGATCAGAATTTTGAGCTGCTACTTAAGAGTTATGATAGATTGCTTAGGAATAGTTAACAACATGTTTTCATATGTATTTTCATCGTAAGGATAAGTTTTTCCGCAAGTATTAAAATAAAAGAAAAGGTTTTGATTTTATTTATTTTAAGTATCCTTACAATGGCATTTGTGAAAAATCGTCGTTTATATGTTTCCATTTGATAGTAGTATTGGAAAATGGATTTGATTCTTTCATTTGTGGTAGTGTCATAATTTTCCAAATAAGGAAAGATTCTCATCGCCCAAGTTTCAGTTGGATAGAAACTTGTAATCATGCAACTTATATTGTATGATGAATGAAAATTTTCATCTTTTGTAAATTAAGACTAATTCCTTGTTCACATGTATATGTGAGTCAAGTGAAGGACTAAGGGATCGATTACACATTCTTGTGCACCGGTCGAGTCCACCACAAAAGATCGATAAGACTATTCATCATGATTTACTAAAGCTTAGTAAATATGGTTATACTTACAAGTTGAAGTATAATTCTGAAGCATTTGAAAATTTTCGATGTATGGCAGAACGAATGAGAAGAATCAAATTTGGCAGAAAGATAAAAGTTTCTCAAATCTAAAAAGATGGGAGAGTACTTTAGTATCATGTTTTATGATCATCTTAATGATTGTGAGACCATATCATTAAAGGGATTGGGATTGTGAAATGAGCATCATTGGAGTCGTGTTCAATTAATCTATTTCACAAAAGAAAGGACCATAGGTAAACATAGTGTGCATGCTTGGAGCATGGTATGACTATTGTTTTAATTCAAGTATTAAGTTTATAATTCGAAACATTACATGAATAATGAGTAATCAAGATAAATGCCATGGGGGGAGCCCATGGCAACTATATGTATGTTGCATGATAGTATGTGGTTGTATGTTGTATGGTATTTTGAGTAACTCACTAAGCTTTATGGTTACGGTTTACTGTTTATGTTTCAGGTACTTCAGTTTTCTAAGGAAAGAGCTCGGGACGATTGTAGGGCACACACCAAATGTTTCCGCATTCTTTGTATTACTCTGATTGGATGATGATTTTGATAACTCTAGGTTACCTTGGTTTCGTGAGAAAGAAATCTATTAACGATTTATTAATCTAAAAACCAAAAAACGTTATGTCATGATTTTCCGGATGTTACAAGTTGGTATCAGAGCCTTGGTTTGAGGGATTCGGGCATACTCTCGGGTGTGTTTGAACTTAAACAAAGGACTTGGTAAATTTTTTAAAAAGAAAAGTATTTTAAGAAAAGAACTTTCTAAGTTAAGAAAGGGTGTGTTGTATGCAATCTGCTGAGCTTAAGTAAGTTTTCCCAAAATATCCATATGTTTTAATTGATATGACTTGATTTATGAATCTGCGAAGCGCATGTTAGTTTGGGCTAAGGATTTTTTCAGTTTTTGCATGATAGAATACTAGGAGAGATGACTTTGCATGTCTATTATATGAGCTGGTAGACTTATATGCTAGAGCTGATTAATCCAGGATAGATTGGCTTGATATATCTGAAAACTTGCGGTATTGGGTGCATTAGATGCTATGTTGAGATGGGAATGTCAATTGGAATAAATAATTGCAATGTGTATGCTTTAAAAATTGTATACGGTTAGGATTTATAGCCTTAGAATAATTGATTTGGACTTATTTCTTGTTTCTTGTCTGGTTGTCGCCCTCGGGTAGAGTCTGTTATTCAACAGTCTATTTTATCTTATTTTGTGTATAATTTGCATGCATAAGGAAACCAAAAGTAAGGGTGGAATTTCTTGCATCAGTTGTGGTGTGTGGGGTGAATGTTCTATGATAGTTCAATGGATCGGAGTGCTACTGCACGAACGCTGCTTGCTTTGTGCTTTGTGGAATTCTTGGATAACAGGAGTCAGCTACTAAGTGAATATGATGTTATTCATGAGGTGGATGACTGTTATTATGAGGAGTTCTTCAGCAGCTGATGACAGGGTGAGGTCGGGAACCTAGGGGGATCATAGGAGGTGCTTCGTTGGGATTTGTGTTGTTGTTTAGCGAATATTTAGTGCCTCAGTGGAGTAGGCTACTTAGAGGATTGGGGATGATCCTTGAGGAAAGTATGGATAGGTGTGGAAGGTAGTATTGGGCCCATACTACTGAAAGAACATGATCCATACTCGAATCGAGGAAAGTCTTGAAGAATCTAAGAAGTCTGGGGGGAGAGGATTCTTGAGTATGTAATGATCTTTTGCATGTATGTGTTTCAATTTGGTGATGAGCTTCCAGGAAGGAGGTTTAGGTTCTAGTTCCGGATCAGGTAAGGGTACTGAGTCGATTAGCGAGCAAACACGACAATTTATTTCATTAGGAGATTAGTTGTGGTGTTTTGAAAAAGACTCCTGCGATCTTGCGTTCGGTCAAGGAGGGTTTTTTGAAGATCTTGGAAGAGCGCTTGGTAGCGTTCTGTGTTGAGGTTATGGCTATCGTTGGAGCTCACACTCATTCTTTCCGTGAGTTTCATGCTCGTGGAGCTCCTGTATTCGATGGAGGAAGGGACCACGTTGTCAGTAGGAGGTGGATAGCAGTGATGGCTATCACTTTCAGGACAAGTTTCTGCTAAGGAGGCAAAGGTCAGGTATGCTTCCTTGCTATTGAAGATCAGGTGCATATATTGTAGGGTCCCGAGAAGAGACCCAAGGCTTCTGATCAGCGATTGAGAGGCCAGTAGGGTCGGAGTCAGTGCGACGCGTGCGTGAAACTGCACGATGAAGTTGTAGTTCCAGGAGTATGGGTTGCTAAAAGTGTAGCAAGATTGATCATGCCATCAGGGATTGTCCTCAGGGGGCAAGCTCGTTATGTTTTCCCTACAATCAAGTGGAACATATGATGGCTGTCTGTACGATGAGGAGGGGAAGAGCGGTGGGTGCACCTGCTCCGGCTATTGTGAGGATATTTGATAGTCGTGAGGGTAGGGCAGGAGCCCCAGCAGAGAGGATCCGACCATTGTGATATCAGTCCACAGAGACCAGTGCTCCAACAGGTGATATTGTGGGTATGTTATCTTTTGCTTTTCTTTGGTTGCTATTAGTATTTATGCTGCTTCAAGTGTCTATCTGTTGGGGTAAGCGGTATATGTGGTCTAATTACCTGTTGTTGTAGGTTATATCTTCGAGAATATTGTATGCCTTTTCATGCCGTGAATTATTAGTGGGTTATTGAAGGGTCACCCCTCGTATAGCAGGATCCAAGTATTCGGTTGTAGTTTGGGTTGTAGTCGGTTCAGGGACATTGTGTGGAGGGTTCATGGTCAGGATTCAACTGGTTTTCCAGTTGTGTTTGATTGGCTATTAGGCTCGCCTAGTGAAGTGGTTAATTGTCGAGCTTTTGGTTTGGGTAGAAGTTCTGAGGGTTGCAATTGTTGGGTATTGTTTCATTTTAAGTATTCGGGATCATTAGTGTTGTTGGGATTCGGGAAGTGTTCAGTGGATCTTCATGGATTGTGCAGTCTTTTGGGATGGTTAGTGATGGAAAACTAGCATTGGTAGGCATTGGTTGTCAGCAGATCGTTAGAGGGTAAGAAGTATTGGGAATCCTTCAATTCTCGTGTGCCATGAGAACCTAATCGCATCAAGGTGGGGGAGAATTATTCGGGTATTCAGGAGCAGGAGTGGTTATGAAACTAGGATGAGTGTCGCATCCCCGTTGGGGAGGAAGGCAGCCCCAATGGTTGTTTGGTTTGAGGTTTGTGTGAGTTGGGAGTTCGGGAGACTTCCCAACATTTGAATTGTGTCCTATTGGTGCTTGATAGCAGACTTTGGGGAACCAGGTTGGGGTTCCAGTCATGAATTGAGTTTAGTTTGGGCGTTAAGGTGGAAGTGTTGTAAGACTACAGGGTGGTCGTAACATTCACTAGCACTCAGATGGGGCGGAAGTCTTGTAAGACTGCGGGGAGGCCCATAACATTCACTGGTTCCTATGTAGCCGTATGACGATGGCAAATCTGTATTTTTTCTCAGATTTCTTAGGTAAAGGGGTATCATGGGAGGTGATTGGTATTATCCGATTGGTTAAGATTTCAAAGAGTAATCTTCAGGATTTCCAGAGATGGGTTATCATTGTGTTTGGCAAGAAATGGAGCGCAAGTATTGTTCATCGCATGGTATAGGCAGTTCATGCTATTTGAGGGAGATGGATCGGAGATCCATAAGGTTTAAGAGGTAAGAGAGCATCGTTGATGTAACATTCCAAAAATCGAGACCGAAAATTTCATTTTTAATTATATTACTTATAAAATTGTTTATGGAAAAACATCACCAATATCATATCAATCCATAAAACCATAGTTACATGTCTCAGAAATCAAATCATCAAATAGTAACAGTGTCAGAGTACAATCCCATGGATCTCAAAATGCGGAAACCAGGTCTATGCAATGCGCTGCTACCGTGCCGACTCCTTCCCCTTCGACGAAGAGGTACCTGAAAACCAAAACTAAAAACTGTAAGCACAAAGCTTAGTGAGTTCCCCCAACAAACCACATACCACATAATTCCTATTCCTCGGTATCTTTCAACCGGCAACTGTCGGGCATTACTGGGAGTTGGGCTGCCCTTCGGTATCTTTCAACCGGTAACTGGGAATCAACCTCCCCTTCGGTATCTTTCAATCGGTAACTGGGAGCTACCCTCCCCTTCGGTATCTTTCAACCGGTAACCGAGGATTATTTCACCCCTACTACTGCTAAAACATATCAAGCACAATAAACATATCAAGTAGCAACACAACTAGATAATTATCACAAAGACAATCATCTATCCAACATCTCCTACTTGTGGGTCGGCATTGTGGCCGTAGACCCACTTCTACTAGAAGGTAACTCACATCAACGTCGTGTCATGTCTGCACTGTCCTCGATACAGAAATCAACTCTTCTCAAATCCTGAATTCCGACAAAACAATATTTCTTAATTACCATCTCATACTCTTAATCCTTGCAAGGGTCAACTCAAGTCCAAGTCAAGGTCAAGGTCAAATCCCTGGTCAAAGTCAACTTTGGTCAAATTCAACATCAGGTTGACTCGACTCGCCGAGTTGGTCCACCAACGCATCGAGTCCCCACTTCCACAAAATGCTAAAACCCTGACCCTACTCGCCGAGTCTATCAAGAGCTCGAAGAGTTATCCTTCAAAAAAACATCGGGACCTTCTTCAACTGACTCGTCGAGTTCATCTTCATCTGTATGAAGGTGTTTAGTCTATGACTCGCCGAGTTCTCCTTGAACTCGTCGAGTCCGTCTTCATGTGGTTGGGACATTGCCTTGAACTCGCCGAGTTCATCCTTGAACTCGTCGAGTACGTTAATCCTTGAACTCGTGTTTGCATCCAAGAATGGCTCCAAAAATGGCCTCCAAAAACCCTAAGTTACTTCAAAAAGAGTATCTAATGAAAGGAGAAGCAAGGTCTGGACTTTTTACCTCCAATAAACAGAAAATGAAGCAAAACCTCTGGATCTCCTTGCTCATTCTGAAATCCCAAGCTCCTTCTTCTTCTCTTCAACCTTCTAACTTGCACAAACTGGCACAAAGAGCTCAAAATCACTCAAAAACGATTAGGGTTTCGTGGGGATGGTCTGAGGGTGTTGGAGGCTGTAAAGGGAACCACTTAAGGTGTGTAAATACGGTGCAAACCCTAAATATTATGGTTTCATCCAGACAGCCCTACTCGTCGATTCGGGCTCCCGACTCGTCGAGTAGGTCGCTTAACCCTACGACCAAAGATCCAGTCTACTCGACGAGTTGGGCCTCCAACTCGCCGAGTCCCAGAGCAACACATGAAATTACTTAAATTTAAATACATACCAGGAACCGGGTGTTACAAATCTTCCCCACTTATTTTAGACTTCGTCCTCGAAGTCTGCTGCTGAATCCGGAAAAAGCTTAGGGTAGTGCTCCCTCATCTCGTCCTCCGGCTCCCAAGTCCATTCCGAGCCCTTGCGGTGCTCCCATTGCACCTTCACCAGCTCCACCCTCTTGTTCCTCAAATCCTTCGACTTCTTGTCGAGGATAGCTACTGGCCGCTCGATGTAGTTCAGGTTGTCATCCACCTGAATATCCTTTAAAGGCACCACTGCTGAATCGTCTACCAGACACTTCCGCAGCTGGGAGATGTGAAAAGTACTATGAATCTGACTAAGTTCGGCTGGCAGGTCCAACCTATATGCCACCTTGCCCACCCGGGCTACAACCCTGAAAGGCCCAATGTACCTTGGGCCCAACTTGCGCCGCTTCCTGAACCGAATGACACCTTTCCAAGATGACACCTTCAGGAGGACAATATCCCCGACCTGGAACTCCAGGGCCGAACGACGCTTGTCGGCATAACTTTTCTACCAACTCTAAGCAGTCTGAAGTCTGCTCCGAACCTGTTGGATCCTCTTCGTAGTCTTGATACCACTTCGGTACTCCCCATGACCCTCTGTCCAACCTCACCCCAGCATATCGGGGTTCTGCACTTTCTCCCGTACAACATCTCGAAGGGAGGACGGTTAATACTTGCGTGATAACTAATGTTGTAGGAAAACGCTACCAAAGGAAGATAGGTATCCCAACTACCACCAAAGTCTAAAACGCATGCCCGCAGCATATCCTCCAAGGTCTGGATGGTCCGCTCGCTCTGACCGTCCATCTGCGGGTGAAAAGCGGTGCTAAAGTGCAGGCGAGTACCCAACTCGTCGTGAAACTTCTTCCGGAACCTGGAAGTGAACCGCACATCTCTTTCAGAAACCACCAAGATTGGTACCCCGTGTCGAGCGACTACCTCCCTGATGTAGATGTTGACCAACTTCTCGGCCAAAATGCTCTCCGGAATCGGAATGAAATGGGCGCTCTTGGTCAATCGATCCACGATGACCCAAATCGAATCAACTCCCCGCGCAGTCGTGAGAAGCTTCGTGATGAAATCCATAGTGATTTCTTCCCATTTCCACATCGGGATATCCAACGGCTGGGTTTTGCCGTGAGGCCTCTGTTGCTCGGCCTTGACCTTCCTGCAGGTCAGGCGTCTCTCAACATACCAAGCTACATCCTGCTTCATGCAGGGCCACCAATAATCAGGACGAAGATCCCGGTACATCTTCGTCGCCCCGGGATGGATGAAAAACCTGGATTTGTGCGCCTCTTCCATCAATACCTGGCGCACACCTCCATGATATGGGACCCACACTCTACGGTGTAGCGTCAACAATACACGGCTATCATAATCGAAGGAGGAAACCTGACCCACAATACAACACTCTTACGATGTTCCTCCTTCATAGCCTCGTGTTGGGCCTCTCGAATTCGCTCCAATAGCGGAGTCACCACTATCATCCTCAAGCAAATATCTCTGATCGGGGGCTGCCTTGCGACTAAGCGCATCAGCCACGACATTGGCCTTCCCCGGGTGGTAGAGGATCTCACAATCGTAATCATTCACCACATCTAGCCATCGACGCTGCCTCATATTCAGATTCGTCCGATCCATAAGGTACCTTAAACTCTTATGGTTCGTGTAAATGGTACAACAGACTCCATAGAGGTAATGCCACCAAATCTTGAGGGAGAAAACAACTGCCCCCAACTCCAGATAATGCGTCGGGTAGTTCGCCTCATGAGGCTTCAACTGCCTCGAGGCGTAGGCGATAACATGCCCCCTCTGCATCAATATCGTGCCCAAGACAGAGATGGACGCATCACAATATACCATAAAATCCTCCACGCCCTCTGGAAAGGCTAAGATCGGTGCCTCACACAATCTTTGTCTCAGTGTCTCAAATGCGGCCTGCTGCTCAGGCCCCAGCGAAAGACCACAACTTTCTTCGTCAATCGGGTCAAAGGTACGACTACCCTAGAGAAGTCCTGAATGAATCTCCGATAATAGCCTGCCAATCCCAGGAAACTCCGAATCTTAGATGGAGACCTCGGAACCTCCCATCTCAACACGGCCTCTACTTTGGTCAGGTCGACCAAAATCCCATTCTGGTTGACAAGGTGCCTAAGAAACTGCACCTCGCGCAACCAGAACTCACACTTGGAGAACTTAGCATACAAGCTCTCCCTCCTCAGAGTATACAACACCTCTCGCAAGTGCTCCTCATGCTGCTCCTGTGTCTTGGAATAGACCAATATGTCATCAATGAAAACTATCATAGACCCATCCTACATTGGTCTGCACATGCGGTTCATGAGATCCATGAATGCGGAAGGAGCATTGGTGAGCCCGAAGGGCATCACCACGAACTCATAGTGACCATATCGTGTCCAAAAAATAGACTTCTGCACATCCTCCTCTTTGGCCCTCATCTGATGGTAGCCTGAGCGCAGATCAATCTTGGAGAACCAAGATGCCCCCTGTAGCTGATCGAAGAGATCATCAATCCTCGGGAATGGGTAACGGTTCTTCACCGTTACCTTATTCAGCTCCCGGTACTCTATACACATCCGATGCGACCCGTCCTTCTTCTTCACAAACAGAATCGGGGCTCCCCAGTGTGAACTGCTCGGTCTAATGAATCCCTTGCCTAACAGCTCCTGCAGTTGTGTAGACAACTCCTGCATCTCAGGAGGAGCCAACCGATACGGTGCCTTGGCTATCGGAGCCGCACCAGGGACTATGTCGATCCTGAACTCTACCTGCCTCTCCGGAGGTATCCCAGGCAGCTCCTCTGGGACTACATCCGCATACTCTCGCACCACTAGTACGTCACTCACCGTCGCCTTACGCCTCCCGGGTATCCAAGACATAGGCGACATACCCTACGCATCCCTGCTGGAGATAGTGCCTAACTCTCGCTGCTGAACACCAGGCTGGTCTATGATGTGGCCTCTCGCACTGAATCACCAGCTCCCCCCCCCACTTGGGGTCCTGACCCGGACCAACTGTTGCGCGCAGTCGATCAATGCCCTATTGGGGCTCAACTAATCCATGCCTATAATGACGTTGTTCCCCCGCAATGGTATGGGAACCAAGTCTACCGAGTAGCACTCCTCATACAGCCTCAAAATACAATCCCTGAAAACCTCTGATGCTCAAACTGATCGGTCATCCGTAATCTCGACCTCTAGAGGGCATTCCAACATGCCCGAAGACTCAAGGAACCTCTCGCTAAGTGCAAGAGAGATAAATGATCGGGTAGCACCCGAATCGAACAACACCTGAACTGGGATACCGTTCACATGGAACTATCCTATACAAGACATATAACATGGCACATTAATATCACAAGCAGCATATAATAAAAGCTAGGGAGAAGAAATCATACCCATCACCACATCGGGTGCGACGCGTGCCTCCTCGGCTGTCAACTGGAAAGCTCGGCTCCTCACCACTGGAGCCTCTGACTTGACCTTCCGGCCATCCGTAACCCGTGTAGTAGCTGGAGCTGGCGCCGCCACTAGCGCTTCTACTGCTGCTGCTGTCAATCGAGGGCAGTTGGCCTTTTTATGGCCCCTTTGATTGCAATGGAAGCAAATCAGGCCTGATGTCTGAATGGTGGGAGCAGGGGCAGTACAATCCCTGCCAAAAAAATCCAGCCTTGCCATACTTATAGTAGCCTGATCCCGACCCAGTGCGGAAAACCCCTCATTTAATCTACCGCATTTCCCACAACGGTCCCGGCCCTGCTGGCCCTTCGACCTAGTGTCGAATCCCTTGGGTTTCTTCCCTGAAACCCCAGTAACCTGCTCCGTCTCCGACTTCCTCTTCCTGAGGTGCTTTAATTCGATCTCCCTCTCCCTTTCCCTGGCAATCATGGAATCCAGGGCCGGGCAAGCTGAGTAGCTGACATGCTCCCGAATATCAGCCCTCAACATGTCGTGATAGCGGGTCTTCCGCATCTCCTCATCTCCCGCATACTGAGGCACCAATAAGGCCCTCTCTCGAAACTTGGTGGTAATCTCCGCCACCGTCTCAGTAGTCTTTCTCATGTCAAGAAAATCTCTAGCCAGCTGCTGAAGCTCCACAGCCGGTGTAAACTCAGCCCTAAACCTGATCACAAAGTCTGACCAAGTCATAGCCTCAATGGCTGGGGCCCCCAGTTCGTCACCAACTAACTCCCACCAATCTCTAGCTCGATCTCTCAAACAACCTGCAGCAAAGCGAACCTTCGACCCCTCCGGGCAGAAGCTCGTCAACTGTGCATACTCGATGTCTGCAATTCATCTCTTGGAAACAATGGGGTCCTTCACCCCGTGAAAATCTGGCGCACCACTTCCCCTGAAGTCCTTGAAGGACAGTCTGCGTGTCCCTGACTGGCTCGACGCCAAGTCACTCTTGAACGTCCTGAGGCAATCCTCCATCAGCTTAATAATCCCCTCCTTGATCGACCCAAAAATGACCAGGGTCACCTCAAGTCTACCTCTCATGATCTCAGACGCGATGAACTCGCGTAGTCTGTCATCAACCTGCTCGGATCCCGCACCCGAGCCTGAACCTGATCCTGATCCATACCCTGAACCTCATGCTCTGTGATGCGTAATCACCATTTTGAAACAAAACACATAAATTTCAGGGTCATTCATACTCTCGAGAGGTCTCACACACTCTCCAAGTTCCCTGGTTCTATCTTAGCCCTCCTTGACTCGAGTACGGATCCTCTGGTTTCAGTAGTACGGGCCCATACTGTTGGATAAGGTGTCTAAGTCCATAACTATTTCTGGTATGTACTTGACCCGACCCGGCATGGTCCATTTGGGTTGCATGGCACCATGCAATTGGATAAACTAAAATGAGAGAAATAACACTTATGGTTTATTAATATATTATAAGTTCTAATATATTAATAATATTATTTAATTAGTTTGATCAACAATTAATTTAGAATTAATTAAGTGATCAAAATATAACTAATTAAATATATGGGTAGATTATGTAAATCTTCCATATCTTATACAATGGGCTAAGAGGCTCCATGGATTATCAAGTTCGGTTCCACCCATAGGATGCTCCATGGATGCTCCATGGGAGTTACAAACCCATGGGTCATGGAAATGAAGAGTCATGACACATTAGGGTTTACATGGTGTAACCCTAGATGTGTCAACACTATATAAGAAACCCATTCTCCACCAAAATTGGCTACACATAAGAAACAAGAGGGCTATGCCGATTTTAGAAGTGTGTATTCTCTCTAAAGTCATTCCAAAAGCATTTGGTGTTGTGTGAAGCATTTGAGGCAACACACTTGGGGTGCTAGGCTCACAAGGTTTCAAGGATCATAATCAACAACAAGGTAAGTTATTCTATATTTCATTCAAGTTAAAAATGTTCCCCATGTATGCTAGATAGGAATATAACCTTGGAATTCAACTTTGCATGATTATTAGACAAACATAGATCCAAGGTTATTAGGGTTGCATGTACACTTAGGAAGTGTTAGAATGCTCTAAACCCAACAGTGGTGTCAGAGCCTAGGTTTGTTTGTTGTTTTTTTTTTTGTGTAAACAGCTTGAAAAAAAAATCGTTAAATTACAAGTTTTTTTTAAGTGTAATTTTTGATTCTTGAAAGTGTTCATATTCATGTTCTTGAACTTATGAAGATTAGATGATCATAGGAATTGTTTGTAACCTTCATGGTAGTTTAATTCATGATCATAATGTGTTTTAATGGAGTCCATAACTTGTCCTCAAGTTATGGAAAACCAAAAGTCTCACTTTTATTAAAGTCATTAAAAGACACACAAGAGTTATAAAAATGAAGAGTCTTCATTTTTATTACTCAATTAATTCATAAGTTATAAGAAATGAAAAGTTTTGGAAGCTTACAAAACTTGCCCTCAAGTTTTGGAACATGTAAAGTCTTGATTAAAACTTTAGTTCCAACCCTTAGAACTTTAAAAGTTAAAATTCAACCCTTATACTTTATAATATTATAAGTTACTAATATATATATGTATAACAACAAGTCGTCTTACCGCTAGTACGCCTCATTCACAAAGCCGGTCTATAAGGGGGGTATAAGGTTGTTGCCTATAAAATGGCAACTTAATGGGTGTCCACTCTCACCCACCGCTTCCTTGATCGGTGGAGGGTCGTTAGCCGAACGGGTAAGACAAGGACTTATAAATTCTCATTAAAAGTATGATGAATATTATAAAGTAACTAAATGTTTTTATTAAATTCCCAATCTTAGTTACTTTAGGAAAATGTGAATAAGGTGCTAATCCATGAAATTACACTTTACACTTTGTTTAAGTCGTTGGTGGAGCGTGTGTGGTTAACCGGCACACTAACTTGGACTTAACAAGGTAGGTTAAGGGTGACTTAAGGTTTACCATAGCATCGGTGGAGCGTGTGTGGTTTACCGGCACATCGATTGAGTGATAAACCTTGATGGTACCAAGTGCTTTGCATGGTTACTTCACACCTCGTTTTGTGATCCTCGGTATCCCAGTCACAAAACTTGGAGGGCACACTCGAGATTGAAACATGCCTTTGAAAAGTTCATTGAATCTCAAAAGAATCTAGGAATTTCTAAGAACCAATTAAAAACCTAATATTTATATTTCGTTTTTCATGGTGGAAATTGGTGAATCGTCATTCACCTACCTTTCAAATATGTTATAGCTTGGATTACGGCATACCTCTTCTAAGTTATAATATATTGTGATTGGATCCTAGCTTCAATATTACATTTGGGTGTTTTATTAAGGACTCTCTTAATATCTAAACTAATCTTGTTCTCTTCTTTCAGATGTCTTCAAACAATGCTGCTTCTGGCTCTAATCCTAATGGCTCCTTTACCCTTATGAACTTGTGCGAGAAGGTCACTTTTGATGGATCCAACTTCAATGAATGGATCAGAAACATCAGGATGATTACCCGCTACGAGGACAAAGAATATGTCCTTGACAAGGAGCTTAAGGAGATTGATGAGACCAATGCAACTCCCCAGGAGATCGCTGACTTTCGGGCACATGAAAGGGATGCTACAAAAGTGGCATGCATCATGTTGGCCACCATGACAGCGGAACTCCAAAAGTCCTATGAGGACTTCTACCCTTTTGAAATGCACCAAGATCTGATGGAAAGATACCATCAAAGTGCATGACAAGAGAGGTATGAAATCATATGCTCTATCATAACAACCATGATGAAGGACGGGGAATCTGTCACGAGCCACATACAGAAAATGCAAAGGTATGTGGATCGGTTGCTGAAGCTTAATGTGAACTTCCCTGAGGAGCTTGCAATAGATATCATTTTGCACTCCTTACCATCGTGCTATGATCAATTCCGCATGACATATCACATGAATAAGGAAGATGTCACACTCAGCAAACTTCAGGGACTCCTCAAGACCGCAGAAACAGGTCTTAAGGGTAAGTCAGTTGTTAACACTCCTACTCCAAACTCCGCCCCGGTTTTGGCAATCGGGAAAGGTAGAGGGAAGAAGAGAAAGAGCTCTTCGAAGGGTACCAAGGCTAGGACCCTTGATGGCTCTTCTTCAAGTGGAACCAAGAAAGGTTTTGTCACTCCTTCTTCTGACCCTAAAGAGGCTGAATGCTTCTATTGCCATGAAAAGTCACATTGGAAGCGGAACTGCCCAAAGTACCAGCAAGATGTGAAGGATGGGAAAGTTAAACCCAACCATGCAGGTATTTACACTATCTTATCTAATAACTCACCCCATTCTAACTCTTGAGTCCTTGATACCGGTTGTGGTATTCATATTTGTTCTGATTTGCAGGGACTAAGAAGAAGTGAGAATGTGGAGCATGGAAGAATAAACTTAATCATGGGGAATAGGAAAGCTTTACCTGTCACCAAGATTGGAGTTTATACTTTATCGCTAAGTAGTGGGTTTAGTTTAGATTTGAATAAATGTTGTTATTCGCCAGAAATGGCAAGAAATATTATTTCCTTTCATGCATTGTATAAACAAGGTTTCACCTTTTCATTTGATAATGAAGTTGGTTCGATTAATGCTTTCTTTAATAATGTTCTTTATTTTAAAGCATTACCTTGTGATGGTGTGTATGAAACTGTATCTGTGGTTGATAACTCAGGAAATAATGTATTGTGTATTGATTCTGTTAATGATAATAACTTGGATAAAGCATCATTATGGCATTGTCGTCTTGGACATATAAGCAAGAAACGCATAGGCCAACTCCAAAAGGATGGAGTATTGGAGTCATTTGACCTAAAGTCAGATGATAGTTGCGAATCATGCTTACTTGGAAAAATGACAAAGTCACCCTTCATAGGTTCTTGTGAGAGGGGTGAAGGTTTGTTGGATCTTATACACACGGATGTGTGTGGGCCCTTCAAACATGCCACAAGGGATGCTAATCGTTATTATTTGACTTTTACTGATGATTACAGTAGATATGGATATGTCTACTTAATCAAGCATAAGTCAGAGACTTTTAAGAGGTTTAAAGAGTTTAAACAGGAAGTCGAGAATCAATTGGGCAGGAACATTAAGATGCTTCGATCCGATCGAGGTGGTGACTATCTTAGTTCAGAGTTCCTCGACTATCTTAGGGAATGTGGGATTGTCTCACAATTGACACCTCCCAGGACACCGCAGTTGAATGGTGTAGCTGAGAGGCGTAATCGAACCTTGTTGGATATGGTTCGTTCCATGATGAGTCGAGCTTCGCTACCAATCTCATTTTGGGGGTATGCCTTAGAGACTGCCGCCCATATCCTTAATCTAGTTCCCACAAAGAAAGTTGCCAAAACTCCTCATGAGATGTGGACTGGTAAAGTACCCAAACTAGACCACATTAAGATTTGGGGTTGCGAGGCTTTCGTGAGACGCGAGACTCATGATAAGCTCGAACCTCGAAGTGAGAGGTGTATTTTCATCGGCTACCCACAGAAATCCTTTGGTTACCTCTTCTACAGACCTAGTGAGAATGTGGTCTTTGTAGCTAGGAGGGCTTTCTTTCGAGAGAGAGAGTTCATAAGCCAAGGAGACAGTGGGAGGCAAGTTGACCTTGAAGAAATTCAAGAGTCAAGTGGTGAAGGAACTTCAAACCCTAGCACTCAACTTGAGGAGGAAACTTCTGTTGAGCCAATTGACAAGTCTGTACCTCTGAGGCGTTCCACAAGGGTTAGGAATGCACCTGAGCATTACTATGGATTCCATATTACTGCGGAAGGTGATACACTTATCAGTGATGAGACACTGATAGGTATGGATGAACCTAACAGTTACGCGGAAGCCATGGCAGGCCCTGAGTCAGCCAAGTGGAAAGAGGCAATGGACAACGAGATACAGTCCATGTATGACAATCAAGTTTGGAACTTGGTTGAGAATGTACCAGGTCGTAAGACTGTAGGGTGCAAATGGATCTTCAAGAAGGAGACCGGCATGGATGGTAATGTACACACTTATAAGGCACGACTGGTTGCAAAGGGTTTCTCACAAACTCCGGGAGTTGATTATGATGAGACCTTTTCTCCAGTGGCCAAGATTAAGTCTATTAGGGTTCTGTTAGCCATAGCCGCATTTCATGAATATGAAATATGGCAAATGGATGTCAAAACCGCTTTCCTTAATGGAAAGTTGACTGAGGATGTTTACATGAGTCAGCCAGAGGGTTTTGTCAACACAGAGTACCCTAATAGAGTGTGTAAGCTTGAGAAATCCATTTATAGGTTAAAGCAAGCACCTCGCAGATGGAATCTTTGCTTTGATGAGAAAGTCAAGGAATTTGGCTTTTCTAGGAGTGAAGATGAATCTTGTGTATATGTCAAGGCTAGTGGGAGTATAGTTAGCTTTTTGGTATTGTATGTGGATGACATACTACTCATAGGAAATGACATCCCAACTCTGCAGGAAGTTAAGTCCTGGCTTGGGAAGTGTTTCTCTATGAAGGACCTTGGAGAAGCTGCTTATATTCTAGGGATAAGGATCTTGAGAGACCGGAGTAAAAGACTAATTGGACTTAGTCAGAGTACCTACTTGGATAAGGTGCTGAAGAGATTCGGCATGCAGGACTCCAAGAAAGGAGAGTTACCCATCCAGAGTAACGTCAGATTGAGTAAGACACAAAGCCCTAGTACTGAGGCTGAGATAGCAGAAATGAGTCGAATACCTTATGCTTCGGCTGTAGGATCGATCATGTATGCTATGACGTGTACTCGACCTGATGTAGCCTTTGCTTTGAGCATGGTTAGCAGGTATCAGGGGAACCCTGGCAAGGCACACTGGACTGCGGTAAAGAATATCCTCAAGTACCTACGGAGGACTAAGGACTGGGTCCTTACCCTCGGTGGGAGTGAAGACTTGAGAGTTGTAGGGTATAGTGATGCTAGCTTTCAGACTGATAGGGATAATTTCCGCTCTCAGTCAGGCTGGGTCTTTTCCTTAAATGGAGGAGCAATTTCTTGGAAGAGTTCCAAGCAAGAGACAGTGGCTGATTCAACTTGCGAATCAGAGTATATAGCAGCTAGCGAGGCAGCAAAGGAGGCGATATGGCTGAAGAACTTCATTGGAGACCTTGGAGTTGTACCAGCTATTAAAGAGCCAATGGAAATTTTCTATGATAGTGAAAGTGCAGTTGCCTTAGCCAAGGAACCAAGGGATCATGGGAGATCCAGACACATCGACAGAAAATACCATTTCATCAGACATCGAATAGAAGAAGGACTCCTCGTGGCAAAGAGGGTATCATCGGATGAGAATCCAGCAGATCCCCTCACGAAGGGACTGACTCGGGTTAAGCATCTCCATCATGCTCGGAGCATAGGGCTGAAGGATGATATTAGATTTAGTAGTTAGATAACCTTGAAATTTGTAAAGTGTAATTGACATTAGATGATGAATAAAAGGTGTTTTATTTATGAGTAAAGTGTTGCTATCTCTTGTCGATCGTTTACTATATTTCTTTTGCATGTTTTGACTTCCAGAATAATTATGTTTGGTATATCATATTATTCGAACCTCCACAGTCGGTCATATGTCGGAAGTAGGTATGAATCAAGACTGTCATGATTGGTTGCAGAGGTCTAAGTTGTTGGACATGGCTACAACACTCATGAGTGCTCATAATCTGAGCATTGGACTCAACCCACGCTCACTGGAATCACTTCATGGAATTTATCTCGAGTGATCGTGAGACGGTAATATCATATAAGTCTTCAAACATAGATATATGATTTGTTACTTATGAGTTGGTTATGCATTGATTGTACGAAAACGCATTGGTAACTCGATGTTATAAAACGTGCTCTTGTGTATAATTCAATGAGTAGTAGAACAAACATATGAGTCGAAGTTTATCTGTTCCTTCTTGGATTAGAAGCTGATATCTGGGCCCCTCGATGATTTTGTTTTGACCTATGTACCGGGCCCGGTCAGAACTAAGTTGATGTGTTCAATTAAGTTCTTTGTCAAACAAATCGGAAATCGGGAAACAAACTGTTGGACAATAAGTAAGACATTGTTCCATGTATTTGTCCGGCTGATATCTAGAACAGAGGATTATATGATCACTTATCTTAAATGGCGTATCATCATCTTCTCAGTTCCGAGAGACCTTGAAATAGCTACGATTGCCGATCGGTTCCTGAAGTATTGCAGTTATAGTTATTAGACTTATCCAAGTGGGAGACTGTTGGATAAGGTGTCTAAGTCCATAACTATTTCTGGTATGTACTTGACCCGACCCGGCATGGTCCATTTGGGTTGCATGGCACCATGCAATTGGATAAACTAAAATGAGAGAAATAACACTTATGGTTTATTAATATATTATAAGTTCTAATATATTAATAATATTATTTAATTAGTTTGATCAAGAATTAATTTAGAATTAATTAAGTGATCAAAAGATAACTAATTAAATATATGGGTAGATTATGTAAATCTTCCATATCTTATATAGTGGGCTAAGAGGCTCCATGGATTATCAAGTTGGGTTCCACCCATAGGATGCTCCATGGATGCTCCATGGGAGTTACAAACCCATGGGTCATGGAAATGAAGAGTCATGACACATTAGGGTTTACATGGTGTAACCCTAGATGTGTCAACACTATATAAGAAACCCATTCTCCACCAAAATTGGCTACACATAAGAAACAAGAGGGCTAGGCCGATTTTAGAAGTGTGTATTCTCTCTAAAGCATTCCAAAAGCATTTGGTGTTGTGTGAAGCATTTGAGGCATCACACTTGGGGTGCTAGGCTCACAAGGTTTCAAGGATCATAATCAACAACAAGGTAAGTTATTCTATCTTTCATTCAAGTTAAAAATGTTCCCCATGTATGCTAGATAGGAATATAACCTTGGAATTCAAGTTTGCATGATTATTAGACAAACATAGATCCAAGGTTATTAGGGTTGCATGTACACTTAGGAAGTGTTAGAATGCTCAAAACCCAACACATACTACCTTCCACATCTATCCGTATTTCCCTCAAGGATTGCTTCGACTTCACCAAGTCCCTTCTACCAATACTGCTCTCCAAGCTAATCTCATCCTAGGCTTGTCCTGGGGTACTCTCCGACCTATTCTCCGCCATCAGCTGCACAAGGAGTCCCTACCATCCTTCCCTAACTAGCTTGTGAATACCTTTACATATTCGTTTACTAGTTAGTTAAAGCTGGCTAGAACCCCTATAAGCACGAAGCAAGCAGCATTCGTGCATCGAGTAACCGTAACCAAGCATAACCTAATCCGGCTATCATACTGCTGACAAAACAGCCATATCCTGCAACTCAAAAAGCTCATACAGCAGGCATATAAGGCATCCTTCCTAGATCCTTAGCCCTAATCTAGCATGCAGTTCTCATAATCACATAACAGGCATATAAGGCATCCTTCCTAGATCCCTAGCCCTAATCTAGCATGCAGTTCTCATAATCATATCATATAACATAATGTAACATGTATGGGTATCTTGGGGAAAACTTACTTGAGGTCGGCCGGTCGCATGCATCACACACCTTGTTCTTTCTCAAAACTCCTTATTTTATTATTATTTTTTTTTATAATTTTAGCAAACTATTTTCTTGTAAAAATATTTCAAGCCCTTGATTTGAGTCGAGATACGCCCGAAGGTATGCCCGAATCCCTCAAACCAAGGCTCTGATACCAACTTGTAACATCCCAAAAATCGAGACCGAAAATTTCGTTTTTAATTATATTACTTATAAAATTGTTTCGGAAAAACATCACCAATATCATATCAATCCATAAAACCATAGTTACATGTCTTAGAAATCATATCATCAAATAGTAACAGTGTCAGAGTACAATCCCATGGATCTCAAAATGCGGAAACCAGGTGTGTGCGATGCGTTGCCACCGTGCCGGCTCCTTCCCCTTCGACGAAGAGGTACCGAAAACCAAAAATGAAAACCGTAATCACAAAGCTTAGTGAGTTCCCCCAACAAACCACATACCACATAATTCCTATTCCTTGGTATCTTACAACCGGAAACTGTCGGGCATAACTGGGAGCTAGGCTCCCCTTCGGTATCTTTCAAGCGGTAACCGGGAACTAACCTCCCCTTCGGTATCTTTCAACCGGTAATCGGGAGCTACCCTCCCCTTCAGTATCTTTCAACCGGTAACCGGGGACTATTTCACCCCTACTACTGCTAACACATATCAAGCACAATAAACATATCAAGTAGCAACACAACTAGATAATTATCACAAAGACAATCATCTATCCAACATCTCCTACTTGTGGGTCGGCATTGTCGCTGTAGACCCACTTCTACTAGAAGGTAGCTCACCTCAATGTCGTGTAGTGTCTGCACTGTCCTCGGTACGGAAATCAATTCTTCTCAACTCCTCAATTCCTACACAACAACCTTTCTTAATTACCATCTCATACTCTTAACCCTTGCAAGGGTCAACTCAAGTCCAAGTCAAGGTCAAGGTCAAAACCCTGGTCAAAGTCAACTCTGGTCGAAGTCAACTCTAGTCAAAGTCAACATTGGTTGACTCGACTCGCCGAGTTGGTCCACCAACTCGTCGAGTCCCCACTTCCACAAAATGCTAAAACCCCGACCCTAATCGCCGAGTCTAGCAAGAGCTCGACGAGCTCTCCTTCAACAAAAACATCGGGACCTTCTTCAACGGACTCGCCAAGTTCATCCTTGAACTCATCGAGTTCATCTTCATCCGTATGAAGGTGTTTAGTCTATGACTCGCCGAGTTCTCCTTGAACTCGTCGAGTCCATCTTCATGTGGTTGGGACATTTCCTTGAACTCGCCGAGTTCATCCTTGAACTTGTCGAGTATGTTAATCTCTAAGTCCATAACGAATCCCAACAGGCTGAGTTTTCCTTCAATTCAACATATGACCATTTCCAGAAGGCGTTTGAGGGAAACTGCGACCCGACTTGCCGAGTTGCATAAGCGACTCGCCGAGTACCTCTTTGTCCAAAACTATACAGTCGATTTCAGTTGGTCTCAATGCATCCAAACCATTTATCTGACCTCCTAGGGTCCATATTATACGTAAAGTTACAAACTTGGTGTCCATGCATGGGGTATTTGGCTCCAGTGGCCTGAAAATGGGGTTTATATCATGCATGGGACTCCCATGGCCATAAAGTTGGCACCTTTATGCCATGGGAACCCTCAATTGTTCCAGATCTGAAGTTCTCGTCCCAAAATCGTGGTTGCATCCAAGAATGGCTCCAAAAATGGCTTCCAAAAACCCTAAGTTACTTCAAAAAGAGTATCTAATGAACGGAGAAGCAAGGTCTGGACTTTTTACCTCCAATAAACAGGAAATGAAGCAAAACCTCTAGATCTCCTTGCTCATTTTGAAATCCCAAGCTCCTTCTTCTTCTCTTCAACCTTCTAACTTACACAAACTGGCACAAAGAGCTCAAACTCACTCAAAAACGATTCGGGTTTCGTGGGGATGGTCTGAGGGTGTTGGAGGCTGTAAAGGGAACCACTTAAGGTGTGGAAATACGGTGCAAGCCCTAAATATTATGGTTTCATCCAGACAGCCCTACTCGTCGAGTCGGGCTCCCTACTCGTCGAGTAGGTCGCTTAACCCCGCGACCAAAAATCCAGTCTACTCGACGAGTTGGCCCTCCAACTCGCCGAGTCCCAGAGAAAAACATGATATAACATAAATTTAAATACGTAGCAGGAACCGGGTGTTACAGTTGAGTCCAAGTGGGGGAGAAATAAGTGGCTGTTTATGATGGGTTTTGAGCATTCTAACACTCATATGGTATACATGCAACCCTAGAAACCTTGGATCTATGTTTTACTAAGATACATGCAAATTTGATTTTTCCAAGGTTCTTATCCTAACTAGCATTGCATGGTATACTTGTAATGTGAAAGCTAGTAGAATACCATACCTTTGTTGTTGCTTGAATTCCTTAAGAACTTTGTGAGCCCAGCACCCTAAGTGTGATGCCTTAAATGTTTCACACAACACCACAACTCTTGGAATAACTTGAGAGAAGAACACTCTTGCTTAAAATCGGCTAGCCCTCACTTGTTCTAGTCTTAGTGCCGATTTTTCTTGCCAATGGGGTCTTTATATAGTGTGTCACATGTAGGGTTACACCATGTAAACCCTAATTGACATGGCTTTTCATTTCCTCCATGATCCATGGGTTTTAACCTGCATGGAGCATCCATGGAGCACCCTGTGGGTTTTAGCTCAATCCAATGAACCATGGATCATAAGCCCACTATATAAGAATGGATGATCTATACAATCAACCCCATATATTTAATTAGTCTCTTTTTTATCACAAAATTAATTCCAAATTAATTCTTGACCAATACTAATTAATTAATATGATTTTATATTTATATATTATAACTTATAATATATTAAATAATCGTAAGTGTCCTTTTTGTCATTTTGTCTATCCAATTATCATGATGCCATGTAACCCAAATGGACCATGCCAAACCGGGTCAAGTACATACCAGATATAGTTATTGATTTAGACACCTTATCCAAGAGTCTCCTATTTGGATAAGTCTAATAACTATAACTACAAGTATGACTTCAGGAACCGATCAGCAATCGTAGATCTTTCAAAGTCTCGCGGAACTAAGATGACCTGCCATTTAAGATAAGTGATCATATAATCCTCTGCTCTCAAGATACCAGCCGGACAAATACATGGAACAATGTCGTACTTATTGTCCAGCAGTTTGTTTCCCGATTTCCGATTTGTTTGACATAGAACTTAATTGAACACATCAATTTAGTTCTGACCGGGCCCGGTACATAGGTCAAAACAAAATCATCGAGGGGCCCATATATCGCTTATAATCCTCCAAGGACTAGAAGGAACAGATAAACTTCGACTCATATGCTTGTACTAACTACTTGTTGAATCATACAGAAAAGTACGTTTTATAACATCGAGTTACCAATGCGTTTTCGTACAATCAATGTACAACCAACTCATAGTCAACAAATCATATCTCTAGGTTTGAAGACTTATATGATATTACCATCTCACGATCACTCGAGATAAATTCCATGAAGTGATACAAGTGAGCGTGGGTTGAACCAATACTCGAATCCCTATTCCAGGAGTACTCATGAAGACTGCAGCCTCTTTGTCCCAGACAAATTGCATACCCATTCATGAAGTCTTGCCTCATTACCTACTTCCAATGTATGATCAGCTGTAGATGGTTTGAATAATATGATATGCCATAACATAATTATTCTGGAAGTCAAAACATGCAAAAATTGAAATGATAGTAAATAATTGACAGAAGATAGTAACACTTTACTTATAATTAAATAACAACTTTTATTTAATCATCAAATGTCAATTACACTTTACAAATTTCAAAAACTATCTAATTTCTAAAACTAATATCATCCTTCAGTCCAATGCGCCTCGCATGCTGTAAATGCTTAACCCTACTCAGTCCCTTCGTGAGGGGATCTGCTGGGTTCTCATCCGATGATACCTTCTTTGCCACGAGGATTCCTTATTCTATTCGATGTCTAATGAAATGGTATTTTCTGTCGATGTGTCTGGATCTGCCGTGATCCCTTGGTTCCTTAGCTAAGGCAACAACACTTTCACTATCACAGAAAATCTCCATAGGCTCCTTTATAGCTGGTACAACTCCAAGGTCTTCAATGAAGTTCTTCAGCCATATCGCCTCCTTTTCCGCCTCGCTTGTTGCTATGTACTCTGATTCGCAAGTTGAATCAGCCACTGTCTCCTGCTTGGAACTTTTCCATGTAATTGCTCCTCCATTTAGGGTAAAGACCCAGCTTGTTTGAGAGCGGAAATTATCCCTATCAGTCTGAAAGCTAGCATCGATATACTCACTACTCTCAAGTCATCACTCCCACCGAGGGTAAGGACCCAGTCCTTAGTCCTCCGCAGGTACTTGAGAATGTTCTTTACCGCAGTCCAGTGAGCCTTGCCAGGGTTCCCCTGATATCTGCTGACCATGCTCAAAGCAAAAGCCACATCATGACGAGTACAAGTCATAGCATACATGATAGATCCTACAGCAGAAGCATAGAGTACTCGACTCATCTCAGCTATCTCAGCCTCTGTACTTGGGCTCTGAGTCTTACTCAGTCTGGTGTGTTATTATGGATCGGTAACTCCCCTTTCTTGGAATCCTGCATGCTGAACCTATTCAGCACCTTACCCAAGTAGGTACTTTGACTAAGTCCAATTAGTCTCTTACTCCTGTCTCTCAAAATCCTTATCCCTAGGATATAGGCAGCTTCTCCAGCATCCTTCATAGCGAAACACTTCCCAAGCCAGGACTTCACCTCCTGTAGAGTTGGGATGTCATTTCCTATGAGTAGTATGTCATCCACATACAATACCAAAAAGCTAACTATACTCCCACTAGCGTTGACATATACACAGGACTCATACTCGCTCCTCGAAAAACCAAACTCTTTGACTTTCTCATCAAAACAAAGATTCCATCTGCGAGGTGCTTGTTTCAATCCATAGATGGATTTCTCAAGCTTACACACTCTATTAGGGTACTCTGTACTGACAAAAACCCTCTGGCTGACTCACGTAAACATCCTCAGCCAACTTTCCATTAAGGAAAGCGGTTTTGACATCCATTTGCCATATTTCATAATCATGAAATGCAGCAATGGCTAGCATTGTTGGATAAGGTGTCTAAGTCCATAACTTATTTGGTATATACTTGACCCGACCCGGCATGGTCCATTTGGGTTGCACTTCACCCGAACTAGTTATGGATAATTTTATGAGAGTTGTATACTTACGATTTATTAATATATTATAAGTTATAATATATTAATAAAAAGTCATGTTACTTAATTAGTTTTAATCTTGAATTAATTATGAATTAATTTAGTGATTAAAAGGAATACTAATTAAATCATGGGCTATTATATTTATATGGTGTGGGCTAACACTCATTTGGAATGGGCTAAGCTTATATGGAAGTCCATGGATGATCCATGGAGCTTTTACCCATGGATCCTTGGAAGAGGAAAAGACATGGGTTATTAGGGTTTCACCCTAACCATGTACACTATATAAACAAGCTTATGTTGCATGAAAAAGACACTAATGTGTGTGTAAGTGTGGTGGCCAAAAATCAAGAGTTAGTATACTCTCTCATACATCTTTTCCAAGTTTGTGGTGATTTGTGATTTCCATTTGAGGCATTCACATTATTGGTGCTTGGCTCTCAAACTCCAAGGAATCAATAATCAACAAAAGGTATGTAATTCATCTAGTTCTTTTATGGTTAAAAGTACCCCATGCCATGCTAGATAGGTTATAAACCTTGGAAAATAATATTTTGCATGTATCTTAGACAAACATATATCCAAGGTTTAATAGGGTTACATGTACACTTAGGAAGTGTTAGAATGCTCAAAACCCAACAGTGGTATCAGAGCCTAGGCTTGTTTGTTTGATACTTGATGCAAAATAGTGAAAAAAGTCGAATTTTTTGTTGTCTGCCTGATGAACTCGCCGAGTCTATGGGGGGACTCGTCGAGTTCATGAGTAAACTCATCCTACTCGGCGAGTAGGTTCGTGCACTCGGCGAGTAGGAGCCTCAGAATGCAGATTTCCGACTTTTGCTGCTGGAAATGGACTAGAAACATTACCCTAAACTGTTTTGGTGTTTTAAAACTTGTTTTAGTTGGTGTAATAGTTGTTCTAATCCATTTACAATAGCTTATATCAAAATTTCATGCTTTGTATGTGTTCATATAATTCTTGAAACTTTGATGATCATGTTCATGTTCTTATGAATTTAGAAGATGATAGGAATTATTTGCTAAATTGTTTAGGATTAATTCTTGATCATTTATGTGTTTTAATGGAGTCCATAATTTGTCCTCAAGTTATGGATATCCAAAGGTCACTTCTTTTAAACACACACTTAAAACACATAAGTTACATGGAAATGAAGAGTCTTCATTTTTATGAACCTTTAATTCATAAGTTATGAAATGAAAAGTTTTGAATAGTTTCAAAACTTGTCCTCAAGTTTTGGAATTTGTAAAGTTACACACACTTTAATATACTTTAATTCCAAACCCTTAGAGTTTTAAAAGTTAAAATTCAACCCTTATACTATTTATAACATTAATGGTTAATTATTATATATATGTATAAGATTAAAGTCGTCTTACCGCTAGTACGCCTCATTCACGAAGCCAGTCTATAAGGTGGGTATAAGGTTGTTGCCTATAAAATGGCAACTTAATGGGTGTCCACTCTCACCCACCGCTTGCTTGACTGGTGGAGGGTCGTTAGCCGAACGGGTAGGACAAGGACTTATAAATTCTCATTAAAAGTATGATGAATATTATAAAGTAACTAAACCTTTTATAAATTCCCAATCTTAGTTACTTTAGGAAAATGTGAATATGGTGCTAACCCATGAAATTCACACTTTGTACCTTACCAAGTCGTTGGTGGAGCGTGTGTGGTTAACCGGCACACTAACTTGGACTAGTAAGGATCACGAAGGGTGACTTAATGTTTATCATAGATCGGTGGAGCGTGTGTGGTTAACCGGCACATTCATTAGGTGATAATATTAAGGGTACCAAGTAAATTTGCATGGTTATTCACACCTTGTTTTGTGATCCTCGGCATCCCAGTCACAAAACTTGAAGGGCAAAATCGAGATTGAAACATGCCATTGAAAAGTTCAATGAATCTCAAAAGAATCTAGGAATTGCAAAAACCAATTAAACCTAATAATTCATTTCGTTTTCATGGTGGAAATTGGTGAATCGTCATTCACCTACCTTCAAATATATTATAGCTTAGATTACGGCATCCCTCTTCTAAGTTATAATATATTGTGTTGGATCCTAGCCTTAATATTACATTTGGGTGTATTATTAAGGATTCGATATATCTAATCTAAACTTGTGTTCTTCTTTTCAGATGTCTTCCAACAACAAAGCTTCGGGATCTAACCCTACTGGCTCCTTTTCCCTCATGAACCTTTGTGGGAGGGTCATCTTTGATGGTTCCAACTTCATGGATTGGATCCGGAACATCAGGTAGGTTACTCGTTACGTGGACAAGGAATATGTCCTCGATAAGGAGCTAAAGGAGCTTGATGAGTCCACTGCTACTCCTGAGGAGGTCGCTGAGTATCAGGCACATGAAAGAGATGCCACCAAGGTGGCATGCATCATGATGGCCACCATAACAGCTGAACTCCAAAAGTCCTATGAGGACTATTACCCTTTTGAGATGCATCAGGATCTGATGGAAAGGTACCATTAGAGTGCTCGTCAAGAGCGGTATGAAATAATCTCCTCCATGATCACTACCCGTATGAAGGATAGCGAACCAATCACGAGCCACATGCAGAAAATGCAAAGGTATGTGGATCGTCTAATGAAACTGAATGTGAACTTCCCTGAGGAGTTGGCATTTGATATCATTTTGCACTCCTTGCCATCGTGTTATGATCAATTTCGTATGACATACCACATGAACAAGGAGGAAGTCACACTCAGTAAGCTTCAAGGACTTCTGAAGACTGCCGAAAGTGGTCTTAAGAGTAAGTCGGTTGCTACTCCTACTCCTACTACTACCCCTGTTTTGGCTATCGGGCAAGGCAAAGGGAAGAAGAGGAAGCACCCTTCGAAGGGTACCAAGGGAAAGTCCCTTGAAGGCTCCTCATCTGGAACCAAAGGTGGTTCTATCACTCCTTCTGCCATCCGTAAGGATGCTGAATGCTTCTACTGTCAAAATAAGGGGCACTGGAAGCGAAACTGCCCAAAGTACTTGCAGGATGTCAAGGATGGGAAAGTGAAACCATCCCATGCAGATATTTACACTATATTGTCTAATAACTCACCATATTCTAATTCTTGGGTTCTTGATACAGGTTGTGGTATTCACATCTGTTGTGACTTGCAGGGCCTAAGAAGAAGTGAGGATGTGGAGCACAGAAAGATAAACTTAATCATGGGGAACAAGAAGGTTGCACCTGTTACCAAGATTGGAGTTTATACTTTGTTGCTAGATAGTAGGTTAAAGTTAGATTTGAATAAATGTGTGTACTCGTCTGAAATGGCAAGGAATATTATTTCCTTTCATGCTTTGTACAAACAAGGTTTTACCTTTTCTTTTGATAATGAAGTTGGTAGTATTAATGCTTTCTTTAATAATGTTCTTTATTTTAAAGCATTACCTTGTGATGGTGTGTATGAAGCTGTATCGGTTGTAGATAATTTAGGAAATAATGTATTATGTATTGATTCTTCTACTAGCTTGGATAAAGCATCTTTGTGGCATTGTCGTCTTGGACATGTAAGCAAGAAACGCATAGGCCAGCTCCAAAAGGATGGAGTCTTGGAGTCGTTCGACCTCAAGTCGGATGATAGTTGTGAGTCTTGTCTACTTGGAAAAATGACAAAATCACCCTTCATTGGTACTTGTGCAAGGGGTGAGGGTTTGTTGGACCTTATACATACTGATGTATGTGGACCATTCAAAACCGCCACAAGGGATGCTAATCGCTATTATGTGACTTTTATTGATGATTTTAGTAGATATGGTTATGTCTACTTAATCAAACATAAGTCAGAAACTTTTGAAAGCTTTAAAGAGTTTAAACAGGAAGTAGAAAATCAATTGGGCAGGAACATTAAGATGTTTCGATCCGATCGAGGTGGTGAGTATCTTAGTACTGAGTTCCTCGACTATCTTAAGGAGTGTGGGATTGTCTCACAACTGACACCTCCCAGGACACCACAGCTGAATGGTGTAGCTGAGAGGCGCAATCGAACTTTGTTGGACATGGTTCGCTCTATGATGAGTCGAGCTTCGCTACCAATCTCTTTTTGGGGGTATGCCTTAGAGACTGCCGCCCACATCCTTAATCTAGTCCCTACAAAGAAGGTTGCCAAAACACCTCATGAAATGTGGACTGGGAAAGTTCCCAATTTGGACCATATCAAGATTTGGGGTTGCGAGGCTTTCGTGAGGCGCGAAACTCATGACAAGCTCGAACCTCGAAGTGAAAGGTGTATTTTCATCGGCTACCCACAAAAATCCTTTGGTTACCTCTTCTACAGACCCAGTGAGAATGTGGTCTTTGTGCCTAGGAGAGGGGTCTTTCGAGAGAGAGAATTTATAAACCAAGGAGACAGTGGGAGGCAAATTGACCTTGAAGAAATTCAAGACTCAATTGGTGAAGGAACCTCAGACACTAGCAATCAACTTGAGGAGGAAATTCCTGTTGATCCAGCTGACGAGTCTATACTTCCGAGGCGTTCCACAAGGGTTAGGAACACACCTGTCACACCCCGCTAAAGCGGAAACACAGGGTGTGGCAGTACAAAGGGTTTCATCGCAAAAGTTAAAAGACAACACCAACCATAGTATTAAAAATCATTACAAATTCACAATGGGTTTGAACAACTTTTAAAAGAAATTACAATGTAAATTGAAATACAACACATGCGAATGCTCCTAAAGGTGAAGTGTCCCTAAGTGCCACTTACTCGATGATTCCTGAAAAAGCATGTAAAACGAGCGTCAACTATAAAAATAGTTGGTGAGTACTCACAGATAAACAAAATGATACTGGTTCCATGAATTGAAATCAAAGTTTTGATAAAAGTTTCCAATAATAAAAGTATATTGTTAAGATGAGTAAATAAGTTTGTAAAAACAAAGTTCTTTGTCATCATGAGAGATAAGGTATGTTGCCCAAATAAGATGCAACATTCATATTCTCATGGAAGATAAAGTTCGTTACTCAAACGAGTAAACAAGTTTCACTGCTAAAATGAGCAATCAATTTCGTTGCTACAAGGAGCAAACAATTTCATTGCTAAAACATGTATATAAGTTTTCAGTAATAACAGTTCGTTGTTGTAATAAGAAACAAAGTTCATTGCTATAATTAATAAACAAGTTTATTGCTATAATAAGTAACGAGTTTGTATGTGTATGAGCAAACAATGAGTCTCAACCAAACCTGTGACTGAAGCCCTATCAAGATCTATGCTTATCGTTCCATAGATGAATATGGTATCATGCACTCCAGCAATAGGGCGAGTGAGGAGTTGTCAATTCCTAATAGCGCTATCCATAATGACCATTGGCTCAAAGAGTTAATGGTTAGAGATAAGGGAAGGGCCTTAGTACGATAAGTTCTCATGTTCCGTGTTGCATAGACATACATAGAGAGACATAGCAATAAAATAGCAATCATGTTTGATACAAATCAATTTAAATACAACATTCAAATAATAGTTTTTCGGGACATGCTTTTCCACCCCAAAACATAAAAACTGAAAATAGGGGAGTGCGTGAATACTCACAATATGCAAAATATAGCAACCAAGTTTATACGAGTCAAATAAATACAACGAATATAAATAGTTTAGGACATGCTTTTCCACCCCAAAACATTTAAAAACCGAAAATAGGGGATTGGTGAATACTCACAATGCATTTAGATGATGCAAATGGTGCCTTGAACTACGTTCCACGTGTACCACTACCGATTCCTACATTAATGGTATTCGCTAGTGAGTCTCTAATCGAAATCTAACACTAGTATACTTACTACTACAATAGAATTATGCCAATAATGTGTCAAAATTTAATATTGATAAGTTACAAACATTTTTCTGTGGAAATTAAGTTTCAAAGAATCAATTGTTATATAACAATTTAAGTGGAAAATTTTCATTATTGAAATGTTAATATTTAACATTTTAGAGGTGTTCCAATGATTAAATATTCAAAACTAAATCAATTTAGTTCTAAACTTTCCCAAACTTTGCATTTAAGTTTTAATTGAAGTCAAAGACCTCAAGATAAATTTTCTTGAATTTTTGATTTGTCTAACTATTTTTCACCATTTTAGTTTCTTGAATAACCATAAAATCATGAAAAATACTAAACAATTAATAAAAATTACCAAACTTCAGATTTTGGTTCTAAATATGTTAAAAGACTTCTAGATAAATTTTCATGGATTATGGATATGCATAACCATTTTTCATATATTTAATTTTCTAAATATATAAAAATTCATGAAAAATAGAAATCGGTTAAGAAAATGCCCCAAACTTTTTATAGTAATGTCATTACACGTACTTAACCTGGGAAAAATATAAAAATAGATTTCCAGACAATTTAACCCAACTTTATGATTTTTGAGCATTTATTCTAATAAAAATTGAAATAAATAGAAAATAGTTTCCAAAATTGCCCAAAATTTTTGTCACGCTGTTATTAGTCATTATTAAGCTAGGAAAAATATAAAAATGAATTTCTAAATTGTTTATCCCAATTTTATGATTTTTGTGTATGTATTCTAATAATAATTGGGTTTAAGTGTATTTAATCTTGGGAAAATAGAAGAAAAATAGTATACAGAAGAGAAAAATCATCAAAATTTTTATGTAGCATCCTAATGTACTACAAGGTGTTCTGGTAATTTTTCATAATTTTTGGATGAGTAAAACTATTTTTCCTGTTTTTAGTCATTATAAATACAAAAATCGGAGAAAAATAGGGATACATTATGAAAAATTCTGGAAATATTTTCCTAAGTCTTCCACAGAGAGTATAAGCTGCGAAAATTATTAGATACCATTTTTATATTCCCTAATGTGGTTTTATGATTTATTAGAGCTAAACAAAAAGAAAATTCAAAACCATATTACACAGTAACAAAAATCGATGAAACTTAATGGAAGATGTTTATTAACTTATTGGATCATCCAAGAATTTTTCCACAATTTATTTACTAGTTTAAGTATTTTATATGATTTAACACTCTATTTTCTTATTATTTTCATGTAAAAATAAAGAAAATATATATTGAGCTGAAAATTTCCAGAACACATCTTTATACAATTTAATAACAATGAAAAATTGTTTTCTTATTTTTGATGTCGAAAAACATGCCTAAAGGCTCAATAAATTATAGAGAAAACTTGGTTCTTGTGATTTTGGTAAAGATTATTGATGTTACTTTGAGAATTTTTGCAACATGTTCCAAAGACTTTTAAATCAAGATCTTTTTGTACCTCTTAATATATGATGTTAAGAGTTCAAAATAATTTTTGAATGATTTTTAGTGATAAATAAGTCCTTTGAACATGCAACACAAAACAAATGTTCATAAGGAAAGTGCTGTTTGAGCAACAGTTTTGTAAAAATTGGTAAAAATCGAAATATTGGAACTTTTTAGTGAGGTCAGATGGGTTTGAAAGCTAACTCAAAATATTATATTTCAGAAAAAGAATCACGAATTTTGGCTAAGAAATGAGTGAGATATGACAGTGTAAAGTCAGGTAAAGAAATCTGGCAGATTGCATGCATGATGATTGGTTAGAAAAGTGGGTTTTCATCATTTCCTTGAGTAAATCTTTTGAAGTATTTTAAATATATCATGATAACCTCATATTTTGGTCATGTTTCCAGAGATCAAAAGATTAAAACTTATCAAAATGTATACATGCATTTATGAAGAAAATTTTGTTTCTCAAAAACTCTTAACTTGAGTTTGATGTTTTAATCCTTAAAATCGATTTTTGCACTAAGATCATGAACATGCAACCTTGTTTATCATACATGCATGGTGTTAAAACACATCCATCATGTTCTAAAAACCATTTTAACAAAAAGAAAACAAGTTTGAAGAAGATGAAGAAGGAGAAAGTGTAAGAAAAAGAGCAAAACTTGAAGGAAAAGTGAAGTAGAAATCGATTTTACCTTCAAGAATACCACAAGATGATGAAGATTTCGAGTTTGAGGAGTGTTCTTGGGTTTGTTTTCTGGAATATTTCTTGGTTCTTAGAGGGAGGAAGAGATAATGGAGTGGTGTTTGGAGAGAAAAAGTAGAGAGAAGGTAGAGAGAGTTTTCTAGAGAGAGAAAGAAGAGAGATGTGTGTGTTTGGAGAATGAGAGTGTGAGAGAGAGATATGGGGAGAGAGGGATCCGATTTTAGGGGAGGAGAGGCTCTGTCTCTCTTGTTTCTTTTATAAAAATTCAAATCTTTTATAAAAATATCCAACTTTTTATAAAATATGCACCTTAACCTAGTTTTTATGCATAAAACTCTTGATTTTTGACTTATAAATCAAGGGTAAATGTTAATAACTAAATCTTTATTTTTCATTGAATTGTATTTCATAATAATTATTATGATAAGATAATATTATAAGGTTCATAATTGTTTTTATAGGATTTTTAAGGTTAAAGTTTATAAATATGAGTTTTTAGGGCTTTTAGGATTTTGGAGTTTCATAAACTTTGAATATCAAAATAAATAGAATATTTGAGACTTTAAATTATCTTATGGTATTATAACTCTTTTATAGTTATAAATAATGTTTGTAATTTATTTTTATCGGTTTATTGGCAATCTATGTAGTGATTCCGAGATTCAAGCGAAATTGAGGAATCGAGTATACTAGTCCTAGTCTTCAACTTTGACTTAAGTTTTTATGAGACTTTGACCTAATTTCTACTACTAGGTCAAGTGCATGATGTGTGTATATGATTCATGAAATGTTGTTCGAGTCAAAGAGTGACCCAAATATGGATAGTCACTACAGCTCAGTAGATGTAGAATTCACATATCAATGTGAAATCTAAGTACACTATCCATTGATTCTAATTGTTTCCAAGTTTCTAGTAGGTTATAACTTAGATTCTAATTACTAAGTCTAATATGTGTTGTGCCTATATGTGCAACTAAGTCTAGTCAATTCTAGAACCGACTCGAATTTTGACGGTTGTCACAGTCTCCCCCGGTTGAAAGAATTTCGTCCCGAAATTCAATTCGTGACGAATTCTATTAGAACTCAACCGGATGCAATTGTATCGTTCGGGAGGTGGTGACTTGAAGTGTTCTTTGATTACTTTAGGTTAATTCCTCAAGGGAAAAGCCCAATTCTTTTAGCTATCAACAATTTAGTGTTTCCTTAATTCGAGTTCTACAGCCTAGATTGCGAGAAATTAGGAACATGGAAATCATGATCCGACCACGGCGACCTAGTTGAAAAGATTATCTAGTTAGATATTATCTGAATTAAGAGAGCGGTATAAGTTTCGATGATGCACCAACTGCACTGAGCGTTAAATCTGCATTGATCTTTAAGTTGCATTCTAAATTAGCACTAAGTGTAACTTCGCCGCTTAAAAAAAGAGAAGAGATTAGGAACAATTTGTTCACTTTCGGGTTGGCTACTATATCTGGAAAAGATATATTCCGAAATAATAAGGGGTATCACGAATGAAAGGGAAGCGATCGAGGTTAAGTTCCTAAAAATGCGTTCTAAGGGTAGGCAACGAAGTTTTGGTACATCTCCAATGTAAAGGCTATTTAAGTGTCGTATACAAAATAAGTTACGAAATGATTGAGGATCTCCGAGGCTATAATTACTACTACGGTTACTCTTACAATAATAAAACCTTATTCGAAGAATAAATATATTTAGAGAGTCATTGGTGCAAATGGAGGCGATGAAAATTTATTAAATCACATTGTGTATATAGCATTTTAAGTGTTTAGAAGTGATTAAAAATCTCATTGTTATCAAAATGTGTGTTTAGAAATGATAATTAATCTCACTATTATCAAAATGTGTAATAATTCCAAGATAATGAAGATACATGTGTGGCGATCCAACAAAGTAGTAAAATAATATAAAGATTAATTAAGGTTAAAGGTTTAAGTCGTCATTAAAGGAATTTGTATAGAAATATTTGTATTAAACTTTTGGGAAATTGTCCAATTGTCTAAGTCAGGACAAGTTCAAGCTTATGAGTCAGAATATTTATGAAAACAAAGTTGAGAGTTTAGGAACTCACTGAAAATTACAAACTAGAATGCTATTTTAAGAAACGTGTAAAAATATCGATAATTGAAAATAGTGGATTCTTAATTTAGTGTTTCTACAAAAACAATCATTTAGAGAATATGTAATAGTAAAATTCAAGACTTTTGATGTATTTAAAGAAAAGAAGAAGCATAAGAATACATATCCTCAACATATATTTTTTCGGATATAGAAAAATTATAAGCATAAGAGTATTCATCTTGTGTATTAATTATAAGGAAAAATACAATGAAAATTGCATTTTATATCATGTTTTTGAATTTAGAACGAAAGAGCAAATGTAAATAAGGATCACTTGTTTATAGTAGATTTCAAAATAAAAACAAGATGTATATGATAAAAGGCGTAATTGAACATATCAAAGTTGACTAAACTTAAAGTATGCCTCATGACTATACACGTATTAATCGCTCAAAACGAAAGGGTAGACTTCTAGTCTATATGTATACGAACATGATACCAGGAGAAGCAAAATAGACAGAAACAAAGTTAGACAATGTATTATGTTAATATTATGGCGTGCGAGATCTAAAATCAGAAGGAGAGCGAGAAATAAAGTTCGGGGGAAAGAAAAAAGGAAGATAGATGCGGCAATGATTGCTATTGTTAAAATTATAAGAACAATACCTATAGGTAGATTTAAAACCAGGTTGAGATATATTTCAAACTTAAATATTTGATGTATGTTGATGATTAAATAGACATGTGGGAGTTTTAAAGTGTTGGCTAAGGATTGCTAAAAATTTATAAGTTACTTATTAAGTTAAACTCCATTTGTGAAAAAGAAGAAACACTAAAACTCGTAATTGAAAATTTGACAGTTTTGATCTTTTGACTGGGGTCCAACAATGGTTAAAATGGATAAGGTAAAGACTCAATATATTTAGAAGAATAATTGTGCATTGTCGAAAGTGCGTCTCTGGAATTTTAAAAGTGAGCACTTAGTTTTTCAATTCTTTAAATTTTAGAAACTTTACAAATTATAAAACTAATTTGAAAAAAAAAAAAAAAAATGAGGTATGTTGGAAATGTAGGAATTAGAGATTTCTTATAAACATGTTTAAATTAGAAAGTTGTAAAAATACCGTGTTGGGTTTCAAGAAAACACATTTAAGTAAAGTACAATGCCTAAATGAGAAGGTAGTTAAAAGTCTTAAAACAAAAGTGGTTTGAAGATCCGATGAAGCTTTTACACATAATATGAACTTTAACGTCATATGTTGAAGTTTTATAGCATAAAGTTTAAACACTTTTATAAAAGAAAATGTTTCTAAGTTTTTCGAAAACGTGCCAAAATGGTAAGCAAGGTTGAATATGGTTTATATGCCCTTAAAAGCACATCTATCCATTGAAATATATTTGAAATGAAATTAAAATAGCAAGGTTAAAACCAATATTGGTTAAATTGAGTTTTGAAGAAAAGTGTTAAGTTAAAGCAAGTTGTCAAAAGATTTTTGTGAGTTAAATAAAACCGATGAAGTGAAATATCTTTTTGATGGAAGATTAAGAAGTAAGGAATAAGTATGTTAGTGTAGCTGCTCGTACCTAAATACTAAGGCGAGTACAAGGCGAGTATAAGACGAGTACCGATGTCTTTTTCCCTAAGATAAAGGGCAAGAAAATTATTTGAAAAACGTTTTATGGTGTCAATGCAGTTTACGACCTTTTATAGAGGTCAAAGGGACATCCTATGTTAAGTTTTAAGCTCAAGGTGGAAACAACGTAGAGCTAAATCGTAGCGTAGTAATAAGGTCTCACGTATGCGTTAAACCTCCGTGTCTCCTTGTGAGTCGAATCCGGAATGCCCACCAATGGTATCCAAGTGATTACTTAGAAACGACTCATCTACCTCCTTACGCGATGCTCCAATTTTCATCCGTGTCAGTATCGGAACGCTTTCCTAGTTGTAACTCTAGTACGAAGACGATGAAGAGGTATTGAGGAATAATTGGTATAGGTTTCGACTTAAGATTATTACTAGTGTATATCTAGCCACTAACCTTACATCTAAAGTCAATAGCTACCGAGGAATACCCATTATTAGTACTAAGTGCATTGCTCCTAGAGTGGCTAGTGATATAACCTAAGTGGTTAACCTATCACTTGATAAGGGATAAAAGTATTTCTAAATAAAGGCATTGTTATAAAAGTGCACTTAGTTTCTAAGTGTATCTAGATGAATGCCTATAATATGCAATGCCCGTACGCACACCGAAAAAAATTTGTTTTTCAATAGTTTAAGTTGAAAATTGTTTTGAACATAATTCTACTATAACCGTTTCCAGCCTCGCATTAATTTTCTTTAATTAAGCATAGTTGGCCAGGCTATACTTAATCAAAGTCCAATAATGCGTACTCGAATTAGTTATACTAGTAGTATGTTCTATATTTTAAAAACGTTTAGAAAATTTTTGGCTATAGTTATGGTTTTCCAAAGGAAAACCGGTATTCTCTATAACCTTCGGCTCTGATACCATTTCCTGTCACACCCCGCTAAAGCGGAAACACAGGGCGTGACAGTACAAAGGGTTTCATCGCAAAAGTTAAAAGACAACACCAACCATAGTATTAAAAATCATTACAAATTCACAATGGGTTTGAACAACTTTTAAAAGAAATTACAATGTAAATTGAAATACAACACATGCGAATGCTCCTAAAGGTGAAGTGTCCCTAAGTGCCACTTACTCGATGATTCCTGAAAAAGCATGTAAAACGAGCGTCAACTATAAAAATAGTTGGTGAGTACTCACAGATAAACAAAATGATACCGGTTCCATGAATTGAAATCAAAGTTTTGATAAAAGTTTCCAATAATAAAAGTATATTGTTAAGATGAGTAAATAAGTTTGTAAAAACAAAGTTCTTTGTCATCATGAGAGATAAGGTATGTTGCCCAAATAAGATGCAACATTCATATTCTCATGGAAGATAAAGTTCGTTACTCAAACGAGTAAACAAGTTTCACTGCTAAAATGAGCAATCAATTTCGTTGCTACAAGGAGCAAACAATTTCATTGCTAAAACATGTATATAAGTTTTCAGTAATAACAGTTCGTTGTTGTAATGAGAAACAAAGTTCATTGCTATAATTAATAAACAAGTTTATTGCTATAATAAGTAACGAGTTTGTATGTGTATGAGCAAACAATGAGTCTCAACCAAACCTGTGACTGAAGCCCTATCAAGATCTATGCTTATCGTTCCATAGATGAATATGGTATCATGCACTCCAGCAATAGGGCGAGTGAGGAGTTGTCAATTCCTAATAGCGCTATCCATAATGACCATTGGCTCAAAGAGTTAATGGTTAGAGATAAGGGAAGGGCCTTAGTACGATAAGTTCTCATGTTCCGTGTTGCATAGACATACATAGAGAGACATAGCAATAAAATAGCAATCATGTTTGATACAAATCAATTTAAATACAACATTCAAATAATAGTTTTTCGGGACATGCTTTTCCACCCCAAAACATAAAAACTGAAAATAGGGGAGTGCGTGAATACTCACAATATGCAAAATATAGCAACCAAGTTTATACGAGTCAAATAAATACAACGAATATAAATAGTTTAGGACATGCTTTTCCACCCCAAAACATTTAAAAACCGAAAATAGGGGATTGGTGAATACTCACAATGTATTTAGATGATGCAAATGGTGCCTTGAACTACGTTCCACGTGTACCACTACCGATTCCTACAATAATGGTATTCGCTAGTGAGTCTCTAATCGAAATCTAACACTACTATACTTACTACTACACTAGAATTATGTCAATAATGTGTCAAAATTTAATATTGATAAGTTACAAATATTTTTCTGTGGAAATTAAGTTTCAAAGAATCAATTGTTATATAACAATTTAAGTGGAAAATTTTCATTATTGAAATGTTAATATTTAACATTTTAGAGGTGTTCCAATGATTAAATATTCAAAACTAAATCAATTTAGTTCTAAACTTTCCCAAACTTTGCATTTAAGTTTTAATTGAAGTCAAAGACCTCAAGATAAATTTTCTTGAATTTTTGATTTGTCTAACTATTTTTCACCATTTTAGTTTCTTGAATAACCATAAAATCATGAAAAATACTAAACAATTAATAAAAACTACCAAACTTCAGATTTTGGTTCTAAATATGTAAAAAGACTTCTAGATAAATTTTCATGGATTATGGATATGCATAACCATTTTTCATATATTTAATTTTCTAAATATATAAAAATTCATGAAAAATAGAAATAGGTTAAGAAAATGCCCCAAACTTTTTATAGTAATGTCATTACACGTACTTAACCTGGGAAAAATATAAAAATAGATTTCCAGACAATTTAACCCAACTTTATGATTTTTGAGCATTTATTCTAATAAAAATTGAAATAAATAGAAAATAGTTTCCAAAATTGCCCAAAATTTTTGTAACGCTGTTATTAGTCATTATTAAGCTAGGAAAAATATAAAAATGAATTTCTAAACTGTTTATCCCAATTTTATGATTTTTGTGTATGTATTCTAATAATAATTGGGTTTAAGTGTATTTAATCTTGGGAAAATAGAAGAAAAATAGTATACAGAAGAGAAAAATCATCAAAATTTTTATGTAGCATCCTAATGTACTACAAGGTGTTCTGGTAATTTTTCATAATTGTTGGATGAGTAAAACTATTTTTCCTGTTTTTAGTCATTATAAATACAAAAATCGGAGAAAAATAGGGATACATTATGAAAAATTCTGGAAATATTTTCCTAAGTCTTCCACAGAGAGTATAAGCTGCGAAAATTATTAGATACCATTTTTATATTCCCTAATGTGGTTTTATGATTTATTAGAGCTAAACAAAAAGAAAATTCAAAACCATATTACACAGTAACAAAAATCGATGAAACTTAATGGAAGATGTTTATTAACTTATTGGATCATCCAAGAATTTTTCCACAATTTATTTACTAGTTTAAGTATTTTATATGATTTAACACTCTATTTTCTTATTATTTTCATGTAAAAATAAAGAAAATATATATTGAGCTGAAAATTTCCAGAACACATCTTTATACAATTTAATAACAATGAAAAATTGTTTTCTTATTTTTGATGTCGAAAAACATGCCTAAAGGCTCAATAAATTATAGAGAAAACTTGGTTCTTGTGATTTTGGTAAAGATTATTGATGTTACTTTGAGAATTTTTGCAACATGTTCCAAAGACTTTTAAATCAAGATCTTTTTGTACCTCTTAATATATGATGTTAAGAGTTCAAAATAATTTTTGAATGATTTTTAGTGATAAATAAGTCCTTTGAACATGCAACACAAAACAAATGTTCATAAGGAAAGTGCTGTTTGAGCAACAGTTTTGTAAAAATTGGTAAAAATCGAAATATTGGAACTTTTTAGTGAGGTCAGATGGGTTTGAAAGCTAACTCAAAATATTATATTTCAGAAAAAGAATCACGAATTTTGGCTAAGAAATGAGTGAGATATGACAGTGTAAAGTCAGGTAAAGAAATCTGGCAGATTGCATGCATGATGATTGGTTAGAAAAGTGGGTTTTCATCATTTCCTTGAGTAAATCTTTTGAAGTATTTTAAATATATCATGATAACCTCATATTTTGGTCATGTTTCCAGAGATCAAAAGATTAAAACTTATCAAAATGTATACATGCATTTATGAAGAAAATTTTGTTTCTCAAAAACTCTTAACTTGAGTTTGATGTTTTAATCCTTAAAATCGATTTTTGCACTAAGATCATGAACATGCAACCTTGTTTATCATACATGCATGGTGTTAAAACACATCCATCATGTTCTAAAAACCATTTTAACAAAAAGAAAACAAGTTTGAAGAAGATGAAGAAGGAGAAAGTGTAAGAAAAAGAGCAAAACTTGAAGGAAAAGTGAAGTAGAAATCGATTTTACCTTCAAGAATACCACAAGATGATGAAGATTTCGAGTTTGAGGAGTGTTCTTGGGTTTGTTTTCTGGAATATTTCTTGGTTCTTAGAGGGAGGAAGAGATAATGGAGTGGTGTTTGGAGAGAAAAAGTAGAGAGAAGGTAGAGAGAGTTTTCTAGAGAGAGAAAGAAGAGAGATGTGTGTGTTTGGAGAATGAGAGTGTGAGAGAGAGATATGGGGAGAGAGGGATCCGATTTTAGGGGAGGAGAGGCTCTGTCTCTCTTGTTTCTTTTATAAAAATTCAAATCTTTTATAAAAATATCCAACTTTTTATAAAATATGCACCTTAACCTAGTTTTTATGCATAAAACTCTTGATTTTTGACTTATAAATCAAGGGTAAATGTTAATAACTAAATCTTTATTTTTCATTGAATTGTATTTCATAATAATTATTATGATAAGATAATATTATAAGGTTCATAATTGTTTTTATAGGATTTTTAAGGTTAAAGTTTATAAATATGAGTTTTTAGGGCTTTTAGGATTTTGGAGTTTCATAAACTTTGAATATCAAAATAAATAGAATATTTGAGACTTTAAATTATCTTATGGTATTATAACTCTTTTATAGTTATAAATAATGTTTGTAATTTATTTTTATCGGTTTATTGGCAATCTATGTAGTGATTCCGAGATTCAAGCGAAATTGAGGAATCGAGTATACTAGTCCTAGTCTTCAACTTTGACTTAAGTTTTTATGAGACTTTGACCTAATTTCTACTACTAGGTCAAGTGCATGATGTGTGTATATGATTCATGAAATGTTGTTCGAGTCAAAGAGTGACCCAAATATGGATAGTCACTACAGCTCAGTAGATGTAGAATTCACATATCAATGTGAAATCTAAGTACACTATCCATTGATTCTAATTGTTTCCAAGTTTCTAGTAGGTTATAACTTAGATTCTAATTACTAAGTCTAATATGTGTTGTGCCTATATGTGCAACTAAGTCTAGTCAATTCTAGAATCGACTCGAATTTTGACGGTTGTCACAACACCTGAGTTTTATTATGGATTTCATATTACTACGGAAGGTGATACATTTATCAGTGACAGTACACTGGTAAATCTGGATGAACCTAACAGTGTTAAGGAAGCCATGGCAGGCCCAGAGTCTGCTAAATGGAAGGAGGCTATGGACAGCGAGATACAGTCCATGTATGACAATCAAGTTTGGAACTTGGTTGACAATGTACCAGGCCGTAAGACAGTCGGGTGCAAATAGATCTTCAAGAAGAAGACCGACATGGATGGGAAGGTGCACACTTATAAGGCTCGACTGGTTGCGAATGGGTTTACTCAGACTCGGGGTATTGATTATGATGAAACCTTTTCACCAGTAGCAAAGATTAAGTCTATTAGGGTTATGCTAGCCATTGCTGCATTTCATGATTATGAAATATGGCAAATGGATGTCAAAATCGCTTTCCTTAACGGAAAGTTAGCTGAGGATGTTTACATGAATCAGCCAGAAGGTTTTGTCAGTGCAGAGTACCCCAATAGAGTGTGCAAGCTTGAGAAATCCATTTATGGATTGAAACAAGCATCTCGAAGTTGGAATCTTTGTTTCGATGAGAAGGTCAAAGAGTTTGGTTTCTCAAGAAGTGAAGATGAGTCATGCGTGTATGTCAGAGCTAGTGGGAGTATAGTTAGCTTTTTGGTACTGTATGTGGATGACATACTACTCATAGGAAATGACATCCCAACCTTGCAGGAGGTTAAGTCCTGGCTTGGGAAGTGCTTTGCTATGAAGGACCTTGGAGAAGCTACCTATATCCTAGGGATAAGGATATTAAGAGAAAGGAGTAAAAGACTAATTGGACTTAGTCAGAGTATCTACTTGGATAAGGTGTTGAAAAGGTTCAACATGCAGAATTCTAAGAAAGGAGAATTACCGATCCAAAGCAATGCCAAACTGAGCAAGGCTCAGAGCCCGATTACAGAAGATGAGATAGCTGAGATGAGTCGATTACCTTATGCTTCCGCTGTTGGTTCGATCATGTATGCTATGACTTGTACCCGTCCTGATGTGGCCTTTGCTTTGAGCATGGTCAGCAGATATCAGGGGAACCCTAGCAAGGCTCATTGGACTGCGGTAAAGAATATTCTCAAGTACCTGCGGAGGACTAAGGATTGGATCCTTACCCTTGGTGGGAGTGATGACTTGAGAGTAGTAGGGTATAGTGATGCTAGCTTTCAGACTGATAAGGATAACTTCCGCTCTCAGTCAGGCTGGGTCTTTACCTTAAATGGAGGGGCAATCACTTGGAAGAGTTCCAAACAGGAGACTGTAGCTGATTCGACTTGTGAATCAGAGTAGACCTTGGAGTTGTACCAGCTATATGGCTGAGGAACTTCATCAGAGACCTTGGAGTTGTACCAGCTATTAAGGAGCCTATGGAGATTTTCTGTGACAGCAATAGTGTGGTTGCCTTAGCCAAGGAACCAAGAGATCATGGCAGATCCCGACACATTGACAGAAAATATCACTTCATAAGACACAGGATAGAAGAGGGACTCCTCGTGGCAAAGAGGGTATCGTCAGATGAGAACCCTGCGGATCCCCTTACGAAGGGACTGACGAGGGTGAAGCATTTGCAGCATGCGAGGTGCATCGGGCTGAGGGACGATATTAGTTTTACAGATTAGATAGCCTTTTCTGAAACTTGTAAAATGTAATCGACGTTTGATGATGAATAAAATTTGTGATTTATTTATGAGTAAAGTGTTGCTATCATTGTCAATTATTTACTATTGTTTCAGTTTTGCATGTTTTGACTTCCAGAATAATTAATTTATTCAAACCTCCACAATCGGTCATACGTCAGAAGTAGGTATGAATCAAGATTGTCATGAATTGGGATTGTAGATGACTAAAGGTGTTTAGCCATAGCAATGGTTGCTACAACATTCATGAGTACTCATAAGTTATGAGTATTGGAATAAACCCACGCTCACTTGTATCACTTCATGGAATTTATCTCGAGTGATCGTGAGACGGTAATATCATATAAGTCTTCAAACCTAGAGATATGAGTTGTTACCTATGAGTTGGTTGTGAATTGATTGCACGTAAACGCATCAGTAACTTGATGTTATAAAACGTGCCTTTGTGTGCAATTCAATAAGTAGTAGAACAAGCATATGAGTCGAAGTTTATCTGTTCCTTCTAGAAATAGAAGCGATATCTGGGCCCCTCGATGATTTTGTGTTGACCCATGTACCGGGCCCGGTCAGAACTAAGTTGATGTGTTCAGTTAAGTTCTTTGTCAAACAAATCGGAAATCAAGAAACAACTGCTAGACAATAAGTAAGACATTGTTCCATGTATTTGGCCGGCTGATATCATGAGAGCAGAGGATTATATGATCACTTATCTAAAATGGCGCTTCATAGTTCACAAGAGTTTTCGAGAGCTACGATTGCAGGTTGGTTCCTGAAGTAATATAGGCAAATACAGTTATTAGACTTATCCAAGTGGGAGTCTGTTGGATAAGGTGTCTAAGTCCATAACTTATTTGGTATATACTTGACCCGACCCGGCATGGTCCATTTGGGTTGCACTTCACCCGAACTAGTTATGGATAATTTTATGAGAGTTGTATACTTACGATTTATTAATATATTATAAGTTATAATATATTAATAAAAAGTCATGTTACTTAATTAGTTTTAATCTTGAATTAATTATGAATTAATTTAGTGATTAAAAGGAAGACTAATTAAATCATGGGCTATTATATTTATATGGTGTGGGCTAACACTCATTTGGAATGGGCTAAGCTTATATGGAAGTCCATGGATGATCCATGGAGCTTTTACCCATGGATCCTTGGAAGAGGAAAAGACATGGGTTATTAGGGTTTCACCCTAACCATATACACTATATAAACAAGCTTATGTTGCATGAAAAAGACACTAATGTGTGTGTAAGTGTGGTGGCCAAAAATCAAGAGTTAGTATACTCTCTCATACATCTTTTCTAAGTTTGTGGTGATTTGTGATTTCCATTTGAGGCATTCACATTATTGGTGCTTGGCTCTCAAACTCCAAGGAATCAACAATCAACAAAAGGTATGTAATTCATCTAGTTCTTTTATGGTTAAAAGTACCCCATGCCATGCTAGATAGGTTATAAACCTTGGAAAATAATATTTTGCATGTATCTTAGACAAACATAGATCCAAGGTTTAATAGGGTTGCATGTACACTTAGGAAGTGTTAGAATGCTCAAAACCCAACAAGCATAACCCTAATAGACTTAATCTTTGCTACTGGTGAAAAGGTCTCATCATAGTCAACTCCCGGAGTTTGAGAAAAGCCCGTTGCAACCAGTCGTGCCTTATAAGTGTGTACATTCCCATCCATGTCGGTCTTCTTCTTGAAGATCCATTTGCACCCGACTGTCTTACGACCTGGTACATTGTCAACCAAGTTCCAAACTTGATTGTCATACATTGACTGAATCTCGCTGTCCATAGCCTCTTTCCATTTAGCAAACTCGGGGCCTGCCATGGCTTCCGTGTAGCTGTTAGGTTCATCCAAACTTACCAGTGTACTATCACTGATAAGTGTCGCGCCTTCTGCAGTAATATGGAAACCATAGTAATGCTCAGGTGTATTCCTAACTCTAGTGGAACGCCTCAGTGGTACAGACTCGTCAGTTGGATCAGCATGAGTTTCCTCCTCAGGTTGATTGCTAGGGTTTGAGGTTCCTTCACCACTTGACTCTTGAATTTCTTCAAGATCAATTTTCTTCCCACTGTTTCCTTGGCTTATGAACTCTCTCTCGTGAAAGACCCCTTTTCTTGCCACAAAGACCACATTCTCACTGGGTTTATAGAAGAGGTAACCAAAGGATTTATGTGGGTATCCGATGAAAATACACCGCTCACTTCGAGGTTCGAGCTTATCATGAGTCTCGCGCCTCACGAAAGCCTCGCAACCCTAAATCTTGATGTGGTATAAATTGGGAACTTTCCCAGTACACATCTCATGAGGTGTTTTGGCAACCTTTTTAGTTGGGACTAGATTAAGGATATGGGCGGCAGTCTCTAAGGCATACCCCCAAAATGAGATTGGTAGCGAAGCTCGACTCATCATGGAACGAACCATGTCCAACAAGGTTCGATTACGCCTCTCAGCCACACCATTAAGCTGTGGTGTTCTGGGAGGTGTCAATTGTGAGACAATCTCACATTCCTTAAGATAGTCAAGGAACTCTGTACTAAGATACTCACCACCTCGATCGGATCGAAGCATCTTAATGTTCCTGCCCAGCTGATTCTCCACTTCCTGTTTGAACTCTTTGAATTTCTCATAGGTTTCTGACTTATGCTTGATTAAGTAGACATAGGCATACCTACTATAATCATCAGTAAAAGTCACATAGAAGCGGTTAGCATCCCTTATGGCGGTTCTGAAGGGTCCACACACATCTGTGTGTACAAGATCCAACAAACCTTCACCCCTAGCACAAGTACCCATGAAGGGTGACTTTTTCATTTTTCCAAGTAAAAAAGATTCACAACTATCATCCGACTTTAGGTCAAATGACTCCAGGACTCCATCCTTTTGTAGTTGGCCTATGCGTTTCTTGCTAACATGTCCAAGACGACAATGCCATAATGATGCTTTATCCAAGCTAGTGGAAGAATCATTACACAACACATTCTTTCCTAGTTTATCTACAACCGACACAGTTTCATATACACCATCACAAGGTAATGTTTTAAAATAAAAAACATTATTATAAAAAGCATTAAAACCACCACATTCATTATCAAATGAAAAAGTAAATCCTTGTTTGTACAAACCGTGAAAGGAAATAATATTTCTCGTCATTTCAGACGAGTAACAACATTTATTCAAATCTAAAATTAACCCACTACTTAGCAACAAAGAATAAAATCCAATCTTGGTGACAGGTGAAGCTTTCTTATTCCCCATGATCAAGTTTATCTTTCCGTGCTCCACAGCCTCACTTCTTCTTAGGCCCTGCAAATCAGAACATATGTGAATACCACAACCTGTATCAAGGACCCAAGAGTTAGAATATGGTGAGTTATTAGACAATATAGTGTAAATACCTGCATGGGAGGGTTTTACTTTCCCATCCTTAACATCCTGCAAGTACTTTGGGCAGTTTCGCTTTTAGTGCGTCTTTTCATGGCAATAGAAGCATTCAGTCTCTTTAGGGTTGGCAGAAGGAGTGACAGAACCACCGTTGGTTCTACTTGAAGAGGGGCCATCAAGAGACTTTTCCTTGGTACCCTTCGAAGGGGTCTTCCTCTTCTTTCCTTTACGTTACCCGATAGCCAGAACAGGGGCAGTGGTAGGAGTAGGAGTGGTAACAACCGACTTACCTTTAAGACCACTTTCAGCGGTCTTCAAAAGTCCTTGAAGCTTGCTGAGTGTGACTTCCTCCTTGTTCATGTGGGTTTTGAGCATTCTAACACTCCTATGGTGTACATGCAACCCTAGAAACCTTGGATCTATGTTTTACGAAGATACATGCAAATTTGATATTTCCAAGGTTCTTATCCTAACTAGCATGGCATGGGGTACTTGTAATGTAAAAGCTAGTAGAATAACATACATTTGTTGTTGCTTGAATTCCTTAAGAGCTTTGTGAGCTCAGCACCCCAAGTGTGATGCCTCAAATGTTTCACACAACACCACAACTCTTGGAATAACTTGAAAGAAGAACACTCTTGATCAAAATCGGCTAGCCCTCACTTGTTCTAGTCTTAGTGCCGATTTTTCTTGCCAATGGGGTCTTTATATAGTGTGTCACATGTAGGGTTACACCATGTAAACCCTAATTGACATGGCTTTTCTTTTTCCTCCATGATCCATGGGTTTTAACCTCCATGGAGCATCCATGGAGCACCCTATGGGTTTTAGCCCAATCCAATGAACCATGGATCATAAGCCCACTATATAACTTATAATATATTAACAAATCATAAGTGTCCTTTTTCTCATTTTTTCTATCCAATTATCATGATGCCATGCAACCCAAATGGACCATTCCAAACCGGGTCAAGTACATACCTGATATAGTTATGGACTTAGACACCTTATCCAACAGTTGAAACTTAGGTTGTGCTGGTGAGAGTTCAGGAAACTTCCAACCACCGATCGGCATCGTCTTGGCTATGAATAGTGGGTAGTGGGAATTCGAATGAATGACCCGAACTCCAAATGGGTTATAGGATTCGGCTCAGGATGTGTGGTGTGGTGATGGTTTGAGTTTGGTGAGGCCATTCGTGATAAGCATCGTTGGCTGGAAGTATTATAAGGCTGTGATGGGATCGTAGCATTTATATGTTTAAAGTAGACTATTTATGTGATGGTCACGAGCATGGAAGAGGAATCAGTTCATGCCTTGGGCACGCCGGCCAGGGTTGTCGATGAATTATTCTCTGTTCTAGGTTGAGGATCTTTGGGATCCATGGGCGAGCCCCATGTGATTATGGAAATTCAGGTTGGAACTGGTAGAGGCCGTTGGGTCAAGGGTTTGGATCTTGAGTTGCAGGATCATGTGGGTAATCGTGTGTGTGACGCAAAGGGGTTTTAGGCTGGGTAGCCTTGTTGTTGGACTCTTGGGAACCTGGTTGTTGGACCCGGTGGGAGACTCGCAGTCTCAGAGATGGTTTGGGAATACCTATTTATCAGTTAGGTATAGGGTGTTGGTAATTAGAATGTTGTGGTGCGAAGTGCAGGTGCAGATTCGTGGATGTTCGGTTATGAGTGGGGTATTGAATCGGTTTTGGGTAAACTCTCGAGTTGGGTATCGCGTACGTTTTGTGCAGGGTTTTGGTTTCAGTGGAATAAGAATTTAGATTATCTTTATGCCAAAGGCATCAATCGCATGGTTCAAGAGTGAAGAATGGGTTTAGTATGATGATAGATCGAGCCATTATGCTGTGTGTTCGGATGGTACTATCTGTGGAGGAACCACAACGTGTTCAGAATCAGGAGAAATGGATTTGGTGGCGAGGTGTTTTGGGGCAGTTTTGTCAGTCGATATCTTCTTTCGGGAGTTGCATGGGGCTACAGTATGTGTTTGTCTTTTGACTCAGCAATTGGGTAGATGTTCGGTGTTCGGGTAGTTAGCAGACAAATTGGGACCATGGAGGTCTCGATTGCATTTGGAAAGCACCTAGGTGGCAGCAAGATGAGTCGGAGTGGTTTCAGTGATTTGGGATCCGTGTGTGGAGTCGCTTGTTATTCGGGGTTTATGTTTAGTCGCTTGCATTAGGATTAAATAATCTCAGAGTGGCTAATTAGACCCTGTTGCGCAACTCTTGTATGATTCTAACCCTTTCAGGGAGGAATCGTCCACTCGAGGGATTATCTATGCCTTCTGTCAAGTGTAAATGTTCTGCAACTGTATATGATCGGTGATTTTGTTCCTATATGAGCATCAAGATAAGCTGGGTGGAAAGTACGTTGTCTAGAGAGGTTTTCTTATGGATTTGGTTAATAGTGGTTCAAAGTGGGTGGTCTGTCAGGAAGTCACATCAATTTGAGATTCCGGGTTTCAGGAAAGGTAGAGGTGGTTTCTATGCAAGTGTTTAAGGGTCATTCTTCTTCAGGTTTGGTGAGTTCCACTAGTGTTGGTTTCAGTTGCCTTGAGAAGGCTGTAGTATTCCCGGCTCGTGGTAGTGTTGCTCGAATTGTTTTCGCGTATTGAGAAAGGTAAGGACGGATTTCGAGGACGAAATCAAATTTAAGTGGGGGAGAGTTGTAACAACCGAAATCTTGAAGAGAAATTGTTGAGAAGTAGCCTTATTCGAGTTGGAGGAGCCAACTCGGTGTGCTTTGGATGGAAGAATCGCGGGATTAAATGAGCCAACTCGACGAGTTGAGGTGCCTCAACTCGGTGAGTTGGTGGCTGGGAAGGAAACCCTGATTTTTAGTGTGTTGCACCCTATTTAAAGGCCTTAAGCTCCTTGAGCTCGCCTCCTTATCAGCCTCCATTATTGTCTAAACCCTAAATCGTGTTGTAGCTTCCATTGTCAAACATTTGAGCTTTGGAAGAAGTTTGGTGGTCATTTTATGCATTATGAGGGACTTAGAAAATCCTGAAGTTCTAATATTTGAGAAGGAAATCTTGGATCCAGAATCTCTACCTATTTTGCAAGGAGTTTGAGGTATCAAGTTCTTATCTTGATGGCTAGCTGCTTAGATCTCTCTTTTGGGTTAATTTGTTATACTTTAGCCATGGGTTGGATGAATGTTTGGATTAGGTCATCCCAAAGCATTATTCTTTCAGATCTATGGTTGTCATGGACACTTTTGACATAAAGGTGCCAACTTTATGGATTTAAGGACTTCTTGTATGCATTAAGTCCCTTATTAAGCCCTTCTTGAGCTTTTGAGCTTCTCTTAGGCATGTATGAATGCAAAGTTAGCAACTTTACATGGTTTTCCAGCTCTAGGATGTCAGATCTGCAATTTGTTGCTTTGTCTTTGGAGATTAAGTGCTTAATGGTTAAGCCCTCACTCTTTTAAATCTAGGGTTTGGGTTTGAACCCATTTTGGTGGTTCCTAGGGTAAAGTTGGAAACTTCACCCTTCTAGATCTCATTTTGGTCGAGATCTGAGCTTTGGAGCTCTTGGATTTGATGAAGGCAACTTAATGTATTAAGTTGTTGCGTGTTGGTCAACTCAGCGAGTTGTTTTGGTTTTCCCCGTTTTTGAGTTAATGTAGAACTCGGTGAGTTGATTAGACAACTCGACAAGTTGGGTCAATATGGATTATGGATCTTGTCCTTTTGGTTTATATCTTTGACAACGTTTCTCCCAAGGGGGCTTGAGGTAATCCGAATTATATCTAAGGAAAATATGGGCTTAGGATAAGGCCCATATGGGATTTAGCCCAATCTGGAAAATTAGGCCATTAGCGGGCCTTTGTGGATCCTTTGGTTTTAGGCTCGAGAGTTTGAGTTGTTAATGAGCCATCAGAATACATAGTGTTGGACTAGAGAGAATGGTTGGGCCTTAAGGAAGGCCCATGTAAGGGGTTTGGGCCCAATGTGAAAATTAGACCAATTGTTGATCAATTGGCCTTTGGGCCTTTCGGATTGTAAGTCTGGGTTTTAGATTTGGACAAGGCCAGGTTAGGGGTAAAATGGTCTTTTTACCCCAGGGATAGAGTTGTAGCTAAGGATTTGAATCCAATTGTTAATTGAGTGTTTTTTGTTACTGCTAGTTTGTGGAGCTCTCAGCCAGCAGCCAAATTAAAGGTCGTCACTAAAAAATGGTCACTAATTAGTAGTTTATTGTAGTGCGATTTTCCTGCTGGAGTTTGTAAGTCATGGAGGTCATTTGCACTTTCTAACAAAACCAAGTTTATGGAGTCCAGACCGCTCATTCGCATGTCTATCGCTACTGAGTCTAATGAAGAAGACTACAACTACTACTTAGATGATATAAATACTGAAGGAAGAAGCTTCAATTCAATTATTCCTCATTCTGGTGGGAGGACATGTGTTGGTTTTACTTGTGGACACTTGATCCTATGACACGCCATGGAGTTCATTTCCCTGATATCCGTTCTTCAGTAAATGATGAACCAGCAAAAATCAGGGGTTTTCTTGTCTTTTCACCTTCAAAATCTGGGTGGGTGTTTGTTATGACAAATAGATCCACGAATATATGGTTTTCTATATCGAGTCAAGAAGAATGTAATCATGTCTCATCAACTTCTCCTATTGTTGATTTACATGCTTTCAATGGAAAGATGTATGCCATAGACAACTCTGGTCATTTATGTGAACTCAAAATTAATCCTGAGCCTAAATTATTGATACTTGAAACCAAGAACTTTCCTAACTTTCCCACACTTCAGAAGTTTTATTGCTCGGGTGAAAGCCTTTATGTGACAAGATATTTGCCAGTAGTATGTCATTACGAATACCACAAACTAGATTTTGAGGAAATGAAATGAGTGTTACGTAAAAGTTCAAGAAAAGCAGCAGCAGGGGCATCATCCAATTCCCATCGTAGCAAGTTGAAGCGTATTGGTGCTGCTAAACAAGGAAAAAGCACATTATTTATTTCGCAACATATGGTATACCCCAAAATTGTTTGAATGATAATCTCATGCATAGGGGATGATGGCTTGTTAGCACTCTTATCTATTTCATTTTGAATTCTCATGTGTTTCATCATTTTCAAGACGGTTATGTGTAGTACATTGACAAGTGGCACAACGTACTATGAATGTTATCTCTTTTCTATTTGGGTTGGTGTTCTTTGCTCTAAATTTTAGCTAATGCATTATGTGTAGCACATTGGCATGCTGTTATGCATCTGAATGGAAAGTTTTATTGAGAATGGTGGCACCAATTGATATAGTAATTCTAGAGGTAGTATTTTTGGCATTTTAGAACAGATCAAATTGGGTAGCCTTTTTCCATAAAATGAGATTGTCTACTTTCATTACTGAGCATGATCAAAAGGAGAACTAAATTCCTTTATGTTCGAGTATTGAAACTTCGTATTTTCTTGATATTAAGAGAATAATTATGAGATATTTAACACCAAGAAATATTGTATCTAGTTTTCCAAGATCTTTTATCTTTAACATCAATGATAAAGGGATTTAGTCTCAAGCATAGGGTTCAAGGTTGTGCCGGTAATCAACATATCATCCATGTACAAATGAAATGAAAAACCAAAAGACATGAATTCACGACCCTTGTAAGCAAGTGTTAGTTATTTGTAAATAAAGTTGAGGGAGATCTCTTTGTCAAGCTATTGGTCAAGTAAAAGATAATATGTTAAGTTACTAAAACTAATGGAAACATTTTGATATAAAAGAAAGGTAGAAGCCAAGTTTTGAGAATTAAATGTGCAAGGCCTGGTTTGTAATAAAAAGAAACTTGAAGGACTATTTTGGTAGCTGTATAACTAGGGCGTTATCTTTTAGTTTGTAAAGAATCTTATATGACAGCAGTCGGAAAAAAACCGAAACCGAATAACAGATTAGAACAAAATCATGTTTAAACTATTTTCTTCATGTTATTCATGTAACACCCTATTTTTTTACAGTTATAGTAGTAACTGGGGCTTACTTATCCTTTAAAAAGAGTTTGTTGTGTAATAATAACTCTTATATATGCTAATGCTAGTAAAATAATACTCTAAAAGTCGTATTCAATAAAATATTAGCCTATAGTCGATGTTTGGTACTATGAAAACAGTACGTAATAGAGTCAAATAGATTAATTTTTAATCTTTACATGTAGTCATGACTGTATATAACATATGAGTGAAAGAATCAACTAAAACGAAGTTCGAATGAGAAAGATATAGTCGTTTGAAGTTTGGAAAATTTTGTGCTTGAGTTGGTGAAAGTATGTTGCATAAATTGGGCACCCGAGGGAAAAACATGGGACGTTGATGGTAATGAATAATTGAGTATAGTAAACGTGGTTTCTAACATGAAACACCAAGATTAAGCTTGTAAATTCTAATATGGTAAATTGGGAAATTTTAACCCAAAACCCTAGTTTGAGCAAGTTGCTAGATGACGGAAAATGATAATTTATCTTGATAAATTGTTACACATGAACATGTTAATTATGATTGTAATGAATAATTGAACATAGTAGACATGAGAACAAACTACTGAGTTTGGCTCAAAATCACGACATGCCAAACATAGGGTCAGAGTTTGGCGAGACATATTGCCATTACCTAGTCCACTATCTTGGGCCTAAATAAAAAATACAATAACAATGCAGATTGAACCAAACGAGATGGACATTTATGTAATTTACTCGTGTTTTTATTATTATTATTATTATTATTGTAGTAGTTCTCATCAATAAAGCATGGAAGGTTTATTAAATATAATAAAATAAAATTTGGTGGTAAAATTTAACAAGGACATTTTGGAGAAGTTAGCCAAATTTATGGCAAACTGGAATATATCCCAAAATCCGGGTATATGAGTTGCTCACATATAATTGTTTTAAAACCCTAAATCAACTAGTGTTATACATGTTCGGTGGACAGGTTAACAAATGTAAAAACAATAGATCGATTTTACTTTTATTTGTTCCCATTATAACATTGTATTATGACAAATTTACTCAAGTATACTTATATCATTCATATAAAGTTGTTAATTTTTTTTGTACACAATACATTGGGAGCAATATACAGTTGGTGATCTGTACGTTTATTAGAGGATCCTACTTTCAAGTACACTGCTATTTTTTCTAGAGTTTTTAACTTAAATATAGTATCAGCAAAAAATATTTACCAACAATTTTAGTTTTTAACATATTTACTAAAAATATTTAGGTAAGTAACAAAATGTCTTTCTTACTCAAAAATACATACATTGTCCGGAAAGATCATAAAATGAGTTTTTCCAATAACTAAAACTCATAACAAACATATAAAGAGTTTTTTAAAGTACAAGCCTCTAAGCCTTGAAGTCAGCCTGCCATTAACTATGAAAGGGTGAACCAAGAGCCTCTCTATCAAATTTGCACGATAACCTATCAATAAGAGAAAACTTCAATGAACAATTAAGCTAACAATTTAAAAGTACAAAAGACACCGAACAATCAATCCCTAAAATAAGCACCTTGGAGACTCATATTACTTATAGATAAACTTACAAAACAAAGATAAATGACCATGAAAACAAATGAAAAAAATAATATGAAAAAATGATAATATAAAATTTCCTAAATCCAACCAAACGTGCAAAATCTAAAAGTATCTACCTGTCAAATTAGTTATATCTCACCCGACCGACATTACCAAGAGATCCGTGAAACAAATTGTAACGTTCCAAAAATTATAAGGTAAAATTTTCATTTTTAATTCAACCATAAACATCATTAATCCATTTTAAACATTTGAAAGTATATCAGAGTAAAATAGTTATGAGAGTACAATCCCAAAATTACAAAGTGCGGAAACATGGGTGGATGCGGTGCAGTCACACCGGGCCTTTCCCTTTTAAACGAGAAGTATTTGAAAACATTTTAAACATGAACCATAAGCACAAAGCTTAGTGAGTTCCCCAAAATACTGCATATCATACATATATGCCAGCTCAAGGTCTATTTCACCCCTGGGTCTATTTCACCCCGCGTCTATTTCAATTCATATGTCGGCCTAAGGTCGTACCGAGTCTATTTCAACTCATATGTCAGCACAAGGTTGTATCAGGTCTATTTCTCCCCCGGGTCTATTTCACCCCCGAATCTATTTCAACTTATATGTCAGCACAGGGCAGTATCGGGTCTATTTCACCTCCACATACATATAGCAAACATGCGCACAGGCATACAACATATACAACATGAGTCACAAAAGACTACAAGCACACATATAATCCCTAGTGTACTACAATATAGTGAGCAAACTCACATCCATCCGTTGAAAATCCAACTAATGCTCTGTCTACTGAACCGAAGAATCCCCATGCTAGCCAATCATATACAACCAAAATTAATAAGTGAGTCATAACCCATATTCGGGACTTTAATTTACTAAGCCCGTATCCCAGGGTAAAAGACCATTTCACCCTTACTCAATTGGCCCGCTAACCGTGGCCCAAACTCAATGACACTTAAAGCACAATAGTAGCCCAAATACAAAAGACACTCGAGGCCGAATTGCATAAAGGTCCAAAGCCTAACAATGACCCATCTCAACAATATTTGTGGCCTAACAAAAGCCAAAACCCTAGAGTCCAAAAAAGGTGGCGCAAAATCAAGAAAAATTCCATGCAACATACGCCCTGCATACCAGACTTGTACGCCCGACGTACGTTTCTTCGATGCATAAGGTACAACTCATCCTTGCTTGAACTTGTAGGATCCATGCATTATGTTGAGCGTACTCCTACGTACGCCCAACGTACTCACCAGGCGGCCAAAACCTCACATTAAGAACTTAATACTTAAGACCAAACGTCTAAACTCATATCTAACTTCATTTTAAGGTCTTAACACGTAAAGTTGGTGACTTCACTCCTTTATATATCTTAATGGGACCTAAAACCCATTTTTATCCAACTAAGTCCATAACATGAACCAAACTCTCATATGGTTCATCCAAACTCATCAAGAAGACATTTTTATGCACTAGCAACTTCAGAAATGCTAAGATCCAACATTCTAAGCTCTTGGAGTAGCTCATACTCACAAGGTGTCACACCCCAAAACCGGAACGGCGGAAACGTTCTGGGGTGGAGGACGTCATGTCAAGTATCACAACACATTCAGTATAGTAATCAAAGTACAACAACCATTGCATTAATAGTATAAGTTTTTACATAGGTTACATTTAGCAACAACATCAAAAGTAGATATAGAGAATAATATAAGATGCAGCTCGGTACAAGGCTGACTTTGCAAAAGCTCCCGGAGTGTACTTGTCTACTGAAGACCTGGGAATACAAGTTATTTTGAAAGAGAGGATCAGCATTTTAATGCTGGTGAGTTCATAAGTATTTTAATGACATTTATATAAATTCATGTTTTTCCTCGAAATAATCTCATTAGATGATGGTAATAAAGGTTTAATTAGTATTTGAATTCCTTCCAGAAAATCCTATATTTTCTACATAAAGTAGTCTTCTACTAAGACTCGACTGTTTCATGTTTTTAAAAGAATGTGTTTCTCTACTAAAAGCAGTCTTCTACCAAGACTCAGAATGTTTTATGTTTAAAGAGAATGAGTTTCTTTACTAAAAGCAGTCTTCTACCAAGACCCGACTGTATTATGTTTTAAAGAGAATGAGTTTCTTTATTAAAAGCAGTCTTCTACCAAGACCCGACTGTATTATGTTTTAAAGAGAATGAGTTTATTTACTAAAAGCAGTCTTCTACCAAGACCCGACTGTTTTGAGTTAAAAGAGCATTTTTCCCAAATGTTACAAGCATTATCATAATACAGTTTTACATTATTGTTTTATATCAAAACGTCCTATGTTAATGTATTAGGGAAAATATTACAGTACCGTAGTTTTATATGTAGAAACTACCATGGTACTACCTACCTTAAAGCCATGAATTATAAGGTAAATGTGAAGATACTCGTAACCATACTAATTGACGGATGTAAACACGACGACCTGCTAGCGTCTAAATAAATGTTACATTTGTCACCCCTTGGCTTGGTCGGTCGGGACTATAGCTAGCAGTCAGGATGTGGGATGGTCTGTCTCGTATGGATCTATACACACAATGCCCGCTCTCCCTCCAGCAGACTCTGGTTACCAACTCGACAACGGTGAAATCCGCGTCATGAGGATGTATCCCGTGTTTTGATTGCTATATACGTTTCTTTTTACTAAAAGTACATGTTTTAGAATATTGATATAGCTAGTTTCTCCTCATAAAAGTTATTGTTGATTTCTAAACTATACCTATTATAGTTTACTTGAGAGGTTATCTAGGTACCTTTGCTACCCAAAGGCGCTAAACTGGAGTGAGAGTTTTAATATCTAAACAGATATACATAAAATATAACTAGGACTTCAACGACAGTCGGACAAATAACCGGATACTCTAAGTCCACAACCAAACAAGGAACTGGAAATAAAGCGGGCTATCAGTCCTAAGTCCTTCAAACCCTACTTATATAACTATATCTATATAGACATGAATATAACAAGAATATAAGTTTAAAAGACTTTGATAAATATTTAGTTAATTTAAAAAGAGATTATAGTACTTTAAACGAGATTTGAAAGTAATATATGAAAACCTTTAGTTGAATAAAACAGTTTAACATGCAAAAATCTATTTGATTGACAGTTATTAATCACATGTGATTGATATAATAACTTAATAGTTCAACTTGTATTCCCCCCCCCCCCCCCATAAAAGCATTTAAAATCATTTCAAAGGTTAATTAAGGGGTATGAACTCACCTGCAGTGAGTGATTTGGATGAAAGTGTCGGATAGGATGCTAAGTGTCAAGTGAAGACTTGAACACACACACACGGATCCTATTTAACATGTAATGACACATATATGTATCTAATTAGTCATTTAACAACTAATTAACCAAGTAAGACCACCCTAGAACATGGATAACAATTTGATTCAAGTGTTAGGGGTACCAAAGGGTTGCATCTAAAGAGAATATGGCCTCACATTGGAGCTTACTGCTCATATGGTAACACCACATGAGTTTACGGCCAATGGTCACTTCCCCCATGAGTTTACGGCCGTAAACTCATGGTAATTAGTGCCATCTTGTGTTTTAGGGCCTTGCAAGTCAAGGTTAAGTATCTTATGATCAAGTCCAAGCCTTAGGAAGTAATAGTGGCACAATTGCACCACCTGGTAGAGTTTACGGCCCATGAGTTTACGGCCGTAAACTCATGTGTGCTTGATTCTTTTGCTTGTTTAAGGTCCTATGCTCCTCAAGGAAGTGATTTAGACTTGGTTCCAAGGCTTTAGAAGGGACTAGGGCTCATAATGGCCTCCTTATTAGGGTTTACAGTTCATGGACCAACTCCTATGGAGTTTACGGTCCTAGTGGGTTTACGGCCGTAAACCCATGGTAACTCCTATCATTTCGAGGTCTAAGGTCTTTAGCTCATGCATGCAAGGTTCTAGTCCAATATCCAAGCCCTAGAAGGTAATGGTGGCACATATGCACCACCTAATGGTGTTTACGGTCCAAGGAGATTGCCTTGGCCGTAAACTCATGTGTTCTTGGGACTTCTTGGTGTTTTTCAATGGTTTAGCAAGTAATCTAAGCACATAACTAGTTAAGAGGGGTGTACTTACTTATAGGAAGCTTGCAAGAGTGTTTAAGGTCCAAGAACACTAGTATGTGTTCTTGGTGTTCTTGGTGAAATGAAGAACACTTGAAGATCTATGAAAAAGAGAAGATTTCATGGATAAAATCATGTATAACTACTAGATGAAGTGTTGTATCAACAAATCAAGAGAAGAAACACTTACATTTTTGGAAAATTTGGAAGAAGATCTTATGATACTTGAGAGAGAATGTGGGTGTTCTTGAGCTAGGAAGGTGAAGAATGAGCCAAAAATGACTAAGTGTCATATTTATACTCTTTAGAGTTTACGACCGTAAACTCCATGTTTGGGGCCGTAAAATCCAAACTCTTGGAGTTTTGAGACATAAATGATGCACAACAAACACTAAAGTATACTTCCTATAATTACCTCTTGAAGTATTAGGCTTTAGAACACTCAAAATGACTCCAAACCGCTTAAAAGTTAGCAAAAACAAATCTGACTTCTAATGAGGTGAATGGTTGTACCAGATAGAAATTTCGAGTTGTCACATCATCCCCCCGTTAGAGGGAATTTCGTCCCGAAATTTAGAGTTTAAGCAAATAAGTAGTTATAATTAATTAAGCAAAAAGATGAGTATATTTCAGTTTCATCAGATCCTCTCGCTCCCAAGTGAATTTAGGTCCTCGCTTGGCGTTCCAGCGAACCTTCACTATCGGGACACGGCTTTTCTTTGTTCGCTTGGCCTCTCGGTCCATGATCTCTACATGTTCTTCCACTAAGTTGAGGCTCTCACTGATTTTGATCTCGTCGAGTGGGATTACAAGAGTCTCGTCGGACAAGCACTTTTTGAGGCGTGGATAGATTAGGGTGGAATTTATGGAATCCCTAAAGTAGTTGAGGTCTTGACGGATGCTGGACCAATTCTTATCAAGAATCTATGATGATCCTAAGTTTTTGGGAAAATAGAACGTTTCAGTACTTAGAACATAATGTACTTCCATGGTGAGATCATCACTTGGCGTGATCGCCATTCTGAAGTTCCAAAAGTTTTCTCTTACTGGAGGTGTAGTCCTTTTGATTGGTTCTTAGGAGGCTCAGGTCGTCTTCGGATTCGTATTTCCTACTGGTTGGCTTTCGGAGGTTTTCTAGATCATTGAAGGTGCCGACTATATGCTGGCATCTATTGGTTGCGTGGCATCTACCTCAGCCCAGTGCAGAAAGGACCTGCACTTTCGACTTATGAGGTGTTTCTAACGGAATATCTCAATGTCAGGATGATAGATGTTTTACCAGATGATGCTTAGATAATTCCAATTTTCATCATCGTCTAATAGATGCTTTCACAGCATGATCCCTAATCATAAGGAATCATTCTCTCACTCGGTTCGCTGTTTCATGGATAGCAGTCTCTGATCAGGGCTAGCTTCGCCCTTAGAGATTTTCTGAAGTGATTGACTATTTCGGGAGGCGGTTCTACTATCTCTTTTAGAGATAATATTCCTTGGGACACCTAGTAGTCTAGCAATCTCTATGACATGCTCCATTAGTTTTTCCATTGTGTCTGCTTCCTCAAGTTTGTAGGGAGCGCGTGATCTTGTATAACCCGTCGACTAACACCTAGACTGGTGTCTAGTCCACAATCTCTTTATGACCTGGGTTATAAAGCTTAACACAACTTGCTGCCTACTTTACTCAAGTATTCCTGGTCGCGGAGGAAATCATGCGGTTCTTTGCATCCTAGCATTTACTTTGGTGAATGTAGACTATCATCTATAGGGCGATGGTGACTTTCTCACATGGCGAGGCACTATCACAACTCTTTCCGACCTAGGCACTTCTCGTCTGTATCTGGATGAACGAAGTGCTTGAGTAGTGCAAGCATCCCTTGCAAGTACTCTTCCGATGTTACTGAGTTTCTCTATCTAGATTAAATCTTAGATGGCATAAGACTCTGCCACTCAGAACCTCTACTTTCCCCATCCATTCTTCTCAGAGTTTAACATGTCACCTCTTTCCAGGTTTCTTGGCTCGCTACTGAGATGCTTAATTTTTGGGATCAGGCGTGAATGGATGGTCGTAGTCAATGTTTTTGACTCTTACGACTTGAGTTACTTTTCCTAACTGAGGGTGTCAGCTACCATGTTTGTCCTAACCCGGGATGACAACAAATTTCGAATTTGTAGTCATTTTAGTAGCTCAACCCACAATTGTTTTCTTGACTTCAGCTCCTTCCCTATGGATATACGATGAAGGGCTTTATTTTAAGGTTCATAGTAGACCTCATACTCGGCTCAATCACTATTACTCAGTGTATACAAGTCGTATATAATTGAGATTGACAGGATGTTCAGATGTGTGGCCCCACCCCAAACCCACAACCAAACAAGGAACAGAGAGTAGGGCGGAAGCACACATCTTAAATCTTATCGACCTAAATTATATACCACCCTAATGCATATACCCAGTAGTAGTAAGTTAATCCCATGAGTTCTTTCTCTTGATTCACGAACTAGATCGTGCGGTGCAAGTGGTCTTTCTGGGGGATCTACTGAGTAGGCCTCGGGCGGTTATTGTCTTCCGGAATATCTGCAGTGCCTTTCGCTTCTGGTTTTAATGTCTAAGGGGGGTCTGGTTAACAGTGCGTGGTACCCCTCTCCTGGGTACTTCTAAAGGTTGGATGGCAGAGATAACAGATGGTTCTCATTAGGTTTTCTATTAGGTTCGAAATGATTTTATTTGACGCTTAGGATAAGGTGGAAGTTCTTTTTACACAGCACTAGGAATTCTCGTATGGTCGAACCATGGCTGACGGTAGTGTTGAAATTAATAAACATCGACACGATATAGAATGAAGATTGATAGGACCATGTGTTGAACAGAGCACACAAGTTCTTAGCGTTTCGGGTTCGTCCATGGTATTACTATCGCGAATACTTGGACCGACATGATTGACGTTGAACGCTAGGGGTCCCGATACTTTGGAAAGATGTACTTTTCATGAATAGGTTTCTCACGAGGCCTCTCTATAATCGCCTAGTATACACTAGTCATGTATAATTACGATTAAAAGGACTGTTGACTGAGCGACTCCGCCCTAAATCCACAACCAAACAAGGAACAGGAGATAAGGTCGCATCACTCACTCGAGGTCTATCAATCCTAATTATAAATGGCCTTAACGTATATACTAAGCCATCATAGATTTACCTGATGGGTTTTTAAGTTTTACAACAGTGCTGCGACTTTTTCCTTAACGAGGGAGTAATTACAATTAGAATTGATTTTTAAAGTTTTCGATTAGCTACTTAAGGTTGAGAAGCGTACCAAATTCTACCGGGTTCCTTGATGTTCCTCTAGGCATTAGGGTTAAACTCCTCCTGCGTCCTTGTCATTTCTTTCAGTTGGGCAGTCCCTCTTGAGATGCCCAATTTCGCCACATAGGTGGCATATTGGACTGGTCCCAACATTGGTGGTTGATGTAATGAACTCAACCGGAGTCCTGCAGTTGCGAGCACTATGCCCCTTCATGTTGCACCTAACGCAAAAGGGTTCTCAACAGACTCCATAATTATGGTAGTCACACTTGCTGCAGTGGGGGAAGTTTCCTAGGTATGGTCTTCTTGGTGTCGAGACAGGCGGGTTGACAGGGGTATTAACTACCTCAGCTTGCTGCCCTTCGGAAGGTCCTTGAGCCGAGGTACTCCCCTTCTCGTTCTCAAACTTTCTTTTCAGGGGATTAGATTGGAGTTCTTGGGTGGCTTTACACACCGGTGCTGGTTGCTGTTGTCCATTGCTATGATCGGGATTCCCGATAGTGCTCCTGCTAACATTTGCGTTGTTAGCATTCAGGTGAGCCATGACAGCTGCTACGGCTGCGGAAACTGCAGCTTGGAATGTAGCTTCATCGATCTGAAGAGTCGGCGTCTTGCTAGCGGGTTGGTTACGTTTCTTTGGAGGCATGCTTTTTCCTACACGATGAGGAACACAATCTGATGAAAAACGATGGTTACCACTAGACATATCTTTCTTTAATATAACAGTCATAATTTTTCCCGCGCTTTAAGTTATGGTTCTCTAAGTGTCGACCTACATCCCTATGATGCAGTCTTGGTAACAGGGTAGAAGTAAGTGTATCGGAAAGCCATAAATCGAGTGTCGTTCCAACTAAGTTATCTTTATACTGGAGAGGTTCACTCTCCGGCTTTGAAAAGATTTGAAAGAACTTCGGAACGAAGATTACACAAGAAAAGGCTCATGAAAGTTTAGGGCTAAACACTCTCAATCGAGATTTTGTGATCCGATCTATTTATCTTAGTCGCGACAGGAAAGACGATTTGCTTAACACATAGTGTGAGTACCAAGACCCGACTCTTTTGAGTTAAAAGAGCATTTTTCCCAAATGTTACAAGCATTATCATAATACAGTTTTACATTATTGTTTTATATCAAAACGTCCTATGTTAATGTATTAGGGAAAATATTACAGTACCGTAGTTTTATATGTAGAAACTACCATGGTACTACCTACCTTAAAGCCATGAATTATAAGGTAAATGTGAAGATACTCGTAACCATACTGATTGACGGATGTAAACACGACGACCTGCTGGCGTCTAAATAAATGTGACATTTGTCACCCCTTGGCTTGGTCGGCCGGGACTGTAGCTAGCAGTCAGGATGTGGGATGGTCTGTCCCGTATAAATCTATACACACAATGCCCGCTCTCCCTCCAGGAGACTCTGGTTACCAATTCGACAACGGTGAAATCCGCGTCATGAGGATGTATCACGTGTTTTGATTGCTATATACGTTTCTTTTTACTAAAAGTACATGTTTTAGAATATTGATATAGCTAGTTTCTCCTCATAAAAGTTATTGTTGATTTCTAAACTATACCTATTATAGTTTACTTGAGAGGTTATCTAGGTACCTTTGCTACCCAAAGGCGCTGAACTGGAGTGAGAGTTTTAATATCTAAACATATATACATAATATATAACTAGGAGTTCAACGACAGTCGGACAAATAACCGGATACTCTAAGTCCACAACCAAACAAGGAACAGGAAATAAAGCGGGTTATCAGTCCTAAGTCCTTCAAACCCTACTTATATAACTATATCTATATAGACATGAATATAACAAGAATATAAGTTTAAAAGACTTTGATAAAAGTTTAGTTAATTTAAAAAGAGATTATAGTACTTTAAAAGAGATTTGAAAGTAATATATGAAAACCTTTAGTTGAATAAAACAGTTTAACATGCAAAAATCTATTTGATTGACAGTTATTAATCACATGTGATTGATATAATAACTTAATAGTTCAACTTGTATTCCCCCCCATAAAAGCATTTAAAATCATTTCAAAGGTTGATTAAGGGGTATGAACTCACCTGCAGTGAGTGATTTGGATGAAAGTGCCGGATAGGATGCTAAGTGTCAAGTGAAGACTTGAACACGCATACGGATCCTATTTAACATGTAATGACACATATACGGCCGTAAACTCATGTGTGCTTGATTCTTTTGCTTGTTTAAGGTCCTATGCTCCTCAAGGAAGTGATTTAGACTTGGTTCCAAGGCTTTAGAAGGGACTAGGGCTCATAATGGCCTCCTTATTAGGGTTTACGGTTCATGGACCAACTCCTATGGAGTTTACGGTTTACGATCCTAGTGGGTTTACGGCCGTAAATCCATGGTAACTCCTATCATTTCGAGGTCTAAGGTCTTTAGCTCATGCATGCAAGGTTCTAGTCCAATATCCAAGCCCTAAAAGGTAATGGTGGCACATATGCACCACCTAATGGTGTTTATGGTCCAAGGAGATTGCCTTGGCCGTAAACTCATGTGTTCTTGGGACTTATTGGTGTTTTTCAATGGTTTAGCAAGTAATCTAAGCACATAACTAGTTAAGAGGGGTGTACTTACTTATAGGAAGCTTGCAAGAGTGTTTAAGGTCCAAGAACACTAGTGTGTGTTCTTGGTGTTCTTGGTGAAATGAAGAACACTTGAAGATCTATGAAAAAGAGAAGATTTCATGGATAAAATCATGTATAACTACTAGATGAAGTGTTGTATCAACAAATCAAGAGAAGAAACACTTACATTTTTGGAAAATTTGGAAGAAGATCTTATGATACTTGAGAGAGAATGTGGGTGTTCTTGAGCTAGGAAGGTGAAGAATGAGCCAAAAATGACTAAGTGTCATATTTATACTCTTTAGAGTTTGCGGCCGTAAACTCCATGTTTGGGGCCGTAAACTCCAAACTCTTGGAGTTTTGAGACATAAATGATGCACAACAAAGACTAAAGTATACTTCCTATAATTACCTCTTGAAGTATTAGGCTTTATAACACTCAAAATGACTCCAAACAGCTTAAAAGTTAGCAAAAACAAATCTGACTTCTAATGAGGTGAATGGTTGTACCAGATAGAAATTTCGAGTTGCCACACAAGGATGACTCAAGCGACCATAATATGCCCAAAACAAGCCCTAGACTAGATCTAACACATATAGTTACTAAATTAGAAACTTTATACCTTCAAATGTTAGCAAAATGGATGAAGAATCTGGATCTATGAGCTCTAGTCCAACCAATGCTTGAACACCAAGCTCCTTCTTCTTCAAAGTGTGCAAAAACACCAAAGGTTAACAACCCAAAGCTCAAGAACACTAAAAAGACAAGCTAGGGTTTCGTATTTAGGTTTTAATGGGATGGAGGCTGAAGATAAAAAGGGTTTGAAGATGAGTTAAGCCCTTTAAATAGGGTCTAAGACCCTAAATTAGGGTTTGAGACTGAGTCGCGTACGCCCAGCGTACATAAGGGAGCCTTCACGATTACTCCAGCCATGTACGCCCGACATACATTCCTTGTACGCCCATTGTACACTGCATGCTCCTTACCGATCTATCTTCCGATGGCCATAAGTTTTGCGTCCCAACTCCATTTTCAATTATCTTTATATCCACAGAAAGGTAATGAGAAACTCTACAATCCTATCCACCCTCCTTTGTCTTAAACCCTTCAGAACTTAAATCCAAAATTCATTAAAGGCCCGTATCGTTATTTTACTGATATACCCTTGGTTCCAAAGCACAAAATCGAAGACTCGATACCCACCACCTACATTATCCATTACCAAATGGGTCTAAACCTCTCTCTCTCAAGGCCAGAAGCCTTATGACACTTGATCATCGGGTTACGGCCCCGAATTATGAAACGACCCGAACAGGGTGTTACACAAACATAATTTTCTACAAATAATATTTTTTTTACAAAGATTAAATAAAATAAACACTGAAAAGGGTTATAGTAACACGTTGCTTGCTGTGAAATTAGGCTTAACTTTTGAAACTTCGAGAAATTAGTTACAGAGTACATAGAATTTTATTACCATTCAACTTTGAAACTCTTCTTTTACAAAATTCTGGTGAAACAAAAAGTTACTCACCCTCCGAAGACCATGATCATACTAAATGGTTTTCCAATTAATAAAAAAGAATTAACAATAATAAGGTTCATATATGATCAAAAATTAGTAAAAATGATTTTTAGTTGGGAAAATTTAAAAGCAAAAGACAAAATATCTTATTGTTGGGTCAAAATGGATCTGATCAAATTAATTATTATCTTCTACTTAATACAATAAATAATCAAAAAAATGTTCCTAGTTATCACCTTTTAGTTAACATAATAAAAAGAAAAACCAATGACATCAAATTATATGACAATAAAGATGATTTAATTCTTTAAAGTAAAACACATACAAATATTACTTATAATTTAGTATACTTTTTTATTTTTTTACCATAAAAATTTTATATTCCATCAGTGCTAGCTTGCAAAAGTGAGATATGCATTGTTAATTTGCACGGTACATCTAAATACCTTTGTTTCTTAACCAACAAACTTAATGAAACTAAAATGCTACTAAGAGCAACAACCGAATTGTAGAGATATTTACATACCAAAATCAACTATGTTTGAAATATGTTTGGCCTAGTAAAAGCACTTGTACCCGCACGTATATTTGACTTGAACCCTGTCATAAAGTTGATTACAGCAAAGAAATCAAACATGTTCCCTGGTAGTAAAATCAATTACACCGTGTGCTTGTTATGAAGCTTTACAAAATCAACTGCCACAAACATTATGAGTCAAGTTATTTAATTGGAGAGGGGATAGGAACAAACCAAAAAATCTAAATAAAAAGTCAAGTATATTTATCTGAAATTTGAAGAAGCACACTCATGGGTTTACGTATAGTTCGGTAGTTCCTCAATATCAAGCTTTCCAGTAGTTCCTCTATTAGGCTTCAAAGCTAAAAAAAAAACCCAATAACTTATAACAATGTCCTTTTAACTTACAAGTAATGAGTATTTTTCTTCTTTATGATGAAATTTATGATTGCATTATTTTAACTTTTCTTCTTTGTGTTGCTATTTCTGGTTTCCTAAGCTTTTTGTCCAATGGATGGTTTCATCGACTCAAAGTGTATGTTGTTATTTCTATTTTTTTGTAATAATGCAGGAAATAACAACACACTTTTTAACTCAAAATTATATTGCTATTTTTGATCAAACAACATTTAGCGCACCTAAACACCTATATGTTTTGAGAACCAAAAGTACAATGAATTTATAAGAAAAACATTGAAAGTATTGTTATAATAGCCATTTACAATTAAAGTATACACTTACAAACATAATATTTTCACACTTTATCTCCAACCATGCTCCAACTACTAAACAACCGATATAATTAGTAGTATAAAAGGAAAAATCATATATAAATAAATATGAATATGAATTGAATTTCTATTAATGAGCCCTTCTAAAAATTTTACATAACCACCTCAAACAGTAATTGAAGTCATACCATCTCACCTGGGCACCCAACGTGTTAGCTTTTCAATCAGAAGACTAGTTTGAATAGTAAGGCTTGTAATCATGTTATAGGAGAAGTGGGAGTGATAAACTTCACAAATATTTTGTCATATGGTTTACTCTTGAATGGAAGAACTTGAAGCAAAAACTTACCAATTGTTAGTAATATATCAATATATAACTTACCATCCCTCATTTGCATAACATTTTCTTGTAATATTTTTTGCTCATCAAAGTATTCAACTGAAACATATAAGAGAAAATGTACCATGTCAAAACTTCTAACCAACATTTGCTTGCCCTTGTTTCCATACACATCGCAAAATCCCAACTTTATCCATTTCCTTCATTGCCCTTCCTAATGCAGAAAGCACAAGAATCAGTTTAATTCCAAAAATTGTGTTCTTCGTCTACTAAATTTATCTTTTAATTCAGAACTTAAAGGGTTAGGTTAATCTGGGAATTTACAAGTTACATTTGATATGAAATCAAGTCAAATAAGTTCAATTCCAACCATCAATTCATGTGCCTGAAAAACCAAATAGAAACAAAAAATATGGAAACCAAACCTTTTCTACATACAAGTGCAATACGACACATAGATTGAGCATTCTCGGACTGAACGAATACTACAAATAGTGCAGATGGAAGCTCTCTTTTTATCGATGTGGATTAGGAATGTAAGGAGCAGTTGAATCCCATTTGGAAGAGATGAATGCACTATACAAACAAAACTTAACTCAAAAAGCAGTCAAATATAAGTACATAACTCAAAATAAGATCAGATTATCAGAATTTCATCATGTTGATTAAGATATCAAATAAAAAATCAGATTGAGAGTTTCTTACTAGATTCAGAGTTCAGACAATTAGATGTTCGGTTCTGGAAGTCAGAAGTTAGTGCTCGAACTGAGAAATCAGAATGAAGTTGTGATATTTTGAAGCTTGAATCAGATAAAAATTTGACGTAATTGTGTGAAGAATTGAAGAGTGAATTGGTTCAGGCGTGAACTCAAAATTTACAAATCAGAATCAGAAACGTGCACGTCATTGAATCAGAAAATTGCGAGAGTAAGGGTTTTTTACTTGCTGGATACGATGATTAAGAAAATCGCATGCTTAATTGCGTTTTGATTTTGGTTGAATCTCGACTAGGTTTGGCCTCGAACATCGCCCCTCAAACATCACGTAGGCTCCTTACAAGTTCTATATAAGAGAGAAAGAGAAACATGTAGGGGGAAACTGATTGACGAACGTGGATAAACCAACTGTGAATGTGGGGGAGAAGAAGAAGTAAGCGTGCGGAGGAGCTAAAGACGGCTGTGAACTCCGATTAACCGTAAATACAAAGTCAGTACGGTAAAGTTGGGAGAGTTTTAAGGGCTGAGATTATCCTGACGGTTTTTCACTCACCCTCAACAATAATATAAAGGATTTGAAGAAATCGGTATGTAAGGGCAGCAGTAGGGGCGAATTGGCAAATAAACACTTTAGATTTTTCTTCCACGATCGAGGCAATATTCATTGCAAAACTTAGAATAAATCAAGGTTTATGTATATATTCCAATACCCCCAAAATACTCTTTATCTTATAAGTTTCAAAATGGCTCTTGTTTTCTCATGGCCTGAATGAGTTTCATCTAGGGATGAGCAACCGGAATCGGCCCAACCGGAACCAATCCGAACCGGAACCGAACTTGGTGGAAAATAGAAACCGAATCGGACCGTCGGTTCTACCGGTTCCGGTTTTCATTTCCGGTTCTTGCCGGGTCTTCTATCTTGGAACCGGTCCTCGAGAAATAGCAACGTATTTTGAAAAATATTTTGGTTACGGTTTCGGTTTTTGCCGGCTCTTGTCGGATATATCAAAAAGAACAAAGAAAATACAATCAAACTTGGAAAAAAAACTGAGGCCAATACAACTTAAAATGAATGGGATATGCACATTTTAATAAAAAAGTCAGATTACGTTTAAGTGCTGAAACAGAAAAAAAAAATCTGATTTGATATGCTTCCTTGAAGGGCTTGTAACTCATTCAACTTTTAACCAAATCAAGAGTTTTTATGGTCTAAAATTACCTACAAAACCTAAACAACATGTAGGAAAAAGAATCAAGTCAATACAACTTAAAATGAGTGAGATATGTACATTTTAACAAAAAAGTCAGATTATGTTTTTGTGCTGGAACAGAAAAAAATTGATTTGATATTCTTTGGCTTGTAACTCATTCAATTTTTAACCGAATCAAACGTTTTTATAGTCTAAAATTATCTACAAAACCTAAATAACATGCACAAAAAAGAATCATCTCAATCCCACTTCAAATGAGTGAGATGTGAACATTTTAAGAAAAAGTCAGATTACATTTTAGTGCTGAAACAAAAAATATATATATAATTTCATATGCTTCCTTGCGGGGCATGTAACTCATTCAATTTTTAACAAAATCAAGAGATTTTATAGTCTAAAATTATGTACAAAACCTAAATAACATGATGGAAAAATCACAATGATCCCATTTCAAATTCGTGAGATATAAACATTTTTAAGGAAAGTCAGGTTGTGATTTATTGCTGAAACAGAAAAAAAAAATCGGTCCGGTTCGGATCCCGGTTTTGGGCCGACTCAAATGACCGGTTCCTACAGGTTATCGATTCCAAAAATCCACAAGAATATCGTCCCGGTCCCGGCCCGATTCTATCCGTTTCCGGTTCAGGTACCGGTTCAGGCTAGTTCCCTGGTCCAAATGCTCATCCCTAGTTTCATCATATTCACTTGTCTACTCTAATAAATGAAGGTTTTTTTACCACTTGTCATACTCTCATTCAATTTGCCAAATGTCATTTTGTGATTATTTTGAATTGATTTCTATTCCACATGTCATTTTATGGTTTTTCTATTTTATTAATTCCACATAGTATTTAAATGCAATAATAAATGAATATTAATTTCCTTAATGAATTTTCCTTTTAATTTCAAAATTACTAAATTAAAGCTTCATTAATTTCATTTATTTATTTATCTAAGTTATTTGTTTAAATTTAGAGAAAAAAAACACTTTAATTTTTATAATTCAACATTTTTCTCATTTTTCTTATAAATTCAAACTTCTCAAATGTTTAGAATTTTATATTTAGTTTTTTCTTTTAAATAAACTCATGTAATACATGGGTCTCATACCTAGTTTGTTAATATGTTGAACAAAAGATCAGAAACTCACCATTGGAATATGTTCTCAGCTATTGTACTTGAGTTATAGCTGCTCTTACACAATCTGAAGTTAGTTGTATAAGAAGTTACTTTTTTGAGTGTTTAAAACCAATTTTCTATGAAGAATTTACATTACTTTTAACAAACACCCGAATATCTAAGTTTCGTTTTCAAATGTTGCAATTCCTTAGACAAAGAGTATGACTGAAAGCGAGAATCAAGATGCATCTAGCCAGAAGAGATTCAAGACATGTGATGATGATGATGATCCAACACCTTTGTCAGATCTTAACCATGAATTGTTCTGTACAGTTATGATGCAACTCAAAGTTGTTGACTTGCCTGCATTCAATGGAGTTTGTAAGTCATGGAGGTCATTTGCACTTTCAATTCCATTCTTCCTCATTCAGGTGGGAGGATATGTATTGGTTTTACTTGTGGTCACTTGATATTGTTCAGGAGTAAAACTCATGATTTCTGGCTTCTTGATCCTGCCAAAAAGCATGGAGTTCGTTTCCCTGATATCCTTTCTTTAGTACGTGATGATCCAACAAAAATCAGGGGTTTTCTTGTCTTTTCACCTTCAAAATCCCAGTAGGTGTTTGTTATGACAGATAGATCCACCGATATATGGTATTCTATATCGGGTCAAGGCGAATGGAATCATGTCTCATCAAATTCTCTAATTGTTCATTTACATGCTTTCAATGGAAATATGATTTCCATAGACAATTCTGGTCATTTATGTGAACTGACAATTAATACTGAGCCTAAATTATCGATACTTCAAACGAAGAATTTTCCTAACTTTACCAAAAGTCCACATTTTTTCAAATTGAGTGAAAGTCTTTATGTGATGGGATTTCTTCCAAAATGTTATTATGAATATTACAAGCTAGATTTTGAGAAAATGAAATGGGTGTTATGTAAAAGTTCAAGAAAAGCAGCAAAAAGGGGATCATCCAGTCATAACAAGCTGAAGCATAATTTTGCTGTTGAACATGGAAAAAGCAAGTTATTTATTTGGAAACATATTCTATACCCCAACACCGTCTTTGCCATATAATATTACAATTAGAATCTTCATTATGCAATAACAACCATCAAAGTAACTGAATCATATTTCTTCTCTTCATATTTTTCATAAACAAGGAACAGGTGCATTTTGTAATTTACCTTATCAATTCTATGATTTTAAATGATGTGAATTTGCAATATTGAGGAATGTAAGAAAAATCTTAAGCTTCATTTATTCTTCTAAATATATGGAAACACAGTGAAATTTATATTGCCCTTGAATCTTGAATCTTGATAAATTGTTCAATAGATGTTTATAGATGAATATTGAGGGTTTTACGTTGCTGTAGTTTTTGGTTTTTAGTTCCACCTCAGCAAGGACAATTTCATCCACTGGGACAAGGCATGCTTCCTGGTCAAAGTCAGTCGCCCCAGTTTTCGCAGCCACATCATCAAATGTCTCCATGGCCCAGGCCCAGGCCCGATCAGTCTGCCCATGTCACATCATCGTTTATAGCACCACCAATGCCTTATATGCAGCAACCAAATATGACTTCTACATCTTCTTCATAGAAATCTACAACTACAAACACGCATGTTCCTGGTTTAACTGGTCTTGGATTACCATTATCTTCTTCATTTACTGTAAGACCTGTGTACCCTTTCGGTTAAATGCAAGAAACAACAAGCTACTACAGAAAGTGTTTTCTTAAATGCAAAGAAGTATAATTGTTATCCATGAATTTAATCTATTACTACTTTTGTACTGTTTGTCATAACATCCAAGTTTTGTGAATCAGAAGCTTGCAAATCATTCTAGACAATGTCATCTTTTTTTATTATTATTATTCTAGTCGTTTTATGGATTTTCTTAATCTCTCTTTAATTTGTCGTTTACTATGTTAACCTTGTAGTTTCAACATTTGGAGCATTTATGGTTATGGGACATATGTAACATCCCAATGATTAGGTACTTCTAATTTTGACACTATAATTGAATTAAATCGCTATTTTACCCTAAGTAAAAGAAAGAGTGTAATGAGGGACCTAGTGGCATTTTCGTAATTTGGGTTTTTGAGGAGTACGTCATGTGTACGTGTGTACGCTAAGCTTACTAGGGCGCGCCCTAGTACATAGGGCGTACATGCTAGCCATGCAAACCCTAAATTTTAGGGTTTGCTTCATATTAAAACCCATTATAGCCTCATTTCACCTCACTTCATTAGCCTCCATCTTCTTAAAATGGTTTTGCAACCCTAATCCACCTTGTAAAGCATTTCTAAGCTTGAGCGTGTCTGTTTTTTGCTTTTGAAGAAGAAGGAAGGAAATAGAGACCATCTTGGAGGAGTGAAGCCCTTTAGATCCAGAGTCACATCACCTTTTGGCATCATTTGGAGGAATAAAGTCCTACACTTGGTGAAGTTTCATTTAGATCTTGTGTTGGGTTGATTTTTGTTCCTTTTTGTCCCAAAGGTGGAGATTCATGAACGTAGCATGTTCTTCACCCAGTAAGCTGTCCGTTCAGACCTTGGGAAGGGTCTTAAGTCATAAAAATGGGGTCTAAATGGTTGGTTTTGCGCCATGGATTCTTTAGAAGGTCTTAATGGATTAAGAAGTTGAGTTAAGCACTTAATGAACATGCAAAGTCATAAAGTTGGAAAATTTATGACTCTTGAGGGTATTTTAGCCTTGGATCTGAAAGTGGGACGTAAGGGCTTAAGGCATTAAGCACTTATTGAAGTTTGGGAAATCTGGGCATACACCCTGCATAACTTGAGTACGCAGCACGTACGTGGTGAACCCTCATGATGGCAGTCAAGGTGGGTACGCCCAACATACCCTGGGAGTACGCACCATGTACGTCTTCTAAGTCGAATCGGCTGAGTCGACTCGGTTGGATTTTGACTCAGTTGACATATGGATTTTAACCAGTTGACTTTAACTTTGACCAAGTTTGACTTAAGGGTATTTTGGGATTGTGCTTGAGGATTGGTCATTTGGTTGGATAGGTGATAGTTAGAGCTGAGATTCGGAGTCGTGACCTCATCAGCTTTTGTCCGGACTGTGAGCTGAGTTTCCCTCATTGTACTTACGGGTCGAAGGCACCAAGTCCGGGCCATTGGATTAGATATCATGTTATGTGATAATATGCTATCATGTGGTAGTTATCTGTTAGATCTGTATCCTAGTTTATAGGATGATGTTATGCATTGTGATATGTAGATCTGCATGATTGTCTCTTGACTGATTATATGTTTATCAGTTATATTTCACATATTTTGGTTGGTGGTTGAGGCCATACTGCTATGTATGTGGGTAAAAAGACCGGGGGCATTCCAAGCCGATGGTTGATTGGGCCCGAGGGTATTCTATCTCGAGGATGACTGGACCCGTTGTATATTGGAATCCCAACCTGATGGTTGACTGGGCATGGGGTATTCCAACACAATTGTTGACTGGACCCATTGTGTATTGGCATTCCACCTAGGGTATTCCATCCTAAGGATTACTGGACCCGGAGCGTGACTGGGCCTGTGGTATTCCAACCCGATGGTTGATTAGACCCGACATGCTGTTGTATATGTTATCTGTTTATGTTTTGGTACTTTGGGGGAACTTAGTAAGCTTTGGCTTATGATTTTTAGTTATTTTTTCAGGTGCTTCTGATGATTGTGACAAGGCGAAGGTGTGGTCGTACACATCCTCTATTTTATGTACATTTGATCTGTGGGAGACTTTGATATGGAACAATACTTTGAAAAAAAAACGATTTTGTAAGCATTCTATGATTTGGGCTTGTTTTAAAAAGTTTAAATTTGTGGTGATTTTTATGGATGTTACATGTTGGTATCAAAGCCTTGGTTTGAGTGAATTGGAGGAACACTCATGTGAATCTAGTCTCAAACTAAGGAAAAGGTTTTAGAAATGAGTTTCAATTTTTTTTCAAAATAATCAAAAGAGGATGTGATGTGTACGATCAGTCAGAGCTAGTAAGTAGACCCTAAATTACCACCATGTTATTTGATATTGTGATATGTTTGAACAACATGCTAGTGATAGGCTAGGGATCTTTAAGAATTACATGATAGAATCTCCTTATTATATGATGCTTGATAGCCTAGGGTTTTCCTTATATGAAATTGACATCATTACCGTAGTTGCTTAGTGTATGCATCATACTTATACATAACTAAGATTCTATAGCCTGAGAATGTTTGGTTTAGCCTTATTTCTTGTTCTTGTTTGATGAAGGTCTTAGGGTAAAATCAGGTATTCGACTGTCTATAGGGTCCAGCGTTATGTATGATTAGCATACATGAGTGTTGCAGGGTTGGTGGAAGTTTCATGGATGAATTGTGTGAGGTCAAACGACCAGTTGCGTAATATATAGCCTTCCTCTAGGAAGTGAGGATAGAGTGTATGCATGTTCTAAAGAGTATTGTTACGGTTTTTGTGGTGATCCTTTAAGACAAATACGGGTAGGTGTGGAAGGTAGTATGGGCCATTACTATTAGAAGCACAGGACCCGTATGCATAGCAGGGAAGTCACAACCCCTAGGGTTTTGTTTGGGAATTGGTCTCCATGGTGTTATATGTGTTTTATCTGATATCTCCTGGTTTATTTTCAGTATGGAAATTACAAGACGATTTTAGGCAGGATCCGGATCAGGATCAGGAGCAGGTGGCCAGAATAGGCCAACATTGACTGAGGACTAGGTTTGAGAGATCATTTAGGAGGAGGTTGTTTCCCTCTTTCGGGAACAGTTACCAGAGATGTTTGGATCTATTAAGACCGCTATGTGTGGAGTACTTTGATAAGCGATACGCTGCACTTTCTGAGACTGCTACTGCTGCAGCCACCGCAACCATTGCTGCTGCTGGGACTGGAGCGGGGAGAGCCTTCCAGTACCGGGACTTCGACAATATAAAGCCCCTTGTATTTGATGGAGTTAAGGATCCGATCATAGCCATGAGGTAGTTTTTTGATGTCGAGGGATGTTTGTTCACTTGATCTTGCCCAACTAACCAGAAGGTCAAGTGCACTCTGAACCTTCTTCGGTTCGGAGCAAAGGATTGGTGGAGACTTGTTACTAGCTCGTATTCTCCTTAGCAGAGGGCTACTGTGACTTGGGAGCAGTTATCTATGATGTTTCGTTCTAGATATGTTCCACTGGTGGAGTGAGAGAGGCTGGCCCAGGAGTACTTGGATTTGAGACAGGGGACTGAGTCGGTGACAAAGATCACCAAGATGTTTACGGAGAGAGCCATGTTTTGCCCTAAGTTTGCTGCTTCTATGCAAGCTCAAATGACATGGTACTTGAGCATGCTCAAGATGGACATCTGAAAGTTGGAATCCACACAACTCTATGGTTCATTGGTGGAGTTGCAGGAGGCCGATAGGTGGAGCGAGATCGAGATGGAGCTCCAGACGAGTGAGCAGAGGCAGGCCCCGACGCAGTCGCAGCCTGTGTTGAAGCGGTTCAAGGCTACTGATGGTAGATCTGGGAGTCATAGGGGCCACACTTTTGGGAAGTGCGGCAAGGTTCATGATGGATCCTGTCGATCTTTCTTCGGGATACCACAAATATGGCAAGCAGGGCCACATTGTGAGGGACTGCCGATAGTAGGCTCCAATATCTGGCATTAGGATTTGTTGTCATAGGTGGGCCACATAAAAGCCCAATTCCCCTTGTTTGTTGCTAAGTCGGCATAGGCTCCAGCGTCGGCTACTCCGAGGATCACAGATGGGAATCAGGGTAGGGCGGAGCTCCCAAGGGCTCGAGGTCATGCTTTTCAGCTCACGGCGGAGGAGGACAGGGCGGTACTAGTCGTCGTGACCAGTATGTTTCTATTTATTATTTTTATTATATTTTTATGGTATGCGCATGTATATGCTCCTACTAGGTATGTTCTTAGTGAACCCTTTGCCTGCTCTTGTTTTATTTGACTTATGTGTGAGTTGGTCCTATGTGTCTCGATCATTTAGTAGGGAATTTGATATGCCTATTGGGGAGTTAGAGTGTCTGTTGCGAGTTTCTATCACAAACAAGCACGAGGTTTCTGCATCCAGTGTGTATCAGGGTTGTGTATTGGAGATCTTCGGGGTGCCTTATCCGATTGATGTGATTCCTATCCCCATGGGGGATGTGTGCGTGATAGTGGGTATGGACTGAGCTGGTTTGGTGCCATGATCGACTGCGAGGGCCAGCAAGTAGTAGTTCGAACCCAAAGTGGGGGAGAACTGGTTATCCATGGAGAAGGCGCCATGGTTGGTTCAGGGTTTAGTTCGGTAGCCAGGGCTCGACAGTATACTCAACATGGGTGTGCGGGTTATCTACCTTATGTGGTTGATACTCGAGATGGAGAGCAGACTTCAGTTTTAGAGGTACCAGTTGTCAGGGAGTTTGCCGATGTTTTCCCAGAGGAATTACCCGGTGTGCCTCCCGAGAGGCAGGCCGAGTTTAGGATTGATCTAGTTCCAAGTGCGGCTCCGATTCCAAGGAGCCATACCGCTTGGCACTGCCCAAGATGTAGGAGTTGTCCTCTCAACTTCAAGAGCTGTTAGGCAAGTAGTTCATCTGGCTGAGTAGTTCGCCGTGGGGAGCGCTGATACATTTCGTCAACAAGAAGGATGGTTCACACCGGATGTTCAAAGATTACCGGGAGTTGAACAAGTTAACAGTGAAGAATCGTTATCCCCTCCCGCAGATTGATGACTTTTTTGATTAGCTGCAGGGTGCATCTTGGTTCTCCAAGATTGATCTAAGGTCTGGGTATCATCAGGTGAGAGTAAGAGAAACGGACATGGAGAAGACCGCGTTTCGGACTCGTTATGGGCATTATGAGTTCGTGGTGATGCCATTTGGGCTCACCAATTCGCCTGCTGAATGTCCCAAAGATAATGACATAAATAATTTCGTTTTTAAATTAATAAATCGTTAATACATAACATTTCCATATAACCAAGGGAATCAAGATTTATCAAAAAAACATAAAATCAGAGTAAATCACAGAATGTGGAAACATGTGGTGTGTACCTTGTAATCATCCCGAGCTCTTCCATTTGAAAAAGGAGCACCTGAAACATAAATCCGAAATCGTAAGCACAAAACTTAGTGAGTTTCGCTAAGATACCATATACCTAACATACATAAATCAGATACTGGGCCACCGCCCTCCATCAGTCCTCGCCCGGTCTCGAGTCCCACTCGGCCTCAGGCCCCGCCCGACATCGAGCCCCGCTCGGATTATAGATCTGTCCGTCACTATGTCCCGCCTAACATTGGGCCCCGCCCGATACACATAAAATTATATAAGCATATAAACATATAACCTTACTAGCTCATGCAATAATCAAAAAAACTATAGCATACCATACGGTCATCGAGCCCGGCCGGGCATCGGGCCTCACCCGGTAAGCGTAAAAATATATACTAATAACTAGCATACAATATACTCATCATGGCCCACCTGGCATCAGGCCTTGCCCGGTAAACATACCATCTCATAACACTTGCAAGAGTTACACAGACATCTAGCATCCTAACATAAAAACCATGGGCCAACATTGGTGCCTTTGAACCGTTAAACCTAGTGAGGAGAGTCACCTTGCACTACCAAAACATATAGAAAATCCATGGCTGATGGCTGACATATCCCCGGACTATCAATATCAAAAAAACACCCAATTAACAATTGGGTTCCAGTTCATAACCATAAATCCATACTTAGGGTAAAAAGACCATTTTACCTCTAACCTAGATTGGTCCAAGACTAAGGCCCAAACTCATAATTTGAAAGGCCCAAAAGCCAAATAAAACAACCAAGGCCCAAATATGGCCTAATTTTCCAAATTGGGCCAAAACCCCTTACATGGGCCTTACCCTAAAGCCCAACCAATTTTCCCTGCCCAAAACACTTGCACTCAGATGGCCCATTAGGAACTCAGATGGCTTACTCGAATACGTTTATCCAACTGGTAGGATGTCCACTCATAGTTCTAGGCAGCTTTTGTCCTGAAGTTCATGGTAAGACTCATACTTGGTTCATCCATCATCTCCTTGTGTATACAAGTCGTATATAACTAAGATTTAAAAGACATTCGGATGGGTGACTCTGCCCCAGGTCCACAACCAGACAAGGAACATGAGATAGGGCGGAATCACACATCTTAAATATGTTGAATCTTAATTATATATCACTCTTGCGTATACACTTAGCAGTGATAGGTTAACGATATTTGTCTCTAGCCTCTGTGCTTGAACTTGACTTGTGTATGAGTGGTGTTCCTAGAAAGGCGAGGTACCCCTCGCATGGGTACTTCTGAGTTTTGAAACGAGAGACGATTCGAAGGTTCATGTCAAGTTTGTCGTTATAGATTGAAAGAATTTCGTTAGACGGTCGTTTAAAGCGAAGGGTCTTTACGTAGTACAGGAAATTGGTATGGTGAGGACAAAGCCAATACATTTCTAAAGACAACATCGAAACTTCTTATCGTAACAAATGTTAAGTCGATTTGGAAGAAGTGTTTGTTAGAACAATGAACTATTATATGTATATGTTTTCAGTACCTTCTAGTTTCATCCTTGTTATTACTACTGCAAACGTTTTGTACCATATTAAGGGAGTACTAGCAGTACGAGTGTTCATATAATTGAAACTGATTTATTTTCATAAGATGATCCCTAACAAGTCTTTCTATAATCACTTGGTGTATACATGTCATGTATAATTAAGATTGGAAAGACAGTCGACTGAGTAACTCTGCCCTAAATCCACAACCAAACAAGAAAAGGAAATAAGGTGGAACCACTCACTCTAAGCCTACCAATCTTAATTATAAATGACCCTAATGTTTACACTAAGCCATCATAGCTTATCTTCATGGGTTCTTAGTTTTTATATGAATGATGTATTTTGTTCAGACGAGAGTGTAATTTATAATTATTTATAAAAAGTTTAAATATTTTTATTGGGAAAACGTATCGTTGCTCATAGAGGTTCCGGGACAGTCTCTCTTGCGGTAATCATTAATACTCTTCCATCTCCGCCAACATTCTTTGTTATTGGAAAATCCCTTTTGAAGTGTCCAATTTCACCACACTCATAACATGCCGAGTTTATTCCAATACCAGGGACTTGGTTGAGGGGTTGTGTCGGTTCCCTACATAAACGAGCTGTATGCCCTTTCCTGTTACAGTTTCTACAGTGTAACTCTCGGCAGGCTCCATAATGATGGAAGTTACACTTGTTGCATTTTAGGCGAATCCCCACATATTGTCGTGCTGGCGTTGTCATGGCAGGTGTTGTAACAGCATGAACATCAACTATTTGTTGTTTCTTCGAGGGCTCTTGAGTTGGTTGTCCCTTTTTCCTACTCTCAGATCTTTGTTTATGGTCGCCCCCTTTTGATGGTTCAGGAACGGGGGTCATTATTCCTTGGCGAACCATATGGTCCACGAGTGTGTGTGCCAATTGCTTGGCACTGTCGAACGTGAGAGATTTTACAGCTATCACGTTTCCTTGAATATGAGGAGATAGTCCCCAGATGTATCTCTCTATCTTCTTGCTCTCCGAGGTAACCATCACGGGGCATAATACCGCTAGATCACTAAATCTATTTGTGTAGGTTACTATGTCTGAACCTGTCATGGTAAGCTCCCACATTTCTTGCTCTAGTTTTTGTACTTCGCCCCTCGGGCAGTACTCCCCTAGCATCATTGTGTTTAGGCTTTCCCAGCCCATTAAGTTAGCCACTGCAAGGGTCAGTGACTTGACATGGCCATTCCACCATGTCAGGGCTCTCCGAGAAAGTGCAGACAACAAACTTGACTTTACTCCCTTCTGGGCACGTGCAAATTTCGAAAACTAATTATGTTTTCTCCAACCATTGCATTAGAGCAATGACTCCTCCATTTCCACTAAAGGATTTGGGTTTGCAATTCATGAAGTCTTTATATGTACACTCCCTAAGGAGTCCGTGGCTATTTCCATAGTTAGATTGGTTGGCACCACTTCCCGTTCCATTGGTACCACTTGCGTGGATATGAGACAAGGCGGCTGTTACGGCGGCAGTCACCGCAGCCTGGAACATAACGGGATCATACTGTGGAGGTGGATTTGTTGTCGTGTTGTTATTATGCCTGATATTTCTACGAGGCGGCATCTTTCTGTCATAGAGTTTAAAGATGAAAGGTTGGTAAGATATCGGTAGTAGTTATAAATCGAATTTCATAAGAATTAGGTTATTGTAGTTTAAGTGTATCATGCTCCGAAAGTATTTTGAAATCAATTCATAATAGAAGTCTATGTGAAAATAAACTTATGAATTTTTTAATAGTGACTAACCTTACTGAAATTTCATGACTTGATTTGCAGTTATTAGCTATGATGAAAGGCATGATAAACCTAACACAGAATGTGAGTAGTGTAATCACTGACTTACTAAGTTAAATTAGCTTCTTAGTTATTAATGTGATGCATACGGTACTCTCTAGTTTGTTCCTGATAAGGTAAGGTTTGTTAGTGATCTCTCTAGTGCCTTTCTCTTCGTCCGATCCTTTCTCAGAATTCTCCTTGTGAACCATCTTTCGCTTCTGTCTCGACTCTTTTGTTGGCTGTTTACGATGTCTAGGTTTGTCGGTTGTGTGAGAATGGACGTGTCTAACGGATCTACGAGATTAATAAAACATTTTTATTAAAAATAATTTTTTTGCGAGGGTGATCCTTATCAGTCCTTCTATAATCACGTAGTGTGTACAGATTATATATAATCCAGATCAAATAAACCTTCGAATAAGTGATTCTACTCGAAAACCACAACCAAACAAGGAACAGGAAGTAGAGTGAAAATCACCAATTCTAAGTGTATAAAAACTCAATTATATATAACCTTAATGTTTACACTTAGTAATTATAGACCTACCAGTAAGGGTCTTTTTAGTTTTTCACATAAGTTATTTATAGTACCTAAAAATACTCCTATAGTATTTTTACAGTTTATGTTTGATTCTAGGATTCCTTTGTGTATAGGGTTGGTAAGTTTTAGCCTTGCTGCAACACCGCTATCACTCCTAAACACATGTTTGTTGTATCTCAAATAAATATAGTTGATCAAACTATATTTATCCCAGATATGATTACATAATTGTCTAGGTTTGACTGTAGTGTCCAGCATCCAAATACTTCTGTTTTGTTCTTCTTGTGATACTTGTTCTAGTAAATATATATACTTTTATAAAATATTGTTATATTTTAAAGTATAATTCTTGGTCAGAGTGTTTTAGTCCTATTGTATTTATAGTTGTATATCTTTTATAGGTTGAAATACTTAGTTCACTATAAACAATGCTCTGATACCAATCTGTCACACCCCCAAACCGGAACGACGAAAACGTTCGGGGGCGGAGGACGTCATGTAGGTATCACAACACATGCATCATAGTAATCAAAGTAACAACAACCATTGTATTAATAATATAAAGTTTACATTTTGTTCAAAACATTTCATAATCTACATTAAAACTTATAGCAAAAGATAAGACGTAAAGCTCCATCTTCACAACTCCTGAGAGAGTACCTGTCTACTAATGATCCTGAGAATACAAGTGGTTTGAAAGTGTATCAACATTTAAGTTGGTGAGTTCATAAGTGTTTTTGTTATAAAAAGTATATTCTTTGTTGTTTGGAAAAGTTCGCCTATTCCTCCAGAAAATCCTTTATTTTCTTAATGAGTAATACGACTGTAACTGCTCCTTCTGTGATCATTTAGTGAATACAAATTATACATAATACAGATTGATTAGACAGTTGAATGGGTGAATCTGCCCTAATTCCACAACCAAACAAGGAACATGAAGTAAGGCGGAAGTCACACATTCCACTGTCTACTGGATCTTTATTATGTATATAACCCTAGCGTATTCACCAAGTAATCACAGAATTAACATTTATGGTCCTTTTGGATATGATGAATGCGTTTCTTTCAGAAAATCCTATATTTTCTTGGTAAAATGGTAACCACAATAGTTCCTTCTATAATCAATTAGTTTATACTAGCTATATATAACCTAATATCGAATGGACAGTTGAATGTGTGTATCTGCCCTAAGCCCACAACCAAACAAGGAACAGGAAGTAAGGCGAAAGTCACACATTCCACTGCCTATCGGATATTACTTATATAAAACTCTGACGTATAAACTAAGGAATTATAGAATTAACCATTAAAGGTCCTTTATGTTATACTAGTTTGTAAATAAGTGTTGAACCTCTTGTAATATGTTCCTGGTTCCACTTACTCTATTCTAAAACATTGCTTTCACTAATGATTGTTATTGTTTTCAGAAAGTTAAATCGAAATCTGTTTACCTTTAAAAATAACGGTGTTTACCATAGAAAATCTTATATTTTCTATAAAACCGACTTGTAATATGTTCCTGGTTCCACTTACTCTATTCTAAAACATTGCTTTCACTAATGATTGTTATTGTTTTCAGAAAGCTAAATCAAAATCTGTTTACCTTTAAAAATAACGGTGTTTACCATAGAAAATCCTATATTTTCTATAAAACCGACTTGTAGTCTTAATCGTTCTAAGACCGTAAAGCATAAGTATAATTACCATACTTAGCTTAATGATACCTAATTTTGTTTATCAGTAACACTAGCTAAAGATGTGAATGCCTTGAAAACTCGATGTGACGATACTACCCTCCTATGATCACTTAGTACATACGAGTTGTATAATACCGAGATCGAACATATAGTTGAATGGGTGAATCTGCCCTAAGCCCACAACCAAACAAGGAACAGGAAATGAGGCGGAAGTCACACATTCCACTGTCTATCGGACTTGAATTTTATCTAACCCTATTGTATATACTGAGTAATCATATAGTTAGTATCCCTTGAGACTGTTAAAGAGAAAGTATATCTTTATGTAACTAATTAGTTAATACTATTGTGAATATTCAGTATAACCATACTAATACATAGTCAGTCCCGTATAGATCTATACACTAACTCACACTCTCCTTTAAGGAGACTCAGGTTATAATTAAGATTCGAGCGGGTACCATGAGTGGTACAACAAGTGGTTCACGATCCTGTATTAATTAGTTTGCATAAAGTGAAAAACCCTTTTGTAATTAACATGTAATTTCGTAAAAATATCACTTTGTTCCATAAACAATACCTATTATAGTTTATAAGTTTATTTCCATGTCTTAACGTGGACTTAGTAAAACAGTTCATATAATCCATAAAGTATACCTATTATGGTTTACAAGTTTATTTCCATGTTTTAACAAGTTTCGTGTTTAAATTTATATAAATGGTAAGAAAAACATAACAAGTAAAATTATATTTTTAAACACAAGATTTCTTGTGTTCTACTTGTATTCCCCCCCCTCCCCCCCCTTAAAACATTTAAAAATCTCGGAAAATATGGGGGTATGAAATCACCTTTTGTGAATGATTCGATTGAAGGTTCGGTTTAGGATGTTATTTCCTCAAGTCAGATCCCAAAACAAATGAGTCCTATAAGTATTACATGCAATATATATGTATACTTTTAGTGAATATAATCACAAATATGATAAGGAAATGGACTAATTTGTAAGTTTAATTTGCAAATAAGAGTGTTAGAAGAAAAATGGAAGGCTGATTGGAGTTTACGGCCAGAGGATGTTGATGTTCTTGGGTTTTCGGCCACCTTTAAGTGTGTGTTCTTGGTGTTCTTGGTGAAACAAAGAAGATTCAAGGGTTTTCGACCCAAATTATGGAGATTGGAAGTGTTTCTCAATTGATTACAAGATCAAGATGTGATTGTTACAAGATTCTAGGTTGAATTCAAGAGAATTTCGCATGTTCTTGAGGAGAGATGAGGTTTTCGGTTGATGATAGTTAAGAGAAAAAGCATGAGTTTTTGGTTGGAAGGTGTAGAATGAAGGAAAAATCAGTCAAACATATATATACATAAGAGATTTCGGCTGTAAACACTTCCCGAAGAGTTCACGGCTGCGAACGGTTTTCGGCTCTCTTCGGTTTGCGGTACAAAGAAAAAGAAAGAAGAAAAAGATGCGAGGGTTTTCGGCTATTGAGAGAATCCTTGGTTTTTCTTAGATTTTCACTTCTAATTTATACAACACTTTTACTAAGTGTTTAAATGTATCAAAATATTAATTTAACTATATTAATTTAATAAAACAACCAAGTTAACTTTTATTCACCACGTTTGACTTTAGTTGACCTTGGGTTGACTTTTGTTGACTTCAAAAGTCTAGAAAATGACGGGTTGTCACACCCCAAAAGAGCCTAACTTCAAGATAATGCATTATACACCAAATGGACACAATCTCAAACATTGGGGATTCCAAACCCTAAAGGAGGCAACTTTATGAGTCTAGAACCTCAGAAACACCAAGAGTGGCAACTCATAGCTCCAGGAGTGGTACCAAACCACTAGATCTCATTCTTGGGGCCAAAAAGGAACCAAAACTTATACAAATAGATCTAAGCCAACAATGAACAAGTTCATAGCTTTTTACCTCAAACAAGCTGGAAATGAAGTAGATAATTAGGATCCATAAGCTCTTCCATGATCCACAACCTTGCACCAAACTCCATCTTCTTGAAAATGACCCAAAAAGACCAAGATACACATGATGAGCTGAAAAACACCACCATGGAGGCTAGGGAACGATTTCTATGGTTTTGGGGACTTAGAGGCTGGTAAAGAGGTCAGCCCTAAAGACTTAATGTGCTTATATAGGGTACAACATCAAAATTAGGTTTTTCCTTTACCCCTCATATGCCCCGCGTAGTCTTCGTACGCCCAGCGTACGAGGTCTCGCACCCTCGATCCAACCCTCACAGTACGCTAAGAGTACACCACATTACGCCTCACGTACCACCCTTCTCAACAGTATGCCCTGCGTATTAGGGTTTCCTCTTAAACCCTTAAGCACTTCGAAGGCCATAAATTCTTCGTTATAAATTCGATTACGATGATCCTTATATCCATGAAAAGATAACAAGAAGCTCTACGATTTAATCAACCCATACCTACCTTACAATATCCTGAAAAAATATCCAATTTCTTTAAAATCTCGAGCTAACATATTACTGAAATACCCTTTCGCTCCAAAACACAAATCGGACAACTGGATCATCTAAATTACATCATGCACCTCCAAATGAGCTTACTTCTCAATTCTTTAAGGGTCCCAATTCTGCTAATACCCAATCCCTGATTACCACCATGAAATGGGAAACGATTCGAAACAGGGCGTTTATAACTCTTCCCCACTTAAATTAGTGTTAGGTCATAAATCATAGTTTATACTTTGATTTTCATAAGCTATTAGAGTTCTCGGTCTAGGACCGAAAACACCATGTTTTGGTGTTGTTTGGACCGAAATCACATGTTATTTCGGTTAGGCTTAATGTTGTCTTGTTTGGGTTTTGAGCTGGTCCTTTGTTATTAGGTCTAGGTATATATAGTGTTATTTTAGCCTTGTAAAGTGTGAGAGACGTTTTTGGGGTGCTCCACAAGCCTAGAACACGTTCAAGAGAAAAATAGAGAGAAAACAAAGTGTAATCGTGAATCTTATGTACCCAAGTATTCATCAATAATAGTGTGCATTGAAGATTAATCATCTTGTTCTCATTCCATATTACATCTTGCATCATTCACTAGATTGGGATTCCACACCATCATAGTGAATCTGATTGATACATAGCGATTTGGGGTTTTACAATTGGTATCAGAGCAAGGATCGGTATCAATCGAATTGGCAAGATATTAAACTTTTCTTGGATTTTTTCTTGGAGTTTCTTGCGTTTTTGTTTTATTTTGGACAAAATTTTGGCTGTTTGTTCTTCGTGTTCTTCGTATTTTTGAGTTTTTAATCGAGTTTAGCTTTGAAATTGGAAAATTTCATGTTTTTTTCAATTTCTGCGAGGTCTTCGGTCATAATCCTCGGTGCTCTCGGCGGCGACCTCATATTCGGTTAGGGCTTCAGCAGATCTCGGTGGCCAGCAACGATTTTGGTTAAGGCGCGTGTTCTCGATTAGGGTGTGAAGATTCTCGGTGCGTGATCTCGGTCAGCTCCGCTTCTCGGTCAGACTTCTCGGTCAAGCAGTTCTCGGCCTGGTTTTTGGATTGAGTTTATTCGGTGCGAGCCTTCTCGGTCAAGCAGTTCTCGGCCTAAAAACCAAGTTTTCGGATTAAAAGCCTCGTTTTCGGTCCAAAAGCCACGTTTTCGATCAAATAACCTCGTTTTCGATCATAAAGCTTCGTATTTGGTCAAAAAGCCATGTATTTGGTCAAATACCCTCGTTTTTGGTCTTGAAGCTTCATTCTCGGTCTAGAAAATTTTGTTCTCGGTCAAGGTTATTCTTTGGACAAAAATTTTGACTTTCAAGTTTGACTTTCGAGGATTCAAATCAAAGGGCATTTATTCTGGTTTTTGGTCAACAACAAATTACTAAATCATATTCATTTTGGTAAATTATGAGTACTTAAAACAACATAAAAGAGGTAAGTGAAACCTCATGTTCTCAATCATGTTAAGCTAAAATTAAATGTTATCGCGATCAACATGAGTTATTAATTAGGGACATAGAGGACCTTAAATATGAACAATATACTCTCAGAAAGGCCCAAAAACCCTTGAAAGAAAATATTTTAGGCCCAAACCAAAGATCTAAAAAGAATTAGGGAAGAATACAACACTAAATGTGAACACTACGATTATGCTAAAGAGGAGATTGCAAAGTTAAAAGTCGAACTTGATGCATTAAAAGCTAAATATAAAGATGCTGAATTTAACTTTAAGAAATTTGACGTGTCAAGTGAGGTAGTTGTGTCCATGATTGAAAAACAATTAAAATTTAAAGATAATCCAAATAACGGTCTAGGGTATCACAATATTCCACCTCCCTTTAATGATAACTATACCCCGCCCCTTGAAACCAATGAGGTAGAGACACCTGCTCAGTATGGCCAGCCCCCTATACCAGCTTCAATTAAGACTAAATAATCCGGGCTAACTGAGAGTATTGAGGTGAGCGATACTAATACTTCTACTTCATGTGCAGGAAAAGTAGTGGAAGATGAGAACAAGGAGAACAAAAATAATTCTAGTTCTGTTAATTTTGTTGTTTGTCTAACCAATGTCTCTTTGAACTCTGAATTTGTTGCTTCTAATTTTGTTACTTCTAATAAACCTGCTGTTGGTAAATACAGGCCACCAAAACAAGCGAAACAGACTGCTTGCTATAAGTGTGCATGTGGGAACTGTAACACCCATAAAATTCAAGCCAATTTAAAACTTTTTAAAACATTTAAAACCATTAAGTTATTACAATTTGTTTTCAAAATAGGTTAAACATCAGAGTATCCCCAAAATCAAATCATGAAAATATAAGGAGGTGCATGATCACGCCTTCGCCTTGCTGCGATCATCAGAATTACCTGAAATATAATCAACAACTGTAAGCTCGAAGCTTAAAGAGTTTCCCCAAAATACCAATGCCATACAATCATAATCATATAATATAAACAAACAACACGCATAATGAGCCTTCAGCCTGACTGGACCGCCTCACAGGCCTTCAACCTATCTGGACTGCTCTCTGAGCCTTTGGCACGTCTGGATTGCCTCGCATGGCCTACAGCCTATCCGGACCACTCGCCGGGGCTTCGGCCTGACTGGACTGCCTCACAGGGCCTTCAGTCTACCCGGACCGCCCTGGGTATGTTGGCCTTCAGCACAAAGCAGGACCGCCTCAACCCAACCCCCAATCAAACAATCATGTGCACATAAATATCATATGCTAGCATATATAACAATTAAACCGATCTAACAGATCACTAATTATAGTAACATCCTATAACCAGGATACAAACCTAACCGGTCACTAACATAGCGTCATCCTATATACAAGGATACCGACCTAACCAGGTTACTAAATACATCATCATCCTAACTACCAGGATGTAAATCAATAAGCATATCAGGAAATAACTCGGATACAAATCTAAAATGGGTCGACATTGGTTCCTTAAACCCTGTTGAACTAGTGAGGACAACTCACCTCACAAGTAGTGTTGAACTGGACTAAAAGTCTCTGATCGCTGTCTCACCGAAAATCCCGAACTATCCAAAATAACAATTACTAAGTCAACACATGGGGTATCAATCTTGACTAAGGTTCCACATAGTCCATTTTGCCTTTTTTCTACTTTGGGCCAAGGCACAATTATCAAATCCACTGCCCAGAAGTCCATATACTTAAGGCCCATTATTGGCACAATTTTCCGAATTGAGCTCCAACTCCCAAATCGACCTCATTTAAGATCTATTACAATTAATGGCCCAAAAAAACTTTTATTCAGAAAGGCCAGCAAGGCCCATGTCAAACTGGCCCAAAAAGGAGCCCAATCCCAAAGCCCAAATCGTCAAAAGCCCAACAGAGGGCGTACGCGGGGCGTACTCCTCTGGTACGCTGGGCGTACTTCCATTTTGCGTTGACCACTATCGGGGTGGTTGACTCAGTATGCTGGGCGTACAGAAATTACACGGGGCGTACACGAGGTTTTGCCAAAACCCTAATAAGTTCTTCATGGCTTAAGCACTTTGGTCCAAACTCCAGATCCATCAACCAAATGTGCCTTAGAACCATAAAGTCTTGAACTTTAAGACTTTGGACGTCCAGAAAGTTCCTAATACACGGTATTAACCCATTAAGACCTTCCTACTACATGCATGGGACACTTTCAACCATTAGGACATCATTTTTATCACTTAGGAGCCTCTCTAGGGTCTGAAAGGACAGTTTATTTCGTTCAAATCATAACCTGCACCAACTTAGGACTTTTGGGACAAGAAATGGTTCCATTAAGCTAGCATGGCAAGATCTACATCATACAAGCATAAAGTTTGGAGCTTTTTACCTCCTGGTGCTTCTAGAGCACAAAGAAACCTCAGATCTACAAGCTTGTCTTCCTTCCCCAACTTCTTGATGCAAGACCTTCTTCTCAAACTACTCAAAATACCCATTTTTAACTCACACACTCAAGAAAGGGGTTAGGGTTTAGGGAAAAAGGCTCAAAACTATAGAGGCTGAGATGATGGAGGGTTTTGAGCTCATAAGGATGTTTATATAGCACTCAAACCCTAAATATTAGGGTTTCCATCTGACGCGAGTACGCCCAGCTTACTAGGGCATGCATAGTACTCTTAGCGTACCTTATGTATGCTTAGCGTACTAGTTGTGTTCTCAAAGTTGTAACTTTAGTCCTTAGGCTCCTCACGGGTCGACTCGTCTAACCCCAAGGACTACAAATGACAAAATAATAATAGAAGAGAGGATTCGGAAATACCTGCAAAGTCTCGGGATGTTACAACTCTCCCCCACTTGACCTAGACTTCGTCCTCGAGGTCTGCTGTTGCAAATAGATATAGATAATGCTCCCGCAGCCCAGACTTTGGCTCCCAAGTACACTCAGATCCCTTCCGATGCCGCCACTGTACCTTTACCAGAGGTATCTCCTTGTTGTGCATAACCTTTATCTTCCTCTCCAAAATAGCCACCGGTTGTTCCACATAGTTTAGGCGCTCGTCAACCTGAATATCATCCAACGACACTACCACATCCTCGTCTGATATGCACTTCCACAACTGCGAAACGTGGAAAGTGCTATGAATCTGACAAAGCTCCTCCGGAAGATCCAATCTATATGCCACCTTGCCAACCTTGGCAATAATCCGGAATGGTCCAATTTATCAGGGACCCAACTTCCTCCTCTTTCTGAAGCGAATCACACCCTTCCAGGGTGAGACCTTCAGGATTACCTTGTCACCCACCTGAAACTCCAGCTCAGATCGGCGCCTGTCAGCGTAACTCTTCTACCGACTCTGAGCGGTCTGTTGTCGCTGCCTGATCTGCTGAATCCTCTCGGTAGTCTGTAGAACTACCTTCGTCCGTACCATCACCCTATGACCGATCTCACCCCAACAGACTGGCGTACGACATCTCCGTCCATACAACAGCTCATACGGTGGAGCACCAAGACTGGAATGAAAGTTATTGTTGTAGGAGAACTCTGCAAGGGGTAGGTAGGAGTCCCAGCTCCCACGAAAGTCAATAACGCAGGTTCTCAGCATATCCTCGAGATTCTGTATGGTCTGCTCACTCTGGCCGTCTGTCTGCGGATGATAGGTTGTGCTGAAGTGCAGATGTGTGCCCAATTCCTCATGGAACTTCTGCTAGAAACGGGAGGTGAACCGAACGTCTCGATCTGAGACAATAGAGACTGGCACCCCATGGCGAGCAACGTTCTCGCGTATATACACGTCGGCCAGCTTCTCGGCCGATGAACTCTCCCGTATCGCTAAGAAGTGGGTGCTCTTGGTCAATCGGTCCACGATGACCCAAATAGCGTCATTGACATTCGCCCTCCTCGGCAGCTTGGTGATAAAATCCATCGTGATCTGCTCCCATTTCCACATGGGAATCTCCAGAGGCTACCGCTGGCCATGCGGCCTCTGATGCTGGGCCTTGACCATCCGGCAAGTCAAGCACCTCTCAACATACCATGCAATCTCTCTCTCTTCATGCCTGGCCACTAGTAGCTCAAACGCAAATCCCGGTACATCTTGGTGTCCCCCGGGTGAATAGAGAACCGAGACTTGTGAGCTTCCTCCAGATCAATCTGTCTGACCCCCCAGACATCAGAACCCAGACCCGACCATAACGGGTAAATAATCCCCGGATATCCTGCACAAACCGGGTGTTCTCACCCCTAATCTTCTCAAGCTTCAAATTTTCATGACGCATACGCTCAGCCAAAGCTTCTCTGATCAAGCTCACAAGTGGAGAATCCATCGATATCCTCATACATGTCACTGGAGTAGAAGATCCAGCTGACTTGCGGCTTAGAGCGTCCGCAACCACGTTCGCTTTACCTGGGTGGTAAAGGATCTCACAGTCATAGTCCTTGACTACATCCAGCCACCTGCCCTGTCATCCATTATGTGTCCCAAACTCTTGCGGTCCGTGTATATGGTATAGCGGACCCCATAGAGGTAATGTCTCCAAATCTTGTAAGCGAATACCACCACTCCCAACTCTAGATCATGAGTAGGGTATCTCGTCTCGTGCGGCTTCAGCGACCGCGACACGTAGGCTATCACCCGTCCTCTCTGCATGAGGACCGCTCCCAGTCCCGTGATGGATGAATCACAAAACACTACAAAATCCTCAACTCCCTCTAGGAGAGTCAAGACTGGAGCCTCGCAAAGTCGCTGTCTGAGGGTCTCAAACGCCCTCTGCTGCTCAGGGCCCCACTGGAAATTAACGCCTTCCTCGTCAGACAAGTGAGGGGTACTGCAATGTTGGAGAAATCCTGTATGAATCTCCGGTAGTACCCTGCCAATCCCAAGAAGCTCCCGATATCCGAGGGAGATTTCGGAACCTCCCACTGCATAACAGCCTCGATTTTGGCTCAGTCGACAAAAATCCCCTCCTGGTTAACGAGATGTCCAAGGAACTGAACCTCTCGTAACCAAAAATCTCACTTTGAGAACTTTGCATAAAGCCGTTCTCGACTCAAAACTCCCAATAGCTCCCGAAGATGCTCCTCATGCTGCTCTCGGGTCTTGGAGTACACCAAGATATCGTCTTTGAACACAATGATCGAGTGATCGAGCATCGGTCTGCAGACTCGATTCATTAGGTCCATGAATACTGTCGACGCATTGGTGAGCCCAAACGGCATCACCACGAACTCGTAATGTCCATAACGATTCCGGAACGCGGTCTTCTCCACGTCCTCCTCCCTAACCCTGAACTGATGGTACCCGGACCTCAGGTCTATCTTGGAGAACCAAGATGCTCTGTCCAACTGATCGAAAAGATCATCTATCATTAGGAGTGGATAATGGTTCTTCACCGTCAACTTGTTCAACTCCCGGTAGTCAATGCACATCCGGTGTGAACCATCCTTCTTCCTGAAGAAGAAAATCGACACTCCCCACAGAGAACTGCTCGGACGAATGAACTGCTTGACCAGCAGTTCCTGCAGCTGTGACAACAACTCCTGCATCTCTGGTGGTGCCAACCAGTACGACGCCTTGGCAATAGGGGTCGCACCTAGCACTAGGTTGATTCTAAACTTGACCTGCATCTCCGGAGGCACTCTGAGTAACTCCTTCGGGAACACGTCACCAAACTCCCGGGCCACTGGAACCTCTGAAATGGAAATCAGATCCCTAACCCGCGTATCCACCAAATACGCTAAATAACCCGTACACCCGTGCTGAAAGTACTATCGAGCCTTGGCAGCTGAACAAAACCCTGATCCCAATCAGGTACCCTCACCGTAGACAATCAGTTCTCCCTCACTTAGGGTTCGACCTACCACTCGCTGACCCTCTCAGTCAATCATGGCACTGAAGCGACTAAACCAGTCCATACCCACGATCACACACACATCCCCCATGGGTATCGGGATCAAGTCTATCAGGAAAGATACTCCGAAAATCTCCAACACGCAACCCCGATAGACGGAAGAAGCAGAAATCCCCTGTTCCTTAGCGATAGAGATGCTGTCACACCCCCAAACCGGAACGACGAGAACGTTCAGGGGTGGAGGATGTCATGTATAGTACCACTACAATTGCATCATAGTACTCAAAGTAAACACAACCATTACATTGAAATATAGATTTGTACATCTGTTTGTTATAAGATTTGTATACATCAAAAATATCAAAAGTATAAAGACGTGACTCTATATGCTCCGTCTTCTCAAAAGCTGCAAGAGTACCTGTCTACTGATTTCCTGAGAATACAAACGGTTTTGAAAGAGTAGCAGCATAAAGCTGGTGAGTACATAAGCATGTTTTTGTAATAAAAACATGTCATTGAATCTGTAAAATGTTTGTATGATTACCAAGAAAATCCGATATTTTCTAACATATATGTTTGATACTGTGTCCTGTAGTAGTGTATAATGTATTAGTTTGTATGTATGGATACCACCATACAATCTCAACTCGGTGAGTTGTTCTTGGGACTCGGCGAGTTTGAGGCTTGAGTCCCCAATCTGTTGAGGTTCAAAGGAACCCAGTTGTGCGAGGGGTTTTAGAGGGGTCTGGGGGAGTGACCCAACGTATTAGACTTAGCCATAGACCTGGGAATCATAGGACTCGACGAGTGCACGAGCCGACTCGGCGAGTCCAAGGCAATCTCCCAACTCTTGAAGATGAACTCGACGAGTTGTTCATACAACTTGGCGAGCCACGGACTGGACTTGTTCACAGGATGAGGATAAACTCGACGAGTTGTTCATACAACTCGGCGAGTCGGATGAAGGATCATTCGATGTTGTTTTAGAGGGAGAACTCGTCGAGTCGTTGCTAAACTCGACGAGTAGAGCCGGGAAGGAGGACTGATGAAAGGATAGGGACTCGACGAGTTGGCGGCCCAACTCGGCGAGTCAGGTCAACTGGAAGTTGACTTTGACTTTGACTTTGACTTTGACTTGGCCAGGGGTAAAATAGTCATTTTACCCTAAGAGTAGTTATCAGCTTCTGACTGAGTGTTTTATGGGAAATATAGCCGGAGTATCACCGGAGCAGCAACAGATAGAGATCTCTCACCCAGTTTATTAGCAGTCACTTGTGCGAGGTGAGTTACCTTCCAGTAGCGATGGGTCTACGGCCACAATGCCGACCCACCAGTAGGAGTCGTATGTTAGATGATTGTCTTTGTGATATTCATCTAGGTTTGCTACTACCTGATATGTTATGTGCTAGTATGATATGATGTTATATGCTAGTAGCAGAAGGGGAAATAGTCCCTAAAAATTAACGGTCGATATGGCCAAAGGGGGGTAGTCATACCCATTCATGCTAGATAGATTATGATTATGAGATATATGTTATGTGGTAGTAGTAGAGGGGTGAAATAGTCCCCAGTATCCGGTCGAAAGGACCGAAGGGGAGGCCAGCACCCAGATATGTTAGGTAGTATCCGGTCGAGAGGACCGAAGGGGAGGCCAACACCTAGATATGCTAGGCAGTATCCGGTCGCAAGGACCGAAGGGGTAGGTCGGGCACCCAGATATGCCTGACGGTATATGTATGTTATGTGACTGTATGGTATGTGGTATGATGGGGGAACTCACTAAGCTTCGTGCTTACAGTTTTCAGTTTTGTTTCAGGTACCTCTTCAGCGAAGGGGAAGGAGTCAGCGCGGTAGTTGTACATCATACACACACATTGGATTTCCGCATTACGAGATTTCTTGGGATTGTACTCTGATAATGTTACTATTTTTATGATATGATTTTCAAACATGAGATTATGGTTTACTAAATGATATGACTTAATGATGTTTTCTGATAAATGTCTTCCAAATCGTTATACTAAAATTGAAATTTTTAGACTCGAAATTTGGGATGTTACAAGTTGGTATCAGAGCCCTGGTTTGAGGGATTCAAACACACCCTCGGGGGTGTTTGGACTCAAACCGAGGGATTAAAAGATTTTTACAAGGAAAATGGTTTTCTAAAATCTAAGTTAAAGAGTTTTGAGAAAGAACATGGTGTGTGATGTGCGCGACCGGCCGAGCTCAAGTAAGTTTTTCCCCAAAGTACCCATACAAGTCTATGTTATGATTATCAGTTCAGTAGAACAGCATGCTAGATTAGGACTAAGGATCTAGGAAGGATGCCTTATGTTCCTGTTATTTGTGTTTCATCTTAATGAGAATTTCATGCTAGTATTGAGTAGACAGTGTAGGATAGCCTGCTTAGGTTATGCCTGGTTATATGAGCTTATATCGCATGCTAGTACAGATTATTGTTATGTGGATAGGATTGATTGAGTTTGTTCCCTTTTTGTCTGAATGCTGCTTGCTTTGTGCTTTGTGGGACTCTGAGTGACGGGAATTAGCTATTAGGTGAATACGTTAAAGTCACATGTGATCAGGGTTGAATAATCTTAGAGGATTGGATTTTACCCTATTTCGCAGCTATTGTTTGAGTCCTAACCATTGTAAGGATGAGTCCCTTACTCGAAGGATTATTCGAGCCTCGTTGCATGTGATAGTATTTAGGTAATGGCTAATTGGCATTATGAGGAGGCCTTCGGCAGCTGAGGACTGGTTTGGGTCAGAGATTTCCCTAGGGCAAGCCTAGGATGAGAGTAGCAGAGAGCAGTGGTAATAGAAGAGACTCGGTGGAGTCAAAGCAGTTCTTGAGGAAAGTACGGATAGATGTGGAAGGTAGTATGGGCCCGTACTACTGAAAGCAGAGGATCCGTACTTGAATCGAGGAAGGCTGAGATAAGACCGAGGAACATGTAGTAGATGTGATCCCTCTAGATATATCAGTATCACTGACGGTTGTCATCATGTATTGCAGAATGGTGGTACTACGTTCGAGGCCAGCAGTTGGCAGTTCAGGAGAGGGATCGGGTTCGGGTTCAGGTTCCGAACCAGTGGATGAGAGACTACGCAAGTTCATCGCGTCAGAGATCACTAGAGGCATCCTTGATGCGACCCCAGTTATCTTTGGGTCGATCAAGGAAGGGATAGTAGAGCTGATGGAGGATCGCCTCAGGGCGTTCAGGAGTGACATGGCGACCAGCCAGTCAGGATCACGCACACTGTCCTTCAAGGACTTCAGGGGCAGTGGTGCGCTGGATTTCCATGGGGCGAAGGACCCCATTGCTGCCAGACAATGGATTGCAGACATATAGTCTACACAGCTGACTAGCTTCTGCCCTGAGGGGTCGAAGGTTCGATTTGTTGCAGGATGCCTGAGGGACAGGGCAAGAGATTGGTGGGAGTCGGTTGGGGACTCTTTGGGAGCCTCAGCTATTGAGGCTATGACATGGCTGGATTTTGTGACACGGTTTAGGACTGAGTTCGCACCTGCGGTGGAGCTTCAGCAGTTGGCCCGGGAGTTCTTGGATATGAGACAGACGACTGTGACATCCCCAATTTCATGGCCAGAAAAGACCGATTTAATTTATGCTTTTAATGTAAAATCAGAGTAATCCTTTGATTAAAAGAGTTGCAGAATTTGTTCCCAAAACAAAATATGATAAAACAAAATTTATCAAAGCATTTCTTAAAGAAATGTATTTTCATTATTACAAAATCTCGGGATGTCATGTTCCGATACAGACCAAAAGCATAAACAATACAAAATAGACCTTACGACAGTTATATACAACTACTGGTCTATAAACAAAAACATCTTCACAAGTCATCCAACTTATGCTCTCGTGCCACTACCTGTAATACAAAGACAAACTGAGTGGGTCAGGCTTGGGAGCCTGGTGAGCATATAGGGTTTTCAACCCACAATAAATAATTATATTAATTTCATCAACCAACAATAACCCAATTACCCATTCCCGTTATCCTCACTTTATGTCCCTAAAACAACTATCACAAGGGACCTAGCCTAAGGATTTTCATCGGGGCGACAACACTGCTTTGGGGGTTTCCCAGCAATTTATGTCAAATAAGGCAACCATGGGGGGATGGAGTACAGCAAATGAACATCCAAGTTCATTAACACCTACAGGTTATGAGCCTGCTAGCGTTCCACTGCACTGTCTAGAAAGGTCCGTGGTCGTCATCTAAACTCTGCTAGATGACTGAATCAGCAACAACAATGAGGCCTCTCATCATTTTATTTCATCACACACCAACTGTCTACCCATGTTCTACCCAACATATTAGTAGATAAAATATATACATTTATATACAGCTTAAAACCTGTACAAAACATCCATTCAACAACTAGTTCAAATACACAAATAATATATAAGCACATAGCACATATTTTATAAATAATACTTCATATCTATGCGTTAGAAGAAAACGAATATACACTCACTTGATAAGACGATGATCGGACATCACCTCGTCTCTTAAAACAGTCTTTTCCGATAAAACTGGGACGTTTTCTCCAAAACCGGGCTTTACACAGGCAGAGTCTCGGCTCAGAAACTTTACTTCTCGGGATCCTCGGGGCTTCGGGACTTGCTTCGGGTGTCGGGAATGAAACCGGGGCTTCGGGGGTAAAGCTTGCACGTAAAACGAGTGAGGGAGAAAGAAAGGAGCAACCAAACTCGGCAGCCCACGACTTCTATTTATAGGGGCTGAAACCCCGATTTACGTTGGGCGTAAATCCTAACTACGCTGGGCGTAATGCCTCTGCAAGCAGTACGCTGGGCGTACTTCGGTTACGCTGGGCGTACTCTTCGGATAAGCTTTGGTATGCGTGCCTCGAACTTCAAAAATTCATAACTTTCGCATACGAGCTCCGTTTCCGACGTTCTTTATATCCACGCGTAGGTAAGACTATGCTCTACAACTTTCATTTAGACTCCGTCGGCTAATTTTTACTTTATTTTTATTATATTATTTTTAGTAGGCCAGGACAGGAAAACTCCGTTATAAAATCATAACGTCTTCATCCGACGTCCGTTTTCGTCTGTCTTTTCACCGTTGGACTACTAACGACGAGATCTTCGATTCTTGTTTAGATTGTTTTGGCCAAATATCTCTCGATCTCAATTTTGAGATTTGGGTTGCATATTGCTAAGTCAAAACTTCGAAAAATCATAACTTCCTCATGCGAAGTTAGATTTAGACGTTCTTTTTATGCACGCTCTCGGTTTAACGTATTCTACGACTTTCGTTTAGATCACTAAGGCTAGATATCACTCTAACTTAAATTCATATTTTACGTCATTCAGCGTCGTGCCGGTTCTGTCACGAAACTTCGACATGTCATAACTTCTTCGTTATAACTCGGATTTCAGCATTCTTTATATATTCGGAAACCTCGTTCCGACCACTTCAACTTCATGTATCAATATCGGTTTTACCTAATATTTTATTTTTACGCTTATTTTTATTCTTAATTCAATTAAGCCACATAATTAAGCATAAAACACATAATACTCAAATAATACATTCTTATTATTTCAAAACAAGTTACAAAGGTCAACCTAGACTATTACATCAACATTAATGGCTAGCCTAGAAACACGGGCGTTACAACGACTGAGACAGTGGCGGAGATCACCGCCAAGTTCCGGGAGAGGGCTTTGCTGGTCCCCAGTATGCGGGCGATGAGGATATGAGGAGGACCCGATACCATGACATGCTGCGAGCCGATATTCAGGAGCATGCCAGTTTTTCAGCTTGCCCTACCCTAGATTCCATGATTGCCAGGGCAAGGGGAGAGAGATTGATTTGGAGCACATCCGGAAGAGGAAGGCTGAGGAGGGGCAGGTGACTGGGGCTTCGGGGAAGAAACCCAAGGGATCAGACACTGGGCCGAAAGGCCAACAAAGCCGAGGCAGCTGCAGGAAATGCGTCAAGTCACATGAGGGGTTTTGTAGATTGGGAGCGTCTGGCTGCTATAAGTGCGGCAAGATAGGGCATTTCAACAAGGATTGTACCGCCCCTGCACCGACTATTCAGACATCCGAGCTGCTGTGTTTCCACTACAACCAGAGGGGCCATAAAAAGGCCAATTGCCCCCAGTTGACAGCAGCAGCGCCAGTGAAGGCACCATCTCCAGCAACCTTGCGGATTACGGATAGCCGACAGGGCAAGACAGAGGCTCCAGTGGTGAGGAGTCGGGCCTTCCAGTTGACTATCGAGGAGGCACGCGCCGCACCCGATGTGGTAACGGGTATGATTCCTTCTCCCTGGTTTTTATTTATATGATGCGTATGATATTGATGTGTTATGTGTATACATGTTTAGGATCGTTCCATGTGAACGGTTTCCCAGTACAGGTGTTGTTCGATTCAGGTGCCACTCGATCTTTTGTTTCTCTCGCACTTAGCAAGAGGTTCCCTGAGTCTTCGGGCATGTTGGATTGCCCTTTAGAGGTTGAGATTGTCGACGACCGATCGGTGCGAGCATCAACAGTTTTCTGAGATTGCGTACCGAGGCTATTCGAGGAGCGCTACCTGGTAGACTTGGTTCCCATTCCGTTGCGTGGGAACAAGGTGATTATAAGCATGGATTGGTTGAGCCCCAATGGGGCGGTGATAGACTGCGCCCAGCAGTTAGTGCGAGTCAGGACCCCAAGTGGGGGAGAGTTGGTGATCCATGGCGAGAGGCCACAACGTGGACCCATATTATGTTCAGCAGCGAGGGCTAGGCGCTACCTACAGCAGGGCTGCGCTGGGTATGTCGCCTATGTTATGGATACCCGGGAGGCGAGTAAGGCGACAATGAGCGATGTTTCGGTGGTGCGGGACTACGCAGATGTGTTCCCAGAGGGGCTTCCTGGGATACCTCCGAAGCGACAGGTGGAGTTCAGGATTGAGCTCGTCCCTGGTGCGGCTCAGATAGCCAAGGCACCATATCAGTTGCCTCCTCCCGAGATGCAGGAGTTGTCTACGCAGCTGCAGGAGCTGCTAGACAAGGGATTTATTAGGTCGAGTAGTTCGCCTTGGGGAGCCCCGATCCTGTTTGTCAAGAAGAAGGACAGGTCGCATCGCATGTGTATAGATTACCAGGAGCTGAACAAGGTAACGGTGAAGAACCGTTACCCACTCCCGAGGATAGATGATTTGTTCGACCAACTTCAGGGAGCATCTTGGTTTTCCAAGATCGATTTGCGGTCAGGCTACGACCAGATGAGAATCAGAGATGAGGATATACAGAAGACTGCTTTTCGGACCCGCTATGTCCACTACAAGTTCGTGGTGATGCCCTTCGGGATCACCAATGCTCCTGCCGCGTTCATGGACCTCATGAACCGCGTATGTAGACCGATGCTGGATCGGTCTGTGATAGTTTTTATTGATAATATCTTGGTTTACTCCAAGACACAGGAGGAGCACGAGGAACATCTGCGAGAGGTTTTGGATACCCTGAGGAGGGAGAGCTTATACGCCAAGTTCTCCAAGTGTGAGTTTTGGTTGCGCGAGGTGCAGTTTCTTGGGCACCTTGTCAACTAGAACGATATTCTAGTCGACCCGGCCAAGGTTGACGCCGTGACGAGATGGGAGGTTCTGAAGTCTCCATCTGAGATTCGGAGTTTCCTAGGATTAGCCGGCTATTATCGGAGATTCATCCAGGATTTCTCCAAGATAGTCGTACCCTTGACGCGACTGACGAAGAAGGCCGTCGTCTTTCGTTGGGGGCCTGAGCAGCATGCAGCGTTCGTGACACTGAGACAGAGATTGTGCGAGGCGCCAATATTAGCCCTGCCAGAGGGCGTAGAGGATTTTGTTGTGTACTGCAACGCGTCTATTACGGGTTTGGGTGCGGTATTGATGCAGAGAGGGCATGACATCGCCTACGCCTCGAGGCAGTTGAAGCCCCATGAGGCGAACTACCCGACGCACGATTTGGAGTTGGGGGCGGTCGTCTTCGCCCTCAAGATTTGGCGACACTACTTCTATGGGGTCCGATGTAGCATTTACACGGACCACAAGAGTTTGAGGTAACTCATGGATCAGCTGAGCCTGAACATGAGGCAGCGTCGGTGGTTGGATGTGGTGAAGGATTATGATTGTGAGATCCTTTACCATCCAGGGAAGGCCAATGTGGTGGCCGATGCGCTTAGCCTCAAGACAGCACCGATTAGAGATATTTGCATGCAGATGACAGTAGTGACTCCCCTATTGGAGCAGATCTGAGAGGCCCAGCAGGAGGCTATGAAGGAGGAACACCGGAAGAGCGAGCATATTGTGGGTCAGGTTTCCTCCTTCGATTACGACAGCTGAGGATTATTGGCATTACACCGCAGGGTGTGGGTTCCATACCACGGGGGTGTGCGCCAGTTTCTGATGGAGGAGGCGCACAAATCCCGATTTAACATTCATCCCGGGGCGACGAAGATGTATAGAGATCTTCGTCTTGATTATTGGTGGCCCTGCATGAAGCGGGATGTAGCATGGTATGTGGAGCGGTGCTTGACCTGCAGGAAGGTCAAGGCCGAGCACCAGAGGCCACACGGCAAGATGCAGCAGCTGGATATTCTCATGTGGAAATGGGAAGATATTACCATGGATTTCATCACCAAACTTCCCAGGACCGCTCGAGGGGTGGATTCCATATGGGTCATCATGGATCGATTGACTAAGAGTGCCAATTTCATACCCATCCAGGAGAGTATATCGGCCTAGAAGCTGGCCGACATCTACATTCGAGAGGTGGTGGCTCGACACGGAGTGCCAGTCTCCGTGATTTCTGACAGGGATGTACGGTTCACTTCCAGGTTCTGGAAGAAATTCCACGACGAGTTGGGTACTCGTCTGCACTTTAGCACCGCCTTTCACCCGCAGACGGACGGTCAGAGCGAGCGGACCATCCAGACTCTGGAGGATATGCTGCGGGCGTGTGTGTTAGACTTCGGTGGGAGTTGGGATACTTACCTCCCATTGGCTGAGTTCTCTTACAACAACAGCTACCACGCGAGTATCGACCATCCTCCCTTCGAGATGTTATATGGGAGGAAGTGCAGGACCCCGATATGTTGGGGTGAGGTTCGCCAGAGGGTCATGGGGAGCACCAAAGTGGTGCTCAAGACGACAGAAAGGATTCAGCAGGTCAGGAGCAGGCTTCAGACTGCATAGAGTCGGCAGAAGAACTATGCCGACAAGCGCCGTTCAGACCTGGAGTTTCAGGTCGGGAATATGGTTCTCCTGAAGGTGTCACCATGGAAGGGCGTCATCCGATTCAGGAAGCGGGGCAAGTTGGGACCCAGGTATATTGGGCCCTTCAAGGTTGTAGCCCGGGTGGGCAAGGTGGCGTATAGGCTGGATCTACCAGCCGAACTCAGTCCGATCCACAACACTTTCCACGTCTCCCAGCTGCGAAAGTGCCTGGTGGACGACTCGGCAGTGGTGCCCCTAGAGGATATTTAGGTTGATGACAACCTGAAATATATTGAGCGGGCTATGGCGATCCTCGAACGAAAATCGAAGGATCTGCAGAACAAGAGAGTCGAGTTGGTGAAGGTGCAATGGCAGCACCGAAAGGGCTCAGAGTGGACGTGGGAGCCGGAGGACGAGATGAGGGAACATTACCCTGAGCTTTTCCAGGATCGATCAGCAGACTTCGAGGACGAAGTCTAAAATAAGTGGGGGAGATTTGTAGTACCCGATTCCTGGTATGAATTTTCATTCAATTTTATATCACATTTTGGCCTGGGACTCGGCGAGTTGATGGCCCAACTCGTCGAGTAGAAGTGAATTGGACCCGGCAGTTTAATGACCTACTCGGCGAGTCGGCGGCCAGACTCGATGAGTAGGCCCTGTCTGGATAAAACCCTAATCTAAGGGCATTGCACCCTATTTAAACCTCCTTATACAGCCTCCATCGTCCCTTTATGCTCCTAGAACACTCCATTCAGAAACCCTAATCGTTTTGTGAGGTCTAAGGCATTCTTGGTGGATTTTGGTGGTTTGTGATCATAAGAAGGAAGGAAAAGGCTTGAGGAACCAAGAGGAGACCAGAGGAGTTCGAGTTTGTGCATCATCTTCAGTTCTTTGGAGGTATAAAGTCGATACCTTGCTCATTCATGTTTTAGATCCCTTTTTGGGGTGATTTAGGGCTTTTACTAGCCATTATTGGTGACCAACCATGAGTGCAAGCATGGAGGGGGCTAAGACTTCAGATCCAAGGTCCTTAAGGGAATACAAGGCAAAAAGACACTGGCTTTGTGGACATAGAGAGCCCCATGCATCTTAAGAGTCTCTTTTAAGGCAATTTGAGCTTATCTCCCATGCATGCACGTAAAGTTTGTAACTTTACATGCTAGATCGATCTTAGGAGCCTAGATCTATCTTTTGAACAAGTGTTGTACACCAGAAATCGAGAAATAAGACTTGAACAATCTCAACTCGGCGAGTTGTTCTTGGGACTAGGCGAGTTTGAGGCTTGAGTCCCCAATCTGTTGAGGTTCAAAGGAACCCAGTTGTGCGAGGGGTTTTAGAGGGGTCCGAGGGAGTGACCCAACATATTAGACTTAGCCATAGACCTGGGAATCATAGGACTCGACGAGTGCACGAGCCGACTCGGCGAGTCCAAGGCAATCTCCCAACTCTTGAAGATGAACTCGACGAGTTTTTCATACAACTCGGCGAGCCACGGACTGGACTTGTTCACAGGATGAGGATAAACTCGACGAGTTGTTCATACAACTCGGCGAGTCGGATGAAGGGTCATTCGATGTTGTTTTAGAGGGAGAACTCGTCGAGTCGTTGCTAAACTCGACGAGTAGAGCCGGGAAGGAGGACTGATGAAAGGATAGGGACTCGACGAGTTGGCGTCCCAACTCGGCGAGTCAGGTCAACTGGAAGTTGACTTTGACTTTGACTTTGACTTTGAATTTGACTTGGGCAGGGGTAAAATAGTCATTTTACGAGATTTCTTGGGATTGTACTCTGACAATGTTACTATTTTTATGATATGATTTTCAGACATGAGATTATGGTTTACTAAATGATATGAGTTAATGATGTTTTCTGATAAATGTCTTCCAAATCGTTATATTAAAATTGAAATTTTTGGACTCGAAATTTGGGATGTTACACTATGTATCTCGGGTTCAGCTTTCCACGCTTTCCAAAGCGTATCATGCCTTTCCAGGGTGAGACCTTCAAAAGAACGCAGTCACCCACCTGGAACTCCAAGGGTTTTCATCTCTTATCGGTGTAGCTCTTTTGTCTGTCTCTTGATGCTTTTAGTCGTTCCGGGATTTGTACGATATTTTCTGTGGTTTCACGGATGATTTCTGGGCCTGTGAGAGTGCTGTCGGGGACTTGACACTTGGCTAGCTGTGTGTCACCCACCTCAGCCCAACACAGAGGGGATCTGCACTTACGACCATAGAAGGGCTTCAAATGGCGCAGCCTTGATGCTAGTGTGATAACTGTTGTTGTAGGAGAATTCGACCAAGGGTAAATGAGTATCCCATGATTTACCAAAGTCAATAACGCATGCCCTCAACATGTCTTCCAATGTCTGAATGGTCCTCTCACTCTGCCCATCAGTCTGTGGATGATTAGTCGTGCTCATATCTAGCTTGGTTCCAAGAGCCTTCTGTAGTGACTACTAAAATCTCGAGGTGAACCTGCTATCCCGATCGAAGATAATGGACATAGGCGCACCATGCATGCGAACTATCTCTTGGATGTAGATTCGTGTAAGTCTTTCCATCTTGAAGGTTTCTTTGATTAGCAGGAAGTGGTCGGATTTAGTCAGTCGATCAACAATTACCCAAATGGTATCATACCCACTCGGAGACTTGGGTAACTTAGTGATGAAATCCATCGTAATCCTTTCCCACTTCCACTTAGGTATTTATGGTTGATGAAGTAGACCTGAGGGCTTTTGATATTCCACCTTCACCTTGGCGCAAGTCAGCCACTTTCCCACGAAGGTAGCGATCTCTTCTTTCATGTTCGGCCACCAATAGAGCTTTTTGAGATCCAGGTACATCTTATCCTAGCCTGGGTGAACGGAGTATCTAGTCTTGTGAGCTTCGCTTATGACAACCTCCCTGTAGCCGCCAAACTTTGGGGTCCAGATCAGGTTCATGAAATAGTAAACTCCGTCTCCCTTGATCTCTAAGTTCTTTTCCATTCCCCTCAAGTCTTCATCCGACCTGTTCTTTGGTTTTAAGGCTTCCAACTGAGCCTCTTTGATTTGAGCGGACAAATGGGAATGGATGGTCATTGTCAGTGCCTTCACTCTACGACCTGAATATTCTTTCCGGTTGAGGGCATCCGCTACCACATTGTCCTTCATCCCTCCTTGCCGGGATGATAGTTTATTTCGCACTCGTAGTCGCTGAGTAGCTCTACCCATCGCCGTTGCCTCAAGTTCAACTCTTTCTGATCAAAGATATGTTGTAGGATCTTATGGTCGGTGAAGACAGTACACTTGGTTCCATAGGGGTAATGTCTCCAAATCTTTAACACAAAGACTATTGCTCCCAACTCCAAATCGTGAGTTGTATAGTTGACTTCGTGTGCCTTCAGCTATCTCGAGGCATAGGCAATAACCTTTCCTTGCTGCATGAGCACACAGCCTAGGCCCTGGTTGGATGCATCACAATAGACCACGAAGTCCTCCATCCCTTCCGGCAGAGACAAGATAGGTGCGCTGCATAGGGCCTGCTTCAATGTTTGAAACACAGTGTCTTGATTTTCTCCCCAACAAAAGGGTACACCTTTCTGAGTCAGGGTGGTTAAAGGTTTAGCAATCCTCGAGAAGTTTTGTATGAATCTGCGATAGTAGCCAGCTAGTCCCAGGAATTGACGGATTTCCGTGGGCGTCTTTGGTGCCGACCAATTCTCAATCGCCTTGATTTTGGAAGGGTCCACGTGTATGCCTTCCTTGCTAACCACGTGACCGAGGAAAGTTACTTTCCTGATCCAGAATTCATACTTGGAGAATTTTGCATACAGTTTCTCCGCCCTTAAAGTTTCTAACACTAGTCTCAAGTGTTGTCTGTGATCTCCCTCACTCCGAGAGTAGACAAGTATATCATCAATGAATACTATCACGAACTTGTCTAGGTAAGGGTGGCACACCTGATTCATTAGATCGATTAACACTGCGGGTGTGTTAGTTAGACCAAAGGGCATTACTACAAACTCGTAGTGACCATAGCGAGTTCGGAATGCAGTCTTGGAAACATCACCTCATGGACTCACAACTGATGTTACCCTGATCATAGGTCTATTTTTGAAAAGTAACTTGCTCCCTGTAGTTGATCAAAGAGGTCGTGGATTCGGGGTAGAGGGTAACGGTTCTTGATGGTGAGCTTGTTCAATTCACGATAATCTATGCACATCCGAAAGGATCCATCTTTCTTTTTCACGAACAAGACCGGGGCTCCCCAAGGTGAGCAGGTTGGTTTGATGAATCCCTTGCTGAGTAGTTCATTGAGCTGGCTGGATAAGTCTTGCATTTCTGCCGACGCTAGACGGTAAGGGGATTTGGCTACGGGGGTAGCTCCAGGTATCAAGTCGATTCGGAACTCAACTTGACGTTCAGGAGGAACTCCTGGGAGATCCTCGGGAAAAATATCGGGGAAGTTACAGACTTCGGGGATGCTCTCGAGGTCCTTAACTTCTTGTTTCTTGTTAACCACATGAGCTAGGAATGCTTGGCACTCCTTTTGCAGGTATTTTTGAGCTTTGATGCACGAAATGATACGAAGGTTCGTGCTGAGTTTGTCGCCGTAGACTATGAGGGCTCCGCCCGAGGGAAGATTGAGGCGAATGGCTTTTTCGTAGCAAAGAATATCAGCACGATTGGGGCTCAACCAATCCATGTCGATGATGATGTCAAAGCTTTTTATAGAGACCAGCATAAGGTCAATGGGAAACGTATAGTCATTTAGAGTGAGAGTGCATCCTATGTATATGTCACTAGTGCTCTCTTTCTTTCCGTTAGCCATCTCAACAGTGAATATTTCGTTTTGTGGTTGGGATTTGTATCTGAGTAAGTGTTTGAATTTATGACTAACGAAACTTCTCTCCGCACCGCTATAAAAGAGAATGCATGCATAAGCGTTGTCAAGGAGGAACGTACCCGTGACAACGGTGGGATCAGCAACTGCTTCCTCCTGCCCCATGGCTAGTGCTTTCCCTGTGTTACTAGTTGTTGTTGCCTTGGGGAAATTTCTCTTGAAGTGCCCGATCTCCCCACAGCCGTAACAGGCTTGACCAACGGCCGCTCTAGGAGCCTGATTGGTTGGTTGGGCTGGTGTCTTGCAAAATCGAGTTGTGTGCCCCTTCTTGCCACAATTATTGCATTACAAATCACGAAAGGGTCTGTGGTGGTGGAAGTTACACTTGTCGCACCTTGGAAGGGTACCAACATATCTACTGGCAGGTGCTTGAACTGCAAGAAAAGTAGTAGGAGTGGTGGTAGCATGGACTGCCACTACTTGTTGTTTCTTGGAGGGCTCCTGCAAAGACTGGCCCTTTCGTTTGTTCCAAAACGTTTTCTTCCCACCGCTCGCCTTTAGTGGTTTAGGAGCGACTGTCACTTCATCGAGATCGACTCCATGATCTATCAGGGTCTATGCCAGGCACTTGGCGCTGTCAAAGGTGGAAGGCTTAGCTGCCAAGACGTTTCCTTGAGTTGGGGGCATCAATCCCCAAATGTACCTCTCTATTTTCTTGCTTTCTGGGGTGACCATCCCAGGACAGAGAAGAGCCAGATCGCAGAATCTAGCTGTATAGGTAGCAATGTCAGAACCCTTCATCTTTAGATTCCAGAGCTCGTGTTCTAACTTCTGCATCTTGCCCCTTGGGCAGTACCCAACAAGCATAAGCTCCTTCAAGCTTTCCCAACCCATGGCATTTTCTACCGACAGAGTTAAGGATTTGACCCAACTATTCCACCAAGTCAATGCCCTGTCGGTGAAGGTGCATGCGGCAAATTTCTCCTTACTCGCCTCAGGGCACGCACAGATCTCGAAAATTGATTCGATCTTCTCGAACCACCGGGTTAGGGCAATGACTCATCCATTGCCGTTGAAGGATTTGGGTTTCGCATTCATAAAATCCTTATAGGAACAATCCTTCGGGTGTCCTTGACCACCTTCGGGATTTTGAGGATAGGTACCACTTCCAAATCCGCTAGAGCCACCAGGATTTATTTGTGCCATCGCAGCAGCCACAAGGGCTGTAACTGCTGCATGGAACATGGCAGGATCGAACTGAGGAGGTGGTGGCTGAGGATTGGTTGGAGGGTTTCTACTCTTTTTGTTGGGTCTCTTTTTCGGAGGCATCTTTCTCTAAAATAAATTAAGAGAAAAACGATGATAAGTCCCCTACAGTGGTTAGAAGTCATGTGATATTGAACAGTGTATATCTATCCTGAAAGTTGTAGTGTTCTATCAAGCGATTTACAGTGGAAGTCTACTTAGAACAAGTAAACAATCGCCATGAAGTTTATAGCAACACTTAGAATGAAATCTGTACAATGTGTTTGACTCTAGTATCGTAGTGCTACCAAATACTCCTATAGTATTTTAGTTTGTATGTTTTGTTCTATTGTTCTCATTTGTATGGAGTTTGGGTAAGTTTTAGACTTGTTGCAACACCACTATCACTCCCAAACACATGTTGGTCATATCTCAAATAAATATAGTTGATCAGGCTATATTTATCCCAGATATGATTACATAACTGCCCAGGTTTGACCATAGTGTCCAACATCTAAATACTTTTGTTTTGTTCTTCTTGTGATATAGTTTCTAGTATGTAGGTAGTGTTAGTATACTTCTTATAAAATACTTAGATTTTAAAAGTACACTTTTAGTTCAGAGCACTTCGGCCCCTTAGTGTTTATAGTTGTATATCATGTAACGTTTGATATACTTAGTTCACTATAAACAATGCTTTGTTACCAATCTGTCACCCCCCCAAACCGGAACAGCGGAAACGTTCGGGGGTGGAGGACGTCATGTATAGTACCACAACAATTGCATCATAGTAATCAAAGTAAACACAACCATTACATTGAAATATAGATTTGTACATCTGTTTGTTATAAGATTTGTATTCATCAAAAATATCAAAAGTATAAAGACGTGACTCTATATGCTAGTCTTCTCAAAAGCTGCAGGACTACCTGTCTACTGATTTCCTGAGAATACAAGCGGTTTTGAAAGAGTATCAGCATAAAGCTGGTGAGTTCATAAGCATGTTTTTGTAATGAAAACCTGTCATTGAATCTGTAAAACGTTTGTATGATTACCAAGAAAATCCAATATTTTCTAACATATATGTTTGATACTATGTCGTGTAGTAGTGTATAATGTATTAGTTTGTATGTCTGGATACCACCAGTTGTATTGTATAACGTTGTTTTGAATGAAAAGCCCTTTTGTAAGAAAAACCCTGGCTATCACCAGTAATGTATAGATCGTTCTGTTTAAAAACCCTGGTTACCACCAGTATGTGTAGTAGTTTCATTACTTAAAATAGAACTATGAGTTGAAATCCCTGGAATCCTCCAGTTGTATGATAAACTAATTTTATTAATGAAAATAAAACTTAAGAAGAATGGAATTTCCGTAAACAATAAGGTTAGTTTATACTATTGTGAGTCGTATAACCATGCTTGATATGACCTAGTGACCTTTACGACGTTCTTCAAGTGTCGGGTAAATGACATTAGTCACCCCAGGCATGCCTGCCTAACTGTAGCTAGCAGTTCAGGAGTGGGATTGTCAGTCCCGAATAGATCTATTCACAAATCTCACGCTCAACCTCCAGGAGATTCTGGTTATAGTATGATAGGATTTAGTCTATACCCCATAAGTGTTGTCTCACAATCCTGTATTAACTAGTTTACGTGTGGTTCTGTATGGTTCTTTCGTATTTGAATCCGTGTGTATACTTTGTAGGGTAATAATTATACTTATATAATTATTTAATGTTGTACTCTTGAAGTCCGAATGTAGGAATGTATATCATAAACTAAATTTGTCATAGTTTATATATTTTGCAATGTATAACTCTGAATTAATGAAATTGTGTATTGAAAACCCCAAACTATACCTATTATAGTTTGCATGTGTGTTGTGTACTTGGTTCGTGTATTGATCTGAAAACTATGTCATTATGGCCGTGAGTTGAAAACGTCCCTTATGCTCAACATGTTACAAAAGGGATAAAATATCTAAATATTTTATAAAACATGGAAATCTTTTGGTTGTATCAATTGCATAAGTTTTAAACTTGTTGAAATTCTCTTGTATAGGTTCACAAAATCATTTGTGTTTGGCTTGTATTCCCCCTGAAAACGTTTAAAACAGTAAAAGCGTAGGGGTATGAACTCACAGTTGGTTGCGTGAATGTCGGACAACGAAACTGAAAACGAGGATCCTTGGGCTGAAGTACGCGGCACTTATCGGGATCCTAGTAACAATTAAGTACATATATGAATTTCTATTAGCGAAACCATTTATTAAAGTGTTGGAAAAACACTTGTTTTTGGTTTTAGGAATGTTACCAAGACTCGATTGAGGTGGAAAAGTGGGTTTGCGGCCAAGCTTCACGGTGAGAGGGAGTTTGCGGACGTGAAGAGTTTACGGTCGTAAACTGTTTCCGGCCGTGAACAGTCCCTTGAAGGTTTTACGACCTTCGAAGATGAAGGGTTTACGGCCTTTGAAGATTTGAAGATTTGAAGGGTGTACGGCCGTAAACTCAAGAACACTTGATGTTAGATTTCGATGAAAATGCGTTCTAGATGCTCCAAAACAACTCCCAATGGCGTTTCTTGATGATTTTCGGAAGAAATAGAGTGTTTTTGGAGTTTACGGTTGAGAGGTAGAGAGAGACAATGAGAGAGTTTTCGGCTAAGAAAGTTCAAATGAAGGTGGGGGTCCCGCATATATAGGTTGGGGGTATGGTCGGTGGTGGGGGCCACCTGGCACTGGCCGTAAACGAGTGTACGACCGTAAACAGGTTTACGGCTGTGAACTGGTTTTTGTCGAAAGAAACTCATAATTTCGCATGGTTTTGGCCCCGAGTCATATATATAAATTTCGATTATATAACTAAATGATTTTTCCCAAACCAAAGGAATTTGACAGAACTCAATAAAATCCAAATTTTATTAACGGAAATTGACTAACGGTAACGGAAAAATGTTCGGGTTGTCACAGAATCGCAACAGAAACTCTAGCTCTCCTACTGGCAATCTGAACTCCCTACTGAATGACTGAGATACAAACGAATGACTCGCCCTCTAGTCAAATAAAACCAAAGCAGGTAAGGAGTTCACTGAAAACGTACCTCATCACAGGTACAAACATATAAGCATAAAAGAGATATAATGAGTAAGATATTGGATAGAAACATATCGGCAACCACATTTGGTGCTGCCCTGGCCCCCTCTGCTGTAAGCTGGAAGGTGCGTCCCTGAGCCATCGGGGGCGCTGCTCTACCCTGACTCCCGTCAGTAATCCTCAGTGTAGCCGGCGCTGGAGCCTGCGCCGGCCTGGCATCGAGCTATGGACAGTTAGTCTTCACGTGAGCAACCTGATGACAGTGGTAGCAGATCTTCATATCCTGAACCGGGGCTGTCTGGCGACAATCCTTCACAAAATTCCCTTCCCTGCCGCAATTTCGGCACGCACTGCTCAATCTACACACCCCCGAGTGACCCTTCCCGCACTTGCCATAAGTGCGGCCCTGCTGTCCTCCTAACCTGGAACCAACCACTTTGGTGCCGGCTATGACTGTGTTGGGGCCTGCCTCTCCTCTCTCAGTTGTAACTCAATCTAAAGCTCCTGGCGCCTAGTGGCCTCCTGTAACTCCAACAAATTATCACATTGTTGGGTAGCAACAAATTGACGGATGTCAGTCTTAAGCATGCTCAGATAACGTGTCATCTGAGCCTGCTCAGAAGCAAACTCCGAGCAGAACATCGCCCTCTCTGTGAACATACGGGTGATCTATGCCACTGTCTCGCCATCCTGTCTCAACTCCAAGAACCCCTAGGCTAACTGTTCCTGCTCGACCCATGGAATTTAGCGAGCGCGGAACATATCCCTGAACTGCTCCCAAGTAGCTGCAACTCTATGATTATCAACGTAGGACCCAGTCATCAACCTCCACCAGTCCTTTGCCCCGGACCTTAGCAGGTTCAGGGCACATCTGACCTTCTGGTCAGTAGGACATGAACATGTGAAGAAACACCCCTCCACGTCAGAAATCCACCTCTTGGCTTTGATGGGGTCCTGAATCCCATCAAAAGTAGGAGGCTTCATCTTATCGAAGTCCCTGTACTGAAAAGCCCGACCGGCTCCTCCCCCTGTTGCTGTTACAACTGTTGTAGCTGATGTGGTAGCTGTCTCAGCAAGGGCTGCATAGCGCTCGTCGAAATACTCAACCATGACGGTCTTAATAGACCCAAACATCTCCGACATATGTGCCTGGAATAGAGTAACAACCTCATCATGCAGGATCTCTCTAATCTTGGCGTCCAACTCATCTGCCCTCATTTGATCAACAACCTTGGGCGCTGCCGGTCCCTCCTGACCGCCATCTCCTGATCCTAATCCGGATCCAGTCACAAAGCGTCTCGTAACCACCATACTAAAAATATGTCAGTAAAATATTGATGGGTTTTAGTATACTACAACATCCTGTGGTGCACATACAACCCAAAATAACTTGGATCTATGTTTTCACTAATTATACATGCAAATGGTTTCCAAGTCATTAAACCTATAACTAGCATGCAATTTGTCATAAACAATATAAGATACTAGTTAGAGTAACATACCTTATATGTGGCTTGAAATCTTGATGTATTTGATGTTGCTTGAAAGACTATGGCCTTTAAGAACTTAGTGCTTCAAGTGTTGCACCTAAAATGGAATCACAACTCACCTAGGACAAAGGTGACACTTGAGAGAGAAACTCCATGCACCAAAAACACCTCCAAGCCCTCCAAGAATATGTGTAGGCATTTTTTTTGTCTAAGGAGTACATATTTATATGTTGGATTTCAAGGGTCATGGGTATAACCCAAATCCATACCCATGGGTGTTATGATCCATGGTTCATGTGGCCTAACTCTTTATGTATCCATACATAAACTTGGTCCAACATGGATCATAAGCCCAACACATATAAATATAACTAATTACCATAATTAGTCCCCATAGATTTAATTAGTCTCTTTTGATCACTAAATTAATTCCAAATTAATTATTGATCAATACTAATTTAAACATATGATTTCATATTAATATATTATAACTTATAATATATTAACAAATCATATATAACCTTCTGTCAAAGAGTCCATCCTAACAAATTGTCCTGGTGTTATGCAACCTAAATGGACCATGCTACTCTCGGGTCGAGTACATACCAATAATAGTTATGGGCTTAGACATCTAATCCAACAGTCTCCCACTTGGATAAGTCTAAAACTATTATTGTGTATGACTCCAAGATACCGACTAGCACTCGTAGCTCTTAAAAGCCGTTGTCGAACTCTAACCTAGTCAATGACGTGTCCATTAGATAAGGGAACATATATTCCTCCATTTTAGATATCATATAGACTGAGACATGAATTATAATCATTCTCTCTGTCCATTTGTTGTTCTCCGATTTCCGATTTATGATGACCGACTAATTGAACAAATTCAAATCAGTCCATGCCCGGCCGAGCACTTAAATTTGTCATCACTAAATCATCGAGGGGCCCACATATATCGCTTTTATCCCTCCAAGGGTAAAAGTAATGGATAAACTTAGACTCATATGCTTGCTCTATATACTTATCAAATCACACACAAAGATGTGTTTTATAACACCAAGTTACTCGTGCGTTTTCATATAATCAATGTGTAACCGATTTGTAGATTTCAACTCATATATCTTGGTTTGAAGAATATAAGATATTATCGCCTCATGATCACTCGTGATAAAATCCATGAAGTGAGTCAAATGAGTGTGGGTTTAATCCAATACTCGAATCTTATTCCAGGAGTACTCATGAAAACTGCAACCACTTTGTCCCAGACAAACTACAGACCCTTTCATGACAGTCTTGCCTCAATACCTACTTCCAAAGTCTGATCAACTGTGGATGGTTTGAATAACTTAGTCATTCGGAAAGAATAACCTAGTTATTCTGGAAGTCAAAACATGCAAAGTGAAACACAAGAATAATCAAATCCAATATGGTCTCAGAACTTATGAATATAAATAAAACACCTTTTATTTATCACCATATTGATTACCCATTATTCATTGTATAATTTTTCGATATATCAACTTAATACTTGAATTAAAACAATAGTTATGCCATGCTACAAGCATGCACACTATGTTTGTCCAAACAATAGCTATGCCATACTCCAAGTATGCACACTATGTTTGTCTATGATCCTTACTTGGTGAAATATACCAACTGAACATAATTTCAATGATGCTCATTTCACAATCCGAAACCCTTACCGCAAATGTAAGAATACCAAAATCTTGCCATTTACTATAATCTGTTAGATTCTAAACTTATATGCATTGATCCTCTTGTAATGACTGTGCACAAAAGTCACAAAGACTTGGCAACAGACATTTACAAAGTATTCCAATGGAGAGCAATTCCATGGAAACGAAGTCTCACATTCAAAGTACATTCCTTTGAACATCCTTCTTGCATTAAGTTTTCTAATCTTACACAGATTTGAAGAATAACTTCCATCTATGGAAACATTTCCATATTCCCATTTTGACTATCACTTCTGAACAAGAGTTACCTCTTTCAGAATGTGTCAATATGGTCCTTCCAAAATTTACACTATACTTCCAACTGTCCATGAGCAACCAATCTTTGGTAAACCTCAGACTGTCCTCGACAATTGCTTAATCATTTTAGTCATATCCGGTTCTATTCCTTTTTCCCTCTTAATACCTTAGGAATTTGGAAAATTTAGAACAGATAAATATTATAGCACATGCAATCGATACTATATCTGAAGCATATGGGACACGATTCATGATGTCTCACATAAAGACCTGATAGTAGAACAGTCTTTTGCTATAATATTTATTTTTCTATTTGCCATGTTCTCATAATTGAGATTATGAAAAGGGATGCCGTAATCATAATCGAATTTTAGAACGCAAATAATGTAATCATGACTAAATTTGATTAAAATCTCACAATCTAAGATTTTAGAATTGAAATGAAGTATAAATTCCTCTCCCTTAATTATAGAAAACAACTTTTTCAACCCCTGCAACTTCACGAATTGAAACTTTTGTTTTCTATAATTAACATTGCTCACTCTCAATATTTACCATAACTAATTATGCTCCCACTAGCATAATAATTATTATCTTACTAGCATAATACTTATGCTCCCACTAGCTCTGACATGTACTCAGAAATTAGCTGGACTTCTAGAAATCAATGCTTCGTTGACTTTCATTACCAAAGTTCAGATTTATGATACGAGATGCTTCGATAAAAACTTTATCTAAGCTTCTCAAAATCATACACCTTTCCTTAGATAGCTCTCATGTGTATCTAAACAATTATGAAGAGGGATGTCGTAATCATAATGTTTAGACCTTTGCCATTCTCATAAGTCCATGTTAGTGTGCCGGTTAACCACACACGCTCCACTAACGACTTTGAGAATGCAAATATCACAATTGCTATCTACTTAAAATCTACTTAGTGAAAGCGTTTCCTCACTATCATTTTCATGAATCGGAGAGAAACCTTATGACACTTAGATTTTATAGTGTATGTGTTCCTATCCATGTGAATTTTTCAAAACCATTATCATAAGACAAGGTTAGTGACAAACTCAAACTCATATGGATTGAACTTGTTCAATCCTAATTTCTTGCCACTTGGCAGCACAAGGGCCTACCATTGCTTCCAAGTTCTTATGCACTCAATTGAGAAATCACAGAACTCACATACATAGTCAACTTTATCGGAACAGGCACAAAAACAAGAATTATGTCAGCACGATAGGTTGCAAACCTTAAGTCGTGTGCTAGTGATAAACAATAGGTTTTATCCTTGATTAGTTCTAAAGACTTTCAAGACCTTTAAGACTCCCACTGACCTCTTGACATATATGTTCCTCTTGTCAAGAACCATTCCTTGACAAAACAAATATTCAAGAGTTAGTGCGGATTCTTATCAAGACAAACACTTCACACAATTGATCATAGTTGGTCTTTGTCTTATCCAAGACATCACAACTTACCAATTTCAAATGCACGAGAATAAGAAACATCTTATTCTACATTTGACGAGTGTTGTAAACCTTCTAAAGATTATGTCACTTAAGTCACAATCTTGGAGTATGACTCTAAGACGTGTTTTTGGAACGAAGTATGATTCATCCTTTTGATTTTAACCATTTCAACAATCCATGATTCCTATTCTTAGACAAACAAATGCACTAAGATGTCCATAGAGAATCAATTGTGATATGGTTTCATAATTACTAAGATAATCATAAAACAAGATACTCAAGTACTCTCCCATCTTTTCAGATTGGAGAAACTTTTATCTTTCTGTCCGATTTGATTCTTCTCATTCATCCTGCCATACATTGAAACTTTACCAATGTTTCAGAATTATACTTAAGCTTGTAAGTATAACCATATTTACTAAACTTTAGTAAATCATGACGAATAGTCTTATCGTTCTCTGTGGTGCACCTAACCAGCACACACTCAAGTGTACTCGATCCCCTAGTCCGTCACTTGACTCACATGTACATGTGATCAAGGAATTAGTCTTAATTTCCCAAAGATGAAAATTCTCATTCATCACACAATACTGGTTGCATGATTCCAAGTTTCTATCCAACTGAAACTTGGGTGATGAGAATCTTTCCTTATTTGGTAAATTATGACACTACCACAAACGAAAGAATTAAATCCATTTTCCAATATTGATATCAACGGAAACAAATAAACAACAATTTCTCACAAATGCCATTGTAAGGATATTTTTAAAATAAATAAATTCAAAACTTTTTCTTTTATTTTAAATCTTGCGGAAACACTTATCCTTACAATGCAAATGCATATGAAAAACTATGTTGTTATGTATTCCTAAGCAATCTGTCATAACTCTTAAGCAGCAGCTCAAAATTCTGATCATCGAATCATGCAATCGAAATCCATCTATTCATGATCAGAATTAGCTTACTCTTCTTTTAAGTTCCCTTTCATTTCTTTGATTCTTAAAACATCAAAATGCGACCTAGTCACATCATGTAATAAGAAACTCAAAATAGGAACATAATAGAGTTAGATAGTGGATTTTAGCCGAAGTAGAGTCAAACTTTTGACTTTACCATCCTTATGATCTTTCAGGTAAATAGGGCAGCTTTGCAACCAATGCCCATTCCTTTGGCAACAGAAACTTATGGACTCTTTGGGAGTGGTACACGGGACTATCTCAGACTTAGCCTTTCTCTTTACCATTAGGTCAACCGGGTTGACTATGGTCGATCCCTTTCCATTGGGAAGAGAAAGCGTTTTTGGACTTCTAATGTTTCCATTTTCAATGTCCATGGAAGTTGATCTTCCAATCAAATTTGCTTTACCAGTGCTCCAAATCATTGTTGATTCAGCAGCATCAAGCAAATAGGTAAGATTATTATGGGTCATGTCACGGTCTGTCATATAGTAGTCCTAAAGAAACTCACTATGTGACTTAGGAAGTGACTGAAGAACCTAGTCAACAACCAACTTCCTCAAGACTTTGAAACCTAACTCTCCCGACTTGTCAATATGTGACTTCATCTCCAAGATGTGAGCACACTAAGACTTTGCTTGCCAATAGGCCTTTAGTGACATTGAACTTGTGGGTTAGGGAGAATAATTGGAGGAGGTAGAGGAAGAGACGTATGATTTCCATGATCCAACCATGGGGACATCATCTTCATTAGGAAAGCTTGTTCTAAGGGATTTAGGAAGATCATAGTTGTCTGAACCAGACATCTAGAATGGGAGAAATTCAAGTTAGTTGATTTAAGTCCTTAATATAACACCCAATATGAAATATTAAGGCTAGGATCCAACACAATATTTTATAACTTGGAAGAGGGACGCCGTAATCCAAGCTATAAAATATTTCAAGGTAGGTAAATGACGATTTACCAATTTCCACCACGAAAAACGAAAAAGGAATTTTAGGTTTTAAGTGAACTGAAACTCCTAGATCCTTTGAGATTCATTGAACTATTAAATGGCATGTTTAAATCTCGATTGTGCCCTCTCAAGTTTGTGACTAGGATGTCGAGGATCACAAACAAGGTGTGAATAACCATGCAAATTGATTTGGTACCCTTAGTATTTATCACTTAATCGATGTGCCGGTTACCCACACGCGCTCCACTGATCTATGATAAACATTAAGTCACCCTTTGCCACTCTTACTAGTCCATTTTAGTGTGTCAGTTACCCACACACGCTCCACCAATGACTTGGTAAGGTACAAAGTGTAATTTCATGGGTTAGCACCGTTTCACATTTTCCTAAGTAACTAAGATTGGGAATTTATAAGTGTTTAGTTACTATTTATTTATCATTATACTTTTAATGAAGGGAGAATTATAGTCCTGTCAAACCGGTTCGGCTAACGACCCTCCACTAGTCAAGGAAGCGGTGGATGAGAGTGGACACCCATTAAACTGCCATTTTATAGGCAGTAACCTTATACCCCCCTTATAGACCGACTTCGTGAATGAGGCCTACTAACGGTAAGACTGGCTTTGTTCTTATACATATATATAACTATTAACTATTAATATTATAATAGTATAAGAGTTGAATTTTAACCTTTAAAACACTAAGGGTTAACTTGGAATTAAAGTATTCATGGGGGGGAAACTTTACAAATTCCAAAACTTGAGGACAAGTTTTGAACAATTCAAAAACTTTTGGTTTCCATAAATTATGTGGTTAAAGTAGTTTTAATGAAAAACTCTTCAAGTTCCATAACTTGAGGACAAGTTATGGAAGACTTTAAAACATTAAAAGAAATGAGACTCTTCATTTTCATAACTTATGGAAATCTTATGAGTTTTAAAAATCATAAATGAGACTTTTCATATAACTTGAGGACAAGTTACAAAAGCACATTTTATGAACAACTTTTAGATTAATTTGGATCGAAAACAAATTATCACATAACTTTTCTATTAATCTAAACTAACTCATAAGAACAAGATAATTCAAATCAAACAATTTGCATGTAATTAGCCTAACTACTAAACTAATACAAAACATGAATCTATTGACAATTATCTTTTGAATTGGATTAGCATGAACATTACCACATAAAAAACAGGTTTATAAGTTCAAAAACAGCTTAGGGTAATATTCCTAGTCCAATTCCAGCCAAAAAACTCGAAGATATGCTGTCAGGGGGTCGAACTCGTCGAGTGCATGAACCAACTCGACGAGTTGGATGAACTTACATATGGAATCGTCGAGTCCCTTAATGGACTCGGCGAGTCAGCTGTCCAGATAGCAAATTTTTTTCGATTTTCAGCCTTTTTCAGCAAGTATAACATGAAAACAAGCCTTGGCTCTGATACCACTGATAGGTTTTAGTATAGTACAACATCCTATGGTGCACATACAACCCTAGATACCTTGGATCTATGTTTTCACTAATTATACATGCAGATGGTTTCCAAGGCATTAAACCTATAACTAGCACGCAATTTGTCATAAACAATACACGATACTAGTTAGAGTAACATACCTTATATGTGGCTTGAAATCTTGATGTATTTTATGTTGCTTGAAAGACTTTGGCCTTTAAGAACTTAGTGCCCCAAGTGTTGCACCTCAAATGCAATCACAACTCACCTAGGACAAAGGTGACTCTTGAGAGAGAAACTCCATGCACCAAAAACATCTCCAAGCCCTCCAAAAACATGTGTAGGCGTTTTTTTTGTCTAAGGAGTACATATTTATATGTTGGATTTCAAGGGTCATGGGTATAACCCAAATCCATACCCATGGGTGTTATGATCCATGGTTCATGTGGCCCAACTCCTTATGTATCCATACATAAACTTGGTCCAACATGGATCATAAGCCCAACACATATAAATATAACTAATTACCATAATTAGTCCCCATAGATTTAATTAGTCTCTTTTGATCACTAAATTAATTCCAAATTAATTATTGATCAATACTAATTAAAACATATGATTTCATATTAATATATTATAACTTATAATATATTAACAAATCATATATAACCTTCTCTCAAAGAGTCCATCCTAACAAATTGTCCTGGTGTTATGCAACCCAAATGGACCATGCTACTCTCGGGTCGAGTACATACCAATAATAGTTATGGGCTTAGACATCTAATCCAACAAATATCAGATAATCCATGTAAATAACGGGGAACCAACTCCCAAAAAAACCCTATGGGTTGTGACTTCCTTACTATGCGTATGGGTCCTGTGATTTTAGTAGTACGGGCCCATACTACCTTCCACACCTACCGAAATTTGTCTCAAGTATCATCACAAATCTCTAACAATATACATAAACATAGCGAGCGCTCAATCCTTACTCCTAGAGGAATACTATATATCTCATACTGGCCTACCGACCTCGTACAACCCACCCATGAAACTTCCACCAACCCTGCAACACTCGTGTATGCTAGCCATACATAACGTTGGACCCTATAGACATTAGAATACTCGGTCCTACTCTAAGCCCACAACCAGACAAGGAACATGAAATAAATCTAAAGCACATATTCTCAGGCTATAAGATCTTAATTATGTACAACCTATGATGTATACACTGAGCAACTACAGTAATGATGTCAATTTCATATAATGAAAACCCTAGGCTATCAGGCATCATACAATCAACCAGTTCTATCATGCGATTACTGAACATTCCCTAGCCTAGTACTACCACGCTGTTCTAACATATCATAAAATCAAATAATCCGTAAGCTATTTTGGGGTCTACTTCGCTGGCTCCGGCTGGTCGTACACTTGCATCCTCCTTTAGTATTTTGAAAACCATTTGAAAAACCATTTTAAAATCTTGTCCTTAGTTTGAGACTAGAGACACACGAGTGTTTCCTCCAATTCAATAAAACCAAGACTCTGATACCAACTTGTAACACCCATAAAATTCAAGACAATTTTAAACTTTTTAAAACATTTAAAACCATTAAGTTATTACAATTTGTTTTCAAAATAGGTTAAACATCAGAGTATCCCCATAATCAAATCATGAAAATATAAGGAGGTGCACGATCATGCCTTTACCTTGCCGCGATCATCAGAAGTACCTGAAACCTAATCAACAACTGTAAGCCCGAAGCTTAGTGAGTTTCCCCAAAATACCAACACCATCCAATCATAATCATATCATATAAGCAAACAACATGCATAATGAGCCTTCAGCCTGACTGGACCGCCTCACAGGCTTTCAGCCTATTTGGACCGCTCTCCGAGCCTTCGGAACATCTGGACCACATCACAGGGCCTACAGCCTATCCGTACCGATCTTCGGGCCTTCAGCCTGACTAGACCGCCTCGCATGGCCTTTAGTCTATTCGGACCGCCCTGGGTATGTTGGCCTTCAGCACAAAGCAGGACTGCCTCAACCCAACCCCCAATCAAACAATCATGTGCACATAAATATCATATGCTAGCATATATAAAAATCAAACCGATTTAACAGATCACTAATCATAGCAACATCCTATAACCAGGATACAGACCTAACCAGTCACTAACATAGCATCATCCTATATACCAGGATACCGACCTTACCAGGTCAATAAGCACATCCCCATGCTAACTACCAGGATATAAATCAATAAGCATATCAGTAAATAACCCAGATACAAATCCGAAAAGGGCCGACATTGGTGCCTTAGACCCTGTTGATATAGTGAGGACAACTCACCACACAAGTAGTGCTGAACTGGACTAAAAGTCTCGGATCGCTGTCTCACCGAAAATCCCGAACTATCTAAAATAACAATTACTAAGTCAACACATGGGATATCAATCTTGACTAAGGGTCCACATAGTCCATTTTTCCTTTTCTCTAATTTGGGCCAAGGCCCAATTATCAAATCCACTGTCCAGAAGTCCATATACTTAAGGCCCATTATTAGCCTAATTTTCCCAATTGGGCCCCAACTCCGAAATCGACCTCATTTAAGATCTATTACCAATAATGACCCAAAAAGAACATTTATTCAGAAAGCCCAATAAGGCCCATGTCAAATTGGCCCAAAAAGGAGCCCAATCCCGAAGCCCAAATTGTCAAAAGCCTAACAGAGGGCGTACGCGGGACGTACTCCTCTGATACGCGGGGCGTACTTTCGTTTTGCGTAGACCACCATGGAGGTGGTTGACGCAGTATGCTGGGCGTACAGAAATTACGCGGGACGTACACGAGGTTTTGCCAAAACCCTAATAAGTGCTTAATGGCTTAAGCACTTCAGTCCAAACTCCAGATCCATCGACCAAATGTGCCTTAGAACCATAAAGTCTTGAACTTTAAGACTTTGGACATCCAGAAAGTTCCTAATACACGGTCTTAACCCAGTAACACCTTCCTACTACATGCATGGGTCACTTTCAGCCATTAGGCATCATTTTTATCACTTAGGACCTTGTCTAGGGTCTGAAAGGACAATTTATTTCGTTCAAATCATAACATGCACCAACTTGGGACTTTTGGGACAATAAATGGCTCCATAAAGCTAGCATGGAAAGATCTACATCATACAAGCATAAAGTTTGGAGCTTTTTACCACCAGGAGCTTCTAGAGCACAAAGAAACCTCAAATCTACAAGCTTGTCTTCCTTCTCCAACTTCTTGATGCAAAACCTTCTTCTCCAACTACTCAAAATACCCAATTTGAGCTGACACACTCAAGAAAGGGGTTAGGGTTTGGGGAAAACGACTCAAAACTATAGAGGATGAGATGATGGAGGTTTTTGAGCTCATAAGGATGTTTATATAGCACTCAAACCCTAAATATTAGGGTTTCCATCTGATGCGAGTACACCTAGCATACACAAATGTACGCCCAATATACTAAGGTGTTCCTAGTACACTTAGCGTACTTTATGTACGCTTAGTGTACTATTCTAGTTCTCAAAGTTGCAACTTTAGCCCTTAGGCTCATCACGGGTCGACTCTTCTAACCCCAGGGACTACAAATGACAAAATAATAATAGAAGAGATGATTCGGAAATACCTGCAAAATCTAGGGATGTTACAAGAACAATCACAAACAAGGCATGGGAGCACTACCAGAGGAAAGCAAAAACAACTTCTAAGTGAAGAAACAAACATGTTTCCACTGTGGAACACCTGGACACATTGCCAGAAATTGTCCAAATCATGCATATGTTCCTTACTATGCACAAGGTTAGCAGAACGTGCCTAGAGGGAGATCCTCCAAAAGAAACCCTTCAAGGTCACGTTCAAACAATGGTGACTGGAATGCTAAAAAGGGCAAGAATCAAACTCCCAAGGACAAGAAGGGAATGTCGGACAAGATGCCAAATTCAAGAGATGGTTCAGTTAAACAAAGATTGGTTAGGTTGAAGTCATCTCGGCGATCGGTTTCATGGGAAAGAGTATCTAATGATAAACATGATATTCCATGGGAAAGAGTATCTTGTGTTGATAGTGATGGTAGACCCAGCTTCAAAATGGACTGGGTTCCTAAAACAAACTAATCTCGCACTCTATGCTGGAGCAGCTATGGAGGAATTGTTGGATTAATGTCTAAGTCCATAACTATATTTGGTATGTACTTGACCCAACCCGACATGGTCCATTTGGGTTACACTTCACCGACACAATTTATATGGATAGTCTTTTGAGAATAGTATACTTATGATTTATATTAATATATTATAAGTTCTAATAAATTAATATGGAATCATATTATTTAATTAGTATTGATCAAGAATTAATTTAGAATTAATTAAGTGATCAAAAAGAACTAATTAAATATGGACTCTTATATATATGGAATGGGCCAAGTTCATTTAGGTTGGGCTAAGCTTTCATGGATGGTGTTGGATTAGTGTCTAAGTCCATAACTATAATTGGTATGTACTTGACCCGACTCGGCATGGTCCATTTGGGTTGCATGGCATCGGAACATTTGGATAGACCATTTATGAGGAAAAGACATTTTGTGACATATTAATATATTATAAGTTCTAATATATTAATATGAAATCATGTTATTTAATTAGTATTGATCAATAATTAATTTGGACTTAATTTAGTGATCAAAAAGAGACTAATTAAATATATGGGGATTGATTGTGTAAATCATTCATTCTTATATATGTGGGCTTATGATCCAAGATTCCTTTATGTTGGGTTTAACCCATGTGGTGATCCATGGATACTCCATGGAGGTTAAAACCCATGGAGCATAAGGAATGGGTAAAGTCATGAGTTACATGGTGTAACCCTAATAGCCACACTATATAAGAACCCCTTTAGTTCAAGAAATTGGCACTAGTGATACATATTTTGAGGGCTAGCCGATTTGAACATGTATGTCTTCTTCTCATGGTTATTCCAAGAGTTCATGATGTTGTGTGAACCATTTGAGGTGTCACACTTGGGGCACTAGGCTCTCAAGCTTCATGGAGTCAAGCAACAACAACAAGGTATGTATTCTATCTATTTTATTATCCTAGTATCAATGTTTTGGTATGCTAGTTAGGATAATACCTTGGATAATCATATTTGCATGTATAATAGAGAAAACATAGATCCAAGGTATTTAGGGTTGCATGTACACTTAGGAGTGTTAGAATGCTCAAAACCCATCAGATGGTCCGTGGAGCTTTTAACCCATGGATCCTATGTAAATGAAAGGTCATGGGTATTAGGGTTTACATGGATGTAACCCTAATCCTCCATAATATATAAAGGGGTCCTTGGCTCACAAAATTGGCACAAGTGTGTGAAAATAAGAGTGGGCCGATTTTAGTGTGCATACATATTCTCTCAAGTTCTTCCAAGGTGTTTTGGTGATTTGTGATTTCATTAAGTAATAAAAAGTGTAACCTTAATTAATTCCATAAATTACAAAATAAAGAAAAGTTACATTCTTTTTATTAGTTTAAAGTCTTCCATAACTTGTCCTCAAGTTATGGAACTTGAAGAGTTTTTTTTTTAATTAAAACTACTTTAAACACATAAGTTATGGAATTAATTAGTTTTGAATAGTTTCAAAACTTGCCCTCAAGTTTTGGAATTTGAAAAGTTTTCTCTTATGAATACTTTAATTCCAAGTTAGCCCTTAGAATTTTAAAAGTTAAAATTCAAACCCTTATACTATTATTATAATTTTAATTATATAGATATGTATAAGATAAAGTCAATCTTACCGTTAGTAGGCCTCATTCACGAAGCCGGTCTATAAGGGGGGTATAAGGTTACTGCCTATAAAATGGCAGTTTAATGGGTGTCCACTCTCACCCACCGCTTCCTTGACTGGTGGAGGGTTGTTAGCCGAACGGGTAGGAAAGGACTATAATTCTGCCTTCATTAAAAGTATTAATGATAAATACTAAGTAACTAAACACTTATACATTCCCAATCTTAGTTACTTAGGAAAATGTGAAAATGTGCTAACCCATGAAATTACACTTGGTACCTTACCAAGTCATTAGTGGAGCGTGTGTGGTTAACCGGCACACTAATAAGGACTAGTAAGAGTGGCAAAGGGTAACTTGACTCTATTATAGATCGGTGGAGCGTGTGTGGTTAACCGGCACATCGATTAGGTGATAAAGTTAAGGGTACCAAGTCAATTTGCATGGTTATTCACACCTTGTTTGTGATCCTCGGCATCCCAGTCACAAACTTGAGAGGGCACAATCGAGATTCAAACATGCCATTGAAAGTTCAATGTATCTCAAAAGATCTAGGAGTTTCAAATCCAATTAAACTTAATTATATTTCGTTTTTCATGGTGGAAATTGGTAAATCGTCATTTACCTACCTTCAACTATTTTATAACTTGGATTACGGCATCCCTCTTCCAGTTATAAATAGGTTGTTGGGTCCTAGCCTTAATATTTCATATTGGGTGTTATATTAAGGACTTTAAATCAACTCTCTTGAATATCTCCCAAAAGATGATCTTCCCAAATCTCTTGAAACAAACTTTCCTAAATGAAGATGATGTCCAATGGAAATCATACTTCTTTCACCTCCTCCAATTATTCTCCCTAACCCACAAGTACCTGAAAAGTTTAAGGTCACTCAAGCCCTATTGGCAAGCAAAGGTCTATGTGTGATCACATCTTGGAGATGTAGTCACATATTGACAAGCCGGGAGAGTTAGGTGTCAAAGTCTAGAGGAAGCTGATGATCAATCACTTTCTAAGTCACATAGTGAGTTCCTTTGGGACTCCTATGAAACAGACTATGACAAGACCCTTAATGATCTTATCTATTTGCTAAGATCAACTTCCTAAAACTTTATGGACATTGACAATGATGACATTGGATATCCAGTAAAGCTCTCTCTTCCCAATGGAAAGGGATTGGCCATAGTTAACTCGGTTGACCAAATAGTAAAGAGAACGGCTAAGTCTGAGATAGTCCCATTATCAAGGGTCTATTGCCAAAGAAAGGGGCATTGGTTGCGAAGCTGCCAAATTTACCTAAGGATATTAAAGTCAATAAGTTTGACTCTACTTCGGGTAAAGTCCACTATCTAACTCTACTAAGTTTCTATTCTGAGATTCTTGATACATGATGTGACTGGGTCACATGTTGATGTTTTAAGAATCAAAGGAAAAGTGAAGAAACTTAAAGAAAGAATATGTTGAATCTGATGGCATAGATGGATTTCTATCGCATAGTTTGAAGATCGGATTGTTGAGCTACTTCTTAAGAGTTATGATATATTGCTTAGGAATAAATAACAACAAAGTTTTCATGTGCTTTTGCATTGTAAGGATAGTTTTTCCGCAAAGTTTTAAAATAAAATAATTTTTTTTATTTTATTTATTTTAAAATATCCTTACAATGGCATTTGTGAAAACTTTTGTTGCTTATAAGATTCCATTAAGAGCAAGAGTGGAAATATGAATTTGATTCTTTCATTTGTGGTAGTGTCTAAATTTACCAAATAAGGAAAGATTCTCATCACCTAAGTTTCAGTTGGGCCGAAACTTGGAATCATGCAATTTGTAGAGCATGATGAATGAGAACCTTCAAGCATTGGAAAAATTAAGACTAACTACTTGTTCACATGGATGTGTGAGTCAAGTAAAGGATCGAGTACACATTCTTGTGCACTGATCAAGCCCACCACAAATAATCGTTAAGACTATTCGTCATTATTTACTAAAATTCAGTAAATATGGTTATACTTACAAGCTTAAGTGTAATTCTAAGACATTGGAAAAGGTTTCAATGTATGGCAGAGCGAATAAGAAGAATCAACTTAGGCAGAAAGATAAAAGTTTCTCAAATCTGAAAAGATGGGAGAGTACTTTAGTATCATGTTAGATAATCATCTTAATGATTAAGAGACCTTATCACAATTCATCCTCTAAGTGCATTCTGGTAGCTAAGAAGAGGAGCTATGAATTGTTGAAGTGGTTAAATCAAGAAGATGATTTATACTTCGTTCCAAAAACAATTCTTAGAGTTATACTCTAAGATTGTAACTTGAGTGACATGTCTTAAAGAAGGTTTAAAAACACTTGTCAAATGTAAGAGTAGAAGGTTTCTACTCTTGTACATTTGAAATTGGTAAGTTGTGATGTTTTGGATAAAACAAAGACCAACTAAGGCCAATTGTGTGAAGTGTTTGTCTTGATTAGAATCCACACTATCTCTTGAATATCTGACAAGAAAGTCTTATATGTCAAGAGGACAGTGGGAGTCTTAAAGGTCTTGAAAGTCTCAAGAACTAATCAAGAATAAAACCTGAAGTTCTTCACTAGCACACGACTTGAGGTTTATAACCGATCGTGTCGACATGTCTGTGCCTATTCAAGTTGGCTTTGCATAGGAGTTCTGAGAGTTCTCAATTGGTTGCACAGCTACTTGGAAGCAATGGCAGGCCCTTGAGCTGCCAAATGGCAAGAATTTAAGATTGCACAAGTTTAATCCATATAAGTGTGGATTTGTCAGTAACCTTGTCTTGTGATTATGGTTTTGACAAAATTCACATGGATAAGAACACATACACCATAAAATCTAAGTGTCATAAGGTTTCTCTCCGATTCATGAAAATGATGGTGAGGAAACACTTTCACTAAGTAGATTTTAGCTAGATAGCAATTGTGATATTTGCATTCTCAAAGTCGTTAGTGGAGCGTGTGTGGTTAACCAGCACACTAACATGGACTTGTGAGAAGTGGTAAAGGTCTAAACAATCGAGACTATGATTACGACATCCCTTTTCATAGTTCTTAAAATTGTTTAGACACAACTGTGAGCTATCTAAGATAAGGTGTATGATATTGATAAAGTTTTATCAAAGCAATCTAGTATCAGAAATCTGAACTTTGGTAAGAAAGTCAATAAAGTATTGATTTCTAGAAGTCCAGCTGATTTCTGATTACATGTCAAAGCTAGTGGGAGCATAAGTGTTATGCTAATAATCATCATGTTAGTGGGAGCATGATAATTATGATAAAGGTTGCAAGTTAGCAATGTTAATTATAGAAAACAAAAGTTTCAATTCGTGAGGCTGCAGGGGTTGAAAAAGTTGTTTTGCTATAATTAAGGGAGAGAAAATTATACTTCATTTCAATTCTAAAAGCTTAGATTGAGATTTTAATCGTATTTAGTCAAGGATATATATATATATATGAATTTCATGTTAGAATGGCTCAACATAAGGAAATTCTATATATGGGTCCATTATTTGCGTTCTACAATTCGATTATGATTACGGCATCCCTTTTCATAATCTGAATTATGAGAACTTGGCAAATAGAAATGGAAATGTTATAGCAAAAGACTGGTTTAGTCTTTATGTGAGACATCATGACTCGTGTCCCATATGCTTCGGATATAGGATCGATTTCATGTGCTATATTCATCCTTTCTAAAATTTTCCAAATGCCTGGGGCATTAAGAAGGGAAAAGGTCTAGAACTGGATATGACTAAAAGGATTAAGCAATTGTCGAGGACAATCTAAGGTTTACCAAAGATTGGTTGCTCAAGGTCAGTTGGAAGTATAGTGCTAATTCTGGAAGGACCATATTGACATAATCTGTAAGGAGGCAACTCTTGTTCAGAAGTGATAGTCAAAATGGAATATGGAAATGTTTCAAAGTTGGAAATTATTCAATCTGTGTAAGATTAGGAAACTTAATGGAAGAAGGATGTTTCCAAGGAGTTGATCTCCTTGGAATGCTCTGTAATGTTTGTTGTCAAGTCCTTGTGACTCTGTGCATAATCATTACAGGAGGATCAATGCATATAAGTTTAGAATCTAACAGATTTCAGTAAATGGCATGAATTTGGAATTCTTGCATTTGCAGTAAGGATTTGGGACTGTGAAAGAGGATCATTGGAGTTATGTTCAATTGATCTAATTCACAAAGTGAAGATCATAGACAAACATAGTATGCATACTTGGTGTATGGCATGACTAGTGTTTAGAAAACATAGTGTACATGCTTGGAGCATGGGACAACTATTGTTTTAAATTCAAGAATAAAGTTGATAGCTGAAACAGTATACAATGAATAATGTGTAATCATATGGTGATAAATAAAAGGTGTTTTATTTATGTTCATAGGTTTTGATACCATATTAGATTCTATTATTATTGTGTTTCATTTTGCATGTTTTGACTTCCAGAATAACTAGGTCGTTCTTCCTGATTGACTAAGTTATTCAAACTATCCACAGTCGGTCATATGTTGGAAGTAGATATGAATCAAGACTGTCATGGGTTGGCTTGTAGAGGTCTAAGATGTTGGACAAGGGGCTACAACACTCATGAGTGCTCATAAGTTCTGAGTATTGGATTCAACCCGCGCTCATTGGAATCACTTCATGGATTTTATCACGAGTGATCATGAGACGATAATATCTTATATTCTTCAAACCTAGAGATATGAGTTGTTACTATGAGTTGGTTGTACATTGATTGCACGAAAACGCATTCGGTAACTCGGTGTTATAAAACGTGCCTTTGTGTATGATTCAACAAGTAGTAGAACAAGCCATATGAGTCGAAGTTTATCCATTCCTTTTACCTTCGGGATAAAAGCGATATCTGTGGGCCCCTCGATGATTTGGTGATGACAAATGTAAGTGCTCGGCCGGGCCTGGACTGATTTGATTTGTTCAATTAGTCAATCGTCATAAATCGGAAATCGGGAAACAACAAATGGACAGAGAGAATGATTATAATCCATGTCTCAGTCCATATGATATCTAGAATGGAGGAATATATGATCCCTTATCTAATGGACAAGTCATTGACAAAGGTCAGAGTTCATCTACAAGGTCAGAGTTCGACAGCGACTTTTGAGAGCTACGATTGCCAGTTGGTTCCTGAAGTCATACGCAATAATAGTTTTAGACTTATCCAAGTGGGAGACTGTTGGATTAGTGTCTAAGTCCATAACTATAATTGGTATGTACTTGACCCGACTCGGCATGGTCCATTTGGGTTGCATGGCATCGGAACATTTGGATAGACCATTTATGAGGAAAAGACATTTTGTGACATATTAATATATTATAAGTTCTAATATATTAATATGAAATCATGTTATTTAATTAGTATTGATCAAGAATTAATTTGGACTTAATTTAGTGATCAAAAAGAGACTAATTAAATATATGGGGATTGATTGTGTAAATCATTCATTCTTATATATGTGGGCTTATGATCCAAGATTCCTTTATGTTGGGTTTAACCCATGTGGTGATCCATGGATACTCCATGGAGGTTAAAACCCATGGAGCATAAGGAATGGGTAAAGTCATGAGTTACATGGTGTAACCCTAATAGCCACACTATATAAGAACCCCTTTAGTTCAAGAAATTGGCACTAGTGATACATATTTTGAGGGCTAGCCGATTTGAACATGTATGTCTTCTTCTCATGGTTATTCCAAGAGTTCATGATGTTGTGTGAACCATTTGAGGTGTCACACTTGGGGCACTAGGCTCTCAAGCTTCATGGAGTCAAGCAACAACAACAAGGTATGTATTCTATCTATTTTATTATCCTAGTATCAATGTTTTGGTATGCTAGTTAGGATAATACCTTGGATAATCATATTTGCATGTATAATAGAGAAAACATAGATCCAAGGTATTTAGGGTTGCATGTACACTTAGGAGTGTTAGAATGCTCAAAACCCATCAGATGGTCCGTGGAGCTTTTAACCCATGGATCCTATGTAAATGAAAGGTCATGGGTATTAGGGTTTACATGGATGTAACCCTAATCCTCCATAATATATAAAGGGGTCCTTGGCTCACAAAATTGGCACAAGTGTGTGAAAATAAGAGTGGGCCGATTTTAGTGTGCATACATATTCTCTCAAGTTCTTCCAAGGTGTTTTGGTGATTTGTGATTCCATTTGAGGCTTCCACACTATTAGGGCTAAGCTCTTAAAGCTTGAAGACATCAAGCTACATCAAAAGGTATGTTATCTAACTAGAACTTTGTAGTATAGGTGCTTCATAATATGCTAGTTAGGATGAAACCTTGGAATAGTTAATATTTGCATGTATAATAGAGAAAACATAGATCCAAAGTTTATAGGGTTGTATGTACACCATAGGAGTGTTAGAATGCTCAAAACCCAACAGTGGTATCAGAGCCATGGGTTGTTTTATGTTATATTGACGCAAATGTTTTATTTTGAAGTTTGAAAAAAAAGGAAAAAAAAAACATGACGTTTGTCAAATTTTAAGATAATTACTTGTTTTGTGAAAAACGAATTATTTGTAAAATTTGAATCATTTGTTATATGAGTTGAATTAGGTCAAATTTAGTAAAAGATAAATTGATATGATTATTTTATTAGTTTTAAAAGTTTGATCTAAATGTTTTAAGGAGTTACAAGTTTTGTCATAAAATTTTGGAGCTCAAAAGTTTTTTTTAAAGTTGTGATCTTAAGGGTTTTTGAAACTTCCATAAGTTATGGATATGAAAGTTTTTTTTTTAAAAAAATTTAATTCAAAGTTTTTATGGAGTTACAAAATTTGGTGTTAATGTTTTAAAGAATTTCATAACTTGTTCTTAAGTTATGGAACATGGAAAGTTTCATCATAAAACACCATTAATTCCATAAGATATGGAATCCAAAGGTTTTCAAGAATTACAAAACTTGCCCTCAAGTTTTAGAATTTGAGAAAAGTTTTTTATCAAAAAAAGAATTGAATCCTAAAACTCTTGGGTTAATAACTTAAACAATTAATTAAATGGTTTTAATTTTGAGTTTAATAATTGGAATTATGATGTTTTGTTGAATAGTTCAAATTAACTCTTATGGACTTTATTAATAGTTAATTAAAACGTTTAATTAAAAGAGTATTATTAAATCCATAAATATATGGTTTGAGTTTAATTAAATTAAAAGTCTAGTTTAATTAATAGATTAAACCATCAAGTATTTTAAATGTCTAAAATACACCCTTATACTATCAATATATTATATGTATCAGAGCAAGTCGTCTTACCATTAGTAGGCCTCATTCACGAAGCCGGTCTATAAGGGGGGTATAAGGTTGTTGCCTATAAAATGACAGCTTAATGGGTGTCCACTCTCACTCACCGCTTCCTTGACCGGTGGAGGGTCGTTAGCCGAACAGGTAGGACAAGGACTATAATTCTCCCTTCATTATAAGTATAATGATAAATACTAAGTAACTAAACACTTATAAATTCCCAATCTTAGTTACTTAGGAAAATGTGAATAAGGTGCTAATCCATGAAATTACACTTTGCACTTTGTTTAAGCTGTTAGTGGAGCGTGTGTGGCTAACCGGCACACTAACCTGGACTTAACAAGGTAGGCAAAGGGTAACTTAATGTTTATCATAGTATCGTTGGAGCGTGTGTGGTTAACCGGCACATCGATTGAGGGGTAAATATTAAGGGTACCAAGTATATTTGCATGGTTACTTTACACCTTGTTTTGTGATCCTCGGCATCCCAGTCACAAAATCTGAAGGGCACACTCGAGATTGAAACATGCCATTGAAAAGTTCAATGAATCTCAAAAGAATCTAGGAGTTTCAAAACCAATTAAAACCTAATAATACATTTCGTTTATCTTGGTGGAAATTGGTGAATCGTCATTCACCTACCTTCAAATATTTTATAGCTTGGATTACGGCATCCCTCTTCCAAGTTATAAAATAGTTTGTTGGGTCCTAGCCTTAATATATCATATTGGGTGTTATATTAAGGACTTAAATCAACTTTACGTGAATTTCTCCCATTGTTGATGTCTGGTTTAGACAACAATGATCTTCCCAAACCAAGCTTTCCTAATGAATATGACTTCCCGAGTTTGGCTCATGGAAGTCATACTTCTCTTCCTCCACCTCCTCCAATTATTCTCCCTAACCCACAAGTTCAAGGTCACTCAAGCCCTAATGGCAAGCACGGTCTATGTGTGATCACATCTTAGAGATGAAGTCACATATTGACAAGCCGGGAGAGTTGGGTGTCAAAGTCTTGAGAAAGTTGGATGTTCAATCACTTTCTAAGTCACATAGTGAGTTCCTTTGGGACTACTATGAAACAGACTATGACATGAACCTTAATGATCATATCTATTTGCTTGGTGATGCTGAATCAGCAATGATTTGGAACGATAGTAAAGCAAATTTGATTAGAAGATCAACTTCCCAAAAACTTTATGGACAGTGACAATGGTGACACTGGAAATCCAGAAAAAGCATTCTCTTCCCAATGGAAACGGATTGGCCATAGTCAACCCGGTTGACCAAATGGTAAAGAGAAAGGCTAAGTCTGAGATAGTCCCATTACCAAAGGGTCCATATGTTTTTTTTACCAAAGGAAGGGGCGTTGATTGCAAAGCTGCCAAATTTACCTAAGGATGTTAAAGTCAATAAGTTTGACTCTACATCAGGTAGAGCCCATTATCTAACTCTGTTAAGTTCTATTCTGAGATCCTCATTACATGATGTGACTGGGTCACATGTTGATGTTTTAAGAATCAAAGAATAGAGAGAAATCTTAAAGGAAGTATATGCTGATTCTGATCGCGAAGGTGGATTTCGATCGCATCAGAATTTTGAGCAGTTGCTTAAGAAGTTATGATATATTGCTAAGGAATAGATAACAACAATTTTCCATGTGGATTGTAAGGATAAGTTTTTCCGCAAAGTTTTAAAATAAAAGAAAATTGTTTAATTTTATTTATTTGAAGTATCCTTACAATGACATTTGTGGAAAATTGTTGCTTATATGATTCCACTGACAGCAATATTGGAAAATGGATTTGATTCTTTCATTTGTGGTAGTGTCTAAATTTACCAAATCAGGAAAGTTCCTCATAGCCCAAGTTTCAATTGGACCGAAACTTGGAATCATGCAAGTTGAATAGTATGATGAATGAGAACTTTCAAGCATTGGAAAATCAAGACTAATTACTTGTTCACATGGATGTGTGAGTCAAGTGAAGGACTAAAGGGATCGAGTACACATTCTTGTGCACTGGTCATGTCCACCACAAAGCTCGTTAAGACTATTTGATTTACTAAAGTTTAGTAAATATGGTTATACTTACAAGTTTAAGTATAATTCTAAAACATTGGAAAAGTCTCAATGTATGGCACAACGAATGGGAAGAATCAAATTAGGCAGAAAGATAAAAGTTTCTCAAATCTGAAAAGATGGGAGAGTACTTTAGTATCATGTTTGTGATCATCTTAATGATTTAGAAATCATATCACAACTAGTCCTCTAAAGGTCATCTTAGTGCATTCTTATGACTAAGAAGAGGAGTCATGAATTATTGAAATGGTTAGATCAGGAAGATGAGTCTTACTTCGTTCCAAAACAATTCTTAGAGTCATACTCCAAGATTGTAACTTGAGTGACATATCTTAAAGAAAGGTTTAAAACACTTGTCAAATGTAAGAGTAAAAGTGTCCTACTCTTGTACATTTGAAATTGGTAAGTTGTGATGTTTTGGATAAAACAAAGACCAACTAAGGCCAATTGTGTGAAGTGTTTGTCTTGATAAAGAATCTGCACTATCTCTTGAATATTTGGCAAGATTGTCTTACATGTCAAGAGGACAGTGGGAGTCTTAAAGATCCTAAAAAGAATTTCAAGAACTAATCAAGAATAAAACCTGAGGTTCTTCACTAGCACACGACTTGAGGTTTATAACCTATCGTGTTGACATATTCTGTGCCCATTCCAGTTAAAGTTGGCTTTACATAGGAGTTTTGAAAATTCTCAATTGGTTGCATAACAACTTGGAAGCAATGGCAGGCCCTGTACTGCCAGGTGGCAAGAAGTTAAGATTGCATAAGTTAAGTCCATATGAGTTTGGATTTGTTATTATCCTTGTCTTGTGACTATGGTTTTGACGATTCACATGGATAAGAACACATACACCATAAAATCTAAGGGTCATAAGGTTTCTCTCCGATTCATGAAAATGATGGTGAGGAAACACTTCCACCAAGTAGATTTGAAGCAGATGGCAAAAGGTCTAAACAATTGAGACTATGATTACGGCATCCCTTTTCATAGTTCTGAAATTGTTTAGACACACATGCATGCTATCTAAGGAAAGGTGTATGATTTTGATAAAGTTTTATCAAAGCATCTCGTATCAGAAATCTGAACTTTGGTAAGAAAGTCAATAAAGTATTGATTTCTAGAAGTCCAGCTGATTTCTGAGTACATGTCAAAGCTAGTGGGAGCATAAGTGTTATACTAATAATCATAATGTTAGTGGGAGCATGATAATTATTGTTAGTGTTGCAAGTTAGCAATGTTAATTATAGAAAACAAAAGTTTCAATTCGTGAGGCTGCAGGGATTGAAAAGGTTGTTTTGCTATAATTAAGGGAGAGGATATACTTCATTTCAGTTCTAAAGGCTTAGATTGAGACCTTAATCATCTTTAGTCAAGAATATATATATATATATATATATATATATATATATATATATATATATATATATATATATATATGAATTTCATGTTGGATTGGTTCAACTTAAGGAAATTCTATATATTGCGTTCTCAAATTTCGATTATGATTACGGCATCCCTCTTCATAGTCAAATTTTGAAAACATGGCAAATAAAAATATTGTAGCAAAAGACTGGTCTAGAATCATGTCTTTATGTGAGACATCATGAATCGTGTACCATTTGCTTTGGGTACAGGATCGATTGCATGTGCTATAATATTTGTCATTTCTAAATTTTTCCAAATTCCCAGAGGCATTAAGAAGGGAAAAGGTCTAGAATTGGATATGACTAAAATGATTAAGCAATTGTCGAGGACAATCTGAGGTTTACCAAAGATTGGTTGCTCAGGGACAGTTGGAAGTATAGTGCTAATTTTGGAAGGACCATATTGACATATTCTGAAAAGAGGCATCTCTTGTTCAGAAGTGATAGTCAAAATGAGAATATGGAGTTGTCTCCATAGGTGGAAGTTATCTGTGTAAGATTAGAAAACTTAACGCAAGAAGCATGTCCAAAGCAATGTACTTTGAATATGAGACTTAGTTTCCATAGAGTTGATCTCCATTGGAATACCTTATAATGATTGTTAACAAGTCTTTGTGACTTTGTACATATTCATTACAGGAGGGTCAGTGCATATAAATTTAAAATCTAAACAGATTTCGATAAATGATAGGAATTTGAAATTCTCACATTTTTCGATAAGGATTTGGGAGTGTGAAATTAGAATCATTGAAATTATGTTCAATTGGTTTATTTCACAAAGTAATGATCATAGACAAACATAGAGTGCATACTTGGTGTATGGCAAAGCTATTGTTTAGAAAAACATAGTGTACATGCTTGGAGCATGGGACAACTAGTGTTTTTAATTCAGGTATAAAGTTGATAAATCCGAAACAATGAAATAATGAGTAATCAGTATGGTGATAAATAAAAGTGGTCTATTTATATTCATAGGGTTTGATACCATATTTGATTCATTTATTCTTGTGTTTCATTTTGCATGTTTTGACTTCCAGAATAAACTAGGTCATTCTTCCTGAATGACTAAGTTATTCAAACTATCCACAGTCGGTCATATGTTGGAAGTAGATATGAATCAAGACTGTCATGGGTTGGCTTGTAGAGGTCTAAGATGTTGGACAAAGCGGTGCTACAACACTCATGAGTGCTCATAAGTTCTAAGTATTGGATTCAACCCATGCTCATTTGAATCACTTCATGGATTTTATCACGAGTGATCATGAGACGATAATATCTTATATTCTTAAAACCTAGAGATATGAGTTATTACTATGAGTTGGTTATACATTGATTGCACGAAAAACGCATTGGTAACTCGATGTTATAAAACGTGCCTTTGTGTATGATTCAACAAGTAGTAGAACAAGACATATGAGTCGAAGTTTATCCATTCCTTTTACCTTCGGGATAAAAGCGATATCTGTGGGCCCCTCGATGATTTAGCGATGACACATGTGAGTGCTTGGCCAAGCCAGGACTGATTTGATTTGTTCAATCAGTCAGTCATCATAAATCGAAAATCGGGAAACAACAAATGGACAGAGAGAATGATTATAATCCATGTCTCAGTCCATATGATATCTAGAATGGAGGAATATATGATCCCTTATCTAATGGACAAGTCATTGACAAGGTCAGAGTTCGACAGCGGCTTTAAGAGCTACGATTGCCAGTTAGGTTTTGAAGTCATACTCAATAAAAGTTTTAGACTTATCCAAATAGGAGACTGTTGGATTAATGTCTAAGTCCATAACTATATTTGGTATGTACTTGACCCGATCCGGCATGGTCCATTTGGGTTGCACTTCACCGGCAGAATTTATATGGATAGTCTTTTGAGAATAGTATATTTATGATTTATATTAATATATTATAAGTTCTAATATATTAATATGGAATCATATTATTTAATTAGTATTGATCAAGAATTAATTTAGAATTAATTAAGTGATCAAAAAGAACTAATTAAATATGGACTCTTATATATATGGAATGGGCCAAGTTCATTTAGGTTGGGCTAAGCTTTCATGGATGGTCCATGGAGCTTTTAACCCATGGATCCTATGTAAATGAAAGGTCATGGGTATTAGGGTTTACATGGATGTAACCCTAATCCTCCATAATATATAAAGGGGTCCTTAGCTCACAAAATTGGCACAAGTGTGTGAAAATAAGAGTGGGCTGATTTTAGTGTGCATACATATTCTCTCAAGTTCTTCCAAGGTGTTTTGGTGATTTGTGATTCCATTTGAGGCTTCCACACTATTGGGGCTAAGCTCTTAAAGCTTGAAGACATCAAGCTACATCAAAAGGTATGTCATCTAACTAGAACTTTGTAGTATAGGTGCTTCATAATATGCTAGTTAGGATGAAACCTTGGAATAGTTAATATTTGCATGTATAATAGAGAAAACATAGATCCAAGGTTTATAGGGTTGCATGTACACCATAGAAGTGTTAGAATGCTCAAAACCCAACAGGAATATCATCATACTTTTGTATGATGGTAGTGGTTGTTCCAGGCACATGATAGGAGACATATCTCATATGTACGACATTCGGAACTTTAGTTGAGGGTATGTGTCCTTTGCGGGAAGGAAGAAAGAAAGGATCACAAATGGGGACCGTATTTAACGGCGTGTTGAATTTTAAATATTTTTTAACTTCGTTCCAAAATTGAAGCACACCTGAGTCTAAACATGTTGATGCTTCTGCGTGTTGTTCTAAGGTCATCCGGATGCAACTTCAATTGCTGAATTACGGTTTGACTTCTCTTGGCTCTCTTGTTTTTTCTTAAAATGATTCGTTTTGAAGACAATTTTTTTTAAAAAATTTGTGCATTTATTTTATTTCCTTTCTTCCCCATGCACAAATTAAGGGCGAGAAATCAAAAATAAAAAAAATTATAAAATCAAAATTCCAAAAATATGTTTTCCTTCGTAAGTGCTTTTGGGAAGTGATATGAAGTTTGGTATTAAAGGGTAATCTGAAATACATGTAATGCACTGAAACTAAATTGTTTAGACTCTGTGTTCATTGTGTTGGTAGGCACGAAGGATTCAAAAGGACTAGACATAGCTGACAATGAAAGGACTTGATAATGTTAACTCATATGGACTTAGATAGTTACATTTGGACTGACCATATGATGCTTGGATAGATTGAGCAGTGATATAAACAAGGGAGCCTGCAAGATACATTAAAGTTATTTATCATCTAGAACTGTCGCTCAACACTTCTTCGATGTACGAACTTATGTCCTTAATTCTGGTGCTGATAGGGTGACTGGGGGTTCTGATAAAGTAGGTCGGTGTGAAATTATATATTTCTTTCTTATCCTCCATGTCAGTCATATGTTGCCTCCTTTGCGTGATCGGAAGATCCGATCTGGGATGCAACATATGCATCTCTATTACTATGTATCTCTCTCTCTTTTCTTATCTTTTATCTAAATATGCTAGTCATATGATGTCCCCTTTGCGTGATTGGAGGATCCGACCTGGGACAGAGCATATGTGACACACCCCCGAACTGAGTAAACGGCGGAAACGTCCGTGGGCGGATGATGTCATTTACAGTATCATAACAATTGAATAATAGAGATCAAAGTATTCCAAACATTGTATTGATAATTTAATATTTACATTGTATTTGAATCATTGTTTGACTCCAAAAGCGTAAAACAAAATATAAGATGTAACAATACTAAGCTTCGTCTTCACCAAAACATGTGTGGGTACCTGTCTACTGATTCACTGAGAATACAAGTGGTTTTGAAAAGAGAGTGTCAACAATTAAGTTGGTGAGTTCATAAACGTTTGTATAAGAAATCTGTTGTTTTTTTTTGTAAATTATATGAGTGTACTGCCAGAAAATCCAATATTTCTTGTAAAATGATTTGTAGTCTTAGTACTTTAAGACCGAAAATGTATGAATATCATAGTAATTGGAAATAGTATACTGTAATTTTATATCTTTGTAAGACTATTGAATGTATGTTTTACTAAAATGTAAGTAGTATTGTACTATATATATATATATATATATATATATATATATATATAGGGTTAGGTTCAAATGTTTCCAATAAGTATTGTGTGCATCTAAGGACCAATCAAAATTTAAGAATAATTTAATAGTTAATAAATAGTAAAACGGTATGATGGTAATCTAACACTATTTAATTATAGTAGGCATTTTAAAACATTTAATATCTCCTAAAAATAGGAAAATCAGTTTAAAAATCCTTACACGTCTTTTTCATGTCAGGAACCCTAACCCCTCGCTTTTTCTTTCTTCGATCTATAGATGACCTGCCTCTTCTCTATCCCGCTGCTAATTACTTTGCCGGATACCAACGACGCCTACGTGTAATACCTTCATCCACCAATGTCGCCCACCTCCAGTCCATCTCTCAACTATCACCGATGCCATCTTCCATCTTCATTCAGGTCGTCTATTATCACCGATGCCGACTCGGGTGACTTTCTCAATTATCTTTTGTTTTTAGTTTAGTATTTGAAGGTTATTGATTTGCCTATTTAGGGTTTGCATTGTTATTTGATTACGTATGATGTATTTTTGCTCAATTTCTTATGCAAATTTACTTTATCAATGTTTGTTTGATAAATCATTTTTTTTCGATTATGCAAATTTTGTAAATCGGATTCAATTGACAATTGTTTATTATTATAAAGCCCCACTAATTTGGTTGATGAATTCGATTTTTGTTTTGATGGTTTGTGTTTATGGGTGTCAGTTATCTGTGTCATATGTGTTTTCAATATGTGTTGCATACAATTGTTATTATCGATTCTAATTGTCGAACGTTTGATTATATAAATTAAAATTGAAGTGGGTGAAATATAGCAAGAACTTAAGGGTTATACAATCTGATGACGAATGTTTGAGAGGTTAATTAGCAATGATTATTACTATTAGTCAAGTTATTTTTTGCTGTAATATGTGTTCTTTTTTTATTGATGTAATTATAGTGTATTTTTTCATATAACCCCAAAAAGAAAGGATATAAACCGAGTTCACCCATTGCTAACATATGTGCAAAACAACATATTTTTCATAGTTTATTATTATTTTGTATTCATGAATGTTTTATAGGTTAGCAATGTTTATTACTATCATATTTTTTTTTTCACATAATGCTCTTATTATTTTCACAGGTCATGAACAAAAGATAAAAGCTTCTTATTCTCATGACAGTCATTCTAACAGAATTTGATTTCATGAAAATTATTCTGTCAGAATGTATAAAATGATTTTTAGCAATAATATTCTTATAGAATGGATTAGTATTTTTGTTAGATTTTGTTGTTTTTTATTTCCTTTTTTTTAACCATTCTTAGTTTTGATCTTTAAGAGTTTATTCTATGTATTCTCCGAGAATGTATTCTATGTATTCTGCAAGATTGTATTCTATATATTCTACCAGAATGTATTATATATATATTCTGCCAGAATATATTCTACGTATTCTGCCATAATGTATAAATTGATAGGAATTGCAAGTAACATGCTTTTAACCATTCTTAGTTTTTGTTTCATTTGTGATAGGAATGGTCGGAACAATGGCTTGTAGACCTGATAAGAATGACTTGAAGAATGAATCAAATATTGATAACACTCACAGTTTAAGAATGTTGTTATTTTTTAAGAATTACACTTGTATTTGTTCATTAATTGTATATTTAGGCTATGTTTGGCGTACTAGCTGAAAAGCTAGCTGTTAGCTGAAAAGCTAACTGATAGCTGAAAAGCTAGCTGATAGCTGAAAAGCTAGCTGATAAAAAATAACGTTTGGTAAAACTAGCTGAAAAGCTAGCTGAAATATATAAAATTACATAAAAGGACATGTAGGAGTATGTGTTTCTATAATTAATTAAGGGGTGTATATGGAAAATTTTAAAAAAGCTCCTAAAAAGCTAGTCTAAGTAGCTTTTTAAAAAGCTAGCTTATAAGCTACTTTTTGGCTTACCAAACACGACAACATAAAAAAGCTCGAAAAATAAGCTAGTTGTGGCGCGCCAAACACAGCCTTAAGAATGCTGATTTTTTATGATATTCTTTTAGAATATGTATAAATGTATTAAAATGTATAAGGCTATTAGTATGTAAGAATATGTATGAATTTGTATTTAAGTTCAAATGTATATGAAAATATTAAAATGTTGCTATTCTTCAACCGGGAGTTCAAGAATTATGTTAGTCTTCATTAATATTCTAATAGAATAAAACTCTGAAAGAACATCATTCTTACAAAAAAACATTCCGACGGAATAAAATCGGTTATGTTTACAAATTACATTAGAATTAATTTAAAAAATCAGAATTTTTAAGTTAGGAAAATTAATTATCCCTAAAAATCCGAAAATTTCTTTATATAAATGTAGTTAATTGTCCAAAATACCCTTTTGCTAAAAATTGTGTGATTATATGGTACATGTTATCCCATTGTAATATCATGCACTCTCAAATCATGTTCATTGATTAATTTCATCCGTTGCTCCAGATCTGTGCATTCTGGCACACAATAGTTAGTAAAAACAAAATAACCTAAGCATATATATATATATATATATATATATATATATATATATATATAGTGCACTGTAGTTGTATCTGTGTAAAACCCTTTGAAAGTATGTATCTGGAATTATCAGTTCCACTGTAAAGTAATGTTGTTTTATCTAAATAAAACCATTTGAAGGTATGTATGTAAACCAAACATATTTTTAATATCAAATTGTGAGTTATTATAACCATGCTAATGTCCTAGAAGGCCTGTACGACGTTCTTCAGGCGTCGAAATCGGTACGACATTTGTCACCCCAGACCCGCCGGTCTAGCTGTTGCAAACAGCTTAGGTGCGGGATTATCAGTCCTATATAGATCTATACACAAGTGTCACACTCTTCCTCATGAGACTTTGGTTATAGTACATGATTTTTGTTGGTACTCAGTTAAGTACTTGAAGATTATGTCTCACAATGCTATATTAACGGTTTACATATAGTGTAGTGAAATTCCTTTTTCTTGTAATGTTTGTATGTAAATGTTTACATAGTAGGAAAAATAATTAGTCTTTTAACTAATTATTTTTTGTGCCCCAACCGGGTAAAATAGTGTGTATGTTCCATAAACTATACCTATTATAGTTTATAAAAATGTTTCGTTGAAATGGTGAACCCTTTGTATATTATTATCAAATTTGCCATGATAATTAGTTAGAATAAAATAATTATATATGTTCGTTTATATAATTATACCCTTTTTGCTCAACATGTTACAAAATGGTTAAAGTTTTATTGTATCAAATTTGTACCCATATGTATATTTATATTTAGTAAAAATATAAATGTAACGGTTTGTATATTAACACAATTTATCTTGTGTTTTACTTGTATTCACCCTTACACATATAAAAACTGTGAAAACTATAGGGGTATGAACTCACCTCGAGTGTGTATTCTGAGTTGGATAACGTGGTGATAGCGATGATCCTTGGGTTAGAACACCTGAAAATAATCGTATCCTAATAGTATTTAACACATAGAAAAGTGTATAAATAAAATGGCCTAATATGTAAGTGTTGATAAATTTCTAGATTATGTAAGAAAGCTTACAAAGGTTTCTATGAATTAATCTTGAAGATATTTAGTTTCCTGGGAATGTTGATGATGCTCTTGGTATGTTTATGAAGATTTGAAGATGCTCTTATGAACTTTAAGAGAATTTGGGAGTAAAAGGGGCATAAATGAGGGAATAATGGGGGGTGATTTCGGTTGTAGATATTTATATTGGGATAAAATGATGTGATAGATGCATAGGGAAGTGAAATTATCTAAGTGGAAGTTATGCCAAAGGATAAGATGGGCGGTTCTGGGCCTATCTTCAAAACCGAGAACCTTGATTTCGGTCCAAAGCACAATCGAGAACCATAGTGATTTTGGTCTATAGGGTTTTCGGTGAGGTTGGATCTGAGTGGGAGGATTCTCTATCTCGCATGGGTTCTCGGCCAAGAAGAGTTCTCGGCCAAGAAGAGTTCTCGGCTAAGTGGTTTTTGGTCCAAAATGCTTCACAAAGTGATTTCGGTTTTGGTGGGTTTTTGATTCCAAAAACCGAAAACACAAAAGTGGGGTATAATTTACTATATTTTGGAGTTAAATATTTAACTATTTATTTATTTGACTTATGTTTGAATTTCTTTGACTTTTATTGACTATCTTTGACTTTGATTGACCCGAAATAACTGGTTGTTACATTATCCCCCCGTTAGAGGGAATTTTGTCCCCAAATTATTTCTAAGGTGGTACTCATGAACTAGGGAATTGGTGCAGGTATTTTTGTTGCATCTGGTCTTCCCTTTTCCCAAATGAATTCAGGTCCCCGCTTGGCATTCCAGCGAACCTTCACTATTGGTATACGACTTTGTTTCATTCTCGTGATTTCCCTGTCCATGATTTCCACAGGTTCTTCTACGAAGTGTAGGCTCTCATTTATCTCGATTTCATCGAGTGAGATTATAGGAGTCTAGTCGGACAGACACTTCTTTAGATTACACACATGAAATGTGGGGTGTATGTTACTGAGTTCCTGCGATAGTTGAAGTTTGTAAGCCACCGCGCCGATTCTAGCAAGAATCTCGAATGGCCTGATATATCTTCGATTTAGTTTTCCATATTTCCCAAAATGTATCATTCCTTTCCAGGGTGAGACATTTAACAAGACGCGGTCACCAACCTGGAACTCCAAGGGCTTTCATCGTTTGTCCGTATAACTCCATTTGTCGGTCCCTAGATGCTTTTAGTCGTTCCCGAATTTGGAAAATTTTCTTTGTTGTCTCCCTTATGATCTCAAGGCCGTTGAGAGTTTTGTCAGGAACTTGTTTCTTTGCTAGTTGCGTATCACCCACTTCAGCCCAGCATAGAGGGGATTTACACTTACGGCCATAAAGTGCTTCAAACGGAGCAACTTTGATGCTAATGTGATAGCTGTTATTGTATGAGAATTCGACGAGTGGTAAAACGGTATCCCAAGCTTTACCAAAGTCTATCACACAAGCTCTCAACATGTCTTCCAGTGTCTAAATGGTTCTTTCGCTTTGCCCATCAGTCTGGGGATGGTACGTTTTACTCATGTCGAGTTTGGTTCCCAAGGACTTTTGCAGTGATTGCTAAAACGATGAGGTAAATCTACTATCTCTGTAAAAGATAATGGATATTGGCACACCATGCAATCGTAGTATCTCTTTAATGTATGTCCTGGTTAGCTTTTCCATCTTGTCGGTTTCTTTTATTGGCAGGAAGTGCGTGGATTTGGTTAATCTGTCGACGATTACCCAAATAGTGTCAAGACCACCCGTTGTCTTGGGTAACTTGGTTATGAAATCCATGGTTATCCGCTCCCATTTCCATTCGGGAATATATGGTTTTTGTAGTAAACCCGAAGGCTTCTGGTATTCTACATTGACCTTGGCGCAAGTCAGGCACTTGCCCACATAGGTAGCAGTTTTTTCTTTCATGTTTCGCCACCAATATAATTTCTTGAGGTCCAGGTACATCTTGTCTGAACCGGGATGAACGGAGTATCTGGTATTGTGAGCTTCGTTCATGACTACGTCTTTGTACCCACCGAACTTTGGTGACCAGATCTGATTCATGAGGTAACGAACTCCGTAATCCTTAACTTCCAGGTTTTTATCCATTCCTCTTAAGGCTTCACCTGCCACATTCTCGGGTTTCAAGGCTTCCGGCTGAGCCTCTTTGATCTGCGTGGACAAGTGTGAAAGGATGGTCAGGGTTAATAACTTTACTCGGCGGCCCGAGTAATCTTTTCGACTAAGGGCATCTGCTACTACATTGGCTTGGCCTGGATAATAATGAATTTCACATTCGTAATCATTTAGTAGTTCTACTCATCATCGCTGCCTCATGTTGAGTTCTTTTTGCTCGAAGATGTGTTCGAGACTCTTATGGTACTTGAAGATTGTGCACTTCGTACCATATAGGTAGTGTCTCCAAGTCTTTAGAGCAAATACTATTGCTCCCAATTCGAGGTCATGTGTGGTATAGTTGACCTCGTGGTTCTTAAGCTGTCTCAAGGCATAAGAAATGACCTTACCTTGTTGCATAAGAATGCAGCCTAGCCCTTTCTTGGACGCGTCGTGGTGAACTACAAAATCTTCCGTCCCTTCTGGGAAGGACAAGATCGGGGTGCTGCATAGGGATTGCTTTAGTTTTTGGAAAGTAGTTTCTTGTTTCTCCCCCCAGTTGAAGGTTACACCCTTCTGAGTCAAGGTGGTTAGTGGTTTTGCGATCTTGGAGAAGTTTTGAATGAACCTCCTGTAATAGCCAGCGAGGCCTAAGAATTGACGGATTTCAGTTCCTTAAAGGGTATCAGTTTCTGATGGTGAGCTTATTTAGTTCCCGATATTTTATGCACATACGGAACGATCAATTGTATTGATAATTTAATATTTACATTCTATTTGAATCATTGTTTGACTCCAAAAGCATAAAACAAAATATAAGATGTAACAATACTAAGCTCCGTCTTCACCAAAACCTGTGTGGGTACCTTTCTACTGATTTCCTGAGAATACAAGTGGTTTTTAAAAGAGAGTGTCAAAAATTAAGTTGGTGAGTTCATAAGCGTTTGTATAAGAAATCTGTTGTTTTTTTTTTGTAAATTGTATTAGTGTGCTGCCAGAAAATCCAGTATTTCTTGTAAAATGATTAGTAGTCTTAGTACTTTAAGACTGGAAATCTATGAATATCGTAGTAATTGGAAATAGTATAGTGTAGTTTTATATCTTTGTAAGACTATTAAATGTATGTTTTACTGAAATGTAAGTAGTATTGTACTATATATATATATATATATATATATATATATATATATATATATACATATATATATATATATATATATATATATATATATATATATATATATATAGTGCAATGTAGTTGTATCTGTGTAAAACCCTTTGAACGTATGTATCTGGAATTATTAGTTGCACTGTAAAGTAATTTAGTTTTATCTAAATAAAACCATTTGAAGGTATGTATGTAAACCAAACGTATTGTTAATACCAAATTTTGAGTTATTATAACCATGCTAATGACCTAGATGGCCTGTACGACGTTCTTCAGGCGTCGTAATCAGTACAACATTTGTCACCCAGACCTGCCGGTCTAGCTATTGCAAGCAAATTAGGTGCGGGATTGTTAGTCACGTATAGATCTATACACAAGTGTCACGTTCTCCCTCCAGGTGGGTTTTTGAATCCAAAAACCGAAAACACAAAAGTGGGGTGTAATTTACTATATTTTGGAGTTAAATATTTAACTATTTAATTCTTTGACTTATGTTCGAATTTCTTTGACCTTTATTGACTTTCTTTGACTTTTATTGACTTTCTTTGACTTTTATTGACCCGAAATAACCAATGTTACACTATGCAACTTTCGATCTATCTATCCCTCTATGTATGTTAGTCATATTTTGTCCCTTTGCGTGATTGGAAGAGATCCGACCTGGGATACAACATATGCATCTCTATATATATCTTCTCTCTCAAATAATTGAGCACTCACCTAAGGTGAAGAGCACTTTGGAATTCCTTGATTGCTAGGGTATGTCGTGAAATGGGGAACACATTCTAGTGCACTTAAAAATGAATTAACTAAAGGTTGACTGTAGATCTCGCTGCTGAATTTAAGTGGACAACAATATCCTTGGTCGTCATCAGGAAAATGGTCTATTTAGGAATATTATTTAGGAATATTATCGCAAATTCTTGTCATTTATAATCTGTCCAACTTGTGAATATCCTTTGTTTATAAGTGGACCATAATATTGGTGATTGACCAGTGCTAAACATGCAAGTGTGTGCTGATAAACGATATTGAATGGCTTGACAACTTTGATCCCAAAAAGTTTTAAATTTAGTTATTATTTTTGTTTTTGTTAAATTTGTTCATATTTTTCCTCTATGCACAAATTTAAGGGGGAGAATTAAAAAAAAATCAAACAAAAATAGAAAATTTTAAAACAATCCAAAAATATGTTCATTTTATTTCTGCTTTTATTTCTTTTCAGAAATATCAAAAATCCAAAAACATTTTTTTGAGTGTATTTTAATTTTATTTTTATTCTTAGTTGTTTTATTGTGTGTTATGATTAATTTTATTTTTATTCTTAGTTGTTTTATTAAGACATATATCAGTCTTAATAGGAGTCTTCGCATCAAATGTTAATGATCAAAAGTCATTTTTACCATGACTAATTTGAAACACCCAACCATTCTTCACCCATATCTATACTTTCTCCATTAAATCATTTCCACGTACCGGTACCCCATGAGGTTCGAGTATAAAACAACTCGGCTGACGGTTACCAAAAGTTTTGTGTTTATGATCTTGGAAGTCATTATCACCATGACTTTAAGTGAAACCCAAAATCTGAAATCCATCCATTTCTGAATTAACGGTGAACATTTTAATGTTCTAGATATTTTTATGCACGAAATTGACGGATAATGGTTCATACCTAGTGTGACACTGTACAAACTATCAGTTAGGCAATTTCTTTCTAAGAATTTTCGTATCTAAGGAATTGAAAGTCTGAAACTGTACAGATTGTCAAATTGGTCTTGTCAGTTATCTTTACCTAAGAACTGTCATGACACCAGAGCGATGCACCTCGCAAGGCACGATTATCGCCGAACGTCTCGCCAAGGGCCAAGTTAAGTTGTTTAGCTTGAAATGTTGTATTGAAATCTTTGATCAAGGTTATGCAAGGGCTAACATCAAAAAGGCCATGAGTAGTCCTCCGATACTCAACAAATTGCAGTGCGTTCCTCCGTGTTCACACAGATACTGCCAGTAGTCTCCTTCTGATCCAAGGATGGGTCCTTGAACAACTGTGGTGAGAAGGGTTTTTATGACTCTGTGATCCACAGGGACTTTTTATTCATGGTTACTTTTCAAGGTGCAACGGTGAGCATTAAAGAACTCTCATTCGAAGGAACAAGAAGTGAAGATTATTTTTCAACACACAATCTTTCAACCCCAAAAACAAGGTGAAGTTATATTTGAAGTCATGTGACAGGTTGCATTGAAGCCTCCTCAATCCATTTGCTGCTATCTATGCACTTGCAGAAGTGATCCAGAAGAATCAGTCTCTCTGTTATTATCTCTGAAGTGTTTCAAAGCTGAAAGTATTGATTTTCAAGAATCTTTACAAGAAGCCTCTACACCCAATGTACATTCAAGGTCAAATCTTTGAGGGAAGTCCAACTGTTCAAGATAAAGTTATTCCAGTAGAAATTCATATGTTCATTTTGAATTTGTGAAGAAATCAAAGATAAAAGCTGAAGTCAAGAACGAAGAGAAGTTTGAAAAGAAAAGAAAGCTATAAACCAAGGGGGAAATTGTTAGGTTATAAATCGTGGTTTATACTTTGCTTTTCATAAGCTATTAGAGTTCTCGGTTTAGGACCGAAAACACCATGTTTTGGTGTTGTTTGGATCGAAATCACATGTGATTTCGGTTAGGCTTAATACTGTCTTGTTTGGGTTTTGGGTTGGACCTTTGTTATTAGTTCTAGGTATATATAGTGTTATTTCAGCCTTGTAAAGTGTGAGAGACGTTTTTTGGGTGCTCCACAAGCCAAGAACACGTTCAAGAGAGAAACAAAGAGAAAACAAAGTGTAATCGTGAATCTTATGTACCCGACTATTCATCAATAATAGTCTGCCGTGAAGATTAATCATCTTGTTCTCATTCCATATTAAATCTTGAATCATTCACCAGATTGGGATTCCGCACCATCATAGTGAATCCGATTGATACATAGCGATTTGGGGTTTTACAATTAGATTTCATCCTCGAAATCATTCCCCCAACAACCTGAGCAACACGGCCACAACCTCGAGCATACCACAACATTCCCAAGGCAACCAAACCCAACACTAGTACGACTCTCCAAACCAAAGATGAACGAATCATTTCTCCACCCGAAAATAAACCCTTGCAAAACAACCATGTCTACTCAACCTAGAATATGAAGTCTCGAGATGGTCTGACTCTGTGACCGACCGCCCATACCGAACCACACTAAATCCATTCCACTTATCTCCCAAATGACTACTCAACTTCTGATAACTTGACGTTTCCACTAGAAAATAGAATCACAAACGAATTATTTTTGCAGAACACTTATACTTGACAGAAGGCTCAAATAATCCTTCGAGTAGGAGACTCATCCCTGCAACGGTTAGACTCAAACGAGAGCTACGCAACAGGGTCAAATCATTTACTCTGAGATTTTCAAATCCAAATTGAAATTGACCTAACATCTCCTCCGAATAACAAGCTACTCCACACCCGAGTTCCAAATCAATAATACTACGTTGACTTATCTTGATGCCCTTCACAAATAGAACCAATCCAAGACACAATCACAAGAGCTTGATTTATCATCAAAACTGAATCCATTCCTTACCATTGAACCCTTCGATTGATGCTCTCGGCATATATATATATATATATATATATATATATATATATATATATATATATATATATATATATATATATATATATATATATATCCTAATTCTTATCCAACTGAATATAAAATCTTGCACATAAACACTCGCGATACCCAACTCGAGGCCTCACCCAAAAACTAACTCGATACTCAACTCATAACGCGAGATCCATGGATCTGCACTTGCATTTCACCCAAAACCTTCTGATTAACGACAACCCCTCACTAGAGCGAGATATAAAGGTTCCCAAACCATCGTTGAGACTACCAGTCTCGCACCTGGTCCAACCACCATGTTCCTAAGAGTCCAAATAACAAGGCTACCCAGCCTATAAACTCCTCTGCGTTACACACCGGCCACCCACTTAATCCTGCAACTCAAGATCCAAAACCTTGACCCAACGGTCTCTACGAGGTCCCACTTGTATTGTCATTATCATGCGATCCTCGCCCACGGGTTCCACCCAACTATACCATGGAGCAACCACGCCTATGGGCCCCACCCGTGAAGAGCTATACAGGCCCGACTCCGCCTCGGACTCCAATGGCCGTCAACCTAAAATAGAGAATTACTCCTTGACAATACTGATCGGAATGCCCAAGTCATGAACTGATTCCCCCTTTACGCTCATGTCCACCTCCAACGATAGTTTACCTCGAACTAGTGAATGCTACGATCCCCTTGCAGTTTTACAACGCTTCTAACCAACCACGGTTACCACCCATGGCCTAAGCACACCCTACCCATCATAACCCCATGCATCCTAAGCCGAAACCTACATCCAACTGCAACCAATCAGATGTTCGAGTCATACTTCGAACTTCGAATCCCTTAACTTGGACTCAACTCCAAGCCTGCTATGCATAATAAAGGAGATGCTGACCAGCGGTTGGAAGTTTCCTGAACTCCCACTTATACAACCACAATCTAAGCAGCCACTTTAGTCGTTTCTCCTCCTGACTAGGATGTGAAACTTGCCCTAGTTCCACACCCTTCCTAACTCCTGAAAACCCTGATCAATTCTCCCCCACTTGGATTCGACGAAGCTCCCTCACCTCTTAAATCCGATGGATTCCTGATCCATCAACCTCATATTGCATGAGCCGCCTATGGCCTGCGCTAATCAATACTAGCTTTCCATTGCTAGCCAAACTCAATGATCGCCTAATTCCTGAAATTCTGAAGAATACCCTTGAAATATTAATCAGTCTGATAATCTAAATCACTTCCCATGATACAATATCAATTCCTTGAGTACTTATGCTGGCGACCAAAAACCATAACACTTACCCTGAACTGACGAATCTTCACCCCAACTTCTATTCTCTAAGAATCATAGAATTCTAACCGGCAACAACCCATGCGAATATAAAAGTCCCCTAACATTTCTAATTCCCAATCAACTCATGTAACTGACACCACCATCTCCCTGCTACCACTCCTCTCCTAGCAACGATAGTGCTTGAGCCCAAAAGCTCTTCCATAGGCAACTGTTGATCATATCAGAACAGATGATAAAACCAATGAACCGTGACTCCACTGGAGAACTACCCCGCTAACCCTGACCAAAGATCCTTCAAGTAATACCCCTTAATTGATCCTGACAAAGACTCGGATCAACAACTAAACACGCTGAAACCCGCTCAACAAGATACGACCCTTTAAAGATTCATTGAAGACTCGACATGCAGAATGCCATATAATAATCCTTGATAATATAACCCAGACAATAGTAGAAAATCAACCCAACATTTCATTTACCCAAACCCAAGAAAAATACCAACGCCATACAAATTCCCGTCAATAACCCAAAAGAAAATAGAAGATGACATACCCGCAAAGCATCTGAAGGAATCCTAACCTCCTCCTCCCGAGTTACCCTGACCATCCTGGGGACATGGTGAAAAACTCACCTCTAATCCCAAATGACAAGAACTACCAATAGGATCCTCCTTCCTTAAGGATTCTAGAGATCCACAAGCATTGGTCTCTAGATGAACCCCCAAGTGGCCTACAACAACCTCGGCACGAAACACCCCAAGATGACCATCCAAGAGCTCTAAAATCCGTTCCTTGGTTGAACCAAAGACCACCGAGGTACATTCCAAAATACCACGAGTAACCTCCGAGGAGATGAACTCCCGCATCCGCGCATAGATCGACTCAGTACCTACACCTGAGCCGGAAGTAGAAGCCGGACCCCATTCATGAGTGCTCAACACCATACCGAAAACAACATGCAAAAGATCCGAATATACCCCAGAATCCTCATCCCACAGGCTTCCTAGATTCTTTAAGACTCCCCTGATTTGATTGTGGATCTTATGCTTTCAGTAGTACGGGCCCAATACTACCTTCCACACCTATCCATACTTTCCTCAAGAGTCCTCCCGGATCCTCTAAGTCACCTTCTTAAATCCATACACCAAACACTCGCTACCCAGCGTAAAAAAACCCACTGAAGAAATCCCTAGGTTTTCCTAGGTTCCCAATCTCACCCTACCATAAGCTATTGAAGAACTCCAAAAATTGTAAGTTAGCTACCTCATGAACACAATCACATGCAACAAAGCTTATATAATCCTTCAAGTAACAGAATCATCCCTACAACGGTTATACTCAAACAAGAGCTACACAATAGGTTCAAATCTGTCACTCTGAGATTATCCAACCATTGCCACATGTGACTTGACATATACACTTGATAGCTAACTCACATCACTTATAAGTTCCACAAAACAGAAAGCAAGCAACATTGGTGCAGTAACACTCCAATCCATAAAGATAATCACAAGCATTCAATCCCGCATACTACAACCCATACTAGGAGCTCCCACTCCCGCTATTGATTACTTTACGCATACAAATCATACGCAATCCAGCATCCCATGCTTCCTAGGCTACCAGGCATCACATATCAGGCCAATCTAACCATAGCTAATTAGAACTAGTATGTAAGTCTACAAGCTCAAACAATAGGCATACAAGGCATCTCTCCTAGCATTATATCATGCAAACACTAAGCAGATCCTTAGCCCTAACTAGCATGTTGTGACATCCCAATTTTTCACGGCCAGAAAAGACCGATTTTGTTTATGCTTTATAAAAATCAGAGTACCTCTTTTAATAAAAATGTTGTGGAATTTGTTCCCAGAAAAACATGATAAATACGTTATCAAAGCATTTCCGAAAAAATGTACTTTTATCAATTTTAGAACATTTGGGATGTCATCGTCAATATAGAAACATAAGCATAAACAGAACTTACATTCATTTACACTAGTGATCTACATCTCTTTTAAATCCCTCAGTGTAAAGTAGCTCCATATCGACACCTGTGATACAAATAAGCTTGAGTGGGTCAGGTTGGGAAACCTGGTGAGTACATAGGGTTTTCAACCCACAATAATTAAATTATTATGTATAAACATCAAACAATCAACCTAATTACCCATCCCCATTATATTCCTTACTCTTAAGGATCTACCCTAAGAATCATCTATCCTGCATTCGTTCATTTCGAAGCCCATTGCTTCCAGGGTTTATATGATAGACACTAAGTCCATAGCTGCCAATGCTTGTCGTAAAGCACTAATTCCATAGCTGCTAAAGTTCATTCATCGGGTACTAAATCCATAGCTACCGGTGTACAGCTAATAGGTACTAAATCCAAAGCTACCAACGTTTATTTAACAGGTACCGAGTCCATAGCTACCAATGTTTATTCTATAGGCACTAAGTCCATAGCTGTCGATGTTATTTGTTAGGCACTAAGTCTATAGCTGCCAATGTTCACTCATATCATATTTCATCTCTCATCATTCATCTACCCATGTTTTACCCAACATATTTGTAGATATAAAATACATATACATTTTAAATTATTTAAAACACGTATAAAATCGTTCATACAGCATAGAACGCAAGTATTCAAATAATATGCACACATACCACGTAATTTATATAAAATACTTCATATCTATGTGTAAGATGAAAGTAACTATGCACTCACCTGCAATGGTGGTGACTCGGTACTCGGACAACACTTCGTTTACTTTAAAACGAATTTCCATTGACAAAACCTAGTATCATTTCCACTAGAGTTTAGTCTAATGTTCAACGAGACTAATTAATAGTCTAACTATTATTACTATTATATAAGCGTTAAACAATACTCTTCACCCACTATGTACAGACAGGGGCCAGACATGAAACACCCGAGGGCAGGATCATTTTCGCATATAGCACTTCTGAAATCCAACAACCCAGGCGGCCCTTCAAACCGGATTCCCCGTACCGCGAGTGGTTAAAAATATATTATAACGACACTTATATAACCCGTAATAATAGCTCAAACAATTATTATAAGGTCCTAATAACGTTACTATATTTAAATAAAAGTTATATTAAAAATTAGGTAGGCGTATCTTACCTATGAGGGGGTTTGGCTAGAAGTCGTGCTCTGCAGGGGCAGAACTTCCGAGCCGAAATCTCTTTTTCTCGGAGTCGTCGAGCGCTCCGGGGCTTTCTTCTAGCGCTAGGGGAGTTTTGGGAGGTTTAGAGAGAGAGTAGAGAGAGAAGGGTGGAGGTCTGAAGAAATGAGGGTGGAAGGGGTTGTATTTATAGGGTGAAATATGGCTGAAATTAGTACCACATGTCACCATCTAGTGGCAAGCCTTGGGGAGAAAGCAATGGCCAAGATTGTGCCACGTTACCCCTTTTGCAGCAGCACCCTGCCGACTTCTAAACCCCGTAACTTTTGCATACGAGCTCCGTTTTCGACGTTCTTTATATCCACGCGTATGTAAAAATAATATCTACAACTTTTATTTTGACTCCGTCGGCTAATTCTCGACCGATGTTAAATTTAACAGTACGAGGAGATTATACTATTAAATGTCCGCGTAAAATTCATAACTTCTACATACGGACTCCGTTTTTGTCTGTCTTTTTACCGTTGAGTTCCTATTAATGAGATCTTCAATTCTCATTTAGGTCGCATAGGCCAAAAACCGCTCGATCTAAAATTCGAGTTTCGGGTCGTGCACTGCTATGTCAAATCTTAGAAACTTCATAACTTCCTCATACGAAGTCAGATTTGGGCGTTCTTTTTTTGTATGTTCTCGGTTTAACGTATACTACAAATTTTTCTTAGATTTCTAAGGCTAAAAATTCCTCCATCGTAAATTCACTATTTACGTCTCCCGGTGCCACGCCGGTTTTGCCGAAAAACTTCGACGGGCCATAACTTCTTCGTTATAACTCGGATTTTAGCGTTCTTTATATGTACAGAACCCTTGTAACATATACTACCATTTGGTTAAGATTACTCCTTCTAAATAATATTCCATCAAAACTCATTTTTGATGCTTATTGTGTCTAAAATGACTAGCCCGAATCTGCGGGCGTAACAATTATCTCCCCCTTAGGATGATTACGTCCCGGAATCATCAACAAAACAGGGCAGTATAATGACTCCATACGTTATCTCTTCATCCTAGGTAATAACCGTAACTTCTATGTTTCTTCGAATGCGTATCTAACTCCTGGTCTTCTTGACTGCAAGCGGTGCTTGATCTTGCACCCGTTCTCTATGTCTTGTTACACTTTCAATCATGACCTTCATGTCACAAACTTGCTCTTTATCAGAGACTCCTTCTTATTCTTAACAAACATAAGATAAGTTTATTTGATTTCCACGATAGACCGATGGGTCACGTTCTAATGAACTTTCATCGTATGTTGCAACGCTCAGACTCAGGTCTTTTAGAGTCAAATTCTGGAATTTAATGTGATATAATCACATTTTAACATGTAGCATTTCTAGCTACCAAATTCTTTAACAACGAGCACGATACTTCTATTGATCGCTTCGATTTCAATCTTCTAGTTTAAGTCGGAAGCTACATCAAACATAGTTCTCTTAACCACGTAACATATTTGTCTTAGTCGGACTCGATTTGATACCACTAGGGTCGGAATAACAACAATCTTCTTAGTTATTTCCGAAACGATGGTAATGACATACTTTGAACAAAACGGAATCAATTACTAGCTTCTTGGTAACCTTGTGACTTTCCCTGATCCAAGTGTGAGTCATGTGCTTCCGGTAGTATCGGCCTCTACTATCATTCACACCTACTTATATTCGTCCCAAGTATTGTCTCGTAGTTTTCCAAGTCACCATACAAGAAAATCACATAACAGTTTAACACACCAGATAACAAAACGAAGGTTTTATTATTATTTCTTGAAACTATTACATAGGTGTTTAAGTTCACCCTAGACTATGCCTCTAATAGGCTACATCATATGATTCTATCCCCTTGGCTACTTCATAACTCGATCTTCGGGTATGAATTCCTCATCCTCGATTCCTTGCATTGTTTTCTGCTTCGTCGAGGATCATGTGGAATGCCCTTGGCTTTGGCGGTGCCTCTGGCCTTGCTGCTTCATTTTTCTTTGGGAAGTCTCTAGACATGTGCCCCTTGCTTCCGCATCCGTAGCATACCTTATCATTTTGTGTACAATCCTTGGAATAGTGACCGATCCTCCCACACTTGTAACAGGTTACTTCTCCATCGCATCTTCTGAAGTGCTTCTTCTTACACTTTTCACACCACTTGGCTCCATAACTTTGGTTATCCGGGTTAGACTTCGGGAACTTTCCTTTCTTATCAGGTCTTGAGGATTCTTCAAGCTTCCTCTTCTCGCCAACTTCAGCTTTTTCCAGATCCTTTTACCTTATTTGGGTCTCAACATTCTTGGCTGCCCAGATGGCGACTTTCAAAGTGGTTGCTTGCTTGACCATTGGACCAAAGTCCGCTGGTAGTCCATGGGCGAACTTGTTGACCTTGGAGAGTTCAGTTGGAACTAAGTAAGGAACAAGCTTCATTTTCTCCGTAAAACTTGCAGCGTACTCGGTAACGCTCATTCTTCCTTTCTTTAGGTTCTGAAACTCGTTGTTGATCTCTAGTAGATCCTGCTCAGAGCAGTACTGCATTTTTAGTTGCACTAGGAAATCTTCCCAAGACATCTTGCTTGCTTCTCCCTTGGGCATCGTAGCTGCCAATAACTTCCACCAGCTCAAGACTCCGGTCTTCAGTTGTCTGACCGCAAAGACGGTTTTCTGCTTGTTGCTACAGTCGCAGCTCTCAAACACCATCTCCATTTCGGAGATCCAGTCCATAATTTCTATAGGCTTCGGGCTTCCTGAGAGACTCGGTGGTTTTGCACACAAGAAGTTCTTATACATTCGCCCATCCTTGTCGTTTCCCCTCTCTGGGCCATTTCTTCGTTCTCCTTTAGTCCCAGCTTGACTCACATCGCGGGTGTAGTTCCCTTCATCTGATTGCTCGGGGACCATTTCAGGTTGTACGATCGGTATTGTAGCTTCCTCTCGGTTCTGTTGAAGTAAGCGTCTGGTCTCCTCCATTTGACGATCCAACATCATTTGGATCATCGCTTGTACTTCGGCCATAGTTATTGGCTCAGGAGCGGCTACCACAACAGGTATTTCCTCAATCACTGGGGGATGATTCCTGTTTTCGTTCGCGTTTCCGGCTCCGCTTCGGGTTCTTGCCATTTCGATCTTATTCACCAAATTAGGCATTTGTTGTGAAATGACGAGAATTAAGATAGGAAAGATTTTATTTACGATCAACGTGTATACCTCCCCATCACTCCAAAAAGTTACATGCCAGTTCTAATACCGTATTTAAACGTTTAGAAATCTGAACACATAAAGTTTCCAGATCCGGTCGGCAACAGACCATAGATCCAATCATACATTTAGCATCATAAATCATTTAGCAGATAAAAGCATGTTAGGCATTTTCCCTAAATTAGCTAGTGATTGTGTCTATTCAGGTGTATTACCTAAATTTTATTAGACACATTCCTCACGATCATCGCTTAGCATTCTAAGTTTAAGTCTAGAAATAAATCCATATTCCTAGTTCGCTTAAACTAATGCTCTGATACCAACTGTGACATCCCCATTTTTCATGGCCAGAAAAGACCGATTTTGTTTATGCTTTATAAAAATCAGAGTACCTCTTTTAATAAAAATGTTGCGGAATTTGTTCCCAGAAAAACATGATAAATACGTTATCAAAGCATTTCCGAAGAGATGTATTTTTATCCATTTTAGAACATTTGTGATGTCATCGTCAATATAGAAACATAAGCATAAACAGAACTTACATTCATTTACACTAGTGATCTACATCTCTTTTAAATCCCTCAGTGTAAAGTAGCTTCATATCGACACCTGTGATACAAATAAGCTTGAGTGGGTCAGGTTGGGAAACCTGGTGAGTACATAGAGTTTTCAACCCACAATAATTAAATTATTATGTTTAAACATCAAACAATCAACCCAATTACCCATCCCCATTATCTTCCTTACTCTTAAGGATCTACCCTAAGAATCATCTATCCTGCATTCGTTCATTTTGAAGCCCATTGCTTCCAGGGTTTATATGATAGGCACTAAGTCCATAGCTGCCAATGCTTGTCGTAAAGCACTAATTCCATAGCTGCTAAAGTTCATTCATCGGGTACTAAATCCATAGCTACCGGTGTTCAGCTAATAGGTACTAAATCCATAGCTACCAACGTTTATTTAACACGTACTAAGTCCATAGCTACCGATGTTTATTCTATAGGCACTAAGTCCATAGTTGCCGATGTTATTTGTTAGGCACTAAGTCTATAGCTGCCAATGTTCACTCATATCATCTTTCATCTCTCATCATTCATCTACCCATGTTTTACCCAACATATTTGTAGATATAAAATACATATACATTTTAAATTATTTAAAACACGTATAAAATCATTGATCCAGCCTAGAAAGCAAGTATTCAAATAATATACACACATACCACGTAATTTATATAAAATACTTCATATGTATGTGTAAGATGAAAGTAACTATGCACTCACCTGCAATGGTGGTGACTCGGTACTCGAACAACACTTCGTTTACTTTAAAACGAATTTCCATTGACAAAACCTAGTACCATTTCCACTAGAGTTTAGTCTAATGTTCAACGAGACTAATTAATAGTCTAACTATTATTACTATTATATAAGCGTTAAACAATACTCTTCACCCACTATGTACAGACAGGGGCCAGACATGAAACACCCGAGGGCAGGATCATTTTGGCATATAGCACTTCTGAAATCCAACAACCCAGGCGGCCCTTCAAACCGGATTCCCCGTACCGCGAGTGGTTAACAAGATATTATAACGACACTTATATAACCCGTAATAATAGCTCAAACAATTATTATAAGGTCCTAATAACATTACTATATTTAGATAAAAGTTATATTAAAAATTAGGTAGGTGTATCTTACCTACGAGGGGGTTTGGCTAGAAGCCGCGCTCTGCAGGGGCAGAACTTCCGAGCCGAAAGCTCTTCTTCTCGGAGTCGTCGAGCGCTCCGGGGCTTTCTTCTAGCGCTAGGGGAGTTTTGGGAGGTTTAGAGAGAGAGTAGAGAGAGAGAAGGGTGGAGGTGTGAAGAAATGAGGGTGGAAGGGGTTGTATTTATAGGGTGAAATATGGCTGAAATTAGTGCCACATGTCACCATCTAGTGGCAAGCCTTGGGGAGAAAGCAATGGTCAAGATTGTGCCACGTCACCGCTTTTGCAGCAGCACTCTGCCGACTTCTAAACGCCGTAACTTTCGCATACGAGCTCCGTTTTCGACGTTCTTTATATCCACGCGTAGGTAAAAATAATATCTACAACTTTCATTTTGACTACGTCGGCTAATTCTCGACCGATGTTAAATTTAATAGTACGAGGAGATTATACTGTTAAATGTCCGCGTAAAATTCATAACTTCTACATACGGACTCCGTTTTCGTCTGTCCTTTTACCGTTGAGTTCCTATTAATGAGATCTTCAATTCTAATTTAGGTCGCGTAGGCGAAAAACCGCTCGATTTAAAATTCGAGTTTCGGGTCGTGCACTGCTATGCCAAATCTTAGAAAATTCATAACTTCCTCATACGAAGTCAGATTTGGGCGTTCTTTTTTTGTATGTTCTCGGTTTAACGTATACTACAACTTTTGCTTAGATTTCTAAGGCTAAAAATTCCTCCATATTCAATTCAGTATTTAAGTCTCCCGGTGCCATGCCGGTTTTGCCAAATAACTTCGACGGGCCATAACTTCTTCGTTATAACTCGGATTTCAGCGTTCTTTATATGTACGGAACCCTTGTAACATATACTACCATTTGGTTAAGATTACTCATTCTAAATAATATTCCATCAAAACTCATTTTTGATGCTTATTGTCTCTAAATTGACTAGCCCGAATCTGCGGGCGTTACACATGCGATTCACAAATTCATGAATCAAATCATACCAGATAATGTGTGTGTTTTTTGGGAGAAACTTACTAGAGCTCGGGCGATTGCATGCACCACACCCTTTCTTGTATTACAAAACTTGTTTTTCTCTTTTTAAATCATTTTTCTTTCATTTTTGAAAATTTTTACCAAATCCTAAGTTTTTGTTTAGACACACCCGAGAGTATGTCCGAATCCCTCAAACCAAGGCTTTGATTCCAACTTGTAACGTCCCAAAGATAATGACATAAAAATTTTTGTTTTTAAATTAATAAATCTTTAACACATAACATGTCCATATAACCAAGGGAATCAAGATTTATCAAAACACCATCAAATCAGAGTAAATCACAGAATGTGGGAACATGTGGTGTGTGCCCTTCAATCATCCCAAACTCTTCTATTTGAAAAATGGAGGACCTGAAACATAAACTTAAAACCATAAGCACAAAGCTTAGTGATTTCCTCAAGATACCACATATCACATATACATAAATCACATATTGGGGCCCCGCTCTCCATCGGGCCTCGCCCGGTCTCGAGTCCCACTCAGCCTCGGGCCCCGCCCGGCATCGAGCCCTGCTTAGACTACAAATCTGTCAGTCACCAGGCCCCACCTGAAATTTGGGCCCCGCCCGATACACACATAATCATATAACCATATCATATTATAAACATATAACCTTACCAGCCCACATAATAATCACAAAGACTATAGCATACCATACGGTCATAGAGCCCCACCCAGCATCGGCCCTCGCCCGGTAAGCATAAAGACAGATACTAATAACTAGCATACAAAATACTCATCAGGCCCCGCCTAGCATCGGGCCTTGCCCGACAAAGATGCCATCTCATAACACATGCAATAGTTACACAGACATCTAGCATCCTAACATAAAACCATGGGCCGACATTGGTGCGTTCGACCCGCTAAACCCAGTGAGGAGACCCACCTCGCACTGCCGAAACATACAGAAAATCCCTGGCTGCTGGCTGATAGATCCCCGAACTATCAATACCAAAACAACATCCAATTAATAATTAGGTTCAAATTCATAACCATAAATCCATACTTAGGGTAAAAAGACCATTTTACCCCTAACCTAGCTTGGTGCAAGACTAAGTCCCAAACTCACAATCTGAAAGGCCTATGGCTCAATTTTCCAAATTGGGCCCAAACCCCTTACATGGGCCTTACCCTAAAGCCCAACCAATTTTCCTATCCCAAAACACTTGCACTCAGATGGCCCATTAGGAACTCAAATTGTTAGGGTGCAAACTTAGGCTTGAATGTGGAGTGTAATGGCATACCATCTTGTATGTGTAAATGGGTTGAGACTTTCCTATAATTAGGAAGCGAGTGACTCCCATTATGTAATGAACCATTTGGAGAGCATTAGTTTTAGAGAGAGAATTCTTACAAACCCATTTGTACTCTTTCTAATTCAACTAATGAGAGCTTAAAAGATTTATTTACTCCATGTGTTCATGATTTGAATGATGATTCACTAGATCTTTTCTTATTCCACACATGTCATCATAATCAACACAACTACAATTTGTATCAGAGCGGGTGTTCTTGATCTTATCAAGAATTTAATCCTTGATGGCATTCTAGATTTGGTGATTCTTCGTTTTTGATCTTTGATCTTTGTGTTATAGAGAGTTTGGATTTTATCAATCCAATTCCTCATTGATTCTACTCATAATTCGACTTTCTTCGCTAGAATTCAAGTGATTTTTACTTTCTGTCTCTAGAAAACCCATTCAAAATCACTTTCTCTCTCTATAAATTTTCATAATCTTGTGATTATGGTTGATTTTCCATATGATTCTTGGGTTGTAATCGTTGAAGATATCAAATACAAAGTCACTGAAGAGCAATTTTTTGGGTTGGTGTTAAGCGAATTGATTTCATGGGGTAATAAGGTTTCTTATGGAGGTTTGAAGGATGATCATGGAAGCTTGATATTTCAACCAATTTGTAAGATTGAATGGTTGAATAAAATTGCCTTGTCCATATTAGTTCGTAGTAGAAATCAAAAGAAAGGAGAAGAAAGAGATTTGTTTAATAAGAAATACATTTCTCTAATTGAAAACCCAAGTGATCTTCATGCTCTTAAGTATGTTGAAGTTCAAGATTATGGAGTTCAATGTGATGTTCTTGATGTTCTTGAAGTTCATGACAAGAAGACTCAAGCTGATTCTCATGAAGATGCAAAAGTATCTTGCTCGATTGGAGTTCAAACCGATGATATTTTGTGTTCTTGTCATTCGTTTGAAGGAATGATTCCTTATCGAAAGCCGTTAATCGAAGAAATTCACAAGTATCAAACTCCAAAAGATTTGATTCAAACTCACAAAATTGAAGTTGTGGAAAGTGGGTTTTTTCATGAAATCAAATCTTCAAGATGATAAACGATGAGAAAGAAAAAGAATAAGAAGATTAAACGGAAGAACAAGCGGGTTTATTCTCTAAAATGGTCAAATGTTGTGAATCTGAAATTCATGAAGCAAATTTGGGTTCATAAGCAACAATTTCCAAGTGTTGCATTCAATTTGAAGTCAAAACCCAAAAGTGTTGGTGTTTCTTATGAAGATGTTCTTGGATCGTTGAAGAACACGAAGAACGAGTTGTACAACACGCATCGTGGGTGGTACAATGTTTAAATTGGAGATTTTCTCTTTCCAATAAAAGAACCAAGATCTTCTAAATTTGATTTGTTCATTGAAAATGAAACACAGATTGTCAAAAAGGTATCTCAAATTCTCAAATGGATTCCAAAATATCCATGATTTCGGTTTGTATTTTGCGTTTTTCAATTTTTGATCGATTTGTCTCAGTAGATCAAATCCGTTTCAACCACATTGATTAATCAAATTATTTTTGTTTAGATCAAAACCAAACTCAACTCATTTTTTTTTATCTCGAAATTCATTGTTCATTGAATCAAATTCGAAGCCCAAATTGTTATTCTTGTTGTTCATAACCATATGTTCGAGCCCAATCAAGAAATTTGTTACTGTTCATAAGATTTAAGCCCAATTCAAAAGTTTTTACCGTTCATCAAGAACTCATTTTATTAAGCCCAATTATTTTTTACATTCATCCGTGATTCGAATCCTTATTCTATGTTGTTTGTCATCGAACATATCCTCTGTAACGCCTGTCTAGAGTTTTGTTCAACATGTTTTTTGTGCATTTGTTTTCGTTTCATCATCTCTAATAATCGAATGGTACTGTGAATCAATATTGTATAGTTTGTTTGATATCGAGTCAATCTTGTTCTTGTTGATGTTGAGAAAATCATCAATCAAAGTCTTGATTTAGAAGAATATGATGAAGAAATGTTGAATATGATGAAGAAAAAGTTGAATATTCTCTGTTTGATCTGAAAATCGTGGATAGATTCATGGATTTGTGTTTGTCAACTGACGAAATCGAAAAGTCAAACATGAGAAAAGGTCAAAATTGAATCAACATCAGAAATTTGTATTTCGATTATTCACTGTTTGATGGTTGGAAGGTTCTCACTTGGAGTCGACTGAATTTCGATTGATGTTAGTTGAGTGGTTTTGTAATCGAATGGTGTTATATTCGCAAGGTTGGAAATCAATGTCGAATAGTGGTTGTTGAGAATTACTGAAATTGGTTTTCTAATGTTGAATCGTTAGGAATGATCGATGTTGTTGGTTCCCATTTGTCGTTCATTTTGGGAAGATACCGATAACGAAAGGAACAAACTGAGAATAATCGTTAGGTTTGAAGATGGTGTTGGAATCGATTTCAATTGTTTGTTGGGTTTGATTTACGATTGATAGCTTTGAGTGTTGAATCTGTTTTGGATTGGTGATGTGGAATCGAGAGTTGATGGTTATGGTAAGATTGTTCTTGAGCATCGAAGCCTGGGAGTCTCGATTTGCAAGATTTGAAGTCAAAATCAATTTTGACTTATGGTGAAACGAGCTGTTCATATTCTTGGATTGTGTCGATGTCTAAATTGGAGTCGACTGGGAAGATGATTTTTGTATGTGAAGAAAGTTTGGATTTAAAGAGGACCGATGGTCGATAGATGGTTCGATAGTATTGTCGGTGATTTTGGATTTTGATGCCGAAGCAGATGAAGGCGAAGTCGAGTTTTGTCACACCCCGCTAAAGCGGAAATACAGGGCGTGGCAGTACAAAGGGTCTCATAGCAAAAGTTAAAAGACAACACCAACCATAGTATTAAAAAATCAGTACAAATTTACAATGAGTTTGAACAACTTTTTAAAAGAGATTACAATGTATTTAAAAGTCAACACATGCAAATGCTCCTACAAGTGTTGTGTCTCTACTTGCCTCTTACTAGATGATTCCTGAAAAAGCATGTAAAACGAGCGTCAACTATAAGAATAGTTGGTGAGTACTCACATAAAAAAAATACATATTGGTTTCATAAATCGAAATAAAAATTTGATAAAAGTTTCCACGAATAAAAATATATTGCCAAAATAAGTAAATAAGTTTGCATAAACAAAGTTCATTGTCATCATGAGAGATGAAGTATGTTGCCCAAATGAGATGCAACGTTCATATTCTCATGGGAAATAAACTTCGTTACTATAACGAGTAAACAAGTTTCGTTGCTACAATAAGCAAACAAGTTTTGTTGTTACAAGGAGCAAACAATTTCATTGCTAAAGCAAGTATATAAGTTTCCAGCAATAAAAGTTCGTTGCTTTAATGAGAAACAAAGTTCGTTGCTAAAATAAGTATATAAGTTTCGTTGCTAAAATGAGTATATAAGTTTCATTACTAAAATACGATATAAGATTCGTAAGTGCATCAAGTTTCCATTCATGAGTTCACAACCCAAGCCTAATGATCGTTCCTGCCCCATTCCATCATGTCCATGGTTCCCATGATGTCAGTTCATGGAAATATGCACTCGCGGTTCCGGGCGAGTGGGGGCTGTCGACCCCAAATAGCGCTATCCATAAGACCATCAGCTCAAATATGAGTTAATAGGTTGTATCGGTTCTTCGGGGACTTAACATACAAGTTCATAACACCAAATTCATAGTACAAGTTCATAATAAAAGATTCATACAAAAAAAGTTCACATCATGAAGTTCATAACACTAGCTCATAAAATAATGTTCATAGAAATTGTAGCATGCTTTCCACCCCAAAACATTAAAAAGTAAAATAGTGGCTGTGAATACTCACAATATGCAAAATATAGCAACCAAGTTTATACGAGTAAAATAAATACAATGAACATAAATAGTTTAGGACATGTTTTTCCACCCCAAAACGTAAAAACTGAAAATAAGGGAGTTGTGAATACTCGCAATGCATTGAGATGATGCGAATGGTGCCTTGAACTACGATCCACTTGTACCACTACCAATTCCTACAATAATGGTATTCGCTAGTGAGTCTCTAATCGAAATCTAACACTAGTATACTTACTACTACAATAGAATTATGCCAACATTGTGTCAAAATTTAATATTGATAAGTTACAAATATTTTTCTGTGAAAATTAAATTTCAATGAATCAATTGTTGTATAACAATTTAAGTGGAAAATTCTCATTATTGAAATGTTAATATTTAACATTTTAATAGGTGTTCCACTGATTAAATATTCAAAAACTAAATCAATTAAGTTCTAAAATTTCCCAAACTTTGCATTTCATTTTTAATCGAAGTCAAAGACCTCAAGCTAAATTTTCATGGATTATAGATATGCATAACTATTTTTGTTATATTTAATTCTCTAAATCGATAAAAATTCATGAAAAATAGCAATGAGTTAAGAAAATTCCCTAAACTTTTTATAATACTGCCATTAGACATACTTAACCCAATTGATTTCTAAATTGCTTAACCCAATTTTATGATTTTTATGCATTTAAGTGTATTAAATCTTGGAAAAATAGAAGAAAAATAGCATACAGAAGAGAAAAATCATCAAACTTTTTATATAGCATCCTAGTATATTATAAGAGTTTTTAGTAAATTTTCATGAATTTTGGATGAGTAAATCTATTTTTTCTGTTTTTAGTCCATTATAAACACAAAAATCATGAAAAATAGATATACATTTTGCAAAAATTCCCAAAATATTTTCCTGAGTCTTCCACATAGGGTAGAAGCTGTGAAAATTGTTAGATACCATTTTTATATTCCCTAATATGATTTTATGATTTATTAGAGATAAACTAAAAGACAATTCAAAAACATATTAAACAGTAACAAAAATGGATGAAACTTAATGAGAAGTCACTATTTACCATAGGGGTCATCCACGAATTTTTGTAGAATTTATTTCATAGTGTAACTATTTTATATGCTTTAACACTCTATTTATTTATTATTTTCATGTAAAAATAAAGAAAATATATATGGAGCTGAAAATTTCCAGAATGCATCTTCATATAACTTAATAACAATGAAATATCATTTTCTTATTTTTTTGATGTCGAAAAAGATGCCTAAAGGCTCATAAATTATTGAGAAAACTTGGTTCTTGTGATTTTGGTAAAGATTATTGATGTAACTTTGAGAATTTTTGCAACATGTTCCAAAGACTTTTGAATCAAGATCTTTTTGAAACTATTAATACATGATGTTAAGAGTTCAAAATAATTTTAGAATAATTTTTACTGATGAATAAGTCCCTTGAACATGCAACACAAAACAAATGTTCATAAGGAAAGTGCTGTTTGAGCAACAGTTTTGTAAAAATTCTTAAAAATCGAAATATTGGAATTTTCCAGTGAGGTCAGATGGATTTGAAAGCTAACTCGAAGTATAATATTTCAGAAAAAGAATCTTGAATTTTGGGTAATAAATGAGTGAGATAAGCAGTTTAAAGTCAGGTAAAGAAATCTGGCAGATTGCATGCATGATGATTGGTTAGAAAAGTGAGTTTTCATCATTTCTTTGAGTAAATCTTTTGAAATATTTTAAAGATATCATGATAAACTCATATTCTAGTCATGTTTCCAGACATCAAAAGATTAAAACTTATCAAAATATATACATGCATTTATGAACAAAATTTTGTTTCTCAAAAACTCTTAACTTGAGTTTGATGTTTTAGTCCTTAAAATCGATTTTTGCACTAAGATCATGAACATGCAACCTTGTTTATCATACATGCATGGTGTTAAAACACATCCATGATGTTCTAAAAACCATTTTAATAAAAAGAAAACAAGTTTGAAGAAGATGAAGAAGTAGAAGAAGGAAAAAGTGTAAGAAAACTTGAGTTTTTGAAGGAATAATGAAGTAGAAATCGAGTTTACCTTCAAAAACACCACAAGATAATGAAGATTTAGAGTTCAAGGTGTGTTCTTGGACTCATTTTCTGGAATAAAATTCGTGGTTGAAGGAGAGAGGAAGAGAAAATATAGAGCAAAATGAAGTGGAGGTGTTGGAAAAATGAGTGAGAATGAGGGATATGGAGTGTAAGGTTTGTGTAAATGTTTTAGGAAGGAAAATATTGAAGGATGAGAGAGGGTGGCCGAATTTTGAGGGTATAATGTCCTCCCTCTCTTTTAAGTTTGTAAAAATTTCAATTATTTTATAAAAGTTTCAAACTTTTTATAAAATATACACCCTAACCAAGATTTTGTTCATAAAACCTTGATTTTTTTACTTATAAATTATGGGTAATTTTTAATGACTTAAATTTTTTTTTGTTCCTTGATTATATTTTACTGAATTTAGTCATTTTCAATTGATATTATGAGGCTCATAACAAATTTTATGGAGTCTTAGGTGTTAAAGTTTATAAATTTGAGATTTTAGGGCTTTTAGGGTTTTTGAGAGTTTGTAAATCTTTGGATATCAAAATAAATAGAATCTTTGAGACTTCAAATTATCTTATGTTATTATAACTCTTGTATAGTTGTAAATAATGTTTGTAACTTATTTTATCGGTTTATTGGCATTCTATGTAGTGGTTTCGACATTCAAGTGAAATTGAGGAATCAAGTATACTAGCCCTAGTTTTCAACTTCAACTTAAGTTCCTACGAGACTCAGACCTAATTTATACCACTAGGTCAAGTGCGTGATGTGTGTATATGGTTCATGAAAAGGTGTTCAAGTCAAAGAGTGATCCGAATATGGATAATCACTACAGTTAAGTAGTTATAGAATTCACATAACAATGTGAAATCTAAGTACACTGTCCATCGCTTCTAATTGTTTCCAAGTTTCTAGTAGATTATAACTTAGCTTTTAGTTACTAAGTCTAATATGTGTCATTCCTATATGTGTAACTAAGTTTAGTCAAATCTAGAACCGACTCGAATTTTTGACGGTTGTCACAGTCTCCCCCGGTTGAAAGAATTTCGTCCCGAAATTCAATTCGTGACGTATTCTGTTAGAACTCAGCCGACTACAATTGTATAGTTGGAGAGGTGGTGACATGAAAAGCTCTTTGATTATTTTGGGTGAATTCCTCAAGGGAAGAGCCCAATTCTTTAGCTATAATCAAATTAGTGTTTCCTTAATTCGAGTTCTACAGTCTAGATTGTGGGAAATTAGGAACACGGAAAATCATGATCCAACCATGGCGACCTAGAAGAGAAAGATCGTCTAGTTAGATATTATCTAACTTAAAAGTGCATTATAAGTTTTTCTGATGCACCAACTGTACTGAGCGTTAAATCCGCATTGATCCGTAAGTTGCATTCTAAATTAGCACTAAGTGTAAATTCGCCGCCTAATAAAGAAGAGATTAGGAACAATTTGTTCACTTCCGGGTTGGCTACTACATCTAGAAAAGATATATTCTGAAATAAGAAAGGGGTAGCACGAATGAAAGAGAAGCGATCAAGGGTAAGTTCCTAAAATACGTACTAAGGGTGAGCATTTTAAGTGTTTAGAAGTGATAAATTCTCACTATTATCAAAATGTGTAATAATTCCAAGTTAATGAAGATACATGTGTTGCGATCAAAAGAAGTAGTAAAATAATATAAAGATTAATTAAGGTTACAGGTTTAAGTCATCAATAAGGGAATTTACACATAAATATTTTGATTACTCTTTTGAAAAATTGTCTAATTGTTTAAGTCAGGACAAATTCAAGCTTACGAGTCAGAACATTTATGAAAACAAGGTTGAGAGTTTAGGAACTCACTGAAAATTACAAAGTAGAATGCTATTTTAAGAAAGGTATAAAAATATCGATCATTGAAAATAATGCATTCTTAATTTAGTGTATCTACAAAAACAATCATTTAGAGAATAGATAATAGTAAAATTCAAGACTTTTGATGTATTTAAAGAAAAGAAGAAACATCAGAAAACATATCCTTCACATATATTTTTCCGTATATAGAAAAAAAATGATAAGAACAATAGTATTCATCTTGTGTATTAATTGTAAGGAAAATACACTGAAAATTGCACTTTAAATCAAGTTTCCGAATTTAGTACGAAGAGCAAATGTAAATAAGGATTACTTGTTTACAGTAGATTTCATAATAAAAATAAAATGTATGTGATAAAAGGCATAATTGAATATATCAAAATTGACTAAATCAAAATTATGTCTCATGACTATACACGTATTAATCGCTCATAACGAAAGGGTAGAGTTCTAGTCTGTATATATGCGTAAGAATATGGTACCAAGAGAAGCAAAATAGACAGAAACAAAGTTAAACAATGTATTATGTTATTATTATGGGCGTGCGAGATCTAAAATCAGAAGGAGAGCGAGAAATCAAGTTCGGGGGAAAGAAAAGGAAGGTGGCAGCAATGATTGCTATTATTAAAATTTTAAGAACAATACATATAGGTAGATAAAAAAAATATGAGTTGAGAAATACTTCAAAATTCAATCCTTAATGTATTTTGATGATTAGATATAAATGTGGAAGTTTTAAAGTGTTTGCTAAGGATTGCTAAAAATTCATAAGTTATCTATTATGTTAAACTCCATTTGTGAAAAAGAAGAAGCCCTACAAATGACAATTGAAAATCTGACAATTTTGACTTTTTAGACTGAAGTCCAACAATGATTAAAATGGATAAGGTAAAGACTCAATATATTTAGAAGAATAATTATTCATTGTTTAGAATAATTATTCATTGTTGAGAGTGTATCACTGGAAATTTAAAATTAAACACTAAGTTTTCAAATGCTGTAAATTTCAGAAACTTTATAGTTTATAAAGCTATATTGAAGCAAAGTACACAAATGAAGTATGTTTTGAAATGTAAGCATTAGAGATGTCTTATAAACATGTTTGAAGTAGATTTTTTTTGCATAAATATCATGTTGGCTTTCGAGAAAACACATTAAAGTAAATTACAATGTCTAAATGAGAAAGTTGTTAAAAGTGTCAAAACAAAAGTGTTTTGAAGATTCGATGAAACTTTTTCACATAATATGAACTTCAATGTCAGATGTTTAAGTTTTATAGCATAGAGTTTAAACACTTTTATAAAAGAAAATGTTTCTAAGTTTTTCGAAAACGTATCAAAATGGTAAGCAAGGTTTAAAATGGTTTATATGCCCTTAAAAGCACATATATCCATTGAAATGGATTTGAAATGAAATTGAAATAGCAATGTTAAAACCAATATTGGTTAAATTGAGTTTTGAAGAAAAGTGTTAAGTTAAAGCAAGTTGTCAAAAGATTTTTAGCGAGAATATGGCTTACATTGATAGGAAAGGTCTAGTAAGTAGTATTAAGTGGTTATAAAATATTTTATCGATGATAAGTAAAACCGATGAAGCGAAATAACTTTTCGATGGAAGATTAAGAAGTAAGGAATAAGTATATTGTTGTAGCTGATCGTACCTAAATACTAAGGAGAGTACAAGGCGAGTCTAAGGTGAGTACGGTGTCTTTTCCCTAAAATAAAGGACAAGAAAAATTGTTTGAAAAACATTTTATGGTGTCAATGCAGTTTACGACCTTTTATAGAGGTCAAAGGGATATCCTATGTTAAGTTTTAAGCTCAAGGTGGGAAACAACCTAGAGCTAAATCGTAGCGTAGTAATAAGGTCTCACGTATGGGTTAAACCTCCGTGTCTCCTCGTGAGTCGAATCCGGAATGCCCGCCATTAGTACCCAAGCGATTACTTAGTGGCGACTCATCTACCTCCTTACGCAATGCTCCAATTTTCATCCGTGTCGGTATCGAAACGCGTTCCTAGTTGTAACTCTAGTACGAAGACGATGAAGAGGTATTAAGGAATAATTGGTATAGGTTTCGACTTATGATTATTACTAGTGTATATCTAGCTACTAACCTTACATCTAAAGTCAATAGCTACCAAGGAATACTCATTCTCAGTACTAAATGCATTGCTCCTAGAGTGGCTAGTGATATAACCTAAGTGGTTAACCTAGCACTAAATAAGGGATAAGAATATTTCTAAATAAAGGCATTGTTATAAAAGTGCACTTAGTTTCTAAGTGTATCTAGATGAATGTCTATAATATGCCATGCTCGTACGCACACCGAAAAATTTTGTTTTTCAAAAGTTTATGTTGAAAATTGTTTTGAACATAATTCTACTATAACCGTTTCCAGCCTCGCATTACCTATCCTTAATTAAGCATAGTTGGCCAGGCTATACTTAATTAAAGTCCAATAATGCGTACACGAATTAGTTATACCAGTAGTATGTTCAATATTTTAAAAACGTTTTGAAATTTTTTTTTTGGCTATAGTTGTGGTTCTCCAAACGAAAACCGGTATTCTCTATAACCTTCGGATCTGATACCATTTCTATCACACCCCGCTAAAGCGGAAATACGGGGCGTGGCAGTACAAAGGGTCCCATAGCAAAAGTTAAAAGACAACACCAACCATAGTATTAAAAATCATTACAAATTTACAATGAGTTTGAACAACTTTTTAAAAGAGATTACAATGTATTTAAAAGTCAACACATGCAAATGCTCCTACAAGTGTTGTGTCTCTACTTGCCTCTTACTAGATGATTCCTAAAAAAGCATGTAAAACGGGCGTCAACTATAAGAATAGTTGGTGAGTACTCACATAAAAAAAATACATATTGGTTTCATAAATCGAAATAAAAATTTGATAAAAGTTTCCACGAATAAAAATATATTGCCAAAATAAGTAAATAAGTTTGCATAAACAAAGTTCATTGTCATCATGAGAGATGAAGTATGTTGCCCAAATGAGATGCAACGTTCATATTCTCATGGGAAATAAACTTCGTTACTATAACGAGTAAACAAGTTTCGTTGCTACAATAAGCAAACAAGTTTTGTTGTTACAAGGAGCAAACAATTTCATTGCTAAAGCAAGTATATAAGTTTCCAGCAATAAAAGTTCGTTGATTTAATGAGAAACAAAGTTCGTTGCTAAAATAAGTATATAAGTTTCGTTGCTAAAATGAGTATATAAGTTTCGTTACTAAAATACGATATTAGATTCGTATGTGCATCAAGTTTCCATTCATGAGTTCACAACCCAAGCCTAATGATCGTTCCTGCCCCATTCCATCATGTCCATGGTTCCCATGATGTCAGTTCATGGAAATATGCACTCGCGGTTCCGGGCGAGTGGGGGCTGTCGACCCCAAATAGCGCTATCCATAAGACCATCAGCTCAAATATGAGTTAATAGGTTGTATCGGTTCTCCGGGGACTTAACATACAAGTTCATAACACCAAATTCATAGTACAAGTTCATAATAAAAGATTCATACAAAAAAAGTTCACATCATGAAGTTCATAACACTAGCTCATAAAATAATGTTCATACAAATTGTAGCATGCTTTCCACCCCAAAACATTAAAAAGTAAAATAGGGGCTGTGAATACTCACAATATGCAAAATATAGCAACCAAGTTTATACGAGTAAAATAAATACAATGAACATAAATAGTTTTGGACATGTTTTTTCACCCCAAAACGTAAAAACTGAAAATAGGGGAGTTGTGAATACTCGCAATGCATTGAGATGATGCGAATGGTGCCTTGAACTACGATCCACTTGTACCACTACTAATTCCTACAATAATGGTATTCGCTAGTGAGTGTCTAATCGAAATCTAACACTAGTATACTTACTACTACAATAGAATTATGCCAACATTGTGTCAAAATTTAATATTGATAAGTTACAAATATTTTTCTGTGAAAATTAAATTTCAATGAATCAATTGTTGTATAACAATTTAAGTGGAAAATTCTCATTATTGAAATGTTAATATTTAACATTTTAATAGGTGTTCCAATGATTAAATATTCAAAAACTAAATCAATTAAGTTCTAAAATTTCCCAAACTTTGCATTTCATTTTTAATCGAAGTCAAAGACCTCAAGATAAATTTTCATGGATTATAGATATGCATAACTATTTTTGTTATATTTAATTCTCTAAATCGATAAAAATTCATGAAAAATAGCAATGAGTTAAGAAAATTCCCTAAACTTTTTATAATACTGCCATTAGACATACTTAAGCTGGGAAAAATATAAAAATTGATTTCTAAATTGTTTAACCCAATTTTATGATTTTTGTGCATTTAAGTGTATTAAATCTTGGAAAAATAGAAGAAAAATAGCATACAGAAGAGAAAAATCATCAAACTTTTTATATAGCATCCTAGTATATTATAAGAGTTTTTGGTAATTTTTCATGAATTGTGGATGAGCAAAACTATTTTTTCTGTTTTTAGTCCATTATAAACACAAAAATCATGAAAAATAGATATACATTTTGCAAAAATTCCCAAAATATTTTCCTGAGTCTTCCACATAGGGTAGAAGCTGTGAAAATTGTTAGATACCATTTTTATATTCCCTAATGTGATTTTATGATTTATTAGAGATAAACTAAAAGAAAATTCAAAAACATATTAAACAGTAACAAAAATGGATGAAACTTAATGAGAAGTCACTATTTACCATAGGGGTCATCCACGAATTTTTGTAGAATTTATTTCATAGTGTTACTATTTTATATGCTTTAACACTCTATTTATTTATTATTTTCATGTAAAAATAAAGAAAATATATATAGAGCTGAAAATTTCCAGAATGCATTTTCATACAATTTAATAACAATGAAAAATCATTTTCTTATTTTTTTGATGTCGAAAAAGATGCCTAAAGGCTCATAAATTATTGAGAAAACTTGGTTCTTGTGATTTTGGTAAAGATTATTGATGTAACTTTGAGAATTTTTGCAACATGTTCCAAAGACTTTTGAATCAAGATCTTTTTGTACCTATTAATACATGATGTTAAGAGTTCAAAATAATTTTTGAATAATTTTTAGTGATGAATAAGTCCTTTGAACATGCAACACAAAACAAATGTTCATAAGGAAAGTGCTGTTTGAGCAACAGTTTTTTAAAAATTGTTAAAAATCGAAATATTGGAATTTTCCAGTGAGGTCAGATGGATTTGAAAGCTAACTCGAAATACTATATTTAAGAAAAAGAATCTCGAGTTTTGGTTAAGAAATAAGTGAGATATGGCAGTTTAAAGTCAGGTAAAGAAATCTGGCAGATTGCATGCATGATGATTGGTTAGAAAATTGAGTTTTCATCATTTCTTTGAGTAAATCTTTTGAAATATTTTAAAGATATCATGATAAACTCATATTCTAATCATGTTTACAGAGATCAAAAGATTAAAACTTATCAAAATGTATACATGCTTTTATGAACAAAATTTTGTTTCTCAAAAACTCTTAACTTGAGTTTGATGTTTTAGTCCTTAAAATCGATTTTTTCACTAAGATCATGAACATGCAACCTTGTTTATCATACATGCATGGTGTTAAAACACATCCATGATATTCTAAAAACCATTTTAATAAAAAGAAAACAAGTTTGAAGAAGATGAAGAAGTAGAAGAAGGAAAAAGTGTAAGAAAACTTGAGTTTTTGAAGGAATAATGAAGTAGAAATCGAGTTTACCTTCAAAAACACCACAAGATAATGAAGATTTAGAGTTCAAGGTGTGTTCTTGGACTCATTTTCTGGAATAAAATTCGTGGTTGAAGGAGAGAAGAAGAGAAAATAGAGAGAAAATGAAGTGGAGGTGTTGGAAAAATGAGTGAGAATGAGGGATATGGAGTGTAAGGTTTGTGTAAATGTTTTAGGAAGGAAAATATTGAAGGATGAGAGAGGGTGGCCGAATTTTAAGGGTATAATGTCCTCCCTCTCTTTTAAGTTTGTAAAAATTTCAATTATTTTATAAAAGTTTCAAACTTTTTATAAAATATACACCCTAACCAAGATTTTGTTCATAAAACCTTGATTTTTTTACTTATAAATTATGGGTAATTTTTAATGACTTAAATTTTTTTTTGTTCCTTGATTATATTTTACTGAATTTAGTCATTTTCAATTGATATTATGAGGCTCATAACAAATTTTATGGAGTCTTAGGTGTTAAAGTTTATAAATTTGAGATTTTAGGGCTTTTAGGGTTTTTGAGAGTTTGTAAATCTTTGGATATCAAAATAAATAGAATCTTTGAGACTTCAAATTATCTTATGTTATTATAACTCTTGTATAGTTATAAATAATGTTTGTAACTTATTTTATCGGTTTATTGGCATTCTATGTAGTGGTTTCGACATTCAAGTGAAATTGAGGAATCAAGTATACTAGCCCTAGTTTTCAACTTCAACTTAAGTTCCTACGAGACTCAGACCTAATTTATACCACTAGGTCAAGTGCGTGATGTGTGTATATGGTTCATGAAAAGGTGTTCAAGTCAAAGAATGATCCGAATATGGATAATCACTACAGTTAAGTAGTTATAGAATTCACATAACAATGTGCAATCTAAGTACATTGTCCATCGCTTCTAATTGTTTCCAAGTTTCTAGTAGATTATAACTTAGCTTCTAGTTACTAAGTCTAGTATGTGTCGTTCCTATATGTGTAACTAAGTTTAGTCAAATCTAGAACCGACTCGAATTTTTGACGGTTGTCACAAGTTTGGTTTGTTGTTACTATTTTGATAACAAAGAGTCAATGTTGGTTTGTTTCTTGGTATCGACTGGGAAGCAAGATGGTTTTGAAAGCGAATGGTGACTAATTTTAGATGGAATCAGCTTGATTTGGAGTTGCGAAGCCAAATATGTTTTGGTTTTGATGTCGATTGATGGGAACGAACTGGGAAAGGTGGACTTGGTGAGGAATTATGTTTTCATGTGTAGATATCTAAACTAGATTCGGTGGTTTGGGGACGAACAAACATTGAATTGAGAACTGTTGGAATTGATTTCTAAGGGATTAATGATTTTGGAAGTCAAAGTTTCAATGTCTGGATATGTCGATGGTTGATTGACGAAGATTTGATATTGGTTGTTAGTGATCGAATCGAAGGGTATGGACTCGATGGTTTGATTTTAGACATGGATGAAAGTCGACGTCTTTGAAATTGAAGATTACTGGTTCGTGATTGGGAAGTTGATTGGAGTCAATAGTCAAAGCCTGAGTCGATTATGATTTCATTGGTCGGTGGATTGAATGGTAATGAAGTGTACTATAATGAAAAGCGAAGAACAATCTGAATGATCAAGATGTTACTGTTCACTATTCAGCGTTCGAAGGGCTTCGTTTTCGACATTCCTTTGAACAATTAAGAAGGCGATTTGTTGATGAATTCTTGAACCTAAAAGCGAAGCATGTTGTATCCTTCGTTACCTGACTAATGAAGTGAAGAAGAAGAACATGAAACTTTCGATTTTGGTCCCTACACTTTAACTAAGTGGCAGAAAAGGTCCAACTTCGACATTGGTGTAACGAATTGTGAAGAATGGCATAATTTATCATTTAGCCCCTGAAATTTCGAAATTTTGGCAGAACATACCTAACTTCAAAATTGGGCTAACAAAGCTGAGAAATTGAAGATTTTACAAGTTCAGTCCCTGCAGTTTGTGCGAATTTACACTTTATGCCCAGTTTTGCAATTGGGTTACAGTTTCGCATCTTAAGCTGTTTTTGGTGCAACGGGTCACTACATAATTCAGAAAGTGACAGTTTTTACTCGAATTTTGGAAAATCTTGCAACTCTCACCCAAAAGTTGAAAATTTTCAAAAAATGTAAATTTTTCAAGGCTTTTTCGTGATTGTTTTTCCATGCAAGTTTTTACGTGTTTCATTTTTGGCACACATCAAGGGGGAGTTATGTGAGGATTATTGTCACACCCCACTAAAGCGGAAACACGAGGCGTGTCAGTACAGAGGGTCTCATAGCAAAAGTTAAAAGACAACACCAACCATAGTATTAATAATCATTACAAATTTACAATAATTTGAACAACTTTTTAAAAGAGATTACAGTGTATTTAAAAGTCAACACATGCAAATGCTCCTACAAGTGTTGTGTCTCTTCGTGCCTCTTACTAGATGATTCTTGAAAAAGCATGTAAAACGAGCGTCAACTATAAAAATAGTTGGTGAGTACTCATAGATTAAAAATAATATTGGTTTCATGAATCGAAATAAAAATTTTGATAAAACTTTCTATAAATAACAATATATTGCAAAAATGAGTAAATAAGTTTGCATAAACAAAGTTCATTCTCATCATGAGAGATAAAGTATGTTGCCCAAGTAAGATGCAACGTTCATATTCTCATGGTAAATAAAGTTCGATACAAGAACGAGTAAACAAGTTTCATTGCTACAATGAGTAAACAAGTTCGTTGCTACAAGGAGCAATCAAGTTCGTTGGCAAGACAAGTAAATAATTTTCCAGTAACAAAATTTCGTTGTTATAATGAGAAACAAAGTTTATTGCTATAATAAGTAACAAGTTTGTATGTATATGAGCAAACAATGACTTTCCAACTGTCACACCCCACTAAAGCGGAAACACGAGGCGTGGCAGTACAAAGGGTCTCATAGCAAAAGTTAAAAAACAACACCAACCATAGTATTAAAAATCATTACAAATTTACAATGACTTTGAACAACTTTTTAACAGAAATTACAATGTATTTAAAATTCAACACATGCAAATGCTCCTAAAAGTGTTGTGTCTCTACGTGCCTCTTACTAGACGATTCCTGATAAAGCATGTAAAACGAACGTCAACTATAAAAATAGTTGGTGAGTACTCACATATTTAAAAATAATATTGGTTTCATAAATCGAAATCAAAGATTTGATAAAAGTTTCCATGAATACAAATATATTGTTAAAATGAGTAAATATGTTTGCATAAACAAAGTTCGTTGTCATCATGAGAGATAAAGTATGTTGCCCAAATGAGATGCAGCGTTCATATTCTCATGGGAAATAAAGTTCGTTACTAAAATGAGTAAACAAGTTTCGCTGCTACAATGAGCAAACAAGTTCATTTCTAAGACAAGTAAATAAGTTTCTAGTAACAAAAGTTCGTTGTTATAATGAGAAACAAAGTTTATTGCTATAATTAGAAACAAAGTTCATTGCTATAATTAATAAGCGAGTTTGTATGTATATGAGCAAACAATGAGTTCACAACCAAGCCTATGACTGATGTCCTATCAAGATCTATGCTTATCGTTCCATATATTATATGGTATCATGCACTCAAGCAATCGGGCGAGTGAGGAGTTGTCAATTCCTAATAGCACTATCTATAATGACCATCGGCTCAAAGAGTTCATGGTTGGATTAAAGTGTAAGAGAAGGGACATTAGACGATAAGGCCTAATATTTCAAGTTGCATATACATACAAAAAAAATATAGCAATCATGTTTGATACAAATCAGTTTAAATACAACGAACAATAAATAGTTTTTCGGACATGCTTTTCCACCCTAAAACATAAAAAAACCGAAAATAGGGGGAGTCGTGAATACTCACAATGTTTCAAGTCGCTACAAGTGGTGCCTCAGAATACACCAATGTCTTTACAATCGGGATCCTACGACATCAAACACACGCTAGTGAGTTTCTACGTCGAAATCTAATGCTAATATACTAAATTCTACACATAGAGAAATGCCAAAAAAAATTTCTAATATTGTTATTATATTAAATGGGTAACAATTTTTCTGAAATGGTTATATTTTATAACTCATGTGATTAAGATAATTTTGTATATTATTTTCTAGGTTTTTGTAATATTAATTGAGGGTATTTCAACACAATTAAATGTGTTTTAAGCTCCTAAAAATCCAAAAATATTATCAAACAGTTTCCAAAATTCATCAAATTTCACAATTTCGTTCCAAATACAGTAGAGGCCTTCCAGAAATTTTCCCTTGAATTTTTGACGTGATTAAGTATATTTCCAAATTTTTAAGCCTTCATAAATATATAAATTCGTGAAAAATAGCATCAAGATGATAAAAATTCCCAAACTTTTTATGATACTTCCATTAAACATACTTAAACTGGGAAAAATATAAAAATAGGCTTCTAAATAGTTTAACCTGATTTTATGATTTTTGTGCATTTATTCTAACAAAAATGGAAATAAATAGAAAATAGTCTCCAAAATTGCCCAAAATTTTTGTAACACTGTTATTATACATATAGAAGCTGTGAAAAATATAAAATATATTTTTCAATTAGTTTTGCTATTTTTCTTTGTTTTATTCTCTTGAATAATCATTAATTGGTGAATAATTTTCAAACAGTTAAAGTAAATTACTAAAATCTTTGTAAACTTCATTTACAGTGTGCATAATCCGGGAAAAATACCAATGGTGATTTTTATACAGAGTAATCCGATTTTGTGGATTTAAGTGTATTTAATATTAGAAAATAGAAGAAAAATAGCATACTGAATAGAAAAATCATCCAAATTTTTATTTAGAGTTCTAATATATTACAAGGTCTTTTGGTAAATTTTCATGAATGTTGGATGAGTAGAACTATTTTTCCCATTATTAGTCCATTATAAATACAAATATCGGGGAAAAATAGATATGCATTATGAAAATATTTTTCTGAGTATTCAAAACATGATGTAGGATCTACGAAAAATTATAGATAGCCTTTTCACGTACCCTAAAGTGGTTTCATGATTTATTTGAATTAAACAAAAAGAAAATTCAAAACCATACCAAACAGTAACCAAAATCGATGAAAGTTACTGAGATGTCATCATTTACTTTAGGGGTCATCCACGAATTTACCTAGGATTTATAGACCTCAAAAGGTATTTTAAATAATTTATGGCCTTGTTTTCTTGTAACAATTAAAATAAATTCAAGAAATGATAAAAAATTCTGGGATTTTCCAGATCCTCATATCATCTTACTGAGAATCTTAGGAAATTTTATTTCGAATAGAAAAGGATATCTAGATTTTTTTATGAATAAAATCATTTACATGCACTATTAACAATGTACTTTGATCATCAAGCTCTATAACTTGATGTTCATCACATGCATCACGGTTTGAGGACCATGCATCGACATATTTTGTTCATAGTGATGTTTTCAAAGGAAAAACTTGAATGCATAAGTTAGATAAATCTTCAAAACTTGTAAAAATTCGTATTTTAGGGTTTGACATAGGTTTTGGTCCTTGGATTTCACCATCAAACAACATGCATGTTGTTCTTGGGTGAAACCCTACCACCATCATCATCAAACTCGAAATTCGTGGAAATGTTTATGAATGTTCATAAAGAATGGTGTAGAAGAAGGAGAAGTGCAAGAAAAACCTTTAAAACAAGAAAGAAAGTGAACGAAGATGAAGGATTTTTGTGATTACCTTGAAGAACAACCCTTGAAGATGAAGATTTGAAGGTTGAGAGATGTTCTTGGCTGGAAAATTTCGTGGGTTTTGAGAGAGAAAGAGAGAGTTTGAGTATGGTAAAGAGTGGAGTGTGAGAGAGAGAGAGAGTGAAGGGAAGTTGGAGTGTAAGAGAAGATAAAATGATTGAAAGACTTGGGGAAGAGGAAGCATGGGATATGGTGGACGATTTTTTTTAGTATGAGAGGGGTATTGTCTCTCATAATTAAATTTGTATATAATTTCTCTTTAATTTTTATAAAACCCTAATTTTTATAAAAAGGCTTCTTTATTTAATTCTTAACTTATTAAAAATCTTTGTTTTTAGCTCATAAAATATGATGTATGTTTGATAATTAAATTTTTATGTCTTTGATTATATCCCATAACTTAATTATTTAAATTTGATATAATAAGGTTTATAATAAATCTTATAGAGTTTTTAGATTTTAAAGTTTATAAATTTAGATTTTTGGGCTCTTTAGGGCTTTTGGAACTTTTTTAGATATTTACCATCATGTTGAAATGAATTAGAAGATTTTAATTTATTTTTAGGGTTTTATACCCTTTTTTTTTTAATTGTAACAAATGTTTAGAGTTCGTTCTAATTCGGGAATTGGAATTTCCTACAGTAGCTAAACAACTTACTAGAATCGTAAGAGTCAAGTATATTAGTCCTAGATTTTATTTGGATCCTAGTTTATACAAGATTGTGACCTAATTTCTATTACTAGGTCAAATGCATGATGTGTGTATATGATTCATGAAAAGGTGTTCGAGTCAAAGAATGACCCGAATATGGATAGTCACTATAGTTAAGTAGTTGTAGAATTCACATATCAATGTTAAATCTAAGTACATTATCCGTTGTTTCTAATTGTTTCCAAGTTTCTAGTAGGTTATAACTTAGCTTCTAGTTACTAAGTTTAGTATGTGTTGTGCCTATATGTGCAACTAAGTTTATTCAAATCTAGAACTGTCTCAAACTTTGACGGTTGTCATAGTCTCCCCCGGTTGAAAGAATTTCGTCCTGAAATTCAATTCGTGACGTATTCTATTAGAACTCAGCCGAATACAATTGTATAGTTGGAGAGGTGGTGACTTGAAGTGTTCTTTGATTATTTTGGGTTTATTTCCTCAAAGGAAGAGCCCAATTCTTTAGCTATAATCAAATTAGTGTTTCCTTAATTCGAGTTCTGTCGTCTAGATTATGGAAAATTTGGTTCATGGAATCAGGATCCAACCATGGCGACCTAGACGAAAAGATTATCTAATTAGATATTATCTGAATTAAGAGAGCGCTATAAGTTTGGCTGAAGCGCCAACTACACTGAGCGTTAAATCCGCATTGATCCTTAAGTCGCATTCTAAACCAACATTAAGTGTAAATTCGCCGCCTAATAAAGAAGAGATTAGGGACAATTTGCTTACTTTCGTGTGGGCTACTAAATGTGGAAAATATATATTCTGAAATAAGAAGGGGGAAGCACGAATGAAAGAGAAACAATCGAGGGTAAGTTCCTAAAGAAATATGCTAAGGGTAGGCAACGAAGTTTTGGTTCATTTCAAATGTAAAGACTATTTAAGTGTCGTCTACAAAATAAATTACGAAATGATTTAGGATCTTCGAGGATATAATTACTACTACGGTTACTCTTACAATAATAAAACCATTTTCGAAGAGTATATATAATTAGAGAGTCATTTTTGCAAATGGAGGTGATGAAAGTTTATGATAAATTAAATCACATTGTGTAGATAGCATTTTGAGTGCTTAGAAATGATAATTAATCTCACTGTTATTAAAATGTGTAATAATTCCAAGAAAATGAAGATACATGTGTGGCGATCAAACGAAGTAGTAAGATAATATAAATATTAGTTAAGGTTAAAGGTTTAAGTCATCAATAAGGGAATTTATACATAAATATTTTGATTACTCTTTTAAAAAATTGTCTAATTGTCTAAGTCAAGACAAATACAGTTTAAGAGGAGTCAGGGTACTTATGAAAACAAGTTTCGAAGTTTAGGAATTCACTGGAGATTGCAAAGTAGAATGCTATTTTAAGAAATGTGTAAAATTATCGATCATTGAAAATAGTGCATTCTCTATTTAGTGATCTTACAAAAACAATCATTTGAATGATAGATAATCGTAACATTTAAAACCTTTTTTTATATACTATTAAAGAAAAGAAGAAACATAAGAAAATGTATTCTTTCACATATATTTTCTGGATTTTGAAAAATGATAAGAACAAGCGTAGTCACCTTGTGTATTAATTGTAAGGGAAATACAATGAAAATTGTGCGTTTAATCAAATTTTTGAATTTAGAGCAAAATGAGCAAATGTAAACAAGGATTACTTGTTTTACATTAGATTTCAAAATAAAAATAAAAAGTATATGATAAATGACGTATTTGAATATATCAAAGTTGACTAAATCAAAATTATGTCTCACGACTATACACGTATTAATCACTCAAAACGAAAGGGTAGACTTCTAGTCTGCATGTGTATGAACATGATACTGAGAGAAAAAAATAGACTGAAACAAAGTTAGACAATGTATTATGTTATTATTATGGGTGTGCGAGATCTAAAATCAAAAGGAGAGTAAGAAATCAAGTGCGGGGGAAAGAAAAGGAAGGTAGCAGCGATAGTTAAAATTTTAAGGACAATATCCGTAAGTAGATTTAAATCTTAGGTTGAGATATATTTCAAACTTTAATCATTGATGTATGCCGGTGACTAAATAGACATGTGGAAGTTTTAAAGCGTTTGCTAAAAAAATAATGAGTTATCTATTAAGTTAAATTTCATTTGTGAAAAAGAAGAAACACTACCACTAGTAATTGAAAGTATGACAACTTTTGACTTTTTAGACTTGAGTCCAAGAACGGTTAAAACGGATAAGGTAAAGACTCAACATATTTAGAATAATAATTATACATTGTTGAAAGTGCGTCACTAGAAGTTTAAAAGCGAACACTAAGTTTTGCAATGCTGTAAATTTCAGAAACTTTATAGTTTATAAAGCTATATTGAAGCAAAGTACACAAATGAGGTATGTTTTGAAATGTAAGCATTAGAGATGTCTTATAAAAATGTCTGAAGTAGAAAGTTGCAGAAGTATCATATTGGATTTCAAGAAAACACATTTAAGTAAAGTACAATGCCTAGATCAGAAAGTGGTCAAAAGAGCCAAAACAAAAGTGGTTTGAAAGATCCGGTGAAGCTTTTACGCGTAATATGAACTTCAATGTCATATGTTTAAGTTTTATAGCATAGAATTTAAACACTTTTATAAAAGAAAATGTTTCTAAGTTTTTTTTTAAAACGTGCCAAAATGGTATTCAAGGTTTAAAATGGTTTATATGCCCTTTAAAGCACATCTATCCATTGAAATGGATTTGAAATGAAATTGAAATAGCAAGGTAAAAACCAATATTGGTTAAATTGAGTTTTGAAGAAAAGTGTTAAGTTAAAACAAGTTTTCAAAAGTAAATTTGGTTGATTTTAGCGAGAAATATGGCTTATATTGTTAGGAAAGGTCTAGTAGGTTCTATGAAGTGATTATAAAGTATTTTATTGATGATAAATAAAATCGATGAAGCAAAATAACATTTCGATGGGAGATTAAGAAGTAAGGAATAGGTAGATTAGTGTAGCTGATCATACCTAATTACTAAGGCGAGTACAAGGCGATTATAAGGCGAGTACCAATGTCTTTTCCCCAAGATGAAGGACAAGAAAATTTGTTTGAAAAACGTTTTATGGTGTCAATGCAGTTTACGACCTATTATAGAGGTCAAAAGTTAAGTTATAGGGTAGGTGTCTGGCTCGCGGCGTAAGAGGATGTAATCCTTTATAATGATAGGAACGTCAGTAATGTCGATAAGGCTTAAACGAATGTATAAAAGTAATAAGGTTCAAAGGAATATTTAAAATTTGTAGGAAGTATTCGTACAACGAAGTGGTGCAATGTTTGATCGGGCATGAAAAACTAAGGTTGAAGGTTAGGAATGAAACACGTTATTAATTTGGAAAGTGTAAGATGATTGTACACTCGAGATAATCACTAGTGTGTCTGGGGGTCTCGAACTAAGACTTGTAAATTTCACCGTAAGGGGAATGGTTTGTGCTTGAATTAGGATATTCAGAGTAAAGATGGTAGGGTAAGAACTACCTAAAGAAAAGCTTTTGGGTCAAAGGGATATCCTACGTTAGATTTTAAGCTCAAGGTGGAAACAACCTAAAGCTAAATCGTAGCGTAGAAATAAGGTCTCACATATGGGTTAAACCTTCATGTCTCCTCATGAGTCAAATCGGGAATGCTCGCCAATGGTATCCAAGTGATTACTAGTGGCGACTCATCTACCTCCTTACGCAATGCTCCAATTCTCATCTTTGTCGGTATCAGAACGCTTTCATATTCTTAACTCTAGTATGAAGACGATGAAGAGGTATTGAGGTATAATTGGTATAGGTTTCGACTTTAAGATTATTACTAATATCTATCTAGCTACCAACCTTATGTCTAATGTCAATAGCTACCGATGAATACTCATTCTCAATACTAAGTACATTGCTCTTAGAGTGGCTAGTGATATAACCTAATTGGTTAACCTAGCCCTTGATAAGGGATAAGAATATTTCTAAATAAGACATTATGGTAAAAGTGCACATAGTTTCTAAGTGTACCTAGATGAATGCCTATAATATGCAATGCCCGTACGCACACCGAAAAAATTTGTTTTTCAAAAGTTCAAGTTGAAAATCGTTTTGAACATAAATCTACTATAACCGTTTCCAGCCTCGCATTAAATTTCCTAAATTAAGCATAGTTGGCCAGACTATACTTAATTAAAGTCCAATAATGCATACTCGAATTAGTTATACCAGCAGTATTTTAAAAATGTTTTGAATTTTTTTGGCTATAGTTGTGGTTCTCCAAAGGAAAACCGGTATTCTCAATAACCTTCGGCTCTGATACCATTTCTGTCACACCCCGCTAAAGCAGAAACACGAGGCATGGCAGTACAAAGGGTCTCATACCAAAAGTTAAAAGACAACACCAATCATAGTATTAAAAATCATTACAAATTTACAATGAGTTTGAACAACTTTTTAAAAGAAATTAGAATGTATTTAAAAGTCAACACATGAAAATGCTCCTACAAGTGTTGTGTCTTTACGTGCCTCTTACTAGATGATTCCTGAAAAAGCATGTAAAACGAGCGTCAACTATAAAAATAGTTGGTGAGTACTCACATATTTAAAAATAATACTGGTTTCATAAATCGAAATCAAAGATTTGATAAAAGTTTCCATGAATAAAAATATATTGCTAAAATGAGTAAATAAGTTTGCATAAACAAAGTTCGTTGTCATCATGAGAGATAAAGTATGTTCCCCAAATGAGATGCAACGCTCATATTCTCATTGGAAATAAAGTTCGTTACTAAAACGAGTAACAAGTTTTGTTGCTACAATGAGCAAACAAGTTCGTTGCTAAGACAAGTAAATAAGTTTCTAGTAACAAAAGTCCGTTGTTATAATAACAAAGAAAGTTTATTGCTATAATGAGAAACAAAGTTCATTGCTATAATGAGAAAAAAAGTTTATTCCTATAATGAGAAACAAAGTTCATAGCTATAATTAATAAGAGAGTTTGTATGTATATAAGCAAACAATGAGTTCACAACCAAGCCTATGACTGATACCCTATCAAGATATATGCTTATCGTTCCATAGATTATATGGTATCATGCACTCAAGCAATCGGGCGAGTGAGGAGTTGTCAATTCCTAATAGCGCTATCCATAATGACCATTGGCTCAAAGAGTTAATGGTTGGATTAAAGTGTAAGAGAAGGGACTTAAGACGATAAGGCCTCATGTTTCAAGTTGAATAGACATACATAGCAAAATATAGCAATCATGTTTGATACAAATCAGTTTAAATACAAAGAACAATAAATAGTTTTTCGGACATGCTTTTCCACCCTAAAACATAAAAAAACCGAAAATAGGGGGAGTCGTGAATACTCACAATGTTTCAAGTCGCTACAAGTGGTGCCTCAGAATACACCAATGTCTTTACAATCGGGATCCTACGACATCAAACACACGCTAGTGAGTTTCTACGTCGAAATCTAATGCTAATATACTAAATTCTACACAGAGAAATGCCAAAAAAAATTTCTAATATTGTTATTATATTAAATGGGTAACAATTTTTCTGAAATGGTTATATTTTATAACTCATGTGATTAAGATAATTTTGGATATTATTTTCTAGGTTTTTGTAATATTAATTGAGGGTATTTCAACACATTGAAAGGTGTTTTAAACTCCTAAAAATCCAAAAATATTATCAAATAGTTTCCAAAATTCATCAAATTTTACATTTTCGTTCCAAATACAGTAGAGGTCTTCCAGAAATTTTCCCTTGAATTTTTGAAGTGATTAACTATTTTTCCAAATTTTTAAGCCTTTATAACAATATAAATTCGTGAAAAATAGCATCCAGATGATAAAAATTCCCAAACTTTTTATAATACTGCTATTAAACATACTTAAGCTGAAAAAAATATAAAAATGGGCTTCTAAACAGTTTAACCTGATTTTATGATTTTTTGTGTATTTATTTTAACAAAAATAGAAATAAATAGAAAACAGTTTCCAAAATTGCCCAAACTTTTTGTAACACTGTTATTATACATATAGAAGCTGCAAAAAGTATAAAAGATATTTTCAATTAGTCTTGCTATTTTTCTTTGTTTTATTCTCTTGAATAATCATTAATTGGTGAATAATTTTCAAACAGTTAAAGTAAATTACCAAAATCTTTGTAAACTTCATTTACAGTGTACATAATCACAGAAAAATACCAATGGTCATTTTTATATAATGTAATCCGATTTTGTGGATTTAAGTGTATTTTATCTTAGAAAATAGAGGAAAAATAGCATACTGAATAGAAAAATCGTCCAAATTTTTATTTAGAGTTCTAATATATTATAAGGTCTTCTGGTAAATTTTCATGAATGTTGGATGAGTAGAACTATTTTTCCCATTATTAGTCCATTATATATACAAAAATCGGGGAAAAATAGGTATGCATTATAAAAAATTCTAAAAATATATTTTTGACTATTCCACATGTGGTAGGATCTGCGTAAAATCTTAGATAACCTTTTCACATTCCCTAAAGTGGTTTTATGATTTATTTGAATTAAATGAAAAGAAAATTCAAAACCATACCAAACAATAACCAAAATCGATGAAAGTTACTGAGATATCATCATTTTCTTTAGGGGTCATTCACGAATTTATCTAGGATTTATAGACCTCAAAAAGTATTTTAAATGATTTATGGCCTTGTTTTCTTGTAACAATTTTAATAAATTAAAGAAATGATAAAAACTCTTGGGATTTTCCAGATCGTCATATCATCTTACTGGGAATTTAAGGAAATTTTATTTCGAAAAGAAAAGGATATCCAGATTTTTTATGAATAAAATAATTTACATGCACTATTAACAATGTACTTTGATCATCAAGTTCTTTAACTTGATGTTCATCACATGCATCACGTTTTGAAGACCATGCATGGATATATTTTGTTCATAGTGATGTTTTCAAAGGAAAAACTTGAATACATAAGGTAGATAAATCTTCAAAACTTGTAAAAATTCGTATTTTAGGGTTTGACATAGGTTTTGGTCCTTGGATTTCACCATCAAACAACATGCATGTTGTTCTTGGGTGAAACCCTACCACCATCATCATCAACCTCGAAATTCATGGATATGTTCGTGAATGTTCATAAAGAATGGTGTAGAAGAAGGAGAAGTGTAAGAAAAACCCTTAAAACAAGAAAGAAAGTGAAGGAAGATGAAGGATTTTTGTGATTACCTTGAAGAACAACCCTAGAAGATGAAGATTTGAAGGTTGAGTGATGTTCTTGGCTGGAGAATTTCATGGGTTTTGACAGAGAAAGAGAGAGTTTGAGTGTGGTAAAGAGTGGAGTGAGTGAGAGAGAGAGAGAGAAAGAGAGAGAGAGAGAGAGAGAGAGAAAAAAAGAGAAAGAGATTGAAGGGAAGTTCGAGTGTAAGAGAAGATAAAATGATTGAAAGACTTGGGGAAGAGGAAGAACGGGATGTGGTGGACGATCTTTTTGAGTATGAGAGGGGTCTTTTCTCTCATAATTAAATTTTTATATAATTTCTCTTTAATTTTTATAAAAAGGCTTCTTTATTTAATTCTTAACTTATTAAAAATCTTTGTTTTAGCTCATAAAATATGATGTATGTTTGATAATTAAATTTTTATGTCTTTGATTATATCCCATAAATTAATTATTTAAATTTGATATAATAAGGTTTATAACAAATCATATAGAGTTTTTAGATTTTAAAGTTTATAAATTTGGATTTTTGGGCTCTTTAGGGCTTTTAGAACTTTGTTAGATATTTACCATCATGTTGAAATGAAATTAGAAGATTTTAATTTATTTTTAGGGTTTTATACCCTTTTTTTTAATTGTAACAATTGTTTAAAGTTCGTTCTAATTCGGGTATTGGCATTTCCTACAGTAGATAGACAACTTACTAGAATCGTAAGAGTCAAGTATATTAGTCCTAGATTTTAGTTGGATCCTAGTTTATACAAGATTGTGACCTAATTTCTATTACTAGGTCAAATGCATGATGTGTGTATATGATTCATGAAAATATGTTCGAGTCAAAGAGTGACCCAAATATGGATAGTCACTATAGTTAAGTAGTTGTAGAATTCACATATCAATGTGAAATCTAAGTACATTATCCATCGTTTCTAATTGTTTCCAAGTTTCTACTACGTTATAACTTAGCTTCTAGTTACTATGTCTAGTATGTGTTGTGCCTATATGTGCAACTAAGTTTATTCAAATCTAGAACTGTCTCAAATTTTGACGGTTGTCACACCAACCAAGCCTATGACTGATGCCCTATCAAGATCTATGCTTATCGTTCCATAGATTATAGGGTATCATGCACTCCAGGAATCGGGCGAGTGAGGAGTTGTCAATTCCTAATAGTGTTATCCATAATGATCATTGGCTGAAAGAGTTAATGGTTGGAGTAAAGTGTAAGGGAAGGGACTTAAGACGATAAGGCCTCATGTTTCATATTGCATAAACATACATAGCGTAATATAGAAAAATATAGCAATCAAGTTTGATACAATTCAATTCAAATACAATGAATAATAAATAGCTTTTCGGACATGCTTTTCCAACCTAAAACATAAAAATCGAAAATAGGGGGAGTTGTGAATACTCACAATGCATTTAGATGATTCAACTGGTGCCTTGAACTACATTCCACCTGTACCACTACCGATTCCTACAATAATAGTATACACTAGTGAGTCTCTAATCGAAATCTAACACTAGTATACTTACTACTATAATAAAATTATGCCAATATTGTGTCAAAATTTAATATTGTTAAGTTAAAAATATTTTTCTATAAAATTTAGATTTCTATGAATCAATTTGTTGTATAACAAATTCAAATGGAATTTTCCATTATTGAAATGTTAAAATTTAACATTTTAGGAGGTGTTCAAATGATTAAATATTTAAAAACTAAGTCAATTTAGTTCTAAAATTTCCCAAACTTTGAATTTCAGTTTTAATTGAAGTCAAAGATGTTAAGATAAATTTTCTTGAATTTTTTATTTGTCTAGCTATTTTTCACCATTTTAATTTCTTGAATAATCATAAAATCATGAAAAATACTAAATAGTTAATAAAAATTACCAAACTTCTGATTTTGGGTTATAAGTGTATTAGAAGACTTCCAGATAAATTTTCATGGATTATAGATATGTATAGCCATTTTTCTTATATTTAATTCCCTAAATAGATAAAAATTCATGAAAAATAGCAATCAGTTAAGAAAATTCCCCAAACTTTGTGCACTACTGTTACAAAACATATTCAATCTGGGAAAAATATAAAACTGATTTTCAAACAGTTTAACATGATTTTTCGGATTTTTTTTGTATTTATTCTATCAAAATAGAGATAAATAAAAAAACAGTTTCAAAAATTCCGCAAACTTTTTTACTAGTGTTATTACATATATAAAAGCTGGGAAAAATATAAAAGTTGGTTTCCTAACAGTTTAGATACTTTCTTTGTTTTATTCATTTAAATAAGCATTAATTTGTAAATAATTATTCCACGGTTAAGGATAAGTACCAAACTTTTTGTAAACTTCATATACAGTGTACATCATCTGGGAAAAAGACCAAAATTGGTTTTCAGATAGTGTAACCCGATTTTATTATGTTTGTATGTTTATTTTAGCAAACATAAAGATAATTAGAAAACAGTATGTAAATTTTCTCAAACTTGGTGTTCCACTTTTATTTAACATAGATAATCTGGGAAAAAAGCCAAAGGTGATTTTCATATATAGGAGTCTGATTTTCATAAATTATGTGTATTTAATAAATAAAAATTAGAATAAATAGTACGGTTAGGATAATTCCTGAAAACTTTTGTAAAATTATTTGATGTTGTATATAATATGTGAAAAATATTAAGAGTCATTTTTAAACAGTGGAGTCCAATTTTTGGATTTATGAATGTTTAATTTGTGCAAAATAGATAAAAAAAAAATAGCATACAGAAGAGAAAAATCATCCAACTTTTTATATATCATCCTAATGGAATATAAGATGTTCTGATAAATTTGCATACATTTAGGATGAGCAAAACTATATTTATCGATTTTAGTCCATTATATACTCAAAAATCATGGAAAAATATAAATACACTATGAAAAATCCTGAAAATATTTTTCTGAGTATGAAATATGACCTAGAAGAAGAGAAAATTATTAAATTCTCTTTTAATATCCCGAAACTTGGTTTTATGATTTATTTGAGTCAATCATAAAGAAAATTAAGAATCATAGAAAACAGTAACAAAAATTGATGAAACTTCAAGAGGGATGTTTGTTAAGTTTAAGGGTCCTCCACGAACTTATCCATAATTTATGGACCTCATAAAGTATTTTATATTATTTATTGATATATTTTCTTGCAATAATTATAATAATACGAGAAAAATGAATTAGTTTCTGAAAATTTACAGATCGTCGTATTTTGTTATTTGGATTCTGGGAAAAATTGTATTTGAACAGAAAAGGAGTTTTAGATATTTATTTGAGAATAAATCCTTTGTGAACATATTTGAAACCTTTTAACAACAAACTTTGAACATCTAGCATCTAAGCTTGAAGATCTTCGCATGCATGTTGGTTTGAAGACCATTCATGAGTTTGAAATGTTCAAAAGTCGTTTTTGAAAGAAAACTTAGGGTGCATGTGGTGTTTTTCCACCAAAACATGTATAAAAGTGCATTTCCTTGATTTTTACTTAGGTTTAGGTCATGGACTTCACCATTTCGTAACATGCAAGATGTTTTTTGGTGAAAATCTACCACCATTGTCATCAAATCTGAAGGGTAGATGAACACGCATAAGATTTTATCATGAAGAAAGATAAAGATGAAGAAGATACTAAAAATATGTCGAAAATAAAGAGGTATAACAAGAAAATTTATAAAAAATTATTATGGATCTTCAAAATGTATATGCGTTACCTTTTCTATGATTTGTGCCTTCAAAAACACCATCTAAACTTGTAAATTTCATCTTTCTAGATACCCAATATCTCACGTCATCTCTTTGGGGTTTCTCTCCACTAAAAGGAGTCACCAAAATACAGAGATGTCTGTTAACATATGACTAATGAATTGGAAAAATCTCTCCCACATAAGTTGCTACTACCATCTGATTTTCTTTAGAGAGAAGGAAGAGAGAAATTTAGAGGGAGAAGTAGAGTGGTAGAGTGAATAAGTGAATGAATTGATTGAGTTTTGGGGAAGAGTGGTCTTGGGAGGGATGAGGCCGATTTATGAGTGGAGAGAGGAGATTTTATTTTATTTATTTATTTATTTATTTTATATTAATTCCTTAATTTTTATAAATTTTCTTTAAATTTATATAAATTGTGTATTTTATATAAAATTTGTTCATAACTCTTGGATTTTTAACTTATAAATGTAAAGTTAATGTTAATGAATTAAATTAATTTCATTCATTATATTTCAACATTTTAAATATATTAATTTGATATAATAGTGTTTTAAAATTTTTTTATGAGATTTTAACATAAAACTTCATAAACTTGAGTTTTTATGACTTTTAGGGTTTTAAGGAATTTTTTAAATCTTTGGATATCAAAATAAGTTGAATCTTTGAGACTTCAAACTATTTTAGAGTTTCATAACTCTTATTCAAGTTAGAAATAATGTTTGTAATTTATTTTTATCGGTTTATTGGCATTCTATGTAGTGGTTTCGAGATTCACGTGAAATTGAAGAATCAAGTATACTAGTCTTAGTTTTCAACTTTGACTTAAGTTCCAACGAGAGTCGGACCTAATATCTACTACTAGGTCAAATGCATGATGTGTGTATATGATTCATGAAAATGTGTTCAAGTCAAGGAATGACCCGAATTTGAGTTGTTGTTACTGTTAAAGTAACTATGAAAGTCACGTATCAATGTGAAATCTAAGTACACTATCCTTCAACTCTACTTGTTTCCAAGTTTCTATTAGGTTATAACTTAGCTTCTAGTTACTAAGTCTAGTATGTGTCGTTCCTACACGTGCAACTAATTTTATCAATTCTACCACCATCATCATCAAATCCGAAAGGTAGATGAACATGCATAAGATTTTATCATGAAGAAAGATGAAGATGAAGAAGATAATAAAAATATGTCGAAAATAAAGAGGCATAACAAGAAAACTTAGAAAAAATTATTATGGATCTTCAAAATGTATATGCGTTACGTTTTCTATGATTTGTGCCTTCAAAAATACCATCTAAACTTGTAAATTTTGTGGCTTTTGGGGCTGATTCATAGAGGGAAAGAATGGGGGTTTTAGAGAGAAGAAAAGAGTGAAAAGAAGGATTTCATCTCCCTGGATACCCAATCTCTCTCGTCGTCTCTTTGGGGTTTCTCTCCACTAATAGGGGTCCCCAAAATACAAAGATGTCTGTTAACATATGAGTAATGAACTGGAAAAAACTCTCCCACATAAGTTGCTTCTACCATCTGATTTTCTTTAGAGAGAAGGAAGAGAGAAATTTAGAGAGAGAAGTAGAGCGGTAGAGTGAACAAGTGAGTGAATTGATTGAGTTTTGGGGAAGAGTGGTCTTGGTAGGAATGAGGCCGATTTTTGAGTGGAGAGAGGAGATTTTATTTTATTTTATTTATTTATATTATATTAATTTCTTAATTTTTATAAATTTTCTTTCAATTTATATAAAATGTGTATATTATATAAAATTTGCTCATAACTCTTGAATTTTGAACTTATAAATGTAAAGTTAATATTAATGAATTAAATTAATTTCCTTGATTATATTTCAACATTTTAAATATATTAATTTGATATTATAGTGTTTTAAAAAAACTTTATGAGATTTTAATATAAAACTTCATAAACTTGAGTTTTTATGACTTTTAGGATTTTAAGGAATTTTGTAAATCTTTGGATATCAAAATAAGTTGAATCTTTGAGACTTCAAACTATTTTAGAGTTTCATAACTCTTATTCAAGTTAGATATGATGTTTGTAATTTATTTGTATCGGTTTATTGGCATTCTATGTAGTGGTTTCGAGATTCACGCGAAATTGAAGAATCAAGTATAGTTTTCAACTTTGACTTAAGTTCCAATGAGAGTCGGACCTAATTTCTACTACTAGGTCAAATGCATGATGTGTGTATACGATTCATGAAAATGTGTTCAAGTCAAGGAATGACCCGAATTTGAATAGTTATTACAGTTAAAGTAACTATAGAAGTCACGTATCAATGTGAAATCTAAGTACACTATCCTTCAATTCTACTTGTTTCCAAGTTTCTAGTAGGTTATAACTTAGCATCTAGTTACTAAGTCGAGTATGTGTCATGCCTACACGTGCAAATAAGTTTATCAATTCTAGACCAACTCGAATTTTGACGGTTGTCACAATTACTCTGCGGGCGCTTCTCACCCTTAATGGGTGTTATAATCATTTTTTAATTATAAAAAGGGGGAGAATGAAGAGTGGGTATTCGAAGCGTCGAGTATTCATTTTCGGATTTGAAGACGGGGTTTACTTCGAGGGAGAGTTTGGTCTTGATCGCGCGAGCTCGCTGGATATTGAAGCCGGGACATCAAATCCTAACTTTGAGGAGGAGAATGTTAGGGTGCAAAGTCACGCTTGGATGTGGAGTGTAATGGCTTATCCTCTTGTATGTGTAAATGGGTTAAGTCTTTCCTATAATTAGAAAGTGAGTGACTCCTATTACGTAATGAACCATTTGGAGAGCATTAGTTTTAGAGAGAGAATTCTTACAAACCCATTTGTACTCTTTCTAATTCAACTAATGAGAGCATAAAAGATTAATTTACTCCATGTGTTCATGATTTGTATGATGATTCACTAGATCTTTTCTTATTTCACACATGACATCATAATCAACACCACTACACAAATACCCAAGCCAAAAAGAAAGCCCAAACTGAGTACGTGGGGCGTACTCAGCTGTACGCTAAGCGTACACACTATTTGGCTTGTACACTGCGCGTAAAGACTTGTACGCCCATCATACTCATCCATTAAGCCAAAAATCGACATTAAGCTCTTAATACTTAAGTCTACTTAAGTCCAAAATTCCAAACCACAGATCTTAGTCCACACAAGTGTCTAGAACCATAAAGTCACTAACTTGGTGACTTTGCATGCCCAAAAAGAACCCAACTTCAAGACATAGCGTTATACTTTCACCAAATGGACACAATCTCAAACATGGGGGATTTCAAAACCCTAAAGGAGGCAACTTTATGAATCTAGAACCTCAAAAACACCAAGAGTGGCAACACATAGCTCCTGGAGTAGTACCAAACCACTAGATCTCATTCTTGGGGCCTAAAAGGAACCAAAACTCATACAAAATAGAACTAAGCCAACAATGAACAAGTTCATATCTTTTTACCTCAAACAAGCTGGAAATAAGGTGGAGAATCGGGATCCATAAGTTCTTCCATGATCCATAACCTTGCACCAAACTCCATCTTCTTGAAAATGACCCAAAAACACCAAGATGCACATAATGATCTCAAAAACACCACCATGGAAGCTAAGGAATGATTTCTAGTGTTTTGGGGACTAGGAGGCTGGTAAAGAGGCGAACCCTCGTACGCCCCGCGTACTCCTTGTACGCCCAGCGTACGAGGTCTCGCACCCCCGACCCAACCCTCGCAATACGCTCAATGTACACTATATTACGCCTCTAGTACCACCCTTCTCATCAGTACGCCCCGCGTACTCCCTAGGAACGCCCCGTGTACTAGGGTTTCCTCTTAAACGCTTAAGCACTCCGAAAGCCATAATTTCTTCGTTATAAATATGATTCTGATGATCCTTATATCCATGAAAAGGTAACAAGAAGCTCTACCCTTTAATCAACCCATACTTGCCTAACAATATCCCAAACAAACATCTAATTTCCATAAAAACCCAAGCTGACATATTACAGAAATACCCTTTGGCTCCGAAACAGAAACCGTACACCCGGATTATCCAAATTACATCATCCACCTCCAAATGAGCCTAATTCTCATTTCTTCATGGGACCCAAGTCTGCTAATACCCAATCCTTGATCACCACCCCGAAATAGGAAACTTTTTGAAACAAGATGTTACAACTCTCCCCCGCTTAAATTAGATTTCATCCTCGAAATCATTCCATACCATCTCCGACCCGCCCAACAACCTGAGCAACACGACCACAACCCCGATCATACCACAGCCTTCCCAAAGCAACCAAACCGAACCCTAGCAGGGCTCTCCAACCCGAAGATGAACGAATCCTTTCTCCACCTGAAAATAAACCCTTGCAAAATAACCATGTCTACACTACATAGAATATGAAGTCTCGAGATGTTCTAACTCTGTGACTGACCGCGTATACCGAACCATTGCTAAATCCGTTCCACTAATCTCCAACTGCCTACTCAACTTCTGATAACTTGAGGTTCCCACTAGAAAATAGAATCACATACCAATTATTGTTGCAGAACACTTATACTTGACAGAAGGATCAGATAATCCTTCGAGTAGGAGACTCATCCCTGCAATGGTTAGAGTCAAACGAGAGCTGCACAACAGGGTCAAATCATTTACTCTAAGATTTTCTACTCCAAACTGCAAGTGACCTAACATCTCCTCCGAATAACAACCTATTCCACGCACGAGTTCCAAAACAATAATATTGCCTTGACTTATCTTGATGCCCTTCACAAATAGAACCAATCCATGAAACAATCACAAGAGCTTGATCTATCATCAAAACTGAATCCATTCCTTACCCTTGAACCCTTCAATTGATGCCCTCAACATATAGATATCCCAATTACATTTCACCCGAAACCTTCTGACGCACGAAAACCCCTCATTAGACCGAGATATAAGGTTCCCAAACCATTGCTGAGACTACCAGTCTTGTACCTGGTCCAACCACCAGGTTCCTAAGAGTCCGACTAACAAGGCTACCCAGCCTATAAACCCCTCTGTGTCACACACTGACCACCCACTTAATCCTGCAACTCAAGTTCCAAAAGGTTGTCCCAACGGTCTCTACTAGGTCACAACTGTATTTCCATAATCACACGGGCCTCGTCCACGGGTCCCACCCAACTATACCATAGACCGGCTTCACCCACGGGCCTCCCATCAAGAGCTATACAAGCCCGACTCCACCTCGGACTCCAATGGTCCTCAACCAAAAAGATAGAATTACACCTCGACAATCCTGATCGACATGCCCAAGGCATGAACTGATTCCCCCTTTATGCTCATGACCACCTCCAACAATAGTTTACCTCGAACTGGTGAATGGTACGATCCCATCGCAGTCTTACAACACTTTTAACCAACCATGGTTACCACCCATGGCCTAACTACACCCTTACCACCACAACCCCATGCATCCTGATCCGAAACCTCCATCCAACTACATCCAAGCCTGCTATGCATAATAAAGGAGACACTAACAACCGGTTGGAAGTTTCCTGAACTCCCACTTATACAACCTCAATCCAAAGAGCCACTTGAGTTGTTTCTCCTCCAGACCAGGATGTGAAAATTTCCCTCGTCCCCCACTTAGATTCGACGAAGCTCCCTCACCTCTTAAATCCGATGGATTCCCGACCAATCAACCTCATATAACATGAGCCGCCTATCGCATGTGCTAATCATTACTAGCGTTCCATTGCTAGCAAAACTCAATGATCGTCTAATTCCTGAAATTCTTAAGAATACCCTTGAAATCTTAACCAGTCTGATAATCCAAATCACCTCCTACGATACCATACCAATTCCTTGAGTTCTTATGCTGGCGACTAAAAACCATTATACTTACCCTGAACTGACGAATCTTCATCCCAACTTCCATTCTCAAAGAATCATAAAATTCTAACCGTCTACAACCCATGTAGATATAAAACTCCCTTGACATTTCATATAACCAAACAACTCATGGATCTAACAACATCATATTCCTGCTACCGCTCCTCTCCTAGCAACGATAGTGCTTGAACCCAAAAGTTCTTCCGTAGGCAACTTCCGATCATATTAGAATAGATGATAAAACCATTGAACCCTGACTTCACTGGAGAACTAACCCGCTAACCCTGATAAAAAATCCTTCAAGTAATACCCCTGAATTGATCTCGAAAAAGACCCGGATCAACAACTGCACCCGCTGAAACCCGCTCAACAAGATACGACCCTCTAAAGATTCATTGAAGACTCTCGGCATGCAGAATGGCATATAACAATCCTTGATAACATAACCCAAATAATAGCAGAAAATCAACCCAAGTTATTGCTTATCCAAACCCAAGAAAAATTCCAACGCCGTACAAATTCTTGACAATAACCCAGAAGAAAATAGAAGATGACATACCCGCAAAACATATGTTCAAATCCTGACCTCCTCCTCCTCGGTTACCCTGACCATCATGGGGACATTGTGAAAAACTCACCTCCGATCCCAAATGAGAAGAACTAACAATAGGATCCTCATTCCTGAAGGATTCTGGAGATCCACAAGCTTTGGGCTCTAGATGAGCCCCAACTGTCCTACTACAACCTCGGACCGAAAGGCCCCAAGATGAACATCCAAGAGCTCCAAAATCCCTTCCTTGGTTGAACCATAGACCACTGGGGTACATTCCAAAATACCATATGTAACCTTCGATTAGATGAACTCCTATGTCCGCGCATCGATCGGCTCAGTACCTGCACCTGAGTCGGATCCAGAACCCGGACCCCATTCCTAAGTGCTCACCACCATACCGAAAACAACAAGCAAAAGATCCGAATATGCCCAAGAATCCTCATACCAAAGGCTTCCTAGATTCTCCAAGACTCTCCCCGATTCGACTACGGATCATGTGCTTTCAGTAGTATGGGCCCAATACTACCCTACACACCTATCCATACTTTCCTCAAGAGTCCTCCCAAATCCACTAAGTCACCTTCTCAAATCCATACACCAAACACTCGCTACCCAGCAGAACAAAACCCACTGAAGTAATCCTTAGGCTTTGTTAGGTTCCCGATCTCACCCTGCCATCAGCTGCTGAAGAACTCCTCATAATGCCAGTTAGCTACCTCATGAAAACAATCACATACAACAAACCTTATATTATCCTTCGAGTAACAGACTCTTCCCTACAATGGTTAGACTCAAAACAAGAGCTGCGTAATAGGGTCAAATCTGTCACTATGTGATTATCCAACATTTTGGCACATGTGACTTGACATATTCACTTGGTAGCTAACTCACATCACTTATATGTTCCATAAAGCACAAAGAAAGAAACATTCGTGCAGTAACACTCCAATCCACAGAATAATCACAAGCATCCAATCCCGCATACTACAACCCATACTACGAGCTCCCACTCCATCTACTGATTGCGTTACGCATACAAACCATACCCAATCCCAACATCCCATGCTTCCTAGGCTACCGGGCATCACATATCAGGCCGACCTATCACTAGCTAATCAGAACTAGCTTACAAGTCTACAAGATCAAACAATAGGCATATAAGGAATCTCTCCTAGCATTCTATCATGCAAACACTGAGCAGATCCTTAGCCTTCACTAGCATGCGATTCACATATTCATAAATCAAATCATACCAGATAACATGTATGGGTATTTTGGGAGAAACTTACTTGAGCTCGGTCGATTGCATGCACCACACCCTTTCTTGTATTAGAAAACTTGTTTTTACCTTTTTAAATCATTTTTCTTTCATTTTTTAAAAACTTTACGAAATCCTCAGTTTGATTTCAGACACAACCGAGAGTATGTCTGAGTCCCTCAAACCAAGGCTCTGATACCAACTTGTAACGTCCCAAAGATAATGACATAAAAAATTTCATTTTTAAATTAATAAATCGTTAATACATAACATTTCCGTATAACCAAGGGAATCAAGATTTATCAAAACACCATCAAATCAGAGTAAATCACATAATGCGGAAACATGTAGTGTGTACACTACAATCATCCCGAGCTCTTCCATTTGAAAACCGGAGCACCTGAAACATAAACTAAATACCATAAGCATAAAGCTTTGTGAGTTTCCCCAAGATAGCACATACCACACATACATGAATCACATAATGGGCCCCCGCCCTCTGTCGGGCCTCGCCCTATCTCGAGTCCCACTCGGCCTCGGGCCCCACCCGGGATCGACTCAGATTACATATCTGTCATTCATCAGGAATCGCCTGGAATTGGGTCCCGCCCGATGCACACATAATCATATAACCATATAATCACAAAGACCATAGCATAACATATGGTCATTGAGCCCCGTCAGGCATCAGGCCTCCCCCGGTAAGCATAAAAATAGATTCTAATAACTAGCATACAATATACTCATCAAGCCCCGCCTGGCATCGGGCCTTGTCCGGTAAACATACCATCTCAAAACACATGAAAGAGTTACGCAGACATCTAACATCCTAACATAAAAACCACGGGCTAACATTGCTGCCCTCAAACCACTAAACCCAATGAGGAGACTCACCTCGCACTACCGAAACATACAAAAAATCCCTGGTTGTTCGCTAACAGATCGCCAAACTATCATTTCCAAAACAACACCTAATTAAAAATTGGGTTCCAATTCATAACCATAAATCCATACTTGGGGTCAAAACTCCATTTTACCCCAACCTAGCTTGGTCCAAGACTAAGCCACAAACTCACAATCTGAAAGGCCCATAAGACAAATAAATCAACCAAGGCCAAATATGGCCCAATTTTCCAAATTAGGCACAAACCCCTTACATGGGCCTTACCCTAAAGCCCAACCAACTTTCCTGGCCCAAAACAATTGCACTAAGATGGCCTACTAGGAACTCAAATACGCAAGCCCAAAAGAAAGCCCAAAATTGAAGCCCAAATGCAAAATCCCACCTCACTGAGTATGCATTGCGTACTTAGTTGTACGCTAAGCGTAGATGCTATTTGGCTTGTACGGTGCGCATACAGACTTGTACGCCCATCATACTCATCCATTAAGCCAAAATCAACATTAAGATCTTAATGCTTAAGTCTAGAAGTCCAAACCACAGATCTGAGTCCACACAAGTGTCTAGAACCATAAAGTCACTAACTTTGTGACTTTGCATGCCCTAAAAGAACCCAACTTTAAGATATAGCATTATACTTTCACCAAATGGACACAATCGCAAACATGGGGTATTCCAAACCCTAAAGGGGGAAGCTTTATGAATCTAGAACCTTAGAAACACCAAGAGTGGCAACTCATAGCTCCTGGAGTGGTACCAAACCACTAGATCTCATTCTTAGGGCCAAAAAGGAACCAAAACTCATACAAAATAGATCTAAGCCAACAATGAACAAGTTCATAGCTTTTTTTTTACCTCAAACAAGCTAGAAATAAAGTAGAGAATCAGGATCCATAAGTTCTTCCATGATCCACAACCTTGAACCAAACTCCATCTTCTTGAAAATGACCCAAAAACACCTAGATGCAGATAATGAGCTCAAAAACACCACCATGGAGGCTATGGAATGATTTCTAGGGTTTTGGGGACTAGGAGGCTGGTAAATAGGCCAGCCCGAAAGACTTAATGTGCTTATATAAGCTACAACATAAAAAATTAAGGTTTTCTTTTACCCCTGATACGCCCCGCGTACTCCTTGTATGCCCAGCGTACGAGGTCTCGTACCCCCGATCCAACCCTCGCAGTATGCAAAGCGTACACTACATTACACTTTGCGTACCACCTTTCCCATCAGTACGTCCCGCGTACTAGGGTTTCCTCTTAAACCCTTAAGCACTCCGAAAGTTATAATTTCTTCGTTATAAATTTGATTATGACAATCCTTATATCCATGAAAAGGTAACAAGAAGCTCTACACTTTAATCAAACCATACCTGACTTACAATATCCAGAACAAACATCCAATTTCCATAAAAGCCCGAGCTGACATATTACAAAAATACCCTTTGGCTCCAAAACACATACCGGACACTCGGATCATCCAAATTACATCATCCACCAGCGAATGAGCCCAATTCTCAATTCTTCATGGGTCTTAAGTGTGCTAATACCCAATGCCTGATCACCACCCAGAAATGGGAAACGATTCGAAACAGGGCGTTACAACTCTCCCCCACTTAAACTAGATTTCATCCTGGAAATCATTCCATACCATCTCCGGCCCGCCCAACAACCTGAGCAACACGACCATAAGCTCGATCATACCACAACCTTCCCAAGGAAACCGAACCCAACCCTAGCAGGGCTCTCTAGCCTGAAGATGAACGAATCCTTTCTACACCCGAAAATAAACCGTTGCAAAACAACCATGTCTACTCAACCTGGAATCTAAAGTCTTGAGATAGTCCAACTCCCTTCCGGAGGAAGTCGAGGATATTGTGGTGTTCTATTATGCATCCATCACCAGTTTGGGGCAGTCCTTGTGTAGAGAGGGTGAGTGATTGCTTATGCTTCGTGGCAGTTGAAGCAAAATGTGATGTGATATCCTACACATGATCTGGAGTTGGGGAAGTGGTGTTTGCTCTCAAGATTTGGAGACATTATCTTTATGGGGTTCATTGTACTATCTACACTGATCACAATAGCTTGAGATATCTTATGGATCAGCCGAACCTGAACATGAGGTAGTGCAGGTGGCTAGATGTAGTCAAGGATTATGACCGCGAGAACCTTTACCATCCGGGTAAAGCGGATGTGGTAGCAGATGCGTTGAGCTGCAATTCGGCCATGTCTTCAGTTGGGGAGATGTGTATGAGGATATCCGTTGATTCTCGGTTTTGGGTTTGATAAGAGAGGCTTAGGCTGAGGGAGTTCGTAAATAGAACTGGAAACATGAGAGGATCAGGGTTGAGATCAACAGGTTTGTCACTGATAGTCGAAGGTTATTGACCTGGTGTGGTCGGGTTTGGGTTCCAGTTTCTGGTGGGATCAGGCAGACAATGTTGGAGGAGGCTCATAAGTTACGCATTTCTATATACCCAGGTGGACACCAAGATGTATCGGGATTTGAGATTGAGTTACTAGTGGCCGTGTTTGAAGAGGGAGATAGCTTGGTATGTTGAGAGGTGCTTGACCTACAGGATGGTCAAGGCCGAGCATCAGAGGCCACATGGTAAGTTGTAGCCTCTGGAGGTTCCCATGTGGAAGTGAGAACGGATCACCATGGAAATTATCACCCAGTTGCCGAAAACAGCCAAGGGTATAGATGCTATATAGGTCATTGTGGATCGACTGACCATGAGTGCCCACTTTTTGGCCATTCGAGAGAGCGCTTCAGCCGAAAAGTGGCCGATATGTATGTCCGGGAGATCGTTGCACTTCATGGGGTTCTGGTCTCCATTGTTTCAGACCGAGATGTTCGGTTCACTTCCCGTTTCTGGCAGAAGTTCCACGAGGAACTGGGCACGAGATTAGATTTCAGCACCGCTTATCATCCGCAGACCGACGGTCAGAGTGAGCAGACCATCCAAACCCTTGAGGATATGTTGCGGGCCTTCATCATTGATTTCGATGGGATTTAGGACTCCTACCTACCTCTTTCGAAATTCTCCTACAACAACAGTTATCACTCCAACATTAGTTCCCCGCCATTTGAGCTCTTGTATGGTCGGATATGTCGTACCCAATTTATTGGGGAGAGGTTTTTCATAGGGTCATGGGAAGTAATGAGGTAGTCCTTCAGACCACAAAGCTTATTCAGTAGATTAGGCAGAGACTGCAGACCACTCAGAGTTGGTAGAAGAGCTATGCCGACTGGTGTCGATCAAAGTTGGAGTTTTAGGGTCGGCGATATGGTGCTCCTAAAGGTCTCGCCCTGGAAGGGTGTGATACACTTTAGGAAGAGGGGAAAACTGAAGCACCGATATATTGGACGTTTCTATGTGATCGCCAGGGTAGGCAGGGTGGCATATCGATTGGATTTGCTGAGTGAGCTGAGTCATATCCACAACACTTTCCATGTCTCTCAGTTGCGGAAGTGTGTGTTGGACAGCGAGCCAGTGGTTTTGTTGGATGATATTTAGGTTGATGAGCACCTAAACTATATTGAGAAACTGATGGCTATTTTGGAAAGAAAGGTGAAGCTCCTGCGCAACAAGGAGATACCTTTGGTAAAAGTTCAATTGCAGCATTGGAGAGGCTCCGAGTGGACCTGGGAGCCGCAAGCTGAGATGACGCATCATTACCCCGAGTTATTCGTTGCAGTAGACTTCGAGGACGAAGTCTAATTCAAGTGGGAGAGAACTGTAATAATTTTGACCCTATAATTTAATTATATTGCAAATTGGACCCTAAGTAAAAGAAAGAGTGCAAAGAGGGCCTTAGTGGCATTTTCGTAATTTACGTTTTGGGGGAGTACGCCATGCGTACGTGTGTACGCTGAGTGTACTAGGTCGCGCCCTGGTATGTTGGGTGTACATATACATGCCAGACATGCAAACGCTAATTTTTAGGGTTTGGCTCATATTTAAACCCCATTATAGCCTCATTTCCCCTCACTTCATCAGCCTCCATCCTCTTAAAACATTTATTCCACCGTAATCCACCTCGTGAAGCATTTCTACGCTTGAGTGTGTGTGTTTTGTGCTTCTGAAGAAGAAGGAAGGAAATAGAGACCATCTGGGAGGATTGAAGCTCTTTAGATCCAGAATCACATCGCCTTTTGGCATCATTTAGAGGTATAAAGTCCTAAACTTGGTGACTTTTCATTTAGATCTAGTGTTGGGTTGATTTCTTGTAACATTCGGTTTCGGATTTGCTTCTTTATTCGGGGTTGGGGCCCAATCTTCAGTGGTAATGAGGCTTAGGGCCTTAGGAAAGGAAGAATTTGGCCCTTCTCGGGTGTGGGTGTTATGGTTTAAGTGATGCAAGTGTTTGATTGTGTCTTCGGAAGTCAAGGGTATAATCGTAATTTGATAGTCTGGTCTTTTATGGATTTTGGATTTTTTTCAGGATTTTTTAAGGCTTGGGTGTGTTGTTATAAGTGTAGGGCTTCTCGCCACCTTTTTGTGGATATAAGCTTCGTTGGAAACGGTGTAAGGGTCGAAATATTGTAATGAGTCGAAGTATGTGTTGGTGTCTTCGAACATTTTTGTAATGTATTTTACTAAGGCATTGTATTCGAAACTTAATGTTTAGTCCTTAGTATATTTTTTGTACGCTTTTCTCTCCTATATATATAGGAGTGTTTACTAGAGTCTTAGGGACGAAGTCTTTACAGAATATTCACTTGTACTCTGTAAAAGTTGAAAGCGTAATTGAGCCAAACAGATCATATTTACATTCTGTGTCCAAATTTCATATTCATACTTTGAATTCAACTCTGATTAATTCTATACTCAATTCTTTGTTTCATCAATTGGTATCAGAGCAGGAATCATAATCTCTGATCTGATTTTTACTTTGTTCAAAAGGTTTTTGAATCAACTTTTTGATTCAAAAGTTTCCGCACTTTTTGAAAGTGAAAATTTGTCTAGATCTTAGTCTGTGATTTGATTCTGCACTTAATTCATTGAATCGAGTGTTCTAATAGTGATTTTGATTTGAATTAAATAGTTTGTTGTCAAATTTTCAAAGTGTCTTAAAAATTCTCAAGAATTTTTCCGTACATCAATGGCGTCTTTCAATCTGAATTCCATGACTTCATTTTCTCATCTTCTAGGATCATCCACCAAAATTCCTATGCTCATCCCTGAGTATTACGATCAATGGGTTGATCGTATGCAGGATTATCTAAATGGATTGGATGAAGAACTGTGGAATTGCATTTCTGGCAATCTCAATCCACCATCGAATGTTCAACCACTTGGATCATCTTCTGGAAATTCTGAAGTTGAGAATCAAACTGATCGTCTGAAAAAGCTGGAGAAAAGGTGTGTAAGAGAGCTAAGAGGAGCTTTGCCTCCAGTTGTGTACAACTATGTGAGGAGTTGTACAACTGCAAAGGAAATCTGGAACAATCTCAAGGAGAAATTTCAGGGAAGTGAGAAGACAAGAGTTAACTCTGTGAAGCAATGTTTAGTGAAACTGAAGGACTTCAGACAGAAAGATGGTGAAACGATTGAAGTTTATTACAATCGTCTTAATGAATTGATATATCGATGCAATCGATATGGTATCACCAGGTCAGCCATGGAGTTCAATCTAATCTTTGTTATGGGACTTCGTAAGGAGTTGCGTAGTGTGAGTATGATGGTTAAGAATCAACAGAGCTTTGATACGTCAACTCTGAATGATTTATACAATCAACTGAAGACTCATGAAAGCGAAGTGAACGAAATAGCTGAAGAAACGAAGGCAAGTTTGGGAGGTCCACTAGCTTTGGTTTCGAAGATCTCTGAAAAAGAAGCTGAGAAAGACGTTTCGGATGAAGATGAAGGGTTCATCATGAACTCATATGATGAGGCAATTGCTTTCTATTCAAACAATCGTGTGAAAAAGTTCTTCAAAAAGCTTTTTAATTCGAAGGCAAAGTTATCTGAGACAAAAGGGAGTTATGTGAGTAAAAGTGTTGGGGATGAGAAGAAAAAGGAAGAGATGAAAGAGACGAAGCCTGTTGAGGGAAAGACAGAGAAGAAATTAAAGGAAGATGCTGGGATTGATTGTCATTATTGCAATGGTGCTAATCACCTTGCGAATGACTGCATGCTTCGAAAGAAGGATGAAAGGAAGAATAAGGTCAAGGATGAGGCGTACTATGCTGAGAAGCTGGAGGAGGTTCGTGCTAAAGCCAAAAATTTGTCTCTGGTTGCAAAGGGTGCGAATGAGGATGAAGAAGGTACTTATCAAATCTGGTCATCTGGATCAGATGATGAGGAGATGCGAAATCCGACCCACGGAGCAATGTTTGCAAAGATGGAGGAAGAATCAGATGAGGAGGTATACGAAGTGCGTGGGAGATGCTTCATATCAAAAGTTGTTGACAAATCTCCAATGACCACAAAGGTACGAAATATTCTTGAATCTTTTAATATTCCAGTACATGCTTATAATTCTGAATTAGTATCTTTCGATGAAACTGTGATTTATTTTGATTCGATTGTGGTATCTGCTAGCAATGAGGCTAAGAAGCTGTCTATGCAGTTGCTAGAGACACAGAAGAAATTAGATTCGAAAATCACTAAGATAGATTGTTTAGAACTTCAAATAACTAATATCATAGTTGATAGGGATAATTTGTCTAGTGATAATAAACTGTTGTTAGCCCAGAGGAACATTTACTGTAACTCTGCTAAAAGATTGTATGGGAAATTAACTGAACTTCATCATTCATGCGAAATCAGTAAAGAACAACATAGAAAATTGCTGCCATTTTTAGCTTATGAAAGAGCTACGGTAGATAACATTTCGTATGACTGTGAAAAGGAAATAGCTGATTTTAACAAAGTTCCGAATGATAAGTATAGATATGGAATAGTCAAAGTTGATGAATGTCTTGATGCGAATGAATTAGTTAACATTGTGAATGATACTTTGACTAAATCTGAACAAATTCAAATTTTGAAAAAGACTGAAAATTCAACGTCTGATTCTCAATCTAATTTTGCTGATATTATAGATAATTTTGATAATATTAGTGGAATTAGTGAGTTTGAAAATGTTGATTGTTCTCAGTTGTCTGTTGTTAATGTTGCTTCAACATCTAAAGGGAAAGAAAAAGTTAAGGATTTGATGGTTGAAAATGAAACTGATATACCCTCAACTTCGAAAGTTTGTGAAATGAACTTCATGGATCTCAAAGATTGCCAAACTGATGATAGTGATGATGAAGAAGTAGAGAAAGTTTCGAAAGAAAAAGCATCCTCAAAGGAAGAAGAAATTCCACGAATAGTTGTTGATCAAGTGTATGGTGATACACAAAAGTTCGAAAAAGTAATTAATGAAAAAGGTGAACATTATCTTGAAACGAACACAGTGGTCTATCCAAATTTCAAATGCACAGATGATGTCATTTTTCCAAATCAAATTTTCGTAACTACTGGAAATGTTGAGAATATCAAACCAGAATTAAAGAAATTGGTTGAGGAAGATAATTCAAAAACAACTGAAGAAGGTTTTTTCGCAAATCAAAACACAGTTGAAAACAACTTAACAAAGAATTCGTATAAGTTTCAACGACAAAAACCACAAAACCAATGGGTTGAAAAATCGAAAATTAAAAAAGAGAAAACAAAAAATGTTGAAAAAGAAAATGAAAAAGTTGTCAAACTGAACTCTAAGGAATTTAAAGATCAAATTGACAAATTTTCGAATGAAAACAACACTTCGAAAAGACAAGCAAGAAAGAAAATATTTTAGCAAAATGTTGAGTCTCAAAAATTGTCTGAATCACAATCAAACAAAAATGTTTTCAAAGCGAAAAATTCTACTTTTTCAACAAAAACTCAACAATCATCTCAATCAAATTATAGAAGGTCTGAAGTGAATAAGCAAAAAAAGTTTTCGAAAATTTCTAAATCAAGAGTATTTTCAAATAAATCTAATTCAAATCAACAAGTTTTTCAACAACAACATCTTAAATCAAAAGTTGGTTCATCATATGCTTACTCTTTTGTAACAAAACCCAAAGTTGATTTTGTACCTCAAAAGCCAAATTTTCCTAATCATACAAAAACAGAAACTATGAAAACGTCACGAGAAAAAGGAATGACTTCTAAGAAGAACATTGATCATTGGCTTGAAGGAAAAGGAAAAATGTATCAGTCAAATGCATATTCAAAGGAGCAAATTCATGATGCATTTGAAAAATATATAAATACTTCTTCGAATGGAAGTTCATCATCCAAGGATTCGAACATCACGGTCAAAGCTTGGAGACCAGTTACAAAAGCAAAGACTGTTCAGTCACAAACTCAAAATGCGAAGGGTAATGTTAGTAAACATTCGAAACTATCAAACACTTATGTTTCGGTTCCTTTAGATGATGAAGTAAACTTAATCGATAGTCTCAAAACCAAGGTTTGTGATTGGGTTAAAAGTTCTAAATTACATTCGAAATTGAAATCTAATTTCCAAGGACCCAAAAAGCCTTGGGTACCTAAAATTTTCCATTAATTGCAGGTATTGTGTGACGAGCAATATGATAATAAATGGTATATTGATAGTGGTTGCTCTCGTCACATGACTGGAAAGAAGGAGAATTTACGAGATTTTCGAAGTCTCAAAAATGCTGGAGTAGTAAAGTTTGGGAACAATCAAAAGTGTCAAGTCAAAGGATATGGGAAAATCACGAATGGACAATTCACAGTGAATCGTGTTGCATATGTTGAAGGTCTTCAACATAACTTGATTAGTGTTTCTCAACTTGTTGTGGGCACTGGCAATCAAGTTCTTTTCAACGAAGAAGGAAGTGTTATTTCGAATGTTAACACAAACGAAATATTACTGAAATCTAAAAGGAAAGGTGACATGTTCACTCTGGACATCAATCCAATTGTAGGCAAACCAGCTGTATGACTTCTTTCAAAAGCCACATCTGATCTAAGCTGGTTATAGCATCGAAGACTTTCACATCTCAATTTTTGAAACATCAATAACCTTGTGGTACAAGATCTGGTAAGAGGTTTACCTGTACTGAAATTTGACAATGATTCTTTATGTGCAGCTTGTGAAGTTGGCAAGCAACATAAACAAGGTCATCCAATAACAATTTATTCGAAAATTGTTGCACCACTGGAGCTCTTACATATTGATTTGTGTGGTCCTTCGAATGTTTCAACTCTTAACAAGAAACGGTACAGTTTAGTTATTGTTGATGATTTTTCAAGATTTACGTGGGTTTATTTTCTCAGGCTTAAATCCGAAGTTGCACAAATCATGATTGACTTTATCAAGAAGATGGAAATCACGTTGAAGAAGACTATTCGAAAAATCAAGAGTGATCATGGAACTGAATTTAAGAACAATGTTCTTGATTCATTTTTAGTGGACAAAGGGATTTCACATAATTTTTCATCTCCATACACACCACAACAAAATGGTGTTGTAGAACGAAGGAATCACTCACTATGCGAAGCAGCAAGAACCATGTTGGCATACGCGAATTTACCTCAATATCTTTGGGCTGAGGCTGTTTCAACTGCATGTTTCACTCAAAACAGATCGTTCATTCATCGTCGTTTTAATATTACACCATACGAAATTCTGAATAATCGTAAACCAAATGTGAAATTCTTTCATGTTTTCGGATGCAGGTGCTTTATTATGAATCTCAAGGATCATCTTTCGAAATTTCAAGCAAAAGCTGATGAAGGGATTTTTCTTGGATATTCGCATAATTCTGTCGCATATCGTGTGTTAAACAAGAGGACACGAAAAGCGGAAGAAACGTTCAATCTCACATTTGATGATTACTATGTTAAACAAAATGAGAATAAATTTTCAATTCATCCAATTTTACAAGAACCTCACAATGAATCTGAATCTATACAAATGGATGATATTGATTATGATTTGATTTTTGGAATTTCAGATCATGCAGTCGATGCTGAAATTCATGCTCCTGATAATCACATACCCGAATTTACGAAACTTACTGATAATACAACATCAGATCCTCAAGAAGGCGAAAGTAAGCAAAATAATCCAGTGGAGGGGGAGCACTTGGATTCGAATACTTTAAATGATGAAGAGCATTCTTTCAAGGGGGAGACAGAACGATTGAACACTGATGTTGAGGAGGAGCATGTTATTGAGGAGGAGCATGTTATTGAGGGGGAGCTTGATGGTGAGGGGGAGCATAATGTTGAAGATGCTTGTTCAATTGCAGGCTCAGAAAATGATGAAATGTACGAAGATGCACCTTTGGAATTTGATCCAGCATATCCACCATTGGAAAAATGGACAAGAGATCATCCGAAGGATCAAGTTATTGGGAATCCACAAGAAGGAGTTTTAACAAGAGCTCAAATTCGTGCAAAGAATGAGGTACTGAATATTCATCAAGAATTTTGCATGTTCAATGTTTTCATATCTAAAATTGAACCAAAAACAATTAAGAATGCAATGGAACACTCAGATTGGGTTGTTGCAATGCAATCTGAATTGTCTGAATTCGAACGAAACAAAGTTTGGCGATTAATTCCTAAACCTGAAAATGTTTCGATTGTCGGGTTAAAATGGATTTTCAAAAATAAAACCGACAAAGATGGAAACATTGTTTGAAACAAAGCCAGACTTGTTGTAAAAGGATATTCACAACAAGAAGGAATCGACTATGAAGAAACTTTTGCCCCTGTCGCAAGACTCGAGGCGGTTCGAATATTTCTGGCTTATGCAGCTCACAAAGATTTTGATGTCTATCAAATGGATGTGAAGTGTGCATTTTTAAATGGAGAGCTTGAAGAAACTGTTTAAGTGGAACAACCCCCAGGTTTTATTAACGAAGAATATCCTAATCATGTTTATGTTTTAGATAAGGCAGTTTATGGCTTGAAACAAGCACCACGAGCATGATATGCAACTCTTACATCATTTTTGAAACAATCTAAATTTAAACAAGGATCTGTTGATCCCACATTATTTCGAAAGAAAGTGGGGAATCATCTTATGCTTGTTCAAATTTATGTTGATGATATTATTTTTGGCTCGACTGACCCTGCTTTATCTAGAGAATCCGAAGATTTGATGAAAAACAAGTTTGAAATGAGCATGATGGGAAAAATCAATAATTTCCTTGGATTGAGTATTCGTCAAAGCAGAGAATGGATTTTCATTAATCAGGAAAAATATACGAAAAATCTGCTAGAAAAGTTTGGATTGACGAATAGCACAAAGCTTCGTGTACCAATGGCAACATGCATAAAGTTAACACCATCGTTAGACAAACCTGCTGTTGATATAACGTTATATAGGAGCATGATTGGTTCATTACTTTATCTTACAGCAAGTAGACCTGATATCATGTTTTATGTGTGTAATTATGCTAGGTATCAGTCTAATCCACGCGAACCACATCTCACTGCTGTGAAGAATATTTTTCGTTACCTTAAAGGAACAATTTCGTTAGGATTGTGGTATCCTTCGAAAACAGGATTTTTTGTACAAGCATACTCAGACGCAGACTTGGGTGGTTGTAATCTTGATCGAAAAAGCACAAGTGGTGGATGTCAATTTCTTGATGGCAAATTAGTAAGCTGGCAGTCGAAAAAGCAAACATGCGTGTCAATTTCCACAGCTGAAGCAGAATATGTGGCTGCTGCTGCTTGCACTTCACAAATAATATGGATCCAAAGTCAATTGCGTGATTATGCAATTAATATGAAAAAGATTCCATTATATAGTGATTCTCAAAGTGCGATAAGAATTTGTCATAATCCTGTGCAGCATTCGAAGACTAAACACATAGCTCTTCGTTATCATTTCATTAAAGATCATGTGGATGATGGAAATATTGAAGTACATTTCGTGAAAACATCTGATCAGTTAGCTGATATTTTCACGAAACCTTTGGATGAAAATTCATTTGTGAGAATAATAGAAGGGCTTGGAATGATCGATGGAAATTCTGTTCCATGCGAAAAAGAAAACTGATGGGTAACAATGAATGAATTAGAGGCGCTGAATAAAAGAGAACGCAAAGTCATTCAGTATTCAGCGGTTACTGTTCCTGGTCAACGCTTCGACCGCTTCGAATTCGCACGTTTGTCACTTATTTTAAAGCGTTGAGTTAGTGTTTACTGTTCATAGTCAACGCTTCGACCGCTTCGAATTCGTACATTTGTTACTCATAAAAGAAGCTGTTTGCAAAAAATATAGTATCTTTTTCAACTTTTCGAAAAATCAAAAATTCAAAAAGATTTTCTTTTGTTTTGTTCTTAAATTTTCGAAAAATTCAAAAATCCAAAAAGATTTTCTTTTGTTTTGTTCTTAAATTTTCGAAAAATTCAAAAAACCAAAAAGATTTTCTTTAGTCTTGTTCTTAAAATTTTCAAAAAATTCCAACATTCAAAACGATTTTCGTTTATTATGTCTTTATTTTCGAAAAATCCAAAACCACAAAAATAATTTGATTTTTACTTCTTTTTAGTATTTTGTTGCAGATATTGATCACAATACAGAGGGGATTAAGCATGTCGTACTAGGATCAGGTACAATTTTTTTTGAATTAGTTAGGTTGTCCCTAGAAGCATGCTGCTGCATGTTGCCCAAAAGCCTCCATGACTCAATGTGTGTGTACGAAAGCCTTAATGAAATTTTTCATACGAAAATTTCTTCCCAATCAGGCTTATATTCACATTAGTCTCTGAGCTACCTGACTCTTCTCAAAATGAGTTAAGAGTTTTCTGTTTGGTCTAATATCATAACAGAGGTACACTTCGTGTCTTATACCAATTTTTTTCATCTATAAAGTTCTTACACGATCACACACAAAGACATATGTCCGAGAGGTCTCTGATCAAACCTGTCGAGACTTAGATATATCAAAACTCTGTGTTTATGATCTAACATCATGAGTCCGTGATGAAAGTGAAACCCAAATTAAGGAATTGACGGGGAACTAAGTTCCAGATGTTTACGAAACTTTTGTTTCTGTACTAAAGTTCGAAACTCCAAATCATATTCATTTCGAATGCGTGGTCTTGATCAAACATTCAAAACCCACGATGTTTGTTACCTAACAAGGTCCAATACATAATTTTTTTTTCTTGAATATGATTTCCGTGTGAGTTTCATTCGAATGTCCTAGTCATGATTAAAATTTCTCAAAACAACTTGTCACTGACTACACTGGTCAAACAAGTAATTTCTGTTACACTTTATCACCTTATGTTTAGGTTGACATGTAACGAAATTTTGAACCTACCCACGAAGCATTCTCAAAAGAAGCCCTTTGATACTTATCCAAAAGTATTCGATTGTAATTCACGGGAACATACACAAGCAGTTGATCATCTCTCTTGATGATTAACGAAGCAACCTTTGCCCGGGGTTTACTAGCTTTCGTGTCAAATTAAATTTTTGACATCACAAAATCCCAAAATTTTTATTTCATTGTTTCTTGTCTAACTTTCTTTGGAACACTGCACACACGAAATCCTTGAGGTTCTGAGTAATACCAACTCAGGCTGATGATTTCGAACATCTGGCATATGACTTCGCTTTTTATCCCAAAAGTGAAAGCGCGTTGCTTCCATTCGAAGGGTTCCGACGGTTACAATTCTCTTGTAGGGGTAATGACAGGCTGGGTATAGATGACATATGGTATTTTGTCCGGTTTTCTAGGTGATGTGACATATACTTTTTGACGCATGGCTATCTTTACGCAGTAATGGTCCGATTTTTAAGATGCCACGTCGGATCTCATTAAATGCATCCCGCTTCAAATTCAAAAATTCAGGGTTACATATAAAAGGGGATTCCAGGGTTAATTCTCCGTTTATGCGATCAAAAAGCAAAATACACAAATTCTTTGTTCATCATTCTCTTCAAACCGTAACAATGGCGACTTCTGCTCATGTCGATCCTTCCACTGAAGATATTTCATCCGCACCAGTTATGAAGATTCAATCCACTAACTACTATGTGGATGGTGAAATTTCTCAATATCCCGAGGAATTGAAGATGCTCATCGTTGCTCTGAAACACTCTGTTTTATCCACGTCGATGTTCAATTCTTTTTCAGTTCCAATATCCTGGCTTTCTCAAGCAGGATCCACTGCAACATACAACAAAGCCTCAGATACAATCACTTTCCATCTTGTGAATGACAAAAAGGTTAGGTTATCTAAGAAACTTTTCTGTCAGATTCTTGCCATTCCGAATTCGCCTCCTTTTGTTGAATTCACATTCCCACAAATTGTCCATATGTTTAATGAAATGGGATATCAGCCCCCATTGTCAAAAATCAGTGATTTGAAGAAGTCTGGACTTCCACGATTATGGAATTTCTTGTTTGGGATCTTTTTAAGATGTTTGACTGGAAGAACTGTTGGCTTAGACAAAGGAAGGATGGAGGTGTATGCTATGGTTGCAGGCCTCTACTATGATCTTGAAGCAGATTTTTCTGCACAATTATGGAAGGAATTCCAAAAGGGTGTAGAACATACGAATGCTGTTCATGGCATTTCGTGTGCACGATATTGGAGCCTTATTTTACAGTATTTTTATAATAAGGAAGGAATTTTAGTATCAAATGAAGAAGAGAAGGTTACTTTTCAATCTTATCATTATCCGAAGGAGGTTGTCGATGATGCTGATACTTTTCCAAGTGTTGCTCGGATTCCAGATGCAATGCTTAAAAGGGTGGATCCTACGAATCCGGTTTTGGTAGCATATCTGAAAACGGTTGATTCTTCTATTCAGACTGGGATCTTGTTGCCTAGGGGATAGAAGAAGTCCAAAAAGTCGAAGAAGGCTGATCCTGCTTCCTCTGAAAAGAAAACACAGGATTTGAAATCCTCCAAGTCTCCAAAGAAGAAGGTTGATGAAACCCAGGTGATTGAGCCAATTGTTGAAGAAACTCAAGAGAATGTTATAATTCCTTCGAAGACTGGGATGTTTCGAAGAATCAAGATGAAATCTCTTCGCAAACGCAAGTCACCTTCACAGAAAATGGTTCAAAAACCTCAGATTACTCATCAGGGTGTGCTTATTCGTGAAGTACCAGCTCCTGTTTCTCCGGGGTCAAAGAAACGAGTAGTTGAGGATATGGAAAAACACTTGTCCCAAACGAAGAAGAAGAAGAAGACTCGAAAACTTGTTGTATCTACTGAGTCCACAGAAGACGATGAAAGGATACCTAAAACCCCAGAGTTTACTCATCTCATTACAAGTTCAACTCCTGAGAAGACAGATGTCATACCACCCGAAGTTTCGATTGCCACATCAATTTTTGAGGAGGTTCGAACTTCAGGCATCCCTGTACACGTATCTGATACGGATACAAATGTCAATATGAGTGAAGGAGGTTCGAAGAATGTAGATCAAGGTACTCCTTTCGAAACAATTGTTTCTGTCACACCATCATCTACAATTCCCATTACATCAACCACAGACTCACCCACCTTCGAACAGATCATAAATCAACCATTTACTTCCATTTTCTCTTCTCAATCCACTGACCCAACAAAACCACCTTCGCCTATTCACGAAAACATTGATATGGAGACAGAAACAGACAATGAAGGCTTTTTGGAGGTACATTTGAAGATTTGGAATTTCATGAAGATGAAGAAGAATTTCCTGATCATATGCTGATGATAATGAAGCAGTATAAAATTCTTAATCAGAAGTTGAACTCCATAATTCAATCTCAAGCCGATCTTGGAGGAGCTTCATCAGTATCGAGTCTGGAAATCGATACTATGTTAAAGATGCTGGAATCAAGAATAATCAGCAAAGTTTCTGGAATGGTGAAAGCTTCAGAGTCCGTCATTTTGGAGAAGGTTGATTACACGGATCAGAATAATGAACTTCGTGTTAAAAATCAACGATCTGATTTTATGGGTGAAGTTAAGAATCTAAAAAGCATAACAAAAGAACGAAATATTCTTTTTGTTCAAGAAGTGAAGAAGGTAAGAGAAGATGTTAACAAGCAGATTCATGAACTCCGAGAAGAAATGCAAAAAGAAGTTGCAGCAGTACATCATGATAATGCATCAGTGAATCAGAAGGTCGATATCGTTTGTGATGCAGTCACTCGTTTTGTCAAGTTATATGAAGGTTTGAGTCCTCAAATAACTCAAATCTCAACTTCCGAAACTGCAAGTTTTGAGGAAGTGGTAAAGTTGCTCAAGGAGTTAAAGGAGATTTCAACAAAGCCAGTTTCGTCTCCACTGATTACTCCGGAATTTTTATCCCAGAAGTTTGTTCAGTTCGAAGCCATTCTCAATAAGCAGCTTGCACCACTTTTTCGCATCTCAAGTCTTCTTCCCACAACAACTGCCCCTCCTGTTTTTACAGGGGTGCAAGGGGAGAAAGGAAGTCAGGTGAAGAAGAAGCAAAAGTGGTGGGCAAAGTATTTCCTTCGAACATCCCTTCAACAAAACCGGTGATAGTTACTGCTCAACCAGTGACTTCAACTATTATAACAACAATGCCAACTGCAAGACCAATTTCGAAAGGAATTGTGATTGGTAAACCATTAGAAACTGGTGGGAGTGGTTCGAAGCCAAAAGAAGTAACAGAAAAACCGGCTTCAAAAGACAAAGGGAAATCAATTATTGTCGAAAAATCAAAAGATGAAAAGAAGGCGGAAGCAGAGGCTGAACTGGAGAAAATGAGGCTTATCCAAAGTATCATGATTCAGAGGGCTAGTGATCCGAAGGGGATGAATAAAGGTGATCCAGCAAAACATTATAACTATGATACAATCGAAGCCAAGGTTGCTTTCAATCACACGTACTCATTCGAAAAGAACCCAAAGCAGAGTTATGTGATCACGAACACTGATGTATGTCAGTTGGATTTCCCGATAAACGAAATGATGTTTATCATGCCACAGTTCAAGGCTGAAGGGAATTTCAAGGAAAAAGATGAAGGCACACACATGAAAATTCGTTTTCATGCTGTACTTGGAAAAGCCCCTGAGGAGGTATGGTCACTGATCAAAATCAAGAAGGTGATCAGTATGAAAAAGGATGTGGTTTTCGAAAACACAGTCCAAAACATTAAGTATGTGGTGGCCAGGGCAAATGGAAATATTTGCGAATTTACAATTGTAGATTTTCCATTGATGAACTTGTATGACCTTATACAAGTTGCATTGCTCTTGAAAGACAAATCAGTTTCTTATCTTCAAAACACAGAGCTGGAGGAATTCAAGCTTGGAGTTGCTCACATCAAGATCTTTATAGAAAATTACTATGAGTGCCTAACACTAACTGATGTGGAGTTGGCTACTGCCAAGGGAATGGAGATAAAGGCCCCAATGGCTCCTTCGAAGACTCAGACTGAATTAAAGAAATATGCTGATGGAGAAATCTGTCTAAAACCTTTTAGGTTAGTCTTCGCGGGAAATGATAAAGCTGGGAAAGCGAAGCGCTTCTTGTTCCAGGCAAGCGAAGTGGAAAGATACTCTACATCTCAATATACGAACTTAATTGTTCGTATGAATCACTGCAAAAAGAACAATGAAGGAGATAAGAAGGAGTTGAAGAAGGTCATCTCATGGTACACAGAAGTTCGAAGAGTTTTGCTGTACTCCATCACGCTTCTAACAAGCTGAAGACTTCGACTTTGATTACAAAGGGGGAGATTGTAAGGGTCGAAATATTGTAATGAGTCGAAGTATGTGTTGGTGTCTTCGAACATTTTTGTAATGTATTTTACTAAGGCATTGTATTCGAAACTTAATGTTTAGTCCTTAGTATATTTTTTGTACGCTTTTCTCTCCGATATATATAGGAGTGTTTACTAGAGTCTTAGGGACGAAGTCTTTACAGAATATTCATTTGTACTCTGTAAAAGTTGAAAGCGTAATTGAGCCAAACAGATCATATTTACATTCTGTGTCCAAATTTCATATTCATACTTTGAATTCAACTCTGATTAATTCTATACTCAATTCTTTGTTTCATCAAACGGACCTAAGATGAGGAAGTTATGGCATTTTGAAGATATTGGCAGAATTGGCCCCTAATGGAAATAGTTGGCAAATCGGTCCCATGCATGCGAGGAAGGAATACGCGTGTCTAGCTGGGTACGTCTAGCATAGTTGCGGGTACGCCCCCCGTAATTTGGAAAAGTAGACACGTGTGTTTGGAGTTGTACGCCCAACATACACATATTACGCCCAACGTAATCAGCTGGATCCTAAAACCCTAAATTTTCGGGTTGCTCACTATTTAAACACCTTAAGTCCCAGGTGTTAGTCCCTCTCTCATCCTCCATTGTCCTAAAACCCTAATCTTGAACCCTAGCCTCATCCAAGAGTGTTGTGAGCTCTTTATGTGCATCTTTGGTGGGTTTTGGTGAATATTCAAGAGTGAAAGCTTTGTGCAAGGTGGTAGATCAAGAGAAGGCTTGTGGATCTCGACTCTTTGCTCCATTTCTAGCTCATTTAAGGTAAAAAGTTCTAAACTTGCTCATTAGAAGTTGAGATCTAAGATTATGTGAGTTTTGGTCCCTTTTTGACCTCATGGGTGAGATCTAGTAGTTGGACACCACTCCAAGAGCTTTGAGGTGCTACTCTTAGCCTTTCTGAGGTCATAAGTTCATAGAGTGGCCACCTTTCAAGTTAAAAATCATCCATGCACGAGCTGTTGTCCATCAAGTAAAAGTAGAGTGTTGCTTCTTGAAGTTGGGTCCTTTTGGGGCATACAATGTCACCAAGTCTGTTACTTTATGTTTCGAGATGTTCATTAAGAGTTGGATCTGAGATTTGGACTTCTGGTCATAAGCAATAAAGGCTTAATGGATTTTTAGCTGAATGGTGACGTATGTGGGGCGTACATTGTGGTACGATGAGCGTACATGCGACCTAACTCGTTTCCTAGCCAGTCAGCTCGGTACACGGGGCATACCTGGCTTACGCCAAGCATAAAACATTCAGTGCAAGTTTGGACTTCCTTCTACTTTTGGGCTTAAAGGCTTTGTTCATGGGTTGGGCTTATTTTCATTCTAGGCTCGTTTATGACTGAGGATTTTATTCGGATCTGGTCTTGTTTTTGGACATGCCTTGTTGGACTTAGGATTGTGGCTATTGGGCCTTAGCGGGCCCAATGGGCTTGAGCCTCGTGGTGCTTTTGGGCTTTGTTGCTTTGGGCCTTTTTAGGCCATCTGAGATCAATTTTTGGACTAAGGAAATTATTGGGCTTAGGATAAGGCCCAATTGAAAGGGTTGGGCCCAATTTGGAAAATTGGGCCATTAGTGGGCTATTATGGATCTTAGTTTAGAACCCAATTGCTAATTAGGTGTTATTTTGGTATTTATAGTCGCAGGAGTCGTCAGGGCAGCAACTAGGGATTTCTTTCACTAAGCTTATGCATTTGAGGTGAGTTTCCTCACTATTTCTATGGGTCGAAGGAACCAATGTTGGCCCATTTGGTTTATGTATTGTAGGAAGACCCGGGGGTAACCCTTGGGAGTTTGTATGAAAGACCAGGAGGCAGCTCCTGACAAAATGTATGCAAGACTAGAGTCTGAACTCTTGCAGTTAATTAGTTAAGTAGTGTAGACTGTATGCTAGTTGTCTTTGTGATGCTTGCATGGAAGACTCGGAGGTGGCTCCTAGCACTTGTCTGTAAGACCCAAGGTTGTGGCCCTCGGTCTGGCAAGGAAGACCACGATGCGGCTCGTGGAATAATGACAAGACTATGGTGGCACATAACACTTTTATTGATTGTCTGGATATGTATGACATGTATGGCTCGTATGACATGTGGTATTTGGGGAAGTCACTAAGTTTTGTGCTTACAGTTTGTGGCTTATGGTTTTATGTATGACATGTATGGCTCGTATGACATGTTGGATTGATCGCAACGCACATACAAATGTTTTTCCGCAACTTATGATTTTGGGAGTTACACTCATAATTATTTTTAAATTGGAATATCTTAATTTTTGGATAAATGTAAATGGATGTTGGAATTTATATATTAAAAATGAAATTTTTACCTTCGATTTTTGGGATGTTACATTTCTGGTCCTTATTGTCCCAAATGTGGAGATTCATGAACATAACATGTTCTTGACCCATTAAGTTGTCCTTTCAGACCTTAGGAAGGGACTTAAGTCATAAAAATGGGGTCTAAATGGTTGGTTTTGCTCCATGCATTCTTTAGAAGGTCTTAATGGATTAAGAAGTTGAGTTAAGCACTAAATGGACATGCAAAGTCATATGGTTGGAAACTTTATGACTCTTTAGGGTATTTAGCCTTGGATCTAAAAGTGGGACGTAAGGGCTTAAGTCATTAAGAACTTATTGATGTTTCGGAAAACTGGGCGTACGCCCTGCGTAACTTGAGTACACAGCGCTTACGCGGTCAACCCTTGCGATGGTAGTCAAAGTGGGTACGCCCAACGTACCCTGGGAGTACGCCCTGCATACGTCTTCTGAGTCGACTTGGCTGAGTCGACTCGACTGGGTTGACTCGGTTGGATTTTGACTCAGTTGACTTATGGATTTTGTCAGGTTGACTTTGACTTTCACTAATTTTGTGGTGATTTCTATGGGAGACTAATGATTTGGGGTTGTTTAAAAAAAAGTTTAAATTTGTGGTGATTTTTATGGATGCTACAATATATATGTGATATAACAAGTTCTTGTTGACGTTTTCACGTTTTTTTTCTACCCCCTAATCTCTCTAGATGCTGATTAACTCTAATCCATATTAATAACAATAATTTGGCATCTCTCAGGATAGGTATTGTATGTCTTCTGGTTATTCTCTCGGAAGTCTATAGGTTTTATTTTTTACCTTTGATTACTTCTATATTTGAAGTTTCGTGCATAAATGATAAATCTAACATCCACGCTTGTTAAATTTCTAGGCCAAACTTTGTTTTCGTGTCTTTGATTACCTTGGATATTGCCAGCCACCAGTTGCAAATGTACATGTATTTACAAAAATACTCGTTCATCTATTTTCTGTCTTTTGAGTTGTGGTTGTGAGCTTATGCTAGCTTTTTTGAATGCATCACTTTCTTGGTTGGAAAATATAATCATGGTGATGTGAAAGACAACAACAGTTGGTTATTGTTATTTTTTTTTGCACATTTTTTGTTCAATACAAAGTATATTAGAGTTATGAAGTGAAGTTTTTGATCTTGATCCTACAGGTTCTTTACATAACTTTGTTTATTCTTGCAAAGGAGTCATAAAAATGACTAATGTAAGGCTGAATCTATATGATGCCATATATTTTTTTTAGTTAAACTTTTAGAGATGTGATTTTTTTTGTTCATATTATACGGGTAACAATATAATCTTAATGATATAACTTTTAGAGATGTGATTTTTTTAGTTAAACTCAGCAGTTACTCAATATTATACGGGTAACAATATAATCTTAATGATATAACTTTATCTTCTTTATCAACTTGTCTAAAGTTTATGCTTCATTTTGTTCATGGGCCTTGTGTTTATAGTAGTTAAATATGTTTAACCTTTTTTTTAAATGGATGGAATTCAATTCCAGACTTGTTTTGGTTGAGAAATAGTTGGAATTCAATTCCATCGGAATCCTTTAAAATCCAGGATGGATTTCACTATTTGTTAGACAAGGTGGAAGGAATTCAATTCTAGTCTTTTTTTATTAAAGACCAAGATACCTTCATCAAATAATAAAAATAATATATATATATATATATATATATATATATATATATATATATATATATATATATATATATATATATATATATATATAGCGAAGGGTTATTTGGAAAACAAAAAAACCCTAAAAAACCCTAAAAATCATAAAAATGCATAAAAAAAATACCTAGAGATCACAAAATTTTTTTTTGACATTTTTTATGAAAAAATCGCAGGTTTTTAAAGAAATTCGTTGAAAAAAATTTATAATTTTTTTTTGTTTTTCTTATTTTTTTTCAGCGAATTTTAATAAAAAGTTGTGATTTTTTATAAAAAAAATTCAAAAAAAAAGTTTTTTGATCTCTAAGTATTTTTTTATGCATTTCTATGATTTTTAGGGTTTTTTGTTTTCCATAGAACCTAAACCTATATATATATATATATATATATATATATATATATATATATATATATATATATATATATATATATATATATATATATAAGTGTTATATGGAAAACAAAAAAACCCTAAATATTATAAAAATGCATAAAAAAAATTCCTAGTCATTACAAAACTTTTTTTTTGACTTTACACATAAAAAAATCGCAGCTTTTTTTAAAATTTCGTTGAAAAAAAAATAAAAAATCAATTTTTTTTATAATTTTCTTTTTCAAAAAAGTTTGCAGCGATTTTGTGTTAAAAGGTGCGATTTTTTCAAAAAAAAATTCAAAATAAAGTTTTGTGATCTGTAAGTATTTTTTTTTATGCATTTTTATGATTTTTAGGGTTTTTTGTTTTCCATAAAACCTAAACCTCTATATATATATATATATATATATATATATATATATATATATATATATATATATATATATATATATATATATATATATATATAAAAGGACAACGATGTTGGAATTGACTATGGTGTTTGTTTTCACACCGAGTGTTGTAGTTATAAAATGTTAAAGGCTTAATGGGGAAAGTTTTATTTCTGTTTTTTGTTGCTTTTTATGAGTTTATAGATGTTATATAGGTGTTGTAGAGGGAACCTATAGGCATTGACTCGATCATATCAATTTTGCAGCTAAGAGGAACCACATACAGCAAAAGGTAATACATTAAGTACTTATTATTTATTTGCGATATCATTTAGGTTTTATAAACATGCTTTTAATGTTTTAAGTTTGTAATTGGTGTCTATAGACAATCAATCTACCTATTGACTTGTAAACAATTAGTTTGCTGCTGAGTGGAGGTCTCGAAATCGATCTTGGGAGCAACAATAATAGATTGACAAACAAAACAGTTCTTGTCTAGGTTAATTTTAAAACTTTTATTTATTTTTCAGTTATGTTATTTTTTCAATTGTGTAGGGTTTGAATCCACTTATGTATCTATCGAGTGTGTATGAATGCATCTGTAAAGTGTGTCAAGTATGGATTTAATGTAGGGCTAGTATTGGAACTTTTTTACTTTTTATTTTATTTGGTTTTAAAATATGAATTTGATGAATGTTTTAAGGTTTTTCTTTGTTGAATATGTAATTATTTTTAATTTTTTCATGATTTTATATTTTTTTATAATGCCGAAATTTGTCGCTAATCAGTCGCAAAAAATCAATAGGTAATCCGTTAGTGAGTTATTCTGAGATTCCGTCGGTAATCCGTTAGTAAGTTATTCCAGATTCTGTCGGTAATCCGTTGCAAACAAATTTTGTCGGTAATCCGTTACAAAAAATATTTTGTCGGTGATCTATTGCTAATCACCGATGGAAAAATTCGTTGCTAAAAATTTGTCGAAGCCGTCGAAAATCTGTTACAAGTAATTAGCGACAAGAATATATACCGACGGATTTTGGTCTGTTACAATTCCGTTGGTAATGGATACTAGCGATGGATTACCGACGGATTTGGCCGTCGGTAATACTCATTTTTGTAGTAGTGCTATTTTTTTTCACTTTTTGTCCAACCAACCAAGAAATTGTTTACCAATAGGGATATCCTAACATGTGTTTGTAAAGAATCTCATACGACAACTAGGTTGTAAAACTGTGTTTCAACATAAGAGTCATTAAGTTTTATAAGTATTAACGATTTTGTAACATTTGAATCTTGGTACCACAAGGTACGCTTAGCGTACAAGCTTTAAAGCGAATACGCGGGGCGTACCAAGTAGTACGCCGTAACATCCACAAAATTCGTAAAAATTTAAAACTTTTTCAAGCATCCAAAAACCATTATTTATTACAAAATGTTTTCAAAATAGTTTCATATCAGAGAATCCAGAAATCAAAATCATAAAATGTGAGGATGTGCACGATCAACCCTTCGCCTTTCCGCGATCATCCGAAGTACCTGAAACAAAATTCAAAATTGTAAGCCCGAAGCTTAGTGAGTTCCCTCAAAATACCAACTCCATACAAACCAGAACAATATCATAACGAACAGCATGCACTGGACCCCCCTCGTCGGGCCTTCAGTCTATCTGGCCACTCTCAAAACCTTCAGCATGTCTGGTCCGCCCTACCGTGCCTTCATTCTGTCTGGACCATTCTCTGGGTCTTCGGCCTGACTGGTACACTCTGATGGGCCTTCAGACTATTCGGGCCGCCATAGGTCTGTTGTCCTAGAGAATAAAGTAGGATCGTCTCAACCCACCCACAATCACACAATCAACACATAAATATCATAGGCTTGCTAGCATGTACAAATAGTCATACAGATCTACAGATCACTAATCATAGCATCATCCTATATACCAAGATACCAATCTAACATATCACTAAACATAGCATCATTCTATAACCAGGATAACGATCTAACATATCACTAAACATAGGATAATCCTATAACCAAGATACTAATCTAACAGATCACTAAACATAGCATCATCCTATAACCAGGATACAATCCAAAAAGGGCCGACCTTGGTGCCTTCGACCCTGTTAGTATAGTGAGAAGAACTCACCTCACAATGTAGAACTAAACTGAAAAGATCAACCTCCTGAATCACCGTTACGAACTCAACCACCTACAACCAATTCCATCAAGATCCCAAATTACCAAAATACCCTCAGAAGTCAAACTTGGTCAAAGTCAAAGTCAACAGTCAAGGTCAACAGTCCATGTTGAGCCAACTCGTCGAGTGCATCTACTGACTCGTCGAGTTCCTTCATATCTCAGAAAGTCGGGAAAAACTTGAGGCGATTCGCCGAGTTACCAGAAAACTGGTCGAGTTCTTCAGTACTCAGAGCACTAGGGAAAACCCTAGCCAACTCATCGACTTATCTCATCAACTCGTTGAGTTTTTCTATCTTAAGATATCCAGCTCTTTCCAGTCAAATCCAAAGCCCCAAACTACAGATCTAGTCCCTTAGGACTGAAATACCACGTAAAGTTGCTTACTTTACGTGCATGCAAGGACTCAAGAGACTAAAACATTAAAACTAATCTTAACAAGAGGTTTAGGGCATGGAGGATGGCCAAAGCTTGATAAAGCTTGAGTCTTTAGGCTTAAGGGGCCTGAAGGTGTCCAGATCTGAAGTTACAACTTCGAATCATGCTCACCTTCCAAAAGTGGATCCAAAATGGGCTAAAAGACACTAAACTTCCATAGGAGAAGATCTAAGAAATGGAAGGCCAAGGTAAAGACTTTTTACCACCAAATGGTTGCTAACACATTGTAAATGTCGGATCTACACCTTCTCCTTTCACTCCAACCTCTTCAAGCTCCAAGTTGCTTCACAACCACACCAAAATTACTCTCTAAGGCTCTCACACACACACACAAGAAGGTATAAGGCTCGAGCTAGGGTTTCTATGGGCTGAAATGACGACGAGGGAGGCTGTAAATGAGTTATAAGTTCTTTAAATTGGGTGCAAAGCCTTGAAAATTAGGGTTTCATAATCAGGTGTCAACTCGTCGAGTTGGGTCTTCCAACTCGTCGAGTAGACTTTGTAAACTACACGACTATCCTTGTCCCTACACGACGAGTTGGGGCCTCCACCTCGTCGGGTAGGTCTTATGAAATGCATAAAAAACCCTTAGATTTCATACCTGGGAGTCGAGATGTTACAATTCTCCCCCACTTGAACTAGGCTTCATCCTCAAAGCCTGCTGTGGTAAACAGCTCCGGATAATGCCCCCGCATCTCGGCCTCCGACTCCCAAGTCCACTCGGATCCCCTCATATGCTGCCACTGTACCTTTACCAAACGTATCTCCTTGCTTCGCAGAACCATGACCTTCCTTTCCAATACAGTCACTCGTTTCTCGACGTAGTTCAGGTGATCGTCCACTTGAATGTCGTCCAATGATACAACTGCCTCCTCATCCAATATACACTTTCACAACTGCGAAACATGGTAGGTGTTGTTGATCTGACTCAGCTCCTCCGGAAGATCCAACCTGTACGCCACCATGCTAACCCTGGAAATAACCCTAAACGACCCTATATATCGGGGACCCAACTTACCCCTCTTCCTGAAGCGGATCACACCCTTCCAGGGTGAGACCTTCTGTAGTACCATGTCAGCGATCTGAAACTCCAACTCAAACCGACGCCGGTCGGCTTAACTCTTCTGCCGACTCTGAGTAGTATGCAACCACTGCCTGATCTGTTGAATCATCTCGGTAGTCTGCATAACTACCTCGGTCTGACCCATCACCCTGTGAGAAACCTCACCCCAACAGACCAGGGTACGACATCTCTGTCCATATAACTGCTTAAATGGTTGAGCACCAATTCTGGAATGAAAGTTGTTGTTGTAGGAGAACTCTGCAAGGGGTAGGTAGGAGTCCCAGCTCCCATCGAAGTCAATAACGCAGGCCCACAACATATCCTCGAGGGTCTGAATGGCCCCCTCGCTCTGGCCGTCTGTCTGCGGATGGTAAGTGGTGCTAAAATGCAGTCTCGTGCCCAGTTCCTCATGGAACTTCTACTAGAAACGGGAGGTGAATCAAACATGACGGTCTGAGAAAATAGAGACCGGTAGCCCATGGCGAGCAACGATCTCCAGTACAATCTGTCTGACCCCACCAGACATCGGAACCCACACCCGACCGCAACGGGTCACCAACCCACGACTGTCCTGCACAAATCTGGTGATCTCGCTTCTAATCCTCTCATGCTTTTAATTCTCCTGCCATACACCCTCAGCCTGAGCCTCCCTGATCAGACTCACAAGTGCAGAATCCATAGATATCCTCATATACGTCGCCATAACAGAAGATCCGGCCGAATTACGGCTCAGGGTGTCTGCCATAATGTTCGCTTTACCAGGATGGTAAAGGATCTCGCAGTCATAATCCTCGACTACGTCCAGCCACCTGAGTTGCCTCATGTTCAGGTTCGGCTGATCCATAATGTGTCTCAAGCTCTTATGGTCAGTGTAAATGGAATAGCGGACCCCGTAAAGGTAATGCCTCCAGATCTTGAGTGCAAACATCACTGCTCCCAACTCAAGATCGTGCGTGGGGTATCTCGTCTCATGCGGCTTCAACTGTCGCGACACGTATGCTATCACCCGTCCTCTCTGCATGAGGACTGCTCCCAATCTGGTGATGGATGCGTCACAAACCACAACGAAAGCCTCCACTCCCTCTGGGAGAGTCAAGACTGAAGCCTCGCAAAGTCGCTGTTGGTGGGTCTCAAATGTCGTCTGCTTCTCGGGGCCCCACCGGAAATCCACCCCCTTCGTCGTCAGACGAGTGAGGGGTACTTCAATCTTAGAGAAATCCTGAATGAATCTCCGGTAGTACCCTGCCAATCCCAGAAAACTTCTGATATCCGAGGGAGATTTTGGAAACTCCCACTGCATAACCGCCTCGATCTTGGCCGTATCGACCAAAATCCCCTCCTGGTTAACGACATGTCCAAGGAACTGAACCTCTCGCAACCAGAACTCACATTTTGAGAAATTAGGATAAATCTGTTCTCACCTCAGAACTCCCAAAAGCTCGCGGAGATGCTCCTCATGCTGCTCTCCGGTCTTGGAATACACCAAGATGTCATGTATAAACATAATGACCGAGCGATCGAGCATCGGTCTGCATACCCGATTCATCAGGTCCATAAATACTGTTGGCGCATTGGTGAGCCCAAACGAAATCACCACGAACTCTTAATGTCCGTAACGAGTCCGGAACGCGGTCTTCTCCACGTCCTCCTCCCTCACCATGACCTAATGGTACCCGGACATCAAGTCTATCTTGGAGAACCAAGATGCTCCCTGTAGGTGATCAAAGAGATCATCAATCCGTGGAAGTGGATAACGGTTCTTCACCGTCAAATTTTTTAACTCCCGATAATCAATGCACATCCGGTGTGAACCATCCTTCTTCTTGATGAAGAGAATCGATTCTCCCCACAGAAAACTTCTCAGACGGATGAACTGCTTGCCTAGCAGCTCCTGCAACTAAGATGACAACTCTTGCATCTCAGGCGGTGCCAATCAGTACGTCGCCTTGGCAATAGGGGCTGCACCTGGCACACAGTCGATCCTGAACTCGACCTGCCCCAACCTGAGACCTGATCCCCAACCCGCGTATCCACCACATACACCGAATAACCCGCACACCCATACTGAATATACTGTCGAGCTCTGGTGGCTGAGCAAAACCATGAACCCAACCTGATGCCCTCGTCGTTGATAACCAGTTCTCCCCCACTTGGGGTTCGAAGTACCACACGCTAACCCTCGCAGTCGATAATGGCAACGAAATGATTCAGCCAGTCCATACCCAATATCAAACAAACATCCCCCATGGGAATCATAATCAAGTCAATCGAGAAAGATACCCCGAAGATCTCTAGAATGCAACCCCGATAGACTGAAGAAGCAGAAGTCCTGTGTTCATTGGCGATGGAGACTCGCAATGGACACTCTACCTCTCCTAAGGGCAAACCGAACACCGTACTAAAAGATCACGAGACAAAAGATCGACTCGCCCCTGAGTCAAACAATACCAGAGCAGGTAGGGAGTTCACTAAGAATGTACCTAACATAGGTATGAGACATAAGCATAAAACATATATAATCATATAGATAAAGGATAGAAACATACCAGCCACCACATCCGGTGCTGTCCTGGCCTCCTCGACAGTAAGCTGAAAAGCGCGTCCCTGATCCTTCGGGGGCTCTGCTCTACCCTGACTCTCTTCAGTAATCCTCAGTGTAGCCGGCCTCGAGCCTACGCCGGCTTGGCAGTGAGCAATGGACAATTGGTCTTCACCTGACCAACCTGATCGCAGTGGTAACCAATCCTCATATCCTAAACCGGGGAAACTGGCGGCAATCCCTCGCCAAGTGTCCCTCTTTGCTGCACTTGCGGCAGCCACCACTGGATCGACAAACTCCAGAACGACCCTTTCTGCTCTTCCCACAAGTGCGGCCGCGCTGGCCTCCAGACCTAGAATCGACGGTCTTCGACCGCTTCGGCGAAGGCTGTGACCGCGTCGGGGCCTGCCTCTTCTCTCTCAACTGCAACTCAATCTCAAGCTCACGACACCTAGCGGCCTCCCGTAACTTCCGTAACGTATCACAACGTTGGGTAGCAACAAACTATCTGATGTCGGTCTTGAGCATGCTCAGATAACGTGTCATCTGAGCCTACTCGGAAGCAAACTCCAGGCAAAACATTTCCCTCTCAGTAAAGATATGCGTGATCTACGTCACCAACTCCAATCCCTGTCTCAAATCTAAAAAATCTTGTGCCAGCCGCTCTCGCTCAACCTGCGGAATGTAGCCGGAGCGGAGCATCTCCCTGAACTGATATCAAGTAACTGAAGCTATCTGCTTATCAAAATATGACCTCGTCATCAATCTCTACCAGTCCTTCGCTCCGGACCTCAGCAGGTTCAGAGCACACCTGACCTTCTGGTCCGTAGGACATGAGCATGTGAAAAAGCATCCCTCAATGTCAGATAGCCACCTCATGGCTATGATCGGGTCCTGAATCTTATCGAAAGTCGGGGGCTTCATGTTATCGAAGTCTCGGTATTGGGAAGCCCGACCTTTCCCCATACATACAGCTGTTATAACTACGGAGGCTGCAGCGGCAGCCATCTCAGCAAAGGATGCATATCGCTCATCAAAGTACTCAACCATAGCGGTCTTAATAGACCTAAACATCTCCGGAAACTGAGCCCGGAAAAGTGTTGAAACCTCGTCATGCAAGATCTCTCGAATCATGGCATCCACCTCATCTGGCCTCATTTGGACAATGGTCCCTGACAATGCTGGCCCGCCCTGACTGCCAGCTCCTGATCCCGACCCGATCTGGTCTCTAATCGTCTCGTAGTCACCATACTGAAAATATACCAGGAAGATATCAGACATTCCATGTAATAACGGGGATCTAACTCCCAACAAAGCCATAGGGATTGTGTGTGACAAATCGTTATTTCCTTTTAATAAATCTCTAAACTACAAGTGTGTTTATCTAACTTAAATACAAATACATGTGGAAAATCATGGTGAAGTAAAGTACTAAAGGCTAAGCACTTAACATAAAATCACTCATGATTAAGACAAACTTACACTAGTGCAAAAATTAAGGGGCTATACTTGAGTTAATTCAAAGCTTAATCCATAAAATGACACTGCCATGGAGTTCACGGTCCACACTAATAAGGGTAGAGTAGTTCACAGCCAACAAATCCACCAATAGAGAGCTTACGGCCAAGACCACTCCCATATGGTGGTTTATGGCCAAAGAAAAACAAAAACAAGGAGTTCACGGCCAAACTTGACCGTGAACCTCCCCATAATGGGCTGAAAACCCATTTGTGGACCGTAAACCCAAGCCATGGCCCAATTACAATCTGTAAACACCCTAGGCCCAATGCTAATTCAACCGTAAATACCCCTTATATATAAGTGTTTTGGCGAAAACACTTTCATTTCTCACACTTTCAATCCGTGAACTACCCCAAAACTCTCTCGATCTTCAACCGTGGACAGTTCCTTTTTTCTCAATCTTCAAGTGTTTATGCCCCTGTTCCTTCAAAACTTCATAATTTCCATAAAGAACATTCAAACTCATCTTCAAATCTTCAAGTGGCCATCAAATCTTCATAAGTATTCAAGATCCAGCCGTAAACCCCATTCCCTCCAACCGTAAACCCTCATTTCATCCAAAGACTCCATTTCCATAATTCCAACATTTCCAATTAAATTCCAACTTAATTGTAAGTCTCCTTATATAATTAAATTATTATTTAACACATATTTAAATTAATATTCTTATTAATTTAAATACGACGTCGAATATAATTCTTTTAGGATAACGTTATTCGCGCGTACGCTTACCCGGGGATCGTTTCTACAACTCGCTATTTCCATCTAACGCACATTTGAGGTGAGTTCATACCCTACATTTTTAACGTTTTTAATATTTTTAGGGGGGGGATACAAGTAAAACACAAGGACTATTGTGCTTATACAAATATTTTTAAATATTTTAAAAACCTTTGCAATTGTTTCATAATGAGTATTCGCTAAACTTTCTAAAAATATTTTATATATTTTAACCCCTTTGTAATATGTTGAGCATAAGGGTATTCTACTTTCATACAATTAAGTTGCAAGCGTTTTCAGTAAATTATAGAACATTATGAATAAACTATAATTGGTATAGTTTGGGATTCACCACGTTACTTTGCTAAAAATAATACACAAAAACAAAACACTTATTCAAACTATAATAGGTATAGTTTGAGAAACACTACTCTATTTCACTACTACAAGGATACACTACTAAAATAATTATTTAAGTATAATTATTTTACACTACAAGGTAATACGTACAATTTCTAATACAAGAGAACACTACAACACTACATCACTACACGTAAACTAGTTAATACAGGGTTGTGAGGCACTACTTCACTAGTATCCATTAAGGTACATAACTAAATCCTATATAATATAACCAGAGTCTCATGGAGGGAGAGCATGAGATTTATGTATAGATCTATACGGGAGTGACAATTCCACACCTCGACTGTTAGCTACAGTCAGGCCGGTAGGCCTAGGGTGACAAATGTCATAACTTTCAGACGCCTGAAGAACGTCTTAGAGGTCACTAGGTCATATCAAGCATGGTTATATGAAACTCACACGGTATAACTAAATCATTTGTTTATGGGATTAACATTACTTCAATGGTTTTATATTCATTAATAAGACTATGGTACACTACGTTACTCTACAAATGGTAATTCCAGGCATTCATACTAAGGTTTCATACAAACACTACTACAGTACACTATTTTCACTACAACTGGTGGTAACCAGATATACATACAAAGGTTTTCATACAAATATAGATACAATACACTAATTTCGAATACTAAGTACACTAATACAGTATACAAATACAAGGTACATACATGACTACAATACATTCACTAAATAATATATTGGATTTTCTTGAGAAACACACTAGTATTTTCAAATTTCAAAGACAAGTTCTCGATCACTAAAACATACTTATGAAATCACCAACTTAAATGTTAATACACTTTCAAAATCACTTATATTCTCAAGGAACAGATAAGACAGGTACACCCGCTACATTTTGAGAAGACGGAGCTTTTAGAGTCGCGTCTCTTACACTTTTGTTATACATTTTGATGTCTTACAAACTATGTAATGAATATATGTAAATACTATATTTTATCAATGTAATGGTTATGTTTGCTTTGATCCCTATTATACAATTGTTGTGATACTGTACATGACGTCCTCTACCCCTTAACTTTTCAACCGTTCCGGTTTGGGGGTGTAACATTGTGACTTCCTTGCTATGCATATGGGTCCTGTGGTTTCAGTAGTACGGGCCCGTACTATCTTCCACACCTACCCATATTTGTCTCAAGGATCATCACAACGCCCTAACAATATACATAAGCATAGGCGAGCACCCAATCCTCACTCCTAGAGGAAGGCTAAACATCTCATAACTGGCAGACGGACCCTGCACAACTCATCCATGAAACTTCCACCAACCCAGCAGAACTCGTGTATGCTAGCCATATATAACGCTGGACCCTATAGACATTCAAATATTTGATGCTACCCTAAGCCCTTTATTAGACAAGAACAGGAAATAAGGTCAAACAAAACATTCTCAAGCTATAAGATCTTAATTATATACAACTATGAGGCATACACTAAGAAACTATAGTAATGATGTAAATTTCATATAAGCAAAAACCCTAGGCTATCAGGCATCATATAATCAAGAAATTCTATCATGCAATTCCTAAAGATCCCTAGCCTATCATTAGCATGCTTTTCTAACATATCACAGTATCAAATATTAGTATGGTATTTTAGGGTCTACTTACTGGCTCCGGCTGATCGTATACTTCGCATCCTCCTTTAGTATTTTGAAAACCATTTGAAAATCTTTTCCTTAGTTTGAGACTGGATTCACACGGGTGTTTCTCCAATTCACTCAAACCAAGGCTCTGATACCAACATGTAACATCCACAAAATTCATAAAATTTTAAGACATTTTCAAGCATCCAAAAACCATTATTTATTACAAAATGCTTTCAAAATAGTTTCATATCAGAGAATCCCAGAAATAGAAATAATAAAATGTGAGGAGGTACACGATCAACCCTTCTCCTTCCCGCGATCATCCAAAGTACTTGAAACAAAATCCAAAACTGTAAGCCCGAAGCTTAGGGAGTTCCGCCAAAATACCAACTCCGTACAAACCAGAATAATATCATAACAAACAACATGCATATAGAGTCTTCAGTATGACTGGACCGCCCTCGTCGGGCCTTCAATCTATCCGGCCCACTCTCAGAAGCATCAGTATGTCTGGTCCGCCCTACCAGGCCTTCAACCTGTCTGAACCGTTCTCCGGGCCTTCGACCTGACTGGCACGCCCCGATGGGCCTTAGTCTATCTGGACCGCCTTGGGTCTGTTGTCCTAGAGCACAAAGCATGACCGCCTCAACCCACCCGTAATCACACAATCAACACATAAATATCATACGCTAGCTAGCATGTACAGACAGTCATATAGATCTATAGATCACTAATCATAGCATCATCCTATATACCTAGATATCGATCTAACAGATCACTAAATATTGCGTCATCCTATAACCAGGATACCGATCTAATAGATCACTACACATAGCATCATTCTATAACTAGGATACTGATCTAATAGATCACTAAAACATAGCATCGTCCTATAACCAGGATACAATCCAAAATGGGTCGGCCTTGGTGCCTTCGACCCTGTTAGTATAGTGAGAAGAACTCACCTCAAAATGTCGAACTGAACTAAAAAGATCAACCTCCCGAATCACCGCCAAGAACTCAACTACCTACAACCAATTCCATAAAGATCCCAAATTACCAAAATACCCTCGGAAGTCAAACTTGGTCAAAGTCAAAGTCAACAGTCAAGGTCAACAGTCCATATTGACCCAACTCGATGAGTGCATCTACAGACTCGTCGAGTTCCTTCATATCTTAGAAAATCAGGATAAACTCAAGGAGACTTGCCGAGTTACCAGAAAACTCGGCGAGTTCTTCAGTACTCAGAGCACCAGGGAAAACCCTAGCCAACTCGTCAACTTATCTCGTCAACTCATCGAGTTTTCCTGTCTTAACATATTCAGCTCTTTCCAGTCGAATCCAAAGCCCCAAACTATAGATCTAGTCCCTTAGGACTGAAATACCACGTAACGTTGCTAACTTTACATGAATGCAAGGACTCAAGAGGCTAAAACATTAAAACTAATCTTAACAAGAGGTTTAGGGCATGGAGGATGGCAAAAGCTTGATAAAGCTTGAATCTTTAGGACTAAGGGGCCTGCAGGTGTCCATATCTGAAGTTCTAACTTTGAATCATGCTCATCTTGCAAAAGTGGATCCAAAATGGGCTAAAAGACACTAAACTTCCATAGGAGAAGATCGAAGAAATAGAAAGCCAAGGTAAAGACTTTTTATCTCCAAATGGTTGCTAACACAGTGTAAATGCCAGATCAACAGCTTCTTCCTTCACTCCAACCTCTTCAAGCTCCAAGTTCCTTCACAACCACACCAAAATCACTCTCCAAGGCTCTCTCACACACACAAGAAGGTATAAGGCTCGAGCTAGGGTTTCTCTAGCCTGAAATGACGATGAGGGAGGCTACAAATGAGTTATAAGTTCTTTAAATAGGGCGCAAAGCCCTGAAAATTAGGGTTTCATAATCAGGTTTCAAATTTTCGAGTTGGGTCTTCCAACTCGTCAAGTAGACTTTGTAAACTATGCGGCTATCCTAGTCCCTACACGACGAGTTGGGGCCTCTAACTCGTCGAGTAGGTCTTATGAAATGCATAAAAAACCCTTAAATTTCATACCTGGGAGTCAGGATGTTACATACGCTTAGCGTACTCATGCGAATGTTTGAGCGTAGATACGGAGGTGTACGTTTGGGCATACAGAAGTGTACACGGAGCGTACGTAAGGACTTTTGAAAACTCTAATTTCCGAGGTTAGCCAATATATCATCATCCTTATGGACATGAGACCCTTATTTATTCAGCCTCCTTGTCCTCGTAGCCCTATACTCGAAACCCCAACTCCATAGCTGAGTGTTCTTGAGCTTAGAAGGTCTTTTGGGTACATTTTTGGTTTTTTGAAGGAAGGAGATCATCTTGAAGCTTCATTGGGAGAGTGGCGGCTTGTAGATCTGGGTTATCATCATCTTTTGGCACTCATTTGAGGTATAAAGCTATGGACTTGTTGTGTTATAGCTTAGATCTCCTATGATTGAGTTTTGGACCCTTTTTGGTCCCATAGATGAGATTTTGTGGATTATTATCATTTTTGAAGCTTATAGTTGCTAGGGTCATAAATTTGTCATCTTTGAAGCTTAGAACCATCCATGCATGAGTTATGGCAATTTTTATGAAAGTAGAATGTTATAAATCAAAATTAGGATCTTTTGGGGCATGCAAATTCATCAAGTCAGTGACTTTATGGTTCTAGATACTCTTTGGGACTTAGATCTGTGTTTTGGACTGTTAGACTTAAGCACTAAGAGCTTAAAAGAAGAAACGGATTAATGAGGGAGTACGTTGGGCGTACAATCCATGCAGTGAGTACGCTTACCGTACAGCACGCGTACTCAGTCAGTTTGGGCTTTGCACCTTTTAGGCCTCGGTTGGGCCACTCCTTTGGACCTTGTTGCTTTGGAGATTTTGGGCTATCTGAAATCAAGCTTTTGGGGTAAGGAAAATTTAGTGGGGTTTAGGGTAAGGCCCATATGGGGGTTGGGCCCAATTTGGAAAATTAGGCCATAAATGGGCCTTAGTGGATCAATTGGTTTTGAGCCTTTTTTGTTTAAGGATTTGGGCCTCAGTTTTGGTTCAAGCTAGGCCAGGGTTAAAATGGTTATTTTACCCCAAGTATGGATTATTGGCTATAGATTGGAACCCAAGTCTTAATTGGGTGTTATTTTGTATTGATAGCTCGGGGAGTCGTCGGAGCAGCAGCTAGGGATTTCTTTCAGTGAGCTTTAACATTCGAGGTGAGTTTCTTCACTGGGTTTAGCGAGTCTAAGGAACAAATGCCAGAACTTATTGATTATGCTAGAAAGCTAGGAGTCTGTGTGACCCTTGCATGTGTTATGTGCTGCTATGTATACCGGGCGGGGCTTGATGCCAGGCGAGGCCTGAGAACTAGAACATATGCTAGTGTTTATGATCATTATATGTGTTAGCATGATTATGTGATATAGATCTTATGCATATAGCGGGCGAGGGCCAGTGACATGCAAGTCCTGAGAATAACAGATCTGTAAACTGGGAGGGGCCTGATGTCGGGCGAGGCCTGATGTCAGGCAGGGTCCAGTATGTGATTTATTATGTATGGAATGGGGTAGTTTGGGGAACTCACTAAGCTTTGTGCTTATGGGTTTTAGTTTATGTTTCAGGTACATCCAGTGGCAAGGGGAATAGTTCGGGGTGTCTACATTGCACATACCACATGGATTCTGCACTTGATATTTCACTATGATTTTATGATATTTGATACACTTGTGTTATTGGGATGTATGGATAACGATTGGAATACTATTTTACTTAAATTAAAATGAACTTTTTGGATCATGCTATTGGGATGTTACAAGTTGGTATCAGAGCCTTGGTTTGAGGAATTTAGACACACTCTCAGGTGTGTCTAAACTCAAACCGAGAATTTGGTAGAGTTTTTCAAAGAAACATATTTTAAGAAAAGGGTTTTTCTAAAATAAGAAAGGGTGTGGTGCATCTAATCAGTCGAGCTCAAGCATGTTTTCCCAAATTACCCATACATATTATTTGTTATGCTTTTATTTGTGAATCTGTGAACTGCATGCTAGTTAAGGCTAAGGATCTGCTCAATTTTTGCATAATAGAATGCTAGGAGATATGCATTTGTATGCCTGTTGTATGAGCTTGTAGACTTGCATGCTAGTATTGATCGGTTAGTGATAGGATGGCCTGATCAGGTTATGCTTGGTTCCGATACTTGATGCTCGAATGTTGTTTGCTTTGTGCTTTTAGGAGTTCTAACTAACTTCAGCTAACTTGTAAACGAATATGATAATATTATGGGAACTAAATAATTTATAGGGTTAGGTTTTAACTCTATTATGCAGCTCTTGTGTGAGTCCAACCGTTGTAGTGTGAGACCTCTCATTCGAAGAATTATCTAGTTTTAATGATATGTAATGGTATTCGTGATCTAGTTAGAGGAAGTTTGCAGGAGTTTCTTCCGCAACTGATGATGGAGAGTGGTATGGAGTTTTCCCTAGGAAAACCTAGGATGAGATCTAGTGCTAGGAGCCTTATCTGTGAGGGAAGGTTATATGGATTTAGAGTAACCTGGTCGAGTCAAAGCAATTCTTGAGTTAAGTATGGGTAGATGTGGAAGGTAGTATGGGCCCGTACTACTGGAAGCAGAGGATCCGTACTCGATTAATAGAGAGTTGCAATAAAATTAGGGAGCTTGTAGACTTGTGATTCCTCCAATATATATTTCGATGTGTGTGTTCTGATGGTTTATATGGTCTTTTTTCAGTATGGTGGTATTGCGGGGAAGACCTATTGGCAGTTCTGGTGTCGGGGAGGGTTCATGCTCAGGATCTGGGGCTGGGCAGATCAATGAGCAGACTAGGGAGTTTCTCTCAAGTCAGAGATTACTCATTGCATTCTTGATCATATTCATGTGATCTTCAGCTCGGTCAAGGAGGGTATCCTAGAGGTTTTGGACGAGCGATTGAGCTCGTTTCGTTCTGAGATGATGATACTAGTAGAAGCTTGGTCTTTGACATTCAGGGAGTTTCGGGCTTGTGGGGCTCTGAATTATCATGGGGTGAAGGATCCCATTGCAAGCAAGCGTTGGTTAGTAGATATTACTAACACTTTCCGCACCAGTCGTTGTCCGAAGGGGAACAAGGTCAGATTAGCTTCCGGCCTTTTGAAGGACATGGCGCGATAATGGTGGGAGGAGGTAGGGCGTGCTTTGGGTGATGATGTGGTTGATGTGATGACATGGGATGATTTCTCGACTAGGTTCCAAGCTGAGTTTACACCAGTGATCGACGTGCAGCAGTTGGCGCGAGAGTTCTAAGATCTCCGCCAGACTACGTAGAAGGTGGATGAGATCAACGTGATGTCTAGGGAGAGGGCACTTCTGGTTCCGCAATATGTGGCGGATGAGGATATAAAGAAGACCTAATATCATGACGTGCGGAGGAGCGACATTCAACATTTTGTGAGCCGATCCAGCTGCAAGACACTGGAGGATATGATAGCTCGAGCAAGGGAGAGGGAGATTGGCCTGGATATGGGGAGGAAGAGGAAACCATATGAGGTTCATACATTAGGTGGTTCGCGCAAGAGGCCCAAGGTATCGGATTCCAGATCAAGGGGCCATCAGGGTAGTAGCCGTTGTGGTAAGTGCGGCAGGACGCACCAGGGACCGTGAAGGAGTGGTGGTTGTTCTGGTTGCTTCAAGTGTGGCCAGACGGGTCATTATAGCAGGGATTGTACCGCTACCACCACCCAAGGATCAGACTTAATTTACTTTCATTGCAATCAGATGGGCCACAAGAAGGCCCAATGTCCGAGTTTGGCTGCAGCAGGATCGGTGTCGACACCCACTCCTACGACTCTTCAGATTATTGACAGGCGCTAGGGCTGTGCAGATGCGCCTGCGGCGAAGAGTAGGGCTTTCCAGCTGACGGAAGATGAGGCACGTGTAGCTCCCGATGATGTGATGGGTATTTATCTTCTCATTATCTCTTTATTTATATTGAATTGCTTGCTTATGTTTATGTGTTTTCTTTTAGGATCGTTCCATGTGAACTCTATCTCTGCTTTGGTATTATCTGATTCGGGGGCTACCCGATCCTTTGTATCGCTTGTGATTAGCAAGAGATTTTCTAGAGCTCCAGGGGAGCCGGTTCGGGTTGCGAGGGTTCGTCGGGGTTGTACTCTTCAGTTATTCAGCGAGCAGTATCCGGTTGATTTGGTTCCCATTCCTTTGCGTGGGAATAAGGTCATCATGGGCATGGATTGATTGAGCCCTAATGGAGCAGTTATCGGCTGCAAGCAGCAGTTAGTTCGGGTTCCGACCCCAAGTGGTGGACAGTTGGTGATTCATGGTGAGAGAACGCAGTGTGGGCCGATTTTGTGTTCTGTAGTGAGGGCCAGGCGCTATCTTCATCAGGGTTGCTTGGGTTTTGTCACCTATGTCATGGATACCCAGGATAAGGGTAAGACGGCCGTAGATGATGTGCCGATTGTGCGGGATTTTTCGGATGTGTTCCCGGAGGATTTATCGCGGGTACCTCCGGAGAGGCAGGTGGAGTTGAGGATTGATATGGTCCTAGGTGCAGCTCCGATGGCCAAAGCACTGTATCGGTTGGCTCCTCCCAAGATCTAGGAGTTGTCTACACAGCTACAGGAGCTATTAGACAATGGATTTATTAGACCGAGTAGTTCACCTAAGGGAGCACCGATTCTGTTTGTGCAGAAGAAGGATGGGTCTCCTCGTACGTGTATTGACTACTGGGCGTTTAATAAGGTAACGGTGAAGAACTGTTATCCCCTCCCGAGGATTGATGATCTTTTCGACCAACTTCAGGGTGCATCTTGGTTCTCTAAGATTGATTTGCGATCGGCTTGTCATCATATGCGGGTCAGGGATGAGGATGTATAGAAGACAGCTTTCTGGAATCGATATGACCATTATGAGTTCGTGGTCATGCCTTTTGGGCTCACCAATGCTCTAGCCACGTTCATGAATCTCATGAAATGCGTGTGTAGACCGATGTTGGACCGATATGTGATAGTATTCATTAATGATATCTTGGTATATTCCAAGACTCAGGGGCAGTATGAGGAGTACTTGAGGGAAGTGTTGGAGACATTGAGGAGGGAGAGACTTTTTGCAAATTTCTCCAAGTGCGAGTTCTGTTTGCGCGAGGTGCAATTTCTGGGGCACCTTGTCAACCAGAAGGGTATACTGTTCGATCCGACCAAGGTCGAGGCCGTGATGCAGTGGGAGGTTCAGAGGTCTTCAACTGAGATTCGGAGTTTTCTTGGTTTGGTTGGTTATTATCGGAGATTCATCTAGGATTTCTCCAAGATCGTTGTTCCATTGACCCGAATGACCAAGAAGTCGATGACATTTCGTTAGGCGCCTGAGCAGCAGGCTGCTTTTGAGACTATTAGGCAGTGGTTGTGTGAGGCGCCGATTCTGACCCTGGCTGAGAGTGTTGATGACTTTATGGTTTATTGTGATGCTTCGATCTCCGGTCTAGGGGCAATACTGATGCAACGGGGTCGTGTGATTGCTTACGCTTCAAGGCAGCTGAAGCCTCATGAGGCGAATTATCCGACGCATGATTTGGAGCCGGGGGCTGTGGTTTTCTCCCACAATATTTGCCGGCATTACCTCCATAGGGTTCGTTGTACCATTTACACGTATCATAAAAGCTTGAGGTATCTGATGGATCAGCCGAATCTGAACATGAGGCAACGTTATGGTTGGATGTAGTGAAGGATTATGATTGTGAGATCCTTTATCACTCGGGGAAGGCCAATGTAGTGCCTGATGCTCTCATCCACAAGGCGGTCACAGCTTCGAATAGAGATAATTGTTTGACGGTGACCGTAATTACTCCATTATTGGAGCAGATTCACGAGGCTCAGGCAGAGGATATGAAGGAAGAGCACCAGAAGAGTGAGCACATTGTGGGTTAGGTGTCTTCCTTTGATTATGATAGTCGTACATTGTTGACTCTGCATCGGCGGGTTTGGGTGCCGTATTGGGGCGGTGTATGCTAGGCTCTGATGGAGGAGGCCCACAAGTCGAGGTTCTCCATTTATCCCGGGGCGACGAAGATATATAGGGATCTTCGTCCTGATTATTGGTGGCCATGCATGAAGCAGGATGTGGCATGGTATGTCGAGCGGTGCCTGACTTGCAGGATAGTCAAGGTCGAGCATCATCAACCTCACGACAAGATTCAGTGGTTGGAGATTCTCATATGGAAATGGGAGGACATCACTATGGATTTTATCATGAAACTTCCCAGGACTGTGCGCAGAGTGGATTCAATTTGGGTCATCGTTGATCGATTGACCAAGAGCGCGCATTTCATTCCGATTCAGCAGAGTATTTCCGCGGAGAAGTTGGCCTAGATTTATGTCAGGGAGGTGGTGGCACGTCATGGGGTGTCAGTATCAGTGGTCTCAGACATGGATGTTCGTTTTAATTCTAGATTCTAGTAGCGGTTTCATGACGTGATAGGCACTCGTCTCCATTTCAGTACAATATTTCATCCGTAGACTGATGGGCAGTGTGAGCGGACTATTCAGACTCTTAAGGATATGTTGCGTGCATGTGTGTTGCATTTTGGTGGTAGGTGGGATATTAATCTTCCGTTATTGGAATTTTCATATAACAACAGTTATCATGCTAGCATTAATCAACTTCCTTTGAGATGTTCTACGAGAGGAAATGCAGGACCCCGATTTGTTGGGGTGAGGTCGGTCAGTGAGTCATGGGGAGTACTGAGGTGGTACTCAAGACCACTGAGCTGATTTAGCAGATTCGGAGCAGGCTCCAGACATCTCAGAGTCGGCAGAAGAATTATGGTGACAGGCGTCGGTCGGAATTGGAGTTTCAGGTAGGATACATAGTTCTTCTGAAGGTGTTACCTAGGAAAGGTTTCATCCAATTCAGGAAGCGGGGCAAGGTAGGCCCAGGTATATTGGTCCCCTCAGGGTTTTGGCTCGGGTGGGCCGGGTTGCGTATCATCTAGATCTTCCAGCCGAGATCAGTCAGATTCATACCACTTTTCATGTCTCTCAACTACAGAAGTGTTTAGTTTATGATTCAACAGTTGTACCATTTGAGGATATTCAAGTGGATGAGTGCCTTAATTATATTGAGAGACCGGTGGCAATTTTGGATCGGAAGATGAAGACCTTGAGGAACAAGGTTGTAAAGTTGGTGAAGGTGCAGTGGCTACACCGCAATGGGTCAGAGTCGACTTGGGAGCCCAAGGATGAGATGAGAGATCATTATTGTGACAACTGTCAATTCAGGTCATTCTCGGACTCATGCATCTTTATAAAAACCATTCATGCACAACATGCCATGGCCTAGTAGTATAAATTAGGTCAAAATCTTGCATAAACTAGGATCCAACTAAGATCTAGGACTAATATACTTGACTCTTACGATTCTAGTAAGTTGTTTAACTACAATAGGAAATGCCAATACCATAATTAGAATGAAACTTCAAACTTTGTTACAATTGAAAAAGGGTATAAAACCCTAAAAATAAATTAAAATATTCTAATTTCATTCCAATATGATGGTGAATATCAAACAATGTTCCAAAAACTCTAAAGAGCCCAAAAATCCAAATTTATAAACTTTAAAGCTTAAAAACTTTATAAAATTTGCTATAAACTTCCTAATATAAAATTTTTATTAATCAAATTATAGATTATAATCAATGAAATAGAAATTTAAATTATCATACATTAATCATAATTTATTAGTTAAAAACAAGATTTTTAAATAAATCAAGAATTACATAAAGAAGCATTTTTATAAAAATTAGGGTTTTATAAAAATTGAAGAGGGAATGCATATAATTTGAATTTTAAGAGAGAGGGAGCCTCTCTCACTCATAAAATCGGCCACCTCCTCCAAGGCACTCCTTTTTCCTAAAAATCTTAATCATTTTATCCCTCTCTTACACTTCAACTTCCCCTTCACTCTCTCTCACACTCGACTCTTTACAACACTCAAACTCTCTCTTCCTCTCTCCAAACCCACGAAAATCATCAGCCAAGAACACCTCTCCACACTCAAATCTTCATCTTCTAAGGTTGTTCTTCAAGGTATTCACGAAAATCCTTCATTTTCCCTTACTTTTATTTCTTGTTTTAAAGAGTTTTCTTGCATTTCTCATTCTTCTACACCATTCTTAATGAACATTCATGAACATATCCATGAATGTCGAGTTTGATGATGATGGTGTTAGGGTTTCACCCAAGAACAACATGCATGTTGTTTAATGGTGAAATCCAAGGACCAAAACCTATGTCAAACACTAAAGTTCGGATTTTTACAAGTTTTAAAGGCTCATACACCTTATGCATTCAAGTATTTCCTTTAAAAACATCACTATGACAAACATATGTCCATGCATGGTCTTCAAACCGTGATGCATGTGATCAACACCAAGCTAAAGAGCTTGATGATCAAAGTACATTGTTAATAGTGCATGTAAATGATTTTGTCTATAAAAATATCTAAAAGTTCTTTTCTGTTCAAAATAATTTTTTTTTCCAGATTCCCATTAAGGTAATATGAACATCTGGAAAATCCCAAGAGTTTTTATCATTTCCTTGATTTATTAAAATTGTTACAAGAAAACAAGGGCATAAATCACATAAAATACTTCCAGAGGTCTATAAATCCTGAATAAATTCGTGGATGACCCCTATGGTGAATAATGACCTCTCATTAAGTTTCATTGATTTATGTTTCTGTTTAGTATGACTTTTGATTTTCTTTTTGTTTGGTTCCAATAAATCGCAGAACCACTTTAGAGAGTGTGAAAATTGTATCTAACAATTTTCACAGCTCTTACCTGAGGTGGGAGACTTAGAAAAAGAATTTCAGAATTTTTCATCATGCCTTTCTATTTTTCCCAATTTTTGGTAATTATAATGGCCTAAAAATAGGAAAAATAGTTCTGTTTATCCAAAATTCACGAAAATTTACCAGAACATCATGGTGTACATTAGGAGGTTACATAAAAATTTTGAGAATTTTTCTCTACAATATACTATTTTTCTCCTATTTTCTAAGGTTAAATACACTTAAATACATTTAAATACACATAAATACCCAAAACCGGATTATACAATATGAAAACCACCTTTGGTATTTTTCCCAGGTTATCTACACTGTAAATGATGTTACAAAAAGTTTTGGTAATTTACTTTAACTGTTTATTATTTATTCCCCAATTAATGATTATTTAAGAGGATAAAACAAAGAAAAATAGAAAGACCAACTGAAAAATATCTTTTATATTTTTCACAGTTTCTATATGTATAATAAAAGTGTTACAAAAATTTTGGGTAATTTTGGAAACTGTTTTCTATTTATTTCAATTTTTATTAGAATAAATGCACAAAAATCATAAAATTGGGTTAAACAGTTTAGAAATCCATTTTTATATTTTTCTCAGCTCAAGTATGTCTAATGGAATTATTATAAAAAGTTTGGGAATTTTTATGCTTTTAATACTATTTTTCATGAATTTTTGTTGTTTTGAAGGCTTAAAATTTTAGAAAAATAGTTAATCATATCAAAAATTCAAAGGAAATTTTCTGGAAGACCTCTACTGCATTTAGAATGAAAATACAAGGTTTGACAATTTTTGGAAACTGTTTAATAATATTTTACATTTTTAGGAATTTAAAACACCTTTAAATGTGTTGAAATACCCTAAATTAATATTACTAAATCTGGAAAATTAATATCCAAAATTGTCTTAATCACATGAGTTATAGAATTTCACCATTTCAGAAAAATTGTAACCAATTAATATAAAACCAATATTAGAACATAAATTTGGCATTTCTCTATATGTAGAGTTTAGTATATTAGCATTAGATTTCGACATGGAAACTCACTAGTGTGTGTTTGATGTCGTAGGATCCCGGTAGTAAGACGTTGGTGTATTCCGAGGCACCACTTGTACCTACTCGAAACATTGTGAGTTTTCACGCACTCCCCTATTTTCAGTTTTTATGTTTTGGGGTGGAAAACCATGTCCCGAAATACTATTATTTGAATGTTGTATTTAAATTGATTTGTATCAAACATGATTGCTATTTTATTGCTATGTCTCTCTATGTATGTCTATGCAACACGAAACATGAGAACTTATCGTACTAAGGCCCTTCCCTTATCTCTAACCATTAACTCTTTGAGCCAATGGTCATTATGGATAGCGCTATTAGGAATTGACAACTCCTCACTCGCCCTATTGCTGGAGTGCATGATACCATATTCATCTATTGAACGATAAGCATAGATCTTCATAGGGCTTCAGTCATAGGTTTGGTTGAGACTCATTGTTTGCTCATACACATACAAACTCGTTTCTCGTTATAGCAATAAACTTGTTATCAATCATAGCAATCAACTTTGTTTCTCATTAAAGCAATGTACTTGTATTTATGAAAGCCTTATTCCAAATCTTGATTTTATAAACTTGTGAACTCACCAACTATTTTCATAGTTGACGCTCGTTTTACATGCTTTTTCAGGAAATAATTAGTAAGTGGATATAAAGATTCATCATCATAGAGCATGCTGCATCGTGTTGAAGTTATTTATGAAGTTATATTTTGAACAATGTTATTTTGGAAAAACTTGTACTTGTTTCTATTAAGCTATGGGTTGTAAACTTTTGAATATTGCTATGGTGATGTATCTTTATCTTTTGCAATGAAACCGTTATCGCTGTCATATCTTGCGTTTCCGCTTTAGCGGGGTGTGACAGAAGTGGTATCAGAGCTAAAGTTATAGAGAACATCAGTTTTCCTTTAAGAAAACACAACCTATAACCAAAACTTATAAAAAAATTCTTTTTACATCAAACATATTACTAATATAATTAGGTCGGGAATTGTATCGTTGGACCTCAATTAAACATAGCCTGATCACCTATGTTTAATTAAGGAAAGATTTATACAAAGCTTGAGCTAATTATAATGGGAATATGTTCAACAAAATTTTTGAGAAAACTTTATTTCAAAAATTCAAAAAGGTTAATTTTGGTGTGTGTAAGCATTGCATATTATAGGCATGCATTGTCATTTATTTCATATCTCATTAAATCTATGTCTCAGTCCACTATGTCGACATCGTCATCTTCTCACGCTACCGCCTCAGCTGATGAGTCCGGCTACGTCACTGTTATCCCTCGACGTGATCCCCCCGCCTCGGTGGAGGAAGACCCCTCGGAAGACACAGAAGATACAGGAAACTCGGTGGAGATCAGCAATGACAACGCCCCGAGTCAGCAACGCGAGGCATTGCCTACATCGGTGTTGCCACAGCCACCACTTTATGGGCTTCGTATTCGGAGGACGGCGAGGAAGAGTGTTCCTATTCCAGGAAGGATAGCAACCAGTACAGCAGGACTTGGCACGGCAGGACCCAGTAGGGTAGGACCCAACAATACAGGACCGAGAGCACCCCCACCACAGCGAGTCATAGGGATACCTGTCAGGTAGCCAGGTATGACCCCGGAGGAGTCCCGGAGAATGCAGTCGATGGCAGCGGGCCTACGTCACAGTCTCGCTGTGATAGCTGGGCATCGGGAAGTTTTGGATGAAGTGTTGACAAGGATGGAAATCCTGTTTCAGCATTCGATGGAGGCTGCTGACACTACTAGTGCTGCTAGACGAGTGGCAGGTCGTGCGATGACCGCATATTATGTGCTTGGAGGGCTATTACTGATTGTGGTGTTGATGTTTCTTGTTGGGATAGCGATTAGTATTTGGTTCTGATTTCAGTATTTTATTTTATTTTATTTTGTCATGAAACGAAAACCCATGTTGGGTGTCTTTTGGGGAAAAACATTTAAAACTTTATTTTGGGAATTGATGTATTGCTTTGGTTTTAAGACTATTTCAAATGGTGATGAGAAGTTTATTTTATGTTTGAAAACTTTTACTATGAGGTCAAACCCTAGAATTTTCTTAGTCAATGGTCGAATAAAAAGATTTTTCTTTTCTTTCCTTTCTAAAATCTATATGCCTAGTATTAATGCAAACCATTAATTTGACAACACTTACGGTTTTCAAAATAGTAGTGAACTAAATATTATCCATTATTTTATGTATTTATATGTATTTCTTCTCTTGTGTCTTAGAACCATGTCAGGAAGGCCTAATCGCGGGCGCCCACAGAACGAAACACCCGATGTTGCTTAAATTGTAGCACAACAGCTCTTGGAAGCAATCCCAAACATTGTTACTCAAGTAACTGCGGGACTTAATGCTAACCAAGGAAGTAGTGGAGGAAACCGGGGAAACAATGAAAGAGAATGCAACTACAAGTCCTTTATGGCCTGTAAACCTAAGGAATTCCATGGAAAGGAAGGTGCGGTCGGGTTGCTGAAATGGATTGACAGTATGGAGTCGGTCCTTCACATTAGCAAATGTCTCGAACGCAACAAAGTGGAGTATGCAACTTGTCTACTTCAGGATAGGGCATTGACCTGGTGGAATACTTTAGTGCAAACCCAAGGTCGTGCAGCGGCATATCAGCTAACTTGGGAAGACCTAAAGAAGCTGTTGATAGAGGAGTATTGTCCCAAGGATGAAATTCAGAGGCTTGAATCTGAGTTCTGGAACCATTCTATGGTTGGAACACAAATAGAGAAGTACTCAGTCCGATTTCATGAACTAGCAAAACTGGTACCTCACATGGTTACTCCTGAGGAGAAACGGATAGATCGTTACATCTGGGGTCTGGCACCAGAGATTCAGGGAATGGTTACTTCAGCAAACCCAACTACCATTCAAAGTGCAGTAAGTCTAGCAAATCGACTAACCAATGATGTGATAAGGATGGGAGCATCGACAAAGGAAAACTCTAGTAGCAAGAGGAAGCCAGCAGATCAGGGAGAGAAGAAGTATGGAGGCAAGTCAAGGAGGAAGCAGAAAGTCTCAAGAAACTTTATGGTAAGAGCCCAGGAGCAAGAACCAGTGAAAACTCAGGAACCGGAAGTCATGGAAGTGCAGGAGCGAAAGCAGTACTCAGGACCGCTTCCGAAGTGCAATAAGTGTAACTTCCATCACAAGGGAGCTTGCCCAGTGTGCCAAAACTATAAACAAACAGGCCATTACTCGAAGTATTGTAAGCTGAATAAGGATGGAAAAAGGGCATGTTACGAGTGCGGGAGTGCTGATCATCTCCGTAGAGCATGTCCCAAACTGAACAAGGGGCCTGGTAACAATGGACAAGGCCAAGCTAGGCAAAATTTCCAAGGAAATCTAGGTGGGCGGCCAAGAGGTGTAGCCTTTGTGATTGGTGCAGAAGAAGCTCGTCAGAACCCTGAGGTGATAACAGGTACGTTTCTCCTGAACAACCATTTTGCATCAGTAATATTCGATGCGGGAGCAGAAAGGAGTTTCGTTTCTTTAGCATTTAGACCGTTAATTGACTTGAAATCAAGAAAGATGAGGAATACTTATACTATTGAACTTGCTGATGGGTATGAAATTAGGGCTAATGAAATAATTCCTAGCTGTACTCTGAATTTAGCTGATAAACTCTTTAGCATTGACCTAATTCCTATAGAACTAGGTAGTTTTGATGTAATAGTAGGAATGGATTGGTTATCCAAAAATAGAGCGGACATTGGTTGTTACGAGAAAGTCATTAGGGTACCTCTCCTCAATGGAGAAACCCTTATCATACATGGTGAGAAGCCAGGAATAAGTTTAAACATTGTATCAAGCATTAAGATTCACAAGTATTTGAAGAAGAATTGTATTGCATTCATGGCCCACGTGCTAGAAAGAGAACCTGAAGCTAAGCAACTCAAGGAGATTCCAGTGGTTCAAAACTATCCCGAAGTGTTTCCGGAGGAATTACCCGGTCTACCCCCTCACAGACAGGTCGAATTTCGGATAGACTTAATTCCCGGAGCGGCACCGGTAGCAAAAGCACCATATCGCCTCGCGCCATCCGAGATGCAAGAATTGTCCGGACAACTTCAAGAACTTCTAGACAAAGGGTTTATTCGACCAAGCTCTTCACCTTGGGGAGCCCCAGTGTTATTCGTCAAAAAGAAAGATGGGTTGTTCCGAATGTACATTGATTACAGAGAACTGAACAAGTTGATAATCAAGAATCGATATCCTCTTCCTCGAATTGATGACTTGTTCGATCAGTTGCAGGGCGCTTCATACTTCTCAAAGATCGACCTCCGATCAGGATACCATCAACTAAGAGTTCACGAAGGAGACATTCACAAAACACAATTTAGAACCCGTTATGGACATTATGAGTTCTTAGTCATGCCTTTTGGACTAACGAACGCACCCGCTGTTTTCATGGATTTGATGAATAGGGTCTGTAGACCATACCTAGACAAGTTTGTAATTGTATTTATCGATGACATACTTGTTTACTCACAAACCAAAGAAGATCATGAGAGACATCTGAAGCTAGTGTTGGAGCTGTTGAAGGAGCATAAATTGTATGCCAAGTTCACTAAGTGTGAATTTTGGATTCGGGAAGTACATTTCCTTGGTCATGTGATCGGCGAAAGAGGAATTCATGTAGATCCAGCTAAGATCGAGGCAATCAAGAAATGGGAAGCCCCCAAAACCCCGACAGAAATACGACAGTTCCTAGGATTAGCTGGGTACTACAGACGCTTCATTGAGAATTTCTCTAGGATTGCTCAACCATTAACATCTTTGACCCAAAAAGACAGAAAATTTCTCTGGGAAGAGAAACACGAAGAAGCGTTTCGAATCCTGAAAAACAAGCTGTGCAATGCACCAATTATGGCCTTACCAGAGGGATCAGAGAACTTTGTAGTGTATTGTGATGCGTCTCATCAAGGATTAGGATGTGTGTTAATGCAAAAAGATAAGGTCATTGCGTATGCTTCCAGACAACTCAAACCGCATGAGAAGAATTATACAACCCATGATCTAGAACTAGGAGCAATAGTTTTCGCTCTAAAGATATGGAGGCATTATTTGTACGGAACCAAGTGCACCATTTATACCGATCACAAAAGCCTTCAGCATATCCTAGATCAGAAAATGTTAAACATACAGCAGAGGAGATGGGTAGAGTTGTTTAGTGATTATGACTGTGAGATACGATATCACCCAGGGAAGGATAACGTAGTAGCCGACGCTCTAAGTAGGAAAGAAAGAGTGAAACCTTCCCGTGTGAGAGCTTTGGGAATGGTAATTCAGACAAGCTTGAAATCTCAAATCATTGATGCCCAGGAGAAGGCTTTATTCAAGGAAAATCTTCCAGGTGAAACCTTACATGGTTTAGAAGTGAGATTTGAAACCAAACCTGATGGAGTTTGTTATTTTAAGGACAAAGTCTGGATTCCAAGGGTTAACAATCTGAGAGACATAGTACTAGAGGAGACTCATCGATCTAAATACTCAATCCACCCTGGAGCGGATAAGATGTACAAGGATCTTAAAGAGTACTATTGCTGGCCTGGAATGAAAAGGGATATTGCCTTATATGTTGGGAAGTGTTTAACTTGCTCAATTGTCAAAGCTGGACATCAAAAACCATCCGGCTTATTGCAACAACCTGAAATTCCCCAATGGAAATGGGAGCAGATATCCATGGATTTCGTTACCAAACTTCCTAGAACTGCTAAAGGTCATGACTCAATTTGGGTCATAGTGGATCGACTGACGAAATCTGCTCACTTTCTCCCCATTCGGGAAGACTTCAAGATGGAAAAATTGGCCCAAATCTACATCGACAAAACTGTTTCTCTGCATGGTTTACCCCTATCTATCATTTCTGATAGAGATAGTCGTTTTACATCACGATTTTGGTGGATGTTACAGAAGGTACTAGGGACCAAGATAGATTTGAGCACAACTTACCACCCTCAGACAGATGGGCAAACAGAGAGAACAATACAAACATTGGAAGACATGCTACGGGCGTGTGTCATTGAGTTCAAAGGAAATTGGGATACTCATTTGCCTCTAATTGAGTTTTCCTACAATAACAGTCACCACACGAGTATCCAATGTGCTCCATATGAAGCATTGTATGGACGCAAGTGTCGTTCGCCCTTATGTTGGACAGAAATCGGAGATAGACAATTAACTAGACTCGACCTTATCCAGGAAACAACCGACAAGATTGCTATCATCAAAGATAGGCTTAAAGCCGCCAGAGATCGTCAGAAAAGTTATGCGGATAATCGTCGAAAACCATTAGAATTCCAAGTTGGAGACAAGGTACTTGTAAAGGTGTCGCCTTGGAAAGGGCTTGTACGTTTTGGTAAGAAAGGAAAACTAAGCCCGAGATATGTTGGACCCTTCGAGATCATTGAAAGGATTGTTCCCGTGGCATATAAACTCCGATTACCCCAAGAGTTAAGCGCCATTCACGACACATTCCACGTCTCCAATCTTAAGAAATGTTTAGCCGACGAAGCATTGATAGTACCTCTGGAGGAAATTAAGATCAATGATAAGCTAAACTTTGTTGAGGAACCAATAGAAATCCTTGACAGAGAGGTGAAACAACTTAAGCGGAGTAGGATTCCAATTGTGAAAGTTCGATAGAACTCAAAGCGCGGGTCGGAGTACACCTGGGAGCGTGAGGACTTCATGAAGGAAAAGTATCCAGAACTTTTCCCATGCGATGACAAACGATGACATAGAATGAATTTCAGGACGAAATTCTTTTTAAGTGGGGCATACTGTGACAACTGTCAATTCAGGTCATTCTCGGACTCATGCATCTTTATAAAAACCATTCATGCACAACATGCGATGGCCTAGTAGTATAAATTAGGTCAAAATCTTGCATAAACTAGGATCCAACTAAGATCTAGGACTAATATACTTGACTCTTACGATTCTAGTAAGTTGTTTAACTACAATAGGAAATGCCAATACCATAATTAGAATGAAACTTCAAACTTTGTTACAATTGAAAAAGGGTATAAAACCCTAAAAATAAATTAAAATATTCTAATTTCATTCCAATATGATGGTGAATATCAAACAATGTTCCAAAAACTCTAAAGAGCCCAAAAATCCAAATTTATAAACTTTAAAGCTTAAAAACTTTATAAAATTTGCTATAAACTTCCTAATATAAAATTTTTATTAATCAAATTATAGATTATAATCAATGAAATAGAAATTTAAATTATCATACATTAATCATAATTTATTAGTTAAAAACAAGATTTTTAAATAAATCAAGAATTACATAAAGAAGCATTTTTATAAAAATTAGGGTTTTATAAAAATTGAAGAGGGAATGCATATAATTTGAATTTTAAGAGAGAGGGAGCCTCTCTCACTCATAAAATCGGCCACCTCCTCCAAGGCACTCCTTTTCCCCAAAAATCTTAATCATTTTATCCCTCTCTTACACTTCAACTTCCCCTTCACTCTCTCTCACACTCCACTCTTTACAACACTCAAACTCTTTCTTCCTCTCTCCAAACCCACGAAAATCATCAGCTAAGAACACCTCTCCACACTCAAATCTTCATCTTCTAAGGTTGTTCTTCAAGGTATTCACGAAAATCCTACATTTTCCCTTACTTTTCTTTCTTGTTTTAAAGAGTTTTCTTGCATATGTCATTCTTCTACACCATTCTTAATGAACATTCATGAACATATCCATGAATGTCGAGTTTGATGATGATGGTGGTAGGGTTTCACCCAAGAACAACATGCATGTTGTTTAATGGTGAAATCCAAGGACCAAAACCTATGTCAAACACTAAAGTTCGGATTTTTACAAGTTTTAAAGGCTCATACACCTTATGCATTCAAGTATTTCCTTTAAAAACATCACTATGACAAACATATGTCCATGCATGGTCTTCAAACCGTGATGCATGTGATGAACACCAAGCTAAAGAGCTTGATGATCAAAGTACATTGTTAATAATGCATGTAAATGATTTTGTCTATAAAAATATCTAAAAGTTCTTTTCTGTTCAAAATAATTTTTTTTTCCAGATTCCCATTGAACATCTGGAAAATCCCAAGAGTTTTTATCATTTCCTTGATTTATTAAAATTGTTACAAGAAAACAAGGGCATAAATCACATAAAATACTTCCAGAGGTCTATAAATCCTGAATAAATTCGTGGATGACCCCTATGGTGAATAATGACCTCTCATTAAGTTTCATTGATTTATGTTTCTGTTTAGTATGACTTTTGATTTTCTTTTTGTTTGGTTCCAATAAATCGCAAAACCACTTTAGAGAGTGTGAAAATTGTATCTAACAATTTTCACAGCTCTTACCTGAGGTGGGAGACTCCGAAACATAATTTCAGAATTTTTCATCACGCCTTTCTATTTTTCCCAATTTTTGGTAATTATAATGGCCTAAAAATAGGAAAAATAGTTCTGATTATCCAAAATTCAGGAAAATTTACCAGAACATCATGGTGTACATTAGGAGGTTACATAAAAATTTTGAGGATTTTTCTCTACTGTATACTATTTTTCTCCTATTTTCTAAGGTTAAATACACTTAAATACATTTAAATACACATAAATACCCAAAACCGGATTATACAATATGAAAACCACCTTTGGTATTTTTCACAGGTTATTTACACTGTAAATGATGTTACAAAAAGTTTTGGTAATTTACTTTAACTGTTTATTATTTATTCTCCAATTAATGATTATTTAAGAGGATAAAACAAAGAAAAATAGAAAGACCAACTAAAAAATATCTTTTATATTTTTCACAGTTTCTACATGTATAATAAAAGTGTTACAAAAATTTTGGGTAATTTTGGAAACTGTTTTCTATTTATTTCAATTTTTATTAGAATAAATGCACAAAAATCATAAAATTGGGTTAAACAGTTTAGAAATCCATTTTTATATTTTTCCCAGCTCACGTATGTCTAATGGAAGTATTATAAAAAGTTTGGGAATTTTTATGCTTTTAATACTATTTTCATGAATTTATGTTGTTATGAAGGCTTAAAAATTTAGAAAAATAGTTAATCATATCAAAAATTCAAAGGAAATTTTCTGGAAGACCTCTACTGTATTTAGAATGAAAATATAAGGTTTGACAATTTTTGGTTACTGTTTTATAATATTTTACATTTTTAGGAATTTAAAACACCTTTAAATGTGTTGAAATACCCTAAATTAATATTACTAAATCTGGAAAATTAATATCCAAAATTGTCTTAATCACATGAGTTATAGAATTTCACCATTTCAGAAAAATTGCAACCAATTAATATAAAACCAATATTAGAACATAAATTTGGCATTTCTCTATATGTACAGTTTAGTATATTAGCATTAGATTTCGACATGGAAACTCACTAGTGTGTGTTTGATGTCGTAGGATCCCGGTAGTAAGACGTTGGTGTATTCCGAGGCACCACTTGTACCTACTCGAAACATTGTGAGTTTTCACGCACTCCCCTATTTTCAGTTTTTATGTTTTGGGGTGGAAAACCATGTCCCGAAAAACTATTGTTTGAATGTTGTATTTAAATTGATTTGTATCAAACATGATTGTTATTTTATTGCTATGTCTCTCTATGTATGTCTATGCAACACGGAACATGAGAACTTATCGTACTAAGGCCCTTCCCTTATCTCTAACCATTAACTCTTTGAGCCAATGGTCATTATGGATAGCGCTATTAGGAATTGACAACTCCTCACTCGCCCTATTGCTGGAGTGCATGATACCATATTCATCTATGGAACGATAAGCATAGATCTTGATAGGGCTTCAGTCATAGGTTTGGTTGAGACTCATTGTTTGCTCATACACATACAAACTCGTTTCTCGTTATAGCAATAAACTTGTTATCAATCATAGCAATCAACTTTGTTTCTCATTAAAGCAATGTACTTGTATTTATGAAAAGCCTTATTCCAAATCTTGATTTTATAAACTTGTGAACTCACCAACTATTTTCATAGTTGACGCTCGTTTTACATGCTTTTTTAGGAAATAATTAGTAAGTGGATATAAAGATTCATCATCATAGAGCATGCTGCATCGTGTTGAAGTTATTTATGAAGTTATATTTTGAACAATGTTATTTTGGAAAAACTTGTACTTGTTTCTATTAAGCTATGGGTTGTAAACTTTTGAATATTGCTATGGTGATGTATCTTTATCTTTTGCAATGAAACCGTTATCGCTGTCATATCTTGCGTTTCCGCTTTAGCAGGGTGTGACAATTATCTAGAGTTGTTCGGGGCGGTAAGCTTCGCAAACGAAGTCTGATTCAAGTGGGGGAGAATTGTAACACTTGAATCTTGGTAAGTTTCTCTTTTTCCCTTGCATTATTTAATTTGTCCCATTTTCTCCTTGGTTTGTACGCGGGGTGTACCATAAGGTACGCTTAGCGTACACGCTGTAAAGCGAGTACACGGGCCATACCAAGTGGTACACTTAGCGTACTCATGCGAAGGTTCGATCGTGGATCTGGAGGTGTATGTTGGGCGTACAAAAGTGTACATGGGGCGTAGGTAAGGAATTTTGAAAACCCTAGTTTTTGGGGTTGGCCACTATATAATCATCCTTATGGACATGAGACCCTCATTTATTCAGCCTCCTTGTCCTCCTATCCCTATACTTGAAACCCTAACTCCATAGTTGAGTGTTCTTGAGCTTAGAAGGTCTTTTTGGTGCATTTTTGGTGTTTTGAAGGAAGCAGATCATCTTGAAGCTTTATTTGGAGAGTGGGAGCTTGTAGATCTAGGTGATCATCATATTTTCTCACTCGTTGGAGGTATAAAGCTCTGAACTTGTTTTGTTATAGCTTAGATCTCCTTTGTTTGAGTTTTGGTCCCATAGATGAGATTTTTTGGATTATTATCATTTCTAAAGCTTAGAGTTGCTACTCTTGGTGTTCTTTTGGTCCTAGAGGCATAAAGTTGTCGTATTTGAAGCTTAGAACCATTCATGCATGAGTTATGGCCATTTTTATGAAAGTAGAATGTTATAAATCGATGTTGGGATCTTTTCGGGCATGCAAAGTCACCAAGTCAGTGACTTTATGTTTCTAGATACTCTTTGGGACTCAGATATGTGTTTTGGACCGTAAGACTTAATCATTAAGAGCTTAATGGAAGAAATGGCTTAATGAAGGAGTACACTGGGCGTACAAGCCAGTAAGCGCAGTGTACAATCCATGTATCGAGTACGCATAGCGTACTGCTGAGTACGCCCCGCGTACTCAATCAGTGTGGGCTTCACACCTTTTGGGCCTCGGTTGGGCCACTTCATTGGACTTTATTGCTTTGGACCTTTTGGGCTATCTGAAATCAAGCTTTTGGGCTAAGGAAATTTTAGTGGGCTTTTGGGCAAGGCCCATATGGGGGTTGGGCCCAATTTGTAAAATTGGGCCATAAGTGGGCCTTAGTGGATCATTTGGTTTTGGGCCTTTTTGGTTTATGGGTTTGGGCCTCAGTTTTGGTTCAAGTTAGGCTAGGGGTAAAATGGTCATTTTACCCCAAGTATAGATTACTGGCTATAGATTGGAACCCAAGTGTTAATTGGGTGTTATTTTGTACTGATAGCTCGGGGAGTCGTCAGGGCAGCAACTAGAGATTTCTTTCAGTGATCTTCAACATTCTAGGTGAGTTTCCTAACCGGGTTTAGCGGGTTTAAGGCACCAATGCTAACCCTTATTGATTATGCTAGGATGCTAGGAGTCTGCGTGACCCTTGCATGTGTTATGTGCTACTATGTATACCGGGCGGGGCTCGATGCCAGACGAGGCCTTAGGACTGGAAGATATGCTAGTGTTTATGATCATTATATGTGATTGCATGATTATATGAGATAGATTGTATGTGTATAGCGGGTGAGGCCCAGTAACAGGCTAGGCTTGAGAATAACATATCTGTAAACCGAGTGGTGCTCGATGTCGGGCGAGGCCCGATGCCGGGCGAGGGCTAGTATGTGATTTATTATGTATGGTATGGGGTAGTTTGGGGAAATCACTAAGCTTTGTACTTACAATTTTCAGTTTATGTTTCAGGTACTTCCATTGGCAAGCGGAAGAGCTCGGGTGACTGCATTGCACACACCACATGGATTCTGCACTTGATATCTCACTTTGATTTTATGATATTTGATACACTTTTTTTATTTGGGATGTAAGGATAATGATTGGAATACTATTTTACTTAAATTAAAATGAACTTTTTCGATCATGTTTTTGGGATGTTACAGATTTTGTCTTTGGGATGATTTCTTGTGTGATTGTGCCTAATATTTGTGAGGTTTTTTTGGCAAATGTGGAGTTTATAAGTTCACACATTCCTTGTAGTTGGTAATATTGCCTACTTGGAGGCCTCTATTTTAGTATGATTGTCAAGTAACCGTAATTACTTCACTTGTATTGGCCATGGTGTGCATTTAGGGCAATTTCTCAATTCGCAATGGAGCAATCCAAACTTCCTAACAATTCAAGGAATCCATGCATGTTTGCATGATGAGCATACAATTTTCCAATGTCATTGTAAGTATGTTACATAATTATTGTGGACTGTACAACCTAAGAACATATTTGCAAAATTTGTTAAGACTATATCGAGCAGTAAGCAAAGACATTTATAAGATTTTCATCCAATCCATCGGATGGGGTGTCATATGCTATCATATGAAGTGTGGTTGTGTGTTTGTGTAATGGACTAAACCCTAGTTTAGATATTGAATCTAAATGTTGTTTTGAAAAATAGACACGTTTTCGTCAAGTTTTAGACTATATGTTGAAATAAAGTTTTGTGCATTAGAAACTGTCATAAAAAATAGTCCCCCGTGAAAAATCGCATGTTCGTCAAAGTAGTCACACATCAGATGTTGGTGGAAAACTTCATGGTCTCTCTATATATATTTTCGTTTTTTACGCATCGCATTGCTTAGATTATGACAATTTCTAATACATTTCGGCTTCCGCATTGCTTAAATTATCGATCGTTTCCTACAATGCTTTAACAATGGCTATCTAATTTTCATTTATTTTTATTCCATGGTGCAGAGAACCAAAATGACATAGTTTTTTGCAAGCTATCCCGGCGAATCGTTGTTAGCATGCCACGCGGCGATCTGCGTGAGATATCTATCCCAACGACGATCACGTGGCGATCCGAGTGAGATATCTATCCCAACGACTTGTCGTCGGTACAACTTTTTAATTTTTTTGTCAAAAGAAGGAATGTCGTCGTTTATTTAAGCCCTATACCGACGACTTGTCGTTGACATAGGGTTTTACCATAACAGAATTCCAGTCTGTCGTTCATTTATGGACCTACTCGACGAGTTGGCTACTCCAACTCGTCGTGTAGAGGCAGGTTAGCCCGCATGCATTATTGGACCTACTCGACAAGTCGGAGGGTCCTGACTTGACGAGTAGGAGCAGGAAAATGAAGCCCTAATTTCCAGGGCCATTAGCCTCCACCAATCCCCCTTACCATCCCCCTTGAGCTCAAAAAACCCTAATCACGATTTTACTCCATTTTGTGTGTTAAGAAGCTTGGAAGGTGAATTTGTGGAGAGGACTTGAAGTCTAAGGAGCTTGGAACAAGGAGAAGCCTTTGGATCTGAATTCTACTTCATCTTGGCATCATCTGGAAGGTAACAAGTCGTAAACTTGACTTCTCTCTAGCTAGATCTCTCCATGCTTAAGTTTAGGGCCATTTTTAGGATATATGTGAACCATTTCGGGTATTGGTCATGATCTGAAGTTGTAACTTCAGATCTGGACTCCTCTAAGTCCATATAGCCATAAAGTTGTTAGATTTAGCAAGCTTGGGCCCTTCTCTTTCGGTTAAACCTTTTCTCTAACTTGGTTTTGGCATCTAGGACCATGCATGCACGTAAAGTTTGCATCTTTACGTGGAAACCATGCCCTACGAGGTTAGATCTGCATTTTGGAGCTTTGGGGTAGCTTTAAAACGTCTGAATGAGAATATACTGAAGGGACTTGACGAGTTGAAGGTTCAACTCGACGAATCCGATGAAGATTAGCCGTTGTTGGTTTCTGCATGAACTCAGCGAGTCAGCGAGACGACTCGACGAGTCAGTTAGGGTTTTTTCGACTTTTGGACACGCATGGACTCGACGAGTTCTGTGGAAAATCGGCGAGTCAACTAGGGTTTTCACAGTTTCTCGAGTTCTGGAAGGACTCGACGAGTCAATGAACTGCACTCGACGAGTTGCGTCAACATGGATTGTTGACCTTGACCGTTGACTTTGACTTTGACCAAGGGTTGACCAGTTTGACTTCTGGGGGTATTTTAGTAAATTGGGAATTTATGGAAGTGGTCCTATCATGAATATAGTGTTGGATTAGGTGTCTAAGCCCATAACTATAATTGGTATGTACTTGACACGAGAGTAACATGGTCCATTTGGGTTGCCTTCACCAGAGTAATTTGATAAGATGGACTTTTTAGAAGAGGTTATTTGTGATTTATTAATATATTATAAGTTCTAATATATTAATATGAAATCATATTATTTAATTATTATTGATCAAGAATTAATTTGGAATTAATTTAGTGATCAAAAGAGACTAATTAAATATACGGGGACTGATTAAGTAAATCAATAGTGTGGGCCAATCATCCATGGTTATTTAGGATGGGCTAAACCAATATGATAGTCCATGAGCCTAAGTAATATGAAGGGTCATGTGAATTAGGGTTTGCATGGATGTAACCCTAGACTTTGCCACACTATAAAAGGAACCCATAGTCACAAAAAATTGGCCCCATGCATTCTAAGAAGAGTGATAAACGATTTTGTGTGCAAGTAGCCTCTCTCTCAAGTCCTCCTTTGTTCATGGTGTTTGTGAACCATTTGAGACATCACATTTGTGGTGCTATGTTCTTAAAGGCCAAAACCACAAGCTACAACAAGAGGTAATTCTATAACTCACTTTTATGTTGTTTATGTCAATTGTATGCTAGTTGTAGGCTTTATGCTTTGGAAACAACATTGCATGTATAATTAGAGAAAACATAGATCCAAAGCATTTAGGGTTGTATGTGCACCACAAGATGCTGTAATATACAAAACCCAACAGTGGTATCAGAGCCATGGGCTGTTTTCTATTATATTGATGATGTTGTATAATTTTCCAAAGCTGAAAAACTCGTCTGACAGCACCTACTCGACAAGTACATGCTTGGACTCGACGAGTAGGATGAATTTTTCCTCGAACTCGATGAGTCCATAGTTGGGCTCGACGAGTTGGATGATCAGACAATAGTTTTTCGGGTTTTTTGGCCTGTTTTGGATTAGGATCATTACCACAAAATGTTTTAGTTCATAAAATTTGATTTTGTTGGTATGGTAATGATTATACTCATCCAATAAAAAGATAATTGTCAAAATTTCAAGAATTTGTATTAGTTTATATAATAGGCTAATTTCTTGTAAATTGTTGATAAGAATTGTCTTGACTTATGAGTTTAACTAGATCATAGATAAATTATATGATAATTTTTTATTTGTTAAAATATTGATCTAAATGTTCTTTAAAGTCCTCCATAACTTGTCCTCAAGTTATGAAACATGAATTTTTTTTCCATAAAAACCACATTAAACACATAAGTTATGGAAATCAAAGGTTTTTCAAGAGTTACAAAATTTGCCTTTAATTTATGAACCCAAGAGTTACACCTTTTTAATTATAAGAGTTTCTTAATTTGAGACTTTACAAATACAAAAACTTGCCCTCAAGTTTTTGTATTTGTAAAGTCTCAAATTAAGAAACTCTTGTAATTAAAAAGGTGTAACTCTTGGGTTCATAAATTAAAAAAAAATTAATTAAATAATTTTTAATTTTGAATTTTTATATTTAGAACCTTGAAGTATTTGAGTAGTTCAAATTGCACCTTATGGACTTTATTAAATTAATTAAAGTGTTTAATTAAAAGATAATTAATAATTCCATAATGACATGGTTTATGTTTAATTAAATTAAGAGTATAATTTATTAAAAAATTAAACCACCAAGTATTTTAAAAGTTTAAAATACACCCTTATACTATTATAATATTAAAAGTTTAATAATTATATATATGTATAAGACAAGTCAGTCTTACCGTTAGTAGGCCTCATTCACGAAGCCGGTCTATAAGGGGGTATAAGGTTGTTGGCTATAAAATGGTGGTTTAATGGGTGTCCACTCTCACCCACCGCTTCCTTGACTGGTGGAGGATCGTTAGCCGAACGAGTAGGATAGGACATTAATTCTCATTAAAAGTATAATGAAAATACCAAATAACTAAACACTTATAAATTCCCAATCTTAGTTACTTAGGAAAATGTGAATTTGGTACTAACCCATGAAATTGCACTTTCCACCTTGTTAAGTAATTAGTAGAGCGTGTGTGGTAAACTGACACACTAATCTGGGACTGACAGTGTGTGTGGCAAAGGGTAGCTTGATGTTAATCATAGATCAATGGAGCATGTGTGGTTAACCAGCACATTGATTAGGTGATCACATTTGCATGGTTATTCATACCTTGTTTGTGATCCTCGGCATCCCAGTCACAACCCTGAAGGGCATACTCGAGATTTAAACATGTCATTGAAAAGTTCAATGAATCTCAAAGAATCTAGGAAGTTCATTTCATTTAAAACTTAATAATAAGTTTTGTTTTTCATGGTGGAAATTGGTAAATCGTCATTTACCTACCTTCAAATATTTTGCAATTGGATTATGGCATCCCTCTTCCGAATTGTAAAATATTGTGCTGGGTCCTAGCCTTAATATTTCATTTGGGTGTTATATTAAGGACTTAAACCAACTAACTTAAAATTTTCCCTCGTAGATGTCTAGTTCAGACAACTATGGTCTTCCCAAACCTTTTGGAAAAAGCTTTCCTCTTGAAGATGATGTTACACGATTGGATCGTGGAAATGGAAATCATGCTTCACTTCCTCCACCACCTCCAATAATTCTCCCTAACCCACAAGTTCAACGACTCGAAAGTTCAAGGTCACTCAAGCCCTATTGGCTAGGAAACACCAAGATAGAAGGTATGTGTGTGCACATGTCTTGGAGATGAAGTCACAAATTGACAGGTTGGGAATGTTGGGTGTCGAGAAAGTTGGTTGTTGACTTGGTTCTTCAGTCACTACCTGAGTCATATAGTGAGTTATTTAAGGACTACTATATGGGAGATCATGATATGACCCTTATTAATCTAACATATTTGCTAATTGTTGTTGAATCAACAATGATTTGGTGCACTGGTCAAGCAAATTTGATTGGAAGATCTACTTCCCAAACTTCCATGGAAATTGAAAATGGTAACATTAGAAGTCCAGAAAAGCTTTCTCTTCCCAGTGGAAAGGGATCGGCCATGGTCAAGTCATTTGACCAAATGGTAAAGAGAAAGGCTAAGTCTGAGATAGTCCCGTGCACCATCCCAAGGAGTCCATATGTTTCTGTTGCCAAAAGAAGGGGCATTGGTTACGAAGCTGCCATATTTACCTGAAAGACCGCAAGGATGGTAAAGTCAAAATATTTGACTCTACTTCAGGTAAGCCCACTATCTAACTCTATTAAGTTCCTATTTGGAGAATCTTAATACATTATGTAATGTAATTACATTTTGATATTTTGTAGGATCGAAGAAAAGAAAGGAAGTTTAAAGGAAGAGTAAGTTGATTATGATCGTGAAGAGATGGATTTCGATTGCATGGTTCGATGATCAGAATTTTGAGCTGCTGCTTAAGAGTTATGATAGATTTCTTAGCAATAGATAACAAATAGTTTTGATTTGTATTTGCATTGTAAGGACAAGTTTTCTGCACTTTTATAAATAAAGAAAAAAATTAGTTTTTTGTCTTATTTTAAGTTTCCTTACAATGGCATTTATGAAAGTTGTTGTTTATATGTTTCCATTGATAGCAATATTGGATAATGGATTTGATTCTTTCATTTGTGGTAGTGTCAAGATTTACCAAATAAGGAAAGATTCTCATCCCCGAAGTTTTAGTTGGATAGAAACTTGGAATCATGCAACGTGTATTGTGTGATGAATGAGAACCTTCGTCTTTGGGAAATCAAGACTAATTCCTTGTTCACATGTATATGTGAGTCAAGTGAAGGACTAGGGGATTGTGTACACTTGGTTGTGCGTTGGTCAGTTCCACCACAAAGATCGATAAGACTATTCATCATGATTTACTATTAGTTTAGTAAATATGGTTATGCTTACAAGATTAGGTATAATTCTGAAACATTGGAAAAGTTTCAATGTAAGGCAGGACAAATAAGAAGAATCAAATTAGGAAGAAAGATAAAAGTTTCTTTAATCTGAAAGGATGGGAGAGTACTTGAGTATCGTTTTTTATGATCATCTTAATGATTATGAAACCACATCATAATTGATCCTCTAAGGACATCTTAGTGCATTCGTATGGCTAAGAAGAGAATCGTGAATTGTTGAAATGGTTAAATCAAAAGGTGAATAATACTTCGTTCCATAATCGAGCCTTGAGTGACATAATATTAAGAAAGGTTCATAACACTTATCAAATATATAGAGAAATGTTTTCTACTCTTGTACATTTGAAATTGGTAAGTTGTGATGTTTTGGGTAAGACAAAGACGAACTAAGATAAATTGTGTGAAGTATTTGTATTGATAAGAAACCGCACTAACTCTTGAATATTTGTTTGTTAAGGAATGTTTCTTGACAAGAGAATATTATATGTCAAGAGGATAGTGGGAGTCTTAATGATCTTGAATAGTTTCAAGAACTAATCAAGAGTAAACCTATTGTTAATCTCTAGCACGCGACTTGAGGTTTGTAACCTATCGTGTTGACATACTCTTGTTTCTGCGGCCATTCCAGTTAAAGTTGACTATGCATGTGAGTTCTATGAGTTCTCAATTTTTTACATAACAACTTGGAAGCAATGGTAGGCCCTTATGCTGCCAGGTGGCAAGAAATTAAGAATGAACAAGTTTAGTCCATATGAGTTTGGATTTGTCACTAACCTTGTCTTGTGATTATGGTTTTGACAAATTCACATGGATAGGAACACATACACCATAAAAATCTAAATGTCATAAGGTTTCTCTCAAATTCATGAAAATGATTGTGAGTAAACGCTTGCACTAAGTAGATTTTAAGAAGATAGCATTTGTGATATTTGCATTCTCAAATTCGATTATGATTATGACATCCCTCTTCATAGTTTGAATTGTGAGAAATGGAAAATAGTTTGAACATTCGGAACTTATTGTAGTAAGTTCTGAATACTTTAGACACACATGTGAGCTATCTAAGGAAAGTTGTATGAGTTTGAGAAGCCTATATAAAGTTCTCGTATCAAAAATCTGAACTTTTGTAAGGAAGTCAATAAGTATTGATTTCTAGAAGTCCAGCTGATTTCTGGGTACAAGTCAAAGCTAGTGGGAGCATAAGTATTATGCTAGTAAGATAATAATTATTATGCTAGTGGGAGCAAAATTATTATGGTAAGTGTTGTGAGTTAGCAATGTTAATTATAGAAAACAAAAGTTTATGTTGAGAGAAAAACTTGAGAAACACACTTGAACAAACGTTAGAACAAGTGTATATATTGCGGAATAGAGTTTATCTCAAAGGATCTAAAAGCTCAACAATAATAGTAATAAGTTAGAGTTAGATAGTTAGATAATTTGGTGCAGAAATATAAGGAAATATAAATGACAACATATATTATATCAAGTAAACACTTAAGGTTATTCTTAACAAGGAATGCATTCAAACCAAGTTAGTAAGTGAGATCAAGCTTAGTGATTAAGTCAAGATTGCCTTGCTCCGAAGGAGAGATTATGTTTCAGTTTGTATTCTGAAGTGTTTGAAGAGTAAGAAGGAGATGAGAGACTAAGTTATGAATAACACGAGATATGATATTCAAGATGTGTAGTTGCTTTTTTTGTATTAAAGAGAAAGTACTCTATTTATAGAGACTTCGAAGATTACAAAACTTCTATCTGTCTACTATGACCATGCAAGGCACACTGGATAAAAGTAAGTACTTAACTAAAAACAGATAAAGAACTAAACTAAGAGTTGATGACATGATTGCGGTTGCTGAACTTCACTTCGGATGAGATAGAGTGTATAAACAAGAATTGGCTGCAGATCAGAGATGGCTACGGTTGGATAAAGTTTAAGAGGATCACTTTATGATTCAACAATTTCCCCCTAAGTGACCTCTTCAACTTTTCTTTCATGTGTTGAGCTTGAGGAACTTGATGAGAATCCACCAGAACTTCCTTACTTCTCCAAGCCAGATGATCCTTCTTGAAATCTCAAACTTGACTTTAGCAGTTGTATGTTTTGATTTGTTAACTGCGGCTTCAGTAACTTCAAGTTGCTTCCGGGTGAGACGATGCATGGCAGTCATGGGAATGAAATATTTAGTTTCATCATTTTTGCGTTTGAAGATGACTCCAAGATCTGGGTATTTTGTTGCTCCAAGAGATCTTTCTTGAAATCCTTCTGTCAGTATTGGGGCCGGATCGAGAGGTGGAAGGTTAAACTTCTGAGCAAGTGCGGTGTGAATGTATGCATCAATTTTTGCAAAATCGCAAATAGTTTCTCTCAGAAACATACTGGCCCTTTCAAATGCAATTTTCATCTTGGGATTCTTCTCTAACTTGTTTTGAAAAACCCTTGCTATTAGAAAGATTTCCTCTGGGTTCATGCAAGGAAAATCAGCTTGGGTTCGGACATAGTCCTGATTTCTTCGGGTGAGAGTGTACTGGATGAAGTCAGCTTTCATGAATTTCCGAGGCTTGAAGTTCTTGACTGCCGTGGGCCTGTCATTCGACCAGATTTTCTCAATTTCAGATCCATGCTTGGCATGAAATCTGTTGAATATTTCAAATTCTAAGGGCAGCCTCTTGTCATCTGGAAGACTGCAGTCAAATGATTCAAATACTGTGAAGTATTTTGCATTGGGAGAGATGGGAATGTCCCAATAACCGTCATGAAGAGGTTCAGCAAACGTGAGATAGGGTTTGTAGTCATCGTCGAGTAATCTTTTATGGGGATTGATCCAGGAGTTGATGAGGGATTCATCCATAGTAATGTCAAAGCCATTTTCCCTCCAGATCAACTCGGCAGACTTAGTTCATCTCCAGTCAGATTTCTTTTGTTTAGTTGCGGGGGAGTCAGAAGAATGTTCTGATGACATGTAAGAGGCTAAGTTTTTGAAGTGAGGGGGAGTCACCGGTCGCTTGGGAGAGGGATTAGTTTTATGAACTGTTTGTTGTGGTGGTGACTGATGGATTGAACTATTTTGAGGAGATGGTTGCGGTGAGGGTTGAGGAGTTGGAACTTTTTCTTGAATATTTGGATGGCTGAGATTTGTTTGCGGGGGAGATTTGTGATGTTAGAGAGAGATGCGATCTGAATTGTCATGGTCTTCACTTCCCCCTCTTGAGGAATGCATAACTGGTGCTTCCTCAAGCCATTGCTTAAGACCATCAATTTTTTCACAAACTTCATTGAATTGAGCCTGGAGAGCATCAGCCAGTTGTTGATTGTTTGGGATTGCGGTGTTGAAGAGCAGCCGATGAATCTCCTTGGTGAGGTGTAAGATTTCTGGGCCATGAAAGTTTGATGATAATGAGCGTCGTAGACTGTTGATTGTTGACTGCAGAATAGAAATGGTAGACTCATATGCATTATGAGTTTCATCCACAAGCTTTTTCGATTGAGTGCACTGATCTGCAATTGTGGCTTAAAGTTCAGACTTGATTGCTGATACCTTCGAGATGAGACGCTCTACAGTTTCCAGGAATTTCTGATGATCAGCTTTACGATTGTTATCCAGGGCTCAAATACCCATTTCAACCTTGATAGATATTCTCTCAGTAGCTAGGCGTTCTCTGGCTTCAACTCTTTCGATCCTTTCAATGAGGGACTACGGTCCATGCATGTCCTCAGGTTGCGATTGAGTTGGCTTGACAGCAGCAAGAATGTAATCAACTTTAGCTTGCAAACTCAGAAATTCTTTTCTTGAAACAGTAACCTTCTTTTTCTTCTTCTTCTCCTTGGGTTTGGAGGTGGAGTGTTGAGGGCCACTCGATTCTTCTTCCTCATCAAAAACCATGAAATCATCAGAGGGATCAGGTTGGTTTACCTTATTTATTTCAATGTCATCATAGCCAAAGGTTGGTCTGGAACTGACTTCAAAGGCGGTTCCATCTTCCTGAGATTCTCGAACAGTTGTAGTTGGAGGGTGTTGAGATGGCCCGGGACCACCAGGATTTGTTTGAGTATTGCAGATCGTTTCGGCCATTGCGGACATCCATTCTTGCACTTTGAGAATGGTGGAAACAGTGTTCGCGTTGTTGATTGCATCCACCCAATACTTTGCCATGGTCTCAATCTCCTTCAGTTTCTGTTGAAGTTGTTTGGTTTCTTGATCCTTCCTTGCATGAAATGCCCTACGGAAAGCGGCATACTTCTTGATCTCTGATTCAGTAATTGGCTTTTAGCGATTCCAAGAGTCATCAGAATCATTTCTGTCAATTCCTTGAAAACGCACCGAGGTGTCCCTCGGGTTCACGGATCCTTGCACATTTGTGTTCACCGTGCCTAAACCACCTGTAAAATATGTAAGCAGAGTAGGATTTCCGGAGCTTCCTTGGTCTCCTTGACCCGTGGTCAAGTTTGGCCTCGGCTCCGTTCTGGCATGGGCTGAAGAATTGCCCTGCAGTTGGGAAGGTGTATTGAGTGTTTGGATTACAAAATCTAGAATTGAGCGCAACTCCTGTTCCTCAAAGAAATGCAGTTTGGAAGCCCTGGAGACCTTAGGGCGAGATGTACCAATTAAATCCTCTTGGGATTTTGCTGGGGGTGAGTCTCCACGTTTAGATGAAGCAGATACACTTATTGTATTTGAGTGGCTATGGATGGTTGTAGCGAATGGGTCCGCGGCCATCCCAAGGACTACCGAAGCCTTTTGATCACGCATTTGGCTAGGGGATTTGGTTTTCCTTTTCTTGAGAATAGCAATTGGTAAGGAGTCATCATCATAATCACTTACAAGTTGCATAGATGAGGATCGATTGTGATCTGATTCGTTGTCTGAAGACACTACGTGTTTGAGCTTCCTTTTCTTTGATTGTTCAGCCTTCTTTGGGGCTTTGCTTTTCTTTGGTGTAGCATGTTTCTTAGCAATATTGTGGGGGCCTTTCTTGGATGAGACCAAATGCTTGAGTCTTTTGGACAAGGGTAAGTGTGATAGAGTAGTAGAAGATGGAGCTGCGGTACTCTCTGGATTGGTTGGGACAGTAGAGGCTAATATATTCTGACTGGGGAGAGGCAGGGTAGAAAGGTATGGGTCAATACCTTCTGCAGCCTCCATATGATCTGTGACTTCTTTGGTCTTAAGTCCAATGGTAGTTACGATGTGAATTGGTAAATGTCTGATTGGGCCAAAGATAGATTGATCTTTAGAGGGTGCATACCTTCTGAGATCACGAATGATAAAGAAATTGATGTCGTTGCCCATGCTAATCATGGCGTCGGAGTGAAGATCAGAAATACAGAGAGTCCAAAATCTTGCAAATGTGAGCTCTGTGGGGTTTTCTCTTGGACTTTCCTTAGGGATGTACTGAAGGAAATCATCCCATAGGATTTGACCGTAGTTGACATCATGGCCTGTGAAGATGCTCCATACTAATTCCAACAATTTGAGGCCCATGTTGTCTGTGCCTCCGGTTCTACCTGGGAGACTGCGGATCATAAAGTGACACACAAACTGCCATACCACAGGCAGCTGGTTCTTCTTGAACTCGCCTATTCCCTTGAACTTCTTCTGGTAGCCCATTTGATACAGAGTTGAGAGAATGTCAGTCATGCTTGGAGAGAAGAAGTTGGTTGAAGGATGCACCAAAAGATTGATTGCAGAGAGGAACTTGTCTTTGGTCAAGATGACTAAAGAATCATCCACCAAGTTCAGATGAACTTGTAGGTTATTGAGTGGACGGTACGCCGAGAAGGCACATTTGAATAAAGTTGAGAGTGGAACCACATCTGTGAATGAATCGAAAGGTCCAAAGAATGGATGATTGGGGATGAACTTGATCATGAGATGGATTGAGTCATTGTAGAAAGAGTGATCATCGAATACTGCCCTAAAATTGCTAGATGCAATTAAAGGCGACTGATTCCTTGTAGCAGAGTCGGAACCGGTGGGTTGAACTGAGGCAGATGCCTTAGATTGCTTCTTGGAGATACCAGACTTCACCATTTTGAAAAAATATTTGAAGAACTTGCAGAAAAGTTAATTGCAAGAGGATGAAGAAGATGAAGTTCGCCTTAGAGATATCAGAAAGCGTAAAGCTTTCCTGGGGAAGAAAAAAGGGTTTTATAGTGGCGGATTCCAAAAGATTATAGTTTTTACCCTAATGAGAGCGATTAAAGGATAAAAACCTTTGAGTTTTTTTTTTGTTTTCTTCATTTAAATTAAAAGAATCATTATCAGTTATAAAAAGAAAAAAAAATAATGAAAGTTTTTTTTTGAATTTATTTTGAAAATGGCATTTAATGAAATGTCAGGCCCTGTTTCCCACGTTGGGAGAACGTGTGGTGTGGGTGAAAGTCTGTTGAATAAATGTGGAATTTGTAACGGATTTGACATTTTGGGGTAGGGGGAAAAGACAGTTTAGGGAAAAAGATTTCTTAAAAGATTTCTTTTATGGGAAACTGATTTAATTTGGCATCACACCTAAAATAGGTCTGACAAAAGGTTTATTAGAGAAAGGAACTGAAACGATTGTGTGTAACGAATGTTTTTTTGAGAATGTTTTTCTTATTTAATGAAGGATCATTAAATAGCACACAACGTTCAAAATAATTATGAAGAAAAAAAAGGTTCATTCAATCGTGACTGAGAATTGATCATTTGTTGCAACGTAAGACATCATTACGGATGGAATCATCCCTGCGGTAGATGGTTATATGACTGCGGTAGAAGAAAGCTAAGAGAGAAACACTAGATCAAGGTCAGAACTAACAAACAATAAGGACCTGAAAAATATAAGTATGATATATGGTTGCGGTACATAAAGTATACTGTAGAACAGAGTCTATACTGCGGTACACAAGATATACTAAAACTATATATGATAGATATATTAAACTAGGACCGCAAAGGAGACCAGTGAAGGTCTGTGGTACCTATCAATTCAGAAAGAATTGTGGGTCCGGATTCATCATTCCTAACATTTGTAAGAAACTGTTGCGTTTTGTAGAGTCAAGTGCCTTTGTGAATACATCAGCAATCTCTTCATGTGTGTTAACAAAAATTAGTTTAATGTTACCTTTCAGAATGTGGTCTTTAATGAAATGATACCGTAGTTCAATGTGCTTTGTCTTAGAGTGATGAATAGGATTGTGAGAAATCGCTATAGCACTCTCTGAGTCACAGTAAATTGGTATCTGCAGCATCCTGTATCCGTAGTCCATAAGTTGCGTTTTCATCCACAGGACTTGTGAGTAACAGCTGGTTGTGGCCACATATTCAGCTTCTGCGGTAGACAATGATGCACAACTTTCTTTCCTTGATGACCAACTGACGAGTCTTCCACCCAGAAATTGACATCCACCAGAAGTGCTTTTCCGATCTAGTTTACATCCGGCATGATCCACATCAGTGAATGCTTGTAAGCTGAAGTCGTTCCCGGCGGGATACCAGAGGCCAAGAGCTTTTCTACCCTTTAAGTATCTGAGAATCTGCTTTGTTGCGGTCATATGTGATACTTTCGGATCAATTTGGTATCTTGCGCATACGCCTTTCGCGAAGACAATGTCTGGTCTACTTGCGGTGAGGTACATCAACAAACCAATTATTCCTCTATAAGTTTTGTGGTCTACTGATTCTCCGGAAGGATCAGTAGAAATCTTATATCTGAAGGCCATAGGGACCTTGGCCGAGGAACAGTTGTCCATTGAGTATTTCTTTTAAGCAGCTCAGAGGTGTATTTCTCCTGATGGATGAATATCCCTTGAGGGACCTGTTTGATTTGAAGTCCTAGAAAGAAGTTAATATCTCTATTCATGCTCATTTGAAATTTGTTGGTCATGAGCCTTGCAAATTCATCCACCATCCCCTAATCTGTAGATCCGAAGATGATATCATCCACATATATTTGTACAAGCATAAGGTGATTACCGTTCGCTTTTCTAAATAAAGTGGGATCAATCACTCCTCTTTTATATCCATAAGTGACAAGAAACTTCGAGAGAGTCTCATATAACGCCCTTGGTGCTTGCTTGAGACCATAAACTGCTTTTTCAAGCTTGTAGCAGTGATTTGAGAATTCATGACGTTCGAAGCCCGGAGGTTGTTGAAGATAAACCTCCCCTTTCAATTCACCATTTAAGAAGGCACTTTTTACATCCATTTGATGTACTCTGATGTTTTTATGAGCTGCATACGCTAAGAAGATGCATATGGCCCCCATTCTGGCTACAGGGGCGTATGTTTCGTCATAATCAACACCTTCAAGTTGACTATACCCCTTGGCAACTAGCCATGCCTTGTTTCTGACGACCGCACCAGATTCATCCAACTTATTCTTGTACACGCATCTAGTACCAACAACAGTGTGACCTTGCGGCTTTGGAACGAGTTACCACACCTTGTTTCTTTCAGATTCTGCCAGCTCTTCTTGCATTGTTGTTATCCAGTCGGGCTCCATTAAGGCTTCTTTGATCGTTAGGGGCTCAACTGAATACATAAACGTTGCATAGTGGCAATGGTCAGATAAATCTTTTGAAGATCGAGTTTGGATACCTGCTGATGGATTTCCAATGATTTGACCCGGTGGGTGGTCCTTGGTCCATACATGTAGACGGGGTTGCAGATGGTCAGCGGCTGCAGTGGAAGGAATTTCCTCCATATCAAAAGATTTTGTGGTTGGGGACGGCAGTTCCCCGTGGACTTGAGAGCAGCCCGTAGAATTATCTTGGACTGTTGGAGCTTGATCAACATTTTCTTGAGTAAGTGGAAGAGGTTCCCCCTGGGTTGCAGATGGGAGTTCCTCCAGAACCTGAGAAGGTTCCCCTGGATTGTAGAGAGAGTGATAATCCTAGGATCTGTTCTTGTGTCAATGTTCTCTATATTTTCATCATCTGAGTCTGAAGAGACATTTGATGGAAGAGATCCTCTGCGGAGAGGAACCGGAGCAACGTCTTCAAATACTAGAACCTCGATGGTTGTCACTTGCTCAGGAGTGGAGCTTTCCCCCTCAACCGGTGAGGTGGAAGTATTGAGTGACGCTTCATCGGATAGAGTAGGTCCAGAAACTTCGGCATGCTGTTGTTGAGCTTCCGGGGACACAAGAACTTCGGATAAGTTAGCAGTCTCTACGGGGTCAAAGAGATCATCATAGTTGACTTCAACTATGTTTAGTGGACCCGAAGAGGCAGGAATATCACTTTCCATGATGGCTTTGGTTTCTGTTGACGGAGCAGTGCTATTACGGACATAATAGTCATCGAATTTGACATCGAAGCTTTCGACTATTAATCTCGTGCGTCTAATGAGAACCCTATAGGCTACCTTGTTTGTTGAGTAGCCAAGAAAAATGCCTTCATCAGACTTCGGTGCAAACTTGTTAAGATGATCTTTGTTGTTGATCACAAAACATCTACACCCAAAGATGTGGAAGAATTAGACATTTGGTTTGCGGTTGTTAAGGCCCTCATACGGAGTTTTACTGAGACGCTTGCAAACAATGCCTTAGTTTTGAACAAAGCATGATGTGGCCACTGCTTCGTCCCAGAAGTAGAGAGGAAGATGTGCGAAGTTAAGCATAGATCTGGCTGCTTATACCAGAGTTCGGTTTCTTCGCTCTACTACTCCATTCTGTTGCAGTGTGTAAGGAGCAAAAAAATTGTGACTGATACCCTTTGAAACCAAGAAGCTGTTCAGAAGATGATTTGTGAACTCGGTTCCATTGTCACTGCGGATGCGGCGTACTGGAAACTTGATTTGTAGTTCGATCTCCTTGATAAAATTGATCAGCACCTGCGGTGTCTCTGACTTGAGTCTTAGGAAGAAAACCCATGTGAAACGAGTAAAGTCATCCACTATAACCAGTATGTATTTCTTGTGATGAAGACTGGCTACGGTAGATGGACCACAGAGATCAATATGTAAGAGTTCCAGTGGTTCAGAAATTGAAGAGTCGATCACCATCGGATGGCTTGCTTTTGATTGTTTGCCACACTCACAGGCTGAGTAGAGGGTATAATTGTGATATTTCAGAATGGGGAGACCTCGGACGAGTTCACCGGTAACAAGGTTGTTGATATAGCGAAAGTTGAGATGAGCTAGCTTGCGATGCCATAGCCAGCTAACTTCTGATACTACTTTGGATAGGAAGCACAGCTGCGGTTTCCCAATGATCATAGAGACGTCCAAAGGGTACATGGTACCTTCGGATTTGGATTTGATCAAGCAGGTGCTTCTATCACTTGTCATTATATAGTAGAACTCATTATCAAATTCAACCTGATGGCCTGTTTTACATAGTTCGCCTACACTGATGAGATTGTGTTTGGGACCTTCCACATAAGCAACCTTTTGGATAGAAAAATTTCCAGTAGTAAGAACACCATAACCTCAGATAATCCCATTCGCATTGTTGCCGAATGTGACTTTTCCACCGTTGCAAATTGGCCTGAAATCCCGAAGGTACTCCAACCTTCCGGTCATGTGTAAGGAGCAGGCACTGTCAATTAACCATTCTTCTTCTTGATCCTCCTTGCACATTGCCTGAGAATTACACGATTAGTTCGGGCACCCAAACGAGTTTGGAGCCCGAGGCAACATATGGTTTCTTAATTGATGCATGAAACGAGGTGGCAGGGACAGGTTTCATATCGATCTTTAAACCTAGTCCTGGGTGTTTGGAATTTTTTGGACTGTTGTGAGATTTAGAAAGTTACGAGGTTTTTGAAACGAACGATATTTGACATAAGATGAATATTGCTGACACTGACATTTGCATGTACACATTTTGTCTTTGACAATGACTTTTCGCTGAGTCAGCGGTCTGGATGAAGATGTAGTCTTATATTTGGTCCGAGAGGATTCAGATCTGACAGTGGTGCTATTGGATTTAGAAAAAGCATGTTTTGTAGTATTCAGAGCACATGTAAACTTCCTAGGATATGATTTAAAATGCTGAGGAGATTTTAAAAGTGTTGGAGTTGGTAAAATCCCTTTCCACTTTGGGTCATCTGAAGAGTATATTTGAAAACCATTACTGCGAAAAGACTTTACTTTCTTTTGGGTTGTGTCAGATGTTTTTGAAATGCTTTTAGAAACTGTACATTCCCTTTTGTTTGTTTTCTTGATTGAAGAGTTTTTTGGAAGATAATTTGAGAAAACAAGCTTTTATGGACTCTTAGACTTTGGAATTTTGACATGTTTCTTATTTTTTGAAAAGATTTCCCGATTTTTGCCACGAGATCGAATTTCCTCTTTTAAAACCTTTTTTCCTCGGTTTTTCGAGAACCGCAGTCATTGACATTAAGCTGCGGTTTCCTTGAAACCTTTAAAAATTTTCGAAAACGAGGACTTGATTCATCTGAACTAGAGAGTTCAGGATTTTGGGAGCATTGACCAACTTCAAAGTTTTCTATGGGTATTTCATGATGAATAGGCTGAAGGGTCACAGTGCTCTTGACTACAGTCTGCGGTAAGGAAGATTGGACTACCGCAGAGTAAGTTTGAGTCAGGACAGCTGATGGACACTTGATGATGGTCAGATGGTCTGATTGCGGTTTATGACTATTATTAAGATCTGAAACCAGTGGTGGAAAGTCCACAGAGACTTTGGTTCCTTCCATCATAATTTCTTCATCCACGACTGAAGAAGTATGAGAATTGGAATGGATTGTGCCACAGATAGGAGTTTGATCACTTGAGTGACTAGGAAATTCATGCATAATTTCCTCTATGACACAATTGTTACTTAAATTATGAATCTTACCAAAGTGAGCTCGAATGTCTTCGGGAAAGGTCTTGTCATTAATTGGGAAATGGAACTCTCGGTCAGGAGGGACATGGGACGATCCTTGTTGAATCGGGGTGAAGAATCCTGGGTAGAGTACCCATTTGACCAACCCCAATTGTAAGTATTGTCAATAGTTCCATTGTTAACAAGATTTTCGATGGCTTCACTTTCATTAAACAGTTTTTCTATTAAAAGATTCAAGCGTACAATTTCACTCTGAGCTAAATCTCTCTGATTAAGAGTTATCTCTAACTGTGTTTCACTTAACATCCTTGCATCTTTTTCTAACATTAAGTCCTTTTCTAACATAGCCATTTTGAGTTTTTTGTTGTCCAGTCGTCCTTTTATGTGAAACATCTCTTGGGACGCAATATTCTTTTCATCTAGAGCTTTGTTATAGTTTGTAAAGACGACAACACATGTGTCATTTAGATTGTCTAAGAAGGGTTGACAGCCATGCATGCTATAATTTAGAGTTTGAATCATGAGTTTTACCTGTTCGACGATGCTCAGAGTCCCATCCTTTGCCATATAGCAGTAATTCTTTTCCAGCTTTGTAGACCCATCCTCGTCCGCAGTTGCCATCATGCAAATCTTCCCTTTTCCTTTGTTGTTGCTGATATCTTCATCTTCATCCCCGGATGACCAAATCTGATGGTCTCTTTTCACTTGGGCTACATACGCCTTTGCTTTCTCTTTCTCTTCCATTTCTTGAGCCATTCTGAGATAGAATGCTCTATCCTTCACTACATTCGCTTTGCAGTCTTTGGCAAAGTGATTCTCCTTGTTGCACTTGTGGCAGATTACCACATCACCTTTATCTTCTAAAGAGAGACCGGAGTCAGTTGGATTGGTTGGCTTCGGTGCCTCTTTAGGCTGAGAATTCTGAGACTGCGGTGGTGGGTGAGTGTTTTTAGAGAAACGGGAATGATTGTTTTGAGAGATGAAGTTGCGGTTGTAGGGAGGTTTGTTATACTGCTGATTCTTACGGAATGAAGAGGGTGGTAGTCGATTAAACTGTTGGCTAATGAGAGCAATTGCATTCTGGAAATCTTCTTCATCATCATACTCTGAGTCTGCTTCATATGACTACGGAGGATTGTCATATGAGGTGGAGTATGATTGAGTGTGAGGAGTTTGAGCAACGAGAGCAAGTGGACCACCAAAATCTGGACAGTCTTTGAGTACGGTAGACTCTTGGGTTTGCAGTTCTCCATAAATCTTGTAAAGATATAGTGAATGGATTTTCCTATCTCCTTGAACGATCATATTTGCAGTCGTCCAGTGTCTTACCAAACCGTTTAGAAACTGTAGATTTGTTTCATGGTTGCTTCTAACAATACCAGCATTGGACAGCTTAGTGACTATCAGATTAAACCTCTTAAAGGAGTCTTCCAAACTTTCACCCGCATGAGCTTTAAAGTTGTTGAACTCATTGAGTGCAGTAGTAAGCTTTTTGTCTTGAGCTTGTTCAGTTCCTTCATACAGGTTTTTAAGAACATCCCAGATCTCTTTTGCAGATTTGCAATTTATGATAATGTCGAAGTTGTCAGGCACAACTCCACAAGAAATCTCATAAAGGCAATAGCGTCTTTTTCCATTTTGTCGATATCGTCTTTGGTGGGACGATTCATAGCTGGTTGACCTCCTCCTAATCTGACTGTAGCACCGTCGGTTTGTTGTACTGGAGTGAGAACAGGGACATGAGGCCCTTCTTCAACAGATCTCCAGATGTCTCTTCCAAGTCTCCTTAAGTATCTCTCCATCCCCTGAGACCAGTGATGGTATTCATTTGCCACCAGTATTGGTGCTCTATTCGAACCGCCAACACTGTTAGAAACGTTGAGAGATAATGCCTGTGCCATATTTCCTTGTTTTGAAAAGTTTTTTTTGTTGAAGAAATGAGCTTCAGTGGTATAGAAGGCTTTTTGAAAATCAGAGTTTTGCTTCAAAAGGCAACCACTTTGGCTCTGATACCAATTGTTGAGAGAAAAACTTGAGAAACACACTTGAACAAACGTTAGAACAAGTGTATATATTGCGGAATAGAGTTTATCTCAAAGGATCTAAAAGCACAACAATAATAATAATTAGTTCGAGTTAGATAATTAGATAATTAGGTGCAGAAATACAAGGAAATATAAATGACAGCAGATATTGTATCAAGTAAACACTTAAGTTGATTCTTAACAAGGAATGCATTCAAACCAAGTTAGTAAGTGAGATCAAGCTTAGTGATTAAGTCAAGATTGACTTGCTCCGAATGAGAGATTATGTTTCAGTTTGTATTCTGAAGTGTTTGAAGAGTAAGAAGGAGATGAGAGACTAAGTTATGAATAACACGAGATATGATATTCAAGATGCGTAGTTGCATTTTTTGTATTAAAGAGAAAGTGCTCTATTTATAGAGACTTCGAAGATTACAAAAGTTCTATCTGTCTACTGTGGCCATGCAAGGCACACTGGATAAAAGTAAGTACTTAACTAAAAACAGATAAAGAACTAAACTAAGAGCTAATGACATGATTGCGGTTGCTGAACTTCACTCCGGATGAGATAGAGTGTATAAACAAGAATTGGCTGCGGATCAGAGATGGCTGCGGTTTTATAAAGTTTAAGAGGGTCACTTTATGATTCAACAGTTTCAGTTCGCAAAGTTATATGGTTTGAAAAGTTGTTTTGCTAAAATTAAGGGAGAGGTATTCACACTTCATTTCAAATCTAAAAGCTTAGATTGAGATTTTAATCGAATTTAGTCATGGACATATGTGAATGTTATGTTTAAATGATTCAACATTAGGAAATTCTATATGTGGAAATATTATTGCGAAAGACTGGTAAAGTATCATGTCTTTATGTGAGACATTATGAATCGTATTCCATATGCTTCGGATATAGGATCGATTACATAAGCTATAATATTTATCTATTCTAATTTTCCATATGCCTAGGGCATTAAGAGGAAAAAGGGACTAGAACGAGATACGACTAAATTGGTTAAGCAATTCTCGAGGACAATCTGAGGTTTACCAAAGATTGGTTGCTCATTGACAGTTGGAAGTAAAGTGTAAATTTTGGAAGGACCATGTTGACATACTCTAAGAAGAGGTAACTCTTGTTCAAAAGTGTTAGTCAAAATGGGAATATGGAAATGTTTCCATAAGTGCAAGTTATTCTTAAATCTGTGTAAGATTAGAAAAATTAATGCAAGAAGGAGGTTCAAAGGAATGTACTTTGAATGTGAGACTTCGTTTCCACGGAATTGCTCTCCATTGGAGTATTTTGTAATGTCTGTTACCAAGTCTCTATGACTTTTGTGCATAGTCATTACAAGAGGATCATTGCATATAAGTTTAAAATATTACAGATTATAGCAAATGGCAAGAATTTGGTATTCTTACATTTACGATAAGGATTTGGAATTGTGAAATGAGTGTCATTGAAATGCTTTCAATTGATCTATTTCACAATGGAAGGACCATAGACAAACATAGTGTGCATGCTTGGAGCATGGCATAACTATTGTTTTAATTCAAGTATTAAGTTGATTAATCGAAACATTATAAAATGAATAATGTGTAATCAATATGGTGATTAAATAAAAGGTATTTTATTTATATTCATAAGTTCTGAGACCATATTGGATTCGATTATTCTTATGTTTCACTTTGCATGTTTTGACTTCCCGAATAACTAGGTTATTCAATTCATCCACAGTCGATCATACTTTGGAAGTAGGTATTGAAGCTAGACTGTCATGAATGGGTCTGTAGATTGTCTAAAGGCATTTAGACATAGCACAAGTTTGTTGCAGTGTTCATGAGTACTTCTGGAATAAGATTCGAGTATTGGATTAAACCCACGCTTATCTGAATCACTTCATGGATTTTATCACGAGTGATTGTGAGACGATAATATATTATATTCTTGAAACCAAGACATGTGAGTTGTAGTTTTCAAGTTGGTGACACATTGACATACGTAAACGCACCAGTAACTTGGTGTTATAAAACATATTGTTGTGTGTGCTTTGATGAGTAAGTACAAGCAAGCATTTGAGTCGAGGTTTATCTGTTCCTTTTACCCCATGTGGATAAAAGCAATATCTATGGGGCCCTCGATGATTTAGTGATGACAACCCTAAGTGCTTGGCCAAGCCTGGACTGATTTGATTTGTTCAATTAGTCGTTCGTCATAAACCGGAAATCGGGAAACAAGAAATGGATAGAGAGAATGATTATGATCCATGTCTCAGTCCATATGATATCATGTAGAATGGAGGAATATATGATCCCTTATCTAATGGACGCATTATTGACTAGCTCAGAGTTCGACAGCGGCTTTTAAGAGCTAAAATTTCTAGTCGGGTTGTGGAGTCGTACTTCCAAAAATTGTTATTAGACTTGTCCAAGTGGCAGACTGTTGGATTAGGTGTCTAAGCCCATAACTATAATTGTTATGTACTTCACCCGAGAGTAGCATGGCCCATTGAGTTTCCTTCACCAGAGCAATTTGATAGGATGGACTTTTGAGAAGAGGTTTTTTGTGATTTATTAATATATTTTATGAGTTCTAATATATTAATATGAAATCATATTATTTAATTAGTATTAATCAAGAATTAATTTGGAATTAATTTAGTGATCAAAAGAGATTAATTAAATATATGGGGACTGATTAAGTAAATCAATAGTGTGGGCCAATGATCCATGGTTATTTAGGATGGGCTAAACCAATATGATAGTCCATGGATAGTCCATGGAGGATTAACCCATGGCGCCTAAGTAATACGAAGGGTCATGTGAATTAGGGTTTGCATGGATGTAACCCTAGACTTTGCCACACTATAAAAGGAACCCATAGTCACAAAAGTCGACCCCATGCATTCTTAGAAGAGTGATAAACGATTTTGTGTGCTAAGTAGCCTCTCTCTCAAGTCCTCCTTTGTTCATGGTGTTTGTGAACCATTTGAGGCATCATATTTGAGGTGCTAACTTATTAAAGGCCAAAACCACAAGCTACAACAAGAGGTAATTCTATGACTCACTTTTATGTTGTTTATGTCAATTGTATGTTAGTTGTAGGCTTTATGCTTTGGAAACAATATTGCATGTATAATTAGAGAAAACATAGATCCAAATCATTTAGGGTTGTATGTGTACCATAGGATGTTGTAGTATACAAAACCCAACATATAGGTGGTGGAGTTCGTGGGTGTGATTCGAGAGTTTGATCTTAGCACTACAGTTCGACATTTATGAGGTGAGTTCTTCTCACTATATCAACAGGGTCTAAGGCACCAATGCCGGACCTTTTCGGATTTGTATTCGGCTTTATTGCATGATATGTTATTGATTTACATCCTGGTAGTTAGGATGGTGATATGCTTAGTGACCTGGTTGGGTCGGTATCCTGGTATATAAGATAACGCTATGTTAGTGACCATTTAGGTCGGTATCCTGGTATATAGGATAATGCTATGTTAGTGACCAGTTAGGTCTGTATCATGTTTATAGGATGTTGCTATTATTAGTGATCTGGTAGATCGGTTTGACTGTTGTATATGCTAGCGTATGATATTTATGTGCACATGATTGTTTGATTTGGGGGTCGGGTTGAGGCGGACCTGCTTTGTGCGGAAGGCCAACATACCCTGGGCGGATCGGATAGATTGTAGACCCGGGAGGGCATATTAGTCAGGCCAAAGGCCCGACGAGCGGTCCGGATATGCTGAAGGCCCTGAGAGGCGGTCCAGACGTGTCGAAGGCTCGGAGATCGGTCGAGATAGACTGAAGGCCTACGAGGCGGTCCAGTCAGGCTGATGGATCATTATGCATGCTGTTTGTTTATATGATATAATTACGATGGTATGACGTTGGTATTTTGGGGGAACTCACTAAGCTTCGGGCTTACAATTGTTGATTTTGTTTCAGGTATTTTTGATGATCGCGGGAAGGCGAAGGCATGATTGTACACCTCCTTATGTTTTATGATTTAATTCTAGGATACTCTGACACTATACTATTTTGAAAACAAGTTTGTAATAATTAATGGTTTTGAAATGTTTTAAAAAGTTTAAATTTGGCATGATTTTTATGAATGTTATAAGTTGGTATCAGAACCTAGGTTTGAGTGAATTGCAGGAAACACCCGTGTGTCTCCAGTCTCAAACTAAGGAAAAGATTTTAAAATGATTTTTTAAAATGATTTTCAAAATAATAAAGGAGGATGCAAGTGTACGATCAACCAGAGCTCGCGAATAGACCCCAGAATACCTTACGGATTATTTGATTTTGTGATATGTTAGAACAGCATGCTAGTACTAGGCTATGGATATTCAGGAATTGCATGAGAGAATTGTCTGATTATATGATGCCTGATAGCCTAGAGTTTTCCTTATATGAAATTGACATCATTATAGTAGTTGCTTAGTGTATGCATCACGACCGTACATAATTAAGATCTTATAGCCTGAGAATGTTTGTTTTGGCCTTATTTACTGTTCTTGCTTGATGAAGGGATTAGGGTAGGATCAGGTATTCGAAAGTCTATGGGGTCCAGCGTTATGTATGGCTAGCATACACGAGTGTTGCAGGGTTGGTGGAAGTTTCATGGGTGGGTTGTGCGAGATCGGTAGGCCAGTATAAGATATTTAGCATTCCTCTAGGAGTGGGGATTGAGCGCTCGCTATGTTTAGGTATATTGTTAGGGCGTTGTGATGATACTTGAGACAAATATGGGCAGGTGTGGAAGGTAGTATGGGCCCGTACTACTGAAATCACAGGACCCATATGCGTAGCAAGGAAGTCACAACCCCTAGGGTTTAGTTGGGAGTTGGTTCCCAGTGATTTATGCAGATTATCTGATATCTTCCTGGTGTATTTTTCAGTATGGTGGTTACGAGACGCTTTGTGACTGGATCCGAACCAGGATCAGGTGATGGCGGTACGGAGGGACCGGCGGTGCCTGAGGTTGTTGGTCAAATGAGGTCGGACGAGCAAGACACCAGAATTCGAGAGATCCTGCATGATGAAGTTGCTACTCTATTCCGGGCATAGCTGTCGGAGATGTGTGGGTCTATTAAGACCGCCATGGGTGAGTATTTCGACGAGCACTATGCAGCCCTTGTGGAGACGGCTGTCGCAGCATCTACATCAGCTGTAACGGCGGCAGGGGGAGGAGTTAGTCGAGCTTTTCAGTACCGAGACTTCGATAAAACGAAGTCCCCCACATTTGATGGGACTCAAGATCCAATCAGAGCCACGAGGTGGTTGTCTGACGTGGAGGGTTGTTTCTTCACGTGCTAATGTCCTATTGACCAGAAGGTCGGATGTGCCCTCAACCTACTGAGGTACTGGGCAAAGGACTGGTGGAGGTTGATGACTGGGTCTCACACTGATGATCAGAGAGCTACGGTGACTTGGGAGCAGTCCAGGGATATGTGTCATGCTCGCTACATTATGCGGGTCGAGCGGGAGCGGTTAGCTTAGGAGTTCTTGGAGTTGAGACAGGATGGTGAGACGTAACAGAGATCACTTGTATGTTCACGGAGAGGATGATGTTCTGCCTGGAGTTTGCTTTTGAGCAGGCTCAGATGACATGTTATCTGAGCATGCTCAAGACTGACATCCGTCAGTTTGTTGCTACCCTCCGACGTGATACTTTGTTGGAGTTACAGGAGGCCGCTAAGCGGCAGGAGCTTGAGATTGACTTAAAGCTGAGAGAGCAGAGGTAGGCCCCGTCACAGTCGCAGCCGGCTCCAAAGCGGTCTAAGACCGCTGATTCTAGGTCAGGGGGACAGCAGGGCCGCACTTGTGGCAAGTGCGGGAAGGGTCAGTCGGGAGTGTGTGGATCGAGCAGTGCGTGCCGCAAATGCGTCAAGGAGGGGCGTTTTGCGAGGAATTGTCGCCAGACGGCCCCAGTTCAGGATATGAGAATCTGCTATCACTACCATCAGGTTGGTCACGTGAAGACCAACTGTCTGTAACTTGCTGCTAGACCAACGCAGGCTCCATCGCCAGCTAAACTGAGTATTACTGAAGGGAGTTAGTTTAGAGCAGCGCCTCTGAGGGCTCAGGGACGCGCTTTCCAGCTTACAGTAGACCAGGCCAGGGCAGCCCCAGACGTAGTTGCTGGTATGTTTCTATCGCTTATCTTACTGATGATATATGTTTTATGCTTATATGTTTGTACCTGTGATTAGGTACGTTTTTAGTGAACTCTTCACCTGCTTTAGTATTATTTGACTCGGGGGCGAGTCGGTCGTTTGTATCTCAGTCATTCAGTAGGGAGTTCGGATTGCCAGTAGGAGAGCTAGAGTGTCCGTTGCGAGTCTCTATCGCCAAAGAACGCGGGATTTCTACTTCTTCCATCTATCGGGGTTTCGTGTTGGAGATCTTCGGGGTATCTTTCCCGAACGACTTGATTCCAATTCCCATGGGGGATGTGTGTGTGATTGTGGGTATGGACTAGCTTAGTCGCTTCGGTACCTTGATCGACTGCGAGGGTCAGCGAGTGGTAGTTCGAACCCCAAGTGGGGGAGAACTGCTTATCTATGGCGAGGGCACCAGATTGGGGTCAGGGTTTTGTTCTGTTGCCAGGGCACGACAGTACATTCAGCACGGGTGTGCGGGTTATCTAGCGTATGTGGTGGATATGCGGGTCAGGGATCAGATTTCAGTTTCAGAGGTCCCAATAGTCAGGGAGTTTGCCGACGTGTTTCCGGAGGAGTTACCCGGGGTGCCTCCGGAGAGGCTGATCGAGCTTAGGATCGACCTAGTGCCAGGTGCGGCCCCTATCGCCAAGGCGCCGTACCGGTTGGTACCACCAGAGATGCAGGAGTTGTCTTCATAGTTGCACGAACTATTGGGCAAGAAGTTCATTCGTCCGAGCAATTCTCTGTGGGGAGCGCCGATTCTCTTGGTCAGGAAGAAAGATGGTTCACATCGGATGTGCATTGACTACCGGGAGTTGAACAAGTTGACGGTGAAGAACTGTTATCCACTACCGAGGATAGATGATCTTTTCGATCAGTTGCAGGGAGCATCTCGGTTCTCCAAGATAGACCTGAGGTCCGGGTACCATCAGGTCAGGGTTAGGGAGAAGGACGTGGAGAAGACCACATTCTGGACTCGTTATGGACATTACGAGTTCATGGTGATGCCGTTTGGGCTCACCAACGCGCCGACTATATTTATAGACCTGATGAATTGGTTCTGAAGACCGATGCTCGATCGCTCGGTCATTGTGTTCATAGACAATATCTTGGTGTACTCCAAGACCCATGAGCAGCATAAGGAGCATCTTTGGGAGCTCTTGAGAGTTTTGAGGTGAGAAAGTCTGTATGCCAACTTCTCGAAGTGCGAGTTTTGGTTACGAGAGGTTCAGTTCCTTGGACACCTCGTTAACTAGGAAGGGATTTGGTCGATCCGGCTGAAATCGAGGCGGTTATGCAGTAGGAGGTTTCGAAATATCTCTCGGATATCAGGAGCTTCTTGGGTTTAGCGGGGTACTACCGGAGATTCATACAGGATTTCTCCAAGATTGTAGTACCCCTCACTCGTCTGACGAGGAAGGGGTGGATTTTCGGTGGGGCCCTGAGCAGCAGAGTGCATTCGAGACCCTCAGACAGCGACTTTGCTAGGCTCCAGTCTTGAGTCTCCCAGAGGGAGTCGAGGATTTGTAGAGTTTTGTGATGCATCCATCACGGGACAGCGAGCGGTCCTCATGTAGAGGGGACAGGTGATAGCCTACGCGTCGTGGCAATTGAAGCCGCACGAGATAAGATACCCTACTCATGATTTGGAGTTGGGAGCGGTGGTATTCACTCTCAAGATTTGGAGACATTACCTCTATGGGGTCCGATGTACCATATACACAGACCACAAGAGTTTGAGACACATCATGGATCAGTCGAACCTGAACATGAGACAATGCAGGTGGTTGGATGTAGTCAAGGACTATGACTGTGAGATCCTTTACCACCCAGGTAAAGTGAACATGGTTGCGGACGCTCTGAGCCACAAGTCAGTTGGATCTTCTACTCCAGTGACATGTATGAGGATATCGGTGGATTCTCCACTTGTGAGCTTGATCAGGGAAGCTCAGGCTCAGGGTATGCGTCAGGAGAATTTGAAGCTTGAGTAGATTAGGGGTGAGACCACTTGGTTTGTGCAGGATAGCCGGGGATTATTGACCCGTTATGGCCGGGTCTGGGTTCCTATGTCTAGTGGTGTTAGACATATTGTTCTGGAAGAGGCTCATAAGTCTCGCTTCTCTATTCACCCACGGGCCACCAAGATGTAGCGGGATTTGCGTTTGAGCTACTGGTGGCCAGGCATGAAGAGGGAGATTGCATGGTAAGTTGAGAGGTGCTTGACCTGCCGGATGGTCAAGGCCGAGCATCAGAGGCCGCATGGTCAGCTACATCCTCTGGAGATTCCCATGTGGAAATGGGATCAGATCGCGATGAATTTTATCACCAAGTTGTCGAGGACGGCGAAGGGCTATGACGCTATTTGGGTCATCGAGGATTGATTGACCAAGAGCGCCCACTTCTTAGCTATACGGGAGAGTTCATCGGCTGAGAAGCTGGCCGACTTGTATATCCGTGAGATCGTTGCTCGTCATGGGGTGCCGGCCTCTATTGTCTCAGACCACAATGTTCGGTTCACCTCCCGTTTCTGGCAAAAGCTCCATGAGGAACTGGGCACGCGACTGCACTTCAGTACAACCTATCATCCGCAGACAGACGGACAGAGTGAGCGGACCATACAGACTCTCGAGGATATGTTGAGAGCCTGCATTATTGACTTCGGTGGGAGCTAGGACTCCTACCTACCCCTTCTACAGTTCTCCTACAACAACAGCTTTCATTCCAGTATTGGTGCTCCACCCTATGAGCTGTTGTATAGATGGAGATGTCGCATCCCAGTCTGTTGGGGAGAGATTGGTCACAAGGTGATAGGACGGACAGAGGTAGTTCTGCAGACTACCGAGAGGATTCAGTAGATCAGACAGCGGCTGCAGACCGCTCAGAGTCGGTAGAAGAGTTACGCTGACAGACGCTGATCTGAGCTAGAGTTCCAGGTGGGTGATATTGTAACGTCCATAAAATTTGAGCCAAATTAAAACATTTTATTTCATTCAAAACCATTAAGTTCATACATCTTGTTTTCGAAATAGTTTAAACATCAGAGTATTTCCCCAGAACCACATCACATAAATCATAAAACATGAGGAGCGGTACGATCACGCCTATGCCTTGCCACGATCACCTGATGTACCTGAAACAATAACTGAAAACCGTAAGCTCGAAAGCTTAGTGAGCTCCCCCAAAATACATGTACACACATAACCATACACATACAACAATGAACAACATACTATGGGTCCAATCAACCTTCCGGTTGGAATACCCCTGGCCCTCAACCATCGGGTTGGAATGCCTACATACTACGAGCCCAATCATCCTACCGGGATGGAATACTCTCGGCCCACAACCATCGGGTTGGAATGCCCATACACCTATACGTATAACAATAACTACTATGGGTCCAATCATCTCACAAGATGGAATACCCCAGGCCCCTCAACCATCGGGTTGGAATGCCAACATACTGTGAGTCCAATCATCCTACCGGGATGGAATACTCCTGGCCCACAACCTACCGGGATGGAATACCCTTTACTATAGCTCGACACGTGCACATATAACAGGTAATCTCCTACCAGCATACAAACAGTCAGACCAACTATAGGTCACTAAGCATATCCACATATAACCATCCTATCTACCAGGATGCTAACTAACATATCACAGCAGTAACTATCTCATGCCTTAGTGTCGTAGACCCTTGGGTATAGTGAGGATAACTCACCTCGCAATTGCCGACTGAAAGGATAAGATCAGGTGCTCCGATCACCGACACGAACTCCACCACCGAACACTACCAAAGAACCAATTCCATAAATACCAATATAACCAAAATACCCTTGGAAGTCAAACTGATCAACTCTTGGTCAAAGTCAAAGTCCTCAGTCAAAGTCAACCTCCCTGACTGACACTACTCGCCGAGTCGACCCGTCGACTCGTCGAGTCCCTATACTCAGAAACTCCCATAACACGAGTCTACTCGCCGAGTCACCCCAAGACTCGTCGAGTCCAACGATCCCCGAGTCCCATCCTGCTCAACTCACCGAGTCGCCTCCCGACTCACTGCTTCAGGGTTTAACCACAAAAGATTGGGGTTCTGCGACCAGACTCGTCGAGTCCAAGAACAGACTCGCCGAGTCCAAGGCAATCTTCAATAGACTCGCCGAGTTGTTCTTCAACTCGCCGAGTTCATGCACATGTTCATACAACTCATCAAGTACACCCATGTGACTCGCCTAGTCCCTTCAGTTCTTAATCCATACAGAGGCTTTTCGAGCCATGCAGGGGCTCCAAACTGTAGATCCATCCTTTTAGGGCATAACCTCTACGTAAAGTTGCAAACTTTACGTGAAACCAAGGAGATATGAGTCCAAAACACTCTAGGGCTAGGGTTTATGACAAAGGGGCTTCACCAACAACTCAAAGACTGATGCTTTATGACTTTCTGGACCAACACAAGTCTAGATCTGAAGTAGCAACCTCAGATCTAAGCCTCTAATTCGAAATAGATCTCAAACAAGCTAAGGAGCTCCAAATAAACCACCAAGGATGAACCAAAAAGGAAATAGCTTAAGGTAATGGCTCCTTACCTCTGAGATGTGCCCAAACTGATGTAGATTCCAGATCTACACAAGCCCCTTGATGCTAGCCTTCAATTCCCAATGCTCTTTTCACCAATTTCCTCTTTCAAGCTCCAATCCTCTCAATAATGAAGCCTCACACGAAAATTAGGGTTTCTGGAATTCTCTAGGGGATTAGGAGGCTGGGAGAAGGACATAAAGTCCTTTAAATAGGGTGCAACCCTCGGGATTAGGGTTTTCTCCCTACAGCACCAGCTCGTCGAGTCCAAGCCTCCGACTCGGCGAGTTGGCCACTTAAACCGCGATCAATCCCGCTCCGACTCGACGAGTTGACGGGCCTACTCTTCGAGTCCCTTCCTAAATTTACACTTAGCACCCTCCAACCTCTAGCCTCCGAACTTGGGATGTTACAATTCTCCCCCACTTAAATTAGGCTTCGTCCTCGAAGCCTGCGGTAACACAAACTTCTGGATGATACTCCTACAATGCATCCACTGATCTCAAACTGACTCAGATTCCCTCAAACACAGATATCGAATCTCTAAAATCCATCTCTTCCCTTGTAGGGTCCCGATCAACTACTTCAAGGCGGCCACCGGCTTCTTTTCTCTGATGACAACACTCATCAACTAAGTGCCACCTGAAGACACTACCTGACTTCCGTTCTACGCATTCGTTCGCAACTTGCGAAAACTAGATACCACAACACCCACTGAGCTCCTGCCAAGACCCTAATCCATCTTCCTTCGTCCAAAATTGGCTATAACCCTGATAACTTGCAACCCGGAACGAATCATGTTCCACCCTCTGGTTCTATCCCTTACGCGCTGACAGGATACTGCATCCCTCAACTCCCATAACCCATCAACCAAACATATCACGTAACCACTCGTACCTGGCCCAATCAGCCTCGGGCTGGAATACCAGGCACACCTATAACGGGTCCAGTCATCCCTAAGATGGTATACCCACGCATCCTCATATATGTTTGGTCCAATCAACCCTCGGGTTGGAATACCAAACACACCAGGTCCAATAAATCATAGGGTCCGGTCATCCTCATGATGGAATACCCCAGATTGAAATACCTCTACATACATAACTCAGGCCTTCAACCATACTCGGAACCCAAAGACCTTGTCCTTGCGTCACCCTCGAACCCTTCGGTTCGACACAACTGAGTACAACTTACCCAAAACTCAACAATACGCTTACCCCAAACCCGCTATAGCAGGGAATATGACTATCACGATCTCTAGGTCCTTGACCTCTGACTGTAATATCCTTATACAGTCCTCATCACCGGTCCAGACTACTCCCAAGTCTGTTATCCTGCTGACTTACCTTCCTCTGTCCCGATCTCCAATCTGGAACCACTATCCTCCTCCTCTTCCAAGGAGACTGAAAACATGCTTGCGCATCATCCAACATTGCCACAACCTCAACGGGCATCCAACCCGTATGTGCTTCCATATATCTGGTACAATCCCAGTGCTTACTACCAATAACCGAAGCACTTTTGATCATCCTCTTACTCTGCTACCTCCCTCTCAGAGGACCCATACTCCTTCCGGAGCTACATACCTTTCCTTTCCAGGAAATCTACTCAACAACCCTTACCGCACTTATAAGTGCCACTGAGCTAAACTCCACTCTACACTATCCATGAAGAGCAACTGCTATTCTCGAACTCCCATATACTCCGAATCCGATCACATAACTAATAAGGCCCACGCACGGCCTCCATCTATCTCCATCATCCTGATCAATACTTGGGGCCAGACCATATTGATTACTATTGCATGGTGACATATTCACTCGTTCTCCTCCTACCGATCCACTAACGCATACAGAGTCTTCAACATGACTGGACCGCCCCTTCCAGGCCTTCAGCCTATCTGGACCACTCTCAGAACCTTCAGCATGTCTGGACCGCCCTCCTGGGCCTTCAGCCTGTCTGGACCGTTCCCCGAGCCTTCGGTCTGACTGGTACGCCTTCCGGCCTTCGGTCTATCCGGACCGCTCAAATACCGTCGCACATCACCCCGAACCATTCCTTCCGGGAATCTCTCCCATGCAGTATGTTCTAGCCCTCTAGGGGTTCCGAACTCCAGATCCGTTATATGAATCTTTTACCCCGACCTGATCCCAAGCCTCTCAACAATCAATCACTTCCTCTGAAAACCATGGTCTGTTCCCTACCCCACGTGTCTATATCCACATTCTCGGCTAACACAATGCTGAAATCCAACAGCTAACCATCCTTGGATGCATGTTGTTCCACCGGAGAATTTTCCAATTCTCCCCCACTTAGTCCATCGACTACTAACCACCGATGCTCAAAACCGGCATAGCTCAAATGCCAGTACTCCATACATTCCCTCTTATCCATGAACTAACTCCCTCGGGAGTAAGCAACCTTCACCGAATAACCCTTCCGCCATCGCACACCCGAACTCCAAGGAAGTTCGAATCTCAACTGAACCCTTCTCACATCGTTGGTGCCCTACCCAGCAAAGATAACATATATCCTGCCTTCTGATAATCTATCCTTTTGGACGCTAACCAACTACAACTCCTAACTATTAAGATCCTCATTCATACTACGAATCATGCGAAAAGTAGACGAACAGGTTTACCATACTATACAATCAACAAGATAACAGGATATTAAACTAGAAACATACTCGCAGCCGCATCCGGCTCTGCCCTGACCTCTTCTGCTGTAAGCTGGAATGCGTGTCCCTAAGCCCTCGGAGGCTCCGCTCCACCCTGGCCTCCACCAGTAATCCTCAAAGTGGCAGGTGCTGGGGCCTGCACTGACCTGGCAGCCAGCAAAGGACATTGGGCCTTCATATGGCCCACCTGATCACAATGATAACAAAGTCGGACTCCTGCAGCTGGAGTCGACTGCCTGCAATCCCTGGCTATGTGGCCCTCCCTGCCACACTTGTGGCATCCCGAAGAAGAACGACAACTACCCTCATGAACCCTGCCGCACTTTCCACAAGTGCGACTTATCGGACCTCCCTACTTGTAATCAGCGGCCCTCATCCGCTTTGGTGCAGGCTGCGACTGCACCGGGGCCTGCCTCAGCTCTCTCAACTGGAGCTCGATATCTAACTCGCGCCGCCTGGTGGCCTCCTGTAACTCCAACAAGGTATCACACCTCTGCATGGACACAAACTGTCTGATGTCCTTCTTGAGCATGCTCAGATACCGGGACATCTGAGCCTGCTCCGAAGCAAACTCCGGGCAAAACATCGCCCTCTCAGTGAACATCCTGGTGATCTTCGTCACCGAATCTGAATCCTGCTTCAGCTCCAGGAACTCCTGAGCCAACCTCTCTCTCTCAACCCGTGGAACATAACGAGAGCTGAACATCTCCCGAAACTGATCCCAAGTAACCGCAGCCCGCTGCGCATCAGAGTAAGATCCCGTGGTCAACCTCCACCAATCCTTCGCCCCGAGCCTCAAAAGGTTTAGAGCACACCTTACCCTCTGATCCGCAGGGCATGAACATGTGAAGAAACAGCCCTCCACGTATGACAACCATCTCATAGCAACGATCGGATCCTGAACTCCATCGAAGGTAGGGGGCTTCGTCTTATCGAAGTCCCGATACTGAAAACCCCGACTGGCTCCTCCCCCAGCCGTTGTAGCTGCCGCGGCAGCCGTCTCAGTAAGTGCTGCATAACGATCATCGAAGTACTCCCTCATAGCGGACTTAATAGTCCCAAACAATTCCGGGATCTGACCCCGGACAATCTCGACCACCTCCTCGCGGATGATCTCCCTGACCCGATCTTCTGTTAACCTTGGCCCCTCCTGGCCGATAGTCTCAGGTGCCATTGGGGCCTCCTGTTCACCCTGTCCTGATCCCGATCCGGATCCCGTCACGACACGCCTCGTAACCACCATACTCTGAAAATAGCAGAGGAAAAATATCAGACAATCCGCCTAGATAACCGGGGACCAACTCCCTTCTAAATCCCTAGGGGTTGTGACTTCCTTGCTACGCGTATGGGTCCTGTGCTTTCAGTAGTACGGGCCCATACTACCTTCCACACCTACCCATATTTGTCTCAAGTATCATCACAACGCCCTAACAATACACACAGATATAGCGAGCGCTCAATCCTCACTCCTAGAGGTAATACTAAGTATCTCATAACCGGCCTCCCGGCCTCATACAACCCATCCATCCATGAAACTTCCACCAACCCCTGCAGCACTAGTGTATGCTAGCCATACATAACTCTAGACCCCATAGACTTTCGAATATCCAATCCTACCCTAAGCTCCCAATCAAACAAGAACAGAACATAAGGCCAAATCAAACATTCTCAGGCTATAAGATCTTAATTATGTATAACCATGATGCATACACAAGACAACTACAGTAATGATGTCAATTTCACATAAAGGAAACCCTAGGCTGGCAGGCATCATGCAATCAGGCAATTCTATCATGCAATTCCTGAAGATCCCTAGCCTAGTACTAGCATGTTGTTCTAACATATCACATATTCAGATAACATGTATGGTATTTTGGGGTCTACTTACTGGCTCTGGCTGATCGTACCCTCTGCATCCTCCTTTAATTATTTCGAAAACCTTTTGAAAACCATTTTGAAAATCCCTCCTTGATTTGAGACTGGATTCACACGAATGTTCCTCCAATTCACCCAAAGCAAGGCTCTGATACCAACTTGTAACGTCCATAAAATTTGAGCCAAAATAAAACATTTTATTTCATTCAAAACCATTAAGTTCATACATCTTGTTTTCAAAATAGTTTAAACATCAGAGTATTTCCCCAGAACCACATCACATAAATCATAAAACATGAGGAGCGGTACGATCACGCCTTTGCCTTGCCACGATCACCTGATGTACCTGAAACAATAACTGAAAACCGTAAGCTCGAAAGCTTAGTGAGCCCCCCAAAATACCCGTACACACATAACCATACACATACAACAATGAACAACATACTATGGGTCCAATCAACCTTCCGGTTGGAATGCCTACATACTACGAGCCCAATCATCCTACCGGGATGGAATACTCTCGGCCCACAACCATCGGGATGGAATGCCCATACACCTATACGTACAACAATAACTACTATGGGTCCAATCATCTCGCAAGATGGAATACCCCAGGCCCCTCAACCATCGGGTTGGAATGCCAACATACTGTGAGTCCAATCATCCTACCGGGATGAAATACTCCTGGCCCATAACCATCGCGTTGGAATGCCCACCTACTAGCAAACATGTGCACCTATCAAATAATCATATAATAGTCTAGCAGACAACATACTAGGGCCCTATCATCCTACCGGGATGGAATACCCTTTACTACAGCTCGACACGTGCACATATAACAGGTAATCTCCCACCAGCATACAAACAGTCAGACCAACTATAGGTCACTAAGCATATCCACATATAACCATCCTATCTACCAGGATGCTAACTAACATATCACAGCAGTAACTATCTCAACTAACAAATCAAAGGGCCGACCTTGGTGCCGTAGACCCTTGGGTATAGTGAGGATAACTCACCTCGCAATTGCCGACTGAAAGGAAAAGATCAGCTGATCCGATCACCGACACGAACTCCACCACCGAACACTACCAAAGAACCAATTCCATAAATACTAAAATCACCGAAATACCCTTGGAAGTCAAACTGGTCAACTCTTTGTCAAAGTCAAAGTCCTCAGCCAAAGTCAACCTCCCTGACTGACTCTACTCGTCGAGTCGACCCGTCGACTCGTCGAGTCCCTATACTCAGAAACTCCCATAACACGAGTCTACTCGCCGAGTCACCCCAAGACTCGTCGAGTCCAACGATCCCCGAGTCCCATCCTTCTCAACTCACCGAGTCGCCTCCCGACTCACTGCTTCAGGGTTTAACCACAAAAGATTGGGGTTCTGCGACCAGACTCGTCGAGTCCAAGAACAGACTCGCCGAGTCCAAGGCAATCTTCAACAGACTCGCCGAGTTCATGCACATGTTCATACAACTCGTCGAGTACACCCATGTGACTCGCCGAGTCCCTTCAGTTCTTAATCCATACAGAGGCTTTTCGAGCCATGCAGGGGCTCCAAACTGTAGATCCACCCTTCTAGGGCATAACCCCTACGTAAAGTTGCAAACTTTACGTGAAACCAAGGAGATATGAGTCCAAAACACTCTAGGGCTAGGGTTTATGACAAAGGGGCTTCACCAACAACTCAAAGACTGATGCTTTATGACTTTCTGGACCAATACAAGTCTAGATCTGAAGTAGCAACCTCAGATCTAAGCCTCTAATTCGAAATAGATCTCAAACAAGCTAAGGAGCTCCAAATAAACCACCAAGGATGAACCAAAAAGGAAATAGCTTAAGGTAATGGCTCCTTACCTCTGAGATGTGCCCAAACTGATGTAGATTCCAGATCTACACAAGCCCCTTGATGCTAGCCTTCAATTCCCAATGCTCTTTTCACCAATTTCCTCTTTCAATCTCCAATCCTCTCAATAATGAAGCCTCACACAAAAATTAGGGTTTCTAGAATTCTCTAGGGGATTAGGTGGCTGGGAGAAGGACATAAAGTCCTTTAAATAGGGTGCAACCCTCGGGATTAGGGTTTTCTCCCTACAGCACCAACTCGTCGAGTCCAAGCCTCCGACTCTGCGAGTTGGCCACTTAAACCGCGATAAATCCCGCTCCGACTCGACGAGATGACAGGCCTACTTGTCGAGTCCCTTCCTAAATTTACAATTAGCACCCTCCAACCTCTAGCCTCCAAACTTGGGATGTTACAGATATTGTACTCCTGAAGGTCTCCTCCTGGAAGGTGTGATTCACTTCAGGAAGAGGGGAAAACTGGGTCCCCGATACATAGGGCCATTCAGGATCATTGCAAGGGTTGGTAAGGTGCCGTATAGACTGGACCTTCCAGAGGAGCTCAGTCAGATTCACAGCACTTTTCACGTTTCGCAGTTGCGAAAGTGTATACCGGATGAGGAGGCGGTAGTGTCATTAGATGATATTCAGGTTGATGAGCGCCTGAATTACGTGGAGAGGTCGGTGGTCGTTCTTGAGAGGAAGTTAAAGGTTCTACAAAACAAGGAAGTACCTATGGTAAAGGTACAATGAGAGAACAGGGGGGGATCCGAGTGGACGTGGGAGTCGGAGGCAGAGATGCCGGAGCACTATCCAGATTTTTTCGCCGCAGCAGACTTCGAGGATGAAGTCTAGTTCAAGTGGGGGAGCACATGTATAAGTTTTAAAGCCTAACGTACATGTTTATGGACCTACTCGACGAGTTGGCTACCCCAAATCGTCATGTAGAGGCAGGTTAGCCCGCATGGATTATTGGACCTACTCGACAAGTCGGAGGGTCCTGACTTGACGAGTAGGAGCTGGAAAATGAAACCCTAATTTCCAGGGTTCTACACCCTATTTAAAGGGTCATTAGCCTCCACCAGCCTCCCTTACCGTCCCACTTGAGCTCAGAAAACCCTAATCGCGATCTTACTCCATTTTGTGTGTTAAGAAGCTTGGAGGGTGAATTTGTGGAGAGGACATGAAGTCTAAGGAGCTTGGAAGAAGGAGAAGCCTTTGGATCTGAATTCTACTTCATCTTGGCATCATCTGGAAGGTAACAAGTCGTTACCTTGACTTCTCTCTAGCTAGATCTCTCCATGCTTAAGTTTAGGGTCATTTTTAGCATATATGTGAACCATTTCGGGTATTGGTCATGATCTGAAGTTGTAACTTCATATCTGGACTCCTCTAAGTCCATATAGCCATAAAGTTGTCAGATTGAGCAAGCTTGGGCTCTTCTCTTTGGGTTATGCATTTCCTTTAACTTGGTTTTGGCATCTAGGACCATGCATGCACGTAAAGTTTGCAACTTTACGTGGAAACCATGCCTTAGGAGGTTAGATCTACATTTTGGAGCTTTGGGGTAGCTTAAAAACGTCTGAATGAGAATGTACTGAAGGGACTCGATGAGTTGCAATGTCAACTCGACGAGTCCGATGAAGATTAGCCGTTGTTGGTTTCTGCATGAACTCGGCGAGCCAGTGAGAAGACACGACGAGTCAGTTAGGGTTTTTCCGACTTTTGGACACGCATGGACTCGGCGAGTTGTCTAGAAACTCGGTGAGTCAACTAGGGTTTTTTACGGTTTCTCGAGTTCTGGAAGGACTTGATGAGTCAGTGAACTGCACTCGACGAGTTGGGTCAACATTGACTGTTGACCTTGACCGTTGACTTTGACTTTCACCAAGGGTTGACCAGTTTGCCTTCTGGGGGTATTTTAGTAAATTGGGAATTTATGGAAGTGGTCCTATGATGAATATAGGTGGTAGAGTTCATAGCTGTGATTCGAGAGTTTGATCTTAGCACTGCAGTTCGACATTTGTGAGGTGAGTTCTTCTCACTATATCAACAGGGTCTAAGGCACCAATGTCGACCCTTTTTGGATTTGTATCCGGGTTTATTGCATGATATGTTATTGATTTACATCTTGGTAGTTAGAATGGTGATATGCTTAGTGACCTGGTTGGGTCGGTATCCTGGTATATAGGATAATGTTATGTTAGTGACCGGTTAGGTCGGTATCCTGGTATATAGGATAATGTTATGTTAGTGACTGGTTAGGTCTGTATCCTGGTTATAGAATATTGCTATGATTAGTGATCTTTTAGATTGGTTTGACTGTTGTATATACTAGCGTATCATATTTATGTGCACATGATTGTTTGATTTGGGGGTCGGGTTGAGGCGGACCTACTTTGTGCAGAAGGCCAACATACCCTGGGCGGACCGGATAGACTGCAGACCCGGGAGGGCATATTAGTCAGGTCGAAGGCCCGACGAGCGGTCCGGATAGGCTGAAGGCCCTGAGAGGTGGTCCAGACGTGTTGAAGGCTCGGAGAGCGGTCGAGATAGACTGAAGGCCTGCGAGGTGCTCCAGTCAGGCTGATGGCTCATTACGCATGTTGTTTGTTTATATGATATGATTATGATGGTATGTCGTTGGTATTTTGGGGGAACTCACTAAGCTTCGGGCTTACAGTTGTTGATTTTGTTTCAGGTACTTCTGATGATTGCGGGAAGGCGAAGGTGTGACTGTACACATCCTTATGTTTTATGATTTGATTCTGGGATACTCTGACACTATACTATTTTGAAAACTAGTTTGTAATAATTAATGGTTTTGAAATGTTTTAAAAAGTTTAAATTTGGCATGATTTTTATGTATGTTACAATATTAGTATTATTTAAAGTTATTATTAACACTTGTATAAATATATTTATGGTTTTTGACTTATTATAAGAACAAATGGGACTGAAGCCGCAATATATTGAAGGTTGGAGACAAATTCGCTACAAGAAGGCTTGGGTTGGTGTACAAGTCGAGCACAAGAAGATTGGGTAAGTGATAAACGAAATGAATATGTTGTTTAAATATGTTACTATTATTACTTATAATTTTTTTGTTTAAGGTATATTGTTATTGTTTTAATTATCGTATGTTTATTGTTTTCTTTATTTTAAGAGAAAATCCAAGACAAATATGAGAAAATACAAAGCTAGGTCGGGGAAGGCCAAGAAGTAGATGAGGAAGAATGTCTTGCACGTGCCCTCGAGACGAGACGCGGGCATGCTCGTGGAGTGGGTAGGACACCCAACCGCCAACTTTGGTCTAATTCCAAATGAACGAGCTTCCACTTCCGCATCATCCCAATCTCAATCCAAATCTCAATCCCAATTCGATGCACAACAAATACAAGAATACTTGCAATAATATAATGTATCATTGGAGGCATGTTTTCCTAACTTCCAACCACCACCATTTCCTATTGTTCTATTCAAATCAACACACAAGGAAGTAACTCTCAACAAAATATATAGCCCGAGAGGATGGAAGAAGACGAAAAAGAAGAAGAAGAAGAAGAAGAATAAGAAGAAGAAGAAGAAGAAGATAATTATGTTTAATGCTTTGTGTTATTTTGAACAATGTTAAGTACTTATTGTAATATTAAACTTAAATTTGATGGTTTGAATTGAACAATGATAGCTAGTTATTGTATCTCAATTGATATATGCTGCAAAGTGTTTGGAATTGTTATAAATGCAGGAATGGTAATGTACATAATCCGTAAAAACTATAAAAAAAAATAATAAAAAAACTTAGTGGCTATCCCGATGACAGGTCGTCACTATAGGTATTTGATCGACAACTATGAAAACTATGTGGCGACTATAAGTCATCGTTATAGCTGGTACCTATCCCGACGACATGTCGTCGCTATAGATGTAACCTATCGTGACAACAAGTCGTCGCCACAAGTAATTAATAAAACTGTATTTTTTTCAAAAATATTCTTGACGAAACATATACCGACTAAATGTCGTCGGAATAGGAGGAACCTATTCCGAAGACACCTATGCCGACGACGATTTTGACATATCCCAACAGGACTATGCCGATGACTTAGTGCCGATGAACTGTCGTCAAAAATTGACATCGCCACAAGGGGTTAATGGTGTAGTGTGTTCCCACCAGGGACACATCTATCCTATATGAAGGTGGGTCCTAGGACCCACCTGGTCTTTTTAATAATAGTGTAGGAAAAAAAAACAATTTAAAGAACTGTCTTAAAAATTTACTAGGACTTACCTTATGTCTTTATACACTTTGACAAAAAAAAATGTATAAAAATGTATGAGCCTATATTTTTATTCTAATCTATTTAAAATATGTTAATTCTTTAATATATTTAAAATGTGATAGCCAAATCCATTAAAATTATAAAAATATATTAAAAAAGTAGAAAAAGGAAACAGAAATGACTAACGATGAAGGCTCTATCCGCGTGCAACACTGCGATATCTCCTCTTGGTTATGCTCCTTGATAAGGTCCATTTGGAAGAACTTTATTATAGCTACTGAAATTGAAATTATGTTTAAAATTATGTTTAACTGTTTTAGGGCATACGATTCGACTCGCGCTAGTATTGTTTACTCATATTTTTTTTTCGTTATAAGGCCAACTCCAATACACCTCTAAAATACCATTTTAAATGTCAATTTTACTCCAATCAACCTTTAAAAGTCACACCAATTTTGTGTTGATTCGTTTTTAACACCAAATATAAAGGCGAAATGTAAAAGCCTCTAAAAAACACCATATTATAAGTTGGTTGGAATCAAATACTAAATTCGCAATGTTAAATAATGACCATTTTATGCTTGTGGTTGGAGAAACTCTAATTATATAAGGAACCACGTAGTTTTTTATTCTAAATTCGTCACTGGTTCCCAAAGATCAAGAAGACATTTAAATGAAAATTAGAGAAATAAAATATTGGTTTGGAATAAAATGGTATATTTAGTAGGTATTTATATTGAATATAAAAAAATAAAAAAAATCAGAAAATAAATAGAGTTAAGAGAATAGACTCAGAGAGAGAGACGTGAGAACAAACTACCGAGTTGGGCTCAAAATCTCGACATGCCAGTAGGCCTGGCAATGAAGCGGGTTTTGACCCTGATCCGATGCAAACCCTTAAGAATTATATGGGTTTGGAGCATAATTTTTTATTTGTTTAGCCGTTGACGACCCATACCCGCTAACCCTTTTATTAAAAGGGTTGGGTATGGATCATCACTAATCCGCTCCGATTATAACCCGCCCCGTATAATTTTTGAATTATTGGTTTATATTTTATATTGTTTAAAGTTTAATTTTAATTCCAATCGAAAGTCCAAAGGGAAAATGCCAAAGTCCAAACTGTTTATACATAAGAATCAAGCAGTCAACTTCTAGACTTTTAGTCTTCTACTAAGAATTATGATGTCATTTCATTTATATTTCATCAAGCAATCATCATATTTCATTCATAAATCAATAAATTCATTCATCAACTGAAGATAGTTTGTCATTGTTATTCTCTATCACTACAATTGACAGTAAAAAATAAACCAGAAGTTACTACAATAGTGATTTTTAATTCCAATCGGAAGTCCTCGAGTACGTAATGTGTTTTCTAAATCAACATTTGTTTTATTTAAGAAATATTATTTTATAAATTAAGTAAAATGTGTTTGATAATCCAAAAAGCCTATGGGTTACGGGACGGGTTTGGATATCCGTTGATTTCGTGGATAAGGGTATGATTTTGATTATTCAAAACCTTATGGGTTATGGAGCGGTATGATTTTGAAATTTGTTAAAAGGGTTTGGATCAAGGTCGATTCGCTCCAAACCCGCCCCATTGTCAGGTCTACATGCCAGACATAGGGGTATAGTTTGGCGAGGCATATTGCCATTACCGAGTCCACTATGCAGATTGAACCAAACGAGATAGACATTTATGTAAATTACTTTTGTTTTTGTAGGAATTCAGAATTCTCATCAATAATGCATAAAAGGTTTAAAACAACAGTGCTTGTATAAAATATAAAGTATAAAATATAAAAAAAAATTGGGAAGGGGGGGGGGCGGCAAAAGTTGATGAGGAGATTTTGGGGCAGTTACGCAAATTTACGGCAAAATGCAAATATAATCCGGATCAATGAATTTGTTGCTCACATATAATCGTTTTAAAACCCTAAAACAATTTGAAGAAATCGGCGTGGAAGGGCAGCAGTAGGGGGCAAATTACCAAATTGGCAAAGATACACTTTTGAGTTTTCAGCCACGATCGAGGCATGCGTTCATCGCGAAACTTAGAATAAATCAAGGTTTATGTATGTATTCTAATCATCTAATACCTCCAAAATACTCATTATGTTATAAGTTGGAAAATGGCTTTTGTTTTCCCATGGCCTGATTGAGTTTCATCATATTCTGTTTCACTCCTTTGTTTATATGTACAACAAAAGACCAGAAACTCATCACTGGAATATGTTCTTTGTTATTGTAGTTCCGTTATAGCTGCTTTTACACAATCTGAAGTTATTTGTATAAGAGGTACTTTTTTCAGTGCTTAAAACAAATTTTATATCAAGAATTTGCATTAATTTTACCAAACACCCAATTATCCATGTCACTTTTTCAACTGTAGCAATTGCTTAGACAAGGAGTATGACTGAAAGCGAGAATCAAGAAGCATCTAGCAAGAAGAGTTTCAAGACTTGTGACAATAATGATCCATCACCTTGGTCAGATCTTAACCATGAATTGCTTTTTACAGTTATGATGCAACTGGGAGTTGTTGATTTTCCTGCATTCAGTGGAGTTTGTAAGTCATGGAGGTCATTTGCACTTTCTTACAAAACCAAGTTTATGGAGTCCAGACCAATCATTTGCATGTCTATCTGTACTGAGTCTAATGAAGAAGACTACAACTATTACCTTGATGATATAAATACTGAAGGAAGAAGCTTCAATTCAATTCTTCCTCATTCTGGTGGGAGGACATGTGTTGGTTTTACTGGTGGACACTTGATCTTATTCGGGAGTAAAACTCATGATTTCTGGCTTCTTGATCCTGTCACAAGGCACGGAGTTCATTTCCCTAATATCCCTTCTTCAGTAAGTGATGATCCAGCAAATATCAGGGGTTTTCTTGTCTTTTCACCTTCAAAATCCGGGTGGGTGTTTGTTATGACAGATGGATCTGCCAATATATGGTATTCTATATCGGGTCAAGGCGAATGGAATCATGTCTCATCAACTTCTCCTATTGTTGATTTAATTGCTTTCAATGGAAAGATGTATGCCATAGACAACTCTGGTCATTTATGTGAACTGACAATTAATCCTGAGCCTAAATTATCGATACTTGAAACCAAGAATTTTCCTAACTTTCCCAAACTTCAGCAGTTTTATTGCTCGGGTGAAAGCCTTTATGTGAGCAGATATTTGCCAGTGGTAGGTCATTACGAATACCACAAACTAGATTTTGAGGAAATGAAATGGGTGTTATGTAAAAGTTCAAGAAAAGCATCATCCAGTAACAACAAGTTGAAGCGTATTGCTGCTGCTAAACAAGGAAAAAGCAAGTTATTTATTTGGCAACATATGGTATACCCCAAAATTGTTTGAATGATAATCTCATATATAGGCGATGATAACTTGTTAGCACTATTTATCTTTTTCATTTTGAATTCTCATGTGTTTGAACTTTTTAAAGATGGTTACCTGTAGTACATCGACAGGTGGCACAACATACTATGAATTTTATCTCTTTTCTATTTGGGTTGGTGTTCATTGCTCTAAATTTTAGCTAATGCGTTATGTGTAACACATTGGAATGTTTTTATGCCAAAGAAGGACTTTTTGCTGGTCTTTTCAGCTGAGAAGAAAATGTTATTGAGAATGGTGGCACCAATTGATATAGTAATTCTAAATGTATTATTTTCATCATTTTAGAATTAGATCAAATTGGGTAGCCTCTTCCCATTAAATGAGATTGTCTACTTTCATTATTGAGCATGATCAAAAGGAGAATTAAATTCCTTTTTTTTCGAGTATTGAAACTTGGTATTTTCTTAATATAAAGAGACTGATTATGAGATATTACATTTTTAACACCAAGAATTGTATCTAGTTTTCCTAGATCTTTTATCTTAACATCAATGATACATGGGATTTCGTCCCAGGCATAGGCATAGGATTTGAGGTTGTGCTGGGAATGAATATATCATCCATGGACAAAAGACTCACTACCATATAGTATGTTGAACAATATATGCACCTATGGTAAGGCTATGCAGAGTGGGTTAAATTCCCACGTGTTAGGTGACATGGCAAGGCCAAGTCACGTGTGAGTTTTCTCCAAACACCATCCCCAACCTAATCCATTGTAATGGCTGGTGACTCCTACTGCGGAAGCTCATGATCTCTCTCCTTCCTCCCTTTCTCTTTCTCACTCTACTTCTCCCCTTCTATCTCTCTTTCTTCCTAACTAACCTGCATCCAAACACCATTTCCTATATCTTGTAAGAAGTTAGTGGTTGCATTTGTTAGCTGATGTGGCACATCTTTATGCGTAAGAAGCTGATGTGCACTCCATATAGCCTAATGAAAAACCAAAAGCCATGATGTCTCGACCCCCCTTGTAAGCAGGTGTTAGTTATTTGTAAGTAAATTTGAGGGATATCTCTTTGTCAAGCTATTTGTTAAGTTAAAGATAATATGTTAAGTTGCTAAAATTATTGGGAACATTTTGATATAAAATAAAGATAGAAGCCAAGTTTTAAGAATTAAAAGTGTAAGGCCCTGTTTGTAATAAAAAGAAAGTTGCAGGGCGATTTTGGTAGTTGTATAACTAGGGCCTTATTTTTAGGTGTTGTTTGTTTTTTGTTTGTGGACCTTTTTGGCCGACCACGCACGGAGATTAGGCTTGGCAGACTGTTTATTTTTTTGAAGACTGTAGACCTAAAAAAGGTTTGTGCGTCCTTTACATGGCGTAGATGTGAACTAGAGTCTTCAATCCTTAGCAGACATCTTTTAGCCTAAAAAACACATATATCTTTGTTTTTTTAAAACTTAGATTTATTCCACCTTTATCTACGATAAACAATTTGAAAAAAAAAAAAGTAATACTATACTAAAAGAAAGAAGGTTTGACGACACAATCACGACCTTTGTGACAAATTTATGAATAAATATTTAATTGCAATAATGGTCGTTAGAGCTCTTCATATAGATATGAATAAAATCATAATATTGTCTTACATTTTTTGTGTCAAATTTATAAAACATTATTTAATGCATTATCATATATATATATATATATATATATATATATATATATATATATATATTAAAATATTCATGGTCAGTTTTTAATTGATTTAGTTGAAAAAGTAAAATGTAATTTTGAAAATTTTTATTTAAAATCAAAATTTATTCCCATCAATTTTATGTGTTAAATTATTTTATCCTTAATTACAATGTTTATGTATAACTTTGCAGCTAAAGTTTGATGGTTTTTATGAAATATATACATTAGTTTGTACCATTTTATTTTCACTTATTATACAATATATAATACATAAAATTTATCTATATTTGTTAATTATTTATAATAAAGTCATAAAATTATTGAAAAACTCTTTTAAGTTTAAAAAAAAATCAGTTTAATTAAATTTTAGTTTATTCTAGCATCATGCAGATGTTAAAAAACAAACAGTCTTCTTCTTTAAAGACTGCAAGCGTTTGGTCCACATCTTCTATTGCAGAGGTATACAGATGTGATCCGTACACAACAGACGTTTTGCCTAATAAAAAACAAACAACACCTTAGTTCGTAAAGAATCTTACATGGAAACTGTCGGAAAAAACCGAAACCGAATTGCACAGTAGAACCAAATGATGTTTAAACTATTTGCTTCATGTTATTCATGTAACATGTACCCCATTTTTAAAGTTGTAGTAGTAACTCGGGTGTACTTACCCTTTTAAAAGAGTTGGTTTTGTAATAATAACTTTTATATATATATATATATATATATATATATATATATATATATATATATATATATATATATATATATATATATATATATATATATATATGCTCATGCTAGTAAAATAATACTCTAAAAAGTCGTATTGTTTTGGAGGATTTGCATATTTGGAACCAATAAACTGTTAGTTGATAGTCGATGTTTGGCACCATGAAAGAAGTATGTAATAGACTCAAAATGATTAAATTTTAATTTTGAAATGTAATCATGACGGTATATAACACATGAGTTAAACAACCGACTAAAATGAAGTTTGTTTGAGAAAGATATAACCGTTTGAAATTTGGAAAATATTGTACGTAAGCTGGTTAAAGTATGTTGCATAAATTTGGCACCCGAGGGAAAAACATTGGTCGTGTTTTTTTACACAATCGTGTAACTTGGACGAACAAAAACTAATATGTTTGTAATCTTAGTTTAGACCATTATGTCCCAAATCAATCATTCACAGAGAGCACGGGAAGGACGATTTTGTGTCCTTGGGCGTGATTTGAAGCTAGAAACAAGAAATTTCAGAGAAAAAAAAGAAAAAAAAAAGAAAGAAGAATCAAGGTTCATTCACTTGCATTGAAGGTGGGTTCTTCCTTGTAGCGTTCTTTTCTTTATTGGAGGATTTCTCATAAACCCTAGATGTTGAAACTTATTAATATGTAAGAAGTCTTGAAATAAGATGATGATTTAAGAATAAACATGTTTCCAATAGTGGAAGATAAAAATTACACCATGTAATTCATATTATGATGAATTGGAAGGGGATATGCAAACCATGTTTTTATATCTTGTACATGAGTTGTAATCTTGACGGTAATGAATAATTGAGCATAGTAGACATGGTTTCTACCATGAAATAGCAAGATTAAGCTTGTAAATTCTAATATGGTAAATTGGGAAATTTTAAACCAAAACCCCATTTGAGCAAGTTGTTAGATGAATGAAAATGATAATGTATCTTGATAAATTGATACACATAAACATGAAAATTCTGAATTTTAACATGTTACAAGTGGTGCGTTATGAATTGAAGAAACCATGTGAATAATAAGTAGTAAATTATGTGAATAATATATGCCAGTCACCGTCGAAGGTCGTATATACAACACATTCGCTCTTGAAGACACGACTGCCAACATCTACATCCCTTGTCCCTATTCTAATGGGAATCACGGGGTCTAATGTGCTTGTCGATCCTTATAAGTCTACTATTAAGAAAATTGCTAAATTTGTGGGATAACCACATGTAGAAGTCTATATATTAATTAGATATGGGTAACCATATGAAACAAGTTAATCTTGCATAGGTGCATATGATACTTAATTTCAAGAAAGGATACACAATTTAATTTTAGCTTGGGTGATGCAAACCCCACAATTTGATGAAAAAAAGAATCAAGTATTTATCCAACAAACCAAACGTAACAATATAGTGTAGAAACCAAATCCCAAAGCCCAAAATCAGAAAAAGACATCAAAATCGCATATAAAGGTGAGTGAATAAATAAATTGCAAAACCATCCACCAAATTAAGTCGGGTCTCTAACATCTTGAATATGTTGAACATATGCAAGATGCAAACCAAGATAAGAGTACTAAAAAAGTAATTAATCATTTATGAGATTAAACATCATGGAGAAAGTACCACATGTTTGTAGCAAAGAACCCGCCTTTCAACTTTTATCAGTAGTATCTATCTCATATTGTGACCGAGTGTCAACCCATGCCCGTGCCTCTACTTCAATAGCAAAACCATACTTTGAGTTGGCAGTGAAACCATATTCTTCTATTGTCTTTCCACCATCATCTAGTTCCTCGAGAACCTCGTATGGATATCTTACATGTGAAACCATATAAAAGCTTTCACCCAAGCGTTAAAATGCATTACACAAGTTCAGTTTTAGATTATTCTTGGTTTCGAGTAATATCAATTTGGGGTTGGGATCCAGTCTCATTTCAAATAAACCACGTGCATTGTCCGGGAAGATATCTTCCCCTAGAAAAGCACATAAATTAGAGAGGTTGAAAGTGGAGGTAACATGATTCCATGCTTGTGTAGTACCCGCTGCACAAAACAATATTTTCTTGGTGAATCTAAATAGCACAACAAACACCAACCCAGATATTAAAGGTGAAAAGAAAAGGATAACCTTGATTAATCGTGGATTATAACTCTCTAAAAAGGGGATAATACGTAAATGAAGTTCATTCCTTGTGATAGGATTCACAAGCAAGAAATCTCAGGTTTTCCTCCCAAGAAAGACCAAGTAACCATAAGTTAATCCAACATAGTTCTTGCCACCCGAATGAGGAATGATTGTTTGGAACGTTTTCCCTTAAAGTCCTAGCTTTAGGTAGCAGCAGTAGTCACTCTCATCATCGTCAATAAAGATACGTATGGATATAGGTGGTCTTGATGCTATAAACTTGCTCCGGTTAGAAAGTGCGAGTGACCTCCATGACTTGCAAACTCCACTAAATTCAACAAAATCAACAACTCTCAGTTGCATCATAACGAAAAAAAGCACATCATGGTTAATATCTGCCCAACTAGTCTCATATCTCTTCTTGTTCGATGCATTATCATTTTCGTTCCTAGTCATACTCCTCGTCTTAGCCATTCTTACACTTGAAAATGAATCATAAATATGTGGATGTGTGGCTATACAAATTTCACACACGATACAAAATAAAGATTCAACCTATAATACCTCAAACTCAAAATTTGAAAGTTATTAAATAATGAATTTTCTGGTTGAATTAAGAGACGGGAACTCAGATACATACAAGCTATATGTAATCATTGATTTATTATATGTTTGGCGATGAATGCATACCTCAGTCGTACGTGGAAGAAAACCCGAAAATGTTTTTAGTGAAATCTTCTCTACACTGCCCTTTCATGTTGATTTTTTCGGGTTTGTTAGGGTTTGGGGACGATTTTGTGAAAGAAAAATTCATTGATACATATTTTGGTATCAAAATTTAGGCAAGATTTCTAGATGGAAATCGGTTCCATGCGTATCCATTCTAGCGGTTTCTGGCTTCCCATTTTTCATCAAATTTTGCTAACAACCACCAAACTTTTCTTTATTTAACTTTTGCCTTAACACTTTATCATAATTAGAAATAACTGCTTTATAGAGTGTTTTTTAAACATTCATTCCAAAAAATAGTTATAGGCCTTCTAAACTTAAACTAAGAAAACATAAATAAAATAATACTATCCAAAATACTATCTTTCCGCATTGAAGGAGATTCAAAGACACTATCGTTATGAAACTTTCAAAATATCTGACATGTCACTATCACCATAACGTCCATCCTCTCTTTTTTCATTATTGAATGTCACATCATCAATCAAGTAAAGTCATTCTATTATTGAAATTGAGTTCGGGAACGAAATATCACATCACTTAGCTACCAATTTCCACACATAAAAAAAGATGTTCATTAGATTCCACTCCGAAATTAAACACATTAGAAGTAATAGAATGTAACTTCATCCCCTTTCTTGATAGATTCCAACGATCCGGTAGCATATCCTGGACTAATCGACACATGAACACGGTTACTTTCCACGGGATCGCTTTACACCATCTCCTGCTAGTAGTCGTATCCGTAAGGATCATTTCGTCAATGTATCTCCTCGTCTCACCTACTGTGAACTCCCCCATGTCATCTAAATCCCACCGCAAGTAACACTACAAGACAAAAGTGATTTTGCTGGGGAAGGAATCCGTTCCGAAAAGCTGAAATTCTTTTGCAAAAGATGAATAACGATGGAATTTGTGTAACAACGTAAATTTCCAAAACAATTTTTCATTTTTAAAACATACTTTTATTCATAAGATGATGTCAAACATAATGTATCCAATGTTATCATAACAAAAACATATCCCAGAATCTCAAAACATAAACTCCATGAGTGTGTACGGATCATGCCGGCGCCTTCCCACGATCCTCGCTAGTACCTGAAACACATAACACATCAACTGTAAGCATAAATGCTTAGTGAGTTCCCCAAAATACCACATACGCACATACGCCACTCAAGGCTATAAGACCTTCTGGTCACTGTGTCTTAGAGGACTTCCGTCCCACAACCCTGGTAGACCTTCCGGTCCTACCCGTAATGACCTTCCGGTCCATATCATCTTGACCTTCCGGTCCATATCATAATGACCTTCCGGTCCTTAGCATTCATAACATACATAACACTTCAATATCATATAACAGTATACAACACATACATCTCATAGCATATAAGACCTTTCGGTCACACATAGGTACCACTCTAGGTACAGTATAGTGAGAAGACTCACCTCGTACGATGTCGGATAACCTCTCGTGCTCGATAGCCCGACCTACCCTCCTCCTATTAACATAATAACATTCTTGATCAATACTCTCTCATAGCCTCGTCTCTAAATATTGGGTAGAAGGCCATCCTACCCCTCCCTGAACTCCCCTGAATCAGCTTGACCAAAACCCTAAGGTCAACTGAAGTCCACGGTCAAACTTTGACCCGACTCGTCGAGTGCACATGGGCGACTCAGCGAGTCCATGCGTGTCCTCAGAATCCTTCTAGCCTCACTTGGCACGTCGAGTCATCCCCTCACTCGACGGGTTAAGCCTGTCACGAATCGCGGGGCAACCCCGACTCGACTCGTCGAGTCCACTTATGAACTCGGCGAGTTGCTTCCATGACAACACTCAAATGACCTTCTGAGGTCAGATATTCTTCTCTAACCTATAGATCTGACCTTCCCAAACACGATAATCACGTAAAGATTCAGTCTTGACATTCATGCAACGCTCCCAAGGCTTTCCTTGGTGAAATGGCTTCTAAAATGGCAACATAGTCTCATTCCCTCCATGAACCCACATAAAGCAGAATGGATAAGGCCCTCTGGACCTCTAGAGGTCCAGATCCAGAGTCTAACACTCAAAGGGACAACCTACTCAACCTTTCAAGCCAAATAAAGGGTATAGAAAACCCTAAAATTCAAGGATCTTAAACCAAACAGAGAAAGGATCGATTTGCTACCTCAACACTGTAGATCCAAGCTTGGAAACCACGGATTAGCAACCCTCTTGTCCTCCTTTAGCTGGAAACACCTTCTTCTTTGCAAAACAACACCAAAAAGGGTTAAAATGGCTTTCTCTCTCACACAACTCGCTCAAGCTCTCTAGGGTTTCTCTCTCTGGACTGGTAGCCGCAAATGAGGGCTATAAGGACCCTTAAATAGGGCACAGGCCCAAAGATTTAGGGTTTCTGTCCATAGCGCGGACTCGTCGAGTCCACCCTTCGACTTGTCGAGTCCCTTCATTAATCCAGTCAGCAAAACGCGATCCTACTCGACGAGTCTAGGCGTCAACTCGTCGAGTCCCTCCTCAAAACTCAAAATAAACGAATAACATAGAGTACCTGGGAATCCGGATGTTACAATTCTCCCCCACTAGAATCAGACTTCGCCCTCGAAGTCTCGCTCGACAAACAACTCTGGATGCTGCTCCCGCATCTCTAACTCCGGTTCCCAAGTCAGCTCGGACCATCTCCGTTGTTGCCACTGGACCTGAACCAGGGGCACTCCCTTGTTCCTCAGAACCTTGTTTTTCCGATCCAGGATCGCGATCGGTCTCTCAACATAATTCAGGCTCGCATCCACCTGAATATCCTCCAGCGGCATCACCGCCGACTCGTCGGCTATACACTTCCTCAATTGAGACACGTGGAAGGTATCATGAATCTGGCTCAACTCCGCAGGTAGCTCCAAACGGTACGCTACCCTGCCCACCCTCGCGGTTACCCTGAACGGACCAATATACCGGGGCCCCAGCTTGCCCCTCTTCCAGAATCAGATCACTCCTGTCCAAGGAGACACCTTCAGGAGTACAAAGTCTCCCACCTGGAACTCAAGCTCGGATCGTCGCCTATCCGCATAACTCTTCTGGCGACTCTGAGCTGTCAACAACCTCTGCCTGACCTGCTGTATCTGCTCAGTCGTCTGAAGCACTATCTCAGTGCTACCCATCACGCGCTATCCTACCTCTCCCCAACAAATAGGAGTCCTACATCTCCTCCCATACAACAACTCGAAGGGAGGCATACCAATACTCGAATGGTGGCTGTTGTTATAGGAAAACTCAGCCAACGGCAAGTACGTGTCCCAACTTCCTCCAAACTCTAACACACATGCTCGAAGCATATCCTCGAGCGTCTGAATCGTCTGCTCACTTTACCCGTCTGTCTGTTGGTGGTATGTGGTACTGAAATGCAGCCTCGTACCCAACTCCTCATGGAACTTCTTCCAGAACCTGGAAGTGAAACGTACATCTCGATCTGGCACAATCGAGATCGGTACTCCATGACGCGATACCACCTCTCTCACATACAACTCGGCCAGCCTCTCTGCGGAAGAGCTCTCACTGATAGCAAGGAAGTGAGCGCTCTTCGTCAGCCAGTCAACGATCACCCAAATTGCATCGACGCCCCTCGCGGTCCTCGGCAATTTGGTGATAAAATCCATAGAAATCTGTTCCCACTTCCAGTGGGGAATCTCAAGTGGCTATAACTTGCCATGCAGACGCTGGTGCTCGGCCTTAACCTTGCGACAGGTCAAGCACCTCTCCACAAACCACGCGACATCCCTCTTCATACAGGGCCACCAATACTCTCTCTTCAGGTCCAAATACATCTTAGTGGCCCCGGGATGGATCGAGAACCTCGATCTGTGCGCCTCTTCCATCAGAATGGTATGTGCCCCGCTTATATACGGCACCCAAATCCGACCTTGAAATGTCATCAGCCCTCGGCCATCGGTAACGAGCTCAGACACCTGCCCGATCACCCGCTCCCTCTTACGGTTCTCTGGTATCACGGCCTCTGCCTGGGCCTCCCGAATGGTGTCCAACACCGGAGTCATCACCGTTAATCGCATACAAATATCTCGAATCGGGGCACTCTCTGCCCTACGGCTCAGAGCATCAGCTACAACATTAGCTTTGCCCGGGTGGTACAGGATCTCACAATCGTAATCCTTTACCACATCCAACCATCTCCTCTGGCGCATATTCAGGTTGGGCTGATCCATCAAATACTTCAAACTCTTATGGTCCGTGTATATGGTACACCGAACCCCATACAGATAGTGACGCCAGATCTTGAGGGCGAACACCACTGCCCCCAACTCCAGATCGTGGGTGGGATACCTCGTCTCATGAGGCTTCAGCTGCCTCGATACATACGCTATCACATGCCCCCTCCGCATAAGCACCACACCTAACCCCGATATCGATGCGTCGCAGTACACCACAATATCCTCCATCCCCTCTGGAAGGGATAACACCGGGGCTTCGCACAACCTCTGGCGAAGAGTCTCGAACGAGGTCTGCTGCTCCGGACCCCATGAAAAAGCAACGCCCTTCCGGGTCAACTTGGTGAGAGGCACGACAATCTTGGAGAAATCCTTGATAAATCTTCGATAGTAGCCGGCCAACCCTAGAAAACTCCTGATCTCGGTGGGGGATCTCGGCACCTCCCAACTCATCACAGCCTCAATCTTGGCCGGATCGACCAATACCCCATTCTGGTTCACGAGATGCCCCAAGAACTGGACCTCTCGTAACCAGAAATCGCACTTGGAGAATTTGGCGTAAAGCCTCTCCGACCTCAATACTCCGAGGACCTCTCTCAAATGCTCCTTATGCTGCTCTCTGGATCTCGAATACACTAGTATATCGTCGATGAACATGATCACCGAACGATCCAACATCGGTCTGCACACCTTGTTCATGAGATCCATGAACGCTGCCGGTGCGTTGGTGAGCCCAAAAGGCATCACCACAAACTCGTAATGCCCATAACGAGTCCTGAACGCCGTCTTCTGGATATCCTCATCTCGCACCCTCATCTGGTGATATCCGGATCTCAAATCTATCTTGGAGAACCAAGATGCTCCCTGCAACTGATCGAACAGATCATCAATCCTCGGTAGTGGATAACGGTTCCTAACCGTCAACTTGTTCAACTCCCGGTAATCAATGCACATCCGGTGTGAACCATCCTTTTTCTTGACAAAAAGGATCGGCGCTCCCCAAGGTGAGCTACTCGGCCTGATAAATCCTTTCCCCAACAGCTCCTGAAGCTGTGAGGATAATTCTTGCATCTCTGGTGACGCAAGGCGTTAGGGCGCCTTGGCGATAGGCGCCGCTCCCGGGACCAAATCGATGGGAAACTCCACTTGCCTCTCGGGAGGCACACTCGGCAACTCCTCGGGGAAAACATCCGGGAACTTGCGCACTATCGGTATATCACTAACCGAACCCGGCCCCTCTGCGGCCCCCCGTGAATCCATCACATAAGCCACAAACCCGTTACAGCCCTGCTGTAGGCTCCACCTCGCTCTAGCAGCCGAACAAAATGTTGACCCAGAACGGGTACCCTCGCCGTACAGTGTAAGTACTCCCCCACTAGGGTCTCGTATCGTCACCAACTGTCGCTCGCAGTCTATAACAGCGCCAAATCGGCTCAACCAATCCATGCCGACTATGACACACACGTCCCCCATCACAATCGGGACCAGATCAATCAGAAACTCCACACCGAAAATCTCGAGTACACATCCTCGAATCACATCCGTAGCATACACCGCTCGCTCGTCAGCTATAGAAACTCGTAGAGGTCGACCCAACGCCTCCCGCTGAATACTGATGTGCTGACTAAAGGCTAAAGACACAAATGATCGACTCGCACCCGAGTCAAATAACACCAAAGCAGGTAAAGAATTCACAAGAAAAGTACCTACGCATATCATAATATAAGCACAATATCTCAAACTCAGCATAAATAAATGAAAGAATACATACCAGCCACGACATCGAGCGCTGCGCGGACCTCTTCCGCTGTCAACTGGAAAGCTCTCCCGCGAGCCTTCGGTGCCTCAGCCTTCACCGGCCGAACCTCAGTAGCTCGCACAGCAGCAGGGGCAGATCCCTGCAGTGCTCCCTGTGCTGTCCCCCGTAGCTGCGGACACTCGGCCTTCCAGTGTCCGGTTTGGTTGCAATGAAAGCAAACCATGAACCCCTTGGGGAAATCCTTGGCTATGTGCCCCTCCTTGCCATATTTGTAGCAAGAACCAGATCGAAAAACCCCATCATGTCCCTTGCCGTACTTCCCAGAAGTGCGGCCCTTCTGGCCTCCAGATCTCGAATCGGCGGGCTTTGCCCGCTTGGCTGCCGGCTGAGACTGTGCCAGCCGCCGGTCCCTCCCCTGAGACTCGGCCTCCTCCCGGGCCTGAGTCTCCAGCTCAATCTCCCTCTTCCGGGCATTTGCCTGGAGCTCGGAAAATGTCCGGCATGATGAGTTCGCCATGAACTCCCTGATACCCCTCCTCAAAATTCTCAAGTACCGGCTCATACGTGCCTGCTCAGACGACACGTGTTCAGGGCAAAACAACGCCCTCTCATGAAACATCCTCGTAATCACCGTCACGGACTCAGTTCCCTGCTTGAGGGACAAGAACTCATGGGCTAAACGTTCCCTCTCCACAGGGGGGACATACTCCTCTCGAAACATCATGGTGAACCTCTCCCAGGTCACCGCAGTAAGCTCCGCCGTAGTGAAGTCTGCTGTCACAAACTTCCACCAGTCCTTCGCCCCTAAGCGAAGCTGGTTCAGTGCAAACCGAACCCTCAGATGCTCTGGACACGAGCAGGTGTAGAAGCATCCCTCGATATCAGAAATCCATCTCATCGCAGTAATCGGATCCTGCATCCCATCAAACTCTGGTGGCTTCGTGTTGCTGAACTCCCGGAACAGCAACGAGTCACCCTCTGAGGTCTAGCATCAGCAACAGCTGCAGTAACTGCAGCAATCACAGCCTCAGTAACCGTTGCGTACCGCTCATCAAAGGTCTCAATCAATGTGGTCTTGATAGACCCAAACATCTCCAGAATCTCGACTCGGATCGCCGCAGCCACCTCATCGTGGATCATCTGACGAAGCTCCTCGTCACTCACGCCGCTCGTCTCAGGTCTGTGGCATGTCCCAACCATGATGTCTCTGAAATACAACATACAAATATCAGAGATGTTGGGTTTTGAGCATTCTAACACTCCTATGGTGTACATGCAACCCTAAATACCTTGGATCTATGTTTTCTCTATTATACATGCAAATATCAATTTCCAAGGTATTGTTCTAACTAGCATAATATGAAGTACAAGTAATATAAAAACTAGTAGAAATACATACCTCTTTGTTGGTGCTTGATTCCATGGAGCTCAAGAGCCTAGTGCCCCAAATGTGACACCTCAAATGGTTCACACAACATCAAATGCACTTGGAATAACTTAGAGAGAAATGAACACTTCATGAAATCGCCTAGCCCTCTTCATGCATACATCGTGGCCGATTTTGCAAGAATAAGATGCTTATATAGTTTGTCACAATTAGGGTAAACCCTAATTGTCATGGCTTTCCATTTCCTTGGATCCATGGGTTCAAATACACCATGGAGCATCCATAGAGCATCCTATGGGTTTTAGCCCAACTTGATAATCCATGGAGCATTAGCCCACTATGTAAGTATGGATGATTTACACAATCAACCCATATATTTAATTATCTTCTTTTGATCACTTAATTAATTCTAGATTAATTCTTGATCAATACTAATTAAATAATCTTATTAATATATTAGAACTTAAAATATATTAATAAACCTTAAGTGTTATTTCTCTTATTTTAGTCTATCCAAATGCATGATGCCATGCAACCCAAATGGACCATGCCAGGTCGGGTCAAGTATATACCAATTATAGTTATGGACTTAGACACTAAGCCAACAGTCTCCCACTTGGATAAGTCTAATAACTATTATTGCAAGTACGCCTTCACAACCTGACCAGCAATCGTAGCTCATAAAAGCTGCTGTCGAACTCAGAACAAATCAACGACGCGTCCATTAGATAAGGGATCATATATTCCTTCATTCTAGATATCATATGGACTGAGACATGGATTATAATCATTCTCTCTGTCCATTTGTTGTTTCTTGATTTCCGATTTATGATGACTGACTAATTGAATAAATCAAATCAGTCCAGGCCCGGCCGAGCACTTACGTTTTTTCATCACTAAATCATCGAGGGGCCCACAGATATCGCTTTTATCCCGAAGGTAAAAGGAATGGATAAACTTCGACTCATATGTTTGTACTGACTACTTGTTGAATCATACACAAAGGCACGTTTTATAACATCGAGTTACCAATGTGTTTACGTGCAATCAATGTATAACCAACTTATAGTCAACAACTCATATCTCTAGGTTTGAAGAATATAAGATATTATCATCTCATGATTCACTCGTGATAAAATCCATGAAGTGATTCAAATGAGCGTGGGTTAATCCCATACTCAGAACTTATGAGCACTCATGAATGTTGTAGCAACCATTGCTATGTCTAATGCACATTAGACAAATCATACAAGCCAAATTCATGACAGTCTTAAATCAATACCTACTTCCAAAGTATGACTGACTGTGGAGATTTTGAATAAATTAGTCATTCGGAAGAATGACCTAGTTATTCTGGAAGTCAAAACATGCAAAGTGAAACACAAAAATAATACTAATCCTGTATGGCCCCAACACTTTGAGTGTAAATAAAAACCCTTTTATCTAAGCACCATATTGATTACTCATTATTCATGTTTCGATTAATCAACTTAATACTTGAATTGAAACAATAGTCATGCCATGCTCCAAGCATGCACACTATGTTTCGATTGACAATATTTCAATGATGCTCATTTCACAATCCCAATCCTCTTGTCATTTACTGTAATATGTTAGATTCTAAACTTATATGCAATGATCCCCTTGTAATGACTATACCCAAAAGTCACAAAGACTTGGCAACAAACATTACAAGAAATTCCAATGGAGATCAATTCCATGGAAACGAAGTCTCAAATTCAAAGTACATTCCTTTGAACATCCTTCTTGCATTAAGTTCTCTAATCTTACACAGATTCAAAGAATAACTTCCACCTATGGAAACAATTCCATATTACCATTTTGACCATCACTTCTAAACAAGAGTTGCCTCTTTTCAAAATATGTCAATATGGTCCTTACTCCATACTTCTAATTGTCCATGAGCAACCAATCTTTGGTAAACCTCAGATTGTCCTCGACAATTTTCTTAATCATTTTAGTCATTTCCAGTTCTATTCCTTTTCCATTTTAATGCCTTAGGCATTTGGGAAAATTTAGAATGGATTATAGCACATGTAATCGAACCTATACCCGAAGCATATAGGACACGATTCATGCTATAAATTTTTATTTGCCATATTCTCACAATTCGAACTATGAAGAGGTATGCCTTAATCATAATCGAATTTTGAGACCGCAACATATATAGAATTTCCTTATGTTGAACCATTCCATCATAACATTCTTATATATCCTTGACTAAAGTAGATTAAAATCTCAATCTAAGCTTGTAGAATTGGAATGAAGTATAAAATCCTCTCCCTTAATTATAGCAAAACAACTTTTCCAAGGCGAATTGAAACTTTTGTTTTCTATAATTAACATTGATAACTTGCAACATAATCATCATGCTCCCACTAGCATAATGATTATTATCTTACTAGCATAACACTTATGCTCCCACTAGCTTTGACATGTACTCAGAAATCAGCTAGACTTCTAGAAAAACAATACTTTATTGACTTTCTTACCAAAGTTCAGATTTCTGATACAAGATATTTTGATAAGACTTTATCAAAACCATACACCTTTCCTTAGATAGCTCACTTGTGTGTCTAAACAATTATGAAGAGGGATGCCGTAATCATAATGTTTAGACCTTTTGTCATTCTCACAATTGCTATCTACTTAAAATCTACTTAGTGAAAGAGTTTCCTCACCATCATTTTCATGAATCGGAGAGAAACCTTATGACACTTAGATTTAATGGTGTATGTGTTCCTATCCATGTGAATTTGTCATAACCATAATCACAAGACAAGGTTAGTGGCAAATCCAAACACATATGGACTGAACTTGTTCAATCTTAATTTCTTGCCACCCGGCAGCACAAGGGCCTACCATTGCTTCCAGGTTGTTATGCAAACAATTGAGAACTCATAGAACTCACAAGCATAGTCAACTTTTAACTGGAATAGTTACAGAAATAAGAATATGTCAACACGATAGGTTACAAACCTCAAGTTGTGGGCTAGTGATTAACAAAACTCTTGATTAGTTCTTGAAACTATTTCAGGATCTTTTAAACTCCCACTGTCCTCTTGACATATAAGACTCACTTGCCCAATATTCAAGAGATAGTGCGGATTCTTTTACAAACACTTCAAACAATTGGCCTTAGTTGGTCTTTGTTTTATCCAAAACATCACAACTTACCAATTTCAAATGTACAAGAGTAAGAAAACATTTTACTCTACATTTGACAAGTGTTTTAAACCTTTCTTAAGATTATGTCACTCAAGGCTCAATCTTGGAGTATGACTCTAAGATTTGATTTTGGAACGAAGTATGATTTATCTTTTGATTTAACCATTTCAACAATTCATGATTCCTCTCCTTAGCCAACAAATGCACTAAGGTGTCCTTAGAGGATCAATTGTGATATGGTTCCATAATCACTAAGATAATCATAAAACAAGATACACAAGTACTCTCCCATTTCTTCAGATTGGAGAAACTTTTATCTTTCTGCCTTATTTGATTCTTCTTATTCATTCTGCCATATATTGAAACTTTTCCAATGTTTCAGAATTACACTTAAACTTGTAAGCATAATCATATTTACTAAACTTTAGTAAATCATAACGAATAATCTTACCAACCTTTGTGGTGGACCTGACTAGTGCACAACCTAATGTACCCAATCCTTTAGTCCTTCGCTTGACTCACATGCGAATGTGAACAAGGAATTAGTCTTAATTTACCAAAGATGAAAAATCTCATTCATCACACAATACAACTTGCATGATTCCAAGTTTCTATCGAACTGAAACTTGGGTGATGAGAATCTTTCCTTATTTGATAAATTATGACACTACCACAAACGAAAGAATCAAATTCATTTTCCAATATTGCTTATCAATGGAAACATATAAACAACAATTTTTCACAAATGCCTTTGTAAGGATACTTAAAATAAATAAAATCAAATTTTTTCTTTTATTTTTAAAACTTGCGGAAAAACTTATCCTTACAATGCAAATTCATATGAAAACTTTGTTGTTATCTATTCCTAAGCAATATCTCATAACTCTTATGTAGTGGCTCAAAATTCTGGTCAACGAACCATACGATCAGAATCAGCACACCTTTTTTTTAAAGCTTCCTTTGATTCTTCAAAACATCAAAATGTAATTACATTACATCATGTGTTAAGAATTTCAAAAAGAGACTTAATAGAGTTAGATAACGGACTTTACCTGAAGTAGAGTCAAACTTTTGACTTTACCATCCTTATGAGGTTTCAGGTAAAGTCGGCAGCTTCGCAACCAATGCCCCTTTCCTTTGGCAATAGGCACATATGGACTCTTTGGGAATGGTATACGGGACTATCACAGACTTAGACTTTCTCCTTACCATTAGGTCAAACGACTTGACCATGGCCGATCCCTTTCAATTGGGAAGAGAAAGTTTTTCTGGATTTCCAGTGTTACCATTGTCAATGTCCATGAAGTTTTGGGAAGTCGATATTCTAATCAAATTTGCTTTACCAGTGTTCCAAATCATTGCTGATTCAGCAGCACCGAGCAAATAGATAAGATCATTAAAGGGTCATGTCGTGATCTGTCATTAGGGAGTGACTGAAGAACCAAGTCAACAGCCAGCTACCTCGAGACTTCGACACCCGACTCTCCCGGCTTGTCAATATGTGACTTAATCTCCAAGACCTAAGCACATATAGACTTTGTTTGCCAATTGGGATTGAGTGACTTAGAACTTATCAAATCTTGAAACTAGTGGGATATGGAGATTTATTGGAGGAGGTGGAGGAAATGAAGTATGATTTCCAGTCCCACTAATGCACAACAAAGGGATTGATCTTTCACCTTGATTGCTATTTGGGATATCATCTTCATTAGGATAGCTTGTTCCTAAAGATTTGGGAAGACCATAGTTGTCTGAAGGAGACATGTATAAGGGAGAAATTCAAGTTAGTTGATTTAAAGTGCTTAATATAACACCCAATATGAAATATTAAGGCTAGGATCCAACAACCTATTTATAATTGGAAGAGGGATGCCGTAATCCAAATTATAAAATAGTTGAAGGTAGGTAAATGACGATTTACCAATTTCCACCATAAAAAATGAAATATAATTAAGTTTTAATTGGATTTGAAACTCCTAGATCTTTTGAGATACATTGAACTTTCAATGGCATGTTTGAATCTCGATTGTGCCCTCTCAAGTTTGTGACTGGGATGCCGAGGATCACAAACAAGGTGTGAATAACCATGCAAATTCACTTGGTACCCTTAACTTTATCACCTAATCAATGTTCCGGTTAGCCACACAACTCCACCGATCTATAATAAGGTCAAGTTACACTTTGCCACTCTTACTAGTCCTTATTAGCGTGCCGGTTAACCACACACACTCCACTAATCGACTTGGTAAGGTACAAAGTGTAATTTCATGGGTTAGCACCTATTTCACATTTTCCTAAGTAACTAAGATTGGGAATTTATAAGTGTTTAGTTACTTAGTATTTTTCATTATACTTTTAATGAAGGGAGAATAATAGTCCTTTCCTACCCGTTCGGCTAACGACCCTCCACCAGTCAAGGAAGCGGTGGGTGAGAGTGGACACCCATTAAACTGCCATTTTATAGGCAGTAACCTTATACCCCCCTTATAGACCGGCTTCGTGAATGAGGCCTACTAATGGTAAGATTGACTCTATCTTATACATATCTATATAATTAAAATTATAATAATAGTATAAGGGTGTATTTTAAACATTTAAAATACTTGGTGGTTTAATCTATTAATTAAACTATACTCTTAATTTAATCAAACTTAAACCATGTCTTTATGGAATTATTAACTCTTTTAATTAAACACTTTAATTAATTTAATGAAGTCCATAAAGTTTGAATTTTAACTTTTAAAATTGTAGAGTTTGGAATTAAAGCATTAATGTGTCTGAGACTTTCTGAAATCCTCAATTTGAGTTCAAATACACCCGAAGGTGCATCCGAATCCCTCAAACCAAGGCTCTGATACCAACTTGTAACAACGTAAATTTCCAAAACAATTTTTCGTTTTTAAAACATACTTTTATTCATAAGATGATGTCAAACATAATGTATCCAATGTTATCATAACAAAAACATATCCCAGAATCTCAAAACATAAACTCCATGAGTGTGTACGGATCATGCCGGCGCTTTCCCGCGATCCTCGCTAGTACCTGAAACACATAACACATCAACTGTAAGCATAAATGCTTAGTGAGTTCCCCAAAATACCACATACGCACATATGCCACTCAAGGCTATAAGACCTTCCCGTCACTGTGTGTCAGAGGACTTCCGTCCCACAACCCTGGTAGACCTTCCAGTCCTACCCGTAATGACCTTCCGGTCCATATCATCTTGACCTTCCGGTCCATATCATAATGACCTTCCGATCCTTAGCATTCATAACATACATCACACTTCAATATCATATAACAGTATGCAGCACATACATCTCATAGCATATAAGACCTTTCGGTCACACATAGGTACCCCTCTAGGTACAGTATAGTGAGAAGACTCACCTCGTACGATGTCGGATGACCTCTCGTGCTCGATAACCCGACCTAGCCTCCTCCTATTAACATAATAACATTCCTGATCAATACTCTCTCATATCCTCGTCTCTAAAGATTGGATAGAAGGCCATCCTACCCCTCCCTGAACTCCCCTGAATCAGCTTGACCAAAACCCTAAGGTCAACTGAAGTCAACGGTCAAACTTTGACCCGACTCGTCGAGTGCACATGGGCGACTCGGCGAGTCCATGCGGGTCCTCAGAATCCTTCTAGCCTCACATGGCACGTCGAGTCATCCCTTCACTCGACGGGTTAAGCCTGTCACGAATCGCGGGGCAACCCCGACTCAACTCGTCGAGTCCACTTATGAACTCGGCGAGTTGCTTCCATGACAACACTCAAATGACCTTCTGAGGTCAGATCTTCTTCTCTAACCTATAGATCTGACCTTCCCAAACACGATAATCACGTAAAGATTCAGTCTTGACATTCATGCAACGCTCCCAAGGCTTTCCTTGGTGAAATGGCTTCTAAAATGGCAACATAGTCTCATTCCCTCCATGAACCCACATAAAGCAGAATGGATAAGGCCCTCTGGACCTCTAGAGGTCCAGATCCAGAGTCTAACACTCAAAAGGACAACCTACTCAACCTTTCAAGCAAAATAAAGGGTATAGAAGACCCTAAAATTCAAGGATCTTAAACCAAACAAAGAAAGGATCGATTTGCTACCTCAACACTGTAGATCCAAGCTTGGAAACCACGGATTAGCAACCCTCTTGTCCTCCTTTAGCTGGAAACACCTTCTTCTTTGCAAAACAACACCAAAAAGGGTTAAAATGGCTTTCTCTCTCACACAACTCGCTCAAGCTCTCTAGGGTTTCTCTCTCTAGACTGGTAGCCGCAAATGAGGGCTATAAGGACCCTCAAATAGGGCACAGGCCCAAAGATTTAGGGTTTCTGTCCACAGTACGGACTCGTCGAGTCCACCCTTCGACTCGTCGAGTCCCTTCATTAATCCAGTCAGCAAAACGCGATCCTACTCGACGAGTCTAGGCGTCAACTCGTCGAGTCCCTCCTCAAAACTCAAAATAAAAGAATAACATAGAGTACCTAGGAATCCGGATGTTACAATTTGCGACGACCGATTTCCGTCCCAAAAAACCTCGTAGCGAGGGTTTGCTAGGGAAACAATCATTCCATCGCAAATGTGACATTGAAATAAAATCCGTTGTAGATGGTATTCCGTGGTGTAATCCATTGTAGGACTCCGTTACAAATTCCATGATAGTTCTTCCATCACAAATTTCATTGTAGTGGATCCCTAGCAAAATTTTTGGTGATGAATCCCTAGAAAAATTTATGGTGATGAATCCCTAGAAAAATCCGTTGTGATGAATCTCTAGCAAAATCTGTGGTGATGAATCCCTAGCTAAACCTGTGGTGATGAATGATGGGTTTTAGGTAAAATAAATAAACTAGAAAACAATTCCTAAGTTCACATGCAACCTACTTTGGATCTATGTTTTAACTATTGAACATATAACTTTGAATTGCAAACAAGAACCCTAGAGGATAGAGGCTATTTTCGAAAATAACTAACTAGGGTTTAAGAGTTAAATACCTTTCAATTGTTATAGTAAACAATTGATAATCCTCTTGAACTTGATCTTCTTGGAAGCCTAGCACCACAAATGTAATGCCTCTAATGGAATCACACCCAAAAGCTAGCAAGAAGGAAACTTGAAGGGGAGAGAGAGAGAGAGAGAGAGAGAGAGAGAGAGAGAGAGAGAGAGTATGCAAAATCGGCCCTAGGGTTTCACCAAAGAAGGAGTGGCCGAATTTAGGAGCTGGGAGGCTCCTTATATAGCTGAGGGATCTAGGGTTTAGGGAAAACCCTAATACTCCTTTGCTTAGGGCCTAAGCTAACCCAAAGGCCTTATCCAAAGCCCCTTGGAAGAAATCCTTAGGGTTTCCCCTATAGATTTTGTCTACCTCCTTCCAAGGAGGTTCTGGAGCCTTCCACTCAACTATTAGATAATTGCAAACTAGTCCCTGCACTTTATAATTAATACTTTTAACCCCAAAATTAATTCTGATTAATTTCTGGCTAACTATTAATTAAACATAATGATTTCTAATTAATATATTAATCTTTTAACATATTAATAAATCATTTATATCAATTTATTAATCTTATAATAAATCAATATCTCTCCTTTCATAATTTCCTTATCCAGTTGCTAGGTTTGAGGGCAACCCAAAAGGACTGTGCTGCTATCAATTCAAGTACATACCAATTATAGTTATGGGCTTAGACACCTAATCCAACAGTCTCCCACTTGGATAAGTCTGTAACTATAATTGCTAGTATGACTTCTAAATTTGACCAGCAAATTGTAGCTTCCAAAAGCTGCTGCTGAACTCTGACCCAGTCAGTTATGTGTCCTTAGATAAGTGATCATATAATCCTTCGTTCTGCAAGATATCCCCAGATATAAGACATGGAATGTAATCAATCTCTTTGTCCAGAATCTATGTTTCCCGATTTCTGATTTGTGATGATGTAGGACTTCTAATTGAACACATCAATTTAGTCCTGGCTGGGCCCAGCACATAAGTCAACACCAAATCATCGAGGGGCCCACATATATCATTTTTCCCGTTAGGGCAAAAGGAACGAATAAACTTTGACTCATATGCTTGTATCTTTTACTCATCAAATTATACATGACAATACGTTTTATAACACCAAGTTACTGATGCGTTTTCGTATCACCAATGCATGACCGACTTGTAAATTACAACTCATATATCTTCGTTTCAAGATTATAAGATATTATCGTCTCAGTATTACTCGTGATGAATTCTGTGAAGTGATACTCTGAGCGAGGGTTTATCCAATACTCAAATCTCAATTTCTGAGTACTCATGAACATTGCGGCAATTCTATTGCCATGTCTATCCTCAAACAATCTGCAATCCAATTCACGACAGTCTTAATTCACTACTTACTTCCAAAAGTACGAGCGACTGTGGAGTTTGAATAATCTTATTATTCGGGAAGTAAAACATGCAAAATATGAAACACAATAATAAACAATCGACAAAAGGCAGTAACCAAACTTATAAATAATACTTTATTATTTAATCACCAAAAGTCAATTACATTTACTTTGTTACAAGTTTCAGAACAAAACTAATCTAACTACTAAAACTAATATCATCTTTCAGTCCTATGCTCCGAGCATGCTGAATATGCTTAGCCCTACTCAGACCCTTTGTGAGGGGGTCTGCTGGGTTATCTTCAGATGACACCCTCTTTACTACAAGATGGCCTTCTTCTACTCTATGTCTGATAAAATGGTACTTTCTGTCGATATGTCTGGTTTTACCATGATCTCTCGGTTCCTTTGTTAAGGCAACCGCTCCCTCATTATCGCAGAACAGTTCCATAGGCTCCTGGATGGTTGGAACAACTCCGAGATCTCCGATGAAGTTCCTTAACCAAGCTGCTTCTTTCGACGCTTCACTCGCTGCTATGTACTCTGATTCACAAGTAGAATCAGCCACCGTATCTTGCTTGGAACTTTTCCAAGAAACCGCTCCTCCATTCAGTAAAAATACCCAGCCAGATTGAGAACGGAAGTTATCTCTATCCGTTTGAAAACTGGCATCACTGTAACCATCTACTCTTAAAGTATCATTGCCACCATACACAAGGACCCAGTCCTTTGTCCTTCGCAAATACTTGAGTATATTCTTAACCGCTATCGAATGAGCTCTACCCGGGTTTCCCTAATAGCGACTGACCATGCTCAAAGCAAATGCCACATCAGGGTGAGTACATGTCATAGCGTACATGATCGATCCGACAACAGAAGCATAAGGTACACGACTCATGTTTGCTATTTCCTCATCTGTACTCAGGCATTGAGTCTTACTCAATTTGTTATTGCTTTGGATAGGTAGCTCTCTCTTCTTGGAATTTTCCATACTAAACCTCTTTAGTATCTTATCCAAGTATGTGCTCTGACTAAGTCCAATTAGTCTCTTCTTTCTATCTCTCAATATTCTAATCCCAAGAATATAGGTAGCTTCTCCAAGGTCTTTCATGGCAAAACACTTTCCAAGCCAAGACCTAACAACTTTCAAGGTTGGAACGTCGTTACCAATGAGTAATATGTCATCGACATATAACATCAGAAAAGTTACTATACTCCCACTAGCCTTGATATACACACAAAACTCATCTTCACTTCTAGAGAAACCAAACTCTTTGACTTTCTCATGGAAGCAAAGATTCCAGCTGCGAGATGCTTGTTTCAATCCATAAATGGATTTCTCAAGCTTGCACACTCTATTGGGAAACTTTGCATCAACAAAACCCTCTGGCTGATTCATGTAAACATCCTCAGCCAACTTCCCGTTAAGGAAAGCAGTCTTTACATCCATCTGCCAGATTTCATAGTCATGAAAGGCAGCTATGGCGAGCAATATCCTAATAGATTTAATCTTAGCTACTGGCGAAAAGGTCTCATCATAGTCAACCCCTGGGGTTTGAGTGAAACCTTTTGCAACCAGTCGAGCCTTAAATGTGTGCACATTTCCATCCATGTCTGTTTTCTTCTTGAAGATCCATTTGCACCCAACTGTCTTACGACCTGGTGCACTATCAACCAAATTCCAAACCTGGTTGTCATACATGGACTTAATCTCGCTGTTCATTGCCTCTTTCCACTTGGAAGCCTCTGGGCCTGCCATTGCTTCCTTATAAGTGACCAGTTCATCTAAATTTACCAGTGTCCTATCACTGATGAATGTGTCACTGTCTGAAGTAATATGAAAACCATACAACTCAGGTGGCACACTCACCCTAGTGGATCTTCGAAGAGGTAATGAGTTATCAACTGGTTCAACAGGAACTGTTTCCTCTGGTTGAGTGCTAGTGTCATCTAAGGTTCCTTCATTGGCTAACTCTTGAATTTCTTCAAGGTCAATGGTTCTCCCACTGTCCTCTTTGAATATGAGCTATCTTTCTAGAAAGACTCCTCTTCGTGCTACAAAGACCACGTTTTCACTAGGTCTGTAGAACAAATATCCAAAAGACTGTTTTAGGTAACCAATGAAAACACATTTCTCACTTCTAGCTGCTAGCTTGTCGTGAGTCTCCCGTCTTACGAAAGCTTCACAACCCCAGACTTTAATATGTGCTAACGAGGGAACTTTCCCCGTCCACATTTCGTGAGGTGTTTTGACAACCTTCTTTGTAGGGACAAGATTGAGGATGTGGGCGGCTGTCTCTAAGGCATACCCCCAGAAGTGAATAGGAAGCGAAGTACGACTCATCATAGAACGAACCATGTCTAACAAGGTTCGATTACACCTCTCAGCTACACCATTTAATTGTGGTGTCCTAGGAGGAGTTAATTGTGAGACTATCCCACATTCTTTCAGATAGTCGTTGAACTCGATACTAAGATACTCCCCGCCTCTATCGGATCTAAGTACCTTTATCTTCCCGCCCAATTGATTTTCGACCTCATGCTTAAACTCTTTGAAGTTTTCAAAGGTTTCTGACTTATGTTTGATTAAGTAGATATAGCCATATCTGCTATAATCATCAGTGAAAGTCACATAGAATCGATTAGCATCCCTTGTAGTTGATCTGAAGGGCCCACACACATCTGTGTGTATGAGATCCAACAGACCTTCACCTCTTTCACAAGACCCTGTGAATGGTGATTTTGTCATCTTTCCCAAAAGACAAGATTCACACATATCATCTGATTTTAGGTCAAATGATTCCAACACTCCATCCTTTTGGAGTTGGGCTATGCGTTTCTTGTTAATGTGTCCAAGACGACAATGCCACAAGCATGCCTTGTCTACACTATTAGACAAGTAAATATTAAATACACTATTTCCTAAGCTATCAACACAAGTCACTGTTTCATACACACCATCACAAGGCAAAGCTTCAAATACAAAAACACCATTCTTATAAATAGAAATTGAACCATTCAAATCATTAAAAGAATATTTAAAACCTTGTCTGAACAATGCATGAAATGAAATAATGTTTCTCGTCATCTCAGACGAATAGCAACAATTTAATAAATCTAATCTAACATCATTACTAAGCAAAAGTTGATAAGCTCCGATCTTGGTCACTGGTGAAGACTTCTTGTTTCCCATGATCAAGTTTATCCTTCCTCGCTCTATCTCCTCACTTTCTTTTAGCCCCTGTAAATCAGAACAGATGTGAAAACCACATCCTGTATCAAGGACCCATGAACGAGAAGATAATGAGTTATTAGAAGAAATAGTGTAAATACCTGCTGAAGATGGCTTCACTTTGCCATCTTTGATATCCTGCAGATATTTTGGGCAGCTTCTCTTCTAGTGCCCTTTGTCATTGCAATAAAAGCAATCTGCATCTTTTGGATCAGAAACATGGGGAATGGTAGCATTGGGCTTAGCCTTTGGGCCATTACTAGATGACCCAGCCTGCGCCTTGTTCTTCCAGTTTTTCTTAGGAGGACCTTTCCTCTTTTTCCCCTTTCCCTGTCCAATAGCCAAGACAGGGTCACTTGCAGGAGTGGAGGCTATATTTTTACCCTTCATCCCTGCATCAGCTGTCTGCAACAAGTTGTGTAATTGGGCCAGTGTCTGCTCAGTGTTGTTCAAATGGTAAGTTAGAATAAACTGACCATAACAATCAGGTAATGAGTTCAAGACCATGTCAATGGCCAATTCCTCATCAAAGTGAATGTTGAGCTTGACCAAACGCTCTATGTAGCTTTGCATTCTTTGCACATGAGACACAACCGACTCCCTTTCTTTCTTCTTGCAAGCCATGAGTGACTTGACTATTTCAAACTTTTCTTGACGAGCTCGCTTATGGTACTTCTCCATAAGGTACTTGTTCATCTCAAAGGGCCAGTAGTCCTCATAGTACCTTTGCAGTTCTGGGGACATGGTTGCGACCATGATGCATGCCACTTTAGTAGCATCATCATAATGTTTCTTGTAGACAGCATATTCTTCAGGAGTAGCTTTAGACTCATCAAGCTCTTTGAGCTCCTTTTCAAGGACATATTCTTTGTCCTCAAATCGAAGCGCCATCTTGATGTTGCGCATCCAATCGTTATAGTTAGAGCCATCCATAATGACTTTGGAGCAAATGTTGAGCAAAGAGAAGTTGTGGTTGGAGGACGATGAAGCAGAAGTGTTTCCAGGAGTAGACATCTTAAAGGAAAGAAAGTTTTAGTTAGATTTCAAGATACCTCAATATAATAACCCAAAGATATAATATTAAGGTTAGGATCCAACTATGAAGATTCACAACTTAGAAATGGGATGCCGAGATCCAAGTGTAAATTTCATAAAGGTAGGTGAATGACGATTCACCAATTCCACCATTAGACGAAATAAATGAAGTGAAATTCCTAATTCTTTTGAGATACATTGAAACTATTCAATGACATGTTTTAATCTCAGATTATGCTCTTCTATTTGTGACTGGGATGCCGAGGATCACAAACAAGATGTGAATAACCATGCAAATGTGCTTGGTAACCTCATTGTCTTTATCATTAACTATTGATGTGCTGGTAAACCACACACGCTCCATCAAAATGACAATTATGAGATACCCATTACTACTCTTTATTAGTGCCTTTTAGTGTGTTGGTTAACCACACACGCTCCACTAACGACCAATAAAGAATAATGTGCAATTTCATGGATTAGCATATTTTTCACATTTTTCCTAAAGTAACTAGAGTTGGGATTTTGTAAAATAATGTTCTAGTATTTTCTTTAATAACATTATACTTTTAATGAGATGTAGTTGTCCTATCAAACCCGTTCTGCTAACGACCCTCTACTAATCAAGGAAGCGGTGGGTGAGAGTGGACACCCTATCAACTACCATTTAATAGGCAGTTTCCTTATACCCCCCTTATAGACTAGCTTCGTGAATGAGACATACTAGCGATTTGACTGACCATATTCTTATACATATATAATATTAAACTTTTAATTATAATACATATACAAGGTGTGTTTTAAACTTTTTAAAACTTTAAGGTTTATATATAAATTTCGAAAAATTAAACTATTAATTTAAATTTAAAATAAACCAAATAACTAGATTTAATAATTATCTATTAATCAACTTTTAATTAATCTATTAAATCTTGTAAGGATTATCTAATCAAATTAAACAATTAATTTAATCCTAATCCATATCCCTTCTAGATTTCGAAAATATGGGGATAGGATAATTTCCTTATTTTTCTCAATTATCCAATAAGGCAACTATTATCCAAAATAAAGAAACCCTAAAAGGACTAGCATATTTCAAAATTCAAGGGAGGAGGCTAGGGTTTTCAAAACCCTAACCCTAATTTCGATTAGGGTTCATGGAGGCTAGGGTTTTTCGAAAATCCTTTGAACCAAAACCCTAAAAATCGAAAATTTTGGCCTTTAGGGTTTAATAGCTATAAACCCTAATTTGCAATTCAACTATTATAGCAATTCAATTTAAAACAAACAATGGCTCTGATACCACTGATGGGTTTTAGGTAAAACAAATAAACTAGAAAACAATTCCTAAGTTCACATGCAAGCTACTTTGGATCTATGTTTTAACTATTGAACATATAACTTTGAATTGCAAACAAGAACCCTAGAGGAGAGAGGCTATTTTCGAAAATAACTAACTAGGGTTTAAGAGTTACATACCTTTCAATTGTTATAGTAAACAATTGATAATCCTCTTGAACTTGATCTTCTTGGAAGTTTAGCACCACAAATGTAATGCCTCTAATGGAATCACACCCAAAAGCTAGCAAGAAGGAAAATTGAAGGAGAGAGAGAGAGAGAGAGAGAGAGTATGCAAAATCGGCCCTAGGGTTTCACCAAAGAAGGAGTGGCCGAATTTAGGAGCTAGGAGGCTCCTTATATAGCTGAGGGATCTAGGGTTTAGGGAAAACCCTAATACTCCTTTGCTTAGGGCCTAAGCTAACCCAAAGGCCTTATCCAAAGCCCCTTGGATGAAATCCTTAGGGCTTCCCCTATAGATTTCGTCTACCTCCTTCCAAGGACGTTCTGGAGCTTTCCACTCAACTATTAGATAATTGCAAACTAGTCCCTGCACTTTATAATTAATACTTTTAACCCCAAAATTAATTCTGATTAATTTCTGGCTAACTATTAATTAAACATAATGACTTCTAATTAATATATTAATCTTTTAACATATTAATAAATCATTTATATCAATTTATTAATCTTATAATAAATCAATATCTCTCCTTTCATAATTTCCTTGTCCAGTTGCTAGGTTTGAGGGCAACCCAAAAGGACTGTGCTGCTATCAATTCAAGTACATACCAATTATAGTTATGGGCTTAGACACCTAATCCAACAATGAATCCCTAGCTAAATCCGTTGTGATGAATCCCTAGCTACATCCGTTGTGATGAATCCCTAGCAAAATCCGTAGTGATAAATCTCTAGCTAAATCCATTGTAATGAATCCCTAACAAAATCCATGGTTTATATTCCATAGCAGATTCCATAGCAAATAACGTAGGAATATTTTCGTTACAAAGTTGGATAGCTACGAATGGATAATTAATTTACTAATTAAATCGAAATTATTTTGTAGTAATATATAAAAACAAAAACAACAAAAAACTCAAATAACATTTATATCATAAAATAAAACAATAAATATTTATTACATGCAAAATGAAAAGTGGCTAATCTAAGATTAATACTTTGCGATAAACAAATCAACACTCTATTATCTACTATTTTTGCAGTTCTTGAAAAGCATTAATAACCGTCTTTGCCAATTGTAGTTGTCATTCAAGCTGCTCGTGTTTTGTGTTGTGTTGTTCATCTTTGGCTTTCATTATTTCCATAAGTTCTTCGTTTTGCTCTTTTTGTTTATTCAGAAACTCCCTCAATTCTTCTAATTCATCTTTTTTTTCCGGAATATAGCATAGTTCCACTGTACCGTTAATCATCAGAATTGCCTCTGCAAATGAGCGAAATACAAATAAAATACAATTAGCATGTAGCAGGAATGTAAACGGAATCAAACTAATAGCAACCACCTAAAATCAATTGACACTTCTAAATTTAACAGCAACCAAAACTACTCCATTTTGGGGACATATAGCAAAACGACATTAAGTTTTGGGGCTTCAGCAAAAAAGCATCAAACCAATAAAACAATGATCTACATAGAACAACAAACGAATTTAATATACGATCCAATCAAAACCCACAAATTTTGATGACACCACCTGAGCAAAAACATATTCAAACATCTCAAAGGAAACCAATTAAGAATGATACCCCTACATGCTAATTTACAATACTATTGACCCTTTCATTGGTATTGTAAATTGTTGACTCCACCAACATTTGAAACTAAAAAAAAAGCAACAAGAACCTGCATTAAGAAAAATAAATATATAAACTTCATAATTAGTTCATTAACAATCCTGTCTAAAGAATGTTAGATAATTGACTCATTCCATCACTTCCTTTCTCTACAGACACTAACGCAAACATGAGATGAAAGATGTAATACATAAAATACAGATAAATCATAAAAATACTAATAAAGATGGTATGAAAAAAGTACAAAATCAAACAAAACTATAAACTGACGCACCCATAAGCTATAACATAGGTCAACAACAAGATGATAAAAATACATGTCTTGGATACTCATACACTATGACACCTTTCTTAATCGATTAAAAATTTTCTTTCCATGGCCATTATACCCTCACTTAGGCATTTAAACAAACAGGTTGTATACATATCAATGTTCCACAAGTTACATATGAAAGTAGTACCTTCAATGAACGCGTGTAATAAGATTTATTCCAATTAAACAATAGAAATAAGAAGCACGTGAAAAACGCAAAATAGGGGCAGGTATATTATTATTATTTTAATGTTTAAATTAAGTTGTTTGTTTTAATTATCGTATGTTTATTGTTTTCTTTATTTTAGGAGAAAATTCAAGACGAATATGAGAAAATGCAAAGCGAGGGCAGGCCGAGAAGTAGATGAGGAAGAATGTCTCGCACGTGCCCTTAAGAAGAGACACGGGCATGCTCGTGGAGTAGGTAGGAGACTGTGACATCCCCATTTTCACGGCCAGAAAAGACCGATTTCATTTATGATTTATAAAAATCAGAGCACTTCTTTTAATAAAAATCTTGCAGAATTTGTTCCCAGAAAAACATGATAAATAAGTTATCAAAGCATTTCCGAAGAAATGTATTTTTATTCATTTTAAATCATTTGGGATGTCATTGTCAATACAGAAACATAAGCATAAACAGAACTTACATTCATTTACACTAGTGATCTACATCTCTTTTAAATCTCTCAATGTAAAATAACTTCATATCGACACCTATGATACAAATAAACTGAGTGGGTCAGGTTGGGAAACCTGGTGAGTACATAGGGTTTTCAACCCACAATAATATAATTATTATGTTTAATCATCAAACAATTAACCCAATTACCCATCCCCATTATCTTATTTACTCTTAAGGATCTACCCTAAGAATCAGCTATCTCTTGTTCATTCATTCCTAAGGATCATCCTAAGGAATCGACACGAAATCCATCGTTGTCAGGGTTTACTCAACAGGCACTAAGTCGCATAGTTGCCAGGGTTTATACAACAGGGTACATCTGGTGAAAACTTAGTTCAAAACATCTGGTGAACATGTAGTTCGAAACATCTGGTGAACACGTAGTTCAAAACGTATGGTGAACACTTAGTTTAAAACATATGGTGAACACTTAGTTCAAAAATACCTAGTGAATACGTAGTTCAAAAACACCTACATGTTACGAGTCTGCTAGTGTTCCACTGGACTATCTAGAATAGTCTGTGGTCGTCATTTGTACTCCGCTAGATGACTAGATCATCAATAACGTCGAGGCCTCTCATTATTTTATTTTATCACACAACAACTATTACATCTACCCATGTTTTACCCAACACATTTTGTAGATATAAAATACATATACAGTTTAAATCATTTAAAACATGTATAAAATTGTTCATCCAACATAGATAGCAAGTATACAGATAATATGCACACATAGCACGTAATTTATATAAAATACTTCATATCTATGTGTAAGATGAAAGTAACTATGCACTCACAACACGTAATTTAGATTAAATACTTCATATCTATGTGTAACATGAAAGGGACTATGCACTCACAACACGTAATCTATATTAGATACTTCATATCTATGTGTAAGATGAAAGGGAGTATGCACTCACTTGAAAAGGTGGTGATTCTGAACTCAGACAGCGCTTCGCTTCTTAAAAAAAATAATTTCCTTCGACGAAACCTAGTATTATTACCACTAGAGTTTAGTCTATTATTCGCCGAGACTAATTAATAGTCTAGCTATTATTACTATTATATAAGCGTTAAACAATACTTATTTAACCCATAATAATAGCCCAAGTACTTATTATAAGTTCCTAATAACGTTACTATAATTAAATAAAAGCTATATTAAAAATAGCGTAGGCGTAGCTCACTTACAGCGGGTTTTATAGAAAATCGGGCTTTGTTTTGAAGCAGCGTTCCCGAGCCGAAAAGCTCTTCTTCTCGGAGCCGTCGAGCACTCCGGGGCTTCCGCCTCGTGCTAGGGAGGTTCCCTAGGCTTTTCGGGTGGTTTCGGGGCTAGAGAGAGGTTCTAGCGAGAGAGTAAAGAGAAGAAAGAATGGGAAATGTGTGAAGAAAATGAGGGTGGGAGAGGTTTTATTTATAGGGTGGAAAATGGCTGAACTTGGTGCCACATGTCCCCATCTAGTGGCAAGACTTGGGAGAAAGCAATGGCCAAGATTGTGCCACATCACCCATTTTCGCACAGCACACTTCCGACTTCTAAAATCCGTAACTTTCACATACGATCTCCGTTTTTGACGTTATTTATATCCATGCGTAGGTAAAAATAAGATCTACAACTTTCATTTTGACTTCGTCGGCTACTTCTCTACCGATCTTAAATGTAACAGTACGAGGAGATTATACTGTTAAATGTCCGCGTAAAATTCATAACTTCTACATACAGACTCTGTTTTCGTCTGTCTTTTTGCCGTTGAGTTCCTATTAATGAGATCTTCAATTCTCATTTAGGTCGCGTAGGCCAAAAACCGCTCGATCTAAAATTCGAGTTTCGGGCTGTGCACTGCTAAGCCAAATCTAAGAAAATTCATAACTTCCTCATACGAAGTCAGATTTGGGCATTCTTTTTTTGTATGTTCTCGGTTTAACGTATACTACAACTTTAGTTTGGATTTCTAAGGCTAAAAAGTCCTCCATCTTAAATTCACTATTTACGTCTCCCGGTGTCGTGTCGGTTTTGCCATAAAACTTCGACGAACCATAACTTCTTCGTTATAACTCGGATTTCAACGTTCTTCATATGTACGGAACCCTTGAGACGTATTCTACAACTTGGTTAAGATTATTTATTCTAAATAATATTTTGTCAAAAAGTCGTTTTCGACCCCTATTATCTCTAAATTGACTAGCCCGGATATACGGGCGTTACAATTATCTCCCCCTTAGGATGATTACGTCCCAGAATCATCAACGAAACAGGGCTCACATGATTACTCCATACGTTATCTCTTCATCCTAAGTAATAACCGTAACTTTGATGTTTCTTCGAACGAATATCTAACTCTAAGACTTCCTGATTTCAGGCGGTGCTCGATCTTGCACTTGCTCCCTATCTCACGTTAGACTCCAAATTATGACCTTCAAGTCACAATCTCGATCCTTACTGGAGACTGCTTCTTCTTCTTAACAAACCTAAGATAAGTTATTTTATTACTAAAATGGAACGATGTGTCATATTCCAATGAGCTATCATCGTAGGCTGCAATGCTTAGACTCAGGTCTCTTAGAGTCTTCCAGAACAGACTATACTTTCTTTCATGTTCTAATCTCATCTTAAAAGGTAGCATTTCTAGCTAAAAGCAACTTTTCGCGATACCTCTACTGATCGCTTTTTATTTTAATCTTCCGTTTTAAGTCAGATGCTACATCGAACTTGATTCTCTGAACCACATAACATACTCAGCGTAGTTGGACTCAATTTGATATGACCACTAGGGTCGGAATAACAATCATCTTCTTAGTCATTACCGAAATAATGGTAACGACATACTTGAATAAAACGATATCGATTACTAGCTCCTTGGTAACCTTGTGACTTTCCCTGATCCAAGTGTGAGTCCTGTGCTTCCGGTAGTATAGGCCTCTACTACCATTCACACCTACTCATACTCGTCCCAAGTATTGTCTCGCAGCTTTCCAAGTTACTATCACAAAAACAATTTTAACACATAAAAATGTGTCCAATCAATCATAAAATTTTCCCTAGACTCTACTAGGATTTCTTCCATGTGTATCTTCAATAATGAATTCTGCTTCAACTCGGTGGTGAAAATTCCAGAGGGTAGGATAACTTTAGGAATTACGCCAATCGTTTCATCATCCCGCCAATCGAAGGTGTACTTCGGACGTACCGTACTCCTCTAAACGTACTGTTATTTTTCCTGACGTACTCTAAAGGCAAGATACCACTCTTACGATATCTTCGGATAGGTGTCATTCACTATCATAAGCCTTTTCGTTTCCTTCGTTTACTTAATTTGCTACGAGCCTTCACCATGGCGTTACATTCACAGAAGCATGCGTCCAGCGCATCAAGACGATAATATAGATAGAAAAGATTTAGACGTGTAATTCTCCCTATCACTCCGAAAAGTTACATGCCAGTTCTAATATCGTAATCAAACGTTTAGAAATCTGAACACATAAAATTTCCAGATCCGGTCGGCAACAGACCATAGATCCGATCAGACATTTAGCATCATAAAGCATCATAAATCATTTAGCACATAAAAGCATGTTAGGCATTTTCCCTAAATTAGCTAGTGCTTGTGTCTATTCAGGTGTATTACCTAAATTTTATTAGACACACTCCTCACAATCATTGCTTAGCATTCTAAGTTTAAGTCTAGAAACAAATCCATATTCCTAGTTCGCTTAAACTAATGCTCTGATGCCAACTGTGACATCCCCATTTTCACGGCCAGAAAAGACCGATTTCATTTATGCTTTATAAAAATCAGAGGACTTCTTTTAATAAAAATCTTGCGGAATTTGTTCCCAGAAAAACATGATAAATAAGTTATCAACTCATTTCCGAAGAAACGTAGTTTTATTCATTTTAAAACATTTGGGATGTCATCGTCAATACAGAAACAAAAGCATAAACAGAACTTACATTCATTTACACTAGTGATCTACATCTCTTTTAAATCTCTCAGTGTAAAGTAACTTCATAGCGACACCTGCGATACAAATAAACTGAGTGGGTCAGGTTGAGAAACCTGGTGAGTACATAGGGTTTTCAACCCACAATAATATAATTATTATGTTTAATCATCAAACAATTAACCCAATTACCCATCCCCATTATCTTATTTACTCTTAAGGATCTACCCTAAGAATCAGCTATCTCTTGTTCATTCATTCCTAAGGATCATCCTAAGGAATCGACACGAAATCCATCATTGTCAGGGTTTACTCAACAGGCACTAAGTCGCATAGTTGCTAGGGTTTATACAACAGGGTACATCTGGTGAAAACTTAGTTCAAAACATCTGGTGAACATGTAGTTCGAAACATCTGGTGAACACGTAGTTCAAAACGTATGGTGAACACTTAGTTCAAAACATATGGTGAACACTTAGTTCAAAAATACCTAGTGAATACGTAGTTCAAAAACACCTACATGTTACGAGTCTGCTAGTGTTCCACTGGACTATCTAGAATAGTCTGTGGTCGTCATTTGTACTCCGCTAGATGACTAGATCATCAATAACGTCGAGGCCTCTCATTATTTTATTTTATCACACAACAACTATTACATCTACCCATGTTTTACCCAACACATTTTGTAGATATAAAATACATATATAGTTTAAATCATTTAAAACATGTATAAAATTGTTCATCCAACATAGATAGCAAGTATACAGATAATATGCACACATAGCACGTAATTTATATAAAATATTTCATATCTATGTGTAAGATGAAAGTAACTATGCACTCACAACACGTAATTTATATTAAATATTTCGTATCTATGTGTAATATGAAAGGGACTATGCACTCACAACACGTAATTTATATTAAATACTTCATATCTATGTGTAAGATGAAAGGGACTATGCACTCACTTGTAAAGGTGGTGATTCTGAACTCAGACAGCGCTTCGCTTCTTAAAAAAAATAATTTCCTTCGACGAAACCTAGTATTATTACCACTAGAGTTTAGTCTATTATTCGCCGAGAGTAATTAATAGTCTAGCTATTATTACTATTATATAAGCGTTAAACAATACTTATATAACCCATAATAATAGCCCAAGTACTTATTATAAGTTCCTAATAACGTTACTATAATTAAATAAAAGCTATATTAAAAATAGCGTAGACGTAGCTCACTTACAGTGGGTTTTATAGAAAACCGGGCTTTGCTTGAAGCAGCATTCCCGAGCCGAAAAGCTCTTCTTCTCGGAGCCGTCGAGCACTCTGGGGCTTCCGCCTCGTGCTAGGGAGGTTCCCTAGGCTTTTCGGGGGGTTTCGGGGCTAGAGAGAGAGAGTAAAGAGAAGAAAGAATGGGAAAAGGTGTGAAGAAAATGAGGGTGGGAGAGGTTCTATTTATAGGGTGAAAAATGGCTGAACTTGGTGCCACATGTCACCATATAGTGGCAAGACTTGGGGAGAAAGCAATGGCAAAGATTATGCCACATCACCCATTTTCGCACAGCACACTTCCGACTTCTAAAATCCGTAACTTTCACATACGATCTCCGTTTTTGACGTTCTTTATATCCATGCGTAGGTAAAAATAAGATCTACAACTTTCATTTTGACTCCGTCGGCGACTTCTCAACCGATCTTAAATTTAACAGTACGAGGAGATTATACTGTTAAATGTCCGCGTAAAATTCATAACTTCTACATACGGACTCTGTTTTCGTCTGTCTTTTTACCGTTGAGTTCCTATTAATGAGATCTTCAATTCTCATGTAGGTCGCGTAGGCCAAAAACTGCTCGATCTAAAATTCGAGTTTCGGGCTGTGCACTGCTAAGCCAAATCTTAGAAAATTCATAACTTCCTCATACGAAGTCAGATTTGGGCGTTCTTTTTTTGTATGTTCTTGGTTTAACGTATACTACAACTTTTGTTTAGATTTCTAAGGCTAAAAAGTCCTCCATCGTAAATTCACTATTTACGTCTCCCGGTGTCGTGTCGGTTTTGCCATAAAACTTCGACGAACCATAACTTCTTCGTTATAACTCGGATGTCAACGTTCTTCATATGTACGGAACCCTTGAGACGTATTCTACAACTTGGTTAAGATTATTTATTCTAAATAATCTTTTGTCAAAAAGTCGTTTTCGACCCCTATTATCTCTAAATTGACTAGCCCGGATCTACGGGCGTTACAGAGACCAACCGCCAACTTCGGCCTAATTCCAAATGAACGAGCTATGGCTTCCACTTCCACATCATCCCAATCTCAATCCAAAACTCTATCCCAATTCGATTCACAACAAATGTAAGAATACTTGCAATAATATAATGTATCATTGGCGGCATGTATTCCTAACTTCCAACCACCATAATTTCCTAGTGTTCTATTCAACTCCAACACACAAGGAAGTACCTCCCAACAAAATGTCGAACTCGAGAGGATTGAAGAAGACAGAGAAGCGGAAGATGATGATGATGATAATGATGGTTAACGTTTTGTGTTATTTTGAAAAATGTTAGCTAGTTATTGTATCTTAATTGACGCGACCACTCTTAGCGGCCAACAGTGGTTTTTGGCGGTCGGAACTCGAGAGAGAGAGAGAGAGAGAGAGAGAGAGAGAGAGAGAGAGAGAGAGAGAGAGAGAGAAGAGAGATAAAGAGAGAAAGAGAGAGATCCATCTAGGGAGAGAGATAAGATAGAAATGAGGTATAAGAATTATGGAAGCCCCACCCTTCCATGTACAGGATCCTCAATCCGGATCCAAGGGTCTAAAATGAATCTAATACCAGGATCCGAAATCAATATAGTTTTCAACCTAATCCAGCCTAGGCGAAATGATTTTGGGAAATTTTGAGTGGCGACTTTTTTTAACTAAGTGAAATACTAGACGTTTTTTTTTGTGAAAAAGGGTTCAATTTCTAGTCACGAAGAAATAGCGTAGCTATCCTTACTAAGCGTTTGAAAGTGTTTTTTTGGACATTATTCGTTTATAGTTGTGAACTTTCGCTTCGTAGAAGAGTCGATATGACGCATAACGGAAAAGTTAACTCTTGAATCAAATACTACATCGAAACGTGATTCATAATATATTACTATTTTTTCGATACGAAACCCGAAAATGATTCTACAGGTCATACGAAGATTATATAAGGAAGAAGGCGAACCTTATCTGTTCAACCCTATCCTCAACATCTCGGGGTATTTTCGAGCATAAAAAAGTTAGGAATGTGATAATTTCTTAAACTGAATGAGACTCATGGGAAAATTGATCGGGAATAAACATTCATTTTCTAAGACGTCTCGTTTTTCATTTGAAGATGGGTTTTGACACCTATCAGGTGGAGATCTATTACCCGGTTATACATATTCTTAAAATAATTTTATCTTTTGCATACAAACTCCGTTTTCAACGTTCTTTTTGTCCAAAATTTTCCTATTTTTGTGGACTAGCTGATGACCCTATTGATACCACATAATAATGTCTAATACTTATATCTCTTTCAATCATATGCACGAACACATTCCTTATGTGTATTGAAACTGTTCGTTAATTTATTAAGGATTCATATCAATCCAAGATTTGATTGATATTTTGGATGTATTTCAAAGTATAAAACCCTATAATAAATAAAACCACAACTTTATTACCGACTAGGTCTACTACAACAGTGATTCAATTAACACTGTTCGTTTAACGACGACCTAATTTCTACGGTTGTCACCCTTACAGTTTGCCATCTTTGCTAGTAGTGCACAATGCCATTGAATTAGGTTCTTTCAAACCAAAAGCCACTACATCATCAAACCACTTCTAGAAATGTGGAAATTAAAAACATTAAACTTAGTTTTCCACTATTTAATTATGTTTATTGTCTAAAAAAAGCTACAAAATGAATAACATTTAGTGTCCTTATCCATTTTTTTGTGCTTAAATCTATTGGTGTTCCTTAACTTCAAAGAGTCCATCAGGACCCGAAAACGGATACATCAATATAGAGTTTGATGCTATAATTTAAGAAGGAGAATAGTAAAAGGTTACTTCTTTATGGAGATTAAAATAATATGGCAATATCAAATAAAAATAAAAAACATCAATCAAACTCAAAACATAGAATAACAACATAAAAACAAAAAGAAGAAAGCATATTCCATATATTTTATACCGAGTTACTTAAAGCATTGACTTCAATAAAAATAAAAAATAAAAAAATAAGCACATACCAATACTCCTACCATATCAACTATCACCATATGAGACTATTTTTTTTTTCCTTTTTATGCTTATTCTAAATCAGTTGAAAGAACGGAAATATTACCAGTATAAGAGTTCCAATTTTCGAATTAAAAAAATAAAACCATCTAATTATTCAAATCATTGGTTTAAAATAAGAAATGTAAATTAGCTATAAGATTTTACAGAATATACATAAGATGTATAAACTTCAAGCTATCCATGAAAAGAGAGAGTCTATATGGGATTTTATATGTAATCATGATACAACTTATTTAAATCGTCTCATTAAACTCTCCGAGGTAGTGAAATCAGACCATGAATCAATTAAACAAGTTACTTGATGATATGTATACAATGTAGAGCAAAAAGAATTACCATGTATCATACCTTTTGTCTTATGGACTGAAATAATTTAGGGAACGATTTGGGGAACGAGAAACCTGAAATCAAGCATTTTGAGCAGAATCAGTATGATTATTATCAATCGAACAATTGAAAATATTAAAAATAAGAAATTATTAGGAAAACACTTACATTGTTCGGGACATACGCTCGTTCACAGAAAAATAACATTAAATCGATGGTCTGGATGAAATCGCTGGAAAAAAACGTTTATAAACTAAAATCGCCATTAGAATTGAGAGGGGAGGCGAGAATATAAGATGTTAGTGATTTGATTCTGGGTGAAATCATCGTTGTTGAAAGATACCAAGGAAATCAGAGAGAGAGAGAGAGGTTTCATCAAAGGTGTTTCGTGATTTTACTTTGGGTGAAATTGTATCGTTCAAGGCGTTCCAGAAGGCTTTTCTGCGACGTCTCTGACTAACACGATTTGTAGCGATTTTCAAAAATTTTCAAGTAAGAAAAATGAGATTTACTTTGATAGATGAATTTGAATAAATAAGAATCGTCTTGGGGCTTACCTAAAATCGTCGGAGAAGAAGGGTTTGCACATCAACGGAAGAGAGAAGAATACACAAAGTGTTATGTGGCCGCCAATTAGGGTTTTTTTCATGTGGAGAATGAAGTTGGAGGTTTTCTTGAAGAGAAAGCATGAGTTGTGTTGGATTAATAGAGAAGCATCGGAGGCATTGAACTTTGAAGGTGGGTGAAGACGAAGGCCCTAGGGCCTCTTTCTTTCTAATTCGAAGAGGCGGGGGTTTTAATTTTTGGGATCGAATAGGCGGGGGTTTAATTTTTGGGGATTTCATTTCCTCTAGTTATTAAGACGCGTGTTTCTTCAAAAATTTATAAAGCGACACACTTACATGACACACATTTTATGATAGGCTCCCTCCATATTTCTTTTCTTTCTTTTTTGAAACTAATTTTAGGGCACGTAGAAATGCGTGTACTCTATCATTCAAATTTTGGAAAACTGAATTTATTTTTAGGACACGCAAAAAATGCTTATCGTAAATTAGTGTGTCATTGATCGTGTTTCATTAAAGGGCTTTTTTCTAGTAGTGTGTCAATGGTCATGACAATCAATCTAAGCATAGCATGGATAGCTAATTCTCTCTAACACAATCAAAGTCACCGATTAATATTATCTAACCCTAGGTTTATGATCAAAGTCCTAGTCATACAAACCTAATGATCATAGATTAATGTGATTCAAGTACATCACGATAGAATGATTATCTAATCCTAATAATAATCATCCATAAACAATAAAACTCATAAATTTAATATGAAAGGTATAACAATCAATCGAACACAAGTAAAAACCAAATTCAGTTAATCCTACTAATGAAATCAAAGCATGTCAATAAGGGTTCATCAATATCTAGTGAAAGTAAAGTTTTTTACAACTTATTCAGTAAACTAAAGCAGAAAAATGTTACCAAAAGAATGAAAGACATGATTATCAAGAAAACCCGAAGTGAAATTTCGATGTATTTGTCACACCCCCAAACCGAAACAGCGGGAACGTTCGGGGGTGGATGACATCATGCGGAGTATCACAACAATTGCATCAGAGTAATCAAAGTAAACACAATCATAACATTGAATATATATATATATATATATATATATATATATATATATATATATATATATATATATATATATATATGGTATTTACATATGTTTGATTCATATTCATATACATCAAAAGTATAACAAAATATAAAGACGTGACTCTATATGCTCCGAATTCTCAAAAGTCTGTTAAGGTACCTGTCTACTGATTTCCTGAGAATACAAGCGATTTTGAAAAAAGAGTATCAGCATAAAAGCTGGTGAGTTCATAAGCATATTGTTGTGATCAAAACCTGTTAATGAATTAGTGAAAATGTTTATATGTTTCCAAGAAAATCCAATATTTTCTAATGTATGAGTTCGTTACAGTGATCTATAAGTACGAAAACCCTGGCTATCACCAGTATGTATATAATGTTCAGTTGGAAAACCATGGTCATTACCAGTATGTATAGCAGTTTCATTAATTAAAAATAAAACCATGTATTTTATCCCCTGAAACCCTCCAGTATAATGTATAGTAGTTCTATTATTAAAATAAAACTAATGAAAAATGAAATCCCGTAAACAAAAGGTTAGTTTGTACTATTGTGAGTCATATAACCATGCTTGATATGACGGATGACCTCTACGACGTTCTTCAGGCATCGGACGGTATGATATTTGTCACCCCAGGCATGCCTGCCTAACTGTAGCTAGCAGTTTAGGTGTGGGATTCTCAGTCCCGAATAGATCTATTCACAAATCTCACGCTCTCCCTCTAGAAGACTCTAATTATACTAAAAGATAGGATTTAACCTGTACCTCGAAAGGTACAAATGAAGAGTTGTCTCACAATCCTATATTAACTAGTTTACATATAGTTCTGTATTGTTCTTTTGTAATTGAATCAGTTTGTATACTTTATAGAGTAATAATTATACTTAAATAACTATTTGATAATGACTTCTTGTTACCCGAGAGATATAAATGAATATCATAAACTAAGCATGTCATAGTTATGTTTAACAGGGTATAAGCTCTGAATTTGTAAAACTGTATATTGAATCCCAAACTATACCTATTATAGTTTGCATAAATATTATGTATTTGGTTTATGAATTGATCTGAAAACTATGCAATTTGGCAGTAAGTTGAAAACGTCCCTTATGCTCAACATAATACAAAAGGGATAAAATATCAAAATATTTTATAAACGTGTGGAAACTGTATGGTTGTATTAATTGCATCAATTTTAAATGTGTTGAAATCCTTTTGTATAAATACACAAGTTCATTTATGTTTGGCTTCTATTCCCCCTGAAAACGTTAAAACAGTAAAAGTATAGGGGTATGAACTCACTGTTAGTTGCGTGAAAGTGTCGGACAACATAACTAGAATGAAGACCCTCGGGTTGATGTGCGCGACACTTAACGGGATCCTAATATCAATTAAATGCATATATGCATTTATTAGCGAAACCATTATTTATAGTGTTGGAAAAACACTTGACTTTGGTTTAGGAATGTTACCGGGACTCGTTTTAATCGGAGAAAGTGGGTTTTCAGCCAATTTAGCGACTTGGGAAGGTTTGCGGCCGTGAAGGGGATTACGGCCGTGAAGTGTTCTCGGCCGTGAACAACCCTTTGAAGGGTTTACGGCCGTGAACGGTGTTCTTGAAGGATGTATGAATGTTTGAAGGGTGTACGGCCGTGAACGGATTGCGGTCCTTGAAGATTTGAAGATTTGAAGGGTTCACGACCGTAAACTCAAGAACATTAAAGCTCAATTTGATGAAAAACGAATGTTTTGATGCTCCAAAACAAGTTCCAAGGGGGATGGAGTGCTAGATGAAGAGAAATCTAGTGTTTTCGGGTGATGATTTTTAGAGAGAGAGAGGGTGTTCGCAGCAGAAAAGTGTACATGAGGGGCATGAGCTCATATTAATAGGGGGGTTTCATGGTCGGTGGTGGGGTCTAGCCGTGAACGGTTCACGGTCGTGATCGGGTTCACGGCCGTGAACACCACTTGGACCGGAACAGCTGATTTTCGAAGAAAACTCAGTTTTTGCGCGACTTTTGGTTCCGACTCTTATAAAATTTTTAATTATATAACTTAAATGATTTTCCAAACCATAGGAAATTTTAGCGGAATAAATAAATATGAATTTATTTAACGGAAGACGGCTAACTTTAACGGAAAAAGGTTCAGGTTGCTACATCATCTCCCCGATAGAGGGTATTTCGTCCCGAAATTCAAACATAAAATACAAATCATGGACTCGGAAAAAGATGAGGATACTTCTGTTTCATTTGATCTTCGTGCTCCCAAGTGAATTTAGGTCCCCGCTTGGCATTCCAGCAGACCTTTACTATCGGTATGCAACTTTGTTTCATTCTTTTGACTTCTCGATCCATGATTTCGACTGGTTCTTCCACGAAATTAAGGTTCTCGTTGATCTCGATCTCATCAAGAAGGATCACAAGGGTTTTGTTAGATAGACACTTTTTAAGGTTCGAGACGTGGAAGACAGGGTGGATATTGCTAAGCGCAAGGGGGTAAACGAAGTTTGTATGCTACGGGACCGATCCTAGCGAGGATCTCAAATGATCCTATGTATCTCGAATTCAGCTTTCCACGCTTACCAAAGCATATTATGCCTTTCTAGGGTGAGACCTTCAAAAGAACACGGTCACCAACCTGGAACTCCAAAGGTTTTCGTCTCTTATCGGCATAGCTCTTTTGTCTATCTCTTGAAACTTTTAGTCGTTCCCGGATTTGTACGATCTTTACTATGGTTTCGCGGATGATTTTTGGGCTAGTGAGAGAGCTATCGGGAACTAGACCTCTAGCTAGCTGTGTGTCACCCGCCTCAGCCCAACACAGAGGGGATCTACACTTACGGCCATAGAGAGCTTCAAATGGCACAACCTTGATACTAGTGTGATAGCTGTTGTTGTAAGAGAATTTAACCAAGCGAAAATGGGTGTCCCACGAGTTGCCAAAGTCTATGACACATGCTCTCAACATGTCTTCCAATGTATGAATGGTCCTCTCACTCTACCCATCGGTCTGTGGGTGGTAAGATGTGCTCATATCCAGCTTAGTTCCAAGAGCCTTCTGCAGTGACTGTCAAAATCTCGAGGTGAATCTGCTATCCCAATCAGAGATGATGGACATAGGCACACCATGCAGACGAACTACCTCTTGGATGTAGATTCGTGTAAGTCTCTCCATCTTGAATGTTTCTTTGATTGGCAGGAAGTCGGCGGATTTTGTCAATCTGTCGACGATTACCCAGATACTGTCATGGCCATTCTGGGTCTTTGGCAACTTGGTAATGAAGTCCATTGTAATTCGTTCCCACTTCCACTCAGGTATTTATGGCTGCTGAAATAGACCTGAGGGCTTTTGATATTCCACTTTCACCTTGGCGCAAGTCAGGCACTTGCCCACGAAAGTAGCGATCTCTGCTTTCAAGTTTGGCCACTAATAGAACTTTTTGAGATCCAGGTACATCTTATCCGAACCTGGATGAACGGAGTATCGAGTACTGGGAGCTTCGCTCATAACAACCTCTCTTTAACTGCCAAACTTCGGGGTCCAGATCCGGTTCATGAGTTAATAAACACTGTCTCCCTTGATCTCTAAGTTCTTTTCCATTCCCCTCAAAGCTTCATCCACCACATTCTATGGTTTTAAGGCTTCTAACGGAGCCTCACTGATTTTTGTGGACATATGAGAATGGATAGTCATCTTAAGTGCCTTCACTCTACGACCTGAATAATATTTCCGGCTGAGGGCATCTGCTACCACATTGGCCTTGCCAGGATGATAGTGTATATCGCACTCATAATCGCTGAGCAACTCAACCCATCGCTGTTGTCTCATGTTCAACTCTTTCTGATCGAAAATGTGCTGTAAACTCTTATGGTCGGTGAAGACAGTGCACTTGGTTCCGTAGAGATAATGTCTCCAAATATTTGGTGCGAAGACCACTTCTCCCAACTCCAGTTCGTGAGTTATATAATTAACTTCGTGTGCTTTCAGCTGTCGCGAGGCATAGGCAATAACATTTCCTCGCTGCATGAGCACACAACCTAGGCCCTGATTGGATGCATCGCAGTAGACCACAAATTCCTCCGTCCCTTCAGGAAGAGACAAGATAGGTGCGTTGAATAGGGCCTGCTTCAATGTTTGGAACGCAATGTCTTGCTTTTCTCCCCAACTAAAGGGTATACCTTTCTGAGTCAGGGTGGTTAAAGGCTTAGCAATCGTGGAGAAATTTTGGATAAACTTGCGATAGTAGCCAGCAAGACCCAAGAATTGACGTATTTCTGTGGGCATCTTCGGTGCTGACCAATTCTCAATCGCCTTGATTTTGGAAGGGTCCACAAGTATGCCTTCCTCGCTAACCACGTGACCAAGGAAAGTTACTTTTCTGATCCAAAATTTGCACTTTGAAAACTTTGCATAAAGTTTCTCTGCCCTTAGAGTTTCTAGCACTGGCCTCAAGTGTTGTCTATGATCTTCCTCACTCCGAGAGTATACAAGTATATCATCAATGAACACTTTCACGAACTTGTCTAGGAAAGGGCGGCACACCCGATTCATCAGATCCATGAATACTGCAGATTCATTGCTCACACCAAAGGGCATTACTACAAACTCGTAGTGACCATAGCGAGTTCTGAATGTTGTCTTGGGAACAATACTCTCATGGACTCGCAACTGGTGATACTCTGATCTCAGGTCTATCTTTAAGAAATAGCCGGCTCCTTGGAGTTGATCCAAGAGGTCGTCGATTCTGGGTAGGGGATAACGGTTTTTGATGGTAAGCTTGTTCAGTTCACGATAATCTATGCACATCCGAAAGGATCCATCTTTATTTTTCAAAAACAAGACCGGGGCTTCCAAGGGTGAGGAACTTGGTCTTATGAATCCCTTGCTGAGTAGCTCATTGAGCTGGCTGGATAACTCTTGCATTTCTGCCGGCGCTAGACGCTATGGGGATTTGGGTACTGGGTAGCTCCGGGGATTAAGTCGATTCGGAACTCGACTTGGCGCTCGGGAGGGATTCCGGGAAGATCTTTGGGGAAAACATTAGGAAAGTTGCAGAATTCAGGGATGCTCTCGAGGTCTTTAACTTCTTGCATCTCATTAATAACATGGGCTAGGAATGCATGGCACTCCTTTCGGAGATACTTTTGGGCTTTAATGCATGAAATGATACGAAGGTTCGAGCTGAGTTTATCACCATAGACTATGAGGGCTTCGCCCGAGGGCAGATTGAGGCGAATGGATTTTTCATAACAAAGGATATCAGCACGATTGGGGCTCAACCAATCCATGCCGATGATGACATCGAAGCTTTTTGTGGAAATTGGCATAAGGTCGATTGGAAAGGAATGGTCATGTAGGGTAAGGGTATAGCCTATGAATACGTCGTTAGTGCTCTCTTTCTTTCAGCTAGCCATCTCAACGGTGAATGTTTCGGTTAAAGGTTGGGATTTATGCTTAAGTAGATGTTTAAATGCATGACTAGCAGAACTTCTCTCCGCACCAGAATCTAAAAGAATGCATGCATAAGAGTTGTCGAGGAGGAACGTACCCTTAAACAATGGTGGGATCAGCGATTGCTTCCTCCTGGCCCATGGCTAACACTCTCCCTGTGTTACCATTTGTTGCTTTGGGACAATTCCTCTTGAAGTGCCCGATCTCCCCACAGCCATAACTGGCTTTACTAACGCCCGCTCTAGGATCCTGATTTGTTGGTTGGGCTGGTGTCTTGCAAAAGCGAGTTGTGTGTCCCTTCTTACCACAGCTATTGCACAACATCTTGTGACATTGCCCATGATGATGAAAGTTGCACTTTTCACACCTTGGAAGAGTACCATCATATCTACTGGCAGGTGCTTGAACTGTAGGCGCAGTAGCAGGAGTGGTAGCAGCATGAACTGCCACTACTTGCTGTTTCTTGGAGGGCTCCTGCGAAGACTGGCCCTTACGCTTGTTTCAAAACTTTTTCTTCCCACCACTCGCCTTTGGTGGTTCGGGAACGACTGCCACTACATCAAGATCAACCCCGTGATCTATAAGAGTTTGCGCTAAACACTTGGCGTTGTCGAATGTGAGAGGTTTAGCAGCTAAAACATTTCCTTGAGTTGGGGGTGTCAATCCCCAAATATACCTCTCGATTTTCTTGCTTTCTGGGGTGACCATCCCCGAACATAGAAGAGCCAGATCGCAGAATCTAGCTGTATAAGTGGCAATGTCGGAACCCTTCATCTTCAGGTTCCAGAGCTTGTCCTCCAACTTCTGCATCTCGCCCCTTGGGCAGTATTCCGCAAGAATTAACTCTTTTAAACACTCCCAACCCATGACATTGGCTACTGGCAAAGTTAGAGATTTGACCCGGCTATTCCACTAAGTCAATGCTCTATCAGTGAAGGTGCAGGCGGCAAACTTCACCTTGTTGGCCTCAGAACATGCACAAATCTCGAAAATTGATTCGATCTTCTCGAACCACCGGGTTAGGGCAATGAATCCTCTATTTCCGTCGAAGGATTTGGGCTTCGCATTCATGAAATATTTTAGGAACACTCCTTCAGGTGTCCCTAGCCACCGTCAAGATTACGGAGATGGGGTCCAATTCCTGATCCGCCAGCGCTGCCCGGATTCATTTGTGACATCGCAGCAGCCACAACGGCTGTAACGGTTGCCTGGAACATGACAGGATCGAACTGAGGAGGTGGCGGTGGCGGAGGATCGTTGTTCTGCTTGTTGGGTCTCTTCCTGGGAGGCATCTTTCTCTAAAAGATACAAGGGAAAAATGATGATAAGCCTTCTATGCTGATCATGAATTGGATATTTTCGAGTAAGATATATCTAAACCCTACTGCGATAACAGAGATCTACATTAAAGGTTTACTATCATAATCAAGGAATTGCAGGCCTTTCATTTGTGAGGATTAGTACTACTTGTGTAGCGTTATAGAACCATAAAATACTCCTGTAGTATTTTAACTATGTGCTTCATTAGTATATAATTTGGTGAGTTTTACATTATCGCAACACCACAGTTACTCCCAAACACATGTTGGTCATATCTCAAACAAATATAGTTGATCAGGTTGTATTGGCCCCACATATAACTACATAACTATTCAGGTTTAACCGTAGTGTCCAACTTGCCCTAAATACTTTTATGTAGTTCTTACTATGTTATAGCTTCATGTACATATGTATACTTGTATACTTTTGTAAAATACTTAAATTTTAAAGTATACTTTTAGTTTCAGAGCGCTTCCGCCCCTTTTAGTGTTTATAGTTGTATACCATGTAAGGATCGGTATACGTAGTTCACTATAAACAAGAGCTCTGATACCAATCTGTCACACCCCCAAACCGAAACGGCGGAAACGTTCGGGGGTGGATGACATCATGCGTAGTATCACAACAATTGCATCATAGTAATCAAAGTAAACACAATCATTACATTGAATATATATATACATAAATGGTATTTACATCTGTTTGATTCATATTCATATATATCAAAAGTATAACAAAATATAAAGACATGACTCTATATGCTCCGTCTTCTCAAAAGTCTGCTGAGGTACCTGTCTACTGATTTCCTGAGAATACAAGCGATTTTGAAAAGAGAGTATCATTATAAAAGCTGGTGAGTTCATAAGCATGTTGTTGTGATGAAAACCTGTTAATGAATCAGTGAAAATGTTTATATGTTTCCAAGAAAATCCAATATTTTCTAATGTATCAGTTCGTTACAGTGATCTATAAGTACGAAAACCCTGGCTATCACCAGTATGTATAGAATGTTAAGTTGGAAAACCCTGGCCATTACCAGTATGTATATCAGATTCATTAATTAAAAAAAACCATATATTTTATCCCCTGAAACCCTCCAGTATAATGTATAGTAGTTCTATTAATTAAAATAAAACTAATGAAGAATGAAATCCCGTAAACGAAATGTTAGTTTGTACTATTGTGAGTCGTATAACCATGCTTGATATTTGTCACCCCAGGCATGCCTGCCTAACTATAGCTAGCAGTTTAGGTGTGCGATTGTCAGTACCAAATAGATCTATTCACAAATCTCAAGCTCTCCCTCCAGGAGACTCTGATTATACTAAAAGATAGGATTTAACCTGTACCTCGAAACGTACAAATGAAGAGTTGTCTCACAATCATGTATTAACTAGTTTACATATAGCGTTGTATTGTTCTTTTGTAATTGAATCAGTTTGTATACTTTATAGAGTAATAATTATACTTAAATAACTATTTGATAATGAATTCTTGTTACCCGAGAGATATAAATGAATATCCTAAAATAAGCCTGTCATAGTTTATATGTTTACCAGGGTATAAGCTCTGAATTTGTAAAACTGTATATTGAATCCCAAATTATACCTATTATAGTTTGCATGAATATTATGTATATGGTTTATGAATTGATCTGAAAACTATGCAATTTGGCAGTAAGTTGAAAACGTCCCTTATGCTCAGCATAATACAAAAGGCATAAAATATCAAAATATTTTATAAACGTGTGGAAACTGTATGGTTGTATTAATTGCATCAATTTTAAACGTGTTGAAATCCTTTTGTATAAATTCACAAGGTCATTTATTTTTGGCTTGTATTCCCCCTGAAAATGTTAAAACGGTAAAGGTATAGGGGTATGAACTTACTGTTAGTTGCGTGAAAGTGTCGGACAACGAAATTGGAATGAAGACCCTCGGTTTGATGTACGCGTCACTTAACGGGATCCTAATATCAATTAAATACATATATGAATTTATTAGCGAAACCATTATTTATAGTGTTGGTAAAACACTTGCTTTTAGTTTAAGAATGTTACCGGGACTCGTTTGAATCGGAGAAAGCGAGTTTTCAGCCAAGTTCACGACTGGGGAAGGTTTGCGGCCGTGAAGGGGATTACGGCCGTAAACTGTTCTCGGCCGTGAACAGCCCCTTGAAGGGTTTATGGCCGTGAACGATGTTCTTGAAGGATGTATGAATGTTTGAAGGGTGTACGGCCGTGAACGGATTGCGGTCCTTGAAGATTTGAAGATTTGAAGGGTTCACGGTCATGAACTCAAGAACAACAAAGCTTGATTTGATGAAAAACAAATGTTTTGATGTTCCAAAACGAGTTCCAAGGCGGATGGAGTGCTAGATGAAGAGAAATCTAGTGTTTTCGGGTGATGATTTTTAGAGAGAGGGTGTTCGCGGCCAGAAAAGTGTAAATGAGTGGTTGGAGCTCATATTTATAGGGGGGTTTCATGGTCGGTGGTGGGTCCAGCCGTGAACGGTTTACGACCGTGAACACCACTTGGACCGGAAACAGCTGATTTTCGAAGAAAACTCAATTTTTACGCGACTTTGGGTTCCGACTCTTATATAAATTTTAATTATATAACTTAAATGATTTTCCAAAGCATAGGAAATTTTAGCGGAATAAATAAAATATGAATTTATTTAACTAAAGACGGCTAACTTTAACGGCAAAAAGTTCGGGTTGCTACAATATTACCGCTTGAATCTTCAAATCCTTGCTCAAGTCGACTCTCTAGCTTCAAAATCAACCCTTGGATGGTTTTGTCTCGTGAATAATCGCAACACCCATTCCCCCACCTTCTGGAAATGACCTAATGTCTGGAATATATATACTTTTCAAATTTTGGCAACCACAAGGTGGTTAAGAGGCACCACATCGTGGTCTTCATGGATATCCCATATTCTCCAAGTTAGCTCAATGATAGAAAAGTTCCCATTAACCACGTCGTGTGATTGGTAATCAGAATTTTCTCAAAACACGAATGTTTTCTGATATTTTTTCTACATTTCATAACATTTTGAATCTCGTTAATCGGAGTTACGAGTCATGAGATATGCCCAAAATACTGACGAGGGGTCAAGCTACCAGCAACATTCTTTTTGTGTCTTTTTCAACTCTGTTCTCCTTTTGCATCCCAACTCCCATTTTAACCGTAATTGAACATTTTCAAGCATATTAAGTATCATATATCTAAAAATATATCATTTTAATCAAATATATTAAGATATTGGTCTAAAATATATAGTTAAATAAGGTCATATCAAAGTTCGCCAATACTTCAACAGCTAATCGCACAACGAGTCACTGAAGCTTAGGAAAACCACAAAATTATAAGGATTGCAAAACTAGGTGGTGGTGGTGGTGGTTGTTATACCACCAAACGAGGCGGCGGAACACGCCAGGCTATACGAATAAGTACATAGACCACAATCAAACTTTATATTTCAGTTTTAACTGAAGTCAAGGACCTCAATAAATTTTTTATAAATTTTTGATATGTTTAGCTATTTTTCAACATTTTAATTCCTTGATTGATCATAAAATCATGGAAAAATAGTAAATGTTCATGAAAAATTCTTAAATTGTTTTTGTTACTAAATGACAGTGTCCATAATCTGGGAAAAATATTAAAAGTTATTTTTGAATTGTAAATCCCGATTTTTACAATTTAAATGTATTTACAACCAAGAAATTTGTAATAAATAGTAAACAATTGAATTAACTTCTCAAACTTTTTAGTTTATATTAAAATATAATCAGGAGCGCAATGGTAAGTTTATATTATTTTTAGAATGGTTTAACTATTTTTCCTTATTTATTCCATTATATAAGCATTTAAATCGTGAAAAATAGTAAACAGTAGAGACAAATCATTAAACTTTTTATTTGGTATTCTAATATAATAGAAGAATTACTGGTAATGTTTCATGATGTATACACAAGTGTAGCTATTTTTCCCCGATCTAGTCCATTAAATGCACATAAATCATGGAAAATAATAAATGTGTTATTAAAAATTCTTAAAATATTATTCTATGTATTATATGTAGTTTAGAATCAGCTAAATTTATTAAATGTGGTTTTTATATCTTGGAACTTTGTTTTATGATTTTTCTGAGTTCAATGTAAATAAAATTCAAAATAATAGTAAACTGTAATAAAAATCATTCAAGTTTAGTGAAAGCTTTTTGTTTATAGTGTAGGTCTTTTCTGCATTTTCCTAGAATTTATTGACCTAGGGAAGTATTTTATGTGATTTATGGCCTCGTTTTCTTGTAAAAATTGCAATAAATCAAGAAAAATGAATCAATGCATGAAACTTTCCAAATCGCCTTATTATACCACCGAGCTTCTTAGAAAAATCGGGTTTAGACACAAAATGAGGTTTAGATATTTGTTTGTGAATATATCCTTTATGAACATATTTGAAAGCTTTTAACAACAAACTTTGATCATCTAGCATCTAAGCTTGAAGATCATGACATGCATGTTGGTTTAAGGACCATGCATGGACTTGATTTGTTCAAAATGATATTTTAAAGAAGAAAACTCGGATGCATGTCGTTGATGAACATCAAAACTTGTAAAAACCCAAGTTTTCGGGTTTGACATACGTTTTGGTCATTGGATTTCACCATCAAGCCATGCATGATGTTTTTGGATGGAATCCTACCACCATTATCATCGAACTAAAAGTGCATTAAGATGCACATGATCTTAAAGTGAAAAAGATGTAGAAGAAAAAGAGATGCAAGAAAATCATGAAATCTTAAAAGGAAAATGGAGGAAAAATCGTTTTTACCTTGATAAACACCACTAGCTGATGAAGTTTTTGTGTAAAATGGATGCTCTCGGCTATGATTTTTCATGGGATAGCGGGAGAATGAGAGGAATAGAGAAAGGTGGTTTTTGGAGAGAAGAAAAGAGAGAAAATATGTAACAGCCAAAAATCCAAATAAAAATTTCATTTTTAAATAACGAAATCATTTCCAGAAATTATAAAATCCCTATCAAAATTGTTTTCAAATTCCAAAACATCAGTGAAACTATTCATAAAATCAGAGTGTCCCCAAACAAAACGCCAGAGAGTGTATGTAGTTCCATCACGTCGGGCGCTTGCCTTTAGATCCTGAAGTACCTGAAACAACCAACAAATTGTAAGCTAATGCTTAGTGAGTTCCCCAGATCATACCCCACATATTCCGCATAATCACATAAGCCATATCAATCACATAAGTAACGTAAGCCATGGATACTAACATATAATGATGCCCTGGAAACCCTCCAAGGTCTTACTCCGGGTGCCATAGGAAATCCCACATCATCTTAGCCTAATGCCTCGGGAACCCCCCAAGGTCTTGACTAGAGATGCCATGGAAACCCTCCAAGGTCTAACACCCTAGTGCCTCGGGAACCCCCCGAGGTGTTTAGTTAGGATGCGTTGGAAACCCTCCAAGGTCTTACACCCAAGTGCCTCGGGAACTCCCGAGGTCTTTCATGAAATTATCACAAAACAACTAGCATATCATATAACATGTAACCAACTAGTATAACACATATCACTACATCACTAGTGTACCACATATCACAGAATGGGTCGGCCTTGCTGCCTTCGACCCATTGGTATGGTGATGAGACTCACCTCTATCTGCTGAACTCAAAAGTTGCTCGTATAACAGTCTGAAATCACCCGTGCTGAACAGTAATGCCATTAACCCAAAATTAGGATTACGTACCATCTAATTAAAGAGCCCAATTACTTAAGCCTAAGTCCTTCCATAATGGCCCAAAATTCTTTCCTTTTCTAGTGGGCTTAAAGTCCATGTCCAAAGCTATTATTGATCCATATGGCCCAATAAGGCCCAACCCTAGCAACCATGGCCCAAAACAGATAAATTGGACCAATAACTCAAAACATGACCATATCCAATAACTGATTATGGCCCAAAGGGCTTGCAAACCCAAAACAAGCACAATCCCATCTAAGAGCATACACCTTGCGTACCACTCCTGTACGCTCAACGTACTGGCTCCTTCAGCCGTACGCGTTGCGTACATGCTTCTACGCGCGGCGTACTAGTCTGGCATGCACAAATGCTCATTAAGCTCTTAATGCTTGGAATATTAACGTCAAGCTTTAGCTCTGAGTCCATTAAGACATTCTAACGCATAAAGTTGGCAACTTTATGCCTGTGCATGCTCCATATGTTCCCAACAACCCCTTATAACCAATTAAGACCTTTCCAAGGGTCTTAACTCATGCATGAGGTCAAAACACCCATCAAGATTGAATTTTTATGGTATAAATGAACCAAGGGACCTCAGATCTACTCTTCCTAAGCTCTGGAGTTGCTCCAAATCTCAAGAGATGATCCATGAAAAAAAAGGGACTATATTGAAAACCCTAGCTCTAGAAATGACAATGATGACCAAGGTGAAAGCTTTTTACTTCCTCAACCTTCCTAAGCTGCTCTAAATGCAAGATCCAAAAGCTCTTCCTCTTTCAACCTTGTTTCATCCTCTTCCTTGTAGCTAACACACCAAGAAGATGGTGTTAAAACACTCACAAGCTCAACAACACACACTCTAATGATTTTAGAGTTTTAGGGACGTTTGAGGTTGAAGGAGGCTGATTAGGGTGAAGCTCAAATGAGATAAGGATTCTTATATAGGTCTTATGTCCGGAAATTAGGGTTTGAACGTTCGTCACGTATGCCCCGCGTACCCTTTGGTATGCCCATCGTACGTGCTGACACTCCCGCGATCATCCATGCATGGTACGCTAAGTGTACTCTGGAAGTACGCCAATCGTACTTAAGGGACCATTATGCAATACTTATAATTTCAAGGGTTCCATGGGTAATATCTGATTTGGAGTGTTACAAATCTCCCCCACTTGAACCAGACTTCATCCTCGAAGTCCGCAGATGCAAACAGATCCGGGTAATGCTCTCGCATCTCATTTTCCGAATCCCATGTCCATTCGGAGCCTCTTTGGTGCTGCCATTGCACCTTCACCAGCTTCACCTCCTTGTTACGAAAAACCTTAGTCTTCCTATCCAGAACTGTGATGGGCTTCTCGATGTAGTTCAGGCTCTCATCTACCTGAATGTCATCCAAAGAGATAACTGCGACCTCGTCAGTGACACACTTCCGAAGCTGAGACACATGGAAGGTGTTATGAATCTATCTCAGCTCATCCGGGAGGTCCAGTCCATAAGCAACCCTGCCGACTCAGATAGAAATCCTAAACGGGCCAATAAATTGGGGTCCCAACTTGTCCTCTTCCGAAACCTAATGATTCCGTTCCATGGTGACACTTTCAGTAAGAGAAAATATCCCACCTAAAACTCGAGATCCGATCGGCGCCGGTGAGCATAACTCTTATGACGGCTCTGTGCGACCCACAGCCTGTTGCGCACCTGTTGAATCAATTGAGTAGTCTTGAGCACCACCTCGGTACTCCCCATGACTCGATGCCCTACCTCGCCCAAGCATATGGGAGTCATGCACCTCCGACCATATAACATCTCGAACGGGGGTCAGTCGATACTCGCATGATAACTATTGTTATATGAAAACTCTGCTAGTGGAAGGTATCTATCCTAACTCCCTCCGAAGTACAATACGCATGCCCGTAGCATATACTCGAGCGTTTGGATCGTCTGTTCGCTCTGGCCATCTGTCTGGGGGTGGTAAGTAGTGTTGAAGTGTAACTGTATGCCCAGTTCCTCATGGAACTTCCTCCAAAATTTGGATGTAAAATGGACATCCCGGTCAGAGACCACCGACACTGGCACCCCATGCCTGACCACCACCTCTCGCACATAAATATTTTCTAATTTCTCAACAGAGATACTCTCGGAGATCGAAATAAAATGGGAACTCTTTGTCACCCTGTCCACAATGACCTAAATAGAATCCACGCCCCTTGTCGTCCTCGGTAACTTTGTGATGAAGTCCATGGTAATCTCTTCCCATTTCCACATAGGAATAGGTAATGGCTAAACCTTGCCATGAGGCCGCTGATGTTCAGCGTTGACCTTCCTGCAGGTCAAGCACCGCTCCACAAACCAGGCGATCTCCCGCTGAATGCAGGGCGACTAGTAAGTCAATCTCAGGTCTTTGTACATCTTCGTAGCCCCCACGTGTATAGAGAACTCGGACTTGTGTGCCTCCTCCAATATCTTTTGTCTCACTCCCCCAGATACCGGTACCCACACCAGGCCACACTGTGTCAAAAGTCCCCGACCATCACGTAAAAACAAGGGAATCTGACCCCAAATCCGCTCTATCTTCCACTTCTATTTCTTCAAACCTTCCACCTGAGCCTTCTTGATCATATCCAACAAGGGGGAAATCACTGTCATCCTCAAACAAACATCTCTATTCGGAGTGCTTGCCGCTTTTGCGGCTCAAGGCATCGACCACCACGTTGTCCTTCCCTGGATGGTATAAAATCTCGTAGTCATAATCTTTCAGTACATCCAACCACCTCCTCTATCACATGTTGAGGTTCTGCTGATCCATAAAATATTTCAAACTTTTGTGGTTAGTATAGATGGTGCACCAAACTCCATACAAGTAATGCCTCTAGATTTTGAGGGCGAACACAACCGCCCCCAATTCCATGTCGTGAGTGGGGTAGTTTGCCTCGTGAGGCTTCATCTGCCTCGAGGCGTACGCGATCACATGCCCCTTCTGCATCAAAAGAGCCCCTAACCCTGTGATAAATGCATCACAATATATCACCAAATTATCCAGCCCCTCGGGTAATGCTAAAATCAGGGCCTCACATAACCTCTGTCTTAAGGTCTCGAAAGCCAACTGCTGATCCGATCCCCACCGAAATGTCACATTCTTCTTAGTTAAGCGAGTCAACGGTACGAAGATCTTGGAGAAATCCTGAATAAATCTCTGGTAATACCCCGCTAGGCCCAAGAAGCTACGGATATCAGATGCATTCTTCAGTACTTCCCATCGCATCACTGCCTCAATCTTGGGTGGATCAACCAAAATACCCTCTTGGTTGATGATGTGCCCCAACAACTGCACCTCACGAAACCAAAAATCACACTTCGAGAACTTGGCATTAAGCTTCTCCATCCTCAGTGTCTCCAATACCTACCTGAAATGCTGCTCGTGCTGCTCATTGGTCTTAGATTAGACCAATACATCGATAAAAACGATCACAAACCGATCCAACATCGGCCTACACACCCTATTCATGAGGTCCATCAACGCTGCTGGGGCATTGGTGAGCCCGAATGGCATCACCACAAACTCATAGTGACCGTACCGAGTCCTGAAAGCTGTCTTCAGTATATCCCCATCCTTAATCCTCATCTGATGGTACAGTGACCGTAGATCAATCTTGGAAAACCAAGATGCACCCTGCAGCAGATCGAACAAATCATTGATCCTCGAAAGCGGATACAGGTTTTTCACCATTAGCTTGTTCAGCTCCCAATAATTGATGCACATCCTGTATGACCCATCCTTCTTTTTCACGAACAGGATCGGTGCTCCCCAGGGGGGAATTGCTCGGACGAATAAATCCTCGGTCTAGCAGCTCCTGAAGTTGCGCAGACAGCTCCTCCATCTTGGGCAGAGCTAGCTGGTAAGAGGCCTTGGGTATTGGAGTAGCACCCGGCACCAAATCAACGCGGAACTCTACTTGCCTCTCTGGAGGAACCCTTGCAAACTATTTGGGAAAGACATCCCGAAAAATCTCTTACAACCGGTACACTAACCAAATCTGTCATGGGCTCAACCCTCGTATCTGAGATGTATGCCAAAAATCCCGAAAACACCCTGATGGAGAAGTCTGCTATCCCTCGCAGCCGAACAAACAGTTGGCCCCTGCGAGGCCCTCTCCCCATTGAATAACTAGTTCTCCCCCACTTGGGGTTCGAAATCTCACAAGCTGGAACTCGCAGTCTATCATGGCCCCATTGGCGCCCAACCAGTCCATCCCGACAATCACCTTTGGCCCTCGTAACGGTATCAGAACCAAATCAACACAGAATCTCTCCCCAAACACATTCAGGACACATTCCCGATATACCCTCGGAACACTCACGGTGCGGTCATCCGCAATCTTAACCTCCAACGGGGAATCCAGAGTCCCCGGAGTATCCCGGAACTTCTTGCTAAGCGCAAGAGATACGAACGATCCCGTAGCTCCCGAATCGAAAAGAACATGACTTGACATACCGTTGACCAAAAAGGTCCATATACAAGTGCAGATAGGTATACATATAAGCATAATCAAATAATATCAAACAAGAAAGGTAGATTACGTACCAGCCACGACGTCTGGTGTAGCTCGAGCCTCCTCCGTGGTCAGCTGAAATGTGTGGCTCTTCACCGAAGGAGCTTCCGCCTTGGCAGGGAGGCCATCAGTGATCCTCATTGTGGCGGGCGCAAGCGCCGCCACTGCTCCTCCTCCTCCCTGCAACCTTAGATAATCGGCCCTTTTATGGCTATTCTGGTTGCAGTGGAAACAAATCAAGCCCTTCTTGGGGCAGTCCCTGCTCACGTGGTCGGGCTGACCACAGGTATAACATACTGTGCCCGTCACTCGACACGCTCCTCCGTGTGACCTGCCGCAATTGGCACACCGGCCACACACTTGCTGGCCCCTACTAGAAGAATTAGAGGTCTTAGGCTTTTTAGCCTGAGCCACAGCTGTCTGAACCTGCTCTGGCTTCCACTTGGTGCGGAACTCCAACTTCATCTCCTATTCCCGAGACTTCTCCACCATCTCATTAAGGGTTTTGCACCTTAAGAAGCTCACAAACTCATGAATATCATCCCTCACCATCGAATGAAACCTCTTCCTGCTCATATCCTCATCTGCAACATACTGCGGGATCAATAGTGCTCGTTCCCAAAACTTGACGGTGATCTCCGCCACAGTCTCGGTGGTCTGCTGTAACTCCTGAAACTCCATCACAATCTGTTGCACCTCGATGGATGGTTGAAACTCCAACTAGAAAACTCTAACAAACTCTTCCCATGACATCTCCACAACTCCAGCTGATCCTACCTGGTGGGTCACCTCTTCCCACCAGTCTCTGGCTCGGTTCCTCAACATACATGAAGCAAACCCCACTTTTTCCGCTTTGGGGCAAGAGCTCGTCCGTTGGGCATTCTCCATGTCTTCCACCCAGTGTCTACTAACTATGGGGTCCCTAACCCCAAAGAACTCGGGCGCCCCACATGCCTTGAACTCCCGGAATGAGGGAGCCGGGGCTCCGACCTGGCCTGCAGCAATCTCGGCTCGAAAGGACCGGAGCCGCTCCTCCATGATCTCCATCATCCCCTCCTTGACTGTTGGGTCAAAAATATGGTTTATACTTTGCTTTTCTAGGAAAATGTATTTTTGTGTCTTGGACCGTAAACAGCTTGGTGTTTACGGTCGTATACGTGTTTACGGCCGTAAACAGGTTTACGGCCGTAAACCCATTTACGGCCCATGTTCACCAAGCCCATGTTTCTTATGTATAAATATAGGTGTAAGGGGTGAGGAGTAGAGTGAAGAACACATAGAATAGAGGAGCTTAAGTGTGTGCATTTGAAGGTGTTCTAGAGAGAGAAAGAAAGAGAAAAGAGAGTGTGTGTAAGTGTGTGTGAATCTTGTATCCGGATCTTCATTCATATCAATACATACAAGATTCATCATATTCTTCTTCTCCTTCTCTTCTATTTGATCTGACATCATCCGTTTGATTGGGTTTCCGCACCATCAAACGGATCTGATTGATACACAAGCAGATTAGGGACTTACATTTGGTATCAGAGCTTGGATTGTATCAGTCAATTTTTTCAGATCTGGAGCCAATTTGATCTTATTTTGGAAATATTCTTGCGTTTTTGGATAGATCTCTGAAAATTAGGGGGGGTTTGTTCTTCGCGTTTTTCGTAAAAACGAGTTTTTGATCGAGTTTTGGAGCAAAAATGGTGAAAAACGCCGTTTTTTTCGCGATCTGCAGCTGTGTTTACGGTTCTTGAAGAGTTTACGGTCCGGAGTTTACGGCCGTAAACGTATCGGCTCGGCAGCATATGTGGACTACTTGCGCGCTTCAATAAAAAGGGGCGGATTTGGGGGTGCCGGGGATCGAACCCGGGACCTCTAGTTCCTAATCTCAGCGTGTTCGCCAACTCAACTAGCTGATTCCTTGTTTCACTCCTTCGAAACTTAACTCAAAACCTGTCCTTCTCGGTTACCAATTTCACATTTTTTACACTTTCAACCCCAAAATTCAATTTCTTATCATTTTAAATTCCAATTTCAACCAAAAATTTTAGTGTTTAATTTTTGACTTTTATTTTTAACTTTTTCCTTAAAATTTTGACTTTGACTTTTAAAATTTGACCTTTGATTTTAAACTTTGACTTTCTCATTTAACTTTTAAATTTTCAAATTTAGCTTTTCGGTTTGACTTTTATGTTTGACTTTTCAAGTTTGACTTTTGAGTTTGACTTTTTAAATTTGACTTTTGAGGTTGACTTTTGAGGTTTATAGTCAAAGGACATTTTTAAATTTAAGTTTGACTTTTAAGCTTGACTCTTTAAATTTGACTTTTAATGGTTTTTGAGGTCTACAAGGGAATTGAAGACATGAAAGAGAGTCGTCAGGATATGTTAAGACAAAATTTCAACATGTTCGATTATATCCCTGGAGAAACCCTGGAAGCTCAGTTGAAGCGATTTACTACACTTTCTACTGAGATGAATATAGCTGGGATCTTAATGCACTTCCGAAATCGTGGGATATGAACGTGGTTGACATCAAGAAGACGAAAGATCTTAATCGTCTTAGTCTTGCTGATATAATTGAAGAACTTGACGCTTTGAATTGTCGAAAAACAATGAGTTCCGCAAACCTTCCAGTCAATGAAGTTTCATGTTCTCAATCATGTGAAGTTTCATGTTCTCAATCATGTGAAGCTACGATTAAACTTCTTCGTGAACATAATGATTTATTAAAAAGAGAAGTTGAGGACCTGAGATATGAAGGTTATCAACTCAGCAAAGGACAGAAACCCCTAAAGGCCCAGTTAGAAACAAAAATAAAGGACTTTAGGAAGCTTCAGGAAGAATTCAGCAACAAGTGTGAAAATTATGACTATATTAAGAGACAACTTGATGCTGTAACTGAAGAACTTGACGCTTTGAAAATTAAGTGTGGAAAAACAGATGTTAGTTTCAAAAATTATACTGCGTCAAGTAAGACAGTCGAGTCCTTATTTGAAACCCAATTAAAATTCAAAGATAATCAAAACAAGGGTCTAGGGTATGATAGTGTTCCTCCACCTTTCAATCATAACTACACATCCATCCCTACGACACAGGAAGAAATTGACAGGGAGGCACATCTTCAATATGGCAAACCAGCTGGTTTTGTTTCAGGAGGTATTCAGGTTGAAAATTCTAATGCTTCTACTTCATGTGCAGGTAAAGTAGCAAAAGATGAGAACAAGGAGAAAAACATTGAACAAACCAACATCTCCTTGAACTCTGAATCTGTTGCTTCGAACTCAGCTGTTTCTGATCAACCTGCTGTTGAGAAATACAGGCCACCAATTCCAGCAAAACAGAGTGCCTGTTGTAATTGTGCTTGTGGGAACAATAAGATACAAGGCAAGGATACGCCACCAGGGGCAGCAAGAAACAACTTCACAGTGAAGAAAAAGACATGTTTTCACTGTGGAACACCTGGTCACATTGCCCGAAATTGTCCTAATCGCGCATATGTTCCGTACTATGCACAAGGCTGGCAGAACGCGCCAAGAGGGAGATACTTCAAAAGAAACCCCTCAAGGTCACGTTCAGACCATGGTGACTGGAACGCGCAGAAGGCCAAGAATCAAACCTACAAGGCCAAGAATCTGAATCCCAAGGGAAATAAGGGAATATCGGCCAAGAAGCCAAATCCAAGAGATGCTCCCGTGAAGCCAAAATCAAAGTCATCTCAACGGCCGACATCAAGATCAAAACCAAGTACTGAGCCACCCATCAAATCGAAAAAGAAATGGGTTAAACCCAACTACAAATGGGTTCCAAAGGCTCACTCTCCTAAATCTTCTAACGATTCTAATATTTCTTCATCTTCTGTTTGTGATAAACAGGATATGTCATGGGAGAGAGTACCGTGCGTTAATGACAAAGGTCGACCCAGTTTCAAAATGGACTGGGTTCCAAAGACCAACTGATCCCGCTCTGTGTCGGAGCAGCTATGGAGGCATATCATCAGACTTCGGTTTGTTGGTAGTGGCTGTTCCAGGTACATGATAGGGGACATCTCTCAACTGTACAACATTCAGACCTTTGTTTGAGAGTATGTGTCCTTTGCGGGAAAGGAAGAAAGGAAGAGATCACAAACGGGGTTAGTGCTTAATGACATGAAGAATTTTCGGATCTGTTCTGAGATTATGTGTGCTGCTCTCAGACCTTCTGGATGCAAATTCAATCGGTGAATTACGGTTTGCGTTTTCTTCTCTATACTCCTGAGTTTATCTTACTCTGATTCGCTTCAAAGACAAATTTTTGTTTTAGGATAGTTTATATTTGTGTTTTCTTCTCTATACTCCTGAGTTTATCTTACTCTCCTATGCAAAAATTTAGGGGGAGAAATAAAAACAAAACAAAAATTAGAAAATTTTAAAAAATCCAAAAACATTAGAAAATCAAAAAATCAAAAAAATATGTTGGTTATGGAATGTGCTTGAGTGAGATGTTTTGGGAAGTGATATAATCATGTGATAACAGGAAATCTGAATCTGTGTAAGGGACTGAATCTGAATTGTCTAGGCTCTGTGTTCGAGGCGCTGGTAGGCACGAAAGATTAAAATGGACTTGAATAGGCATTAATGAACTTAAGGAATCTAGAGACTTGAAAAATCTTGACCTAGATAGATCCATTTAGCCTGACAATACGACGCTCAGATAGGTTGAGCAGGGAGATATACATGATAATCCACTGGTCACATTAAATTAATCCGTATCTAGAACTGTGGTTTAACTCTTCCTCGATGTACGGACATTGTCCTTAATTCCGATATTGATGGGGCGACTGGGGAATTCCGATAAAGTAGGTCTGTAGAAAATTATTTTCTTGCTTTCCTTCTGTTAGTCATATGTTGCCTCTTCTGCATGATTGAAATACATCCGACCTGGACTGCAACATATGCAACTCTATTTCTATGCATCTTCTATCTATGCAATTCTTCCTGTCTGTTAGCCATATGTTGTCTCCTTTGTGTGATTGAAAGACATCCGACCTGGTACACATCATATGCACCATTCTACTTCTCAATCCCTCTAAATCTGGTTAGTCATATGTTTCACCCTCTGCGTGATTGGAAGAGATCCGACCTGGGTGTATAGCATATGCATTCTAAATCTGACTTCTCTCATAATAATTGTCTGCTTACCTAAAGTAAGGAGTACTTTGGAAGTTCCTGATTATTGGGGTATGTCAGGAAGCGGGAAACATGTTCTAGTACATTTAATATTGAACAATCACTAGGTTGTCTGTAGATCTCGCTGCTCAATTTAGGTGGACAACAATATCTTTGGTCGTCGTGAGCTGAATGGTCCTTAAGGAATATTATCTAGGAACTTAGGATCACATTGTCTTGTCACTTATAGTATGTCCAAATTTTGTCACAATCTCTCGTGTTTAAGTGGAACACAATACCGGCGATTGACCAGATCTATTCATGAAGGGAGAGGTACTGATAAACGGATAAAGGCTGTCTAAAAACTTTGATCCCAAATCATTCTTAAAGTTAGATATCATTTTATTTTTGTTAAATTTGTTCATAGTTTTCTTCTAATTTAAATATTAGGGGAAAATTAAAAATTTTAAAAAAACCAAACAAAAATCAGAAAATTAAAAATCCAAAAATAGTGTTATTTCTGTTTTATTTCTTTTTCAGAAAATTTGAAAAATCCAAAAATATTGTGTGCTAAAATTTTCTTTTAGTTTTGTTTTGTCTTGAATAGTGAATTCAGGTAAAGATGAAACTCATGGAGTTTGTGTCGAAGATTTCTGAGCCAAGGCTTCATCCATGATCATCGAAGAATTCTCATTCGAAGGAGCAAGAAATGAAGATTATTCTTTCGACATTTAATCTTTCAACCCCAGAAGCAAGGTGAAGCTGAAATTGAAGATTATGTGACGAATTGCAGTCCGCTGCTATCTTAAACCTGCTGAAGTGATCCAGAAGATTTGTTCTCTCTGATGTTCTCTCTGAAGATTCTCAAGCTGAAAGCGCTATCTTTCAAGAATCAGTACGTCAAGCCTCCTCACCCAATGGGCGTTCAATGTCAAATTCTGAAGAAAATCCCAACTGCTCAAGATGAAGTCATTCATTGAAGATTCATCAAGTTCATCTTGAAGTTGTGAAGAATTTGAAGATTAAAGTTGAAACCAAAGCTCCCAATGAAGATTAACAAGAAAAGCCAGCTACTTTTTAGGGGGAGCTTGTTGGGTCATTTAAGAAAAGAAAAGAAAGCTATAAACCAAGGGGGAGATTGTTGGGTCAAAAATATGGTTTATACTTTGCTTTTCTAGGAAAATGTATTTTTGTGTCTTGGACCGTAAACAGCTTGGTGTTTACGAACGTATACGTGTTTATGGTTGTGTTTACGGCCGTAAACAGGTTTACGGCCGTAAACCCATTTACGACCCATGTTCACCAAGCCCATGTTTCTTATGTATAAATATAGGTGTAAGGGGTGAGGAGTAGAGTGAAGAACAACTAGAATATAGGAGCTTAAGTGTGTGCATTTGAAGGTGTTCTAGAGAGAGAAAGAGAGAGAAAAGAGAGTGTGTGTAAGTGTGTGTGAATCTTGTATCCAGATCTTCATTCATATCAATACATACAAGATTCATTATATTCTTCTTCTCCTTCTCTTCTATTTGATCTGACATCATCCGTTTGATTGGGATTCCGCACCATCAAACGGATCTGATTGATACACAAGCAGATTAGGGACTTACATTGACGGTCCCGAATATCACTGGGGTAGCGTCAAGAACACGCCTCGTAACCTCGGTTACGATAAGCTCGCGCAACCTCTCGGCAATGGACTCAGTAGCGTAGCCCAACCCAGATCCGGATCCTGATCCTGATCCCCCTGCTCCGTGACGTGTCACCACCATCCTGATCTGAAATACCATAAAACAAAATGATCAAGATTTCCAAAAGGGATCCTTCCACACCGGTTCTCCCTAGAGCTTCCAGATCTAACTTTAGTACGGGTACAGGTCCTGTGCTTTTAGTAGCACGTGCCCAATACTACCTTCCACACCTACTTGTACCTTCTCCAAGGCTCTACCTGATAACTCTATTTTGTCCCATTATAAAACATATCTCACAAACTACCGCATAGCTCAAATCCTAGGCTATCCTAAGATTTTCTCAATCCCATCAAACCCGAACTCAATTCAATCATACCAGGTTGCCTTATGCATGCAAATTATACACAGAATAGGAGCAAATAGACTTTCGAATAACAGACTCTACCCTAGGACCACAACCAAACAAGGAACAGAAAATAAGATCAAATCAATTATTCTAAGGCTATAAGACCCTAACTGTATATATTTTTGAAATCATACGCATAGCAAGATCCATACAATTATCACATTTCAAATATCAAAATAGCATGGCTAACATACTGGGGAAATACTTACTTGAGCTCGGCCGATTACACACATTGCACTCTCCCTTTTTCTTACAAGAAATCGGTTTTAAAAACTTTTTAAATTCTGATTTTTAGAACAATTTTTACCATTTCCTTAGTTTGATTCTTGACACATCCGAGAGTGTGGCCGAATCCCTCAAACCAAGGCTCTGATACCAACTTGTAACAGACCAAAAATCCAAATATAAAATTTTCATTTTTAAATAACGAAATCACTTCCATAAATTATAAAATCCCAATCACAATTGTTTTCAAATTCGAAAACATCAGTGAGACTATTCATAAAATCATAGAGTCCCTAAAAATATGCCAGAGAGTGCATGTTGCGCCATGACGCCAGGCCCTTGCCCTTAAATCCTGAAGTACCTGAAACAACCAAAAAACTATAAGCTAATGCTTAGTGAGTTCCCTAGATCATACCCCACGTAATCCACATAATCATATAAGCCATATCAATCACATACGTAACGTAAGCCATGCATACTAACATATAAGGATGTCGTGGAAACCCTCCAGGGTCTTACTCCGGGTACCGTGGGAACCCCAACATGGTATTAGCCCAATGCCTCGGGAACCCCACGAGATATTGACTAGAGATGCCATGGAAACACTCCAAGGTCTTATACCCTAGTGCCTCGGGAACCCCCCGAGGTCTTTACTTAGGATGCCTTGGAAACCCTCCAAGGTCTTACACCCAAGTACCTCGGGAACCCTCCGAGGTCTTTCATGTAAGTATCACAAAACAACTATCATATCATATAGAATGTAACCAGCTAGTAGAAAACATATCACTACATCACTAGTGTTCCACATATCATAGAATGGGCCGGCCTTGGTGCCTTTGACCCATTGGTATGGTGAGGAGACCCACCTCTGTCTGCTGAACTCGAAAGCTGCTCGCCTAATAGTCCGAAACCACTCTTGCTGAACAATAATGCCATTAACCCAAAATTAGGATTACGTACCATCTAATTAAAGAGCCCAATTACCTAAGCCCAATTCCTTCCATAATGGCCCAATAGTATTTCCTTTGTTAATGGGCTTAAAGTCCATGTCCAAAGCTATTATTGGGCCACATGGTGCAATAAGGCCCAACCCTAGCAACCATGTCCCAAAACAGTTAAATTAGACCACCAACTAAAAACATGACCAGGCCTAATAACTGATTAAGGCCCAAAGGGCTTGTAAGCCCAAAACAAGCCCAAACCCATCTGAGTACATACGTCTTGGGTACCACTCTTGTACGCTCAGCGTATTGGCTCCTTTAGCCGTACGCGTTGCATACATGCTTCTACGCGCGACGTACTAGTCTGGCATGCACAAATGCTCATTAAGCTCTTAATGCTTGGAATATTAACGTCAAGCTTTAGATCTGAGTCCATTAAGACGTTCTAAGGCATAAATTTGGCAACTTTATGCCTTTGGATGCTCCATATCTTCCGAATAACCCCTTAACCCATTAAGACCTTCCCAAGGGTCTTAACTCATGCATGAGATCAAAACACCCATAAAGATTGCATTTTTATGGTATAAATGAACCAAGGGACCTCAGATCTACTCTTCCTAAGCTCTAGAGTTGCTACAACTCTCAAGAGACAATCCATGAACACAAAAAGGGACTATATAGAAAACCCTAGCTCTAGAAATGACAATGATGACCAAGGTGAAAGCTTTTTACTTCCTCAACCTTCCTAAGATGCTCTAAATGCAAGATCCAAAAGCTCTTCCTCTTTCAACCTTGTTTCATCCTCTTCCTTGTAGCTAACACACCAAGAAGATGGTGTTAAAACACTCACAAGCTCAACAACACACACTCTAATGATTTTAGGGTTTTAGGGACGTTTGAGGTTGAATGAGGCTGATTAGGGTGAAGCTCAAATGAGATAAGGATTCTTATATAGGTCTTAAGTCCGGAAATTAGGGTTTGAACCTTCGTCACGTATGCCTCGCGTACCCTTTGCTATGCCCATCGTACGTGCTGACACTCCACGATCATCTATGCATGGTACGCTAAGTGTACTCTGGAAGTACGCCAATCGTACTTAAGGGACCATTATGCAATACTTATAATTTCAAGGGTTCCAAGGATAGTACCTGATTTGGAGTGTTACAAAATAGAGATTTTGTCTCTTTGGATACCCAATCTCTCTCATCACCTCTTTGGGGTTTCTCCCTACCAAAATCAATCACCAAAATACATAAATATAGGTACTCTAAAAAATAATCGAGTGGCAAAATCTCTCCTACTGATTCTGCATCAAAGTTCGTCAGTTCTAGAGAGAAAAAAGGGAGTAGCTTTTAGAGAGAGAAGTAGAGAGGTGGAGTGTGGGAAAGTGAAAAACGAATAATGGTTTGGGGAAATGGTGTATTGGAGAGAGAGGGCCGAAAATTTAAAGGGGGAAAGAGGTTCTCTCTCTCTTGATTTATTTTAGATCATTAAACCTTGAATTTTTATAAAAAATCCCCACTTTTATAAAATTATGCACTTGAATAAAAATTGGTTCAAAATTCTTGGATTTTTGACTTATAAAAATAAGGATAAATGTTTTGTAATTATATTTTCCTAATTTTAAATATATTAAGATGATTATAAGCTTCATAATAAATTGAATTTTTAAGACTTCAAATTATTTTATGCAATTATAACTCTTTTATAGTTATAAATCATGTCTGTAATTTGTTTTTATCGGTCTATTGGCATTTCTATGTAGTGGTTTCGAGATTCAAGTGAAATTGAAGAACCAAGTATACTAGTCATAGTTTCAACTTTGACTTAAGTTCCTATGAGACGTGGACCTAATTTCTACTACTAGGTGAAGTGCATGAAGTGTCTACATGATTCATGCAAAGATGTTCGAATCAAAGAATGACTCGAATATGGATAGTCACTACAGTTAAGTAGTTGTAGAATTCACATATCAATGTGAAATATAAGTACAATATCGTTCGATTCTCCTTGTTTCCAAGTTTCTAATAGGTAATAACTTAGCTTCTAGTTACAAATTCTAGTATGTGTCGTGCCTATATGTGCAACTAATTTTATTCAAATCTATAACCGTCTCAAATTTTGATAGTTGTCACAGTCTCCCCCGGTTGAAAGAATTTCGTCCCGAAATCAATTCGTGACATATTTTATTAGAAATTAGTTGAATACAAATGTATAGTTGGAGAAGTGCTGACTTGGAGAGCTCTTTGATTATGTTGGGTAGATTCCTCAAGGGAAGAGCCCAACTCTTTAGCTATAATCAAATTAGTGTTTCCCTACTTTGAGTTCTACAGTCTAGATTGTGGGAAATTAGGATCATGGAATCATGAACTAACCATGGCAGCCTAGTCGAAAAAGATTACCTATTATATATCATCTAAATTGAAGAGTGTTATAAGTTTTTCTGAAGCACCGACTGCATTGAGAGCCAAGTCTGCATCGATTCTTAAGTCGCGTTCTAAATCAGCACTAAGTGTAAATTTTCCGCCTAATAAAGAAGAGATTAGGGACAATTTGCTCACTTTCGGGTTCACTATTAAGTCTGGAAAAGGTATATTCCAAAATAAGAAGGGATAGCACAAATGAAGGAGAAGCAATCGAGGGTAAGTTTCTAAAGATATGTACTAAGGGTAGCAAATAAAGTTCTGGTACATCTCCACTGTAAGGACTATTTAACTGTCGTCTACAATATAAATTACGACATGGCCAAGGATTTCCGAAGCTATAATTTCTACTGTGGTTACTCTTACTATAATAGAATCATAATTGAAGAACATAGTTAGAGAATCATTGTTTCAAATGAATCCGATGAAAGTTCATGACATTTAAACCACATCATCTAGGTAGTATTAGAAGTGTTTATAAATGGTAAGTAACTTCACTATTATCAAAATTTATAATAATTGCAGGAGAATGAAGATACATGTGTGGCGACCAAATAAAGTAGAAAATTAATAATGAGATTTATTAAGGTTAAAGGTTTAAGCCATCAATGAGGGAATTTATAAATAAATCACTCTTTTGAAAAATTGCACAATTGTTTAAGTCATGCCAATTCAAATTTACAAGGAGTCAAAATATTTACGAAAACAAGTTTAGGAGTTAGGAACTTAATGGAAATTGGAAGGTATATGCTATTTTAAGAAATGTGTAAAATATTGATCATTGAAAATGATGCATTCTTAATTTAGTGATTCTAAGATAACATTCTTTTGGATGATAGGTAATTGTAACATTTAAAACTTTTTATGTTTTTAAAGAAAAGAAGAAGCATAAGAAAATATATTCTTCACCTATATTTTAAGAACTTAGAAAAATGATAGGCATAAGGGTATTCATATTGTGTATTAGTTGTAAGCGAAATAGAATGAAAATTGCATTTTTTTTATCAAGTTTCTGAATTTTAAACGAAAGAATGAAAGAAAATAAGAATTACTTTGTAAGTCCCCAAATCTAGAACCAACAAGTGATCAAACACAAGAACAAGCTATAATAAATGGGAATAAGAAGAAGTAGAAGCAAGAATGATCCAAATTGCACACGTTTGTATTGAGTCGTAAACGTTAGGTACAATGGAACACACACACATACAGACAGTAACTACTCTGACAAGACTGACACATATTTATAGGGAACAGTGAACCGTAAACAGTTCACGGCCGCAAACAGACTTGCAGCCGCAAACACCAACTGAACCGTAAACACCTTGTTTACGGTTCACCCAACCGTAAACACCCTAAAAACCCATACAATAAATAACAAGACCTATATATATGGATGCCTAGCCCAAACCAACAAAATATGACCTTACAGTATCCCCCTTGGTTTGAAGCTAGCATAAGTTCAGTCTTTTTCTATGACCAGCACATCAGACCTTCCCATCGCACCCAGCCACATCTTCTTCTCAATAATCGCCGCAATCATGCCTGTAAATTCTTTCACAGCAACCTCAAAGATCTCATGCTTGCATACAATTTGATGGCGAGCCAAGGTGTGAATATCCCGTTCACCAAACTGTAGCAAATCCTTCTTATCAATGATACGAAAGACACCATCTGGAAATTTGATGACAGCGGAGGCTGTGGCTTCATCATAAATCCAGTATTCCATATTGTCCAGTGATCCATCACAAAAATTCTTAACAATAGGAATATGTGTCATCTGTTTTGTAGCTGGCCACATTACATACTTGAAGGTCTTGTTGTTCTTAGGGTCAAGAAGACCTTTGAAACTTTTCACGAAGGAATAGGCAGTTTTCATCCCATCAAATTTCCTCTTAACTTGATTCTCCAAGAAAAGTTTCAAATCAGTTCTGCGAGGATCATTGGCTGGGTTCGAGAATGGAGCTTCAGAAAGCTTAGTGAGGTTCACCTTCGTCCAAGAATTAAAATCGTTCTTGTGATTGTAATATTCCAGATTTCCGCTCTTTCGCTTCACCAACCAGCAATTTAATTTGTCATGATAATCCCACATAAGAATTCCTGACTAGTCACAATATTTTTCTCTGAACCGCCTCTTCCAAGCTCGGTTACAGTCAGTTGAGGCTGTTCTCCACGAACATTTTTATCTGAATTTTTCATGAAGAGCCACCTCCCCTTCCTTTGTGAGGATACTTGTCTTTGACCTTGCTTTAGATTTATTCTTGGATGAGCTTGAGCAGGTTCATTTTCAAAGCGATTAACAATTCTTGTGGTTCTAACTGGTGGAGGATTATCAAGCAGATCTGGTTGAGATGTATTGGCAGGGGTACTTTGAGAGGTCCTGACTGCACTTGGTTCTTCGACAGTTGTTTGGAATTTGTCGCCAAATTCTGCTATCAGTTTATTCTTTAGGTTGAAGTAATCAGTGGTCACGGCTCCAAGGTTGAGTTGTAGAGCATAAATTTGTTTTGATTTTAGTGAATTTTCTTCCTCAATCTCGGAAACTCGAATGTTGAGATTTCCAATCAAAACGTCCTTCTCTATAAGTTTTTGATTCAAGACAACAATCTCCTCCTTGAGCTCAGAAGCTGATGGATCCGCTCCCCTAAATTCCCTTCACCAATAGATATCCCTTTTCCTCGGGGTGAAGGATCTGAATCTTGTTGGGCCAAAAACCTGGAAAGCCTCACGGAGGCAGCATCATGTGCAGGTTGTGGTGAAGAGGAACCCCCAGGAGCTGAAGAGCTCCCGGCTTCATAAGAAGATCGAGCAACACTTGGACCTTCTTTCAAGACATGACTTTCTTCATGGGTCGGTTGGGTTGGTGCAGCAGTTGCAGAAGCTTGTTGAACTGGCGGAGCTTGTTCCCTGATTAGCACTCCCGGCCTTGGATCGGCTCTTCTCCTTTTGATTGGAGGCTGGGAAGCTTGTGTCATAATAAGATCACTTTCAGATGGCAAAGAGGGTTGAGTAGCAACTGGAAGGGGGGGGGGGAATCCTTGAAGTTGTATCCAGATTCGCTGAAGTGTCGGCCATCTGATCAAAAGTTGGAGGTGTCACTTTGAGAACACCACTAACTCCTTCTGTCTCCGTTGTAGGTTGTACAACATCATGGACAGTGTCATAGAAAGCATCGAGATCCTCATTACTTAGCCCTAAGTCATCATTCTGGTCAATCTTGAAGAGTAAATCATCATTATCATATCCAGATAGATCACCACCTAAATCCATATCATCTTCATCATCATCCTCATCATCATCCTCATCATCATCATCATCATCATCATCATCATTCACCTCCGCATCAGTCATTTGTACATGTTCCTCGGCAATAATAGCAACTGGAGGAACAGGTTCTAATTCATGTTCGGAAGCGGTAATCACATCATCTTTATCATCCTCATGGTCAGAAAGAGTGACATCATCTGAGGAACTTTCTGACTCAGATGCTTCATTGATCTCTACAAATTGCCCAATTTTCTCTAAAGGGTACTTTCCTTGAAATACAAACTTTCCCTTGCGATCTTGCTTCATAAGACCAAAAGTGTTCACCCCCGGAGATTCTAAATCCAGAGTCTCACCACTTCTTTCCAAGTCTGGGTATTTGCTGTCGAAGATCATTTGAAGAAATCTTGGATACATCAAGAACTTATCCTTCCTATTTCCTTCTAAATTGCTCTTCATTTCATTCAATACAAATCTTGAAAAGTTGAATTCAAGATCTATAGCAAGAGCAGCAATGGCACCAGTATTCAGTAAGGAAATCTCATCAGCACCAGATTTCCTCTCGGAGATGCAAATCACGAATGAGTGAGCAAGGAAACGCCAGTATGGTGGCAACTGCTTCTTTATTGTGGGTGGAAATACTGCTTCATAACCCATTTTTTCAATAATTTTTTTCAGTCTGTTCCATAGAAATTTCAGTTTGAAACCCTGGCTGATCCTTGATTTGAAGCACTCCGCGAATCATTTGTTATGATATTACAATCTTTCTTCCGTGGATGACTGATTCAACTGAGTCTTCACCATCTTCTCCTCCTTTAGTGACTGAAGCCTTGTTCCAAAACTGCCTGACAAAATCTTGATAAATCACAGGATTTTACTGGAAAGCATGTGCAAGACATCATCTCTTAAGTCCATGAATCATAGACTTAAATTCTTGATGTGCTGCTGGAGGATCAATCAAGAAAGCAACTATGTTGTGGTTGTCAGAAAACTTCAAGTCTGCCATTTGATCTGCACCAAGCAAGCCAAGTGAGAAAACTAATGATTTAATCAATTAAAATTAAGTTGTCTCATTTATCAATCAATTAGGCTTCAATTTAATTTAACTTGGATCAAAAATCAGTTTATGGCTAAAACATGTTTACAGCCACAAAAGGGTTTACGGTCGTAAACGAAGTTGCATCCGTAAACGGTTCAACAGCCGTGAACGGTCCAACAGCTGTAAACGGTTCCTCAGCCGTAAACGCTTCATATGACGAAGAATAGATTGGCTTCCGAATCCTACAAAACGCAACCAAATCAAATAAAAACAGCTGTGTGGGGTTCGACTTTAATGTACCTTCAAGATTCACAGTTCAATTTCAGATAATAATAGTGATTAGATGGTGAATCGGTGAAGAGTATGAAGAACAGATGAGAGAAACTGGTGAAGGGTTTGCGGCCGAACACGCGAAAATGAGGGGAAAAACGGTTTTCAGCTGCGAACCCTTCCCTTTATACCAAGGACCATATCCGACCCAAGATCCATGGAATTGCAAACCCAATAGCTTCAAATCTAAACCCCAATACATCCAAATAATTCAAAAATAAAACATTTTGAAGACTTAATAATTAAAATTAAAAATAAAATAAAATCTAAATTAATTTTACTTAGTTTTTTAATTTTAATTTTTTTTTGATTTTTATAAAAACAAAATAAAAATAAAAGTAAAAATAAAATAACGCAAATTTCTTTTCACCATTTCTGATATTCCTTTGATGATTTTGGGATCAAAGTTTTAGGACAACTTTAATCTGTTTTTCAGTACCTCCACATTCATTAATAGATCTCGTCAATCGTCGGTATTGTGGTCCACTTAAACACGAAATATTGTGTCGAATTTGGACATGCTATAAGTGACAAGACTTTTGACCTTATGATCCTAAATAATATTCCTAAAGGACCATTTGGCTGAAGACGACCACATACATTGTTGTCCACCTAAATTTAGCAGCGAGATCTACAGACAACCTATTAAATGTTCAATTTTAAAAGTACTAGAATGTGTTTCCCACTTCCTGATATACCCCGATAATCAAGAACTTCCAAAGTACTCCTTACTTTAGATGAGCAGATAATTATTAGGAGGGAAGTCAGATTTAGAATGCATATGTCGTACTCCCAGGTCGGATCTTCCAATCTCGCGGAGGGATTAACATATGACTAACTGGATAGAGGGATTGAGAAATAGAATGGTGCATATGCTCTGTTCCAGGTCGGATAAAACTTATCACGCAAAGGAGACAACATACGACTAACAAACATAAAGAATTGCATAGATAAGAATATGTATAGAGATAAAGTTGCATATGTTGCAGTCCAGGTCGGATCTCTTCCAATCACGGAGAGGAGGCAACATATGACTAACAGAAAGAAAGCAAGAAAATAATCTTCTACATACCTATTTTATCGTAATTTCCCAGTCGCCCTATCAGTATCGAAATTAAGGACATGCGTCCATACATCGAGGAAAAGTTACGCCACAATTCTAGATACAGATTACTTTAGTGTATCCCGCAGATTCCCATGTATATCTCACTGATCAATCTACCCGAGCGTCGTATTGTCAGACCAAACAGAACTATCTAAGTCAATATTTGTCAAGTTCTTTTAAATGTCCATCTATACCTACTCTGGTCCATTGAAATCTTTCGGGCCTACCAGCGCATTGAACACAAAGCCTAGACAGTTCAACGTTGGTACCTTACACAAATTAAAATTGCCTGTTATCACTTGGTTGATATCACTTCCCATCACATCACCTGTAGACAGACTATCATGAGACACTATTTTTGGATTTTTGATTTTTTAATTTTTGTTTTGTTTTGATTTCTCCCCCTAAGTTTGTGCGTAGGAGAGAAAAAAAAGTAAATGCACAAATTTAAACTACCTAAAACAAAAATCAGTCTTCAAACCGTATCATTTTGAGAAAGCCCACAAGCACATCGAATTGAGCTTTGTTAAACGGTTTGGTGAACGGATCCGCCACATTATTATCAGTGTGAATCTGCTCCAAAGAGATGAGCGAGCGCTCATAACAATCTCTGATAAAATGAACTTTGATGTCGATGTGGTTGGTTTTGGAGTGTTGGACAGGATTTTTAGCGATTTGGATTGCAGCATCATTATCACAGAAGATAGGGGTTTCATGAAAATTCAAATCGTAGTTCAACAGCTGATGTTGAATGCAAATTACTTGAGAGCAACATGCAAAAGCAGCAACGTATTTCGCCTCCGGCATTGAGGTTTAGACAGTTTGTTGTTTCTGGCACTGCCAAGACACCAGACGGTCGCCTAAGAATTGACATCCCCTAGAAGTTGATGTCCTGTCAAGTTCACAACCTTTATAATTGCTGTCAGCAAATGCATATAAATCAAAATCAGAATTTTTAGGATACCAAAGACCCAGTTTTGGGGGGCTACCTTTGAGATACCTAAAGATTATTTTGACAACAATTAAATGAGAGAGTTTCGGATTAGCCTCATAATGTGCACACTGACAGACTGCGAACATGATGTCGGGTCTGCTCGCAGTCAGATACACCAGGGATCCGATTATCGATCTATACTCTGTTTGATTAACGGATTCACCATCGGGATCTGGAGATAACAAGGGTCGTTCAGCCATCGGCGTCAAGGCAACTTTGGAGTCCTTAAATCCAAACCTCTCAAGCATGTCTTCAACATATTTTCCTTGATGCAAAAGGATTCTGGTTGAATCTTGATGGACCTGCAACCCCAAAAACATGTTCATTTCTCCCAAGGAGCTTATCTCAAATCTCATCTTCATAATGGTCTCAAACTCTTTGCACAACTTCGACCTCGTAGACCCAAAAATGATGTCATCTACATAAATCTGTACAAGAATTAGGTCGCCATCCACATGCTTGATGAAGAGAGTCTGATCAATCGTGCCTCTGGTATAACCATGCTCGAGCAAATTATATGTTAGAGTAGCATACCAAGCTCGAGGAGCCTGATGTAACCCATACAGAGCCTTGTCTAATTTGTAGACGTGATTTGGGAATTTTGAGTTGACAAAACCAGGAGGTTCATCAACATAAATTTCTTTTTTCACAGCTCCATATAGAAAGGCGGTCTTAACGACCATCTGATAAACGGTGAACCCCATCTAGGAAGCATAAGCCATGAAGATACGGATAGCTTCAAGGCGCGCTACAGGAGCATACACCTTAGTGTAGTCAAGGCCTTCAATTTGCCGAAACCCACGAACAACCAAACGCGCTTTGTTTCGCACAATCACCCCACAATCGTCTTGCTTATTACGAAACACCCATCGCGTGTCCAAAGACTTCTTTCCTTTAGGCAGCTCAACCAGCTTCCATTACCCTAATTCTCAAATTGATTAAGTTCCTCGTGCATCGCATCAACCCAACTAGGCTCATTCAGTGCCATTTCCACATTCTTTGGCTCTATCTGAGAGATGAAGCAAGAGTAAAGACATGTATTGACATCTCCACTCTGACTCGTCGTTTTAACTCTGTCACCTAGTTGACCAATGACAATTTCGATCGGATGATCGCGTTGAAGTCTAGTGGGAATTTCATGGCTGAGGTCATTGAGTGTGATAGGAAGGTTGTTGATGTTGATGAGTCCGTCATCTGCTAAATCATCCACCTCGGACGATTTGCAACCATGAGAGGTGATTTCCATGTACTCATTTGCTATTGGCTAGGGAAAGAGAAGTTCCATGAAAGATTGAGAAGCAACGGAAGTATCTCTGGTCATGAACTCTCTTTCAGCAGGAGTAAGAGGAGTGGCTTCAGCATTAGGATTGATTCTTTGACTTGGGGAATCTGAAGAAGTACTTGGAACAGGTTCATCCACCGAAGGAGTCGTAGAAGGAACCAAAGGTGGTCTGTACACAACATCTTCCTCTTCATCTTCAATAACAACCTTCGAACCTGAGCAAGAACCTGAAACATCATCTGAAAACACATTAAATGATTTAAATAAAGAAGCGTAATAAAAAAAAACAGTTAGGATCTGCTCGGGCGTCTGTATCATTCTCCTCCAGCCAGCGGACATCAAAATATTCCACAATCTGCTTGGTTTTCTTGTTGGATACCCTGTAAGCAGTTCGTGCGGCGTATCCTGCGAAGTAACAGTCATCAGCCTTCTATTTAAACTTGGGGTTGGACTCTAAGTGAAGGAGGGTGCAAGGACATCCAAAAATTCGGAAGTGAGCAACTGATGGCTTGTGATTGTACATAATTTCATATGGGGTCTTCATCTGGGCTTTATTGATCAGGACACAATTCTGGACGTAGCAGGCAGTTTTGATCGCCTCTGCCCAAAAGAAGGCTGGAATTTAGAATCACAGAGCATCGTCCTTGCAGCGTCTATTATAGTATGATTACGCCTTTCAGTAACACCATTTTTCTGATGAGTTCGAACGCCACTGTACTGACGCAGTATACCCTTGTTGGCACATAAATGATCCAGAACAGCGTGCTTGAATTCCGTGCCATTATCAGTTCTGAGCGCCTTCACTTTCTAATTAGTTTGATTCTCAATCATCACTATGAACTTCTTGATCAGATCAGCGATCCCACTTTTGTTAGATAAGAAGAAAATCCATGTGAACCGCGAGTAGTCATCTATCACAACCAGGCAATAAGAGCTCTTGTTGATGCTGAGAACGTTGACCGGACCAAATAAATCCATGTGCAACAATTAAAGAACCTTGTTGATTGAGTTGATAGCCTTTGGTAAATGGGGCTTGCGATGATGTTTTCCTTGTGCACACGCCACACATTTTTCAAAAGTGATAAAGTATTTGACAGGAAGGCCACGCACGATCTCGTTTTTAGCAAGACGATTCAGGTTGTTGGCGTTAGCATGGCCAAGACGATGGTGCCCAAGCATGGCATTGTGTTCTGAGAATTTAGAGAAGAGACAAGTAACTTGCTCCTGGAGATTATGATTCATTTCTATGATGTATGCATTTCCATCGATCTTTGATTTCACCAAGATCCAATCTTCAGGGATAACGATTCCAGGCTTCAATATAAGGCACTCTTTCTCAGTAAAGTGTGTTGAATAGCCTTTGTCGTAGATCTGTGAGACACTCAATAAACTGTGCTTCAACACAGGAACATAGTTGACGTTCTCAAAGCTAGGCACTCCATTTGTGACAGTTCCTTTCTAGGTGATCTTCTCGCCTTCTCCTCCCGCGAAGGAAACATGGCCCCCATTAAAATTCTGAATATCATGCAATTGGGAGATGTCTCCTGTCATGTGCCAGGAACAACCACTATCGACATACGAGGGTCTGACGACATTCCTCCATAGCTGTTCCTGCACGATGCGCGAGATTAATCAGTTTTTGGAACCCAGGTCATTGAGACACTAGGTTTTCCCTTTTTATCAACAAAAATATCTTTTTCACTTTTTAAATTTGATTCATTACCAGATGCACATACAGAAGACTGAGATGATTGGACATTTAAATGTTTGGGCACCCATTGATAGTTAGGTTTGGAAACATTTACAGGTGATTTTGAAACATTTTTCTTTGGTTTTGAAAGTTTGGGTTTCCATCTAATATTAGCCGAAGACCCAGACGAAGACTTTGACGAAACCGATCTTGGCTTAGCCATGTTCGGTTTCGTTAAAGTACCTGTTGTATTTTCATTTAAAACTTGTGTATTCTTTTCAAGCTCATCCCGTTTTCTGTCTTTGTTGACATTCCAATCATCATCACGAGAACGAGGTCTCGAGAATTTTCTAATAAGAGATCTTCCTCGTGACTCGTTCTCTCTTCTCTATGCATAAAAAGGAACAAATGACCGATTTGGACAATTACGAGCAATTTGACCAGCAGTTCCACAGTTAAATCATGTCTGTTTCTTAGCATAAAAACTGGTACCGCTCTTTATTGGTCTAGTGTTCTAATTGACTCCCTTACTCTTCCCACAAGTGCATGTGCAAGATTCAGGTTGTGTGACAGGTGTAGGTGGAGTGTGTGTGCTAGTAACAGGAACATCAGATTTATCAAACACATCACCACACTTATCCAAAACATCTGAATCATTAGACTTTGACACATCAGTTTTAGAATTAGAAACAAAAACATCATTGTTTAAAACAGACACATCAGATTTTGAAACAAGATTATCATTATAAACACTCTCTTCAGAAGCCTGCTTGCCTTGACTTAAAGGTGAATTTGCATAGGAAGTAGAAATGTTAGTATCCTTTTCCCTAACACTACTATTCAGCACAGGTACAGCAGGTTTGCCATACACAAGATGTTCCTCTCTGTCCATCTCTTCCTGGATCATAGGAATAGTAGTGTAATTGTGATTAAAATGAGGAGAGACACTCTCATATCCTAGACCTACTTGCTTCTTGTCTTTCCATCTCATTTGTGATTAAAATGAGCATTTCTAACACTCCTAAGTGTACATGCAACCCTAGAAAACCTTGGATCTATGTTTGTCTAAAATACATGCAAAATACTTTTTCCTAGGTTCATAATCCTATCTAGCATGCATGGGGAACTTTAATCATAAAAGATAGCTAGAATTACATACCTTGTAGTTGTTTTGATTCCTTGAAAACCTTGAGAGCCTAGCACCCCAAGTGTGATGCCTCAAATGTTTCACACAACACCAAATTCTCTTGGAATAAACTTTGAGAGAAATGTCTAACACACAAAATCGACCTAGCCCTCTTGTATCACTAGTGTGTCCGATTTGGTAGATCACATGTTCTTTATATAGTGTGTTGCATTAGGGTTACACCATGTAAACCCTAATGTAACATGACTCTTCATTTCCATGACCCATGGGTTTGTAACTCCCATGGAGCATCCAATGGACCTTAGCCCAACTTGATATCCATGGAGTCATTAGCCCACTATACAAGTTATGGATGATTTACATAATCAACCTACATATTTAATTAGTCTCCTTTTGATCACTTAATTAATCCTAGATTAATTCTTGATCAATACTAATTAAATAATATTATTAATATATTAGAACTTATAATATATAAATAAACCATAAGTGTTATTTCTCTCATTTAGTCAATCCAAGTGCATGATGCCATGCAACCCAAATGGACCATGCCGGGTCGGGTCAAGTACATACCACAAATAGTTATGGACTTAGACACCTTATCCAACAGTCTCCCACTTGGATAAGTCTAATAACTCTAACTGCAAGTTTGACTTCAGGAACCGATCAGCAATCGTAGCTCTTTTCAAGGTCTCTCGGAACTGAGAAGATGATACGTCATTTCAGATAAGTGATCATATAATCCTCTGTTCTAGATATCAGCCGGACAAATACATGGAACAATGTCTTACTTTTGTCCAGTAGTTTGTTTCCCGATTTCCGATTTGTTTGACATAGAACTTAATTGAACACATCAACTTAGTTCTGACCGGGCCCGGTACATAGGTCAAAACAGAATCATCGAGGGGCCCAAATATCGCTTCTAATCCAAGATGGAACAGATAAACTTCGACTCATATGCTTGTTCTACTACTTGTTAAATCACACATAAACGCACGTTTTATAACATCGAGTTACCAATGCGTTTTCGCATGATCAATGCATAACCAACTCATAGACAACAAGACATATCTCTAGGTTTGAAGACTTATATGATATTACCGTCTCGCGATCACTAGAGATAAATTCCATGAAGTGATACTAGCGAGCGTGGGCTGAATCCAATACTCAGAACTTATGAGCACTCATGAGTGTTGAGGCCATGTCCAACATCTTAGACCTCTACAACCAACTCATGACAGTCTTAATTCATATCTACTTCCAACATATGACCGACTGTGGATAATTTGAATAGTATGTAAAACATAACACAGATATTCTGGAAGTCAAAACATGCAAATGAAATAATAGTAAACGATTGACAAAAGATAGCAACACTTTACTTATAAATAAAACACACCTTTTATTCATCATCAAATGTCAATTTACATTTTACAAATTTTGAAAATTATCTAACTACTAAAACTAATATCATCCTTCAGCCCTATGCTCCTTGCGTGCTGGAAATGCTTAACCCTACCCAGTCCCTTCGTGAGGGGATATGCCGGGTTCTCATACGATGATACCCTCTTTGCCACGAGGAGTCCTTCTTCTATACAATGTCTGATGAAATGGTATTTTCTGTCAATGTGTCTGGATCTCCCGTGATCCATTGGTTCCTTTGCTAAGGCAACTGCGCTTTCACTATCACAGAAAATCTCTATGGGCTCCTTTATAGCTGGTACAACTCCAAGGTCTCCAATGAAGTTCTTTAGCCATATAGCCTCCTTTTCTGCCTCACTTGCCGCTATATACTCTGATTCACAAGTTGAATCAGCCACTGTCTCCTACTTGGAACTTTTCCAAGAGATTTCTCCTCCGTTAAAGGTAAAGACCCATCCCGACTGAGAGCGGATATTATCCATATGAGTCTGGAAGCTGGCATCACTATACCTTACAACTCTCAAGTCATCACTCCCACCAAGGGTAAGGACCGAGTCCTTAGTCCTCTGCAGGTACTTGAGAATGTTCTTTACCGCAGTCCAGTGAGCCTTACCAGGGTTCCCCTAATACCTGGTAACCATGCTTAAAGCAAAGGCTACATCAGGATGAGTGCAGGTCATAACATACATGATCGAGCCTACTACAGAAGCATAAGGTACTCGACTCATTTCTGCTATCTCAACCTCGGTACTCGGGCTCTGAGTCTTACTTAATCTTGCATTAATCTGGATGGGTAACTCTCCTTTCTTGGAATCTTGCATGCTGAACCTTTTCAGCACCTTTTCCAAGTATGTACTCTGACTAAGTCCAATTAGTCTTTTACTCCGGTCTCTCAGAATCCTTATCCCTAGGATATAGGCAGCTTCTCCAAGGTCCTTCATAGCAAAACACTTCCCAAGCCAGGACTTAACTTCCTGCAAGGTTGGGATGTCATTTCCTATGAGTAGTATATCATCCACATACAGTACCAAAAAGCTAACTATACTCCCACTAGCCTTGACATATACACAAGATTCATCTTCACTCCTCGAAAAGCCAAACTCTTTAAATTTCTCATCAAAGCAAAGATTCCATCTGCGAGGTGCTTACTTTAATCCATAGATGGATTTCTCAAGCTTACACACTCTATTAGGGTACTCTGTGCTGACAAAACCCTATGGCTGATTCATGTAAACATCCTCAGCCAACTTTCCATTGTGGAAAGCGGTTTTGACATCCATTTACCATATTTCATAGTCATGAAATGCAGTTATGGCTAACAATACCCTAATAGACTTAATCTTGGCTACTGGTGAAAAGGTTTCATCATAATCAACTCCTGGAGTTTAAGAAAAACCCTTTGCAACCAGTCGTGCCTTATAAGTGTGTACATTACCATCCATGTCGGTCTTCTTCTTGAAGATCCATTTGCACCCAACTGTCTTGCGACGTGGTACATTGTCAACCAAGTCCCAGACCTGATTGTCATACATGGATTATATCTTGCTGTCCATTGCCTTTTTCCATTTAGCAGACTCGGGGCTTGCCATGGCTTCCGCATAGCTGTTAGGTTCATGTAGACTTACCAGTGTCTCATCACTGATAAGTGTCTCACCTTCCATAGTAATATGGAAACCATAGTAGTGCTCAGGTGCATTCCTAACCCTTGTGGAACGCCTCAGAGGTACGGACCCGTCAATTGGATCAACAGGAGTTTCCTCCTCAAGTTGACTGCTAAGGTTTGAGTTTCCTTCACCACTTGACTCCTGAATTTCTTCAAGGTCAATTTGCCTCCCACTGTTTCCTTGGCTTATGAACTCTCTCTCTCCAAAGACACCCCTCCTTGCTACAAAGACCACATTCTCACTAGGTCTGTAGAAGAGGTAACCAAAGGATTTTTGTGGGTAGCCGATGAAAATACACCTCTCACTTCAAGGTTCGAGCTTATCGTGAGTCTCACGCCTCAAAAAAGCCTCGCAACCCCAAATCTTGATGTGGGCTAGACTAGGAAATTTTCCAGTCCACATCTCGTGAGGTGTTTTGGCAACCTTCTTGATAGGGACCAGATTTAGGATATGGGCGGCAGTCTCTAAGGCATACCCCCAGAATGAGATTGGTAGCGAAGCTCGACTCATCATGGAACGAACCATGTCCAACAAGGTTCGATTATGCCTCTCAGCTACACCATTCAACTGTGGTGTCCTGGGAGGTGTCAATTGTGAGACAACCCCACATTCACTAAGATAGTCGAGGAACTCTATACTAAGATACTCACCACCACGATCGGATCGAAGCATCTTAATGTTCCTGCCCAATTGATTCTCTACTTCATGTTTAAACTCTTTAAACTTATCAAAAGTCTCTGAATTATGCTTGATTAAGTAGACATATCCATATCTACTATAATCATCCGTAAAAATCACATAATAACGATTAGCATCCCTTGTGGCAGTTTTGAAGGGTCCACACACATCCATGTGCACTAGATCCAACAAATCTTCACCCCTAGCACGGGAACCTTTGAAGGGTGACTTTGTTATTTTTCCAAGTAAGCATGATTCACAACTATCATCTGACTTTAGGTCAAATGACTCCAAGACTCCATCCTTTTGGAGTTGAACTATGTGTTTCTTGCTTACATGTCCAAGACGACAATGCCATAACGATGCTTTATCCAAGTTATTATCATTAGTAGAATCAATACACAACACATTATTCCCTAAATTATCTACAACAGACATAGCTTCATATACACCATCACAAGGTAATGCTTTAAAATAAAACACATTATTAAAGAAAGCATTTATTCCACCAACTTCATTATCAAAAGAAAAGGTAAATCCTTGTTTGTACAAAGCATGAAAGGAAATAACATTTCTTGCCATTTCAGGCGAATAACAGCATTTATTCAAATCTAAAGTAAACCCACTACTTAGCAACAAAGTATAAACTCTAATCTTGGTGACATGTGAAACTTTCCTATTCCCCATGATCAAGTTTATCTTTCCATGCTCCACATTCCCACTTCTTCTTAGTCCCTGCAAATCAGAACAAATATGAATACCACAACCGGTATCAAGGACCCAAGAGTTAAAATAGGGTGAGTTATTAGATAATATAGTGTAAATACCTGCATGGTTGGGTTTCACTTTCCCATCCTTCAAATCTTGCTGGTACTTTGGGCAGTTCCGCTTCCAGTGTGCCTTTTCATGGCAATAGAAGCATTCAGCCTCTTTTGGGTCAGCAGAAGGAGTGACGAAACCTTTCTTGGTTCTGCTTGAAGAGGAGCCATCAAGGGTCTTACCCTTGGTACCCTTCGAAGGGTTCTTCCTCTTCTTCCCTCTACCTTTCCCGATTTCCAGGATAGGTGCAGAGTTTGGAGTAGGAGTAGGAGTGGTAATAACTGACTTACCTTTAAGACCTGATTCTGCGGTCTTTAGGAGTCCTTGAAGTTTGCTGAGGGTGACTTCTTCCTTGTTCATGTGGTATGTCATGCGAAATTGATCATAACACGATGATAAGGAGTGCAAAATGATATCTATTGCTAACTCCTCTACGAAGTTCACATTAAGCTTCATCAGACGGTCCACATACCTTTGCATTTTCTGCATGTGGCCTGTGATGGGTTCACCATCTTTCATTCGGGTTGTTATCATGGAGGAGATGATTTCATATCGCTCTTGACGAGCACTCTGATGGTAGCGGTCCATCAAATCCTTGTGCATCTCAAAAGGATAGTAGTCCTCATAGGACTTTTGGAGCTTGGCTGTCATAGTGTCCATCATGATGCATGCCACTTTGGTAGCATCTCTTTCGTGTGCCTCATATTCAGCAAGCTCCTCAGGAGTAGCAGTTGGCTCGGGTACCTTAAGCTCCTTGTCGAGAACATATTCTTTGTTCTCATACCGAGTGACCATCCTGATGTTCCTGATCCAATCTGTAAAGTTGGATCCATCAAATATGACTCTCCCACAAAGGTTCATGAGAGAGAAGGAGCCGGTAGGGTTTGAGCCAGGAGCATCATTGTTGGAAGACATCTGAAAAGAAGAAAAGACAAGTTTAGTTTAGATATAAAGATAGTCCTTAATAAAACACCCAAATGTAATATTAAGGCTAGGATTTAATCCCAATATATTATAACATAGAAGAGGGATGCCGTAATCTAAGCTAAAACATATTTGAAAGGTAGGAGAATGACGATTCACCAATTTCCACCATGAAAAACGAAATATATAAGTTATTAGGCTTTATTTGGTTTTAGAAACTCCTAGATTCTTTTGAGATTCATTGAACTTTTCAATGGCATGTTTCAATCTCGAGTGTGCCCTTCATGTTTTGTGACTGGGATACCGAGGATCACAAAACAAGGTGTGAAGTAACCATGCAAATTACTTGGTACCCTTAATGTTTTTCACTTAATCGATGTGCCGGTAAGCCACACACGCTCCATCGACCTATGAAAAACCTTAAGTCACCATTTGCCTACCTTGTTAAGTCCAAGTTAGTGTGCCGGTTAACCACACACACTCCACCAACGACTTAATCAAAGTGCAAAGTGTAATTTCATGGGTTAGCACCTTATTCACATTTTCCTAAAGTAAGTAAGATTGGGAATTTATAAAACATTTAGTTACTTTATAATAATCATTATACTTTTTAATGAGAATTTTAAGTCATTGTCCTACCCGTTCGGCTAACGACCCTCCACCAGTCAAGGAAGCGGTGGGTGAGAGTGGACACCCATTAAGCTGCCATTTTATAGGTAACAACCTTATACCCCCCTTATAGACCGGCTTCGTGAATGAGGCCTACTAACGGTAAAACGACTTTGATCTTATACATATATATATATATATATATATATATATATATATATATATATATATATATTATTAACTTATAATATTATAAAGTATAAGGGTTGAATTTTTACTTTTAAAATTGTAGGGGTTGGAACTTAAAGTTTACTAGATGACTTTACATCTTCCAAAACTTGAGGGCAAGTTTTGTAACTTTACAAAACCTTTCAATTCATAACTTATGAGTTATTAAATATGAAGACTCTTCATTTTTGTAACTTATGTGTTCTTTTAATGGCTTTAAAACAAAGAGGCTTTTGGTTATCCATAACTTGAGAACAAGTTATGGACTCCATTAAAACACATAAAGATCATGAATTCAACAATAAACAAGTAATTCCTATGATCTATCAAGAACTCATAAGAACATGAATAATCATATCAAAATTTCAAGAACATATGAACACATATAATCATGTAATTTTGATATTAGCCATTGTAAATGGATTAGAATAATCATTACACCATCTAAAACAAGTTTAATAACACCAAAACAGTTTAGGGAAATGTTTCTAGTCCATTTCCAGCAGCAAAAATCGAAAATTTACACTCTGCATGGCCAACTCGTCGAGTGCAACAACTGACTCGCCGAGTTGGTTGAAGATACGCTTGGACTCGTCGAGTCCCCCCATGGACTCGGCAAGTCCCCTATGCAGACAGCAACATACTCGGCTTTTTTTACTATTTTGCATCAAGTATCAACAAACAAGCCTAGTCTCTGATACCACTGATGGGTTTTGAGAATTTCTAACACTCTTAAGTGTACATGCAACCCTAGAAAACCTTGGATCTATGTTTGTCTAAAATACATGCAAAATACTTTTTCCAAGGTTCATAATCCTATCTAGCATGCATGGGGAACTTTAATCATAAAGATAGCTAGACCTACATACCTTGTAGTTGTTTTGATTCCTTGAAAACATTGAGAGCCTAGTACCCCAAGTGTGATGCCTCAAATGTTTCACACAACACCAAATGCTCTTGGAATAAACTTTGAGAGAAATGTCTAACACACAAAATCGGCCTAGCCCTCTTGTATCACTAGTGTGTCCGATTTGGTAGATCACATGTTCTTTATATAGTGTGTTGCATTAGGGTTACACCATGTAAACCCTAATGTAACATGACTCTTCATTTCCATGACCCATGGGTTTGTAACTCCCATGGAGCATCCATGGAGCATCCAATGGACCTTTGCCCAACTTGATATCCATGGAGTCTTTAGCCCACTATACAAGTTATGTATGATTTACATAATCAACCCACATATTTAATTAGTCTCCTTTTGATCACTTAATTAATCCTATATTAATTCTTGATCAATACTAATTAAATAATATTATTCATATATTAGAACTTATAATATATTAATAAACCATAAGTGTTATTTCTCTCATTTAGTCTATCCAAGTGCATGATGCCATGCAACCCAAATGGACCATGCCGGGTTGGGTCAAGTACATACCAGAAATAGTTATGGACTTAGACACCTTATCCAACAAAATATGAATATTCAGGTCCTGAAATGTTCAAGGCCTGAATTTGGTCTTCCCAGTCAAAGGACTGAGCTACCACTGCCAGATTTACAGTGTTGTTGTTAGCAGCAGCTCCCCTGTTATTTCCAACCGACACCATTGTTCTTTCATGATTTACTCTTCTATCAGGATTAGGACAATCATGAGCAAAGTGACCAGGCTCATGGCAGTTGGAGCACCTCAACTTTCCTTTGTTGAATCCAACCTTCTTCTCTGCATTCATGCCCGAATTGTTTTTCCCTGTTTTATTAGCAAACTGTTTAGCTCTGAAAACCGCCATAGCAATCTGCCAGGTAATGTCTATTTCCTCCCCATCCTCAGAGTGAATCTGATCAAGATCTGTGAAAAAAATCTGAGGGGGAAATTCTCCAGCCACAAAGGCATTGTGGCAATTCACTAGCCCAGAGGCTAGGGCCATGTTCTCTTAGGCTTCTTTGGCAGCAGAGGTGGTAACATGAGCTTTTGAGGAGGAGGCTGCATTTGGATAAGGCATGGATGGTGGAACAACATGGGATGGTGAATGTGGAACAGCAAAAGCTTGACTTTCTGGAGCAGTAAAGGATGAAAAGGCATTGTTCGAAGAAATCCCCAGATTAGCAGTCGAGTAGGAGTTCACTAGGTTAATTTCCCTTTGCTTGTCATCAAGATCATAGGCTTTAATGATTCCCATTGTTTCTGCAAGACTGAGTCGGTGGAGATCCTTTGTCTTCTTGATAACAGAGACATTCACATCCCAAGACTTGGGAAAAGAACTCAACAGTTTCTTGTTAATATCAGATCATGGAACATAAATTCCCGATGTGCTCATTTTGGTGGTGAGAGTAATAAATTGTTGTAGTTGAGCCTCCAATGATTCTCCAAGAATATGATTAAACATATTGAACTTCTGTCTGAGCATGTCTTGTCGGCTTTGCTTGATGTCTTCATTTCCCTCATAAACTTCAATCAGTGCTTCCCATAGAGCTTTGGCTGAGTCATACTCCCTGAATCCTTGTGCAATTTCCGGATATAAGGTCATTGTTCGTGTTGCGAGAGCATTTTCTTGCTCTTCAATTTTCTCGAAATCCGCATATGTGTAATTTTCAAAATCTTTGTCGATAATGGTTCCATTTGCAAGAGTGGTAGTGATTCTAACTGGACCCTTCAGAATACTGCGCCAAATTTTGAAATCCTTCATTTTGATGTATTTCTCCATTCTGTACTTCCATTCAAGAAATCCTTCAGCTGACATAAGATGCGGAATTCTTGTGGTAGTTCCCATGATTGGATCCAATTCCTGATGAGCTTTCATGTTTTGTGATTCATTTCTTTTTAATTTTCTTTTTCTTAATTGATTGAAAGCAAAACTTGTAAAGAAAACACAACCGAAAAGAGATTCACAACCGAGAACAAGGTTTACAGCTAAAGAAGGTTTACGACCGAAAAGTGTTTACGGTCGTACACAAGTTTGCAGCTGAAAACGATTCACGGTCAACGCAGTTTACAGTAATGAATGGTTTACAGTCGAACACGAAGGTTTACAGTCGAAAACAACACTTTTGCAGTCGAAGACAGTTTACAGCCGTAAACACAAGAAGCTTTTATAGCAGGAACTCAGTAACGAAGCTTGAATAGTCACGAAAATGAAGAGCACTCCAACTGTAAATGCAGCTTGAACAGTTTTAACACTAGTATGGCTCTGACGCCAATTGTAAGTCCCCAAATCTGGAACCAACTAGTGATCAAACACAAGAACAAGCTATAATCAATGAGAATAAGAAGGAGTAGAAGCAAGAATGATCCAAATTGCACATGTTTGTATTGAGCCGTAAATGTCAGGTACAATGGAACACACACATACAATCGTTATCTAATCTAACAAGACTGACACATATTTATAGGGAATAGTGAACCGTAAACAGTTCATGGCCGCAAACAAACTTACAGCCGCAAACACCAACTGAACCTTAAACACCTTGTTTATGGTTCACCCAACTGTAAGCACCCTAAAAATCCATAGAATGACTAACAAGACCTATATAGATGGATGCCTTGCCTAAACCAATAAAATATGACCTTACATACTTGTTCATTATTGATTTCAGAATTAATATATATATATATATATATATATATATATATATATATATATATATATATATGTGTGTGTGTGTGTGTGTGTGAGGTGTATTTGAATATATCAGAGTTGAACAAGTCAAAATTTTACCTCATAAATATATATGCATTAATCGCTCAAAATGAAAAGGTAGACTTCTAGTATGTATGCATACGGATATGGTACCAAGGGAAGCAAAATAGACAAAAGCAAGTTAGACTATGTATTATTTTTTATTATGGGTGTGTGAGATCTCAAACCAGATAGAGAGCAAGAATTCAAGCACGGGAAAAGGATAAGGAGGGTAATAGCAGCAATGATTACTATTGTTAAAATTTTAAGAATAATATCTATAGGTAGACTTAAAACTAGGTTGAGATATTTTTCAAACGACAATCCTTGATGTATGTTGATGATTAAATATACATGTGGAAGTTTCGAAGTGTTTTCTAAAAATTCATGAGTTATCTATAAAGATAAACTCCGTTTGTGAAAAAAGAAGAAGCACTAAAGCTGGTAATTGAAGAACTGACAATTTTGACATTTTAGAATGGGGTCCAACAAAAGCTAAATGGATAAAGTAAGGACTCAACGTATTTAGAAGAATAATTATACATTGTTGAAAGTGCGTCATTGGAAATTTAAAAGTGAACACTAAGTTTTTCAATGCTTAAAATTTTAGAAACTTTACAGATTATAAAACGAATTTGAAATAAAATAAACAAATGAGGTATGTTTTGAAATGTAGGCATTAGTGATGTCTTGTAAACACGTTTGGAGTAGAAGGTTGTAAAAATACCATGTTGGGTTTCAAGAAAACACATTTAAGTAAAGTACAATGCCTAAATGAGAAAGTGGTCAAAAGAGTCAAAACAAAAGTGGTCTGAAAGGTCCGATGAAGCTTTTACACATAATATGAACTTCAATGTCATATGTTTAAGTTGTATAGCATAGAGTTTAAACACTTTCAAAAATAAAAATGTTTCTAAGTTTTTCGAAAATGTGCCAAAATGGTAAGCAAGGTTTAAAATGGTTTATATGCCCTTAAAAAGCACATTTATCCATTGAAATGGATTGGAAATTAAATTGAAATAGCAAGGTTAAACCAATATTTGATAAATTGAGTTTTGAAGAAAAATGTTAAGTTAAAGCAAGTTGTCAAAAATAAAGTTGGTTGTTTTTAGCAAGAAATATAACTTACATTATTGGGAAAGGTCTAGTAAGTTATATGAAGTGGTTACAAATTATTGTATTTATAGTAGATAAAACCAATGAAATGAAATAGATTTTTGATTGAAGATTAAAAAGTAAGAAATGAGTATATTAGTGTAGCTGATCGTACCTAAATACTAAGGCGAGTATGAGATGAGTACCAGTGACTTTTTCCTCAAAATAGGGGACATGAAAAATTGTTTGTAAAACATTTTACGGTGTCAATGCAATTTTGCGGCCTATTATAAGGGTCAAAGGTTAAGCTATAGGTTTGGCGTCTGGCTCGTGGCGCAAGAGGATGTAGTCCTTTATAATGATAGGAATGCCAGTAATATCGATAAGGACTTAAACAAATGTATGAAGACGATAAGGGTCGAAGGAGAATTTTTGAAATTATAAGAAATTTTCGTACAACGAGGTAGTGCGATGTTTGCTCAGGAATGGAAATTTAAGGTGGAAGGTTGGGTGTGAAACATGTTAGTAATTTGGAAAGTGTAAGATGATGGCATACTTTAGAAGATCACTAGTGCATTTGGGGGGTCTTGAACTAAGACTTGAAATTTTGTCATAAAGGGAGGGTTTGTAATGAAATTCAGATATGCGAAATAAAGACAGTAGGGTAAGAACTACCTAAAGAAAATGTTTTGGGTCAGAGAGATACCCTAGGTTAAGTTTTTATCTTGAGGTAGAAACAATAGAAAGCTAAAACTGTAGTATAGAAAGAAGGCCTCACATATTGGTAACAATGCCTTAAACCTCTGTGTCTCCTCGTGAGCCGAATCGGGAATGCTCGCCAATGGTACCAAGTTACTACTTGTGGCGACTCGTCTACCTTCTAACACGATGATCCAATTCTCATCCGTGTTGGTATCGGAGCACTTTCCTAGTTATAACTCTAGTACGAAAGCGATGAAGAGGTATTGAGGTATAATTGGTATTGGTCTCGACATAAGATTATTACTAGTGGTTATCCAGCTACTAACCTTACGTCTAAAGTCAATAGCTACCGAGGAATACTCATTCTTAGTACTAAGTGGATTGCTCCTAGAGTGGCTAGTAATATAACCTAACTGGTTAGCCTAGCACTTGATAAGGATAAGAATATTTCTAAATAAAGACATTGTGATAAAGTGCACTTAGTTTCTAAGTGTACCTAGATGAATGCCTATAATATGCAATGCCCATACGCACATCGAAATTTTTTTTCTCAAAAGTTTAAGTTGAAAACCGTTTTGAACATAATTATACTATAATTGTTTGCAGTCTCGCATTAATTTTTCATAATTAAGCATAGTTGGCCAGGCTATACTTAATTAAAGTCTGATAATGCATACTTGAATAGCTTATAACAGTAGTATGTTCAGTATTTTAAAAACCTTTTGAAATTGTTTGGCTATAGTTGTCGTTCTCCAAAGGAAAACTTGTAATCTCTATAACCTTCGGCTCTGCTACCATTTCTGTCACACCCCGCTAAAACGGAAACACGAGGAGCAACAATACAAAGGATCTCATAGCAAAAGTTGAAAGAAAACACCAACCATAGTATTAAAAGCATTATAATTTACAATAAGTTTGAACAACGTTTAATTAAGTTACAATACACAAAAAAAAATGTACCACATGCGAATGCTTCTGCAAGTGTTGTGTCTCTAGGTGCCTCATACTAGATGATTCTTGAAAAAGCATGTAAAATGAGCAGTCAACTACCGAAATAGTTGGTGAGTTCACAGGTTTATAGCATAACATAGTTTTAAATCAAGAAAATCAGAATACTGATAAAAGTTTCCAAAAACGGAAGTTCGTTGCTAAAAAGCGTATTAAAATTTCAAGTAATAGAAGTTTGTTGCTATAATGAGTAAACAAGTTCATTGTTATCAAGAGAAATAAAGTTGGTTGTTATCATGAGAAATAAAGTTCGTTATCAACAAGACAAATAAAGTTTGTATGTGCGTAGTGATCAAATCATGAGCTCAAAAACCAAGCCTAAGACCGAATGCCCTCTTGAATTCTATGTCTATCGCTAACATAGGGAGAAATATGGTAAAATGCAATCAAGCGAATCGTGCGAGTGATGAATTGTCTAACTCCTAATAGTGCTATCACCATGGGCTCAATTTAGTTAGTGACTTGTGTGAATTGATTCCAAGGACTTAAACGCGATAAGGCCTCAAGAATTAACAATAACATACATGTACACAACAAAATATAGCAACCAAGTTTGATGCAAGTCAAATTAAATACAATGAACAATAAACAGTTTTTGGACATTCTATTCCACCCCAAAACGTAAAAACTAAAAATAGGGGGAGGCGTGAATACTCACATTGCTTAGTGATGATGCTAATGATGCCTTGAACTACATTCTACATGACCTACTACTGATGCCCTACAATAGTGGTATGCACTAGTGAGTCTCTAATCGAAATCTAACACTAGCGTACTTAACTTGTACAATAGAGTTATGCCAATAATGATACAAAATTATGTTTTGTATAACTTAGAAACATTTTTCTATAAATTTCATATTTATAAGAATCAGTTTGTCTAACCATAATTTAATGGAAATTCCAATTCTTGCAATTTTAATTGTAATGTAATTATAATATTTTAGGAGGTGTTTCAAATGTTAAATATTCAAAATCAGACGTAAAATTTCTCAAACTTTATATTTCAATTTTAACTGAAGTCAAGGACTTCAAGATAATTTTTCATGAACTTTTGATATGTCTAGCTATTTTTCAACATTTTAATTCGTTGATTGATCATAAAATCATGGAAAAATAGTAAATAGTCATGAAAAATTCTTAAAATAGTTTTGTTACAAATTTACAATTTTCATAATGTGGGAAAAATATTAAAAGTCATTTTTGACTATTAAATCCTGATTTTTACAATTTAAATGTATTTACAACCAAGAAATTTGAAATAAATAGTAAACAGTTGAATTAACTCCTCAAACGTTTTATTTTATATTAGAATATAATCAAGGGAGTTATGGTAAGTTTATATTATTTTTCGAATGGTTTAACTATTTTTCCTTCTTTATTCCATTAAATAAGCATTTAAATCGTGAAATACAGTAAACAGTAGAGAAAAATCATTAAGCTATTTATTTAGTATACTGTAATAAAAGACTTACCGGTAACGTTTTATGATTTATAGACAATTCTAGCTATTTTTCCCCGATTAAGTCCATTAAATCCACATAAATCGTGGAAAAATATAAACATGTTATTAAAAAATCGTAAAATAATATTCTATGTATTATAGTGAGCTTAAAAGCAGTGAAGTTTATTATATGTTGTTTTTATATCTTGGAATTTTGTTTTATGATTTATTTGAGTTCAAGGTAAATCAAATTCAAAATAATAGTAAACTATAATAAAATTCATTCAAGCTTCGTTCAAGCTGTTTGTCTAAAGTGTAGGTCTTCTCCGTATTTTCCTAGAATTTATTGGGCTTGGGAAGTATTTTATGTGATTTATGGCCTCATTTTCTTGCAAAAATTGCGATAAATCAAGAAAAATGAATTAATACATGAAGGTTTCCAGATCATCTTATTATACCACCGAGCTTCTAAGAAAGATCGTGTTTAGACACAAAATGAGTTTCTGATATTTGTTTGTGTATAAATCCTTTATGAACATATTTGAAAGCTTTTAACAACAAACTTTGATCATCTAGCATCTAAGCTTGAAGATCATGACATGCATGTTGGTTTAAGGACCATGCATGGACTTGATTTGTTCAAAATGATGTTTTTAAGAAGAAAACTCGGATGCATGTGGTTGATGAACATCAAAACATGTAAAAACTCAAGTTTTCGGGTTTAACATAGGTTTTGGTCATTGGATTTCACCAACAAGCACCATGCACATGATCTTATAGTGAAAAAGATGTAGAAGAAAAAGAGATGCAAGAAAATAATGAAATCTTGAAAGGAAAATGGAGGAAAAATCGTATTTACCATGATGAACACCACTAGATGATGAAGTTTTTGCGTAAAATGGATGCTCTTGGCTGTGATTTTTTGTGGGCTAGAGGGAGAATGAGAGGAATGGAGAGAGGCGGTTTTTAAAGAGAAGAAAAGAGAGAAAATAGAGATTCTGTCTCTCTGCATACCCAATCTCTCTCGTCATCTCCTTGGGGTTTCTCTCCACCAAAATACAGAAATATAAGCACTCTCATAAATAATGGAGTGGTGGAGTATGGGAAAGTGAAACTAAATAATGGTTTGGGGAAATGGTGTATTGGAGAGAGGGGGCTGAAAATTTAAAGAGGGAAAGAGGTGGCTGAAAATAAATAATGGTTTGCGGAAATGATGTACAAGCAAATCAATAATATTGTGTCTATGTATCATGTCTAAATATAAAAAACTAATATTTTTCGTTTATCATAATTTGGTTGCTATTTAAAGTAAACAATTATAGAATTGTACTGTTATGGATGGGTCGGGATTGAATTGATTCAGTCGTATATTTAATTATTGTTAGTGCCATATATCTAAGTGGGTAGAGTACGAGAGTTTTAAGATTGCCTTGAATTGAGTTTTTAACACACAGTTTTCAACACACTGTTTATTTGGTGAAATAAATCATTTGTGCAAAACAAATAATCGTTTTTAGAAACTAATTTCTTAAAAAACTATTTACACCCGTCGCTTAGCGCGGGTAAACAGCTAGTATACATACATACATACATATATATATATATATATATATATATATATATATATATATATATATATATATATATATATATATATATATATATAAAGAGAGAGAGAGAGAGAGAGATAGGTTCATTTGTTTAAACTAATTATTGTGTTATTGTATGGACAAATGTGTACCAATTATTCTTAAAGGGTATTAATGTAATCTTGCAATATAATTTATATTTTCCCAGTTAATTAAACTTTGATTGATATCAATCAAATTCCTAAATATCGGGCTATTAAATACGCATTTTATCAACGAATATAACATATATATATATATATATATATATATATATATATATATATATATATATATATATCGTATACGTTTTAATCCATTGCAGATTCATAGTTCATCATCTTCAGAGCAATTTTCTTATTCTGATATTTCGTTAATGGAGGTATGTTGTTCATGGAAGTTTTTTTTATAGTGTTGAAGTATCGTTTATCATATGCATATAAATTTTTTTATATTCATAGTTTAAAATAATCATTTATCAAATTCATCTCATATTTGTTCTTTACGATATTCCAGTGATGAAATTCATTTTTTGAATTTTATTGTTGTGTTTTTCAGAACAAATATAATATTGATAACAATAAGAAGGACTTTTCTGATAACAATGATCGGAATGTCAATCAATGCCAAGTGCATCAAGATCGGAAGAAAATAAGAAGATGTGGGATTTGTTTTGGTGTTGGTCATGACAGGAGGAACTGTCCTCAAGGAAGGGTCAACAGAGAGTAGATGTTTACTTCGTCAACATATTTTAGGATCTGAATAATGTTTTCAATTTAGTCTTATCAGATTTTATGGAGTTTTAATTTAGTATAATAATTATATGGATTCATGAATTATAGGGGTTTCTCCTTGTAAGTTTATGTTTTCATTCAATTAATATTAATAATTTTCATTTTGAGTTTGATTAAAATTCCATACATTTTCTTATTTATCATATGACTACAGAGATGTTGTTGTAAATGTATTTTTGTTCTAATATTTCTGGATAAAACAGTTCTTCGTAAATTGTGTTGTACTTAATGTTATATGTACACATTCTGTTAGAATGTTTGATATAAAATACAATTTTTATTATTCGTACAGAACAAACAAAAACACAATTCTTATTATCAAAAGTAGTAGAATGTAACTGTTGATTACAATATACATAAAAAACAAAAACACAATGCTTATTATTCTTAAAGAATAAGTGTTTCTAAATTCGTTTTACCTATTGATTAATCAAAGATTCCGTTAGAATTCTTGGGATCAAATTCTACCAGAATGCTAATTTGTATTACAATATACAGATCAAACATGAGCAAAATAAATTTACCGTTATTATTATCACATATACTTTTACAGAATAAGAATGTGGTATCATGATACCGTGATATAAGTATGTCTATGTTAAGTTGTACGAGAATATACAGAACAAATGTGTGAAAAATAAATTTATTGTAGATCTTGTTTGTGATTTTCTCACAGAATAACACTCTTGTGATATTAATTGATTGTTTAGTATACGTGTTTATGCTATAACAAACCAGAAATCATTTGTAAATTCAATAAAAAAATTCTTTTTTTTAAAGTTTGCAGAATTAATTTATTAAAAGTCTAATTTAAAACGCAGGATGTGTTGAAGTCATATATACACAATTTATTATATTTGGAATTTGAATATGTCAAATATTTACAATATCATGATGAATAATACGATTTTGTGCTGATTATTATCCTTACAATCTTTCTAAAAATTTTAAAAACCCAAATATTTGATAACAATGAATACAGATATCACGCATTTTTAGTTACATATCAGCTACACGGTTTCTCCTTTTTTAATATATACTGAATTGGCTCAAAGTTTGTAATATTGAATTTATTTTGCTTTCTCCAATCAACTGGTGTTCAATCGTGCTGTTACTTATCTTATGGATGATACAGTATCAGCTGGTGATGATCATATTCATGATCAACATGAATATCCTAAGGAGTATGAAGATTTCGGGTTACGGGATCATGATTCTCTACATAATGTCGAGTTTCAAATATCTGAGATTAGCAATCTAAATTTAGGTGAATTTAATTTATAAGTTTTTAATATTTGTTAATTTGTATAATAATAATGTTGAAAATTTATATTGTTTTTTGTGATATGGCGTAACTTGCACTTGCAAAGATGAGGATCCATTAGAACACATTCAAGATCACATATATGACCATTCTGAATATCATTTCGGTGATTCTAGTAATCATAACCCAGGTGATGTATTTTAAGTATTTTTTTCGTTTTTATATATATTTATGTATCCATTACACATACTCTTATTAAAAGATGCAGAAAACGAATTCGAGTTCAATGATAATGAGGCGGATTATACTATAGACGATGATAACATTGATTTTCAGAAAGGTTAGTATATGAAAAAAAAAAGTTTAATAAACTAGATTAATTCTTTGCCACTTTTTTAATTTTTCTTTTATGCAGAACAATCTCATGTTACACATGATTATGTTTCTCCTGGTGGATCATTGTATTGGATTCCTGTTGTTTCAGACAACATCAAACCTAAAATCATTTCAATTTTTGATTCATATACAGCAGCATTATCAATGTACTACAATTATGCATCATTAGCAGGCTTTGATGTCAGGCTTGGACCATTTAGAACAACTGAATCCGGCATTACCACACAACGACATTTTCTATGCAATCGGGAAGGTAAGCCAACAACCGCTAAAGTGGATACTTTGGACCCTCAACATAATAAGATTCAGAGAAGGAAAGACTCATTTAGGTGCGCATGTAAAGCGAAAATTGTTGTTATTCTAGTACATGGTACTAATAAATATAATGTTGCTGAATTTGTCGAACAACATAATCATAAGTTGTTTGGTAAGGACAATATGTTTTGTCTTGTACAAAGAGGAAACTTGATTATTCACTGGAGATCTTTATTCATAACTTGTCAAAGCAAAATATTGGTGCCTCAGGAGCACATAGATTGTATTCCGGACTTCAGGGTGGTTCTGACATTCGAGGTGCGTTGGTTTCTGATTTCAAGAACACTACGAGAAATATCAATTCTTACATAGGTGCCAGGGATGCAAAATTCCTTGTAGTGAATATGCTGGAAAGGAAAAAAAATATCCCAAGTTTTTCTTTCGATTTTAGAGTTGTTGAGAAAAAATTGAATTCGATTTTTTGGGCTGACGAAACTGCAAAGTACAAATACAATGCTTTTGGAGACGTTGTTTCTCTGGATGCCACATTCAACATGATTAAGTATTTTTAAATTTTGCAATGTTTTCATATAATTTTTCTTGCTTCCAATAACGCTTACCATGTTTTATATTTTTAAACAGATATGATATGGTTTTCGTACCTTTCACTGGGATAGATAATCGTAAGAAATGTGTGACTTTTGGTGCTGGACTTTTGAGTAGAGAATATGCTAGTTCTTACTCTTGGCTGCTTAGAGCATTTTTGAAAGTATTCAAAAAACAACCTACGCTTGTTCTTACAGATCAAGATCCAGCTTTAAACAAGGCTGTTAATGAAGTATTTCCAATGTCAGCACATAGGTTTTGTATGTGGCATATTACAAAAAAACTTCCAAACAAGGTGAATATTTTTTTTTATATTCAACCCAAACTCACTATTTTTACCTTGTTAGCACATATTGTTCAATCAGAAATTAAATATTTCAGAACAAAATCTATGCCACAACTACAATTCAAAACCGACTTCTGCTAGAATTTAAGATACATTCTGTTAGAATTTTAAGCGACATTCTGTTAGAATTTATAGTTTACACCATTCATACCCTTCATTCCTTGTGCAGCACAATTATATATTTTATACTAACATATATATTTTTTTCAGATAACATCGCAACTTGCCACAAACTCAGCCTTTCGAAAGCGTTTTCACTCTATAATTTGGAATTCTAAGCTGGAACCACATGATTTTGAAAAGGAATGGAAATCTTGTTTAAATGAGTTTAACATTTCAAATACAAAGTGGTTGCAAGAGATGTATGGGTTGCGTAGACGTTGGGTACCTGCATTTTTCAAGGACATACCGATGTCTGGTCTTATGAGAACTACATCATTGTCGGAAGGCCAAAATTGGTCGTTTCAGAACAATACCCTTACTGGTTCTTATCTTTTAATGTTTATGATGACATTTGAGGGTGTTATGGAACGGCAAAGGCGTAATCAAGTTGTCAACGACTTTAACACTGCTACAACACTTCCTAGATTCATCACATCTAGTCCAATTGAACCACATGCTTCAAAGGTTTACACTCGTAAAATTATTTATCAGGTGCAGAAAGAGAGATCAGATTCTGATAACACTTGTTTCCAAATCAGTGTTACTTCTAATAATGGTGTTGACACTATTATTGTTTTGGATAAGCAAAAGAACATAACAACAAGGCAACCATCAAGTCCTGTTGTTCATGACAAACTTGAGGAATACCATTACGATCGTCTTACAAAGGATACCCAATACATCGTACGTTATTACTTTAACACTGCATAATTATTTTTTTTAATCACACAACAATACTTTATTACTGAAACTCATATTTTATCATACATATTCCAGGTCACACACTCAACAATAGATGGTTCATACAAATGTACCTACATGCATTTTGAACATGTCGGTATTTTGTATAGGCACATATTTTTTTTGTTTTTAAGTACTATAGTATTGAACAGATTCTTGAAGAATACATTATGAGACGGTGGCTTCGGGATGTTGTTCCAACATAATTGCTTAAAAGGCGTTTTTCTAATTATTTACTAGACTCTAACTCTGACATGACGGCTATTGAAATTTTTTCAAACGTAGATCGTTGTGTTTCATTTTTAAGCCATGATGCATCGAAGTTAAAGTCATACCTTGAAGAGTTGAATAAGCTGAAGAAAAAATTTGTAGATGATTGTCCAGCCCCTGAGATGCCATCAAGAGAATCATTCTACAACCAGATTATAGGCGTAGATTTAACTAATGATGCTCCCGATATTGACAATCCATCAGATATTCGTAATAAGGGAACTGGCAGTCGTGGTAAGAGATTAAAATCAAAAAAAGAAATGCTGGAAAAAGTTTGTTCGAAGCCTAAGTGAAAGTGTGCTTTATGTAAACAGATGGCTAACCATGATAAACGAAATTGTCCTCTTAAAAAACGTGTCTAAGTAGTATGCTTTATATGCAGTTTTTCTTTTAATATTATATTACAGTAAAACTTTTTTGTTTCATTTTTATTTATTTTAATGCTTACAAATTTCATAGTCTTTAATAAAATTGTCATATAGTATTATACACTTTTGCATAATTTGTAACAATTCTTATCTACCATTAATGACTATCCTAACTTGTAACAACATAATCTTTATACATTCTACCACGATTAATGTGCATCCTATCTGAAATAGAAAAGTGAAACAAACATGGAAAATCATAATGTTCATACATTCTACCATTTGTAAAACAACACATATATTCTGTCAAAATACCTTATACACCTAATATTCTTGAAAAACAAAACTTACATGTGCATTACAAACCATCTTTCAACAACTTATTTTGTTACACTTTACCAATTGTAACATAAGTTCTTATATTCTTCCAGAACATTATCTTAAGTCAAATCTAACAATTCTTACACATGATTATTTTGTATCCTATCTGACATATAACATTGAAACAAACATGGAAAATCATAATCTTCATACATTCTACCACTTTTAATCAAGCAGATACATTCCATCATAATATCATGTAAATATACTTACAACAATTTACATACACCATTAATGTCTACACTAACTTGTATCAAACTACCACAACAAATGCATATCATAATTACTTTTTTTAAAAACAAAACTTACCTGTACATTACAAACCATCTTTCAACACATTGCATATTTTCATAACTTTCATATCCATATACACATTCCAACATCAATCAAATACTAACGATTACCAAAAAAAAATCTACTAGAACAAACACCATTCACATTCAATATTTTCCAGAACTAGACGGCTACTATCCGGATCATAGTGATCTAACAGATAGTAGTTAAGTAAACCTGGAGTAGTGTCTATGTCAATATGAAGAAGTGAACCAAATCCCATTGACACAATCCCATTTTTCTGTGCGGGTGACATTACTTTCACAGTTGAACTTATCCTTCCAGGAGTCATCCTAGTTGCAAGTCTTCTATAACCTTCTGGATGGTCCTTGCTTATTTTTCTGACCTTCCCCTCCATTTTTTTGATTTTATCATTTTCATGTTCTATTTTTCCTTTCTTTCTCTTTGGACTTTTCTTTGAATGTGCATCTTGCACTACCTTTTTCCTTTTTACAACATTTTCTTTATCTTCCATATCCACACCAATTTTAGCCTTTTCATTGTCTTTCTTTGCCCCACTAATAATCTCCATAAAAATCTCATTTAAACCTCTTAGTTTTTTCCTTTCACCACTTGCCTCCGACGATTTCTTATTGTCCTTAACAAGTGTATTTCTAGCAGAACCTTTCCTTTTCAGTCTTCCTACACTTATGCTGTCAATTTGTATTGTGTCTTTTTGTATTGTGTCTTTCTTACCTTTGTTAAAATTTGTTGTATCACACAAACACAATTACTAATCGTCTAATACAACTTCAATAGAATAATAAACTCTATATTAGCCATATCAGAATCATATAGTTGAACTCATTATTTACAAGCACTTATTATCTAACCTGACTTACCACATTGTACATTGTTCTTTCCATGTTTTGATCTTGAAGTTGTTTTCCTCTGTTTCTTTGTTTTCCTTGATCCAACAATATTCATATCATTTGGTCCACTTCCGACACCTTCTGCTTCATCAATTAACAAGAAATACATATTGGCTATCAACGTTTTCTAAAATTTGTGTTATTTTCCTTCATAAACCAAAAAAAATAAATCTACCTGTAGGTTGAGTACTGATATTCTCTTTAATGGGTGTTGATCTGGTACGGTAGTTCATTCTCACATTTTTTTGGCTTGTAGTATCAACATTAATTGGGACTGGATCAGCTTCTGCAACAACCAATGAAATAAATGATTAAAGTCGCTTAATAATAGTTTTCAAAGTAACCAGCCATACTTCATTACATATATAAGTTTTCATTCTGTAAGAATGAAACACAAATCCAAAACCTATGTCTACCAAAATTAAAACCAAATAGTAAATACAAATAAATTAAATCATCAAACTTCACAGTAATAAAAACATATACATTTACTTAATAGCAATCTCCAGATTAACCAGTCACAATCCAATCGATATGACCCCTATATACACTTACTTCTGTTATAATTCAGTAACCATGTACACACATACCCTTACAATGATTCTATTAGAATTTTAATTCTTAGGATCAGATTCTACCAGACTACTAATAAGTATAATGTACACACATACACTTCTGTTACAGTGATTCTATTAGAATTTTACTTCTTATCATTCTGTAAGAATGCAACACACATAAGTATAATGTTTATATTACAATTAAAGCAAAAGCTTTGATACAAAAAAGCTAAATCCTCAAAAATCACAATAACAAACACAGAGAAACAAACACATATACAAATACTCAATATTAATCCCCATATGAACATTAATTTTTAAAGATTGTGTGAGAATTAGATTTATTTAACCACTACATCCCCTTCTCATGTTACACATTCTTTACGAATTTAACACATTTAATTAAACTAATTATGTTAGAATTACATACACACTCTACATACAACTAAACTGCATCATCAAAATAATAGGAATAAAACTACAAATTATAAAAACAAAAAAACCAAATAAAATAAAACAATACAACATTATATTACAAAATTATATCATAACATAAAGACCTTGAAAGATTTATGCATTTTTTTTTTAAAATATCTCAAAATACTAAAAAAAAATTCAATAACAAACAAAACCATCACACCCTAAATTACCACAACAGCAACTACGTTGACTCCTTTTACATATTTAGTATTCTGGAAAAATGCATTTCACATAAAATCAACAAAGAACGTTTTAGTTCTTACAGAATATTCTCAAGTCTGACTTATATCACAAATACAACAACATATTTCTAAGCAAAAAAAAAGGACAGAAACAACATCGTTTTTGGCGCTTACAAGACACAACAAAATACACAATCACAGACCCTGTTCTTGAAGAATGACATTACCATATCTGTAAAGTAAAATTTTTTAATTAGTTTGTAAATCCCCAATTTCAGAAAACCCTAATGAAAAAAATACTCCATTTTTACACACTTTTGTTCTGTGTTACTTAAACGAACTTAATAACCACATGCATCTACTTCATTGTTCAAAAATTCCAAAAGAATGCTCTGTAATCAAACGATTACCTTAAAAAAAACAAAAAAAAAATTTACCTCTAGGCGGAGTAATGAAATCATCATCGTCTTCATCTAGATTCAAAATCGTTGCTTGTGTGTTCTTAAATTTCAATTTGAAAGAAGTCGTCCTTGTATTCCTCATTCTACTGCAATTTCTTTTTTTTCGAACGATCACAGTGCACTTTCTTTGAACAATCTTCAATAATATAACACTTTATACTAAGAAAACAACAAAATCTACCGCTATTTTTGGTTGATTATAGAAGATATACATTGATTTCGTGTTCCGATACAGAGGGTAGTGGAATCCGGATTTATGCGAAGTTGTAGGGATTATGCGGGAAGTTATGAAAATAGAGCAGTTTCCTATTTTAATGGAGATGACAAATGTACACATATACCCTTTCTGATCTCTTTTCATTAAATGTGAAGACTTTTTCATTTATTGGATATCAATTTAATGATAATCATTTTCATTTAAAAATTACATATTTCATTGGCCCACAATTAATAATATAATAAGATAATAAATAGTGTTAACAAAATAACCTAGGCCTATATATATATATATATATATATATATATATATATATATATATATATATATATATATATATATATATATATACTAGCCGTTACCCGCGCTAAGCGACGGGTGAGAATAATATTTTAAAATTTTTTTTCTAGAGTCGATTAGTTTTATTGCGCAAATAGTTTACTACATTTAAACAATTATCAATAAGAGTCATGCTAGCAGAAACAAAATCAATAAGAATTAAAAATGAAAAGCTAAGATTTTTACAAATATATATGAACAAATGATTGATTATGCATTATTAATCATGCATCACTTCTTTATTCACCACATTTGATGTATAGACTTCACTGTCGTTGAATTATTTGTCAGACTTCATCAACTCGCAAATGATTCAAAGAGAATACACGTCTGACCAAATTCATGTTCACAAATAACGACCCCAAACACTATGGGATGATAGCCAATATTTTGTCTCTCTAAGATATGTAATATAAAAGTAGTTAGATAAAATATAAATAAAACATTAAACACAAATGACATATTCATTTTTATTGTATTCTTACTTACGTTAAAATCAATCATCCAAATGAGAACTTTGTTACGTTCGTATCGTCTCAAACAAACAAAACTCAAACAACTATTATGTTCCACCATACGAAAACATATTGCAATGCCGAAAACTCTTGAATAGTAATATAACTTTTTTTTGTACGTATAAAGATAATCAAAGTTTCTTTTCCTTAATTTATAGTTTATGATATACACTTTTTATTGATCAATAAAATTCTAAAAATATGACTTTTTTTCATCGTTGTAGAAACTATTAGTATTTATTTCTAACAATCATTCTTGTAAAGTGATAAAAGGATTAGTTATAACACTACAAATATACGATCTCCATAAAACTATTAAATATATTTAAATCACAATCAAATATTTCTTCTAACTACCAAACTAAATTAACAAATAAATTTATAAATTCATCTATTTGGTGACTTCACTATTATGAAAGGTTGAAAAGATTTAGCAATGTTATTTAAAATTTTTTAATAATTGTAAAAATATAATTTTTTTCATGTGGATAACGAATGGTATATTTTTGGAGATTGTGAGTAGAGATGAAATTATAATTTTTTTCCCCACCATATTGAGGTAAAAATACAAGCAATTTTCTTGATAACAGGAGAACACCTCCATTTAAACAACCCAAAGGAGTAATTTTGCTTTAAGTTAACCAATGAGACTCTACCCCTATTTCTAGCAAATCCCATAAGAAAACATTAACTTCAGCTGCAAGAGAAAATGAGTATAATTACATCGCTACACCAACATATGACCATCTGACCCAACAGAAGTAAGAAAACAACAAATGTGAAGTCAAAGACAATTGTGTCCACTTCATTAACTCCATGAGAAGACAATAATCTCCATTACAAGGGCTAAATCTACAAAAGGCGATGATTATACATATTGCAACTTTCTTTTCTTTAATGAACTATACATGGCCATTCCAAAACATCAAACTCACATGTTACCTTAAGATTGTTGATACAACAAAAACAGATCTGATAACGGAAATGAAACAAACCAGAGGAACCATAAGAAATGAACAAACATAACCAGAAACAGATGGTACAAATCTGTTTTTTATTCCTTTCTAATATCCAATCAACAAAAAAGTGAATATAACAGTTTATAAAAGCTTAAAATTGGAACTTTTATAGGAATCACACACACACACATATCAGATGACACGTATACATACATACAAATCAAATCCCATACACACATATGCATAACAGATCATACTTGATACACCTTTGTGTTGCAGCTTTGTCCCAGATTGCTATATTGCAAACATTTTGGTACCACTACTTTTGATCTTGCAAGAATATACAGATCCTTGAGATATTGCAAGAAAACTCAAACTATTGTATTAAAGAAATATATGAAGGTAATTATTAGAAGTTGAATGCACTAAAACAACATCTAACCACACCAACTCCTGCATTTCCCCTGCCTACCAGAGTTATGACAATTTTGCAGGCCTGCACAAAACTATGACATTTGATGGTTAGAAAACTATGACATTTGATGGTAACCAGAGAAATACCGGAATGCCCTCAATTTCAAATTTTGCACCAAAACATAAAAAGTTTGCGCCAGTATGCATAATTGGGGTAAGTAGAGCCTAAAACTTGCACAATTGGATTAAACGACAAAATAACAACACCAATTAGCAATCAGGAACAAACTGGGACTTCATCAAAATAACAATACCAAATAGCAAGAAAAATTAGCAATCAATTCCATCTCGAAGATTGATCATTAAGATAAAAGACAACACCCATGCACATAAAAGGCTGAGATTTTCTATTTCTTGCTTATATAATAACAAAACTTTGAGGAAAAATAAGGATTGAGCCTAGAGTGTTATTAACATAACTTTAACAAATAGATGGATAATCTAAAACACAAAGAATTCAAAGAATATAAAAGGAAAACTTACATGTGGATTACACGAAGACTATTTTAATATGGTCAATAAATATAAACTTTTTACCTGAAAATATAATTCTTGTTTGTTCTGTTCAACTGAGAAGCAACTAACTAACATAAAATAAATCAACACAAAAATCAAGTAATCAACAAATAAACCTTTGAAAAGATCAAATAAAACATCAAACATCAAAACATGTATTATTAAACAATAGAAATCAAAACCAAAACCAACCCAAAATTCATTCATGTACTCAAAAGATTTTCAAATATCCTGAATAATATTAAATAAAAACTAATGAAAAATAATTAAAACCCCATTAACGTGCAATATAGAATATATGAAGAACATATATATTGAATCAAAAATACCTATTTTCATCAGATTATGACAACCCACATCTCTATAGGTAACTAAAAACGATGGAAGCCGATGTTTGTGTTCAAAATCTTTGAAGTTAGTTAAAGGGATGGAAAACTTACATAAATGAAGAATAAATCAAGGGTGCTTTCTCTTTGAACTTCTTCAAAGCTGAGACGCAATTTTGAGAATTTCGACTGGATCTATTAAAAAGCGAGAGATAGGGATTCCATTACCTAGATGAGAGAAAAAATAATCATGAAAATTATCTTGTTAGTTTGAACCCGATTTCAACAATATTCGATTCACCTGAAGGGTGAAGACCAAAAATCAAAGCAGTCAAGACCTACCAGGGGAGGGGGGAACAGTAACAAAAACAATCATGGGTTTCCTAGAACACTGAACCTATCAACAAATCGAAGCAACCCAAAACCATTGAAAAAATAATTAAGGGTTTCCATTAACGGTGATTGTGATTATGCAGAGAAAGAAGGCGGTAGGGAAATCAACAGTTTTGAAAACTACCCAGTGGGCTAGAGTGGGTGATGTTGATTTGGTGACGACGATGCTTAGTGGTTGTGGTAGCGGTGGTGGGGTGCACTATCAGTGGTGTAGAGATACACACCTTAATCACTGCTAACCACCATCCTCCACCACTGAAAATCTCAACCTGTTATAGCCACTTTAAACCACCGAGACCACCTTTGTTAACCACCCCTTTCCAACCGACGAACACCTTAATGCCATCGAGAACCAAAACCACAACCTTCATCAGGCTAAGAAAGAAGAAAATAAGAAGAAGTGATGGTCCTCTTGGTGTATTGTGAATCGAATGTGAATGCTTGAATATATCGGTGACTGAAATCAATCACAAATATGAAGTCTTTAATGATTCAGAATGATTCAACGACGACGAATGTATGGTTACACGGTGGCATTCTTTCAGAGACGATACATTAGTGGTTCATGGGTTTTCCCATCGGGATAGGGAGGGATTGGTTATGGGAGAGCAGCACCATGTTGAACGAACTGAGAGAGGAGATGTCATACAGAGTGTATCTCCTATTAATCGATCTAATCGGCTAAAATACCGATTCAATTTTGACTCATTCATGGTTTAAAAATTCAAAATCTGAGTTTTGACTTTTTCAACATGTTGACACCGGATAAGAATTGACCGGAGCATAAAACGTTTGTGCATTATGTTCAACTTTGACACCGGATAAGAATTGACCGGAGCATAAAACGTTTGTGCATTATGTTCAACTTTGAGCGATTCATCTGTTGACCACAAGATCTGTTTTTCTATAATGCATAAATTCATTATACAAGATGCATTGAAGGTTATACCTCTTAAAATTCAGCAAAACATGGTAAATGCTTATTAAGGTGTATATATATATATATATATATATATATATATATATATATATATATATATATATATATATATATATATATATATATATAATTGATTGATTCGATCGTTAGGATTTAGGAACGAAAGCTGCATTCAAGACTAGAGGAGATGGTGGAATTATGATGCAAGGATAGGCAGCATAAGAGGTGGTGATGGTGATTCATCGGCGGCATAAATGGAGTTGGAAGGTGGGTTCCGGTGATGGCTGGAGGAGCGAATGGGCTTTGTGCCTCATATCTTCTTTATTTTTCTGGCAACAAAATAACGGCAGGGAGAGAGGAGGGTGGATAAAGCTAAGCAGAAGCACATCAGAAGTGATGGCGGTTGGTGGCGCTTGGATGGCAGTGGAGTGGTGTATGGTGGCAATATGGTCTCCGGTGGCTGCTGGCTTCGGTTTCCTCTTCTGTTTTGGGTAAAATTCGATGAAGGGAGGAGAGGGGAGAGAGGAGAGGGTCTGAGGTGGTGATTTACATCTAGGGAGGATTAGAATGGTGGTTTAGGGTGGTGTTTTGTGGTGGTGTATGGGTGGTGTTGTGGTGGTATACAACCGGGAGGGATAGAGAGAGATATAGAGGGACACATTGAGAGAAAAAAGTTATGAAGGGAGGAGGGGGCACCTTACATGGCCAAGCGAAACAAAGGAGAACATCATATTTTTAAGTTTGAAAATTCATGTGGGCCCCACATTAAGGTCACATTCCCTTTAATTGCTCAAAACAACCATATTTCGGTGTATCGGGATCCCGTCGTGATGACATTTTTCCGAAAGTGTCGTTAGATAGAGTCGAGTTCAAGGATTCCAAAAACCCAAATGGACTAATTTTTCGAGTTACGAAACTCCGGGAAATCACATTTAAAGTTTTGCGTATAAATGACTCGTAAAGCTGTGTTTTTCGACTTTTGCAAATATTTCCGCATAACCTGAGTACAAAAACGATCTCAAAATTTCCTTCGGGAGTGAGTAAGGGATTGATTCGATTTTACCCGATTAAAGAAAATCAGTGTTTTACTGTTTGATTTCTTAAAACTGTCGTATCTTTTGATTAAAGAAAATCAGTGTTTTACTGTTTGTTTTCTTAATACGAGTTTTCAGTTTTTTAGACACATTAACTACGGTTGCAGTTTGAGCTTTTTAATTTGTTGGATAGTTTACACATTTATGATTAAGATATCATCTAGTATATTATAGTATTTAAAATGGACTCATTTAATTTACATAAGATGCACTAAAACTTAATGAGTCAAATTACAAAGAGATTTACTATGAATTAACTGTTCACAGTTTTTGACCTAAATTTCGGCATGTCACATTTCCTCCCTGTTAAGGGAATTTCGTCCCGAATTATTAAGTTCTAGGCTACTTTTTTCGACTATTTTTTTGTTCCACTATAATTTTGTTCCACTAGTGAACACTTGTAGATACCTTTGCTTCATCTGTTCCTTACATTCCCATGTAAACTTTGGCCCTCTACGCGAGTTCCATCAGACCTTTACTATAGGTATACGACTTTGTTCGAGGCTTTTGATTTCTCAATCCATGATCTCCGTCGGTTCCTCTACGAAGTGAAGTTTATTGTTGACCTGGAGTGGAATGATGAGGTTCTCATCAGAGAGAGGCTTGGTTATTTCAGAGAAGTCATTGATCAATCTATGGGAAATTGTCATCAAGCCCTAGGAATTGGCATACTTCAGTTGGCGTTGATGCTTCCCTAATTGCTTCGATCTTTGAGTAGTAGTAAAATACTTGTAGTTGGTCGAATAGGTCATTGATCCTCTGGAGTGGACATCGGTTTTTGATGGTGAGTTTGTCTGACTCTCGATAGTCGATGCACGTCCTGAACGATTCATCCTTCTTTTCGACAAAAAATACCTAAACTTCCCATGGGGAGAAGCTTGGCTAGATAAAGTCTTTGTCAAGAAGTTCTAGGAGTTGACTGTAGAGTTCTTGCATTTCTGATGAAGCCAGACGATAAGGAAATCTTGCCACTGGTGTTGTACCCGGGATCAATTTGATTCGGAATCTGACTTCATATCCACCACGTGGATGTCTTCTAGAAATACTTTCGGGTAGTCGCACACTAGTGGAATGTCTTTGATCCCCTTACCCTTGCCTTTCATATCCACCACGTGGGCCTAGAAAACGAAGAATTTATTCTGTAAGTACTTTCTTGCCTTCATGCAAGAAATGATTCTTAGATTGTTCATATTTTTTCTTTGTAAATCACAAGGGATTTGTTGCAGGGTAGAGGTAGTCGGACGACCTTTTCAGAACATAGAAGTTCAACTCAATCAGATTATAACCAATCTGTTCTGATGATCTCATCAAAACCTCAAACGGTTGTAGGTTGATGTGAAATACGTTATTCAGGGTGAGAAGGAAATTGGTGAGTATTTCTAAAGTGTTTTCTTATTTTGATGCTTACCATCACTACTGTGTAAGTTTTATTAAGTTTGCGGATCTTAGGTTTTATTTTGTTTCCGGACTTTTGGGTGATAAACCTTCTATCGGCACTAGTATCAAATGATATAAGAGCCTAAACGTTGTTGATAGGAAATGTACCAGTAGCTGTAGTTGGTTCCTGACGAGCATCTCCAGCAGTGTTCATAAATTCTTTTCCATTGCCACCTTGATTCTTTAGTTTCGGACAGTCCTTCTTAAAATTCCATAGTTGCTTGCATTCGAAGAAGTTACGGCTGCCTCCTGCTGTAGTGGTTGATGTTGTAGGGGTCTTTCTACAGTACCGTGAGATATGACCTCTCAGGTTACAATTGTTGCATATTATCTCCCTAAAATTTCCGACATGGTGGAAATTACATTTGGTACAATGAGGTAGAGTCCCAGTATAGGACTTCGATGGGGTGGGAGTGTTGGTAATTGCGGCATAGACAACCACATGTTATGGTTCAGTTTTGTGATGCTTAGAGTCCCCCTTTGATTTCCCAGGGAACTTCCTTTTGGTACTTCCAACCTAGTTCTTTTTTGCTAGTGGGGTCATGGTACCCTGACATATACACTACTTAGTCAACTGATATGCCAATTGCTTAGCACTATCGAAAGTGGACTGTATGTTGGGTCATATGGGTTGCGTCATTGTGTAATTATTGTTTAGTACATTTTGTATAACGAGTTGAGCTTGTCCTCCTGGTTATTTATTATTAGGGTTTTACTATTTAAAGTGCATGCATGCACCATGTCTTGTAATCGTCAATCTTAAAAACCTTAAACAGCCTTTACAATAGCAGCTCTTCATCGAGCTCTTCTAAGCCTATGCTTATTAATCATTCAGCACAACTTTGATCTTCTTTGTGTGTTTTGATTCTTTTACTTGTTTGAATCTAATCGATCATTTAAGTTTTATACTTAACAATTGGTATCAGAGCAGGACATATTATAAATCTACGCAAATCTTCTGTCGAGTTTCATTAGGGTTTCCGCTTTTATTGGATTTGTTCTAAGTTGTCTTCATCGTCGTGATCGATTGTAGACGTTGGATTTTGATCCATATTCTAACCTAAACTCGATTTTAGTTTACACATCTGGTTCATACAAGTTTTTTTTAATCTACGACATGCATCCTGACGATTCTCACGTTAACTCAATTAATCTCTCAAGCGGTATTAGATCTACAACAAGGATCCCTATACTCTTTCCCAACGATTATGAAGTGTGGGCACTGCACTTCGAAGATTACATGTTAGGGCTTGAAGATAATGGTTCCTTGATATGGGATGCAATAACCAAGGAGACGTTTGCTCATACTGGTACAAAAAGGGTTATCAAAACTCAAGCTGAGTACAACGATCTTCTTCTGGAAGTTACAGATATGCCTAAAGACGAAAAAGACAAACTAATCAGTAGTATCAAGGCTATAAGGATCATTCATTTTGCTTTTCCAACCGAACCATTTCTTTTAGTAAGCTCCTACGAAACTGCAAAAGAAATATGGGATAGGCTTAGTGAACTATACTCAAGCGATGCTGATCTTGAACATTCCATCCAGACTTTGTTACTTTCAGAGTTTGGAGCTTTCGTTCAGAAGCATGAGGAGAAACTGGACCAAACGTTCAATCGTTAAAACCATCTATTAAGCAGGATGGTGAAACACAAGAGCAAACGTGAACTGATAGAGCAGAAGGTCACGTTCATGAACGGGTTATGATCTGAATGGAAAGTTGTGGTGTCGACGATTAAAGCACTTGAGCAGTTCAAAAATTACTCCTTGGCAAAGCTCGTTGCTATTTTGAGGTCACATGAGGACGAAGTGACAAGTGAGGGAAATGTTGTTTCTGGAATGGGCTCTTTGGCTCTTGTAGCCAATGGTAAGAAGATTGATGATGAGGGTTCAGAGTCAGATCTCTCCAATTGTGAACTCTCAAAGGAAGAGTATGCTATGATGTTGTCCAACCCTAAGAGGTTTGCAAAGAAGAATTACGGTCGCAACAAAAACCGAAACTGACAGGGTAGTTACAGTTCAGAGAAGGTGAAGGATTAGTGTACGAACAACTCTCAAAAGGAAGAAGCGAAGAAAGAAAAGAAGCTTGTAGGGGACTCCGACTATGACTATAATTATTGTCATGGAAAAAATCATCTAGCAAAGGAGTGCATGCTGAGAAGAATGAATGAGAAGAAAGAAAAGGAGGATGATGAGGCTTATTTGCTCAGAAAACTGGAGGAAATCAAGAAGAAGAAAATTGATGATGACGCTAAACCTGCTTTAATTGTTCAGGAACAGGATGATGTGTTTCATAGAGTCGAAGTGTAGTCGACTGACTCTGAGGACGAAGAGGTTCGTAGGCCAACTCACAGGAGAAGCTTCGGGGCGAAAGATGATGTTTCGAAGTTCAGTGGAAGGTGCTTGATGGTGACCAATGAAGTTTTGGAGCTTATAGGATACGCTACTGAAGGCGGCCATGTCTCCGACAGTTGTTTCGCTGAGAAACCCATCCCTGAGCAGATCAGCGAGTGCGAGAATGTGATAAGCAAGGTACACACTATTCTTAAATCCCTAAATATGCATGTGTCTCAATATGAAACTGTATTAGATGATCTAAAATATATAGTCTCTAGTTTCAATGAAAGTTTAAAAAAACCCGTTTGAATAATTCTAACTTAACCGATCAACTCAGCAGAGTTTTGAACAAAAGCGAAGAGAGGCGCATGTGGATTGAAAAGTTGGAGTTGGATTTTTCTAGGTCTAAGGATGAGTTGATTTATTTGCAAAGAAATGATTTAGGGCTTTTAAAAAAGAGAAATATTTTTTGTTTAATTGCTAAAAGACTTTATTTTAATATTACCCAGTTACATCTTGATTGTGGAATTGGAAAGAAAATTCATAAGAAGATTTTGCCATTTCTTGAATTGAAATAGGACGAAATCGATGTAGATTGTTACAGGTGCGAATCCATCATCTCATCTGACGAACTCTCGGATGCTTACAGAATTGGACTGGAAAAAATTGAATCTTTCATGCAGTCCAAAGATCACAAAAATTCTTGGAAACAACTTTTGGATGAAAATGAAAAAGAGAAAATTAATTATGATACTGTACAGAAATTTGACGCATTAAACTCTTAGTTGATTTCAGAAAATAAACTTAATGTTGAAAATACATCATAATTCGATGAAGATAGTGATATGAGTGAAATCTCTGTGGAGGATGAGGTTGATTGCTCAGAATTTGTTAAAAGCGAACCTAAACCTGCGAAAGTCTTAATTTCTGAAAATTCAGTTGAGTTTGCACGTGTTTCTGAAAATAAATAAAAGAAAAAGCAACTATTTTCCCGAAGGTTCAAACTATTCCTAATCATGTTTTCGCAACCAAGGGACTGAATAAAAATCAAACTGTAGAACTAAAGTCCCTGGTCGATGAAGACAATAAAGATGTATGTGATGAATACTTCTAGTCAGCTCCTATCGACAATGCAAATGAAACCAAAGGTCTTTCTGAAACGACCTCTTGGAAAATGAAGGGCAGATATGTAGCAGAACCGTTGAACAATGTCAACTCAAACTACGAAAAAGGGAGTCCAAGTGGAACCAAAAATCTTCCAAGTGATACATCATCTGTACAGACCGAAACTGCCATTAGAATGCTGAAATCTAAGGCTAATGTTCATAAATCCTCTGAGCAGTTCGCAGCTCAAAAACCTCAATGAAATGCGAGATATAACAAAAATATGAAGGAAAGAAAGCATTTATGGAGATCCAAAAATCCCAACTTCATTTATCAAGAAAAATCATCCAGTCCAAATACGAAAGTCTCTTCACATGCGAATCCTATAAGTTTTTCACAAACTCAGTCTCAGTCTCCACAGGTTTCTAAAGCTAAAATTTTTCAAAAACCCACTTTTTCCAAACAAGAAAAACCTATGGAGAAGTCAAAGTCTCACTTATCTCTTAACAAAAGTGCTTCAAATTATGCCGAGACATCGCAAGATGTTAAGGTCAAAGGTAAGATATAGTCGGAGCCTAAAATTCCATTTCAGAGGTCTGAGAAGGAAGTTGTCAAACAACAAATCCAAAATAAACAAAGGAAAATATCCACAAAGGATAAGAACTTAAAATATAATAGGATCACTATTTTTCAAATTACAAAGAAAGATAGCACCACCTTGGTTAAAAGATCTTTTTTAGTTGATGTTGCTATTACTTTTCATGTTTTCTGTGAAAGCCTCACATGAACCCAAACAACTTTAGGTTCCTAAGTCTCTTTGATTTTTGTAGGTGATTCGTGACGAGCAGTTTAACTCTAAATGGTATATTGATAGTGGCTGCTCGCATTACATGACAGGAAGGAAGACAGAACTGCGAGAGTTCAGGGCATTAAAAGATGGTGGAAGAGTGAAATTTGGAAATAATTCACTTCGAGAAATTAAGGTTTATGGAATGATCACGAATGGGGAATTTTCCATTCGCAAGGTCGCATACCTGGAAGGCTTACAACACAACCTCATAAGTGTTTCGAAGTTGGTTGTTGGTATCGGATTGAAAGTTTTGTTTGATGATGAGGGATCTGAGATTATCGAAAAGGAGACCAAAACACTGCTCCTAAACTCAAATCGCAAAGGCGAGATGTATCCACTCAATCTGAACCCCATCAACGGGAAGCCTTCCATCTGCATACTTACGAAAACTTCTACAAATGATAGCTAGTTGTGGCACCGAAGACTCTCACACCTCAATCTTAAAGACATCAATAAACTTGTTATTGGTGATCATGCGTGAGGGCTTCCTCTCTTGAAGTTTGATAAAGAACATCTTTGTGCAGCCTGCGAAATGGGGAAACAGAGCAGGAAGAGTCATCCCACAGTTGTGAATACGAAAGTCATAGAACCACTTGAACTCTTGCATATAAACCTTTGTGGTCCTTCTGCAATTGAAAGCATTGGTGGTAACAAATATATACTTGTAATTGTTGATGACTTTTCTAGATTTACCTGGGTTCATTTTCTTAAGAAGAAATCTGAAGCAACTCCCAAGCTCAAGGATTTTATAAAGCAGATAGAGATTAAACTGTGAAAGTTGGTTCGTAACATTCGTAGTGACAACGGTTTGGAATTCAAAAACCAAACATTTGAAAATTTTCTAACTACGAAAGGAGTAACACACAACTTTTCGGCTCCTTATACTCCTCAAAAAAATGGAGTCGTTGAAAGACGAAACCACTCTTTGTGCGAACCTGCGAGCATGTTGTCTTTTGCGAATCTGCCTCTTTACTTCTGGGCGGATGCTATAGGAACTGCCTGCTTTACACAAAATCGATCAATCCTTAATAAGCGATTTTATGTTACTCCCAATGAGATTATAAATAATCAAAAAAACTAATGTCAAGTTCTTTCATGTGTTTGGTTCCAGGTGCTTTATCTTTAATTCTAAAGAGCAAAGGAACAAATTCGATGTGAAGGCTAACGAAGGTATTTTCTTGGGGTATTCTCTGACTTCTAAGGCATAGGGTTCTCAACAAAAAGTACAAAAAGATAGAAGAAACCTACTATTTCACATTCGATGACAATTATTTAAAGAAGTATCAGAAGAATGATAGTCAATCAAAGGAGATCTTTCCCAAGCCGAATCCGGCTACAATTCCACTCTCTACTCTCTACGAGGAGTTCATGAACTTATTCGACGAGCCATAAAAGGAAATCTCCACATAATCAAAAGCAGCTGACAACAAGAAAGACGAACTGAAGAGAATCATGTGATGGAGTTTTTCGGCTTGAATGTTGCACAATGAGCTCTAGTAGATACTTCCTAACACTTAAACCTTGAATGTACTAGGCTTAGAACACTCAAACAGACCCTTAATAATGCTAGAATATAGCAGAAACAAGTCTGACTTTCGATTGAATTGAATGGCTTTACAAGATTGAAAATTCGGGGTGTCAAAACCATGAACTTCAGGACAAAGCTGCCGAAGATTACGAGTGGATGTGCTACTATTCGAGTAAACTTAGACAAGTAAGTCAAACCCGCACACTCTCCACCAATCAAAACAACAGATAGTTTAGTGAAGATCCGCTAGAATGTCATGTGAGAATCAGAATTCACTTATGGATAATAATAATAATAATAATAATAATAATAATAATAATAATAATAATAATAATAATAATAAACAAACCATAAGGAGCAGAACTACCTACCTCTCTCCCTTGTTCATGAATAACCACTCAGAATTCTAATTTCGGGACGAAATTCCCTCTAGCAGGGGGATAATGTAACAACTCGTTATTTTTAGTTAATCAAAGTCAACAAAAGTCAACCCATGGTCAACAAAAGTCAATCACGTTGTTTTGTTAATTTAATTAAGTTAACTTAATAATGTTAGTGTGCATAAACTCGTTAGTAAAAGTGTTTCAAAAATTAGAACTGAAATGCACAAAATCCGAGAATTCTCGCCTAGACCGAAAACCCTCGGACAACCTTCCTTCTTCGGACCGCAAACCGAAGGCAGCAAACGGTTCACGACCGCAAACACTTCGGACCGCAAATGAGAGAGGCAGTGGAAAACTACACCGGAGGGTTTCCTCTCGGACCGTAAACCCTCGCATCTTATCTCCTCGGTATGTGTTCTCGGCTGCAAACCCTCGCATCTTATCACCTCGTTTTGTGTTCTCGGCCGAGAACTATTTATAGTCGAAAACCCTCTCATATATATACATATTACCCAAAGATTTACCTCATTCATACATCTTTCAACCGTAAACATCACTTTTTCTCTCAAGATCTTCAACCGAAAACCTCCTCTCTCCTTAAGAACATGCGAAGCCTCCCATTTCCTCACAATAACACACAAAAATCACTTAATTCTTCTTAGAATCTTGCAAGTATCATTCCTTGATCTTTTTTTCATTTCAAAAACACCTTCCAATCATCATATATTTGGCCGAAAACTCATAAAAACACTAGTTTTCAAGAAGAACACCAAGAACACCAAGAACTATTCTAAGGTGAGTTCATACCCCCATATTTTTTTCCAAGCTTTTTTTCAATGTTTTTAGGGGGAATACAAGTAAAACACAATAAATCTTGTGTTTAAAAATATAATTTTACTTATTTTTTTTCTTACCGTCGATATGTATTTAAACGCGAAATTTGTTAAAACATGAAAATAAACTTATAAACTATATTAGGTATAGTATATGGATCATATGAACTATTTAACAATGTCCAGGTTAAAAAATGGAAATAAACTTATAAACTATAATAGGTATAGTTTATGAAACGAAGGGAACTTTTTCACAAAATTACATGTTATTTAATAAAAGGTTTTTCACTTTATGTAAACTAGTTAATACAGGATTGTGAACCGCTTGATGTACCAGCCATGGTACCCGTTAAAATCCAAATTATAACCAGAGTCTCCTTGAGGGAGAGCATGAGTTTTTGTATAGATCTATACGGGATTGACTATGTATTAGTATGGTTATAATGAATATTCACAATAAGTATTACCTATTATTTACGTAAAGATATACTTTTTCTTAAACAGTCTCAAGGGATACTAACTATATGATTACTCAGTATATACAATAGGGTTAGATAAAATTGAAGTCCGATAGACAGTGGAATGGGTGACTTCCGCCTTACTTCATGTTCCTTGTTTGGTTGTGGGCTTAGGGCAGATTCACCCATTCAACTGTCTGTTCGATCTCGGTTATATACAACTCGTATGTATTAAGTGATCATAGGAGGGTAGTATTGTCGCATCGAGTTTTCAGGGCAAACAAATCTTCAGCTATTTTAACTTATAAACAAACCTAGATATCATTAAAGTATAGTAATTATACTTGTGCTTTTTGGTCTTGGAACGATTAAGACTACAAATCGGTTTTATAGAAAATATAGGATTTTCTATGATAAACATCGTTATTTCAAAGGTAAATAGTTTTCGATTTAACTTTCTAAAAACAATAACAATTATTACTGAAAACAATGTTTTACAATAGAGTAAGTGGAACTAGGAATATATTTACAAAAGGTTCAACATTTATTTACAAACTAGTATAACATAAAGGACCTTTAATGGTTAACTCTGTAATTCCTTAGTTTATACGTCAGAGTTATATATAAATAATATCCAATAGGCAGTGGAATGTGTGACTTCCGCCTTACTTCCTGTTCCTTGTTTGGTTGTGGGCTTAGGGTAGATTCACACATTCAACTGTCCGTTCGATATTAGATTATATATACTTAGTATAAACTAAGTGATTGTAGAAGGAACTATTGTGGTTACCATTTTACCAAGAAAATATAGGATTATTTGAAAGAAACACATTCATCATATCTAAAAGAATCATTAATGTTAATTGTGTGATTACTTGGTAAATATGCTAGAGTTATTTATAATGAAGATCTGGTAGACAGTGGAATGTGTGACTTCCGCCTTACTTGCTGTTCCTTGTTTGGTTTTGGGCTTAGGGCAGATCCACACATTCAATTGTCTATTCGATATGTGTTATATATAATCTGTATTCACTAAATGATCGCAGAAGGAACGGTTATGGTCATATTACTCATTAAGAAAATATATGATTTTCTGGAGGAACATACGAACTTTTCCAAAGAACAAAGAGTATAATTTTTATAACAAAAATACTTATGAACTCACCAACTTTAATGTTGACATTTATTTCAAACCACTTGTATTCTTAGGATCGATAGTAGACAGGTACCCTCTCTAGTGTTGTGAAGACGGAGCTTTACGTCTTATCTTTTGCTATGGCTATAATGTAAATCATGAAATGTTTTAAATACAATGTAAACTTTATATTATTAATATCATGGTTGTTGTTACCTTGATTACTATTATACAATTGTTGTGATACTGTACATGACGTCCTCCGCCCCCGAAAGTTTCCGTCGTTCCGGTTTGGGGGTGTGACACTTTCCTTGTAAAAATGATAGTATTTGTTCTCAGAAAATCCAATATTTTCTTAAAATGAGTTGTAGTCATAAAACCCTAAGACCAAAAATGTGTATGTATTTCTGTACTTAAAATAGTATTACGTAGTCTTATTCTTATATAAAACCATTTGGACGCATCTTACCCCGTAAACTAAATATATGGTTGATTTCCCATGTGAGTTATTACAATCATGCTAAAACCCAAATTGGCATGTCGCGACGTTCTTCACGCGTCGGAATGTAAGACATTTGTCACCACAGGCCTGCCGGTCTAGCTATAGCTAGCAGCTTAGCTGCGGGATTGTCAATCCCGTATAGGTCTATACACAAGTATCACACTCTCTTTCCGAGATTCTGGTTATAATTCAGGAATTTAGTGTGTACTCTGGTAGGTACGGTGAAGACTTTCTCTCACATAATTGTTTCAACGGGTTTATGTTTTGTGTAATGAAAACCCTCGTAAGTGTAAATATCACTTTTCCATAGTATTAATATAGTGTATAATAATTATATACTTTTATATAATTATTCGTCTTGTCCCAAAATGTTATAATAGTGTTATTGACCCATAAACTATATCTATTATAGTTTATTATAAATGTTTCGTTGTACCTATATACACACACACACACATATATATATATATATATATATATATATATATATATATATATATATATATATATATATATATATATATATATGTATATATATATATATATATATATATATATATATATATATATATATATATAAGTTAACATGTTTAGATGTTCATAAATAACATATATTATACATCTAACACAAGTATATGAACTATTAGTATGATAAAGTCAGTTTTCTAGTTTCTGGCCCTTTTACTGCACCAAAAGGTAAATATTGAATTATAAACATTGTAAAATTTATTTTTTTACCCTTTCGTGAAGTTTAAGTCAAACTAACCTTATATGTTTAAAACAACATATTTTAGGTCAAATCTCACAAAAATGGTACCATAACCTGGTGATGACCATTTTTGCTAGAAACCCTAATTTTTACATAAAATGATAGATTTTTAGGTTTTCTATTTGTAAAACCAAATCATTGGTATTTATAACTACTTTTAGAACATATGTCCAAAATAACATATTTTGATTTATATACCACAAAAATGATGTAATAACTTGGTTAAAACCATTTTTTGCTAGAAAAGTCGTACTATGTTCATAAAAACCTTAGTTTTTATAGTTTAGTTTTTATGACTCTTTCATAATAACATATAGCATGTTTATACAAGTTTTTATAGTTTAGTTTTCATGACTTTTTCATAATATAAGCTAATAACCTTATTTCATGTAGATAACATTTTTACACAACTTGAAAGTAAGCATGTATAACAACATGTACAATTATACAAGTTTACTTGTATTCTACCCTAAAAACTTGGATAAAGATGAAAATGAGGGGTATGAACTCACCTTGTGTAACATCCCAAATTTCGAGTCCAAAAATTTCATTTTTAATTAATTGATTTATAAAACTTCCATAAGAAAACATAGTGAAGACATATCATTTCATAAAACTAATATCTCATGTCTGAAAACCAAACCACAAATATAACAACGTCAGAGTACAATCCCAAGAATCTCGTAATGCGGAAATCCAACGTGTGTGTGTATGATGTGCAGCTACCGCGCCAACTCCTTCCCCTTCACTGAAGAGGTACCTGAAACAAAAGTGAAAACTGTAAGCACGAAGCTTAATGAATTCCCCCATCGTACCGCATACCATACAATCACATAACATACATATACTGTCAGGCATATATGGGTGCCCAACCTACCCTTCGGTCCTCACGACCGGATACTGCCTAGCATATCTGGGTGCTTGCCTCCCATTCGGTCCTCTAGACCGGATACTGCCTAGCATACCTGGGTGCTGGCCTCCCCTTCGGTCCTCTCGACCGGATACTGGGGACTATTTCACCCCTCTACTACTACCACATAACATGTAACACATAATCATATTCTATCTAGCATGACTGGGTATGACTACCCCCTTCGGCCCTATCGACCGGAAATCTTGGGGACTATCTCCCATACTGTTACTAGCATATAACATCATATCATACTAGCACATAATATATCAGGTAGTAGCAAACCTAGATGAATGTCACAAAGACAATCATCTAACATACGACTCCTACTGGTGGGCCGACATTGGTGCCTTAGACCCACTTCTACTGGAAGGTAACTCACCTCGTACGGCTGACTGCTAAAAAGCTGATCGGCAGATGTCTGACTACTGCTCCGGTGATCCTCCGGCTATAAATCCATAAAACACTTAATCAGACACTGATAACTACTCTTAGGGTAAAATGACTATTTTACCCCTGACCAAGTCAAAGTCAAATTCAACTTCCAGTTGACCTGACTCGTCAAGTTGGGCCGCCAACTCGTCGAGTCCCTATCCTTTCATCTGTCCTTCTTCACGCCCCTACTCGTCGAGTTTAGCAACAACTCGACGACTTCTCCTTCTAAAACATCTTCAAATGAACCTTTCATCTGACTCGCTGAGTTGTATGAACAACTCGTCGAGTTCATCCCCATGCTATGAACAAGTCTGCCCTTGACTCGCCGAGTTGTATGAATAACTCGTCGAGTCCTATGATTTCTAGGTCTATGGCTAAGTCTAATGCACTGGGTCACTCCCTCGGACCCCTCCAAGACCACTCTAACACTCACTGGGTTCCTTCGAATCACAACAGAAAAGGGAAGTCAAGTCATCGACTCGCCGAGTCCAAGAACGACTCGCCGAGTCGAGAATGACCAAGTCTCATTTCTCGATTTATGATGTACAACACTTGACCAAAAGATAGATCTAGGCTTCTAAGATCGATATAGCACGTAAAGTTACAAACTTTACGTGCATGCATGGGACTATGAGCTCAAAAGGCCCTAAATGAGACTCTTAAGATGCATGGGGCTCTCTAAGGCTCCAAAATCAGTCCCTTTCTACCTTGTAACCCCTCAAGGACCTTGGATATGAAGTCTTAGCCCCCAACCATGCTTGCACTCATGATTGGTCACCAAGAATGGCTCCTAAAAGCCCTAAATCACCCCAAAAAGGGATCTAAAACATGAAAGAGCAAGGTATCAACTTTATACCTCTAAAGAGCTGTAGAGGGTGCACAAACTCAAACTCCTCTGGCCTCCTCTTGATTCCTCAAGCCTTTCTCTTCCTTCTTATGTTCCAAAATCACGAAAAACCACCACAAAGGCCTTAGATCTTTACACAAACGATTAGGGTTTGATATGTAGAGTTCTGAGAGCAATAGGGACGAAGGGAGGCTGAATGAGATGCTTAAGTAGGGTGCAATCCCTTAGATTAGGGTTTTGTCCAGTCAGGGCCTACTCGTCGAGTCTGGCCGCCGACTCGTCGAGTAGGTCATTAAACTACCGGGTCCAAGTCGCTCCTACTCGTCGAGTTGGCCATCAACTCGCCAAGTTCTACGCCAAAAAAAATGAAAAATACTTGAATGAAATTCATACCGGGAACCGGGTGCTACAAATCTCCCCCTCTTATCTTAGACTTCGTCCTCGAAGTCTGCTGCTTGGTCCTGAAAAAGCTCTGGATAATGCTCCATCATCTCGTCCACCAGCTCCCACGTCCACACTGAGCCCTTGTGGTGCTGCCATTGCACCTTCACCAGCTCGACCTTCTTGTTCCTCAGACCCTTCGACTTCTGGTCGAGGATCGCCACAGGCCGCTCAATGTAGTTCAGGCTGCCATCAACCTGTATATCCTCCAGGGGCACCACTGTCGAGTCGCCCACCAGACACCTTCGCAGCTGGGAGACATGGAAAGTGTCGTGGATCTGACTGAGTTCCGCTGGAAAATCCATCCGATATGCCACCTTGCCCACCCGGGCCAAAACCCTGAAAGGCCCGATATACCTGGGGCCCAGCTTGCCTCGCTTCCTGAATCGAATGACGCCTTTCCAAGGCGACACCTTTAGGAGAACCATATCCCCGACCTGAAACTCCAGATCTGAACGGCGCTTCTCGGCATAGCTTTTCTGCCGACTCTGTGTTGGGTTTTGGAGCATTCTAACACTCCTATGGTGTACATGCAACCCTAAATACCTTGGATCTATGTTTTCTATTATACATGCAAATATCAATTTTCCAAGGTATTGTTCTAACTAGCATAATATAAAGTACACATAATATAAATTCTAGTAGAATTACATACCTCTTGTTTGGTGCTTGATTCCATGGAGCTCAAGAGCCTAGTGCCCCAAATGTGACACCTCAAATGGTTCACACAACACCATGAACATTTGGAATAACTTGAGAGAAAATGCACACTTCATGAAATCGGCTTGCCCTCTACTTGTTTCTCTAGTGGCCGATTTTTGCACAAAATAAGATGCTTACATAGTTGTTACAATTAGGGTAAACCCTAATTGTCAAGGCTTTTCATTTCCTTGGATCCATGGGTTCAAATACACCATGGAGCATCCATGGAGTATCCTATAGGTTTTAGCCCAACTTGATAATCCATGGAGCATTAGCCCACTATATAAGTATGGATGATTTACACAATCAACCCATATATTTAATTAGTCTTATTTTGATCACTTAATTAATTCTAGATTAATTCTTGATCAATACTAATTAAATAATCTTATTAATATATTAGAACTTATAATATATTAATAAACGTTAAGTGTTATTTCTCTTATTTTAGTCTATCCAAATGCATGATGCCATGCCACCCAAATGGACCATGCCGGGTCGGGTCAAGTATATACCAATTATAGTTATGGACTTAGACACTAATCCAACAGTCTCCCACTTGGATAAGTCTAATAACTATTATTGCAAGTACGCCTTCACAACCTGACCAGCAATCGTAGCTCTTAAAAGCTGTTGCCGAACTCTGAACAAATCAATGACGCGTCCATTACATAAGTGATCATATATTCCTCCATTCTAGATATCATATGGACTGAGACATGGATTATAATCATTCTCTCTGTCCATTTGTTGTTTCCTGATTTCCGATTTATGACGACTGACTAATTGAACAAATCAAATCAGTCCGGGCCCGGCCGAGCACTTACGTTTTGTCATCACTAAATCATCGAGGGGCCCACAGATATCGCTTTTATCCCGAAGGTAAAAGGAATGGATAAACTTCGACTCATATGCTTGTACTGACTACTTGTTGAATTATACACAAAGGCACGTTTTATAACATCGAGTTACCAATGCGTTTTCGTGCAATCAATGTATAACCAACTGATAGTCAACAAATCATATCTCTAGGTTTGAAGAATATAAGATATTATCGTCTCATGATTCACTCGTGATAAAATCCATGAAGTGATTCAAATGAGCGTGGGTTGAATCCAATACTCAGAACTTATGAGTACTAATGAATGTTGCAGCAACCATTGCTATGTCTAATGCACATTAGACAAATCATACAAGCCAAATTCATGACAGTCTTGATTCATATCTACTTCCAACATATGACTGACTGTGGATGGTTTGAATAACTTAGTCATTCGGGAAGAATGACCTAGTTATTCTGCACGTCAAAACATGCAAAGTGAAACACAAAAATAATACTAATCATGTATGGCCCAAACACTTTGAGTGTAAATAAAAACACCTTTTATCTAAGCACCATATTGATTACTCATTATTCATGTTTCGATTAATCAACTTAATACCTGAATTGAAACAATAGTCATGCCATGCACCAAGCATATATACTATGTTTACTAATGATCTTTTCTTTTGTGAAATAGATCAATTGAACACGACTTCAACGATGCTAATTTCACAATCCCAATCCCTTTTGTAAATGTAAGAATACCAAACTCTTGCCATTTACTGTAATCTGTTAGACTCTAAACTTATATGCACTGATCCTCTTGTAATGACTATACCCAAAAGTCACAAAGACTTGGCAACAAACATTACAAAGAATTCCAATGGAGATCAATTCCATGGAAACGAAGTCTCAAATTCAAAGTACATTCCTTTGAACATCCTTATTGCATTAAGTTCTCTAATCTTACACAGATTCAAAGAATAACTTCCACCTATGGAAACAATTCCACATTCCCATTTTGACCATCACTTTTGAACAAGAGTTACCTCTTTTCAAAATATGTCAATATGGTCCTTACTCTATAATTCCAATTGTCCATGAGTAACCAATCTTTGGTAAACCTCAAATTGTCCTCGACAATTGCTTAATCATTTTAGTCATATCCAGTTCTAATCCATTTTCCCCTCTTAATGCCCGAAGCATTAGGAAAATTTAGAAAGGATAACTATTATAGCTCATGTAATCGATCCTATACCCGAAGCATATGGGACATGATTCATGCTATAAATTTTTTTTATTTGCCATGTTCTCACAATTCGAACTATGAAGAGGGATGCCGTAATCATAAACGAATTTTGAGAACGCAACATATATATAATTTCCTTATGTTGAACCATTCCAGCATAACATTCATATATATTCTTGACTAAAGTAGATTAAAATCTCAATCTAAGCTTGTAGAATTGGAATGAAGTATAAAATCCTCTCCCTTAATTATAGCAAAACAACTTTTCAAAGCGAATTGAAACTTTTGTTTTCTATAATTAACATTGCTAACTTGCAACATAATCATCATGCTCCCACTAGCATAATGATTATTATCTTACTATCATAACACTTATGCTCCCACTAGCTTTGACATGTACTCAGAAATCAGCTGGACTTTTAGAAATCAATGCTTTATTGACTTTCTTACCAAAGTTCAGATTTCTGATACGCAATTGCTTTGATAAGACTTTATCAAAATCATACGCCTTTCCTTAGATAGCTCACTTGTGTGTCTAAACAATTATGAAGAGGGATGTCGTAATCGTAATGTTTAGACCTTTTGTCATTCTCACAATTGCTATCTACTTAAAATCTACTTAGTGAAAGAGTTTCCTCACCATCATTTTCAAGAATTGGAGAGAAACCTTATGACACTTAGATTTTATGGGGTAAGTGTTCCTATCCATGTGAATTTGTCATAACCATAATCACAAGACAAGGTTAGTGGCAAATCCAAACACATATGGACTGAACTTGTTCAATCTTAATTTCTTGCCACCCGGCAGCACAAGGGCCTACCATTGCTTCCAGGTTGTTATGCAAATAATTGAGAACTCATAGAACTCACAACCATAGTCAACTTTTAACTGGAATAGACACAGAAATAAGAATATGTCAACACGATAGGTTACAAACCTCAAGTCGTGGGCTAGTGATTAATAAAACTCTTGATTAGTTCTTGAAACTATTTCAGGATCTTCTAAACTCCCACTGTCCTCTTGACATATAAGACTCTCTTGCCCAATATTCAAGAGATAGTGCAGATTATTTTACAAACACTTCACACAATTGGCCTTAGTTGGTCTTTGTTTTATCCAAAACATCACAACTTACCAATTTCAAATGTACAAGAGTAAGAAAACATTTTACTCTACATTTGACAAGTGTTTTAAACCTGTCTTAAGATTATGTCACTCATGGCTCAATCTTGGAGTATGACTCTAAGATTTTATTTTGGAATGAAGTATGATTTATCTTTTGATTTAATCATTTCCACAATTCAAGATTCCTCTCCTTAGCTAACAGATACACTAAGATATCCTTAGAGGATCAATTGTGATATGATTTCATAATCACTAAGATAATCATAAAACAAGATACACAAGTACTCTCCCATCTCTTCAGATTGGAGAAACTTTTATCTTTCTGCCTTATTTGATTCTTCTTATTCATTCTGCCATATATTGAAACTTTTCCAATGTTTCAGCTTTACACTTAAACTTGTAAGCATAATCATATTTACTAAACTTTTAGTAAATCATAACGAATAATCTTATCAACCTTTGTGGTGGACCTGACTAGTGCACAACCTAATGTACCCGATTCTTTAGTCCTTCGCTGGACTCACATGCGAATGTGAACAAGGAATTAGTCTTAATTTACCAAAGATGAAAAATCTCGTTCATCACACAATACAACTTGCATGATTCCAAGTTTCTATCCAACTGAAACTTGGGTGATGAGAATCTTTCCTTATTTGATAAATTATGACACTACCACAAACGAAAGAATCAAATTCATTTTTCCAATATTGCTTATCAATGGAAACATATAAACAACAATTTTTCACAAATGCCTTTGTAAGGATACTTAAAATAAATAAAATCAAAACTTTTCTTTTATTTTAAAACTTGCGGAAAAACTTATCCTTACAATGCAAATTCATATGAAAACTTTGTTGTTATCTATTCCTAAGTAATATCTCATAACTCTTATGTAGTGGCTCAAAATTCTGGTCATCGAACCATGTGATCAGAATCAGCACACCTTTTCTTTAAGCTTCCTTTGATTCTTCAAAAACATCAAAATGTAATTACATTACATCATGTATTAAGAATCTCCAAAAGAGACTTAATAGAGTTAGATAATGGAATTTACCTGAAGTAGAGTCAAACTTTTGACTTTACCATCCTTATGGGGTTTCAGGTAAATTCGACAGCTTCGCAACCAATGCCCCTTTCCTTTGGCAATAGGCACATATGGACTCTTTGGGAATGGTACATGGGACTATCTCAGACTTAGCCTTTCTCTTTACCATTTGGTCAACCGAGTTGACTACGGCCGATCCCTTTCCATTGGGAAGAGAAAGTTTTTTCTGGATTTCCAGTGTTACCATTGTCAATGTCCATGAAGTTTTGGAAAGTCGATCTTCTAATCAAATTTGCTTTACCAGTGTTCCAAATCGTTGTTGATTCAGCATCACCAAGCAAATAGATAAGATCATTAAAGGGTCATGTCGTGATCTGTCATCAGGGAGTGACTGAAGAACCAAGTCAACAGCCAGCTACCTCGAGACTTCGACACCCGACTCTCCCGGCTTGTCAATATGTGACTTAATCTCTAAGACCTAAGCACATATAGACTTTGTTTGCCAATAGGGATTGAGTGACTTAGAACTTATCAAGTCTTGAAACTTGTGGGATAGGGAGATTTATTGGAGGAGGTGGAGGAAATGAAGTATGATTTCCAGTCTCACTAATGCACAACAAAGGGATTGATCTTTCACCTTGATTGCCATTTGGGATATCATCTTCATTGGGATAGCTTGTTCCTAAAGATTTGGGAAGACCATAGTTGTCTGAAGGAGACATCTATAAGGGAGAAATTCAAGTTAGTTGATTTAAAGTCCTTAATATAACACCCAATATGAAATATTAAGGCTAGGATCCAACAACCTATTTATAACTAGAAGAGGGATGCTGTAATCCAAGTTATAAAATAGTTGAAGGTAGGTAAATGACGATTTACCAATTTCCACCATGAAAAACAAAATATAATTAAGTTTTAATTGGATTTGAAACTCCTAGATCTTTTGAGATACATTGAACTTTCAATGGCATGTTTTAATCTCGATTGTGCCCTCTCAAGTTTGTGACTGGGATGCCGAGGATCACAAACAAGGTGTGAATAACCATGCAAATTGACTTGGTATCCTTAACTTTATCACCTAATCGATGTGCCGGTTAGCCACACAGCTCCACCGATCTATAATAAGGTCAAGTTACCCTTTGCCACTCTTACTAGTCCTTATTAGCGTGCCGGTTAGCCACACACGCTCCACTAATCGACTTGGTAAGGTACAAAGTGTAATTTCATGGGTTAGCACCTATTTCACATTTTCCTAAGTAACTAAGATTGGGAATTTATAAGTGTTTAGTTACTTAGTATTTTTCATTATACTTTTAATGAAGGGATAATTATAGTCCTTTCCTACCCGTTCGGCTAACGACCCTCCACCAATCAAGGAAGCGGTGGGTGAGAGTGGACACCCATTAAACTGCCATTTTATAGGCAGTAACCTTATACCCCCCTTATAAACCGGCTTCGTGAATGAGGCCTACTAATGGTAAGATTGACTTTATCTTATACATATCTATATAATTAAAATTATAATAATAGTATAAGGGTGTATTTTAAACATTTAAAATACTTGGTGGTTTAATCTATTAATTAAACTATACTCTTAATTTAATTAAACTTAAACCATGTCTTTATGGAATTATTAACTCTTTTAATTAAACACTTTAATTAATTTAATGAAGTCCATAAAGTTTGAATTTTAACTTTTGAAATTGTATAGTTTGGAACTAAAGCATTAATGTGTGTGAGACTTTACAAAATCCAAAACTTGAGGGCAAGTTTTGAAACTATTCAAAACCTTTCATTTCATAACTTATGAGTTAATGGTTCATTAAAATGAAGACTCTTCATTTTTATGTAACCTCTTATTCTTTAATAACACTTTTAAAGAAGTGACTCTTAAACATCCACAACTTGAAGACAAGTTATGGAGTCATAAAATAAGTAAATGAAAAAGACTCTTCATTTTTATATAACCAATGACACTTTTATGATTTTTAAGATTCATAAATATGACTTTTCATATAACTTGAGGACAATTTACAAAAACATATTTTATTAACTTCTTTTAGATCAATATGGATTGAAAACAAATAACACATAATTTTTTTCATTAATCTAAATCAAATCATAAACAAGGTAACACAAAAAACTTTTGGTAATCCATAACTTGAGGACAAGTTATGGACTCCATACAATTTCATTGAGATCAAGAATTATACTAACAAACAATTTGCACATAATTCCTATGATCTACCAAAACTCATAAGCATGAACATTCATAATCAACATTTTTCAAGAATTACATAAACATATCTAAACTTGAAACTTTGATTATAGCATTGAAATTGGTTTAACAAAATCATTACCACATTAAAAATAGGTTTTATAAGTCCAAAACAGTCAAAGGTAATGATTCTAGACCAATTCCAGCACCAAAACTCGAAGATATGCTGTTTGGGGTTCCAACTCGTCGAGGGCAAGAACAAACTCGGCGAGTTGGATGAGTTTACACTTGGACTCGTCGAGTCCCTTCATGGACTCGGCGAGCCTGCTGTGCAGACAGCACCAAAATTTGATTTTCAGCCAATTTGCATGAAGTATAAGTGAAAACAAGCCTAGTCTCTGATACCACTGTTGGGTTTTGAGCATTCTAACACTCCTATGGTGTACATGCAACCCTAAATACCTTGGATCTATGTTTTCTCTATTATACATGCAAATATCAATTTTCCAAGGTATTGTTCTAACTAGCATAATATAAAGTACACATAATATAAATTCTAGTAAAATTACATACCTCTTGTTTGGTGCTTGATTCCATGGAGCTCAAGAGCCTAGTGCCCCAAATATGACACCTGAAATGGTTCACACAACACCATGAACATTTGGAATAACTTGAGAGAAAATGCACACTTCATGAAATCGGCTTGCCCTCTACTTGTTTCTCTAGTGGCCGATTTTTGCACAAAATAAGATGCTTATATAGTTGTTACAATTAGGGTAAACCCTAATTGTCATGGCTTTTCATTTCCTTGGATCCATGGGTTGAAATACACCATGGAGCATCCATGGAGCATCCTATGGGTTTTAGCCCAACTTGATAATCCATGGAGCATTAGCCCACTATATAAGTATGGATGATTTACACAATCAACCCATATATTTAATTAGTTTTCCTTTAATCACTTAATTAATTCTAGTTTTATTCTTGATGAATACTAATTAAATAATCTTATTAATATATTAGAAATTATAATATATTAATAAACCTTAAGTGTTATTTCTCTCATTTTAGTCTATCCAAATGCATGATGCCATGCAACCCAAATGGACCATGCCGGGTCGGGTCAAGTATATACCAATTATAGTTATGGACTTAGACACTACTCCAACACTCTGTGCAGTCTGAAGCCTGCTCCTGACCTGCTGAATTCTTTCTATCGTCTTGAGCACCACTTCGGTGCTCCCCATGACCCTCTGGCCAACCTCACCCCAACATATCGGGGTCCTACACTTCCTCCCGTATAACATCTCAAAGGGAGGACGATCGATACTCGCGTGGTAGCTGTTGTTTTAGGAGAATTCAGCCAATTGGAGGTAAGTATCTCAGCTACCACCGAAATCTAGCACACACGCCCGCAGCATATCTTCCAAAGTCTGGATGGTCCGCTCACTCTGACCATCCGTCTGCGGGTGAAATGCGGTGCTAAAGTGCAGACGAGTACCCAACTCGTCGTGGAATTTCTTCCAGAACCTGGAAGTAAACCGCACAGCCCTGTCGGAAATCACGGAGACTGGCACTCCATACCGAGCCACCACCTCTCGAATATAAATGTCGGCCAGCTTCTCGGCCGATATACTCTCCTGGATCGGTATAAAATGGGCGCTCTTGGTCAACCAATCCACAATGACCCATATGGAATCCACTCCCCGCGCGGTCCTGGGAAGTTTGGTGATGAAGTCCATGGTAATATCTTCCCATTTCCACATAGGAATATCCAGCGGCTGCATCTTGCCATGTGGCCTCTGGTGCTCGGCTTGGACCTTCCTGCAGGTCAAGCACCGCTCCACATACCATGCTACGTCCCGCTTCATGCCGGGCCACCAATAGTCAAAACGAAGATCCCTATACATCTTCGTCGCCCCGGGATGAATAGAAAACCTGGATTTGTGCGTCTCCTCCATCAATATCTGACGCCCGCCTCCATGATAAGGGACCCACACCCTACGGTGAAGGGTCAACAACCCTTGGCTATCATAGGCGAAGGAGGAAACCTGACCCACAATATGCTCGCTCTTCCGGTGTTCCTCCTTCATCGCCTCCTGTTGGGCCTCTCGGATCCGCTCCAACAGCGGAGCCATCACGGTCATCCTCATACAAATACCCCTAATCGGTGCTGCCTTGCGGCTAAGCGCGTCAGCCACAACATTGGCCTTCCCCGGATGGTAGAGGATCTCGCAATCATAATCCTTCACCACATCAAGCCACCGGTGCTGCCTCATATTCAGATTCGGCTGGTCCATGAGATGCCTCAGGCTCTTGTGGTCCGTGTAGATGGTACAACGAACCCCATAGAGGTAATGACACCAAATCTTGAGGGCAAAAACAACAGCCCCCAGCTCCAAATCATGCGTCGGATAATTCGCCTCGTGAGGTTTCAGTTGCCTCGAAGCGTAAGCAATAACATGTCCTCTCTGCATCAAAACTGCGCCCAAACCCAAGATGGACGCGTCGCAGTATACGACAAAATCCTTCATGCCCTCTGGCAGGGCTAAGATTGGCGCCTCGCACAATCTTCGTCTCAATGTCTCAAATGCAACCTGCTGATCAAGCCCCCAGCGAAAGACCACGGCTTTCCTCGTCAGCCTGGTCAGGGGTACGACTATCTTGGAGAAATCCTGGATGAATCTCCGATAATAGCCGGCTAATCCTAGGAAACTCCGAATCTCAGATGGAGACCTCGGAACCTCCCATCTCATCACAGCCTCCACTTTGGCCGGGTCAACCGATATCCCGTTCTGGTTGACAAGGTGCCCAAGAAACTGCACCTCACGCAACCAGAACTCACACTTGGAGAACTTAGCGTACAAGTTCTCCCTCCTCAAAGTATCTAGAACCTCCCGCAAGTGTTCCTCATGCTGCTCTTGCGTCTTGGAATAAACCAAGATGTCATCAATGAAAACTATCACGGACCGATCCAACATCGGTCTGCACACGCGGTTCATGAGATCCATGAACGCGGCGGGAGCATTGGTGAGCCCGAAAGGCATCACCACGAACTCATAGTGACCATAACGCGTATGAAAGGAAGTCTTCTGTACATCCTCCTCTCTAACCCTTATCTGATGATAACCTGAACGCAAATCAATCTTGGAGAACCAAGATGCTCCCTGTAGCTGGTCAAATAGGTCATCGATCCTCGGGAGTGGGTAACGGTTCTTCACCGTTACCTTATTCAGCTCCTGATAATCTATACACATCCGATGCGACCCGTCCTTCTTCTTTACAAACAAAATCGGGACTCCCCAGGGCGAACTGCTCGGTCTAATGAATCCCTTGTCTAACAGCTCCTGCAGCTGTGTAGACAATTCCTGCATCTCAGCAGGAGCCAACCGATACGGTGCCTTGGCTATCGGAGCCGCACCAGGGACTAGGTCGATCCTGAACTCCACCTGCCTCTCCGCAGGTATCCCGGGCAACTCCTCGGGGAATACATCCACAAACTCTCGCACTACTGGCACATCACCCGCCGTCGCCCCTCCCGCCTCCCGGGTGTCCATAACATAGGCGACGTATCCTGCGCACCCCTGCTGAAGGTAGCGCCTAGCCCTCGTTGCCGAACATAAAGCTAGTCCTCGCTGTGGCCTCTCGCCCTCAATCACCAGCTCTCCCCCACCTGGGGTCCTGATCCGAACCAACTGATGCGCGCAGTCAATCACTACCCCATTGGGGCTTAGCCAATCCATACCAATAATAACCTTGTTCCCCCTCAACGGTATGGGAACCAAATCCACTAGATAACGCTCTTCGAACAACCTCAAAACACAATCCCGGAAGACCTCTAATGCTCGCACAGACCGGTCGTCCGCAATCTCGACCTCTAGAGGGCAATCCAACATGCCCGAGGACTTAGGAAACTTCTTGCTAAGCGCAAGAGAAACTAACGATCGGGTAGCGCCCGAATCAAACAACACCTGAACTGGGATGCCGTTCACATGGAACGATCCTAAACATATATATACAGAGCATATATCAATATCATAAGCATCATATGTGTTGGATTAATGTCTAAGTCCATAACTATAATTGGTAAGACTTGACTCGACCCGGCATGGTCCATTTGGGTTGCATGGCATCATGCATTTAGATAGACTATAATGAGAGAAATAACACTTAAGGTTGGTTAATATATTATAAGTTCTAATATATTAATAAGGTTATTTAATTAGTATTGATCAAGAATTAATTTGGAATTAATTAAGTGATCAAAAGGAGACTAATTAAATATATGGGTTGATTGTGTAAATCATTCATTCTTATATATGTGGGCTTGTGATCCAAGATTCCTTATGTTGGACTAAGTCCATGGGGTGACCCATGGATACTCCATGGAGGTTAAAATCCATAGAGCATAAGGAATGGGTAAAGTTATGAGTTACATGGTGTAACCCTAATAGCCACCATATAAAAGAATCCCATGGCTCAAGAAATCGTGCACTAATGTGTGAGTGTGAGGGCTAGACGATTTCAAGGAGTGTTCAAGTTTCTCTCAAGTTATTCCAAGTGTATTTGGTGTTGTGTGAACCATTTGAGGTGTCACACTTGGGGCACTAGGCACTCAAGCTTCATGAAGACATTCTACATCAAAGAGGTATGTATTCTATCTTGTTATATTTATTATTTTGTATGCTAGATTAGGATAATACCTTGGATGTTCATAATTGTATGTATAATAGAGAAAACATAGATCCAACGTATTTAGGGTTGCATGTACACTTAGGAGTGTTAGAATGCTCATAACCCATCAGTGGTATCAGAGCCTAGGCTTGTTTTCTTGTTATACTTGCAAAAGTAGCTGAAAAATCGAGTTGGATGCATATATTCGATTGTTTTGGCTGGAATTGGACTAGGAACATTACCCTAAGATGTTTTTGGACTTATAAACTTGTTTTTGATGTGGTAATGTTCATGCTAATCCAATTTCTAAGATACTTGTCATAATTTCAAGATTTGTATTAGTTTGTATGTTCATGCTAATTTCTTGAAGATTGATGATTTGAATTATCTTGTTCTTATGAGGTTCTTAGATTAATAGAAAAGTTGTGTGAAATAGTTGTTTTCAATCCATTTTAATCTAAGAGTTGATTCCAAAGTGTGTTTTTGTAACTTGTCCTCAAGTTATATGAAAAGTCACATTTAAGAATCATAAAACTCATAAAAGTTGGCAAAGGTTACAAAATGAAGAGTCTAGTTCTAATTAAATGGTTTTATGACTCCATAACTTGTCCTCGAGTTATGGAGGTTCAAGAGTCTCTTCATTAAATTAAAAAAAAGTGTAACCTTAATTAGTTCCATAAGTTACAATAAAAAAAAAGTTATTTTTTTTATTAATTAGTTTAAAGTCTTCCATAACTTGTCCTCAAGTTATGGAACTTGAAGAGTTTTTTTTTTTTAATTAAAACTACTTTAAACTCATAAGTTATGGAATTAATTAGTTTTGAACAGTTTCAAAACTTGCCCTCAAGTTTTGGAATTTGAAAAGTTTTCACTTATGAATACTTTAATTCCAAGTTAGCCCTTAGAATTTTAAAAGTTAAAATTCAACCCTTATACTTTATAATATTATAAGTTAATAATATTTATATACATGTATAAGAGTAAAGTCAGTCTTACCATTAGTAGGCCTCATTCACGAAGCCGGACTATAAGGGGGGTATAAGGTTACTGCCTATAAAATGGCAGTTTAATGAGTGTCCACTCTCACCCACCGCTTCCTTGACTGGTGGAGGGTCGTTAGCCGAACGGGTAGGACAAGGACTATAATTCTTCTTTCATTAAAAGTATTAATGATAAATACCAACTAACTAAACTCTTATTAATACCCAATCTTAGTTACTTAGGAAAATGTGAATTTGGTGCTAACCCATGAAATTACACTTTGCACTTTGCTTAAGTCGTTAGTGGAGCGTGTGTGGTTAACCCGGCACACTAACCTGGACTTCACAAGGTAGGCAAAGGGTAACTTAATATTTATCATAGTATCGGTGGAGCGTGTGTGGTTAACCGGCACACTGATTAAGGGGTAAATATTAAGGGTACCAAGTATATTTGCATGGTTATTCACACCTTGTTTTGTGATCCTCGGCATCCCAGTCACTAAACCTGAAGGGCACACTCGAGATTGAAACATGCCTTTGAACAGTTCAATGAATCTCAAAGATCTAGGACTTTCAAATCCAATTAAAACCTAATAAATTATTTCATTTTTCATGGTGGAAATTGGTGAATCGTCATTCACCTACCTTCAAATATTTTATAGCTTGGATTACGGCATTCCCCTTTTAAGTTATAAAATAGTTTGTTGGGTCCTAGCCTTAATATTTCATATTGGGTGTCATATTAAGGACTTTAAATCAACTATCTTGAATATCTCCCAAAAAGATGTCTGGTCTAGACATTTATGATCTTCCCAAATCTCTTGAAACAAGCTTTCCTAAATGAAGATGATGTCCCATGGATATCATACTTCTTTCACCTCCTCCAATTATTCTCCCTAACCCACAAGTTCCTAAAAAGTTTAAGGTCACTCAAGCCCTATTGGCAAGGCAAGGTCTAGGTGTGATCATATCTTGGAGATGTAGTCACATATTGACAAGCCGGGAGAGTTGGGTGTCAAAGTCTTGAGAAAGTTGGTGGCTCAACTACTTTCTAAGTCACATAGTGAGTTCTTTTGGGAATCCTATGAAACAGACTAAGACAAGACCCTTAATGATCTTATCTATTTGCTAAGATCAACTTCCTAAAACGCTATGGACATTGACAATGATGACATTGGATATCCAGTAAAGCTCTCTCTTCCCAATGGAAAGGGATCGGCCATAGTCAACTCGATTGACCCAATGGTAAAGAGAGAGGCGAAGTCTGAGATAGTCCCATTATCAAGGGTCCATAGGTAACTATTGCCAAAGGAAGGGGCATTGGTTACGAAGCTGCCAAATTTACCTAAGGATGTTAAAGTCAATAAGTTTGGCTCTACTTCAGGTAAAGTCCATTGTCTAACTCTATTAAGTACATGCTGATTCTGATCGCGAAGATGGATTTCAATCGCATGGTTCGGTGATCAGAATTTTGGGCTATTACTTAGGAGTTATGATATTTATATTGCTTAGGAATAGATAACAACAAGGTTTTCATATGGATTGTAAGGATAAGTTTTTCCGCAAAGTTTTAAAATAAAAGAAAAAGGTTTTGATTTTATTTATTTTAAGTATCCTTACAATGGCATTTGTGAAAAGTTGTTGCTTATAAGATTCCATTGATAGCAATATTGGAAAAATGGATTTGATTCTTTCGGTTGTGGTAGTGTCTAATATTACCAAATAAGGAAAGATTCTCATCACCCAAGGTTCAATTGGACCGAAACATGGAATCATGCAAGTTGTATAGTATGATGAATGAGAACTTTCAGCTTGGAAAATTAAGACTAATTCCTTATGTGAATAAGGAAAGGACTAAGGGATCGAGTACATATTCTTGTGCACTGGTCAAGTCCACCACAAAAGATCAAGAAGACTATTCGTCATGATTTACTTAAGTTCAGTAAATATGGTTATACTTATAAGTTTAAGTATAAGTCTGTAGCATTGGAGAAGTTTCAATGTGAGACAGAACGAATAAGAAGAATCAAAGTATGGCAGAAAGATAAAAGTTTCTCAAATCTGAAAAGATGGGAGAGTACTTTAGTATCATGTTTATGATCATCTTAATGATTAAGATACCATATCACAATTGGTCCTCTAAAGTCATCTTAGTGCATTCTTATGACTAAGAAGAGGAGTCATGAATTGTTGAAATGGTTAAATCAAAAAGATGAGTCATACTTCGTTCCAAAACAATTCTTAGAGTCATACTCCAAGATTGTAACTTGAGTGACATATCTTAAAGAGGGTTTGTTAACACTAGTCAAATGTAAGAGCAAAAGGTTATCTACTCTTGTACATTTGAAATTGGTAAGTTGTGATGTTTTGGATAAAACAGAGACCAACTTAGGCCAATTGTGTAAAGTGTTAGTCTTGATAAAGAATCCGCACTATCTCTTGAATATTTGACAAGGGAGTCTTATATGTCAAGGGGACAGTGGATTTGTCATTAACCTTGTCTTGTGGCAAGAATTTAAGATTGCACAAGTTTAATCAATATGAGTTTGGATTTGTCATTAACCTTGTCTTGTGATTATGGTTTTGACAAAATCACATGGATAAGAACACATACACTATTAAATCTAAGTGTCATAAGGTTTCTCTCCGATTCATGAAAATGATGGTGAGGAAACACTTTCACTAAGTAGATTTTAGCTAGATAGCAATTGTGATATTTGCATTCTCAAAGTCGTTAGTGGAGCGTGTGTGGTTTACCGGCACACTAACATGGACTTGTGAGAAGTGGCAAAGGTCTAAACAATTGAGACTATGATTACGGCATCACTTTTCATAGTTCTAAAATTGTTTAGACACACATGTGAGCTATCTAAGAGAGGTGTATGATTTTGATAAAGTTTTATCAAAACAATCTAGTATCAGAAATCTGAACTTTCGTAAGAAAGTCAGCTGATTTCTGAGTACATGTCAAAGTTAGTGGGAGCATAAGTGTTATGCTAATAATCATCATGTTAGTGGGAGCATGATAATTATGACAAAGGTTGCAAGTTAGCAATGTTAATTATAGAAAACAAAAGTTTCAATTCGTGAGGTTGCAGGGGTTGAAAAAGTTGTTTTGCTATAATTAAGGGAGAGGAAATTATACTTCATTTCAATTCTAAAAGCTTAGATTGAGATTTTAATCGTATTTAATCAAGGATATATATATGAATTTCATGTTGGAATGGCTCAACATAAGGAAATTCTATATATGGGTCCATTATTTGCGTTCTAAAATTTGATTATGATTACGGCATCCCTTTTCATAATCTGAATTTTGAGAACTTGGCAAATTGAAATGGAAATATTATAGCAAAAGACTGGTTTAGTCTTTCTGTGAGACATCATGAATCGTGTCCCATATGCTTCAGATATAGGATCGATTACATGCGCTATATTCATCCTTTCTAAAATTTTCCAAATGCCTGGGGCATTATGAAGGGAAAAGGTCTAGAATTGGATATGACTAAAATGATTAAGCAATTGTCGAGGACAATCTAAGGTTTACCAAAGATTGGTTGCTCAAGGACAGTTGGAAGTATAATGTTAATTCTAGAAGGACCATATTGACATAATTTGTAAGGAGGCAACTCTTGTTCTGAAGTGATAGTCAAAATGGAATATGGAAATGTTTCAAAGTTAGAAATTATTCAATCTGTGTAAGATTAGGAAACTTAATGAAAGAAGGATGTTTCCAAGGAGCTGATCTCCTTTGGAATGCTCTGTAATGATTGTTGTCAAGTCTTTCTGACTTCGTGCATAATCATTAAGAGGATCAATGCATATAAGTTTAGAATCTAACAGATTTCAGTAAATGGCATGAATTTGGAATTCTTGCATTTGCAGTAAGGATTTGGGACTGTGAAAAGAGGATCATTGGAGTGATGTTCAATTGATCTATTTTACAAAGTAAAGATCATAGACAAACATAGTATGCATACTTGGTGTATGGCATGACTAGTGTTTAGAAAACATTGTGTACATGCTTGGAGCATGGGACAACTATTGTTTTAAATTCAAGTATAAAGTTGATAAAACCGAAATAATGAATAATGAGTAATCAGTATGGTGATAAATAAAAGTGTTTATTTATATTCATAGGGTTTGATACCATATTTGATTCATTTATTCTTGTGTTTCACTTTACATGTTTTGACTTCCAGAATAACTAAGTCTCTCTTCCTGAATGATTAAGTTATTCAAACCATCCACAGTCGGTCATATGTTGGAAGTAGATATGAATCAAGACTGTCATGGGTTGGTTTGTAGAGGTCCAAGTTGGTGGACAAAGTGGTGCTACAACACTCATGAGTGCTCATAAGTTCTGAGTATTGGATTCAACCCGCGCTCATTTGAATCACTTCATGGATTTTATCACGGGTGATCATGAGACGATAATATCTTATATTCTTCAAACCTAGAGATATGATTTGTTACTATGAGTTGGTTATACATTGATTGCACGAAAACGCATTGGTAACTCGATGTTATAAAACGTGCCTTTGTGTATGATTCAACAAGTAGTAGAACAAGCCATATGAGTCGAAGTTTATCCATTCCTTTTACCTTCGGGATAAAAGCGATATATGTGGGCCCCTCGATGATTTAAAGATGATACATGTGGGTGCTTGGCCAAGCCAGGACTGATTTGATTTATTCAATCAGTCAGTCATCATGAATCGGAAATCGGGAAACAACAAATGGACAGAGAGAATGATTGGTAATCCATGTCTCAGTCCATATGATATCTAGAATGGAGGAATATATGATCCCTTATCTAATGGACAAGTCATTGATAAAGGTCAGAGTTCATCGACAAGGTCAGAGTTCGACAGAAGCTTTTGAGAGCTACGATTGTTGATCGGTTCCTGAAGTCATACGCAATAATAGTTTTAGACTTATCCAAGTGGGAGACTGTTGGATTAATGTCTAAGTCCATAACTATAATTGGTAAGACTTGACCCGACCCGGCATGGTCCATTTGGGTTGCATGGCATCATGCATTTGGATAGACTATAATGAGAGAAATAACACTTAAGGTTGGTTAGTATATTATAAGTTCTAATGTATTAATAAGGTTATTTAATTAGTATTGATCAAGAATTAATTTGGAATTAATTAAGTGATCAAAAGGAGACTAATTAAATATATGGGTTGATTGTGTAAATCGTTCATTCTTATATATGTGGGCTTGTGATCCAAGATTCCTTATGTTGGACTAAGTCCGTGGGGTGACCCATGGATACTCCATGGAGGTTAAAATCCATGGAGCATAAGGAATGGGTAAAGTTATGAGTTACATGGTGTAACCCTAATAGCCACCATATAAAAGAATCCCATGGCTCAAGAAATCGTACACTTATGTGTGAGTGTGAGGGCTAGACGATTTCAAGGAGTGTTCAAGTTTCTCTCAAGTTATTCCAAGTGTATTTGGTGTTGTGTGAACCATTTGAGGTGTCACACTTGGGGCACTAGGCACTCAAGCTTCATGAAGACATTCTACATCAAAGAGGTATGTATTCTATCTTGTTATATTTATTATTTTGTATGCTAGATTAGGATAATACCTTGGATGTTCATAATTGTATGTATAATAGAGAAAACATAGATCCAAGGTATTTAGGGTTGCATGTACACTTAGGAGTGTTAGAATGCTCATAACCCATTAATATGAATAAATCAGGGAGAAAGAATCATACCCGTCACCACATCGGGTGCGGCGCGTGCCTCCTCGGTAGTCAACTGGAAGGCCCGGCTCCTCACCACTAGAGCCTCTGACTTGCCCTGCCGGCTATCCGTAATCTGCAGGGTCGCTAGAGTTGGCGCCTTCACTAGCGCTGCTGCTGTCAACTAAGGGCAATTGGCCTTCTTATGGCCCCTCTGGTTGCAGTGGAAACACAGCAACTCTGATGTCTGAATAGTGGGGTGCAGGAGCGGTACAGTCCTTGCTGAAATGCCCCAACTTGCTGCACTTATAGCAGCCCGACGATCCCAACCTGCGCGCTCCCTCATGCGACTTGCCGCATTTCCTGCAGCGGCCTCGGCCCTGCTGGCCTTTTGGCCCAGCGTCTGATCCCTTGGGCATCTTCCCCGAAGCCCCAGTCACTTGTCCCTCCTCGGCCTTCCTCTTCCGGACGTGCTCTAGGTCAATTTCCCTCTCCCTTGCCCTGGCAATCATGGAATCCAGGGTAGGGCAAGCTGAAAAACTGACATGCTCTCGGATGTCGGCTCGCATCATGTCATGGTAGCGAGTCCTCCTTATATCCTCGTCTCCCGCATACTGGGGCACCAGCAACGCCCTCTCCCAGAACTTGGCAGTGATCTCCGCCACTGTCTCAGTTGTCTGTCTCATATCCAGGAACTCCTGGGCCAACTGCTGGAGCTCCACCGCAGGCGCGAACTCAGCTCTGAACCAGGTCGCAAAATCCGGCCATGTCATAGCCTCAATAGCCGAGGCTCCCAGAGACTCACCAACCGACTCCCACCAATCCCTGGCCCGGTCCCTCAAGCATCCTGCTGCATATCGCACCTTCGACCCCTCGGGGCAGAAGCTAGTCAACTGTGCAGACTCAATGTCTGCAATCCATCGTCTGGCAGCAATGGGGTCCTTCGCCCCATGGAAATCCGGCACACAACTGCCCCTGAAGTCCTTAAAGGACAGTGTGTGTGATCCTGACTGGCTAGTCGCCATGTCACTCCTGAATGCCCTGAGGCGATCTTCCATCAGCTCGATGATCCCTTCCTTGATCGACCCAAAGATGACCGGGGTCGCATCAACGATGCCTCTAGTGATCTCGGACGCCATGAACTCGCGTAGCCTCTCATCCACTGGTTTGGAACCTGAACCCGAACCCGATCCCCCTCCTGAACTGCCAACTGTTGGCCTCGGACGTAGTACCACCATTCTGCAATACATAATGACAACCATCAGTGATACTGATACCTCTAGAGGGATCACATCTATCACAAGTTTCCTGGTCTCATCTCAGCCTTCCTCGACTCAAGTACGGATCCTCTGCTTTCAGTAGTACGGGCCCATACTACCTTCTACATCTATCCGTACTTTCCTCAAGAACTGCCTCGACTCCACCAAGTCCGTTCTACTACTACTGATCTCTGCTACTCTCATCCTAGGCTTGCCCTAGGGTACCTCTAACTCCACCCAAACCAGTCCTCAGCTGCTGAAGGCCTCTTTGCAACGCCAATTATCCACTATATGGATACAATCACATGCCACGAGGCTCAGATAATCCTTCGAGTAAGGGACTCATCCCTACAACGGTTAGGACTCAAACAAGAGCTACGCAATAGGGTCAAATCCAACACTCTGAGATTGTTCAACCCTGATTACATGTGACCTAACGTACCCACCTAATAGCTAACTCCCATCACACCGAGTCCCACAAAGCACAAAGCACGCAGCATTCAGACAAAAAGGAAACAAGCTCGAGCAATTCTATCCACATAACAAGAATCTGTACTAGCATGCGATATAAGCTCATATAATCAGGCATAACCTAAACAGGCTATCCTATCTCTGTCTAATCAACACTATCATGCAGCTCAAAAGCACATATAATAGGCACATAAGGCATCCTTCCTAGATCCTTAGTCCTAATCTAGCATGTTGTTCTACTGAAACTAATAATCATAACATAAACTTGTATGGGTACTTTGGGGGAAAACTTACTTGAGCTCGGCCGGTCGCGCACATCACACACCTTGTTCTTTCTTAACACTTTTTAACTTAGCTTTTAGAAAACCATTTTCCTTGTAAAAATCTTTTAATCCCTCGGTCTGAGTCCAGACATCCCCGAGGGTGTGTCTGAATCCCTCAAACCAGGGCTCTGATACCAACTTGTAACATCCCAAATTTCGAGTCCAATAATTTCATTTTTAATTAATTGATTTATAAAACTTCCATAAGAAAACATACTGAAGACATATCGTTTCATAAAACTAATATCTCATGTCTGAAAACCAAACCACAAATATAACAACGTCAGAGTACAATCCCAAGAATCTCGTAATGCGGAAATCCAACGTGTGTGTATGATGTACAGCTACCGCGCCAGCTCCTTCTTCTTCACTGAAGAGGTACCTGAAACAAAACTGAAAACTGTAAGCACGAAGCTTAATGAGTTCCCCCATCGTACTGCATACCATACAATCACATAACATACATATACTGTCAGGCATATATGGGTGCCCAACCTACCCCTTCGGTCCTCTCGACCGGATACTACCTAGCATATCTGGGTGCTGGCCTCCCCTTCGGTCCTCTCGACCGGATACTGCCTAGCATACCTGGGTGCTGGCCTCCCCTTCGGTCCTCTCGACCGGATACTGGGGACTATTTCACCCCTCTACTACTACCACATAACATGTAACACATAATCATATTCTATCTAGCATGACTGGGTATGACTACCCCCTTCGGCCCTATCGACCAGAAATCTTGGGGACTATCTCCCCTACTGCTACTAGCATATAACATCATATCATACTAGCACATAACATATCAGGTAGTAGCAAACCTAGATGAATGTCACAAAGACAATCATCTAACATACGACTCCTACTGGTGGGCCGGCATTGGTGCCTTAGACCCACTTCTACTGGAAAGTAACTCACCTTGTAAGGCTGACTGCTAAAAAGCTGATCGGCAGATGTCTGACTGCTGCTCCGGTGATCCTCCGGCTATAAATCCATAAAAAACTTAATCAGACACTGATAACTACTCTTAGGGTAAAATGACTATTTTACCCCTGACCAAGTCAAAGTCAAAGTCAACTTCCGTTTGACCTGACGCGTCGAGTTGGGCCTCTAACTCGTCGAGTCCCTATCCTTTCATTTGTCCTTCTTTACGCCCCTACTCGTCGAGTTTAGCAACGACTCGAAGAGTTCTCCTTCTAAAACATCTTCGAATGAATCTTCATCCGACTCGCCGAGTTGTAAGAACAACTCGTCGAGTGCATCCCCATCCTATGAACAAGTCTGCCCTTGACTCGCCGAGTTGTATGAACAACTCATCGAGTCCTATGATTTCCAAGTCTATGGCTAAGTCTAATGCGTTGGGTCACTCCCCCGGACCCTCCAAGACCACTCTAACACTCACTGGGTTCCTTTGAACCACAACAGAAAAGGGAAGTCAAGTCATGGACTCGCCGAGTCCAAGAACGACTCGCCGAGTCGAGAATGACCAAGTCTCATTTCTCGATTTATGATGTACAGCACTTGACATAGATATAGCACGTAAAGTTACAAACTTTACATGAATGCATGGGACTATGAGCTCAAAAGGCCCTAAATGAGACTCTTAAGATGCATGGGGCTCTCTAAGGCTCCAAAATCAATCCCTTTCTTCCTTGTAACCCCTCAAGGACCTTGGATCTGAAGTCTTAGCCCCCAACCATGCTTGCACTCATGATTGGTCACCAAGAATGGCTCCTAAATGCCCTAAATCACCCCAAAAAGGGATCTAAAACATGAAAGAGCAAGGTATCAGCTTTATACCTCTAAAGAACTGCAGAGGGTGCACAAACTCGAACTCCTCTGGCCTCCTCTTGGTTCCTCAAGCCTTTCTCTTCCTTCTTATGTTCCAAAATCACCAAAAACCACCACAAAGGCCTTAGATCTTTACACAAACGATTAGGGTTTGATATGCAGAGTTCTGAGAGCAATAGGGACGAAGGGAGGCTGAATGAGATGCTTAAATAGGGTGCAATCCCTTAGATTAGGGCTTTGTCCAGTCAGGGCCTACTCGTCGAGTCTGGCCGCCGACTCGTCGAGTAGGTCATTAAACTCCCAAGTCCAAGTCGCTCCTACTCGTCGAGTTGGCCATCAACTCACCGAGTTCTAGGCCAAAAAAAATGAATAATACTTGAATGAAATTCATACCGGGAACCGGGTGCTACACCTTGAGTGTGTTTCTTGATGGATAAAGAGGTGAAGATGAAAGATTTCAATATAAGAACACTTGAAGAACACTTGAAGATTTAAATATCTTATGGATATTAACACATATTAGTGTCTGTAATTGTAACAAAACGAGTATATATATGTATAAAATCATTAGATTACTAAGGAAAAACTTACCAAAAGACCAGGAACCAACTTATGGAGATTAATCTTGAGAGAATGAACTTGCTCTTGAAGAAAGAGATGAACAAATGAAGAAGATGGGACGAGGGGGAGGGGTTTTGGCTGAAAATAAAGGGGAGAGAGGGAGGGTGAGGGGGGTACGGGGGGAGAGTATGGCATGGTGTCTTGAATGAAATATTCAAGTATGTCTCTTCCAATTTAATAATAATTCTTTATAAAAGTGTAATAATCATATAAAACAAAAGTTGCTTCCTTAATTTATTTTTATAAAAAGAATGGGTAATTTTTATAAAAGTTGGTGATTTTTATTAAAAAAAATGTGGTAAAAAGGATGTATATTTACTTAATTTGGATCATTTAAATTCAAGTTCTTATAAAACTAATTATTATCAAAAATAATTACACGTTAGACGAAAATTAAGATGATTCCTAATTCTTTTCGTTAACGTTTGAGTGTTTAAGCCGGGTAAAGAATTTATCGCATTTGGTGACGAATTCACCAAAAATCTGAATATGTAACCTTTGTTTTGAATTTGTCATGTACTATAAGGTTTATGAACTCTACTACATTGTGTTATGAATATTATTTATACCTAAATAATATATAATTGAATTATCGAATTTTTACGTTACTAACCCTAATTAGGGTTTATATTCAATAATTTGTAAAAAGAGAGGTACTTTGAATTATAACCTGCCAATAGTACATTAGTAATATTAGGGAATATCACATTTCTCCTAAAATTCTAATATAAGTTGAGTTGACCTAGTTGACTTTTGTTGACTTTGTTTGACCAAAATTGGCAGTTTTCACATTTTAATCCTTGAGTTATGTTAAATTTGCAAGTTAGTACCCAGTGGCAATTTTGTAAATCCAAAGTTCTTTGGAGTACGCGGGGCGTACACCCTTGTACGTGGGGTGCACTCCGAAGCGCCTTAGAATGCAGAGCGTACGCAGCCAGGGTGCAAACCCTAAATTATATGGTATGTGTAACAACTCGTTACTTTCCAAGTCAACAAAAGTCAAATTCGATAAAATTTGAGTCTTTATCTATTTCGTTAAGTTTGTAAAGATTACAAAATAATTTAGATTATATAAATAAAGTTTATATAATTTTGCGGAATCAAAAACACTCGAAAAACCAATTTTTCCCTCGAAACCGCAAACATCGTGACAACAAACTGTTTGCGGCCGAAAACCCAACCTTATATATAAGTTTCATCCGAAAACTTAGTCATTTTCTCACTTTTTCACTCGAAAACACTCCCAATTCTCGCTCAAGTATCATCCAAGAACAATCATATATTCAAGAACAATCCTTTGAATCTTTATAGTTTTCACCAAGAACAACCTTCAAATCTTCAAGTGACCGAAAACAGCTCAGGACCGCAAACTCCTTGGAACCGAAAACCCTCCAACACTTGTGCAATTTTCGGTAATTACCCTCAACAAAACAAGTGTTTTCTAACACATTAATTAATGGTTTCGCTAATTTAAATACAATTATGTGTTTAACTATTATTAGGATATCGCTAATTCTGCGTACGCCTACTCGAGGGTCATCTCTACAGTCCGATGTCCAGTCACGAGCACATACCAAATGTGAGTTCATACCCCTACATTTTCACTGTTTTTAATGTTTTCAAGGGGGGAATACAAGTAAAACACAAGGATTTTTGTGTTTTTATACAAACGATTTCATACAGATTAAAAACTTTTGCAATTGATACAAACCGAGAAATCACTGCATTTTATAAAAATATTCAGATATTTCTATCCCTTTTGTAACATGCTGAGCATAAGGGTAGTTTTCAACATACAACCATAATTGCAAAGTTTTTAGTACAATACACAACATACAATCAAACTATGGTTGATATAGTTTGGGAACATTACAGAACTCTTACAGAATTCAATATACGAAACGAGAACATACATACAAACTATAATAGGTATAGTTTGGGATACATTACATGGTTTTACTAATTCAAGAGCTTATTACAGAAACGAACATATAAACTATGGTAGATATAGTTTATGGTATACAATACTATTTTCCGAATACAAGAGTACAATACTAAATAATTATTTAAGTATAATTATTTTTACTCTACAAGTTATACATACAGTTTCAAGTACAAGAGAACACTACAACACTACACGTAAACTAGTTAATACAGGGTTGTGAGGCACTACTTCAATTGTACCCATCAGGGTACGGAACTAAATCCTATACAATATAACCAGAGTCTCCTGGAGGGAGAGCGTGAGATTTATTTATAGATCTATACGGGATTGACAATCCCACACCTGAACTGCTAGCTATAGTTAGGCCGACAGGCCTGGGGTGACAAATGTCATAACGTTTCCGACGCCTGAAGAACGTCATAGAGGTCACTAGGTCATATCAAGCATGGTTATACGAAACTCACAATAGTATAAACTAAAACATTTGTTTACGGGATTTCAACTCTTCGATTAGTTTTATTTTAATTAATAGAACTACTATACACTACAACTGGAGGATTCTAGGGAATACAAACACATGGTTTTATTTTAAGTACTAAAACTACTATACATTACTGGTGGTATCCAGGGTTTTCATACAGGACAATACTATACATTACTAGTGGTATCCAGGGATTTCATACAAAGGTTTTCATACAGTACATTACCATACATAACTACTGGTGGTATCCAGAGATTTCATACAAAACAATACAATACAAAACAGCTGGTGGTATCCAGGCATACATGCAGAGATATTCATATATAATTACAGAATACAGCAAAAAACACACATTTTGGTCTTAAGGTCTAAGACTACTTTTCACTACTAAAGAAAATATTGGATTTTATTAAGAAACATACAAACATTTTCACAGATTTAAAGACACTATTTCATTACAAAAACATACTCATGAACTCACCAACTTAAATGTTGATACACTTTCAAAACCACTTGTATTCTCAGGGAACCGGTAGACAGGTACACCTGCAGGTTTTGAGAAGACAGAGCTTTTAGAGTCACGTCTTTTATACTTTTGTTATACATTTTTGATGTCATACAAATTATGTACTAAACAGATGTAAATACTATATTCAATCAATATAATGGTTGTGTTGCTTCGATTACTATTATGAAATTGTTGTGATACTGAACATGACGTCTTACACCCCCGAACATTTCCGCCGTTCTGGTTTGGAGGTGTGACAGTATGGGCAATATTTAACCTCATTTATGGCCTCAAGAAACTTTTTACCGTTAACCTCCCACCTCATCTCGAAAACCCTAAGAATGCTTGTACTTTGTGAAGCTTTTTGAGCGATTTTGGTGCCTTTTTGGAGCTCATAGAGTAGATGGAAGAACATTAAAGTGGTGTTGTTTCACTCAAGGCTTTGGATCCAGCACCTTGTCCCCCTTGTACACCTTGTGGAGGTAAAAAGTTTCAAACTTGATGAAAGAATCTCTTGGATCTAGTTTCGCTCAAGTTGTTTCCTTTTTGGTCCCCAACTTAGCTTTTTTGAGTAGGAGGTACTACAAGGGATTTGAGTTGTCCTTTCAGAGATTTTTAAGGGTGTAAAGTCATAGAGTTGGGTTCTTGGTCACTAGTTTTCCCCCATGTAAATGTTATATGGTCTTAATGGGTTAAAAGGTTAAGGTTTTTGGTTTTAAGGACTTAATAGCCATGCTAGACCATAAACTTGGAAACTTTATGGCTTAGAGCATCTTATGTTATCTAGATCAGAAGTTTGGACATAGGTGCTTAAGGTATTAAGCACTTAGTTAAGATTTTGGCAAACAACCTCGTACGCAGGGCGTACCACAGGGTACGCTGATCATACGAGGTCAGCGCTCCGTTCCCCGGTTGACATTGACCTGGTTTTGACTAGGGTTTGACCTAGGGGCATTTTAGATATTTGAATGGTAGTCTGATTTTTGGTGGCTATTATATGTAAAGGTGATCGGTAGTCAGGATTTCGGAGCAGTATGTCAGTTCAGTTTTCCGCCTTCCTGTGAGGTGAGTTTTCTCACTGTACAATGGTTCGAAGGCACCAAGGTCAGCCCATTATTTGTTATTTAGGGTGCTAGATATATTTGTGATATGTTTGTGGAAGACCAGGATTTGGCCCATTGAAATTGTATGAAAGACCAGGATGTGGCCCCTGGCATCTCTATAAAAGACCAGGGTCTGGCCCCTGGAACCTGTATGGAAGACCGGGATTTGGCCCTCGGTAGGAATTACTTGTAAGACTATGATTTGGCCCATAACACTAACTTATTTATGTATGGTTTGTGGTACTTTGGGAAAACTCACTAACCTTTTGCATACAGTTTGTATTTATGGTTTTAGGTACTTCTGGTACCAAGAAGAAGGGTCCAGCATGATGGCACAGCGTTCTCCCCTCACTGTTTTCCGCATTTTTTGGATGTTGTAGTTTGATTATTTGACAATTTTACTATGTGATGGTTTTGGAACAATTTGATGATTGTAACTCTTGTTTTTAGTATTAAAATTTTACCAGGTTTTTTGGGTCGTTACAAAATCTTTAACCCAAAACTGTACTATGTAGACATATGCAATAGATAAACATAAAACCAGTCAATAGGCAAACAGACAGATCTATAGATCACTACCGCATAACAAGATTCTATAAACCTGGATAAAGATCTAATAGATCACTACAACATAACAACATCCTATATACCAGGATACATAACCTAGTAGGCTGGTATTGGTGCCTTTGAACCACAGGTACAGTAAGGAAGACTCGTCTCGCAGTCTGACAAAATAGTTGAACAACACGCTACTCTAAATACCAACACTGCAGGTCACCTATACAACAGACAGTGACCAAATCCCAAACCACAACTTAAAACACCCAAAATGCCCTTAAGTTAAACTTGGTCAACCCTTGGTCAAAGGTCAAAGTCAAAAAGTCAAAAAAGTCAAACTGACTGAGTAGGCTAAGTGTACTCCGTAACCACGCCCATCGTACCACATCCTTGACCAAAACACAGGACCTTAACTAAGTACGTGCAACGTACCCCTTGGTACGCCCAACGTACTACATCTCGACACCCTGCTTCTCATTAAGTGCTTATTCCTTAAAGCCTTTCCATCCAAACTCATATCTAGACTCAAAACATCGACTTAAGTCATAAGGTTTCCACCTTTATGACTTTGCATGCCTAGAAAAGGTCGAAAAGCTAAAACCCTAACTTATTAATCCATTAAGACATCATAATTCTTGCATTGAAGGGATAGAAGGACCAAGATCACATTTTTATGTTTCCTAATAGCTCCATAATGGATAAAGTTTCCAAACTATATCCATCAGGATGGTCCAAACAACTAGGATCTAGTCTTTAAGTCTTAAACTGACCAAAAATGCATCTTTCTCAACTTAATCCATTAAGTCCAAGTCTCCAACCTTCAGATTTTAATCAATATGATGTTTAGATGTATGAAGTTTCCAACTTTATGCATAACAAGGTCACTAACTTTCAAGATCAAAACTTCATGCAGTAAAGTGACCAATAATCGCATAACACCCAAAACTAGCTAGATCTAACTATTGTATCATCAAGATTCAAGTTTTATACCTTCTGGAGTTGAGAAAAGAAAAGTAGGCTCTAGGACCACTAGCTTGAGCTCCAACAATCAACAAGCTTGAACTTTTCTTTCATCCCCAATGCACTCAAAACACATAGAAAGGCTCAAGATTTGATCTATGGAGCTAGGGTTTCGAATTGGAGGCTCAAGAGGGTGGAGGATGATGTTAGCAAGGACCCCAAGGGGTTAGAGTCCATAAATAGGGCTCAAAACCACGAAAATAGGGTTTTTACTCCGTGACGGTACGCCCAACGTACCTAAAATTACGCCCAGCGTAATGCCCTAAACACGTGACTTCCTCAGCCAGTACGCCCAACATACTGCTAGACCCTCTTATTCCAACTTAACTTCAAACAACCATAACTTCTTCGTTCCAACACCGTTTTCGATGATGTTTATATCCACGAAAAGGTATCGATGAGCTATAAAATCCTATCTTAATACTTATGACTAAAAACATTCAAAGCTAAAATCCTTAATTTATGCAAAAGACCCGAAACCTAACCCTTCACATTTTACCCCTCAACATGGTCGAATTACGGTCCACAAACCCTGAATTAAGAAACATCTTGAAATAGGATGTTACAAATGTTAACTTGCTTGATGATCCTTGGCTTACTCCTTCTTTATCCTTCCTTCAAAATCTCCCAAAAACACCAAAGTACGCTTCAATAATGGAGGAAATGGGATTATGATTTCTTCATAGCTAAGGATGGTGGTAGAGGCTGAGGATGAGCAAACCCTAGCCTCGTCATTCCTTTAAATAGGGTGCAAAACCTAGAAAATTAGGGTTTAAAACATTAGTGGCGGTCACGTCGTGATCTATCCTGCCATGTCGTGACAGATCAAAAGAAACCCGTGACTAAAAATGTATTTCCACTTTGTGATGATCATTCCCCACGTCGTGGTGACTTTCAAAAAGCCAAACTATAAAAAAATAAAATGTACCTTTAGATTCAGATGTTACATCTTTTTTATTTTGCTTTTAGTTTTTTAGTTGTTAAATATTTTACATTTTAAATTGCTTAAAAATATATGGATGCTACACAATAAATGAAAAAGCTCTTGATTAGAGCATGTGAATTAAGAAACTTAGTAAAAAAGCTTTAAATTAAAACAACTCTCACTATAAGGTTTTCATTTTCTAAAAGATTTTTTTAAAAAAAAGCTCATATTATAGATGATCATAGTTTGATAGTGCATATTCTTAAACAAATTGAGTTAGTAATAAGAAATATGGAAATTGGGTACCTTGTACCTGATCCAGTTCCAAAATCAAAAGAACTGGTATAAGCGGTTGTGACACCAACATCATAGGAACTGTTGGTTCCAGTTCTAAGAAATTTACCCGGGTACCCACTTATTCTCACTCGTAGCAGAAACATAAATTATGTTGATCCTTCATAATTAAGATAATCTCAAGAAATGATAAAAACAAAATTTTCTATCAATAATATATACAAAAGTAAATTACTATCTGCAATTTGATTCTTACATTGTAAGATGTAATCCTCGGGATGAAAACCGCACATGAAATTGAATATTGTCTTTAAAGGTTTAAACAACACACTGCTTTTCCATGAGTTTCTAGTTCCAAACTCTGGGATTTGATGTAGTACATAACAATAACAGTATCATTGCATTTCATTTATGGGGTATTCCGCCTCTTTAATATTGACACACCGCAACCAGGGTGTTAGGTAAGCTTTTTTGTACAAAAGCCCCCATTTTGTATTTCAAAAGATGGTTCTTTAATCCTTAGCTTCCTAGATTTCTTTCCATCTTGTGGTAACTTGCCCTTAGATAAGCACTCCATTATTGGTGTTCTCCAACCATTTAATTCTTCCACAATCGATATTTTTGGTGGCTCCTCTATTGTCTTTGCCTGCACTACCACCACCAATACTTTTTTGGCGAGATGGTAAAATGATGATGATGCTAACTTACTTAATGTCTCTACTTATTTATTCTTTGACCTAGGTACATGTTGCAATTTGAATGTTTTGAATTGTTTTATCACTGTCTTTACCTTGTTTACTTAATGTCTCTACTCATTAACATAATGTCCCTAACTTCTTATAAACTGTTGCTTGATTTTCTATAATCATGGAATCTATGAAGGCACATATACGATCACATCCCATTCTAATTGCTATCTGCAACCTTGCAATGAGTGCCTTGTACTCCAACTCATTATTCGAGACGGGAATTTCGAATCACAATGTATATGTTATCTCTTTTCCTATCGGGCTGCTTAGTATTAGGCCAACCCCCGCTCCTTCAACACAAGAAGACCCGTCCATGTGCAAAGTCCATTCCTCTTCATTAACCTATACGGTGTCCTTATTCTTGACGTCAGGTCCCTCTGTTGCCGACACCTCCCCGTTAGCCGTTATTTCTGTTATGAAATCTATTAATTCTTGAGCTTTAATACGGGTATGTGGTTTGAAATTGATCTCGTGTTTTACTAATCCCACTTCCCATTTAGCTAGTAATCCTGATTTTTTGGCTTCAACAATACCTGCCTTATTGGGGCACTGGTTAATACTTTTACTGTATGTGCTAAGATGTATCTTCTCAAACTTCTTGCTGTGTTAACGAGTGAAAACGCCAGTTTTTCCATATCCGAGTATCCTATTTTGGCTCCTTGTAATATACGTCTGACAAAGTATATGGGTACTTTCCTATCTCTTTTGTCAGCTACCAATATTGCGCTTGCCGCCAACCTTGACATTGCTAAGTACATTGTCTAGGTTTCACCCGAGATCGGCGATGTTAGGGTAGGTAACTCTGTTAGTGCTATTTTGAGTTTTTTTTAAAGCTCTTTCACCTTCATCCATTCACCTGAAATCCTTTTTATCCAATACACTTTTTAATATTTTATAGAAGGGTAATGTCTTCTCTACGGACTTTACCATGAAACGTCCCAATGTTGCTAACTTGCCATTTAACGCCTGAACTTCCTTTACTATCCTTGGCGATCGTAATTGTAGTAAGGATTCTATTTTCTTTAGATTCACTCTTATTACTTCATTTGTCATCACATGACCCAAGAATTTTCCTTCCTTCGCTCCAAAGAGACATTTCTTAGGGCTTAACTTCATGTTAACGACTCTTAAATCTTCAAAAGTTTATGTGATGTCCTGTAGCAAAAGATCATTTTTCCGAATTATGATAACTATATCGACGATATATACCTCTATGTTCCTGTTGATTTGTGGTTCGAACACTTTATCCGTTAACCGTTGGTATGTTGCCCCCACGTTTCCTAACCCAAATGGCATTTTGGTATAACAAAATGTTCCTTTTTCCGTGTGGAAAGAAGTTTTCTTCTCGTCCCCTCTATGCATGTGAATCTAATGATATCCTATATATGCATCTAAAAAGCTTTTCCACTTATTCCCATGTAAGGATTCTCTCTTCTCGTTTATAGATGGTAATGGGTAACAATCCTGTGGGCATGCCTTGTTCATATCGGTGAAGTTGACACACATTCTCCGCTGTCCATCCTATTTTATTACTGGTACCGGATTGGCTACCCATGACGAGAATAGTGATTCTCGTACTATCCCGGCACATACTAGCTTATCTACGTTGTCATTTATTTCCTTGTTTTGTTCGTTAGACCGGCCCCTCTTTTTTTCTGATTGGTTTTACTCCCATTTTTCTGTTTAGCATGTGTTTAATCAATTGTGTCGGCACCCCAACCATGTCAGTCGAATGCTAAGAAAACATGTTGCCATTTTTACTTGGTAGTTTTGTCAGCTCTTCGCTCCACGTTTTGTCAGTCTTGCACCTATTTGTATTCCTGGTTATGGGTATGTATCGTTTATTACAACCAACTCTATTCTGTCTGGTGGTAATTATGACTCTCTTGCCGTTTCATCTACTTTTCCGCTATAAGTGTCAATGTTGGTACAATCAACACGGTTCCATATCCTCTTAGTGTACAAAATCTAATCAAACCATGTATTATTGATGCAATTTCCTCGAATTTTTTCATGGCACTTGTTCCAAATATTATATTATAAGGTGATGGCGACTGTATGATCATAAAATCATGCATCTATATATTCTTGACTTGTGTTCGGTAATCTTGCAGAGTTAGTGGAAATGATAATATTCCCAAGGGCCATACCGAATGTCCAGCGAAGCTTGTTAAGTGTGAGTCAGGTTGTCTGAGTTTGTTTTTTTATTATCTCTGGCAACTTTAAGAAACAATGGTCATACATTATCTCAGTTGAGCTTCACCTATTGTAGTATATTCGATGAATGCCTATGTCATAGATATATCCATGTATTAAAATTGGTTCATCACTCCTTATCTGGGCTCATTGAATTTGTCGCGTGTCAAACATTTTGTGCAAAAATCCCGTATTGCTTTGTTTGTCATATGGTGAAGTTTTCTCTTCTGTGTGGAAGTATGGAGTCATTTTGTTTATTCTGTTTTTCCACTAATGGTAGTGTGAATGGTTTTCTCTAATTTATGATACATATGAGGCCAATGTTGCTACCCCGTGTTATGTGTATGTGGTAGCTGGTTGTCGTTCGCTTTTCCTAATGCGTACTCGAGAAGATACACTAAAAATTGGGACAACTGTTTGGTTAGAAAGCCATACCGAGGGTGTTGCTCCTTGGGGCTTATGGATCTCCGCCCTCATTCTTTCCATCTCCTTGAGTATAGTCGTGTTTTCCTCCCGTTGTTGGTTTAGTTGTTGCTTTACCATATTTTCCATGGAGAAGAGTTCGCTGTTAAGGAACAGGAGGATCCTGGAATCTCAAGAATCTCAGATTCACATGGCTGATGATCGGAGAGGTGTACTTTTTAGAGGTATTCGGATTTTTCTTCTGATCAGGAGATATACTTGGAGGTGGTGGAATATTTTTAGAATAAATGGGAAGAATAGAGGAAGAAGATGAGGTTGATTGCATAGATATGGTTTTTCAAGAATTATGAACACCTCGGCCCCACGGTGGGCGCCGAATTGTTTAGTTCAAAAATCGACAAAGTGGATATCAACCAAATTGCATGAGAGGCTTGTTGGATTAGTGTCTAAGTCCATAACTATAATTGGTATATTCTTGACCCGACCCGGCATGGTCCATTTGGGTTGCATGGCATCATGCATTTGGATAGACTAAAATGAGAGAAATAACACTTAAGGTTTATTAATATATTATAAGTTCTAATATATTAATAAGATTATTTAATTAGTATTGATCAAGAATTAATCTAGAATTAATTAAGTGATCAAAAGAAGACTAATTAAATATATGGGTTGATTGTGTAAATCATCCATACTTATATAGTGGGCTAATGCTCCATGGATTATCAACTTTGGCTAAAACCCATAGGATGCTCCATGGATGCTCCATGGTGTATTTGAACCCATGGATCCAAGGAAATGAAAAGCCATGACAATTAGGGTTTACCCTAATTGTAACAACTATATAAGCATCTTATTTTGTGCAAAAATCGGCCACTACTAAAACAAGCGAAGGCAAAACCGATTTTAGAAGTGTTCTACTTTCTCTCAAGTTATTCCAAGTGTTCATGATGTTGTGTGAACCATTTGAGGTGTCACACTTGGGGCACTAGGCTCTTGAGCTCCATGGAATCAAGCACCAAACAAGAGGTATGTAATTCTACTACAATTTATATTATGTGTACTTTATATTATGCTAGTTAGAACAATACCTTGGAAAATTGATATTTGCATGTATAATAGAGAAAACATAGATCCAAGGTATTTAGGGTTGCATGTACACCATAGGAGTGTTAGAATGCTCAAAACCCTACAGTGGTATCAGAGCCTAGGCTTGTTTTCTTGTTATACTTGCTTATACTGCTTGAAAATCGAAGTTTTGTGCTGTCAGGACAGGGGACTCGACGAGTCCATGAAGGGACTCGACGAGTCCAAGGCAAAATGCATCCAACTCGCCGAGTTGGTTCATGCACTCGACAAGTTGGACCCCCAAACAGCATATCTTCGAGTTTTGGTGCTGGAATTGGTCTAGAATCATTACCTTTGACTGTTTTGGACTTATAAAACCTATGTTTTAAGTGGTAATGATTATGCTAAACCAATTTCAATGCTATAATCAAAGTTTCAAGTTTTATATGTGTTTATGTAATTCTTGAAAAATGTTGATTATGAATGTTCATGCTTATGAGTTTTGGTAGATCATAGGAATTATGTGCAAATTGTTTGTTAGTATAATTCTTGATCTCAATGAAATTGTAAGGAGTCCATAACTTGTCCTCAAATTATGGATTACCAAGAGTTTTATGTTTCCTTGATTTATGAGTTAGTTTAGATTAATGAAAAAAAATTGAGTTTTAGTTGTTTTCAATCCAAATTAATCTAGAGTTAGTTCATAAAATGTGTTTTTGTAACTTGTCCTCAAGTTACATAAAAGGTCACATTTATGAATCTTAAAAATCATAAAAGTGCCATAGGTTACATAAAAATAAAGAGTCTTTTTCAATTAATTATTTCATGACTCCATAACTTGTCTTCAAGTTATGGATGTTTAAGAGACACTTCTTTAAAAGTGTTATTAAAGAATAAGAGGTTACATAAAAATGAAGAGTCTTCATTTTAATGAACCATTAAACTCATAAGTTATGAAATGAAAGGTTTTGAATAGTTTCAAAACTTGCCCTCAAGTTTTGGAATTTGTAAAGTCTCACACACATTAATGCTTTAATTCCAAACTCTACAATTTTAAAAGTTAAAATTCAAACTTTATGGACTTCATTAAATTAATTAAAGTGTTTAATTAAAAGAGTTAATAATTCCATAGAGACATGATTTAAGTTTAATTAAATTAAGAGTATAGTTTAATTAATAGATTAAACCACCAAGTATTTTAAATGTTTAAAATACATCCTTATACTATTATTATAACTTTAATTATATAGATATGTATAAGATAAAGTCAATCTTACCGTTAGTACGCCTCATTCACGAAGCCGGTCTGTAAGGGGGGTATAAGGTTACTGCCTATAAAATGGCAGTTTAATGGGTGTCCACTCTCACCCACCGCTTCCTTGACTGGTGGAGGGTCGTTAGCCGAACGGGTAGGAAAAGGACTATAATTCTCCCTTCATTAAAAGTATAATGATAAATAATAAGTAACTAAACACTTATAAATTCCTAATCTTAGTTACTTAGGAAAATGTGAAATAGGTGCTAACCCATGAAATTACACTTTGTACCTTACCAAGTCGTTAGTGGAGCATGTGTTGTTAACCGTGATGGGTTTTATTCAAAAGAACAATCCTATGTGCTCATACAAACCCTAATGCTTGGATCTAGGTTTCTCTATTGTACATGCAATGAATACAAGACTTATAAACCCTAATCTAGCATACATAATTTCGAAATTAACATATAACATCAGATCTAGATGTTTACCTCTTCAAATAGTAGCTTGAATCTTCTTCTCTTGAGCTTAGAGTCACAATTGTAACTCCTCTAATGGATCACAAACACCACAAGAAAGAAGGCAACTTTGAGAGAGGAGGGAGGATGCTTAATTTTGGCCTAGGGTTTTCTCTTGGGAACAACTGGCCGAAAATTGAAGCCTATGGGTCTTATTTATACTGTAGGCTGCTAGGGTTTCAGTCTAAACCCTAATGGACAGCTTAATGACCAAGCAGCCCAAGGAACCTTCTAGAATAGGGCCTTGGTCGAAAATTATGATGATCCTTCATCATAATTGCGTTCCCCCTTAGTCCATTAGGTTTCCCAGCCCAAAACTCAACTATCACACATTTGACAGTTTATGCCCCTTTATTTAATTAATCTCTTTTAGTCACCAAATTAATTCCTAATTAATTTATGACTAATACTAATTAAATAAATATGATTTCTCCTTTAATATATTATTCTTATAATATATTAATAAACCATAATATCCTCTCTCTTTCCTTAAATTACCTTGTCAAGTTGCTTTGGTGAAGGCAACCCAAAAGGACCATGCATAACCGGGTCAAGTACATACCAAATATAGTTACGGGCTTAGACCCTAATCCAACAGTCTCCCACTTGAATAAGTCTAGTAACTATATCTCACATACGACTTCAGGATTCGGTTAGTAATTGTAGCTCTTATACGCTTCTGTCAACTCTGATCAAAAATCATGTCCTTCAGATAAGGGATTGTATAATCCTTTGTTCTAGATATCATGCCGACAATACTTATTGTCCAGCATTTTGTTTCTCGATCTCTGATTTGTTCGACATAGAATTATGTTGAACACATCAACCTCATCCTGACCAGGCCCAACACATAAGTCAAACCAAATCATCAAGTGGCCAAGATATTGCTTTTATACTCTTAGAATAAAAGGAACAGAAAACTTCGACTTATATGCTTTTATTATCTACTAGCTAAGTTACACACAATAATACGTTTTATAACATCAAGTTACTGATGCGTTTTCGTATTATCAATGCATAGTCAACTAGCAAACAATAACCATATCTCTAGGTTTAAAGATTATATGATATTATCATCTTGCGATCACTTGTGATATCTTTCATGAAGTGATACTAGCAAGTGCGGGTTTATTCCAATGCTCAAAACATATTTCATAAGCACTCATAAACTTTGTAGCAAACCTTTGCTATGTCTAAAACCTTTTAGACAATCTACAAACAAATTTATGACAATCTTCTTTCATATCTACTTCCAACATATGAGCGATTGTGGACTGTTCGAACAATCTTATTATTCAGGAAGTCAAAACATGCAAAATGGAAATAACAGATAAATAATCAACACATGATAGTAACTTTCTTATAAATAACACACCTTTATTTAATCATCAAAATGTTGAATACAAAATTATCCATTACAAATTCCCTACCTATCTAATCTAAACTAATATCGTCCTTTAGCCCAACGCTCCTAGCGTGCTTCAAATGCTTGACCCTACTCAGTCCCTTCGTAAGGGGATCTACTGGGTTATCTTCTAACGATACCCTCTTCACAACAAGGAGTCCCTCTTCTACCCGATGTCTAATAAAATGGTATTTCCTGTCGATATGTCGAAATCTGCCATGATCCCTTGGTTCCTTGGTCAAGGCAACCGCTCCTTCATTATCATAGAAAATTTCCATGGGCTCCTTTATGGATGGCACAACTCCAAGGTCTCATATGAAGTTCTTCAACCGTATAGCCTCCTTTGACGCCTCGCTTTCCGCAATGTACTCTGATTCGCACGTTGAATCAGCTACGGTCTCTTGCTTAGAACTTTTCCAAGTCACTACTCCTCCGTTCAGGGTAAAGACCCAGCCCGAATGCGATCGGTAATTATCCCGATCCGTCTGAAAACTAGCGTCACTGTACCCTCGCACCCTTAACTCATCACTCCCACCGAGGACTAGAAACCATTCCTTGGTCCTTCGTAGGTACTTAAGAATATTCTTGACAGTAATCCAATGTGCTCTACCAGGGTTCCCTTGATATCTGCTGACCATGCTCAAAGCGAAGGCCACATCAGGGCGAGTACAGGTCATAGCGTACATAATCGAGCCAACTGCGGAAGCGTAAGGTACTCGACTCATATTAGCTATCTCTGCCTCTGTACTCGGGCTCTGAGTCTTACTAAGTTTGGTATTGCATTGAATTGGAAACTCCCCTTTCTTGGAATTTTCCATACTAAAACGTTTTAGTACCTTTTCCAAGTACGTATCCTGACTGAGTCCTATCAGTCTCTTGCTTCTGTCTCTCACTATCCTTATTCCCAGAATATACAAAGCCTCTACGAGGTCCTTCATAGCGAAACATTTTCCAAGCCAGGACTTGACCTCCTCCAAGGTTGGGATGTCGTTTCCTATGAGTAGTATGTCATCGACATACAATACGAGGAAGCTCACTATACTCCCACTGGCCTTGACATACACACATGACTCATCTTTGCTTCGCAGAAAGCCAAACTCTTTGACCTTCTCGTCAAAACAAAGATTCCATCTGCGAGACGCTTGCTTTAATCCATAAATGGATTTTTCAAGCTTGCACACCCTATTGGGATGCATCGCATCGACAAAACCCTCTGGTTGATTCATGTAAACATCCTCAGCCAACTTCCCATTTAGGAAAGCGGTTTTTACGTCCATCTACCAAATTTCATAATCATGAAACGCAGCTATTGCGAGCATTACCCTAATAGACTTTATTTTAGCAATTGGCGAGAAGGTCTCATCATAGTCAACTCCAGGAGTTTTAGTAAAGCCCTTCGCGACCAATCGTGCTTTATAAGTGTGCACTTTCCCATCCATGTCTGTCTTCTTCTTGAAGATCCACTTGCACCCGACTGTCTTACGACCTGGTACATTATCAACCAAATTCCAAACTTGGTTGTCATACATGGACTGAATCTCGTTGTCCATTGCCTCTTTCCATTTAGCAGACTCTAGGCCTGCCATGGCTTCCTTATAGCTATTAGGTTCGTCCATATTTACTAGTGTACTATCACTAATAAACGTATCCCCGTTAGTAGTAATATGGAAACCATAAAACTGGGGTGGAACACTAACTCTATTCGAGCGTCTAAGAGGTAAGGACGGGTCAATTGGTTCAACAGGAGTTTCCTCCTCAGGTTGAGCGCCAGTGTCAGAGGTTCCTTCATCTCCTGACTCTTGAAGCTCTTCAAGGTCAATCTGACCCCCACTGTCTCCTTGACTTATGATTTCTCTCTCTCTGAAAACCCCTCTCCTAGCAACAAAGACAACATTGTCACTTGGTCTATAGAAGTGATAGCCAAAAGACTTCTGTGGATAGCCGATGAAATAACACTTCTCACTACGAGGTTCTAGCTTGTCGTGAGTCTCTCGTCTTACGAAAGCTTCACAACCCCGAACCTTGATATGTGCTAACGAGGGAGCTTTCCCTGTCCACATCTCGTGAGGTGTTTTGGCAACCTTCTTGGTGGGAACTAAGTTAAGGATATAGGCGGCAGTCTCTAAGGCATACCCCCAGAATGAGATTGGTAACGAAGCACGACTCATCATAGAACGAACCATGTCCAACAAGGTTCGATTACGTCTCTCAGCCACACCATTCAATTGTGGCGTTCTAGGAGGCGTCAATTACGAAATTATTCTGCATTCTTTTAGATAGTCGTGAAACTCAAGACTCAGGTACTCTCCTCCTCGATCAGATCGAAGCATCTTGATTTTCCTGCCCAGCTGATTCTCTACTTCATTCTTAAACTCTTTGAACTTTTCAAAGGTTTCTGACTTTTGCTTGATCAAGTAGATATATCCATATCTGCTATAATCGTCTGTAAAAGTCACGTAGAAGCGACAAGCGTCCCTTGTGGTGGATCTAAAGGGTCCACATACATCAGTATGTATGAGATCCAATACACCCTCACCCCTTTCACATGTGCCAGTAAAGGGTGACTTGGTCATCTTCCCAAGTAAACAAGACTCACACACGTCATCGTCCCTAAGGTCGAATGACTCCAAGACTCCATCCTTTTGGAGTTGGGCTATGCGTTTCTTGTTAACATGGCCAAGGCGACAATGCCACAAGCACGCTTTGTCCAAACTTGTGGACGAATCAATATTCAAAACATCATTTCCTGAATTATCTATAATTAACACAGATTCATAAATCCCATTACAAGGTAATGCATTAAAATAAAAGACACCATTCAAATAAGCATTAATAGAACCATTACTATTATCAAACGAATATCTGAAACCTTGTGTAAACAATCCATAAAAAGAAATGATGTTCCTTGCCATATCTGGCGAATAGCAACAATTATTTAAATCTAGCCCTAACCCACTACTCAACACTAAGGAATAAACACCGATCTTGGTGACTGGTGAAGACTTCTTGTTTCCCATGATCAAGTTTATCCTTCCATGCTCCACTTCCCTACTTTCTCTTAGCCCCTGCAAATCAGAACAAATGTGGTAACCACATCCAGTATCAAGGACCCATGAAGTAGCAAGTGATGAGTTATTAGATTTAATTAAATACATACCTGCAAAGGTGGGCTTTATCTTCCCATCCTTAATATCCTGCAGATATTTAGGGCAGCTTCGTTTCCAGTGGCCCTTCTGGTGGCAATAGAAGCACTCTGCTTCCTTGGGGTCAGAAGAGGGCTTAACAGAACCTGCTTTGGTCCCACTAGAAGAGGAACCATCTTGGGTCTTACCCTTTTGGTGGCTCTTAGAAGGAGCCTTCCTCTTCTTACCCTTTCCTTGGCCAATTGCCAACACAGGAGCAGCTACAGTAGAGGATGATGCAATAGATTTGTCCTTGAGGTTGCTCTCAGCTGTCCTCAGGAGCCCTTGAATTTTACTCATGGTGACCTCTTCCTTGTTCATATGGTAGGTCATTCTGAACTGGTTGTAGCAGGAAGGCAAGGAGTGGAGGATGATGTCGATAGCCAAATCCTCATCAAACTTAACATTCAGTTTGAGAAGACGATCAACATATCTTTGCATTCTTTGCAAATGAGCAGTTAGGGATTCTCCACTCCCCATCCTAGCGGTGATCATGTTGGTAATGATCTCATAGCGCTCTTGCCTCGCGCTTTGGTGGTACCTGTCCAGCAAATCTTGATGCATCTCATATGGATACATGTCCTCATAGGACTTTTGGAGTTCGAGGTTCATGGTGGCCAGCATGATGCAATGAACTTTCGTAGCATCACGCTCGTGGGCCTCAAACGCGGCCATCTCTTCAGGAGTAGCTTCTTCTGGGTTGATCTTTTCTAGTTTCTCATCGAGGAATATTCCTTGTCTTCGTAGCGAGTTATCATGCGAATGTATCTCATGCACTCGTTGAAGTTCGACCCATCAAATGTCACTTTTTGACACAGGTTCATCAACGAGAATGACCCAGAAGTGTTGTTGTTTACGTTTGCGTTAGACATCTGAAATAGAAAGAAACAAAGTTTGATTAGAAATGAATCCCCAATTAAACACCCAAATGAGAAATTAGGGCTAGATCCAACAGCATTATTTACAACTTAGAAAAGGGATGTCGTAATCTAAAAGTAAATAATTTGAAGCTAAGTGAATGAGGATTCACTAATTTTCACCATGAAAAACGAAATAGAGATTAAGTTTTAAATGTATTTGAAAATTCCTAGATTTCTTTTGAGATTCATTGAATGTTTCAATGGCATGTTTAAATCTCGATATGCACTTCAAATTTGCGACTGGGATGCCGAGGATCGCAAACAAGTTGTGAATAACCATGCGAATCAACATGGTGCACCCAATGTCTGTATCACCTAATCAATGTGCCGGTTAGCCACGCATGCTCCATTGATCTATGATAAACATCGAGCCACCCTTTGTCACCAATGTCAAACCCAAATTAGTGTGCCGGTTAGCCACGCACGCTCCACTAACATTTGACAGGGGTACAAAGTGTAATTCCATGGAATAGCATCATTTTCATATTTTACCCTAAAGTAACTAAGATCGGGAATTTATAAAACAATGTAGTTACTTTAATATTTCCATTATACTTATAATGAGGAATTAAGTGTCCTATCCTATCCGTTCGGCTAACGACCCTCCACCAGTCAAGAAAGCGGTGGGTGTGAGTGTACACCCATTAAGCGCCATTTTATAGGCAGCAACCTTATACCCACCTTATAGACTGGCTTCGTGAATGAGGCCTACTAGCGATAAGACCAGCTTATTCTTATACATATATATATATATATATATATATATATATATATATATATATATATATATATATTAATCTTGTAATAGTTAAAGTATAAGATTGAATTTTAAACTTGTAAAATTCTAAGGGTTGAAATTTAAAATTTTCAAAATTAAACTTTTAATCAAAAACTAAATTTCAAAACTTGAGGGCAAGTTTTGAACTTTTCAAAACACAAGGGATCAAATAACAAATAATATAAATCAAACAATTAATTTAGTGATTATCTATATTTGACCTAATTCAATTTCTTGCAAGATAAGTTACCCAATTAATTCAAATAATCAATTTTAATCATATAAGGAATTTATTATCTAATCAATTGGTAAATATCTTTTGTTTTTGGCAAGGATAGTCTCACAAAATCATTAAAATTCGAATTTTATCAGTAAGAGCAGATTAGGTAACTATTCCACAGCAAAAACAGCAAGAAATCCCGATATTACCTCTGTCTGACAATCCGACTCGCCGAGTCACTCATGGACTCGCCGAGTTGGGCTGACTCGCCGAGTCCAGTCGAACAGAAGCCAGAAAAACGATTTTCAGCATGTTAAACATACAAAGCATCCATACAATAGAAACCAATCAAGGCTCTGATACCACTGATGGGTTTTATTCATAAGAACAATCCTATGTGCTCATACAAACCCTAACGCTTGGATCTAGGTTTCTCTATTGTACATGCAATGAATCCAAGACTTATAAACCCTAATCTAGCATACATAATTTCGAAATTAACATATAACATCAGATCTAGATGTTTACCTCTTCAAATAGTAGCTTGAATCTTCTTCTCTTGAGCTTAGAGTCACAATTGTAACTCCTCTAATGGATCACAAACACCACAAGCAAGAAGGCAACTTTGAGAGAGGAGGGAGGATGTTTAATTTTGGCCTAGGGTTTTCTCTTGGGAACAACTGGCCGAAAATTGAAGCCTATGGGTCTTATTTATACTGTAGGCTGCTAGGGTTTCAGTCTAAACCCTAATGGACAGCTTAATGATCAAGCAGCCCAAGGAACCTTCTGGAATAGGGCCTTGGACGAAAATTATGATGATCCTTCATCATAATTTCGTTCCCCCTTAGTCCATTAGGTTTCCCAGCCCAAAACTCAACTATCACATATTTGACAGTTTATGCCCCTTTATTTAATTAATCTCTTTTAGTCACCAAATTAATTCCTAATTAATTTATGACTAATACTAATTTCTCCTTTAATATATTATTCTTATAATATATTAATAAACCATAATATCCTCTCTTTTTCCTTAAATTACCTTGTCAAGTTACTTTGGTTAAGGCAACCCAAAAGGACCATGCATAACCAGGTCTAGTACATACCAAATATAGTTACGGGCTTAGACACTAATCCAACAAACCGGCACACTAATAAGGACTAGTAAGAGTGGCAAAGGGTAACTTGACTTTATTATAGATCGGTGGAGCGTGTGTGGTTAACCGGCACATCGATTAGGTGATAAACTTAAGGGTACCAAGTCAATTTTCATGGTTATTCACACCTTGTTTGTGATCCTCGGCATCCCAGTCATAAAATTGAGAGGGCACAATCGAGATTCAAACATGCCATTGAAAGTTCAATGTATCTCAAAAGATCTAGGAGTTTCAAATCCAATTAAAACTTAATTATATTTCGTTTTTTCATGGTGGAAATTGGTAAATCGTCATTTACCTACCTTCAACTATTTTATAATTTGGATTACGGCATCCCTCTTCCAATTATAAATAGGTTGTTGGATCCTAGCCTTAATATTTCATATTGGGTGTTATATTAAGGACTTTAAATCAACTAACTTGAATTTCTCCCTTATAGATGTCTCCTTCAGACAACTATGGTCTTCCCAAATCTTTAGGAACAAGCTATCCTAATGAAGATGATATCCCAAATGGCAATCAAGGTGAAAGATCAATCCCTTTGTTGTGCATTAGTGGGACTGGAAATCATACTTCACTTCCTCCACCTCCTCCAATAAATCTCCCTATCCCACAAGTTTCAAGACTTGATAAGTTCTAAGTCACTCAATCCCTATTGGCAAACAAAGTCTATATGTGCTTAGGTCTTGGAGATTAAGTCACATATCGACAAACCGGGAGAGTCGGGTGTCGAAGTGTCGAGGTAGCTGGCTGTTGACTTGGTTCTTCAGTCACTCCCTGATGACAGATCACGACATGACCCTTTAATGATCTTATCTATTTTCTTGGTGCTGCTGAATCAGCAATGATTTGGAACACTGGTAAAGCAAATTTGATTAGAAGATCGACTTCCCAAAACTTCATGGACATTGACAATGGTGACACTGGAAATCCAGAAAAACTTTCTCTTCCCAATAGAAAGCGATCGGCCATAGTCAACTCGGTTGACCAAATGGTAAAGAGAAAGGCTAAGTCTGAGATAGTCCCATGTACCATTCCCAAAGAGTCCATATGTGCCTATTGCCAAAGGAAAGGGGCATTGGTTGCGAAGCTGTCGAATTTACCTGAAACCCCATAAGGATGGTAAAGTCAAAAGTTTGACTCTACTTCAGGTAAATTCCGTTATCTAACTCTATTAAGTCTCTTTTGGAGATTCTTAATACATGATGTAATGTAATTACATTTTGATGTTTTTGAAGAATCAAAGGAAGCTTAAAGAAAAGGTGTGCTGATTCTGATCACATGGCTCGATGACCAGAATTTTGAGCCACTACATAAGACTTATGAGATATTACTTAGGAATAGATAACAACAAAGTTTTCATATGAATTTGCATTGTAAGGATAAGTTTTTCCGCAAGTTTTAAAATAAAAGAAAAGTTTTGATTTTATTTATTTTAAGTATCCTTACAAAGGCATTTGTGAAAAATTGTTGTTTATATGTTTCCATTGATAAGCAATATTGGAAAAATGAATTTGATTCTTTCGTTTGTGGTAGTGTCATAATTTATCAAATAAGGAAAGATTCTCATCACCCAAGTTTCAGTTGGATAGAAACTTGGAATCATGCAAGTTGTATTGTGTGATGAACGAGATTTTTCATCTTTGGTAAATTAAGACTAATTCCTTGTTCACATTCGCATGTGAGTCAAGCGAAGGACTAAAGAATCGGGTACATTAGGTTGTGCACTAGTCAGGTCCACCATAAAGGTTGATAAGATTATTCGTTATGATTTACTAAAAGTTTAGTAAATATGATTATGCTTACAAGTTTAAGTGTAAAGCTGAAACATTGGAAAAGTTTCAATATATGGCAGAATGAATAAGAAGAATCAAATAAGGCAGAAAGATAAAAGTTTCTCCAATCTGAAGAGATGGGAGAATACTTGTGTATCTTGTTTTATGATTATCTTAGTGATTATGAAACCATATCACAATTGATCCTCTAAGGATATCTTAGTGTATCTGTTAGCTAAGGAGAGGAATCTTGAATTGTGGAAATGATTAAATCAAAAGATAAATCATACTTCATTCCAAAATAAAATCTTAGAGTCATACTCCAAGATTGAGCCATGAGTGACATAATCTTAAGACAGGTTTAAAACACTTGTCAAATGTAGAGTAAAATGTTTTCTTACTCTTGTACATTTGAAATTGGTAAGTTGTGATGTTTTGGATAAAACAAAGACCAACTAAGGCCAATTGTGTGAAGTGTTTGTAAACTAATCTGCACTATCTCTTGAATATTGGGCAAGAGAGTCTTATATGTCAAGAGGACAGTGGGAGTTTAGAAGATCCTGAAATAGTTTCAAGAACTAATCAAGAGTTTTGTCAATCACTAGCCCACGACTTGAGGTTTGTAACCTATCGTGTTGACATATTCTTATTTCTGTGTCTATTCCAGTTAAAAGTTGACTATGCTTGTGAGTTCTATGAGTTCTCAATTATTTGCATAACAACCTGGAAGCACTGGTAGGCCCTTGTGCTGCCGGGTGGCAAGAAATTAAGATTGAACAAGTTCAGTCCATATGTGTTTGCATTTGCCACTAACCTTGTCTTGTGATTATGGTTATGACAAATTCACATGGATAGGAACACTTACACCATAAAATCTAAGTGTCATAAGGTTCCTCTCCGATTCATGAAAATGATGGTGAGGAAACTCTTTCACTAAGTAGATTTTAAGTAGATAGCAATTGTGAGAATGACAAAAGGTCTAAACATTATGATTACGGCATCCCTCTTCATAATTGTTTAGACACACAAGTGAGCTATCTAAGGAAAGGTGTATGATTTTGATAAAGTCTTATCAAAGCAATTGCGTATCAGAAATCTGAACTTTGGTAAGAAAGTCAATAAAGCATTGATTTCTAAAAGTCCAGCTGATTTTTGAGTACATGTCAAAGCTAGTGGGAGCATAAGTGTTATGATAGTAAGATAATAATCATTATGCTAGTGGTCGCATGATGATTATGTTGCAAGTTAGCAATGTTAATTATAGAAAACAAAAGTTTCAATTCGCTTTGAAAAGTTGTTTTGCTATAATTAAGGGAGAGGATTTTATACTTCATTCCAATTCTACAAGCTTAGATTGAGATTTTAATCTACTTTAGTCAAGAATATATATGAATGTTATGCTGGAATGGTTCAACATAAGGAAATTATATATATGTTGCGTTCTCAAAATTCGTTTATGATTACGGCATCCCTCTTCATAGTTCGAATTGTGAGAACATGGCAAATAAAAAAATTTATAGCATGAATCATGTCCCATATGCTTCGGGTATAGGATCGATTACATGAGCTATAATAGTTATCCTTTCAAAATTTTCCTAATGCTTCGGGCATTAAGAGGGGAAAATGGATTAGAACTGGATATGACAAAAATATTTAAGCAATTGTCGAGGACAATTTGAGGTTTACCAAAGATTGGTTACTCATGGACAATTGGAATTATAGAGTAAGGACCATATTGACATATTTTGAAAAGAGGTAACTCTTGTTCAAAAGTGATGGTCAAAATGGGAATGTGGAATTGTTTCCATAGGTGGAAGTTATTCTTTGAATCTGTGTAAGATTAGAGAACTTAATGCAATAAGGATGTTCAAAGGAATGTACTTTGAATTTGAGACTTCGTTTCCATGGAATTGATCTCCATTGGAATTCTTTGTAATGTTTGTTGCCAAGTCTTTGTGACTTTTGGATATAGTCATTACAAGAGGATCAGTGCATATAAGTTTAGAGTCTAACAGATTACAGTAAATGGCAAGAGTTTGGTATTCTTACATTTACAAAAGGGATTGGGATTGTGAAATGAGCATCGTTGAAGTCGTGTTCAATTGATCTATTTCACAAAAGAAAAGATCATTAGTAAACATAGTATACATGCTTGGTGCATGGCATGACTATTGTTTCAATTCAGGTATTAAGTTGATTAATCGAAACATGAATAATGAGTAATCAATATGGTGCTTAGATAAAAGGTGTTTTTATTTACACTCAAAGTGTTTGGGCCATACATGATTAGTATTATTTTTGTGTTTCACTTTGCATGTTTTGACTTGCAGAATAACTAGGTCATTCTTCCCGAATGACTAAGTTATTCAAACCATCCACAGTCGGTCATATGTTGGAAGTAGATATGAATCAAGACTGTCATGAATTTGGCTTGTATGATTTGTCTAATGTGCATTAGACATAGCAATGGTTGCTGCAACATTCATTAGTACTCATAAGTTCTGAGTATTGGATTCAACCCACGCTCATTTGAATCACTTCATGGATTTTATCACGAGTGAATCATGAGACGATAATATCTTATATTCTTCAAACCTAGAGATATGATTTGTTGACTATGAGTTGGTTATACATTGATTGCACGAAAACGCATTGGTAACTCGATGTTATAAAACGTGCCTTTGTGTATAATTCAACAAGTAGTCAGTACAAGCATATGAGTCGAAGTTTATCCATTCCTTTTACCTTCGGGATAAAAGCGATATCTGTGGGCCCCTCGATGATTTAGTGATGACAAAACGTAAGTGCTCGGCCGGGCCCGGACTGATTTGATTTGTTCAATTAGTCAGTCGTCATAAATCGGAAATCAGGAAACAACAAATGGACAGAGAATGATTATAATCCATGTCTCAGTCCATATGATATCTAGAATGGAGGAATATATGATCACTTATCTAATGGACGCGTCATTGATTTGTTCAGAGTTTGGCAGCAGCTTTTAAGAGCTACGATTGCTGGTCAGGTTGTGAAGGCGTACTTGCAATAATAGTTATTAGACTTATCCAAGTGGGAGACTGTTGGATTAGTGTCTAAGTCCATAACTATAATTGGTATATACTTGACCCGACCCGGCATGGTCCATTTGGGTGGCATGGCATCATGCATTTGGATAGACTAAAATAAGAGAAATAACACTTAACGTTTATTAATATATTATAAGTTCTAATATATTAATAAGATTATTTAATTAGTATTGATCAAGAATTAATCTAGAATTAATTAAGTGATCAAAATAAGACTAATTAAATATATGGGTTGATTGTGTAAATCATCCATACTTATATAGTGGGCTAATGCTCCATGGATTATCAAGTTGGGCTAAAACCTATAGGATACTCCATGGATGCTCCATGGCGTATTTGAACCCATGGATCCAAGGAAATGAAAAGCCTTGACAATTAGGGTTTACCCTAATTGTAACAACTATATAAGCATCTTATTTTGTGCAAAAATCGGCCACTAGAGAAACAAGTAGAGGGCAAGCCGATTTCATGAAGTGTGCATTTTCTCTCAAGTTATTCCAAATGTTCATGGTGTTGTGTGAACCATTTGAGGTGTCACATTTGGGGCACTAGGCTCTTGAGCTCCATGGAATCAAGCACCAAACAAGAGGTATGTAATTCTACTAGAATTTATATTATGTGTACTTTATATTATGCTAGTTAGAACAATACCTTGGAAAATTGATATTTGCATGTATAATAGAAAACATAGATCCAAGGTATTTAGGGTTGCATGTACACCATAGGAGTGTTAGAATGCTCCAAAACCCAACACAGAGTCGGCAGAAAAGCTATGCCGAGAAGCGCCGTTCAGATCTGGAGTTTCAGGTCGGGGATATGGTTCTCCTAAAGGTGTCGCCTTGGAAAGGCGTCATTCGATTCAGGAAGCGAGGCAAGCTGGGCCCCAGGTATATCGGGCCTTTCAGGGTTTTGGCTCGGGTGGGCAAGGTGGCATATCGGATGGATTTTCCAGCGGAACTCAGTCAGATCCACGACATTTTCCATGTCTCCCAGCTGCGAAGGTGTCTGGTGGGCGACTCGACAGTGGTGCCCCTGGAGGATATACAGGTTGATGGCAGCCTGAACTACATTGAGCGGCCTGTGGCGATCCTCGACCAGAAGTCGAAGGGTCTGAGGAACAAGAAGGTCGAGCTGGTGAATGTGCAATGGCAGCACTACAAGGGCTCGGTGTGGACGTGGGAGCTGGTGGACGAGATGATGGAGCATTATCCAGAGCTTTTTCAGGACCAAGCAGCAGACTTCGAGGACGAAGTCTAAGATAAGAGGGGGAGATTTGTAGCACCCGGTTCCCGGTATGAATTTCATTCAAGTATTATTCATTTTTTTGGCGTAGAACTCGGCGAGTTGATGGCCAACTCGACGAGTAGGAGCGACTTGGACCCGGGAGTTTAGTGACCTACTCGACGAATCGGCGGCCAGACTCGACGAGTAGGCCCTGACTGGACAAAACCCTAATCTAAGGGATTGCACCCTATTTAAGCATCTCATTCAGCCTCCCTTCGTCCCTATTGCTCTCAGAACTCTGCATATCAAACCCTAATCGTTTGTGTAAAGATCTAAGGCCTTTGTGGTGGTTTTTCGTGATTTTGGAACATAAGAAGGAAGAGAAAGGCTTGAGGAATCAAGAGGAGGCCATAGGAGTTTGAGTTTGTGCACCCTCTACAGTTCTTTAGAGGTATAAAGCTGATACCTTGCTCTTTCATGTTTTAGATCCCTTTTTGGGGTGATTTAGGGCTTTTAGGAGCCATTCTTGGTGACCAATCATGAGTGCAAGCATGGTTGGGGGCTAAGACTTCAGATCTAAGGTCCTTGAGGGGTTACAAGGTAGAAAGGGACTGATTTTGGAGCCTTAGAGAGCCCCATGCATCTTAAGAGTCTCATTTAGGGCCTTTTGAGCTCATAGTCCCATGCATGCACGTAAAGTTTGTAACTTTACGTGCTATATCGATCTTAGAAGCCTAGATCTATCTTTTGGTCAAGTGTTGTACATCATAAATCGAGAAATGAGACTTGGTCATTCTCGACTCGGCGAGTCGTTCTTGGACTCGCCGAGTCGATGACTTGACTTCCCTTTTCTGTTGTGATTCGAAGGAACCCAGTGAGTGTTAGAGTGGTCTTGGACGGGTCCGAGGGAGTGACCCAGTGCATTAGACTTAGCCATAGACCTAGAAATCATAGGACTCGACGAGTTGTTCATACAACTCGGCGAGTCAAGGGCAGACTTGATCATAGCATGGGGATGAACTCGACGAGTTGTTCATACAACTCAGCGAGTCAGATGAAAGGTTCAATTGAAGATGTTTTAGAAGGAGAAGTCGTCGAGTCGTTGCTAAACTCGACGAGTAGGGGCGTGAAGAAGGACAGATGAAAGGATAGGGACTCGACGAGTTGGCGGCCCAACTTGACGAGTCAGGTCAACTGGAAGTTGACTTTGACTTTGACTTGGTCAGGGGTAAAATAGTCATTTTACCTTAAGAGTAGTTATCAGTGTCTGATTAAGTGTTTTATGGATTTATAGCCGGAGGATCACCGGAGCAGTAGTCAGACATCTGCCGATCAGCTTTTTAGCAGTCAGCCGTACGAGGTGAGTTACCTTCCAGTAGAAGTGGGTCTAAGGCACCAATGTCGGCCCACCAGTAGGAGTCGTATGTTAGATGATTGTCTTTGTGACATTCATCTAGGTTTGCTACTACCTGATATGTTATGTGCTAGTATGATATGATGTTATATGCTAGTAACAGTATGGGAGATAGTCCCCAAGATTTCCGGTCGATAGGGCCGAAGGGGGTAGTCATACCCAGTCATGCTAGATAGAATATGATTATGTGTTACATGTTATGTGGTAGTAGTAGAGGGGTGAAATAGTCCCCAGTATCCTGTCGAGAGGACCGAAGGGGAGGCCAGCACCCAGGTATGCTAGGCAGTATCCGGTCTAGAGGACCGAAGGGGAGGCCAGCACCCAGATATGCTAGGCAGTATCCGGTCGTGAGGACCGAAGGGTAGGTTGGGCACCCAGATATGCCTGACAGTATATGTATGTTATGTGATTGTATGGTATGTGGTACGATGGGGAATTCATTAAGCTTCGTGCTTACAGTTTTCAGTTTTGTTTCAGGTACCTCTTCAGTGAAGGGGAAGGAGTTGGCGCGGTAGCTGCACATCATACACACACATGTTGGATTTCCGCATTACGAGATTCTTGGGATTGTACTCTGACATTGTTATATTTGTGGTTTGGTTTTCAGACATGAGATATTAGTTTTATGAAATGATATGTCTTCACTATGTTTTCTTATGGAAGTTTTATAAATCAATTAATTAAAAATGAAATTTTTGGACTCGAAATTTGGGATGTTACACAAGGTGAGTTCATACCCCTCATTTTCATCTTTATCCAAGTTTTTAGGGTAGAATACAAGTAAACTTGTATAATTATACATGTTGTTATACATGCTTACTTTCAAGTTGTGTAAAAATGTTATCTACATGAAATAAGGTTATTAGCTTATATTATGAAAAAGTCATAAAAACTAAACTATAAAAACTTGTATAAACATGCTATATGTTATTATGAAAGAGTCATAAATACTAAACTATAAAAACTAAGGTTTTTATGAACATAGTACGACTTTTCTAGCAAAAAATGGTTTTAACCAAGTTATTACATCATTTTTGTGGTATATAAATCAAAATATGTTATTTTGGACATATGTTCTAAAAGTAGTTATAAATACCAATGATTTGGTTTTGGAAATAGAAAACCTAAAAATCTATCATTTTATGTAAAAATTAGGGTTTCTAGCAAAAATGGTCATCACCAGGTTATGGTACCATTTTTGTGAGATTTGACCTAAAATATGTTGTTTTAAACATATAAGGTTAGTTTGACTTAAACTTCACGAAAGGGTAAAAAAATAAATTTTACAATGTTTATAATTCAATATTTACCTTTTGGTGCAGTAAAAGGGCCAGAAACTAGAAAACTGACTTTATCATACTAATAGTTCATATACTTGTGTTAGATGTATAATATATGTTATTTATGAACATCTAAACATGTTAACTTATATATATATATATATATATATATATATATATATATATATATATATATGTGTGTGTGTGTGTGTGTGTATATATATAGGTACAACGAAACATTTATAATAAACTATAATAGATATAGTTTATGGGTCAATAACACTATTATAACATTTTGGGACAAGACGAATAATTATATAAAAGTATATAATTATTATACACTATATTAATACTATGGAAAAGTGATATTTACACTTACGAGGGTTTTCATTACACAAAACATAAACCCGTTGAAACAATTATGTGAGAGAAAGTCTTCACCGTACCTACCAGAGTACACACTAAAGTCCTGAATTATAACCAGAATCTCGGAAAGAGAGCGTGATACTTGTGTATAGATCTATACGGGATTGACAATCCCGCAGCTAAGCTGCTAGCTACAGCTAGACCGGCAGGCCTGTGGTGACAAATGTCTTACATTCCGACGCGTGAAGAACGTCGCGGCATGCCAATTTGGGTTTTAGCATGATTGTAATAACTCACATGGGAAATCAACCATATATTTAGTTTACGGGGTAAGATGCGTCCAAATGGTTTTATATAAGAATAAGACTACGTAATACTATTTTAAGTAGAGAAATACATACACATTTTTGGTCTTAGGGTTTTATGACTACAACTCATTTTAAGAAAATATTGGATTTTCTGAGAACAAATACTATCATTTTTACAAGGAAAGTGTCACACCCCCAAACCGGAACGACGGAAACTTTCGGGGGCGGAGGACGTCATGTACAGTATCACAACAATTGTATAATAGTAATCAAGGTAACAACAACCATGATATTAATAATATAAAGTTTACATTGTATTTAAAACATTTCATGATTTACATTATAGCCATAGCAAAAGATAAGACGTAAAGCTCCGTCTTCACAACACCAGAGAGGGTACCTGTCTACTATCGATCCTAAGAATACAAGTGGTTTGAAATAAATGTCAACATTAAAGTTGGTGAGTTCATAAGTATTTTTGTTATAAAAATTATACTCTTTGTTCTTTGGAAAAGTTCGTATGTTCCTCCAGAAAATCCTATATTTTCTTAATGAGTAATATGACCATAACCGTTCCTTCTGCGATCATTTAGTGAATACAGATTATATATAACACATATCGAATAGACAATTGAATGTGTGGATCTGCCCTAAGCCCAAAACCAAACAAGGAACAGCAAGTAAGGCGGAAGTCACACATTCCACTGTCTACCAGATTTTCATTATAAATAACTCTAGCGTATTTACCAAGTAATCACACAATTAACATTAATGATTCTTTTAGATATGATGAATGTGTTTCTTTCAAATAATCCTATATTTTCTTGGTAAAATGGTAACCACAATAGTTCCTTCTACAATCACTTAGTTTATACTAAGTATATATAATCTAATATCGAACGGACAGTTGAATGTGTGAATCTACCCTAAGCCCACAACCAAACAAGGAACAGGAAGTAAGGCGGAAGTCACACATTCCACTGCCTATTGGATATTATTTATATATAACTCTGACGTATAAACTAAGGAATTACAGAGTTAACCATTAAAGGTCCTTTATGTTATACTAGTTTGTAAATAAATGTTGAACCTTTTGTAAATATATTCCTAGTTCCACTTACTCTATTGTAAAACATTGTTTTCAGTAATAATTGTTATTGTTTTCAGAAAGTTAAATCAAAAACTATTTACCTTTGAAATAACGATGTTTATCATAGAAAATCCTATATTTTCTATAAAACCGATTTGTAGTCTTAATCGTTCCAAGACCAAAAAGCACAAGTATAATTACTATAATTTAATGATATCTAGTTTTGTTTATAAGTTAAAATAGCTGAAGATTTGTTTGCCCTGAAAACTCGATGCGACAATACTACCCTCCTATGATCACTTAATACATACGAGTTGTATATAACCGAGATCGAACAGACAGTTGAATGGGTGAATCTGCCCTAAGCCCACAACCAAACAAGGAACATGAAGTAAGGCGGAAGTCACCCATTCCACTGTCTATCGGACTTCAATTTTATCTAACCCTATTGTATATACTGAGTAATCATATAGTTAGTATCCCTTGAGACTGTTTAAGAAAAAGTATATCTTTACGTAAATAATAGGTAATACTTATTGTGAATATTCATTATAACCATACTAATACATAGTCAATCCCGTATAGATCTATACAAAAACTCATGCTCTCCCTCAAGGAGACTCTGGTTATAATTTGGATTTTAACGGGTACCATGGCTGGTACATCAAGCGGTTCACAATCCTGTATTAACTAGTTTACATAAAGTGAAAACCTTTTATTAAATAACATGTAATTTTGTGAAAAAGATCTCTTCGTTTCATAAACTATACCTATTATAGTTTATAAGTTTATTTCCATTTTTTAACCTGGACATTGTTAAATAGTTCATATGATCCATATATTATACCTAATATAGTTTATAAGTTTATTTTCATGTTTTAACAAATTTCGCGTTTAAATACATATCGACGGTAAGAAAAAAAATAAGTAAAATTATATTTTTAAACACAAGATTTATTGTGTTTTACTTGTATTCCCCCTAAAAACATTGAAAAAAAGCTTGGAAAAAAATATGGGGGTATGAACTCACCTTAGAATAGTTCTTGGTGTTCTTGGTGTTCTTCTTGAAAACTAGTGTTTTTATGAGTTTTCGGCCAAATATATGATGATTGGAAGGTGTTTTTGAAATGAAAAAAAGATCAAGGAATGATACTTGCAAGATTCTAAGAAGAAGTAAGTGATTTTTGTGTGTTATTGTGAGGAAAGGGGAGGCTTCGCATGTTCTTAAGGAGAGAGGAGGTTTTCGGTTGAAGATCTTGAGAGAAAAAATGATGTTTACGGTTGAAAGATGTATGAATGAGGTAAATCTTTGGGTAATATGTATATATATGAGAGGGTTTTCGACTATAAATAGTTCTCGGCCGAGAACACAAAACGAGGTGATAAGATGCGAGGGTTTGCAGCCGAGAACACATACCGAGGAGATAAGATGCGAGGGTTTACGGTCCGAGAGGAAACCCTCCGGGGTAGTTTTCCACTGCCTCTCTCATTTGCGATCCGAAGTGTTTGCGGTCGTGAACCGTTTGCTGCCTTCGGTTTGCGGTCCGAAGAAGGAAGGTTGTCCGAGGGTTTTCGGTCTAGGCGAGAATTCTCGGATTTTGTGCATTTCAGTCCTAATTTTTGAAACACTTTTACTAACGAGTTTATGCACACTAACATTATTAAGTTAACTTAATTAAATTAACAAAACAACGTGATTGACTTTTGTTGACCATGGGTTGACTTTTGTTGACTTTGATTAACTAAAAATAACGAGTTGTTACATTATCCCCCTGCTAGAGGGAATTTCGTCCCGAAATTAGAATTCTGAGTGGTTATTCATGAACAAGGGAGAGAGGTAGGTAGTTCTGCTCCTTATGGTTTGTTTATTATTATTATTATTATTATTATTATTATTATTATTATTATTATTATTATTATTATTATTATTATTATCCATAAGTGAATTCTGATTTTCACATGGCATTCTAGCGGATCTTCACTAAACTATCTGTTGTTTTGATTGGTGGAGAGTGTGCGGATCTTCACTAAACTAGAGCTTACGACCGTATCTTTCGCAACGTCATCAATGATTCTCTTCAGTTCGTCTTTCTTGTTGTCAGCTGCTTTTGATTATGTGGAGATTTCCTTTTATGGCTCGTCGAATAAGTTCATGAACTCCTCGTAGAGAGTAGAGAGTGGAATTGTAGCCGGATTCGGCTTGGGAAAGATCTCCTTTGATTGACTATCATTCTTCTGATACTTCTTTAAATAATTGTCATCGAATGTGACATAGTAGGTTTCTTCTATCTTTTTGTACTTTTTGTTGAGAACCCTATGCCTTAGAAGTCAGAGAATACCCCAAGAAAATACCTTCGTTAGCCTTCACATCGAATTTGTTCCTTTGCTCTTTAGAATTAAAGATAAAGCACCTGGAACCAAACACATTAAAGAACTTGACATTAGTTTTTTTGATTATTTATAATCTCATTGGGAGTAACATAAAATCGCTTATTAAGGATTGATCGATTTTGTGTAAAGCAGGCAGTTCCTATAGCATCCGCCCAGAAGTAAAGAGGCAGATTCGCAAAAGACAACATGCTCGCAGCTTCGCACAAAGAGTGGTTTCGTCTTTCAACGACTCCATTTTTTTGAGGAGTATAAGGAGCCGAAAAGTTGTGTGTTACTCCTTTCGTAGTTAGAAAATTTTCAAATGTTTGGTTTTTGAATTCCAAACCGTTGTCACTACGAATGTTACGAACCAACTTTCACAGTTTAATCTCTATCTGCTTTATAAAATCCTTGAGCTTGGGAGTTGCTTCAGATTTCTTCTTAAGAAAATGAACCCAGGTAAATCTAGAAAAGTCATCAACAATTACAAGTATATATTTGTTACCACCAATGCTTTCAATTGCAGAAGGACCACAAAGGTTTATATGCAAGAGTTCAAGTGGTTCTATGACTTTCGTATTCACAACTGTGGGATGACTCTTCCTGCTCTGTTTCCCCATTTCGCAGGCTGCACAAAGATGTTCTTTATCAAACTTCAAGAGAGGAAGCCCTCACGCATGATCACCAATAACAAGTTTATTGATGTCTTTAAGATTGAGGTGTGAGAGTCTTCGGTGCCACAACCAGCTATCATTTGTAGAAGTTTTCGTAAGTATGCAGATGGAAGGCTTCCCGTTGATGGGGTTCAGATTGAGTGGATACATCTCGCCTTTGCGATTTGAGTTTAGGAGCAGTGTTTTGGTCTCCTTTTCGATAATCTCAGATCCCTCATCATCAAACAAAACTTTCAATCCGATACCAACAACCAACTTCGAAACACTTATGAGGTTGTGTTGTAAGCCTTCCACGTATGTGACCTTGCGAATGGAAAATTCCCCATTCGTGATCATTCCATAAACCTTAATTTCTCGAAGTGAATTATTTCCAAATTTCACTCTTCCACCATCTTTTAATGCCATGAACTCTCGCAGTTCTGTCTTCCTTCCTGTCATGTAATGCGAGCAGCCACTATCAATATACCATTTAGAGTTAAACTGCTCGTCATGAATCACCTACACAAATCAAAGAGACTTAGGAACCTAAAGTTGTTTGGGTTCATGTGAGGCTTTCACAGAAAACATGAAAAGTAATAGCAACATCAACTAAAAAAGATCTTTTAACCAAGGTGGTGCTATCTTTCTTTGTAATTTGAAAAATAGTGATCCTATTATATTTTAAGTTCTTATCCTTTGTGGATATTTTCCTTTGTTTATTTTGGATTTGTTGTTTGACAACTTCCTTCTCAGACCTCTGAAATGGAATTTTAGGCTCCGACTATATCTTACCTTTGACCTTAACATCTTGCGATGTCTCGGCATAATTTGAAGCACTTTTGTTAAGAGATAAGTGAGACTTTGACTTCTCCATAGGTTTTTCTTGTTTGGAAAAAGTTGGTTTTTGAAAAATTTTAGCTTTAGAAACCTGTGGAGACTGAGACTGAGTTTGTGAAAAACTTATAGGATTCGCATGTGAAGAGACTTTCGCATTTGGACTGGATGATTTTTCTTGATAAATGAAGTTGGGATTTTTGTATCTCCATAAATGCTTTCTTTTCTTCATATTTTTGTTATATCTCGCATTTTATTGAGGTTTTTGAGCTGCGAACTGCTCAGAGGATTTATGAACATTAGCCTTAGATTTCAGCATTCTAATGGCAGTTTCGGTCTGTACAGATGATGTATCACTTGGAACATTTTTGGTTCCACTTGGACTCCCTTTTTCGTAGTTTGAGTTGACATTGTTCAACGGTTCTGCTACATATCTGCCCTTCATTTTCCAAGAGGTCGTTTCAGAAAGACCTTTGGTTTCATCTGCATTGTCGATAGGAGCTGACCAGAAGTATTCATCACATACATCTTTATTGTCTTCATCGACCAAGGACTTTAGTTCTACAGTTTGATTTTTATTCAGTCCCTTGGTTGTGAAAACATGATTAGGAATAGTTTGAACCTTCGGGAAAATAGTTGCTTTTTCTTTTATTTATTTTCAGAAACACGTGCAAACTCAACTGAATTTTCAGAAATTAAGACTTTCGCAGGTTTAGGTTCGCTTTTAACAAATTCTGAGCAATCAACCTCATCCTCCACAGAGATTTCACTCATATCACTATCTTCATCGAATTATGATGTATTTTCAACATTAAGTTTATTTTCTGAAATCAACTAAGAGTTTAATGTGTCAAATTTCTGTACAGTATCATAATTAATTTTCTCTTTTTCATTTTCATCCAAAAGTTGTTTCCAAGAATTTTTGTGATCTTTGGACTGCATGAAAGATTCAATTTTTTCCAGTCCAATTCTGTAAGCATCCGAGAGTTCGTCAGATGAGACGATGGATTCGCACCTGTAACAATCTGCATCGATTTCGTCCTATTTCAATTCAAGAAATGGCAAAATCATCTTATGAATTTTCTTTCCAATTCCACAATCAAGATGTAACTGGGTAATATTAAAATAAAGTCTTTTAGCAATTAAACAAAAAATATTTCGCTGTTTTAAAAGCCCTAAATCATTTCTTTGCAAATAAATCAACTCATCCTTAGACCTAGAAAAATCCAACTCCAACTTTTCAATCCACATGCGCCTCTCTTCGCTTTTGTTCAAAACTCTGCTGAGTTGATCGGTTAAGTTAGAATTATTCAAACGGGTTTTTTTAAACTTTCATTGAAACTAGAGACTATATATTTTAGATCATCTAATACAGTTTCATATTGAGACACATGCATATTTAGGGATTTAAGAATAGTGTGTACCTTGCTTATCACATTCTCGCACTCGCTGATCTGCTCAGGGATGGGTTTCTCAGCGAAACAACTGTCGGAGACATGGCCGCCTTCAGTAGCGTATCCTATAAGCTCCAAAACTTCATTGGTCACCATCAAGCACCTTCCACTGAACTTCGTGTTGGATATAGTGTCTAAGTCCATAACTTTATTTGGTATGTACTTGACCCGACCCGGCATGGTCAATTTGGGTTGCATGGCATTGCAATACTTGGATAGACTAAATGAGAGAATAAGGCACTTATAATTATTAATATATTATAAGTTCTAATATATTAATAATAGTATTATTTAATTAGTATTGATCAAGTATTAATCTAGTATTAATTTGGTGATCAAAGTGAGACTAATTAAATATATAGGGTTGATTATGACAATCATCAATTCTTTTATGGTGGATTAATGATCCATGGTTTATGGGTTATGGATGTAACCATATGGAGCTCCATGGATAGTCCATGGGAGTTACAAATCCATGGGTCATTGGAAATCAAGAGTCATGACAATTAAGGGCATTCATGTGTAAACCCTAATTGTGACAACACTATAAAAGGAACCCTATGGCTAGCAAAATTAGTACCTAGTGGACATAGTGTTACTTGAGAGGGCATAACCAATTTTGAGTGCTAGAAGTATTCTCTCAAGTTATTCCAAGTCTTGTGGTGTTGTGTGAAGCATTTGAGGCACAACATTTGGGGTGCTAGGCTCACAAAGTCTTGAAGGAATCCAAGCAACAACAAGGTATGTATTTCTACTAGTTTTATGTTTTATGTAATCCCCATGCCATGCTAGTTAGGAAATAACCTTGAAAAAGAAATTTGCATGTATATAGAGAAAACATAGATTCAAGGTTATTAGGGTTGCATGTACACTTAGGAAGTGTTAGAATGCTCAAAACCCATCAGTGGTATCAGAGCCTATGATTGTTTTCTGTATACTTGATGCAAAACTGCTTAAAAATCGAAAATTCTGCATTCTGACGACTGGACTCGCCGAGTCCATGGGGAGGACTCGCCGAGTCCATGAACAAATTCATTCTACTCGCCGAGTAGAATAGTGCACTCGGCGAGTAGGAGCGTGCTGGGCAGTTTTTTCGAGTTTTGTTGCTGGAAATGGATTAAGATCATTATCCCAATCTGTTTTGGACTTGTAAAACCTGTTTTTCAAAATGATAATGATTATGTTAACCCATTTTACATGACTTTTATCAATTTTCAAGTATTGTATATGTTTATATGATTTCTTGAAATTGCTTGACATGAATTTGTGTTCTTATGAGTTTTTAGAAGATCATAGGAATTATGTGTAACCACCATGTGTGTTTAATTCATGATCTTAATGGCTATGATGGTGTCCATAACTTGTCCTCAAGTTATGGATAACCAAAAGTCACTTCTTTTAATTATGATTAAAGAACTAAAGAGGTTTCATAAAATGAAGAGTCTTCATTTTTATGAACCATTAAAACTCATAAGTTACAAATTGAAGAGACTTGGAATGGTTTCAAATCTTGCCCTCAAGTTTTGGAATTTGAAAAGTCTTACACTTTAATACTTTAATTCCAAATTAAACCTTAGATTTTTAAAAAGTTTAAAAATCAACACTTATACTATTATTATAATTTTATTATATAGATATGTATAAGAATATGTCATTCTTACCGTTAGTAGGCCTCATTCACGAAGCCGGTCTATAAGGGGGGTATAAGGTTGTTGCCTATAAAATGATGACTTAATGGGTGTCCACTCTCACCCACCGCTTCCTTGATCGGTGGAGGGTCGTTAGCCGAACGGGTAGGATACGACTTTAAATACTTGTTAAAAGTATAATGAATTATAAAGTAACTATACATTATAAATTCCCAATCTTAGTTACTTTAGGAAAATGTGAAATTGGTGCTAGCCCATAAAATTACACTTTGTACCTTACCAAGTCGTTAGTGGAGCGTGTGTGGTTAACCGGCACACTAACATGGACTAGTAAGAGTGGCAAAGGGTAACTTGACTTTATTATAGATCGGTGGAGCGTGTGTGGTTAACCGGCACATCGATTAGGTAATATTGTTAAGGGTACCAAGTCAATTTGTATGGTTATTCACACCTTGTTTGTGATCCTCGGCATCCCAGTCACAAACTTGAGAGGGCACAATCGAGATTCAAACATGCCATTGAAAAGTTCAATGTATCTCAAAAGATCTAGGAGTTTCAAAACCAATAAAACCTAATAATAAAATATTTCGTTCTTATGGTGGAAATTGGTAAATCGTCATTTACCTACCTTCAAATATTTTATAGTATGGATTACGGCATCCCTCTTCCAACTATAAATAGTTTGTTGGATCCTAGCCTTAATATTTCATTTGGGTGAATTATTAAGGATTCCTAATCTAATGAAACTTGTCTTTCTTTCCTTTCAGATGTCTTCCAACAATGCTTCTGGCTCAAACCCAACAGACTCCTTTTCCCTTATGAACTTGTGTGGTAAGGTCATCTTTGATGGATCCAATTTCAATGAGTGGATCAGAAACATCAGAATGATTACCCGCTATGAGGACAAAGAATATGTCCTCGATAGGGAGCTTAAGGTTGTGAATGAAGCCACTGCTACTCCTGAAGAGTTTGCGGAGTTTGTTGCACATGAAAAGGATGCTACTAAAGTAGCATGCATCATGATGGCCACCATGACTCCTGAACTTCAAAAATCCTATGAAGATTTCTACCCCTATGAGATGCACCTGGATCTGATGGAAAGGTACCATCAGAGTGCGCGTCAGGAGAGGTATGAAATCATCTCATCCATGATAACCGCAAGGATGAAGGATGGTGAACCCATCACCGGTCACTTGCAGAAGATGCAAAGGTTCGTTGACCGGTTGCTGAAGCTAAATGTTGACTTTCCTGAGGAAATGGCGATTGACATCATTCTCCATTCCTTACCTCCAAGTTATGATTAGTTTCGTATGACTTATCATATGAACAAGGAGGAAGTCACACTTAGCAAACTTCAAGGACTCTTAAGGACAGTTGAAAATGGCCTTAAGGGTAAAGCGGTTGCTACTTCTACTCCTTCAACAGCCCCTGTTCTGGCTATTGGGCAGGGAAAGGGTAAGAAGAGGAAAAGCCCTTCGAAGGGTACCAAGGGTAAGACTCTTGATGGTTCCTCTTCAAGTGGGACAAAGAAAGGTCCCATTACTCCTTCTTCAAACCCAAAGGAAGCACAGTGCTTCTATTGCCAGGACAAGGGACACTTCAAGCGAAGCTGCCCCAAATATCTGCAAGATCTAAAGGATGGGAAGGTTAAACCCACCCATGCAGGTATTTACACAATATTGTCTAACAACTCATCTAATGCTAATTCTTGGGTGCTTGATACAGGGTGTGGTATTCACATTTGTACTGATTTGCAGGCACTAAGAAGAAGTGAGCAAGTGGAGCACGGGAAGATAAACTTAGTCATGGGCAACAGGAAAGCATCACATGTTACCAAGATAGGAGTTTATTCTTTATTGCTTAATAATGGGTTAATGTTAGATTTGAATAAGTGTTGTTACTCGCCCGAAATGGCGAGAAATATTATTTCCTTTCATGGCTTGTACAAACAAGGTTTTACATTTTCATTTGATAATAAAAATGGTGCTATTAATGTTTATTACAATGATGTATTTCACTTTAAAGCATTACCTTGTGATGGTGTATATGAAGCCGTGAATGTTGTAGACAATCTAGGAAATAATGTGTTGTATATTGATTCTTCAGATAGCTTGGATAAAGCATCCTTGTGGCATTGTCGTCTTGGACATGTTAACAAGAAGCGCATAGGCCAACTCCAAAAGGCTGGAGTCTTGGAATCATTTGAACTCAAGTCAGATGATAGTTGCGAGTCTTGTTTACTTGGAAAAATGACAAAGTCACCCTTCACAGGTACTTGTGATAGGGGTGAAGGTTTGTTGGACCTTGTACACACGGATGTGTGTGGGCCCTTCAGAGTTGCTACAAGGGATGCTAATCGCTATTATGTGACTTTTACTTATGATTACAGTAGATATGGGTATATTTACTTGATCAAGCATAAGTCAGAAACCTTTGAAAAGTTCAAAGAGTTTAAGCAGGAAGTTGAGAATCAATTGGGCAGGAACATCAAGATGCTCCGATCCGATCGAGGAGGAGAGTATCTTAGCATTGAGTTCCTTGACTATCTTAAGGAATGTGGGATTGTCTCATAATTGACACCTCCCAGAACACCACAGTTGAATGGTGTAGCTGAGAGGCGCAATCGAACCTTGTTGGATATGGTTCGTTCCATGATGAGTCGAGCTTCGTTACCAATCTCTTTCTGGGGGTATGCCTTAGAGACTGCCGCCCATATCCTTAATCTAGTCCCTACTAAAAAGGTTGCCAAAACACCTCACGAGATGTGGACTGGGAAAGTTCCCAATTTGGACCACATCAAGATTTGGGGTTGTGAAGCTTTCGTGAGGCGTGAGACTCATGATAAGCTTGAACCTCGAAGTGAGAGGTGTATTTTCATCGGCTACCCACAGAGATCCTTTGGTTACCTCTTCTACAGACCCAGTGATAATGTGGTTTTTGTAGCAAGAAGAGGAGTCTTTCGTGAGAGAGAATTCATAAGCCAAGGGGACAGTGGGAGGCAAATTGACCTTGAAGAGCTTCAAGAGTCAAGTGGTGAAGGAACCTCAAATGCTATCGACCAACCTGAGGAGGAAACTCTTGTTGATCCGATAGATGAGTCTGTACCTCCAAGACGTTCCACTAGGGTGAGGAACACACCTGATTTTTATTATGGTTATCACATCACCACTGAAGGTGATACGTTTATTAGTGATAGTACACTAATAGATTTGGATGAACCTAATAACTACAGGGAAGCCATGGCAGGCCCTGAGTCTGCTAAATGGAAGGAGGCTATGGACAGCGAGATTCAGTCCATGTATGACAATCAAGTTTGGAACTTGGTTGACAATGTACCAGGTCGTAAGACAGTTGGGTGCAAATGGATCTTCAAGAAGAAGACCGACATGGATGGGAAGGTACACACTTATAAAGCGCGACTGGTTGCGAAGGGCTTTACTCAAACTCCGGGAGTTGACTATGATGAGACCTTCTCACCAGTAGCTAAGATTAAGTCTATTAGAGTATTGTTAGCCATAGCTGCATTTCATGATTATGAAATATGGCAAATGGATGTCAAAACCGCTTTCCTTAATGGAAAGTTGGCTGAGGATGTTTACATGGCTCAACCAGAGGGTTTTGTCGATACAAGATACCCTAATAGAGTGTGTAAGCTTGATAAATCCATTTATGGATTGAAACAAGCATCTCGCAGATGGAATCTTTGCTTTGATGAGAAAGTCAAAGAGTTTGGCTTTTCTAGGAGTGAGGATGAGTCTTGTGTGTATGTCAGGGCTAGTGGGAGCATAGTTAGCTTCTTGGTGTTGTATGTGGATGACATACTTCTCATAGGAAACGACGTCCCAACCTTGCAGGAGGTTAAGTCCTGGCTTGGGAAGTGTTTCGCTATGAAGGACCTTGGGGAAGCTGCCTATATCCTAAGGATAAGGATATTGAGAGATAGGACTAAGAGACTAATTGGACTTAGTCAAAGTACTTATGTGGATAAGGTACTGAAGAGGTTCAGTATGCAAGATTCCAAGAAAGGAGAATTACCAATCCAGAGTAATGCCAAGCTAAGTAAGACTCAGAGTCCGAGTACAGAGGCTGAGATAGCTTAAATGAGTCATATACCATATGCTTCCGCTGTGGGCTCGATCATGTATGCTATGACTTGTACTCGCCCTGATGTGGCCTTTGCTTTGAGCATGGTCAGTAGATATCAAGGGAACCCTGGCAAGGCACACTGGACAGCGGTAAAGAACATTCTCAAGTATCTGCGGAGGACTAAGGGTTGGGTCCTTACCCTCGGAGGCAGTAATGACTTGAGAGTGGAAGGATATAGCGATGCTAGCTTCCAGACTGATAGGGATAATTTCCGCTCTCAGTCAGGCTGGGTCTTTATCCTAAATGGAGGGGCAATTACTTGGAAAAGTTCCAAGCAGGAGACAGTAGCTGATTCTACTTGTGAATCAGAGTACATAGCAGCAAGTGAAGCAGCTAAGGAGGCGATATGGCTAAAGAACTTCATCGGAGACCTTGGAGTTGTACCAGCTATAAAGGAGCCAATGGAAATTTTCTGTGACAATGAAAGTGCGGTTGCTTTGGCTAAGGAACCAAGAGATCACGGGAGATCTCGGCACATTGACAGAAAATACCATTTCATCAGACATCGAATAGAAGAAGGACTCCTCGTTGCTAAGAGGGTATCATCAGATGAGAACCCGGCAGATCCCCTCACGAAGGGACTAAGCAGGGTTAAGCATTTACAGCATGCAAGGCGCATTGGGCTGAAGGATGATATTAGTTTCAATAATTAGATTCCTGAAACTTGTAAAATGTAATTGACATTTGATGATAAATAAAAGTTGTTATTTATTTATGAGTAAGGTGTTACTATCTTGTGTTGATTGTTTACTATGTTTCAATTTTGCATGTTTTTACTTCCAGAATAATTATGTTATTATTCAAACCATCCACAGTCAGTCAAACTTTGGAAGTAAGTATTGAGTTAATACTGTCATGAATTTGGCTTGTATTATTTGTCTAAAAGTGCTTTGGACAATGCAATGGTTGCTACAACATTCATGAGTACTCATAAGGGCTGAGTATTGGATCCAACCCACGCTCACTTGCATCACTTCATGGAATTTATCTCGAGTGATCGTGAGACGGTAATATCATATAAATCTTCAAACCTAGAGATATGAGTTGTTGACTACGAGTTGGTTATTCATTGATTGCACGTAAACGCATTGGTAACTCGATGTCATAAAACGTGCCTTTGTGAGTAATTCAACAAGTAGTTAGTACAAGCATATCAGTCGAAGTTTATCTGTTCCTTCTAGAAATAGAAGCGATATCTGGGCCCCTCGATGATTTGGTTTTGACCTATGTACCGGGCCCGGTCAGAACCTAATTGATGTGTTCAATTTAGTTCTATGTCGAAACAAATCAGAGATCGAGAAACAAATGCTGGACAATAAGTAAGACCATGTTCCATGTGTTTGTCCGGCTGATATCATGAGAACAGAGGATTATATGATCACTTATCTTAAATGGCGTATCATCATCATCTCAGTTCCGAGAGACTTTGAAAGAGCTACGATTGCTAGTCGGATTTTGAAGTCATATTTGCAAATATAGTTATTAGACTTATCCAAGTGGGAGACTGTTGGATATAGTGTCTAAGTCCATAACTTTATTTGGTATGTACTTGACCCGACCCGGCATGGTCCATTTGGGTTGCATGGCATTGCAATACTTGGATAGACTAAATGAGAGAATAAGGCACTTATCATTATTAATATATTATAAGTTTTAATATATTAATAATAGTATTATTTAATTAGTATTGATCAAGTATTAATCTAGTATTAATTTGGTGATCAAAGTGAGACTAATTAAATATATAGGGTTGATTATGACAATCATCAATTCTTTTATGGTGGATTAATGATCCATGGTTTATGGGTTATGGATGTAACCATATGGAGCTCCATGGATAGTCCATGGGAGTTACAAATCCATGGGTCATGGGAAATCAAGAGTCATGACAATTAAGGGCATTCATGTGTAAACCCTAATTGTGACAACACTATAAAAGGAACCCTATGGCTAGCAAAATTAGTACCTAGTGGACATAGTGTTACTTGAGAGGGCATAACCAATTTTGAGTGCTAGAAGTATTCTCTCAAGTTATTCCAAGTCTTGTGGTGTTGTGTGAAGCATTTGAGGCACAACATTTGGGGTGCTAGGCTCACAAAGTCTTGAAGGAATCCAAGCAACAACAAGGTATGTATTTCTACTAGTTTTATGTTTTATGTAATCCCCATGCCATGCTAGTTAGGAAATAACCTTGAAAAAGAAATTTGCATGTATATAGAGAAAACATAGATTCAAGGTTATTAGGGTTGCATGTACACTTAGGAAGTGTTAGAATGCTCAAAACCCATCACTTCGAAACATCATCTTTCGCCCCGAAGCTTCTCCTGTGAGTTGGCCTACGAACCTCTTCGTCCTCAGAGTCAATCGACTACACTTCGACTCTATGAAACACATCATCCTGTTCCTGAACAATTAAAGCAGGTTTAGCGTCATCATCAATTTTCTTCTTCTTGATTTCCTCCAGTTTTCTGAGCAAATAAGCCTCATCATCCTCCTTTTCTTTCTTCTCATTCATTCTTCTCAGCATGCACTCCTTTGCTAGATGATTTTTTCCATGACAATAATTATAGTCATAGTCGGAGTCCCCTACAAGCTTCTTTTCTTTCTTCGCTTCTTCCTTTTGAGAGTTGTTCGTACTCTCATCCTTCACCTTCTCTGAACTGTAACTACCCTGTCATTTTCGGTTTTTGTTGCGACCGTAATTCTTCTTTGCAAACCTCTTAGGGTTGGACAACATCATAGCATACTCTTCCTTTGAGAGTTTACAATTGGAGAGATCTGACTCTGAACCCTCATCATCAATCTTCTTACCATTGGCTACAAGAGCCAAAGAGCCCATTCCAGAAACAACATTTCCCTCACTTGTCACTTCGTCCTCATGTGACCTCAAAATAGCAACGAGCTTTGCCAAGGAGTAATTTTTGAACTGCTCAAGTGCTTCAATCGTCGACACCACAACTTTCCATTCAGATCTTAACCCGTTCATGAACGTGACCTTCTGCTCTATCAGTTCACGTTTGCTCTTGTGTTTCACCATCCTGCTTAATAGATGGTTTTAACGATTGAACGTTTGGTCCAGTTTCTCCTCATGCTTCTGAACGAAAGCTCCAAACTCTGAAAGTAACAAAGTCTGGATGGAATGTTCAAGATCAGCATCGCTTGAGTATAGTTCACTAAGCCTATCCCATATTTCTTTTGCAGTTTCGTAGGAGCTTACTAAACGAAATGGTTCGGTTGGAAAAGCAAAATGAATGATCCTTATAGCCTTGAGACTACTGATTAGTTTGTCTTTTTCGTCTTTAGGCATATCTGTAACTTCCAGAAGAAGATCGTTGTACTCAGCTTGAGTTTTGATAACCCTTTTTGTACCAGTATGAGCAAACGTCTCCTTGGTTATTGCATCCCATATCAAGGAACCATTATCTTCAAGCCCTAACATGTAATCTTCGAAGTGCAGTGCCCACACTTCATAATCGTTGGGAAAGAGTATAGGGATCCTTGTTGTAGATCTAATACCGCTTGAGAGATTAATTGAGTTAACGTGAGAATCGTCAGGATGCATGTCGTAGATTAAAAAAAACTTGTATGAACCAGATGTGTAAACTGAAATCGAGTTTAGGTTAGAATATGGATCAAAATCCAACGTCTACAATCGATCACGACGATGAAGACAACTTAGAACAAATCAACAACGATTTGGAACACTGGTAAAGCAAATTTGATTAGAAGATCGACTTTCCAAAACTTCATGGACATTGACAATGGTAACACTGGAAATCCAGAAAAAACTTTCTCTTCCCAATGGAAAGGGATCGGCCGTAGTCAACTCGGTTGACCAAATGGTAAAGAGAAAGGCTAAGTCTGAGATAGTCCCATGTACCATTCCCAAAGAGTCCATATGTACCTATTGCCAAAGGAAAGGGGCATTGGTTGCGAAGCTGCCGAATTTACCTGAAACCTCATAAGGATGGTAAAGTCAAAAGTTTGACTCTACTTCAGGTAAAGTCCATTATCTAACTCTATTAAGTCTCTTTTGGAGAATCTTAATACATGATGTAATGTAATTACATTTTGATGTTTTTGAAGAATCAAAGGAAGCTTAAAGAAAAGGTGTGCTGATTCTGATCGCATGGTTCGATGACTAGAATTTTGAGCCACTGCATAAGAGTTATGAGATATTGCTTAGGAATAGATAACAACAAAGTTTTCATATGAATTTGGATTGTAAGGATAAGTTTTTCCGCAAGTTTTAAAAAGAGAAGAAAAGTTTTGATTTTATTTATTTTAAGTATCCTTACAAAGGCATTTGTGAAAAAATGTTGTTTATATGTTTCCATTGATAAGCAATATTGGAAAAATGAATTTGATTCTTTCGTTTATGGTAGTGTCATAATTTATCAAATACGGAAAGATTCTCATCACCCAAGTTTCAGTTGGATAGAAAGTTGGAATCATGCAAGTTGTATTGTGTGATGAATGAGATTTTTCATCTTTGGTAAATTAAGACTAATTCCTTGTTCACATTCGCATGTGAGTCAAGCGAAGGACTAAAGGATCGGGTACATTAGGTTGTGCGCTAGTCAGGTCCACCACAAAGGTTGGTAAGATTATTCGTTATGATTTACTAAAGTTTAGTAAATATGATTATGCTTACAAGTTTAAGTGTAATTCTGAGACATTGGAAAAGTTTCAATATATGGCAGAATGAATAAGAAGAATCAAATAAGGCAAAAAGATAAAAGTTTCTCCAATCTGAAGATATGGGAGAGTACTTGTGTATCTCGTTTTATGATTATCTTAGTGATTATGGAACCATATCACAATTGATCCTCTAAGGACACCTTAGTGCATTTGTTGGCTAAGGAGAGGAATCGTGAATTGTGGAAATGGTTAAATCAAAAGATAAATCATACTTCATTCTAAAATAAAATCTTAGATTCATACTCCAAGATTGAGCCTTGAGTGACATAATCTTAAGAAAGGTTTAAAACACTTGTCAAATGTAGAGTAAAATGTTTTCTTACTCTTGTACATTTGAAATTGGTAATTTGTGATGTTTTGGATAAAACAAAGGCCAACTAAGGCCAATTGTGTGAAGTGTTTGTAAAAGAATCCGCACTATCTCTTGAATATTGGGCAAGAGAGTCTTATATGTCAAGAGGACAGTAGGAGTCTTGAGATAGTTTCAAGAACTAATCAAGAGTATTGTTAATCACTAGCCCACGACTTGAGGTTTGTAACCTATCGTGTTGACATATTCTTATTTATGTGTCTATTCCAGTTAAAAGTTGACTATGCTTATGAGTTCTATGAGTTCTCAATTGTTTGCATAACAACCTGGAAGCAGCAATGGTAGGCCCTTGTGCTGCCGGGTGGCAAGAAATTAAGATTGAACAAGTTCAGTCCATATGTGTTTGGATTTGCCACTAACCTTGTCTTGTGATTATGGTTATGACAAATTCACATTGATAGGAACACTTACACCATAAAAATCTAAGTGTCATAAGGTTTCTCTTCGATTCATGAAAATGATGGTGAGGAAACGCTTTCACTAAATGGATTTTAAGTAGATAGCAGTTGTGATATTTGCATTCTCATGTCGTTAGTGGAGCGCGTGTGGTTAACTGGCACACTAACTAGTGAGAATGGCAAAAGGTCTAGACACACAAGTGAGTTATCTAAGGAAAGGTGTATGATTTTGATAAAGTCTTATCAAAGCAATTGCGTATCAGAAATCTGAGCTTTGGTAAGAAAGTCAATAAAGTATTGATTTCTAAAAGTCCAGCTGATCTCTGGATACATGTCAAAGCTAGTGGGAGCATAAGTGTTATGCTAGTAAGATAATAATCATTATGCTAGTGGGAGCATGATTATTATGTTAAGTGTTGCAAGTTAGCAATATTAATTATAGAAAAACAAAAGTTTCAATTCACCTTGAAAAAGTTGTTTTGCTATAATTAAGGGAGAGGGTTTTATACTTCATTCCAATTCTACAAGCTTAGATTGAGATTTTAATCTACTTTAGTCAAGGATATATAAGAATGTTATGTTGGAATGGTTCAACATAAGGAAATTCTATATATGTTGTGTTCTCAAAATTCGATTATGATTACGGCATACCTCTTCATAGTTCGAATTGTGAGAACATGGCAAATAAAAAAATTTATAGCATGAATCATGTCCCATATGCTTCGGGTATAGGATCGATTACATGAGCTATAATAGTTATCCTTTCTAAATTTTCCTAATGCTTAGGGCCTTAAGAGGGGAAAAAGGATTAGAACTGGATATGACTAAAATGATTAAGCAATTTTCGAGGACAATTTGAGGTTTACCAAAGATTGGTTACTCATGGACAATTGGAAGTATAGAGTAAGGACCATATTGACATATTTTGAAAAGAGGCAACTCTTGTTCAAAAGTGATGGTCAAAATGGGAATGTGGAATTGTTTCCATAGGTGGAAGTTATTCTTTGAATCTGTGTAAGATTAAAGAACTTAATGCAAAGAAGGATGTTCAAAGGAATGTACTTTGAATTTAAGATCATTTCCATGGGATTGCTTTCCATTGGAATACTGTGTAATGTATGTTGCCAAGTCTTTGTGACTTTTGTGCATAGTCATTACAAGGGGATCATTGCATATAAGTTTAGAGTCTAACAGATTACAGTAAATGGCAAGAGTTCGGTATTCTTACATTTACAAAAGGGATTGGGATTGTGAAATGAGCATCGTTGGAGTCGTCTTCAATTGATCTATTTCACAAAAGAAAAGACCATTAGTAAACATAGTATGCATGCTTGGTGCATGGCATGACTATTGTTTCAATTCAAGTATTAAGTTGACTAATCGAAACATGAATAATGAGTAATCAATATGGTGCTTAGATAAAAGGTGTTTTTTATTTACACTCAAAGTGTTGAGGCCATACAAGATTAGTATTATTTTTGTGTTTCACTTTGCATGTTTTGACTTCCAGAATAACTAGGTCATTCTTCCCGACTGACTAAGTTATTCAAACTCTCCACAGTCAGTCATACTTTGGAAGTAGGTATTGATTTAAGACTGTCATGAATTTCGCTTGTATGATCTGTCTAATGTGCATTAGACATAGCAATGGTTGCTGCAACATTCATGAGTACTCATAAGGCCTGAGTATTGGATTCAACCCACGCTCATTTGGATTCACTTCATGGATTTTATCATGAGTGAATCGTGAGACGATAATATCTTATATTCTTCAAACCTAGAGATATGAGTTGTTGACTATGAGTTGGTTATGCATTGATTGCACGAAAACGCATTGGTAACTCGATGTTATAAAACGTCCCTTTGTGTATGATTCAACAAGTAGTCAATAAAAGCATATGAGTCGAATTTTATCCATTCCTTTTACCCTCAAAGGGATAAAAGCGATATCTGTGGGCCCCTCGATGATTTAGTGATGACAAAATGTAAGTGCTCGGTCGGGCCTAGACTGATTTGATTTGTTCAATTAGTCAGTCGTCATAAATCGGAAATCGGGAAACAACAAATGGACAGAGAGAATGATTATAATCCATGTCTCAGTCCATATGATATCTAGAATGGAGGAATATATGATCACTTATCTAATGGACGCGTCATTGATTTGTTTAGAGTTCGGCAGCAGCTTTTAAGAGCTACGATTGCTGGTCAGGTTATGAAGGCGTACTTGCAATAATAGTTATTAGACTTATCCAAGTGGGAGACTATTGGATTAGTGTCTAAGTCCATAACTATAATTGGTATATTCTTGACCCGACCCGACATGGTCCATTTGGGTTGCATGGCATCATGCATTTGGATAGACTAAAATGAGAGAAATAACACTTAAGGTTTATTAATATATTATAAGTTCTAATATATTAATAAGATTATTTAATTAGTATTGATCAAGAATTAATATTGAATTAATTAAGTGATCAAAAGAAGACTAATTAAATATATGGGTTGATTGTGTAAATCATCCATACTTATATAGTAGGCTAATGCTCCATGGATTATCAAGTTGGGCTAAAACCCATAGGATGCTCCATGGATGCTCCATGGTGTATTTGAACCCATGGATCCAAGGAAATGAAAAGCCATAACAATTAGGGTTTACCCTAATTGTAACAACTATATAAGCATCTTATTTTGTGCAAAAATCGGCCACTACTAAAACAAGCGAAGGCAAAACCGATTTTAGAAGTGTTCTACTTTCTCTCAAGTTATTCCAAGTGTTCATGATGTTGTGTGAACCATTTGAGGTGTCACACTTGGGGCACTAGGCTCTTGAGCTCCATGGAATCAAGCACCAAACAAGAGGTATGTAATTCTACTACAATTTATATTATGTGTACTTTATATTATGCTAGTTAGAACAATACCTTGGAAAATTGATATTTGCATGTATAATAGAGAAAACATAGATCCAAGGTATTTAGGGTTGCATGTACACCATAGGAGTGTTAGAATGCTCAAAACCCTACAAGGCTGTCGTGTTATGACTAATGCAAACGGTGAATTGAGGACAAAATAACACAAGATATTTATAAGGAAAGCCCTTGATCCTTGCTAGGATCTCTGGCATAAAACCTTGGGAGGTGATAAGGATCACCTGCCTTGAATGATCTTATTGATTTGAACATGAATTACAGGGATGAGCTTGATAATACGATTACCACTGATAAAGTAAACCTATATGAGTAAGGTGTCAGAGAATTGTGTCCAATGTGTATGTTTTACAGGTGTAATTATAGTCTAGGTTAAGTAACTAAATGTCCGATATTTCTGGGATCCTGCTGAGCTGTTATTTACAACGTGCTTTGACTTGGTATTTCCGGGTCTTAAGCATGGTTGGACTGATTCTTCGTTGTGAACGAGTCCTATGTTGACCATTTCTGCACATATGATAAATAAACAAGAAATATACATGTTAAACTTGTTAGGACATAATAATGGTGATGTTCAGGATCCTGATGTATGTTCGGGATCCTAAGATTTGGGAACCTGGATAGGTTTAAGGATCCTCAGATCTATTTTAGATCCGGGATCCTTGATAGGATTGAGGATCTTGGCCCTAACACAAACCATTTCATTGATAATGATCTTCACGGAGGTCTATAATACACCTGAATCCCAAAATAAAATCGGCAGCATAAGGACCCCTAGAATAGTGTAATCACTTATTCGCAGGGTCAGACCTACATACATGAGGGAGTAGCACCAACGCTTACTCACAAAACCTAGTCTATTACAAAAGTTGAGTAGTATAAACACTACTCATGGCGAGTGAGATCCTCGGCCCTCGAAGTGTGGCTATGAACGCTCGTATCTCCCTTGTTTCCTCTTTGGCTGCCTCGTCTTGGCGCTCTGCCTCGATCATTATCTACTCCATGTCGGCATGCCTGTCTATGAGCTCCCTAACCTTAGCTCAGGTAGTTGTGACATCCTCCTGAAGACAATCGATAATCTTGCATGTCTGATCATGGTCTTCATCTAGACGACAAAACCGGGAGGCGGTGACCTCAACAGTGGCACCAACATCTAGGACCTGGCTAGTAGATGCCCTAGCATGCTCGTCAAGGCGAGAAATGCGGTGAATCATAACAGGGAGAGCCTTGTCGGTTGAACCGTTGTTTCGGAGGTCTTAGAACTCTCGGCACATACTGTACGGGGGATGGTGGCCATGCTCGCGGCTCCATCTGTGTAGGTCCTCTGCCCAACGGGGTGTCGGTCCCTGGAGTGGTACACCTATCAGAAAAGTCTTGGGTCTATGAAAGGGAGGTATCCTCTTACGAGGAGTGTGCATCCATAATGGACCACCTAGATGGCGGTATACCTGAAAGCTCGACTCAGGTATAGGATCGTGCAGGTTGCGGACGGAAAAGCGTGGGTCACTGACCTTAGAATCTGCATCGGAGTCCTCCTCCATCAGCTCCTCGTCAATGTCCTCACCATCATCTTGACCTTCCTCCGCGTCCTCCTCCGCGGCTGGTGCGTCAGCCTCGGGATCCTCCTCGATCCATCCACCATTCCCATTATTGGGAAAGTAATCTTGAGAGACTTACCAAAAGACCAAGAACCAACTTATGGAGATTAATCTTGAGAAAATGAACTTGCTCTTGAAGAAAGAGATGAACAAATGAAGAAGATGGGATGAGGGGGAGGGGTTTCGGCTTAAAATAAGGGGAGAGAGGGAGGTTGAGGGGGGTATGGGGGAGAGTATGGCATGGTGTCTTGAATTAATTATTCAAGTATGTCTCCTCCAATTTAATAATAATTCTTTATAAAAGTGTAATAATCATATAAAACAAAATTGTTTCCTTAATTTATTTTTATAAAAAGAATGGGTAAATTTTAAAAAAGTTGGTGATTTTTATAAAAAAATGTGGTAAAAAGGATGTATATATACTTAATTTGGATCATTTAAATTCAAGTTATTATAAAATTAATTATTATCAAAAATAATAATATGTTACATGAACATTAAGATGATTCCTAATTCTTTTCGTTAACGTTTGAGTGTTTAAGCCGGGTAAAGAATTTGTCGCATTTGGTGACGAATTCACCAAAATATGAATATGTAACCTTTGTTATGAATTTGTCATGTAGTATAAGGTTTATAAAATCTACTACATTGTGTTATGAATATTATTTATACCTAAATAATATATAATTGAATTATCGAATTTTTACGTTGCTAACCCTAATTAGGGTTTATATTCAATAATTAGTAAAAAGAGAGGTACTTTGAATTATAACCTGCCAATAGTACATTAGTAACATTAGGGAATATCACATTTCTCCTAAAATTCTAATACAAGTTTATTTGACCTAGTTGATTTTTGTTGACTTTGTTTGACCAAAATTGGCGGTTGTCACATTTTAATCCTTGAGTTATGTTAAATTTGCAAGTTAGTCCCCAGTGGCAATTTTGTAAATCCGAAGTTCTTTGGAGTACGCGGGGCGTACACCCTCGTATGGGGGCGTACTCTGAAGCGCCTTAGAACGCTGAGCGTACGCAGCCAGGGTGCAAACCCTAAATTTTAGGGTATGAGCCATATTTAACCTCATTTATGGCCTCAAGCAACTTTTTACCTTTAACCTCCCTCATCATCTCGAAAAAACTAAGAGTGCTTGTGCTTTTTGAGCCATTTTTGTGCCTTTTTGGAGCTCTTGGAGTAGAAGGAAGAACATTGAAATGGTGGTGTTTCACTCAAGGCTTTGGATCCAGGACTCTGTCCCCCCTTGTGCACCTTGTGGATGTAAAAAGTTTCAAACTTGATGAAAGAATCTCTTGGATCTAGTTTTGCTCAAGTTGTTTCCTTTTTGGTCCCAAACTTAGCTTTTTTGAGTAGGAGGTACTACAAGGCATTTGAGTTGTCCTTTCAGAGATTTTTAGGGGTGTTAAGTCATAAAGTTGGGTTCTTGGTCACTAGTTTTCCCCCATGTAAGTGTTAGATGCTCTTAATGGGTTAAAAGGCTAAGGTTTTTGGTTTTAAGGACTTAATAGCCATGCTAGACCATAAACTTGGAAACTTTATGGCTTAGAGCATCTTATGTTACCTATATATGAAGTTTGGACATAAGTTCTTAAGGGATTAAGCACTTAGTTAAGAGTTTGGTAAGCAGCCTCGTACGCAGGGCGTACCACAGGGTACGCTGATCATACGAGGTCAGCGCCCCGTTCCCCGGTTGACTTTGACATGGTTTTGACTAGGGTTTGACCTAGGGGCATTTTAGATATTTGAATGGTAGTCTGATTTTTGGTGGCTATTATTTGTAAAGGTGATCGGTAGTCAGGACTTCGGAGCAGTATGTCAGTTCAGTTTTTCGCCTTCCTGTGAAGTGAGTTTCTCACTGTACAATGGATCGAAGGCACCAAGTTCGACACATTATTTGTGATATAAGGTGCTAGATATATTTGTGATATGGTTTTGGAAGACCAGGATTTGTGTGACAACCGTCAAAATTCGAGTCGGTTCTAGATTTGACTAAACTTAGTTGCACGTATAGGCATGACACATACTAGACTTAGTAACTAGAAGCTAAGTTATAACCTACTATAAACTTGGAAAGAAGTAGAATCGAATGATAGTGTACTTAGATTTCACATGGTTATGTGAATTCTACAACTACTTAACTTTAGTGACTATCCACATTCGGGTCATTCCTTTACTTAAACACCATTTCATGAATCATATACACCCATCTTGCACTTGACCTGGTAGTATAAATTAGGTCATAATCTCATAGAAACTTGAGTCAAAGTTGAAAACTAGGACTAGTATACTTGATTTCCTCAAATTCGCTTGAATCTCGAAACCACTACATAGAATGCCAATAAGCCGATAAAATAAGTTACAAACATTATTATAACTATAAAAGATTTATAATACCATAAGATAAATTTAAGTCTCAAAGATTCTATTGATTTTGATATCCAAAGATTTACAAACTCTCAAAAACCCTAAATGCCCTAAAAACCTAAATTTATGAAATTTAACCTTAAAAATTCTATAAACATAGTTATGAACCTCATAATATGATCTTATAATAATTAAAATTATAAAAATGCATTCAAGGAAAATAAAATTTAACTAATTAACATTTACCCTTAATTTATATATCAAAAATCAAGGTTTTATGAATAAAAACTTGATTTTAGTGCACATTTTATATAAAAATTGAGATATTTTATAAAAGAACTTAAATTTTATAAAACAAAATGAATGAGAAAGGGGTATTATACTCAAAATTTCGGATCCCTCTCTCCCCATATCTCTCTCTCACACTCTCATTCTCCAACACACACACATCTCTCTTCTTTCTCTCTCTAGAAAACTCTCTCTACCTTCTCTCTAATTTTTTTTCTCTCCAAACACCACTCCATTTTCTCTCTTCCTCCCCCTAAGAACCACGAAATTTCTCCAGAAAATAAGTCCAAGAACACTCAAGATACTCAAATCTTCATCATATTGTGGTGTTCTTGAAGGTAAAATCGATTTCTACTTTACTTTTCCTTCAAGTTTTGCTATTTTCTTACACTTTCTCCTTCTTCTCCTTCTTCATCTTCTTCAAACTTGTTTTCTTTTTGTTAAAATGGTTTTTAGAACATAATGGATGTGTTTTAACACCATGCATGTATGATAAACAAGGTTGCATGTTCATGATCTTAGTGCAAAAATCGATTTTAAGGATTAAAACATCAAACTCAAGTTAGGAGTTTTTGAGAAACAAAATTTTGTTCATAAATGCATGTATACATTTTGATAAGTTTTAATCTTTTGATCTCTGGAAACATGACTAAAATATGAGTTTATCATGATATATTTAAAATATTTCAAAAGATTTACTCAAGGAAATGATGAAAACTCACTTTTCTAACCAATCATCATGCATGCAATCTGTCAGATATCTTTACCTGACTTTAAACTGCCATATCTCACTCATTCCTTAACCAAAATTCGAGTTTCTTTTTCTGAAATATAACATTTTAAGCTAGCTTTCAAACCCATCTGACCTCACTGGAAAACTCCAATATTTCGATTTTTAACAATTTTTACAAAACTGTTGCTCAAACAGAACTTTCCTTATGAACATTTGTTTTGTGTTGCATGTTCAAAGGACTTATTCATCACTAAAAATCATTCAAAAATTATTTTAAACTATTAACATCATGTATTAAGAGGTACAAAAAGATCTTGATTCAAAAGTCTTTGGAACATGTTGCAAAAATTCTCAAAGTAACATCAATAATCTTTACCAAAATCACAAGAACCAAGTTTTCTCTATAATTTATTGAGCCTTTAGGCATGTTTTTCGACATCAAAAATAAGAAAAACAATTTTTCATTGTTATTAAATTGTATGAAGATGCATTCTGGACAATTTCAGCTCAATATATATTTTCTTTATTTTTACATGAAAATAATAAGAAAATAGAGTGTTAAATCATATAAAATACTTACACTAGTAAATAAATTCTGGAAAAATTCTTGGATCATCCTTTAAGTTAAAAAACATCTCCCATGAAGTTTCAATGACTTTTGTTATTGTTTAATATGGTTTTGAATTTTCTTTTTGTTTAGCTCTAATAAATCATAAAACCACATTAGGGAATATAAAAAGGGTATCTAATAATTTTCACAGCTTCTACCCTATGTGGAAGACTCAGGAAAATATGTTGGGAATTTTTCAAAATGTATATCTATTTTTCATAATTTTTTGTGTTTACAATGGACTAAAAACAGGAAAAATAGTTTTACTCATCCAAAAATCATGAAAATTTACCAGAACACCTTAAAATATATTAGGATGCTACATAAGAGTTTTGATAATTTTTCTCTTCTGTATGCTATTTTTCATCTATTTTCCCAAGATTAAATACACTTAAATGCACAAAAATCATAAAATTGGGTTAAACAGTTTAGAAATCCATTTTTATATTTTTCCCAGCTTAAGTATGTGTAATGACAATATTATAAAAATTTTGGGGAATTTTATTAACTGATTGCTATTTTTCATGAATTTTTATCTATTTAGAGAATTAAATATGAGAAAAAAGGTTATACATATCTATAATCCATGAAAAATTATTTGGAAGTCTTTTAGTGTAGTTATAACCAAAATCTGAAGTTTGGTAATTTTTATTAACTATTTAGTATTTTTCATGATTCTATGGTTATTCAAGAAACTAAAATGGTGAAAAATAGTTAGACAAATCAAAAATTCAAGAAAATTTATCTTAAGGTTTTTGACTTTAATTAAAACTGAAATGCAAAGTTTGGGAAATTTTAGAACTAAACTGATTTAGTTTTTGAATATTAAATCATTGGAACACCTCTTAAAATGTTAAATATTAGCATTTCAATAATGTGAATTTTCCAATTAAATTCTTATATAACAATTGATTCATTGAAATTTAATTTTCACAGAAAAATGTTTGTAACTTATCAATATTAAATTTTGACACAATATTGGCATAATTCTATTGTAGTAGTAAGTATACTAGTGTTAGATTTCGATTAGAGACTCACTAGCGAATACCATTATTGTAGAAATCGATAGTGGTACAAGTGGAACTTAGCTCAAGGCATCATTTTCATCATCTCAATGCATATTGTGAGTATTCACGCACTCCCCTATTTTCGGTTTTTATGTTTTGGGGTGGAAAAGCATGTCCGAAAAACTATTTATTGTTCGTTGTATTTAAATTGATTCGTATCAAACTCGATTGCTATAATTTGCTATATTCTGCTATGTATGTCTATGCAACACGGAACATGAGAACTTATCGTCTTAAGTCCCTTCCCTTATACTTTACTCCAACCATTAACTCTTTGAGCCAATGGTCATTATGGATAGCGCTATTAGGAATTGACAACTCCTCACTCGCCCGATTGTTGGAGTGCATGATACCATATAATCTATGGAATGATAAGCATAGATCTTGATAGGGCATCAGTCATAGGCTTGGTTGGGAACTCGTTGTTTGCTCATACACATACAAACTTGTTATTTATTATGGCAACAAACTCGTTTATTAATTATAGCAATGAACTTTGTTTCACATTATAGCAATGAATTTTATTTCTCATGATGACAACGAACTTTGTTTATATAAACTTATTTACTCATTTTAGCAATATATTTTTATCTATGGAAACTTATATCAAATATTTGATTTCGATTCATGAAACCAACATTATTTTTAACTTGTGAACTCACCAACTATTTTTATAGTTGACGCTCGTTTTACATGCTTTTTCAGGAATCATCGAGTAAGTGGCACTTAGGGACACTTCACTTTTAGGAGCATTCGCATGTGTTGTATTTCAATTTACATTGTAATTTCATTTAAAAATTTGTTCAAAAACATTGTAAATTTGTAATGATTTTTAATACTATGGTTGGTGTTGTCTTTAAACTTTTGCTATGAGACCCTTTTTACTGTCATGCCTCGTGTTTCCGCTTTAGCGGGGTGTGACAATTTGGCCCACGGAAATTGTATGAAAGACCAGGATGCGGCCCCTGTCATCTTTATAAAAGACCAGGGTCTGGCCCCTGGCACCTGTATGGGAGACCTGGATTTGGTCCTCGGTAGGAATTACTTGTAAGACTATGATTTGGCCCATAACACTAACTTATTTATGTATGGTTTGTGGTACTTTGGGAAAACTCACTAAGCTTTTGCTTACAGTTTGTATTTATGGTTTTAGGTACTTCTGGTACCAAGAAGAAGGGTCCAGCATGATGGCACAGCGTTCTCCCCTCACTGTTTTCCGCATTTTTTGGATATTGTAGTTTGATTATTTGACAATTTTACTATGTGATGGTTTTGGAACAATTTGATGATTGTAACTCTTGTTTTTAATATTAAAATTTTACCATGGATTTTGAGTCGTTAGAAAAGTCTTAACCCAAAACTGTACTATGTAGACATATACAACAGATAAACATATAACAAGTCAATAGGCAAACAGACAGATCTATAGATCACTACCGCATAACAACATCCTATAAACCAGGATACAGATCTAATAGATCATTAAAACATAACAACATCCTATATACCAGGATACATAACCTAGTGGCTTGGTATTGGTGCCTTCGAACCATAGGTACAGTAAGGAAGACTCATCTCGCAGTCTGACAAAATAATTGAACAACACGCTGCTCCAAATACCAACTCTGCAGGTCACCTATACAACAAATAGTGACCAAATCTCAAACCACAACTTAAAACACCCAAAATGCCCTTAAGTCAAACTTGGTCAACCCTTGGTCAAAGGCCAAAGTCAAAAAGTCAAATAATTCAAACTGACTGAGTACGCTAAGCGTACTCAGTAAACACACCCATTGTACTGCATCCTTGACCAAACCACAGGACCTTAACCAAGTACGTGCAACGTACCCCTTGTTACGCCCAACGTACTACGTCTCGACACCCTCCTTATCATTAAGTGCTTATTCCTTAAAGGCTTTCCATCCAAACTCAGATCTAGACTCAAAACATCGACTTAAGTCATAAAGTTCCCACCTTTATGACTTTCCATGGATAGAAAAGGTCCAAAAGCTACAACCCTAACTTATTAATCCATTAAGACATCATAATTCTTGCATGGAAGGGATAGAAAGACCAAGATCACATTTTTATGTTTCCTAATAGCTCCATAATGGATAAAGTTTCCAACTGTATCCATCTGGATGGTCCAAACAACCAGGATCTAGTCTTTAAGTCTCAAAGTGACCAAAAATGCATATTTCTCACCTTAACCCATTAAGTCCAAGTCTCCAACCTTCATATTTTAATCAATATGATGTTTAGATGTATAAAGTTTCCAAGTTTATGCATAACAAGGTCAATAACTTTCAAGATCTAAACTTCATGCACTAAAGTGACCAAAAAGCTCATAACACCCAAAACTAGCTAGATCTAACTAATGCATCATCAAGATTCAAGTTTTATACCTTCTGGAATTGAGAAAAGAAAAGTAGGCTTTAGAACCACTAGCTCGAGCTTCAACAATCAACAAGCTTGAACTTTTCTTTCACTCCAATGCACTTAAAACACATAGAAAGGCTCAATATTTGATCTATTGAGCTAGGGTTTCGAATTGGAGGCTCAAGAGGGTGGAGGATGATGTTAGCAAGGACCCCAAGGGGTTAGAGTCCATAAATAGGGCTCAAAACCACGAAAATAGGGTTTTTACTCCGTGGCAGTATGCGCATTGTACCTAAAATTACGCCCAGTGTAATGCCCTAAACACGTGACTTCCTCAGCCTGTACGCCCAACATACTCCAAGTGCACGCCCAACGTACTGCTAGACCCTCTTATTCCAGCTTAACTTTAAACAACCATAACTTCTTTGTTCCAACTCTGTTTTCGACGATCTTTATATCCACGGAAAGGTATCGATGAGCTCTATAATCCTATCTTGATACTTGTGACTAAAAACATTCAAAACTAAAATCTTTAATTTATGCAAGAAGCCCGAAACCTACCCTTCCCATTTTACCCCTCAACATCCATCAAACAATCCAAGGTTTAAATCACTTATCCAATATCATACACCTCCAAAAGAGTCTAAACTCCATTCCCTTGAAACCCAAGGCCTTACATGGTCGAATTACGGTCCACAAACCCTGAATTAAGAAACATCCTGAAACAGGATGTTACAAATGTGAACTTGCTTGATGATCCTTGGCTTACTCCTTCTTTATCCTTCCTTCAAAATCTCCCAAAAAGACCAAAGTAAGCTTCAATAATGGAGGAAACGGGATTATGATTTCTTCATAGCTAATGACGGTGGTAGAGGTTGAGGATGAGAAAACCCTAGCCTCGTCATTCCTTTAAATAGGGTGCAAAACCTAGAAAATTAGGGTTTAAGACATCAACGGCAGTCACGCCGTGGTCTATCTTGCCATGTCGTGACAGATCAAAAGAAACCTGTGACTAAAAATGTCTTTCCACTTCGTGATGATCATTCCCCACACCGTGGCGACTCTCAAAAAGCCAAACTATAAAAAAATAAAATGTACCTCTAGATTCAGATGTTACATCTTTTTTATTTTGCTTTTAGTTTTTTAGTTGTTAAATATTATACATTTTAAATTGCTTAGAAATATATGGATGCTACACAATAAATGAAAAAGCTCTTGATTAGCGTTTTAGTTTTTTAGTTGTTAAATATTATACATTTTAAATTGCTTAGAAATATATGGATGCTACACAATAAATGAAAAAGCTCTTGATTAGCGTATGTGAATTAAGAAACGTAGTAAAAAAGCTTTGAATTAAAACAACTCTCACTATAAGGTTTTCATTTTCTAAAAGATTTTTTTTTTTGAAAAAGCTCATATTATAGATGATCTTAGTTTGATAGTGCATATTCTTAAACAAATTGGGTTACTAATAAGAAATATAGAAATTGGGTACCTTGTACCAGATCCAGTTCCAAAATCAAAAGAACTGGTATAAGCAGTTGTGACACCAACATCATAGGAACTGTTGCTTCCAATTCTAAGAAATTTGCCCGGGTACCCACTTATTCTCACTCGTAGCGGCAACATAAATTATGTTGATCCTTCATAATTAAGATAATCTCAAGAAAGGATAAAAACAAAATATTCTATCAATAATATATACAAAAGTAAATTACTATCTGCAATGTGATTTTTACTTTGTAAGATGTAATCCTCGGGATGAAAACCGCACATGAAATTGAATATTGTCTTTAAAGGTTTAAACAACACACTTCTTTTCCATGAGTTTCCAGTTCCAAACTCTGGGATTTGATGTAGTACATAACAATAACGATATCATTGCATTTCATTTATGAGGTATTTCGCCTCTTTAATATTGACACACCGCAACCAGGGTGTTAGGTAACCTTTTTTTGTACAAAAGCCCCCATTTTGTATTACGAAAGATGTTTCTTTAATCCTTAGCTTCCTAGATTTCTTGCCATCTTGTGGTAACTTTCCCTTATATAAGCACTCCATTATTGGTTTTCTCCAACCATTTAATTCTTCCACAATCGATATTGTTGGTGGCTCCTCTATTGTCTTTGCATGCACTACCTCCACCAACACTTTCTTGGCGAGATGGGAAAATGATGATGATGCTAACTTACTTAATGTCTCTACTCATTTATTCTTTGACCTAGGTACATGTTGCAATTTGAATGTTTTGAATTGTTTTATCAATGTCTTTACCTTGTTTTCATATTGCATGAGGTTTCTTCCCCTAACTTCTCATAAACCGTTGTTTGATTTGCTACAATCATGGAATCTATGAAGGCGCATATACAATCACATCCCATTCTAATTGCTATCTGCAACCTTGCAATGAGTGCCTTGTACTCCAACTCATTATTCGAGGCGGGAATTTCGAATCACAATGTATATGTTATCTCTTTTCCTATCGGGATGCTTAGTATTAGGCCAACCCCAGCTCCTTCAACACAAGAAGACCCGTCCATGTGCAAAGTCCATTCCTCTTCATTAACCTGTACGGTGTCCTTATTCTTGACGTCAGGTCCCTCTGTTGCCGACACCTCCCCGTTACCCGTTATTTTCGTTATGAAATCTGCTAATTCCTGAGCTTTAATACGGGTATGTGGTTTGAAATTGATCTCGTGTTTTACTAATCCCACTTCCCATTTAGCTAGTAATCCTGATTTTTTGGCTTCAACAATACCTGCCTTATTGGGGAACTGGTTAATACTTTTACTGTATGTGCTAAGATGTATCTTCTCAAACTTCTTGCTGCGTTAACGAGTGAAAACGCCAGTTTTTCCATATCCGAGTATCCTATTTCTGCTCCTTGTAATATACGTTTGACAAAGCATATGGGTACTTTCCTATCTCTTTTGTCAGCTACCAATATTGCGCTTGCCGCCAACCTTGACATTGCTAAGTACATTGTCTAGGTTTCGCCCGGGATCGGCGATGTTAGGGTAGGTAACTCTGTTAGTGCTATTTTGAGTTTTTTGAAAGCTCTTTCAGCTTCATCCATTCACCTGAAATCCTTTTTATCCCATACACTTTTTAATGTTTTATAGAAGGGTAGTGTATTCTCTACATACTTTACCATGAAACGTCCCAATGTTGCTAACTTGCCATTTAATGCCTGAACTTCCTTTACTATCCTTGGCGATCGTAGCTATAGTAAGGATTCTATTTTCTTTAGATTCACTCTTATTCCTTCATTTTTGATCACATGACCCAAGAATTTTCCTTCCTTCGCTCCAAAGAGAGATTTCTTAGGGCTTAACTTCATGTTAACGACTCTTAAATATTCAAAAGTTTCTGTGATATCCTGTAGGAAAATCTCATTTTTCCGAATTATGATAACTATATCGACGATATATACCTCTATGTTCCTGTTGATTTGTGGTTCGAACACTTTATCCGTTAACCGTTGGTATGTTGCCCCCACGTTTCCTAACCCAAATGACATTTTGGTATAACAAAATGTTCCTTTTTCCGTGTGGAAAGAAGTTTTCTCCTCGTCCCCTCTATGCATGTGAATCTGATGATATCCTATGTATGCATCTAAGAAGCTTTTCCACTTATTCCCATGTAAGGATTCTCTCTTCTCATCAATAGATGGTAATGGGTAACAATCATGTGGGCATTCCTTGTTCAAATCGGTGAAGTTGACACACATTCTCTGCTGTCCATCCTATTTTATTACTAGTACCGGATTGGCTACCCATGATGGGAATAGTGATTCTCGTACTATCCCGACACATACTAGATTATCTACGTTGTCGTTTATTGCCTTGTTTCGTTCCTTAGACCAGCCACTCTTTTTTGTTTGATTGGTTTTACTCCCATTTTTCTGTTTAGCGTGTGTTCTATCAATTGTGTCGGCACCCCAACCATTTCAGTCAGATGCTAAGAAAACATGTTGGCATTTTTACTTGGTAGTTTTGTTAGCTTTTCGCTCAACGTTTTGTCAGTGTTGCACCTATTTGTATTCCTGGTTCTAGGTATGTATCGTTTATTACAACCAACTCTATTTTGTCTGGTGGTAATTATGACTCTTGTCGTTGCATCTACTTTTCCGCTATAAGTGTCAATGTTGGTACAATCAACACAGTTCCATATCCTCTCAGGGTACAAAATCTAATCAAACCATGTATTATTAATGCAATTGCCTCAAACTTTTTCATGGCACTTGTTCCAAATATTATATTATAAGGCGATGACGACTATATGATCATAAAATCTAGCATCTGTATATTCTTTGCTTGTGTGCGGTAATCTTGCAGAGTTAGTGGCAATGATAATATTCCCAAGGGCCATACCGAATGTCCAACGAAGCTTGTTAAGTGTGCATCGGGTTGTCTGAGTTTGTTTTTTATTACCTCTGGCAACTTTAAGAAACAATGGTCATACATTATCTCAGTTGAGCTTCCGCTATCGCAGTATATTCGATGAATGCCTATGTAATAGATCTATCCATGTATTAAAATTGGTTCATCACTCCTTATCTGGGCTCATTGAATTTGTCGCGTGTCAAACATTTTGTGCAAAAATCTCGTATTGCTTTGTTTGTCATATGGTGAAGTTTTCTCTTCTGTCTGGCAGTATGGAGTCATTTTGTTTATTCTGTTTTTCCACTAATGGTAGTGTGAATGGTTTTCTCTAATTTATGATACAGATGAGGCCAATGTTGTTACGCCGTCTTCTGTGTATGTGGTAGATGGTTTCGTTCGCCTTTCCTAATGTGTACTCGAGAAGATACACTAAAAATTGGGACAACTGTTTGGTTAGAAAGTCATGCTCTAAATATGAATTGCAAAGAGATCTAGGTTTCTCCAAAAACTTGCATTGTTGCTGTGTCCTCGAGAGTTCTTATAGACCTTCCCATATCTTTGGGTATAAGGTTTTATCCGGTCTTTCTTCGTTACCTGGATAAAGAAAATTATCTCGTGTGTACAACTTTTATATTTTATTGTCAAGATCTTGTATTTGTGTAATTTATGGGATGTGTCTCGTTTCTTGCTTCTTTATTTGTTATGTATTGGTATTGACTCGTGTGTCAATTATTAACAGTTGTTTTTTTTCGATTATAGGTTGATTCGTGACGGCTAGGTCAACATTGATTTCGTATGGGTTGAACGGATGTTTTTTTGTTTTTTTGTTTCTTCAATACTGATCTGTTATAACTGGGCCGATATTGGGCTGATCGACCGACCCGGTTACACATTAAAACACAATTACGTTCTTTGTGCGTAAACAACGAACGGACACACACTTTTGCTTTTCTTTTGTGTTCGGCAGCCACAATACAAAGAATGTGAGTTGGAGTTCTACAAAAGAAGAGGCCATCTAAATCAAAAGCAATTATACTATAATTATCTCCAGTAATTTCTTTTTATCCAAGTGGTCAACGGTTCTAATTAGATCTTTACAAATTGTTCTTTCCAGTTAAGCTTAATTTACGTTTTGTGTAACCAAAAAGCTCATGCTTTATTGCTTTATTAAAAGTATATTTGACTTATTACATCATAGTAGAGCTGACAATTGGTTGACCTGGATTGGATTCGGGTTTCAACCAATTTATTAATTAGGTTGAATATTTCAACCCAACCCAACATTTTTATTTAAATGAGTTGATATTTCAAACCAACCCAACCTTTTAGATAAACGGGTTGTCACTGGGTTGACCCGTTTATATAAATCTCAACCCAACCTATTAAATAAATAGGTTAAATCTAAGTTAACCCATTTAAAATAAAAATGTAAATAAATTAACTAAAGATTACACCACTTAAAATAGTTTCAAACTTAAATAAAATTTGAAAGTATAATAAAAGCACAATCTTAATTCACAAATACAAAGAAATTGTTAAAGTAACATTAAAGATATATAATTTCAATATAATTTTAAAGAGTGATTAGTGTTTTTGGCGAAAAAAAACAAATAAGAATTAGGATTGCATTTTTTTTAAAATATATAAAACAATACAACATTGTAATTTATAAATTAATACTTAGATTAAAACATGGTAATATTTAAAAAATTATTAAATTAAATATATATTAAAATTAAATGGGTTGATGGGTTGAAAACTTTTACTCAACCCAACCTATTTAATTAAATGAGTTAGATGAGTTGACCAATTTAACCTAAATAGGTTGAAAATCTCAACCCAACCTGTTAATTTTGGGTTGGGTTGATGGATTTGAGTCAATTTTTGCCACCTCTACATCATAGGATACATTTTATGACATATTAACAATACTAAAAAAAGATATTAAATAATTTAGCAAATTACAAATATAGAGTATGTTGAACAGGAGAGATAGGGATCTTATGGTATATTCTGAATTTTGTCAAATTTGAACCGGCTTAAAGTTGTGCATATGTTTGTTATTTAGGGGGTGTTTGGTAAAGCTTAAAAAATAAGCTTTTTGACTTATTAACGATTTGATACAGGTATAAGTCAAAAAAAATGTTTGGGTAAAATACAACTTATAGCTGTTAGTAACCTCTAATAAGTCAAAAAATGATAAGTAACTTACCCCTTACTTATTAAAAACTCCTTATTTGACCAAAATAAGTTATAAGTCAAAAAATAATAAGACTTTTTAAATAAGTTTTGCCAAACACCCTCTTAGTAATCCTCATCAACAATGTTTTAAAACCCGGGTCGACCCGAACGGTTCAACCGGTTGGACCATGACCCGGGGTAGAAGGCGGGACAATTGTGAACAGTTTTTTGTAAAAATACGGACCGGATCGAACCGGCCGGATTTTCCCTAAACCGCGGTTCGACCGCTTATGTTGAACCGGTTCAAACCGGATTGACCCGTTTTAATAGGGTTTGGATAGTTGGATACACGTAGCGAACGTCAAAACAACGAGCCGTTTGTGGTTTTTCAATGTTTTTCAATGTTTAAACTTTATGGACATAAAATTATTGGTTTTATATGTTTATGCATTATGCAGGAAAGTAAAAATATATAAAAATAGAAAAATACCATAAACTCGGTTGACCCGGCGGTTAAACCGGTTGAACCGATTGACCCGTGAGGTCAACTAAAAACCCGGGTTTTAAAAGATTGTTCATCGACAATTGATAATAGGTATATTTAGAAGAATAGTTGTACGTTAAAAGGTGGGGGCAAAAGTTAAGTAGAGAAAAGTTCAGTGGTGGTTTGGTAAATTTGACAAAAAGTTGGAACCGCGGAATTTGATAAGGCAAAGTAAAGCCCAAAATCTGTATTTGTTTGATTGTTTCTTCACAAAATCGTTACAAAACCTAAAACAACTTGAAGAAATCAACCAGAAATTGCAGGGGGCGAGTTCGCAAGAAAAAAGACAACACTTTCGGGTTTTCATCCATGATCGAGGCATGTATTCATCCCCAAACATAGACTAAATCAATGATTCTTTGTTTCTTATATCCTATACGACCAGCAAACTTATTGTTTAAAGTTGGGTTCAATCTCAATTTTGGGTGTATGTTATATAAGTTAGTTATAATTATAATTAACTGTTTCTTAGGAGTGAAGATACTTAGAATACGAATTGTTTAGTTCAATCGTGATCAAAACATGGGACATCGGACTTCAAAATTTGTTGTAATATGGCTCTTGTTTCCCCATGTTCTAATTGAGTTTCGTCATATTCTATTCGCTTTTTTGTTATTGTATTTCAATTATAGCTGCTCTTACACAATTTGAAGTTAGTAATGGCTCTTTTACTTCTTTGATAAATGATCAGAAGCTCAAACACTTGGCTTAAAGACTGTAATAACTTTGGCTTCATTCTAAACAAACACCTAAATATTTATGTTTCTTTTCCAAGTGTAGGAATGGCTAAGACAAGGAGTATGACTAAAAGAGAGAATCAAGATGCATCTAACAAGAAAAGGTTCAAGACATGTGATGATGATGATAATGATGATCCAACACCTTGGTCAGATCTTAACCATGAATTGCTTTTTACAGTTATGATGCAACTGGGAGTTGTTGATTTTCCAGCATTTAGTGGAGTTTGTAAGTCATGGAGGTCATTTGCACTTTCAAACAAAAGCAAGTTTATGGAGTCCAAATCACCCATGTCCATATCCATCTCTACTGAGTCGAATGAGGAAGACTACAACTATTACTTAGATGATATAAATACTGAAGGAAGAAGCTTCAATTCCCTTCTTCCTCATTCTGGTGGAAGGACATGTGTTGGTTTTACTTGTGGACACTTGATCTTATTCGGGAGTAAAACTCATGATTTCTGGCTTCTTGATCCTGTCACAAGGCATGAAATTCATTTTCCTGATATCCCTTCTTCAGTAAGTGATGATCCAGTAAAAATCAGGGGTTTTCTTGCCTTTTCACCTTCAAAATCTCGGTGGGTGTTTGTTATGACAGATGGATCCGTCAATATATGGTTTTCTATATCGGGTCAAGGCGAATGGAATCATGTCACATCAACTTCTCTTATTGTTGATTTAATTGCTTTCAATGGAAAGATGTATGCCATAGACAACTCTGGTCATTTATGTGAACTGACAATTAATCCTGAGCCTAAATTATCGATACTTGAAACCAAGAATTTTCCTAACTTTCCTGAACGTCAGCTGTTTTATTGTTGGAGTGAAAGCCTTTATGTGATGAGATATTTGCCAGTAGGTCATCTCGAATATCACAAACTAGATTTTGAGGAAATGAAATGGATGCTATGTAAAAGTTCAAGAAAAGCAGTAACATGGGTATCATCCAATCCCAATCATAGTGTGTTGAAGCGTATTGCTGCTGCTAAAGAAGGAAAATGCAAGTTATTTATTTGGGAACATATGGTATACCCGAAAAATGTTTGAATGATAATCTCATACATGGGCTATGTGGCTTGTTAGCATAGCATTCTTATCTTTATTTTGAATTTTCATGTGTTTGAACATTTTCAAGATGGTTATATGCAGCACAAAGTACTATTAGATTTATCTCCATTTTATGTGGTTTGATGGTCTTTAATTTAAATTTTTACCTAATGCATTATGTGTAGAACATTAGCATGTTGTTATGTCTATGAAGGACCTTTTGCTGGTCTTTTCATCTGAATAGAAAATGTTATTGAGAGAATGGTGGCGCCAATTGATATAGTAATTCTAGAGGTAGTATTTTTGTCATTTTAGAATAGATCAAATTGGGTAGACTCTTTCCATTGGATGAGATTGTCTTTTTCAGTAGTTGGTAATTTTTCTTAGCACATTGAAGTTATCTTTGCAAGGCATTTATATATGGCCTTACCTCTTCTTGTTATGTATGCAGATAATATACACTTTGTGTGTACTCACAGATTTCATCTTCTTACCCTTTGCTCTTCAATTCAATTGATGTGTGCAGTTAGGATTGTTTGTTTTTACTCTGTAGATGTACATGATCTAATCTGTCTGCATGGCGCAGACCACGCACAAACATAAATATGTCTTGCAGTGTGTTTGCTTTTCTGAAGTGCGCAGACAAAAAAAACATCTAGGCGAGGTCTTCATGGCATAGACTTGGCCTTAAGTTTTCCAAGGTCTGCACGTTTATTCAAAACATATATATATATATATATATATATATATATATATATATATATATATATATATATATATATATATATATATATATATATATATATATATATATATATATATATATATATATAGGAGGGTTCAATTGAGAAAAAAAAGGTTGAGAATGGGGGAATCATTCTCAGCCACACATTTATTTTGCCGCAAAAAACTTAGGCGTACCGTCAGAAATGGATAACGGATAAACATGTGTTTTCCAACTAAACATGTTTCCTTAAACTATGTTAATCATTACCTTAATATACACAAAAAACATACTTTTTTTTTGTTTTTTTATTTTTAGAAAACCATTTTTATCGAAAAATTATTTTAAATATATCAAAATTTATAATTTTTTATTCTATATAAATAGACATCCATATTGATATAGTTTTAAGCTAAAATAATTTTTTTTAGAGTTTCAACTCTCGTTATTCATAAATGAATAAAAATCTATCAGATTTTTATTACAATACATTAGTTATTCACTTATTAATAAAACGTATGCTTAACTTTTTTTTATAGTTTAAGTATCGTTCATATATGAATATGACACGTAATAAAGTTTTCTTACTTAAAATATATTTTTTACATCATCTTTCGTCATATATTATACTTATATATGAATAAAACGTGTATTAGTTGTCGTCATATTTTATATTCATATATGAGTAAAACATTTATCGGATTTTTGTTACAGTTAATTTGTTATTCATATATGAATAAGTGGTATAAATGATACTTAAACTATAAAAAAAATTAATTATATATTTTTATTCATAAGTGAATAACGAATGTACTGTAGCAAAAATCTGATGCATTTTTATTCATTTATGAATAACGATAGCTGAAAATATAAAAAAAATAATTTTTTTTTATTTTATCTTAAAAGTATATCAATATGGATGTCTATTTGTAGTAAATAAAAAATCATGAATTTTGGTATATTTAAAATAATTTTTCGATAAAAATAGCTTCTTCAAAATTAAAAAAACGTAAAAAAAACTATGTTTTTGTATATATTAAGGTAATGATTAGCATAGTTTAAGGAAACATGTTTTATTGGAAACACATATGTTTTTCTTATCCATTTCCGCTGGTACAACGGAGGCTTTTGCGGCAAAAATAAATGAGTGGCTGAGAATGTATCCCCCGTTCTCAACCTTTTTTATTTTCTCAATTGAACTTATCTCTATATATATATATATATATATATATATATATATATATATATATATATATATATATATATATATATATATGTGTGTGTGTGTGTGTGTGTGTGTGTGTGTGTGTGATCTCTTCTATCGGGCGCCTTCATCGTTCATTCTCACAGCCTCCCTCCTTCACCGATCATCTTCCTCCTCAACAACCACCGTCGTCACCTCCTCACCCACCGTTGACATTCACTGACTTTCACAGCCGCTGCTGACATCCATCGACACTCCTCACCATCGACGGCTCCTCCACCACCGGTCTTCTTCACCTTCGTCTTCTCCTCGTTCCGCCGTTGTCTAGACCAGACGCACCACCTGAAGCACGAGAACCACCAGATTTTCCCCTGAAAACGATAATATTTTTCCCCCTCCTGCTTTTGATTTTTTTCCCTTGTTATAATATGAAATTGAAGGTTGTTCTTGCTGAAAAACTCTATATTTAACTAAAATTTGTTGTTTAATCTTACTGAAAATACTTGTTATTGCTTCAATTTGTTGTTGAATGTGCTCAAAATCATTATTTGCTTTTAGATGTCGCTGGAAAACGGAAAACCTTATTGCAAATAGCGTTCTTTCTTAAATTTCTTGTTTAGTGTTGTTCATTTACTTGATTACCTCTCAAATGTTTATATGTTGCTAAAATCTGGAAAATGTTTGCAATAAGCATTTTAATATGCAACTTCGTGAAATTTCCCTTTCTTGCATTGCTTTGAAGTTTTTTAATATTATTGACATTGCTGATAATTGGGAAAGTATCTTTAATGTCAAGACTAGATCCATAATATATACTTTTATTACACAAGTTATTACTACTGTTGTGTAGTAGTCATGTTTGGGACTAATTTGTTCCTAATCTCGTGATTGATTTGGAAATGTTAATTGGTGAGCCACCATTTGTTGATTGGCCTTTGTTATTCTCATTGTCCAAAGCTGGAATATAATGTTGACAACATGGGAATGTGATTCAGAGCTTGGAGTTATGTATGGATAATTTAGGATAATTTTGTAATGTAATGTTTTTATGGGTATTTTGATTCATTATATGTAGATTGTAAAATTTTGTTTATTAATGTCTTAAAAATGATCCTTTTTATTGCTCGATAATGCAACGGAAACTGTTAAATTTTGTACATTGTATGTAAATTATTATAATTTGATTATTAATCTTTTTTCAAAGTCTTTCAAGTTTTAAAAAAATAAAGTTATTTTTTGCAGTCTGCAGACTTTAAAAAATATACAGTCTTCTTTTTGCAGACTGCAGACATTTAAATATCTCTTTTACTGTAGAGGTCTACAGATGTGGTCCGCAGACTGCAGCCATTTTGCCTCTAAAAAAACAAACAACACCTTAGCCTCGGAAGTTTTCACTTAAAACATGAAAATGATCGGAATTTATGGGGTTTCAAAGTTGCACTGAATTGCTTTTTTTTTTTTCTCAATATGTATAACAGTATAACAATATGTGTGTTTAGTATTAATTAATGAAACTAAAAGTCAAATACTGCAAATGGTTGTAACAATACATACTGCTATGTGATTACACATCAACATCCAAATCTTCTCAAATTACTTATATACAAAGACAAACTAAATCAATATTTCTTCACACATGATTTACATGATTAAAACTCACGGTGGAACTTGAGTTATTGCATGTGGCAAGAAACTCGTTGCCAAGGTTCATTGGAATTTTAAACTTATTATCTTTATCATTCTATCCAATCTTATTATCTGAAGCTTTAAACTTTGATTGGAGATTACATTAATTATGTATGAAAAATGTTTATTTCTAAATAGTAATATGAAGGAAAGGATTCTTATAAATAGTGGAGGTGACGACTTTGATTAGAAAGAGGGAGGATAGTGTGAAACTAGACATTAATTAGCTATGTGTAACCATACAACGCAAGTTGAGTTTGCATAGGTGCATATGATAAACTTAATCTCAAGGTTACACAATTTAATTTAGCTTGGGTGATGCAAACCCCACAATTGTTGCAAATAAATAATAAATATATAAATAAATAAATAAATAAATAATTCAAGTATTTATCCAACAAACCATACGTAACAACATAGTGCAGAAACCAAAGCCAGAAAAAGACATCAAATCGCATATAAAGGTGAGTGAATAAATAAATTGCAAAATCATCCACCAAATTAAGTTGGGTCTAAACATCTTGAATATGTTCAACATATACAAGATGCAAACCAAGATAAGAATACTAAAAAAGTCATTAATCATTTATGAGATTAAACATCATGGAGAAAGCACCACATGTTTGCAGCAAAGAACCTACCTTTCAACTTTTATCAGTAGCATACATCTCGTATTGTGATCGAGGGTCAACCCACGCCTGTGCCTTTACTTTAATAGCAAAACCATACTTCCAGCTGGCAACGAAACCATATTCTTCTATTTTCTTTTCACCAAAATCTAGTTCCTCGAGAACCTCAAATGGATATCTTACCTGTGAAACCACATAAAAGCTTTCACCCAAGCGTTCAAATGCATTAAACAAGTTCGGCTTTAGATTATTCTTGGTTTCGAGTAATGTCAATTTGGGGTTGGGATGCAGTCTCATTTCAAATAAACCACACACATTGTCACAGGTATATATCTTCCCCTAGAAAGCACATAAATTAGAGAGGTTGAAAGTGGAGGTGACATGATTCCATGCTTGTGTAGTACCCGCTGCACAAAACAATATTTTCTTGGTGAATCTAAATAGCACAACAAACACCAACCCATATATTAAAGGTGAAAAGACAAGGATAACTTGATTAATCGTGGATTATAACTCTCTGAATAACAGGGATATGAAGTGCATGCCTTGTAATAGGATTCACAAGCAAGAAATATCGGGTTTTCCTCCCAAGAAAGACGAAGTAACCACAAGTGAATCCAACATAGATTTTGCCACCCGAATGAGGAATGATGGTTTTGAACGTTTTTCCTTCAAAGTCCTTTAGGTAGCAGCAGTACTCTCATCATCATCGGTAGCGATACGTATGAATATAGGTGGTCTTAATATAAACTTGCTCCGGTTAGAAAGTGCGAGTGACCTCCATCACTTGCAAACTCCACTAAATGCAACAAAATCAACAACTCTCATGAAAAGGAATCATAAAAATTTGCATGTGTGGTATATACAAATTTCACAGATACAAAATCACGATTCAACCTATAATACCTAAAATTGAAATTTCAAAAGTTATTAAAGAATGAATTTTCCGGTTGAGTTAAGAGACGGGAACTCAGGTACATACAAGAAATATGTAATCATTGATTTATTATATATGTTTAGCAATTAATACATACCTCAGTCGAGGAAGAAAACTCGAAAATGTTTTTTTTAGTGAAATCGCCTCTACACTGCACTTTCACGCCGATTTCTTCGAGTTGTTTGGGTTTGGGGACGATTTTGTGAACGAAAAATTCATTGATACATATTTTGGTAGAGTTTTGTTCATAACTGTGGTATTTTAAAAAAATATTTACCATACTATTGTACTTTTGATAATATTTACCAAAACATTACAAAATCAGTTTTGAATATGTGGATCTCATCTCGTTTACAAAAACAATAATAAAAAAACACAATTTATTTATGGATTTTTCTCTGGTAATTGCAGCCAACCAGATACCCATTCCTCGGAAACTGAAACATAGCAAAACTTTTTCGCCGGAATCTGAATCAAACCAAAACTTTCTAGCAGGAAAGTGAAACAACTGAAATAATCGTAAATACCATGGCATATATACCCTCTAATATTTACTTTTCTCACCGGAAAACAATAATTATCTACGTTAAATACAAATAATGTCTATAATAATATTTTACATGCACAACGATAATGGTAATTTAAAGGTGACATCTCTTTTCTACGCAAAGATCCCTTGCAATACCATGAAATTGTAGGTTTATGAACAAATTATTTGGTCAGAAAGTATACAAGGGTTGTTTCGATTCGATGGTTACGAACGCAAATGGATTTTCATGTCCCACTTAGGTAACTTGTTATCAATTGAGCGTTATGAAGATCTCACTACTAGAAAACAGCCATTTAATGACGCGCAAACAATGACACGCGCTGATAGAGGACACGCATTTGTGCGTGTCCCTAAAAAATAATGTTAGTTTTGTGAAATTTGAAGGATGAGGACACGCATTTTTGCGTGCCCTAAAACTAGTGTCCAGCAAAAAAAAAACACGGAGGGCATCAACCATAAAAGGCGTGTCGTGTAAATGTGTCGCTTTATATTTTTTTTAGGAAGGCGCGCGTTCTCGCGGGGGGGGGGGGGGGGGGGGCGAATGAAATCCCAAAATATTAAACACCCCGCTTGATGCATCTCCTTCTAAAATCCTCTACCAAAAAACCCTAATAATCCTTTAAGCAGCTCGTCTTCCTCTACCTCTGTACACACACACAAACACACACACACACACACACTCTCTCTCTCTCTCTCTCTCTTTCTCTCTCCCTTCTCTTTGCAAGCCCTAAGCCCTAAGCCGCCACCACTAGCATCTGAACCAGTCCTCGCTAGTTACCTCTACTCCACCATCATCTCCCACTCATCTCTCACACGCTCTCTGTCTCTCTCTCTCTATCTCTCTCTCTCTCTCTCTCTCTCTCTCTCTCTCTCTCTCTCTCTCTCTTTCTCTATCTCTCCATTTAGGAAACAAACTCTGCTCCTCCACCCTCCTCTTCGATCTTTTCCTCAACGGACATGGTTGTCTTTTTAGAAATTGTCATATATAGTAATGAAATTGTTTAAAAAATGGGTCTAAGTGATGCAGGCATTGTATGGAAATTCTTATTCTTCCCTATGTGTCCATTTGTACAGAGAAGTTGTATGACATTAACTTTTGTGCAATGGATTGTATTTTTTGTATATGGTATTTTATTTTCTATTATGAGACATGAAATGCAAATTTAATTTGAAAATTAGTAAATCTATAAATACCTTTTTTTTAAATTTAAAATTACGATACGCAAAAATATGTGTCATCTTCATTTATGATGTAACGACGTAAATTTTCAAACAAATCTTTCCTTTTAAAATCGTATACTTTTCATAACATATTGTATAGAAATCTCGTTTATTCAAATTACAGAACACGACTCCCTTAATAATCCAGGATCCTCAAAACATAACTCTTTCTCTGGTGTGTACAATCCAGCCGGTGCCGTCCCGCGATCCTGAGAAACCTGAAACACATAACACATAACATGGTAAGCACATAGCTTAGTGAGTTCCCCAAAATACCACATACAGCACATAAGCCACTCGAGGCTATTACTCAGTATGACCCTCCGGTCAATGTGTCTCAGCGGGACCATCCAGTCCCGTAGCTCGTTGGACCCTCCAGTCCGGTGTAGCTTGTTGGACCCTCCGGTCCGGTCTAGCTCGTTGGACCCTTCGGTTCGGTCTACTCGAGGACCCTCTGGCCTCGTAAGTCGTTGGACCCTCCGGTCCGGTCTATATAACACATAGCATACTTATATCACAATGCACATAATCTCAAACATACACATAACACATAAGACCCTCCGGTCTGCACATAAATACCACTCTAGGTAATGTATAGTGAGAAGACTCACCTGTCAAGCAACAAGTAAATAACCTCGCACCCGAATCTCGAACTGGCCTCCGCCTAACACAAGGGATGAATATCATCAATTAATACTCTTTTTACAATTCAAACAACCGAAGACTATTCTTTCTCTTTCTAACTCTTTGAAGTGGATAAAAGACCATTTTACCCCTCCATGGTCCTTATTACTCATGTTGACCAGAACCCCGGAGTCAACAGAAGTCAACACTCGAGTCAATCAGTCCAAGTTTGACCCGACTCGTCGAGTGCACTCTTGCGACTCGTCGAGTCCCCTCATATCCTCATAAGTCTCAAAAGTCTAGCTCAACTCGTCGAGTTGACCCCTAACTCGCCGAGTTATCACTCAATCAACCCATCGGGACAAACCCTCACCGACTCGTCGAGTCAGGCCATGGACTCGGCGAGTCCCTTCGATCAGATTCCTCGTTCAAACGATTTAAGGCAGATCAATCACCCCAAACACTAGATCTACCAACCTAAGGGTCGATTGTCACGTAAAGCTGCAAGCTTTACGTTTAAACATGGCATATAAGGCTCATAATGCCAATATAACTCTAACAAGGATGATTAACCACAATAACTCTTCTATGGTTAAATAAAGCTACAATCTTTGGACTCCCTGGACCTCACAAGGTCCAGATCTGAAGTCTAGGCCTCAAGAGAGACCTTATGCATACAAAGTCCCAACAATGGTGGAAGAAACCCTAATCTTCCATATTTACAAGATCTAAGCAAAATAACAAGAAAGGTGCAAGCTTTTACCTCTTACTCAAGACCTTGCACGAAGTTAGAACATATCCACTGGTTCTCTAGCTCCCTTGATGGGTGATCTGCTCTTCTCCTCAAGAGATGCACTGGTCTACTCCAAGTTTTAGCTTCTAAGACTCTCATGGCTCTCTATACACGTTTAGGGTTTGCTCTTAAGGAAGGGTAGCCGCAAATGAGGCTATAAGTTCCTTTAAATAGGTCTCAAACCCAGGGAATTAGGGTTTCTCTGCCCAACACCTACTCGGCGAGTCAGCTCTCTGACTCGTCGAGTCCAATCATTAATCCCACCTGGACACTCGCCTCTACTCGATGAGTTGAACTCACAACTCGTCGAGTCACTCCATGAATCTCAATATTAATCACACAATAATATACCTGAAAGTCCGGATGATACAATTCTCCCCCACTTGAATTAGATTTCGCCCTCGAAATCTCTCCTCAACAATACATAGATCGAACCCAATAACCGAAAAGCACCACCGAGAGGATCTCATACCACACACCTATCTCCCTCTATGGACACCTAAATCCAAACAGGAACTCCCACCTAGAAAAAGGACAGACCCTTCTGCTGCTACGATAACCCTCTGACTCTCCAGAATCTGGAAACTCTAGTGGCCTGTATCACTGCCAGACCGCCTTCTCAAGATATCACCATGCTATTCGCTCCTCGAATAACAACCCTGACAACTCACTGCCCCTCTGATTCCCTTGTTGCGACTGATAAAACAAGTCAATGCCCAAAAATTGACCACCGATCACTCAAACCAGACATGTTAAACAATTCAGATCATACTCCAAAGAATGAAAGGGTGACATCACCCCAGGGACCCATCTACTGTACTATAATCAAACCCCAACTCCCTTCTCCAATATCCCTTTCAACACTGAGCACCAGGTCATCTCCCGACCTAGCAGTTGAACCTCCAAGGGTTACCCATTGTATACCTCAACATGTCTCACTGACTTCCTTCCCACACTAGCTATCTCGGCCTAGTGTGACACACAAGTCACGAAGTTCGCTTTTCCTCAAGCGAATACGGAATTCGTTTCACCCTCGACCTCTGTCGTCTACTACTCATTACTTCCATGCATTTCGCGGTTTTCTCATACCAACGAATTGAACCACTAAGGTCTAAGACACCAGATGGAAACAATACCCCCTTCCAAATGAAATTCATCTCTGAATCCGGAATCTCATTCTGCCTACTCAATACACCACTAGAATCGAACTTAACTCGAGAGTCTGGTCCAACACAGAATTGGAACCACTCGTCCCAATGAAACACTAAACTCACGACCCATGACCCGCAACCCACGCGTACATCACTTATCTAATTCCTTCTGTTTGCGATAACCACACCTTAACTCAGAATATAACGATTCCCTATCATTAAGGAGACCTCCGTCTCCCTCCCGGTCTGGCCACCGATTCCCCCAAGACTCAATCCAATAAGGCTACTCAAGCCTAGGAACATTCCTGTGTCATGCTCTGACTAACGAATAAAACGGCTCCCCGCAACACCACGACACTCTCTCACTGGCTAGCGAGTACTACGGCTCCCCGCAGTATCACAACTCCCTTTCACTGACTAGTGAGTACTACGGTTCCCCGTAGTATCACAACACCCTCTCTCTGACTAGTGAGTACTACGGCTCCCCGTAGTATCACAACACCCTTTCTCTGACTAGTGAGTACTATGGCTCCCCGTAGTATCACAACACCCTTTCTCTGACTAGTGAGTACTACGGCTCCCCGTAGTATCACAACACCCTCTCTCTGACTAGTGAGCACTACGGCTCCCCGTAGTATCACAACACCCTTTCTCTGACTAGTGAGTACTACGGCTCCCCATAGTATCACAACACCCTTTCTCTGAATGGCGAATACTACGGCTTCCCGTAGTATCACCACACTCTCTCGATGTAACTCATGGATGCTATAGCTCCCTGTAGTCTTACCGTGCTTCCTCTTACCACCCCACGATCTCATCCTCAAGTTGACACCACCCTGCGTTCACTTACTCATTCTCTGTGGCCCAGTATAGATAGGTACACACACGCCCATCCAGGCTAAGCATCACTATTTCGGACGACCACCGCGATGACAAAACCTCTTTTTCTCGCTGCAATTCACATTATCAGATAATTCCGTTTGATGTCAATTAGCTGAAGGGCCCCCACCGGAACCATAGACACTTGATACACCACTCGTCATCTCATAACTCAAGACTCGAAATAAACCGAATTTAGGACATCATACCCAGATGCCTCGGCACACCATCACAGAATCTCATGATGTCTTGCCCCCACCACTGATCCCCTACTCACGGCATCATACTCAGATACCGCAATGCACTCTGACAGAATCTCACATCTGATCTTCCTCTCACACATCTTATAACTTCAAAAATCCCAATCCTCAACTTGAAACACAGAGAAATCATCGATGGCTCAGAACACAATGACGACAATCCGAAACTCCCTCCTCTGTTGCTCAAACCTTTGCAAGAATATTCATACCGACTCTGAAGCTGGTTGCACGATCATCTCTTACCCTTTCCAAAGAGCATAGAATAATCCATTCATCGAACCAGAATTTCCCAACTGCCGAAGTATCCCTACGAACCAACCACCTCGAAAAATTCTTATATACCACAAGGCCTCTGACCAACGGCCACCTGCCGTGCAGACACTCATCCTTTCTTGAACGCGTACAACACGCATTAACTCTCTCTGCAACTCACCTCGACCACCAATAACCCTGGTCTCATGAATCCATAGTGCATGTCTCGATCCAGCTCCCTAACCGCTCTTGAACAAATCTCTGATCCTTTCGATAGAATACCCGGTTCTCCCCCACTCAGGGTTCGAACCATCACCAATTGGCGCACCAATAATCCATTCCACAGACTGTTTCCACCAGGAAGATCACACTTACTCTTGGGAGGTACTACGTGATGCTCGGTGTTCTCCCCGATAGAGACCCCACAACTCCAATTACCCCGAATCTCAGATGAAATCCTCAGAAACTTCTCATCATGATTACCTCTAATCATACAGAATCTCATGTCATCCCATTACCGGACGTCTCAACTGTCCTGTAGTAACTCTGATTCTTAATCTGAAAATCATGAACTATCATACTCCTTATCCTCGACTCCTCAACCAACGTTCCATCACGTGGGTTGTAATAAGGGCGGAGACCTCATTACCACATTCCATACTCATCATAGACAATAAGAGCCACCGCCCCAATATCCTCTTCTTGATTGTCCGACGCAGCAGCTAATACATGCCCTAGTATACTCAAATAGGGTGTATCCTTGTCCTTGGCCATCTTAGTCCCCACTGACAACCTGCTTATGATCTATCATTACCTCTCGGCAGACATACTGCCCAAATACTTTGATGGAAGCTCGCCATCAATGCTAACCCGCAGGGTTTACCCCCAAGCTTAGAAACCGAAATCTCGACACCTCTCATGTTTCCCACAGGAAACGAAATTAACACCACCCAGGTCACAGAAGGTGACATCTCCACTATCGGCTGATTGCTCAACTCATGCCGCAGTCCTCCATAAATGCCATCTCTACTCATCATTGAGTCTCGCGACTTCATCTGACATCTCACCAAAAATACCTTGGAGTCATCTCGACTTCCCTCATAAGGGATGCTTCGCTGGAACTTGTTCCACATGGCCCTCTGACCTTATACTCTATCGCATCTGATCTCGGTCTAACTAATCACAACGGAATAACTGGTAGAACCAGTAACACTAACCGCCACGGGTCATGGTACTCGAACCTTGTGGCCACCTCTCGATCTGCTATAAACCATGGTACTCGAACCATGTTATCTCCTCTCAATCTGCTACCAATCATGGTACTCGAACCATGACATCACCTCTCAATCTGCTACCAATCATGGTACTCGAACCATGATATCACCTCCCAATCTGCTACCAATCATGGTACTCGAACCATGACATCACCTCCCAATCTGCTACTTAGAATCTCCAGAATATTCCCTGCATCAAGTATGGGTCCTCTGCTTTCAATAGTACGGGCCCATACTACCTGCCACATCTACCCATACCTTCCACACGGACCATCCTAGATTTCCTAAGTAGCTGCTCAACCTTCTCGCTCATCCATCCCGTTACTCGTGTTCGCTCCCCAGCGAAATACTCTACCCTGTCAGCACACTCATCTGACTACGGTCACCCCCTAGGCTCTTCCTAGGTGCTCACACTTCTCTGCCATCAGCTGCTGAAGAACTCCTAGTGATGCCAGCCATCTACCTCCTGAATATCGTCATATTCACTTAGTACCTGACTCCCATCATCGAGAGTTCCACAAAGCACGAAGCAAGCAGCATTCGGGCATAGAATAATCTCCACTAGCCCGTAAAACCCCTCTAGGCTATCATCCTACTTGCTCTCCTCATACCCGTAGGATATCACTGAACTCAAGCAACTTCACCCCATGTGGGCATGAGACTACCCTCTCAGTAGACTCCACAAATGCTCGTCTAGGTATCCCTTCTAGATTACTCCTCTACTCAAATCCCTTTCTAAAAAGGATTCTTGCTGAATACTCTTACTCAGCACATACTCGAAAGCACATCACAGATAACAGTAACTCCTAGGCTAAGGCATCATAAATCAGGCCACTCTAGTCCTAAAATATGGAATACCTAGCCTATCTCTAGCATGCATAATATCTCATAACATGTCTCATAAATATCACATAATACATAAGTAAGGGTATTTTGGGAAATCACCGTTCGGGCTCTGGCTGATTGTACACACTACTCCTTCTCGTTTTCTCTTAGAAATTTTTTCTCAAATCCTCAGTTTGAGTCCAGATTTACCCGAAGGCGCATCCGAATCCCTCAAACCAAGGCTCTGATACCAACTTGTAACGACGTAAAATTTCAAATAAATCTTTCATTTTAAAATCGTATACTTTTCATAACATATTGTATAGAAATCTCGTTTATTCAAATTACAGAACACGACTCCCTTAATAATCCATGATCCTCAAAATATAACTCTTTCTCTGGTGTGTACAATTAAGCTGGTGCCGTCCCGCGATCCTGAGAAACCTGAAACACATAATACATAACACGGTAAGCACAAAGCTTAGTGAGTTCCCTAAAATACCACATACAACACATAAGCCACTCGAGGCTATAACTCAGTATGACCCTCCGGTCAATGTGTCTCAGCGGGACCCTCCAATCCCATAGCTCGTTGGACCCTCCGGTCCGGTCTAGCTCGTTGGACCCTCCGGTCCGGTCTAGCTCGTTGGACCCTCCGGTCCGGTCTACTCGAGGACCCTCTGGCCTCGTAAGTCGTTGGACCCTCCGGTCCGGTCTATATAACACGTAGCATACTTATATCACAATGCACATAATCTCAAACATACACATAACATATAAGACCCTCCGGTCTGCACATCGATACCACTCTAGGTAATGTATAGTGAGAAGACTCACCTGTCAAGCAACAGGTAAATAACCTCGCACCCGAATCTCGAACTGGCCTCCGCCTAACACAAGGGATGAATATCACCAATTAATACTCTTTTTACAATTCAAACAACCGAAGACTATTCTTTCTCTTTCTAACTCTTTGAAGTAGATAAAAGACCATTTTACCCCTCCGTGGTCCTTATTACTCATGTTGACTAGAACCCCAGAGTCAATAGAAGTCAACACTCGAGTCAATCAGTCCAAGTTTGGCCCGACTCGTCGAGTGCACTCTTGCAACTCGTCGAGTCCCCTCGTATCCTCATAAGTCTCAAAAGTCTAGCTCAACTCGTCGAGTTGACCCCCAACTCGCCGAGTTATCACTCAATCAACCCATCTGGACAAACCCTCACCGACTCGTCGAGTCAGGCCATGGACTCGGCAAGTCCCTTTGATCAGATTCCTCGTTCAAACGATCTGAGGCAGATCCATCACCCCAAACACTAGATCTACCAACCTAAGGGTCGATTGTCACGTAAAGCTGCAAGCACTACATTTAAACATGGCATATAAGGCTCATAATGCCAATATAAATCTAACAAGGATGATTAACCACAATAACTCTTCTATGGTTAAATAAAGCTATAATCTTTGGACCCCCTGGACCTCACAAGGTCCAGATCTGAAGTCTAGGCCTCAAGAGAGACCTTATGCTTACAAAGTCCCAACAATGGTGGAAGAAACCCTAATCTTCCATATTTACAAGATCTAAGCAAAATAACAAGAAAGGTGTAAGATTTTACCTCTTACTCAAGCCCTTGCACGAAGTTACACCAGATCCAATGATTCTCTAGCTCCCTTGATGGGTGATATGATCTTATCCTCAAGAGATGAACTGGTCTACTCCAAGTTTTAGCTTCTAAGACTCTTATGGCTCTCTATACACGTTTAGGGTTTACTCTCAAGGAAGGGTAGCCGCAAATGAGGCTATAAGTTCCTTTAAACAGGTCTCAAACCCGGGGAAATAGGGTTTCTCTGCCCAGCACCTACTCGGCGAGTCAGCTCTCTGACTCGTCGAGTCCAATCATTAATCCCACGTGGACACTCGCCTCTACTCGACGAGTTGGACTCACAACTCGTCGAGTCACTCCATGAATCTCAATATTAATCACACAATAATATTCCTGAAAGTCCGGATGTTACATATGACATGGCCTTTCTTGACAGCGACTTTAATGATACGCATTGCGTGTCATAAATGCGCGTCGTAAATGCGTGTCGTCTATAGATGACGTGCAAAAGCGTGTCGTCTCTCGTTATGACAGGGCCTTCCTTGACATGCATTTGCGTGTCGTCTGAGCGTTTTATGACACGCGTTGCGCGTCGTAAAAGGGTGTTTTTCTAGTAGTGTCTTTACCCCCCGCCTAACGATTAACGCCAGTATCTTTCCCTTCTCGTTCTTCCTCTCAATGTTAAGATTCATTGTTCTCGTTCCCTGTCCTCTCCCCCTTCTCCTTCGTCCTCTAAAGGTTCAAACAGACAAAACAAGTCTTGTTCTCAACAAGTTTTTGCTGGAAACCAGCGACAGAAAGCAAAAATCCTTTGGTTTGAAATAGTGAGTTAAGATACTGAAGACCCTTTGTCTAAATCTCCGATCTTGTGTTCTTTTATTGGAAACCGAGAACTCCATGGAGAAAGGCGACAGTGGATCGGTACGACAAGAAGGTAGACATTGGTGAAATAACGAAATATTTTGTCGGTGTTTAGTTCCGGTGAACAAGAAATGGAAAGGCGAATCGGGCATGACAGAGACGGTGAGCGAGGCAGGCCCAATTGCTTTAATTTCAAATTAAAAATAAAAAAACAATATCTCTAATAGTTTACGACATTTTGGTAAATAGTTTAGAAAGCACATCATTTTGGTAAATACTTTTTCTGATTACCACCATTTGGTAAAAAAACTCTATTTTGGTATCAAATTTTAGGCAAGATTTCCAAATGGAAATCGGTTACATGCGTATCAATTCTAGCAGTTTCCGACTTCCCCTTTCTCATCAAATTTTGCCAACAACCACCAAACTTTTCTTTATTTAACTTTTTCCCTAACTCTTTATCATCATTAGAAAACTACTTTACAGAGTTTTTTTTAACCATTCATTACAAAAATAGTTTTAGATCTTCTAAACTTAAACCACGAAAACGTAAATAAAATAATACTATCCAAAATACTATCTTTCCGCATTGAGGGAGATTCAAAGACACTATCGTTATGAAACTTTCAAAATATCTGACATGTCACTATTACCATTACGCATATCCTCTCTTTTTTGCATTATTGAATGTCACATCATCAATCCAAGAAAGTCATTCTATTACTGAAATCGAGTTCGGGAACAAAATATCACCCTACTTAGCTGCCAATTTCCATGTTGGTTTTTATAGAGCCTAAAATCTCACGAATATGAAATGAAAAATAAACCTGCTGAACAGAAAGTAAAACAACTTGCAGGTATGATGAAAATGTTAAAGAAAAGTAAGAAAGTTGTAGAAAAAGCTTAGTTTATTCATATGATAGAAGCCTATATATATAGCCTTACATACCTAGGAATAAGCAAAAATAATAATAAACTACTACCCTAAGCTAAAGACTCGGTAAAGGGTTGAACAATTCCAACGTGCCTCTATGAATTATCCAACTACACATGAATCAGTAAAACCCTTTATCCACTCTTCTTTATTCTAATAAAACTAACTAAATATTGCTACTAATTCCAGCCATGCATATCACGAGAACATGTGGTTTGTGAACCGATTAACACAACAATCACCCGCTTAATCGGTTCATTCATACACTTGATCACAATAGTGCCGACTCCTCTTCGATTAGATTTACTTCCTGATTCTCCCACTTAAGACACTCATTGCTATAGTGACTATACTCGCCACATTTGTAACATTTAACATGACTTTTATCCCGTACACGTTCATTTCCATCTCGACTTTTCCCGGACCCCCGATCTTTTCCCCGGCCACGTCCAAAGTTATCCTGATTTGAAATTACAACCATGTGTTTTTTCCTGACTAGCCAATAGCAAGTCACCTTGAGTGTCTTCTGTTTTCTCACTTCCTTTTATTCGTTCCTCGTAAGCTTTCAACCTTCCAACGGCCTCATCAAACATATAAAATCTAGCTCGAAAGATTGTTCAATTGACGCCACAATTTGGAGAAACAATCTTGGCATCGAATCAAGTAGTCTTTTCACCAACTCCTCCTCTTCAAGCTCATATCCAAGGCTTCTTACTTTTGAGGCTAAACCGGTCAGTTCTGTCGCGAAGTAATCAACCGTTTCACCTTCTTTCACCCGCAAGCCTTCGAGTTCCATTTTTAACGTTGCAAATCGAGCCGTTCTCACCCGATCCACTCCCAAATACCGTATCTTCAACCCATCCCACACTTGTTTTGGATCGGTGTAACTCGCCAATTACAAAACCATGTCTTCGGGTATTGCTTGAAACAAGAAGGCAAGTGCTTTTTTTGACTTCCTTGGATCTGCTTCTTAACCTAATGCCCTCGGTTCAACCGTCTCCCATATGTCGTGTACGTCCATGATCGATTTAACCTTGACCACCCACACCGGATAATTCGTTGGGGTCAGCACCGACACTTGAAAGGAAACCGAACCTCCTTCTTTTGCTGGTACCAATGACATTTTCCTTTTCTTTCTTTGTGACAGCCCCAACCTTTTCTGATCCAACCCGTTCCTATAGAGAGTCCTCTTTCACCAGTCAAGAAAACCAAACTCCTGTTTCTTCTATTTTCTTTTACAAGCTGTGAGCAAGCAAATCAAAACCCACCTGTTTTGATTTCTTTCCGCGTCTCTTCTCCGTTTTTGGTTAGTCTCTATTTAAACCGGAACATAGATCATCAAGGATAGAGGTTGTACCTCTCTTGCTATCAAAGGAAACTTACACCCCCTTTAACAACTAGGAGCTTTGATACCAAATGTTGGTTTTTATAAAGCCTAAAATCTCACGAATATGAAATGAAAAATAAACCTGCTGAACAGAAAGTAAAACAACTTGCAGTTATGACGAAAATGTTGAAGAAAAGTAAGAAAGTTGCAGAAAAAGCTTAGTTTATTCATATGATAGAAGCCTATATATATAGCCTTACATACCTGGGAATAAGCAAAAATAATAATAAGCTACTACCCTAAGCTAAAGACTCAGTAAAGGATTGAACAATTCCAACGTGCCTCTATGAATTATCCAACTACACAATCCTTTATCCATTCTTATTTATTCTAATAAAACTAACTAAAAATTGCTACTAATTCTAGCCATGCATATCACGAGAACATGTGGTTTGTGAACCGATTAACACAACATTCCACACATAAGAAAGGATGTTCATTAGATTCGACTCCAGAATTACACACATGGCAAGTAATAGAATGTAACTCCATCCCCTTTCTTGATAAATTCCAACGATGCGGTAGCATATCCCGGACTAATCGCCACATGAACATGCTTACTTTCCTTGGGATCGCTTTACACCATCTGGTGCTAGTAGTCGTAGCTGGAAGGATCATTTCGTCAATGTATCTCCACATCTCTCCTACTGTGAACTCCCCCATGACATCTAAATCCCACCACCAATAATTAGGAACCGTAGAAAAATTCACCTTTTGTAATTCGTCCCGGAGCCTATTAAATTGATCTTCAATTACACCACCAGAAAATTGTGTAGACCATGGAGCCTATTATATTGATCTTCAATTACACCACCAGAAAATTATCTAGACCAATTCCATATCCATTCCCAATCTATAAACCTTTCCATCACCTTACACTCTTCCTGCATTTCAAGTTAGAACAGACGATTGAAATGATGTTTTAACGGCTGATATCCCAACCATATGTCACAACAAAATTCAGCTTTACTACATTTGCCCACTATAAGTTTTAACGTGTCTTTCGGCTCACATTCCCATCATGCAAGTGATGTATAGATCCTACAATTTTTTCCCATGTACTTTCTGTCTTACACCTATTGCATCATCATGTATGTATTTGGTTACTTTCACCCACATGACACCTTGATTATTTACTAGTCTCCATCTCTATTTTTGCAACAATGGCTGATTAGACGCCTTAAGGCTTCCAACACCCACACCACCTTTATCAGCCTTTATCAGGGACGTCATAACAAGATTCCACTTTATCCATTCTATTTTCTTTGTTTCCTCATCACCTTCCCAAAAAGAAAATTGCATGCCAACTTTCAAGCATCCTGAAAATCGTTCCAAGGACTTCACAAATCGACATAAAATAAATGCCTAGACTTCCCAAAACCAATTTTAGCATTGTAAGTCTTACGCCAATTGATAGTAACTTAGGCTTCCAACTAGAAATCTTGTCTTTAAACTGAACTACCACAACATTTCAATTTTCCTTAAGCGTCATGTTACACCCAATCAGCAAGCCCAAATAATTAAATGATAAAGAACCTGACGCACGTCTAGTTGTTACAGATAACACCTTCAATTCGTCATCTTCCACCCCAACCCTGAACAAATTAGATTTATTTATATTTAGTTTGAGACCTGAAGCAAAATAAAAATGACTCAACACCCGGACAATATTATCTATATCATTCAGACTCTGGTCCATCTCAACCACTACATCATCAACATAAAAAAGATGCATCATTTTATGCTAGGATTCCCGTCACACCACTAATTAACTTGGCTTGAATGGATTCAATAATTGCTTGATGTAAACCTTCCGTTATTAAAATTAAAAGGAAATGTGATAATGGATCACCTTGGCAGAGACCTCTATGTGACAAAAGCTTTGATGTTGGACTTCCATTCACAATAATCGACACTCTAGCCGTATGTAAGCATTTCAACACCCACACTGTGACAATTGTGAAAATTTGGTCAATGATAGTCAATCGCAAACGTGGCGAGCATCAATGTAATAGGCTTAATATATAATGTCTGATGATTCTTGATGAAAATATATTATACTTTAAAATATATAATAAAAATGAGTTGAATCATCAAACCGTGAAAAATTAGATGAACAAAATTTTGACGTTATATACAAAAATAACATTAAAATATGTTATTAAATAAATACATGTAATTAGCATTATTTTGTATAGATAATAGCATAATCCAAAAGTACGTGTCAATACGATTCTGAAAAATATAAAGAACGTCGAAAACGGAGTTCGTATACGAAAGATGAAAACTTGTGGTAATACAAAATAGGGGAGTAAAAACAAACTATTGAAATAAACACATGAATTAAGAATTATTTAGTATAACTATGACCATATTCGGAAAGTATATGTTATTACGATCACATGGATATAAAGAACTTTGGAAATAGAGTTTGTACGCAAAAGTTATGGCGTTTCAAAGAAAACGCACAAATCAACCACCTTTCGTTAACGAATCTTCAAACGATTCATTAGATGGCTTATGGGACTCGTTAGAAAAGTATAGAAACATTTTATGGACCAGAAGTGATCTAGTATTTGATTCAGTTGCTAACTTTTCCATTCCACGAATGTCTGACGCTTTCACGAAAACAGTTGAATCACGAAAGTCGGAAAGCCACTTTTATCGTACTTTCAAATGCTTTGTTTGTGTAACATCCCCCTCTGCTACGTATCACAATATTGTCCACTTTGGGCTATCGGAACGAAAACTTCCCATGGGTCACCCATCCCTGAATTGCTCTTTCCCGAGCACGCTTAACTACAGAGTTCTTACAGGATTTGCTGCCCTCACGACTTTAAAACACTTTGTGACATGGAAGGTATCCACATCTCTTATAAAATGATGCTTAGTTCTACTTCCCAGTCAAAATGGGATCAACTGCAACCCGCCTTAACCCACCCCCCCCCCCCCAATTATAGGGTTGGACGTCCTATCGAACACATCGACTCGTGCCCTAACTCTAATACCATTTGTAACATACCCTCAGACACGTATCACAATATTATCCGCTTTGGGTTCCCAACACGAAAACTTCATAGGGAGTCACCCATGCCTTAATTTCTATCGTTCGGGCATGATTAACTGTAATGTTCTTATGGAATCTGATTCCCTCACGGATTTAAAACACGTTGTTAAAGGGAAGGTATCCACACGACTTATAAGGCGATGTTTAGTTCTCCTTCCTAGTTGATGTGGGATCAGGTGTGACAGATGTTATTTTATTCATCCTTTATGGTAGCTTTTATTATCATTTTGCATTATATTTTATGCATTTGTGTGTGCGTTATTATAAATAATGTTCAACTCATGTTTATCGCTAGAATCCCCAACTGCTCATGTTTTTATGTCATTTTCAAGTATTTTGGGTGGAGTGGTACTTTTAAAGCAGCTTGGATGCATATTTGGAGATTAATAGAGCTAAAATACCTAAGGAAGTTGTAACCTGGGTTTGTTGGGGTCGAAATAGTTGTACGGTGTCGAAGCGGCCTTTGTTATGTATTAGTGTCGAAGTTGTCTTGTATGTTTTTCATAAGGGTATCTGTATGTCGAAGCGTTAATGTTTAATCCCTTATGTATTTTTTGTATGATTTTGTCGTCCCTATAAATAGGGGATAGGTACTAGAGTTAGAGTAATCCTTGGAGTCTTCGCTACTTGTACTCTATTTTTCCCTGTATCTTTAAAAAGCATAATCGAGCCAACCAGATCATATCTACTCTATGTGTTCATAATTCATTCAAAACTCTGATTTCGTTTCTTGTACTCGATTAATAACAACTACATTTGGTATCAGAGCAGGATTCAGATAGTTGATCTTTGATTTTCTCTAGTTATCAAAAGTTTTTGAGTCTCGTTCCAGATTCAAAATTTTCCGCACTTTTGATTCTGAAAATCTATTCAGATCATCTATATTGATTCAATTCTGCTTTTAGTTTGTCAAATCGAGTATTATGTGTTTGATTTATGAAAGTTTCATCCATCAGATCTTAATTTCTGAAGCTTTTTCCAAAACTCATCCGTACAACAATGGAGAATCTCAATATGAACACAATGACTTCTTATTCACATCTTCTAGGTTCTTCAACCAACATCCATATGTTGATCCCTGAATACTATGATCAATGGGTAGATAGGATGGAAGACCATCTGAATGGAATTGATGAAGATCTCTGGAAATGTATTACTGGTGATGTTGGATCTCCGAGTTCGTTACCAAATATTGGATTTGTTGCTTCGAGTTCAAAAGTTTCTAACGAAGCTGAGAGAAAGATGAGGAATGAGAAGAAATTCTTGTGTGAATTGAGAGGTGCTCTTCCACCCGTAGTGTATAACTATGTTCATGGTTGTTCTACTGCTAAGGAAATTTGGGATACACTGAAGGAGAAGTATCAAGGAAGCAAGAAAACCAAAAAGAGTTATGTTAAGCAATGTTTGCTTGAGTTAGGAGAATTCAAGCAGAAAGAAGGTGAGAAAATTGAGCTCTATTACGATCGTCTGAATGAGTTAATTTTCAAGTGTAGCAGATATGGAGTCAACAGATCACCAATGGAGTACAAAGTGACTTTTCTTATGGGGCTTCATAAGGAGTGGTGAAATGTTGGTCTGATGATAAAAACTCAACAATGTTTCGACAATCTCTCTCTTAGTGATCTTTACAATGAGTTGAAGGCTCATGAATGGGAAGTAAATGAGATTGCTAAGGAAACAAGAATCAGTTTGGGTGGTCCCCTGGCCTTGATGTCAAAGGTGACAAACAAAGAAGTTGAGATTGAATCTGCTGAGAATGAAGGATCAGATAATGAAGGGCTGATTGTGAATTCTGATGATGAAGCAATAGCATTTTATTCAAATAATAAAGTGAAAAAGTTTTTCAAGAAGCCTTTCAATTCGAAGCCTAAAACTAGTTTTCACACCCCCAGCCGGCGGCGGAAACACCAGGCGTTGTACCGTCATTCCTAGTATCACAGTTATATAACATATATTGAATAGTACAAAAAAGTTTTATAAACTACATACCTTTATTGATGATAGAAAGTTACGTTATTCTTGTTTCCTATTATTTATCACATAGTGTCCGAACTATCGCACATGTCTTAACATATATATGTTCCATACGAACATAAAATATAATAGTAAAACTTCTCCTATTCGAGAAACATTCAGCTTATCCAGTTCCTGAAAACACATGCATTTTGAAAATACGTCAACATAAAGTTGGTGAGTCCACAGGTTTTGACTCTGAGCAAATAGTATTTTTCAAAGTTCGAAAATTATAAAACTTTGTTTTAAAATGCCTTTCAAACTCATACTTATCTCTAACATATAGTATATATCCTAGGTATAATAGTTTACTTACCAAATAATTAGTATACATATAAGTTTCACATATTACGAATATAAGTATTTGTAACCCCATACAAACGAAGGTTGCTATATATAAATCTTATTTCAGTTCTATACGAGTAAAACCGTTATGTATAAATCTTATTTCAATTCTATATGAGTAAAACCGCTACGTATAAATCTTATTTCAATTCTATACGAGTAAAACCGCTACGTATAAATCTTATTTCAATTCTATACGAGTAAAACCGCTACGTATAAATCTTTTTTCAATTATATACGAGTAAAACAGCTACGTATAAATCTTATTTCAATTCTATACGAGTAAAACCGCTACGTATAAATCTTATTTCAATTCTATATGAGTATGTGTGCTCGGTATAATTGTCTACTTAATGAACAAGTAGTATACCTACAAGTTTCTTGTACCTAGACTATAAGTGTTTGGGAAACTTCTACTTAACATTCATACTTGTATATTGACAAAGTATAATGCTTCTAAAATTGTGCTACCATGAGTCCGTAACCGCCGCTAATACGACACCACTACCTCTGAATGGTGCTATAAGTGTCGCACCTTGATAATTGATTTCTGCACGCTTCATCAACGTCGGAATAGAATAAATTGGGTAAGTTTGTCACCCGAAAAACGTTGGTTTGTAGCTAGCAACCACGGGTGGGGTGTCAACCCGTATAGATCTACACACAACTTCATCGTTGGAATAGTGGGCAAGTTCGTCACCCGAAAAACGTTGGTTTGTAGCTAGCAACCACGGGTGGGGTGTTAACCTGCATAGATCTATACACACAACTTCCTCGCTCACACGGGATTAGCGGTTACAGTTAAAGAATTTCCACTAAGATTTCCAATCTTAGTTGATGAATAAAATAGCTCATGTAGACTTTGACGGCCTCGTATAGTTCTAATAGTGAAAGCAAGTTCATGTCTAAAACCCTAAGTTATTAGACAATGCTTTAAAAATTACTCCTAATTTCTATAACACTTAGGCAGTACAACAACTATAACTTGAAGTAAAACCATGTTTTATCTAACATAAAACCAATAATAACAACATACTTAACAAGTAGTATGTATAATTCCCAAGTATAACTCCGGGGCTATATCACACATAATATATATAGAACTCCCGAGTATAACTCCGAGACTATAACACAAATAGAACTCCTGAGTATAACTTCGGGGCTACATTAGTATAATCTATGATAACAACATGCTAACAAGTTTAAGATAGTTGTATGATTGAGATATATATAAGATATATTCTAGATATATATGATACAAAACAACTATATCCCGATTAATATAACTATTTATGTTGATACTAATATACTATCATATAAATATAATATTAACTTGTATATAATATTTAGCATGCATTTTCCCCCAAAAAAAAATTAAAAGTGGGGCCGTGAAACTCACCCTAGTAGGGTGATCTATAGAATCTAAACAGTCAGAGGCTCATCGTAGTCAAGCTCGGGAAGGGAAACGGCCTTCGAAAAACGAAGGAAAGAAAAGTAGAAGGTGTAAGGAATGAAAGGGTCTTGATCATATTTATAGGCTGTTCTGGACCCATTCACGTCGTGACATACTTGTGGTCACGTCGTGAAATTCCGTGAGTCACCCTGTAGCTTTAACCCGCGTTTTCTAGCCCCGATTAGGGTTTCTGCCATGTGTCATGCCCTCAGACATCTACATCTTTGAAAGATCATAACTTTTGCATAAGAGCTCCGTTTTTGACGTTCTTTATATCCACATGTAGGTATTTCTGAGTACTACAACTTTAATTTAGACTCAAATAGCTAATTATAAGTCTATTTTAAATTCCTCTTGTTATAAAGTCCATAGTGATAAAATTTATCATAACTTCTTCATCCGAAGTCAGATTTAGACGTTTCTATATATTTTTGGAATCGTATAGACTTGTAGTATTAAATGAAAACTTCATTAAAGATTAAAGTAAATTGATTATAATATGTGTTTGTTATATTTTAGGGAATTATCTTTGACCTAATTTTGACTGGTGTTACATTCTCCCCCCGTTGAAATAATTTCGTCCTGAAATTTATCTTGTGGACGAGGAACTGTTAATTAGTTGGGGAAAACATTGAGTATATTACTTAGCTCTTGAGGTAACTTAAGTTGATATGCGACAGAACCAATTCTGGTTAGAATGTTAATAGGTTCTATAAATCGCTGGTTTAGCTTGCCTCGTTTCTTAAATCAAATCATGCCATTCCACGGAGATACCTTCAACATTACCTTATCTCCAACTTGGAATCGAATCTTCCTTTAATCGATCCTTAATTTGATGATCTTTTTTCAGTTGTCTCGTGGATTATTTTTGGCTCGGTACATAAGGTATCACCTGTATGTTCTTTGGCCAAATGTGTATCTCCAACTTTTCATTGCAAAAACTACAACTCCCAATTCAAGGTCATGGGTAGTGTAATTATTCTCATGCAGCTTAAGTTGTCGAGATGCATAAGCAATAACTTTTCCCCTTTGCATCAACACACATCCCAATCCTTGATTTGATGTGTCGCGGTATACAACGAAATCTTCTGTCCCATCTGGGAGGGATAGGATTGGTGCACTATACAACATCTGTTTTAGAATCTGGAAAACAGCTTCTTGTTTGTCTTTCCAGTTGAAATTCATGTCTTTCTAGGTGAGTGTTGTAAGTGGCTTGGCTATTTTGGAGAAATTCTCTATGAATCTACGGTAATATCCAGCAAGTCCTAAGAATTGACACACTTCTGTTGGCGTCTTTGGTGCTTCCCAATTCTTGATTACTTCAACCTTGGAGGGATCAACATGAATTCCTTCGTTGCTAACTAAATGACCTAAAAATTGTACTTCTCTAATCCAAAATTCACATTTGGAGAATTTGGCGTACAACTTTTCTTTTCTTAGTAGTTCCAAGATTATTTGCAAGTGTTGACCGTGTTCTTCCTTGGTTCGTAAATATATCAATATATCATCGATAAATACTATCACGAATTTATCCAAGTACGATTTGCAAATATGATTCATGAGATCCATGAACATTGCTGGGGCGTTGGTCAATCCAAAAGGCATAACTAAGAACTCTTACTGACCATACCGAGTCCTAAATGTTGTTTTTGGAACATCGTCTTCTTGTACTCTGAGTTGATGGTATCTTGATCTGAGATCTATCTTGAATCTTCTAGAATCTTCAAGTGTTTTAGTCTATCAACCACCGTATCCAAGTTTAGTTGTGCATCGGTCTGACCATAATTAAACAGAGGTGATCAGTCTACGTTTAGTTGTGGTTCGGCCCATGTACAATAAAACTAGACTAAGGAGTTTGACCTAAAACCTTGCGTTATATTCTTATCGAGGGTTTGGGTTTTCAATATTTTTGGGTTATATACATGTGTTCTCATCGCGAGACTGAGTTCATACATAACTCTATATCTTTGAGTATGTTGTATTCATGGGTATTATTAATTATTGTTTGTTACTTCAGGTCTAGCTAATAAGACACTGGCCAGCCAGGACAGTTGGTGGGCATGATCATTTTAGCATATAGCCGTTCTGAAATCCAGCTACCCAACACGACGTGTCTACCCTGTCACCGCTCCTGTAACTAGTCCCTTAGTAGTATAATTAATAATACTTTTTATTTGTAGGTTAAGGGATATACCTAAACCTAAAGAGTAAGCCCTAGACTATATTCGTTCTTTCCTAAGAAAGTACTAGTTCGCTATAGTCAATAGCTCTGATACCAATCTGTCACACACCCAGCCAGCGTCAGAAACACCGGGCGGTGTAACGTCATTCCTTGTATCACAGTTATATAACATATATTGAATAGTATAAAAGAGTTTTATAAACTACATACCTTTATTGATGATAGAAAGTAACATTATTCTTATTTCCTAGTATTTATCACATAGTGACCGAACTATCGCACATGTCTTAACATATATATGTTCCATACGAAAATAAAATATAATAGTAAAACTTCTCCTGTTCGAGAAACATTCAGCTTATCCAGTTCCTGAAAACACATGCATTTTGAAAATATGTGTCACACCCCCAAACCAGACAGCGGAAACGTCCGGGGGTGGAGGACTTCATTTGTAGTATCACAACACATGCAATATAGTAATCAAAGTACAAACAACCATTGTATTAAAAGTATAAATATTTACATGTGTTTCACATTGTATACTGAAACTATAAAGTTGTACAAAAGAAGAAGACAAGACATAAATAGCTCCATCCTCTCAAAAGCTCGGGTGTACCTGTCTACTGGTTCCCTGAGAATACAAGTAATTTGAAAAGAGAGTATCAACATAAAGTTCAGTGAGTGCATAAGTATTTATGTATGTAAGAATATCTTCTGTTTCTTGAATATGTAAACTGTTTCCAGAAAATCCTATATTTTCTGTTGTATATGAAAAGTAGTTGTATTTGTATAAAACTGTCTATTTGTAAACCAATTATATGTATTTGTAATCTTTATGTCAACTTGTATCTTGTTAACTGTATCTTGTAAACTGTATCTTTGTAAACTGTATCTTGTAAACTGTATCTTTGTAAATTGTATCTTGTAAACTGTATCTTGTAACTAGTACTTTGAAAATGTACTTAAGTTTAGTTAATTATACACTAACGTATTGTTAATATCTTTTAAATGAGTTATTATAACCATACTAACTAGATGGCCTGATCCAACGCTATGAATGCGTTGAAAGTTGATGATAATAATTGTCACTCACAGGCGTGTATGCCTGACTGTAGCTAGTAGTCCGAGTGCGGGATTGTCAATCCCAATATAGATCTATACACCCATTGTTTCGATCCCCTACTGGAGACTCTGGTTATAATATCAGGACTTTACTAATTGTTTAAAATGAATTAAAGAAACTGTACTACTTGTCTCATAAAAGCATATAACGTTACATGTATAATAGTTATGAAAACCCAATCATTCTGAAGTAAATGATTGATAATATGTTCTTGAATTAGTACTCTTAACATGTATCTGAAAGAATGTATATCCTTGAATAGTTTTGAATCAATCTTTGTTCTTGTAAAACAATGTACACTAGTATGCTTGAATCATGAATTATTGTTCTGTGAATCATAAATTATACCTATTATAATTTATATGTACTTTCTGTATTGATTCTTAGTATTAATGAATACAACCCCTTGCTCAACTTGTTACAAAAGGCTAATTGAAACTAATTGAATAAACTTTTATACTTATATACATATACAATTATATATAACTAAAATTTAAATGACACTTGGACAAACAACGGATACTTGTAATCCCAGATCCAAACAAGGAAAAGGAACCAAAGTGGGTTGTCAGTCCTAAATCTTTTAAATCTTATTTATATAAATATATGTATACTAGTATAGTTTTTGGGGAAAATATAAGTTTATAAAACATTTAAAAGAAGTTTCATATTTTGGAAACCATTTTGGTAACTTGATGTCGTTTTGTAATAATCATTTAAAAATCACTTCATTTGATGATACTGAAATTCATTTTGATAAGATGTTTGAAACCATTTGTTTTGATAACTGTAATCCATTTGAAATCATTTGTTTTGATAACTGTAGTCCATTTGAAATCATTTGTTATAACACAAAATCTTTGTGTTAGACTTGTATTCCCCCCCCCCCCCACCCTTAAAACAGTAAAAACTATGAAAATACGGGGGTATGAACTCACCTATAGTGAGTGATACAGAAGTATGTTTGGAAATAGGATGTAGAGTGTCAGGTGAAACCTTGAGCACACAAAGATCCTAATAAACATATAATGACATGTATGTGTATTTGATTAGTGTATAAACAACTAATTATAAGGGATAACACCCTAATAGACTAGGAAACTCTTAGATTGAAGGAATACAATCACATATGATTGCATAACTAGGGTATATGGCCACCATATAGAGTTTATAGTCCAAATGACATGACCAAGTGAGTTTATGGTCCAAGTGGTTTACGGTCCAAGTGTTCACAGTCCTAGGTGTTTACGGTCCAAATGACTTGTATTCCCCCCCCCCCCCACCCTTAAAACAGTAAAAACTATGAAAATACGGGGGTATGAACTCACCTATAGTGAGTGATACAGAAGTATGTTTGGAAATAGGATGTAGAGTGTCAGGTGAAACCTTGAGCACACAAAGATCCTAATAAACATATAATGACATGTATGTGTATTTGATTAGTGTATAAACAACTAATTATAAGGGATAACACCCTAATAGACTAGGAAACTCTTAGATTGAAGGAATACAATCACATATGATTGCATAACTAGGGTATATGGCCACCATATAGAGTTTAGAGTCCAAATGACATGACCAAGTGGTTTACGGTCCAAGTGTTCACAGTCCTAGGTGTTTACGGTCCAATGACCTTACGGTCATGGAGTTCACGGTCTAAGGAGATTCAACCGCAAACTCACCAAATCTTTCACAAATGATGGTTTTCAAGGGCTTCAATCAAAGACATCGGATTCAAGGGACCATGCTTAGCCTTAAGAAGGGTAAAGGCTATAAGAACACCCTTTATAAGGGTTTACGGTCTATGAAGATTCACTAGACCATAAACACCTTTTGTTTTTGAGTTTCTTGATGTTTTCTAGGTGTTTAACAACTGATTCAAGTATATAACAAGCCATGGGTAGTATACTTACGATTTGAAGACAAATGAGGGTGTTTAAGGTCCAAAAACACTAGTGTGTGTTCTTGGTGTTCTTAGTATTCCTTGAAGATCTAACCAAATAGATGATTTCATGGATGAAATCAAAGGGTTGTACTAGATAAAGCTTAGTATCAACAAATCAAATGGAAAGAATTCTTACGTTTTTGGAAGATCAAGATGAAGATCCTATGATACTTGAGAGAGAAATTGGGTTTCTAGACTTGAAATGGAAGAGAAATGATGAAAAATGAAGAAAATCTATATATGTATCCGAGGGTTTATGGCCGAGGAGTTTGCGGCCCGAAGTCGGCAAGGCGTTTACGGCCGAAGCCTCGTTTACCGTCTGCGAGGAGTTTACGGCCCGAGGAGTTTACGACCGTAAACTCTCTGCGGTCCGAAGCGAAGAATTAATTGCGAAGTTTCTCGGATTTTCAAGCCTTTTCCTTCCAAATTCAATTGTAGATATTTTAAGGATTTTAACAAATAAAGGTTATTATTATAACCTAAGTAGAAAACCCAAACAATAAAAAGGGCTTTAGTTGACCTTTGTTTGACTTTGGTTGACTAGAGTTGACTTTACAAACAGAAAATAATGGGATGTTACATTATCCCCCCGTTAGAGAGAATTTTATCCCGAAATTAGAGTTTAAGCAACTAAGTTATTACAAATAACTAAGTAAAAAGATGAGGATATTTCAGTTTCATTTGATCCTCGCGCTCCCAAGTGAATTCAGGTCCTCGTTTGGCGTTCCAGCGAACCTTCATTATCGGGATACGACTTTGCTTCGTTTGCTTAACCTCTCGGTCCATGATCTCTACAGGTTCTTCCACGAAGTTGAGGCTCTCGTCGATCTCGATCTCGTCGAGTGGGATAAGAAGAGTCTCGTCGGACAGACACTTTTTCAAGTTTGAGACGTGGAAAACAGGATGTATGTTACTTAGTTCTTGAGGTAGATGGAGTTTGTATGCTACGAGACTGATTCTAGCAAGAATCTCGAATGGTCCTATATACCTTGGATTTAACTTGTCACGCTTTCCAAAGCGTATCATGCCCTTCCAGGGTGAGACCTTCAACATGACGCGGTCACCAACCTGAAACTCCAAAGGTTTTCTTCTTTTGTCAGCGTAGCTTTTCTATCTATCTATGTAAGCTTTAAGTCGCTCCCGAATTTGTACGATTTTCTCCGTGGTTTCGCGAATGATTTCTGGACCAGTGAGGGCACCGTCAGGAACTTGACTTCTATCGAACTGCGTATCGCCCACTTCAGCCCAGCACATAGGGGATCTGCACTTACGGCCATAGAGAGCTTCGAAAGGAGCAGCCTTTATGCTAGTGTGATAACTATTGTTGTAAGAGAATTCGACAAGGGGTAAATGAGTATCCCATGCCTTACCAAAGTCTATCACGCAAGCTCGCAACATATCTTCTAAAGTTTGAATTGTCCTCTCACTTTGTCCGTCAGTCTGAGGATGGTAGGCCGTACTCATGTCTAATCTAGTTCCCAAAGATTTTTGTAAAGACTGCCAAAAACGAGAAGTGAATCTACTATCTCGGTCAGAAATAATAGATATTGGTACACCATGCAGTCTAATGATTTCCTTGAGGTAAGCTCTTGTTAGCTTCTCCATCTTGTCTGACTCTTTGATTGGTAAGAAGTGTGCGGATTTGGTTAATCTATCGACGATTACCCGAATAGTATCATAACCACCCGATGTCTTGGGTAACTTGGTTATGAAATCCATTGTAATCCGCTCCCACTTCCATTCAGGGATTTTAGGTTGTTGCAATAAACCTGAAGGTTTCTGGTATTCTACCTTCACCTTGGCACAAGTAAGGCACTTGCCCACAAAGGTAGCAATTTCGGCCTTCATGTTTGGCCACCAGTATAGTTTCTTGAGGTCCAGGTACATCTTGTCTGAACCTGGATGAATGGAGTATCTGGTTTTATGGGATTCATTCATGACTACTTCTCTGTAACCACCAAACTTAGGTGTCCAGATCCGGTTCATGAAACAATAGACTCCATCATCCCCGACTTTGAAATTTTTATCCATTCCTCTCAAAGTTTCACCTGCCACGTTTTCAGGTTTTAAGGCCTCAAGTTGAGCCTCTCTGATCTGTGTGGACAGATGTGAATGGATTGTCATGGTCAACGACTTTACTCGGCATCCCGAGTATTCTTTTCTGCTAAGGGCGTCAGCTACAATGTTAGCTTTACCAGGGTGATAAATAATCTCACAATCGTAGTCGTTCAGTAGCTCCACCCACCGTCGTTGTCTCATGTTCAACTCTTTTTGATTGAAGATGTGCTGGAGACTTTTATGGTCCGTGAATACTGTGCACTTCGTGCCATATAAGTAATGTCTCCAGATCTTCAGAGCGAATACCACTGCTCCTAGCTCAAGATCATGTGTTGTATAGTTGACTTCATGTGTCTTTAGCTGTCCTGAGGCATATGATATCACCTTTCCTCTTTGCATAAGAACACATCCAAGCCCTTTATTTGAAGCATCACAGTACACTACAAAATCCTCTGTCCCTTCAGGGAGAGACAAGATTGGTGCACTACACAAGGCTCGTTTTAGCGTTTGGAATGCCGTTTCTTGTTTTTCTCCCCAGCTAAAAGTCACACCCTTTTGCGTCAGAGTGGTAAGTGGTTTAGATAATCGAGAGAAATTCTGGATAAACCTGCGATAATAGCCAGCAAGACCTAAGAATTGACGGATTTCTGTAGGTGTTTTGGGTGCTGACCAGTTTTCAATTGCCTTTATTTTGGAAGGGTAGACGTGTATTCCTTTTGAACTGACCACGTGACCTAGGAAATCAACCTTCCTGCTCCAATATTCACACTTTGAAAACTTCGCATAAAGTTTCTCTGTTCTAAGAGTTTGCAAAACTTAACGAAGATGTTGGCTATGATCCTCTTCACTTCTTGAGTAGATAAGGATGTCATCAATGAAGACTATGACGAATTTTTCCAAGAATGGATGACACACTCTGTTCATTAAATCCATGAACACAGCAAGTGCATTCGTCAATCCGAATGGCATCACTACGAATTCATAATGACCATAACGAGTTCTGAGCGCGGTTTTGGGAATGTCATTTTCCAAAATTCGTAACTGGTGATAGCCGGATCTTAAGTCTATTTTTGAGAAGTAGCTCGCACCTTGGAGTTGGTCAAACAGATCGTCTATGCAAGGCAGAGGGTATCGATTCTTAATGGTAAGTTTATTCAGCTCGCGGTAGTCTATGCACATACGGAACGATCCATCTTTCTTCTTCACGAACAAAACCAGTTCTCCCCAGGATGAGAAGCTTGGTCTTATGAAACCTTTGCTAAGGAGTTCGTTAAGCTGGCTGGACAATTCCTGCATTTCTGAAGGTGCAAGACGATAAGGAGATTTGGCGACAGGGGTAGCCCCTGGAATTAAGTCGATTCTGAACTCGACTTGTCGTTAGGGAGGCACTCCTGGAAGATCATCAGGAAAAACGTCGAGAAAGTTACAGACTTGAGGAATTTTCACGATATCTTTAATTCTTGCTTTTTGTCTACCACGTGAGCTAAGAAAGCACAGTACTCTTTGCGAAGGTACTTCTGTGCCTTGATGCAAGAAATGATTTGGAGGTTCGTTCCAGGTTTGTCGCCATAAATAACAAGAGTTTCATTAGTTGGCAAGTTCAGACGAATGGCTTTTTCATAACATAGGATGTTAGCACGGTTACCACACAACCAATCCATACCTATTATTACGTCGAAACTCTTGATAGAGACCGGCATAAGGTCAATTGGGAACGAAAAGTTATTCAAGGTAAGAGTACATCCTATGTATATTTCGTTGGTGGATTCGGATTTCCCGTTATCCATTTCGATCGTGAATGTTTCTTTTAATGGTTGAGAGTTTTGATTTAGCAATTGTTTGAAATTATGGCTCACAAAGCTCTTCTCAGCACCACAATCAAATAGAATGCATGAATAAGTGTTGTTGGGAAGGAACGTACCCATAATTACTACGAGATTTGCCACTGCTTCTTCCTGGCCCAAAGCTAAAATTCTCCCCACTCCACCTGCATTTCCAGCTTTAGGACAATCTCTCTTGAAATGCCCCACTTCACCACACTGATAACATGCTTGACCAACTCCAGCCGCAGGTACTTGGTTAAGTGGTTGGGGTGGTGCTCTACAAAATCGGGCGGTATGCCCTTTTCTGTTGCAGTTATGACACTGCATTTCCCAGCAATTTCCATTATGGTGAAAATTGCACTTGTTGCACTTCGGAAGATTACCAGCATAAGGCTTGGCTGGTGCTGGATTAACAGGAACAACAGCTGGTACAGTAGCAGTGTTGACTGCAGTCAGCTGTTCTTTCTTTGAGGAATCCTGTGAAAACTTGCCCTTCCTCTTGTTCCGACCCTTCTTGTTGCTGTTGTTGTTATTGTTGTTGTTGTTGTTGTTTCCCTTTGGTTGTTCTGGTGTAGCAACCACCAAGGGTTGATGGTTTCCATGATCTATAAGAGATTGTGCCAGCTCTTTGGCACTGTCAAAAGTAACAGGCCTTGAAGCTAAAACACTAGATTGAATTTGGGGTGACAGTCCCCAAATATATCTCTCAATCTTTTTGCTCTCTAGAGCAACCATATCCGGGCAAAGAATTTCCAGATCACAAAATCTACTAATATAGGTTGATATATCAGAACCAACCATTGAGAGACCCCAGAGCTCCTCCTCAAGTTTCTGAACTTCGCCTTGCAAACAATACTCCCGCATAAGCATACCCTTGAAGTTCTCCTAGCTGATCGAATTAGCCACTACCAGAGTAAGTGACTTAACGTGACCATTCCACCACGTCAAAGCTCTTTCCGAAAAAGTGCAAGCAGCGAACTTGACTTTGCTGTTGTCAGGACAGGAGCAGATTTTGAAAATTGCTTTTGTCTTCTCTATCCACTGCCTTAATGCCATAACTCCTCCAGGTCCATTAAAGGTCCTGGGTTTGGCATTGGTAAAATCTTTATAAGTGCATTCTCCCGAATGCCCATGACCTTCACCCTGGTTAGGGGGATTTGTACTAGCTCTAGACCCACTAGCACCAGAAGTATTGATCTGAGCCATAGCAGCAGCTACAGCCGCCATGACCACCGCTTGGAACATAGAGGGGTCGAACTGAGGAGGTGGTGGTGGAGGTGGTACCGGTGGTTCATTAACATTTTGACGTCTTGGATTTCTACGAGGAGGCATCTTTTTCTATAAAAGTCAAAAGATACAAAGATGATAAGATATCAAGAGTGAATATGAATTCTGATATCTCTGAACTAAAACATATAGTTCGATATGAATCTTGTAATGAATTGGAAATAGAAGTCTATGACAAGTATAACTTGTAACTGAATAATATGAAAGTGAATGGTTATTTTTCAATTACTAAGAAAATGCATGTCGATTACATTGACATATTGAATACATAAGTGTGGAAAACTTGACCCTAGACAGGTCTACAATACACCAAATTCTAAGAAAAATATCGACATCATACAGACCTATCGAAAATAAAATTTCGTGGTCTTACTGAAAAACCTGAAAAATAACACTAAAACCTATCCATAGACTTAACTATAACCAAAAGAGTGAAATAGGAAACAAGTAGAGTATTTCCTAATGGCGACGGGTATCATTTGGATGAAATCTCAACTCAGCCAGTGCTATCTCAGCAAGAATAGGGATAAGAGATATAGAATATAGTTAGTAACGATTGACTACGAAGGAGACCTATAGTTATCAAGTAAGGTATTATGTATGACTTGTTCTTAGGTATTTCTATAACTATAAAGTGTATACTAATTATATATAACTTGGGTATAACCGACTTTCGATTATATGACCCGACTCTAAATCCACAACCAAACAAGGAACAGGAAATGAAGCTAAATCACATATTCTAAGTCTATATAACTTAAATTATATATAATTGTAATATACCCTTAATATTTATAGTTCTACCCTTAATTATTCTATTGTTTTCACATGTTTGTTATTAGTATATAGTGCCTAAAATACTCTTATAGTATTTTAATCTTTATGTTCTGTTCGAAAGTTCTTCTGAGTATGTATGGTAAGTTTTAGACATGCCACAACACCACTATCACTCCCAAACACATGTTGATCATATCTCAAATCAATATAGTTGATCAGGCTATATTAATCCCAGATATGATTACATAACTGTCCAGGTTTGACTGTAGTGTTCAACATCGAAATACTTTTAAGTTCTTATGACTATGATACTGTACTTGTAGGTATGAGTGTTAGTATACTTCTTGTAAAAATACTTAAAATTTTAAAAGTATACTTGTAGTCAGAGCTCTTAGCCCCAAATGTATTTATAGTTTGAGTATCTTTTATGGATTGATATACTGAGTTCACTATAAACATTGCTCTGATACCAATCTGTCACACCCCCAAACCAGACGGGGGAAACGTCCGGGGGTGGAGGACTTCATTTGTAGTATCACAACACATGCAATATAGTAATCAAAGTACAAACAACCATTGTATTAAAAGTATAAATATTTACATGTGTTTCACATTGTATACTGAAACTATAAAGTTGTACAAAAGAAGAAGACAAAAAATCAATAGCTCCATCTTCTCAAAGGCTCGGGTGTACCTGTCTACTGGTTCCCTGAGAATACAAGTAATTTGAAAAGAGAGTATTAACATAAAGTTGAGTGAGTGCATAAGTATTTATGTATGTAAGAATATCTTCTGTTTCTTGAATATGTAAACTGTTTCCAGAAAATCCTATATTTTCTGTTGTATATGAAAAGTAGTTGTATTTGTATAGAACTGTTCTATTTGTAAACCAATTATCTGTATTTGTAATCTTTATGTAAACTTGTATCTTCTTAACTGTATCTTGTAAACTGTATCTTTGTAAACTGTATCTTGTAAACTGTATCTTTGTAAACTGTATCTTGTAAATTGTATCTTGTAACTAGTACTTTGAAAATGTACTTAAGTTTAGTTAATTATACACTAACGTATTGTTAATATCTTTTAAATGAGTTATTATAACCATACTAACTAGATGGCCTGATCCAACGCTATGAATGCGCTGAAAGTTGATGATAACAATTGTCACTCACATGCGTGTATGCCTGACTGTAGCTAGCAGTCCGAGTGCGGGATTGTCAATCCCAATATAGATCTATACATCCATTGTTTCGATCCCCTGCTGGAGTCTCTGGTTATAATATCATGACTTTACTATATTGTTTAAAATGAATTAAACAAACTGTACTACTTGTCTCATAAAAGCATATAACGTTACATGTATAATAGTTATGAAAACCCAATCATTCTGAAGTAAATGATTGATAGTATGTTCTTGAATTAGTACTCTTAACATGTATCTGAAAGAATGTATATCCTTGAATAGTTTTGAATCAATCTTTGTTCTTGTAAAACAATGTACTCTAATATGCTTGAATCATGAATTATTGTTCTTTGAATCATAAATTATACCTATTATAATTTATATGTACTTTCTGTATTGATTCTTAGTATTAATGAATACAACCCCTTGCTCAATTTGTTACAAAAGGGTAATTGAAATTAATTGAATAAACTTTTATACTTGTATACATATACAATTATATATAACTAAAATTTAAATGACAATTGGACAAACAACGGATACTTGTAATCCCACATCCAAACAAGGAAAAGGAACCGAAGTGGGTTGTCAGTCCTAAATCTTTTAAATCTTGTTTATATAAATATATGTATACTAGTATAGTGTTTGGGGAAAATATAAGTTTATAAAACATTTAAAAGAAGGTTTATATTTTGGAAACCATTTTGGTAACTTGATGTCGTTTTGAAATAATCATTTAAAAATCACTTCATTTGATGATACTGAAATTCATTTTGATAAGATGTTTGAAACCATTTGTTTTGATAACTGTAATCCATTTGAAATCATTTGTTTTGATAACTGTAGTCCATTTGAAATCATTTGTTATAACACAAAATCTTTGTCTTAGACTTGTATTCCCCCCCCCCCCCTTAAAACAGTAAAAAACTATGAAAATACGGGGGTATGAACTCACATGTAGTGAGTGATACGGAAGTATGTTTGGAAATAGGATGTATAGTGTCAGGTGAAACCTTGAGCACACAAAGATCCTAATAAACATATAATGACATGTATGTGTATTTTATTAGTGTATAAACAACTAATTATAAGGGATGACACCCTAATAGACTAGGACACTCTTATATTGAAGGAATACAATCACATATGATTGCATAACTAGGGTATATGGCCACCCTATAGAGTTTACGGTCCAAATGACATGACCAAGTGAGTTTACGGTCCAAGTGTTCACGGTCCTAGGTGTTTACGGTCCAATGACCTTACGGTCATGGAGTTCACGGTCTAAGGAGATTCAACCGCAAACTCACCAAATCTTTCACAAATGATGGTTTTCAAGGGCTTCAATCAAAGACATCGGATTCAAGGGACCATGCTTAGCCTTAGGAAGGGTAAAGGCTATAAGAACACCCTTTATAAGGGTTTACGGTCTATGAAGATGCACTAGACCGTAAACACCTTTTGTTCTTGAGTTTCCTTATGTTTTCTAGGTGTTTAACAACTAATTCAAGTATATAACAAGCCATGGGTAGTATACTTACGATTTGAAGACAAATGAGGGTGTTTAAGGTCCAAAAACACTAGTGTGCGTTCTTGGTGTTCCTTGAAGATCTAACCAAATAGATGATTTCATGGATGAAATCAAAGGGTTGTACTAGATAAAGCTTAGTATCAACAAATCAAATGGAAAGAATTCCTACATTTTTGGAAGATCAAGATGAAGATCCTATGATACTTGAGAGAGAAATTGGGTTTCTAGACTTGAAATGGAAGAGAAATGATGAAAAATGAAGAAAATCTATATATGTATCCGAGGGTTTACGGCCGAGGAGTTTGCGGTCCGAAGTCGGCAAGGCGTTTACGGCCGAAGCCTTGTTTACGGTCTGCGAGGTGTTTACGGTCTGAGGAGTTTACGGCCGTAAACTCTTTGCGGTCCGAAGTGAAGAATTAATTGTGAAGTTTCTCGGATTTTCAAGCCTTTTCCTTCCAAATTCAATTGTAGATATTTTAAGGATTTTAACAAATAAATGTTATTATTATAACCTAAATAGAAAACCCTAACAATAAAAAGGGCTTTAGTTGACCTTTGTTTGACTTTGGTTGACTAGAGTTGACTTTACAAACAGAAAATAACGGGATGTTACAATATGCCAACATAAAGTTGGTAAGTCCACAGGTTTTGACTCTGAGAAAATAGTAATTTCCAAGTTCGAAAAGTATAGAACTTTGTTTTAAAATGACTTTCAAACTTATACTTATCTCTAACATATAGTATATATCCTACGTATAATAGTTTACTTACCAAATAAGTAGTATACCTATAAGTTTCACATATTACGAATATAAATATTTGTAATCCCATACAAACGAAGGTCGCTACGTATAAATCTTATTTCAATTCTATACGGGTAAAACCGCTACGTATAAATCTTATTTCAATTCTATACGAGTAAAACCGCAACATATAAATCTTATTTCAATTCTATACGAGTAAAACCACTACGTATAAATCTTATTTCAATTCTAAATGAGTAAAACCGCTATGTATAAATCTTATTTCAATTCTATACGATAAAAACCGTTATGTATAAATCTTATTTCAATTCTATATGAGTAAAACGGCTACGTACAAATCCTATTTCAATTCTATACGAGTATAACCGCTACGCATAAATCTTATTTCAATTTTATATGAGTATGTGTGCTAGGTATAATTGTCTACTTAATGAACAAGTAGTATACCTACAAGTTTCTTGTACGTAGAGTATAAGTGTTTGGGAAACTTATACTTAACATTCATACTTGTATATCGACAAAGTATAATGCTTCTAAAATTGTGCTACCATGAGTCTGTAACCGCTGCTAATACGACACCACTACCTCTGAATGGTGCTATAAGTGTCGCACCTTGATAATAGATTTCCGCACGCTTCATCGACGTCGAACTAGAATAAATTGGGCAAGTTTGTCACCCGAAAAACGTTAGGTTGTAGCTATCAACCACGGGTGGGGGTGTCAACCCGTATAGATCTACACACAACTTCCTCGTTGGAAAAGTGGGCAAGTTCGTCACCCGAAAAACGTTGGGTTGTAGCTAGCAACCACGAGTGGGGTGTTAACCCGCATAGATCTATACACACAACTTCCTCGCTCACACGGGATTAACGGTTACAGTCAGAGGATTTCCACTAAGATTTCCAATCTTAGTTGATGAACAAAATAACTCATGTATATTTTGTCGGCCTCCTATAGTTCTAATAGTGAAATCACGTTTGTTTCTAAAACCCTAACTTACTAGACTATTCTTTAAACATTACTCCTAATTTCTATAACACTTAGGCAGTACATCAACTATAACTTGAAGTAAAACCAGGTTTTATCTAACATAAAACCAATAATAACAACATACTTAACAAGTAGTATATATATTTCCCGAGTATAACTTCGGGGCTATATCACATATAATATATATAGAACTCCCGAGTATAACTCCGAGACTATAACACACATAGAACTCCTGAGTATAACTTCGGGGCTACATTAGTATAATCTATGATAACAACATGCTAACAAGTTTAAGATAGTTGTATCATTTAGATATATATCAACTATATTCTAGATATATATGATACAAAAAAACTATATCGCGGTTAATATAACTATTTATGTTGATACTAATATACTATCATATAAACATAATATTAAATTTTATATAATATATTGCATGCATTTCCCCCCGAAAACATTAAAAGTGGGGCCGTGAAACTCATCCTAGTAGCATGATCTATAGAAACTAAACGGTAAGAGGCTCGTCATTGTCAGGCTCGGGAAGGGAAGCGGCCTTCAAAAAACTATGGAAAGAAAAGTAGAAGGTGTAAGGAATGTAAGGGTCTTGATCGCGATTTATAGGTTGTTCTGGGCCCATTCACGTCATGACATACCTATGGTCACGTCGTGAACTTCCATGAGTCACCCTGTAGCTTTAACACGTGTTTTCTAGCCCCGATTAGTGTCCTTGACTAGTTTCACATCGTGGACTTAATGTTCACGTCTTCGACTTAAGGCGACTAGGGTTTTTGCCACGTGTCATGCCCTCAGACAACTACTTCTTCGGAAGATGATAACTTTTGCATACGAGGTCCGTTTTTGACATTCTTTATATCCACGCGTAGGTATTTCCGATTACTACAACTTTATTTTAGACTCAAATAGCTAATTCGAAGTCTATTTTAAATTCCACTTGTTATAAAGGCTATAGTGATAGATTTTATCATAACTTCTTCATGCGAAGTCAGATTTAGACGTTTTATATATTTTTGGAATCGTATAGACTTGTAGTATTAACTGAAAACTTCATTAATGATTAATGTAAGTTGATTATAATATGTGTTTGATATATTTATGGGAATTATCTTTGACCTAATTTTGACTGGTGTTACACTAGTGATTCGAAAGGTAGTCCGTTTGTGTAGGGAGTGAGAGAGGAGAATAAAGTGGAGAAGAAGGAAGTTAGGACTGAGGATGCGAAGAACGAGAAAATGCTAAAGGGTAACTCTGGGTTCGACTGTCATTACTGCAATGGTGCGAACCAAATGGCTAGTGATGTCACACCCCAAACCGGAACGACGAAAATGTTCCGGGGGGGGGGGGGGGGAGGACGTCATGTATAATATCACAACAATTGTATAATAGTAATCAGAGTACAACAAGCATTACATTGATAAAGTATATTTTTACATTCGTGTTCAAATCAATGTATACTTGACACCAAAATATATAGCAAAAGTTAAAAGACATGAGTCAATGAAGCTCCGTCTTCTCAAAACCTGTTGATACCTGTTTACTGATTTCCTGAGAATACAAGTAGTTTTGAAAAGAGTGTCAACAATTAAGTTGGTGAGTTCATAAGCGTGTTTGTAATTGAAATCTGTCGTTTGTTCCTTGAAAATGTAAGTATGTTCTCCCAGAAAATCCTATATTTTCTGTTATAATGTGTTGTACTCAAAACGTGTAAATGTTACTATACTTTGAAATGGTATAAAGTAGTTTTAAATTTATATAAAACCATGAAAAGTATGTTTTCTCTGTACTGGAATAGTATTCTGTATTTGTACTTGTATGAAAACTGTGTAATTGTAAATGTCTAGATTCACCAACTGTATTTGTAAAATATTGTATTATAGTTTTATTATTTAATAAAGCTATGTGAAATTGTTTACTTATTCATACACTAATTTTATTGTTCAATACCTAATTGTGAGTTATTATAACCATGCTTGATGACCTAAGATGGCCTGAACACGACATTCTTCAGGCGTCGAAATCGGTACGACATTTGTCACTCCAGGCCTGCCGGCCTAACTGTAACGAACAGTCAAGGTGCGAGATTGTCAGTCCCATATACATATATACACAAGTGTCACGCTCTCCCTCCAGGAGACTCTGGTTATAATTTCAGGAGTTGGTTGGTACTTAGATAAGTACGTGAAGTGTGTCTCACAAATGCTATATTGACGGTTACGTGTAGAATAATGAAAAGTTACTTTGTAATAAATAAATTGTAAGTATATCTCATAAACTACATTTATTATAGTTTATATCTTTGTTTTCCATAAGTTATTTTGAATATGTAAAGTAGTATATATGATCCATAAACAATACCTATTTATAGTTTATATATTTGTTTTCCGTATCGTAATCTGAACTTTGAAAAGCAACATGTAAGTTCCATAAACTATACCTATTATAGTTTATATGTTTGTGTTTTACTGAAATGAAAACCTTTGTATTGTTAATAATTCGTTAAGTTTAAATCAAAAAATCTGTGATACGGTTGTCCCGTGAAATTCAATATTTATACCCGAATGGTATTAAAATAGTTTGCAAAAATTATATTTTTGTTTAACAAGTTTAAAAATATTTTAATACTTATATAAATATAATATTTATATCATTATGATTAAATAATCAGTCGAATAAATCATTCTACCCCAAGCTCACAACCAAACAAGGAACAAGAAATGGAGTCAAATTATCAATTCTAAGTCTGTTGAACCCTAATTATATATATATATATATATATATATATATATATATATATATATATATATATATATATATATATATATATATATATAATTTTAATAACGACAACAATTTATAAATATTGAAAGCATTTAGATATTAACACAAATTTTCTTGTGTCACACTTGTATTCCCCCCCCCCCCCCGCCCCCTCAAACAGTGAAAATTCATGAAAACATAGGGGGTATGAACTCACCTTGTGTGTGGGTTCCCGGTTGGTTATTGTCACACCCCGAACCAGACGGCGGAAAACGTCCGGGGGCTTGTGCGTGACTTCATCTTGTAAAATCATCACAATGTATATAATTGAAACAAGACATCACCATCATCATACATCCCAAAATACAACCAACATTGTTTACATCAAGTATAGTATCATAGTTACATGCCAAAATATTCAATGTATGATGATAACAAAATATAACAAATTCCACATTTCCTGCTGACCTTTACGCTTAACGATTCCCTAAGAATACAAGTTATTTTGAAAACGTCAACATATATAATGTTGGTGAGTTCATAAGCATGTTTGGATGAAAAAGTTTTGTATTGTTCGTAAAACACCAGAAAATCCGATATTTTCTGTAAAAATGGTTTGAAAGTGATGTATCAAAATCAGTTATTAATGCATGTGTGTTTTTTCTGTTTTTGGAATGTATATAAAAATGTAATCCAGATAAAAATCTTGTATTTCATGTTGTAAGTAGAAAGATATTGTTTAGATGTGTATTTTCCCAGAAAATCCTATATTTTCTATTTTTAAAAGTGTTGTGGTCTCAACCCTAAGACCGAATGTTAGTGTATGTATGTTATTGTATCAACAAGATTTTATAGGTGTTCCATAAAATTATGTTGGAGAGGATCTCTAAGTGAGTCGTTTTAACCATGCTTGATTATGACAAATTCACCTGTCGTGGCGTTCTTAGGTGCCGACTTGATTTACGGTAAGGTTTTTCACCCTAGACTGGCCTAGTCTAGATGTAGCGAACAACTCAGGTGTGGGGTGTCACCCCGTATAGATCTATACACAAACTCTCGCTCTCCCTCCAGGAGACCCTGGTTATAACTACAGGCTACGATCGTACACTCTAGAGGTGTCAACCGACATGTCTCACTAGCATCCTTGACTGAGTTTACGCGAATATTGTATTATGTTATATAATGTTTACTTGTATGGTTTATGTTTGAAAAACCCAACGAGTATGTATATGAATGTACGAGGCCCAACAGACATGTAGAATGACCACTAAGGCCCAGTAAACATGTAATGTATAGTTTAGGTCCAATAAGCATGTATATGGGCCATTAAGGCCCAATAAACATGTGATGTATAATCCAGGCCCAATAAGCATGTAAATGGGCCACTGAGGCCAATAAACATATGATGTATAACCCAGGCCCAATAAGCATGTAAATGGGCCACTAGAGCCCATTAACATGGATTATACATATTAGGCCCAATAAATATGAAAATTTACACCTTTAGTCCAATTGTATGTACGTTGACATTTTTGGCCCAAGTAAAAATATAAATTGATGTTTTCGGCCCATTAATATAAAATTTACATTTTCGGCCCTTTTTTAGATAAAATGACATTTTCGGCCCAAGTTTTGTAAAAATAACATTTTAGGCCCAATTTCAAATAAAGTGCCATTTTCAGCCCATAAAATCATAAATTTACATTTTTGGCTCAAGTTTGTGTTAAATGACAATTTAATCCATAAAAATCTTAAATTTACAAATTTGGCCCAACAAAACCGTAAAGGCCCACATTAAGGCCCATAATACGAAATTTAACACTTTTAGCCCTTTTAAAACTATGTTTATCATAAAGAACCATTTTTATGTATATTTGACTCTTTTAGTCCATGTAAAACCGTAAGTTTCATCAAACCACCTTCTTTTTGTTTATTTGTCAAAAATGGTCCCTTTACAAGCTTTTGTTTAGTTTTTCCAACATTCTTAACATGTTTAACACTCTTATCTTTGTGGTAAGTTGTATAAAGTGTTTTAGTTGACATATATTGTCAAGATCTATGAAGTTTCTCACAAAATCACACATATAACTTAAAGAACACACACAAACATGCACAAATACATAGATCTAGCACATATCAACTTGTATCCTCCCCCACCACATAGTAAAACTGAAAATAAAGGGGTATGAACTCACTTTGAGGTTTGGATTCGGTTTTTGGTGAAAATGTGAGAAGATCTCGGCCCTAGCAAGCTCCTTGAGATGGTTTTCGAACTCTAAGAAGTTCAAGAGTATAGATCAGTAAATGATATGGGTTAAGAAGAGATTTTTGATGAAATCTAGAAGTTAAACCATAGATTCAAGTAAGAACTTACCAAGGATGATGATCTTGATGAAAAACCTCTTGAAAATACACATAAAATCTCGAAAACTTAGAGGAGGAAGGAGGAGTTCTTGAGAGAGTTCTTGAGAGATTTTTGAAAGAAGTGGAGACGGTGAGGGGTGAGGGGTTTGGCCGAGAGTAGAAGAAGAGAGAAGGAGAGAGGATTGAAGTGATGTGTGCATGGAAATCCACCATGCAAAAGTGAGGTGTCAAGTGCAAAAATAATCCCTTTTCTCTCTTTTTTTTACACACACACACACGCACACACACACACACACACACACACACATATATATATATATATATATATATATATATATATATATATATATATATATATATATATATATATATATATATATATATTTCTATTGGGCCGAGAATTTGGGCTAAAAGAGATGAGAATGAAATGGTTTGGGTCTACTCTTGGCTTTGCTCGAATTTTATGAAGCACAATAATATTTTTCGGCCCATTGGGAACTTTAGGAGAGTTCACGGCCCAATGAAGCCCAATTAAAAGGGTTCACGGCCCATTAGGGCAAATAAAATCATTTATGGCCCAACAAGACCCATTACAGATAAGAGGCATTATTCTAGGCTCACATGGCCCAAAATGCTAAAATCTTATGAATGTGGGTCCAATTAGAGCCCAATTAGGGTTCCTTGGCCCAAATAGTTAAATTGAAAGTTTATTGGTCTATTAGGTCCAATAAGAGGATCCTAGTCCATATTAACTTGGGTTGGGATTTCTAGGGTTTTCAATCCATATGAGATGTATTGTATTAGGTTTTGAACTTAAATCAAGAGTTTGGATTCAATGGATGGTTTTAGATTGAGCACATAGTATGATTATCACTTAGAGTACATTCCTTAAAATAGATGATGTTTACACGAGAATAGAATTTCCTAGTAAAAATGCTAGTTGTGACATCACCCCCCCCCCCCCCCCGTTAGAGGGAATTTTGTCCCGAAATTCTTTTGAAAGCTAGGCTCATGAATGAGAGAATAAGTGAGGGTACTTCTGCTTCATCTGGTCTTCGCGTTCCCATGTGAATTCTGGTCCACGCTTAGCGTTCCATTAAACCTTCACAATCGGAATGCGGCTCTGCTTCGTACGCTTCACTTCCCTATCCATTATCTCGTCTGGTTGTTCGACGAAAAGGAGATTCTCGTTTATTTCGATCTCTTCTAAAGGAATGACAAGGGTTTCATCTGATAAGCACTTTTTCAAGTTCGAGACATGAAACATGGGGTGTTCATTGTTGAGCTCTGAAGGTAGCTGCAACTTATATGCTACCGGACCAATTCGGGCAAGAATCTCGAACGGTCCGATGTATCACGGGTTCATTTTTCCCCGTTTCCCAAAGCGGATCATTCCTTTCTAGCGAGAGACTTTCAATAGCATGCGGTCCCCGACTTGGAATTCCAGAGGCTTTCGCCGTTTGTCAGCATATCTCTTCTGTCGGTCTCGCGATGCTTGAAGTCGGGCTTTGATTTGGATTATCTTTTCGGTCGTTTCTCAAATGATTTCTGGCCCTGTGAGAGTGCTGTCTGGTGATTGTCCTTTCGCTAGTTAGGTGACACCTACCTTAGCCCAGCATAGAAGCGATCTACATTTACGACCATAAAGATCCTCGAAAGGAGCAACCTTGATGCTTGTGTGATAATCGTTGTTGTATGTGAATTCAACCAAGGGCAAGTGGGTATCCCATGACTTGCCGAAGTCAATCACACAGGTCGGAGCATGTCTTCGAGTGTTTGGATGGTTCGTTCACTTTGGCCATCGATCTGAGAGTGGTAAGCAGTGCTCATGTCCAATTGCGTTCCCATTGCCTTCTGAAGTGACTGCCAAAACCGTGAGGTAAACCTACTATCTCGATCCGAGATAATAGACACTGGCACCCCATGAAGTCTTACGATTTCTCTGATGTAGATTCGTGTCAACCTTTCCATCTTGTAAGATTCTTTTATTAACAGTAAATGAGCGGATTTAGTTAACCTATCGACGATCACCCAGATAGCATCCAATCCGTCTGTCGTCTTAGGTAATTTGGTCACGAAGTCCATAGTAATCCTTTCCCATTTCCACTCGGGTATTACTGGCTGTTGTAATAGTCCCGAGGGCTTTTGGTATTGCACTTTCACCTTGGCGCACGTGAGACACTTGCCCACGTAAGTGGCGATCCCTGCTTTCATATTTGGCCACCAATAATGCTGCTTTATGTCCAAGTATATCTTATCCGAACACGGATGGATGGAATATCGCGTCTTGTGGGCTTCGTTCATGATCATTTCTCTGAATCCCCCAAGTTTAGGGACCCAGACTCTATCCATGAAGTAGTAAATTGCGTCCTCCTTGGCTTCAAAGTTCTTGTCCATCCCACACATTGTCTCATTCGTAACGTTCTTCGATTTCAATGCATTCAATTGGGCTTCCTTGATCTGTGAACTTAGGTGGGATTTGATGGTTATTGATAGATTTTTCACCCGGCGACCTGAGTATTCTTTTCTGCTCAGGGCATCGGCTACCACGTTAGCCTTGCCTGGGTGGTACTTGATCTCGCACTCGTAATCATTTAGCAGCTCAACCTATCTTCGTTGCCTCATGTTTAATTCCTTTTGGTTTAGGATGTGGTGGAGGCTTTTGTGATCCGTGAAGATGGTGCACTTTGTACCGTAGACGTAGTGCCTCCAAATCTTTAGGGCGAAGACCACACCTCCCAGCTCGAGATCATGTGTGGTGTAATTTACTTCATGCGTCTTTTGTTTCCTGGATGCGCAAGCTATCAGCTTTCCACGCTGCATGCGGACACAACCTAACCCTTGATTCGAAGCATCGCAGTAGACTATGAAATCTTCGGTTCCCTCTGGTAAGGATAGCACTGGTGCACTACAAAGGGCTCGCTTTAGGGTGTGGAAGGCGACTTCTTGCTTTTCCGTCCAGTGGAAAGATACACCCTTTTGTGTCAAGGCGGTGAGGGGTTTGGCTACCTTAGAAAAATTCTGGATAAACCTTCGGTAGTAGCCTGCGACACCCAAGAACTGACGGATTTACGTTGGTGTTTTCGGAATCGCCCATCCTTCAATGGCCTTGATCTTGGAAGGATCTACGTGAATCCCTTCCTTGCTGACTACATGACCCAAAAAGTTTACACTGCGGATCCAGAATTTGCATTTTGAAAGCTTCGCATAAAGTCTTTTAGCTCTTAGGGTTTCTAAGACTTGGCGAAGATGTTGGCCATGCTATTCTTTGCTTCGAGAGTAAATGAGAATATCGTCAATGAAGACAATCACAAATTTATCAAGGAATGGGCGACATATTCGATTCATGAGGTCCATAAATACAGCGGGGTCATTTGTTAGACCGAAGGGGATCACGACGAATTCGTAATGACCGTATCGAGTTCGAAAGGCAGTTTTGGGAATATCCTCTTCCTGAGCTGGTAGTTGATGATAACCGAATCTCAGATCTATTTTTGAGAAATAACTAGCTCCTTGAAGCTGGTCAAATAGATCATCGATTCGAGGAAGTGGGTACCGATTTTTGATGGTGAGCTTGTTTAATTCCCTATAATCGTTGCACATTCTGAAGGACCCGTCCTTTTTCTTGACAAACAAGACTGGCGCTCCCCAGGGTGAGAAGCTTGGTCGGATGAACCCTTTGCTCAGTAGCTCGCTTAGTTGGCTGGATAACTCCAGCATTTTTGCGGGAGCTAACCTGTAGGGTGATTTGGAAATTGATGTGGCTCCTGGTATTAGGTCGATTCAGAATTCGACCTATCTTTCTGAGGGTATTCCTGGAAGATCTTTTGGAAACACATCCAGGTAGTCGCATGCCACTGGAATGTCTCTAATGTTTACTTCTTCCTTGGCTTTATCCACAACATGATCGAGGAAGGCGTAGTTCTTCTTGTATAGGCACTTTTGTGCCTTGATGCACGAGATAAGACGAAGACTAGCGCCAGGTTCATCACCAAAGATTATTAGGGTTTCGTGATTGGGAAGATGAAGGTGAACAGCCTTCTCGCAACACATAATATCAACATGATGGGGGCTTAACCAATCCATGCCGATTAACACAAACTCCTAATATTTACTGGAATCCAATCTATTTGAAAAAAGTGATTGTTTAGTGTTAACGTGCACCCTACATAGACATCTTTGGTTGTTTCAGTTTTCCCATTAGCCATTTCCACCGTGAAGGCTTCGTTGAGCTTCTGGGTTGTTGATTTAGTAAGTGTTTGAATTTATTACTAATGAAACTTCGCTCCGCCCCACTATCAAATAAGATGCATGCGTATGAGTTGTTAAGTAGGAACGTACCAGTAGCAACAGCTGGGTCTTGCACTGCTTCACCTTGACCCGTTGTCAACACTCTTCCTAATGTTCCTGCCCCCTGATTGTTTGCTTTGGGGCAGTAGCACTTGAAATGACATGTTCCTCCGCACCCATAGCAGGTGTAACTGGCCCTAGCATTGTTGTTGTTACTGTTGTTGCGATTGTTGTTGTTGTTCTTGTTGTTGTTGTGGTTCGACTGTTGGTTTTGTTGAGCGTGAGTTCTACAGTATCTTGCAGTGTGACCCTTTCGGTTGCAGCTTGTGCAGTGCATCTCTCTACATTCTCCATGATGGTGGAAATTGCGTTTGTTGTACTTGGGTAGGGTTCCTGAGTATGGCTTGGGATTATTTGGTGTGGATGAGGCTGGAGCATGTGGTGTTGTGGTAGCTTGCGTAGCAGCATCGACAGTCACAGTTTGTTTTTTCTTTGATGATTTTGAATTTTGTCTTCCCTTCCGCTTGTTGTTTTTAACCTTCTTGCTATCATCTTCTTTCTTAACTTTTGCTTCCCATGCTTTGGCACCCTTTTTGTTGCCATGATCATACAGTTTCTTGGCTAGTCTCTTTGCACTATCATACGTGGTCAGGTTTGCTGCTATCACATTCCCTTGGATTGACGTGGTCAATCCCCATATAAATCTTTCGCTTTTCTTCCCTTCAGATGTGATCATTCCCGTGCACAAAAGAGACAACTCACTAAACCTTGATATGTAGGCATCGATGTCAGAGTTTTGAACAGTGAGGTTCCACAGCTCTTGTTCCATTTTCTGGATTTCTCCCCTTGGACAGTACTCAGCCAACAACATTTCCTTAAGCTCCTCCCATGGCATCGCGTTCGCCGCTGGGAGTGTCATGGCTTCTACGTGACCATTCCACCAGGAGAGAGCTTTTTCAACAAATGTGCACGCCGTAAACTTGACCTTGCACCCATCCGGACATCCGCAGATTTCAAACACTGATTCCACCTTCTCTATTCATCTTTTCAGGGATATTACGCCTCCCGTCCCGTTGAAGGTTCGAGGCTTGGCGTTGGTGAAGTCCTTGTAGGTGCAGGTTCTTGTGGTTTCGTGGTTTGTTCCCTAATTTGTGCTTTCGGTTCCCTGCCCGTTGCCTTCTCCGTTGTTTCTGTTGTGAATTTGTGCCAGTGCTGTAGTGACCGCAGCTGACACTGCCGCTTGGAATGCGACTGAGTTTATTTCTGGTGGCATCGGTGTCATGTTGTTTCCACGGTTTGGTCTTTGAGGCATCCTTCTGTCATGGAACGGAAAGATGTTGAGTATCCAATGTATTTAGTTTCACGATTTCTCGGTTATAGCATAGTGTCAGAGATTTGGTTGTGTGTAAGTGAGTGAATGCATACAATCATCATGTAGTAAAAGTAATATAACACATAACAGATAACAACATCACGATAAATATATATATATATATATATATATATATATATATATATATATATATATATATATATCATTTCCACTAGTAATAATCATTTTAAAACAGGGAAAATTTGCCTAAAAGGCATACAGTACATGGGGAAAACATATGATCCGACAACATGACGACCCTATGAGTAGTGTAATCACTTAAACATATGGTCGATAGTACATAGAGTAATACATAAAAAAAGAAATCATAATGATAGTACATGAATGGGTACTAGTTGTGACGGGGTGGGTCTGGTGGTGCTGACGACGAGGTTGATGCGCCTTGAAGTCTGGCTAGGTGGTGCTCGGCGTCCCGAAGCCAGGCTTCCAAAGCTGTCTGGCGCGCCTGGTAGTCCCTGAGTACCTCGTGTGTCATCCTCTCCGTGCACTCCATTGCGGCTCTAATGGCCACCATCTGGCCAGCGGTTGTCTGCGCCTACTCGGCGATATCGTGTGTCCTCCTTACTATCACATGCAAGGCTTGGTTGGTGGGTCCACCGTGACTCAAGTCGTAGTAGTCCTGGTTCATACCAAATGGGGGTCGCACCCCTTGCTAGCGGCTCCATCTCCAGATGTCGTGTGACCATGGGGGCGTAGGACCATTGGGGCCCATCCTGTATGGGGGCACCCTGGCCATGTACGAAGGATTGATGACTTCAGGCTCCCCTTCAGGCTCTTCTTCGGTCATTTCCCTGATTGGGGAAATAGGGATCTCCAGGATTATGAAATCCGGCCATGGAGTCTGCACGAGGGGTGAAAGACGTTGTAAAAAAAATGTATGCATATTGTATTTCGAAAATACTCGTATAGTATTTTAATTATTTGAGTTTGAATTCCTTAGAAGTTTTGGATACGAGGTAAGTTTCTGGGTCCATTTCCCGCCATGATTACCCCCAAACATATGTTGGTTATATTTTGAATAAATATAGTTGATCAGGCTATATTTATCCCCAATTTGACTACATAACTGTCCGGGTTTAATCACAGTGTTCCATTTCCTCCAGAGACTTTTAGTGTTATAGTTTTAATGTACACCTAGGTATCATTTTATTTAGAGTGTTTTAGTACCATTGTATTTATAGTTGCATATCAAGTATGATTAGATATGCCTGTTCACTAAAAACAATGCTCTGATACCAATCTGTCACACCCCCGAACCAGACGATGGAAAACGTCCGGGGGCTTGTGTGTGACTTCATCTTGTAATATCATCATAATGTATATAATGGAAACAAGACAACACCATCATCATACATCCCAAAATACAACCAAAATTGTTTACATCAAGTATAATATCATAATTACATGCCAAAATATTCAATGTATGATGATAACAAAATATAACAAATTCCACATTTCCTGCTGAACTTTTTGCTTAACGATTCCCTGAGAATACAAGTTATTTTGAGAACGTCAACATATATAATGTTGGTGAGTTCATAAGCATGTTTGAATGAAAAAGTTTTGTATTGTTCGTGTTGAGTCTTGAAGTGTTGCGTCATTGGGCCTCTTGTCTAGGTCTATTATGTTCTCGGTTATGGGACTGTCCAGCCGTTTATATTTATTAAGGTTTACTTTATATAGTGCATGCATGCACCTTAGTATGTATATTTTTGACAGTCTTACTCTTTTGATCGTATTGTAACCCTAGCACACCTCTATAGTAGCAATTCTTCATAGAGTTCTTCTGAGGTCGTGACTGATTAATCATTCGACACAAGCATTGATTCATCTGGTGTTATTATTATCATTGTGTTCTTGAGTTATATGTTTAAGAATTTTATCGATCTAAACGTTTTAATCTCATCAATTGGTATCAGAGCAAGAGACTGTGTAAATCATACACATCTCTTCTGTTTGAAGAACATATTTAGGGTTTCCGCTTCTATTGAATCTGTTGAGTCGTCATCTCTTCATTGACGTTGTTCATAAATCTCGATATTGCCCTAATATTGCTTTACAAGTCTGATTCTTGATAGGTAAACAGATCAAGCCATTATGTCTCACGACGAATCTCAAACCAATCCAATTAACATCTCCAAAACCATTGGATCGACAACAAGGATTCCAATCTTGTATACTCAAGAGTATGAAGTCTGGGCTCTTCACTTTGAAGATTATGTCCTAGGTTCAGAGGACAACGAATATTTAATCTGGGAAGCAATTACCGTGGGTCCTTTTTCTCATACTGGAACCGAAAGAATCATCAAGACTCAAAAGTATTGTAATCAGCTAATGATTGACGTGAAAGATGTTGCTCAAGACAAGAAGGACAAGCTTCTTAGCAACATAAAAGCAATGAGGATGATCAGATTCTCTTTACAAACTGACACCTTTCGTCTAGTGAGTGCATGCACCACTCCAAAGGAGATTTGGGATCGGCTTAATGAGTTGTATTCCACTGATGAGGATATCCAACATTCTACTCAAACTCTTCTTCTTTTAGAGTTCGGTGACTTCATGCAAAAAAAAGATGAAAGTCTCATTCAAACATTCAATCGTTACAACCATCTCTTAGCATGATGATCAAGCATGGAATTGGCAGTGAGGTGATCGAGCAGAAAGTCACCTTTATGAATGTTCTAAGGCCAAAATGGATGGTTGTGGTTTCAACTGTTAAAGCTCATGAACAGTTTAAATCATATTCGTTGGCGAAGCTCGTGGGAATTCTCAAGTCTCATGAAAGTGTTGTGACCAAGGAAACGAAAGTGGTTTCCGGAATGGGATCATTGGCTCTTATCTCAAAGGGTAAGAATTCGATTGAAGAAGAAACAAAATCCAACCTTTCTGAATGTGATCTGACAGATGAAGAATATGCACTGATGGTATCCAATCCCAAGCGGTTTGCAAGAAAGAAGTTCCCAGCCAAGAACCGAAACTGGCAGGGAAGCTATAGTTCGGAGAAGTAGAAAGAAGAAATTAAAAGTGCTCCTCTAAAAGAAGAGGAAAAGAAAGAGAGCAAACTTGTGGGTGATTCGGGCTATGACTACAATTATTGTCATGGCAAAAACCATCTAGAAAAGAGTGCTTGTTAAGAATAATGAATGAGAAGAAAGAGAATGAAGACGATGAAGATTACCACACTCGTAAGCTTGAAGAAGCCAAGAAAAAGAAGTCTAACGATAAACCCATGCCTATGTTACTTGTGCAGGAAAATGTTGAAGAAAATGAGTTTGGTGGAGTAGAGATTTGGTCTACTGATACAGAATATGAGGAAGTACGCAAGCCCACTCATGGCAGGGAATTCGTAGCGAAAGAAGAAGATTATGGTTTGGCAGGAAAGTGTTTGATGGTGAAGGCTAGAGTATCACAAATGAGAGGTTACACTACAGATGGCGGGGATGGTGAAGGCTAGAGTATCACAAATGAGGGAGGATAGATGCTTCCCAGCAAAACCAGTTGGAGAACAGATCAACGAATGTGATCAGTTGATCAAGAAGGGTGTCGTCCAAGAGTGAGGAACGAAGGATGTGGATAGAGCAGAAGGAGTTAGAGTTGGTTAGGGCAAGAGATGAATTCATATATTTGCAAAGAGACAATTTGAATTTTTTGAAACAAAGGAATATTTTTTGTTTAATTGCTAAGCGTCTTTATACAAATATTACTTAGTTGCATCTAGATTGCGATATCGACAAAGAGATTCACAAAATGATTTTTCTTTTTCTTGAACTAAAGGAAGACGAAATAGATGCTGATTGTTATAATTGTGAATCAATTGTCTCATCAGAAGAAACCACTGATGCATATAGGATTGGTCTGGACAAAATTGAGTCCTTTATTAAGTCAAAATACCACAAGGACATGCTTAAAAACTTATTGGACGAAAATGATAAGTTGAAAATTAAGACCGAAACCATACAGATTTTTGATTCATTGAGTACCAAGTTAAGTTCAGAAAACAAGATTGATGTTAACAATACTTCTGAATTTGACGAGGACGATGATATGAGTAAAATTTCTATAGAGGACGTGGTTGACTGTTATGAATTTGTCAAAACCGAACATGAACCAGCAATAATCCTCATATCTGAAAACTCTGTTGAGTTCGCTCGATTGTCAAAAGACCAGAACAAAAGAGGTTGTGGTATACCGAAAGGTGCAAACTGTACCGAATCAAGTGTACACCACAACTAGAGTTATCAAGAAGCAAACTGTTGAGCTAACTTCCTTGGTAGATGAAGATAATGCTGATGGCTGTGATGAGTACTTTTGGTCATCCCCGATAGATAATGCAGATGAAACGAAAGGATTATCAGAACGAACTTCTTGGAGAGTAAAAGGCAGATACGTGGCTGAACCACTAAATAAGCCATCTAACTTCGCTAAAGCAAGTACAAGTGATACAAAAGAAGCTCAAAGCGAGACCAAAAGGACAAGCGAATCTCAGACAGTAAGGAGCGAAACTCATGCCAGGAAACCGAAACCGAATGTGAATATTCACAAATCTTCCAAGCAACTTGCAGAGGAAAAGCCTCAACGAAATAGGAGATATCAAAAGAATCTCAATGAAAGGAAGCAGTTTTGGCAATCCCAGAACTATAACTATGTGCATAAAGAAAAGTCTTCCTCTCAGGGAGCGAAAGAAAATTCGCAGGCAGAACCCAAGCAATGCTCTCATTGTCATTCTTGTGCTTCACAGAAACAAAAGGGACAACTTGCTCAGAGGTCATCATCACCGAGCCCAGGAAAGTTCACCAAGAAGCACAACCATCCTCGCTCTCAACCGAACCAAACTCCTCTCAAGGATGTTAAAGGAAAGGGCAAGCTCGTCTCCGATTCAGAAGAACAAATAAAGAAGACGACTACTAACCCTAGGAAGGATACGAAAGGAGTTGTTAGGAATCAAAAGAAATTAAGAAATCTGATTCAAACGAACCGAATGTGAATAAAGTCAAAGTTTTCACCATTAAAATAAAAGATAAAACCACCTTAATAAAACGAATGTATATGGTTGATATTTCTATTGCTTTTCCTTGTGCTGTAAAAGAATTACCAGCACCCAAACAAATTTGGGTTCCTAAATCTGCTTAATTTTTGTAGATTATGCGTAACGAGCAGTTTGACGATGAATGGTATATTGATAGTGGCTGCTCGCGTCACATGACAGGAAGAAAGGAAGAGCTGAGGGAGTTTCCTGCCCTCAAAGATGGTGGTTGTGGCAAATACGGAAACAACTCTTATGGCATGATAAAAAGCTACGGGATGATTACAAATGGAGATTTCTCAATCCGTAAAGTTGCCTATGTGGAAGGATTGCAACACAACCTAATTATTGTTTCACAATTGGTTGTGGGAACTGGTCTGAAGGTTTCGTTCGATGATGAAGGATTGGAAATCATAGAGAAGAAAATGAAAGCGGTTCTACTGAAGTCGCGTGAAAAGGCGAGATGTATCCACTTAATCTAAATCTGATACGAGGGAAGCCTGCTGTATGTTTACTAACTAAGGCTCACTCTGATGAAAGCTGGTTATGGCACCGAAGACTCTCGCACCTCAACTTTAAAGATATCAACAAGCTCAAGCTTGGTGATCATGTGAGAGGTCTTCCCCTCTTGAAGTTTGATAAGGAGCATCTATACGCTGCATGCGAAATGGGAAAGCAAAGCAGAAAGAGTCATCCAACTCTTTTAAATACAAAGATCATCGAGCCTCTTGAGCTTCTTCATATTGATCTATGTGGACCATCTGCAATTGAGAGTATCGGCGGTAGTAGGTTTATACTTGTTATTGTTGATGATTTTTCCCGTTTCACTTGGGTATATTTTCTTAAACAGAAATCAGAGGCTACTCCGAAGCTGAAGAACTTTATAAAGCAAGTGGAAGTTCAGTTGCGAAAGCTAGTTCGTAACATCAGAAGCGACAACGGATTGGAATTCATGAACAAAGAGTTTGAAGAATTTCTAGCCGAAAAGGGAGTCACACACAATTTCTTTGCTCCTTACACTCCTCAGCAGAACAGAGTGGTTGAAAGACGCAACCGATCCTTGTGTGAAGCACCCCGAACCATGCTCAGCTTCACTTCTCTTCCTCTGTATTTCTGGGCCGATGCTATCGCTGCTACATGCTATACACATAACCGATCCTTTCTCAATAAGCGATTTTCTCTCACCCCTTATGAAATTCTTAATAATCGCAAACATAACATAAAGTTCTTTCATGTCTTCGGTTCCAGATGCTTCATCTTCAACTCCAAAGAGAACCGAAACAAATTTGATGTGAAAGCTGATGAAGGGATTTTCTTGGGGTACTCTCTAACCTCCAAGGCATATAGGGTTCTTAACAAAAGATCAAAGAAGTTAGAATCAAGCGAAGGTTCCACGGAGGAAATCTTTCCTGTTACTGGTAAAGTCACTGCACCGATATCCAACCTGTTTGAAGAGTACATGTTGCTTTCTGACGAACCAGAAAAGGCCATCCAATATGAAGCGAAGGCAGCTGATAAAAAAATCGATAACCTAAAGAAGATAATCAATGACGCTACAAAAGCCATGGAAAGTGAACCCCAGAGTCCAAGTGAACCCCATGCTCCAAAAGACAGCACACCACTGCAGCGGGAGGATTCGCCTTTATCAAGTGAACAAGCTTCGCCTCTCCAGGGGGAGAACCCATCTCCATCCATGACCCATGAAATCCCATTAGAGGGGGAGAATTCTGAACCTGAAGTTGAATTCGTCTCATCATTCGAGGGGGAGAATCAAAATACAAATGATTATTCGGATGTTCAATCAGAATTCGAAGAGGAAATAAATGTTGAACTGGATCCTGCCTATGATCCAAATTACCCTCCACTTACTAAATGGACAAGAGATCATCCGAAAACACAAGTAATTGGTGAATCATCCGAGGGAGTCCTTACACGTTCTCAAATTAAAGCGAAACAAAGTGCTTTATTCTCTCAAGTGGGATATTGCATGTTTAATTCGTTTGTCTCCAAGATAGAACTGAAAACTGTCTACACTGCACTCGATCATTCTGATTTGGTATAGGCCATGTAAGACGAACTCAACGAGTTTAAGAGAAACCAAGTCTGGAGATTGATTCCTACTCCAAAGGATGCATCCGTAGTTGGTTTAAAATGGGTATTCCGTAATAAGATGGATAAAGAAGGGAATGTGATACGGAACAAAGCGAGACTTGTAGTGAAAGGGTACTGTCAGGAAGAAGGAATCGATTATGAAGAAACCTTCGCTCCTGTTGCAAGGTTAGAATCCGTGCGTATCATTCTGGCATACGCAGTACACAAGATTTTAAAGTTTTTCAAATGGACGTCAAGTGTGCTTTCCTGAATGGGAAATTGGAAGAAACTGTATATGTTGAACAACCACCGGGTTTCGTGAACGAGAAATATCCTGATCCTTGCTACATTCTTGACAAAGCAGTTTATGGTCTAAAGCAAGCCCCTAGAGCCTAGTATGAAACTTTAACTTGTTTTCTGAAAATGTCTAAATTCAAACAAGGTTCGGTTGACCCAACCTTCTTTCACAAGAAAGAGGGTGGCCACCTAATGATAGTCCAAATTTACGTCGATGACATCATCTTCGGTTCCACGAATCCTAGCTTAACAGCTGAATTCCGAAAACTGATGGAGACTAAATTTGAGATGAGCTCAATGGGTCCTATTAACTTTTTCCTTGGCCTGAACATAAGACAGGGACCAGAAGGCATTTTTATCAACCAGGAAGCTTACACAAAGACGTTACTAGAAAAATTTGGCATGATGGGAGACTCAAGAGTAAAGGTTCCAATGGCGTTCGGGACGAAGCTGACACTATCCCTGGATAAACTAGCTGCTGACATGACTCTCTATCGTCAAATAATTGGATCACTAATGTATCTTACAGCTAGCAGACCGGATATCATGTTTTTTGTTTGTTATTGTGCCACGTTCCAAGCCAATCCACACGAACCTCATATGATGGCTGTTATGAACATCCTCAGGTATGTAAAGAGAACCTCCTCTCTCGGGATATGGTATCCATCCAAATCAGGCTTATTTGTTCAAGCGTTCTCTGATATTGATCTTGGAGGATGTGGTCTAGACCGAAAGAGCACAACTGGAGGTTGTCAATTTCTTGATGGTAAATTAGTCAGCTGGCAGTCCAAGAAACAAACTTGTGTATCCCTATCCATTGCCGAAGCTGAATATATTGCATCAGCATCGTGTACCTCACAAGTAGTCTGCATCCAAAGCCAACTCAGGGATTATGGCCTGAATATGAAGAAAACTCCCCTGTATTATGACTCAGAAAGTGCAATCCGTATATGTCACAACCCAGTGCAGCATTCCAAGACGAAACACATTGTACTGCGATATCACTTCATCAAGGATCACATAGAAGATGGTAGTGTTGAAGTTCACTTCGTTCGATCTGCTGATCAATTGGCTGGCATTTTCACAAAAGCTTTGCCTGAAGCAACCTTCAATTGAATTCTCCAAGGCTTAGGAATGATGGAAGCTGAATCTGTACCAAACCCATCTTCGCTTCATTAAGCTTCACTTTCGCTTTCGCCTCTTTAAAAATTAACAAGCGAAATAGAGCGAACGCTCGGTCTATTTCGTTTCCGGATTTTCCGGTAACCGAATTGAACCGAACGCTCGGTCTATTTTAGCTAATCTATTCTAAGGCGAACTTTCGGCTGATTCTTTCAGTATACTTTTGTACATTTTCTTTTTCTTTCTTTTTAAATATCTAAAAATACAAAAATATTTTTCCTTTCTGCTTTTTTTATTTTTCAGAAATATCAAAAACACAAAAATATTATCTTTTATTTTTTTTTCTGTCAAACTTACTGCTTGTCTCAATCATGAATTATGGGGAAGGTATATACTCTCACTCTGTATACTAGCTAAGTGTCCCTAGAAGCATGCTGCTGCGTGTTAACCAAAGCCTCGCAGACTCTAAGTGAAGACTTACTGATTCGGTATATACAAACCGTTTCTTCCCAATCAGGCTACAAATATCACTTAAGTCACGAGCTACCTTACTCTTCTCTCCATGAGTTAAGAGTTATCTGCTCGGTCCTAATTATATAGCAGATGTACTTTCGGTTCTTTAACCACCTTCATACTTTTCTCCATCATATTTCGCTTCATAATCGTAACCCTTGAGACTCTCAGTATTTACCACTGAGGTTTATGGTTACACAAAATCTGTGTTAATGATATTAGTTTCGTTTCACCACGTACTAAGTGAAACCCACAATCCAATACCTTAACTTAATTGAAGGTGAACAATCAAATGTTCTAGTTTTCACCCAAGCATTAACGAAACCACATTTGTGGTCGGTACCATGAAATCTCTTTTATTTTTATTTGTGAGATCTTTATGAAATGCTCCAACACGAGGATATTTCTACCCAAAAGATTCGGTTTAATTTTTTTTTGAGATTTCTAAACTATCACCAAGTCACTGAAAAATGAACCCACCTACTTCATGTTTTTTGGCTACACTGACCATACAAGTACTTCACTCGACTTTCGGTCTTATATCAAGATCTGTAGTTCAGTTGAAGCGAAAGCCACCCTTATAATCGAATCTTGAAAAGATGCCTTTCATTGCTTCTTAACAAGCATTTGATTGTACTTCAACGAGAAACCACACAGACACTTCTCAGTCTCTCTTGACTTTCAATGAAGAGATTGGTGCCCGGGATCCACAGTTTTGTGTCTTTAAAAGACATCCCTATTATCCCACATAAATAAGTTGCTTTATTTCTTTTTCATTGGCACACTCTTGCACGAAGTTCTTTATGATCTTCCAAAGTCTGGTTCGTCGTTTCAATGGTAATTTGCTAAATGGTTGTTTCGCTTCTACAACACAAAGGTGGTCCTATTATTAAAGAAGTGACAGATGCTCCATCAATCTTTGGTATAAAAGACGAACTGGGAGAATTGGTTTCGAAAGCGAACTTGAAACGGTTGGTCACTCCAAAGAGAAGATGAATGGATAAGATTTTAAAAAAGGCGCGTGAAGTTGAAACGTTAACCGTATCATCATGCCGTCTGACACGCCCTCACGCCATCATCACTAAGGAAACTTTCTCTCTCCTGGAAATCGTATAAACTATTTTCCTTCCTTCCGTTCTCATCATTACAACATTCACAAAGCAATTTATTCTCTTCTACTGTTCATCTTCCTCACCAAGCTTCAAGAATGGCAGACTCATCCTCTATTCAAGACAACACCGCTCAATCCTCTCACCTTACAATCAAGCCCAACCAGAATCTGATTATTAACTTGGTGTCGTACTCCTATGATCCCTACATGCTGCAGATTATAGAATGTCTGAAATACTCACCATTGGTGAATGCCCTTACAAAAGTCGATGTTGTTCTTATGTCTCTTCTTTCTTAGGTCTACTCTTCTGCAAAATACATTAAGGCTGATGAAAGACTTTTGTTTGAGATCTTTGATAAGAAGAGTTCAGTCTCGAAGGCTCGATTCTGTTCTCTTTTAGGGCTACCTTCTGCAGATTCACTGGTGAACGACCTTCTCACCACCATTACCAAGGTTAAGAAGTCCCGCCTTCCTCCCCAATGGAATGGATTGTTTACTATTCTATCTAAGAGTTTTTTTTGAACGTGTTGCAGGTTCTGATGGTGCTAGCAAGGGTTTCATGACCATTATATATGGTCTGTATCATGGAATCAACCTTGATTATGGGTCGGTTCTTTGGGCTCAGTTGATTCAAAGTTTGAATTCTTCATCTCGTCACACTGAGATTTCTTGTAGGAGATTCTGGACGATTATCACGCAGCGAGCAATGGAGAAGTTCCAAATTCCAATTATGGCAGATTCCTTGAAATCTGCAATTGCTACATTTCACACCACCAAAATCATTGTGCATGATTTCACCAAATTTTCCTTTATCGGTTCCATTCCGAAGTCCATGTGTCAATGTGTATCAAAGGCCAGCAAGCTAATCAATGAGTACAAAAAGCTTCCAGTCTCAGGACCGAGACCGGTAACCCCTGAGATGCAACAATCGCTTGATCTGGCTGATAAAACCGCCAAACGGGGCAAGAAAGGGGATTCGAGGAAGGAAATTCAAGAAGGGCCTTCTTCTAAACCTGTCACACTAAAGAAGCGAAAGGGTTCCACTGCAGACCCTTCAGCTCCAAAGAAGCGGAAAGTGAAAAAGGCGGCACACAAGCCGAAAGCTCCATCATCTAGTGACAGTGAATACGTTCCTTCAGATCAAGATGTTGAAGTTGAACCAGAGCCAGAGCAAGATAATTCCGATGATTCGGTCCGAGAAGTCTCTCCAGAGGTAATCCTTAAGAACATTGTTCCATCTCCACCTCCTTCTCCTCAGCACACTACTGTTCTGATTTCAATCGCTCCATGCCCTCCTCCAACTTCCACTCAAATTCCTACTTCTACACCTCTACCACCACCATTATTCACCGAAGCAACCACCATCACTACTTCTACTATACCTACACCTCCCATCAACTCATCTGATGCGGGGGCATAAACTTCAGGTGTTGAAACCCCCATTACCTGAAAACCTTTATCATCAGTCCACTCAGACGAATCTGATACTGTTCTCGGTAGCGCCGATATGGAGTTTGATACCTTTCACTACAGTCCATACACTGTTCAAAGTGATGACGATGACGATGCCCCAGTCACCACGAGGATTCTTAAGGAGTTAAATGAGAAGCTTGATACTTTTCTCGTGTGACAACCCGAAATTTCTATTTTTTTACAACCAATCAATTCAATCAAAGTTAGGCGCATTTCCGCTATCTTTTAGCAATGTTTAGAGCCTGTTTAAGTGTTCTAATCCTAGTACAATCAAGGTTTGGGTTTAGGGATGAGTTACCCTAAGTCATAGTATTGCATTTTGGGCCAAACACTTCTTCAAGAAGAGTGTACAGCCGTACACCCCCTCATGGCCGTACACTCCCCCTATATAAGTGATACTTAGCTATCATTCAACAGTTTTCACACCTCCAAGCCATGAAATCGGGTTCTCTCTCTCTCTCTAGCTTCATCAAGTTTCTCACCTAAATCCCCAAAGATGTAAGTGTTTCCTACCTTAGTTTGTTGTTACATTGCTTTCACTAGTGATGAATTCATGTTTTCATTCCATGTATTTCATCTTTGGTTAGATCTTCATCTTTCACCAAGAACACCAAGAACACACACTAGTTCTTGGTGGCCATAAACCCTCATCAAGCCTCCAAAATCGTGAGTAACTGCTTCCTATGCTTATTATCTACTAGAAACACTTGTTATTCATCTTAAAATCGACCATCTTAGCAAGAACATGAAGGTGTACGTTCGTAGAACCTTGTACGGCCGTACACACCTCATGGGACCATAAACCTTGATGATGATCATAGATGGCCTTAAACTCTCCTTAAAGCTACACATGGGACTAAGAACTCTTCCTTGATGCTAGATAGGACCTTAAAAACACCTCATTTGCACACTTCTTCATGAGTGTACGACCGTACACTCATGGGCCGTACACCCCTGGCCGTACATACCCTAGTATGGCTGTGAACCTCCCTTATTCAATCATATGTGATTTTAACACTTCGTTTCAAGTGTTTCCTAGTCCCTAGGGTGATTCCCTATCATAACTACTTGCTTTACACACTAATTTGATACAAATATATGTCATTATATGCTAAATAGGATCCGTGTATACTCGAGTCTTCACTCGACACTTAGCTTCCTACAACCAATCTTACGTACGCATCACTCGCAGCAGGTGAGTTCATACCCCTACATTTTTCTGTGTTTTAATGTTTTCAGGGGGGAATACAAGCCAAACATAAATGATTTTATGAAATTTATACAAAAGGATTTCAATAAACTTAAAACTGATAAAATCGATACAAACATACAGTTTCTATACTTGTATAAAATATTTAGATATTTTATCCCTTCTGTATTATGATGAGCATAAGGGACGTTTTCAATTTACAAGCTTAAATACATAGTTTTCAGATCAATACATGAATATAAATAAACAAACACACAAACTATAATACATACACACAAACTATAGTAGGTATAGTTTGGGAATTCATACAAGGTTATACATACATACACACAAACTATAGTAGGTATAGTTTGGGAATTCATACAAGGTTATACATACATACACACAAACTATAGTAGGTATAGTTTGGGAATTCAATACATGGTTATACATATACACACACAAATCTTTTATAAATGTCTCCGTTATTTATCAAAAGGTTTTCTCGTACTATTAACTGTAATGTCGATAATCTAGTTTGAGAGACACGTCTTTGGGTACAATTACATGTACTAGTGGAAGACTACCCTTATGATCTAGAGTCTCCTCGAAAGAGAGCGTGAGTTTGTGTATAGATCTATACGGGACTGACTATCCCGCACCTTGCTGCTAGCTACAGTAGAACCGACAGGTCTACGGGTGACAAAGTCATAAATGATACTGGTGCCCGATTCGCGCCATATCAAGTTTAGTATGGTCATAAAACTCGCAAGTGGATAACAACGATATACTGATGTAGTAATATGCATTACATGAACAATGATTTTATAGCATAATTATGGAAAATACATTGTTTCTTTATGAGAAATAAAACTACTATACATGCTGATAATAACCATGGTTTTCATACAGAACATACTATACAATGGTTTTTGTACAACAATACACACAAACTACGGTTGATAGAAATTAGAATACAAACTAACGTCCTTCTATACTACAACAGGATACAGTAATAAACGTTTATAGTTAATTCTATAGTTCCTTAGTTTAGGCATCAGGGTTATGTATGGAGCATATTCGATAGACTGTGGACTGTGTGGTTTCCGCCTCATTTCCGGTTCCTTGTTTGGTTGTGGACTTATAGCAGATCCACATAGTCAACTGTCTATTCAATATGGGTTTATACGTGACTAGCATGAACTAAGTGGTTATAGATGAAACTGATAATATCTTACTCTTACTAAAGAAAATATTGGATTTTCTCGAAAACATACAAACATTTTCACTAATTCATAAACAGGTTTTTATTACAAAAATATACTTATGAACTCACCAGCTTTTTATGCTGATACTCTCTTTTAAAACCGCTTGTATTCTCAGGAAATCAGAAGACAGGTACCTCGACAGACTTTTGGGCAGACGGAGCATATGGAGTTTCTTATTTCTTTTTGTTACTTTTGGATGTATAAAAATATGAAGCAAATAGATGTAAACACTTATTATACATATTCAATGTAATGGTTGTGTTTACTTTGATTACTATGACGCAATTATTGTGATACTATACATGAAGTCATCCGCCCCCGAACGTTTCCGCCGTTTCGGTTTGGGGGTGTGAAAGCTCGCCTCTTCATCTCAATCCACTACTTCGGCATATTCTGATGCTGCTATCCAAGCTTTAGTAGCCACTTTAGTCAAGCAGCATGAATCTTCAATCGAGAAAGCCACCAAAGCCATCGATGAATCCACTAAGATAGCAACCGAAAAAGTTGATAAACTAATGGCAGATGCTAAAGAATCTTTGAAGTCTCTACAGACAGAGTCGCAACAACATGTCAACACAGTGACTTTTCTGTTGAGAACCTTGTTTCTTCTCTCCAAGCCGAACTACTTATGTTTGAATATGTTCGCTCTGACATCCAGGCTGATCACTTGCCACTCACTAAGTCTGTCAACTCTTGTTTAGACAAACTCTAGGCTGATCTCGCTTTTGAAAATAAAGTGATGGATGAGCTAGCTCGAACTAAGTGGTTATAGATGAAACTGATAATATCTTACTCTTACTAAAGAAAATATTGGATTTTCTCGAAAACATACAAACATTTTCACTGATTCATAAACAGGTTTTTATTACAAAAATATACTTATGAACTCACCAGCTTTTTATGCTGATACTCTCTTTCAAAACCGCTTGTATTCTCAGGAAATCAGAAGACAGGTACCTCGACAGACTTTTGGGCAGACGGAGCATATGGAGTTTCTTATTTCTTTTTGTTACTTTTGGATGTATAAAAATATGAAGCAAATAGATGTAAACACTTATTATACATATTCAATGTAATGGTTGTGTTTACTTTGATTACTATGACGCAATTATTGTGATACTATACATGAAGTCATCCGCCCCCGAACGTATCTGCCGTTTCGGTTTGGGGGTGTGAAAGCTCGCCTCTTCATCTCAATCCACTACTTCGGCATATTCTGATGCTGCTATCCAAGCTTTAGTAGCCACTTTAGTCAAGCAGCATGAATCTTCAATCGAGAAAGCCACCAAAGCCGTCGATGAATCCACTAAGATAGCAACCGAAAAAGTTGATAAACTAATGGCAGATGCTAAAGAATCTTTGAAGTCTCTACAGACAGAGTCGCAACAACATGTCAACACAGTGACTTCTTCTGTGGAGAAGCTTGTTTCTTCTCTCCAAGCCGAACTACTTATGTTTGAATATGTTCGCTCTGACATCCAGGCTGATCACTTGCCACTCACTAAGTCTGTCAACTCTTGTTTAGACAAACTCTAGGCTGATCTCGCTTTTGAAAATAAAGTGATGGATGAGCTAGCTCGAACTAAGTGGTTATAGATGAAACTGATAATATCTTACTCTTACTAAAGAAAATATTGGATTTTCTCGAAAACATACAAACATTTTCACTGATTCATAAACAGGTTTTTATTACAAAAATATACTTATGAACTCACCAGCTTTTTATGCTGATACTCTCTTTCAAAACCGCTTGTATTCTCAGGAAATCAGAAGACAGGTACCTCGACAGACTTTTGGGCAGACGGAGCATATGGAGTTTCTTATTTCTTTTTGTTACTTTTGGATGTATAAAAATATGAAGCAAACAGATGTAAACACTTATTATACATATTCAATGTAATGGTTGTGTTTACTTTGATTACTATGACGCAATTGTTGTGATACTATACATGAAGTCATCCGCCCCCGAACGTTTCCGCCGTTTCGGTTTGGGGTGTGAAAGCTCGCCTCTTCATCTCAATCCACTACTTCGGCATATTCTGATGCTGCTATCCAAGCTTTAGTAGCCACTTTAGTCAAGCAGCATGAATCTTCAATCGAGAAAGCCACCAAAGCCGTCGATGAATCCACTAAGACAGCAACCGAAAAAGTTGATAAACTAATGGCAGATGCTAAAGAATCTTTGAAGTCTCTACAAACAGAGTCGCAATAACATGTCAACACAGTGACTTCTTCTGTTGAGAAGCTTGTTTCTTCTCTCCAAGCCGAACTACTTATGTTTGAATATGTTCGCTCTGAAATCCAGGCTGATCACTTGCCACTCACTAAGTCTGTCAACTCTCGTTTAGACAAACTCTAGGCTGATCTCGCTTTTGAAAATAAAGTGATGGATGAGCTAGCTCGACAAACCACTCTGATCAAAACTCAAAATGTCAAGCTTTGCCAAGCGAAGAAGGAGATAGATGATCTCAAGACCGAAAGTGCAGTGGTGAAAACCTGTGTTGGTCACGTTCATGCTCTTCTGGTTGATCTCCTGGATGCCCATGATACGGTTCTCACCATCACCATCAGGAGGCGTTTGGCTGAAAAATTGTGTCCTGCACTTGCAATTCTGAGTCGGATTGAAGGTGTTTCTGTTGGATTAATGTCTAAGTCCATAACTATATTTGGTATGTACTTGACCCGACCCGACATGGTCTATTTGGGTTGCACTTCACCGGCACAATTTATATGGATAGTCTTTTGAAAATAGTATATTTATGATTTATATTAATATATTATAAGTTCTAATATATTCATATGGAATCATATTATTTAATTAGTATTGATCAAGAATTAATTTAGAATTAATTAAGTGATCAAAAAGAACTAATTAAATATGGACTCTTATATATATGGAATGGGCCAAGTTCATTTAGGTTGGGCTAAGCTTTCATGGATGGTCCATGGAGCTTTTAACCCATGGATCCTATGTAAATGAAAGGTCATGGGTATTAGGGTTTACATGGATGTAACCCTAATCCTCCATAATATATAAAGGGGTCCTTGGCTCACAAAATTGGCACAAGTGTGTGAAAATAAGAGTGGGTTGATTTTAGTGTGCATACATATTCTCTCAAGTTCTTCCAAGGTGTTTTGGTGATTTGTGATTCCATTTGAGGCTTCCACACTATTGGGGCTAAGCTCTTAAAGCTTGAAGACATCAAGCTACATCAAAAGGTATGTCATCTAACTAGAAGTTTGTAGTATAGGTGCTTCATAATATGCTAGTTAGGATGAAACCTTGGAATAGTTAATATTTGCATGTATAATAGAGAAAACATAGATCCAAGGTTTATAGGGTTGCATGTACACCATAGGAGTGTTAGAATGCTCAAAACCCAACAGTGGTATCAGAGCCATGGGTTGTTTTCTGTTATATTGATGCAAATGTTTTATTTTCAAGTTGAAAAAAAAAGGAAAAAAAACATGACGTTTGTCAAATTTTAAGATAATTACTTGTTTTGTGAAAAAAGAATTATATGTAAAATTTGAATCATTTGTTATATGAGTTGAATTAGGTCAAATTTAGTAAAAGATAAAATGATATGATTATTTTATTAGTTTTAAAAGTTTGATCTAAATGTTTTAAGGAGTTACATATTTTGTCATAAAATTTTGCAGCTCAAAAGTTTTTTTTAAAGCTGTGATCTTAAGGGTTTTTGAAACTTCCATAGGTTATGGATATGAAAGTTTTTTTTTAAAAAAAAAAAATTGATTCAAAGTTTTTATGGAGTTACAAAATTTGGTGTTAATGTTTTAAAGAATTCCATAACTTGTTCTTAAGTTATGGAACATGGAAAGTTTCATCATAAAACACCATTAATTCCATAAGTTATGGAATCCAAAGGTTTTCAAGAATTACAAAACTTGCCCTCAAGTTGTGGAATTTGAGAAAAGTTTTTTATGAAAAAAAGAATTGAATTTTAAAACTCTTGGGTTCATAACTTAAACAATTAATTAAATGGTTTTAATTTTGAGTTTAATAATTGGAATTATGATGTTTTGTTGAATAGTTCAAATTAACTCTTATGGACTTTATTAATAGTTAATTAAAGCATTTAATTAAAAGAGTATTATTAATCCATAAATATATGGTTTGAGTTTAATTAAATTAAAAGTCTAGTTTAATTAATATATTAAACCATTAAACCACCAAGTATTTTAAATGTCTAAAATACACCCTTATACTATTATAATATTAAAAGTTTAATATATTATGTGTATAAGAGCAAGTCGTCTTACCATTAGTAGGCCTCATTCACGAAGCCGGTCTATAAGGGGGGTATAAGGTTACTGCCTATAAAATGGCAGTTTAATGGGTGTCCACTCTCACTCACCGCTTCCTTGACCGGTGGAGGGTCGTTAGCCGAACAGGTAGGACAAGGACTATAATTCTCCCTTCATTATAAGTATAATGATAAATACTAAGTAACTAAAAACTTATAAATTCCCAATCTTAGTTACTTAGGAAAATGTGAATAAGGTGCTAATCCATGAAATTACACTTTGCACTTTGTTTAAGCTGTTAGTGGAGCGTGTGTGGTTAACCGACACACTAACCTGGACTTAACAAGGTAAGCAAATGGTAACTTAATGTTTATCATAGTATCGTTGGAGCGTGTGTGGTTAACCGGCACATCGATTGAGGGGTAAATATTAAGGGTAGCAAGTATATTTGCATGGTTACTTCACACCTTGTTTTGTGATCCTCGGCATCCCAGTCACAAAACCTGAAGGGCACACTCGAGATTGAAACATGCCATTGAAAAGTTCAATGAATCTCAAAAGAATCTAGGAGTTTCAAAACCAATTAAAACCTAATAATACATTTCATTTATCTTGGTGGAAATTGGTGAATCGTCATTCACCTACCTTCAAATATTTTATAGCTTGGATTACGACATCCCTCTTCCAAGTTATAAAATAGTTTGTTGGGTCCTAGCCTTAATATATCATATTGGGTGTTATATTAAGGACTTAAATCAACTTTACGTGAATTTCTCCCATTGTTGATGTCTGGTTTAGACAACAATGATCTTCCCAAACTAAGCTTTCCTAATGAATATGAATTCCCGAGTTTGGCTCATGGAAGTCATACTTCTCTTCCTCCACCGCCTCCAATTATTCTCCCTAACCCACAAGTTCAAGGTCACTCAAGCCCTAATGGCAAGCAAGGTCTATGTGTGATCACATCTTAGAGATGAAGTCACATATTGACAAGCCGGGAGAGTTGGGTTTCAAAGTCTTGAGAAAGTTGGATGTTCAATCACTTTCTAAGTCACATATTGAGTTCCTTTGGGACTACTATGAAACAGACTATGACATGAACCTTAATTATCATATCTATTTGCTTGGTGCTGCTGAATCATCAATGATTTGGAATGATAGTAAAGCAAATTTGATTAGAAGATCAACTTCCCAAAAACTTTATGGACAGTGACAATGGTGACACTGGAAATCCAGAAAAAGCATTCTCTTCCCAATGGAAAGGGATTGGCCATAGTCAACCCGGTTGACCAAATGGTAAAGAGAAAGGCTAAGTCTGAGATAGTCCCATTACCAAAGGGTCCATATGTTTATTTTGCCAAAGGAAGGGGCGTTGATTGCTAAGCTGCCAAATTTACCTAAGGATGTTAAAGTCAATAAGTTTGACACTACATCAGGTAGAGCCCATTATCTAACTCTGTTAAGTTCTATTCTGAGATCCTCATTACATGATGTGACTGGGTCACATGTTGATGTTTTAAGAATCAAAGAATAGAGAGAAATCTTAAAGGAAGTATATGCCGATTCTGATCGCGAAGGTGGATTTCGATTGCATCAGAATTTTGAGCAGTTGCTTAAGAAGTTATGATATATTGCTAAGGAATAGATAACAACAATTTTCCATGTGGATTGTAAGGATAAGTTTTTCCGCAAAGTTTGAAAATAAAAGAAAATTGTTTAATTTTATTTATTTGAAGTATCCTTACAATGGCATTTGTGGAAAATTGTTGCTTATATGATTCCACTGACAGCAATATTGGAAAATGGATTTGATTCTTTCATTTGTGGTAGTGTCTAAATTTACCAAATCAGGAAAGTTCCTCATCACCCAAGTTTCAATTGGACCGAAACTTGGAATCATGCAAGTTGAATAGTATGATGAATGAGAACTTTCAAGCAGTGGAAAATCAAGACTAATTACTTGTTCACATGGATGTGTGAGTCAAGTGAAGGACTAAAGGGATCGAGTACACATTCTTGTGCACTGGTCATGTCCACCACAAAGCTCGGTAAGACTATTTGATTTACTAAAGTTTAGTAAATATGGTTATACTTACAAGTTTAAGTATAATTCTGAAACATCGGAAAAGTCTCAATGTATGGCAGAACGAATGGGAAGAATCAAATTAGGCAGAAATATAAAAGTTTCTCAAATCTGAAAAGATGGGAGAGTACTTTAGTATCATGTTTGTGATCATCTTAATGATTTAGAAATCATATCACAATTATTCGTCTAAAGGTCATCTTAGTGCATTCTTATGACTAAGAAGAGAAGCCATGAATTGTTGAAATGGTTAGATCAGGAAGATGAGTCATACTTCGTTCCAAAACAATTCTTAGAGTCATACTCCAAGATTGTAACTTGAGTGACATATCTTAAAGAAAGGTTTAAAACACTTGTCAAATGTAAGAGTAAAAGTGTCCTACTCTTATACATTTGAAATTGGTAAGTTGTGATGTTTTGGATAAAACAAAGACCAACTAAGGCCAATTGTGTGAAATGTTTGTCTTGATAAAGAATCCGCACTATCTCTTGAATATTTGGCAAGATAGTCTTATATGTCAAGAAGATAGTGCGAGTCTTAAAGATCCTAAAAAGAATTTCAAGAACTAATCAAGAATAAAACCTGAGGTTCTTCACTAGCACACAACTTGAGGTTTATAACCTATCGTGTTGACATATTCTGTGCCCATTCCAGTTAAAGTTGGCTTTGCATAGGAGTTCTGAAAGTTCTCAATTGGTTGCATAACAACTTGGAAGCAATGGCAGGCCCTGTACTGCCAGGTGGCAAGAAGTTAAGATTGCATAAGTTCAGTCCATATGAGTTTGGATTTGTCATTATCCTTGTCTTGTGACTATGGTTTTGACGATTCACATGGATAAGAACACATACACCATAAAATCTAAGGGTCATAAGGTTTCTCTCCGATTCATGAAAATGATGGTGAGGAAACACTTCCACCAAGTAGATTTGAAGCAGATGGCAAAAGGTCTAAACAATTGAGACTATGATTACGACATCCCTTTTCATATTTCTGAAATTGGTTAGACACACATGCATGCTTTCTAAGAAAAGGTGTATGATTTTGATAAAGTTTTATCAAAGCATCTCGTATCAGAAATCTGAACTTTGGTAAGAAAGTCAAGAAAGTATTGATTTCTAGAAGTCCAGCTGATTTCTGAGTACATGTCAAAGCTAGTGGGAGCATAAGTGTTATGCTAATAATCATCATGTTAGTGGGAGCATGATAATTATTGTTAGTGTTACAAGTTAGCAATGTTAATTATAGAAAACAAAAGTTTCAATTCGTGAGGCTGCAGGGATTGAAAAAGTTGTTTTGCTATAATTAAGGGAGAGGATATACTTCATTTCAGTTCTAAAGGCTTAGATTGAGACCTTAATCATCTTTAGTCAAGAATATATATATGAATTTCATGTTGGATTGGTTCAACTTAAGGAAATTCTATATATTGCGTTCTCAAAATTCGATTATGATTACGGCATCCCTCTTCATAGTCAAATTTTGAAAACATGGCAAATAAAAATATTGTAGCAAAAGACTGCTCTAGAATCATGTCTTTATGTGAGACATCATGAATCGTGTACCATTTGCTTTGGTTATAGGATCGATTGCATGTGCTATAATATTTGTCATTTCTAAATTTTTCCAAATGCCTAGAGGCGTTAAGAAGGGAAAAGGTCTAGAATTGGATATGACTAAAATGATTAAGCAATTATCGAGGACAATCTGAGGTTTACCAAAGATTGGTTGCTCAGGGACAGTTGGAAGTATAGTGCTAATTTTGGAAGGACCATATTGACATATTCTGAAAAGAGGCATCTCTTATGCAGAAGTGATAGTCAAAATGAGAATATGGAGTTGTCTCCATAGGTGGAAGTTATCTGTGTAAGATTAGAAAACTTAATGCAAGAAGCATGTCCAAAGCAATGTACTTTGAATATGAGACTTAGTTTCCATGGAGTTGATCTCCATTGGAATACCTTATAATGACTGTTGACAAGTCTTTGTGACTTTGTACATATTCATTACAGGAGGGTCAGTGCATATAAGTTTAAAATCTAAACAGATTTCGATAAATGATAGGAATTTGAAATTCTCACATTTTTCGATAAGGATTTGGGAGTGTGAAATTAGAATCATTGAAATTATGTTCAATTGGTTTATTTCACAAAGTAAGGATCATAGACAAACATAGAGTGCATAATTGGTGTATGGCAAAGCTATTGTTTAAGAAAAACATAGTGTACATGCTTGGAGCATGGGACAACTAGTGTTTTTAATTCAAGTATAAAGTTGATAAAACCGAAACAATGAATAATGAGTAATCAGTATGGTGATAAATAAAAGTGTTTATTTATATTCATAGGGTTTGATACCATATTTGATTCATTTATTCTTGTGTTTCACTTTGCATGTTTTGACTTCCAGAATAACTAAGTCGCTCTTCCTGAATGATTAAGTTATTCAAACCATCCACAGTCGGTCATATGTTGGAAGTAGATATGAATCAAGACTGTCATGGGTTGGTTTGCAGAGGTCCAAGTTGGTGGACAAAGTGGTGCTACAACATTCATGAGTGCTCATAAGTTCTGAGTATTGGATTCAACCCGCGCTCATTTGAATCACTTCATGGATTTTATCACGAGTGATCATGAGACGATAATATCTTATATTCTTCAAACCTAGAGATATGAGTTGTTACTATGAGTTGGTTATACATTGATTGCACGAAAACACATTTGGTAACTCGATGTTATAAAATGTGCCTTTGTGTATGATTCAACAAGTAGTAGAACAATCCATATGAGTCGAAGTTTATCCATTCCTTTTACCTTCGGGATAAAAGCGATATCTGTGGGCCCCTCGATGATTTAGCGATGACACATGTGAGTGCTTGGCCAATCCAGGACTGATTTGATTTGTTCAGAAAGTCAGTCATCATAAATCGAAAATCGGGAAACAACAAATCGACAGAGAGAATGATTATAATCCATGTCTCAGTCCATATGATATCTAGAATGGAGGAATATATGATCCCTTATCTAATGGACAAGTCATTGACAAGGTCAGAGTTCGACAGCGGCTTTAAGAGCTATGATTGCCAGTTAGGTTTTGAAGTCATACTCAATAATAGTTTTAGACTTATCCAAGTGGGAGACTGTTGGATTAATGTCTAAGTCCATAACTATATTTGGTATGTACTTGACCCGACCCGGCATGGTCCATTTGGGTTGCACTTCATCGGCACAATTTATATAGATAGTCTTTTGAGAATAGTGTATTTATGATTTATATAAATATATTATAAGTTCTAATATATTAATATGGAATCATATTATTTAATTAGTATTGATCAAGAATTAATTTAGAATTAATTAAGTGATCAAAAAGAACTAATTAAATATGGACTCTTATATATATGGAATGGGCCAAGTTCATTTAGGTTGGGCTAAGCTTTCATGGATGGTCCATGGAGCTTTTAACCCATGGATCCTATGTAAATGAAAGGTCATGGGTATTAGGGTTTACATGGATGTAACCCTAATCCTCCATAATATATAAAGGGGTCCGTGGCTCACAAAATTGGCACAAGTGTGTGAAAATAAGAGTGGGCCGATTTTAGTGTGCATACATATTCTCTCAAGTTCTTCCAAGGTGTTTTGGTGATTTGTGATTCGATTTGAGGCTTCCACACTATTGGGGCTAAGCTCTTAAAGCTTGAAGACATCAAGCTACATCAAAAGGTATGTCATCTAACTAGAAGTTTGTAGTATAGGTGCTTCATAATATGCTAGTTAGGATGAAACCTTGGAATAGTTAATATTTGCATGTATAATAGAGAAAACATAGATCCAAGGTTTATAGGGTTGCATGTACACCATAGGAGTGTTAGAATGCTCAAAACCCAACAGTTTCGGAGGTGGGCATCTCTCCAAAACAAGGGGGAGAAGCAAGTCAAGATCCACCACAACCAAAACAAAACCCCAAAAGCCAAACTCTAACAACCGAAAATCCTCCACCTCCTCCTGTTAAACCAAGTGTCACCACAGAACTGAAGGATAATGAAGCTTCGGGTTCTACTGTTCAACATAAAGGACAGAAGATTGTTGGTGAAAGTGGAGAAAAAGAAGATGTGAATCAAGATGAGTTGTTAAAGCAAGCCCGTGAAACCGAAGAGAGGGAAAGGAAAGCAAAAGATGCCCATGCTATTTTGGAATGAAGTAAATCTCTATTTGCATTATGGACATAGGAAAATCTGCTGAAAGAAGCGATTGAATCCCCAAGTACTCATTGGCTTGAACCAGTCACTTCCTTTGACTTGGTTAATTCTAAAGACTTGCAATTCGATATGTTGATCACTCGAAGGGCATTCGTTTTTCATTGTTTTGAGCCAACTGCTATTGTTCCCTCATCTGACCCGAAGGTTGACAGAGACCTAATCGATTACTACCTTGCTTTCTCGCAACCTCAGTATTTGACCTGGAGCGCAAAGAAGATTACTATGGTCAAGGTTATGAACTTAGTTGCCGCGGGGAATTCATCAATGTGAAATTCCGGGTTACTCGTGGTTCAGATGATTCAGTTCATGACTTCTCACTTGCTGATCTGCCAAATCTCAATCCTCATGACTGGATTCTGTTGACTAACATTCTGTTGTCAAATGAGCAGAAGTACGAACCCATTCTTGATTACATAAAGAGAATGTTGGTTTCATATATTCATGAAGTAGCAAAGCTTGATCAGGAGATCGCTTCGGATCTGAGGAAGAAGCCCATTGTTAAACCCATTGGCAAGGCTAGCGATGTGAACAAGATGCGTATGGGCAAGATTGACACCGAACATCTACGGTGATGTTTACTAAGGATGTTGGAGTTTGGCTACTCCACTAAAGTGCATGTTCGCCTTGGCAAACAAACATCTGTTTTCTACTGTTGCTCTTGAACATATTCTGGATATAGTAAACAGATGTAAATCCAATGATGATGATGTAAAGAAGATTTTCAATGACGTGCTTCGGTGGTATATCAACTTTCGACGCACTATTCTTGCCATCATACCGAAGCTGTTTAAAACGGTAAAGAAGACCACACAAGTTCAGCAGCAGTAATCTCTCGCCTCAATTGACGCAAAGGGGGAGATTGTTGACTCTTGAAGTGTTGCGTCATTGGGCCTCTTGTCTAGGTCTATTATGTTCTCGGTTATGGGCCTGTCCATCCGTTTAGATTTATTAGGGTTTACTTTACATAGTGCATGCATGCACCTTAGTATGCACGTTTTTGACAGTCTTACTCTTTTGATCGTATTGTAACCCCAGCACACCTCTACAATAGCAATTCTTCATAGAGTTCTTCTGAGGTCGTGACTGATTAATCATTCGACACAAGCATTGATTCATCTGGTGTTATTATTATCATTGTGTTCTTGACTTATATGTTTAAGAATATTATCTATTTAAACGTTTTAATCTCATAAGTTCGTAAAACACCAGAAAATCCGATATTTTCTGTAAAAATGGTTTGAAAGTGATGTATCGAAATCAGGTATTAATGCATGTGTGTATTATGTTTTTGGAATGTATATAAAAATGTAATTCAGATAAAAATCCTGTATTTTATGTTGTAAGTAGAACGATATTGTTTAGCTGTGTATTTTCCCATAAAATCCTATATTTTTTGTTTTTAAAAGTGTTGTAGTCTCAACCCTAAGACCGAATGTCAATGTATGTATGTTATTGTATCAACAAGATTTTATAGGTGTTCCATAAAATTATGTTGGAGAGGATCTCTAAGTGAGCCGTTTTAACCACGCTTGATTATGAAAAGTTCTCCTGTCGTGGCGTTCTTAGGCGCCGACTTGATTTACGGTAAGGTTTGTCACCCTAGACTGGCCTAGTCTAGCTGTAGCGAACAGCTCAGGTGTGGGGTGTCACCCCATATAGATCTATACACAAACTCTCGCTCTCCCTCCAAGAGACTCTGGTTATAACTACAGGCTACGATCGTACACTCTAGAGGTGTCAACCGACATGTCTCACTAGCATCCTTGACTGAGTTTACACAATATTGTATTATGCTATATAATGTTTACTTGTATGTTTTATGTTAGAAAAACCCAACGAGTATGTATATGAATGTACGAGGGCAAACAGACATGTAGAAGGACCACTAAGGCCCACTAAACATGTAATGTATAGTTTAGGTCCAATAAGCATGTATATGGGCCACTAAGGCCCAATAAATATGTAATGTATAATCCAGGCCCAATAAGCATGTAAATGGGCCACTGAGGCCCAATAAACATGTGATGTATAACCCAGACCCAATAAGCATGTAAATGGGCCACTAGAGCCCATTAACATGGATTATACATGTTAGCCCCAATAAATATGAAAATTTACACCTTTTGTCCAATTGTATGTAAGTTGACATTTTGGGCCCAAGTAAAAATATAAATTGATGTTTTCGCCCCATTCGTATAAAATTTACATTTTCGGCCCCTTTTTAGATAAAATGACATTGTCGGCCCAAGTTTTGTAAAAATAATTTAGGCCCAATTTCAAATAAAATGCCATTTTCAGCCCATAAAATCATAAATTTACATTTTTGGCTCAAGTTTGTGTTAAATGACAATTTAATCCATAAAAATCTTAAATTTACAAATTTGGCCCAACAAAACCGTGAAGGCCCACATTAAGGCCCATAATACGAAATTTAACACTTTTAGCCCTTTTAAAACTATGTTTATCATAAAGAACCATTTTTATGTATATTTGACTCTTTTAGTCCATGTAAAACCGTAAGTTTCATAAAACCACCTTCTTTTTGTTTATTTGTTAAAAATGGTCCCTTTACAAGCTTTTGTTTAGTTTTTCCAACATTCTTAACATGTTAAACACTTTTATCTTTGTGGTAAGTTGTATAAAGTGTTTTAGTTCACATATATTGTCGAGATCTATGAAGTTTCTCACAAAATCACACATATAACTTAAAGAACACACATAAACATGCACAAATACATAGATCTAGCACATATCAACTTGTATCCTTCCCCAAAACATAGTAAAACCGAAAATCAAGGGGTATGAACTCACTTTGAGGTTTGGATTCGGTTTTTGGTTAAGATGTGAGAAGAGCTCGGCCCAAGCAAGATCCTTGAGATGGTTTTCGAACTCTATGAAGTTCAAGAGTATAGATCAGGAAATGATATGGGTTAAGAAGAGATTTTTGATGAAATCTAGAAGTTAAACCATAGATTCAAGTAAGAACTTACCAAGGATGATGATCTTGATGAAAAACCTCTTGAAAATACACAGAAAATCTCGAAAACTTAGAGGAGGAAGGAGGAGTTCTTGAGAGATTTTTGAAATAAAGTGGAGATGGTGAGGAGTGAGGGGTTCGACCGAGAGTAGAAGAAGAGAGAATGGGAGAGGATTGAAGTGATGTGTGCATGGAAATCCACAATTCAAAAGTGAGGTGTCAAGTGCAAAAATAATCCCTTTTCTCTCTTTTTTTTACACACACACACACACACACACACACACACACACACACACATATATATATATATATATATATATATATATATATATATATATATATATATATATATATATATATATATATATATATATATATATATATATATATATATATATATTGGCCCGAGAATTTGGGCTAAAAGAAATGAGAATGAAATGGTTTGGGTCTACTCTTGGCTTTGCTCGAATTTTATGAAGCCCAATAATATTTTCGGCCCATTGGGCCCTTTAGGAGAGTTTACGGCGCAATGAAGCCCAATTAATAGGGTTCACGACCCATTTGGGCAAATGAAATCATATATGGCCCAACAAGACCCATTAGAGATAAAATGCATTATTCTAGGCTCACATGGCCCAAAATGCTAAAATCTTATGAATGTGGGTCTAATTAGAGCCCAATTAGGGTTCCTTGGCCCAAATAGTCAAATTGAAAGTTTATTGGTCCATTAGACCCAATAAGAGGATCCTAGTCCATATTAACTTGGGTTGGGATTTCTAGGGTTTTCAATCCATATGAGATGTATTGTATTAGGTTTTTGTCACAACTAGCATTTTAGCTAGGAAATTCTATTCCTGTGTAACCATACGACTATTGTAAATCTTATACTCTAAGTAAATCTCACTCAATGCTCATTTAGATTCATCAATTATGTTCCTCAAAGAGTCTGAAACCCTAAGAACCATGGTTTGAGTCCATATTAGACTTGGATTTCCTTATTTGGGCTATTGGACCAATAAGCACCCAATTCAACTTTATTGGACTTAGAAGACCTAATTGGATCCTAATTAGACCCAATTCATAAATCTAAAACATTTTGGACCATTTGGGTCTAGAATGATTCATTCTAACCCTAATGCGCCTTATTGGGCCATCACTAATCTATTTAACCTTAGTGAGCCATAAGCCCATTCTTTTTATTCTATTTGGACCGTGAATGCTTCCAAGATCCCAATGGGCCGAAAATTTTTATGTTTAGGACCCAAAGATCCTAACTAAAGTTAATGGGCCCAAACTACTCCACCCTTTCTTCTTGGCCCAAAATCTCGGCCCATGTATAAAAAAAAGAAAAGAAGTAAAATGGGGGAGGGGGGGTTGACTTTGGAGGTGTCACCTCCAAAATAGACACCATGTATCAAGACATGGTTTCTCATGTTCCCATGCTAGTCACCTTACCTATCTTTCTTCCCTTTCTTCTTCTACTCTCGGCCGAGAGCCACAACACACACACACACTCAAAAATCCTCTCCAAACATCTCTAAAATCATCCTCTTCTTTCATCAAAGATCACAAGGTTTTGTTTGTGCTTCAAGAGTAATATTCAAGGTTTCAACTTCTTGGTAAGTGTTTATTATATATAAACATATAACCTTCTTTCATGCTCTAACTCATTAGAAGCCCTTAAGTTCGAAAACTACTCAAGGGAGTTGCTAGGGCCGAAAATCACTTCATCTCTTTCCATTCTTCTTCAAAAACCAAAACATCAAGCTAAGGTGAGTTCATACCCCCTTGTTTTCGGTTTTCATATGATTCTTGGGGGAGAATGCAAGTAAAATGTGTAGATCTATGTGTTATATGCATGTTTTGTGTGAATCCTTAGTTTATATGGTAATAAGGTGTTAGATCTTAGCAAATCTCGAAATTTTAAGTATTATTTAGCAAAGATCTATGAACTATGACATTATATACATCACATTATCAAGCCAAAAGTGATTACATGATTAAGATACAAAAGATTTCAACAAAAACCTTGTTAGAGGTCAAAATTGTCAAGAAAACAAAAGATAAGGGCAAAAAGTGACATTTATGTTTTTATAAGGGCCAACACAGATCCTACATGTATAAAAAGGTGTTTTTATGTTAAACATTCTTTAAAAAGGGCCAAAAATGAAAATTTAAGCTTAATGGGCCAAAACTTTTGGGGCTCACGGTTTTGGGCCCAATTTGCGAAAAAAATGAAGTTTGGAGTTAAAAATGTCATTTGGCCAAAGTTTGAGTCATAAATGTAAAGAAAACCAAATTCAGGGGTGAAAATAGCATTTATTTTCAAATTGGACCAAAAATGTAAAATTTTCCAAAATTAGGCCGAAAGTGTAAATTTTTACAAACAAGGGGCTGAAAATGCACTTTTCTGCAAAACCGGGTTCTAAATGTGAAAATATAACTTTTTGGGCTAAAACCGTAAATTTTTAGACATTTGGGACAAAATTGCAAATTTTTATAAATTATGGACTAAAGTGTCATTTTTACAAAACTTTGGGCTTTAATTAAAAATTGGAGGATTATTGGCCAAAAACGTCGTTTTGACGAAAAGAGGATTTTTATCATCAATCTATTAAACCCCGAGCTAAGACAAACAACGAAATAATACAAACGAACGGAATACGTCGATAACTATTTATTGGGCCTAATATACACGTTACTTGGCCATTGGACCCTAAGGGCCCAATTAAGTGTATATTGAGCTCAATGTTTTCCATGATGTGTGTATTGGGTCTTGCGACCCACTTACATGTTAATGTGGGCCTAAGTATGGATTACATGTTATTGGGCTTTGGTGGCCCATTTACATGCCTATTGGGCCTAAATTACCCTTTTACATGTTATTGGGCCTTTGTGGTCTAGTTACATGCTAATAGGGCTTGGAATGGAAATTTCACATGTTAATAGGCCGTAACTATACCTTTGCGTAATCATTAAACTTCTTATACTTTTATATGAACCTTTCGAACACAAAAACATACCACATATACGTAAACATTAAACATAGAACAAAAAGGGGTTGAGAATCTAGTGAGACATGTCGGTTGGCACCTCCGAGTGTACAATCGTAGCCTGTAGTTATAATCAGAGTTTCCTGGTAGGAAAGCGGGAGTTTGTGTATAGATCTATACGGGGTGACCCCCCACACCTTAGCTGTTCGCTACAGCTAGACTAGGCCAGTCTAGGGCGACAAAAATCCTTAGCAAGACCGGCATTTGGAAAAATACTAAGACGGGCGACCTAGTCATTATCATGCATGGTTATAATGGCTCATATAGGGATTCAATACCAAAAGTTTAACCTTTTGAAGATAAACTCTTTAACTGTGTCAATGCAAAATGACTTATTTAACGATACAAGAATCTAGACGATGTTATAAAACAGAAAATATCGGATTTTCTGCGGAAATTATTCATATACAATTATCATTTATTCAAAATAAAATGAATCTAAACTACACTCATATAAGTTATAACTATGAAATTCACACATGCCTTTATACTTGATTTTCACATCATTTTCAGACATTTTACAGAAAATATCGGATTTTCTGGGTTTTTATGAAATATACAAAGACTTTTACTCAAATATACTTATGAACTCACCAACATTATATATGTTGACCATTTTCAAAATAACTTGTATTCTCAGATAATCTTTAAGCTGGAAGATATACAAGTGTGTATGGTTTTGTTTTATGTAACATCACTTATCGTACTTTTAACAATTTGAACTTATGTATTTTAACAATGTACTTGATGTGAACAATGCTGGTTGTATTATGTAATGTTGGTGATGAATGTGTTATGTTTCATGTATATTCATTGTGATGATTATTCAATTGTTAGTCACACGAGCCCCCGGACGTTTCCGCCGTCTGGTTCGGGGGTGTGACAGTTTTGAACTTAAATCAAGAGTTTGGATTCAATGGATGGTTTTTGATTGAGCACAAAGTATGATTATCACTTAGAGTACATGCCTTACAATAGATGATGTTCACACGAGAATAGAATTTCCTAGCTAAAATGCTAGTTGTGACAGTTATGACGTGGTCGTGAAAATTCTCGGGTTAGAACACGTGATTATAGTCGTATCCTAATAATATTATCACGTAGTATCGAATAATAATTAGATAAACTAATAATTTTAAACACATAATCATGTGTGATTAAGATGATACAATTAATATATGTGTTGTATAATACAAGTTTTATGACTAAAACTTACCAAAATATTAAGGAGGAAAAATGGATCAAAGCTTCTTGTGAAGAGTTTTGGTGAAGGACTTGATTTTTTTTTTACAGTAAAAGTGTTTGATAAGTTGATAGAGAATGAGAGGAATTCGATTTACAGGGAGTGTAAAAGTGTAGGATGATTTCGTGAGTTAACTTAAATAGGAAGTAAAATATGAGGCAGTTTACTTAGAAAAGTGTGTCAAATGGATCAAAATTGGAGTCTTCGGCCGAGATCACCTTGATTCCGGTCAAGGTTTTCGGCCGAGAACTCTATCCGAGAAGAGAGATTTCGGTGTAGAGAATAGCCACCAGGGAGGGTTTGCGGTCAAGAGGATGGCGGTCAAGACGTTTGCGGTCCGAAGCAAGTGGGTCATGCGAGGGTTTTCGGTCCAAGGAGGGGTATGTTCTCGGTTCTCGCATTTGGTTTATATTTTGGGATTAAATTCTAAATTTTTGCAAGCACTGTAATAAAAAGAAATTTCCATATATTAATTTATTAATTTAGCCTTAATATTTGCAAATAAACAAATTTAACTTTTATTTAGCAACTTTGACTTTTGTTGACCTTGGTTGACTTTTGTTGACTATTACAGATTTGAAAATAACGGGTTGTTACATTATCCCCCCGTTAGAGGGAATTTCGTCTCGAAATTGTTTCTAAAGTGGTACTCATGAATTAGGAAAAAGATGTGGGTATTTTTGTTTCATTTGATCTTCCCGTTCCCAAGTGAATTCAGGTCCCAGCTTGCCATTCCAGTGAACCTTCACTATTGGTATACGACTTTGTTTTGTTCTTTTGATTTCCCTATCCATGACTTCCACCGCTTCTTCTACGAAGTTTAGACTCTCGTTTAACTCGATTTTGTCGAGTGGGATTACAAGAGTATCATCAGACAGACACTTTTTCAGATTTGAGACGTGAAAAGTAGGATGAATGTTACTGAGTTCATGTGGTAGTTTGAGTTTATAAGTAACCGGACCAATTCTAGCAAGAATCTCAAATGGTCAAATGTACCTTGGATTTAGTTTTCCACGTTTTCCGAAACGTACCATTCCTTTCCAGGGTGAGACCTTTAACAAGACGTGGTCACCAACCTGAAATTCCAAGGGTTTTCGATGTTTATCCGCATAAATCTTTTGTCTTTATCTAGAATCTTTCAATCGTTCCCGAATTTGGACAAAAATTTATGTGGTTTCTCGAATGATCTCGGGACCGGTTAGAGTACTGTCGGGTACTTGGTTCTTGGCTAGTTGCGTGTCACCTAGTTTAGCCCAGCACAGGGGAGATCTGCACTTACGGCCATAGAGAGCTTCAAATGGAGAAACTTTGATGCTAGTGTCATAGCTATATTTGTACGAAAATTCGACGAGTGGTAAATGAGTACCCTAAGTTTTACCAAAATCTAGCCCTCAACATATCTTCCAGTGATTTTATGGTTCTCTCGCTTTGCCTATCAGTCTGAGGATGGTAAGCGGTACTCATGTCAACATTTGTTCCCAAGGACTTTTGAAGTGATTTCCAAAACCTTGACGTAAATCTACTATCTCGGTCGGAGAAAATGAATATTGGCACACTATGCAATCGTACTATATCTTTAATGGGCATCCTTGTTAACTTCTCCATTTTGTCCGTTTCTTTTATTAGCAAGAAGTGTGCGGATTTGGTTAATCTATCGACGATTACCCAAATGGTGTCATGACCACCCTTTGTCCAGGGTAACTTGATTATGAAATCCATTGTAATCCTTTCCCACTCCCACTCAGGTATTTCTGGTTGTTGTAATAGACCTGAGGGCTTTTGATATTCTACCTTGACTTTGGCGCAAGTCAGACACTTGCCCACATAGGTAGCAATCTCAGCTTTCATGTTCGGCCACCAATAGAGTTTCTTATGGTCCAGATACATCTTGATTGAAACTGGATGAACGGAGTATCGAGTTTTATGGGCTTCATTCATGATAACATCTCTATAGCCACCAAACTTCGGTGTCCATATCCGATTCATGAGATAACGAACTCTGTTACCCTTGATTTCCAAGTTCTTTTCCATTCCTCTTAAGGCTTCACCTGTCACATTCTCGGGTTTTAAGGCTTCCAGCTGAGCCTCTTTAATCTGAGTGGACAGTTGTGAATGGATTATCATAGTTAGAGACTTTACTCGGCGGCCCGAGTACTTTTTCCGATTAAGGGCATCTGCTACTACATTGGCTTTACCGGGATGATAGCAAATTCCGCATTCGCAATCATTGAGTAGCTCTACCCATCGTCGTTGCCTCATGTTCAGTTCTTTTTTATCGAAGATTTGTTGAAGAATTTTGTGATGCGTAAAGACTGTGCATTTCGTACCATATAGGTAATGCCTCCAAATCTTCAGAGTAAAAACCACTGCTCCCAGTTCGAGGTCATGTGTGGTATAGTTGACCTCGTGGTTGTTAAGCTGTCTCGAGGCATAGGATATGACCTTTCCTCGCTGCATAAGAACGCATCCGAGCCCTTACTTGGACGCATTGCAGTAAACTACAAAATCTTTCGTCCCTTCTGGGAGGGACATGATCGGTGCACTGCAGAGGGCTCACTTTAGTGTTTGGAAAGCAGTTTCTTGTTTCTCATCCCAACTAAAGGTTACACCTTTCTGGGTCAAGGTGGTCAGTGGCTTCGTGATCTTTGAGAAGTTTTGGATGAACCTCCTGTTGGTTCGTGGGGTCGCCCAATTTTCGATAACTTTAATCTTGGAGGGATCAACATTTATCCCTTCCTTGCTGACTACATGACCCAAGAAATCTAGCTTCCGGATCCAGAATTCGCACTTTGAGAACTTCGTGTACAATTTCTCTGCCCTTAAGGTTTCCAAGACTTGTCATAAGTTTTGGCTGTGTTCTTCCTTACTTCGGGAATAGACTAGTATATCGTCGAAGAAAACTATAACGGACTTGTCTAAGTAAGGTCGACACACACGGTTCATCAGGTCCATGAACATTGCGGGCACATTCATGAGACCAAAGGGAATCACTACAAATTCATAGTGACCGTAGCGAGCTCTAAAAGTGGTATTTGGAATATCAGCCACCTGGACTCGTAGCTGATGGAATCCTGATCTTAGCTCATTCTTAGAGAAGAAACTGGCTCCTTGAAGTTGATCGAAGAGGTCGTCTATTTGTGGTAGAGGGTATCAGTTCTTGATAGTGAGTTTATTTAATTCCCGGTAGTCTATACACATGCAAAACGATCCATCCTTCTTCTTCACGAAAAAGACTGCTAGGGTGAGACGCTTGGTCTTATGAATCCTTTGCTTAGAAGTTCGGTCAATTGGCTGGATAGTTCCTGCATCTCTGATGGTGCAAGACGATACGGGGATTTAGCTATGGTGGCCGCTCCGGGAATCAAGTCGATTCGGAATTCGAGTTGGCGTTTATGAGGAACTCCTGAGAGATCTTCGGGGAATACATCAGGGAAATTAAAAACTTCAAGGATATCCTTGAGGCTTTTCACTTCTTGTGTCTTATCAACCACGTGAGCTAAGAAGTCACAGTAATCTTTGCGAAGATACTTCTGGGCCTTGACGCAAGAAATGATTTGAAGATTCGTACCGGGTTTGTCGCCATAGATAACGAGAGATTTGTTACTTGTCAGATTAAGACGAATGGCTTTTTTCATAGCATAGGATATCAGCACGATGAAGACTTAACCAATCCATGCCGATGATAATGTCAAAGCTTTTAATTAAGACCGACATAAGGTCAATTCGGAAAGAATAGTTGTTTAGAGTAAGTGTGCATCCTATGTATATGTCATTTGTGCTCTCGGTCTTTCCGTTTGCCATCTATACGGTAAATGTGTCTTTTATTGTTTGGGGATTTTGTTTTAGTAGATGTTCGAATTTATGGCTCACGAAGCTTTTCCCCACACCACTACCAAAAAGAATGCATACGTAAGAATTGTTGAGAAGAAACGTACCGGTAACCACGGTAGGATCCGCTATCGCTTCTTCATGGCCAATTTCCAAAACTCTTCGTACCCGACCAACATTCCTTGTGTTTGGGCAGTCTCTCTTGAAGTGCCCGGTTTCGCCACACTCATAACAAGATTGACTTACTCCCACGGCAGGGACTTGAGAGATGGGTTGTGCTGGCGCTTTATAGAAACGGACGGTACGCCCCTTCCTGTTGCAGTTTCTGCAGTGCATTTCCCTGCAAACTCCTGTGATGGAAATTGCATTTATTACACTTTGGCAGGGTTCTGCAGTGCATTTCCCCACCTTCTTACTTTCCGGGGTGACCATCCCGGGACACAAAAAATCCAGGTCACTGAATCTAGCAGTATAAGCAGCAATATCGGAGTCCATCATCGTCAGACTCCAGAGTTCCTGCTCTAACTTTTGTATTTTGCCTCTGGTACAATATTCTGCCAACATTAGAACTTTTAAAGTTTCCCAGCTCATGGCATTGGCTACTAGGAGAGATAACGACTTGACATAGCCGATCCACCAAGAGAGAGCTCTATCCAAGAAAGTGCATGCTGCAAAGTTGTGACAACCGTCAAATTCAAGTCAAAGTCAAGGTCAACAAGTCAAACCGGTCAAACTTAGTTAGTATTTGTATGCTAAATGTTATTCTATGTATAAAAATGTGCATTTGTATGTCAAGAATTCAAGTGTCTCGAAGAATCTATGTGTTTAGCAATGTAAAAACCCTAAAAAGGGAGTTAAACGCATCAAAACACGACTAAGGACCCTTTCGGGGACTTAAAACAATAACAAACGAAGCATAACGGGGTTCATGAACCTTGCAATACGAGATTATACGGTAATAATGGCTAAGGTTAAATCTCTCCCAAATATCTCCACGTATGTGAAATCTCTCCCAAATCTCTCTCAAAATCTCTCTCAACATTTTTTAGTCATCCTGACCCTTAACTTGGCCAAAAACCGCTTGAAACGGAGAGTTATATCGAAAAACAACTAATTGGGGCCGAAACCCTTCTTAGGAACCGAACCTCTTAGGTCCGAACCCTTCTATTAGAACTGAACCCTCTCAGAACCGAACTTGTCAGAAGCGAACCTATCAGAACCGAACATCCGAACCGAACCCTGCTGCCGAACCGAGACCTGATACAACCGAAATAGACCGAGGGCTCGGTCTATTTCGCTTCCTTCACAATTTCGGACCGAGCCTCCACCTTCGGTTCCTTCCCTGCCACATTCGGTCCCTTCTTCCCCCTTCGGCTCCTCCTCCCCTTCTCTCGGTTCTCACACTCTTAAGAGCCGAACCTCACAGGTTCGGTCCTTAATGCCGGTTTTCGACTACTTTCGCTTCCTAAGCCCGTTTTTTACGTTTTTGATGGGATTTTTTTCACCAAATTCATATTTTTACCATTTTTAACCCCCAAAAATCATAAGAGGAGTATTCTACCCCACAAGTGGGTCAAGTGTGCCCATTTGCCTTCATGTGTCATCCTCTCATTAGCCAACCTTATCCACATCACACAAACCAAGGCAAACATCACTTCAAAAACTTACAAGTTGCTCCAAAACCTTCAATATATATAGGAATCCCTGGAGGATTTCTTGTCTTACTTGATCATTTCAAACACTTACACTTCTCAAAACACCAAAAGAGCCTCATTTTCTCTCTACTTCCCACCACTTTGTGAAAGTGCTCTTGAGCTACTACTGCAATTTTTGGTAAGTATTCCATTTAAACTCAAGTGTTATTCCATAATTTCATAACACTCTTGGATCATCGACTCATATCTTAACACCAAAAATCGTTCTTAGGATCATTCAAGCTTCCACGTGTTCATCAAGTGTTCTTGACTTGATACTCCTCGACTTCAACCTTCCACTATTTTAGAAATCACTCAAGGTGAGTTCATACCCCTACATTTTCCCGTTTTCTTTAGTTTTCAGGGGGGGGGGGGGAATACAAGTTAAAACACCAAAACATATTTGAAACTTAATTTGACAGCTTACAACAGAAAAGTTGTGACTTGTTCACGAAATTTTTTACCCAAATTAAACTTAATATTTTTCAAAAATGTTTAATATGCAAGTAGCTCAGGTTGATACCTTTAAGATGGCTACTTGCACATCTCCATACGATTTGTCTACAATTTATGGTGATTTTTACAAAACTGCCTATCACTGCAGCATCAAAGTCGGATGAGGTTGTGAAGATGAACATTTTCACCCTGGTTTGAGACCACCAAAAATTATAGGAAAATTTAGGGATACAGTAGACTCTTTTTGCAAATACTCAGAGTTACGGATTCAGTTTTCAACTTACGATACTTTTTCTATAAATATTCTAAAACAGTGACAGTTAAGGGTAGAACTGTCAAATACATGTTTACGAATTATTCACACCTTGTAACATGCTGAGCAAGGTGTGTATGATTTACACTTAGTATTTTAAATGTCATTTGATGGAAATACAAAGACATGCATAACAAGGTTTCATTCAAACACACAACACTTTTGATAAACTATAATAGGTATAGTTTGAGCACTTCATTTGACAAAGAAAACAGTAACTCAATCGACTTACAAAACAAGTATTTCATTACATACTACGTGAACTTGTTAATAAATAAATTTGTGAGACATTCTCCTTCGGGGTACTCTTAAGTACCACAGTAAAGTCCTGTAGTTATAATCAGAATCTGCTGGAGCGAGAGCGTGATAGTTGTGTATAGATTTATATTGGGTCTGACAAACCCGCACCTAAGCTGCATGCAACAGCTAGACCGCCAGGTCTGGTGTGACAAGTGTCATAACATTCCGACGCCTGAAGAACGTCGAGTACGAGGTCTTCGAGTTTAGTATGGTTATAACATCTCACATGGAAAATTAATAAAACACACTGTTCATGGGGATTTAAGGAGTTTTATTTAAATATAAAACCACACACACACGAGTATGACGATTTACTTACATACATTAAATCTTGGTTAAGTTAAGACTATAACAACCCTTTAGAAAATATTGGATTTTCTGGAAACAAACTTGTAACAAACAAAAAGGAACATCATTCATTTTCCATTCATAAATTTGCTTATGAACTCACCAGCTTTATGCTGATACTCTTTCAAAACAACTTGTATTCTCAGGTAATCAGTAAATCAGGTAACCACAAGATCTATGAAGTCAAGACGCTAAGGCGTAGGTTCTTTTGCTATATTTTGACATCATATGTAATTTATTTGGAAACATATACTTCTGAAACGATGTAAGCTTTTAAATTATATTTATGATGGTTGTGTTTACTTTCTTCACTATGGTTATGATACTGAGCATGACGTCCTCCGCCCCCGAACGTTTCCGCCGTTCTGGTTTCGGGGTGTAACAGATTGGTATCAGAGCTTTGTTTATAGTGAACTAATTATATCGAACCATGTAAGATATACAAACTATAAATACAACGGGACAAAATTCTCTGACGTAGCGTTTCAAAAATAATTTAAAAATAAAAATTTATATTTTTATAAAAGTATTCGCACAATCGCACATACTAATTCAGTATCATAATGGCAATAACATAAAGGTATCAAGACAAGTTCAACACCATAATTCAGCTTCGGGGTATGTAGTCAGATCTTGGATGGATATAGCCTGATCAACTATATTTCGCCAAGGTAGGACCAATGTATGCCGAAGAAGGATCATGATGAGCAACAAGTCTTCAACTTACCAAAAACTTCGAGAATCAAACATAAAAATACTATAGGAGTATTTTAACTCAAAAACCGTAGTAAGCACATTATAAATTGCGATAACTAACTTCTTATTCCCAAAAGTTCTCGCGATATCCTTCTTATCCCTATTCTCGTACATGCGCAATGGTAGGATTTCACTTACCAGGTGATCCCTACTTTCCCAACCAAGGGAATGCCGGTTGGATTGTGGAAGACCCAGAGGAAGAACCCGAAGAAGAGCCCATGGAGGATGAGGAACCCATAGAAGAGGAAGAATGCGTAGACGGTGAAGAGGAAGAAGACTCAGATGGAACCGACTTCGAACCCGAAGTTTACAATCCACACCCTGCCCCTATTCCTCCGCAACACTTCCAGGGCCCGACGCCCCAATGGCCCGAAACTATACATCGATGGAGCCGAGAGCAACGTCAATGACCTCCCTATAGCATGCAACGAGGTTTCTACGATCTCAGCAGAGGAGGGTCAGCCGACCGAGCTCTCCCTGTCATAGTTGACCGTGTCACACGCCACGAAGAGCAAACAAGAGTTAACACCCGACATCTCATGGAAGTTGGTGCCACCAGCCAAGTCAACTCCGTTCGTATTCGCCGGTTGGACGACGACTATGATCGGACTCGAGACCGCACCGAGCTTCTTCGATGAGAAATGGCTGCAACCCGAGCTGAAGTGCAAGAACTCTGAGAACACAGGGCCACCCTAGAAGGATGTCTGGCAGAAGCAAAGCGCCAAGCGGCGGAATCCAGAACCGAAATGAGGAACTTCGTGTCTACACTCTGTGATCCTCAGAGCTTCAACCACCGCAAGTAGTGTTGCACTGCTCGCTCCAGTTTAATATAGTTTTGTGGATAAATATTACTATTATTTTCTAGTATTTTATGTCCGATCTCGCGATTTAAGTGTTTACACTTCCAGGATCAGTTACGCGGTCAAAATTTTCCCATGCATTGATGTAGCATAGACCCCTAGTCAGGTCAAATTTTCCCTAATATTGTATACTAAGTTATATCAATGAAATTGACACACTATTTGCTTTACTACATCAGATTCATAACATGAGCTACTTTCAGATTAAATATATTGGTGTCCGATTTATGATAGTTTGGTGTATAAATCAAAGTTATATATATGATTAAGACCATTCGACCTAGAAATGGTTGTTCCACCTTGGATCATGTTCCTTGTTTGGTTGTGGGCCCATGGCAGACCAATTAGATGCGAAAGTTTATTTAATCTCAATTATATATAAATATTATACCTCAAACGATCGTTGGATGGGCCCGGTATGGATTCTATTACAGACATTTCATGTGGATCAAAACTATCAGCATTCATAAAGTCCATATTTCATTATCTATAGACTTCTAGTATGAATGAATTTATACAAAATCTTTGCAAGTCGGAATCATGATGCATATAAAGAACTAAAAATGTTTAGTTTTAACTCTCGACTTGTGAGTGTTATCAAAGACTTATTGTCTTTCATTCTTGATATGGCAGAAAATGCCACCTCGTAGAAATCCTAGACGCGGCGGCGCCGTAGGAGCTGCAGCGCCCCCACCACCTCCACCACCCTCGCAGTTCGACCCAGTTATGTTCCAGGCAGCCGTAAGAGCCGCAGTAGCAGCCGCAATGTCCCAAATAAGCACCAATAATGCGGGTGGTGCGGGTAATGGTGCCACAAATTCTAACCACGGGGACAGCCAGGGACACTCGAGAGAGTGTACCTAAAAAGACTTTACAAATGCCAAACCCAAAACCTTTAATGGAAGCGGAGGAGTGATAGCATTGCTACAATGGTTCGAGAAAACCGAATCCATTTTTGAAATATGCGCATGCCCTGAAGCAAGCAAGGTCAAATTTGCAGCATGCACATTCTCTGAAAGGGCCCTCACCTGGTGGAATGGTCACGTCAAGGCATTGACACTTCCGGTGGCTAACTCGATAACATGGGAAGACCTGAAAACCATGTTGATAAAGGAGTACTGCCCAAGGGGCGAGATACAGAAGTTGGAAGAGGAACTTTGGGGTCTCAAAATGACGGGCTTTGACATCCAGTCTTATACCTCAAGGTTCAACGATCTACCCATGCTGTGTCCCGGGATGGTTCCGTCGGAAAGCAAAAAGGTGGAAAGATACATATGGGGGCTATCTCCCCAACTTCAAGGAAATGTATTGGTCTCAAAGCCAACTACCTTTGACAGTGCCAAAGAACTGGCACAACAACTCATCGAAAGGGGAAAGCAACAAAGTGAAGTTCTGGAACAAGAAGAAGGGTCAACCTGCTCAAGACCCTGCCAAGAAAAAACAAGTGGTTGTTGTGAACGCTGCCACAACCACTACCAACCAAACTCCGATAAGGCAATACGCCGGGAACCTACCCAAATGCAACAAGTACAGCTATCACCATGTGACAACCCCAAACTTTTATCCTGTGCAATCGATCTTTATATCAATATTAAACTCGATTCCGTTACCTTTTAACGTCATTTAAGGGTCCGTCTAAGCGTTCTAAGCTTGAGTACAGTTGGGAATGAGATTAGGAATGAGTCAACATGTCGTTTAGAAACAAAATCGGGCCATACACCCTCATGAGAGGTGTGTACGGCCGCACACACGGGTGTGCGGCCGCACACCCACCCTCCAGCCGCACACTCACCCTTATATATATAAAGTGACCCCTTTCACTCATTCCTTTCTTTTGGCTGCACTCTACTTCCTCTCACCACTTTCTCTCTCTAAAAACTTCATCCAAGAACACTCTAAAGGCTTAAAAAACGTGAACTACTTCATCTTTCAGCTTGTTATATTGGTAAGACACCTGAATCTAAGCCTAAAACTCATAGTCTTCTTCGTGTTCTTCATCCTTTGAAGGTGTACGACCGCACACCTTGATAAGGTGGCCGCACACGCCATAAAGACTCTCCAAAGTGAAGAGTTTGGCCTCCATTTACTAGGTGGACATGGTATTAGCACAAGAACACCTCAAAATCGACATTTCGGGCACAAATGAGGAGCATACGGCCGCACACCCCTGTGTACGGCCGCACACACCCTCTGTACGGCCGCACACTCCTGTGTGCAACCGCAAACACAACCTGGCCGCACACCCACTCAAATGGCCGTACACCTCCCTTATTTGATTATATAGGGTCCCGACAAGCATTTTCAAGTCTTTAGGGTGATTTCCCGCCATATTTAGTCATGAAACACCCTAATTCTAACACACATATGTGTTATCACGTGGTAATAGGATCCACTTGCGTACGAAACATCGGTTGACACTCAACACTCGTAACCAATTGTGCTTTCGGATCCTACGATAAACTGTGAGTTCATACCCCAACGCTTTTTCCGAGTTTTTCATGTTTTCAGGGGGGGAATACAAGCAAAAGTACAAGGAAACTTGTGCTCAAATTATCTTATTTTGCATAGAATGACTATATGTTCAGCATGCTTTTAACTCAGAAAACCATTTTACCAAGCGATTAAGGAATAAACTCGTAGATCCAGTTTTCAAATCTAAAGCAAGAAACTTGTGCATCATGTTATAGTATGTATTATCTTATAAAGGATTCATGTAAATCATAAGCAGGATTTTCGTACTATTACTTGTAAATTTGTTAGGCTAAGTTTGAGACATGTCCTTGGTAACAGTCCATCGGATTCGTGAGTGGAGGACTACGACTTATAACCAGAACCTCTTGGAGGGAGAGTATGACTATTATGTATAGATCTATATGGGACTGACTATCCAGCACCCTCGCTGGTAGCTACAGCGGAACCGTTAGGTTTAGGGGTGACAGATTCATAAAAGATATTGGCCCCCGTTTCGTGCCTTATCCAGTCTAATTACGGTTATGGCACTCACAACTTAGGTAACGAGAATTTACTTTTGTAATAATGAAACGAGTGAACTAACCTCAAAGTAATATCCGATTTGATTACTAGAGGGCATCAGTAACGCCCTTAGGATCTAGTTCACTACCTATTTTATTAGTTTTATTTATGTAATAAGGCTAATACATCTCACAGCGAGTGACCAGGGTTTTTCAAGGAAACTACACCTATTGATACAAGTATGGTGGATACATGTACACCTCATTTCAGAATCGATAACCAACTATCAACTTTTAAGGAAAATATAGGATTTTCCTGGAATAACTCAACCTTTCGTAAACAGGCTGTATAACTAATGGATAATCAAACTTCTTTCATAAGAAAATATAGGATTTTCTTGGAATACAACTTTTCAAAGAATCAAAGAAACATTTCTTTCACCAGAATTAACCGCTTATGAACTCACCAACTTTATGTTGATATTTTAAAACTGCTTGTATTCTCAGGGCGTTAATAGACAGGTACTCTTGCCAACTTTTGGAGAAGACGGAACATTCTGAAGTCACGTCTTTTACTTTTGTTATATACTGTTATGTATAAATCATGTTTTTGAACAATGTAAATACTCATATTATAATGTAATGGTTGTGTTTACTTCGCTTACTATGATACAACTGTTGTGATACTACGCATGACGTCCTCCGTCCCGGAACGTTTCCGCCATCGGTTTCGTGGTGTGACACACCACAACGGTGCATGCCGTGAAATGCATTGCACCAACTGTAACAAAAAGGGGTACACCGCCCGGTTTTGTAGAACTCCGTCCCAACCGAACGCAGAAGCTGCCAACGCCGGAGCCAGCCAAACCTACTATGGATGTGGAGAAGCAAGACACTTCAAGCGAAACTGCCCAAAAGCAAGAAACCCCAACCCCGGCGAAGTGGGCAGAGTTCTGGCGATAGGTCATGAGGAAGCCGTCGCACATCCAACTATGGTTACCGGCACGTTCCTCCTCAACAATACATACGCATGCATTCTTTTCGATAGTGGCGCGGAGAAAAGCCTCTTGAGCCACCAATTTAAACGCTTGCTTAATCAAACACCACAAACAATAAAAGACACATTCACCGTAGAAATGGCTAACGGAAAAACAGAGAACACTAACGACATTTACACCGGGTGTACCCTCACCTTAAACAATCACTCTTTCCAAATCGACCTTATGCCGGTCACCATAAAAAGTTTTGATGTTATCATTGGCATGGATTGGTTATGCCCTCACCATGCTGAAATCTTATGTCACGAAAAGGCCGTTCGCCTTAATCTGCCGAGTGGTGAAACTCTCGTTGTCTATGGCGACAAACCCAGTTCAAACTTTCAGATCATCTCTTGTGTCAAGGCTCAAAAGTATCTCTGCAAGGAGTACCATGCCTTCCTAGCTCACGTCGTAGACAAGGAACAAGGAGTGAAAGACATTAAGGACATTCCGGAGGTCTGTAATTTCCCCGATGTATTCCCGGAAGACCTTCCAGGAGTGCCCCCTCCTCGATAAGTCGAATTCCGAATCGACTTAATTCCTGGAGCTACCCCCGTAGCCAAGTCGCCATATCGCCTAGCCCCGGCCGAAATGCAGGAACTGTCCAGTCAACTGAACGAACTGCTGAGCAAAGGTTTCATTAGACCAAGCTTCTCCCCTTGGGGAGCACCTGTTTTGTTCGTCAAGAAGAAGGACGGATCGTTCCGCATGTGCATTGACTACCGTGAATTAAACAAACTCACCATTAAAAACCGATACCCTTTGCGTCGAATCGATAACCTCTTCGACCAGCTTCAAGGGGCAACTTTCTTCTCGAAGATTGAACTTAGATCTGGGTACCATCAACTACGAGTTCAAGAGGAGGATATTCCCAAGACAGCTTTCAGAACGCGCTATGGTCACTACGATTTGTAGTGATGCCTTTCAGCTTAACAAATGCACCCGCAACGTTTATGGACCTGATGAATCGGGTGTGTCGGCCTTACTTAGACAAATTCGTGATTGTTTTCATCGATGATATACTAGTCTACTCCCGAAGTAAGGAAGAACACAACCATCATATACGTTGAGTCCTGGAGACGCTGAGGGCGGAGAAATTGTACGCAAAGTTCTCAAAGTGTGAGTTCTGGATTCGAGAGGTGAATTTCCTCTGACATGTAGTCAGCAAGGAAGGAATCCATGTGGACCCTTCAAAGATCAAGGCGATTGAAAGCTGGGCAGCACCAAGAACACCCACGGAGATCCGACAATTTTTAGGACTCGCCGGTTAGTATCGAAGGTTCATTCAAAACTTCTCCAAAATCGCAAAACCACTCACCACCTTGACTAAAAAAGGAGTGACTTTCCTCTGGGGTGATAAGCAATAGGCTGCGTTCCAAACACTGAAACAAACTCTGTGCAGTGCTCCGATCTTGTCCTTACCAGATGGAACCGAAGACTTTGTGGTTTATTGAGATGCGTCAACCAAGGTCTAGGATGTGTGTTAATGCAACGAGGAGAGGTCATTGCCTACACCTCAAGACAACTGAAGACACACGAGGTAAACTACACGACACACGATCTCGAATTAGGAGCAGTAGTTTTCGCCCTAAAAATCTGAAGACATTACCTTTACGGCACCAAGTGCACCATCTTCACCGACCATAAAAGCCTTCAGCATATCCTCAATCAAAAAGAACTCAACATGAGACAAAGACGATGGGTGGAATTACTAAACGATTACGAATGTGAGATTCGTTATCACCCTGGAAAAGCCAACGTGGTTGCAGACGCCTTGAGCAGAAAAGAATACTCGGGCCACCGAGTAAAGGCGTTAACCATGACCATCCATTCCCACCTGTCCGGACAAATCAAAGAGGCTAAGGAAAAAGCCTCGAAGCCAGAAAACATGACAGGTGAAGCGTTGAGATGAATGGACAAAAATCTTGAGGTCAGGGATGACGGCGTTCGTTGTTTCATGAACCGGATCTGGACACCAAAATTTGGTGGATTCAGGGACGCTGTCATGAACGAAGCACATAAAACTCGCTACTCCGTGCATCCCGACTCAGACAAGATGTACTTAGACCTCAAGAAGTTGTATTGGTGGCCGAACATGAAAGCCAAAATAGCTACCTTTGTGGGCAAGTGCCTAACTTGCGCCAAGGTTAAGGTAGAGTATCAAAAGCCCTCGGGACTACTTCAACAACCAGAGATACCCGAGTGGAAGTGGGATCAGATTACGATGGATTTCATTACCAAGTAACCTAAGACCACGGGTGGACTTGACACCATTTAGGTAATCATCGACATATTAACCAAATTCGTACACTTCCTACCAATAAAAGAGACAGACAAAATGGAAAAACTGACAAGGATCTACATTAAATAAATAGTGCGCCTTCACGAAGTACCGATATCCATTATATCCGATCGAGATAGTAGGTTCACGTCACGATTCTGGCAGTCGCTACAGAAGTCTATGGGAACTAGGCTGGACATGAGTACAACCTACCACCCACAGACTGACGGGCAGAGTAAAAGAACCATTCAGACGTAGAGGACATGCTAAGAGCTTGTGTGATAGACTTTGATAAAGCTTGGGATACTCATTTACCTCTTATTGAGTTTTCTTACAATAATAGTTATCACACTAGCATCAAAGTTGCTCCGTTCGAAGCCCTCTATGGCCGTAAGTGCAGATCACCCCTGTGCTGGGCAGAGGTGGGCGATACGCAACTAGCAAAAGGGCAAGTCCCTAACAGCGCACTCACTGGCCCGAAGATCATAAGGGAAACAACCAAAAAGATCATCCAAATTCGAGAACGAATGAAGGCTTCGCAAGACCGACAAAAGAGCTACACAGACAAGAGACGAAAACCTTTGGAGTTCCAAGTTGGGGATCGAGTACTTCTGAAAGTATCACCTTGGAAGGGACTAATACGTTTTGGAAAACGTGGAAAATTAAATCCAAGGCATACAAGCTACGATTACCACAGGAACTCAATCACGTTCATCCTACCTTTCATGTGTCAAACCTAAAGAAATGTTTCTCTAATGAGACCCTTGTCATTCCTTTGGAAGAAATTGAGATCAATTAGAACTTCCACTTCGTAGTGGAACCTGTTGAAATCATGGACCGAGAGGTCAAATCGACGACGCAAAGCCGCATTCCCATCGTAAAAGTCCGGTGGAACGCCAAGCGAGGACCCGAATTTACTTGGGAACGTGAGGACCAAATGAAACAAAAGTACCCACATCTATTCCCCAACCCTTGAAGTCCACTCAAAATGCAAATTTCGGGACGAAATTCCTTCTAACGGGGGGATAATGTGACAACCGTCAAATTCAAGTCAAAGTCAAAGTCAACAAGGCAAAGTCAACAAGTCAAACCGGTCAAACTTAATTGGTATTTGTATGCTAAAAGTTATTCTATGTATAAAAATGTGCATTTTTATGTCAAGAATTCAAGTGTCTCTAAGAATCTATGTGTTTAGCAATGTAAAAACCCTAAAAAGGGAGTTCAACGCATCAAGACACGACTAAGGACCCATTCGGGGACTTAAAAGAATCATAAACAAAGCATAACGGGGTTCACGAACCTTGCATTACGAGATTATACGGTAATAATGGCTAAGGTTACATCTCTCCCAAATCTCTCCAAGTATGGGAAATCTCTCCCAAATCTCTCTCAAAATCTCTCTCAACTTTTTGTAGTCATCCGGACCCTTAACTTGGCCAAAAACCGCTTGAAACGGAGAGTTATATTGAAAAACAGCTAATTGGGGCTGAAACCCTTCTTAGGAACCGAACCTCTTAGGAATCAAACCTCTTAGGGCTGAACCCTTCTATTAGAACCGAACCCTCTCAGAACCGAACTTGTCAGAAGCGAACCTGTCAGAACCGAACATCCGAACCGAAGCCTGCAGCCAAACCGAGCCCTGATACAACCGAAATAGACCGAGGGCTCGGTCTATTTCGCTTCCTTCAGAATTTCGGACCGAGCCTCCACCTTCGGTTCCTTCCCTGCCTCCTTCAGTCCCTTCTTCCCCCTTTGGCTCCTCCTCCCCTTCTCTTGATTCTCACACTCTTAAGAGCCGAACCTCGCAGGTTCGGTCCTTAATGTCGGTTTTCCGACTACTTTCGCTTCCTAAGCCCGTTTTTGACGGGATTTTTTCACCAAATTCATATTTTTACCATTTTTAACCCCCAAAACTCATATTTTATTTATTTTTCAAGGATTATTATTTAAAAATCATTATTTTATAATAAGATGAGTATTCTACCTCATTTTCTCTCTACTTCCCACCACTTTGTGAAAGTGTTCTTGAGCTATTACTGCACTTTTTCGTAATTATTCCATTTAAACTCAAGTGTTATTCCATAATTTCATAACACTCTTGGATCATCGACTCTTATCTTAACACCAAAAATCGTTCTTAGGATCATCCAAGCTTCCACGTGTTCATCAAGTGTTCTTGACTTGATACTCCTCGACTTCAACCTTCCAATCTTTTAGAAATCACTCAAGGTGAGTTCATACCCCTACATTTTCCCGTTTTCTTTAGTTTTCAGGGGGGGGGGAATACAAGTTAAAACACCAAAACATATTTGAAACTGAATTTGACAGCTTACAACAGAAAAGTTGTGACTTGTTCACAAACTGTTTTACCCAACTTAAACTTAATATTTTTCAAATCTGTTTAATATGAACGTAGTTCAGGTTTATACCTTTAAGATGGCTACTTGCACATCTCCATACAATTGTTCTACAATTTGTGGTGATTTTTACAAAACTGCCTATCACTATAGCATCAAAGTCGGACCATGTTGTGAAGATGAACATTTTCACCCTGGTTTGAGACCACCAAAAATTATAGGAACATTTATGGATACAGTAGACTCTTTTTCAAAATAATCAGAGTTTACGAATTCAATTTTCGACTTACGATGATTTTTCTATAAATATTCTAAAACAGTGACAGTTAAGGGTAAAACTGTCAAATACATGTTTACGAATTATTCACACCTTGTAACATGCTGAGCAAGGTGTGTATGATTTACACTTAGTATTTTAAATGTCATTTAATGGAAATACAAAGACATGTATAACAAGGTTTCATTCAAACACACAACACTTTTGATAAACTATAATAGGTATAGTTTGAGCACTTCGTTTGACAAAGAAAACAGTAACTCAATCGACATACAAAACAAGTATTTCATTACATACTACGTGAACTTATTAATAAATAAATTTGTAGGACATTCTCTTTCGGGGTACTCTTAAGTACCACAGTAAAGTCCTGTAATTATAATCAGAATCTCCTGGAGGGAGAGCGTGATAGTTGTGTATAGATCTATATTGGGTCTGACAAATCCGCACCTAAGCTGCTTGCAACAGCTAGACCGCCAGGTCTGGGGTGACAAGTGTCATAACATTCCGACGCCTGAAGAACGTCGAGTAGGAGGTCTTCGAGTTTAGTATGGTTATAACATCTCACATGGGAAATTAACAAAACACACAGTTCACGAGGATTTAAGGACTTTTATTTAAATATAAAACCACACACACATGAGTATGACGATTTACTTACATACACTAAATCTTGGTTAAGTTAAGACTATAACAACCCTTTATAAAATATTGGATTTTCTGGAAACAAACTTGTAACAAACAAAAAGGAACATCATTCATTTTCCATTCATAAATTTGCTTATGAACTCACCAGCTTTATGCTGATACTCTTTCAAAACAACTTGTATTCTCAGGTAATCAGTAAATCTGGTAACCACAAGATCTATGAAGTCTAGATGCTAAGGCATAAATTCTTTTGCTGTATTTAGCCATCATATGTAATTTATTTGGAAGTATATACTTCTGAAACGATGTAACCTTTTAAATTATATTTATGATGGTCGTGTTTACTTTCTTCACTATGGTTATGATACTGAGCATGACGTCCTCCGCCCCCGAACGTTTCCGCCGTTCTGGTTTGGGGGTGTGACAAAAGTTCACCTTGCTAGCTTCAGAGCACGCACATATTTTGAACACTGATTCGGTTTTCTCAAACCAGCGTGTTAGAGTAATGACACCTCCAGTGCCATCAAAGGATTTGGGCTTAGCATTCTAGAAATATTTATATGAACACTTCCTTGGGTGTCAAAGACTTTCTCCGTGATTATAGTTGTGGGCACCACTATCGGCTCCACTACTACCACTGGCGTTAATTTGCGTCATGGCAGCGGCCACGGCGGCGGTTACTGCTGCTTGGAAGACAGCATGATCATATTGTAGAGGTGGTGGCGGTGGTGGAATTGGTGGATTGTTGTTGAAACGCCAATTTGATTTTCGTGGCGACATCTTTTTCTATATGATTTAAAGAGGAAATAATGATATGTCCTCTATAGTAATTACGAGTCAGGTGATATTAAACAAGATATATCTTCATTCTAAACACATCATATCCTGACTTTCATAATGTTCATCGATTTACAATAGAAGTTTACTAATATAAGTAAACAATCGCAATTTCAGTTTACGGAATTTGTAGCAACACTTCTAAGGAATTTGTATAGTATAACTCATACTGGGTCCCCCTATTATCACGTAGTGCATACGAATTATATATAACTAAAACCAAATAGACCTTCAAATAAATGATTCTAATCTAAGTCCACAACCAAACAAGGAATAGTAAGTAAAGGTAAATCATCAGTTCTAAGTCTATACAATCTTAATTATACATAACTCTTGTATACACTTTGTAATTATAGATCTACCAGTATGAGTCCTTTGTTTTCACATGATTGATTCTAGTAAGAAAGACCTTATTGAATATTGTTGTTTCAATGTTATGGTGTTATAAAATACACCTATAGCATTTTAAAGTCATGTTTTGCTCTAGAGTTTTTTTGGTATAAAAGTCGGGTATGGTTTAGACTTTTTGCAACACCACTATCACTCCCAAACACATATTGGTCGTATCTCAAATAAATATAGTTGATCAGGCTATATTTATCCCATATATGATTACATAACTGTCTAGTTTTAACTGCAATGTCCAACATATAAATACTTTTGTGTAGTTCTCACTGTGATACTGTTTCTTGTATGTATGCATGTTAGTATATTTCTTATAAAATGCTTAGATTTTAAAATATACTTTTAGTCAGAGCATTTCAGCCCCATTGTATTTATGGTTGTATATCTTTTACGGAACGGCGGAAACGTTCGGGGGCTGAGGACGTCATGTACAATATCACAACAATTGTATAAAAGTAGTCAAAGTACAACAACCATTACATTGATAAAGTATAGTTTTACATTCGTGTTCAAATCAATGTATACTTGACACCAAAATACATAGCAAAAGTTAAAAGACATGAGTCAATGAAGCTCCGTCTTCTGAAAACATGTGGATACCTGTTTACTGATTTCCTGAGAATACAAGTAGTTTTGAAAAGAGTGTCAAAAATTAAGTTGGTGAGTTCATAAGCATGTTTGTAATTGAAATATGTCGTTTAGTCCTTGAAAATGTAAGTATGTTTTCCCAGAAAATCCTATATTTTCTGTTGTAATGTGTTGTACTCAAAACGTGTAAATGTTATTATACTCTGAAATGGCATAAAGTAGTTTTAAATTCATATAGAACCATGAAAAGTAACTTTTCTCTGTATTGGAATAGTATTCTGTATTTGTACTTGGATGAAAACTGTGTAATTGTAAATGTCTAGATTCACCAGCTGTATTTGTAAAATACTGTATTATAGTTTTATTATTTAATAAAACTATGTGAAATTGTTTACATATTCATACACTAATTGTATTCTTCAATAACTAATTATGAGTTATTATAACCATGCTTGATGACCTAAGATGGCATGAACACGACGTTCTTCAGGCATCGAAATCGGTACGACATTTGTCACCCCAGGCCTGCCCGCCTAACTGTAGCGAACAGTCAAGGTGCGAGATTGTCAGTCTCGTATAGATCTATACACAAGTGTCATGCTCTCCCTCCAGGAGATTCTGGTTATAATTTCAGGACTTGGTTGGTACTTAGATAAGTACGGGAAGTGTGTCTCACAAATGCTATATTAACGGTTACGTGTAGAATAATGAAAGGTTACTTTGTAATAGATAAACTGTAAGTATATCTCATAAACTATATTTATTATAGTTTATATGTTTGTTTTTCGTAAGTTATTCTGAATATGTAAAGTAGTATATATGATCCATAAACTATACCTATTTATAGTTTATATGTTTGTTTTCCGTATCGTAATCTGAACTTTGAAAAGCAACATGTAAGTTCCATAAACTATACCTATTATAGTTTATTTGTTTGTGTTTTACTGAAATGAAAACCTTTGTATTGTTAATAATTCGATAAGTTTAAATCGGAAAATCTGTGATACGGTTGTCCCATGAAATTCAATATTTATACCCGAATGGTACTAAAATAGTTTGCAAAAAGTATATTTTTGTTTAACAAGTTTAAAATGATTTTATGCTTATATAAATATAATATTTATATCATTATGATTAAATAGTCAGTCGAATAAATAATTATACCCCAAGCCCACAACAAAAGAAGGAAGAGGAAATGGAGTCAAATTATCAATTCTAAGCCTGTTGAACCCTAATTATATAATTTATATATATATATATATATATATATATATATATATATATATATATATATATATATATATATATATATATATATATATATATAATTTCAAGAACGGCAATGATTTATAAATATTGAAAGCATTTAGATATTAACACAAATTTTCTTGTGTTACAACTTGTATTCCCCCCCCCCCTAAAACAGTGAAAAATCATAAAAACGTAAGGGTATGAACTCAACTTGTGTGTGGGTTCCCGGTTGGTTACTATGTGGTCGTGAAAATTCTCGGGTTAGAACACGTGATTATAGTCGTATCCTAATAATATTATCACGTAATATAGAATAATAATTAGATAAATTAATAATTTTAAACACATAATCATGTGTGATTAAGATGATACAATTAATATATGTGTTGTATAATACAAGTTTTATGACTAAAACGTATGAAAATATTGAGGAAAAATGGATCAAAGCTTCTTGTGAAGAGTTTTGGTGAAGGAGTTGATTTTTGAGAGTAAATGTGTTTGATATGTTGAAAGAGAATGAGAGGAATTTGATTTACAGGGAGTGTAAAAGTGTAGGATGATATCGTGAGTTAACTTAAATAGGAAGTAAAATATAAGGCGGTTTACTTAGAAAAGTGTGTCAAATGGATCAAAATTAGACTCTTCGGCGGAGATCACCTTGATTTCGGTCAAGGTTTTCGGCCGAGAACTCTATCCGAGAAGAGATATTTCGGTGTAGAGAATACCCACCGAGGAGGGTTTGCGGACAATAGGATGGCGGCCAAGACGTTTGCAGTCCGAACATGTTTGCGATGCGAAGCAAGTGGGTCATGCGAGGGTTTTCGGTCCAAGGGGGGTATGTTCTCGGTTCTCGCATTTGCTTTATATTTTGGGATTAAATTCTTAATTTTTGCAAGCAATTTAATAAAAAGAAATTTCCATATATTAATTTATTAATTTAGCCTGAATAAATTGCAAATCAACAAATTTAACTTTTATTTAGCAACTTTGACTTTTGTTGACCTTGGTTGACTTTTGTTGACTTTTACAGATTTGAAAATAACGGGTTGTTACAAGTGATTGTATGTTGAGGAAGAGAGATGAGAAGAAGAATAGGATAAAAGATGAAGCCTATTATGTGGAGAGACTCGAAGAAGTAAGAGCAAAGACAAAAGGGATGTCTTTGGTCGACAAAGGAAGTTGTGATGAAGAAGGCACATATCAGATTTGGTCTTCTAAATCTGACGATGAAGAGATGCGTAATCCAACGCATGGTGCCATGTCTCCTGAGTTCGAAGAAGGAAGTGAGGGTGAAGAAAAGGTGACAGGAAAATGCTTCGTCACTACTGGTGAAGACAATTCTCCCATGACGTCTAAGGTACGTACTTTTCTCGAATCCTTTAATATTCCTTTTAGTTCTTATCATTCAATTTTATCTGAGTTTGACATAGATGTTACATATGTTAATAATTTAATTATCTCTGCTAGTAATAGTGCTGAAAGGTCCAAAAATTTATTGCTCGAAACTAAGCAAAATTTGGAATCGAAGAAGTCTAGAATCGACAAGTTAGAGTTGGAGCTTAAGAATGTTAATGGTGATAGAGAATATTTGAGTTTAGATGTACAAGTTTTGTTAAAACAACAAAATATATATTATAATTCTGCAAAACGACTTTATGCCAAATTAACTAAGTTGCACCATTCTTCATACATAAGAAAAGAACAACATAAGAAACTTTTTCCCCTTTTGACTATCGAAAGGGAGAAAATTGATGTGACTTCTTATGACAGTGAGAAAAAGATTTCTGAGTATGACAAAGTTCCGAATGATAGATATGCATATGGTCTTGTTAATATTGATGTATGTCTTGATGCAAATGATCTTGTGAATATAGTGAATAATACCTTGACCAAAAACGAACAAATGAAAATTTTGAAAAGAACTGAGACTTCGACCTCTGACTCACAAAACAATTTTGCTGATATTGAAGATAATTATGATAATATCAGTGAAATTGAGGAAGAAGAAGTTGTTGATTGTTTAAAGTTATCTGTCATTAATGTAACTTCGTTGGCTCAGGGTAGAGGAATTTGTGATGATCCATTGGTTAAAGTTAACACTGACCTACCTTCTACTTCGAAAGTTCATGACCCTAATCATGTGACTATCGAGGATAGTCAAACAAATAACAATGAAGATGATGAAAGTGTTTCAAAGGAACCAAATATTCCAAGGGTTGTTGTTGATTAGGTGTATGAGGAAACAGAGAAATTTGACAAAGTGATGAAGGAAAAAGGTCTTCATTATCTCGAGTTGAACTCTGTTTTATATCCAAACTTCAAATGCACAGATGATGTTGTTTTTCCAAATCAAGTGTTTGTTACCTCAGGAAATGGTGACAAAGTAAAACCGGAAATCAACAAAAATGTTGATGAAGATAACAAAGACACAACGAAAGAAGGATTTTTCTCAAATCAAAGCACTGTCGAAAACAATATTAACACAAACTCATCCTCTTTTCAAAGGCAAAAACCAAAAAGAGTTTGGGAGGTTAAGAAAGAACAAGGACATGATGATAAATTCTCAAATAAATTTGTTTCGCAAAATCAGACCTCAAAAGCTCAAATGTTTTATGATCAAATTCAAAAGATTTCAAAAGATGAAGGAATTTCGATGACTAAAGAAAGAAAAAAGGTTTGTTGGCAAACTTTTGAATCACTAAAGAAACAAAATGTTATGTTGTCAAAATCATCTGAAAAGTAAAAGACTAAACAAGTTAAGACTCTTTCCAATAATAAGTCTTTTGTTCAGAAGAAACCCACACAAAAACAAAAGGATCTTTCAAAAAGTCAATCCAACGTTCAAAAGCCAATTTAAAAAACAAATGTTCAAAAACCTAAAAATGGAAATTTTGTTCAAAACCAATCACAACGGAATTTTTTTCCTTATCAACAAAATACAAGGTTTTCTCAAAATAATTTTCATAGAAATGGTTTCACTCAAAATCAACAAAGATATTTTCCTCGAGAACAAACTCATAAAAGGTTTTCAACCACACAACAAGTTTTTAATCGAACAAACTTCGATTATAATAAACTTTTTCAAAATCGTTATCACCCATATGAAAAACCAACATTTTCAAACAGGAATTTCGAGAAGGTGAATGTCAATGGGAAACAAAACGAACCTTTAAAACCCTCTCTACCTGAGTTGATATCCTTCGTGATCTAGTAAAACCCTATGATTTCATCCGTGTATTCATCTCTTTTGGGTTAGATCTTCTAATCACCAAGAACACCAATAACACACACTAGTTCTTTGGGCCGTGAACACCCCTTCAAGCTTCCAAAACGTAAGTATCCTTTCCATATACTAGTTATCCATTAGAAACTCTTGAATTACAACCAAGAATAAACCATTTTAGCATGAACATCAAGAGTTTACGGCCGTAAACTCTCCCTTTGGCCGTAAACCCTTCTTAAGATCATGATGTTGGCCGTGAACCTTCTTAAGACCAAGATTAGGACCACAAACACTTCATAGATGCAAGTTAGGGCTGCAAACCTTTCATAAGATTAATTACTTTGGCCGTAAACACACCTTTGGCCGTAAACACACCTTTGGCCGTAAACACACCTTTAGCCGTAAACACTTAAGGTGTGGCCGTGAACTCCCTTAAATCAATCATATGTGATTGATACACTCCATTGTGAGTGATTCCTAGTTCCTAAGGATGTTTCCAATACATGATTAGTTGTTATATACACTAATTATATACATATATGTGTTATTATATTCTTAATAGGATCCGTTTGTGCTCGAGACTTCACTTGACACTTAGCATCTTATATCAATCTTACTTTCGAAGCACTCACTACAGGTGAGTTCATACCCCTAACTTATCTTTTAAATGATTTTAAATGCTTTTATGGGGGGGGGGAATACAAGTAGAAAACATTATAGTTATTGTATCAATCACATGTGATTAATAACTATCAAACAAGTGGATGTCTTATACTTCAAAACTATGTTATCAAACAAACTATTTCAAAACATTTTATAAACTGACATCAAGTCAGCTATAACCATTCAAATGGTTAAAACTCTTTTATATGTTAAACTCTTTATCATTTTACAAAACTCTTTTAAACTTATATATTGTCCAAATCATGTCTATATAGATATAGTTATATAAATAAGGTTGAAAGGGCTTAGGACTGATAACTCGCTTTATTTCCTGTTCCTTGTTTGGTTGTGACTTAGGGCATCGGTTGTTTGTCCGAGTGTCGTTTGAATCTTAGTTATATATTATGTATATGCATGTAGATATAAAAGTTCTTTTAATCAGTTCAATACCTTTGGGTAGCAAAGGTGTACAAACATGATCAGTCATTCAAACAACAATACTAGTAAACTATAATAGGTATAGTTTAGGAAGTTACTACTTACTATTTCTAAAACAATGAAACTTACAAGAGTCAGTTCATACATGAGTCAGTTCAAACATACTAATAACTAGAACAGAAGGAACATACTATACACTAAAACAAAAGGAACATACTATACACTAGAACAGAAGGAACATACTACACACTAGAACAGAAGGAACACACTAATACAATAACTAAGATAACATTAATGTGAGCCATTACTTCATGGCATGGCAATATACAACTGTGCCACGTTTTGTAACCAGAGTCTCCTGGAGGGAGAGCATGAGTTTGTGTATAGATCTATACGGGATTGACCATCTAACACCTTGTTGCTAGCTACAGTGGGACCTGCAGGTCTACGGGTGACGAATGTCATACCATTTCAACGTCTTTGATCGTCGTGTTTACTAGCCAATCAAGTATGGTTATAATCTCATCACATTTTACCTTAATTAAACAAACTGGTTTTAAGGTAGTTAATACTGATGGGTTTTGAGCATTCTAACACTCCTAAGGTGTACATGCACCCCTAGAAACCTTGGATCTATGTTTTCTCTAAGATACATGCAAATAATAAATTTCCAAGGTTTACATGCTAACTAGCATGGCATGGGGAACTTGAATCATAAAATGCTAGAAGAATTACATACCTTTTAGTGGTGGTTGATTCCTTGGAGTTTGAGAGCCTAACACCAATGATGTGGATGCCTCAAATGGAAGTCACAAATCACCACAAACTTTGGAAAACTGTGAGACTGTATGTGGACACTCTAGAATTCGGTTGCATCTTTTCTTACACACAACTAGTGCCAAATAAAGTGCCAAGGACTCCTTTATATAGTGTGGAGGATTAGGGTTACATTCCATGTAAACCCTAATACCCATGACTCTTCCTTTCCAAGGATCCATGGGTTAAAAGCTCCATGGACTATCCATGGAGTCCCATGCAATCCTAGCCCATTCCAAATGAGTATTAGCCCACACTGTATAAATACAAGAGCCCATATTTAATTAGTCACCTTTTTTATCACCAAATTATTTCTAAATTAATTTAAGATCAATACTAATTAAATAATTTGCTTTCATATTAATATATTATAACTTATAATATATTTATAAATCATAAGCATACAATTCTCAAAGGATTATCCATACAAATAGTTCGGGTGAAGTGCAACCCAAATGGACCATGCCGGGTCAGGTCAAGTATATACCAAATAAAGCTATGGAATTAGACACCTTATCCAACAGTCTCCCACTTGGATAAATCTAATAACTATATTTGCCTATACGACTTCAGGAACCAACCGGCAATCGTAGCTCTTAAAACTCTGTTGAACTATGAAGCGTCATTTCAGATAAGTGATCATATAATCCTTTGTTCTCAAGATATCAGCCAGAAAAATACATGGAACAACGTCATACTTATTGTCCAACAAATTGTTTCCCGATTTCCGATTTGTTTGACATAGAACTAAATTGAACACATCAATTAGGTTCTTACCGGGCCCGGTACATAGGTCAAAACAAAATCATCGAGGGGCACATATATCGCTTTTAATCCTCCGAGGACTAAAAGGAACAGATAAACTTCGACTCATATGCTTGTTCTACTACTTTTTGAATCATACACAAAGGCAAGTTTTATGACATCAAGTTATTGATGCGTTTTCGTGCAATCAATGCATAACCAACTCATAGGAAACAACTAATATCTCTAGGTTTGAACACTTATATGATATTACCGTCTCATGATCACTCGAGATAAATTCCATGAAGTGATACAAGTGAGCATGGGTTTAATCCAATACTCAGAACTTATGAGCACTCATGAATGTTGTAGCAACTCTTTACTATGTCCAACACCTTATACATGTACAAGCCCAATCCATGACAGTATTAATTCATACCTACTTCCGATGTATGACAGACTGAGGACAGTTTGAATAAAGTAATTATTATGGAAGTCAAAACATGCAAAATTAAAACAATAGTAAATAATTGACAAAAGACAGCAACACCTTACTCATAAATAAACAACAACTTTTATTCATCATCAAATGTCGATTACATTTTACAAGTTTCAGAAATGAGTATCTAATCTATAAAACAAATATCGTCCCTCAGCCCGATGCGCCTCGCATGCTGCAAATGCCTAACCCTAGTCAGTCCCTTCGTGAGGGGATCTGTAGGGTTCTCTTCTGACGATACCCTCTTTGCCATGAGGAGTCCTTATTTTATCTTGTGTCTTATTAAGTGGTATTTTCTGTCAATATGTCTGGATCTGCCATGATCTCTCGGTTCCTTGGCTAAGGCAACCGCACTATCGCTGTCACAGAAAATCTCCATAGGCTCCTTTATAGCTGGTACAACTCCAAGGTCTCCGATGAAGTTCCTCAGCCAAATCGCCTCCATCGCCGCCTCGTTTGCTGCTATGTACTCTGATTTGCAAGTTGAATCAGCCACTGTTTCCTGCTTGGAACTTTTCCAAGTAATTGCCCCTCCATTCATGGTAAAGACCCAGCCCGACTAAGAGCGGAAATTATCCCTATCAGTCTGAAAGCTAGCGTCACTATACCCCACTACTCTCAAGTCATCACTCCCACCAAGGGTAAGGACCCACTCCTTAGTCCATCGCAGGTACTTGAGAATGTTCTTTACCGCAGTCCAGTGAGCCTTGCCAGGATTCCCCAGATATCTGCTGACCATGCTCAAAGCAAAGGCCACATCAAGTCGAGTACAAGTCATAGCATACATGATCGAGCCGACAGCGGAAGCATATGGTAATCGACTCATCTCATCCATCTCAACCTCTGTACTCGGGCTCTAAGCCTTGCTCAGTTTGGCATTACGCTGGATCGGTAAGTCACCTTTCTTGGAATTTTGCATGTTGAACCTTTTGTACACTTTATCCACATAGGTGCTTTGACTAAGTCCAATTAGTCTTTTACTCCTTTCTCTCAATATCCTTATCCCTAGGATATAGGCAGCTTCCCCAAGGTCCTTCATAGCAAAACACTTCCGAAGCCAGGACTTAACCTCATGCAAGGTTGGTTTGTCATTTCCTATGAGTAGTATGTCATCCACATACAACACCAAAAAGCTAACTATACTCCCACTAGCTCTGACATATACACATGATTCATCTTCGCTTCTCGAAACACCAAACTCTTTGACTTTCTCATCAAAACAAAGATTCCAGCTACCAGATGCTTGTTTTAATCCATAAATGGATTTCTCAAGCTTTCACACTCTATTAGGGTACTTTGCATTGACAAAACCCTCTGGCTGACTCATGTAAGCATCCTCAACTAACTTTCCATTAAGGAAAGCGGTTTTGACATCCATCTACCATATTTCATAATCATGAAATGCAACAATGGCTAGCATAACCCTAATATACTTAATCTTCGCTACTGGGGAGAAGGTTTCATCATAATCAATACCCTGAGTTTCAGTGAAACCCTTCGCAACCAGTCGCGGCTTATAAGTGTGTACCTTTCCATCCATGTATGTCTTCTTCTTGAAGATCCACTTGCACCCGACTGTCTTACAGCCCGGTACATTGTCAACCAAGTTCCAAACTTGATTGTCATACATGGACTGAATCTTGCTGTCCATAGCCTCTTTTCATTTACCAGACTCGGGGCCTGCCATGGCTTCCCTATAGCTGTTAGGTTAATCAAAATTTACGAGTGTACTATCACTGATAAATGTATCACCTTCCGCAGTAATATGGAAATCATAGTAATGCTCAGGTGCATTCCTAACTCTAGTGGAGTGCCTAAGAGGTACAAACTTGTCAGTTGGATCAACAGGAGTTTCCTCATCAGGTTGATTGCTAGGGTTTGAGGTTCCTTCACCACTTGACTCTTGAATTTCTTCAAGGTCAATTTGCCTCCCACTGTTTCCTTGGCTTATGAACTCTCTCTAGCGAAAGACTCCTCTCCTTGCTACAAAGACCACATTATCACTGGGTCTGTAGAAGAGGTAACCAAAGGATTTATGTGGGTAGCCGATGAAAATACACCTCTCACTTCGAGGTTCGAGCTTATCGTGAGTCTCGCACCTCACTAAAGACTCGCAACCCCAAATCTTGATGTGATCTAGATTGGGAACTTTTCCAGTCCACATCTCGTGAGGTGTTTTGGCAACATTCTTTGTAGAGACTAGATTAAGGATATGGGCGACAGTCTCTAAGGCATACCCCCAAAATGAGATTGGTAGCGAAGCTCGACTCATGATGGAACGGACCATGTCCAACAAGGTCCGATTACGCCTCTCAGCCACACCATTAAGATGTGGTGTTATGGGAGGTGTCAATTGTGAGACAATCCTACATTCCTTAAGATAGTCAAGGGAATTTGTACTAAGATACTCACCACCTCGATCGGATCGAAGCATCTTAATGTTCCTGCCCAGCTGATTCTCCACTTCCTGTTTAAACTCTTTGAACTTTTCAAAGGTTTCTGACTTATGCTTGATTAATTAGACATATCCATATCTACTATAGTCATCAGTAAAAGTCACATAAAAGCGGTTAGCATCTCTTGTGGCGGTTCTAAAGGGTCCACACACATCAGTATGTACAAGATCCAACAAACCATCACCCCTAGCACAAGTACCAATGAAGGGTGACTTTGTCATTTTCCCAAGCAAACAATATTCACAACTATCATCCGACTTTAAGTCAAATGACTCCAAAACTCTATCTTTTTGTAGTTGGCCTATGCGTTTCTTGCCTACATGTCCAAGACGACAATGCCATAATGATGCCTTATCCAAGCTAGTGGAAGAATCAATACACAACACATTATTTCCAAGGTTATCTACAACCGACACAGTTTCATATACACCATCACAAGGTAATGCTTTAAAATACAGAACGTTATTAAAGAAAGCATTAATACCACCACATTCATTATCAAACGAAAAGGTAAACCCTTGTTCGTACAAACCATGAAAGAAAAATAATATTTCTTGCCATTTCAGACGAGGAACAACATTTATTCAAATCTAAAGTTAACCCACTACTTAGGAACAAAGAATAAACTTCAATCTTGGTGACAGGTGTACTTTCCTATTCCCCATGATCAAGTTTATCTTCCCATGCTCCACATTCTCACTTCTTATTAGTCCCTGCAAATCAGAACATATGTGAATACCACAACCTGTATCAAGGACCCAACAATTAGAATAAGGTGAGTTATTAGACAGTATAGTGTAAATACCTGGATGGTTGGGTTTCACTTTCCCATCCTTAACATCTTGCAAGTACTTTGGGCAGTTTCGCTTCCAGTGCGCGTTTTCATGGCAATAGAAGCATTCAGCCTCTTTATGGTTGGCAGAAGTAGTGACATAACCACTTTTGGTTCTACTTTCCCTTGGTAGCCTTCGAAGGGCTCTTCCTCTTCTTCCCTTTACCTTACCCAATAGCCAGAATAGGGGCAGCGGTAGGAGTAGCAGTAGTAACAACCGATTTACCTTTAAGACCTCTTTATGCGGTCTTCAAAAGTCCTTGAAGCTTGCTGAGTGTAACTTCCTCCTTGTTTATGTGGTAGGTCATTCGAAATTGATCATAACAAGAAGGTAAGAAGTGCAAAATGATATCAATCGCCAACTCCACGAATCTTTGCATTTTCTGCATGTGGCCCGTGATGGGTTCACCATCCTTCATTCGGGTTGTTATCATGGAGGAGATTATTTCATATCGCTGTTGACGAGCACTCTAATGGTATCTTTCCATCTGATCCTGGTGCATCTCAAAAGGATAAAAGTCCTCATAGGACTTTTAGAGCTCGGCTGACATAGTGGCCAACATGATACATGCCACTTTGGTAGCATCTCTCTCATGTGCCCTGAAGTCAGCGATCTCCTCGGGAGTAGCAGTAGACTCATCAAGATCCTTCAGGTCCTTGTCGAGGACATATTCCTTGTCGTCATAGCGAGTGACCATGCTTATGTTCCTAATCCAGTCATTGAAATTAGTCCCATCAAAGATGACTCTCCCACAAAGGTTAATGAGAGGGAAGGAGCTGGTAGGGTTTAAGCCAGAAGCAACATTATTGGAAGACATCTGAAAAGGAAGAAAGACAAGTTTAGATTAGATATAAAGATAGTCCTTAATAAGACACCCAAATGTAATAATAAGGCTAGGACCCAGCACAATATTTTATAACTTAGAAGAGGGATGCCATAATCCAAGCTATAAAGTATTTGAAGGTATGTGAATGACGATTCACCAATTTCCACCATGAAAAACGAAATAAATTATTAGGTTTTAATTGGTTTTGAAACTCCTAGATTATTTTGAGATTCATTGAACTTTTCAATGGCATGTTTCAATCTCGATTGTGCCCTTCATGTTTTGTGACTGGGATGCCGAGGATGACAAAACAAGGTGTGAATAACCATGCAAATTTACTTGGTACTCTTAATGTTTATCACCTAATCGATGTGCCGATTAACCACACGCGCTCCAACGATCTATGATAAACCTTAAGCCACCCTTTGCCAACCTTGTCAAATCCAAGTAAGTGTACTGGTTAACGACACACGCTCTACTAACGAGTTAAGCAAGGTGCAAAGTGTAATTTCATGGGTTAGCATAAAATTCACATTTTCCTAAAGTAACTAAGATTGGGAATTGATAAAACATTTAGTTACTTTATAATAATCATTATACTTTTAATGATAATTAAAGTCATTGTCCTACCCGTTCGGCTAACGACCCTTCACCAGTCAAGGAAGTGGTGGGTGAGAGTGGACACCCATTAAGCTGCCATTTTATAGGCAACAACCTTATACCCCCTTATAGATCGACTTCGTGAATGAGGCCTACTAACGGTAAAACGACTTGATCTTATATATATATATATATATATATATATATATATATATATATATATATATATATATATATATATATATATATATATATATATATATATATGTATATTATTAACTTATAGTATTATAAAGTATAATGGTTGAATTTTAAGTTTTAAAATTCTGCGGGTTCGAATTAAAGTTTTCTAAGGTCTATGAGACTTTACAAATTCCAAAACTTGAGGGCAAGTTTTGTAACTTTCAAAACTTTTCAACTTTCATAACTTATGAGTTATTAGTTTATTAAAATGAAGACTCTTCATTTTATGTAACCTATGTGTTCATTAATGGACTTTAAAAGAATGACTTTTGGTAATCCATAACTTGAGGACAAATTATGGATTCCATTTAAACACATAATGACCAAGAATTAACTAACAAACAATTTTGCAAATAATTCCTATGATCTTCTAAACTCATAAGTGTATGAATATTCATATCAACAATTTCAAGAATCAACAATAACACATACAAAACTTGAAATTTTGATAATAGCCATTGTAAATGGATTAGTATAACCATTACACCATCTAAAACAAGTTTTATAAGACCAAAACAGCTTAGGGTAATGTTTCTAGTCCATTTCCAGAAGCAAAACTCGAAAATCTGCATTCAGGGCCTCCTACTCGTCGTGTGCAAGAATCTACTTGACGAGTAGGATGAAATAACACATGGACTCGTCGAGTCCCCCCATGGACTCGGCGAGTTCACTCAGCAGAATGCAAAAATCTTGAGTTTTTCCAACAATTTGCATCAAGTATCAAGAAAACAAGTCTAGGCTCTGATACCACTGATGGGTTTTGAGCATTCTAACACTCCTAAGGTGTACATGCAACCCTAGAAACCTTGGATCTATTTGTTCTCTAAGATACATGCAAATAATAAATGTCCAAGGTTTACATCATAACTAGCATGGCATGGGGAACTTGAATCATAAAATGCTAGAAGAATTACATACCTTTTAGTGGTGGTTGATTCCTTGGAGTTTGAGAGCCTAGCACCAATGATGTGGATGCCTCAAATGGATGTCACAAATCACCACAAACTTTGGAAAACTATGAGAATGTATGTGCACACTCTCGAATTTGGCTACCTCTTTTCTCACACACAACTAGTGCCAAGGACTCCTTTATAGAGTGTGGAGGATTAGGGTTACATTCCATGTAAACCCTAATACCCATGACTCTTCCTTTCCAAGGATCCATGGGTTAAAAGCTCCATGGACTATCCATGGAGTCCCATGCAAGCCTAGCCCATTCCAAATGAGTATTAGCCCACACTGTATAAATACAAGAGCCCATATTTAATTAGTCACCTTTTTGATCACCAAATTAATTCTAAATTAATTTAAGATCAATACTAATTAAAAAATATGATTTCATATTAATATATTATAACTTATAATATATTAATAAATCATAAGCATACAATTCTCAAAGGATTATCCATACAAATAGTTCGGGTGAAGTGCAACCCAAATGGACCATGCCGGGTCGGGTCAAGTATATACCAAATAAAGTTATGGACTTAGACACCTTATCCAACAAGTACATCTGTACTTACTTTACACAATACTACTGTACATCTTTATTTCCCATTATGTGCTGATCTACACTTTCAAAATAACTTGTATTCTCAGGTCACCAGTAGACAGGTACCGATGACCAAGTTTTGAGAAGACGGAGCATGTTCAAGACTCGTCTTTTATTTTGATTCATATTTTCGTGTCTTTCGAACTATACACAAAACACACTTGTATTAAATTATATTATTAATGCAGTGGATGATGTTGTTGCTTGTTTTACTATTATGCATTGTTATGATACTGTACATGACGTCCTCCGCCCCCGAACGTTTCCGCCGTTCTGGTTTGGGGGTGTGACAAAGGAAGGAAAACTTACAAGATTATAAAAGTTTGGAAAATGCTGGTGTAGTGAAATTTTGAAACAATCACAAATGTCAAGTCAAAGGTTATGGGAAAGTCACAAATGGGAAGTTCACAGTGAAAAGAGTAGCATATGTCGAAGGTCTTCAACACAACTTGATAAGTATTTCACAACTTGTTATGGGCACTGGTAATCAGGTTGTCTTCGATGAAGAAGGAAGTGTGATTTCGAACAAAGAAACCAAAGAGGTTCTACTCACATCAAAGAGGAAAGGCGATATGTTTACACTTGACATCAACCTAATTTTTGGTGTTCCCTTGATCTGTTTACTTTCGAAAGCATCATCTGATATGAGTTGGCTATGGCATTGAAGACTTTCACACTTGAATTTCAAGAATCTGAATAAATTGGTGGTAAGTGATATTTTCACGGTTTACCTGTATTAAAATTTGATAATGATACTTTATGTGTAGCTTGCGAACAAGGGAAGCAACATAGATAAGGTCATCCAATCGTTATTGATTCGAAGATCATTGGACCTTTGGAACTTCTTCACATTGACCTTTGTGGACATTCCACTGTTGAAACTCTTAATAAGAAAATGTATATCTTGGTCATTATTGATGATTTTTCTCGGTTTACTTGGGTGTATTTTCTACGACTAAAATCAGAAACAGCTCAAGTAATAATCGATTTCACCAAGCACATTGAACTGAGTTTAAGGAAGAAGGTTCATAAGATCAAGAGTGATAACGGCTAAGAGTTGAAAGAAGGAACCGGTCATTATGCGAAGCAGCAAGGACCATGCTTACTTATGTGAATCTTCCACAATATCTTTGGGTTGAGGCAGTTTCGACGGCTTACTTTATAGAAAATCGATCGTTCATTCATCGTCGTTTTAACATCACCTGTAACATCCCAAAATTCAAGACCAAAAATTTCGTTTTTGATAGAGCAATTTAAAAAATAATTTATAGAAAACATCATCAAGTTATTTCATTCCGTAAAAGCCAAAGATAATAAGTCTCAAATCATGCCATACGTAGTAACAATGTCAATGTACAAATCCCAAGAATCTCATATGCAGAAATCGTGTGTGTGTGTGTGATGTGCGACTACCGTGCCGACTCCTTTCTCTTCAAGGAAGTAGTACCTAAAACCAAAACTGAAAACCGTAAGCACAAAGCTTAGTGAGTTACCCCATTATACCACATAATCATATATTTCCAGGCAGATCTGGGTGTCCGGCCTACGCTGTCAGTCATATATGGGTGCCGGACCTACACTGCCAGGCATATCTGGGTGCCCGACCTACACTCTGATTTATTTCAACCGGTTATGGGGACTATTTCACCCCTACCACTACCACATAATAAGATAACACAAACACATTATCATGAATATTTAGGTTCCCGACCTACCCTCCGGTGTATTTTAACCGGCTACGAGGACTATTTCACCCCTACCAGTACCACATAAATACATAGCATAACATAACATACTAGCACATAAGCATACATATAGTGTCATACCAGACAATTATCACAAAGCCAATCATCTTAACTATAATCACCTACTAGTGGGCCAATATTGGTGCCTTAGAGCCACTTCTACTGGAAGGTAACTCACCTCGTAAAGCTGAGTGTCGAATTTCACAGAAAGGAATCTCTAACAGGTACTCCGATGACTCACTGGCTATCATTATCATAACAACACTTAGTTAAAATCCGAAATACTTATTAAGGTAAAATGACCAAGGCCTAATTCCATCTTGTTTTACCCAGCCCACTAATGGCCTACTAAAGGCCTACTAATGGCCCAATTTTCCAAATTGGGCCCAACCCCCCCAAATGGGCCTTATTACAAGCCCAATAAATCCTTGACTGAAAATACATAATTTCAAGTGGCCTAATATGGACCAAAGGCCCAATACTCTAAATCTTAGTCCTAAGCCCAGAAACTATGCTCTACAATGGGCCATGGAGCCCAACTATCTAGGCCCAAACTTCTAAGGCCTAAAAGCCCAAGTTCACCACTCTGCATGCATACGCGCGACGTACCTAGCACATACGCCTAGCGTACGCTGGCCTTGACCAAAAGCGGGAAGTTGACTAATACGCGCGGCGTACCATTGTGTACGCCCAGTGTACTGGGCAGCTCCCTTAGGGCTCCATTTGTGACTTAATCCATTAAGTCTTCATATCCAGAATGTAGATCGAGGTCCTTTAGGACCTCTTAATCCATAAAGTCACAAAATTTATGCGCTTGCATGCATGGTTGGGGGTCAAAACTTGATTTTGGTCCTTAAACAAACTTTATGACCATCAAACACTTGCATGGTTGTGGCTTAACCATCATGTTCTGATTTTTATGACTCTAAGTGCTTCTAAGATCCCAAAAGGACAACTCTTATGGTCTGAAACTATCAAGATACAAGAAACCTCAACAATGGAGTCTAAAAGTGACCTAAAACACCCTAAAGTCAAATCTAAGCATGCAATGATCAAGTTTGAAGCTTGATACCTCAAATAAGTCAGAAATGGTGCTAATCTCCTGGATCTACAAGCTCTCTTTGAATCCTTTCTCCTTCTTCAAACTTTTTTCTCTTCCAAAACACCAAAACAAAACTAAGATGCTCTCAAATGGCTTCCAAATTAAAAGAGCACACAAATATGGGTTGTTGTTTTCGTGGTGGTTCACTAAAGGTGAGAGGGAGGCTGTAACAAAGGCATAAGGTCCTTTATATAGGGATCAAACCCTAAAATCTAGGGTTTTAGAACCTGCATGCTTACGTTGCGTGTACTCTTGGTACACTGGGCGTACGTGTATGGCTTCCGTTTTCTAATCTCTTGAGTATGTTGAGCGTACATCACAAGGTACGCTCCGCGTACGACGCTTCCTCAGCCCAATTACATGGGCCCAAAGGTCCAAGCCCAAAGCATTAACCTTATATAGATAAGAATAGTACCTTAAAAATCCAGGACGTTACAAATCTCCGCCACTAGAATTAGAATTCGTCCTCGAAGTCTGATGCTGCTGTCGGGAATAACTTGGGATAATGCTCTCTCATCTCGTCTTCCGGCTTCTACGTCCATTCCGAACCCTTACGATGCTTCCACTGCACCTTCACCAACTCTACTTCCTTGTTTCTAAGCTCCTTCGTCTTTCTGTCGAGAATGGCTACCAGTCGCTCGATGTAGTTCAGGCTGTCGTCGACCTGAATATCTTCTAGTGGCACCACCACAGACTCATCTACCAAGCACTTCCGCAGCTGGGAGACATGAAAGGTGTTGTGGATCTGACTAAGCTCGGCTAGCAGATCCAGTCGAAATGAAACTCGGCCCACCAAGGCCAATACCCTAAACGATCCAATGTACCTGGGGCCCAACTTGCCCCGCTTCCAGAACCGGATGACACCTTTCCAAGGTGACACCTTCAGGAGGACCATATCTCCTACCTCCAAGTCTGATTTTCGTCTGTCGGCGTAGCTTTTCTGCCGACTCTGGACCGTCTGGAGTCTACTCCAGACCTGCCGGATCCTCTCTGTCGTCTTGAGTACCACTTCGGTACTCCCCATGACCCTTTGTCCAACCTCACCCTAACATATCGGGGTTATGCACTTCTTTCCATATAACATCTCAAAGGGAGGACGGTCGATGCTCGCGTGGTAGCTATTATTGTAGGAAAACTCTGCCAAGGGGAGGTAGGTATCCCAACTACCACCAAAGTTTAGAACGCACTCCCGCAGCATGTCCTCTAGGTTCTGGATGGTCCGCTCAGTCTGACCATCCATTTGGGGGTGAAAAGTTGAGCTAAACTGCGGACGAGTACCCAACTCGTCATGAAATTTCTTCCAGATTCTGGAAGTAAATCGCACGTTTCGGTCAGAAATCACGGAAACTGGCACTCAGTATCGAGCTACTACCTCTCTAATGTAGATGTCAACCATCTTCTCGGCTGAAATGCTCTCCTAAATCGAAATGTAATGGGCACTCTTGGTCAACTGATCCACGATGACCCAAATCGAATCCACTCCCTGTGCGGTCGTAGGAAGCTTTGTGATGAAATCCATATTAATATCTTCCTATTTCTACATACGGATATCCAACGGCTGCATCTTGACGTGAGGTCTCTGGTGCTCGACCTTGACCTTCGTGCAGGTCAAGCACCTCTCAACATACCAGGCTACCTCCCGCTTCATGCAGGGCTACGAGTAATCAGGACGAAGATCTGTGTACATCTTCATTGCCCCGGGATGGATAGAAAAAGTGGATTTATGCCCCTGCTCCATCAAAACCTGGTGCACGCCTCCATGATACAAAACCCACACTCTCCGATGGAGTGTCAATAACACGCGGCTATCATAGTCGAAAGAGGAAACCTGACCTACAATACGCTCACTCTTCCGATGTTCCTCCTTCATAGCCTCCTGATGGGCCTCTCGGATCTGCTCCAAAACGGAGTCACTACCGTCATCCTCAAGCAAATATCTCTGATCGGGCTGCCTTGCGGCTAAGCGTATCACCCACAACATTGGCCTTCCCCGGTGATAAAGGATCTCACAGTCGTAATCCTTCACCACGTATAGCCACTGACGTTGCCTCATGTTCAGATTTGGTTGATCCATGAGGTACCTTAAACTCTTATGATCCGTGTAAATGGTACAACGGACCCCATAGAGGTAATGTCGCCAAAACTTATGGGCGAAGACAACCACCACCAACTCCAGATCGTGCGTCGGGTAGTTCGCCTTGTGAGACATCAACTGCCTCGAGGTGTAGGCGATAACGTGCCCCCTCTGCATCATAACTGCGCCCAACGCTGAAATGGACGCATCACACTACACTACAAATTCCTCCACGCCCTCTGGCAGGGCTAAGATCGGCACCTCACACAACCTCTGTCTCAACGTCTCGAACGCTGCCTGCTGCTCAAGCCCCCAACAAAATACAACGACCTTCTTCATCAGTCGGGTCAAGGGTACTGCTATCTTGGAGAAGTCCTGAATGAATCTCCAGTAATAGCCTTCTAACCCGAGGAAACTCTGAATCACGGATGGAGACTTCGGGACCTCCCATCTTATCACGGCCTCCACTTTCGCCGGGTAAACCAAAATCCCATTCTGGTTGACAAGGTGCCCCAGAAACTGCACCTCGTGTAACCAGAACTCGCACTTGGAGAAATTAGCGTACACGTTCTCCCTCCTTAGGGTATCCAACACCTCTCGTAAGTGCTCCTCGTGCTGCTCCTGCGTCTTTGAGTAAACCAAGATATCATCAATAAAGACGATCACATACCGATCCAACATCGGTCTGCATACGTGGTTAATGAGGTCCATGAATGCGGCAGAAGTATTGGTGAGCCCAAAGGGCATCACCACGAACTCGTAGTGGCCATAGCGAGTCCGGAAAGCAGTCTTTTGTGCATCCGCATCTCTGACTCGCATTTGGTGGTAGCCTGAACGCAAATTTATCTTGGAAAACCAAGATGCCCCCTGTAGCTGGTCGAAGAGATCATCAATCCTCGGGAGTGGGTAACAGTTCTTCACCGTTACCTTGTTCAACTCCAGGTAATACATACACATCTGATGCGACCCGTCCTTCTTCTTCACAAACAAGATCGAGGCTCCCCAAGGCGAACTGCTCGGTCTGATAAATCCCTTGTCTAACAGCTCCTGCAGCTATGTAGACAACTCATGTATCTCGGGAGGAGCCAATCGATATGGTGCCTTGGCTATCGAAGCCGTACCAGGGACTAGGTCGATCCTGAACTACACCTATCTCTCCGGAGGTATCCCAGGCAGCTCCTATGGAAATACGTCTGGGTACTCTTGCACCACAGACACATCACTCACAATCGCCTTACCCTCCTCCCGGGTATCCATAACATAGGCGAAGTAACCTGCGCAACCCTATTGAAGGTAGCGCCTAGCCCTCACTGCTGAACACAAAGATGGTCCTTGTTGCGGCCTCTTGCCCTAAATCACCAACTCTCCCCCACTTGGGATCCAGACACGCGCCAACTGTTGTGCACAGTCGATCACCGCCCCATTAGGGCTCATCCAATTCATGCCGATGATAACCTTGTTCCCACGCAACAAAATGGGAACCAAATCCACAAGGTAACATTCGTCATACATTCTCAAGACACAATCCTTGTAGACCTTCGATGCCCGGATTGACCGGTCGTCAGCAATCTCGACCTCTAAAGGACAATCCAACAAGCCTAAAGACTCAGAAAACCTCTTACTAAGATCAAGAGAGATGAATGATCAGGTAGCCCCCGAGTCGAATCACACCTGTATTGGGATACCGTTCACATGGAACGACCCTAAAGAAAACATATAAAACATAGAGCATGAATATCATATCCGACATGTAATAAGAGTTAGGGAGAAGAAAACATACCCGTAACCACATCCGGTGCGGCACGCGCCTCCTCGCTAGTCAACTGGAAGGCTCGGCTCCTCACTACAAGAACATTTTTCTTTCCCTGTCGGCCATCCGTGATCCGCAGGGTCGCTGGAGCTGGCGCCACCACTGGCGCTGCTGGTACCAATCTCGGACAGTTGGCCTTTTTATGGCCTCGCTGGTTGTAGTGAAAACATAACATGTCTTATGTTTGAATAGTAGGGATAGGGGTTATACAATCCTTGTTGAAGTGCCCCGTCTTGCCGCACTTATACCAGCCCGATCCCCCAGCTCTGCAAACTCCCTCGTGTGGCCTACCTGGTTTCCCACAGTGGCTCCAGCCCTGCGGGCCCTTCAACTTCGAGTCGAATCCCTTGGGTTTCTTCCCGAAACCCCAGTCGTATGCACATCCTCCGTCTTCCTCTTCTGAAGGTGCTCTATATCAATCTCCCTTTCCCTCGCAATCATGTCATCCAAATTCGGGCATGCCGAGTAGCTGACATGTTTCCTGATGTCAGCCCTCAACATATCCTGGTATCGGGTCTTCCTCATCTCCTCATCCCCCTGCGTAATGAGGCACCAATAAGCACTCTCCCTGAACTTGGCGGTAATCTCCACCTCCGACTCAATCGTCTGCCTCATATTCAAAAACTCTCTGGCCAACTGCTGCAGCTCCACAGCCGACACAAACTCAGCCCTAAACCTGGTAACAAAGTCCGACCAAATCATAGCCTCGATGGCTGGGGCTCCCAACAAATCACTGCCTGCCTCCCACCAGTCCCGAGCTCTGTCTCTCAAACAACCTGCATCATACTAGACCTTCGACCCCTTTGGCCAAAAGCTCGTCATATATGCAGACTCCATGTCTGCAATGCAACTCTTGGTCACAATGGGGTCCTTCACCCCGTGAAAGTCTGGCGCACCACATCCCCTGATGTCCTTGAAGGAGAGTGTGCGCGCCCCAGATTGGCTAGATGCCATGTCACTCCGAAATGCCCTGAGGCGATCCTCCATCGGCTTAATGATCCCTTCCTTGATCGACCCGAAAAGCACCGGGGTCACCTCAAGAATGCCTCTCGTAATCCCAGACGCAATAAACTCACGTAGTCCATCATCAACCGGTTCGGAACCTGAACCTGACCTGTCCCAGACCCTCAACCACCTTCTCCGTGACTTGTCACCACCATTCTGAAACAAAACACATAATCGTCAGCTCATACATAACCTCAAGAGGTTTCACACACTCTACAAGTTCCCTGGTTCTATCTCAGCCCTCCTTGACTCGAGTATGGATCCTATGCTTTCAGTAGTATCAGCCCATACTACCTTCCACATATATCCGTACTTTCCATAAGGACTGCCTTGACTTCACCAAGTCCCTTTCACTGCTACCGCTCGCTGCACTAATTCATCCTAGGCTTACCCTAGGGTAACTCTCCGTCCTACTCTCCTCCATCAGTTGCATAAGTAATCCCTGCTACCTTTACCTAACTAGCTTGCGAATACCATTACATATCGCTAAGACCAGATAATTCTTCGAATGAGAGGTCCTACCCTACCACGGTTGGACTCAAACAAGCGCTGCGATATAGGGCTATACCTAACATTATGAAATTATTTAGTCCTCGCAATATGTAACTTAACGTATTCATTTACTAATTAAATAAAGATAACTAGAACTCCTAAAAGCAGAAGGCAAACAGCATCCGGGCATAGGGTAACCAAACCAAGCATATCCTATTTAGGCCATCATATCACTAACTAATCAGCTCTAGCATTTAATTCATTAAGCACATATAGCAGGCACATAAGGCATCTCCCTAGATCCTTAGTCCTAATCTAGCATGCAGTTCTCATACACATACAGTAGGCATACAAGGCAGCCTTCCTAGATCCTCAACCCTAATCTAGCATGCAGTTCTCATAATCATATCATATATCATATCAAACATGTATGGGTATCTTGGGAAAAACTTACTTGAGCTCGGCCGATTGCACGCATCACACCTTGTTCTTTCTCAAAACTCTTTATTTTAATTTTTAGAAAAAATTATTTTCTTGTAAAAATCTTTCAAACCCTCGATTTGATTCCAGACACCCACGAAGGTGTGTTCGAATCCCTCAAACCAAGGCTCTGATACCAACTTGTAACACCCCAAAATTCAAGACCAAAAATTTCGTTTTTGATAGAGCAATTTATAAAACAATTTATAGAAAACATCATCAAGTTATTTCATTTCGTAAAAGCCAAAGATCATAAGTATCAAATCATGTCATAACGTAGTAACAATGTTAGAGTACAAATCCCAAGAATCTCATATGCGGAAATCGTGTATGTGTGATACGCTGCTACCGTGCCGGCTCCTTTCCCTTCGAGGAAGTAGTACCTGAAACCAAAACTGAAAATCGTAAGCACAAAGCTTAGTGAGTTTCCCTATTATACCACATAATCATATATTGCCAGGCATATCTGGGTGCCCCGCCTACCCTGTCAGGAATATCTGGGTGCCCGACCTACCCTGCCAGCATATCTGGGTGCCCGACCTACCCTCCAGTTTATTTCAACCGGTTACGGAGATTATTTCACCCTACCACTACCACATAATAAGATAACATAAACATACTGTCAGGCATATCTGGGTGCCCGACCTACCCTTTGGTGTATTTCAACCTGTTACATGGACTATTTCACCCCTTACCACTACCAAACAAATACATAGCATACTAGCACATAAGTATACAGATAGTGGCATGCCAGATAATTATCACAAAGACAATCATCTCAACTATAATCACCTAACTAGTGGGCGGCATTGGTGCCTTAGACCCACTTCTATTGGAAGGTAACTCACCTCGTAAAGCTGAGTGTCGAATTTCACGGAAAGGAATCTGTAACAGCTTCTCCGATGACACCGTGGCTATCATTATCATAGAGACACTTAGTCAAAATCCAAAATACTTCTTAGGGTAAATGAACATTTTACCCCTTGGTCTAATTTGGACCATACCCAGGGCCTAATTCCATCTTGTCTTACCCAACCCACTAATGGCCCAATTTTCCAAATTGCGCCCAACTCCCCAAATGGGCCTTATTATAAGTCCAATAAATCCTTGGCCGAAAATACATAATTTCAAGTGGCCAAATATGGCCCAAAGGCCCAATACTCTCAATCTCAGTCCTAAGCCTATAAACTATGCTCCATAGTCAGCCATAGGGCCCAACTATCCAGGCCCAAACTTCTAAGGCCCAAAAGCCCAAGTTCGCCACTCTGCATGCATACGCGTGACGTACCTAACACGTACGCCTAGCATACGTTGGCCTTGACCAAAAGTCGGAAGTTGACCCAGTACGCGTGACGTACCATGGTGTACGCCCAACATACTGGCCAGCTCCCTTGCGGCTCCATTTGTGACTTAATCCATTAAGTCTTCACGTCCATAATGTAGATCCAGGTCCTTTAAGACCTCCTAATCCATAAAGTTACAAGCTTTATGTTCTTGCATGCATGGTTCGGGGTGAAAACATGATTTTGGTTCTTAAACAAACTTTATGACCATCACACACTTGCATGGTTGTGGCTTAAACATCAAGGTCCGATTTTTATGACTCTAAGTGCTTCTGAGAGCCCAAAAGGACAACTCTTATGGTCTGAAACTATCAAGATACAAGAAACCTCAACATTGGAGTCCAAAAGTAACACAAAACACCCCAAAATCAAATCTCAGCATGCAATGATCAAGTTTGAAGCTTAATACCTCAAATGAGTCAGAAATGGTGCTAATCTCTTGGATCTACAAGCTCCCTTTGAATCCTTCCTCCTTCTTCAAAGTTCTTTCTCTTCCAAAACACCAAAACAACACTAAGATGCTCTCAAATGGCTTCCAAATCACAAGAAAACACAAATATAGGTTAGGGATTTCGTGCTGGCTGACTAAAGGTGAGAGGGAGGTTGGACCAAAGGCATAACTGTTAGGTTATGAGCATTCTAACACTCCTAAGTGTACATGCAACCCTAAATACCTTGGATCTATGTTTTCTCTATTATACATACAATTATGAACATCCAAGGTATTATCCTAATCTAGCATATAAAATAATAAATATAACAAGATAGAATACATACCTCTTTGATGTAGAATGTCTTCATGAAACTTGAGTGCCTAGTGCCGCAAGTGTGACACCTCAAATGGTTCACACAACACCAAATACACTTGGAATAACTTGAGAGAAACTTGAACACTCCTTGAAATCGTCTAGCCCTCACACTCACACATTAGTGCACGATTTCTTGAGCCATGGGATTCTTTTATATGGTGGCTATTAGGGTTACACCATGTAACTCATAACTTTACCCATTCCTTATGCTCCATGGATTTTAACCTCCATGGAGTATCCATGGGTCACCCCATGGACTTAGTCCAACATAAGGAATCTTGGATCACAAGCCCACATATATAAGAATGAATGATTTACATAATCAACCCATATATTTAATTAGTCTCCTTTTGATCACTTAATTAATTCCAAATTCATTCTTGATCAATACTAATTAAATAACCTTATTAATATATTAGAACTTATAATATATTAACCAACCTTAAGTGTTATTTCTCTCATTATAGTCTATCCAAATGCATGATGCCATGCAACCCAAATGGACCATGCCGGGTCGGGTCAAGTCTTACCAATTATAGTTATGGACTTAGACATTAATCCAACAGTCTCCCACTTGGAAAAGTCTAAAACTATTATTGCGTATGACTTCAGGAACCGATCAGCAATCGTAGCTCTCAAAAGCTTCTGTCGAACTCTGACCTTGTCGATGAACTCTGACCTTTATCAATGACTTGTCCATTAGATAAGGGATCATATATTCCCCCATTCTAGATATCATATGGACTGAGACATGGATTATCAATCATTCTCTCTGTCCATTTGTTGTTTCCCGATTTCTGATTCATGATGACTGACTGATTGAACAAATCAAATCAGTCCTGGCTTGGCCAAGCACTCACATGTATCATCTTTAAATCATCGAGGGGCCCACAGATATCGCTTTTATCCCGAAGGTAAAAGGAATGGATAAACTTCGACTCATATGACTTGTTCTACTACTTGTTGAATCATACACAAAGGCACGTTTTATAACATCGAGTTACCAATGCGTTTTCGTGCAATCAATGTATAAGCAACTCATAGTAACAACTCATATCTCTAGGTTTGAAGAATATAAGATATTATCGTCTCATGATCACTCGTGATAAAATCCATGAAGTGATTCAAATGAGCGTGGGTTGAATCCAATACTCAGAACTTATGAGCACTCATGAGTGTTGTAGCACCACTTTGTCCACCAAATTAGACCTCTACAAACCAACCCATGACAGTCTTGATTCAAATCTAATTCCAACATATGACCGACTGTGGATGGTTTGAATAACTTAATCATTCAGGAAGAACGACTTAGTTATTCTGGAAGTCAAAACATGCAAAGTGAAACACAAGAATAAATGAATCAAATATGGTATCAAACCCTATGAATATAAATAAACACTTTTATTTATCACCATACTGATTACTCATTATTCATTGTTTCTGTTTTATCAACTTTATACTTGAATTTAAAACAATAGTTGTCCCATGCTCCAAGCATGTACACTATGTTTTCTAAACACTAGTCATGCCATACACCAAGTATGCATACTATGTTTGTCTATGATCTTTACTTTGTAAAATAGATCAATTGAACATCACTCCAATGATCCTCTTTTCACAGTCCCAAATCCTTACTGCAAATGCAAGAATTCCAAATTCATGCCATTTAATGAAATCTGTTAGATTCTAAACTTATATGCATTGATCCTCTTAATGATTATGCACGAAGTCAGAAAGACTTGACAACAATCATTACAAAGCATTCCAAAGGAGATCAGCTCCTTGGAAACATCCTTCTTTCATTAAGTTTCCTAATCTTACACAGATTGAATAATTTCTAACTTTGAAACATTTCCATATTCCATTTTGACTATCACTTCTGAACAAGAGTTGCCTCCTTACAGATTATGTCAATATGGTCCTTCCAGAATTAACATTATACTTCCAACTGTCCTTGAGCAACCAATCTTTGGTAAACCTTAGATTGTCCTCGACAATTGCTTAATCATTTTAGTCATATCCAATTCTAGACCTTTTCCCTTCATAATGCCCCAGGCATTTGGAAAATTTTAGAAAGGATGAATATAGCACATGTAATCGATCCTATATCCGAAGCATATGGGACACGATTCATGATGTCTCACATAAAGACTAAACCAGTCTTTTGCTATAATATTTCCATTTCAATTTGCCAAGTTCTCAAAATTCAAATTATGAAAAGGGATGCCGTAATCATAATCGAATTTTAGAATGCAAATAATGGACCTATATATAGAATTTCCTTATGTTGAGCCATTCCAACATGAAATTCATATATATATATATATATATATATATATATATATATATATATATATATATATATATATATATATATATATCCTTGATTAAATACGATTAAAATCTCAATCTAAGCTTTTAGAATTGAAATGAAGTATAATTTCCTCTCCCTTAATTATAGCAAAACAACTTTTTCAACCCCTGCAACCTCACGAATTGAAACTTTTGTTTTCTATAATTAACATTGCTAACTTGCAACCTTTGTCATAATTATCATGCTCCCACTAACATGATGATTATTAGCATAACACTTATGCTCCCACTAGCTTTGACATGTACTCAGAAATCAGCTGACTTTCTTACCAAAGTTCAGATTTCTGATACTAGATTGATTTTATAAAACTTTATCAAAATCATACACCTCTCTTAGATAGCTCACATGTGTGTCTAAACAATTTTATAACTATGAAAAGGGATGCCGTAATCATAGTCTCAATTGTTTAGACCTTTGCCACTTCTTACAAGTCCATGTTAGTGTGCCGGTAAACCACACACGCTCCACTAACGACTTTGAGAATGCAAATATCATAATTGCTATCTAGCTAAAATCTACTTAGTGAAAGTGTTTCCTCACCATCATTTTCATGAATCGGAGAGAAACCTTATGACACTTAGATTTAATAGTGTATGTGTTCTTATCCATGTGAATTTGTCAAAACCATAATCACAAGACAAGGTTAGTAACAAATCCAAACTCATATTGATTAAACTTGTGCAATCTTAAATTCTTGCCATTTGGCAGCTCAGGTGCCGGCCATTGCTTCCAAGTAGTTGTGCAACCAATTGAGAACTCTCAGAACTCCTATGCAAAGCCAACTTGAATAGGCACAAAAATTTCAACACGATAGGTTATAAACCTCAAGTCGTGTGCTAGTGAAGGACTTTAGGTTTTATTCTTGATTAAGTCTTGAAACTTTCAAGAGCTTTAAGACTCCCACTATACTCTTGACATATAAGACTCCCTTGTCAAATATTCAACAGATAGTGCGGATTCTTTATCAAGACTAAGACTTTACACAATTGGCCTAAGTTGGTCTCTGTTTTATCCAAAACATCACAACTTACCAATTTCAAATGTACAAGAGTAGATAACCTTTTACTCCTACATTTGACTAGTGTTAACAAACCCTCTTTAAGATATGTCACTCAAGTTACAATCTTGGAGTATGACTCCAAGAATTGTTTTGGAACGAAGTATGACTCGTCTTTTTGATTTAACCATTTCAACAATTCATGACTCCTCTTCTTAGTCATAAGAATGCACTAAGATGACTTTAGAGGACCAATTGTGATATGGTATCTTAATCATTAAGATGATCATAAACATGATACTAAAGTACTCTCCCATCTTTTCAGATTTGAGAAACTTTTATCTTTCTGCCATACTTTGATTCTTCTTATTCATTCTGTCTCACATTGAAACTTCTCCAATGCTACAGACTTATACTTAAACTTATAAGTATAACCATATTTACTGAACTTAAGTAAATCATGACGAATAGTCTTCTTGATCTTTTGTGGTGGACTTTGACCAGTGCACAAGAATGTGTACTCGATCCCTTAGTCCTTTCCTTATTCACATAAGGAATTAGTCTTAATTCTCCAAGCTGAAAGTTCTCATTCATCATACTATACAACTTGCATGATTCCAAGTTTCGGTCCAATTGAACCTTGGGTGATGAGAATCTTTCCTTATTTGGTAATATTAGACACTACCACAACTGAAAGAATCAAATCCATTTTTCCAATATTGCTATCAATGGAATCTTATAAGCAACAACTTTTCACAAATGCCATTGTAAGGATACTTAAAATAAATAAAATCAAAACCTTTTTCTTTTATTTTAAAACTTTGCGGAAAAACTTATCCTTACAATCCATATGAAAACCTTGTTGTTATCTATTCCTAAGCAATATAAATATTATAACTCTTAAGTAATAGCCCAAAATTCTGATCACCGAACCATGCGATTGAAATCCATCTTCGCGATCAGAATCAGCATGTACTTAATAGAGTTAGACAATGGACTTTACCTGAAGTAGAGCCAAACTTATTGACTTTAACATCCTTAGGTAAATTTGGCAGCTTCGTAACCAATGCCCCTTCCTTTGGCAATAGTTACCTATGTACCCTTGATAATGGGACTATCTCAGACTTCGCCTCTCTCTTTACCATTGGGTCAACCGAGTTGACTATGGCCGATCCCTTTCCATTGGGAAGAGAGAGCTTTACTGGATATCCAATGTCATCATTGTCAATGTCCATAGCGTTTTAGGAAGTTGATCTTAGCAAATGGATAAGATCATTAAGGGTCTTGTCTTAGTCTGTTTCATAGGATTCCCAAAAGAACTCACTATGTGACTTAGAAAGTAGTTGACCCACCAACTTTCTCAAGACTTTGACACCCAACTCTCCCGGCTTGTCAATATGTGACTACATCTCCAAGATGTGATCACACCTAGACCTTGCCTTGCCAATAGGGCTTGAGTGACCTTAAACTTTTTAGGAACTTGTGGGTTAGGGAGAATAATTGGAGGAGGTGAAAGAAGTATGATATCCATGCGACATCATCTTCATTTAGGAAAGCTTGTTTCAAGAGATTTGGGAAGATCATAAATGTCTAGACCAGACATCTTTTTGGGAGATATTCAAGATAGTTGATTTAAAGTCCTTAATATGACACCCAATATGAAATATTAAGGCTAGGACCCAACAAACTATTTTATAACTTAGAAGAGGGATGCCGTAATCCAAGCTATAAAATATTTGAAGGTAGGTGAATGACGATTCACCAATTTCCACCATGAAAAATGAAATAATTTGTTAGGTTTTAATTGGATTTGAAAGTCCTAGATCTTTGAGATTCATTGAACTGTTCAAAGGCATGCTTCAATCTCGAGTGTGCCCTTCAGGTTTTGTGACTGGGATGCCGAGGATCACAAAACAAGGTGTGAATAACCATGCAAATATACTTGGTACCCTTAATATTTACCCCTTAATCAGTGTGCCGGTTAACCACACACGCTCCACCGATACTATGATAAATATTAAGTTACCCTTTGCCTACCTTGTTAAGTCCAGGTTAGTGTGTCGGTTAACCACACACGCTCCACTAACGACTTAAGCAAAGTGCAAAGTGTAATTTCATGGGTTAGCACCAAATTCACATTTTCCTAAGTAACTAAGATTGGGTATTAATAAGAGTTTAGTTACTTAGTATTTATCATTAATACTTTTAATGAAAGGAGAATTATAGTCCTTGTCCTACCCGTTCGGCTAACGACCCTCCACCAGTCAAGGAAGCGGTGGGTGAGAGTGGACACCCATTAAAATGCCATTTTATAGGCAGTAACCTTATACCCCCTTATAGACCGGCTTCGTGAATAAGGCCTACTAACGGTAAGACTGACTTTACTCTTATACATATATATAAATATTATTAACTTATAATATTATAAAGTATAAGGGTTGAATTTTTACTTTAAAAATTCTAAGGGCTAACTTGGAATTAAAGTATTCATAAGTGAAAACTTTTCAAATTCCAAAACTTGAGGGCAAGTTTTGAAACTATTCAAAACTAATTAATTCCATAACTTATGAGTTTAAAGTACTTTTAATTAAAAAAAAAAAAAACTCTTCAAGTTTCATAACTTGAGGACAAGTTATGGAAGACTTAAAACTAATTAATAAAAAAAATAACTTTTTTTTATTGTAACTTATGGAACTAATTACGGTTACACCTTTTTTTTTAATTTAATGAAGAGACTCTTGAACCTCCATAACTTCAGGACAAGTTATGGAGTCATAAAACCATTTAATTAGAACTAGACTCTTCATTTTGTAACCTTTGCCAACTTTTATGAGTTTTATGATTCTTAAATGTGACTTTTCATATAACTTGAGGACAAGTTACAAAAACACACTTTGGAATCAACTCTTTGATTAAAATGGATTGAAAACAACTATTTCACACAACTTTTCTATTAATCTAAGAACCTCATAAGAACAAGATAATTCAAATCATCAATCTTCAAGAAATTAGCATGATCATACAAACTAATACAAATCTTGAAATTATGACAATTATCTTAGAAATTGGATTAGCATGAACATTACCACATCAAAAACAAGTTTAGAAGTCCAAAAACATCTTAGGGTAATGTTCCTAGTCCAATTCCAGCCAAAACAATCGAATATATGCATCCAACTCGATTTTTCAGCTACTTTTGCAAGTATAACAAGAAAAAAACCAGGCTCTGATACCACTGTTGGGTTATGAGCATTCTAACACTCCTAAGTGTACATGCAACCCTAAATACCTTGGATCTATGTTTTCTCTATTATACATACAATTATGAACATCCAAGGTATTATCCTAATCTAGCATACAAAATAATAAATATAGCAAGATAGAATACATACCTCTTTGATGTAGAATGTCTTCATGAAGCATACATACCTCTTTGATGTAGAATGTCTTCATGAAGCTTAATTGCCTAGTGCCCCAAGTGTGACACCTCAAATGGTTCACACAACACCAAATACACTTGGAATAACTTGAGAGAAACTTGAACACTCCTTGAAATCGTCTAGCCCTCACACTCACACATTAGTGCACGATTTCTTGAGCCATGGGATTCTTTTATATGGTGGCTATTAGGGCTACACCATGTAAGTCATAACTTTACCCATTCCTTATGCTCCATGGATTTTAACCTCCATGGAGTATCCATGGGTCACCCCATGATCTTAGTCCAACATATGGAATCTTGGATTACAAGCCCACATATATAAGAATGAATGATTTACACAATCAACCCATATATTTAATTAGTCTCCTTTTGATCACTTAATTAATTCCAAATTAATTCTTGATCAATACTAATTAAATAACCTTATTAATATATTAGAACTTATAATATATTAACCAACCTTAAGTGTTATTTCTCTCATTATAGTCTATCCAAATGCATGATGCCATGCAACCCAAATGGACCATGCCGGGTCGGGTCAAGTCTTACCAATTATAGTTATGGACTTAGACATTAATCCAACAATAACGTCCTTTATATAGGGATCAAACCCTAAAATCTAGGGTTTTAGAACCTGCATGCATACGATGCGTGTACTCTTGGTACACTGGGCGTACATGTATCGCTTCCACGTTCTAATCTCTTGAGTACACTGAGCGTACATGGCAAGGTACGCTCCGCATACGATACATCCTCAGCCCAATTACAAGGGCCCAAAGGTCGAATCCAAAACCATCATCCTTATACAGATAATAATAGTATCTTAAAAATCCAGGACGTTACAACACTCCTTATGAAATCATTACCAATCGCAAACCAAATGTGAAATTTTTACATGTTTTTGGTTGTAGGTGCTTTATCATGAATCTTTAAGGTAACCTTTCGAAATTTCAGTCAAAGGCTGATTTAGGGTTATTCTTGGGATATTCGCACAATTTTGTTGCATATAGGGTGTTGAACAAGCGAACAAGGAAGATTGAAGAAACCTTTAATCTTACCTTTGATGATCACTATGTCAAAAAGATTGAAAAGTGCTTTGAACAAAAATCAATCATTAATGAAACTAATGATGAGTCTCAAATATTGAATTCTTTGGATTTTGATTATGATTTAATTTTTGGTGTTCCTGATAGGGCAATTGATGCAGAAAGACATGCAGATGATAATCATATTCCATAAGTATCAAATCATTCTGATGATTTGACACTTACTCAGGATGCAGCTGATTTAAATTCATCAACGAATTCTCCATTGCATAATGAAAGCCAGCCAGTGTTACCCAATGATCAAGTGGAAGGGGAGCACTTGAGTTCGACTAATGATGTTGAGGGGGAGCATACTTTCGAGGGGGAGCATAGTCAAATGAATGCATATGTCGAGGGGGAGCATCATAACATTGATCTAATTGTTGAGGGGGAACAAAATGGATATTTACCAAATCCTTCAGATATACAAACTAATGTATTTCATGATGTAAATATAATATGTCGAATGAGGTCAAGGTTCAGAATCGGACAAGATGTTCGAAGATACACCTTTGGATTTTGATCATGCATATCCATAATGGATAGATGCACTCAAAGTCATCCAAAAAACAAGTTCTTGGCGATCCTCAAGATGGAGTGTTGACAAGAGCTCAGCTTTGTGCAAGGAATGAGGTACTCAATGTGACTCAAGAATTTTGTATGTTCAATGTGTTTATTTTGAAAATTGAACCAAAGTCAGTAAAGATTGCCATGGAAGATCCTGATTGGATTATATCTATGCAATTCAATTTGGCTGAATTCAAAAGAAACAAGGTTTGGAGGCTTGTTCCGAAACCTCAAGACGTATCAGTTATTGGCTTAAAATGGATTTTCAAAAATAAAAATTATAAAGAAGGAAACATAGTGCGAAATAAACCTAGGATAGCTGGTAAAGGGTATTCACAACAAGAAGTTATAGATTATGAAGAAACCTTTTCCCCTGTCGCAAGACTCGAGGCTATTCGAATATTTTTAGCCTATGCAGCACACAAGGACTTTGATGTTTATCAAATGGATGTTAAGTGTGCATTTCTCAATGGTGTCTTGGAAGAAACGATGTATGTTGAACAACCTCCCGGATTCGTAAGTACACAATATCCTGATCATTGCTATATTTTAGATAAAGTTGTTTATGGTCTCAAACAAGCACCAAGGGCCTGGTATGCCACTCTTACTAATTTCTTAAAATCATTGAAATTTAAACAAGGATATGTTGATCCCACTCTCTTTCGAAAGAAAGTTGGGGATCATCTCACGCTTGTTCAAAGCAGAGAAGGAATTTTTACCAATCAAGAGAAGTGTTCTCGCAATCTGCTTGAGAAGTTTGGCATGATGAATAGTTTAAAACTCGGAGTACCTATGGTTGTTGGCAGATGTCTTGGTCCTTCGTTAGACAAGACTGTTCTCGATCTCACATTGTACAGGAGCATGGTTGGTTCGTTACTTTACTTAACTGCCAGTAGACCTGATATCATGTTTGTTGTGTACAATTGTGCTAGGTATCGGTCGAATCCCAGAGAACCTCATCTTACTACTGTCAAGAACATCTTTCGATATCTCAAAGGCACAGTTTCGTTGGGTTTGCGGTATCGTTCGAAAACAAGGTTTTTCATACATGCATTTTCCGATGCAGATCTTGGAGGTTGTCAACTCGATCGAAAAACCACAAGTGGTGGATGTCAACTTTTGGATGGGAAGCTTGTTAGCTAGCAATCAAAGAAACAAACTTGTGTTTCGATTTCCACAGCAGAAGCAGAATATGTTACTGCTGCAACTTGCACTTTTCAAATCATATGGATTCAAAGTCATCTCAGTGATAATGCAATCAACATGAAGAAAATTATGTTTTATTGTAATTCACATAGTGCTATTCGTATCTGCCATAATCCAGTGCAACATTCAAGAACCAAACACATTGCACTTCGCTATCACTTTATTAAAGACCATGTTGAGGATGGTAACATTGAATTTCATTTTGTAAGGACAACAAATCAACTTGCAAATATCTTTACCAAACTTTTGGATGAAAAGACTTTTCTCAAGATTTTGTCGGGCTTAGGAATGATTGATGTGAATGCTGCTCCAAATGGGACTTCGTCATAAAGTCATGTTGTGTCGACATATCGCTGAATGGTCCAGGTGTTGCTGTTCACAATTCAACATTCGACACGCTTTGTTTTTTATTTTCCTCTAACCGATTCCGATGTTACGCTTCACATCTCAAAGCACAACTGTTATGACGATGTCCCAACTCTATATGTGGTACATTACATTTCTATTTTCATGTATATTTTTCTTAATTTCTTTAGAATTTTAATTTTCAAAAATCCAAAAATACCAAAATAAATTCTCCTTTTGTTATTTCAAATTAGAATTCAAAAATACCAAAAAAAAATTTCTTATTTTTTTATTTCAAATCAAAATTTAAAAATACCAAAAAGATTTTCTTATTTTGTTATTTCAATTAAAAAATCAAAAATACCAAAAAGATTTTATTATTTTTGTTATTTTCATTTCAAAAAGAAAAAGCCAAAAATATTTTTCGTTTTTCTGTGTTGGATTAAGTTTTTTTTTTGTAGTTTATTTCAATGTCTCTTTGTGGCACTTGCATTTGCAGCTATAGGGAAAGGTATTGCTTCGATCCTATGCACTAGTTAGGTGTCCCTAAAAGCATGCTGCAGCATGTTGTCCCAAGCCTCCTAGACTCAATGTGTTTCGAAGCCTTAATGGATTTCTCATCACGAGGATTCTTTCTCAATTAGGCTATATTCACATTACTCAATGAGCTACCTTGCTCTTCTCATGTCGAGTTAAGAGTTTTCTGCTTGGTCCACATATAGCAGAGGTACATTTCGTTTCTTAAACCAATATTTTTCACCATAAAATTCTATCACAATCACACACTATGACATATACCCAAGAGATCTTTGGTTCGAACCAACCAAGATTTAGGTATGTAAAAAGTCAGTGTTTATGATCCTGATTCATGAGACTGTGATGATGGTGAAAACCAAAAATTTCTAAACCTTTAAGGAATTGACAGTGAACTTCATATTAAAGTTTTTAAACGAAACACTTGTACCACACTTCGATATTCAATATCATATTTCTTCTTTTTGAGTGGTCTTGATAAAATTTTCTCAACCCAAGACATTTTTGCACAACAACATCCATCACTTTATTTTCTTGAAATATGATTTCTGTCTGAATATCCTTTTGTATTTAAGTTACTTGAAAATTTTCAAAATACCACTTATCACTAACTACATTGGTCACACATGTAACTTTGTTTAAAATTTCTCACACTTATGTAAATTTGTGATATGTAACAAAATTCAGCCTACCTACAAAGCCTTGAAAAGATGCCCTTCGATACTCGTCTATGAGTATTCGATTGTAATTCACGGGAAACCAGACAAGCTGTTCGACATCTCTCTTGATGTAGAACGAAGTGATCTTTCCCTGGGATCTTATTGTTTTTATGTCGATTTTTCATTGACATCACAGAACTAATTTTTTTTATTCTTGATCTCATCTCAATCTTTGACACACTTGTGCACACACTGAAATCCTTGAGGTTATGAGTAATACCAACTAAGGCTGATGATTTCGAAAAGTCTGGGATATGACTTCGCTTCTCAACCAAAAAGAAAAAGAGCACATCCTCTATTCTGAAGGGTCACTGATGGTTCTTATCTTCTTGGGGCATGCAAAACGACTGATTGACATGACAATTTGGTTGCTTTACGGTTTTCATGGAAAAAGTTCTCATCACTTTTCAGACGTGCAGAACTTTACGGCTACATGACCAATTTTTAAGCCACCACTAGGCATGCATTTAATGCTTAACCGATTCAAATTCAAAATATAGGTTTACGTATAAAAGGGTTTGGGATCATCTTATTCCATCTTTACGCGATCATAATCAAGATTTTCCCCAATTCTCTTTCCTTTTATTCTCAAAGCTTCAAACCCTAACAATGGCGGCTATCAACATGAATGTTGATCCTTCTCAAAGAACATATGATGCAACTTCACAACCTCTGATGAAGATCCAGAGCACTAATTACCGAGTTCAACCTGATTTTCCCCAATTCTCTTTCCTTTTATTCTCAAAGCTTCAAACCCTAACAATGGCGGCTATCAACATGAATGTTGATCCTTCTCAAACAACATATGATACAACTTCACAACCTCTGATGAAGATCCAGAGCACTAATTACCGAGTTCAACCTGATTTTAGCAAGTACCCTGAGGAACTGAAGATGCTCATCGTTGCCTTGAATCACTCTGTCTTATCTACTACTATGCATGCATCCTTCTCTGTTCTGATGACATGGTTATCGCTTGCTGGTTCCACTTGTGTGTTTAACAAGACAACCAAGGTGGTTACTTTTCAACTGACCAATGAGAAGAAGTACAAATTGACCAAGAAGCAGTTTGCTCAAATCTTGAACATTCCTAATGTCGAACCTTTCTATGAGGTCACGAATGAACAGGTTGTTCATATCTTCAACGAGATGGGTCATCAACCACCTCTTACCATGATAAGTGATTTCAGGAAATCATCTCTACCTTGCATTTAGAATTTTCTTTTGAGAAAATTACACGAATGGTCCCTGTGGTTTGTGGTCACTTGCACGCTTGGTCCCTAGAAATATTTTTTAACTCGGACCGTCGCCGAAACTTTAATTTGTTACCCGCCCAGTCCCTCTCTTAACTTTTCCGTCTGTTTAGGTGTTAGTAACTCCCATACCGGGGGCATTGTTTTCCTTTCGCCATTGCAAGGCCTTTAAAACCCACCTCGTTCATTCTTTTTCTCAATATCTTCTTCTCACTTCTTCATTTCGTGTTCTTCTCCTGGGCTTGCGATCCAAACGAAGGGAAAAAGGTGCATGTTCCTACTTTCCGGCAGCACCATGCTACTGCTCAGGTATGTCTGTGAGTTGTAATTTTAAGAGACATAAAAGCAGTCGACGACAGATGTCCGCAGCCGGAGCTGCTCGAAGAAGAGAACCTTGAACTATGAAACGGAGCGGCAGTCTCTCATTCTGGGCGGCGTGTGTCCTGGCTTCTAGTGACAGTTTCCGGCAGACCATCAACCGACAGAGTAGCTCCCAATCGGAATCTGTCAGCTATAGATGTGCCTGTAAAATTACGATTACAAGGTTTCGCCATTTGAGTTCGAACTTCCGCTTCAACATTTTAGAAATTTCTATGACTAAATTGAAAAAGATTTTGTCCCTCTTTATATGATTGCAAATATTACGTATAAGAAAATCTTTATCCTGAATTTCTAACAATTTCGGTCTCAATTTTGACTTTAAAAGTCAACTGTACCTTGAGATATATATCTATTGCTCGATACATTCCGTCATCGATTGACCTTGCAAAATCAGTGACAGTAGCAACCAAAGATTGAAACTTTTCGAGCTTTAAGTTAATATCGGATGCCACCTCAGCAAGATAGCTGTCGATGAGATTAGCCACCATCGTCACGGGTGTAAGCTAGTGAATTCCTGATTAAATCATCATCATTGTCTTCTAAGCAACCCGAATCAGTAATTTCACTTCCATCTTGATCGTGATCTCGATCTGCAACCATGGAATGATCAAGCAACCCGACCAGTCTTTCCAAATTCTAAAGGCACAAAGGGCTACAATGACCATAAATAATGAAGGGGGTGGGCTTTAGAGGTCTTGCAATGGCGAAAGGACAAAAATTCCCCCGGTATGGGAGTTACTAACACCTAAACAGACGGAAAAGTTAAGAGATGGATTGGGCGGGTAACAAATTAAAGTTTCGGGGACGGTCCGAGTTAAAAAAACTTTCTAGGGACCAAGTGTGCAAGTAACCACAAACCATAGGGACCATTCGTGTAATTTTCTCTTTTCTTTTTCGTATCTTCCTTTGATGCTTGATATGTCGAACTATTGGGTTGGATAAAGCCAAACTTGAAATCTATGCAATGGTTGCTGGTCTGTACTATGATCTTCAAGTGGATTATGTAACACAATTGTGACAGAAGTTTGCAAACAACATTGCCAATACGAGTGAATGGGGTATCGTCTGCTCGTTATTGGAATCTGATAGTGAAGTATGTTTACGAAAAGGAAGGTATTATAGTTCATGAGGATGATCCTAAGGTTGAGTTTTTTGTATATCAGCATCCAAAGACTGTGGAGGATAATTCAGAAGTTTTTCCAACTATTGCAAGGATCCCTGATGCAATGCTTTGCAAAGTTGATCCTGGTAATCATGTTCATCTTGCCTATCTTCAAACAATCAATCTCTCGATTGAGACTGGTGTGTTATTGGCGAAGGGTGTTTCTGGTCCTTCTAAAATAACTAAGGGTTCAAAGAATGTTACACAAGCTAGTCCTTCGAATCCTGTTCCTTCTCCTAAGAAGGTTGTAAAACCGGTTTCTGTTCCCAATCCAAAGGAGGTTACTAAACCTGTTACTGAAGAAACTTCTCAACCAACCAAGGAGACTATGCCTTCGAAGTCTGGAGTTCTCAAAAAGTTGAAGAAAATGGCACATAGGCCTCTTCATTCACCTGAAAGGAAGCCTATTATCGAAACAGATCTTAAGCAATCCATTTCCTCTCCCAAAGAGACTTTTGCATCAGAGGTTAAGAAAATTCGCAAACCTCAGCTCAATCGCAAGGGGGTCCTTATTCAGGAAATTCCAGCTCCTGTTTCACCATCATCAAAGAAACAAAAAGCTCGAGATATGGTGAAGAAAATCACCAAAAAGTGCAAACAAGTGGAGGATAATTTGGATGAGGTAGTTCTTGAAACTGAATTTGAGGATAGTGGTAAGCCTCAATCACCACTTCGTTATGATGATATGGGCTTCGATTCATTCTAGAGGGACTCTCCAGTTAAGTCGACTTTTGAGGCGACTAGAAGTCTTGGTGGCAATGTGGAAACATATCATGTGGAGACAACCGCTAATCTAGATGATCCTTCTTATATATCCATTCCTGACCAGTCTAATACGGTCATACCATCCAAAGTTTCGCTTACTGAGTCCAATATAGAGGAGGTGCGAACTTCAGGCATCCCTGCAAACATATCTGATATGGACGCAAATGTCAATAAGGGTGATGGGGTGTCAACTTCTCAAGCCTAGGAAATTTCGGATACCATTGTTGTTTCATCTAACTTCGAAACATCTAGTATTGACACGTCTACTTCGCTACCACCATTTCATTCACTCATCTCCACAACATTACCTCGATCCACAACTTCACCCACTTTGCAAACATACTGGAGCAACCAATCACCTCTTTATTTCCTTCTCAATCTACTGTTTGACATAAATCTATTCCAGATGATACCACTAAAGAAGATGATGTCATGGTGTCTTTTGCTGAAGTACAGTTTGATCCAGAAGAGGAGAATATACCAGTTAACATGCTGATGTCTAGTAAGCAAATCAATATTCTCAACAGAATACTCAATTCCTTGTTACAACTTGAAGCAGATGCTGGAAGTCGAAATCATGTTTCTAGAATTAAAGTTTATGTGATGCTAAAGGCTCAGGAGATTCGATTGAAAAAAATTATAGATCAAGTGGATAAGAATAATGAGTTACGAGTGAAATATCAATCTGATTCATTTAATCATGAAGTTAAAGATTTGCGAGCTGTTGGTAGAGAAAGACATGTCTTGTTTGGTCAAGATGTCAAGAAAGTTGAAGAAGATGTTAATTTGAAGATTGAGGAAACTCACACCAATATGGCTACGGAGGTTCCACAACTTGATCACAATTATTCATCTCTCAACAAGAAGGTGGATATTATTGCTGATGATGTGACCAAGGAGGTTGATTTCTACAACTCTTTAATTTCCAAGATGGATTAGAACTCTGAGTCCGATGGTCAAAGCTTTGTGAATCTTGAAAAGCTTTTGGGGAATTTGAAAGAACTTGTTTTGAAGCTTAGTTCTTTACCACATTCTTCGATTTCATCAGATTCATTGTCTACAATGTTCTCATCATTGGAGGCTTCGATCAAAGCTGATTTAGCACCATTGATGAAGTTGATCAATCGCATGCCATTTGATGCCCCACATGTTCACACAAGGGTGCAAGGTGGAGAAAGGAAGGCAGATGTTGGCATGAGTTCGTCAAAATTTGCTGGGAGTGGATCATCGAAAGATGGAGATGATCCAAAAGTTGTTGGGAAAGTTATGTCAACCCAAATTCCCACTTCGTTACCAAAGGCCACTGTTCCAATAACATCTACAACAAGAACAACAAAAAGGCCCTTGACAAAAGGAGTTGTTATTGGTTCATCGACAGGTGGATCAGGTTCGAAACCACCTCCATTAACAGAAGAATTAAAAAGGAAAGGAAAGGGGGTCCTAAACGGACCAACAGCTGAAGAGAAGAAGAAGGACTTAGTAAAAGAAATGGAAAGGTAATGGAAAATACAAAGCATTCTTTGACAGAGACAAAATGATCCTCCTGGTGTAGAGAAGGGTGATCCAAGAAAGCCCTACTGTTATGAGACCATCGAAGCATCAGTCTTCAGTGGAGTGATGCATGAATTTGAAAAAGTTCCCAAGAAAATCTATGATACTGAGAAAACTTATTTTAATCAGTTGGACTTTCCTATCAACAAGATGATGTTCATGTCTGCAAGAGAAGAAGAGATCTGGTTATTGGTTAATATTGTCAGAGTTCTCAACATTTCCAAGGATGTCTTGTTCGAAGGGATGTTACAGAATTTTTGTTATTATGTTGTTCGAGATAACAACGATGCCTTCGACTTCTCGGTAGCAGACTTTCCATTGATGAATCCTAACGATATCATCAGTGTAGGAAAAATTTGGAAAGGAGTAGATGTTTCCAACCTAAAAATGAGAAACAAAGAATACTTCTTGATTGGGTTTGCTCACATGAAGTTGTACATTGACAATTACTTTGATTGTCTTGCACAAACTGATGTTGAATTGGCTTTGGCAGTTGAAAAACAAGTAAGAGTGCCCCAATCTATGTTGAAGGGTAAAGGATGTCTGAAAAGTTATGAAGATGGAGAGATTTGTATGAAGCCATTTGGAATTGTTTTATGGGGAAAAACAACAAAGGGAAAAACACTAAGTTCCTTTTTCAAGCTTGTGATGTGGAAAGATATACAAGTTCTCAGTATACGAATCTTCTGGTTCGTATGAATAGCTGCAAAAAGAACAACGATGGTGAGAAGGCAGAAATTCAAAAAACAATCAATTGGTATGCTGAGATAAGGAGGGTTATACATCAAGCGGCCCAGATGCTGATGACTTAGGATTCGACACTGCTTACAAAAGGGAAAGTGTTGGGGTTGAAATAGTTGTAAGGTGTCGAAGCGTCCTTTGTTCTGAATTAGTGTCGCAGTTGTCTTATATGTTTTGCATAAGCGTATTTGTATGTCGAAGCGTTAATTTTTAATCCCTTATGTATTTTTTGTATGCTTTTGTCATCCCTATAAATATATGATAGGTACTAGAGTTATAGTAATCCTTGGAGTCTTCGCTACTTGTACTCTATTTTTCTCTGTATCTTTCAAAAGCATAATCGAGCCAACCTGATCAAATTTACTCCGTGTGTTTATAATTCATTCAAAACTCTGATTTCGTTTCTTGTACTCGATTAATAACAACTATAGGGTTGGATTTGCTGAAACTGAAGAGTTCGCATCTGAAAAACCCTTTTAATGAAAGACGCAATCGTATTTTTCACCATTTGATCGTGCTTTTGATTGTGCTTCAAGAAATTTTCCAATTCTTAATGGAGCAATCCAAACCTCCTAACACTCCAGGAAATTTATTCACGTTTGCATGGTGAACATACAATTGTTATATTTCATTGTAAGTAGGTTTACTTAAATATCATGGACCGCACAACCTACGGACATATTCACAAAATTTGTGAAGACTATCTCAAGTAGTAAGCAAATACATTTATGAGATACTCATCCAATCCATTCGATGGGGTGTCGTAGTGTACCTTTATAAGATTCTGTAACATCCCAAAATACGAAGGTAAAAATTTCATTTTTAATACAATCAAAACACTCATTTATCCTTTATTTAAACATTTAGAAGTATTATAAAATAAAAACAGTTATCAGAGTTAATTCCAAAAATCACGAATTACGGAAAACACGGGTGTATGCGCTGCGATCAAGCCAGACCCATCCCTTTCGAACCGGAAGTACCTAAATCCATAAACCACAAATTGTAAGCACAAAGCTTAGTGAATTCCCCAAATCCCACATACCATACATAATAAAAGAGCCATACATATAAAACATACAATCAGAGGTGTTATGTGCCAACCATAGTCTTGCCATTATGCCACAAGCCTTATCATGGTCTTTCCTTGCTAGGACGGGGCCCAAAACCCTGGGTCTTATAGACAAGTTCCAGGAGCCACCTCTTGGTCTTCCATGCAAACATCACAAAGACAACAAGAATACAATCTACAACAATTTATCTACTTAACTGCTAGAGTTCAGACTCTGGTCTTGCATACAGATTGCTAGGAGCCACCTCCTGGAATTTCATACAAAAAGCCAAGGTCCACCCCCTGGAATTCCTATAATACATAAAACAAATGGGGCGATATTGGTGCCTTCGACCCATAGTACAGCGAGGAGACTCACCTCAAACAGTTGAACCCACAGATAAATCTCTGTTGCAACTCCGCTAAACTCCACGTACTACCAACACCAAATGATGACCAATCAATAATCGAGTACTGACTTAGACTTAAAGTCCAATTTAGGGTAAAAGACCATTTCACCCTTTTTTTTATCTTGGCCCAAGACCATGGCCCAATCCACAATACCAAAAGGCCATAATCCCTTAAATGACACCACAAGCCCAAAATACTCAATGGTCAACCCTGGTCAACTTTTGGTCAAAGGAAAAAGTCAAAGTTAAGGTCAAAAGTCCATGTTGATCCAACACGCCATGTTGCCCTGCAAACACGACATGTTTCTCCTTTATCCTCCTAAGCAGGAAAACCCCATCTAACACGCCGTGTTACCCCGCAAACACGTCGAGTTTTCCCAAGTTCCAACAGCTTAACACATTAAGCTGTCTTCTTCAATTCCAAGAGCTCCCAAGCTCAGATCTAAACTAAAATGAGACTTAGAAGGGTAAAGTTTCAACTTTACCCATTGGGACCACCAAAATGTCCAAAAACCCAAACCACAAAGCTTGATTATGCAAGGGCTTAACCAATAATCCCTTAATCCTTGAAGAAAAAGCCCCAAAACATAGATCTGACTTCCTTGAGCTGGAAACCACGTAAAGTTGCCAACTTTACGTTCATGCATGTCTAAATGAATCTCTTAGCTTAAAAGGAACTTAATAATTGACTTAATGCATGCATGACACCAAGAATCTCATAAAGCTTTCACCTTTATCCTCAAAGGGACCAAAACAAACTCAGATCTTGAATAATACGCCCTTAAAACGACTTCAATCTCTCATCAACCCAAAAAGGGACCAAAATCCTAACAAAGCACACTATGACGATATCTAAACATCTATATGTCAAGGTTTAAACTTGATACCTTAGAAAGCTTGCCCAAAAGGAGATAATTTTGGATCCAAAGCCAATCCACCAAGCAAGACATCTTTAAGATCTCCTCTTCATTCACAAACGCCAAAGATGAGCACCAAGAACTTCTTACTAGCTCAAGAACACCACCAAGAGATTTAGGGATCGATTATAGGGTTTTAGTGGAAATGGAGGCTGATAAGGAGACCAACCTTTGGGGCTTAAGGAGATTATATAGGATGCAATTTAGGGTTTCCTTCCCAGTTGCCAAAACGCCGTGTTTAGACACCAACACGCCTTGTTGGGCTTAATGAAAAACACGATGTCCTTAACCAGACACGTCATGTTGGTTCCTCCAACACGTCGTGTTCCAACCCCAAAATGGGATTCATTCCTTATAATTGCTCCTCAAGATTTCGGGTGTTAAAACTTTCCCCCACTTGAATTAGATTTTTGTCCTCGAAATCGTTCCTTACCATCCAGGCGTCCAGACAGCCTGAAAAATGCAACCACAGCCCCGAAAACACACGACCTTCCCAAGGCTACTGAACCCAACCATAACAGAACTCTCCAAACCTGAAGAAGACAAATCCATAATCCCATGCAGACAATCCGCCCTACCTTACCACAAACCTGAAATCTTGAATTTTCGAATTGGTCTAACCCCCTGACAGACCGCCCATACTGAATCACTAGCATAGTGAATCCTTATTGAATACCAGAGTAAAAAAAACACTTCCAACCCTGATTATTTTTATGCTTGTATTGGGAACAAAATCACTGACCATAAACATCAGCATAACACTTATACTTGACAGAAGGCTCAAATAATCCTTCGAGTAGAAGATTCATCCCTGCAACGGTTAGACTCAAACGAGAGTTGTGCAACATGGTCAAATCAATTACTCTGAGATTATTTAATCCAAAATGCAAGTGACTTAGCATTTTCCTTAATAGCAATCATCTCCACACACGAATACCAAATCACTAATATTGCCTAAATCATTGAACTGGCCTCTAGCTTCTTTCCAAAAGCAGCCGCGATCTCCCGGGTCCCAACTTGACTACCAACTAACTGAACTCCGAACTCCTGCCCAGTTACTGAGTCAAAAGACACACACACAGTCGTCGCACGTGACTTCCGAAAGAAAACCTCATCTGGCAATTATTGCCCAAACCATCTCGTCACCAAACCCAAAGCAAAATGAATGCTACATGACCAACTATAGTCTGATGTCATACCCGGTCTCCAACGACCTAACACTTCCTGATCCCAAGCATGTCGTGGCCCTCCCACAGCCTTGTGAACTGACCCACCCTGGTCTAAACCATCTGAAGAAATATGTGAATAATCAAAGATCTGCCACACCCTCACCGTTACACAGGGACCGATGAATGCTATGGGCCACCCTGTAGTCTTACAACACTCATACGCTAACTGCCAACTAGCGAATGCTACGGGCTACCCCGCAGTCTTACAACACTTCAACACTAACTACAAACCTAGTGGATGTTACAGGCCACCCTGCAGTCTTACAACACTCCCTATTTTTCCACGGCCACCGACCATGGCCTTACCACTCATCCATCAATCCGCCTACCTTCCCGACGGGAATGTGAAACTCATTCTACTTTCACGTTTTATTCCGCTCCCGGATACCTGAACGGTTATCCCCCACTTTGATTCGATTAGCTCTTACAACACAAGGTTTGAAGGTTTCCCAATCTATCGTACCCCCTCATGATCGAGTCACTGACAACTTCTAACCCATGCTAGTGTTACCTCATTAGCCAAACCCAAAGATTGCACAACCCTTGAAGACCAGATGAGCACTACCCGAAATCCCAACAAATCTGATAACTCTAGGTGCTCTCTATGATACAGTAACCAATTCTTGAACTCCTACACACTAATGACAAGACCAAAACTCTAGCAATATACCACTTCCCTTGGAATTCCCAGTGACCCGCCAAGCACAAAAGCTAAAACCACTGAAGCTTGGGGATATTGGAGAACTAATCATGCTGAACCTGACCATAGACCTTCCACACGATACCCCTAAATCGTTCTCGACTACGAACCAGAATAACACCCAGAACATACTGAAACCCGCTCAACAAGATACAACCCCTCCTGACCGACTAATGATTCACGGCATGCTAATGGCATATAACCACTCTTAATGAGACAATTCAATCAATAATAGAGATTAAACCAAATATAACACCTATCCACATCGATGGAAGATTCCAAAAAAATAAATACAAATAACAACCAAACAGAAAACAAAAGATACATACATACAATATCATCTGCCGGAGTCCTGTCTTCCCCTGTCTGACACTTCAATGTCCGGCTCCTCTCTGCTGGCGCTTCTGCCCTACCCTAACGACCATCATAGATCCTCAATGTAACTGGAGCAGGTGCACCCACTGCTGCTCCCCTCATCATCAGATAGTCGGCCTTCTTGTGGCCTACTTGGTTGTAGTGAAAACATAACGGGCTTTTCCCCTGAGGGCAATCCCTACTGACATGACCAACACTACCACACTTGTTGCAGCCCATACCCCTGGAACGAGAAACTCCATCGTGTAGTTTCCCGCACGTGATGCATCAGTTTGAGGAAGTGAGTACTGGGTGGGTTCGGGAACCTAGGAAAACCTAGGACATGTTTCAGTGGGCTAGTAGTACGGTTAGTGAGACTTGTGTGCATCAGTTTGAGGAAGTGAGTTAGAGGATTCAGGAGGATTGCTGAGGAAATTATGGATATGTGTGGAAGGTAGTATTGGGCCCGTACTACTAAAAGCACAGGATCCATACTCGAATCGGTGAGAGTCTTGGAGAATCTGAGAAGCTTCGAGGAGGAGAATCCTTGAGTATGTTTTGACCAGTGGTTTTGTGGTTTTTCAGTTTGGAGATGACCACTCGGGGAGGTGGTGTTGGTTCGGGTTCCGACTCAGGTGCAGGTGCTGAGTCAATTAGCGAGCAGACGTGGGAGTCGTCGGAGATAACCTACAGTATTTTGGAACAGACCCCTATACTCTTTGGTTCAGTCAAGGAGGGGATTTTGGAGGTATTGGATAGTCATCTCAGGGCCTTTCAGGCCGAGATTGTGGCAGGGCAGTTGGAGGCGCACCTGGAGTCCGAAGTTTGTGGATCTCGGGGATCCTATTGTAGGCTCGATTCATTTGGGATCGGAGGTGGGTTATGCACCTTTTTTTTCAGGAGAGGCTACCACATGATTGGGTCACTGTGGAGGTTTCGCGAGCCCTATGCGAGCAGTTACCCAATATCATTGGGTGTGTCACTGATAGATTGATCGCTAAGTTCCATGATAATATCGTGGCTGTTCAAGCGATTGATGGGGCACCCGGGGTAACTCAAGAGAAGAAGATTGGTTTGAATGGAAAGCTGGGGAAAAGGAAATGGGAACATGTTCCGGGTCAACGAACTGAGCAGTTGGGTGCGACTGCAGCGAGTGTGAGAGACCCGAGGGGTCGTGGCGGTTGCACGAAGGATAAAAGGGTACAAAAGGATGTTGGCAATAGGTCTCAGTACGGCAGGTGCGGTTGGAAGGGTTACCTCCACCGAGAATGCACATTCGAAGTAGAGTTGTGCCATTGTTGTCATTAGCGTGCTTATTTTAGGGCAAATTTCCCCTGCATAATGGTTAGGGCTGCTCAGGATTCATCACAGGTACTTCCGCAGGAAGTCAAGATCGAGCTGCAATAGATCCCTGGTATGTAAATTTGAACTCCCATTTCTGTAATGATAGTATTGTGTAAGTACTCTTGATTAGTAATTGCATCTGCTTTGGATTCTCATTGAGTTTTGAGCAAGTTTATCTATGGGTTCAGCTCTCTCCGTATGTTTGGATTATATTTTCAAGAAATGTCATATGCCAATTGCATAGCGTGAATTATAAGTAATTAGTGAAAGGTTGTTCCATTTTTGTTGGTTCAGTATGTTCCGTGTTCTCTCAGTTCGTAGTAGAGTTCGTTCAGGGGTATTATGTTGAAGGTCTGGGATTAGCTTCATCAGGGCTAGTCCCCCTGTATCAATGGGGCATAGAGGTTTCATCATCTGTTCTGGTACGATCAGTGGTGGCCTATGCAAGGACTTATGGGTTCTAGCACTACCATCGCTAGGAGAGGAGGGATAGTAGAAGGATACGGGTGTAGTCGCATGGGTTGTTTGACCATTGGATGTTCCAATGGAATTCTGTTTTTCGCATGGGTCGTGTTTGATTAGAGTTCAGTCGTTCTGCAAGGATTCGTCGGCCAGGGTAAAGGTTAAGGTTTCTAGTCGCCGGTATGGGAACTTAAGGAGCTGGTATAGAAGCACGACAGGTGGATTGAGGTATCGGACTAGACCCGAATTCAAGAGTACTCCTCAAGATTTCAAAGGATAGACGATCTTAGGTTTTGACTGGTAATTGATCGCTAGCATTGGTGAGCACAGGGTTGTCAATAGTGGACTATTTGAAAGCAAGAAGGATTGGGAATCCTCCAATTCTCACGTGCCATGAAGACTTAGTCAAATCGAAGTGGGGGAGAATCGACCAGGTACTTAGGAGTAGAAATAGGTGTGAAACTAGGATAAGTTTCGCATCCCATTCAGGGAGGAAGGCGGTCGAGTGACCGTATAGGCTGAGGATTGTGTGAGTTGAGAGTTCGGAAAACATTCCAATATTTGGTACGCGCTTTTCTTGGCATCAGATAACAGGTTTTGGGGACCAGGTTAGAGCTCCAGTAAGTAGTCAAGTTCAGTTTAGTGTTAGGTCGAGTGCGTGTTCGACCCAATATGGAAAGTGTTGTAAGACTGCGGGGGTAGCCGTAGCATTCACTAGTGGTCAGATAGTATGGAAAGTATTGTAAGACTGCGGGGGTAGCCGTAGTATTCACTAGCAGTCAGAAAGTATGAAAGTGTTGTAAGACTGCGGGGGTAGCCGTAGCATTCACTAGCAGTCAGGTAGTGTGGGAAGTGTTGTAAGTCTGTGGGTGTAGCCGTAGCATTCCCAAGGTTGGCATATAGTGCTAGAGTGTTGTGAGACTATGGGTGTAGCCGTAGCATTCACTAGGTTGGTAGATAGCATGAGTGTGTTTTTAGAACGCGGAAGGAATAGTAGTACCCACCAGTTCGGGTGCAGCAGTGTCACACCCCCAAACCGCAACGGCAGAAACATTCAGGGGTTGAGGACGTCATGTACAGTATCACAATAAATGTAAAATAGTAACCAAAGCAACAACAACATTGTATTAATAACATAGTATTTACATTGTGTTCAAAACATTACTAGCTTAACATTAAGATTATAACAAAAGATAACAAGTAGGTGCTACTATGCTCCGTCTTTGCATCACCTAAGAGAGTACCTGTCTACTAACTTTCCTGAGAATACAAGTGGTTTGAAAAGAGCGTCAACAATTAAGTTGGTGAGTTCATAAGGATGTTTGTAACTGAAATCTGATATTTGTTCTTTGTAGGTGTAAGTATGTTTTCCCAGAAGATCCTATATTTTTTGTTGTAAAATATTGTACTCAAATTATATAAATGTTTTTGTACTCTGAGATAGTAAAATGTAGTTTTTAGATAACATAAAACTATGAAAAGTATGTTTTCTTTATACCAGAATAGTGTTCCGTACTTGTGTTTGTATGAAAATCGTGTAATTGTAAATATCTGATCTTACCAACTATACTTGTAAAATACTGTATTATAGTTTTATCATTTAATAAAACGATGTGAAGTTGTTTACTTATTCTAATACTAATCGTATTGTTCAACACCAAATTGTGAGTTATCATAACCATGCTTGATGACATCGGAATGCCTGAACACGACGTTCTTCAGGCGTCGTAATTGGTACGACATTTGACACCTCAGGCCTGCTGCCTAGCTGTTGCATGCAGCTCAGGTGCGGGATTGTCAGTCTCATATAAATGTATATACAAGTGTCACGCTCTCCCTCCAGGAGACTCTGGTTATAATTTCAGGACTGGGATTGAAGTATGTCTCACAAAGCTATATCGACGAAATTCATTTTGAAATGAATAAATTGTATATATGTCTCATAAACTATACCTATCATAGTTTATATCTTTGTTTCTGTATTGCAAGCTGAATTTGTAAAATAGTACGTTTGTTTCATAAACTAGACCTATTGTAGTTTATATGTTGTTTTTAAATGAAATGTCGAACTAGTAAAGTAGTATGTTTATCCTAGTAAAACGACAGTTGAAGATTATTTTAATAGTTTTGTTATTAACACAAGATTTCCTTGTGTTTTACTTGTATTCCCCCCTCTTAAAATATAAAAATATAGTGAAAACGTAGGGGTATAAACTCAATTGATAAAGGTGGTGATTTGGACAGCACTTCGCTTCTAGAAATGATTTTTCTTGAGGACACCGGGAGTTTTTTTATTGAAAACTGGGCTTTGCGAGAGCCGAGTTTCAAACCGAAAAGACTCTTTTATCCGGGACTTCGGGTGCTTCGGGGCTTTCTTCGGGTGTTAGGGATGTTCTCGGGGCTTCGGGGGTTGTAGGAAGGCTTAAGAGGGTAAAAAGTGTGAAATGTGTGAAAAAGTGTGAAAAAGTAGTAAAAACCGGGAGATTTCGCACCCCTTATATTGGTCCGAAATCTCGCATTCGTAGAGGGCACGCGTCGGACCCTCGCTGGTGAGATGAGGCTCGGTTCGGATACGCCACGGATGGGACATGCGTCGGATTCCGGAGGAAGGATCGCTTCGGACGCGCCACTGGTCGGACGCGCATTGGATTTTCGGAGGTGTTTCACTTCGGACACCCCACGGCTTGTAAAACGCGTCGGACATGCGACGGTACTACGTGGCCGAATTTGAGCCTAGCACATGCGAAGGTTCTCGGATTTTGTGCCCGAAATTTAAAAAATTCATAACTTTTGTATACAAGCTCCGTTTTCAACGTTGTTTATATCCACGCGTAGGTGAGACCGTAATCTACGACTTTCGTTTAGACTCCGTCGGCTAATTTTGATTTTACTTTTAATATTATATTTTTAACAGGCCGGGACAGGAAAATCCGTTAAAAATTCATAACTTCTTCATCTGACGTCCATTTTCGTCTGTCTTTTTACCGTTGAACTACTATTGACGAGATCTTCGATTCTCGTTTAGGTTGTGTCGGCTAAAAATCGTTCGATCTTTAATTCGAATTTTGGGCTGTGTACTCTATGTCGATTCTTAGAAAAATCATAACTTCTTCATACGAAGTCAGATTAGTCGTTCTTTTTATCCACACTCTCGTTTTAACGTATAATACAACTTTCATTTAGATACGTAAGGCTAAAAATCATTTTATTATAAACTCACTTTTTACGCTACACAACGTTTGGTCTGTTTTGTTATGGATCTTCGATAGGTCATAACTTCTCCGTTATAACTCGAATTTCGGTGTTCTTTATATTTTCGGAATCCTTGTTACGATCTCTACCACTTTATTCATCCCAATCAAGTTTATTTAACATTTTATTTTTTATTGTTATTTTCATCTAAATTATTTTATATTTTTATTATTTCAAAACAAGCTACAATGATTGACCAAGACTATGAATTTACAAGTATATAGGTGAAATTTAGACCTTGATTGATCTAGAATTTTTCCAGTTGTGACATCATCCCCCCATTAGAGGGAATTTCGTCCCAAAATTAGTTCTAAAGTGAACACTCATAAACTAAGGAAAAGATATGAGTACTTTTGTTTCATCTGGTCTTCTCGTTCCCAGGTGAATTTAGTTTCTCGTTTGGCGTTCTAGCGGACCTTCACTATTAGTATATGACTTTGTTTCATTTAATCTGATTGTTTATATAAGGATGGTAAGCTGTATTTAAGACGGGGAAGGGTGTGGGTTTGATTTACTTGGCTACGTTTACTTGAATAGTAGCGTGTCCACTCGTAGTCTTGGGCAGCTTTGTCCTGAAGTTCATGGTAGGACTCATACCTGGTTCATCTATTATCACCTTGTGTATACGAGTCATATAAACACCTAGTAGTGATAGGTTAGTCGCATGGGTCCCTAGTCTCTATCTTTGAACTTGACTTGTTGTACGAGCGGTATTCCCGTGAGGTTTGCGGGGAATACTTCGGGAAGGTTACGGACTTCTGGGATATTCTCAGTGTTTTTTTCTTCAAGTTTCTTGTCTATGGAGTGAGTCAGGAAGGCGTGATACCTCTCGTATGGGTACTTCTGAGTTTTGAAGCAGAAGATGATATGGTAAGGACCAAGCCAATCCATGTCGTATAGGTACTTCTGAGTTTTTGTCGAGTTTGTCGTTATAGATTTGAGAAGATTTTGTTAGACGGTCGGTTATAGCAAAGGTTCTTTTCGTAGCAGAGGAAATTGATATGGTAAGGACCAAGCCAATCCATGTCGAATAACAACGTCGGAATTTCTTATGGTAATAGGTGTTAAGTCGATTTTGGAATGAGTGATTGTTTGGAGCGATTGTGTATTCTATGTATATGTCTTTAGTGCTTTCTGTTTTATCCTTGATATCACTAATGTGAATATTTGTACCACATTTAGAGAGTATAGGTAGTAAGAGTGCTCCGAAAATTAGTGATGAAATCTCGTAATATGATCCCTACCAAGTCCCTCTATAATCGCTTAATGTATACAAATCGTATATAGTTAAGATTGAGAAGACAGTCGACTGACTAACTCTGCCCTAAATCCACAATCAAACAAGAAACATGAAATAAGGCAGAATCACTCAGTCTAAGCCTGCAGAATCTTCACTATGTATGACCCTAACGTATGCACTAGGCCATCATAGTTCACTTGTCAGGATCCTTAGTTTTTATATGAATGATGTGTTTCAGTTGAATGAAAAAAAAATTAAAAATTTTAAAATTATCAAAAACTTTTGTGAAAATTCGATGTTTAATTATTGTTATTTGGAAAAACGTACCAAAAATCCCAGTAGGTTCCTCGTTGTTCCTTTATGTCTTATTTGTTAAACTCCTCCTGCTTCTTTGCCATTCCTCTCTGTTGGACAATCTCTCTTGAAATGTCCCATTGCACCACATGTATGGCACACTAGTTTTTCTCCAACATTGGTGGTTGAAGTAATGTGTTGGTCTGGAGTCCTACAAAAGCGAGCAGTATGCCCATTCTTGCTACAGTTTTTACAATGCATTACCCGGCAAACTCCTATATGATGAAAACTGCACTTGTTGCATTTTGGGAGGTTTCCAGCATATGGTTTTCTCGATGTTGAGGTAGTAGGGTCAGTGGTGGTAGGGACTGCCACAACTTGTTGCCTTTTTGTAGACCCTTGAGTTGAACTGCCCCATTTCTTAATCCAAAACACTCGTCTCTTGTTCTTAGGTTTGTGGGTTAGGATGCCCTTGATGACTGACACTCATTGTTTTCTTTGGTTGTTACCACGGTTTGAATTGTCGACATTGTTTCCATTTTTGTTTGGGTTGTTAGCATTGAATTGCACCATGACAGCTGTCACGGCAGCTGTAACGGCAGCTTGGAATGTAGCGGAGTCTATATGTAGGATCGGGGTTTTGTCGGTTGACCAGTTATTTCCATGTGAATACTTGATTCTGTTGCATGATGTGAAACAAGTTCGTACGTAATTATGGTTGTTTCTAGTTGTGTTTTATACATGTATATACACATATGCTTTTCATGTTTTGTTGTACGATTTTATATGTTACGGCCAACATCCCTATAATGTTTTTATGATAAAGAGTAAAAGTAGGTATTATACAAATGTTAAGTTCACCTATCCTAGAACTATTCTCGCCCAAACACGCTTAACTGTGGAGTTCTGATGGGATCCGGTGCATTAGAGCTGCTATGATCGCACCTGTTTGGTCTACGGGGAGGCATTTTTCCACTATACGGTTTTCGAAGGTGAGCCGGTGGTAAATCTTTAGTAGTGGCTATAAGTCGAGTGTTATTTGAACTAAGTTATCCTAGTTTCCCAAGTGTATCATGTTCCGAAATTTATATTGTTTATTACTCAATTCATAACAGAGGTTTATATAAAATAAACTTATGAATTTTAGCGACTACCCTTGAATGAATACTTGTGACTTGATGTACTGTTATTAGTTGTTACGAAAAAATGAGATAAACCTAACACATAGTGTGAGTAGTGTAATCACTAACTCACTAGGTCATATTAGTTCATTAGCTATTAGTGTGATGTATAAGGTGTTCTGACACTTCATATGCCTCGCGAGTGGTCTCCTCTGCTTTCTGTCCATTATGATTGCGCTAGTTTCAGTTATAACAATTTGTTATCTCTGGGTGGCTATTTCTTCTTCCAAAAAGTGTAGGTGATTCATATTGTTTTCTTGATCTTCCTGTATGTTTGGCATAGAAATCATATGGTGTCTTTGTTCTTTATGGGTGTGTTGAATTTTGCACCGTCGTGTCCTGGGTTTCGTCATCGATCTTCGTTACTTCATGATAAAGAGTCTAAATCTGAATGTCTAAGTGGTTCTCTCATGGTACAATCAGGGGTATTTCTCAATTGTAGGGAGCATGGTGTAGTGGGTGTATGTTGAATGTGGATCATCAGTTGTCTTCTCTAGTCTAAGCATGCAATTGGGTCGCATATCGTAGGGATGTATCTAAGAAAGTTGTAAAAGAGTCTTATGTCTACTTTTGGTAAGGTTAATTAATGATTTCACTAGCGCCTTTCTCTTCGTTTGATCTTTTCCCGAAATCTTCCTCCTGAACCCCCTTCTAGTTCTTCCTCGACTCTTCTATTGGTTGTTGTGGTAAGGTTGTGATGTCTACATATGTTGGTGCGAGAATAGGGGTGTCTAAAGAATCTATTAGGTTACTAACACATTTCTATTAAATTTTTGTGGAGTGATCCTTACCGGGTCCTTCTATAATTACGTAGTGCATACCAGTTATATATATCTAAGATCGAATAGACCTTCGAATAAGTGATTCTACTCTACAACCACAACCAAACGAAGAAGAGGAAGTAGAGCGAAAATCACAAATTCTAAGTCTATAAAATCTCAATTATATATAACCTTAACATTTACACTCAACAATTATAAATCTACCAGAAAGGGTCTTTTAGTTTTCACATATGTTATTTATAGTGCCTAAAATACTCCTATAGTATATTAAACTTTATGTTTGGTTCTAGTATTCCTTTGTATATAGAGTTGGTAAGTTTTAGACTTGCTGCAACACCACCATCACTCCAAAACACATTTTGGTCGTATGTCAAACAAAATATAGTTGATCAGGCTATATTTATCATATATATGATTACATAACTATCTAGGTTTGACTGTAGTGTCCAACATCTAAAAACTTTTGTTTTGTTCTTCTTCTGATACTTATTCTAGTATATATATATATATATATATATATATATATATATATATATATATATATATGCATGTATGTATACTTTCATAAAAATATTAATGTATTTTAAAAGTTTAGTTCTTGTTCAGAGTGTTTTTATCGCATTGTATTTTTAGTTGTATATCTTTTATAGGTTGATATACTTGGTTCACTATAAACATTGCTCTGATACCAATCTGTCACACCCCCAAACCGAAACGGCGTAAACATTCGGGGGCGGAGGACGTCATGTACAGTATCACAACAAATGTAAAATAGTAACCAAAGCAACAACACCATTGTATTAATAACATGGTATTTACATTGTGTTCAAAACATTACTTGTTTAACATTAAGATCATAAAAAAAGATAAGACGTAATTGCTACTCTGCTTGAGAGAGTACCTGTCTACTAACTTTCCAGAGAATACAAGTGGTTTGAAAAGAGTGTCAACAACTAAGTTGGTGAGTTCATAAGCATGTTTGTAACTAAAATCTGATATTTGTTCTTTGTAGGTGTAAGTATGTTTTTCCCAGAAAATCCTATATTTTCTGTTGTAAAATACTGTACTCAAATCATATAAATATTTTTGTACTCTGAGATAGTAAAATGTAGTTTTTAGTTAACATAAAACTATGAAAAGTTTGTTTTCTTTATAATGGAATAGTGTTCTGTACTTGTGTTTGTATGAAAACGGTGTAATTGTAAATATCTGATTTTTCCAGTTGTACTTGTAAAATACTGTATTATAGTTTTATTATTTAATAAAACTATGTGAAGTTGTTTACTTATTCTAACACTAATCATATTGTTCAATACCAAATTGTGAGTTATCATAACCATGCTTGATGACATCGGAATGCCTGAACACGACGTTCTTCAGGCGTCATAATTGGTACGACATTTATCACCTCAGGCCTGCTGGCCTAGCTGTTGCAAGTAGCTCAGGTGCGGGATTGTTATTCCCATATAGATCTATATACAAGTATCACGCTCTCCCTCCAGGAGACTCTCGTTATAATTTCAGGACTGATATTGAAGTATGTCTCACAAAGCTATATCGACGATTACGTGTAGAATAATAAAAATTCATTTTGAAATGAATAAATTGTATATATGTCTCATAAACTATACATATCATAGTTTATATGTTTCTTTACGTATTGTAACCTGAATTTGTAAAATAGTACGTTTGTTTCATAAACTATACCTATTATAGTTTATATGCTGTTTTTATCTGAAATCCCGAACTAGTAAAGTAGTATGTTTATCCTAGTAAAACGACAGTTGAAAATTATTTGAATGCTTTTATTATTAACACAAGATTTCCTTCTGTTTTACTTGTATTCCCCCCTTAAAATATAAAAATATAGTGAAAAAGTAGGGGTATAAACTCACTTGATAAAGGTGGTGATTTGGACAACACTTCGCTTCTAGAAATGATTTTTCTTGACGAGACCATGAGTTTTTTGTTGAAAACCGGGCTTTGCGAGGGCCGAGTATCAAACCGAAAAGTCTCTTTTCTCGGGGACTTCTGGTGCTTCGGGACTTTCTTTAGGTGTTAGGGATGTTCTCGGGGCTTCTGGGGGTTGTATGAAGACTTAAGAGGGTAAAAAGTGTGAAATGTGTGAAAAAGTGTGTGAAAAAGTAGTAAAAACCGGGAGATTTCGCACCCCTTATATAGGGTCGAAGTCTCGCATCCGGAGAGGGCACGCGTCGGACCCTCACTGGTGAGACGTGGCTCGGTTCGGATACGCCACGGATGGGACACGCGTCTGATTCCGGAGGAAGGCTCGCTTCGGACACGCCACGGGTTGGACACGTGTCGGATTTTCGGAGGTGGTTCACTTCGGACGTGCCACGGGTTGTAACACGCGTCGGGCATGCGAGGGTGCTACGTGGCCGAATCCAAGCCTAAGACATGCGAAGGTTCTGGTATTTTGTGCCTGGAACTTCAAAAATTCATAACTTTCGCATACAAGCTCCATTTTCGACGTTCTTTATATCCACAACGTTTTGCCGGTTTTGTCGCAGATCTTCGATAGGTCGTAACTTCGTCGTTATAACTTAGTTTTTCGGTGTTCTTTATATTTTCGGAATCCTTGTTGCGATCTCTACCACTTTATTCATCCTGATCATTTTTTTTAACATTTTATTTTTGACGCTTATTTTCATCTAAATTATTTTATATTTTATTATTTCAAAACATGCTACAATGGTTTACCTAGTCTATGAATTTACAAGTACATAGGTCAAGTTTAGACCTTGATTGATCTAGAATTTTTTACAGTTGTGACAAGAAGTGAGGGCGTGGCAAATCCACAGATTGGTTTATGGAGTTCCTAGATGAATTAGACCTGGTTAAGCCAATGATAAGACTATTGGATCACCACTGCAGTCATAGGATCAAGGAAGTAATGGACCGTTTATGGTCGTTTGTGATATACGGATACCCTCGGTCATGTACCAATCACTTCTAGCCTCGGATTTGGTGATGTCAGGATCCGACGTATGGACCTGATCAGTTGGGTCAGGAGAGCGTTAGAGCCACAGGGGCAAGATAACGAGTGGCAACTATTGTCAGACAATGATTTCGTTTGGAAGTGGTGTGAGGCGACTGTGTAGCAGTCTTTTGGCTCAGGAACCGGGTCGGAACCCAGTATTTCAGATGACTGTAAAACGAATTGAGACTAGATAGGTCTCGGTGGATTTTGGAAAGCAACCTGGAGGCAGCATACTGTTTCAGGAAGTTCAGTGTTTCAGGCAGTTCAGTGTTTCAGGCGGCTCAGTGTTTCAGACAGTTCAGTGTTTCGGGCAGTAATGGTGATTTAGGAATTTCATGTATGGATGGAGTAACTGATTGATTGGGAAGTGATAAGTCACTCGTAGTGGGATTAAATAATCTCATAGTAGTTGATTTGACTCTGTTGCACAGCTCTCGTATGAGTCTAACCGTTGTAGGGATGAATCTTCTACTCGAAGGATTATCTGAGCCTTCTGTCAGGTATAAGTGTTCTGTAGTTATTTATGGACGGTGACTTCTTCCCCTTTTCAACAGTAACGTGAGTGGTGAAATTTCGGTCTGAGGGGTCTGACAGGGAGCCAGACCACTGAGACCTTAGGGTTCAGATTTCAGGGTAAGTAGGGTTGGTTTTTCTTGAGAGATCAAGGAGTTGTTCTTCATCGAGTTCGACGAATTACTCTAAGGATGGTTTGGGTAGATCGGGATAGGCCGATATATGAACAGAGTTGGAAGAGTTGTGATTGTTTTGCTAGCAGTGGAGAGATTGACGGAGAGTTGTTTCAAGTTGTTTCTGCACGGGCGAGCTGTCGGGAATCCAGGTTATGATAGGTTTCAGGTCTCAGAAGGTAGAAGTAGCTTGCGGTGTTTGAAGATTCAGGTGATATGTCTAGGATAGAAGTTTCAGTTGCCTTGGGAAGGTCATTGATTGCGCGGGGTGATGGTTGTGAAACATTTTTGGGTGATATAGCAGGTGTCAGTTCTCATAGGAAACATCAGTTGGTTCATGGCAAATAGTGGGAGTCGCGTGAACCATTTTCGGGATAGGTGATTGCAGTGGACTTCGAGGAAAAAGTCTAGTTTAAGTAGGGGAGATTTGTAACACCTGAAATACCAAACATTAATTAAGGATGAAAACTCGACGTGTTGGAATGTTGGACCGCGCGTTTTGGAAGACCAACTCGACGAGTTGGGGAGGACCAACTCGACGAGTTGGACTGAGTTTGGGAAACCCTAAAATCGGGACTTTGCACCCTATTTAAGCAACTTAAACCCCACTTGCTGGCCTCATTTCCGGCCTCCAAGTCCCAAACCCTAAATCCAGAAAATCCTAATGCATTTGTGAGCTTGTGAGCCATTTTTTAGAGAAACTTTGTGTGTATTGAAGCTTGTGAAGGAAGAAGAAGCTTGGGGATTCTAGAAGAAGTTAGTAGATCCATAGACTCCACTTCATTCTCATCATTTTTTGGTAATCAAGTCTCAAACTTGTTTAGTAACTTCTTAGATCTCCTTATTATCATTTTATTGGGTTTTTTGTCACACGCCAAACCAGGATGGCGGAAACATCCGAGGGTGGATGACTTTCATGTATTGTATTATAACAAAATACATAATAGTGACCAAAGCAAACATGACCATCATAAATATAATTCAAAAAGTTAAATCATTGTAAGTGTTACATGTTTCAAAAGTCAATTACATTATGATGACAAAATATTTGTTTGATGCCTTAGCTAACCATCCTCAAAAGCTGGTGTTACATGTTTTAATGATTCCTTGAGAATAAAACTTGTTTTGAAAAAGGGTCAACAATTAAGTTGGTGAGTTCATAAGAGTTTGTATGAATAATTGTAAGCCTTTCCTTGTAAAGTAATCGTGCTTGTTTCCAGAAAATCCAATATTTTCCATAAAATGAGTTGTAAGCCGCTTACTTGTAAAATCATGGTGTTCGTTCCAGAAATGTCTTTTCATGTAAAATAAACGTATCGTCATTTCCCCATGTGAGTTTTCATAACCATGCTAAAGATGAAGTTACATGCCGCGAAGTTCTTCAGGCGTCGAAATGTTTATAACATATGTCACCCATAATCTGTCGGTCAAACGGTGGCTAACAGTTAGGGTGAGGGATCAGCAATCCTGTATAGATCTATACACAAGTACCACGCTCTCCAACAGGAGACTCTGGTTATAAAACAGGACTTTCATGTATACCTTGGTAGGTACGATGAAGACAATGTCTCACAAATTTAGTCAACGAGTTTACGTGTTTTTGTAATGAAATTGTTTGTATATGTAATTATCCCTCTTTCTAGGAAAATAAAATGGCGTAAAATAATTATATATGTATTTTTATATAATTATACCCTTTCTTCAACGGATTACAAAGGTGCTAAAAGTTCATGAGTTTGGTAGTAAAGCCATTTCTTGTATTTAGCACTTTTTCGCAAAAGGTAAGAAAATGTATTTAAACACTTGTGTTTTAACGTAAGTTTTCTTGTGTTTACTTGTATACCCCCCTAAACATGGAAAAAAGTCTTGAAAAATGTAGGGGTATGAACTCACTTCGAGTTTGTTCTTGACTGGATAACGAAGTGATGGTGATGTTCTTCATGTTAAAATACGTGAGGGTGTTCGTATCCTACAAGTATTTAACACACGATATTGAGTGTAAATTAGTTGGACTAACATGAAAGTGTTATAAAAACACTAGATTGAACAAGGGTACTTACAAAGATTCTTAATACTTAACTTGAAGAATAAGTTTCATGGGGATGATTCATGGAGAATCTAGGAAAGATGTATGAAGTTTTTGAAGGGGTATGATGTTGAACTTGTTTCTCTAAGAGCAAATGCAAGAAATTTGAATAATGGAAGTGGGGATTGTGAGGTGTTTTCGTCCTATTTAAATGAAGAGGGGGTGAGGGTGAAGTGACATGTACATTGGTTGGTGTAATTTATCACATTGGGGAAGTAATCCACCAATCAAGTGGCATGAAACATCTATATATTAAGGGGATTTCGGTCTAAGCATCAATCAAATCCAAGGGTGATTTCGGCCAACACCAACCGAAATCACATATGATTCAGGTCTTGGCACAAACAGAGATCACCTTGGTGATTTCCTTCATGGCTCAACCAAAATCACATGTGATTTAGGTCCTAGTGCCAACCAAAATCCCAAGGATTTTGGGCAGTAATCCTTTGACCTTGTTGACTCTTTTCAATCTTTGTTGACTTGTTGACTTAGCTCGACCAAAAATTTACGGTTGTCACATCATCCCCCCGTTAGAAAGAATTTTGTCCCAAAATTAGCATTTTGTGTGGGACTTCAAGGGTTGGGGAAAAGATGTGGGTATTTTTGCTTCATGTGGTCCTCGCGTTCCCAAGTAAATTTCGGTCCTCTCTTGGCGTTCCACCGGACCTTCACTATGGGTATACGACTTTGCTTCGTTCTCTTGATTTCCCTGTCCATGATTTCTACAGGCTCTTCGATGAAGTTGAGACTCTCATTTACCTCGATTTCATCGAGTGGGATTACAAGAGTCTCTTCAGACAGACACTTCTTCAGATTGAACACGTGAAAAGTGGGGTGTATGTTGCTGAGTTCCTACGGTAGTTAAAGTTTGTAAGCCACCCGGCCGATTCTAGCAAGAATCTCGAATGGCCTGATGTACCTTGGATTTAGTTTCCCACGTTTTCCAAAACATATCCTTCCCTTCTAGGGTGAGACCTTTAACAGAACGCGGTCACCAACATGGAGCTCCAAGGGCTTTCGTCGTTTATCCGCATAACTCTTTTGTCGGTCCCTAGATGGTTTTAGTCGTTCACGGATCTGAACAATCTTCTCCATAGTTTCTCGTATGATCTCGGGGCCGGTGAGAGTGCTTTCAGGAACTTGCCTTTTTGCTAGTTGTGTGTCACCCACTTCAGCCCAGCACAAAGGTGATTTTCACTTGCATCCGTAGAGGGCTTCGAATGGCGCAACCTTGATGCTAGTGTGATAGCTGTTATTGTATGAGAATTCTATGATTGGTAAATGGGTATCCCAAGCTTTACTAAAGTCTATCACACAAGCTCTCAACATGTCTTCCAACATCTGAATGGTTCTCTCGCTTTGCCTGTCAGTCAGGGGATGGTACGTTGTACTCATGTCGAGTTTGGTTCCCAAGGACTTTTGTAGTGACTGCAAGAACCGTGAGGTGAATCTACTGTCTCTGTCAGAGATAATGGATATTGGTACACCATGTAATCGTACGATCTCTTTAATGTAGGTTCTGGTTAGCTTTTCCATCGTGTCGGTCTCTTTTATTGACAGGAAGTGTGCCGATTTGGTCAACCTGTCAACGATCACCCAAATGGTGTCGAGCTCACCCGTTGTCTTGGGCAACTTGGTTATGAAGTCCTTGGTTATCCGCTCCCACTTCCACTCGGGTATTTCTGGTTGTTGTAGTAAACCCGAGGGCTTTTGGTACATCTTTTCTGCCTTCATGTTAGGCCACCAATAAAGTTTCTTGAGGTCTATGTACATCTTTTCTGAACCGGGATGAATGGAGTATTTGGTCTTGTGAGCCTCGTTCATAACAACATCTCTATACCCACTGAACTTCGGTGTCCAGATCCGATTCATGAGATAACGAGCTCCGTCACCCTTGACTTCCAGATTTTTATCCATTTCTCTCAAGGATTCACCTGTGACATTTTCAGGTTTCAAGGCTTCCAGTTGAGCCTCTTTGATCTGCGTGGACATGTGTGAATGGATGGTCATGGTTAATGATTTTACTCGGCGGCCTGAGTATTCTTTTCGACTGAGGGCATCTGCTACTACGTTGGCCTTGCCTAGATGATTACAAATCTCTCATTCGTAGTCATTTAGCAGCTCTACCCATCGTCGTTGCCTCATGTTGAGTTCTTTTTGATCGAAGATGTGCTGGAGACTCTTATGATCTGTGAACATTGTGCACTTCGTACCATAAAGGTAATGCCTCCGGATCTTCAGAGCAAATACTACTGCTCCCAATTCGAGGTCATGTGTGGTATAGTTGACCTCGTGATTCTTAAGCTGTCTCGAGGCATAGGCAATGACCTTTCCTCGTTGCATGAGGACACATCCAAGGCCCTGTTTTGACGCGTCGCAGTAGACCACAAAGTCTTTCGTCCCTTCTGGGAGAGACAAGATAGGGGCGCTGCATAGGGCTTGCTTTAGTGTTTCGAAAGCAGTTTCCTGTTTCTCCTCCCAGTTGAAAGTGACACCCTTCTGAGTCAAGGTTGTGAGTGGATTTGCGATCTTGGAGAAGTTTTGTATGAACCTTCTGTAGTAGCCAGCAAAGCCTAAGAACTGACGGATCTCCGTTGGTGTTCTTGGTGCTTTCCAGTTCTCAATTGCCTTGATTTTGGAGGGGTCCACATGTATCCCCTCTTTGCTGACCACATGACCCAAGAATTCCACCTCTCGGATCCAAAATTCGGATATGGAAAATTTCGCATATAGTTTTTCCGTCCGTAACATCTCCAAGACTTGTCGTAGGTGTTGACTATGCTCTACCTTACTTCATGAATAGACCAATATGTCGTCGATGAACACTATCACGACTTAATCTAAGTAAGGTCGACATACACGATTCATCAGGTCCATGAACACCACGGGTGCATTTTTCAATCCGAAAGGCATCACCACGAACTCGTAATGACCGTAGCGAGTCCAAAATGCCATTTTGGAAACATCTTCCTCCTGAACTCGCAGTTGGTGGTTACCCGACCTCAGATCAATTTTTGAGAAGTAGCATGCTTCCTGAAGTTGGTGGAATAGGTCATCGATTCGGGGTAGGGGATATCGGTTTTTGATGGTGATTTTGTTCAACTCACGATAGTCAATGCACATACGTAAAGATCTGTCTTTCTACATAACGAACAATATTGGTGCTCCCCAGGGTGAGAAGCTTGGTCTGATGAATCCTTTGCTCAGCAATTCGTTTAGTTAACTGGACTTGGCTATGGGGGTGGCTCCAGGAATTAAGTTGATTCTGAACTCAACTTGTCGCACAGGTGGTATTCCTGGAAGGTCTTCTGGGAATACATCAGGAAAGTTACAGTCTTCTGGAATATCCTTGATATCCTTTACCTCATTCTTCTTTTCAACAACGTGTGCTCGGAATGCATGGTACTTCTTGCGCAGGTAGGTCTGAGCCTTGATGTAAGAGATGTATTTAAGACTTGTGCTAGGTTTGTCATTGTAGATGATGAGTGTTTCGTTATTTGGTAAGTTGAGTCGGACGACTTTTTCATAAGATAAGATATCTACATGGTGAGGACTTGTAACGCCCGTGTTTCGAGGCTAAGCATTGATGTGCTGATGCAATAGTTATGGTCAACAAATATAACTCATTTTCAAGTAATAAAAAGGAATTATTCGATGATTATGTGAATTATGTGAATTTATGTGCTTTATGCTTGTTTATTATGATATAATAAATCAAGAAAGAACACAAGCGCAAAAAATAAAAATATAGGTAGACCCGATATCTATGAATAAAGTTGTAGTGGTCGTGACAAGGATTCCGGGGATATAAAGAACGCCGAAATTCGAGTTATAACGAAGAAGTTATGGCATGTCGAAGTTTCGCGACAGAACCGGCACAACACTTTGTGACGTAAATTAGTGACTTTACAATAGAGTAATTTTTAGCCTTAGCGATCTAAACGAAAGTCGTAGTGTTCGTTAAACCGAGAGCAAGCATAAAAAGAATGCCCAAATCTGACTTCGTATGAGGAAGTTATGATTTTTCTAAGTTTCGGCTTTAGTAGTATGCAGCCCGGAGTTCAAATAGTAGATCGAACGGTTTGTGGCCGACACAACCTAAACGAGAATCGAAGGTCTCGTTACTAGTAGCTAAACGGTAAAAAGAGAGACAAAAACGGACGTCGGATGAAGTCAAAATATGCCGACGGAGTCTAAACGAATGTTGTAGGGCATGTTCCTACCTACGCGTGGATATAAATAACGTCGAAAACGGAGCTCGTATGCAAAATTTATGAATTTTAGAAGACGGAAAGGCAAATTGCGAGAGCTGTTGTGAGGCTACGCCCCGCGTAGAAGAGAAGAACGCCCCGCGTTCGGATACTAGGACCGGAGATAGCCACGTCGCTCCAGCCGGAGGGTGACACGACTTCGTACGAACCTCGGATACCGCTCCCTAGCACGCCCAGCGTACCGAAGTACGCACATCATACCAGCGAAGCTACGCGTAGCGTAGACCGAGGCTTCGGCCTATATAAAGGGTGCAAGGCAGCCACAATTCTATACACCGTTTACACATTCTTTCTCTCTCTACTCTCTCTCTCTCTCTAGCCTCCCTAAACCACCCCAAAGCCTAGGAAACCTCCCTAGCACTAGAATAAAGCCCCGAAGCGCACAAGGACTCCGAGAAAAAGAGTTTTTTGGTTTACAAACTATGCCCCCCGCAGAGCCCGGTTTTCAAGCAAACTTCCCGGTTTCATCAAAGGAAATTATTTTAAGACGCGAAGCGCTGTCCGAATCACCACTTTATCAAGTGAGTGCATAGTTACTTTCATCTTACACACACACATATATATATGAAGTATTTTATATAAATTACGTGCTACGTGTGCATATTTACTTGAGATATGTGCTAGATGAAAGATTTAAACTTCTTTGTTTTTCAGATCTAGGCTGTAGATGTACTTTGTTTACATATCTGAACCTTTTTCCTCAGATCTAGGCTGTAGATATACTTCGTTTACAGATCTGAACCTTTTTCTTCAGATCTAGGTTGTAGATGTACTTTGTTTATAGATCTGAACCTTTTTCTTCTGATCTAGGCTGTAGATGAACTTTGTTTACAGATCTGAACCTTTTTCTTCAGATCTGGACAGTAGATGTATTTTTTTTCAGATCTGAACCTTTTTCTTCAAATCTAAAGCTATAGATGTATTTTATATCTACAAAAATGTTGGGTAGAACATGGGTAGATAAATGATGAGGTATGAAAGATGATATAGATGAATATTGGTAGCTGCACCACAACCTGTAGATGATTTTGAAACGCAATGTACTCTAAACATCCTAGCACATGCGCCTATAGGATAATATCAGTAGCTACGCCTAATAGAGAACATCGTAAATCTGGCACCTGCGCCTAATAAATTATATTGGCAGCTGCGCCTAGTTGAGAACTGCACAATCTTGGCAGTTGCGCCTAAAGGATAATATTGGCAGTTGTGCCTAACAGATGACATTAGCAGTAATGGACTCCGCGCGTATTCCCTAGGATAAACCTTAGGAATGAATGAATGAATGAAGGATAGCTGATTCTTAGGGTAGATCCTTAAGAATAAAGAAGATAATAGGGATGAGTAATTGGGCTAATTGTTTGATATTTAATCATAATAACTATATTATTGTGGGTTGAAAATCCCTATGTACTCACTAGGTTTCCCAACCTGACCCACTCAGTTTATTTGTATCACCGGTGTCGATATAAAGCTGCACTACACTAAGAGATTAAAGAGATGTAGATCACTAGTGTAAATGAATGTAAGTTTTGTTGATGCTTATGTTTCTGTATTGATGTTGACATCCCAAAGTTTTAAAATAAATAGAATACATTCCTTCGGAAATGCTTTATCATGTTTTTTTCTGGGAACAAAAATTTTGCAACACTTTTCTTTAAAAGTATACTCTGATTTTTAAACGTCAATCGTAATTAAAGATCTAAGTTCACCTACTTTGTTGTATAGATCAACATGGTGGGAACCCAAAGTGGAGCTGGAAAGGTGAATGAAAACAAGAATCATCGACCTCAACCCCAAGTGATTGAGCAGGTGCCAATAGTAGAAGCTGCACCCGAGCCAGTCACAATGGCTGGAGTTCGAGGCATGATTCGGGCTATGATGGCTGAACAAAGGGAATAAATGAGACAACTATTGCTGAATAACATGGATGAACCTTCGATGCCTATTGAACAACCAGAACTAAATGACAGACAGTTAGAGGAAAGGAATTGCAGCCGTACTGTCAGTCAAGTTGAACCCCGAGTGACAAGAAGGAATGACCCAGAGAGGGGAATCAACAGGGATGGATGTATGTATATGAACTTCTTGGGTGCTAAACCGTCGAGTCTTTCCGGAAGTCCAAAGCCAGTAAACGTTATGGACTGGATCTCCGAAATGGAGATGGTATTTGAAAGATGTAACTGTAGCGATAAGCAGAAAACCGTCTTTGCGGTCAGACAACTGAAGACCGGAGTTTTAAGTTCGTTGAAGTTGTTAGAAGATACGATGCCACAAGGAGAAGCTCTGAAGATGTATTGGTAAGTGTTCATCGAGCAGGTGAAAGTGCAGTATTGCTCCGAAATAGATCTGATAGATCTAAACAGTGAGTTGCAGAACTTGAAGAAGGGGAGAATAAGCACTGATGACTATGCTACTGCATTCACCAAAAAGATGAAGTTATTTCCATACCTGGTGCCGACTAAACTCGCCAAGATAGAAAAATTTGCTAACGGATTACCATCAGACTTTGGCCCAACAGAGGTTGTCATAACGATCGTGGAAAGCATTAATAAAGCTCGGGAGGAAGCTTTAGAGGAGAATGAACGAAAAGAAGAACGTTTAGGCAAAGCGTTGGTGTTCGGTACAAATAATCAAGGATTGGAGGTATTAAAAGATGGGCGAAGTAGGAGATCTTCCGATGGAAGGAGCCCACAAGACCATGTACTCGATTTATCCAGGCAACATAAAAATGTATAGGGATCTGAAACCCTACTACGGGTGGCTGACGATGAAGCTCGATGTTGCGAAGTATGTGGCCGAGTGTGTGACATGTGCAAGAGTTAAGGCACAACACCAGAAAACGTATGTGAGTTTAGAACCTTTACCTGTACCCATGGGTAAATGGGTAGACATCACCACTGATTTTGTCACTAAACTGCCCAGAACAAAGGACAGTCACGACATGATTTGGGTGGTCGTTGATCGGTTCACTAAAAGTGCACACTTCATAGCAGCCAATGAAAGATGGTCTATGGATGAGCTCGCCAATGCTTTCTTGATGGAGGTAGTAAGACTTCACGGTGTTCCTTTAATGATTGCATCAGACCGTGATAGTCGTCTTATATCAAGTTTTTGGAGGAGTGTAGAATAGGAAATGGGTACGAAGTTGTGTTTAAGTACAGCGTACCATCCGCAGACCGATGGTCAGAGCGAAAGGACGATTCAAACACTGGAAGACATGTTAAGAGCATGTACCCTAGAGTTCCAAGGTAACTAAGATGAGTGTTTACCTCCGGTTGAGTTTTCCTACAATACTACTTACCATTCGAGCATCAAGATTGCACCTTACCAAGATATGTATGGACAAAAGTGTCATACACCGTCTTGTTGGCTTGAATCTGGAGAAAAGCAGTTTATGGGCCACGAGATTGTCCATTAGACTGCTGAAAAGTTGAAAGTAATTAGGGAAAGGATGTTAGCAGCTCAGGATCTTCAAAAGAGTTATGCTGACAAGAAGAGACGATAAGTGACATTCGAAGTTGGGGACTCGGTTTTGCTTAAAGTCTCACGATGGAAGGTACTTATAAGAGTTGGGAAAAGAGGAAAGTTGAGTCCAAGATTCATTGGACCGTTCAAAGTTCTTCAGAAGATTGGGAACCAAGTCTACAAGCTAGAACCACTAGAAGAACTAGATGGTATTGATAACACTATCCATGTGTGTTATTTAAGGGAGTTCACAGGAGAAGTTCCCGACATAATTCCGATTTTTGAGTTAAGGAAGGATGAAAATAAGAGGCTAATTGAAGAACCGGAGGCGATTGTTGACCGTAAGACTAAGAAGTTGCAACGCAAGATGGTCGACTTAGTGCTTGTGCGATGGAAAATTCGAATGGGCCAAATCTCACCATGGCAACAGAGAGTGACATGATGAGTCGCTATCCGCATTTGCTTGCTGATGCATGATTCCGGGACAAAATCATCCTAAGGGGGAGAGAATTGTAACGCCTGTGTTTCGAGGCTAAGCATTGATGCACTGATGCAATAGTTATGGTCAACAAATATAACTCATTTTGAAGTAATAAAAAGGATTTATTTGAGTATTATGTAATTTATGTGAATTTATGTGCTTTATGCTTGTTTATTATGATATAATAAATCAAGAAAGAAAATAAGCGCCAAAATGAAAAAATATAGGTAGACCCGATATCTATGAAGAAAGTTGTAGTGGTCGTGACAAGGATTCTGGGGATATAAAGAACGCCGAAATCCGAGTTACAACGAAGAAGTTATGGCATGTCGAAGTTTCGCGACAGACCCAGCACGACACTGCGTGACATAAATACGTGAATTCACAATAGAGTGATTTTTAGCCTTCGCGATCTAAAAGAAAGTCGTAGTGTTCGTTAAACCGAGAGCGTGCATAAAAAGAACGCCCAAATCTGACTTCGTATGAGGAAGTTATGATTTTTCTAAGTTTCGTCTTAGCAGTATGCAGCCTGGAGTTCGAATAGTAGATCAAACGGTTTTTGGCCAACACAACCTAAACGAGAATCGAAGGTCTCGTTAATAGCAGCTTAATGGTAAAAATACAGACGAAAACGGACGTCGGATGAAGAAGTTATGAATTTTTAAAGGACTTTTCGTATCCCGGCTTGTTAAAAATATAACTTTAAAAATAATGTCAAAATTAGCGGACGATGTCGTATAAAGAACGTCGAAAAAGAAGCTCGTATGCGAAAGTTATGAATTTTAGAAGACGGAAATGCAAATTGCGAGAGTTGTTGCGGGGCTACGCCCCGTGTTCGGATACTAGGACCGGAGATAGCCACGTCGCTCCAGCCGGAGGTTGACACGCCTTCGTACGAACCTCGGATACCGCTCCCTCGCACACCCAGCGTTCGCATAAACGCCCAGCGTACCGAACTACGCGCAGCGTACCAGCGAAGCTACGCACAGCGTAGACCGAGGCTTCGGCCTATATAAAGGGTGCGAGGCAGCCATAATTCTACACACCTTTTACACCTTCTTTCTCTCTCTACTCTCTCTCTAGCCTCCTTAAACCCCCCCAAAGCCTAGGAAACCTCCCTAGCACTAGAAGAAAGCCCCAGAGTGCACGAGGACTCCGAGAAAAAGAGTTTTCTGTTTAGAAACTCTGCCCCCGCAGAGCCCGGATTTCAAGCAAACTTCCCAGTTTCGTCGAAGGAAATTATTTTAAGAAGCGAAGCGCTGTCCGAATCACCCCTTATCAAGTGATTGCATAGTTACTTTCATCTAACACATAGATACGAAGTATTTTATATAAATTACGTGCTACGTGTGCATATTTACTTGAGATCTGTGCTAGATGAAAGATTTAAACTTCTTTGTTTTTCAGATCTAAACTTCTTTGGAAGCAGCGCCTAGTTGAGAACAACACAATCCCGGCAGTTGCGCCTAAAGGATAATATTGGCAGTTGTGCCTAACAGATGGCATTAGCAGTAATGGACTCCGCGCGTATTCCCTAGGATAAACCTTAGGAATGAATGAATGAATGAATGATAGCTGATTCTTAGGGTAGATCCTTAAGAATAAGGAAGATAATAGGGATGGGTAATTGGGTTAATTGTTTGATATTTAAACATAATAACTATATTATTGTGGGTTGAAAATCCCTATGTACTCACCAGGTTTTTCAACCTGACCCACTCAGTTTATTTGTATCACATATCTCGATATAATGTTGCACTACACTGAGAGATTAAATAGATGTAGATCACTAGTGTAAATGAATGTAAAATCTATTTATGCTTATGTTTCTGTATTGACGTTGACATCCCAAAGTTTTAAAATAAATAGAATACATTCCTTCAGAAATGCTTTATCATGTTGTTTTGTGGGAACAAAAATTCTGCAACACTTTTCTTTAAAAGTATACTCTGATTTTGAAAATGAAGCATAAACAAATCGGTCTTTTCTGGCCGTGAAAATGGGGATGTCACAAAACTCCTTATTGTAACCGACATTAAATAGATTTGAAAGTAATGGTTGTTTAGAGTTAGATTGCACCCTATGTACACGTCTTTAGTGCTTTCAGTTTTACCATTTTCCAATTCTACTGTGAATATTACATTGAGTGATTGTGGTTTTTGGTTGAGTATGTGTTTAAACTTGTGGCTCACGAAAGTTCTCTCCGCACCACTATCGAAAAGTATGCATGCATATGAGTTATTGAGAAGGAACGTACTGGTAACCACCGTCGGGTCCATCAGGGCTTCCTCGTGCCCTAATCTTAAAACCCTTTCCTGTGCCCCGAACATTCCCTTTATTGGCTTTTGGGCATTCCCTCCTGAAATTCCCCGTTTCCCCGCACCCGTAGCACGTTCGGCTACTCTGGTATTTATGGTTGGGACGGCCTGTTGGGCTGGCTCCTTACAGAAATGGACAGTGTGTCCTTTCTTATTGCAATTTGTGCAATGCATTTTCCGACAAGCTCTAACATGGTGGAAGTTGCACTTGTTGCATTTGGATAGCGTTCCAGCATATTGTTTTGTTGGTACTGGAGCGGTCGGCACAGTGATAGTGTGGGCTGCCACTATTTGTTGTCTCTTGGCGGGCTCTTGCCTTGATTTGCCCTTTCTCTTGTTCCAGGGTCTTCTTTTGTTGTCACTCCCTTTTTCTTTTTCGGGAATGGGCGTCATAAAGCCCTGACAGACTCCATGATCCACAAGCATTTGTGCCAAGCGTTTGCCACTATCAATGGTGGAGGTGTATAAAGATACCACGTTTCCTTGAATCTGGGGGGCTAGTCCCCAGATGTAACGCTCCACCTTTTTGCTTTCCGGGGTGACCATCTCGGGACAAAGCACCGCCAAGTCACTGAACCTGGTGGTATATGATGTTATATCAGAGCCCTCCATCGTGAGGTTCCAGAGTTCTTGCTTCAGTTTTTGTACTTCGCCCCTTGGGCAATACTCTGCTAGCATCATAAACTTCAGGTCCCCCCAGCCCAGAGCGTTTGTCACGGGGAGTGTTAGCGATTTGACCTGGCCGTTCCTCAGGAGAGGGCCCCATCGGTGAATGTGCAAGCTGCGAATTTGACCTTACTCTCTTCCGGACAGGCACATATTTCAAACACTGATTCAGTCTTCTCGAACAACCTTGCTCGGGCGATGACGCCCCCGTCGCCATAGAATGTTTTGGGTTTGCAGTTCGAGAAGTCCTTATAGGAGCATCCTCTTGATCGTCCATGGTTGTCGCCTTGGTTAGAAATATTAGTACCATTTCAAGCCCCATAGGCACCGTTGGTGCTAATATGTGCTATGGCAGAGGTTACAACGGCTGTTACAGTAGCTTAAATGACGACAGTATCCATCAGTGAGGGTGGTGCCGGTGGTGGTGGTGGTGCTGATGTGTTGTTGTAACGTCTGTTAGATTTGTGTGGTAACATTTTTCTTCCATAAAGTTTAAAGATGAAACGATGATGAGTTTTCAATAGTGGTTACAAGTCGGGTGTTATCGGACTAGATTATTTTAGTTTTATGTGTTTTATGTCCCGACTTTAGTGTATTTTGTAAGCGATTCATGATGGAAGTCAACCATCGTTAATTAAACAATTACAGTCAATTTATGAATTTAATTGTGACACTCCAATGAAATAAAATGCATGCCAATTTAATTGATATATTTTAGTACATAGTGTTGGGAAATTTTGACGTTTTTAAGAAAGCCTACAATCCATGAAGAGTTAGTCCACATGAGTTATGGATCATAAGCCTAAGTGTAAGAATTAGGGTTACATATGCTCTTGGAATTCTAACATTATATATGTAACCCCTTAAGCCGCAAAATCGGATGCATGTGTGATATAGAAAAGGTATAGCCGATTTTAGGGTGCTTCTAACCTCTCTCTCAAGTCATCAAGCTACAACAAGAGGTAATTTTCTAACTAGTTTTTATTATTCATATATCAAGTTGCATGCTAGTTAGGCTTCATGCTTTGGAAAATTGTTTATTGCATGTAAAGTCTCACTTATGAAACATTTAATTCCAAACCTTAGAATTTTAACAGTTTAAAATTCAACCCTTATAATATTATAATATTAAAAGTTTAATAATTATATATATGTATAAGAAAAGTCAGTCTTACCGTTAGTAGGCCTCATTCACGAAGTCGGTCTATAAGGGGGGTATAAGGTTACTGCCTATAAAATGGTGGTTTAATGGGTGTCCACTTTCACCCACCGCTTCCTTGATTGGTGGAAGGTCGTTATTCACACCTCGTTTGTGATCCTCGGTATCCCAGTCACAAACTTGAAGGGCATAATCGAGATTTAAACATGCCATTGAAAAGTTCAATGAAACTCAAAAGAATCTAGGAATTTCAATCCAATTTAAAACTTAATAATCAATTTTTTTAGAATCTAGGAATTTCAATCCAATTTAAAAGTTAATAATCAATTTTGTTTTACATGGTGGAAATTGGTAAATCGTCATTTACCTACCTTCAAACATTTTGCAATTGGATTACGACATCCCTCTTCCGAATTGTAAAATATTGTGTTGGTTCCTAGCCGAAATATTTCATTTGGGTGTTATATTAAAGATTCTTATCTAATCTAAACTTTGTCTTTCTTTTTCAGATGTCTTCCAACACCGTTTCTGGCTCCAACCCTTCTGGCTCTTTCTCCCTCATGAACTTGTGTGGGAGGGTCATCTTTGATGGTTCGAACTTCAATGATTGGATTCAGAACATTAGGATGGTCACTCGCTACGAGGACAAGGAATATGTCCTCGATAAAGAGCTTAAGGAGATTGATGAAGCAACTGCTACTCCTGAAGAAGTTGCTGAATTTAGGACTCATGAGAAGGATGCCACAAAGGTGTCTTGTATCATGTTCGCCACTATGACAACTGAACTTCAAAAGTCCTATGAGGAATACTACCCTTTCGAGATGCACCAAGACTTGATGGAAAGATACCATCAAAGTGCTCGTCAGGCAAGGTATGAAATCATCGCCTCCATTATTACAACAAAAATGAAGGATAGAGATTCCATCACGGCCCATTTGCAGAAAATGGAAAGGTTTGTGGACCGCTTGCTGAAGTTGAATGTTAACTTCGATGAAGAGTTGGCCATTGATATTATCCTACACTCTTTCCCTCCTTGTTATTGTTGGATTAATGTCTAAGTCCATAACTATAATTGGTAAGACTTGACCCGACCCGGCATGGTCCATTTGGGTTGCATGGCATCATGCATTTGGATAGACTATAATGAGAGAAATAACACTTAAGGTTGGTTAATATATTATAAGTTCTAATATATTAATAAGGTTATTTAATTAGTATTGATCAAGAATTAATTTGGAATTAATTAAGTGATCAAAAGGAGACTAATTAAATATATGGGTTGATTGTGTAAATCATTCATTCTTATATATGTGGGCTTGTGATCCAAGATTCCTTATGTTGGACTAAGTCCATGGGGTGACCCATGGATACTCCATGGAGGTTAAAATCCATGGAGCATAAGGAATGGGTAAAGTTATGAGTTACATGGTGTAACCCTAATAGCCACCATATAAAAGAATCTCATGGCTCAAGAAATCGTGCACTAATGTGTGAATATGAGGGCTAGACGATTTCAAGGAGTGTTCCATTTCTCTCAAGTCATTCCATCTGCATTTGGTGTTGTGTGAACCATTTGAGGTGTCACACTTGGGGCACTAGGCACTCAAGCTTCATGGAGACAAGCTACATCAAACAAAGGTATGTATTCTATCCATTTGATTACCCAAGTATCAAGTATTGTATGCTAGATAGGGTAATACCTTGAAAGTTCATAATTGCATGTATAATAGAGAAAACATAGATCCAAGGTATTTAGGGTTGCATGTACACTTAGGAGTGTTAGAATGCTCAAAACCCATCAGTGGTATCAGAGCCAAGGCTTGTTTTCTTGTTATACTTGCAAAATTAGCTGAAAAATCGAATTGTATTAGTTTAAAAGTTATGCTAATTACTTGAAAAAAAAAATTTGATGTGAATTATCTTTGTTGATATGAGTTTATTAGATTAATAGAAAAATTAATTGATTATGTGTTTTCAATCTATTTTAATCTAAGAGTTGATTCTAAAATGTGTTTTTGTAACTTGTCCTCAAGTTATATGAAAAGTCACATTTAAGTTTCATAAAACTCATAAAAAGTTGGCAATGGTTACAAAAATGAAGAGTCTTGTCCTCATTAAATGGTTTTATGACTCCATGACTTGTCCTCAAGTTATGGAGGTTCAAGAGTCACTTCATTAAATGATAAAATGTGTAACCTTAATTAGTTCCATAAGTTACAAAAATAAAGAAAAGTTACATTCTTTTATTAGTTTAAAGTCTTCCATAACTTGTCCTCAAGTTATGGAACTTGAAGAGTTTTTTTTTTAATTAAAACTACTTTAAACACATAAGTTATGGAATTAATTAGTTTTGAATATTTTCAAAACTTGCCCTCAAGTTTTGGAATTTGTAAAGTTTTCCCCATGAATACTTTAATTCCAAGTTAGCCCTTAGAATTTTAAAAGTTAAAATTCAACCCTTATACTTTATAGTATTATCAGTTAATAATAAATATATGTATAAGAGCAAGTCAGTCTTACCGTTAGTAGGCCTCATTCACGAAGTCGGTCTATAAGGGGGGTATAAGGTTACTGCCTATAAAATGGCAGTTTAATGGGTGTCCACTCTCACCCACCGCTTCCTTGACTGGTGGAGGGTCGTTAGCCGAACGGGTAGGACAAGGATTATAATTCTCCCTTCATTAAAAGTATTAATGATAAATACTAAGTAACTAAACACTTATAAATTCCCAATCTTAGTTACTTAGGAAAATGTGAATAAGGTGCTAATCCATGAAATTACACTTTGCACTTTGTTTAAACCGTTAGTGGAGCGTGTGTGGTTAACCGGCACACTAACCTGGATTTAACAAAGTAGGCAAAGGGTAACTTAATATTTATCATAGTATCGGTGGAGCTCGTGTGGTTAACCGGCACATCGATTGAGGGGTAAATATTAAGGGTCCCAAGTATATTTGCATGGTTACTTTACACCTTGTTTTATGATCCTCGGCATCCCAGTCACAAAACCTGAAGGGCACACTCGAGATTGAAACATGCCATTGAAAAGTTCAATGAATCTCAAAAGATCTAGGAGTTTCAAATCCAATTAAAAACCTAATTACATTATTTCGTTTTTCATGGTGGAAATTGGTAAATCGTCATTTACCTACCTTCAACTATTTTATAACTCGAATTACAGCATCCCTCTTCCAGTTATAAATAGGTTGTTGGATCCTAGCCTTAATATTTCATTTTGGGTGTTATATTAAGGACTTTAGATCAACTATCTTGAATATCTCCCAAAAAATGTCTAGTTCAGACATCTATGATCTTCCCAAATCTCTTGGAACTTTACTTCCTCCACCTCCTCCAATTATTCTCCCTAACCCACAAGTTCAAGGTCACTCAAGCCCTAATGGCAAGCAAGGTCTATGTGTGATCACATCTTAGAGATGAAGTCACATATTGACAAGCTGGGAGAGTTGGGTGTCAAAGTCTTGAGAAAGTTGGATGTTCAATCACTTTCTAAGTCACATAGTGAGTTCCTTTGGGACTACTATGAAACAGACTATGACATGAACCTTAATGATCATATCTATTTGCTTGGTGCTGCTGAATCAGCAATGATTTGGAACGATAGTAAAGCAAATTTGATTAGAAGATCAACTTCCCAAAAACTTTATGGACAGTGACAATGGTGACACTGGAAATCCAGAAAAAGCATTCTCTTCCCAATGGAAAGGGATTGGCCATAGTCAACTCGGTTGACCAAATGGTAAGGAGAAAGGCTAAGTCTGAGATAGTCCCATTACCAAAGGGTCCATATGTTTATTTTGCCAAAGGAAGGGGCGTTGATTGCAAAGCTGCCAAGTTTACCTAAGGATGTTAAAGTCAATAAGTCTGACTCTACTTCAGGTAGAGCCCATTGTCTAACTCTGTTAAGTTTCTATTCTAAGATCCTCATTACATGATGTGACTGGGTCACATGTTGATGTTTTAAGAATCAAAGAATAGAGAGAAAGCTTAAAGGAAGTATATGCTGATTCTGATCGCGTAGGTGGATTTCGATCGCATCAGAATTTTGAAGCTGTTACTTAGGAGTTATGATATATTGCTTAGGAACAGATAACAACAAGTTTTTCCGTATGCATTTGCACTATAAGGATAAGTTTTTTCCGCAAAGTTTTGAAATAAAATAAAAGTTTTTAATTTTATATTTATTTTAAATATCCTTACAAGGGGCATTTGTGAAAAATGGTTGTTTATATGATTCCATTGATAGCAATATTTGAAAAAAAATGGACTTGATTCTTTCGTTTGTGGTAGTGTCTAAATTTACCAAATAAGGAAAGATTCTCATTCCCAAGGCTTCAGTTGGATAGAAACTTGGAATCATGCAAGTTGAATAGTATGATGAATGAGAACTTTCAAGCATTGAAAATTAAGACTTGTTCACATGGATGTGTGAGTCAAGTTAAGGACTAAAGGGATCGAGTACACATTCTTGTGCACTGGTCAAGTCCACCACAAAGCTTGTTAAGACTATTCGTCATGATTTACTAAATTTTAGTAAATATGGTTATACTTACAAGTTTAAGTATAATTCTGAAACATTGGAAAAGTCTCAATGTATGGCAGAACGAATGGGAAGAATCAAATTAGGCAGAAAGATAAAAGTTTCTCAAATCTGAAAAGATGGGAGTGTACTTTAGTATCATGTTTGTGATCATCTTAATGATTTAGAAATCATATCACAATTAGTCCTCTAAAGGTCATCTTAGTGCATTCTTATGACTCAGAAGAGGAGTCATGAATTGTTGAAATGGTTAGATCAGGAAGATGAGTCATACTTCGTTCCAAAACAATTCTTAGAGTCATACTCCAAGATTGTAACTTGAGTGACATATCTTAAAGAAAGGTTTAAAACACTTGTCAAATGTAAGAGTAAAAGTGTCCTACTCTTGTACATTTGAAATTGGTAAGTTGTGATGTTTTGGATAAAACAAAGACCAACTAAGGCCAATTGTGTGAAGTGTTTGTCTTGATAAAGAATCCGCACTATCTCTTGAATATTTGGCAAGATAGTCTTATATGTCAAGAGGGTAGTGGGAGTCTTAAAGATCCTAAAAAGAATTTCAAGAACTAATCAAGAATAAAACCTGAGGTTCTTCACTAGCACACGACTTGAGTTTTATAACCTATCGTGTTGACAGATTCTGTACCCATTCCAGTTAAAGTTGGCTTTGCATAGGAGTTCTGAAAAGTTCTCAATTGGTTGCATAACAACTTGGAAGCAATGGCAGGCCCTGTACTGCCAGGTGGCAAGAAGTTAAGATTTCATAAGTTCAGTCCATATGAGTTTGGATTTGTCATTATCCTTGTCTTGTGACTATGGTTTTGACGATTCACATGGATAAGAACACATACACCATAAAATCTAAGGGTCATAAGGTTTCTCTCCGATTCATGAAAATGATGGTGAGGAAACACTTCCACCAAGTAGATTTGAAGCAGATGGCAAAAGGTCTAAACAATTGAGACTATGATTACGACATCCCTTTTCATAGTTCTGAAATTGTTTAGACACACATGCATGCTATCTAAGGAAAGGTGTATGATTTTGATAAAGTTTTATCAAAGCATCTCGTATCAGAAATCTGAACTTTGGTAAGAAAGTCAATAAAGTATTGATTTCTAGAAGTCCAGCTGATTTCTGAGTACATGTCAAAGCTAGTGGGAGCATAAGTGTTATGCTAATAATCATCATCTTAGTGGGAGCATGATAATTATTATTAGTGTTGCAAGTTAGCAATGTTAATTATAGAAAACAAAAGTTTCAATTCGTGAGGCTGCAGGGATTGAAAAAGTTGTTTTGCTATAATTAAGGGAGAGGATATACTTCATTTCAGTTCTAAAGGCTTAGATTGAGACCTTAATCATTTTTAGTCAAGAATATATATATGAATTTCATGTTGGATTGGTTCAACTTAAGGAAATTCTATATATTGCGTTCTCAAAATTCGATTATGATTACGGCATCCCTCTTCATAGTCAAATTTTGAAAACTTGGCAAATAAAAATATTATAGCAACAGACTGGTCTAGAATCATGTCTTTATGTGAGATATCATGAATCGTATACCATTTGCTTTGGGTACAGGATCGATTGCATGTGCTATAATATTTGTCATTTCTAAATTTTTCCAAATGCCCAGAGGCATTAAGAAGGGAAAAGGTCTAGAATTGGATATGACTAAAATGATTAAGCAATTGTCGAGGACAATCTGAGGTTTACCAAAGATTGGTTGCTCAGGGACAGTTGGAAGTATAGTGCTAATTTTGGAAGGACCATATTGACATATTCTGAAAAGAGGCATCTCTTATTCAAAAGTGATAGTCAAAATGAGAATATGGAGTTGTCTCCATAGGTGGAAGTTATCTGTGTAAGATTATAAAACTTAATGCAAGAAGCATGTCCAAAGCAATGTACTTTGAATATGAGACTTAGTTTCCATGGAGTTGATCTCCATTGGAATACCTTATAATGACTGTTGACAAGTCTTTGTGACTTTGTACATATTCATTACAGGAGGGTCAGTGCATATAAGTTTAAAATCTAAACAGATTTCGATAAATGATAGGAATTTGAAATTCTCACATTTTTCGATAAGGATTTGGGAGTGTGAAATTAGAATCATTGAAATTATGTTCAATTGGTTTATTTCCCAAAGTAAGGATCATAGACAAACATAGAGTGCATACTTGGTGTATGGCAAAGCTATTGTTTAAGAAAAACATAGTGTACATGCTTGGAGCATGGGACAACTAGTGTTTTTAATTCAAGTATAAAGTTGATAAAACCGAAACAATGAATAATGAGTAATCAGTATGGTGATAAATAAAAGTGTTTATTTATATTCATAGGGTTTGATACCATATTTGATTCATTTATTCTTGTGTGTCACTTTGCATGTTTTGACTTCCAGAATAACTAAGTCGCTCTTCCTGAATGATTAAGTTATTCAAACCATCCACAGTCGGTCATATGTTGGAAGTAGATATGAATCAAGACTGTCATGGGTTGGTTTGTAGAGGTCCAAGTTGGTGGACAAAGTGGTGCTACAACACTCATGAGTGCTCATAAGTTCTGAGTATTGGATTCAACCCGCGCTCATTTGAATCACTTCATGGATTTTATCACGAGTGATCATGAGACGATAATATCTTATATTCTTCAAACCTAGAGATATGAGCTGTTACTATGAGTTGGTTGTACATTGATTGCACGAAAACGCATTCGGTAACTCGATGTTATAAAACGTGCCTTTGTGTATGATTCAACAAGTAGTAGAACAAGCCATATGAGTCGAAGTTTATCCATTCCTTTTACCTTCGGGATAAAAGCGATATTTGTGGGCCCCTCGATGATTTAAAGATGATACATGTGAGTGCTTGGCCAAGCCAGGACATATTTGATTTGTTCAATCAGTCAGTCATCATGAATCAGAAATCGGGAAACAACGAATGGACAGAGAGAATGATTGATAATCCATGTCTCAGTCCATATGATATCTAGAATGGAAGAATATATGATCCCTTATCTAATGGAAAGTCATTGACAAACGTCAGAGTTCATCGACAAGGTCATAGTTCGACAGAAGCTTTTGAGAGCTACGATTGCTGATCGGTTCCTGAAGTCATACGCAATAATAGTTTTAGACTTATCCAAGTGGGAGACTGTTGGATTAATGTCTAAGTCCATAACTATAATTGGTAAGACTTGACTCGACCCGGCATGGTCCATTTGGGTTGCATGGCATCATGCATTTGGATAGACTATAATGAGAGAAATAACACTTAAGGTTGGTTAATATATTATAAGTTCTAATATATTAATAAGGTTATTTAATTAGTATTGATCAAGAATTAATTTGGAATTAATTAAGTGATCAAAAGGAGACTAATTAAATATATGGGTTGATTGTGTAAATCATTCATTCTTATATATGTGGGCTTGTGATCCAAGATTCCTTATGTTGGACTAAGTCCATGGGGTGACCCATGGATACTCCATGGAGGTTAAAATCCATCGAGCATAAGGAATGGGTAAAGTTATGAGTTACGTGGTGTAACCCTAATAGCCACCATATAAAAGAATCCCATCGCTCAAGAAATCGTGCACTAATGTGTGAATATGAGGGCTAGACGATTTCAAGGAGTGTTCCATTTCTCTCAAGTCATTCCATCTGCATTTGGTGTTGTGTGAACCATTTGAGGTGTCACACTTGGGGCACTAGGCACTCAAGCTTCATGGAGACAAGCTACATCAAACAAAGGTATGTATTCTATCCATTTGATTACCCAAGTATCAAGTATTGTATGCTAGATAGGGTAATACCTTGAAAGTTCATAATTGCATGTATAATAGAGAAAACATAGATCCAAGGTATTTAGGGTTGCATGTATACTTAGGAGTGTTAGAATGCTCAAAACCCATCAGTTATGATTAGTTTCATATGACTTATCATATGGACAAGGATGAGGTCACTCTTAGCAAGCTTCAAGGCCTTTTGAGAACTGCTGAAAGTAGTCTAAAAGGAAAATCTGTTGTATCTACCCCTACTCCTACTGCTGCTGCCCTAGTCCTGGAAATTGGACATGGGAAAGGGAAGAAGAGGAAGGCTCCTTCTAAGAGCCGCAAAGGAAAAGTCTCATGATGGATCCTCTTCTAGTGGGACCAAAGCTGGTCTTGCTGATCCCTCTACCAATCCAAAAGAAGCAGAGTGCTTCTATTGTCATGATAAAGGGCACTGGAAGCAAAGCTGCCCCAAATTCTTGAAGGATGTCAAGGATGGGAATATAAAGCTGTTGGATTAGTGTCTAAGTCCATAATTATAATTGGTATATACTTGACCCGACCCGGTATGGTCCATTTGGATTGCACTTCACTGGAACAATTTGTATGGATAGACTTTCGGGAGAAGAGGTTATATATGATATATTAATATATTATAAGTTATAATATATTAATATGAAATCATATTGTTTAATTAGTATTGATCTAGAATTAATTTGGAATTAATTTAGTGATCAAAAAGAGACTAATTAAATATGGACTCTTACATATATATGGAATGGGCCAAGGTTTACTTAGGATGGGCTAAGAGGGTATGGAAGTCCATGGATAGTCCATGGAGCTTTTAAACCATGGATCCTATGTAAATGAAAGGTCATGGGTATTAGGGTTTACATGGATGTAACCCTAATCCTCCATAATATCTAAAGGGGTCCTTGGCTCACAAAATGGGCACTAGTGTGTGATACGAAGAGGTGGCCGATTTTAGTGAGCTCCATATTCTCTCAGGTTATTCCAAGTTGTTTTGGTGATTTGTGATTCCACTTGAGGCATTCACGTTATTGGTGCTAGGCTCTTAAAGCTCCTAAGAATCAACCACAAGAAAAGGTATGTAATCTAAACTTGTTTTATTACCCAAGTATCAAACATTTGTATCCTAGTTAGGGTAATACCTTGGAAAGTTCATATTTGCATGTATAATAGAGAAAATATAGATCCAAGGTATTAAGGGTTGCGTGTACACCTTAGGAGTGTTAGAATACTCAAAACCCATCAGTGGTATCAGAGCGTAGGGCTGTTTTCAATTATACTTGTTGCAACTCATTTTTCAAAGCCAAGAATCTGCCCAGACATGAAACTAGACGAGTTCTAGCCAAAAACTCGACGAGTTCATGTGTTAAATCATGAACTCGACGAGTTTCTTGATGAACTCGATGAGTTTGTCTCCCAGAATGCATATTTCGAGTTTCTTGGCTGAAATTGGACTAGGAACATTACCATAAGCTATTTTTGAATCTATAAACCTGTTTTGATGTGCTAATGATCATTCTAATCCAACTCAAAAGATCATTGTCAAAAGTTTCATGTTTTGTATTTGTTTAATGATTAGACTAATTACATGAAAATTGTTTGATGTGAATTGTCTTGTTCATATGAGTTTAAATCAAGATTATGAATATTGATAGATATGTTTGTGATAGTTGTTTTAATCCAAATTGATCTAAAAGTTATTCATAATATATGTTTTTGTAACTTGTCCTCAAGTTATATGAAAAGTCTCATTTATAAATTTTATTAAAAAACCATAGGTTATGACCTTGAAAAGTCTTTTCCCATAAATTGTTTTATCAACTCCATCACTTGTCCTCAAGTTATGGATGTTCAAGAGTCTCTTCATTAAAAGTTTTAAAACCTATATTAAACTCATATGTTATGAAATTGAAGAGTTTTGAAAAGTTTCAAAACATGCCCTCAAGTTTTGGAATTTGTAAAGGTTCACACATAAGTACCTTAATTCCAAATCAAACCCTACAATTTTAAAAGTTTAAAATTCAACCCTTATACTATTATTATTGTTGGGTCAAAATTATGGTTTATACTTTACTTTTCTGGGCAATTGTATTTTTCTGTAATATTTTATGTGTTTACGGTCAGGTTTACGGCCAGGTGGGTGTTTACGGCCGTAAACATGTTTACAGTCGTAAACCCATATACGACCCATGTTCCCCAAGTATATATATAGGGTGAGGAATGCATAATTGCCATAGAATAGAGGAGCTTAAGCGTGTGCATTTGAAGGTGTTCTAGAGGGAGAGAAAAGAGAGTGTGTGTTAGTGTGTGTGAATCTTGTATCCGGATCTTCATTCATATCAATTCATACATAGATTCATCATCTTCTTCTTCTCCTTCTCTTCTATTTTGATCTGACATCATCCGTTCGATTGGGATTCCGCACCATCAAACGGATCTGATTGATACTCAAGCATTTTGGGGACTTACAATTGGTATCAGAGCTTGGTTGTATCAATCAAATTTTGTCAGATCTGGAGCTTATTTGATCTTATTTTCGAAAGATTTCTGCATTTTTGAATAGATCTCTGAAAATTAGGGGGGAGGGGGGTTTGTTCTTTGTGTTTTTGATAAAAAGGGGTTTTTGATCGAGTTTTGGAGCTTCAAAGTCGAAAAAACGCTGTTTTTGGTCGTAACCAGCGAGGGTGTGGCGGCGTTTATGGTCAGCAGCTAGGGTTTCCGAGGTTTACGGTCCGGAGTTTACGGTCCGAGGTTTACAGTCCGGAGTTTACGGTCCGAGTTTATGGTCCGGAGTTTACGGTCCGAAGTTTGCGGTCCAGCAGCCTCAGTCTGCACTTCAGAGTTGATCCTCGCACGTCCTCGCATCGCGTCATCGGCCTCGTCCTCGCAGCAGCATCTTCCTTCGCATCTAAAAAATAGGAAACGGATTGAGGGGTGCCGGGGATCGAACCCGGGACCTCTGATTGAGCAACACAGCGCTTTACCAACTCGTCTAGCTGACAACTTGCATCACTCCTTCGAAATTTAATTCATAAAGTGTCCCTCTCGGTTCCAACTTTCGCATTTTTGTCAATTTCAGCCCAAAATTCAATTTCTTTTCATTTTAAATTCCAATTTCAACCAAAAATTTTTGATTTTAATTTTTGACTTTTAATTTTGACTTTTTCCTTAAAATTTTGACTTTGACTTTTAAAATTTGACCTTTGACTTTAAACTTTGACTTTCTCATTTAACTTTTAAATTTTCAAATTTAGCTTTTCGGTTTGACTTTTAAGTTTGACTTTTCAAATTTGACTTTTGAGTTTGACTTTTTAAATTTGACTTTTAAGGTTGACTTTTGAGGTTTATAGTCAAAGGGCATTTTTTGGTTTGACTTTTATGTTTGATTTTGGCTTCTAGTTGTGCTTTTAATGGCTTTTGAGGTCTACGAAGACATGAAAGAGAGTCAGGATATGTTAAGACAAAAATTCAACATTTTCGATTACATTCCTGGAGAAACTCTGGAGGCACAGCTGCAGCGATTCACAACTCTTACTACTGATATGAACATATCTAGGATCTTCTTGACTAAATGTGAGATAAACAAAAAGCTGTTGAATGCACTTCCAAAGTCGTGGGATATGAATGTGGCTGTCATCAAGAAGACAAAAGATCTCAATCGTCTTAGTCTTGCTGATATAATTGAAGAACTTGACGCTTTGAATTGTCGAAAAACAATGAGTTCCGCAAACATCCCGGTCAATGAAGTTTCATGTTCTCAATCATGTGAAGTTTCATGTACACTATCTAGTGAAGATACGATTAAATTTCTTCGGGAACAAATTGATTTATTAAAAAAAGAAGTTGAGGACCTGAGATATGAAGGATATCAACTCAGGAAAGGACAGAAACCCCTGAAGGCTGAATTAGAAACAAAAATAAAGGACTTTAAGAGAATTCAACAAGACTACAGTGAAAAATGTGAACATTATGATTATATCAAGAGACAGAATGTTGAGTTAATTACTGAGCTTGATACATTAAAAGGGCAATTTGAAACTGCAAATTTTGATTTTAAAAAGTTTGATGTATCAAGCGAAGTAGTTGCCAACATGATAGACCATTGCATGCAATTTAAACATAATTAGCCAAAGGGTTTAGGATACGATAATGTACCTCCTCCTTTTAATCATACATATCAGTATCAACCTTTGTCTAAAGAGGAGATTGCCAACGAACCATTCATGGTTTATGGCAAGCCATCTAGTTTTGTTTCAGGAGGATTTTTTAATGTTGAAAATGCTAACGTTTCTACTTCCCCTGCAGATCAATCCTTAAATCAATCCAAGCAAGCAGCTGAAGAGAGTGTGTCTGATAGTAAAGTAGCAGAAGATGAAAACAAGGAGAAAACCTTTGAACAAACCAACATCTCCTTGAGCTCTGAATCTGTTGCTTCGAACTCAGTTGCTTCTGATCAATCTGTTGTTGAGAAGTACAGGCCACCAAATCAAGTTAAACAGAATGCATGCTGCAACTGTGCGTGTAGGAAAAGCAAGAGACAAGGCAAAGACATGCCACCAGGAGCAGGAAGAAACAATTTCCCCGTGAAGAAAAAGACTTGTTTTCACTGTGGAACACCTGGACACATTGCCAGAAATTGTCCTAATCGCGCATATGTTCCCTACTATGCACAAGGCTGCCAGAACGCGCCAAGAGGGAGATACTTCAAAAGAAACCCCTCAAGGTCACGTTCAGACCATGGTGACTGGTACGCGCAGAAGGCCAAGAATCAAACCTACAAGGCCAAGAATCCAACTCCCAAGGGCAAGAAGGGAATGTCGGCCAAGAAGCCCAATCCAAGAGATGCTCCAGTGAAACAAAGACCAGTTAGGTCAAAGTCATCTCAACGGCCGACATGAAGATCAAAAGCAAGTACTGAGCTACCCATCAGATCGAAAAAGAAATGGGTTAAACCCAACTACAAATGGGTTCCAAAGGCTCACTCTCCCAAATTTTCTAATGACTCTAATATTTCTACATCTTCTGTTTGTGATAAACAGGACATGTCATGGGAGAATGTATCTTGCGTAGACGACAAAGGTCGACCCAGTTTCAAAATGGACTGGGTTCCAAAGACCAACTGATCCCGCTCTGTGTCGGAGCAGCTGTGGAGGCATATCATCAGACTTCGGTTTGTTGGTAGTGGCTGTTCCTGGCACATGATAGGGGACATCTCTCAACTATACAACATTCATAACTTTGTTTGGGAGTATGTGTCCTTTGCGGGAAAGGAAGAAAAGAAGGGATCACACATGGGGTTAGTGCTTAACGATGTGAAGAATTTTTTGATCTGTTCTGAGATTACGTGTGCTGTTCTCAGACCTTCTAGATGCAAATTCAATCAATGACTTACGGTTTGAGTTTTCTTCTCGATACTCCTGAGTTTTCCTTAAGCTGATTCACTTTAAAGACTAATTTTCGTTTTAGGATAGTTTAAATTTGTGCATTTACTTTCGTTTCTCTCCTATGCACAGATTTAGGGGGAGAAATAAAAACAAAACAACAATTAGAAAATTTTAAAAAATCCAAAAACATTAGAAAATCAGAAAATCCAAAAATATGTTGGTTATGGAATGTGCTTGCAGGTGATGTGATGGGAAGTGATATAATCATGTGATAACAGACAATCTGATATGTGTAAGGGACTGAATCTGAATTGTCTAGGCTCTATGTTCGATGCGCTGGTAGGAACGAATGATTAAAATGGACTTGACTAGGCATTAATGAACTTAAGGAATCTAGAGACTTGAAAAATCTTGACCTAGATAGATCCATTTAGCCTGACAATACGACGCTCAGATAGGTTGAGCAGGGAGATATACATGATAATCCACCGGTCACATTAAATTAATCCGTATCTAGAACTGTGGTTTAACTCTTCCTTGATGTACCGACTTTGTCCTTAATTCTGGTATTGATGGGGCGACTGGGGAATTCCGATAAAGTAGGTATGTAGAAAATTATTTTCTTGTTTTCTTTCTGTTAGTCATATGTTACCTCCTCTGCGTGATTGAAATGCATCCGACCTGGACTGCAACATATGCAACTCTATTTCTATGCATCTTCTATCTATGCAATTCTTCCTGCCTGTTAGCCATATGTTGTCTCCTTTGCGTGACTCACAATGCGACCTGGTACACAGTATATGCACCATTCTTCTTCTCAATCCCTCTAAAACTTCAGTTAGTCATATGTTTCACCCTCTGCGTGATTGGAAGAGATCCGACTTGGGTGTATAGCATATGCATTCTAAATCTGACTTCTCTCATAATAATTGTCTGCTCACCTAAAGTAAGGAGTACTTTGGAAGTTCCTGATTATTGGGGTATGTCAGGAAGCGGGAAACATGTTCTAGTACATTTAAAATTGAACAATCACTAGGTTGTCTGTAGATCTCGCTGCTCAATTTAGGTGGACAACAATATCTTTGGTCGTCGTCAGTTGAATGGTCCTTAAGGAATATTATCTAGGAACTTAGGATCACATTGTCTTGTCTCTTTTAATATGTCCTAATTTTGTCACAATCTCTCGTGTTTAAGTGGACCACAATACCGGCGATTGGCCAGATCTATTCATGAAGGGAGAGGTACTGACAAACGGATAAAGGCTGTTTAAAAACTTTGATCCCAAATCACTCTTAAAGTTAGATATCATTTTATTTTTGTTAAATTTGTTCATAGTTTCTTCTAATTTAAATATTAGGGGAGAATTAAAAATTTTAAAAACCAAACAAAAATCAGAAAATTAAAAATCCAAAAATAGTGTTATTTCGGTTTTATTTCTTTTTCAGAAAATATGAAAAACCCAAAAATATTTTGTGCTAAATTTTCTTTTAGTTTTGTTTTGTTTTGAAAAGTGAATTCAGGTGAAGATGAAACTCATGGAGTTTGTGTCGAAGATTTCTGAGCCAAGGCTTCATCCGTGAGCATCGAAGAATTCTCATTTGAAGGATCAAGAAATGAAGATTATTCTTCCAACATTCAATCTTTCAACCCAGAAGCCAGGTCAAGCTGTAATTGAAGATTATGTGACATATTGCATTGAAGCCTCCTCAATCAATTTGTTGCTATCTTTGTACCTGCTGAAGTGATCCATAAGATTAGTTCTCTCTGATAGTCTCTCTGAAGATTCTCAAGCTCAAAAAGAAATTTTCAAGAATCTTTTCAAGAAGCCTCCTCACCCGACGTGCGTTCAAAGCCAAATTCTGAAGAAAAACTCAAGTGCTCAAGATGAAGTTATTCATTGAAGATTCATTAAGTTCATCCTGAAGTTGTGAAGAATTTTAAGATAAATGTTGAAGCCAAGCTTATAATGAAGATGAACCAGAAAGCCAGCTACTTTTTAGGGGGAGCTTCTTGGGTCAATTAAGAAAAGAAAGCTATAAACCAAGGGGGAGATTGTTGGGTCAAAATTATAGTTTATACTTTGCTTTTCTGGGCAATTGTATTTTTCTGTAATATTTTATGTGTTTGCGGTCAGGTTTACGGTCAGGTGGGTGTTTACGGCCATAAACAGGTTTACGGTCGTAAACCCATTTACGACCCATGTTCCCCAAGTATATATATATATATATATATATATATATATATATATATATATATATATATATATATATATATATATATATAGGGTGACGAGTGCATAATTACCATAGAATAGAGGAGCTTAAGTGTGTGCATTTGAAGGTGTTCTAGAGAGAGAGAAAAGCGAGTGTGTGTTAGTGTGTGTGAATCTTGTATCCGGATCTTCATTCATATCAATTCATACATAGATTCATTATCTTCTTCTTCTCCTTCTCTTCTATTTTGATCTGACATCATCCGTTTGATTGGGATTCCGCACCATCAAACGGATCTGATTGATACTTAAGCATTTTGGGGACTTACAATTATAATTTGAATTATATTGATATGTATAAGAATAAGTCAGTCTTACCGTTAGTAGGCCTCATTCACGAAGCCGGTCTATAAGGGGGGGGGGGTAAGGTTACTGCCTAGAAAATGGCAGTTTAATGGGTGTCCATTCTCACCCACCGCTTCCTTGACTGGTGGAGGGTCGTTAGCCGAACGGGTAGGACAAGACTATAATTCTCCCTTCATTAAAAGTATAATGATAAATACTAGGTAACTAAACACTTATAAATTCACAATCTTAATCACTTAGGAAAATGTGAAACGATGCTAACCCATGAAAATTACACTTTGCACCTTTGTTAAGTCGTTAGTGGAGTGTGTGTGGTTAACCGGCACACTAACATGGGACTGACAATGTATGGCAAAGGGTAACTTTATGTTTATCATAGATTGGTGGAGCGCGTGTGGTTAACCGGCACATCAATTAGGTGATAAAGTTAAGGGTACCAAGTTAATTTGCATGGTTATTCACACCTTGTTTGTGATCCTCGGCATCCCAGTGACAAACTTGAGAAGGCACAATCGAGATTCAAACATGCCATTGAAAGTTCAATGTATCTCAAAAGATCTAGGAGTTTCAAATCCAATTAAAACTTAATAATATATTTTCGTTTTCTTGGTGGAATTTGGTAAATCGACATTTACCTAGCTTCAAATATTTTATAACTTGGATTATGGCATCCCTCTTCCAGTTTTAAATAGGTTGTTGGGTCCTAGCCTTAATATTTCATATTGGGTGTTATATTAAGGACTTAAATTAACTAACTTGAATTTCTCCCATTATAGATGTCTAGCTTAGACAACTATGGTCTTCCCAAATCTTTAGGAACAAACTTCTTATTGAAGATGATATCTTACATGGCAATCAAGGTGAAAGATTAATCCCTTAGTATTGCATAGATGGCGCGGGAAATCATGCTTCCCTTCCTCCATCTCCTCCAATTATTCTCCATATCCCACAAGTTCAAATACTTGAAAAGTTCAAGGTCACTCAATCCCTATTGGCAAGCAAAGTCTATATGTGCTTACAACTTGGAGAATAAGTCACATATTGACAAGCCGAGAGAGTTGGGTGTCAAAGTCTCAAGGAAGTTGACTGTTGACTAGGTTCATCAATCACTTCCCAAGTCATATAGTTAGTTCTTTTAGGACTACTATGTAACAGACCATGACATGACCCTTAATGATCTTACCTATTTGCTTGATGCTGCTAAATCAGCAATGATTTGGGGCATTGGTAAAGCAAATTTGATTGGACGATCTACTTCCCAAACTTATTTGGACATTGACAATGGTGACATTGGAAATCCAGAAAAGCTTTCTCTTCCCAATGGAAAGGGATCGGCCATGGTCAAGTCATTTGACCAATGGTAAAGAGAAAGGATGAGTCTGAGACAATCAAGTGTACCATTCCCAAAGAGTCCATATGTTTCTTTTGCCCATAGAAGGGGCATTGGTTGCGAAGCTGTCCAATTTACCTGAAAACACATAAGGATGGTAAAGTCAAAAAGTTTGACTCTACTTCGGGTAAACTCCATTATCTAACTCTATTAAGTCTCTTTTGGAGAATTCTTAATACATGATGTAATGTAATTACATTTTGATGTTTTAGAGAATCAAAGGAAGCTTAAAAGAAGAGTATGTTGAGTCTGATCGCGAAAGGATGGATTTCGATCGCATATTTCGATGATCCGAATTTTGAGCAACTGCTTAAGAGTTATGATATATATTGCTTAGGAATAGATAACAACATGTTTTCATATGTGTTTGCATTGTAAGGAAAGTTTTTCCACAAGTTTTAAAATAAAAGAAAAGTTTTGATTTTATTTATTTTAAGTATCCTTACAATGGCATTAGTGAAAATTTGTTGTTTATATGATTTCATTAGTAACAATATTGGAAAATGGATTTGATTCTTTCGTTTGTGGTAGTGTCAAAATTTACCAAATAAGGAAAGATTTTCATCACCCAAGGTTCATTTGGATAAAAACTTGGAATCATGCAAGTTGTGTTGTGTGATGAATGAGAATTTTCATCTTTGGGAAATTAAGACTAAGTCCTTGTATACATCTATATGTAAGTCAAGTAAAGGACTAAGGGATCAGGTACACAAGGTTGTGCACTGGTCAGGTCCACCACAAAGATTGATAAAATTATTCGTTATGATTTACTAAAGTTTAGTAAATATGGTTATGCTTACAAGTTTAAGTATAATTTTGGATCATTGGAAAACTTTCAATGATAGACAGAATGAATAAAAGGAATCAAATTAGGCAGAAAGATGAAAGTTTCTCCAATCTGAAGAGATGGGAGAGTACTTGTTTTATGATTATCTTAGTGATTACAAAACCATATCAAAATTAATCCTATAAGGACACCTTAGTGCATTTGTTTGGCTAAGGAGAGGAATCGTGAATTGTTGAAATGGTTAAATCAAAAGACAAATCATACTTCGTCCCAAAATCAAGTCTTAGAGTCATACTCCAAGATTGAACCTTGAGTGACATAATCTTAAGAAAGGTTTAAAACACTTGTCAAATGTAGAGTAAAATGTTTTCTTACTCTTGTACATTTGAAATTGGTAAGTTGTGATGTTTTGAATAAAACAAAGACCAACTAAGACCAATTGTGTGAAGTGTCTATCTTGATAAGAATCCGCACTAACTCTTGAATATTTGTTTCGTCAAGGAATGGTTCTTGATAAGAGAATCCTATATGTCAAGAGGACAGTGGGAGTCTTAAAAGATCTTGAGATGCTTTCAAGAACTAATCAAGAGTATTGTTAATCACTAGCTCACGACTGAGGTTTGTAAACTATCATGTTGACACATTCTTGTTTCTGGTCCATTCCAGTTTAAGTTGACGATGCAGGTGAATACTAAGAGTTCTCAATTGTTTGCATAACAACTTGGAAGCAATGGTAGGCCGTTGTGCTACCAGGAGGCAAGAAATTAAGATTGAACAAGTTCAGACCATATGAATTAGGATTTGCCACTAACCTTGTCTTGTGATTAAGGTTATGACAAATTCACAGGGATAGGAACACTTACACCATAAAAAAATCTAAGTGTCATAAGGTTTCTCTCCGATTCATGAAAATGATGGTGAGGAAATACTTTCACTATGTAGATTTTAACTAGATAGTAATTGTGATTTTTGCATTCTCAAAGTCATTAGTGGAGCGCGTGTGGTTAACCGACACACTAACATGGACTTGTGAGAATGGCAAAAGGTCTAAACATTATGATTACAGCATCCATTTCATAATTGTTTAGACACACATGTGAGATATCTAAGGAAAGGTGTATGATTTTGATAAAGTCTTATCAAAGCAATCTCGTATCAAAAATCTGAACTTTGGTAAGAAAGTCAATAAAGTATTGATTTCTAGAAGTCTAGTTGATTTCTGGGTACATGTCAAAGCTAGTGGGAGCATAAGTGTTATGCTAGTAAGATAATAATCATTATTCTAGTGGGAGCGTGATTATTATGTTAAGTGTTGCAAGTTAGCAATGTTAATTATAGAAAACAAAGTTTCAATTCGCTTTGAAAAGTTGTTTTGCTATAATTAAGGGAGAGGATTTTATACTTCATCCCAATTCTACAAGTTTAGATTGAGATTTTAATCAACTTTAGTCAAGGATATATATGAATGTTGTGTTGGAATGGTTCAACATAAGGAAATTCTATATATATATATATATATATATATATATATATATATATATATATATATATATATATATATATATATATTGCATTCTCAAAATTCGATTATGATTACGGCATACCTCTTTATAGTTCGAATTGTGAGAACATGACAAATAAACAATATTGTAGCAAAAGACTGGTCATGTATCATGTCCTTATGTGAGACATCATGAATCGTGTCTCTTTTGCTTCAGATATAGGATCGATTACATGTGCTATAATATTCAACCATTCTAAATTTTCCAAATGCCTAGGGCATTAAGAGGGAAAAAGGAATAGAACTGCGTATAACTAAAATGATTAAGCAATTGTCGAGGACAATCTGAGGTTTACCAAAGATTGGTTGCTCATGGACAATTGGAAGTATAGTGTAAACGTTGGAAAGGACCATATTGACATATTCTGAAAAGGAGGCAACTCTTGTTCAGAAGTGATAATCAAAGTAGTAATATGGAATTGTTTCCATAGGTGGAAGTTATTCTTTGAATCTGTGCAAGATTAGAAAACTTAATGCAAAGAAGGATGTTCAAAGGAATGTACTTTGAATTTGAGACTTCGTTTCCATGGAATAGCTCTCCATTGGAATACTCTGTAATGTTTGTTTCCAAGTCTTTGTGACTTGGACATATTCATTACAAGAGGATCATTGCATATAAGTTTAAAATCTAACAGATTACAGTAAATGGCAAGAGTTTGGTATTCTTACATTTACAATAAGGATTGGGATTGTGAAATGAGCATAATTGAAATATTGTCAATCGATCTGTTTCACAAAGTAAGGATCATAGACTAACATAGTGTGCATACTTGGAGTATGGCATAGCTATTGTTTAGACAAACATAGTATGCATGCTTGGAGCATGGCATGACTGTTGTTTTTAATTCAAGTATTAATTTGATAAATCCAAACATTATACAATGAATAATGAGTAATCAATATGGTGCTTAGATAAAAGGTGTTTTTTATTTACACTCAAAGTGTTGGGGCCATATAGGATTAGTATTATTCTTGTGTTTCACTTTGCATGTTTTGACTTCCCGAATAACTAGGTTATTCAAACATCCATAGTCGGTCATACGTTGGAAGTAGGTATGAAGCAAAACTGTCATGAATGGGTCTGTAGTTTGTCTAGGTGGCTAGACTTAGCTGTAGTGTTCATGAGTGCTTCTGGAATAAGATCCGAGTATTGGATTAAACCCACACTCATTTGAATCACTTCATGGATTTTATCACGAGTGAATCATGAGACAATAATATCTTATATTCTTCAAGCCTAGAGATATGAGTTGGTTATACGTTGATTGTACGAAAACGCATCAGTAACTTGATGTTATACAACGTGCCTTTGTGTATGATTCAACAAGTAGTTAGTACAAGCATATGAGTCGAAGTTTTTCCATTCCTTTTACCTCATAAGGATAAAAGCGATATATGTGGGCCCCTCGATGATTTAGTGATGACACCCCTGAGTGCTTGGCCAGGCCTGGACTGATTTGATTTGTTCAATTAGTCGGTCGTCATAAATCAGAAATCGAGAAATAACAAATGGACAGAGAGAATGATTATAATCCATGTCTCTGTCCATATGATATCTAGAATGGAGGAATATATGATCCCTTATCTAATGGACGCGTCATTGATTTGTTCAGAGTTCGACAGCGGCCTTAAGAGCTACGATTGCTAGTCGGGTTATGAAGTCGTACTTGCAATAATAGTTATTAGACTTATCCAAGTGGGAGACTGTTGGATTAGTGTCTAAGTCCATAACTATTATTGGTATATACTTGACCCGACCCGGCATGGTCCATTTGGGTTGCACTTCACCCGAACAATTTGTATGGATAGACTTTTGAGAGAATATGTTATATATGATATATTAATATATTATAAGTTATAATATATTAATATGAAATCATATTATTTAATTAGTATTGATCTAGAATTAATTTCGAATTAACTTAGTGATCAAAAAGAGGCTAATTAAATATGGACTCTTACATATATATGGAATGGGCCAAGGTTTACTTAGGATGGGCTAAGAGTGTATGGAAGTGCATGGATAGTCCATGGAGCTTTAACCCATGTATCCTATGTAAATGAAAGCTCATGGGTATTAGGGTTTACATGGATGTAACCCTAATCCTCCATAATATATAAAGGGGTCCTTGGCTCACAAAATGGGTACTAGTGTGTGATATGAAGAGGTGGCCGATTTTAGTGAGCTCCATATTCTCTCAAGTTATTCCAAGTTGTTTTTGTGATTTTTGATTCCACTTGAGGTATTCACATTATTGGTGCTAGGCTCTTAAAGCTCCAAAGAATCAACCACAAGAAAAGGGATGTCATCTAAACTTGTTTTATTACCCAATTATCAAACCTTTGTATGCTAGTTAGGGTAATACCTTAGAAAGTTCATATTTGCATGTATAATAGAGAAAACATAGATCCAAGGTATTTAGGGTTGCATGTATACCTTAGGAGTGTTAGAATGCTCAAAACCCATCAAAAGCCCACCCATGCAGGTATTTATACTATTCTGTCTAATAACTCATCACATGCTAATTCTTGGGTCCTTGACACAGGTTGTGGTATTCACATTTGTTCTGATATACAGGGACTAAAAGGTAGTAGGGATGTGGAGCACGGGAAGATAAAGTTGATCATGGGGAATAGGAAAATGTCGCATGTCACCAATATTGGATTCTATTCTTCATTTATTAGTAATGGGTTAGATTTAGATTTAAATAATTGTTGCTTCTCGTCTGATATGGCGACAAACATTATTTCCTTCCATGGTTTGTACAAAAAAGGTTTTAGATTTTCATTTGATAATGAAATTGGTTCTATTAATGTCTCTTATAATGGTGTAATTTATTTTAAAGCATTGCCTTGTAATGGTGTATACGAAACTGTGATGGTCGTAGACAACTTAGGAAATAATGTATTGCATATTGATTCGTCCAATAATTTGGACAAGGCATGCTTGTGGCATTATCGTCTTGGACATGTCAACAAGAAGCACATAGGCCAACTCTAAAAGGCTGGTGTACTGGAGTCATTCGACTTAAAGTCGGATGACACTTGCGAATCTTGTTTGCTTGGAAAGATAACCAAGTCACCTTTCACTGGTACTTGTTAGAGGGGTGAGGGTTTGTTGGATCTCATACACACCGATGTGTGTGGACCCTTTAGATCTGCCACAAGGGATGCTAATCACGTCTATGTGACTTTTACTGATGATTTCAGTATATATGGCTATATCTACTTAATCAAGCATAAGTCAGAAACCTTTGAAAAGTTCAAAGAGTTTAAACAAGAAGTGGAGCATAAAATGGGCAGGAAGATAAAGATGCTATGATCTGATCGGGGTGGTGAGTATCTTAGTATCGAGTTCCACGACTATCTTAAGGAATGTGGAATTATTTCACAATTGACGCCACCTAGGACACCACAACTTAATGGTGTGGCTGAGAGGCGCAATCGAACCTTGTTAGACATGGTTCGTTCCATGATGAGTCGAGCTTCGTTACCTATCTCATTCTGGGGGTATGCCTTAGAGACTGCCGCCCATATCCTTAATCAAGTCCTTACTAAGAAGGTTGCCAAAACAGCTCACGAGATGTGGACAGGGAAGGTTCCCTCGTTAGCACACATCAAGGTTTGGGGTTGTGAGGATTTTGAGGGGCGTGAGACTCACAACAAGCTCGAACCTCGTAGTGAGCATTGTATTTTCATCGGCTATCCACAGAAGTCTTTTGGATATCTCTTCTACAGACCGAGTGATAATGTTGTCTTTATTGCGAGGAGAGGGGTTTTCATCGAAAGAGAACTCATATGCCAAGAGGACAGTGCGAGGCAAATTGATCTTGAAGAGCTTCAAGAGTTAACTGATGAAGGAACCTCAAACACTAGCGCTCAACTTGAGGACAAAACTCCTGTTGAACCTATTGACGAGTCATTACCTCTTCGACGTTCCTCTCGAGTTAGGATGGCACCGGAGTTTTATGGTTTTCATATTACAACGGAAGGTCATACTTTTATCAGTGATAGCACACTAGTAAATTTGGATGAGCCATCTAACTACATGGAATCCATGGTAGGCCCTGAGTCTACAAAATGGAAAGAGACTATGAACAGCTAGATTCAGTCCATGTATCACAATCAAGTTTCGAACTTGGTTGACAATGTACCAGGTTGTAAGACAGTTGGGTGTAAATGGATCTTCATGAAGAAGACCGACATGGATGGGAAAGTACACACAGATAAGGCACGATTGGTTGCAAAGGGCTTTAATAAAATTCATGGAGTTGACTATGATGAGACCTTGTCAACAGTAGCGAAGATTAAATCTATAAGGGTTATGCTTGCCATAGCTGCATTTCATGATTATGAAATATGGTTAATGGATGTCAAAACCGCTTTCCTTAATGGGAAGTTGGCTGAAGATGTTTACATGAGTCATCCAGAGGGTTTTGTAAATTCAAAGTATCCTAATAGAGTGTGTAAGCTTGAGAAATCCATTTATGGATTGAAACAAGCATCTCGCAGATGGAATCTTTGTTTCAATGAGAAAGTCAAAGAGTTTGGATTTTCGAGAAGCGAGGATGAGTCCTGTGTATATGTCAAAGCTAGTGGGAGTATAGTTAGCTTTCTGGTGTTGTATGTGGATGACATACTTCTCATAGGAAATGACATCCCAACCTTGCACGAGGTTAAGTCCTGGCTTGGGAAGTGTTTCGCTATGAAGGACCTTGGAGAAGCTGCCTATATTCTAGGGATAAGGATATTGAGAAACAAGAGTAAAAGACTAATATGACTTAGTCAAAGTACCTACTTGGACAAGGTGTTCAAGCGTTTCAACATGGAGAATTCCAAGAAAGGTGACTTACCTATCCAAAGTAATACCAAACAGAGTAAAACTCAGAGTTCGAGTACAAAGTCTGAGATAACAGAGATGATTCGAGTACCGTATGCTTCCGAAGTTGGCTCGATCATGTATGCTATGACTTGTACTCGCCCTGATGTGGCCTTTTCTTTGAGCATGGTCAGCAGATATCAAGGGAATCCTGGTAAAGCTCACTAGACTGCGGTAAAGAACATTCTTAAGTACCAGCGAAGGACTAAGGACTCAGTCCTTACCATCGGCGGGAGTGATGACTAAAGATTGATAGGGTATAGTGACGCAAGCTTTCAGACCGACATATATAATTTCTGCTCTCAGCCGGGCTGGGTATTTACCCTGAATGGAGGATCAATAACTTGGAAAAGTTCCAAACAGGGGATTATAGCTGAGTCAACGTGCAAATCAGAATACATAGCAGCAAGCGAAGCGTCAAAGGAGGCGATATGAATGAAGAACTTCATCGGAGACCTTGGAGTTGTACCAGCTGTAAAGGAGCCGATGGATATTTTTTGTGACAACGAGGGTGCGTTCGTCTTAACCAAGAAACCAAGGGATCATGGTAGGTCTAGGCTCATTGAAAGAAAATATCACTTCATGAGAGATCGGGTAGAAGAAGGACTCCTCGTAGTAAAGAGGGTATCGTCAGAGGAGAACCCAGTGGATCCCCTTACGAAGGGACTGAGTAGGGTTAAGCACTTGCAGCATGCGAGGAGCATTGGGCTAAATGATGATATTAGTTTTAATGATTAGATAGCTGATTAAAAACATGTAATAGATAAAATGTAATTGACATTAGATGATTAAATAAAAGGAGTTTTATTTATGAGTAAAGTTACTATCTTGAGTCAATTGTTTACTATTGTTTCATTTTGCATGTTTTGACTTCCAGAATAAAAAAATTATTCAAACTATCCACCGTCGATCCTACTTTGGAAGTAGGTATTGAGGCAAGACTGTCATGAATTTGGATTATAGATTGTATAGAGTGTTTAGACATGGAAAAAGTTTGCTACAACATTCATGAGTGCTCATAAGGTCTGAGTATTGGATTAAACCCACGCTCACATGAATCACTTCATGGAATTTATCACAAGTGATTATGAGATGGTAATATCATATAGTCTTCAAACCAAGATGTATAAGTTGTTAACTATGAGTTCGTTGTACATTGATAGTGCGAAAACACATCAGTAACTTGATGTTATAAAACGTGCTATTGTGTATGATTTAACAATAAGTTAGTACAATCATATAAGTCGAAGTTTATCTGTTCCTTTTATCCTTGGAGGAAAAAAGGCAATATCTTGGGCCCCTCGATGATTTTGTTTTTACTAATGTGTCGGGCCCGGTCAGAACTCAATTGATGTGTTCAGTTAAGTTCTATGTCAAACAAATCAGAAATCGGGAAACAAATTGCTAAAAAATAAGTATGACTATGTTCCATGTATTTGTCCGCACGATATCTTGAAGAACATAGGATTATATGATCTCTTATCTAGAGGACGCGTCAGAGTTTGACAACGGCTTTTGAAAGCTACGATTGCTAATCGGTATTACTTACAGTTTTAGTTATTAGACTTATCCAAGTGGGAGACTGTTGGATTAGGTGTTTAAGCCCATAACTATAATAGGTATGTACTTAACCTGATAGTAGCATGGTCCTTTTGGGTTGCCTTCACTAGAACAATATGATAGGATGGATATTTGAGAAAGATGTTAGTTATGATTCATTAATATATTATAAGTATAATATATTAATTGGGGAATAATATTATTTAATTAGTATTAATCAATAATTAATTTGGAATTAATTTAGTGATCAAAAGATAATAATTAAACTAACGGGGACTAGTTATGCAAATTAGTGATACATATGGGTTGGGCTATTGATCCATGATGGACTAAGTTTATGTGAGAGTCCATGAAGAGTTAGTCCACATGAGTTATGGATCATAAGCCTAAGTGTAAGAATTAGGGTTACATATGACTCTTGGAATTCTAACACTATATATGTAACCCCTTAGGCCTCTAAATCGGATGCATGTGTGATATAGCAAAGGTATAGTCAATTTTAGGGTGCTTCTATCCTCTCTCTCAAGTCCTCCAATTGTTGGTGGTGTTTGTAACTTATTAGAGGCATCACACTTGGGGTACTAAGCACTTCAAAGGCCTAAATCAACAAGCTACAACAACAGGTAATTTTCTAAATAGTTTTTATGATTCATATATCAAGTTGCATGCTAGTTAGGCTTCTTGCTTTAGAAAATTCTTTATTGCATGTATAACTACAAAAAACTTAGATACAAAGCATTAGGGTTGTATGTGCACCATAGTGATGTTATAGTGCTCAAAACCCATCAACATCAATGTAAGGGAAAATTTTGACAGCATATCGACCCCCTTGAATAGTGTAAGCACTTATTCATAGGGTCGTACCTACATACAGGAAAGAGTAGCACTGACGCTTACTCGAAAACACCTAATCTATAACAAAACATGACTAATATAGGAACTACTCATGGTTCATGGTATCCGGTGAGTTACAGAATGAAGTCGTGGAGGCATGCATCTCTGCTATCCGACGATGAGCTGCACTCATGCTTTCCTCGAGAGCCGAGTGTCTTTCCTGGTACTCTCTCGTTTCAGCTCGAGCGGTGGTGAGGTGCTCGTGCAGGCGGTCAATGAGATGACATGTCCGGTGGTAGTCCCTCGCCAGGCGTCAAAATCGTGCGTCAGCGATCTCTGCAGTAGCTCCCACTTCCAGGATTCGACTAGTCGATGCCCTGGCCTGATCCCCTAGTCGTGTGATCTGTTAAACCATGACAGGAAGGGCCCTGTCTGCCGGACCTCCGTGACTAAGGTTGTAGAAACCTCGCTCCATGCTGTATGGGGAATGCTGACGTTGTTGTCTTCTCCACCTCTCTAGGTCCTCCGCCCAAGGGGGTGTGGGTCCCTGGTAGCCTAGACGATGTGCGGGAACTCGGGCGACATAGGGAGGATTAATGACCTTCGACTATGCGTCCAAGTCCTCCTCCATCTCCTTCTCTCCTTCTTCCTCCTCTGGATCCTCTTCGGGATCTTCCTCCATTTCCTCCTCAGGATCCTGTTCGGGATCCTCTACTATCCAACCCTCGTTTCCCTGCTTCGGGAAATAGGGGTCTCCGGGCATGTGGAATCACTTATGTGCAAGAATAGAGATATGAGAAATATAAGAAGGTATTAAGTCTATGACTATGTAGTATTCTAAAATATTGATATAGTATTTTAAGTCCTATGTTTGTTTCTTAGAGTTTCTTTGCATGAGGTTGGTAAGTTTTAGATTCGTTGCTCACCACGACCATTCCTCGGCATACGTTAGTCACATCCTGTATATATATAGTTGATCAAGCTATATACATCCCAGATCTGGTTACATACCATGAGGCCTACTCTTAGTGTTTAACTTCTCTTAATACTTTTTGTTTTGTTACTGTTATGACACTGAACTAGTAAGTATGAATGTACTCTATACTTTAATCAAAATATAATAATATTTTAAAGTATACTTGTACGAAAATGTTACGTCAGAAAGTTTTAGTCCCATTGTATTTATAGTTTGTATATCTTATGTGGTTAGATATACTTAGTTCACTATAAACAATGCTCTGATACCAATCTGTCACACCCCCAAACCCGGATGGCGGAAACGTCCGGGGGTGGATGACTTTCACGTATTGTATCATAACAAAATGCATAATAGTGACCAAAGCAAACATGACCATCATAAATATTATTCAAAAAGTTACATCATTGTAAGTGTTACATGTTTCAAATGTCAATTACAATACGATGACAAAAGATTTGTTTGACACCTTAGTGTCCCATCCTCAAAAGCTGGTGGTTACCTGTTTTAATGATTCCCTGAGAATACAAGTTGTTTTGAAAAATTGCCAACAATTAAGTTTGTAAGTTCATAAGAGTTTGTATGAATAATTGTAAGCCTTTCCTTGTAAAGTAATCGTGTTTGTTTCTAGAAAATCCGATATTTTCAATAAAATGAGCTGTAAGCCGTTTACTTGTAAAATGATGGTGTTCGTTCCAGAAAATCCAATATTTTCCATAGAAATGAGTGATAGTCTTAAATGTTCCAAGACCGAAATGTACAAGTATGTTCCATACTTAAAATAGTAATATGTAGTTTTATTCGTATATAAAACCGTTTGAAGAAATGTGTTTTCGTGTAAAATAAACATATCGTCGTTTCCCCATGTGAGTTTTCATAACTGTGCTAAAGATGAAGTTGCTTCCCGCGACGTTCTTTAGGTGTCAAAATGTTTATGACATTTTTAACCCATAACCTGTCGGTCTAACTGTAGCTAATAGTTAGGGTGGGGATCATTAGTCCTGTATAGATCTAAACACAAGTATCATGCTCTCCAATAGGAGACTCTGGTTATAAAACAGGACTTTCGTGTATACCTTGGTAGGTACGATGAAGACAATGTCTAACAAATTTATTCAATGAGTTTAGGTGTTTTTGTAATGAAAATGTTTGTATATGTAATTATCCCTCTTTCCAGGAAAATAAAATGGCATAAAATAATTATTTATGTATTTTTATATAATTATACCCTTTGCTCAACGGATTACAAAGGTGGTAAAATTTGATGAGTTTGGTAGTAAAGCCATTTCTTGTATTTAGCATTTTTTCACTAAAGGTAAGAAAATGTATTTAAACACTTGTGTTTTAACATAAGTTTTCTTGTGTTTACTTGTATCCCCCCCCCCCTAAAACATGGAAAAAAGTCTTGAAAAATGTCAGGGTATGAACTCACCTCGAGTATGTTCTTGACTGGATAACAAAGTGATGGTGATGTTCTTCAAGTTAAAGTGCGTGAGCGTGTTCGTATTCTACGAGTATTTAACACACGATATTGTGTGTAAATTAGTTGAACTAACATGAAAGTGTTATAAAAACACTAGATTAAACAAGGGTACTTACAAAGATTCTTAAGACTCAACTTGAAGAATAAGTTTCCTGGAGATGATTGAAGGAGATTCTAGGAAATATGTATAAAGTTTTTAAAGGTGTATGATGTTGAACTTGTTTCTTTGAGAGGAAATGCAAGAAATTCGAAGAATGGAAGTGGGGATTATGAGGTGTTTTGAGCCTATTTAAATGAAGAGGGGGTGAGGGTGAAGTGACATGTGTATTGGTTGGTGTAATTTATCACATTGGGAAAGTAATCCACCAATCAAGTGGCATGAAATATCTAGATATTCAGGGGATTTCGCTCCAAGCATCAATCAAATGCAAGGGTGATTTCGGCCAACACCAACCAAAATCACATGTGATTTCGGTCTTGGCACAAACCAAGATCTCCTTCGTGATTTCAGTCACGCCTCAACCTAAATCACATGTGATTTCGGTCCTAGTGCCAACCGAAATCCCAAGGATTTTGGGCTTTAATCCTTTGACCTTGTTGACTCGTTTCATTCTTTGTTGACTTGTTGACTTAGCTTGACCAAAAATTTATGGTTGTCACATTTTTGGTCCAAGAAGCATGACCTTTGGGAAATGGACGTCCCAAATGAATACACCATCAGATCTTAAACCATGGAGGGCTTTCAAAGCATAAAGGTGCAAAGTTTATGTCCATTGAAGCCCCATGCAAGCTATAGGATGTCATTTTGGTCTTTTAAGCTCCAAAAGGCCATGCATGGAGAGAAAGGTGGAAGCTTTACGTGTCCTTGTAGTTCCTAGGGTCTAGATCTCAGTTTCTATGCCTTGGTTTAGAGTATTGATCGCTTGTGGACCAAGATCTAGTTCCTAAAGAGTTAAGCTTTGAGCTAAACCCATTAGGTAAGGGTATTAATGGGTAATGTGGGAAACTTTACCCATAAAAGGACAATTTCAGTATGTATGTGAAGTAAGAAGCTCGGATTTGAAGATTAGGGGCTTTAATCCATTAAGATGGCTTAATAGACTGAAGAACTCGTCGAGTCCATATAGGAACTCGACAAGTTGGGTCGAAATGCCCCGACCCCGTAGAAGGAAAAACTTGAAGAGTTCAGGAAGAACTCAACGAGTTGAATTGGAATGTCCCGATTCTGAAAAAGACAAACTCGACGAGTTGTGGGAGGACTCGACGAGTTGATGCGGAAAGTCACTATTTTGAGATTCATGAGAACTCGGTGAGTTGAAGAGAAAACTCGACGAGTTGAGTCAACTCGAAGCATTGACTTCAACTTTGACTTGAAACATTTGGACTAGAGGGGCATTACTGGGCCCTAGGCTGAGGCCCATGCGCAGGGATAGGGCCCAATTGGAAATTGGGCCAGACATTGGGCTTTTATGGATATTATGGTTTTGGACCCTATTGGTTTTGGGCTTGGGCCCTAATTATGGGTCCTGTTGAGCCAGGGTAAAATGGTCATTTTACCGCAAGTAAGGATTATGGATCATGGTTTGGAACCAAATTGCTAATTGGGAGATTTTTTGGTATTGATAGCCCAGGAGTTGCCAGGACAGCAGCTTAGGATTTCCTACAATGGACTTCAGCAGGGTGAGGTGAGTTACCTTCCAGTAGAAGTAGGTCTAAGGCACCAATTTCGGCCCACTAGTAGGAGATTATAGTAGAGATGATTGTCTTTGTGATAACTGTCTGGTATGTCACTATATGTTATGCTTTATGTGCTAGTATGCTATGATATAATGTGATAGTGGTAGAAGGGGTAGGATAGACCCCGTTACCGGTCGAAAGGATCGATGGGGTAGGTCAGCACCCAGATATGCTAGGCAGTATGTGACTTATGTGTTTATGTACTAGAATGATATATGGTAGTAGTAGGGGGTGAAATAGTTCCCATTACCAGTCGAAAGGACCGAAAGGGTAGACCAGCACCCTGATATGCTAGGCAAATACTGGTCGAAAGGACCAAAGGGGGTAGGCCAACACCCTGATATGCTAGGCAGTTACCGGTTGAAATAGACCGAAGGGGTAGGCCATCACCCAGATACGCTAGGTAGTTACCGCTTGAAAGAGACCAAACGGGTCGGCCAGCACCCGGATATGCTAGGCAGTATGTGTATTGTATTGTATGTGGTATGATGGGGGAACTCACTAAACTTCGTGCATACGGTTTTCAGTTTTGGTTTCAGGTACTTTTTCATTAAAAAGGAAAGGAGTCGGCTTGATCGCAACACATCACACTATAATTTTCTACATTTCAAGATCCTTTGGGATTGTACTATGATGTTGTTTTACTATGACATGTTATGGTTTTGATGTTTGACACTTAGGTTTGAGTATGATTTGAATGATATGATGATGTTTCCAAACTATTTTTTTTATAACTTACCTAGTTAAAAATGAAATTTTTGGCTCTAAATTTTGGTATGTTACATTAACTTATAAGAACAAGAAAAAGTAAACTTTAAGATTGTTGTAGTAAACAATCTTGAATTCCTCCTTGAAAACATTTGGTAGCAAGCACCACAAGTGTCGCGCCTCTAATGGCTCACAAACAAACCCTAGCGACCACGGAAAACTATAGAGAGAGAGAAGGAAAGGGCTAAGATTTCGTCCAAGGCACTTAGAATAAAGGCTTAGCCAAAATTTAACCCTAAGGAGGGTTTATATAGGTGTTAGGAAGATGTTGGATAAGGAAGGTATCTCCAAGATAACCCTAATCCCTGAACTTCCTCCCTAAGGCATCCAAGGCACCCTTAGAGCCCAAGGAAACCCTAGGAGCACTCTAGATTTATTCCCCCCCCCCCCCTCTTTAGGGAGGTTCTAGAATTGGCCAATGCTCAACTATTGAATATTGTCACATTTAGTACATGCACTTTTAATTAATTCCTTTAACCCCAAAATTAGCCCCAAATTAATTTATGATTAAATATTAATAAAACAATATGATTTATAATTAATATATTATTTCCATAATACATTAATAAATCATTTATTTTGATTTCTAATTAATTTATTAACCAAGTAATAAATTAATAAATTATTCTTCTCTCTCTAAAAGTTATACTATTCAATTATCAGGTTTGAAGGCAACCCAAAAGGACTGTGCTACTATCAATTCAGGTTTATACCAATTATGGTTATGGGCTTAGACCCCTAATCCAACAGTCTCCCACTTGGATAATTCTAATAACTATAACTACCAGTATAACTACCAAATTGACTAGCAAATTGTAGCTACCAAAAGCCGTTGTCGAACTATGACCTAATCAGTGACGTGTCCTAAGATAAGTGATCAAATATCCCTCTGTTCTACAAGATATCGTATGGACATGAGACATGGATTATAATCAATCTCTTTGTCCAAGATTTGTTTCCCGGTTTTTGATTTATGATGACTGAAATCAGACTACTAATTGAACATATCAATTCAGTCCAGGCTTGGCAAGCGCTTTAGATGTCATCGTCAAATCATCGAGGGGCCCACAGATATCGCTTTTCTCGTTAGGTCAAAAGGAACGGATAAACTTTGACTTATATGTTTTCACTATTCACTCATCAAATCATGCACAACAATACATTTTATAACATCAAGTTACTGATGCGTTTACGTATTATCAATTCACAACTGACTTGTAAAAGACAACTCATATATCTTCGTTTCAAGAATATAAGATATTGTCGTCTCAAAATTACTCCTGATAAAATCCATGAAGTAATTCTCTGAGCATGGGTTTATCTAATACTTAAAATCACCATTTCAAAATTACTCATGAACATTGCAGCAAAACCATTGCTATGTATAATCTCCATAGACAATTTACAATTCAATTCATGAAAATCTTAATTCGATATTTACTTCCAAAAGTACGATCGATTGTCGATGTTTGAATAATTCAATAATAACCTAATTAACTATGATCTCAAATCTATTGAATATAAATAAAACTCTGATTATTTAATCACCATATTAATTAGACTTTATTAATTGTATAATGTTTTGATTAATCAACTAAATACTTGAATTAAACATTAGTCATGCCATGTTCTAAATATGCATATTATGTCTCTCTATAGTCCTTCCTTTGTGAACAGGTAGATTGGACATTAATCCAATGATGCTTATTTCACAATTCCTAGTTCTAGTCATTACTAGAATACATTATATTTCAACCTTTCATGCAATGATATTCTGTAATCTCGAGGTTTCAAAGTCACAGAGACTTTGCCAATGATATTACAAAACATTCCATTGAAACTTTGTTATTGAAAACAATTTCATGGTAATAAAGTTTCAAATTCAAGATTACTCCATTGAATAGCTTCATTGCATTAAGGTTCCTAACTCACATGTAGATTTTAATCATCAACTTCCACTATGGAAACATTTCCATTTTCCCATATGACTATCAAATCCGAACAAGAGTCAACTTAACTAAAATTTACGTCAATATGGTCTATCCAGATGCTACTATACGTCCAACTGTCCACAAGCAACCAATCTTTTGATACACCTCAGACTGTTCTTGACAGTTGTTTAACAACATTAGTCACATCCTATTCTAGTCCTTTTTTCCCTCTCAATGCCCTAGGCATTTGGAAAAATCATAACATATGAATATTATATCATATGTAATCGATCCTTTATCTGAAGAGTATAGGACTCGATCCATTATGTCTTACATAAAGACCTGATATATGCTTAGTCTCTTGCAATAATACTTCCATATATCGAATTTCCTATGTTGAATCATTTCACCACGATATTCATATATGTTCATGACTAAGTTCCATTAAAACCCTTCAATCTAAGCTTTTTAGATTTGAAAATGAAGTATAAGTTCCTTCACCCCTATAACAAAACAATTCCCAAACTTTGCAACTTGTTAATTTTTAAACTTTGTTTCATACAAATAGTATTTCCAACTCGCAACACTAAGCATAAAAATTATGCTTCCAATAGCACAACAATTATGCTCCCACTAGCTTTGACATGTATTCAGAAATCAACTGGACTTTGAGAAATCAATTCCTTTTCACTTTCTTACTAAAGTGCAGATTTTTGATAGGTAATGCTTCGAAAAGTCTTTTGTCATACTTCTCATTCTTATACACCATTCATTAGATAGCATATGTGTGTGTTTAAACCCTTTCAGAACTTATAGCTATAAGTCCTAAACGTTCAAACTATTTCTTGCCATTTCTCATAATTCCAACTATGAAAAGGGATATCATAATCGTATGCGAATTTGAGAATGTAATTATCACAACTGCTAACCATAATGATATTAATCAGATTTAAAATCTACTAGCGAATATGTTTCCTCATAATCATTTTCATGAATTAGATAGAAACCTTTTGCCACCTAGATTTTATGGTGTATGTGTTCCCATCCATGCGAATCTATCATTTCCAACCTACAATCATAAGATAAGGTTGAGGACAAAACCAAAATCAAATTTAGTTTTACTTTCATGGACTGAACTTTGCTCATTCTTTATTTCTTGCCTTCTGGTAGCACAAGGGCCTACCATCGCTTCTAAGTTGTTAAGCAGCTCACTCATTTTGATCAAGGTACTTTCACTGACCAACATGCTCTGACTTTTGCAGTCAAATGAGAGCCATGGAACTCATAGGCATTGCCAACTCTACTTGAAGGTGCACAGAAAAAGAATGTGTCAACACGATAGGTTATCAACATCAGGTCGTGTGCTAGTGATTATTAAAAAGTTTATTCTTGATTGAATCCTGAATTTATTTCAAGATCAATAAGACTCCCACTAACTTCTTGACATATATGTTTTTCTGTTAAAGAACATTCCTCAAGAAGCAAATATTCAAAAGTTAGTATGGATTCTTGTCAAGAAAACACTTCATTGAATTGGTCTTAGTGCATCCTCTATTTTAACCAAAACATCACACCTACAATTCTAAATGTGCCATAGTAAGAAAACATTATTTCTCCACATTTTATGAGGTGTTATAAACTTTTTAAGTGTGAAACAAGCTTCAAGATAGGATTTATAGTTACTAGAGAATTACTATAAAACTTGATTGCAAACGAAGTATGACTCATCTCTTGATTAAACCATTTCAAAAATATTTGATTCCTCTTCTTAGTCAAACAAGTGCACTAAGATGTTCCTCGAGGATCAATTGAGACATAGTTCCATAATCATTAAGATGATCAAAAAACACGATACTAAAGTATTCTCCATCCCTTTCAGATTGGAGAAACTTTTATCTTTCTTCCTAACAGATTCTTCTTATTCGTTCGGCCACTCTTTGAAAACTTTTCAAAGTGTTAAAATTACGTTTAATCTTATAAACACAACCATATTAACTGAACCATCAGTTCAGGACATTAGCAAGCATGATCATAATCAAACTCATAAAAGCAAGACAATTCATATCACCAAGTTCAAGACATTAACATAATTATATTAAATCAATTCTTGAAATTATGAGAATTACCTTGTAATTAGATTAGGATAATCATTACCATAACATTAAAAAAATAGTTTAAATGAATGAAAACAGTTACTGGTAATGATCCTAACCCAATTCTGCCCAAAAAACTCGAACAGCATGCTGTCAGCTCATCAGACTCGCCGAGTGCAAGAACAGACTCGTCGAGTCCATGAGTAAAACCATGAACTCGTCGAGTCTGTTCGTGGACTCGGCGACTTGATCAGTCAGACAACATTTCAGCTTTGCAAAATCACATGTAAACAACAATATAACAGAAAACAAGCCTAGTCTCTGATACCACTGTTGGGTTTTGAGCATTCTAACACTCTTATGGTGTACATGCAACCCTAGCAACCTTGGATCTATGTTTTCTCTATTATACATGCAAATATTGATTTTTCCAAGGTTTCATCCTATCTAGCATATCATGAGGTTTACGTAATATAAAACTAGTAGAACGACATACATTTTCTTGTTGCATGATTCCATAAGACCTTGTGGGCCTAGCACCCCAAGTGTGATACCTCAAATGTTTCACACAACACCAAAAACTCTTGGAATAAATTGAGAATAGAATACTTGTATGCAATTTTCGGCTAGCCCTCTCTCTTTTAGTCTAAGTGCCGATTTTGCTCCATATGAGACTCCTTATATCGTTCCATGCAACTATGGTTACACCATACAAACCATAATGTGCATGACCTTTCACTTACACCATGAACCATGGGTATTAACCTCCATGGAACATCCATGGAGTACCCTATGGGTATTAGCCCAATCTTATGAACCATGGACCATAAGCCCTTTATATAAAAATGAATGATTTACACAATCAATCCTCATATATTTAAATAGTCTCTTTTTTATCACAAAATTAATTCCAAATTAATTCTTGATAAATACTAATTAAATAATATGATTTCATATTAATATATTAGAACTTATAATATATTAATAAATCATAAGTGTCCTTTTCCCTCATTTTTTTCTATCAAATTGTTATGATGCCATGCAACCCAAATAGACCATGCCAAGTCGGGTCATGTACTTACCAAAAATAGTTATGGACTTACACACTATATCCAACAGTAACAACCCGTTATTTCAAGTCAATGTAAGTCAACCCTGTTCAAATAAAAGTCTAAACTAAAACCGTGTACAAGTGAATTCACATCATAACATTAATACAATAAGAACTTTGGAATGCAAGAATACATGTTTATATAAGTTCATATGTTAATAACTATGTGTAGGATGAAACCAATATTGATTTATGTTATTATAAGTCAACACAAGTCAACATGTTCAAGCAAAAACCACAAAATAATACACCACATAAGGATTTTCGGTCCAAAGAATATAGAACAAGTAGATTTCGATTTAGGGAATTAATCAAGATTGGGTTTTCGGTTCGAGAATCAAGAAAGCATGGGGTTTTCGGTCATGTATGACCGAAATCATCCCTTATGAGACCGAAATCACAAGGCCAAGGCCCATTAACGCCGAAAACATCTACCTATATATAAATGGTTAACCGCAAACACACCTCATTTCTCATTCCCAAGGCCGAAATCCTTCCCATCTTAATAGGATTTTACCCAGATTCCTTCAAATCTTCTTATTTTCCTCAAGAACATTCATACTTTCCTTCAAATCTTCAACTTTTCACCCAAGAACACCAAGAATACCCAAGAACAGCTTCAAATAATTCCTAAGTATATTTGTAAGTATTTTCTTACATAAATTAGTGTTTTCTAACACTTTATTTTATTTTTACATTATTATTATTATTAATTTAAATACGATATCGTGTATAATTATTATTAGGATACGACTATTCACACGGGTTCTAATCCGAGGATCATCACTACGACTTCGTATCCAAACAAGAACACACATTCAAGGTGAGTTCATACCCCTACGTTTTCACTATTTTTCAATGTTTTACCGGGGGGGGGGGGGGGTGATACAAGTAAAACACAAGGAATCTTATGTTAATCATTCAAACGATTTCAAACTATTTTGAAAATGTTTCAAGCTATTCCAAATTATTTCAATGGTTGTCTTATATATATATATATATATATATATATATATATACATATATATATATATATATATATATATATATATATATATATATATAAGATTTAAGAAACTTAGGACTGATGTTTTCGCTTTAACTCTTATTCCTTGTTTGGTTGTGGGCTTAGGGTGAAATCACTTGTCTGACTGCCTTTTTAATCTCATTTATATATTCCTTATACATATATGAGTATAAAACTTATTTAAATAAAACTTTAACCCTTTTATAACATGTCGAGCAAAAGGGGTATTTTCAGAAATATTTTCGTTACATACAAAACATACTTATAAACTATAGTAGGTATAGTTTATGGAACATACATACTACTCTACTAGCTCAAGAAATGATACAATAACATATATAATAAACTATAATAGGTATAGTTTGTGGAACACTTATACTATTTTTACCAAGTTCGAGATACAATATATAAACAAACATATAAACTATAATAGGTATTGTTTATGGAACACTTATACTATTTTTCCAATGTTCAAGTTACAATACAGAAAAAAAACGTATAAACTATAATAGGTATAGTTCATGAGACATACATACAGTTTATTCATTACATAGTAACTTTTCATTATTCTACATGTAACCGTCAATATAGCTCTGTGAGACACACTTCAAGTACTCATATTAGTACCAACAAAAGCCCTGAATCTATAACCAAAGTCTTATGGAGGTAGAGCGTGACACTTATGTATATATCTATACGGGACTGACAATTCCGCACCTAAACTGTTAGCTACAGTTAGGCCGGCAGGCCTGGGGTGACAAATGTCGTACCATTTCCGACGCCTGAAGAACGTCGTTTTAGGCCATCGTAGGTCATCAAGCATGGTTATAATAACTCACAATTTGGTATTGAACGATACGATTAGTGTACGAATACATAAACAACTTCAAGTAGTTTAATTAAATAATAGAACAACAATACAGTATTTTACATTACAGCTGGTGGATCCAGACGCACACATTTATAGAGTTTTCATACAAGTACACTTACAATATACTATTTTCCAGTATAGAGAAACTTACATTTGAGAGAAACATTCATTTTCATATGATTTTGTTTATTAATAAAACTACGATATACTATTTCAGAATACAACAATACTTATACATTTTCGTCTTAAGGTAATTAAGACTACAATTCATTTCCAACAAAAAAATATAGGATTTTATGGGAGAAAACACATACATTTTCAAGAAACAAATAACAAATTTCATATACAAACATGCTTATGAACTCACCAACTTAAATGTTGATACACTTTCAAAATCACTTGTAGTCTCAGGGAACCAGTAGACAGGTACACTTACAGGTTTTGAGAAGACGGAGCATCATAGTCGCACGTCTTATAGTTTTTGCTATACACTTTTGGTGTCATACAAACAATGTTACGAACAAAATGTAAAACTATAGTTTATCAATGTATTGGTTGTTGTTCTTTGATTACTATTATACAATTGTTGTGATACTGTACATGATGTCATCCACCCCCGAACGTTTCCGCCGTTTCAGTTTGGGGGTGTGACAGAAACTCATTCTACTTTCATAACCGCTCCTGCTCCTGAATACAAGAACGATTTTCCCCCGCCTTGATTCGATTAAGTCCTCACGGCACACGAGAATTGAAGGATTCATAATCCTTCTTACCATCTAACGATCTGCTGACAACCAACGGTTACCAATGCTAGCGTTCCATCACTAACCGTCCCAAAATAATGCACAATCCCTGAAGATCCGCTGAACACTTCCCGAATTCCAACAACAGTAATGATCCCAAAATACTTCATATGATACAATACGAACACTTGCAAACCTCGACAATGGACCACTTCACTAGGCGTCCCAAATATATCGCTTACCCCGTTCGATAAAACACTCCAATCAACATAAATACTGATAGCAACAGAAGAAAAAACAAAAAGATAACATACCTGCACTATCACCTGTTGGAGCACTGGCCTCCCCTGACAAATACCGCAATGGCTGGCTCCTCTCTGCTAGGGCTCATGCCCTACCCTCGCGACTATCATAAATCCGCACAATAGCCGGAGCAGGTACACCCACCGCTCTTCCCCTCCTCATCGGACAGACAACCATCAAATTGTGTACTTGATTGCAGAGAAAACAAAACGAGCTTGCCCCCTGAGGACAATCCATGCTGACATGATCAATCTTGTTACACTTGTAGCAACCCATGCTCACTACAATTCCATAGTGCGGTTTCCCGCACGCGCCGCACTGACTCCGACCATGATGGGCTCTCTCAAACGTTGATCAGAAGCCTTGGGTCTCTTCTCGGGACCCTCCAATATATCCACCCGATCTTCAATAGGCAGGAAGCATACCTGACCTTCGCCTCTCGGGCAGAAACTTGTCCTGAACGTGTTAGCCATAACTGCTAACCTCCTCCTACTGGCAACGTGGTCCCTTCCTCCATCGAATACAGGGGGTCCACAAGCACAACACTCACGAAAAGAAATAGTGCGAGCTCCAACGATAGCCATGACCTCAGCACGGAATGCTCCCAAGCGCTCATCCAAGATCTCCAAAAACCCTCCATGACCGAACCAAAGATCACAGGAGTCTTCTTCACAACACCACAACTAATCTCCTTACGAATTAAATTCTCGTGTCTGCTTGCTAATCGGCTCAGTACCCTTACCTGAGCCGAAACCAGGACCTAAACCTCCTTCCTGGAAGCTCATCACCAAACTGAAATACAATCATGAAGAAGATCATAACATACTCAAGAATCCTCTCCCCCAGACTTCTTAGATTCTCCAAGACCTTCCCCGATTCGAGTATGTATCATGTGCAATCAGTAGTACGGGCCCAATACCTACTCCACTGATGCACCAAACATTCACTAAACGACAACACAAAATCTATCGAACCACCTCGTAGGTTCCCCTAGGTTCCCGACCTCACCCTGCCATCAGATGCTGAAGAACTCCTCGTAATGCTAGTCATCCACCTCATGAATACCATCATATTCACTTAGTAGCTGACTCCCATCATCCAAGAGTTCCACAAAGCACAAAGCTAGCAACATTCGTGCAGTAACACTCCGATCCGTAGAACTATCATAGAACATTCACCCACATACTACTACTGATGCAACAAATTCCACCCTTACTGCCGCTTGCCTTATCCATGTAAATTATACACAGAACAGGATCATATAGACAATCAAATAATACACTCTACCCTAGGACTACAACCAAACAAGGAACAGGAAAAAAGACCAAATCAATTATTCTAAGGCTATAAGATGCTAACCGTATACAACTTTTAAAGCATGTACTTAGCAATTACTGATTCCAATAGATATTCCCATCTCATCATAGCATCCAATGCACCCAATACAACAAGGTATCATATATATCAAGCCAATCTATCACGTACTAATCAGCTCTAGCATATAAGTCTAACAACTCATATAATAGACATACAAAGGCATCTCTCCTAGCATTCTATCATGGAAAAACAGAGCAAATCCTTAGCCCTAACTAACACGCACTTCAAAGATTCATAAAATCAAGTCATATCAAATAAAACGTATGGATATTTTGGGAAAACATACTTAAGCTTGGCTTATTGCATGAACCACACCCTTTCTTATCTTAGAAAATTATTTTCTTAAAATACTTTTCTTTTTCAAAACATTACCAAGTCCTCAGTTTGAGTTCAGACACACCCGAGAATATGCCCGAATCCCTCAAACCAAGGCTCTGATACCAACTTGTAACATCCCGAAAATCATGATATAATTTTTTTTTGTTTTCAGATTAATAAATCATTAATACATGTCTTTCCCATAAAAACCAGAGTAATTAAGTTTTAACAAAAAATTGACAAATCAGGGTAGTTCACTGAAAACAAAAACATGTGGTGTGTAATCTGCAATCATCCTGAGCCCTTCCATTTGAAAAGTAGAGTACCTAAAACATAAACTGAAAACCATAAGCACAAAGCTTAGCGAGTTCCCCAAAATACCATACAACATACAACCACATATTATCATGCAACATACATATAGTTGCCATGGGCTCCCCCCAAGGTCTTTATCAGGTATGCCATGGGCTCCCCTCATGGTCTTTGTAAGTCCCAAAATAATATGTCTCCCACAATATCAATCAATCTATTTAGTGAATGCGGAATGTAAACCAAATAATGATTAAAGAAACACTCAAAATAACTTAATGTACACGATTGTATTATAAGAAATCGTCTAGTACATCAAGGAAAACCTTCACAGCCTTATACACCAATGGGAATAAAAATGAACGAAAAACCTAAAACAATATTTGACTAAGCTTAAATATGAACCAAGTAAATAGCCCATTCACACCCAAGCCCATTCATGACCGAAATCATTAGATGAATTCGGTCCAGTTAACCGAGAATACATTCAACCCTAAAAACAAAATAACATTTTAAGCCCAAGAACAAAAGCATTATGAGCCCAACATAAACCACAAAAGTATAATGTCACACCCCGCTAAAGCGGAAACACAGAGCGTGGCAGTACAAAGGGTTTCATCGCAAAAGTTAAAAGACAACACCAACCATAGTATTAAAAATCATTACAAATTCACAATGGGTTTGAACAACTTTTAAAAGAAATTACAATGTAAATTGAAATACAACACATGCGAATGCTCCTAAAAGTGAAGTGTCCCTAAGTGCCACTTACTCGATGATTCCTGAAAAAGCATGTAAAACGAGCGTCAACTATAAAAATAGTTGGTGAGTACTCACAGATAAACAAAATAGTATTGGTTCCATGAATTGAAATCAAAGTTTTGATAAAAGTTTCCAATAATAAAAGTATATTGTTAAAATGAGTAAATAAGTTTGTAAAAACAAAGTTCTTTGTCATCATGAGAGATAAAGTATGTTGCCCAAATAAGATGCAACATTCATATTCTCATGGAACATAAAGTTCGTTACTCAAACGAGTAAACAAGTTTCATTGCTAAAATGAGCAATCAATTTCGTTGCTACAAGGAGCAAACAATTTCATTGCTAAAACATGTATATAAGTTTTCAGTAATAAAAGTTCGTTGTTGTAATGAGAAACAAAGTTCATTGCTATAATTAATAACAAGTTTATTGCTATAACGAGAAACGAGTTTGTATGTGTATGAGCAAACAATGAGTCTCAACCAAACCTATGACTGAAGCCCTATCAAGATCTATGCTTATTGTTCCATAGATGAATATGGTATCATGCACTCCAGCAATAGGGCGAGTGAGGAGTTGTCAATTCCTAATAGCGCTATCCATAATGACCATTGGCTCAAAGAGTTAATGGTTAGAGATAAGGGAAGGGCCTTAGTACGATAAGTTCTCATGTTCTGTGTTGCATAGACATACATAGAGCGACATAGCAATAAAATAGCAATCATGTTTGATACAAATCAATTTAAATACAACATTCAAATAATAGTTTTTCGGGACATGCATTTCCACCCCAAAACATAAAAAACTGAAAATAGGGGAGTGCGTGAATACTCACAATGCATTGAGATGATGCAAATGGTGCCTTGATCTACGCTCCACTCGTACCACTATCGTTTTTCCTATAACGACCTTACACACTAATGAGTCCCTAATTGAAATCTAATACTAGTATACTTACTACTACAATAGAATTATGCCAATAATGTGTCAAAATTTAATATTGATAAGTTACAAACATTTTTCTGTGGAAATTAAGTTTCAAAGAATCAATTGTTATATAACAATTTAAGTGGAAAATTTCCATTATTGAAATGTTAATATTTAACATTTTAGAGGTGTTCCAATGATTAAATATTCAAAACTAAATCAATTTAGTTCTAAACTTTCCCAAACTTTGCATTTAAGTTTTAATTGAAGTCAAAGACCTTAAGATAAATTTTCTTGAATTTTTGATTTGTCTGACTATTTTTCACGATTTTAGTTTCTTGAATAACCATAAAATCATGAAAAATACTAAACAGTTAATAAAAATTACCAAACTTCAGATTTTGGTTCTAAATGTACTAAAAGACTTCTAGATAAATTTTCATTGATTATGAATATGTATAACCATTTTTCACATATTTAATTCTCTAAATAGATACAAATTCATGAAAAATAGAAATCAGTTATGAAAATACCCTAAACTTTTTATAACAATGTCATTACACATACTTAAGCTGGGAAAAATATAAAAAGGGGTTTCTAAACTGGTTAACCCAATTTTATGATTTTTATGCATTTATTCTAATAAAAATGGGGATAAATAGAAAAAAGTTTCCAAAATTGCCCGCAATTTTTGTAACACTTTTATTATACATATAGAAGCTGTGAAAAATATAAAAGATATTTTCCAATTAGTCTTTCTATTTTTCTTTGTTTTATCCTCTTAAATAATCATTAATTGGAGAATAATTATTAAACAGTTAAAGTAAATTACCAAAATTTTTGTACACTTCATTTACAGAGTAAATAATCTGGGAAAAATACCAAATGTGGTTTTTATATATTGAAATCGGATTTTGTGTATTTAAGTGTATTTAATCTTAGAAAATAGGAGAAAAATAGTATACAGAACAGAAAATCATCAAAATGTTTATGTAGCCTCCTAATGTACTACAAAGTGTTCTGGTAAATTTTCATGAATTTTGGATGAGCAGAACTATTTTTTCTATTTTTAGGCCATTATAAATACAAAAATCGGGGAAAAATAGGAATGCATTATGAAAAATTCTGAAAATATTTTTCTGAGTCTTATACCTCTGGTAGTAACTGCGAAAATTGTTATATATCATTTTAAGATTTTCTAAAGTGCTTTTATGATTTATTGGAGCCAAACAAAAAGAAAATTCAAAACCATGTTAAACAGTAGCAAAACTCGATGAAACTTAATGAGGGATCATTATTTAGCATGGGGGTCATCCACGAATTTAAATAGGATTTATAGACCCCAGAAAGTATTTTATATGATTTATTGCCCTATTTTACTGCATTAATTATAGTAATTCGAGATAAATGAATTATTCTCTGGAAATTTACAGATCATCTTATCTTGTCGATGGGAATCTGGGAAAAATCGGATTTGGTCAGAAAAGGAGTTTTTGATATTTATTTGGAAATAAATCCTTCATGAACATATTTGAAAGCTTTTAACAACATACTTTGATGATCTAGCTTCTAAGCTTGAAGATCATCACATGCATGTTTGTTTGAAGTTCATTCATGAGTTTGAAATGTTTAAAATTCGTTTTTGAAAGAAAACTTTGGATGCATGTGGTGATTTTCCACCAAAACGTGTAGAAAAGTGCATTTCCATGGTTTTGACTTAGGTTTAGGTCATGGATCTTCACCATTTTGTAACATGCAAGATGTTTTTGGTGAAAATCTACCACCATCATCATCAAAACTGAAGTGAATGAACATTCACACAAATTTTCTAAGAGAATGGTGTAGAAGAACAAGGAAATGCAAGAAAAACCTTTAAAACTAGAAAGAAAAGTGAAGGAGATTGAAGGATTTTCGTGATTACCATGAAGAACAACCCTAGAAGATGAAGATTTGAAGGTTAAGAGATGTTCTTGGCTGGAGAATTTCGTGGTTTTAGAGAGGGAAAGAGAGAGTTTGAGTGTGGTAAATGGTGGAGTGTGAGAGAGAGTGTAGAGAGAGAGAGAGGAGTGAAGGAGATGGAGTGTGAGAGAAGAGTGATTATGTGTTTTGGGAAGAGGGGAAGCATCTTGGGAAGAGGGTGGACGGTTTTGAGTGTAAAATGCCCTCCCTCTCTTTTAATTTTATAAAAAAAATTCAATTCTTTTATAAAAATATCAAACTTTTTATAAAATATACACCCTAACCAAGTTTTTGCTCATGAAACCTTGATTTTTGACTTATAAATTTAGGGCAATTGTTAATGACTTAAATTTTATTTTCCTTAAATGCATTTTCATAATTTTAATTATTATAAGATCATATTATAAGTTTCATAATTATTTTTATAGAATTTTTAAGGTTAAAGTTTATAAATATGAGTTTTTATGGCTTTTAGGGTCTTGAGATTTTGTAAATCTTTGGATATCAAAATAAATAGAATATTTGAGACTTTAAATTATCTTATGGTATTATAACTCTTTTATAGTTATAAATAATGTTTGTAATTTATTTTTATCGGTTTATTGGCATTCTATGTAGTGATTACGAGATTCAGCCGAAATTGAGGAATCAAGTATACTAGTCATAGTCTTCAACTTTGACTTAAGTTTCTATGAGACTTTGACCTAATTTCTACTTCTAGGTCAAGTGCATGATGTGTGAATATGATTCTTGAAATGGTGTTCGAGTCAAAGAATGACCCGAATATGGATAGTCTCTACAGTTAAGTAGTTATAGAATTCACATATCAATGTGAAATCTATGCACACTATCCATTGATTCTAATTGTTTCCAAGTTTCTAGTAGGTTATAACTTAGCTTCTAGTTACTAAGTCTAGTATGTGTAGTGCCTATATGTGCAACTAAGTTTAGTCAAATCTAAAACCGACTCGAATTTTGACGACTGTCACATATAACCCAACAATCTCCCCCTTGGTTTATTGCTGGCTGCTATTACAGTTTATCTACAAGATGAACATCAGACTGATCGAACGCCCCAGCCCACAACTTCCATTCAATTATAGTGGCAACCATTCCAATGAAAGCTTTGCCAGCAGCTTCAAACAATTCATTTCCTACAATAAGTTGAAAATGTGAAAAATTTCGAATATCACGTTCTCCAAACTTCAACAAATCCTTGGGATAGACAATGCGATACTGGCTCTTTTTCATCTTGATTACCACTGACGCGGTAGACTCATCATAAATCTAGAATTGCATTGAGTCTAAGGTGCCTTCTGGTAAACGTCTGGCAAGCGGAATCTTTTTAGCTTTCTTTGTAGGAGGCCACGTAACATTTACCATGGTTTTATTAGTGTGAGGATCAATGACATCCTTAGCCTTCTTCGTGAATGATGAAGCAGTCTTCATGTCTTCAAAATACTTTTTAGATTGATTCTCAAGAAACCTCTTAAACTCCAAGGCCACAGAGTCATTGGTTGGATTGTTGAAAGGAGCTTGAATAAGTTCAGCGAGATCAACTTTTGTCCAGGACATAAAGTCATTCAACTTCTCATAATACTCAACTCGATGGCTCTTTCGCTTCACGATCCACATTTTCTTGTCGCTATCGAATCCCCACATCAAAATGCCTGAGCGATCTCCATACTTATCAGTAAATTTCTTCCCAGTTTCCCTTAAAAACATCCCAGGATGATCACTTGGAACATTCTGATCTGAATGTTTAATCACCAACATCTTCCCTTTCAGCTGCTCAATTCGAGCTTGCTTCTCTCTTCTTTCTTGAGAAGAAAAAGGACCGGAAGATAAAAACATGTCAAGATTTGCATCCGGAGCGGGTCTTACAACTCTTTCACTCACATGTTGAGAAGGTGGATTGACTGGATCAGAGCTAGATACAGAAATCTTTTCGCCTTCAACGCTTAAAGGTTGAAAATCATCACCAAACTTCTGATATAAGCGCTGCTTCGTCAAATAATAAAGCAGTTATACCACCAAGATTTGCTTGAAGTTTAGAAATCTTTGCATCTTTAACAGAGTTCTCCTGTTCAAGGCTAGAAACTCTCACATCCAGACTGCCATTCAGAAAATCCTTATCAATTGACTCATGCTTCAAAAGCATGATCTCTTGTTTAAGCTCAGAGACGACGTGATGGTAGTTTGCGTCACCTCCTTGCTTGGAGCCAATAGATATTCCTTTTCCTTTGGACTGAGAAAAGGAATCTTGAAAAGCAAGTAACTTGGCTAACTTCACAGATGCAACATCGTGCTCTGGAGGAGGTGGGGTAGAAGAACTTCCCGAAGCAAATGTTTCCTCACTAACCATTTGACTATGAACATTTTCTTGGACCGATGTTGTTTCATTGAGTGGGCTTTAAACATCTTCTTGAATAACTCGAGAGAGCTTAATAATCGGACTTTGAGCATCATGAGCAAAGTTAGTGGGCTCAGCAATTGGAGAGGGATGGTGTACTGGCTAAGTAGAAAGCACTTCCAGCCTTGGATCTTTACGTCTTCGCTTTCTTGTGTCACACCCCCAGCCATCGGCGGAAACACCGGGTAGTGTAACGTCATTCTTCGTATCACAGTTATATAACATAGATTGAACAGTACTAAGAAAATACATACCTTTATTGATAATTGAAAGTTACATAACTGTTTTTCTAGAACCTATTACATAATATCCGACTATGGCATACTTCTTAATGAACAGAAAGGTAATAGTAAAACTTCTTCTGTTCGAATACATGCCCGATTTTCAAGTTCCTGAAACTCATGCATTTTAAAATACGTCAACATAAAGTTGGTGAGTCCACAAGTTTTGACTCCATAAAATAATAAATTTTTCCACGTTCAAAAGTATAGTTTTGAAAGTATCATTTTGACTCTCCAACATTTATTAGGTATATTAGGTATAATAGTTTACTTATCAATTAAGTGTTATACCTAAACATTCCTTAAACCTAAGGTATAAGTAGGGGGGAAACTTATACTTAACATTAATACTTGTATACGACAAAGTATAATGCTTCTAATAATTTGCTACCATGAGCCTGTAATCGCGGCTGTGACATATTACCTATGATAAAACACACTCATGATTTACCATGAGAAACAAGCACACTCATGATTTACCATGAGAACAACACCGTATGCTTCATCGACGCCGAAACAATAACAAGTAAAAGGATAGTTCATCACTCGCTTTTGGTTGACTGTAGCTAACAGTCACAAGTAGGGTGGCCAACCCGTATACTAATTATACACGACTTCCTCGCTCACACGGGATTAACGGTTATAGTTAAGAGGATTTCCGCTAAGATCCCCAATCTTAGTTGATGAATACAATTACTCATGTAGACTTCGACGGCTTCCTATAGCTCTAACAACAAAAGCATTTTCATGTCTAAAACCCTAAGTTACTAGACTATGCTTTTAAACATTACTCCTAACTTCATAACATTTAGGAAGTATAACAGCTATATCTTGAAGTAAAACCAGGTTTTATCTTGACCTAAAACCAATAATAACAACATATAACGTTCCTAGTTTTATCATGACATAAAACTATCAATAACAATATATAACATACTAAGTTTTATCTTGACATAAAACTAACAATAACAACCTATAACATACCAAGTTTTATCTTGACATAAAACCAATAATAGCAACATACTTTATAACTTAACATATAGAACTTCCGAATATAACTTCGGAACTATATCGCACACAACATATATATAGAATCCTAAGTATAACTCAAGATCTACATTAGTATACTACTATAACAATAACATGCTAAGAACTTTACAATAGTTGTATACTTTAAGATACGAAATAATTATATCTTGGTTATTATAATTATCTACGTTGATACTAATATACTATCATATAGACATAATAATAACGTATATATAATATTTAGCATACATTTTCCCCCGAAATATTAGAAAGTGGGGCCGTGAAACTCACCCTTGTAGCGTGACTTTATGTAATCTAAGCAGAAACGGTCAGCGTACGAGGTCGTCGGGGCTCGGGATGCAAGATGGTCTCAGCAAAGGAGAGGGGAGAAAGAAGTCTAGGTGTAAGAATGGCTGAGGTGGGACCTGCTATTTATAGTAAGGATTTTGGATCCCCACGTCATGAGTTTGGATCTTGTCCCCGTAGACTTGCCATTTGCGTCCCTAGCTTCGGAAGGTGGCCATGTAACTCCTCACGTCGTGAGATATCCTTGCTCACGTCGTGAGTTCGGATCTTATCCCCTCGTAGCCTCGTCACACACCTTCTAGATTCCGAGATGTGGCAAAATGACTCCTCACGTCGTGAGTTCTGTGCTCAGGTCATGAGCTCAGTCAGATTAGGGTTTCTGACAACTGAATCTTCGGAAGGTCGTAACTTTCACGTACGAACTCCATTTTTGACGTTCTTTATATGCACGCGTAGGTATTTACAAGTACTACAACTCTCTTTTAGAATCCAATAGCTAATTCTAAGTCTATTTTAAATTCCTCTTATTATAGAGATTTATAGTGTTCGGTTTATCATAACTTCTTCATGCGAAGTCAGATTCAGACATTCTCTATATTTTTGGAATCGTATGGAGGTATACTTTGAGTTGTATCATAAAGAAAGTTCATATTTGTATTAGAATTTATCATGAACTACATAGCACTCTTATCATATTATTAGTTTAACAAAATCACGTTACAGGATTGGCATAATCACATGTGATTGTCTATTGACATATTTTGACTGGTGTTACATTCTCCCCCCGTTAGAATAATTTCGTCCCGAAATTTATCTTATGGATGAGGTTTCGTCAAACAGTTGGGGGTATTTTTCTTTCATCTGTTCTTCATGTTCCCAAGTAAATTCAGGTCCTCATAAAGAGTTCCATCGAACTTTCACTATGGTAATACGACTTTGCTTTAATCGTTTGGCCATCTATGTATCTCCAACTTCTACCCAACATACCGGGGAACGACATTTTCGTCCATAAAGAGCCTCAAACGGTGCAACCTTGTTGCTGGTGTGATGACTATTGTTGTAGGAAAACTCAATTAACGGTAAATGTGTATCCCACGCATTTTCAAAGTCTATTACACAGGCTCAGAGCATATATTCTAAAGTCTGAATGGTTCTCTCACTCTGACCATCAGTCTGTGGATGGTATGCTGTACTCATATCTAGATTTGTTCCTAACGATTTTTGTAGAGATTGCCAAAATCGTGAAGTGAATCTACTATCTCGGTCAGAAATAATAGAATTTGGAACTCCATGCAATCTGACAATTTCCTTAAGATATACTCTAGTCAGCTTCTCCATCTTGTCGTTCTCCTTAATTGGTAAGAAATGGGCGGACTTAGTCAACCTATCGACTATTACCCAAATAGTGTCGAACCCACTAGGAGTTTTAGGTACCTTAGTGATGAAGTCCATTGATATCTGCTTCCATTTCCATTCAGGTATTTTCGGTTTTTGAAGTAAACCTGAAGGCTTTTGATGTTCTACCTTTACTCTAGAACAAGTCAAACATTTGCTCACATAAGTAGCAATTTCTGCCTTCATGTTTGGCCACCAATAATGTACCTTTAAATCTAAGTACATTTTGTCAGAGCCTGGATGTACGGAATTACTGGACTTGTGGGCTTCTTCTAAGACCAAGTCCCTGACTCCACCGAACTTAGGCATCCAAATTCGGTTCATAAAGTGTCGTGTTCAGTCATCTCTTTGTATAAGTTTGCTTTTCCATTCCTCGCAAAGCTTCGTTCTTGATGTTTTCTTCTTTTAGAGCCTCAAGTTGAGCTTCTCTTATTTATGCGGTAAAGTTAGAACAGATAGTTATAGTTAATGCTCGTACCCGTCGGGTTTAATATATATTCTTTCCGGCTCAAGGCATCTGCTACCACATTTGCCTTTCCGGGATGATAACGAATCTCACATTCGTAATCATTCAACAATTCGACCCATCTTCGTCGTCTCATATTAAGATCTTTTTGGTTGAAGATGTGCTGGAGACTCTTGTGGTCGGTAAAAATAGTACACTTAGTACCGTATAAGTAATGTCTCCAAATTTTTAGTGCAAAAATTACAGCTCCCAATTCAAGATCATGGGAAGTGTAATTATTCTCATGCACCTTAAGTTGTCGTGATGCATAGGCGATAAGTTTTCCTCTTTGCATCAACACACATCCCAATCCTTGATTTGAGGCGTCGCAGTATACAACGAAATCTTCTATTCCATCTGGAAGGGATAGGATTGGTGCACTACACAACATTTGCTTTAGTTTCTGAAAAGCAGCTTCTTGTTTGTCTTCCATGTTGAACTTCGTATCCTTCTGGGTTAGTGTTGTAAGCGGCTTGGCTATTTTGGAGAAATTCTCTATGAATCTACGGTAATAGCCAGCAAGTCCTAGGAATTGACACACCTCTATTGGCGTCTTTGGTGCTTCCCAATTCCTGATTGCTTCAACTTTGGATGGGTCAACACGAATTCCTTCGTTGCTAACTACATGACCTAAAAATTGTACTTCTCTAATCCAAAACTCACATTTGGAGAATTTATCGTACAACTTTTCTTTTCTTAGTAGTTCCAAGATTATTTGCAGGTGTTTACCATGTTCTTCCTTGGTTCGTGAATATATCAATATATCATCGATAAATACGATCACGAATTTATCCAGGTATGGTTTGCAAACACGATTCATGAGATCCATAAACACTGCTAGGGCATTGGTCAATCCAAAAGACATAACTAAGAACTCATAATGACCATAACGAGTTCTAAATGCTGTTTTAGGAATGTCGTCTTCTTGTACTCTGAGTTGATGGTATCCTGATCTGAGATCTATCTTTGAGTAGTAGATGGATCCTTGCAGTTGATCGAATAGATCATCAATTCTCGGAAGCGGATAACGATTCTTAATCGTTATCTTGTTCAGCTCCCGATAATCAATACACATTCCAAAGGATCCGTCCTTCTTCTTGAAAAACAAGATTGGTGCTCCCCAAGGTGAAAAACTTGGTTGGATAAAGCCCTTGTCAAGAAGTTCTTATAGTTGGCTAGACAATTCTTGCATTTCGGATAGAGCCAACCGATAAGGAGATTTCGCTACTGGTGCTGCTCCTGGAATTAAGTCGATTCGAAACTCGAGTTGTCGGACGGGAGGTATTCCAGGTAGATCTTCAAGAAACACGTCAGGGAAATCACATACTTGAGGTATGTCCTTGATTTCTTTTATCTTTCTCTTCCTATCTACAATGTGGGCTAAGAATGCGCTACATTTCTTATGTAGATATTTATTGGTCTTAGTACAAGAGATGACTTTGAGGTTCTTCCCAGATTTATCACCATAGATAATCAGGGCTTCGCCGTTTGGTAAGGGTAGTCGTATGGCTTTCTCATGACATAGAATTTCGGCGCGGTGTGAAGATAACCAATCCATGCCAATTATGACATCAAAACTACCGATAGGCATTGGCATGAGGTTGACGTGAAAAAGGTAGTTATTAAGAGTTAACAGACAGTTTTCTAGGATTTCATGTGTTTTCTCAGTTTGATCGTTAGCGATTTCTACTTCATAGAATTCTTTTAATCTGCTAGACTTATGACTTAACAATTTTCTAAACGTCGGAGTTATAAAACTTCGATCTGCTCCAGCGTCGAAGAGTATAGTAGCATATAAATTATCTATAAGAAACGTACCACATACGACCGAAGGGTCCTGGATAGCCTCTCTGCTTCCGATCACAAACGCCCTGCCACGTCCTATGCCTCCTTGACTCCTTAACTTTAGACATTCTTTCTTGATGTGTTCAACCTCCCCACACTCATAGCACTTTCTTCCTTCACCATGGCCTGCTCCAGTATTTGTTCCCTGATTCACTGTGGCAGGTGTTGCGCTCCTGCAGTAACTAGCAGTATGCCCCTTTTTCTTGCACGTCGTGCAGACAAAACAGTCACCTGGATGATGACGGTTGCATTGATTGCAGCATGAAGATTTTGGTTGTGTGGGTACTGCTGTCGTGGCTGCATAATTGGTTGCCACTTCTTGTCTTTTCTCAGATGATTGTTTGGGATTCTTCCTATTAAACGTGCGCTTGTTTGTCCCAGATTTGGGAGACTCAGTCTTTGAGACCACTTTTATTCCTTGGATCTCTGTGAGGGTTAGCTGATGAGCTATTCTCTTGGTGCTGTCATAAGTCGTAGGCTTTGATGCGATCACCATGCCTTTAATTTGTGATGCTAAACCCCAGATATATCGCTCAATTTTCTTATATTCGGGGTTACAAGTGTTGGACACATTACGGCAAGATCATTAAATATAGCGGTATAAGCTTTTATCTCTGAACCCTTCATGGTGAAGGTCCACAGTTCTTGTTCCAGTTTATGTATCTCCTCCCTAAGACAATACTCCTCCACTAGCATCATTTTTAGCTCCTCCCATTTCATGGAATTTGTAGTATCAATTCCCATTGTATTCACATGGTTGTTCCACCATGTGAGTGCTGCATCAGCGAAAGTACATGCTGCAAATCGTACTTTACAATCATTTGGACAGAAGCTTATTTGAAAGACGGACTCTGTCTTTTCTATCCACCTCGTCAAATTAACTACCCCTTCATTTCCATGAAAGATTTTTGGCCTGCAATTCATAAAATCTTTATAGGTACACGTTCTAGCGGTCCTTACATGGCCTTCATTTCTAACTCCATCTCTTGTGACATTAGATAGAGCCGCAACAATTCTTTGAGCTATGATTTCTTCCAGTTGTGCTGTACCTATTGGGGGGTTTTGTTCTGGTGGTTGTTGTGGTGCTGATGGTCGGTTAGGGTTTAGCCGATTACTCCTTCTAGGCATTTTGTTTTAGTTCCTAAAATAATAAAAATTTTATAAGTTTTGTTAATTATTTAATACACGAATACTAAATACTTCAATTATTCTTCAAATTGTAAAACATAATGGACAACACAATGATTACTGTAATATATGCTTAATATTATAACCAGCGGTTACATCAGTTTATTTAGGTTTATAAGATACAAGTTTCTATAAACATTGCAAAATTTGCAAGGTTTTCTACATCCTTGCTATAAACTTTCCTCTTTTCGCCTTAACTAGTCTGATTTCGCTATTTACACAACCACTAGTTTTAGCTTATCTACCAGAAACCTAAATGATGACCTAGCACGTCAGTGACATTAACCACTTGCTCCTCAAGTGCTTGCGTTCTCTGCTCAAGACTTCCCGTGCGTTCTTCATTTGTTGAGGTTTGATTGTAGAGTTCTAACTCTGCAATCCTTGCATCGTGAGTAATCATATCGTTATAGGCGAAATTTATACGATGATGGGCATCCATCACCGATTCCTGATCTCACGTCCTTTGTCCTTCTAGCCTTCGTACTCTTCCAGAGAGATGAGTAGCCCTTCTTTCTATAATTTCCATCTTATCTTCATTTTTCACACTTTTCTCAAACAATTGAGATAAATTGTTATCTTCAGAAGAATGTGGGAGATGTGGTCGAGATGATTGACCAGTCTCATACATCTTAGCAGCTCTTTCTTCCGCCACCCACCTATCAACGGTTTGTGCGATCCGTGCAGGTTCATCTTGAACTCTATGACTTCCTGAAGATGTCGCCTTCTGACTCTTCTTAATCTTTTGCCATATCGGTATGGATTTACGTGCTGTGCGTTTCATTTTTACTCCTCCTGGAACTTTACGGTAAAGAGTGTTCAGTGGTGGTAAAGACGATGCTACCGACTCTGTCTCCTCCATGGATTCGCTTTGTTCCATTGGTTCACTCTCTTCCCATTCGTTGGAGGGTAAAGGTGCTTCATCATCAGAAGGTATTGGATGAAAGGGGGTTGGATTTATAGGGTATTAAGGATCGCCTACCATCATGGGGAATGAAACTTCCTCTTCTTCATCCGTATTCTCGATGATTATCCATTCTCGTGAATGTGCCATGTCGAATTCCTATACGTTTTCGATCACCAAGAGTTTTATTCTATCAAATATTACTCCCAAATTAAATAGCTCATATGATCTGATCATAATAAAATGTAGTTGCGCACCTACACCTAATTGTGATAGGATATATGCACATATAAACTTTAATTGGAATATTTGATCTAAATCCTTGAGATCAAAAACATTCCAGGTATTAAGGTGTATTCTCATCGCGGTTCTGAGTCTTTATATATGACTCTATATTCTTATTTATTGTATTCACGTTTTAACTATTGTTTGTTACTTCAGGTCTATCTGATAAGGCTCCGGCCAGTCAGGACAGTCGAAAGGGCAGGATCATTTTAAAATATAGCCGTTCAGGAATCCAGCAACCCAAATCGACATGTTTATCCTTGACACCGCTCCCGTAAGTAGTCCTTCAGTAGAAAAATTAATAATACTTTTTATTGTAGGCTATGGGATAAACATAAACCAAATAGAGTAAGCCCTAAACTATAGTCGTGCTTTCCTAAGAAAGTACTAGTTCACTATAGTTAATAGCTCTGATACCAATTTCTGTCACACCCCCATCCATCGGCGGAAACACCGGGTAGTGTAACATCATTCTTCGTATCACAGTTATATAACATACATTGAACAGTACTAAGAAAATACATACCTTTATTGATAATTGAAAGTTACATAACTATATTTCTGGAACCTATTACATAATATCCGACTATGGCATACTTCTTAATGAACAGAAAGGTAATAGTAAAACTTCTTCTGTTCGAATACATACCCGCTTTTCAAGTTCTTGAAAAACACATGCATTTTAAAATACGTCAACATAAAGTTGGTGAGTCCACAGGTTTTAACTCCATAAAATAATACATTTTTCCACGTTCAAAAGTATAGTTTTGAAAGTATCATTTTGACTCTCCAACATTTAGTAGGTATATTAGGTATAATAGTTTACTTATCAATTAAGTGTTATACCTAAACATTCCTTAAACCTAAGGTATAAGTAGAGGGGAAACTTATACTTAACATTAATACTTGTATACGACAAAGTATAATGCTTCTAATAATTTGCTACCATGAGCCTGTAACCGCGGCTGTGACATAATACCTCTGATAAAACACACTCATGATTTACCATGAGAAACAAACACACTCATGATTTACAATGAGAACAACACCGTACGCTTCATCAACGCCGGAACAATAACAAGTAAAAGGATAGTTCATCACTCGCTTTTGGTTGACTGTAGCTAACAGTCACAAGTGGGGTGGCTAACCCGTATACTAATTATACACGACTTCCTCGCGCACACGGGATTAACGGTTACAGTTTAGAGGATTTCCGCTAAGATCCCCAATCATAGTTGATGAATACAAATACTCATGTAGACTTCGACGGCTTCCTATAGCTCTAACAACAAAAACATTTTCATGTCTAAAACTCTAAGTTACTAGACTATGATTTTAAACATTACTCCTGACTTCATAACATTTAGGCAGTATAACAGTTATATCTTGAAGTAAAACCAGGTTTTATCTTGACCTAAAACCAATAATAACAACATATAATGTTCCTAGTTTTATCTTGACATAAAACTATCAATAACAATATATAACATACTAAGTTTTATCCTGACATAAAACTAACAATAACAACCTATAACATACCAAGTTTTATCTTAACATAAAACCAATAATAGCAACATACTTTATAACTTAACATATAGAACTTCCGAATATAACGTCGGAACTATATTGCACACAACATATATATAGAATCCTAAGTATAACTCAAGATCTACATTAGTATATTACTATAACAATAACATGCTAACAACTTTACGATAGTTGTATACTTTCAGATACGAAATAACTATATCCCGATTATTATAACTATCTACGTTGATACTAATATACTATCATATAGACATAATAATAACGTATATATAATATTTAGCATGCGTTTTTCCCCAAAATATTAGAAAGTGGGGCCGTGAAACTCACCCTATTAGCGTGATTTTATGTAATCTAAGCAGAAACGGTCAGCGTATGAGGTCGTCGGGGCTCGGGATGCAAGATGGTCTCAGCAAAGGAGAGAGGAGAAAGAAGTTTAGGTGTAAGAATGGCTGAGGGCGGACCTGCTATTTATAGTAAGGATTTTAGATCCCCACGTCGTGAGTTTTATAAGGCTCACGTCGTGAGTTTGGATCTTATCCCTGTAGACTTGCCATTTCCGTCCCTAGCTTCGGAAGGTAACCATGTGACTCCTCACGTCGTGAGATATCCTTGCTCAAGTCGTGAGTTTGGATCTTATCCCCTCGCAGCCTCATCACACACCTTCTAGATTCCGAGATGTGTCAAAATGACTCCTCACGTCGTGAGTTATGTGCTCACGTCGTGAGCTCAGTCAGATTAGGGTTTCTGACAGCTGAATCTTCGGAAGGTCGTAACTTTCACATATGAACTCCATTTTTGATGTTCTTTATATGAACGCGTAGGTATTTACAAGTACTACAACTCTCTTTTAGACTCCAATAGCTAATTATAAGTCTATTTTCAATTCCTTATATTATAGAGATTTATAGTGTTCGGTTTATCATAACTTCTTCATGTGAAGTCAGATTCAGATTTTCTCTATATTTTTGGAATCCTATGGACGTATACTTTGAGTTGTATCATAAAGAAAGTTCATATTTTTATTACAATTTATCATGAACTACATAGAACTCTTATCATATTACTAGTTTAACAAAATCACATTACATGATTGGCATAATCACATGTGATTGTCTATTGACCTATTTTCACTAGTGTTACATCTTGGCAGTAAGCAGGTGTTTGAATCAATTTTATTACTCTCAGATGGAGAATCATACATAACATGAACTGCTAAGGGAGACTTCCTTGCAGTTGACTGTAGTTGAGCAATGAGAGCGTCCATCTGTTCGGGTGTGGGATCATTTGACTGCTTAAAGATATTGACATTCTTTTTTGTCTCAGCTGGAGTATCCACATCCTTATTCATTGGCTCCTTTGGTGGTACATGCATACAAAAATCCATTCTATCATCATCATTATCACTCTCATCATCTTCAGAATCATCAATATCATCATTAGTATCATCATCATCAGAATCATCACCATCATCATTAGCATCATCATCATCAGAATCATTAATAACCTCAAACGAAGAACTGCGATTTGATCTTACTGGAGCTACATGTTCTTCAGCTGTGAGAACAATATCTATGCGCATGGACAAGGTTTGAAAACTCAAACCTTGAGTGAATGCTTGAGATCAATGTCTGCTTGATAATGGATGTTCAAGTCTAGACTGGAAAGACCAGTAAAGTATTAGATAATCAGTTTAACAAATGATCAAGACATTAATTGAGAACAAGTAGTAAATGATCAAGGTAAAGTTAATAAATGAAGAACAAGAAGAATGTTTTAATGTGATAAGAGTAAATTCCAAAAGTAAGTGAAAGATCCGTTGTTGACTTGTATTGAAAGCTCCTATTTAAAGGAGTGAATGTTACAACGAATTAACCCAAGTGTTTACATAAGACTGGACAAAAGACATAAGTCTGACATTTTGATTGTCCTAAAGCAACTTTAGACTAAGGCCTATGAAACGTTACATCAAATACAAGACAAAAGTAATAAATGCACAAAAGACAGAGAGACTTCATTCCGGACAAGTATTATTCTGGAGATGAGAGTTTGATCCGGATCAGCATACATTCCGGACATCAAGATTAGCTCTGAAATGTGTTCCTCTTCAAAATACTTCTCCTCTTCTTTTCTCCAGCTCCGGACAGGCTCCAGATTACTTTTACTTTCAGAACCAACACACTTCGGAATATGTACTAAGGACTGCTAGAGGTTCACCTTCAGGTTCCAAAAATCTCCCCCTAAGTGAACTTAGCAATCCAGCAAGCTTAGTTCATTTCTTCCTTGATGAAGGTGTATGCTCTGAACAACCATTCACGCACCGCAATGTACCAGGTCAGTTTACTTACAAACTTTGCCTTAACCTGTTCCGGAGCATCAGACTTGGACGCCCGGGAAATGAACTTCTTCGGAGCTTTGGTGGGTATTAGGTGTTTGTCAAGGACTTGGAAGAAGTCCTTCTTGTTTTTTCTTCTGGTAGTGTAGAATTTCAGCTTCCGGAAGAACAAAGTCGATCTTGGCAACGAATTGTTTGGTTCCGTAGAGGTGAGCAAGTTCGTAATCACAACGGCAGAACTCAGCAACATAATCTTTGAGAAAGCTGAGAGTTGCATGGTAAGCACCCATACTGATGTCATCCTTTTGATTTTCTCTGAAGTAAGCAGCTAGGGTAAGGATGTCGTTCGGATTCATTGAAGGAAAATCCGCATCAGTAACGGTCCGGGGTGTTGGCTTGTTCCGGAGGAGATGGAAACGGAATAGAGGACAGTTCAGCTCAAATTTTACCAAAATTTTTCTTCCAAAGCCTTGAACTTTGGTGATCCTCTTTCTTGTCCATACTTCCTTGAAGGGTTGAGCATTATTTGCATAGAAGGTTTTAAGTCTTTCACGCTCTGTCTGGATGATCACTTCCGGATTATCGGTTGGGTGGAGCGGAGCAAATTTCGTATAAACTTTGCAGTAAGGAGAGAGAGGAAGATCCAGTTGATCAGTGTCATTTGAGGGAAGGTCATAGTAGACTGTTGGGATGATTTCCTGTGCTTGAAGGATGCCTTCACGGCAAAGAGGAGAGATGCTACGCATCGGATCGGGATTGTCTTTTAAAGCTTGAATCTGGATGCTGTCCTCTAGTGCCTTCTGAATTTCCTCCTGAGACCATCCATATTTTTGTTTGAGAGGAGGTCCGGAGTGGAAGGCTTGATGTTCGGAAGTCATCGGTTTCTTCCCTTTGTCTCTCTGAAGCGCATCAATGACCATCTTCATGTTTTCATCAATGATGAATTCCAGAGTGGGAGTTGGAAGCAGTTGTTCCGGAATTTCATATGGGGTCCGGAGAGGAGAGCCCTGGTCGATTGGGGCTATTTTTGGTTCTGGAATGGGAGTGGGAGATAGCACAGAAGCAGTGGCTCGGAAGGCTTGAGTTGTAAGAACTGATTTTGCCTTAGCCATTTTGACAGCCATATCAAAAGCTTCCAGAAGAGAGGATGGCCAAGAGACTGCGGACCAGATCCTCTTTTGTTCCTCAGTTAATACCTTCGGAGTGGTCAGCTTTGGAGCTTGAAGACCAAGAACTCCTTTGGGAGCTTCATCCGGAATGTATACTTCATTATCTTCATCATCTTCGTTTCCTTCAGTGATTCCCAAGATTTCGGAATCGATTTGAACATCTTCATCTTCGGAATCGAGATCCTCATCCCTGAGTGAGAATTTCGAGGCTGGTTCCCATCGTCTACTTGGGCCTTCTCCCCCTCTTGCAACGGTGAATCTTGAGACTGGTGCAAGCGTCAAGTCTACCTTGATATCATTAAGTTTTGAGAAAACTTTCTGAAGACCTGTGGAGAGTTGAATAGTGAGAGTGTCATAGGCTTCGGCAGTGCGAGCTTGTTCGGAGAGATTCTTGAATGTGCTGCTGAGGATGGCAATCATCTCATCAAACTTCCTGTTCGGAACATCAACAATGTTCCAAGTTGAGTACAGGAGTTTGATGAGGACTTGTTGGATAATGAGGTTCATCTCATCCTTCTTCCGGATCTCCTTCTCCAGTCGTTGAATTTGTTTCTCATGACGAACATGGGTCTGCTTGATTAGGTCGTTGGTGGCAGACACTAGATCGTCATGAACTTTGAGCATTGAGGAGATGGTGTTAAGATAATTTTCAACCAGAGCGTCATACTTGGAGTAAATTTGCTCAACAGTATGCTTCAGCTGGATGGAAATCAGTTGATCAAGGTGGGCTTCTCTTTCTGCCACTGATGGTCCGGACTGTTGGGTGAGAGACTGGAGAATGGCATCAAGTTTCGAATCAAGTTCGGAGACTTTTTTATCCAATTTTGAGTTTAGCTCTGTTACGGATGCCTCTACAGATGACACTTTATCCATAGTGTCCGAGACATTGTTGTGGATTTCCAGAAGGGCGAAAGGATCAACGTGGTCACCAGCTGAGGATTCTGTATCAGAATCAGAATGTTACATAGGAGGTTGGTGTACGTTCGGATTTGAGGAGGGACCCGGTTTGGTTGCATCATCATCTTCTTGAAGGTTTAAGTTGGAACCGTCGTCCGAAGTGGTAGTGGAAGACGATCCGAAGTCAAAGGCAGACTTGGATACAGATGCTTTGGATTGGTAGTGAACGGACGTCATGAGATATGCATCTGGAATGGTTGTTGCCTCTTCTTCCAACATGACTTCTTCAGATATTTCTTCTTCCGGATCAGTGTGGAAGATGCTTTGATGGGCGGTGAGAGGGGGTAGCTTCGCGGTAAGTTCATTGATGATGTCATCGTCAGTGGGAGGGACATAGGGCAGATTGCTTTGGATGGCCTTGTTCCTCATAAAGATGAGAGTAGACTCCACTTGAGCTCGAGAAAGGTCCGGACGACGAGATGAGGCCCTGTTCACATAGTCTTCCCAAAGAGGATCATTAGTGCCTAGTCGTCCTGTATGCCTTCCGGGTATCAGACCAGTTGTGGCGTCGGAAGTTGGAGAGACTGCTCCTCCTTCCGGATGCTTGGGATCTGGAACAATGGTTCCGGAGTGTGTGCGTTTGGAAGAAATAATGGGAAGAAACAGCCGTTTTCATGAAATCCTTTGCCTTGAAGTCTTGCGTGTAGCCAATAAAGTTTAGAAACGTCTGAAACTCTTCAGCCATTGGTTCAACAACTTCGAAACCAGTAGGATTTGGTGTGATACCAATCGCCTTGAGGAAGGTCGATTTGTAGACAGGAATGGTGCGATCACCAATAATGGTAGTTAACAGAACGCCATCTTCGAGTTTGATGGTGGTGAATGCGCGATGAAGATGAGAGAGTGGGAGTGGAGGATCAGGGGTTTTGGTAAGTGGAATGGAGAGAGGATGATTTGCAATGAACTCAATCATTATCCTGATCGATTCATCGTAGTCGAGAGGGTTTAAGGAGAACAGTTGAGTTGTGTCCCTAAGAAAGGGTTCTTGATCGGCAGATGAGGATGAGCCCTTTGATCCTTTAGAAGATTTCTTCCTGGCGATTGATTTCTTGGGAGTTGGTGTAGTTTGAGTTGGGTTCTTTGAGGACTCCATTGATGAAAAATGAAGAAAGCTTGATGAACACGAAGAACAGTGAGAGATGTTTGGAGGTTTGAGAGTCGAGAGAGCGTAAAGAGGTAAAAGGGAATGTAAGAGAGTATTTATAGGCATGGAAAGATGGGTCGGGTTGAAAAAGGTAACGATGAGGGTCCGAGATCCATCGGGTCTCATTTAATGTTTGGGAATGAGATTTGACAGGTGAGGTGAAAGGGCAAGGCAAATTGGGGCTAAAAAAGGAGAATTTAACCGTCAATTCGATTTCTAGTTTAGTGGGCGTGCAATCGTGTCACGCAAATTGAGGAAGATCGGATAAGGATCTTCCTGAAAAGTAATCGTTGAGAAAACCGGTTCGCCTTATTACCTTTTGGTATTCTGGAAGGGTTGTTCTGGATAGTGTATGATCTGGAGGGTAAAAGTTGTGTTCCGGAACATATACGATTGAAAAAGGGTTCCGGAGCAAATTTTGAGAATTCCTGAGCATTTTTGAAAATTTCAGAGCAAATTTTGAAAATTCTGGAGCAAACTTGAAAATTCTGGAGCACTTTGAAAATTCCGGAGCAAATTTTGAAAACTCCGGAGCAAACTTTGAAAATTCTGGAGCACTTTGAATTTTCCGGAGCAAATTTTGAAAATTCCGGAGCAAACTTTGAAAATTCCGGAGCACTTTGAAATTTCCGGAGCAAATTTTGAAAGTTCCGGAGCAAACTTGAAAATTCTAGAGCAAATTTGAAAGTTTCGGAAAGGGTTTTGAGAGAAATTTTGAAGTACAGAGAATATTACCTTTCCGGAGTGGATTTCCAGAATTCCTTTATGTAGTGAGTTCCGAAATAAAGATTCGGATGATGGTTGAACTTGATAATCGTGATGAATAGAATGAAGTGTACAGCTTAAAAACTCAAGGGATAGTCAGAAATAAAGACAAGTAAAATGATCCTATGTATTTAGAGAGAAAATAGTTCCGAAGCAAAAAATAATTGAGTTCGGAGCAAATTTTACTTCTGAATACTTCTATCAAAGAGAACATGTCTCATCAAAGAATTGAGGATCAGGCATCATCATACCCATTTTGTTCAGAAAACCATTGAATTTGGTTTCGTCTAATGCCTTAGTAAAGACATCAGCAATCTCATCGTCAGATGGAACAAAAATAAGTTCAATGTTGCCATTTAGAACATGATCTTTAATAAAATGGTACCGGATGTCAATGTGCTTCGTCATGGAGTGCTGAATTGGATTGTGAGAGATTGCAATGGCACTTTGAGAGTCACAGTGGATAGGAATGCATTGAAATCGGTAACCATAATCCAAGAGTTGAGATTTCATCCAAAGAACTTGAGAGGTACAACTGGGAGCAGCAATGTATTCAGCTTCGGTTGTAGAGAGAGCAATGCAGTTCTGTTTCTTGGATGACCAGCTGACTAATCGACCACCTAGGAATTGACATCCTCCTGATGTACGTTTTGTATCGAGTTGGAGACCACCATAGTTTGAATCAGAGTAAGCTTGCAAAAGGAAACTTTCATTTGTTGGATACCAGATTCCGAGACTCTTTGTACCTTTGAGGTATCGTAATATTTGTTTCACAGCCAAAAGATGAGACATCTTCGGATTGACTTGAAATCTGGCACACAAACATGTTGAGAACATAATGTCCGGGCGACTTGTAGTGAGATATAGTAAGGATCCAATCATTCCACGATATTTCTTTTCATCAACAGAAACACCCGAAGGGTCGGCAAAGATTTTGTGTCCGAAGCCCATAGGAACCTTGGCTGAGGCACAGGTGTCCATTTAGTATTTCTTGAGAAGTTCAAAAATGTACTTCTCTTGGTGAATGAAAATACCTTTGTTAGTCTGTTTGACTTGAAGGCCAAGAAAAAAGCTTAATTCTCGATTCATGCTCATTTGGAATCGACTGATCATAAGTTTGGCAAAATCAGCAACCATAGATGAATCCGTAGATCCAAAAATGATATCGTCCACATAAATTTGTACCAGCATGAGATGCTTTCCATTTGATCTTCAGAATAGAGTGGGATCAAGTATTCCTCTTTGAAAACCTGAGCGTTTGAGAAAATCGGTGAGAGTCTCGTACCAAGCCCGAGGAGCTTGCTTGAGTCCGTAGACAACCTTTCGAAGTTTATAACAGTAGTTTGGAAATGAAAGATTAATAAATCCGGGGGGCTGTTGAAGGTATACTTCAGTGTCAAGTTCACCATTAAGAAAGGCACTCTTAACATTGTCACACCCCAAAACCGGAACGGCGGAAACGTTCGGGGGTGGAGGACGTCATGTACAGTATCACAACAATGCAAAGTAGTAAACAAGCAACAACATCATCCATTGCATTAATAATATAATTTAATACAGGTGTGTTCTGTCAAGTTTTATAGACACCAAAAATATACATCAAAATAAAAGATGAGTCTTGAACGAGCTACATCTTCTCAAAAACCTGACTCCGGTACCTGTCTACTGGCGACCTGAGAATACAAGTTATTTTGAAAGAGTTTATCAGCTTTAAAGCTGGTGAGTTCATATGTATATTAGTGTCTGTATTTGTTATGAAAGCGTTTGTAAGTCTTGTAATGTATAAGTTTTGTAAAAGTTTGTAATTGTTTGAACTCTCCTAGAAAACCCTATGTTTCCTACTAAAAGTAGCCTTCTACCAAGGCATCAAGTATCTGTGTGTGTGTCTCTTGTAAGAGTGTGTATTTTCCCAAATCTGACTATCATTAACCAAAAATATAGTTTTTACATTATTGTTTATTGTGTGAATATCACAAAGTAAATGTAAAGGGAAAATGAAATAGTACTGTAGTGTTGTATTAAGTAACTACTGTTGTACTAATTACTTTAAACCAATTGTTATTTAAAGTACCATGTGATCGTCCTGTATCCTACTACCGACTCTATAGAAAAACGACATGTAAGACGTCGTAAGAAATGACGTTTGGCACCCGTAGACTTACAAGTCCCACTGTAGCGAGCAACAAGGTGTAGGATAGTCAATCTAGTATAGATCTATACACAAACTCATACGCTCTCCACTTAAGGAGATTCTGGATACAAAACGGGTCATGACAGGTAGTGCCATGCCCCCGTTAAGTGGCTCACATAACTGTAAGTAATGTATATGTATATATATATGTATGTGCTAGCTGTATTGTGTGTTCTTTCTCTGTCTAGCCTGTATGTTTTGTTTCTCATCACTGTGTATTATGTTTGTTTCTCATCACTATGTATTATGTTTATTTCTCATCACTATGTATTATCTTTGTTTCTCATCACTATGTATTATGTTTGTTTCTCATCACTATGTATTATGTTTGTTTCTCATCACTATGTATTACTCATGAATGAACTGACTCATTGTATGTTTCATTGTTCTAGTAATAGTATCTTCCTAAACTATACATATTATAGTTTACTAGTAATGTTGTTTGTGTATATGAACATGTTTGTATACCTTTGCTACCCAAAGGCATTGAACTGAATGAAAGAAGTAACCTTTTATATCTATACACATATACATGATATATAACTAGGATTCAAACGACCTTCGGACAAATAAACCGAATACCCTAAGTCCACAACCAAACAAGGAACAGGAAGTAAGGTGAGCTATCAGTCCTAAGTCCTTTCAATCCTACTTATATAATTATATCCGTATAGTTACACAGAATATAAGTTAAAAGAGTTTAATAAAAGTATTTGATATGTAAAAGAGTTTGTAAAACAATTTGAAGTAAAACAATTTGATAACACAGTTTGAAAAGTAAGAAATCCACTTGTTTGGTAGTTATTAATCACATGTGACTGATATAATGACTATAATAGTTCAACTTGTATTCCCCCCCATAAAAGCATTTAAAAAAAACATTTAAAAGGTTAATTAAGGGGTATGAACTCACCTGTAGTGAGTGGTTTGGATGAACGGAATGTATAGGATGCTAGGTGTCAAGTGAAGACTTGTACACACACAATGATCCTAGTTAACATATAATATCACATATATGTATCCAATTAGTCTTTAAACAACTAATTAACAAAGTTAAGACATCCTAGGACATGTAAAACACCTTATTTAAGTGCTATAAGTCCTAAGGATTGTATATAAGTGTTGTAGGACATTGCTATTGAGTTTAGGGTTCAAGGGGACCCTTTATTGGAGTTTACGGTTTTGTGACCATAACTCATTGAGTTTACGGTCGTAAACCCATGAGTTTACGGCCATAAACTCATGGTACTTTTACCATGTTGAGTTTCGAAGCTTTACAAATCTTTAGAAGCATTCCTACTTCATGTATAAGCCTTAGGAAGAGATTAGGGCACCATTTCACTCCTTTAGGGAGTTTATGGTCCTTGGACCATTTGTCTTTGTGTTTACGGCCGTAAACCCAAATGATTTATGGTCTTTTGATGTTTTCAAGTACTAAACACATTAAGGAAAGGGTCTAGACTAGTTTCCAAGGCTTAGAAGGAACTAGGGCACACTTTGGCACCCTTACTAGGGTTTACGGTCCAAGGTGTTCTTGGACCGTAAACACCTTTGATCCTTTGATTCTTGGTGTTTTCTAGTTGATTAATAAGTATAACAAGCCCTATAACACACTAGGGTAAGAGTACTTACAAGTAGAAGCTTGAAAAGGTGCTAAAAGTCCAAGAACACTAGTGTGTGTTCTTGGTGAAACTTGAAGATCTACACTTTTGGAATGATTTCACAGATGGAATCATGTTAGATCACTAGATTAAGTAAGATGTCAACTTTTTAGGGCTAGAAAAACTTACAATGTTGAAGATCAAGAAGAAAATTCGATGATACTTGAGAGAGAATTGATACCCTCTTTTAGGGTTTACGGCTGTAAACACCTTTGTTTAGGCCGTAAACTCCAAACTCTTGGAGTTTTAGGACATTATTGTTGCACAATAAACCCTAGGGCATCCTCTCTCCTATTATCTCCTGAAGTACTAATCTTAAAATACTCAAACTTATTCCAAAAAGCTTGAAAATTAGCAGAAACAGTTTTGACTCCTATTGAAGTGAATGGTTGTATATAATAGAAATTTCGGGTTGTCACATTATCCCCCCGTTAGAAGGAATTTCGTCCCGAAATTAGAATTTAAGCAAATAAGTAGTTACAAATAACTAAGCAAAAAGACGAGGATATTTCAGTTTCATATGATCCTCTCGTTCCCAAGTGAATTCAGGTCCTCGCTTGGCGTTCCAGCGAACCTTCACTATCGGGATACGGCTTTTTTCCGTTTGCTTGACCTCCCGGTCCATGATCTCTACTGGTTCTTCCACGAAGTTGAGGCTCTCTTTGATCTCGATCTTGTCGAGTTGGATTACAAGAGTCTCGTTGGACAGACACATTTTCAAGTTCGAGACATGGAAAGTAGAATGTACGTTACTGAGTTCGCGTGGTAAGTTAAGTTTGTAAGCTACAGGGCCGATTATTGCGAGAATCTCGAAAGGCCCTATGTACCTTGGATTTAGCTTTCCGAAGCGTATCAAGCCCTTCCAGGGTGAGACCTTCAATAGAACACGGTCGCCCACCTGGAATTCCAACGGTTTCCTTCGTTTATCAGCGTAGCTTTTCTGTCGGTCTCTAGAGGCTTTCAATCGTTCACGAATTTGAACGATCTTCTCTGTCGTTTCTCGAATGATCTCCGGACCCGTGAGAGTGCTTTCAAGAACTCGTCCTTTAGCTAACTGGGTATCACCCACCTCAGCCCAACACAGAGGGGATCTGCACTTTCGGCCATAGAGGGCCTCGAATGGAGCAGCCTTTATGCTTGTGTGATAACTGTTGTTGTAGGAAAATTCGACAGGGGGTAAATGAGTATCCCATGCTTTCCCAAAGTGGATCACACAGGCTCGCAACATATCTTCCAAGGTTTGGATAGTCCTCTCACTTTGCCCGTCTGTCTGTGGATGGTAGGCTGTACTCATGTCCAGCCTAGTTCCTAGGGAACTTTGTAACGACTGCCAGAACCTCGAAGTGGATCTACTATCTCTGTCTGAGATAATGGATATGGGAACACCGTGCAGTCGTACAATCTCCCTAATGTAAGTTCTTGTAAACTTCTCCATCTTGTCTGTTTCCTTGATAGGCAGGAAGTGTGCGGACTTGGTCAATCTGTCGACGATGACCCATATGGTATCAAGTCCACCCGTTGTCTTGGGAAACTTGGTTATGAAATCCATAGTGATCCGCTCCCACTTCCATTCCGGTATCTCTGGCTGTTGTAGTAGACCGGAGGGTTTCTGGTATTCGACCTTGACCTTGGTGCAAGTAAGGCATTTACTCACGAAGGTAGCAATCTCTGCTTTCATGTTAGGCCACTAGTATAGCTTTTTAAGATCCAGATGAACCACCAACTTTCAGGGTCCAGATCCGATCCATGAAATAATAAGCTCCGCCACCAGTAACCTCCAAGTTCTTATCCATCCCTCTCAAGGATTCACCCGCCCCATTTTTAGGTTTCAAAGCGTCGAGCTGAGCCTCCTTAATTTGTGTGGACAAGTGCGAATGGATAGTCATAGTCAATGATTTGACTCTACGACCAGAATATTCTTTCCGACTTAGGGCGTCAGCTACTACGTTGGCTTTACCCGGATGATAACGAATTTCACCTTCGTAATCACTGAGTAGCTCGACCCACCGTCGTTGTCTCATGTTGAGCTCCTTCTGGTCGAATATGTGTTGTAGGCTTTTGTGGTCTGTAAAGATAGTGTTTTTTGTATCGTACAGGTAGTGTCTCCAGATCTTCAGAGCAAACACAACTGCTCCTAGTTCAAGATCGTGTGTGGTGTAGTTGACCTCATGTGTCTTCAGCTGTCTCGAGGCATAGGCGATGACCTTACCTCGCTGCATCAGAACACATCCGAGTCCTTGATTCAACGCATTGCAATAGACAATGAAGTCTTCTATCCCTTCGGGGAGGGATAGTATTGGTGCGGTGCACAAGGCTCGCTTGAGCGTTTGGAACGCTCTCTCCTGCTTCTCTTCCCAGTCAAAGGCCACGCCCTTCTGGGTCAATGTCGTAAGAGGCTTCGCAATGCGGGAGAAGTTCTGAATGAACCTGCGATAGTAGCCGGCGAGGCCTAGAAATTGACGAATTTCTGTAGGCGTCTTCGGTGCTGACCAGCTCTCAATGGCTTTGATTTTGGAAGGGTCCTCGTGTATTCCCTCTTTGCTACCCACGTGCCCTAAGAATTCGACTCTTCGGATCCAAAATTCGCATTTCGAGAACTTCGCATAAAGCTTCTCCGCGCGCAGCGATTCTAAGACTTGAGGAAGATGTTGACTATGTTCCTCCTTACTACGAGAGTAGATAAGTATGTCATCGATGAAGACGATGACGAACTGATCCAAGTAAGGACGACACACCCTATTCATTAAATCCATGAATACTGTGGGCGCGTTTGTTAATCCGAACGGCATCACTACGAATTCGTAGTGCCCATAACGAGTTCGGAAGGCTGTCTTCGGAACATCCTCCCCTAGCACTCGTAGTTGGTGATATCCGGATCTTAAGTCGATTTTTGAAAAGAAGTTCACCCCTTGAAGTTGATCGAATAACTCGTCAATCCGAGGCAAAGGATAATGATTTTTGATGGTCAGTTTGTTGAGCTCCCTGTAGTCGATGCACATACGAAACGATTTGTCTTTCTTCTTGACGAACAAGACTGGAGCTCCCCAGGGTGAGAAGCTTGGTCTTATAAAGCCCTTGCTGAGCAGTTCGTTAAGTTGACTGGACAGTTCTTGCATCTCTGCAGGTGCTAGACGATAGGGCGATTTGGCTACGGGGGTAGCCCCTGGAACTAAGTCGATTCTGAACTCGACTTGACGTTGCGGAGGTAATCCTGGGAGTTCTTCTGGAAAGATGTCGGGAAAGTCGCGTACTACTGGAATGTTCTTAATAGATTTCGTTTCTTGGCTCACATCGACCACATGAGCAAGGAATGCATGACATTCCTTTCGCAAGAATTTCTGAGCTTGAATGCTCGAGATGATACGAAGGTTCATGCCGGGTTTGTCGCCATAAACTACTAGAGTTTCGCCAGATGGCAGATTAAGGCGTACAGCCTTTTCGTAACACATGATGTCGGCATGATGAAGACTCAACCAATCCATGCCGATAATGACGTCAAAACTTTTAATTGAGACCGGCATAAGGTCGATCGAAAATGAATGGCTATCTAGAGTTAGGGTACACCCTATGAATATACTGTTGGATATAATGTCTAAGTCCATAACTATATTTGGTATGTACTTGACCCGACCCGGCATGGTCCATTTGGGTTGCACTTCACCCGAACAATTTATGGATAATCTTTTGAGAATAGTATAAGTTATGATTTATTAATATATTATAAGTTCTAATATATTAATATAAAATCATATTATTTAATTAGTATTGATCTATAATTAATCTAGAATTAATTTAGAGATCAAAAGTATTACTAATTAAATATGGGCTCTTGTATTTATATAGTGTGGGCTAATGCTTATTTGGAATGGGCTAGGCTTGCATGGAAAGTCCATGGATACTCCATGGAGCTTTAACCCATGGATCTCATGGAAATGAAAAGACATGGGTATTAGGGTTTACATGGATGGAACCCTAATCCACCACACTATATAAAGGAGGCTTTGGTTCTTGAAATAACACTAGTTGATGTGTGTAAACCAAGAGGGCGGATTTCAAGAAGTCTGTGACTATTCTCTCAAGTTTCCAAGTTTGTGGTGATTTGTGACTTCTATTTGAGGCATCCACATTATTGGTGCTAGGCTCTCAAACTCCAAGCAATCAGCTACTACTACAAGGTAAGTAATTCTACTAGTTTTATTTGATTCAAGTATCCCATGCCATGCTAGTTAGGATAAGAACCTTGGAAAAATAATTATTTGTATGTATCTTAGTCAAACATAGATCCAAGGTTTCTAGGGTTGCATGTACACCATAGGAGTGTTAGAATGCTCAAAAACCCATCAGTGGTATCAGAGCCTGGTTTGTTTATTTGATACTTGATGCAAAAAAAAAAAAAAAAAAAAAAAAACTTGAAAAATCGAAGTTTTGTTCAAAAGCTCGTATCAAAATTTCAAGTTTTGTATATGTACTTACGATTCTTGAAATTTTTGATATGAACACTCATAAACATATGAGTTTAGAAGATCATAGAAATTATGTGCTAATAATTGATTAGATTAATTCTTGATCTTTATGTGTTTTAATGGAGTCCATAACTAGTTCTTAAGTTATGGATAACCAAAAGTCACATTTATAAATAACGATTAAAAGAACACATAGGTTACAAAAAAATGAAGAGTCTTCATTTTTAATAACCATTAACTCATAAGTTATGAGAAATGAAAAGTTTTGAAAGTTTACAAAACTTGCCCTCAAGTTTTGGAACATGTAAAGTCATATTAAAAACTTTAGTTCCAACCCCTAGAATTTTAAAAGTTAAAATTCAACCCTTATACTTTATAATATTATAAGTTTAATAATATTTATATATGTATAAGATCAAGTCGTCTTACCGCTAGTACGCCTCATTCACGAAGCCGGTCTATAAGGGGGGTATAAGGTTGTTGCCTATAAAATGGCAACTTAATGGGTGTCCACTCTCACCCACCGCTTCCTTGATCGGTGGAGGGTCGTTAGCCGAACGGGTAAGACAAGGACTTATAAATTCTCATTAAAAGTATAATGATAATAATAAAGTAACTAAACTTTATTGAATTCCCAATCTTAGTTATTTTAGGAAAATGTGAATAAGGTGCTAATCCATGAAATTACACTTTACACTTTGTTTAAGTCGTTAGTGGAGCGTGTGTGGTTAACCGGCACACTAACTTGAACTTAACAAGGTAGGTAAAGGGTGACTTAATGTTTATCATAGTATCGATGGAGCGTGTGTAGTTAACCGACACATCGATTGAGGGGTAATACATTAAGGGTACCAAGTAATTTGCATGGTTACTTCACACCTTGTTTTGTGATCCTCGGCATCCCAGTCACAAAACTTGAAGGGCACACTCGAGATTGAAACATGCCATTGAAGAAAGTTCAATAAATCTCAAAGAATCTAGGAGTTTCTAAACCAATTAAAACCTAATTAAATATTTCGTTTTTCATGGTGGACATTGGTGAATCGTCATTCACCTACCTTCAAATATCTTATAGGTTAGATTACGACATCCCTCTTCTAAGTTATAAAATATTGTGTTGGGTCCTAGCCTTAATATTACATTTGGGTGTTTTGTTAAGGACTATCTCTATATCAAATCTAATCTATTCCCTCTTCTTTTCAGATGTCTTCCAATAACAATGCTTCTGGCTCAAACCCTATTAGCTCATTCTCTCTCATGAATCTTTGTGGGAGAGTCATCTTTGATGGGTCCAACTTTACAGATTGGATCAGAAACATCAGGATGGTCACTCGGTATGAGAACAAAGAATATGTTCTCGACAAGGAGCTGAAGGTACCCGAGCCAACTACTACTCCTAAAGAGCTTGCTGAATATGAGGTACATGAAAGAGATGCTACAAAAGTGGCATGCATCATGATGGCCACCATGATAGCCGAGCTCCAAAAGTCCTATGAGGACTATTATCCTTTTGAGATGCACCAAGTCGTGATGGACCGCTACCATCAAAGTGCTCGTCAAGAGCGATATGAAATGGTCTCCTCCATGATAACAACCCGAATGAAGGATGGTGAACCCATCACGGGCCACATGCAGAAAATGCAAAGGTATGTGGACCGTTTACTGAAGCTGAATGTGAACTTCCCTGAGGAGTTAGCAATAGACATCATTTTGCACTCCTTGCCATCGTGTTATAATCAATTCCGCATGACATATCACATGAACAAGGAAGAAGTCACCCTCAGCAAACTTCAAGGACTCTTGAAGACCGCCGAAAGTGGTCTAAAGGGTAAGTCGGTTGTTACTACTCCTACTCCTACTCCAACTGCGGCCAATGTCTTGGCAATCGGGCATGGCAAAGGGAAGAAGAGAAAGAACCCTTCTAAGGGTACCAAGGGTAAGACCCTTGAAGGCTCCTCTTCAAGCAAAACCAAGAAAGGTTTTGTCACTCCTTCTGCTAACCCTAATGAGGCTAAATGCTTCAATTGCCATGAAAAGTCGCACTGGAAGCGAAACTGCCCAAAGTACCAGCAAGATTTGAAGGATGGGAAAGTAAAACCCAACCATGCAGGTATATACACTATATGGTCTAATAACTCACCTCATTCTAAGTCTTGGGTCCTTGATACAGGTTGTGGTATTCACATATGTTGTGATTTGCAGGGACTAAAAACAAGTGAGAATGTGGAGCAAGGAAAGATAAACTTGATCATGGGAAGCAGAAAAGCTTCACCTGTCACCAAGATAGGAGTTTATTCCTTAGTGCTAAATAGTGGGTTTACATTAGATTTGGATAAATGTTATTATTCGCCAGAAATGGCAAGAAATGTTATTTCCTTTCATGCATTGTATAAACAAGGTTTTGCCTTTTATTTTGATAATAATAATGGTAGTATTGATGCTTTCTTTAATAATGTTCTTTATTTTAAAGCATTACCTTGTGATGGCGTGTATGAAACTGTATCTGTTGTAGATAATCTAGGAAATAATGTATTGTGTATTAACTCTTCCACTAGCTTAGATAAAGCATCCTTATGGCATTGTCGTCTTGGACATGTAAGCAAGAAATGTATAGGCCAACTCCAAAAGGATGGAGTCTTGGAGTCATTTGACCTAAAGTCAGATGATAGTTGTGAATCTTGTTTGCTTGGTAAAATGACAAAGTCACCTTTTACTGGCACGTGTGCTAGGGGTGAAGGTTTGTTGGACCTTATACACACGGATGTGTGTGGACCCTTCAGAGCTGCCACAAGAGATACTAATCGGTTCTATGTGACTTTTACTGATGATTTTAGTAGATATGGATATGTCTACCTAATCAAGCATAAGTCAGAAACCTTTGAGAAATTCAAAGAGTTTAAGCAAGAAGTGGAGAATCAGTTGGGCAGGAACATTAAGATGCTTCGATCCGATCGTGGTGGTGAGTATCTTAGTACTGAGTTCCTTGACTATCTTAAGGAATGTGGGATTGTCTCACAATTGACATCTCCTAGGACACCACAGTTGAATGGTGTAGCTGAGAGCCGCAATCGGACCTTGTTGGACATGGTTCGTTCCATGATGAGTCGAGCTTCACTACCAATCTCATTTTGGGGGTATGCCTTAGAGACTGCCGCCCATATCCTTAATCTAGTCCCTACAAAGAAGGTTGCCAAAACACCTCACGAGGTGTGGACTGGAAAAGTTCCCAATATAGACCACATCAAGATTTGGGGTTGTGAGGCTTTCATGAGACGCGAGACTCACGATAAGCTCGAACCCCGAAGTGAAAGGTGTATTTTCATCGGCTACCCACATAAATCCTTTGGTTACATCTTCTACAGACCCAGTGATAATGTGGTCTTTGTAGCAAGAAGAGGATTCTTTCGAGAGAGAGAATTCATGAGCCAAGGAGACAGTGGGAGGCAAATTGACCTTGAGGAAATTCAAGAGTCAAGTGGTGAAGGAACCTCAAACCCTAGCCCTCAACCTGAGGAGGAAACTTCTGTTGAGCCGACTGAAGAATCTATACCTCTGAGGCGTTCCACCAGAGTTAGGAATGCACCTGAGCATTATTATGGTTTTCATATTACTGCAGAAGGTGAGACACTTATCAGTGATAACACACTGGTAAATCTGGATGAGCCTAACAGCTACACGGAAGCCATGGCAGGCCCTGAGGCTACTAAATGGAAAGAGGCTATGGATAGCGAGATACAGTCCATGTATGACAATCAAGTTTGGAACTTGGTTGACAATGTACCTGATCGTAAGATAGTTGGGTGCAAATGGATCTTCAAGAAGAAGACCGACATGGATGGTAATGTACACACTTATAAGGCACGATTGGTTGCAAAGGGTTATTCTCAAACTCCGGGAGTTGATTATGATGAGACCTTTTCACCAGTGGCCAAGATTAAGTCTATTAGGGTTCTGTTAGCTATTGCTGCATTTCGTGATTATGAAATATGGTAAATGGATGTCAAAACCACTTTCCTTAATGGAAACTTGGCTGAAGATGTTTACATGGTTCAGCCAGAGGGTTTTGTCAGTACAGAGTACCCCAGTAGAGTGTGTAAGCTCGAGAAATCCATTTATGGATTAAAACAGGCACCTCGCAGATGGAATATTTGCTTTGATGAGAAAGTCAAAGAATTTGGCTTTTCAAGGAGTGAAGATGAATCTTGTGTCTATATCAAGGCTAGTGGGAGTATAGTCAGCTTTTTGGTATTGTATGTGGATGACATACTACTCATAGGAAATGACATCCCAACCCTGCAGGAAGTAAAGTCCTGGCTTAGGAAGTGTTTCGCTATGAAGGACCTTGGAGAAGCTGCCTATATCCTAGGGATAAGGATTTTGAGAAACAGGAGTAAAAGACTAATTGGAATTAGTCAAAGCACCTATGTGGACAAAGTGTTGAAAAGGTTCAACATGCATAACTCCAAGAAAGGAGAGTTACCCATCCAGAGTAACGCCAGATTGAGTAAGACACAAAGCCCTAGTACTGAGGCTGAGATAGCAGAAATGAGTCGAATACCTTATGCTTCAGCTATAGGATCGATCATGTATGCTATGACGTGTACTCAACCTGATGTAGCCTTTGCTTTGAGCATGGTTAGCAGGTATCAGGGGAACCCTGGCAAGGCACACTGGACTGCGGTAAAGAATATCCTCAAGTACCTACAGAGGACTAAGGACTGGGTCCTTACCCTCGGTGGCAGTGAGGACTTGAGAGTTGTAGGGTACAGTGATGCTAGCTTTCAGACTGACAGGGATAATTTCCGCTCTCAGTCGGGCTGGGTCTTTACTCTAAACGGAGGGGCAATTACTTGGAAAAGTTCCAAGCAGGAGACAGTGGCTGATTCCACTTATGAATCAGAGTATATAGCAGCAAGCGAGGCAACAAAGGAGGTTATATGGCTAAAGAACTTCATCGGAGACCTTGGAGTTGTACCAGCTATAAAGGAGCCAATGGAGATTTTCTGTGATAGCAATAGTGCGGTTGCCTTAGCCAAGGAACCAAGAGATCATGGGAGATCCAGACACATTGACAGAAAATATCACTTCATCAGACATCGAATAGAAGAAGGAATCCTCGTGGCAAAGAGGGTATCATCGGATGAGAACCCAGCAGATCCGCTCACGAAGGGACTGACTCGGGCTAAGCATCTCCAGCATGCTTGGAGCATAGGGCTGAAGGATGATATTAGTTTTAGTAGTTAGATAATCTTGAAATTTGTAAAATGTAATTGACATTTGATGATAAATAAAAGCTGTTATTTATGAGTAAAGTGTTGCTATCTCTTGTAAATCGTTTACTATTATTTCTTTTTGCATGTTTTGACTTCCAGAATAATTATGTTATGTTTTATATCATATTATTCAAACTCTTCACAGTCGGTCATATGTTGGAAGTAGATATGAATCAAGACTGTCATGGGTTGGCTTGTAGAGGTCTAAGATGTTAGACAAAGCGGGGCTACAACACTCATGAGTGCTCATAAGTTCTGAGTATTGGATTCAACCCACGCTCACTTGTATCACTTCATGGAATTTATATCGAGTGATCGTGAGACGGTAATATCATATAACTCTTCAAACCTAGAGATATGATTTGTTGCCTATGAGTTGGTTATGCATTGCTTGCACGAAAACGCATTGGTAACTCGATGTTATAAACCGTGCCTTTGTGTGTAGTTCAACAAGTAGTAGAGCAAACATATGAGTCGAAGTTTATCTGTTCCTTCTAGGATTAGAAGCGATATCTGGGCCCCTCGACGATGTAACGCCCCGGTTTTTCTCGGTACGTTTGGTTATTTTAATTTTATTATCCTTGTAACCTTGGGTTAATTTATTTAACCAATGTCTGATTTCTTATGTTATTGGACTCTTTTGATCATCTTGTAAACTCCTTTTATTGAAGTCCATGGGCTATGGGCCTATTTGCAAGTCCATCTAGTAAATAGTACTTAATGTGTTAATTGAGTCATTTGGAACACACACAAGAAAAACACTCTAAACCCTCCAGCTCTCTCTCAAATCATCCTCTCTCTCTCTTTCGGATCAAGAGCAGCCAAGGGGTTGTTGTTTGGAGCTTAATTATTGTTCATTTCCACCCTTGATTCGTATTGGTATGAACCTCCTTATCATTTCTTACAACTTGATTCATAACCTTGTTCTAGTTTTATGATTTCATCTTCACTTCTTCTCCTTCCTATTTGATTTGTAATTGTATGTTATACATCATCTCAAGATCCTATCTTCACCCCATATATGGTGGATGATGGATCTAGGGGATTACATGTGGCAAAAGATCATGGAAACCCTAAAAGGGAGAATGGTGATTTTATGTGCTTTATGTTCATTTTCATGTTGATTAGTATTACAATCTTGTGGCAAAATGAAATCCTAATGATACCTAACCCTTTTTAGTACCACCATGATCATGGGGACTAAATTGGGATGATGAACACATCTTAAAATGTGTTTCAAAGGGAGAAGGATGGATAAGCCAAAAAGGAATCACGGGTGGCTACGATTCTGTTTTCCATCAGATCTGTAGTCATTTTGTAAAATTCATATCTTGAGCTCTAGAACTCAAACGGACCTCAAACCAGTTCCAAAAGTTCACAAATTGAGTTGGCTAACTTTCTTAAGCAGGCCAACCTCACTGATAAGGAATTTATCTATGGGAAAGAATGGCATCTTTGCTGTTAGGTCTGATCCGGGTCTGTTCTGATATGTCATTTTGTTTTCATCATTTCTAAGGCTTGGAAAAGTATCCAGAGTGATTCCAAGTTTCTATATGTTCCTTATATTATGAATTTAAGATCTGGAGCAGATGGGGTGTTATTTCCAATTATAAATTGGTTAGAATGGATCCACACTCCAGATCAATGGGCAGTCACCAGCTTTTGCTAGTGCTGTGATTGTCCACAATGTGAATTTTATATCTGGATTTTGGGAGATGCTTTTCATTAAATTCCAACTCTGAGACTTTCATTTGCATGTCCTTTACATCTCTGAATTTTGGTTTGGACGAATTCTACTCACAAGTTGGGTAGAATTGGCCAACATCACTTGACTGTATTGTTGGAGATAGAAGTGATACACCATTTTGTAAAATTCATATTTAATTCATCTTTTGGAGTTAGAAGGAGTTCTTTATAGTTCTGGAATCCTGAATAATCATAGTTTCCTATAAAAAAAATTTAAAGCTATGTTTCTCTTTTATATTTTGGAGTAAATCCGTTTCGAACAGCAGGTCTGTTTTAGAGACCTTGTTGTGATTACTCTTTTCTCAACTCATAGCTTCATTTCTTCTCCTTTCTAACCGTTAGTCCTTCTTAGGTGAGGTTTTGAAGTTTTCTCAAGCTTGGTAGCATTATTTGATTGTTAGCTATCGTTACTACTCACTCAAGGTGAGTTCTCTCACACCGTTGTATTGATGTTTGCGTTTGCTAGTTAGCTCGTGTGTGATTATTTGAATTTATTATAAAGGCATGCTATATAACCATTGTTTTAATTCGTACATGTGCACTGTATGTAACTAAATATGGATATGGGTACACCACCAAAGGATACGGATTTACCGGTGCGGTGGGTAGGTAATATCACCAACGTAATACTCATCATGAGGTGCGGTGATTAGGGCCAAATGATACGGGATCTTCCCGGTGCGGTTCAAACCTACAAGTCCTTCTTGTATTATAGGCATTGATTCGTTCTTTTCCCTTATGATATAATTATAAATGGAAAATGTATTAGGGTTAGTAAATATGAATGTTAGTACAATGTCTGTGTTTGAATTCACTAAGCTTTGTGCTTACGGTTTCCCTTATAACTTTTCAGGTGTTAAGATTAAAGAGGCTAAGGCTTGACATGGAGCACCGGGACATCGCTACTAGTTATTTTTGTTGGGACCTTATTACTATTATTATTATTACTTCCGCACTTAGTTTATATGATTATTAAGTTGATGGATTATGTTATGACTATTTCAGTTGTTTTAATTTAATTTAAGATGCGTTTTAAAAGTTTAAAATTTTTGCAAAAATTTGGGTGTCACAAGTTGGTATCAGAGCCACAGTTTGAGGGAACTAGGCATTCTTGTGGATGTTCTAGACTCAAATTTGAGGCTTTATAAGAGTTTATTTTCTTTTTAAAATAGTTTTCAAACCTTCTGAAGACTAGTAGTGGAAGATGTCGCGGTGTGCCAGTCAGCCAGGCAAGTAAGCCTTATTTCTTATGTTAAATGTTTATGTTAAATTGTTGACTATGAATTGGATTCTACTAGTCTTAAAATGTTAGAATACACACTTATTTAGTGTTAACATGTGAGAGAGTTGTAAAATTAACGGCTAGAGCGAACTGGAAATTTTGAAACTAGACGCGAATGCGAAATTGGAACTTGTGTGGAAGGTAGTAGAAGGGCCCCTACTATTTGAAACATCGGTGCTGGTTTTGGGTCGGGGCAAGGTTGAGAAATTTTCGGCAAGCTGAGTGTTTCGTCTTCCTAGAAATATCTAGGCTGAATTATTTCTAAATATTTTCCTCCTTCTGCGGATACAGATGGCTCCGCCTGCTCGACTTAATCAGCTCCAAATGGAGCAAGTTAGGGATATTGTCGCTAAGGAATTCAATAACGCTTTCAACGAACTAATCCCGGGTGTGACCAATGACATAATCAACCAGGTCAGTGCTCTTCTGGATGAGCGCCTCGCAGCTATTCCCGGGGGAGCGTTACCGGCTCCGCCCGTTCGGGATTCGACATACTACTTCGAGAAGTTCAGCAAGTGTAGCCCTCCTCTTTGGAACGGTGAATCCGACCCAGTTGTTGCTAAGCACTGGGTGTCAGATGTTGAGGGCGCCTTCATGACTGTTGGGTGTCCGGACCAGTACAAAGTTGTGATCGCCATGAATCAGTTGCGGAAAAGGGGAAAGACATGGTGGAACACCATCACTGCTCTATTAAACGAAGAAGAAGTGAGGGCCATGTCTTGGGCCCAATTTGTGGAGAGGTTCGAGGCATAATATGTGCCTAAGGTGGAGCAGCAGCAGATGCAGCAAGAGTTCATGGCCTTACAGCAGACTACCGAGTTCGTTAGCGACCTGAACGCCAAGTTCTTGGAGATGCTATCTTTTTGTCCCTCGTTTGCTGGGAACGAGGCCTGGTTGGTCAGCCGATACACTGCTATTCTACGTACCGAGATTCGGGAATTCGTTAGCATGCAGGAGTTCCCGACTTTAGCCGCGATCATGGATGCAGCAAGGAGGAGGGAAATCGAGTTGCAGACCCAGTCCAAGAGGAAGGCCAATGACACCTCTTCCAAGACATCTGGAGATGCCCAGAAAAAGCAAAAGCAAGGTGGTAAGTCAAGGTATGAGTACAGGCCGTCTTCAGGTCAGGGCGAGAAAAATCCGTTCATATGCTACAACTGCAAAAAGCCAGGGCATCATTGGAAGAATTGTAGGGCTCCCCCTGCGAGTGCAGTTCCTCAGATTACTTCTGCTGCTCCCGTTTGCTATCACTGCAACGAGACAGGACACAAGAAGCCCGAATGTCCGAAGTTGAAGGCTGGTAAAGGAGGCGGGGGTACAAATCCTGCAATTGCATCGTCTTCTAAGGGACCCACTATGGTGACACGAGGTCGTGCTCACCAGATGAATGCGGATGAGCCGGTGATTACCGCGACAGTGGCAGGTAAATTTCTTTTTTTTTCCTTTCTCTCCTGGCATTATTTAATAAATGGTAGTTAGAATTGTTTACATGATTGTATGTGGTGAATCAGGCACTTATTTGCTAGATTTCGAGCCCGCTGTTGTTATGTTTGATAGCGGTGCTACCCATTCTTTTGTATCTCGCGCGTTTATATTAATCTTTTGGGGCGTAGTATCGGAAAATTGGCTCACCCAATGGTTGTCGAAGTTGCCGACAACCGCACTATTTATGTCACCGATGTTTATCGGGGTTGCACTCTCGAGTTTTCTGGAGTTGAATTCCCTATTGATCTTATCCCTATTGCGATGTGAGAGCTCTGCGTTATCGTAGGCATGGATTGGCTTGATGCGTTTGATGCGGAAATCCACTGTCGTAAGAAGCAAGTTCATGTTCGAAACCCTAGAGGTGGAGAACTTATTATTCAGGGGGACATTCCCCGCCTGGCTATGGGTTCTTGCTCTTCTGCTATAGCACTAGACGACGTTCCTATCGTTTCCGACTTCAGCGATGTCTTTCCGGAGGAACTCCCTGACTTGCCACCTATTCGGCAAGTGGAGTTTCGCATTGATTTGGTGCCAGGTGCGACTCCGGTAGCGAAATCTCCTTACCGCTTGGCACCACCTGAAATGAAAGAGCTCCAAGATCAACTTCAAGAACTAAGTGATAAAGGGTTTATACGGCCAAGCTGCTCGCCTTGGGGTGCTCCTATTCTCTTTGTGAAGAAGAAAGATGGATCCCAGCGAATGTGTATTGATTATAGGGAGCTAAACAAGCGCACGATAAAGAATAGGTACCCGTTGCCACGTATTGACGATCTTTTCGATCAGCTTCAGGGAGCGTCTTGGTTTTCCAAGATTGATTTACATTCCGGTTACCATCAGATGCGAGTTCGTGAAGAAGACATTGAGAAAACAGCATTCCGTACTCGTTATGGGCACTTTGAGTTCGTGGTGATGCCTTTTGGCCTCACCAATGCACCCGCAGCGTTTATGGATCTCATGAACCGGGTGTGTAGCCCGATGCTTAACCGTTCGGTCATAGTGTTCATTGATGATATCTTGGTCTATTCTAAGACCAAAGAGGAGCATGAGCAACACCTTCGGGAGATTCTGGAAACTCTGGCAAGAGAAAGGCTTTATGCTAAATTCTCAAAATGTGAATTTTGGTTAGAAGAAGTTCAGTTCTTGGGGCATGTGGTAAACAAACACGGTATTAAGGTCGATCAAGCCAAGGTTGATGCGGTTAAACAATGGGAGATTCCAAAAACACCTTCTGAAATTCGCAGTTTCTTGGGTTTAGGCGGTTATTACCGTAGGTTCATTGAAAATTTCTCTAAATCGCCTTGCCACTTACCCGATTGACCAAGAAATCAGTGAAATTCGTTTGGGGCCCGGAGCAACAATTTGCGTTTGATGAGGTGAGGAAGCGATTGTGTGATGCTCCGATTTTGGCCTTACCTGATAGGGTTGAGGATATGGTGGTTTACTGTGATGCATCGCTTCAGGGTCTTGGTGCCGTGTTAATGCAACGGGACAGGGTGATAGCCTATGCCTCCCGACAGCTGAAACCCCACGAACGAAACTACCCCACTCATGATTTGGAGCTTGGGGCTATTGTTTTCGCTCTTAAGATTTGGAGACATTATCTCTATGGAGTGAAGTGTATCATATACACTGACCATAAGAGTCTGAAATACTTGTTCGAGTAGCGGGATTTGAACATGAGGCAGATCAGATGGTTGGATATGGTAAAAGATTATGATTGTAAAATTCACAACCACCCCGGTAAATCTAATGTTGTAGCTGATGCTCTTAGTCGTAAAAAATCTGCCGAACCGATTCGATCTAAGTGTCTCCGGATGACGATGGTGTCGTCTTTGTTAGATATGATTCGTGGCGCCCGTTTGTTGGGGTGAGGTTTGGCAGAGGGTACTTGGGAGTACCGATATCGTGCTACGGACTACGGAGAAAATCCAAGTGATTCGGGATCATTTGGTCACAGCGAGGAGTCGTCATAAAAGTTATGCCGACAAAAGACGCTCCAATCTTGAGTTCCAGGTGGGAGATTATGTGTTGCTCAAAGTCTCCCCCTGGAAAGGTGTGATTCGATTTCAAAAGTGGGGAAAGCTCGGACCCCGATTCATTGGACCCTACAAGGCCATAGCCCGTGTGGGAAAGGTGGCTTACCGTTTAGAGCTGCCTGACGAGCTTAGTCTAATTCATAATACGTTCCACGTGTCTCAGTTACGAAAATGCGTGGTTGATGAGACCGCTGTGATACCATTGGAGGACATACAGATTGACGAGCGTCTCAATTATGTTGAGAAACCAATCGCTATTTTAGAACGAAAGACGAAAGCTCTCCGCAACAAGACTATAAACCTGGTTAAGGTGCAGTGGAAACATAGGAAGGGTTCGGAATGGACTTGGGAACCGGAATGCGAGATGCGAGCTCATTATCCGGATCTGTTTCTAGGTGTTGACTTCGAGGATGAAGTCCGTTCTTAGTGGGGGAGAGTTGTAACGCCCCGGTTTTTCTCGGTACGTTTGGTTATTTTAATTTAATTATCCTTGTAACCTTGGGTTAATTTATTTAACCAATGTCTGATTTCTTATGTTATTGGACTCTTTTGATCATCTTGTAAACTCCTTTTATTGAAGTCCATGGGCTATGGGCCTATTTGCAAGTCCATCTAGTAAATAGTACTTAATGTGTTAATTGAGTCATTTGGAACACACACAAGAAAAACACTCTAAACCCTCCATCTCTCTCTCAAATCGTCCTCTCTCTCTTTGGGATCAAGAGCAGCCAAGGGGCTGTTGTTTGGAGCTTAATTCTTGTTCATTTCCACCCTTGATTCGTATTGGTATGAACCTCCTTATCATTTCTTACAACTTGATTCATAACCTTGTTCTAGTTTTATGATTTCATCTTCACTTCTTCTCCTTCCTATTTGATTTGTAATTGTATGTTATACATCATCTCAAGATCCTATCTTCACCCCATATATGGTGGATGATGGATCTAGGGGATTACATGTGGCAAAAGATCATGGAAACCCTAAAAGGGAGAATGGTGATTTTATGTGCTTTATGTTCATTTTCATGTTGATTATTATTACAATCTTGTGGCAAAATGAAATCCTAATGATACCTAACCCTTTTTAGTACCACCATGATCATGGGGACTAAATTGGGATGATGAACACATCTTAAAATGTGTTTCAAAGGGAGAAGGATGGATAAGCCAAAAAGGAATCACGGGTGGCTACGATTCTGTTTTCCATCAGATCTGTAGTCATTTTGTAAAATTCATATCTTCAGCTCTAGAACTCAAACGGACCCCAAACCAGTTCCAAAAGTTCACAAATTGAGTTGGCCAACTTTCTTAAGCAGGCCAACCTCACTGATAAGGAATTTATCTATGGGAAAGAATGGCATCTTTGATGTTAGGTCTGATCCGGGTCTGTTCTGATATGTCATTTTGTTTTCATCATTTCTAAGGCTTGGAAAAGGATCCAGAGTGATTCCAAGTTTCTATATGTTCCTTATATTATGAATTTAAGATCTGGAGCACATGGGGTGTTATTTCCAATTATAAATTGGTTAGAATGGATCCACACTCCAAATTAATGGGCAGTAACCAGCTTTTGCTAGTGCTGTGATTGTCCACAATGTGAATTTTATATCTGGAGTTTGGGAGATGCTTTTCATTAAATTCTAACTCTGAGACTTTCATTTGTATGTCCTTTACTTCTCTGAATTTTGGTTTGGACGAATTCGACTCACAAGTTGGGTAGAAGAGGCCAACATCACTTGACTGTATTGTTGGAGACAGAAGTGATACACCATTTTGTAAAATTCATATTTAATTCATCTTTTGGAGTTAGAAGGAGTTATTTATAGTTCTGGAATCCTGAACAATCATAGTGTCCTATAAAATTTTGTTAAAGCTATGTTTCTATTTTATATTTTGGAGTAAATCCGTTTTGAACAGCAGGTCTGTTTTAGAGACCTTGCTGTGATTACTCTTTTCTCAACTCATAGCTTCATTACTTCTCCTTTCTAACCGTTAGTCCTTCTTAGGTGAGGTTTTGATGTTATCTCAAGCTTGGTAGCATTATTTGATTGTTAGCTATCCTTACTACTCACTCAAGGTGAGTTCTCTCACACCGTTGTATTGATGTTTGCGTTTGCTAGTTAGCTCGTGTGTGATTATTTGAATTTATTATAAAGGCATGCTATATAACCATTGTTTTAATTCGTACATGTGCACTGTATGTAACTAAATATTGATATGGGGACACCACCAAAGGATACGGATTTACCGGTGCGGTGGGTAGGTAATATCACCAACGTAATACTCATCATGAGGTGCGGTGATTAGGGCCAAATGATACGGGATCTTCCCGGTGCGGTTCCAACCTACAAGTCCTTCTTGTATTATAGGCATTGATTCGTTCTTTGCCCTTATCATATAATTATAAATGGAAAATTGATTAGGGTTAGTAAATATGAATGTTAGTACAATGTCTGTGTTTGAATTCACTAAGCTTTGTGCTTATGGTTTCCCTTATAACTTTTCAGGTGTTAAGATTAAAGAGGCTAAGGCTTGACATGGAGCATCGGGACATCGCTACTAGTTATTTTTGTTGGGACCTTATTACTATTATTATTATTACTTCCGCACTTATTTTATATGATTATTAAGTTGATGGATTATGTTATGACTATTTCAGTTGTTTTAATTTAATTTAAGATGCGTTTTAAAAGTTTAAAATTTTTGCAAAAATTTGGGTGTCACAGACGATTTTGTTTTGACCTATGTACCGGGCCCGGTCAGAACAAAATTGATGTGTTCAGTTAAGTTCTATGTCAAACAAATCGGAAATCGGGAAACAAATGCTGGACAATAAGCAAGACCATGATCCATGTATTTGTCCGGCTGATATCTAGAACAGAGGATTATATGATCACTTAAGTAAAATGGCGCTTCATAGTTCAACATAGTTTAAAGAGCTACGATTGCTGATCGGTTCCTGAAGTCATACTTGCAACTATAGTTATTAGACTTATCCAAGTGGGAGACTGTTGGATATAGTGTCTAAGTCCATAACTATATTTGGTATGTACTTGACGCGACCCGGCATGGTCCATTTGGGTTGCACTTCACCCGAACAATTTATGGATAATATTTTGAGAATAGTATAAGTTATGATTTATTAATATATTATAAGTTCTAATATATTAATATAAAATCATATTATTTAATTAGTATTGATCTATAATTAATCTAGAATTAATTTAGAGATCAAAATTATTACTAATTAAATATGGGCTCTTGTATTTATATAGTGTGGGCTACTGCTTATTTGGAATGGGCTAGGCTTGCATGGAAAGTCCATGGATACTCCATGGAGCTTTAACCCATGGATCTCATGAAAATGAAAAGACATGGGTATTAGGGTTTACATGGATGGAACGCTAATCCACCACACTATATAAAGGAGGCTTTGGTTCTTGAAATAACACTAGTTGATGTGTGTAAACCAAGAGGGCCGATTTCAAGAAGTTTGTGACTGTTCTCTCAAGTTTCCAAGTTTGTGGTGATTTGTGACTTCCATTTGAGGCATCCACATTATTGGTGCTAGGCTCTCAAACTCCAAGCAATCAATTACTACTACAAGGTAAGTAATTCTACTAGTTTTATTTGATTCAAGTATCCCATGCCATGCTAGTTAGGATAAGAACCTTGGAAAAATAATTATTTGTATGTATCTTAGTCAAACATAGATCCAAGGTTTCTAGGGTTGCATGTACACCACAGGAGTGTTAGAATCCTCAAAAACCCATCATATACTACTAGTACTCTCCATCTTTCCATTAGCCATTTCTACTGTGAACGGTTCCTTAAGTGCTCGTGATTTTTGCTTAAGTAAATGAGCAAATTTTTGGTTCACGAAGCTCCTCTCCGCTCCACTATCAAACAGTATGCATGCATAAGAGTTATCGAGGAGAAACGTACCAGTGACCACTATGGGGTCGGCAACCGCTTCCTCGTGGCCTATACCCAGAACTTTTCCCACTCCACCGGCATTCCCTGCCTTCGGGCAGTTCCTTTTGTAGTGGCCCACCTCGCCACAACCGTAGCAAGTTTGTCTCACACCAGCACCGGGGACTTGGGTGATTGGCCTCACTGGAGCTTTGCAGAAACGAGCAGTGTGCCCCTTCCTGTTGCAGTTCAAACACTGCATTTCCCGGCAGGCTCCTACGTGGTGGTAGTTGCACTTGGGCAAACTTCCAGCGTACTGCTTGTTGGGTTTTAGTATACTACAACATCCTATGGTCCACATACAACCCTAAATACCTTGGATCTATGTTTGCTCTATTATACATGCAAATGGTTTCCAATGCATTAAACCTATCACTAGCATGCATTTGACATAAACCATATAATATAGTAGTTAGGGAAACATACCTTTTATGTGGCTTGAAGTCTTGATGTATTTGGCCTTAAGAGCTTAGCACCAATAGTATGAAATGCCTCAAATGGAATCACAACACACCTAGGACAAAGGTGGCTCTTGAGAGAGAATTCCATGCACCAAAACACCTCCATATTTCTCTAAGAAAAGAAGTGGTGATTTTGGCTATGGAGTAACCTATTTATATGTAGGATTCCAAGGGTCATGGGTATAACCCATAATCCATACCCATGGGTTTTTTGATCCATGGTTCATGTGGCCCAACTCTTTATGTATCCATACATAAACTTGGTCCAACATGGATCATAAGCCCAACACATATAAATATAACTAATTATCATAATTAGTCCCCATAGATTTAATTAGTCTCTTTTGATCACTAAATTAATTCCAAATTAATTCTTGATCGATACTAATTAAAACATATGATTTCATATTAATATATTATAACTTATAATATATTAATAAACCATAAATAACCTTCTCTCAAAAGTCCATCCTAACAAATTGTCCTGATGATATGCAACCCAAATGGACCATGCGACTCTCGGGTCAAGTACATACCAATAATAGTTATGGGCTTAGACATCTAATCCAACAGTCTCCCACTTGGATAAGTCTAAAACTATTATTGCAAGTACGACTTCATAACCCGACTAGCAATCGTAGCTCTTAAAGCCGTTGTCGAACTCTGAACTTGTCAATGACTTGTCCATTAGATAAGGGATCATATATTCCTCCATTCTAGATATCATATGGACTGAGATATGGATTATAATCATTCTCTCTGTCCATTTGTTGTTTCCCGATTTTCGATTTATGATGACTGACTGATTGAACAAATCAAATCAGTCATGGCTTGGCCAAGCACTCACATGTGTCATCGCTAAATCATCGAGGGGCCCACAGATATCGCTTTTATCCTGAAGGTAACAGGAATGGATAAACTTCGACTCATATGGCTTGTTCTACTACTTGTTGAATCATACACAAAGGCACGTTTTATAACATCGAGTTACCAAATGCGTTTTCGTGCAATCAATGTATAACCAACTCATAGTAACAACTCATATCTCTAGGTTTGAAGAATATAAGATATTATCGTCTCATGATCACTCGTGATAAAATCCATGAAGTGATTCAAATGAGCGCGGGTTGAATCAAATACTCAGAACTTATGAGCACTCATGAGTGTTGTAGCACCACTTTGTCCACCAACTTGGACCTCTACAAACCAAACCATGATATTCTTGATTCATATCTACTTCCAACATATGACCGACTGTGGATGGTTTGAATAACTTAATCATTCAGGAAGAGCGACTTAGTTATTCTGGAAGTCAAAACATGCAAAGTGAAACACAAGAATAAATGAATCAAATATGGTATCAAACCCTATGAATATAAATAAACACTTTTATTTATCACCATACTGATTACTCATTATTCATTGTTTCGGTTTTATCAACTTTATACTTGAATTAAAAACACTAGTTGCCCCATGCTCCAAGCATGTACACTATGTTTTTCTTAAACAATAGCTTTGCCATACACCAAGTATGCACTCTATGTTTGTCTATGATCCTTACTTTGTGAAATAAACCAATTGAACATAATTTCAATGATTCTAATTTCACACTCCCAAATCCTTATCGAAAAATGTGAGAATTTCAAATTCCTATCATTTATCGAAATCTGTTTAGATTTTAAACTTATATGCACTGACCCTCCTGTAATGAATATATACAAAGTCACAAAGACTTGTCAACAGTCATTATAAGGTATTCCAATGAAGATCAACTTCATGGAAATTAAGTCTCATATTCAAAGTACATAGCTTTTAACATGCTTCTTGCATTAAGTTTTTCTAATCTTACACAGATAACTTCCACCTATGGAGACAACTTCATATTCCCATTTTGACTACCCCTTCTAAACAAGAGTTGCCTCTTTTCAGATTAGGTCAATATGGTCCTTCCAAAGTTAACACTATACTTCCAACTTTCCTTGAGCAACCAATCTTTGGTAAACCTCAGATTGTCCTCGACAATTGCTTAATCATTTTAGTCATATCCAATTCTAGACCTTTTCCCTTCTTAATGCCTCTAGGCATTTGCACAAATTTAGAAATGACAAATATTATAGCACATACAATCGATCCTGTACCCAAAGCAAATGATACACGATTCATGATGTCTCACATAAAGACATGATTCTAGACCAGTCTTTTGCTACAATATTTTTATTTGCCATGTTTTCAAAATTTGACTATGAAGAGGGATGCCGTTATCATAATCGAATTTTGAGAACGCAATATATAGAATTTCCTTAAGTTGAACCAATCCAACATGAAATTCATATATATATTCTTGACTAAAGAAGATTAAGGTCTCAATCTAAGCCTTTAGAACTGAAATGAAGTATATCCTCTCCCTTAATTATAGCAAAACAACTTTTTCAATCCCTGCAGCCTCACGAATTGAAACTTTTGTTTTCTATAATTAACATTGCTAACTTGCAACACTAACAATAATTATTATGCTCCCACTAACATGATGATTATTAGCATAACACTTATGCTCCCATTAGCTTTGACATGTACTCAGAAATCAACTGGACTTCTAGAAATCAATATTTTATTGACTTTCTTACAAAAGTTCAGATTTCTGATACGAGATGCTTTGATAAAACTTTATCAAAATCATACACCTTTCCTTAGATAGCATGCATGTGTGTCTAAACAATTTCAGAACTATGAAAAAGTATGACGTAATCATAGTCTCAATTGTTTAGACCTTTTGCCATCTGCTTCAAATCTACTTGGTGGAAGTGTTTCCTCACTATCATTTTCATGAATCGGAGAGAAACCTTATGACCCTTAGATTTTATGGTGTATGTGTTCTTATCCATGTGAATCGTCAAAACCATAGTCACAAGACAAGGATAATGACAAATCCAAACTCATATGGACTGAACTTATGCAATCTTAACTTCTTGCCACCTGGCAGTACAGGGCCTGCCATTGCTTCCAAGTTGTTATGCAACCAATTGAGAACTTTCAGAACTCCTATGCAAAGCCAACTTTAACTGGAATGGGCACAGAATATGTCAACACGATAGGTTATAAACCTCAAGTCGTGTGCTAGTGAAGAACCTCGGGTTTTATTCTTGATTAGTTCTTGAAATTCTTTTAAGGATCTTTAAGACTCCCACTATCCTCTTGACATATAAGACTATCTTCCCAAATATTTAAGAGATAGTGCGGATTCTTTATCAAGACAAACACTTCACACAATTGGCCTTAGTTGGTCTTTGTTTTATCCAAAACATCACAACTTACCAATTTCAAATGTACAAGAGTGGGACACTTTTACTCTTACATTTGACAAGTGTTTTAAACCTTTCTTTAAGATATATCACTCAAGTTACAATCTTGGAGTATGACTCTAAGAATTGTTTTGGAACGAAGTATGACTCATCTTCCTGATCTAACCATTTCAACAATTCATGACTCCTCTTCTTAGTCATAAGAATGCACTAAGATGACCTTTAGAGGACTAATTGTGATATGATTTCTAAATCATTAAGATGATCACAAACATGATACTAAAGTACTCTCCCATCTTTTCAGATTTGAGAAACTTTTATCTTTCTGCCTAATTTGATTCTTCCCATTCGTTCTGCCATACATTGAGATTTTTCCAATGTTTCAGAATTATACTTAAACTTGTAAGTATAACCATATTCACTAAACTTTAGTAAATCAAATAATCTTAACGAGCTTTGTGGTGGACATGACCAGTGCACAAGAATGTGTACTCGATCCCTTTAGTTCTTCACTTGACTCACACATCCATGTGAACAAGTAACTAGTCTTGATTTTCCAATGCTTGAAAGTTCTCATTCATCATACTATTCAACTTGCATGATTCCAAGTTTCGGTCCAATTGAAACTTGGGTGATGAGGAACTTTCCTGATTTGGTAAATTTAGACACTACCACAAATGAAAGAATCAAATCCATTTTCCAATATTGCTGTTAGTGGAATCATATAAGCAACAATTTTCCACAAATGCCATTGTAAGGATACTTCAAATAAATAAAATTAAACAATTTTCTTTTATTTTAAAACTTTGCGGAAAAACTTATTCTTACAATCCACATGGAAAATTGTTGCTATCTATTCCTTAGCAATATATCATAACTTCTTAAGCAACTGCTCAAAATTCTGATGCGATCGAAATCCACCTTCGCGATCAAAATCAGCATATACTTCCTTTAAGATTTCTCTCTATTCTTTGATTCTTAAAACATCAATATGTGACCCAGTCACATCATGTAATGAGGATCTCATAATAGAACTTAACAGAGTTAGATAATGGGCTCTACCTGATGTAGAGTTTGACTTTAACATCCTTAGGTAAATTTGGCAGCTTTGCAATCAACGCCTCTTCCTTTGGCAAAATAAACATATGGACCCTTTGGTAATGGGACTATCTCAGACTTAGCCTTTCTCTTTACCATTTGGTCAACCGGGTTGACTATGGCCAATCCCTTTCCATTGGGAAGAGAATGCTTTTTCTGGATTTCCAGTGTCACCATTGTCACTGTCCATAAAGTTTTCGGGAAGTTGATCTTCTAATCAAATTTGCTTTACTATCGTTCCAAATCATTGCTGATTCAGCAGCACCAAGCAAATAGATATGATCATTAAGGTTCATGTCATAGTCTGTTTCATAGTAGTCTCAAAGGAACTCACTATGTGACTTAGAAAGTGATTGAACATCCAACTTTCTCAAGACTTTGACACCCAACTCTCCCGGCTTGTCAATATGTGACTTCATCTCTAAGATGTGATCACACATAGACCTTGCTTGCCATTAGGGCTTGAGTGACCTTGAACTTGTGGGTTAGGGAGAATAATTGGAGGAGGTGGAGGAAGAGAAGTATGACTTCCATGAGCCAAACTCGGGAAGTCATATTCATTAGGAAAGCTTGGTTTGGGAAGATCATTGTTGTCTAAACCAGACATCAACAATGGGAGAAATTCACGTAAAGTTGATTTAAGTCCTTATTATAACACCCAATATGATATATTAAGGCTAGGACCCAACAAACTATTTTATAACTTGGAAGAGGGATGTTGTAATCTAAGCTATAAAATATTTGAAGGTAGGTGAATGACGATTCACCAATTTCCACCAAGATAAACGAAATGTATTATTAGGTTTTAATTGGTTTTGAAACTCCTAGATTCTTTTAAGATTCATTGAACTTTTCAATGGCATGTTTCAATCTCGAGTGTGCCCTTCAGGTTTTGTGACTGGGATGCCGAGGATCACAAAACAAGGTGTGAAGTAACCATGCAAATATACTTGGTACCCTTAATATTTACCCCTCAATCGATGTGCCGGTTAACCACACACGCTCCAAAGATACTATGATAAACATTAAGTTACCCTTTGCCTACCTTGTTAAGTCCAGGTTAGTGTGACGGTTAACCACACACGCTCCACTAACAGCTTAAACAAAGTGCAAAGTGTAATTTCATGGATTAGCACCTTATTCACATTTTCCTAAGTAACTAAGATTGGGAATTTATAAGTGTTTAGTTACTTAGTATTTATCATTATACTTATAATGAAGGGAGAATTATAGTCCTTTTCCTACCTGTTCGGCTAACGACCCTCCACCGGTCAAGGAAGCGGTGAGTGAGAGTGGACACCCATTAAACTGCCATTTTATAGGCAGTAACCTTGTACCCCCCTTATAGACCGGCTTCGTGAATGAGGCCTACTAATGGTAAGACGACTTTATCTTATACATATCTATATAATTAAAATTATAATAATAGTATAAGGGTTGAATTTTAAACTTTTAAAATTCTAAGGTCTCGTTTGGAATTAAAGTATACATGGGGAGTAACTTTACAAATTCCAAAACTTGAGGACAAGTTTTGAAACCTTTCAAAACTCTTGGATTTTTCATAACTTATAAGTTTAATTAAGGTTTAATGAAAAAAAAAATCAAGTTTCATAACTTGAGGACAAGTTATGGAAGACATTAAATCATTTAATGATGACATTAAAAATAGTGACTCTTCTATTTTCATAACCTATGAGACTTAATGACACTTTACAAAGAAAAACTCTTCACTTTCCATAACTTGAGGACAAGTTGCGGACTTCATAAAAACCATTAAGATCAAATATTCCAATTAACACAATAATCAAATAATTTTTCTATGATCTAGATTAAACTCATAAGTAAAGATAATTCACATCAACAATTTTCAAGAAATTAGATAATCATATAAACTAATACAAATCTTGAAACTTTGACAATTATCCTTTGAAGACTCTTGGAATTCATAACCTAAAGAGTTAATAAATGAGACATTTCACATCCATAACTTATGGAAGTTTCAAAACTCTTAAGATCATAACTTTAAAAAAACTTTTGAGTTCCAAAATTTTATGACAAAATTTGTAACTCCTTAAAACCATTTAGATCAAACTTTTAAAACAAATAAAATAATCATATCATTCTATCTTTTAATAAATTGACCTAATTCAACTCTTGTAGTAAAGTGACTCAAATTTTATAAATAATTAGTTTTTCATAAAATCAAGTAATTATCATAAAATTTGACAAACTTCATGTTTTTTTTTCTTTTTTTTTTCCTTCAACTTGAAAAAAAAATATATATTTGCATCAAATATAATAGAAAACAACCCATGGCTCTGATACCACTGTTGGGTTTTATTATACTACAACATCCTATGGTGCACATACAACCCTAAATACCTTGGATCTATGTTTTCTCTATTATACATGCAAATGGTTTCCAAGGCATTAAACCTATAACTAGCATGCATTTGACATAAACCATATAATATACTAGTTAGGGAAACATACATTTTATGTGGCTTGAAGTCTTGATGTATTTGGCCTTAAGAGCTTAGCACCAATAGTATGAAATGCCTCAAATGGAATCACAACACACCTAGGACAATGGTGGCTCTTGAGAGACAATTCCATGCACCAAAACACCTCCATATTTCTCTAAGAAAAGAAGTGGTGATTTTGGCTATGGAGTAACCTATTTATATGTAGGATTCCAAGGGTCATGGGCATAACCCATAATCCATACCCATGGGTTTTATGATCCATGGTTCATGTGGCCCAACTCTTTATGTATCCATACATAAACTTGGTACAACATGGATCATAAGCCCAACACATATAAATATAACTAGTTATCATAATTAGTCCCCATAGATTTAATTAGTCTCTTTTGATCACTAAATTAATTCCAAATTAATTCTTGATCGATACTAATTAAAACATATGATTTCATATTAATATATTATAACTTATAATATATTAATAAACCATAAATAACCTTCTCTCAAAAGTCCATCCTAACAAATTGTCCTGATGATTTGCAACCTAAATGGACCATGCTACTCTCGGGTCAAGTACATACCAATAATAGTTATGGGCTTAGATATCTAATCCAACATTGCTTTACTGGAGCAGCAGCAGTGGCAGGTGCTATCTCACTATGAACTGCCACGATCTGCTGCTTTTTGGCAGCCTTCTTCTTTTTCTTGTCATCCCAGAATTTCCGCTTGGAATCAGCGGTTCTGGCGGGTTCTGAGATGGCCAGGGTCGTTGTTGCGGCCGGGGTACAAATCCCATGGTCTATAAGCCGCTGTGCCAATCGCTTGGCACTATCGAATGTAGTGGGGTTTGAAGCCAAAACATTTCCCTGGAATGGAGGCACCAGCCCCCATATGAATCTCTCTATCTTCTTCCCCTCTGTATGAACCATGTTAGGACAGAGGGCCACCAGCTCACAGAACCTGGCGGTATAAGAGACTATATCGGAGCCCTTCATGGTTAGGCTCCACAGTTCTTCTTCTAGTTTTTGAATTTCGCCCCTTGGGCAGTACTCCTCAATCATGAGGTCTTTCAAAGTTTCCCAGCCCACAGCATTTGCCAATATTAGGGATTGTGACTTGACATGGCTATTCCACCATGTCAGGGCTTTGTCTTCAAAGGTGCAAGCAGCAAACTTGACCTTGCTCCCCTCTGGACAGGAGCAGATTTCGAAAACCGATTCGGTTTTCTCGAACCATTGCGAAAGGGAAATGACTCCGCCAGTCCCTCTAAAAGACTTGGGCTTGCAGTTTGTGAAGTCCTTGTAGGAGCACTCTCTCGAGCGCACCAGGGTTTCAACGGGAGTAGAGTGAACGGGAGTTCCTCCTCCAGTAGAACCGGACGAATGATATTGAGCCATGGCTGTAGCCACAGCCGCAGCTACAGCAGCATTTAGAGTTGTCGTATCGATTTGAGGAGCAGGTGGTGTTGGTGCGGGAGGATCGCGTCTTGTAGATTTACGAGGAGGCATTTTTCAACTATAAGATTAGAAAAATGAAGATATTGATAAGAATTTGATAGGGAAATTGATGAAAATGACTCATGGACTAACTCTCCATAGCCCAACGGCACAATTGAATAGCACGATTGAATGTAGGTCTTGAACTAACAGATGATAGCAATTGGATATTGATTTCCATAAGATTAGATATCTGTCAATAATACTAGAATTACAGATGTAATGAGTTCGGGAAAAATGACCTAGAAGTAGGTCTTACATCAACCAAGATGGGAAAATTTTGACAGAACTACGACCTAATCAAGACCTATCAGGTCTAAGATTTACAAAGATAGGAAATTAGACAAGAGTTTTTACACAAACTAGGTTATATCCAAAAGAGAAGTCGATGAGACTCTATCGGTGACGAGAACTACTAGAGTGAGTTCTTGAATCCGACAGGAGGCGTTCTATGTCTCTCACGCGCCTATCAGATCTTGCTTGCTGAGCTCGAAGTTCCCCGACTTCAGCTTGGGTTTCAGCAAGTTCCCTCTGTAGAACTGCATTGCGGACCTGAGTCCTTTCATGAGCAGACTCTAGTTGGCGAATGCGGACAGTGTTAACGCCAGAGTTAGCGTCAATCTCTATGACTCGGTCGATAGTCGCTCGACCTTGCTCGGTGTTCCGAGCAATCCTACGGACCATTATGGGTAGGACCCTGTCAGCTGAACCTCCCTCAGTGAGGTTGTAGAAAGTTCTGTCTCCATTGTAGGGAAAAGGTTTACCCTGTTCCTGACTCCATCTATTCAAGTTTGTGGCCTATAGAGGTGTGGGTCCTTGAAATGCTGGACGAGGATTCAGGTTTGTGTCTTGAGCAGCTGGGGTTAGGTTGTTGACTTCTGGCTCTGAGTTAGAATCCTCAGAAAAGCCTTCAGCTTCGTGATCATCCAATGGGATTGGGTGATCATCTTCTGGCTCTTCTCCAAGCCATCCTGCATTGCCGTGGTTGGGATAGTATGGGTCTCCGGGAAGATGGAATCCAGCCATTATATCTACGCGAGAAAAGGGATAAGGAAATAATTAATAGATGAACTAACTTGATAATTATAAGATGATCTTTATCAGTTACTCCAACATTTGCGTAGTGCATACCAGTCATATGTAACCTAGACAGGATATACCTTCGAATAAGTGTCCCTAACTCTAAGCCCACAACCAAACAAGGAACAGGAAGTAGAGAAAAGATCACAGATTCTAAGTCTATACCATCCTAGTTACCTATAACCTTAATGTATCCACCCCGCAACTATTGACATACTAATAAAGACCTTTTTAGTTCTCAGATAAGTAATTAATAGTCACACAAAATACTCCTATAGTATTTTAAGTTTATGTTCTGTTCTACTGTTCTCGTTGTAGTAGTGTTGGTAAGTTTTTAGACTTGTTGCAACATCACAACCATACTTAGGCACATACTAATCACTCCTCGGATAATGTAGTTGATCAGGCTACATCTTCCCAGGGTTGACCATCTGTCTCTAAGTCAACTTGTGCTGTCCAACAATCGTAATACTTTTGTTCTGTCCTAGTGACACTGATTTTAGTATGAATGCAGGTATGTATACTTAGTTAAATATTTTATTATTTAAAAGTATAAACTCTTTATCAGAGTATTTTAATCCCGCTGTGTTTATAGTTCGTATATCTTTTATGGGTTGATACACTCGATTCACTATAAACAATGCTCTGATACCAATCTGTCACAACCCAAAACCGGAACGGCGGAAACGTTCGGGGGTGGAGGATGTCATGTACAGTATCACAACAATGCAAAGTAGTAAACAAGCAACAACATCATCCATTGCATTAATAATATAATTTAATATAGGTGTGTTCTGTCAAGTTTTATAGACACCAAAAATATACATCAAAATAAAAGATGAGTCTTGAACGAGCTCCATCTTCTCAAAAACCTGGCTCCGGTACCTGTCTACTGGCGACCTGAGAATACAAGTTATTTTGAAAGAGTTTATCAGCTTTAAAGCTGGTGAGTTCATAAGTATATTAGTGTCTGTATTTGTTATGAAAGCATTTGTAAGTCTTGTAATGTATAAGTTTTGTAAAAGTTTGTAATTGTTTGAACTCTCCTAGAAAACCCTATGTTTCCTACTAAAAGTAGCCTTCTACCAAGGCATCTAGTATCTGTGTGTGTCTCTTGTAAGAGTGTGTATTTTCCCAAATCTGACTATCATTAACCAAAAATATAGTTTTTACATTATTGTTTATTGTGTGAATATCACAAAGTAAATGTAAAGGGAAATGAAATAGTACTGTAGTGTTGTACTAAGTAACTACTACTGTACTAATTACTTTAAACCAATTGTTATTTAAAGTACCATGTGATCGGCATGTATCCTGCTACCGACTCTATAGAAAAACGACGATGTAAGACGTCGTAAGAAATGACGTTTGGCACCCGTAGACTTACAAATCCCACTGTAGCGAGCAGCAAGGTGTAGGATAGTCAATCCAGTATAGATCTATACACAAACTCATACGCTCTCCACGTAAGGAGATTCTGGATACAAAACGGGTCATGACAGGTAGTGTCATGCCCCCGTTAAGTGGCTCACATAACTGTAAGTAATGTATATGTATATGTATATGTATGTGCTAGTTGTATTGTGTGTTCTTTCTCTGTCTAGCCTGTATGTTTTGTTTCTCATCATTGTGTATTATGTTTGTATCTCATCACTCTGTATTATGTTTGTTTCTCATCACTATGTATTATGTTTGTTTCTCATCACTATGTATTATGTTTGTTTCTCATCACTATGTATTATGTTTGTTTCTCATCACTATGTATTACTCATGAATGAACTGACTCATTGTATGTTTCATTGTTCTAGTAATAGTATCTTCCTAAACTATACCTATTATAGTTTACTAGTAATGTTGTTTGTGTATATGAACATGTTTGTATACCTTTGATACCCAAAGGCATTGAACTGAATAAAAGAAGTAACCTTTTATATCTATACAGATATACATGATATATAACTAGGATTCAAACGACCTTCGGACAAATAACCCGAATACCCTAAGTCCACAACCAAACAAGGAACAGGAAGTAAGATGAGCTATCAGTCCTAAGTCCTTTCAATCCTACTTATATAATTATATCCATATAGATGCACAGAATATAAGTTAAAAGAGTTTAATAAAAGTATTTGATATGTAAAAGAGTTTGTAAGACAGTTTGAAGTAAAACAGTTTGATAACACAGTTTGAAAAGTAAGAAATCCACTTGTTTGGTAGTTATTAATCACATGTGATTGATATAATAACTATAATAGTTCAACTTGTATTCCCCCCATAAAAGCATTTAAAAAAAACATTTAAAAGGTTAATTAAGGGGTATGAACTCACCTGTAGTGAGTGGTTTTGATGAACGGAATGTATAGGATGCTAGGTGTCAAGTGAAGACTTGTACACACACAATGATCCTAGTTAACATATAATATCACATATATGTATCCAATTAGTCTTTAAACAACTAATTAACAAAGTTAAGACATCCTAGGACATGTAAAACACCTTATTTAAGTGCTATAAGTCCTAAGGATTGCATCTAAGTGTGGTAGGACATTGCTATTGAGTTTAGGGTTCAAGGGGACCCTTTATTGGAGTTTACGGTTTTATGACCATAACTCATTGAGTTTACGGTCGTAAACCCATGAGTTTACGGCCGTAAACTCATGGTACTTTTACCATGTTGAGTTTCGAAGCTTTACAAGTCTTAAGAAGCATTCCTACTTCATGTATAAGCCTTAGGAAGAGATTAGGGCACCATTTCACTCCTTTAGGGAGTTTACGGTCCTTGGACCATTTGTCTTTGGGTTTACGGCCGTAAACCCAAATTATTTATGGTCTTTTGATGTTTTCAAGTACTAAACACATTAAGGAAAGGGTCTAGACTAGTTTCCAAGGCTTAGAAGGAACTAGGGCACACTTTGGCACCCTTACTAGGGTTTACAGTCCAAGGTGTTCTTCGACCGTAAACACCTTTGATCCTTTGATTCTTGGTATTCTCTAGTTGATTAAGAAGTATAACAAGCCCTATAACACACTAGGGTAAGAGTACTTACAAGTAGAAGCTTGAAAAGGTGCTAAAAGTCCAAGAACACTAGTGTGTGTTCTTGGTGTTCTTGGTGAAACTTGAAGATCTATACTTTTGGAATGATTTCACGGATGGAATCATGTTAGATCACTAGATTAAGTAAGATATCAACTTTTTAGTGTTACAAACACTTACAATGTTGAAGATCAAGAAGAAAAGTCGATGATACTTGAGAGAGAATTGAGTTTTGGATCTTGAAATTGTGAAAAGTGATAAATAATGACTAAGTGTCATATTGATACCCTCTTTTAGGGTTTACGGCCATAAACACCTTTGTTTAGGCTATAAACTCCAAACTATTGGAGTTTTGGGACATTATTGTTGCACAATAAACCCTAGGGCATCCTCTCTCCTGTTATCTCCTGAAGTACTAATCTTAAAATACTCAAACTTATTCCAAAAAGCTTGAAAATTAGCAGAAACAGTTTTGACTCCTATTGAAGTGAATGGTTGTACAGAATAGAAATTCCGGGTTGTCACAAACATCCATTTGGTAAACTTTGAAGCCTTTGTGAGCAGCATAAGCAAGAAAGATTCTGATAGCTTCAAGTCGTGCAACAGGAGCAAATGTCGCGTCGTAGTCAAGACCTTCAATTTGAGTAAAACCTTTAGCTACCAATCTTGCCTTATTTCGGATGATAACTCCTGCATCGTTTAGCTTGTTGCGAAATACCCATCTTGTACCGATAATAGGGTGATGTTGAGGAGGAGGCACGAGAGTCCAGACTTCATTTCGGTCAAATTCTGCCAGTTCTTCTTGCATGGTTGTAATCTAATCAGCATGCTCTAATGCTTCCTTGATGGATTTGGGTTCAACCATGGATATGAATGCTGAAAAATGACATTCATTTTGGATGTTGGTAGCTGAGCGAGTTGGTACACCAACATTCGGATTGCCGATCACTTGGTTCGGAGGATGATCCTTCGTCCAAACATGTAATCGAGGGAGTTCTTATGCAGCCGAAGATCCTACATCAACAGTTGAATTGATTTGCTCCCCCTGAATGATTTGAATATTGGGATGATACTCCCCTGAACTTCTGAAGCAGAGAGGTTAACATCATCATCAGAAGGAAACTCAAAGAAGTTTTCGTTTTCATCAATGTTGAGAGGATTAGAGTCATCGAAATCAGCAGTTGCATCTTGGAAGCCATCCACATTTGATTCAAGAGAGGGATTTGCATTATTCTCCCCCTCAACCTGAGAAGGTTGAAATGTTTCAGAATCAAATGGAGGGAGGCTGGGAAGTGGACCGGAGATGTTTTGAGAAACTGGGGCTTCCGAAGGAGGAATTGGAATTAGAGATGGTCTTGATCGAGATTCCGAATCAAGAGCAGTTTCGGAAGGACCAAAGAGAGTTTCAAAGTCAACCTCAAGAATGGTTTGAGGGTTCGGACATCCTGGCAGAGGAGCATCAGACTCCATGATGTGAGTTGTGATGTGAGTGGGGCCAGAATTCTGAACGAAGTTGTCATCAAAGGTAATATCAAAACTTTCTTCCAGAACACGAGTTCTCCGGTTGAGAACTCTGTAAGCCTTTGATTTGGAAGAGTACCCAAGAAAGATGGCTTCATCAGCTTTAGGTTGGAACTTTGTAAGCTGATCACGGTTGTTTTTGATGAAGCATCTACATCCGAAGACATGCAAGAATGAGATTGTTGGCTTTCGACCATTCATTGCTTCGTATGGTGTCATGTTGAGACGTCGATTGATGATACTTCGATTTTGAGTGAAGCAAACAGTGGATACAGCTTCAGCCCAAAGATAGAGTGGTAAGTTTGCATAGTTCAGCATCAATCGAGCGGCTTCAACGATTCTTCTATTGCGTCTTTCAACTACACCGTTTTGTTGTGGAGTGTAGGGAGCAGAGAAGTTGTGATCGATTCCTTTTTCTGTGAGAAATTCCTCAATGGTGGAATTAACAAATTCCGAACCATTATCACTTCGGATTCTCCTGACTGGGAGTTTGATAAAAACTTCTATTCCTTTGATAAAATTGATGAGCTCAGAGGCTGTTTCGGATTTCAGCCTTAGGAAGAAGACCCAGGTGAACCTTGTAAAGTCATCAACAATCACAAGAATGTATTTCTTATGATGAAGACTTTCTACAGTGGATGGTCTACAAAGATCAATGTGCAGAAGTTCCAATGGTTCCCATATAGAATTTTCTATGATAACAGGATGACCCTTTTTTGATTGCTTACCACACTCACACACGCAACAGATAAGTGATCATTTTCGAACTTGAGAAGAGGTAAACCTCTTACCATTTCGCATGATACAATATCATTCATGTACCGAAAGTTCAGATGGGCGAGCCTTCGGTGCCTTAACCAACTGACGTCAGGAACAGCTTTGGAGAGAAGGCAGAGTTGCGGTTTGCCAATAATAATGTTGATGTCAAGCGGGTACATGTTCTTGTTGCGAAGTGACTTTATCAAACATTCTTTTCGGTCTTCAGTCATCACATAGCTATACTTTTTGCAAAATTACACACGTCGACTTGAGTCAGTGAGCTGAGCAACACTTATCAAGTTATGTTTCAAATCAGCTTATTGGGTATCATATGTTGCGTCATGGGCTTATTTTGTATATCTGGATTGGGCCTGTCCATCCGTGATTGTCTTGTAGGGTTAAACTATAAATAGTGCATGCATGTATGCATTAGAGATCTTCTTGATTATCATCATTATTGTTTTGTAACCCTAAAACACCTCTACAGTCGAAGTTCTTAATCGAGCTCTTCTGAGGTGTTAAAGTTTAATCATTCGACATCTTTAAAGCCATTCCTGTGTTCTTAGTAACGTCTTTAATTGTTTATCTGCTAAGAATCTATCGATCTGGGTTGTAGTGGTGGTAGTTGCTTGGGAAATAATAGGAGGTAGTAAAGGAGTTGTAGAAATAGGTATGGTACTAACTGGTGGTGGTGGTGGAATAGAAGTTATTGTTTGAGATGTGGTAGGTGGGGGAGTAGGAGCAACCGAAATTGGAACTGTTGGTTTCGGTGGAGATGGAGGAGGTGTTGGAATCTTATCATTAAGAAGTTCGGTTGGAGTTGGTGATCGAGGAGGGGTGTTACCTCTCGGTGAGTCACGATGCTGAATTTCCTCTTCTTTATCCTCCTCATCATTGTCTGAGCTCGAAGGGGAAGGACTCTTGGATTTCTTCGCCATCTTTTTAACCTTCTTTGGCTTAGAAGAATCACCCTTTTCAGCCTTTCGCTTCCTAGATTTGGCAGGCTTAGACGAGGCATCGTCGGTTGTTCCTTTCTTGGTAGTTGCCCTTTTTCCTCGGTTTCCAGGCTTCTCCACAGCATCCAAAACAGCCTGTTATTCAGGGGTCAATACCGTCCGCTCCTTGGGAGGAAGCTTTCGATAATCAGCCATCACCTTACTTTCGGCTGAGACACACCTGTACATCGTCTCAGGTATGGAGCCATTGTGAGGGAACTTTGTGGGATCAGAAAAGATGATTTTCTTGGTGTGAAAAGCAGCCACAGACGAGACCAGGGCATCCTTCATTACCGGAATTTGCAAAGAATCAATTGCCCGGCGTGTGATAATGGTCCAGAAGCGACAACAAGAAATTTCAGAATGTCTCGTTGAAGTGTTGAGACTTTGCACCACCTGTGACCAGATAATCGAACCATAGTCGAGATTTATCCAAGTAAAGACCATATAAAATGGTCAGAAAACCCTTGCTGGTACCATCAGACCCACCACTCCTTTCCGCCAAACCCTTGTTGATAAGAGTTAGCAACCCATTCCATTGCGGTGGTAAGCATGACTTCTTAACTTTGGTGACTGTGGTAAGAACATCAGTGTATCCCATCTCGTAAAGCATCGAAAAGAGTTGGGTTGTGGTCATGAAATCAGGTGGGATTACAGACGAGTCCACAGCAAGCTGTAACAGTGAACAAAATTGCCCTTTTGAAATCGAAGCCTTGTGAGAGAAGATTTGGAAGTAAATCCTCTCCTTATTCTTGTCATATGAGGAAGTAGTGTAGACTTGTGATAAGAGTGACATTGGGACGGATTCCACCTGTGTGAGTACGAGAACGAGAGGAGAGTACTTCAAGCATTCAACCACTTGTAGCATGTATGAATCGTACATAAAAGGGTTGAGTTGAATGATCATGTTCTGGTTTGGCTTGATTGAGAGCAATGAGGACGAAGCAGTTTGATCTTGAATAGAGGAGGAATGCGCCATTTTTGAGGTAAGGAGGAAGATAAACAGTTGTAAATTGCCTTGTATATAGAGAGAGTTTGTTGCTGGTAAAAGAGACAAATGTAATTAGAAACCCTTTATATACCGTTGCCAGGAGAGAGAAAGAATCATCATGATAATGACGCGGTCACTGAAACGTCGCCTGCAAAAGTGCTATGTGACAGGTTGGTTTCACCCAGGTATACGTCAGCACGCGTAGGTTTAGGAACCGTTCAAATTCACGCGCCCAAGATCTTATCCTCAATTCGTCGTTTGAATTACCCCAAAATCTAAACAATGAACGATTCAAAATACACAACAACCAGAATGTTGGAAAATCATAAAAAATTTCGTGCAATAGTGTGACAAATGATAAAGAAATAAAGCAAAAAGTGTATAGGATGTGAGTGATGTCTGTTAGAAGACATAAAGCAAATGATTACGGGCATGAATCTCTTCCTTCAAAGTCAAGAGAAACTTGAAGTGCTTGCTTGGTTTCCCGAGAAAATACGATCGAGTGCTTGTAAAGAAACACCGAAAGGCTTTTTTTAATTAATAGGCTAAGGGTGGCTTAGCTTCAACCGAACGTCGAATCTTAACATAAGACCGAACGTTGGAAGAAGTACTTGTGAGACCAATGTGGTCTGTTGAACAAGTAGGTTGGATATATTTTCCTGTGACTAAAGATGGTATATAAATCTCAAAAACAAAAACAAACGGGATCTTTTTGGGAAGAAATGCCTTGGTGTGAGACAATTTCATAAAAGACCACTCAAAAATAAAATGAGATTTCATTAGGTAACAAGTAAGATCTTGAATATGATGATTCACCGTCAATTCAGTGTTGGTGTTGGATTGTGGGTTTCACTCAGCACGTGGTGTACGTATCTAAGATCACAAACACAGATTTTATGCAACCATAAACCTCAGTAGTAAAAGCCGAGAGTCTCAAGGGTTACAGTGGTGAACCGAAAGTTGATGGAGAATGTAAGGATGGTAGTTAAAGAACCAAAAGTACCTCTGCTATATAAACATGACAAAGCAGAAAACTCTTAACTCATTAGAGAAGTGTAAGGTAGCTCTTGACTTGAGTTCATTTTAACAGCGTGATTGGGAAGAAACGATAGGTATAGATCGAATCATTAAGGCCTTGCTCTTAGTCTTAGAGGCCTCGGTCGACATGCAGCAGCATTGTTCTAGGGACTCTTAATTAGTTCAGATGAAGAGAATCATACCTGCCTTAGCTCCAAATTCTGTTGCACTGATATACTTGGGACCTAATTAAAATAACAAGCAAACAATACACATTCCTTCTGTGTTAAGAATTCTTTAGGGTTTCCGCTTTTATCGAATATAAAGAAGCCGTCTTCTTCCTGTCGATGGTAACTGTTGTTTTTGATAAAACCCTAATCTCAAGTTTACAGGTCTGATTCTAGCGGTTCTAAGGAAAGGCTCACCATGTCTCACGAAGATTCTCAAACTAATCCCATCAACATCTCTAACAACATTGGATTCACTACAAGGATTCCCATTCTTTACACTCAAGACTATGAAGTATGGGCACATCACTTTGAAGATTATGTGGTTGGATCTGAAGATAATAGTTATCTCATCTGGGAAGCTATCACGCTTGGACCGTTTGTTCACTCTGGAACGAACACGACTGTTAAGACACAAAAAGAATACAACAAGCTGGTGGCGGACGTAGATAAGATCCCGCAGGATGAGAAGGACAAGTTGCTGTGTAATGTGAAGGCCATGAGAATGATCAGATTCGCCTTACAATCTGACACTTTTCGGTTAGTCGGTTCATGCACGACGGCCAAAGCAATCTGGGATAGGTTGAAAGAACTTTACTCAACCGATGAAGATCTAGAACACTCTATTCAAACCTTGCTGCTCTCAGAATTTGGAGTTTTCGAACAGAAACCTGAAGAGAAACTGCTACAAACCTTCGATCGCTTCAATCATCTCCTAAGTAAGATGATCAAGCATGAAATAGAAAGCAAGTTGATCGAACAAAAGGTAACCTTCATGAATGGTTTGAGAGCAGAATGGATGGCAGTGGTTTCAACAGTGAAAGCTCATGAACAGTTTAAATCTTACTCACTAGCGAAACTTGTGGGAATACTTAAGTCCCATGAAAGTGTGGTAACCAAGGAGGCGAAGGTAGTTTCGGGTGTGGGATCGTTGGCCCTCGTTTCAAGAGGAAAAAGTGTTGCAGAAGAAGAGGAGGAGTCATATATGTCTGAATGTGACCTTACAAGCGAAGAATATGCTATGATGGTCACCAATCCAAAGAAGTTTGCACGAAGGAAATTTCCTGTCAATAAAAAATGAAACTGGCAGGGAAGTTACAGTTATGAGAAGGTGAAAGATGAAGCGAAGAATACTTCTCAAAAGGATGACGACAAGAAGGAGAGCAAGCTTGCAGGAGACTCTGGATTCGACTGCAATTACTGTCACGGCAAGAACCACTTTGCCAAAGATTGCATGCTGAGGAAGATGGCTGAGAAAAGAGATGGTGAAGATGATGAGGCGTACTACATGCGAAAGTTGGAAGAGATCAAGAAAAAGAAGGCATCTAACAGTTCAATGACTGCCTTGATTGTACAGGAAAATGCAGATGAAGATGAATTTGGTGGCGTTGAAGTCTGGTCAACCGATTCTGAGGATGAAGAGGTGAGAAAGCCCACTCATGGAAGAGCTTTTGTGGCAAAGGATGCAGGTTCGGCTGGAAGATGTTTGATGGTCACAGCTGGTGGACCAACCGAAAGTGAACGTAAGGAGCCGAACCTAACTGAGGACAAGTGCTTTGCAGCCAAGCCCGTGAGCGAGAAGATCAACGACTGTGATCGGCTGATCAAAAAGGTACAATCCATCCTTGAATCACTTAAAGTTCCAGTAACAAATTATGAAGAAGAATTAAATGAATTAAAATTTAAATTTTCTAACTTAAGTGGTAGTCTCATGCAACCTTGCTTAGCGAACTCTAACCTAACTGACCAACTCAGCAAGGTGTCTTCAAAGAGTGAGGAGAGAATGATGTGGATTGAGCTGAAGGAGACGGAGTTAAATAGGGCTAGGGATGAAATTATTTATTTGCAACGAGACAATTTAAAGTTTTTGAAACAAAGGAATGTTTTTTGTTTAATTGCTAAGCGTTTATATACTAATATTGCTCAATTGCATTTAAGTTGTGAAATAGGGAAAAAGATTTATAAGATGATTTTACCCTTCCTTGAATTTAAGGAAGATGAGGTCATCGCTGAATGTGAATCAATTATGTCCTCAGAAGAGACATCCATTGCTTACAAAATCGGACTGGACAAGATAGAAACCTTCATTGACTCTAAGGAACATAAATGTATGCTCAAAAATCTTTTAGATGAAAATGATAGGTTAAAAATTAAGTCCGAGACCATTCAATCATTTGACTCGTTAAACGCCAAAATAATTTCAGAACATAAAATGAACATAGAAAATACGTCTGAATTTGATGAGGAAAGTGAGATGAGCGAAATCTCAGTAGAAGACGTGGTTGATCGCTCAGAGTTTATGAAGAGCGAAACCAAGAATGAAAAACCCCTCATATCTGAAAATTTGGTTGAATACGCTTGCCTGTCAAAGGACAAGCCACATAAACTCAAAGAGAAAGCAATGGTTTATCAAAAGGTTCAAACTGTGTCGAATCAGGTATATTCTGTTACAGGAGTCACTGCAAAACAAATAGCAGAATTGATAATCTTGGTCGACAAAGACAATGCTGAAGGGTGCGATGAATATTTCTTATCCGCTCCTATCGATAACGCAGACGAAACCATTGGCTTATCGGAGCAAACCTCATGGAGGGTAAAAGGAAGATATGTTGTTGAACCCATCAACAAACCCTCGAGTTTCGACAAACCAAGCACAAGTGGAACAAAAGAGATCCCTGAAGAACCAAAGAGAAAATCGATTGTTCCAACTAAGACAACCGAAAATCAAAAGGAAAAGCCAAAATCAAGCTTCAATATTCACAAATCTCGGAAGGAGTTAGCTGAACAGAAACGCCAAAGAAATCAAAGATACATGAAAAATCTGAATGAGCGAAAACGGTATTGGCAATCTCAAAACCCTAACTATGTTCCTTCAAAGAAAGAGTCAATTGTCAAAGAAAAGGAGAAGCTGAAAGGAAAAGAAAATTTTAGTCCAAGCTCCTACTATTCAAAAGCTCAGAACAGAAAGTCTAGTTTCGGTTCCAACACCAGCGCTCCGAACCGAAAGTCCGGTTTCGGTCCCAACGTCAAGACTTATAACCAAAAGTCAAGTTTCGGTCCGTCATACTCCCAAAAGAAACCGAATTCAGTAAAAGACATCAAAGGAAAGGGAAAGCTTGATTCAGATTCTGATTTCAATAATAAGAAAAAGTCAGCTAACCCTAGGATTCAAAAGAAAACACCAAAACCATCTAACAACACATCATCGAATACACCAAAATTTAAACAAGATAAAACTAAAATTAAGGTGTACACCATCAAAAGAAAAGATCAATCCACTCTAATAAAAAGAACTTATTTGGTTGATATTTCTACTGCAATTCCTTTTTCTGTGAAAGACTCACCAGGACCGAAGAAACTTTCGGTTCCTAAATCTACTTCAATTTCCAGGTGATAAGTGACGAGCAGTTCGATGAAGAATGGTATATAGACAGTGGCTACTCGCATCACATGACAGGAAGGAAGGAAGAGCTGAGGGAGTTTCCGTCCCTAAAGGATGGTGGATGTGTGAAGTATGGTGATAACTCGTATGGCACAATCAAAGGATATGGTATGATAACCAACGGAGTCTTCTCGATTCGAAAATTAGCTTATGTGGAAGGGTTGCAGCATAACCTCATCAGTGTATCTCAATTAGTTGTGGGAACAGGTTTGAAGGTTTTATTTGATGATAATTGAGAAGCAATCTAAAAAGGTTCTGTTGAAGTCTGAACGCAAAGGATAGATATATCCTTTAAATCTCAACCCAATTCGAGGAAAACCAGCAATATGTCTGCTATCAAAGGCGAACACTGATGAAAGTTGGCTGTGGCATCGACGCCTATTGCACCTGAACTTCAAAGACATTAATAAGTTGGTGCTGGGTGATCACGTTCGAGGCCTTCCTCTTCTCAAGTTTGATAAGGAACATCTGTGTGCAGCGTGTGAGATGGGTAAACAAAGCAGAAAGAGCCATCCTACACGTATCAATACAAAGATTGTTGAAGCTCTTGAACTTCTGCACATTGACTTATGTGGACCTTCGGCTATCAAAAGCTTCGGTGGTAGTAAGTTCATTCTTCTCATAGTAGATGATTTTTCACGCTTCACCTGGGTTTTCTTTCTTAAACAGAAATCAGACGCAATTCCCAAGTTGAAGACGTTCATCAAGCAAGTGGAAGTGCAGCTGCGAAAGCTGGTGAGGAATATCAGAAGCGACAATGGGCTTGAATTCAAGAATAAAGACTTTTAGGATTTTCTGGCTGAAAAGGGGATATCTCACAACTTCTCGGCCCCTTATACAGCACAACAGAATGGGATTGTTGAAAGATGAAATCGTTCTTTATGTGAGGCAGCCCGAACCATGCTAAGCTTCGCTTCTCTTCCGTTATACTTCTGGGCTGATGCAGTCGCAACCGCGTGTTATACTCAGAACCGATCCTTGCTCAACAAACGATTTTCAATTACTCCATACGAAATACTGAATAATCGAAAGCCCAACGTTAAATTTTTCCATGTGTTCGGTTCAAGGTGCTTCATTTTCAACTCGAGAGAAAACCGAAACAAATTTGACGTCAAAGCCGATGAAGGAATTTTTCTTGGTTATTCACTAACTTCAAAGGCATACAGAGTATTGAACAAACGCTCTAAACGAATTGAAGAAACATATTATGTAACCTTTGACGAAAACTACATGAAGAAAGTTCAAAGGAGCGAAAGTGCCTTGGGGGAAATATTTCCTGAATCAGGACAAGTCTCGGTTCCTATATCCAACTTGTTTGAAGAGTACATTCGGTTATTTGATGAACCAGAGAAGGCTGCACACTCAGAGGCGAAAGCAGCAGACAACAAAATCGACAATCTCAAAAAGATCATAGATGAAGCTGCCAAAGAAATGGATAGTGACCCTCCTAAACCGACTGGTGGTCAACCCTCAACTGACCCTCCAAACAACAGCTCAATGTTCAAGGGGGAGGGTTCATCTGCACCAAAGACAACCGATATGTCTTTCGAGGGGGAGCATCCAATTCCATCCCCAACCCATAAAAGTCCAGGCGAGGGGGACCATCCAACTCCAAACCCATCCAATGATAGTCCAATCGAGGGGGAGAATCCAACTCCCACAGAGGAGGAAAACTCTGAACCTAACAAGGGATACACTTCGCCATTTGAGGGGGAAAAAGAGAATACAACTAACGAAGGTGATCAATCAGAACTTGAAGAGGAAGTAAATGCAGAGTTGGATCCAGCCTATGACCCAAATTACCCTCCTCTAACGAAATGGACCAAGGATCATCCCAAAGCACAAATCATTGGTGAATCATCTGAGCGAGTTCTCACACGTTCTCAATTGAAAGCGAAACAAACTACATCATTCTCTAATGTTGAATTTTGTATGTTTAATTCGTTTGTCTCCAAAGTCGAACCGAAGACAGTTAATGTTGCACCTGATCATTCTGATTGGGCACAAGCAATGCAAGATGAACTCCATGAGTTCGAACGAAATCGAGATTGGAGGCTGATTCCCACACCAAAGGATGCTTCAGTGGTCGGCTTAAAATGGGTGTTCAGGAATAAGTTGGACAAAGAAGGAAATGTTATTCGAAATAAGGCTCGATTAGTGGTGAAGGGATATTGCCAAGAAGAAGGGATAGATTATGAGGAGACCTTCATCCAGTATCAAGGTTGGAATCAGTTAGAATATTTCTGGCATATGCTGCTCATAAAAACTTCGAAGTTTTCCAAATGGATGTAAAATGCGCTTTCTTGAATGGAGAACTAGAAGAAACGGTGTATGTTGAGCAACCACCTGGGTTCGTGAACGAGAAATTCCCTGATCATTGCTATGTGCTGGATAAAGCTGTATATGGTCTGAAGCAAGCACCGAGGGCCTGGTATGAAACTTTAACTCGCTTTCTGAAAATGTCGAAATTTAAGCAAGGTTCGGTTGACCCAACCTTCTTCCGAAAGAAAGAAGGCGAACATCTAATGATAGTTCAGATTTATGTCGATGACATCATCTTCGACTCCACGAATCCTAGGTTAACGGCTGAATTCAGGAAGTTGATGTAGACTAAATTTGAAATGAGCGCAATGGGTCCGATTAATTTTTTCCTTGGTTTGAATATTAGATAGGGACCAGAAGGTATTTTTATCAACCAGGAGGCCTACACAAAGAACTTGCTGGAAAAGTTCGGTATGACGGGAGATTCGAAAGTGAAGGTTCCTATGGCATTTGGCACTAAGTTAACACCATCTCTGGAAAAACCTGCTGTTGACATAACACTATATCGTCAAATGATAGGGTCCCTTATGTATCTAACAGCTAGTAGACCGGACATTATGTTTTCTGTTTGTTATTGTGCCAGGTTTCAAGCAAATCCAAGAGAACCTCACATGGTGGCAGTGAAAAATATTTTTCGTTACCTGAAGCGAACCTCGTCTCTGGTACCCTGCTAGATCTGGACTTTTTATTCAAGCTTTTTCTGACGCCGATCTTGGAGGATGTGGTCTGGACCGAAAGTGCACAATTAGTGGATGCTAATTCCTTGATGGTAAACTTGTTAGCTGGCAGTCCAAGAAGCAAACCTGTGTGTCACTTTCAACAGCCGAAGTTGAGTATATATAACTGCATCATCCTGTACCTCTCAAGTAATATGGATACAAAGCCAGCTAAGAGACTATGGACTAAGTATGAAGAAAATTCCTCTCTATTGTGACTCAGAAAGTGCGATAAGAATATGTCACAATCCAGTGCAACACTCAAAGACAAAGCATATTGCACTAAGATATCATTTTATCAAGGACCATGTAGAAGATGAGAACGTGGAAGTATATTTCGTTCGGTCCTCTGATCAACTGGCTAACATATTCACTAAATCTTTACCAGAAGCAAGCTTCAATAAAATTTTACAAGGCTTGGGAATGATGGAAGCAGAGTCGGTACCGAATTCTCAAATCTCACTCTAAAATTAGACAGGCGAAATAGAGCGAACGCTCGGTCTATTTCGGTGTTGGAGTTTTCGGGAACCGAAATGAACTGAACGCTCGGCCTATTTCGGCTCCATAATTTTCGGGAACCGAAATGAACCAAACGCTCGGTCTATTTCGGCTCTGGAATTTTAGGGAACCGAAATGAACCGAACGCTCGGCTTATTTCGCTTCATTCTTTTAAGGTTTGGTTTCGGTTGTACATTTTATTTATTCTTTTAAGTCCATTTTATTACTCTATTTTCTCTTACTCTATTTTTTAAGAGTGTTTTGTGTTAATTTATTTTTTATTTTATTTTTCTGTTTTTACTATTTTTCAGAAAACTTCAAAAATCCAAAAATATTTTCTTATTATGTTTTTATTATTTTTCAGAAAACTTCAAAAATCCAAAAATATTTTCTTTTTCTGTTTTTATTACTTTTCAGACAAATTTTCAAACTCCAAAAATATTTTTCTAAATGTTCTTTTTTTTTTTTTTTTTTTTTGTGTGGTGTGTTTGTTTGCTTGTTATTTTAATTAGGTCCCAAGTATATCAGTGCAACAGAATTTGGAGCTAAGGCAGGTATGATTCTCTTCATCTGAACTAATTAAGAGTCCCTAGAAGCATGTTGATGCATGTCGACCGAAGCCTCTAAGACTAAGAGCAAGGCCTTAATGATTCGATCTATACCTATCGTTTCTTCCCAATCTGGCTGTTAAAATCAACTCCAGTCAAGAGCTACCTTACTCTTCTCAAATGAGTTAAGAGTTTTATGCTTTGTCATGTTTATATAGCAGAGGTACTTTTGGTTCTTTAACTACCCTCCTTACATTCTCCATCAACTTTCGGTTCACCACTGCAACCCTTGAGACTCTCGGCTTTTACCACTGAGGTTTATGGTTGCATAAAATCTGTGTTTGTGATCTTAGATACGTACACCACGTGCTGAGTGAAACCCACAATCCAACACCAACACTGAATTGACGGTGAACCATTATATTCAAGATCTTACTTGTTACCTAATGAAATCTCATTTTATTTTTGAGTGGTCTTTTATGAAATTGTCTCACACCAAGGAATTTCTTCCCAAAACGATCCCGTTTGTTTTTGTTTTTGAGATTTATATACCATCTTTAGTCACAGGAAAATATATCCAACCTACTTGTTCAACAGACCACATTGGTCTCACAAGTACTTCTTCCAACGTTCGGTCTTATGTTAAGATTCGACGTTCGGTTGAAGCTAAGCCAACCTTAGCCTATTAATTAAAAAAAGCCTTTCGGTGTTTCTTTACAAGCACTCGATTGTATTTTCTCGGGAAACCAAGCAAGCACTTCAAGTCTCTCTTGACTTTGAAGGAAGAGATTCATGCTCGGAATCATTTGCTTTATGTCTTCTAACAGACATCACTCACATCCTATACACTTTTTGCTTTATTTCTTTATCATTTGTCACACTATTGCACGGAAATTTTTATGATTTTCCAACATTCTGGTTGTTGTGTATTTTGAATCGTTCATTGTTTAGATTTTGGGGTAATTCAAACGACGAATTGAGGATAAGATTTTGGGCGCGTGAATTTGAATGGTTCCTAAACCCATGCGTGCTGACGTATAACTGGGAGAAACCAACCTGTCACATAGCGCTTTTTCAGGCGACATTTCAGTGACCGCGTCATTATCATGATGATTCTTTCTCTTTCCTGGCAATGATATATAAAGGGTTTCTAATTACATTTGTCTCTTTTACCAGCAACAAACTCTCTCTATATACAAGGCGGTTTACAACTATTCATCTTCCTCCTTACCTCAACAACGGCGTATTCCTCCTCTGTTGAAGATCAAACTGCTTCCTCCTCATTGCTCTCAATCAAGCCATACCAGAACATGATCATTCAACTCAACCCTTTTCTGTACGATTCATACATGCTACAAGTGGTTGAATGCTTGAAGTACTCTCCTCTGGTTCTCGCACTCACACAGGTGGAATCCGTCCCAATGTCACTCTTATCGCAAGTCTACACTACTGCCTCATATGACAAGAATAAGGAGAGGATTTACTTCCAAATCTTCTCTCACAAGGCTTCAATTTGAAAAGGGCGATTATGTTCACTATTACAACTTGCTATGGACTCGTCTGTAATCTCACCTGATTTCATAACCACAACCCAACTCTTTTCGATGCTTTACGAGATCGGATACACTGATTTTCTTACCATAGTCACTAAAGTTAAGAAGTCATGCTTACCACCGCAATGGAATGGGTTGCTAACTCTTATCAACAAGGGTTTGGCAGAAAGGAGTGATGGGTCTGATGGTACCAGCAAGGGTTTTCTGTCCATTTTATATGGTCTTTACAATAGGATAAATCTCGACTATGGGTCGATTATCTGGTCACAGGTGGTGCAAAGTCTCAACACTTCAACGAGACATTCTGAAATTTCTTGTGGTCGCTTCTGGACTATTATCACACGTAGGGCAATTGATTCTTTGCAAATTCCGGTAATGAAGGATGCCCTGGTCTCGTCTGTGGCTGCTTTTCACACCAAGAAAATCATCTTTTCTGATTCCACAAAGTTCCCTCACAATGGCTCCATACCTGAGACGATGTACAGGTGTGTCTCAGCCGAAAGTAAGGTGATGGCTGATTATCGAAAGCTTCCTCCCAAGGAGCCGAGGGTATTGACTCCTGAATAGCACGCTGCTTTGGATGCTGTGGAGAAGCCTGGAAACCGAGGAAAAAGGGCAACTACCAAGAAAGGAACAACCGACGATGCCTCGTCTAAGCCTGCCAAATCTAGGAAGCGAAAGGCTGAAAAGGGTGATTCTTCTAAGCCAAAGAAGGTTAAAAAGATGTCGAAGAAATCCAAGAGTCCTTCCCCTTCGAGCTCAGACAATGATGAGGAGGATGAAGAAGAGGAAATTCATCATCATGACTCACCGAGAGGTAACACCCCTCCTCGATCATCAACTCCAACCGAACCTCTTAATGATAAGATTCCAACACCTCCTCCATCTCCACCGAAACCAACAGTTCCAATTTCAGTTGCTACTATTCCCCCACCTACCACATCTCAAACAATAACTTATATTCCACCACCACCACTAGTTAGTACCATACCTATTTCTATAACTCCTATACCACGTCCTATTATTTCCCAAGCAACTACCACCACTAGAACCCAACCGATAGTAAACGTCAACGTATTTGATACGGGGGCGAATACTGAAACCGAACCTCCTGTTACTTCTAAACCTCTTTCACCCTCACCTTCAACCGATTCCGGTGCCACTCTCGGTGGTGATAATGTTTGTTTGACTCGACTTATTACAGTCCCTATCGGCTTCCCACCGACGATGATGAAGAGGCTCCTGTCACTCGTCAACAACTGCAGAGTATTGATGAGAAGCTTGATCAACTGCTTGCTGCTAACAAGTCCTACAATGATGTTGTGCTCAAAGCTTTTATGGACACCGCTTTTGAGCAATATACTGGGGCCATTGACAAATCGACGATGGCTGTTGACGCTTCTACTTCTTCTTGCAAGAAGGCTCTTACTGAGGTTTCAGAACTTGTTCATAGTTCACAGATTTTTCTTGAATCACTCAAAGGGCATGTTGATTCCAATGCAGCCAAAGTGAATGCTTCAGTGTATTCCTTATCCAAATCACTTCAAGAGGAGCAAACTAAGTTTGAGGCTGTTCGTTCGTCTATTCAAGCTGAGAATACTTCTCTGCTTAGTTCATTAACTTCTCATTTTTCAACACTCCAAGCCGATTTAGCAAAGGAGAGTGCCTTAAAGGAAGATCTTGACCGCCAAGCCTCAACTATTGAAGTTCAGAAAGTGCAGTTGGCTCAAGCTGAAAAGGAAATCTCATTGTTGAAGACTGAGCGCGCAGTATTCAGAAGCTGTGCTGGGGATGTCAAGGATATGCTTACCAACCTTCTTGGTGCTCATGATCCTATACTTACTCTCACTATAAGGAATCATTTGACTTCAAAACTTCTTCCTGCCCTTGCAATGTTACATGAAATGAAGGGTGTTTCGGAGAGATTCGTACCTCCAAAACAAGGGGGAGAAGGTCCTCAACCGAAGGTTACTGTGAAAACCGAATCTTCTCAACCGAAAGTCACAGTTAAAACCAAACCGAAGGGTAATGAAGCTTCGGGTTCCGGGAACCAAGATAAGAAGAAGGGAATTGATGATGACAGTGATGAAGAAGAAGAGCCAATTGCTGAGGCCCTAAAAAGAAAGAAAAGGGACAGAGAATTGGATGAAACCCTAAGGGTTGCGAAGGAAGCTGAAGAAAGGGAAAGAAAGAACAAGGAAGAGCAAGATGCTATAAACTGCAAAAAGACCTTGTTTCCTCTCTGGACAAGAGAAATATTCATCAAAGAGGCAATAGAGTTTCGAAGCATCTACTGGCTGGAACCTGTCGCTTCCTTTGATTGTGAAAATTCAAAGGATTCACAGTTCGATATGCCTATAACACGAAAGGCATTTACATTTCATTGTTTTGATTCGAATGTTGAAGTTCCTTTCCCTCATCCTAAAGTTGATCGCGAACTTATTGATTTCTATTTGAAGTTCGGTCAGCCTCAGTACTTGACATGGAGTGCACAGAAGATTGTTACTGTCAAGGTACTGAAACCTTCGCCTGCCGGGAAATTCATAAATTTTAGTTTCAAAATCACCCGAGGATCAGCAAACTCGGTTTCGGTTATTTCCCTGGCAGATCTTCCAAATTTGAATCCTCATGATTGGATCCTGTTGTTTAACATTCTGCTCACCAATCCGAAAGAATATGAGCCGATCCTGGATCATTTGAAGAGGATGTTGGCCTCCTATATCCATGAAGTAGCTGCAATGGATCAGGAGATAGCTAAAGTTATGAAGAAGAAACCGAAAGTTAAGCCAACAGAAAAACCTGGAGATGTGAATAAAATGAGGATGGGCCAAATTGATTCTACACATCTTACAGTAATGTTCACAAGAGGCGATGCCAATCGTTTTCTGTTCGCTCTTGTTTATAAACATCTGTTCTCAACAAACTGCTTAGAGCACATTATCAGACTCATCCATCGGTGCAAGCAGAATTCTGAAGCAGATAAGAAGAACTTCACAGACATGCTTCGGTGGTACATTACTTTTCGTCATCATATATTGGCCATCATACCGAAGGTGTTCAAGACTGTAAAGAAGTCTTCAGTAGGTCAACCGAATTGAGCTTTCGGTTCCATTGACGCAAAAGGGGAGATTGTTGGGTATTATATGTTGCGTCATGGGCTTATTTTGTATACCCGGATTGGGCCTGTCCATCCGTGATTGTCTTGTAGGGTTAAACTATAAATAGTGCATGCATGTATGCATTAGAGATCTTCTTGCTTATCATCATTATTGTTTTGTAACCCTAAAACACCTCTACATTCGAAGTTCTTAATCGAGCTCTTTTGAGGTGTTAAAGTTTAATCATTCGACATCTTTAAAGCCATTCCTGTGTTCTTAATTACGTCTTTAATTGTTTATCTGCTTAGAATCTATCGATCCTACTAGAACATTGTTCTAACACAGCTACATAAGCAACATGTGAAATAGAGAAGTTTCCATTGGTGAGAGTTCCATAACCACGAATTTGAGAATTGGAGTTGTTGCCATATGTCACGAAACCAACATTTGGAGAAAGCTTTAAATCTCGCAGAAAATCCTTATGCCCCGTCATGTGCATGGAGCAAGCACTATCAATATACCATATTGTTTCTTGCTCCGAAGCACAAAGTGCCTGCAAAATTAGTGAGCAATGGAGTTTTTAGGCTCCGAGTTAGACTTTGGGACGTAGGCATGGGCTTTGGACCTTTGACATCCGGAGGATTGGCAATTTTTGTTACCTCCGGAATTGGTGTTTTGTTGACAGATGTTTTGATTTTCCATACAAGATTTTTCTTTAAAGAGTTTGAAACAGTGGTTCTTGTACATGTGGATTTGTTTGATGACACGTTATTTCTTGAAATTCTAGGTTTAAAAATTGTGCCATCAGATTTTGCAATAAAGACAGATGAAACATTTTGAGGTGCCGGTGAAGTATTTCGGATGGTTTTGACATTGGCATTGACATGAGCTTGAGGTGAATTGGAGCTAAGGACTTACTTAGGTTCTGGATGAGCAAGAGGTTCGGAAGGTCTTTTTAGGATCCTAGTGGGAACAAAAGAATTTTGACTATGAGTGGAGACATGAGAATTCCGGGATGAATTTGGTTTAGAGTTAGCAAGGAACCTGGAATTTTGTCTAGTCTTAACTTCCTTTTTGTAAGCATTTCTAGATTCTACCTTAGGATCTACAACATCTTTCCTATTCAACATTGGTTTTCTCTTAGAATGAGGAGAGGATCTAGAAGTTTGTCCTTTGGATGGATTTGTAAACTCAGGAGTAATGGGAACCAATTTGGTCTTTGAAAGCACTAAAGAGTCTGATTCACATGAATCAGAGGACACATGGCTTGAGACTTCAACTTTATCATCTAAAGATGCACAGACAAACTCCGAGGCATTGATTTCAGTTGTTTCAGGAATAATTTCCTCAATCACACAGTTGTTTACGTGATTACTTTTAGGAACATAGTCTACACAATTTGGAAGACTATAATGCTATTCCGTGGCCCGATTCAGGTCCAGGTTTATCAGAGGCGGAAGAGGCGTGGAATCAGGACACTTGACAACTATTGGTTTGAACTCAGGAATTAGGGACTCAAAAGGTCTTTTAGTCTCCGGAAGAGGTGACAAGGGAGAAACAGGGGTGTCCGAATGTTTGATGTTCGGAACTTCTCCCATGAATGTCAAATTTTGCAATTCCTTCAGGGGACTAACAATTGGTTTCGGAAACTCACTTCCGAGACCAGGAGCTTTAGACCATGGATGACGAAAATTATGAGTCATCCGAATGTCAGCTTCAAGCATGTCTACAGAATTATGCAAAGCATCTATTTTAGCATTGAGACGTTTGTTATCAGAAATCAAAATATTTCGTTCAGAATAAGTGATTTCACATTTATCTTTCAAAATGATACATTCATCTTTTGACATTACAAGTTTATGCTCCAAAGACTCGATTTTCAATTTCTTATCCTCAAAACGTAATGTAAGACGACTTAGTTCACAGTCCTTCTTCTCACTGGCTTCTATGGCAGACTCATAGACTTTATAGATGGTGTTCATATCTATTTGGATCTGGGTCAGATAAGGTTCACATAAAGTCAAATCAAAATTATTATCAGAGATCATGGATTTTACCTGCTGAACGATGCTTCGACCTGGTGGATCGTTAGTGGCCATGTAGCAGTAGTGAGGTTCAGCAACATCATCTTCATCTTCGGACCTAGAAGACCAATAACCTTCATCACATTCAACCGTTTGTCTTTCCATCAAACACATGTTTCTTCCAGTCACCAAATCATCATCATCTCCGGATGACCAATATCCTTCGACATCTCTTGAAACCGTAGTAACAAATGCCTTCTCACTTTCAGACATTTCTTGTGCTCTTCGGACATAGTAAGCTGAGTCTTTGACCTTTGGTTTTTGTGGAGCATCAGCTAGACAATCTTTAGCAAAGTGGTTTGCATGACCACATTTATGACACAATATCTTTGGTTTGTCTGATTTGGAATTTTGAGAAGATTCCTGAGCGGAGTTTGGTTTAGAGGTTTGTTTTGGTTCTGGAGAGGAATATGGTTGAGGATGGGTTTGGTGAGGAGCACTGAATCTGTTTTGGTATGGTTTGTAAGAGGGATTGAACGGAAGTTTGTATTTCATTGAGAGTAAGGCGAACTCTTGATGGAAATGGAGTTCGGAATCCAAGGTTTCGGAATCATCGTCAGGATAGATGTGTGTGGGTAAGGTGGTTAAGGATTGCTGAGTTAATGGAATAGTAGGTTTGTAAGGTTCCAGAGCAGGTGAGTTCGAAATGGTTGATTCAAAAGAACTGGTGATAGCAAGTGGACCTCCTGAAAGTTCCCTTAAGGTTTGAGCAACGTTTGATTCATGTCCTTGAAGCTCATCAAAAAGTTGATAGAGTTTTAATTTTTTCAAGGAACCATTGCTTTGAAGACAGGATTTTACATTTCCCCATCCTTTACCAAGACTGTTAATGAACTTAAGATTGTACTCAAGAGGAGTTCAAATAATCCCATGAGCAGTCATGTTATTGACAACAATTCGATATCAGTTGGAGGCTGAGGCTACAGATTCACCTGGAGTAGTGGTGAAGGTGTCAAAGTCTTTGACAACCGGGGTGAGGCGCTTGTCCTTCATATTTTCGGAACCTTCAATCAGATCCTGAAGAGTGTCCCAAATTTCTTTGGTTGATTTGCATAGCTTGATATGCTCAAAGAGTGATGGAGGAACACCAAACACCATTTCTGAGAAGGCAACTTGATCAGCATGCAGCTTTTCAATATCATCTGCAGTTAGAGGGGTTGGACGAGCTTCATCCTCTTGCATGAGCTGAGCACTTGCATCTCTTACAACTGTTCTTACGGGAACATGAGGGCCTTCTTTGACGGATCTCCAGATTTGTTCACCCTTCTCTTTGGCTAGTAAAAACCTTTCCATTCTAACCTTCCAATGATCATATTCTTCCATAAGTAGCAATGAGGCACGTGTAGGGCCACCCACGCTATTTGCGATTTGCATTGAAATCATTTGCTGAGGATTTGAAGCAGCCATTGAAGTCAATATATCTTCAAGCTTAAGTGGTATATAGAAGAACTTTTATCCTTAACAAAAAATGGTTGAAATACCAAGCTAAATTCAAACCAACTATAATCTGATCTTATGGATTCAAAGGACAACCACTCAAGCTCTGATACCAATTGTGAGAACAAGAACTATGCGCAGGGACAAGGTTTGAAAACTCAAACCTTGAGTGAATGCTTGAGATCAATGTCTGCTTGATAATGGATGTTCAAGTCTAGACTGGAAAGACTAGTCAAGTCTTAGATAATCAGTTCAACAAATGATCAAGACATTAATTGAGAACAAGTAGTAAATGATCAAGGTAAAGTTAATAAATGAAGAACAAGAAGAATGTTTTAATGTGATAAGAGTTAATGCCAAAAGTAAGTGAAAGATCCGTTGTTGACTTGTATTGGAAGCTCCTATTTAAAGGAGTGAATGTTACAGCGAATAAACCTAAGTGTTTACATAAGACTGGACAAAAAGACATAAGTCTGACATTCTGATTGTCCTAAAGCAACTTTAGACTAAGTCCTATGAAACGTTACATCAAATACAAGACAAAAGTAATAAATGCACAAAAGACAGAAAGACTTCATTCTGAACAAGTATTATTCTGGAGATGAAAGTTTGATCCGGATCAGCATACATTTCGGGCATCAAGATTAGCTCCGGAATGTGTTCCTCTTCAAAATACTTCTCCTCTTCTTTTCTCCAGCTCCAGACAGGTTCTAGATTACTTTTCCTTTCGGAACCAACACACTTCGGAATATGTACTTAGGATTGCTAGAGGTTCACTTTCAGGTTCCAACATCAGCTACAATTGCAATTGGAGGACTAGAATCTTGAACACCTTCTGTCTCTGCAAACTTTCCAAATTTAACCAATTCGTTTAATCCTTGAAAGACGACCTTGGTTGTTTTTCTTGACTGCTTTATAAGCCCAAAAGTGTTAGGACCCAAGGCTTTCATATCCAACGTGTCAGATGACTTCTCAAGCTGAGGATATTTTTCATTTAATATCATTTGATGGAACCTTGAATACATCAAAAACACATCCTTCTTTTTCCCCTGAAGATTGCGTTTCATTTCTTCAAAGACAAATTTTGAAAAATTATAATCCCAATCCATTACTAAAGCAACAATAGTCGAGGATGCAGTCTGACTAATTTCACCCGAACCACCCTTCCTTCCAAAAATGCAACTTGCAAAGTAGTGTGCCAAAAGCCTCTAGAAAGCTGGCAGCAACTTCTTGATGGTAGGGGGATATGTTCCTTCATAACACATTTTCTCAAGAGCTTCCCTCACTTGATCCGCAGATGTCACACCCCCGAACCAGACGGCGGAAACGTCCGGGGGCTCGTGTGACTAACAATTGAATAATCATCACAATGAATATACATGAAACATAACACCTTCATCACCAACATTACATATTACAACCAACATTGTTCACATCAAGTACATTGTTAAAATACATAAGTTCAAATTGTTAAAAGTAGATAAGTGATGTTACATAAAACAAAACCATACACACTTGCATATCTTCCAGCTTAACGATTACCTGAGAATAAAAGTTATTTTGAAAACGGTCAACATATATAATGTTGGTGAGTTCATAAGTATATTTGAGTAAAAGTCTTTGTATCTTTCATAAAAACCCAGAAAATCCGATATTTTTTGTAAAATGTCTGAAAATGATGTGAAAATCAAGTATAAATGCATGTGTGAATTTCATAGTTATAACTTATATGAGTGTAGTTTAGATTCATTGTATTTTGAATAAATGATAATTGTATATGAATAATTTCCCCAGAAAATCTGATATTTTCTGTTTTATAACATCGTCTAGATTCTTGTATCGTTAAATAAGTCATTTTGCATTGACACAATTAAAGAGTATATCTTCAAAAGGTTAAACTTTTGGTATTGAATCCCTATATGAGTCGTTATAACCATGCATGATAATGACTAGGTTGCCCGTCTTGGTATTTTTCCAAATGCCGGTCTTGCTAAGGATTTTGTCGCCCTAGACTGTCATAGTCTAGCTGTGGCGAACAGCTAAGGCGTGGGGGTCACCCTGTATAGATCTATACACAAACTCCCGTTTTCCTACCAGGAAACTCTGATTATAACTACAGGCTACGATTGTACACTCGGAGGTGCCAACCGACATGTCTCACTAGATTCTCAACCCCCTTTTTGTTCCATGTTTAATGTTTACGTATATGTGGTATGTTTTTGTATTCGAAAGGTACATATATAAGTATACGAAGTTTAATGATTACACAAAGGTATAGTTACGGCCTACTAACATGTGAAATTTCCATTCCAAGCCCTATTAGCATGTAATTACACCACAAAGGCCCAATAACATGTAAAAAGGTAATTTAGGCCCAATAGGCATGTAAATGGACCACAAAAGCCCAATAACATGTAATCCATACTTAGGCCCAAATTAACATGTAAGTGGGTCGCAAGACCCAATAAACACATCATGGAAAACATTGGGCTCAATATACACTTAATTGGGCCCTTTGGGTCCAATGGCCAAGTAACGTGTATATTAGGCCCAAATAATAGTTATCGACGTATTCCGTTCGTTTGTATTATTTCGTTGTTTGTTTTAGCTCGGGGTTTAATAGATTGATGATAAAAATCCTCTTTTCGTAAAAACGACGTTTTTGGCCAATAACCCTCCAATTTTTAATTAAAGCCCAAAGTTTTGTAAAAATGACACTTTAGTCCATAATTTATAAAAATTTTGCAATTTTGTCCTAATTGTCTAAAATTTACGGTTTAAGCCCAAAAAGTTATATTTTCACATTTAGAACCCTGTTTTGCCGAAAAGTGCATTTTCATCCCCTTGTTTGTAAAAATTTACACTTTCGGCCCAATTTTGGAAAATTTTACATTTTTGGTCCACTTTGAAAATAAATGCTATTTTCACCCCTAAATTTGGTTTATTTACATTTATGACTCAAACTTTGGCCAAATAACATTTTTAACCCCAAAACTTCATTTTTTTCGGAAACTGTGCCTAAAACCGTGAGGCCCAAAAGTTTTGGCCCATTAAGCTTAAATTTGCATTTTTGGCCTTTTTTAAAGTATCTTTAACATAAAAGCACCTTTTTATACATGTAGGATCTGTTTGGCCCTTATAAAAACATGAATGTCACTTTTTGCCCTTATCTTTTGTTTTCTTGACAATTTTGACCTCTAACAAGGTTTTTGTTGAAATGTTTTGTATCTTAAACATGTAATCACTTTTGGCTTGATAATGTGATGTATATAATGTCATAGTTCATAGATCTTTTCTAAATAATACTTAAAATTTCACGATTTGCTAAGATCTAACACCTTATTACCAAATACACTAAGGATTCACACAAAACATGCATATGACACATAGATCTACACATTTTACTTGCATTCTCCCCCAAAAATCATATGAAAACCGAAAACAAGGGGGTATGAACTCACCTTTGCTTGATGTTTTGGTTTTTGAAGAAGAAGTGGAAAGGATTTTTGGTCTTAGCACACCTTTGTTGAGGATCTCGAGTTTATGAAGCTTCTAAGGTGTGATCATGGAATAAAACCATGTAAGAAGGAGTTTTTCATATTAAGATGTAAGAAGATACTTGTGTTTGACAATAACTTACCAAAGATTTGAATGACTTGATGAAGATCCTTAGAATCCTAGCAAATTTTTGAGATCTTGGAGGAAGAAGGTGAATGATTCTTGAGAGTAATAGAGACAATTTGATGTAGTGTGTTTGTGTGTTGTGGCTCTCGGCCGAGAGTAGAAGAAGAGAGGGGAGAGAGAGAGTGGTGAGGTGACTAGCATGGATTTATGGTGGTCCTTGCATGGATACATGATGAATAAAATGGAGGTGACACCTCCAAAGTCAACCCCCCCCCCCCCATTTCACTTGTCTTTTTTTTTTTTTTTGATTTATACATGGACCGAGATTTTAGGCCAAGAAGAAATGGTAGACTAGTTTCGGCCCATTAACTTTAGCTTGGATCTTTGGATCCTAAACATAAAAATTTTCGGCCCATTGGGCCCTTGGAAGCATTCACGACCCAAATAGAATAAAAGAATGGGCTTATGGCTCACTAAGGTTAATTGGATTAGTTATGGCCCAATAAGGCCCATTAGGGTTAGAATAAATCATTCTAGACCCAAATGGTCCAAAATGTTTTAGATTTATGAATTGGGTTCAATTAGGATCCAATTAGGGCTTCTAAGTCCAATAAAGTTGAATTGGGTGCTTATTGGTCCATTAGGCACAATAAGAAATTTCTAGTCCAATATGGACTCAAACTGGGATACTTAGGGTTTTTAGACTCTTTGTTGAACATAATTGATGAATCTAAATGAGCATTGAGTGAGATTTACTTAGAGTACGTGTTTTACAATAGATGAACGGTTACATAGGAATAGAATTTCCTAGCTAAAATGCTAGTTGTGACAGCAGAAAACTCAATTGGAAACGCAGGAGCATCACCAAACTCAAGCACTTCATAGATAAGTTGCTCGGAAAGAATTATTTGAGTTCCCTTTACCATTGACTTAATAGCACCAGCTTCATCTTCTCCCACCTTGTTAATTGACGCATTCTTCCAAATCTCAGTAATCAGATCTTTGTAGATAACTGGATTAGAACGCAAGGCATGAGAGATCCTGCAGTTATTTAAACCCACAATCAAAGATTTGAATTCTTTGTGTGCGACAGGTGGATCCGAGAGATATCCTATGATATTGTGGGATTCTACGAATTTTAACTGGTCCGCCATTTAACTGCACTAAGCAAATTAAATAAGAACAACTAAAATATTTATTAATTCAATATTTAAAAAATTTAGTCAATTAATATTTTTGGAAAGTTTATTTTGGTCAAACAGTGTTAAAATCGGTCAAGCCAAGAGTTTTCGGTGGAACTTTAATTTAAATTCAATTTGACCAAGCTGAAATCGGTTTCACCAGTATAAAATAGGTTTGACCCGGGTCAAGCCGAATACCCGGCAGATCACCCGACAAAACCCTTTTTAAATTCGTGACCACATTAAAATCGGTTTGACCCTTTTTCAGTCTTCGTCGGAAATTCGTCGTCGATCATGCCGATACCTTCGAGATCCCTGTAAAACTCCACACAAGAACCATAATATATGAACATTAGGCTCGAAATCTGTATACCTATTCAGAACAGCAGTCAATCGAAATAAAACTCGATGATACCAGGACGATGAATAGTTTAGGATTTTTGAGAGGTTTTGAGAGAAAAAGGGGTTTTGAAAGAAAAGGGTTTTGATGTGTTCGGTGAGAAACTGAAGAATGAAGTGAAGGAGGAAAAAAATGAAGCTTTTATATCTAGAAGGTTTAGGTTCTCGGTCCATGGACACGGTCCATTGGGCTTAATATTAAAATGACAAAAAAATATAAACCATTTGATTCGAAGATTAAAAATAAAAAATAAAATCTAAATAAACTTAAACACACTTTGACGAAAAAGTAAAATTAAGAACAATTTTTGTTTTAACTTAATGATTTTTGTTTGATTTTTCTCCCCCTAAATTTGTGCATAGAGAAAACTTATGAACAAATTTACTAAAAACAAAAATTAATGACTAAATTTAAAACTTTTGGGATCAAAATTGTCAAGCAATTCAATATCGTTTAACAACACACACACCTGCATGTTTAGATTTGGTCAATCACCGGTATTATGGTCCACTTAAACACAAAGGATATGGACAATTTTGACAGATTATAAGTGACCAGTCATTGCACCTATATTCCTAAATGGACCATTTAGCCGTCGACGACCAAGAATATTGTTGTCCACTTAATTTCAGCAGCAAGATCTACAGACAACCTATTAGATGGTTCAATTTTAGATGTACTAGAACGTGTTCCCCACTTCTCAACATACCCTCGGTAATCAAGAACTTCCAAAGAGTTCCTTACTTTAGACGAGTAGACAATCATTAAGGGAGAGGTCAGATTCAGAATGCATATGTTGTCTACCCAGGTCGGATCTTTTCCAATCACGCAGAGGAAGTAACATATGGCCAACAAGAATAGAAGGATTGAGAAGTAAAATGGTGCATATGTTGCGTTCCATGTCGGATCTCTTCCAATCACACAGAGGATACATCATATGACTAACAGATAGAAAGAATTTCATAGATAAGAAGATGCATAGAAATAGAGTTGCATATGTTGCATTCCAGGTCGGATATTCCGATCACGCAGAGGAAGCAACATATGACTGACAGATAGAAAGCAAGAAAACAATTACAAACCTACTTTATCAGAACCCCCCAGTCGCCCTATCAGTACCTGAAATAAGGAAATATATCCGTACATCGAGAACATGTTAAGCGACTGTTCTAGATACACATGACTTTAATGTATCTTGCAGATTCTCATGTTTATCTCACTGCTCAATCTACCCAAGCATAGTATTGTCAGTCCAAATGAGACTATCCAAGTCTATACTGTCAAGTCCTTTTTTGAATCCTTTGTGCCTACCAGCACATTGAACACAGAGTCTAAACAATTTTGCTTCAGTGCATTACACGAATTTCATATTGCCCTTTAGCACTAAACTTCATATCACTTCCCAAAAATACTTACAAAAGAAAACCATTTTTTTTAAAACACAAAAAAATAATAAGTTAATCTTCGAAACAAACCATTTTTAGAAAGCCTACAAGCACATCGAAACGAGCTTTACTGAATGGTTTGGTAAAAAAAATCTGCCACATTGTTATTAGTGTGAATTTATTCCAAACGAATGAGTTTACGCTCATAACTGTCTCAAATAAAATGAATTTTAATGTCAATGTGCTTGGTTTTGGAATGTGGAACCGGATTTTTAGCAATTTGAATGGCCGCATCATTATCACAAAAAATGGAAGTTTCAAGAAAGTTCAAACCGTAATCCAGTAACTGGTGTTGAATCCATATAACTTGAGAACAGCAGGATGAGGCGGCAACATATTCAGCCTCAGCCGTTGAAGTTGACACCGTTTGTTGTTTCTTGCATTGCAAAGACACCAATCGGTCCCCCAAAAACTGACATCCACCGACGTAGATTTCCTGTCAAGATCACACCCTCCATAATTGCTATTAGCAAAAGCATCTAAATCGAAATCGGAATTCTTAGGATACAAAAGAACCAGTTTAAGGCTACCTTTAAGATACCTAAAAATCCTTTTAACAACAATTAAATGAGAAAGTTTAGGATTAGCCTGATAACGATCGCATTGACAGACGACAAACATGATGTCAGGTCTGCTGGCAGTCAGATACATCAAAGATCCGATCATCGATCGATATTATGTTTAATCTACTGATTCCCCATCTGGATCTGTAGCCAACAGAGGTCTTTCTGCCATTGGAGTCGAAACAATTTTTGAGTCTTTGAAACCAAACTTTTCTAACATGTCTTCCACATATTTTCCTTGATGCAATAAGATTCTGGTCGAATCCTGTCGGACCTATAACCCTAGGAACATTGCTATCTCTCCTAGCGAGCTCATTTCAAATCTTTTCTTCATTACATCCTCGAATTATCTGCATAGCTTTGAGCTGGTCGACCCGAAGATGATCTCGTCTACATATATATGGACGAAAATCAAGTATGTATCCATTTTCCTATTGAATAATGTCTGATCGATCGTTCCCCTTATGTATCCGTGCTCGATCAGATGTTCAGTTAGAGTAGCATACCAAGCTCTAGGAGCCTGATGCAAACCGTATAAAGCCTTGTCCAGCTTGTAAACATGATTAGGAAACTTTGGATTGATAAACCCTGGGGGTTGATCAACATAAATCTCCTCCTTTAATACACCATACAAGAAGGCTGTTTTAACATCCATTTGATAAACTATAAATCCCATGAAGGAAGCATAAGCAAGAAATATACGAATAGCTTCCAAGCAAGCCACAGGAGCAAATACTTTAGTGTAGTCAAGACCCTCTATTTTCCTTAGTCCACAAATGACCAAACGAGCTTTGTTGTGCACAATCACCCCACTATCATCTTGCTTATTTCTAAACACCCAACGTGTATTCAATTTCTCGAACTGATTTAACTCTTCATGTATTGCATCTACCCAACTTGGTTCATTTAGAGCCATGTCCACACTTTTAGGTTCAACTTGGGATATGAAGCACGAATAAAGACACTCATTTACATATCCACTTTGACTTCTAGTCTGAACCCCGCTTTCTAGTGGACCAATAATGTTCCGAATAGGATGATCGCGTTGAACACTTGTTGGAATTTGATCACTGATATCATTTACATTGACTGGAAGATTTGTGATGTTATCAAAACTGCCTGCTGCCGAATTACCTCCCTCAGACTGTTTGTGATCATGAGAAGTAACTGCCATAAATTCTTCTGCGAATGGCTCTGGAAATAGAAATTCCATGTAAGTTTGTGTGGCAGTCACGAAATTGCTTGATGATGCGGATTCACTTGATGGTGTTGAATCCTTCGAGTGAACCTCAGCTTCTTTGGGAGTAATAGAGGTATCTTCAGTGACAGATATAGACTTTTGGACTAGTGAAGAAGAAGATGTGTTGGATGTAGTTGATGGGTTTTGAGCATTCTAACACTTCCTAAGTGTACATGCAACCCTAATAACCTTGGATCTATGTTTGTCTAATAATCATGCAAAGTTGAATTCCAAGGTTATATTCCTATCTACCATACATGGGGAACATTTTTAACTTGAATGAAAGATAGAATAACTTACCTTGTTGTTGATTATGATCCTTGAAACCTTGTGAGCCTAGCACCCCAAGTGTGATGCCTCAAATGCTTCACACAACACCAAATGCAAAGGAGTAAACTTTGAGAGAATCTTACACTTGCAAAATCGGCTCTAGCCCTCTTGTTTCTTAGTATAGCCTATTTTGGTGGAGAATGAGTTTCTTATATAGTGTTGACACATCTAGGGTTACACCATGTAAACCCTAATGTGTCATGACTCTTCATTTCCATGACCCATGGGTTTGTAACTCCCATGGAGCATCCATGGAGCATCCTATGGGTGGAACCCAACTTGATAATCCATGGAGCCTCTTAGCCCACTATATAATATATGGAAGATTTACATAATCTACCCATATATTTAATTAGTTATCTTTTGATCACGTAATTAATTCTAAATTAATTCTTGATCAAACTAATTAAATAATATTATTAATATATTAGAACTTATAATATATTAATAAACCATAAGTGTTATTTCTCTCATTTTAGTTTATCCAATTGCATGGTGCCATGTAACCCAAATGGACCATGTCGGGTCGGGTCAAGTACATACCAGAAATAGTTATGGACTTAGACACCTTATCCAACAGTCTCCCACTTGGATAAGTCTAATAACTATAACTGCAATACTTCAGGAACCGATCGACAATCGTAGCTCTTTCAAGGTCTCTCGGAACTGAGAAGATGATGATACGCCATTTAAGATAAGTGATCATATAATCCTCTGTTCTAGATATCAGCTGGACAAATACATGGAACAATGTCTTACTTATTGTCCAGCAGTTTGTTTCCCGATTTCCGATTTGTTTGACAAAGAACTTAATTGAACACATCAACTTAGTTCTGACCGGGCCCGGTACATAGGTCAAAACAAAATCATCGAGGGGCCCAGATATCAGCTTCTAATCTAAGAAGGAACAGATAAACTTCGACTCATATGTTTGTTCTACCACTCATTGAATTATACACAAAAGCACGTTTTCTAACATCGAGTTACCAATGCGTTAACGTACAATCAATGCATAACCAACTCATAAGTAACAAATCATATCTCTAGGTTTGAAGACTTATATGATATTACCGTCTCACGATCACTCGAGATAAATTCCATGAAGTGATTCCAGTGAGCGTGGGTTGAGTCCAATGCTCAGAACTTATGAGCACTCATGAGTGTTGTAGCCATGTCCAACAACTTAGACCTCTGCAACCAATCATGACAGTCTTGATTCATACCTACTTCCGACATATGACCGACTGTGGAGGTTCGAATAATATGATATACCAAACATAATTATTCTGGAAGTCAAAACATGCAAAAGAAATATAGTAAACGATCGACAAGAGATAGCAACACTTTACTCATAAATAAAACACCTTTTATTCATCATCTAATGTCAATTACACTTTACAAATTTCAAGGTTATCTAACTACTAAATCTAATATCATCCTTCAGCCCTATGCTCCGAGCATGTTGGAGATGCTTAACCCGAGTCAGTCCCTTCGTGAGGGGATCTGCTGGATTCTCATCCGATGATACCCTCTTTGCCACGAGGAGTCATTCTTCTATTCGATGTCTGATGAAATGGTATTTTCTGTCGATGTGTCTGGATCTCCCGTGATCCCTTGGTTCCTTGGCTAAGGCAACTGCACTTTCACTATCACAGAAAATTTCCATTGGCTCTTTAATAGCTGGTACAACTCCAAGGTCTCCAATGAAGTTCCTCAGCCATATCGCCTCCTTTGCTGCCTCGCTAGCTGCTATATACTCTGATTCGCAAGTTGAATCAGCCACTGTCTCTTGATTGGAACTCTTCCAAGAAATTGCTCCTCTATTTAAGGTAAAGACCCAGCCTGACTGAGAGCGGAAATTATCCCTATCAGTCTGAAAGCTAGCATCACTATACCCTACAACTCTCAAGTCTTCACTCCCACCGAGGGTAAGGACCCAGTCCTTAGTACTCCGTAGGTACTTGAGGATATTCTTTACCGCAGTCCAGTGTGCCTTGCCAGGGTTCCCCTGATACCTGCTAACCATGCTCAAAGAAAAGGCTACATCAGGTCGAGTACACGTCATAGCATACATGATCGATCCTACAGCCGAAGCATAAGGTATTCGACTCATTTCTGCTATCTCAGCCTCAGTACTAGGGCTTTGTGTCTTACTCAATCTGGCGTTACTCTGGATGGGTAACTCTCCTTTCTTGGAGTCCTACATGCCGAACCTCTTCAACACCTTATCCAAGTAAGTACTCTGACTAAGTCCAATTAGTCTTTTACTCCGGTCTCTCAAGATCCTTATCCCTAGAATATAGGCAGCTTCTCCTAGGTCCTTCATAGAGAAACACTTCCCAAGCCAGGACTTAACTTCCTGCAGAGTTGGGATGTCATTTCCTATGAGTAGTATGTCATCCACATACAATACCAAAAAGCTAACTATACTCCCACTAGCCTTGACATATACACAAGATTCATCTTCACTCCTAGAAAAGCCAAATTCCTTGACTTTCTCATCAAAGCAAAGATTCCATCTGCAAGGTGCTTGCTTTAACCCATAAATGGATTTCTCAAGCTTACACACTCTATTAGGGTACTCTGTGTTGACAAAACCCTCTGGCTGACTCATGTAAACATCCTCAGCCAACATTCCATTAAGGAAAGCGGTTTTGACATCCATTTGCCATATTTCATAGTCATGAAATGCGGCTATGGCTAACAGAACCCTAATAGACTTAATCTTGGCCACTGGAGAAAAGGTCTCATCATAATCAACTCGCGGAGTTTGTGAGAAACCCTTTGCAACCAGTCGTGCCTTATAAGTGTATACATTACCATCCATGTCGGTCTTCTTCTTGAAGATCCATTTGCACCCTGTAGTCTTACGACCCGGTACATTCTCAACCAAGTTCCAAACTTGATTGTCATACATGGACTGTATCTCGCTGTCCATTGCCTCTTTCCACTTGGCTGACTCAGGGCCTGCCATGGCTTCCGCGTAACTGTTAGGTTCATCCAGACCTATCAGTGTCTCATCACTGATAAGTGTATCACCTTCCGCAGTAATATGGAATCCATAGTAATGCTCAGGTGCATTCCTAACCCTTGTGGAACGCCTCAGAGGTACAGACTTGTCAATTGGCTCAACCGGAGTTTCCTCCTCAAGTTGAGTGCTAGGGTTTGAAGTTCCTTCACCACTTGACTCTTGAATTTCTTCAAGGTCAACTTGCCTCCCACTGTCTCCTTGGCTTATGAACTCTCTCTCTCGAAAGAAAGCCCTCCTAGCTACAAAGACCACATTCTCACTAGGTCTGTAGAAGAGGTAACCAAAGGATTTCTGTGGGTAGCCGATGAAAATACACCTCTCACTTCGAGGTTCGAGCTTATCATGAGTCTCGCGTCTCACGAAAGCCTCGCAACCCCAAATCTTAATGTGGTCTAGTTTGGGTACTTTACCAGTCCACATCTCATGAGGAGTTTTGGCAACTTTCTTTGTGGGAACTAGATTAAGGATATGGGTGGCAGTCTCTAAGGCATACCCCCAAAATGAGATTGGTAGCGAAGCTCGACTCATCATGGAACGAACCATATCCAACAAGGTTCGATTACGCCTCTCAGCTACACCATTCAACTGCGGTGTCCTGGGAGGTGTCAATTGTGAGACAATCCCACATTCCCTAAGATAGTCGAGGAACTCTGAACTAAGATACTCACCACCTCGATCGGATCGAAGCATCTTAATGTTCCTGCCCAATTGATTCTCGACTTCCTGTTTAAATTCTTTAAACCTTTCAAAAGTCTCTGACTTATGCTTGATTAAGTAGACATATCCATATCTACTGTAATCATCAGTAAAAGTCAAATAATAACGATTAGCATCCCTTGTGGCATATTTGAAGGGTCCACACACATCCGTGTGTATAAGATCCAACAAACCTTCACCCCTCTCACAAGAACCTGTGAAGGGTGACTTTGTCATTTTTCCAAGTAAGCATGATTCGCAACTATCATCTGACTTTAGGTCAAATGACTCCAAGACTCCATCCTTTTGGAGTTGGCCTATGCGTTTCTTGCTTATATGTCCAAGACGACAATGCCATAATGATGCTTTATCCAAGTTATTATTATTAACAGAATCAATACACAATACATTATTTCCTAAGTTATCAACCACAGATACAGTTTCATACACGCCATCACAAGGTAATGCTTTAAAAAAAAGAACATTATTAAAGAAAGCATTAATCGAACCAACTTCATTATCAAATGAAAAGGTGAAACCTTGTTTATACAATGCATGAAAGGAAATAATGTTTCTTGCCATTTCTGGCGAATAACAACATTTATTCAAATCTAAACTAAACCCACTACTTAGCGATAAAATATAAACTCCAATCTTGGTGACAGGTAAAGCTTTCCTATTCGCCATGATTAAGTTTATTCTTCCATGCTCCACATTCTCACTTCTTCTTAGTCCCTGCAAATCAGAACAGATATGAATACCACAACCGGTATCAAGGACCCAAGAGTTAGAATGGGGTGAGTTATTAGATAAGATAGTGTAAATACCTGCATGGTTGGGTTTAACTTTCCCATCCTTCACATCTTGCTGGTACTTTGGGCAGTTCCGCTTCCAATATGACTTTTCATGGAAATAGAAGCATTTAGCCTCTTTAGGGTCAGAATAAGGAGTGACGAAACCTTTCTTGGTTCCACTTGAAGAAGAGCCATCAAGGGTCCTAGCCTTGGTACCCTTCGAAGAGCTCTTCCTCTTCTTCCCTCGACTTTTCCCGATTGCCAAAACCGGGGCGGAGTTTGGAGTAGGAGTGTTAACAACTGACTTACCCTTAAGACCTGTTTATGCGGTCTTGAGGAGTCCCTGAAGTTTGCTGAGTGTGACCTCTTCCTTATTCATGTGATATGTCATGCGGAATTGATCATAGCACGATGGTAAGGAGTGCAAAATGATATCTATTGCAAGCTCCTCACGGAAGTTCACATTAAGCTTCAGCAACCGATCCACATACCTTTGCATTTTCTGCATGTGGCTCGTGACGGATTCCCCGTCCTTCATCATGGTTGTTATGATAGAGCATATGATTTCATACCTCTCTTGTCGTGCACTTTGATGGTATCTTTCCATCAGATCTTGGAGCATTTCAAAAGGGTAGAAGTCATCATAGGACTTTTGGAGTTCCGCTGTCATGTTGGCCAACATGATGCATGCCACTTTTGTAGCATCCCTTTCATGTGCCCGGAAGTCAGCGATCTCCTGGGGAGTTGCAGTGGTCTCATCAATCTCCTTCAGCTCCTTGTCAAGGACATATTCTTTGTCCTCGTAGCGGGTAATCATCCTGATGTTTCTGATCCATTCATTGAAGTTGGATCCATCAAAAGTGACTTTCCCACACAAGTTCATAAGGGTAAAGGAGCCATTAGGATTAGAGCCAGAAGCAGCATTGTTTGAAGACATCTGAAAGAAGAGAACAAGATGAGTTTAGATATTAAGAGAGTCCTTAATAAAACACCCAAATGTAATATTAAGGCTAGGATCCAATCACAATATATTATAACTTAGAAGAGGTATGCCGTAATCCAAGCTATAACATATTTGAAAGGTAGGTGAATGACGATTCACCAATTTCCACCATGAAAAACGAAATATAGATATTAGGTTTTTAATTGGTTCTTAGAAATTCCTAGATTCTTTTGAGATTCAATGAATTTTTTTTTCCAAAGGCATGTTTCAATCTCGAGTGTGCCCTCCAAGTTTTGTGACTGGGATACCGAGGATCACAAAACGAGGTGTGAAGTAACCATGCAAATCACTTGGTACCCTCAAGGTTTATCACTCAATCGATGTGCCGGTAAACCATGCACGCTTCACCGATGCTATGGTAAACCTTAAGTCACCCTTTACCTACCTTGTTAAGTCCAAGCTAGTGTGCCGGTTAACCACACACGCTCCACCAACGACTTAAACAAAGTGTAAAGTGTAATTTCATGGATTAGCACCTTATTCACATTTTCCTAAAGTAACTAAGATTGGGAATTTAATAAAAGCATTTAGTTACTTTAAAATATTCATCATACTTTTAATGAGAATTTATAAGTCCTTGTCTTACCCGTTCGGCTAACGACCCTCCACCGATCAAGGAAGCAGTGGGTGAGAGTGGACACCCATTAAGTTGTCATTTTATAGGCAACAACCTTATACCCCCCTTATAGACCGGCTTCGTGAATGAGGCGTACTAGCGGTAAGACGACTTGTTGTTATACATATATATATTAGTAACTTATAATATTATAAAGTATAAGGGTTGAATTTTAACTTTTAAAATTCTAAGGGTTGGAACTAAAGTTTTAATCAAGACTTTACATGTTCCAAAACTTGAGGGCAAGTTTTGTAAACTTCCAAAACTTTTCATTTCTTATAACTTATGAATTAATTGAGTAATAAAAATGAAGACTCTTCATTTTTATAACTCTTGTGTTCTTTTAATGGCTTTAATAAAAGTGAGACTTTTGGTTTTCCATAACTTGAGGACAAGTTATGGACTCCATTAAAACACATTATGATCATGAATTAAACTACCATGAAGGTTACAAACAATTCCTATGATCATCTAATCTTCATAAGTTCAAGAACATGAATATGAACACTTTCAAGAATCAAAAATTACACTTAAAAAAACTTGTAATTTTAATAATTGCCATTGTAAATGGATTAGCATAAACATTACACCATCTAAAACAAGCTTTAAAACATCAAAACAGTTTAGGGTAATGTTTCTAGTCCATTTCCAGCAACAAATGTGCAAACTTTCATACGAAACAGAAAAACGATTTTTTTTTTCAAGCTGTTTGCACAAAAAAAAAAAAAAAACAACAACAAACAAACCTAGGCTCTGATACCACTGATGGGTTTTGAGCATTCTAACACTTCCTAAGTGTACATGCAACCCTAATAACCTTGGATCTATGTTTGTCTAATAATCATGCAAAGTTGAATTCCAAGGTTATATTCCTATCTACCATACATGGGGAACATTTTTAACTTGAATGAAAGATAGAATAACTTACCTTGTTGTTGATTATGATCCTTGAAACCTTGTGAGCCTAGCACCCCAAGTGTGATGCCTCAAATGCTTCACACAACACCAAATGCAAAGGAGTAAACTTTGAGAGAATCTTACACTTGCAAAATCGGCTCTAGCCCTCTTGTTTCTTAGTGTAGCCTATTTTGGTGGAGAATGGGTTTCTTATATAGTGTTGACACATCTAGGGTTACACCATGTAAACCCTAATGTGTCATGACTCTTCATTTCCATGACCCATGGGTTTGTAACTCCCATGGAGCATCCATGGAGCATCCTATGGGTGGAACCCAACTTGATAATCCATGGAGCCTCTTAGCCCACTATATAATATATGGAAGATTTACATAATCTACCCATATATTTAATTAGTTATCTATTGATCACTTAATTAATTCTAAATTAATTCTTGATCAAACTAATTAAATAATATTATTAATATATTAGAACTTATAATATATTAATAAACCATAAGTGTTATTTCTCTCATTTTAGTTTATACAATTGCATGGTGCCATACAACCCAAATGGACCATGCCGGGTCGGGTCAAGTACATACCAGAAATAGTTATGGACTTAGACACCTTATCCAACAGTAGTTGCATTCGTCGTATAGGATTTTGGAACCACTATTGATGGTTTGAACGAACCAATGACAACATCTTCCTTGTCATCTCCATCAGCTGCACGTGAACCTGAGCATGTACCTGAAATATCATCTGAAAGCACATTAAATGATTTAAATAATGAAGTGTAATCAAATAACCAATCTGCTCCAACTCGAGCGGCTGTCGTGTTTTCTTCCAACCAATGCACATCCAATGACTCCACAATCTGTTTAGTGGACTTGTGGTAGACACTATAAGCAGTGCATCTAGTATATCCTACAAAATCAAAATCATCAACTTTTGAGTTAAACTTGGGAGTTGATTCCAGGTGAAGTAGTGTGCATGGACATTTGAATGTCCTAAAGTGAGATGCAGTTGGTTTGTGACCATATAAAATTTCATATGAAGTCTTCATTTGTTGTTTGTTAATTAGAACACAATTATGAACGTAACAAGCTGTGTTTATGGCTTCAGCCCAGAAGAAGACTGGTAACTTAGAGTCACAAAGCATGGTCCTTGCAGCATCAATCAGAGTGCGTTTTCGCCACTCTGCCACACCATTTTGTTGAGGTGACCTAGCAGCACTGTACTCACGTAATATACCCTTTTCAACACAAAAATGATACATTACAACATTCTTGAATTCTGTGCCATTATCACTTCGAATCCCCTTCACCTTCTCGTTAGTTTGATTTTCAATCAGTACTATAAACCTCTTGATAAGTTCGGCAGTTTCACTTTTACTAGACAAAAAGAAAACCCATGTGAATCGAGAGTAATCATCTATTATCACCAAGCAGTAGGAGTTCCTACTGATGCTCAGAACATTCACGGGTCCAAATAAATCCATATGAAGTAGTTAAAGAGTTTTGTTGATTGTGTTGACCAGTTTGGGCTTGTGTAGCTTGCGATGATGTTTTCCTTGAGCACAGGCCACACATTTCCCAAAGGTGATGAAATCCTTTATTGGTAGGCCACGAAAAATATCATTCTTAGCAAGACGATTTAGGTTTTTAGCATTTTCATGACCGAGACGACGATGCCAAAGCATTGCATTGTGTTCTGAAACTTTTGAGAATAGACATGTTACTTGCTCAGGAACATTGTGGTTCATGTCGATAATGTATGCATTTCCTTCACGCGCAGATCTCACCAAAATCCAATCCTTTGGTATGATGATACCAGGTTTCAAGGTTCAGCATTCCTTGTTTATGAAATGAGTTGAAAAACCTTTGTCACAAATCTGAGAGACGCTCAACAAACTGTGTTTCAACTCTAGAGCATATTTAACATTTTCAAAACTGAAAACTCCATTAGTAACCGTACCCTTTTGAGTGATTTTTCCTCCTTCTCCTCCCGTAAAGGAAACATACCCTCCATTAAAATTTTGAATGTCATGTAACTGAGAGATGTCTCCTGTCATGTGCCTGGAACAGCCACTATCAACATACCAAGGTCTGATGATATTCCTCCATAGCTGTTCCTGCACAACGTACAAGATTAGTTAGATTTGGGCACCTAGTCCATAGAGACACTGGGTTGACCATGCCCATCTATACATTTAACTTCTTTCCATACCATATCCTTTGAATCAAATAACGTACTCGAATAATTTAAAGCATGGTGAGATGATTGCGATGCAGGTCCTTTGGGCACCCATCTATAATTAGGTTTGAAAAATTTATTGCTGACATGGATGGAAGCTTTTACATTTAATTTTTAAGATTTTTTGTCATTTATGTTTGACCTTTTGGGTATCCATCTATAGCTAGATGAAGACCATCTATAGCTAGATCAAATTCGGTTTCTTCAAATTATCTCTTGAATTCTTCTTCAAAATCGTTTTGTCTTTATTTTCTTTTATGACCTGCTTTCTGTCCCTGTTTGCATTCCAATCACCATCACTAGAACATGACCTCGAGGAATTTCTTTTAACAGATCTTCCTCGCGAAACCACTACAAGAAAAATGGGCTTTTGTGACTAAGATAGCAGAGACTGATTAATCAGTATTGCATTCCATGTATCTGGGACTGATGAATTAGTCTCAGATACTATCTAGGACTGATTGTAATGTGTGAATCATTAGAGACTGACAAAACTTATTCGAGACTAAAATTCAGTCCCTAATATGTTTGCGTCGGTTTAGGTTTGGTGTGAAACACATTGGGGACTGAATTTTAGTCTCGAATGGTCTAGCGCCGACTTTGACTTTGGAGGGAAAGTTATATGTGGGACTGGATATTAGGATGTGATAGACTTACACCAATTTTGTTTGTGTAAGAAACTTATTAGGGATTGAAGTTCAATCATTGACACCAATTTATCCTACGGACGTGAAACTTTTTAAGAGCTAACCTACATGTTGGAATATTTGAGTTGTAGATCGATAGATTCCAAACAGAAAAACAATATTTAATCAAGTAAAGAACACGAGAATGGATCAATGGTGTCGAATGATAAATAACTCACACCTCAGAAGAGCTCGATGAAGAACTTCGACTGTAGAGGTGTGCTAGGGTTACAATGCAAGTAATTAATGAGAACGATTAATGTAAAAGCTATACATGCATGCATTATTTATATGCTAACCCAAATGTTTATCCATGGTTGGACAGGCCCAAACCGGGTTAAATAAATGGACTTATAACCGAGCCCAAAGACGCAATACCAGACCCAACAATCTCCTCCTTTGCGTCAATTGAGGCAAGAGACTACTTTGGTTGAGTGACCTTGGTTTTCTTTACAACCTTGAACAGTCGAGGGATGATCGCAAGAAGCGTTTGTCGAAACTGAATATACCACCGAAGCATATCAGTGAACAACTTCTTGTCACCTTCACTGTTCAGATTGAACCTATGTATGATCTCCAAAATGTGCTCCAAACATGAAGTGTAAAATAGGTGTTTGTCAATCAAAGCGAACAAACATTTTTGACCTTCTCTTCTCATGAAGATAACAGTCCGAAATTTGGGATGAATCTTTCCCCTAACCATTGTATTCATATCACTTGCCCTCCTCATCGGCTTCATAGTAGTCTTCTTGTGAATAGAAAAAGTGATCTCCTGATCTATCTTCGCGACCTCATGAATATAACAAACGAGCATACGCTTGATGTGATTGATGATGGGCTGATACTCATGTGGATTGGTTAGCAAAATATTATTAAGGAGTATCCAGTCGTGAGGGTTCAAGTTCGGCAGGTCAGCCAGGGAAATCATATGGACCGAGCTGTCAGAGCCTCAGGTCACTTTGAATTTAATGTTGATGAATTTCCCTGCCGAAGTGGGCTTCAACACCTTGACCATTGTGATTTTCTGAGTGCTCCAAGTCGGGTATTGTGGCTGAGCAAACTCCAGATAATACTCGAGCAAATCCTGATCTACCTTCGGGTCTGGAGAAGGAATGCCAGCCGTCGACTCAAAACAGTGAAAAATAAATGCCTTTCGTGTTATTGGCATGTCAAACTGTGAGTCCTTCGAGTTCTCAAGCCCGAACGAAAAAAACAGGTTCAAGCCAATGAGTGCTCGGTGCATCAATGACTTCCCTAAGAAGCGATTCCATAGTCCATTCAGGAAACATGGACTTCTTCTGCTCTAGCATCTCGTTCGCTTTCAACTCCTTCTCAAGAAGTTCCTTCTCTTTTTGAAGTCTATCCCGAATTTCTTGTTCAGTGGGCTTGACTTTCAAACTTTCCTTTTCGAAGAATTCCTTCCTGTATCATCGTCATCATCATTTTCATCCACATCATTATCTCCAATCTTCTTCTTTTTCTTATCCTTCATACTGCCCGAAGCTTCATTAACCTTCGGTTCAGTAGTGACGTTCGGTTTGGGAGGTGGATGAGGTTGACCTTTGCCCTGAGTAGCCTTATCTCCCCCTTGTTTCGGATGGACACCAGTCGCCGGAACACCTTTAATGCGACTCAACACATCCAATGCAGGTCTTAGTTTTTCAGCCAAGTGGCGTCGGATGGAGATGGTCAGAATGAAGTCGTGAGCTTCCAGTAAATGTAAGAGAATGGAATGCACATCTCCAACTGAGCTTTTAATCACCTCTCGCTCAGATTTTAAATCTTCAACCTCTTTAGTGGCATTCTTAAGCTTGAGATTCTGAATCTTAAGCTGTGAGGTTTGCTTGTCCAGTTCATCGATAATTTTATTTTCAACTGCAAGATCGGCTTCAAGTTGACACAACCGATCACCAATAGAAGTATGAAGCTCTTGGTTAGCAGCCTCAATGGCTTTGCAAGCTTCCTCGAGATGTGTCTTTTCGGCTGCCAGTGAACGCGTAAGATGATCAACCGAAGCGTTCACTGTGTCAACATTCTTCTGTGCAGCGGCTTGGAGGGAATCGAGAAAACTCTGTGCCTCTGAAACTAGTTTTTCGACTTTTGCGGCGCTTCCTTGCAATCTTTGGTGAAAGCTTCAACAGCAAGAGACGCTTTCTGGCATGTGGAGGTGGAGACTTCAATGGCTTTGGTAGCATTGGAGATGGAGGCCTCATGATCTTTGACAACTGACGAGAACAGAGCTTGCAGAGCAACCTCTGAATATGCACCAGTAGAAGACGACGAAAGCAATTGATCAAGCTTTTCCGTGACAGCCTTGAGATGCTTTTTGGTAATCGGAGCGTCATCATGTTCATCGCTTTGTACGCGATAAGGACTGAAATAGGTTGAATCAAATTCCATGTCTTCACTGCCAAGAACAGGTTCAGGTGATGTAGGTGGGGTTAAAGAAGTTGAGGTAACAGGTGGAGTAGAACCGAGAGTGGATGCCCCCATATCAGATACGTTGACATGAACTGTTGGTTCGGGTGTAGTAGTGGTTGTGGTAGTTGTAGCTGTAGAGAACAGAGGGGTTGGAATGGGGATGTATGAAGAGGTTGTAGATGTGATAGGTGGAGGACAAGGAGCGATAGTAATATGAATCGAAACTGGAACAGAACGTGGAGGCGAGGTTCGGTTGCTATCGTTAGTGGGTAAGGGAGGAGGCGAATTACCTCTAGATGGACTATCGGTTTTAGTAGCTTCGTCATCAGTGGTCTGAGGATCTGGCTGGCCATCACAAGGAACATACTCAAGATCACTTGTAGAAGGGGAAGGAGACTTCGTTTGTCAAGCTTGCTTTTTGACCTTTCGTTTCTTTGAAGCTGTAGGCACAGCTTGCTCTGCCTTGCGTTTCTTAGGAGTTGAAACTGTGGAGGATTGACCCTCTTTTTCGCCTTTGGGATCAGCCTTCTTCCCTCGTTTTGTTGGGTTGTCCGCAGCATCCAATGAACCCTGCATCTCGGGAGTGAGTTGGCGTGGACCTGAAAGGGTCAACTTCCTGTAATCAGCCATTATTTTACTTTCATTGGAGACACATCGGTACATCGATTCTGGAATTGAACCGATAAATATGAACTTCATTTGGATCAGTCACAATAATTTTGACTGTATGAAAGGTCGCAATTGAAGACCGCAGAGCACCTTCCATTACAGGAATCTGAAAAGACTGTATAGCTCTGTAGTGATCAAAGTCCAGAAACGGCCGCAGGAGATCTCTGAATGTTTCATTGAGGAGTTGAGACTCTGCACCAGTTGGGCCCAAAGAAGTGTTCCATAATCTAGATTAATCCCGTTATAGAGACCATAGAGAATGGTCAGGAACCCTTTGCTTTCCCCATCCGACCCTGCCACACGTTCTGCTAAACCCTTGTAGAGAAGGGTAAGCAAACCATTCCACTGAGGTGGCAAACAAGAATTCTTGAACTTCGTTACCGTCGTTAGAATGTCTGTGTAACCCATATCGTAGAGCATTTGAAATAACTGGGTTGTAGTGATAAAGTCCGGTGAGATGACAGAGGCATCAGCTGCAAGCCCTAGCAGCGAACAAAATCTTGCCTTGGAAACAGATGTCTTTTGATTGAAGATATCAAAGAAGATCTGTTCCTTGCGCTTGTCGTATGAAGCAGTAAAACACACCTGGGATAGAAGAGACATCGGAACGGATTCGACCTGTGTGAGTGCAATCACCAATGGAGAATACTTGAGGCACTCGACAACATGGAGTATGTAGGAATCGTAGAGAAAAGGATCCAGTTCAATGATGAGGTTCTGATTGGGTTTGATCGTGAGCAACGATGATGACACAGTTTGATCTTGGACAGAGGATGATTCTGCCATTGTTACAGTGAGGAAGAAGAAGATGAACAGTGTATAATCGTCGATGAGTTCGTGAGAGAGAGAGAACAGTTGGTAAAGGAGTCCAAGAGGTTCGAGAAAATCTTTTATACCATCTCTAGGAGAGAGAAAAATCCGGTTGTGATGATGACTGGATCTCTGAAACGTCGCCTGAAAAAGTGTGATATGACAGCTTGGTATCCCTAGAAATGCGTCAGCAGGGGTGGGTATAGAAACCGTTTCAAATTCACGCGCCTTCTCGACCTTATCTCCTATTCAAATTTCGAACCGTTTCAACTTCATGCTGAGTCACCCTCATTTGATTTTTATTATAAAAATAAATCAGCGTCACATCCTTTCGCGTTGTGGAAATCAACTGTCGCTTCTCCGTAATTAAGGAGATCACCATATCTGGTAGAACCGAAAGCACAAATCTGAAAATTGCTATTAGATCCACGAACAAGAATTTGGAAAATCATAAAGACCTTCGTGTAAGAGTGTGCCAATGATAAAGAAATAAAGAAAAATATTTGTGGGATTTAAGTGATGTCTATTGAGACATGAAACTGATGATCCCGAGCACGAATCTCTTCCTTCAAAGTCTAGAGAGACTGAGAAGTGTCTGTGTGGTTTCCCGTGAAATACAATCAAATGTTTGTAAAGAAACATCGAAAGGCATCTTTTCAATTATAGGCTTTATAGGGTAGCTTACCTTCAACCGAACATTGATACTTAAAATAAGACCGAAAGTCGGGTGAAGTACTTGTGAAACCGATGTGTTTTGTTGAACAAGTAGGTTTGAAAATATATTTTGTGACACGAAAATAGTAAGAAATCTCAAAAAAAATAAACTGGATCTTATGGGAAGAAACGTCCTGGTTTTAGACAGTTTCATAAAGATCACGCAAAAAGAAAAAGAGATTTCGTGAGGTAACAAGTAATAGCTTGAACATTAGAGCGTTCACCGTCAATGCATTCAAGGTGTTGGATTTTGGGTTTCACTTAGCACGTGGTAAACGAAACTAAGATCATCAACACAGAGATTGTGTAACCATAAACCTCAGTGGTAATTGCTGAGAGTCTCAAGGGTTACTTGTATGAAGCGAAACTGAAATGGAGAAATGTGAGGTGGTTAGGGAACCGAAAGTACCTCTGCTATATTAGAAGGACAAAGCAGAAAACTCTTAACTCACTATGAGAAGAGTTAGGTAGCTCGTGACTTGAGTGATTTAAGCAGCCTGATTTGGAAGAAACGATTGGTGTTTATCGAATCATTAAAGGCTTCACTCAGAGTCGTGGAGGCTTCGGTCTACATACAGCAGCATGCTGCTAGCGACACTTAACTAGTTCAAAGAGAAGAAGATTATACCTGCCCAATCAGCATCGTGTTTCGCATCTGTGAACTTGATATTAGACAATTGATGTTTAGAATAGAAACATTAGATAAAAACAAAAGAAAACATAGAAATATTTTTGAATTTATGGTTTTTCTGAAAAATAATAAAAACAGAAAAGAAAATATTTTTGGATTTTTGGATTTTCTGAAAAAGAATAAAAACAGAAAAGAAATTTTTTTTCGATTTTCTGAAAAAAAAATAATAATAACAGAAAAGAAATTGAATGTAAACACTCGAAAGAATAAGAAAGCTTTACAAGATTATACAACCAAAACCATCCCTTAGAAAAGATGAAGCGAAATAGACCGAGCGTTCGGTTCATTTCGGTTCCCAAAAATTTAAGAGCCGAAATAGACCGAGCGTTCGGTTCAATTCGGTTCCCAAAAATTTAAGAGCCGAAATAGACCGAGCGTTCGGTTCATTTCGGTTCCCAAAAATTTAAGAGCCGAAATAGACCGAGCGTTCGGTTCTTTTCGGTTCCCAAAAATTTAAGAACCGAAATAGACCGAGCGTTCGGTTCAATTCGGTTCCCGAAAATTCAGGAGCCGAAATAGACCGAGCATGCGCTCTATTTCGCTTGTTCAATTTTAGAATGGATAGAAGGAGGTTTCGGTGCTGACTCAGCTTCTATCATTCCTAAGCCTTGGAGTATTTTGTTGAAGCTTGCTTCTGGTAAGGCCTTAGTGAAGATGTCAGCCAGTTGATCTGAGGACCGAACGAAGTGAATTTCAACATTTCCATCTTCAACGTGGTCCTTGATGAAGTGATATCTCAGTGCGATATGCTTTGTCTTGGAGTGTTGCACTGGATTGTGACATATTCATATTGCACTTTCAGAGTCACAATATAGAGGGATTTTCTTCATGCTCAAGCCATAATCTCTAAGTTGGCTTTGTATCCATATGACCTGTGATGTGCAGGATGCTGCAGCAATGTACTCAGCTTCGGCTGTGGAGAGAGATACGCACGTCTGTTTCTTTGACTGCCAGCTGACAAGTTTGCCATCTAGGAACTAGCATCCACCTGTTGTGCTCTTTCGGTCCAATCCACATCCACCAAGATCAGCGTCTGAGAAAGCTTGAATAAAGAAGCCAGATTTTGAAGGATACCAAAGACCGAAAGACGAGGTTCGCTTTAAATACCGGAAGATATTTTTCACTGCAATCATGTGAGGTTCTCTTGGATTAGCTTGAAACCTGGCACAATAACAGACAGAAAACATTATGTCTGGCCTACTAGCCATTAGATACATTAGAGACCCTATCATTTGACGATAAAGAGTCATATCAACAGCCGGTTTCTCTAGAGATGGAGTCAGCTTCATGCCAAATGCCATTGGAACCTTTACTTTGGAATCACCCGTCATGCCGAACTTCGTTAATAGAGTCTTCGTGTATGCTTCCTGATTAATGAAGATGCCCTCTGGACCCTGTCTTATATTCAATCCAAGGAAAAAGTTAATCGGACCCATTGCGCTCATTTCAAATTTAGTCTCCATCAACTTCCTAAATTCAGATGTTAAGCTAGGATTCGTGGAGCCGAAGATGATGTCATCGACATAAATCTGAACTATCATTAAGTGTTCGCCTTCTTTCTTGCGAAAGAAGGTTGGGTCAACCGAACCTTGCTTGAATTTTGACATTTTGAGAAAACGAGTAAGAGTTTCACACCAGGCTCTCGGGGCTTGCTTCAATCCATAGACTGCTTTATCCAGAATGTGGCAGTGATCAGGATACTTCTCGTTCACAAATCTGGGTGGTTGCTCAACATATACTGTTTCTTCTAGTTCTCCATTTAAGAAAGCGCATTTTACGTCCATTTGGAAAACTTCGAAGTTTTTATGTGCAGCATATGCCAAGAAGATTCTCACTGATTCCAACCTTGCCACTGGAGCGAAGGTCTCTTCATAGTCTATTCCTTCTTCCTGGCAATACCCTTTCACCACCAGTCTCGCTTTGTTGCGAATAACATTTCCCTCTTAATCCAATTTATTTCTAAATACCCACTTTAAGCCGACGAAAGATGCATCCTTTGGTGTGGGAATCAGTCTCCAAACACGATTACGTTCAAACTCATGGAGTTCGTCTTGCATAGCTTGCACCCAATCAGAGTGATCAAGAGCAGCATTTACCGTCTTCGGTTCTACTTTAGAGACAAACGAATTAAACATGCCGAATTCTACTTGAGAGAATAAAGCAGTTTGCTTCGCTTTCATTTGTGAGCGTGTGAGAACACCCTCAAATGATTCACCAATAATCTGTGTTTTAGGATGATACTTTGTCCATTTTATGAGATGAGGGAAATTGGGATCATAGGCAGGATCCAGCTCAGCATTGACTTCTTCTTCCATTTCTGACATATCGCCTTCGTCATTTGCATTTCCATTCTCATTCTCCCCCTCAAATGGCGAACCAAAACCTATGTCAGATTCAGTGCTCTCCCCCTCAGATTGATATTCATGGGTTGGGGCCTTTGAAGGATTCTCCCCCTGGAAAGGCATGTCGTGTGGTTTTGGAGTAGACGAACCCTCCCCCTGGATTATTGAGCTTTCTCTTGGAGGGTCATCAGTAGCTGGATGATTACTTGCTACAGTAGGTTGGCTTCATGTCTGCTTCTCGGTTGGTTGGTGGGGTTTGCTTTCCATAACTTTAGCAGTTGCATCGATGATTTTCTTCAAGATATCGATTTTGTTATCTGCTGCTATCGCTTCAGAGTGGATCGCCTATTCTGGTTCATCAAAGAGTAGCATGTACTCATCAAACAGGTTAGCAATAGGAACTGAGACTTGACCAGATTTTGGAAAGATTTCCTCCGTTGGATTTTCGGTTGTTTGTATTTTCTTCACGTAATTGTCGTCAAAAGTAACGTAATAGGTTTCTTCAATCTTCTTTGAGCGTTTATTTAGAACCCTATATGCTTTTGAAGTAAGTGAATAACCGAGAAAAATTCCTTCGTCTGCCTTAACATCAAACTTGTTTCGGTTCTCTTTGGAGTAGAAAATGAAGCATCGTGAACTGAACACGTGGAAAAACTTCACATTTGGCTTTCGACCATTCAAGATTTTATACAGAGTGATGGCGAATCTCTTGTTCAGGAATGATCGGTTCTGAGTGTAGCATGCAGCAGCAATTGCATCCACCCAGAAATATAGAGGAAGTGAGGCGAAGCTCAGCATGGTTCTCCCTGCATCACATAAAGAACGGTTTCGCTTTTCGACGATCCCATTCTGCTGTGGAGTGTAGGGAGCAGAGAAGTTGTGAGTTACTCCCTTTTCAGCCAGAAAATCTTCGAAATCTTTATTCTTGAACTCAAGACCATTGTCGCTTCTTATATTTCGTACCACCTTTCGTAGCTGGACTTCCACTTGTTTGATGAAAACTTTCAGCTTGGGCGTCACTTCTGATTTATGTTTAAGAAATAAAACCCAGGTGAAGCGAGAAAAATCATCTACAATTACGAGTATATACTTACTACCACCGAAGATTTCGATAGCCGAAGGGCCACATAGATCGATGTGCAGTAGTTCCAGAGGATCGATGATCTTTGTACTGATTCGAGAGGGGTGACTTTTACGACTTTGCTTCCCATTTCGCATGTTGCGCACAGATGTTCCTTGTCAAATTTGAGAAGAGGAAGTTCACGCACGTGATCACCAAGCACCAGTTTATTGATATCTTTGAAGTTCAGGTGCGATAGTCTTCGGTGCCACAACCAGCTTTCATCGGAGTTCGCCTTTGACAGCAAACATATTGCAGGCTTTCCTTTTATCAGGTTGAGATTTAGAGGAAACATCTCCCCTTTTCGCTCAGATTTAAACAGAATTTTCTTCGTTTGGTTTTCAATTATTTCAGAGCCCTCATCGTCAAACGAGACTTTCAAACCTGTTCCTTCCACTAGTTGAGAAACGTTGATGAGGCTATGCTGCAATCCTTCCACGTAGGCTACCGTTCGTATAGAGAACTCTCTGTTGGTTATCATGCCATATCCTTTGATCGTGCCGTAAGAGTTGTTTCCGTATTTCACACATCCACCATCCTTAAGGGACCGAAACTCCCTAAGTTCTTCCCTTCTTCCAGTCATGTGATGAGAGCAGCCACTGTCAATATACCATTCTTCGTCAAACTGCTCGTCACTGATAACCTGCAAAATTAAGCAGATTTAGGAACCTAAAGTCTCTTGGGCCCTTGTGAGTCTTTTACAGAATAGGGAATTGCAACCGAAATATCAACCATATATGTTCTTTTTATTAATGTGGTTTCATCTTTTCGTTTTATGGTGTAAACTTTTATTTTATTTTTAACTTGTTTTAACCGGTGTGTGTTATTAGTAGGTTTCTCAGTATAGGTTTTCTTGGAAGATCTAGGGGTAGCTGACTTTTTGGTGTTTTGGATTTCAGTATCTGAGTACAACTTTCCTTTTCCTTTGACATCCTTCACGGAGTTGGGTTTAGGATGAGAGTGAGGAGGATGGGATTTGGGACCGAAACTTGACTTTCGGTTCTGAGCTCTTGTGTTGGGACCGAAACTGGACCTTCGGTTTTTGGCGTAGTAGGAGCTGGGACCAAAACTTGTCTTTTGGTTCTCGTGACCACAAGTATTAGGGCCGAAACGGGTCGTTCGGTTCGCCTGACGGTACGATTGATGTTGATTGCTGGAATGAGACTTGGCCTGTGCTTCCTTTTTGAGAGTAGAAGCTTTTTCAGAGCGAACATAAGAGGGGTTTTGTGAGTGCCAAAACTGCTTTCTCTCATTGAGATTTTTCATGTATCTTTTGTTCCTCTGTCGTTTCTGTTCAGCAATTTGCTCTTGAGTCAAGTGAATGTTGGCCTTAGGCTTCGCTTTCTTCTCATGAGCACTGGTTGTAGTTGATAAATCGCTGGTAGCTTTTAGTGGTTCCTCTGGTATATCTTTTGTACCACTTGTGTTGGGTTTATCGAAGCTTGAGGGCTTGTTGAGGGGTTCGGGTATGTATCGTCCCTTAACTCTCCACGAGGTTTGCTCTGACTGACCAATTGTTTCGTCTGCATTATCGATGGGAGCCGACCAGAAGAAGTTATCACATCCTTCAGCATTATCTTTGTCAACCATTGATGTTAACTCCGCCGTTTGCTTCTTAGTTACACCAGTCACAGCATACACTTGGTTTGGAGTCGTTTGAACCTTCTGATAGACAATAGCTTTTTCTTTAAGCTTCTTTGATTTGTCCTTTGACACCCGAGCGTATTCAACCGAATTTTCAGATATGAGGGGTTTTGTTGGTTCGGGTTCGCTTTTAATGAATTCTGAACAATCGACAACGTCTTCTACAGAGATTTCACTCATCTCACTCTCCTCATCAAATTCAGAAGTGGTTTCTAAATTGATTTTATTTTATGAACTCAATTTAGCGTTGGATGAGTCAAATTTCTGTATAGTCTCGGTCTTTATTTTTAATTTATCATTTTCGTCCAGTAAATTCTTAAGCATACACTTATGTTCTTTAGACTCAATGAAAGATTCAATTTTGTCCAATCTATATTTGTAGGTGATAGAGATTTCATCCGAGGACATTATAGATTCACATTCAGCAATGATTTCGTCCTCCTTAAATTCAAGGAAAGGAAAAATCATTTTATGAATTTGTTTTCCTATCTCACAATCTAAATGTAACTGAGTGATATTAGTATATAGACGTTTAGCAATCAAACAGAAAACATTTCGTTGTTTCAAAATTTTCAAATTGTCTCTTTGCAAATAAATAAGTTCATCCCTATCCCTACTCAACTCTAACTCCTTCTGCTGAATCCATATTCTTCTCTCCTCACTCTCGGAAGACTCCCTGCTGAGTTGGTCAGTTAGGTTAGAAATGGCTAAGCGAGTTTGCATAAGACTACCACTTAAATTGGAAAACTTGGATTTTAAATTATTTAAGTCTTTTTCATAGTTTGTTATTGGTACTTTATGAGATTCTAGGATAGTTTGTACCTTCTTGATCAACTGATCGCAGTCGCTGATCTTTTCACTCATGGGCTTGGCTGCGAAACATCTGTCTTCCATGACCTTCGCTTCCTCATGCTTACTTTCGGTTGTAACTATTAAGCATCTCCCAGCCGACTCAGCAACTCCTTCTCTCGCTACATATGCTCTTCCATGCGAGGGTCTGCGTACCTCTTCATCCTCAGAATCTGTAGACCAAACTTCCACTCCACCGAACTCATCATCAACAACATTTTCCTGCACAATCAAAGCATTCATGGAAACGTTAGCAGTTTTCTTCTTCTTTATCTCCTCCAGCTTTCTCATGTAGTAAGTCTCGTCATCTTCACCCTCCTTCTTCTCAGCCATGTTTCTTAGCATGCAATCCTTGGCAAAGTGGTTGTTGCCATGACAGTAGTTGCAATCGTACCCAGAGTCTCCCACAAGCTTACTCTCCTTCATCTCATCGTCCTTTTGGGTGTTGTTCTTCGGTTCTTCCTTCACCTTTTCAGAACTATAGCTTAGCTGTCAGTTTCGGTTCTTATTGACTGGGAATTTTCTGAAAGCAAACTTCTTTGGGTTTGTGACCATGATAGCATATTCTTCGTTGGATAGATCACACTCAGACAAATCAGATTCCTCCTCCTCATTTGCTACATTCGTGCTTTTAGAAACGAGGGCCAGTGAACCCACACCCGAAACTACTTTTGCTTCCTTCGTCACCACGCTTTCATGAGATTTCAGAATACCCATCAGTTTCGCCAGTGAATATGATTTAAATTGCTCATGAGCCTTCACAGTCGAAACTACCACCATCCATTCGGGCCTTAATCCATTCATGAAGGTAACCTTTTGTTCAATCACCTTCCTTTCAATGCCATGCTTCATCATCTTACTGAGCAGATGATTGAATCGCTCGAATATCTGAACAAGCTTCTCTGCAGGTTTCTATTCAAAAGCACCAAACTCAGAGAGCAAAAGGGTTTGGATCGAGTGCTCTAGATCTTCATCTGTTGAATATAATTCTTTCAACCTATCCCATATTTCTTTAGCTGTTGTGCATGAACTCACCAGACGAAAGGTATCGGATTATAATGCGAATCGGGTCATCCTCATGGCTTTGACGTTACATAACACCTTGTCTTTTTCATCTTGAGGCATCTTATCTTGGTCCGCCAGAAGTTGGTTATACTCTTTTTGAGTCTTGACTGTTCGATTTGTTCCAGAGTGAACAAACGGACCCAATGTTATTGCTTCCTAGATCAAGTAGCCATTGTCTTCAGATCCAACTACATAATCTTTGAAGTGATGCGCCCATACTTCATAATCTTGAGTGTAGAGAATGGGAATCCTTGTAGTTGATCCTATGTTGTTGGAGATGTTGATTGGATTGCTTTGAGACTCATCGTGAGACATGATGAACGGGTTCTGTTAGAATCAGACTTGTAACGTTGAAATTAGGGTTTTATCAAACACTAGAGATACCGTCGACAGGTGGAAGACAGCGTCTTTATATTGATAAAAGCGGAAACCCTAAAGGATTCTTCAAATAGAAGAGATGCGTATGTATTACACAGTCTCCTGCTCTGATACCAATTGTCAGAATATTTGAGTTGTAGATCGATAGATTCCAAACAGAAAAACAATATTTAATCAAGTAAAGAACACGAGAATGGATCAATGGTGTCGAATGATTAATAACTCACACCTCAGAAGAGCTCGATGAAGAACTTCGACTGTAGAGGTGTGCTAGGGTTACAATGCAAGTAATTAATGAGAACTATTAATGTAACCGCTATACATGCATGCAATATTTATATGCTAACCCTAATGTTTATCCACGGTTGGACAGGCCCAAACCAGGTTAACTAAATGGACTTATAACCGAGCCCAAACACGCAATACCAGACCCAACACTACAATTTCTCAACTTGCAGATTAATGACAGGAACATATAATAACTCACCAAATTCTTTAGTGTACATTCTCATCTTAAAATACATATTAAATACGTACATAAATATTAAAAATTTGAACCCAATGAGTAAGAAAATTTGATGTACTTAATATTAAAAATTTGCAATCCTGATTGTCCCAACTTATGAATATTCATATAATCATATCTTACACATTCAATCCAACCAACATCTAAAAGCATTAAAATGGCGTCTATATAAATATATTTGCTGGTGGCGTTTTTTGTATAACATCAAATTATCCTTTTTGGAATAAAAAGGAAATATATGTAATATTAAAACTATTTGGAATAAATTAATCAAATATTTAATGGTGATAACATATTAAAGAGCATTTGAAAGAACAAAAGTTCAAGAAAAGAAAAAGTTTTCAAAGTGGCGTTTTTTTTAAGCTGTCCCATATCGATGCAAGTAATAAAGGAGGGGCTGGGTCTCTACTTAGAAGTATGTATGATCCATTCCGGTTTAAAGTTATTGGGTTTTGCAAAATCGGTTTAGTCCATATGCAATTTTTATGATCAACTGGTTTTATGATATGAGTTTGTACTAGTTGTACTTAGTTAGGCTAAGTCTGATTATATATATATATATATATATATATATATATATATATATATATATATATATGTATGTATGATATCTTATTAAACATATTGGAGACTGAATGAGATACTATAAATGAGTGATTATTAGTCCCTAAAAAATAATATACGGGTCTAATATGACATGAAATCGAGGATTTGAAGAAAATATATTAGAGACTGAATGAGATATTATCGAACACTGATTTTCTGTCTTTGATACTTTGATGTATTAAAGACTGATTTTCAGTCCCATATACATTAAAAATCGACTATCTAGGACTAGCTGGGGACTAGCTAAATCAGTCCCTGATTTTCATCAGAGACTGATTATTTATCATCAAAGAATGATTATGTCAGTCTCTGATACCCTTTTTTCTTGTAGTGATACGTTCTGCCTACCTTGTGTATAATAAAGAGTATAAGCACGATTCGGATAGTTTCTGGCAATGTGTCCAGGGGTTCCACAGTGGAAACATGTTTTCTTCTTCATATAGAAAGGATTATTACTTGTCCCTAGTTGCGATACCAGATTATACCCACAAGTACACCTACAGTTGACAGTCTGTTTGACTTGTCTTGGTGGACTGCGTTTACTAACGGCAGGCCCATTGAAATTTGAATTAATAACCACATCATCACACACATTGGAAATAAAAGAAACATCAGGTTTCAAAAAGACATTGTCTAAATAATCAACAGAGTCAACGAAAATAGCAGTATCAGTTTTCAAAATATCAGTATTAGAAGCAATGTCATTTTTTAAAATATAAGCATTCTTTCCATCTTCCTTCCTGTCTTGCACTAGGGATTCATCTGCATTTCAGGTAGAAACGTTACTATCGTTCACCTTATCCTTATCCATTGTCTCAACAATAGTTGGTTTGCCATATTGCATGTGTGCTTCCCTTGTTATTTCTTCCACGGTCATTGGAGAGAAGGTGTAATTATCATTAAATGGGTGAGGAACACTATCATAACCAAGACTTACATTTTTTTACCTTGCCATCTAAGTTGTTTCTCAATCATCGTCTCAACCTTCTTACTTGACACATCAAATTTTTTAAAATTAAAATCTGCATTTTCAAACTTATTTTTTAATGTGTCAAGCTCGGTAGTTAGACTGGCAATCTCTACTTGAGCATAATTATATTCTTCACATGTATTACTATATTCTTCCTTAATCCTTTTCAGGTCTTTGGTTTGGGCCTCTAATTTTCTTTTAATGGATTTTGGGCCTTTCTGAGAGTGTATCCTTCATATTAAAGGTCATCAATCTCCCTAATTAATAAATCAAGTTGATCACGATAAAGTTTAATTAAATCACTACAGGCTTGAGAGCAGGGAGTTTCACTAACCTCTTTTGTGGCAGGTGTAGTAGAGACCATGAAGGCAAATTGCAGTTCCATCATCTCTTCTTCAGCTTCTTCCACCTATGAATTTTCACTGATTTGAGCCAAGTTTGCTGCTTCGTGTCCTGTGAAATTCAGTGCCTGCATTTGATCCTCCTAGTTGAAGATTTGTGCCACCATTGCCAATTTAGTGGTTTCATTTTTGGCTGCAGCTGCTCTGTTGTTCCCTGCAGGCACCAGTGTACTATCGGAATTGTTCCTAGTATCTGGCTTGGTGCATTCACGTGCAAAGTGACCTGGTTCATGACAATTGAAACACCGAAGCTTGCTCTTGTTGAACCCTACCTTCTTCTCCGCATTCATTCCCCAATTGTTCTTTCTTGTACGCTGAGTAAATTTCTTTGCCCTGAACACAGCCATAGCTATTTGCCACGTGATGTCCATCTCCTCCACATCCTCAGGATGAATCTGATCCAGTTCTCCAACCATTATTGGAGGGGCAAAATCTCCTGCCAGAAGAGAATTGCAACAAATCATAAACCCAGCCATTAGGGCTAAATTCTCTTCAGCTTCTTTATGAATTGATGAAGTTTGACCTGTGGCTGTGACTTTAGAATTTGAGCCAGAAGAACTTGAGGGTGCCAGATATTGAAAAGGCACAACAGGATGAGCAATATATGTTTCTTAAATTGAGAAAGCATTATTTGATGAGATTCCTAGATTTGCATTAGTGTAGGAAGTCACATGGTTGATTTCACGTTGTTTATCATCCATGTCACATGCCTTGATAATGACCATAACTTCAGCAAGGGTAAGCTTACTCAGATCTCTAGTCTTCTTGATCACTGCCACATTCATGTCCAAACTTCGTGGGAGAGAATTCAGTAGCTTCTTGTTAATCTCAGAGCGAGGTAGATTAATTCCAGCGATGCTCATCTCAGTAGTGAGGGTAATAAACCTTTGCAGTTGAACTTCCAGAGACTCTCCTAGAACGTGATTAAACAAGTTGAACTTCTATCGAAGCAAATCATGTCTGCTCTGTCTCATGTCCTCATTTCCCTCATAAACCTCGATCAAAGCTTCCCATTAATCTTTTGCAGATGTGTATTCTCTAAAGCCAAGAGCAATTTCAGGAGATAGAGCCATAGTAATAGTAGCAAGAGCTCTGTCATGTTCTTCATGTTTTCAAAGTCCTCATCTGTGTAGTCCTCTATCTTCTTATCCATCACAGTTTTAGATTTTCATCCATAGTCGTAATCATGATTGGACCTCTGAGGATGCTCCTCCATATCTTGGGATCCTTCATTTTAATATATTTCTCAATTCTGAATTTCCATTCTGGAAATCCATCAGCAGACAAAAGTCGAGGAATACGAGTGGTAGTCCCAATAATGGAGTCCAACTCTTGATGCATTGAACTGTTGTATTGAGAATCAATTTCAATTAATAAAAATGAAAGTATCCAAAAGTCAAGGGCAGATCGAACATAATGAAAGTCAACTGAGTTATTGACCGAACACCTTAATATGGTTGACTGAACACGTTAAAGAATTCGGTCCAGAAATTCAACTGAAAACCAAACAGAACTCGGTCTAAACTTTGACCAAAAATCCTGGACTTTGACCAAACCACTCACCGAACACCCTTAAAGATGATGAAACCGAACACATTGATTTGTTATACCAAAATTCCTTAAGTTTCGTGATCTAAATGATAAGGTTCCAGGATAATTCCGATAATTTAGATGAAGATTACGAAGAACATGATGAACTTCCAGAATTTCAAGAACAGTTAACCGATGATCGGACAAAACTTGATTAATTTCAATAGAAACTAGTCAATCTCCAATTAAGAAAAGAGTTCTCAAAACTGCTAAAAAAGGGTTTCCAAGGTTCTTGAATCGATTGATATTTGCACGAGGCTCTGATATCAATTGTAAGTCCCAAAACAATAGATCTCACACAATATCAATCAATCTATTTAGTGAATGCGGAATGTAAACCAAATAGTGATTCAAGAACACTCAAAATAACTTAATGCACACGATTGTATTATAAGAAATCGTCTGGTACATCAGGAAAACCTTCACAGCCGAATACACCAACAGGAATAAAAATGAACGAACAACCTAAAACAATATTCGATTAAGCTTAAATATGAACCAAGCAAATAGCCCATTAACACCCAAGCCCATTCATGACCGAAATCATTAGATTAATTCGGTCCAGCTAACCGAGAATAGATTAAACCCTTAAAACAAAATAACATTTTAAGCCCAAGAACAAAAGCCTTATGAGCCCAGCATAAACCATAAAAGTATAACCCAACAGTCTTTACCTGGAATGTCATGGGCTCCCCCATGGTCTAATATCCACTTGCCTCGGGCTCCCCCCGGGGTCTTCCATGCAAGTATCACAGGGACTAGCATACAACATAACACGTAATGGGTCGGCATTGGTGCCTTCGACCCATGGATATAGTGAGAAGACTCACCTCACACTGCTGAAACATACAGGAACACTCTTGGCTGCTAGCTGACAACTCCATGAACTAGCAATAACAAAACAACATCCAATTAACAATTGGATTCGAATCCTTACCTACAACTCCACCCCTAGGGTAAAAAGACCATTTTACCCCTAACCTGGCCTTGTCCAAAACTAAGACCCAGACTTACAATCCGAAATTCCCAAAGGCCAATTGATCAACTAATGGCCCAATTTTCCATATTGGGCCCAAACCCCTTACATGGGCCTTCCTTAAGGCCCAATCATTATCTCTAGTCCAACACTTGTATTCTGATGGCCCATTAATAACTCAAACCCTCGAGCCCAATACCAAAGGATCCATAAAGGCCCACCAATGGCCCAATTTTCCAAATTGGGCCCAATCCCATATACGTATTATCTTAGGCCCATATTTTCCTTAGATAGAATTCTAATTACCTCAAGCATCCTTGGGACAAATATGGTCAAAGACATAAGCCAAAAGGAGAAGATCCATAATCCATATTGACCCAACTCGCCGAGTTCTACATCAACTCAGAAACGGGGAAAACCAAAACAACTCACCGAGTTGACTAACCAACTTGCCGATTTCGCTCGAGACCTAATTGCTTAATACATTAAGCTGCCTTCATCGAATCCAAGAGCTCCAAAGCTCAAATCTCGACCAAAATGAGATCATAGAAGGGTAAAGTTTCAAACTTTACCCCTAAGAACCACCAAAATGGTTTCAAACCCAATCCCTAAACTTAAAAGAGTGAGGGCTTAACCATTAAGCACTCAATCTCTAAAGACAAAGCCCCAAATTGCTGATCTAACACCCTAGAGCTGGAAAACCATGTAAAGTTGCCAACTTTACATTCATGCATGCCTAGGAGAAGCTCAAAAGCTCATGAAGGGCTTAATAAGGGACTTAATGCACACAAGAAGTCCTTAAATCCATAAATTTGGCACCTTTACACCAAAAGAATCCATGACAACCCCAGATCTAAAAGAATAATGCTTTGGGACGTTATAATCCAAACATTCATCCAACCCATGGCTAAAGCATAACAAATTAACCCAAAACAGATATCTAAGGATCTAATCATCAAGATAAGAACTTGATACCTTAAACTCCTTGCAAAATGAGTAGATATTCTGGATCCAAGACGTCCTTCTCTAAGCTTACAACTCCAAGATCTTCTAAGTCCTTCATAACGCACAAAATGACCACAAAACTTCATCCAAGGCTCAAATGTTTTACAATGGAGGCTACAACACAATTTAGGGTTTAGCCAACAATGGAGCCTGCTAAGGAAGTCATCCCAAGGAGCTTAAGGCCTTTAAATAGGGTGCAACACCCTAAAAATTAGGTTTTCCTTCCCAACCACCAACTCGCCGAGTTGAGGCACCTCAGCTCATCGAGTTGGCTCATTTAATATCGCGAATCTTCCTTCCAAAATACACCGAGTTGGCTCCTCCAACTCACCGAGTTCAACTCAAATAAGGCTAATTCTCAACAAGTTCTCTTCAAGATTTCGGTTGTTACAACATTCAGGTGGATAACCGCCTGAATTATATTGAGTGGTCGGTGGCGGTTCTTGATTGGAAGATGAAAACCATGAGCAACAAAGTTGTGGAATTGGTAAAGGTGTAATGGCAGCACCGCAAGGGTTCATAGTGGACTTGGGAGCTAGAGGATAAGATGAGGGAGCATTATCCGAAGTTATTCGGTGCAGCGGACGTCGAGGACGATGTCTGATTCAACTTGGGGAGAATTGTAACGCTTGGAAATTTGGTAAGTTTCATATGATATTCCTAATCGAAAAGTTTTCAAAATGGTCCATAAGGCTAGAACACAGGGCATATAGGGTGGTACGCTTAGCGTACTAGCCAGATGCTTGAATCGCGCCTTCGGACACGTATGCGGGGCGTATGTGCGTTTAATGAAAACCCTTATTTTAGCGTGTTGTATATAATCCATGTGATAGCCTCTTTTAGACATGTTTACTCAGCCTCCTTACCCTTCAAAACCCTAATTCGTCCATTTGCTTTGTGAGGTGCTCTTGAGCCTTGGTTTTGATCTTTGGTGAGTTTTGTGCTCTTTGAATTGATAGAAGAAGAAATTGGAAGACGCATTCCTTGGAGGGGAGCTTAGATATCCAGATTTAGCTCTATCTTTTGATGACTTCTGAGGTATAAAGTCCATACCTTGTCTACTTTTTCCTTTGTTATACTCTTTAGCTTGTCATGGTCCTTTTTAGTCCTTTTTGGTTGGTCTTGATGAGTTAAGGCCGTTTTAGAAGCCTAACCTTGTGGATCTGGATATTTTAAGGGTTCCTTTGCCATAAAAATGTAAACTTTATGGTATTGGCGGTCTCATGCCTTCATTAAGTCACTTGCTAACTATTTTGAGATCTAAGAGACTCATTAAGCCATTCATACATGTAAAGTTAGCAACTTTACGTGATAAACCACTTTAAGGATGACAGATCTAAGTGTTGGAGTGAAGTCTTAACCGTTTAAGATCTGAATGAGAAAGTTGGCCAAACATGTGGAGTATGCTGGGCATACAAGCTGGTACGCCATACGTATAAGCTGGTATGACGCGTGTACAAGCGCTAAAGCAAGTATGCTTAGTGTACAAGTTAAGTACGCCCCCCGTATTCAGCAGTGGGATTCAGAAGTTTGGCTTTTCGGTATTGGGCCCATTTTGGACCTTAGGAGTCAATGGATTTATATTGGGCCATCATAATATTTTTTTGGGCTCAGAATATTTTTAGACCTTGGTTTAAGGCCGATGAAGGGGATTGGGCCCAATTTGGGAAATTGGGCCATAGTGGGCCTTGGCTGATTATTTTAGAATTTGGGCCTTTGGACAATTTGGATTGGGCTTGGGCCTTGGGTCAAATATAAAGAAGGGTAAAAAGGCCTTTTACCCTAGTTTGGACTCTTAGGGTGAGTCGGGATCCAATTATTAATTGGATGATGTTTTGTGATTATAGCGTAGGGATTTTTAGAGGGCCAGCAACCAGAGATTTCTCCGTGAGATTCAGCAGAGCTAAGTGAGTTTCCTCACCATTTTTAACGGGTCAAAGGCACCAATGTCGTCCCATGATTTTGTTATGTTAGAATGATAGATGTATGTGTGACTCTTGCATGTGTTATGTAATCGTATGCTTACCGGGTGGGACCCGATGACCATTTTGTATGCTATGTATCTTTGTGATTATTGCATGTGTTATGTGTTTATATGTTATATATTTAAATGTATATCGAGCGGGGCCCGGTGACTGACATATTTGTATACCGAGCGGGCGCCGATGATGGGCGGGGCCTATTATGTGTTTATTTATGTATGTATGGTATGTGGTATTTTTGGGAACTCACTAAGCTTTGTGGTTATGATTTTTTTTATGTTTCAGTTACTTCTGGTTCCAAAGGGAAGAGTTCGGGATGATTGTAGGGCACACACCACACGATTCCGCATTTTGGTGATTTACTATAATGATTGATGATGTATTGATACAATTTGTTACCTTGGTTTTATTACAATGATATGGTTTACTATTTTATTAATCTAAAATTGAAAATTTTGCGGGTCTTATTTTTGGGACGTTATACTTATGTTGTATTTTCGTCCCAATATTTGGACTTTTGAGACTTGGGTTGTTCTTAATCATTTTGAGTGTCATTTCTGATCATTTTGATCTTATAAAGACATAAAATTGGGGGCTTGTACACCCCCACTCATCCATGCATGAGATCTTGGACAATAAATGTACTTTGGACTTAGGGTTTGCCATGCAAAGGCATCAAGTTGATGACTTTATCATTTAAGACGTTTCCGTGAGCAAGATCTGTGTTTTGGACGTTTATACTTAAGCTATTAAGATCTTAACATGAAAATTGGCCATCAGGGGAGTATGTTTGGCGTACATATATGTACGCTCGGCGTACATATGTGTACGCTCGGCGTAATGCATTCAGTCCCTATTTTCCTCACTAATAAGGGTTGCACGATGGGCGTAATAAGGTGGTACGCTTAGTGTACTCACCAAAAACCTTTTGGACCATTTCTTAGGCCTTTTGGGAGATTGTTGGGCCTTACGTATTTTAGGCTTGGGTCATGGCTTGTTGGACCTAAGGTAGGAAGGGTAAAAAGGTCTTTTACCCTTTGTAGGAGGGATTATGATTTTGACTTTTAGTTGAGGTTATTACCCTGATTATTTTTTAGGGTTATTTTGCATGTGTTTAATTGGTGTGAGGTCGGTCAACAAGTTATGGGAAGTACCGAGGTGGTACTCAAGACTACTGAGTTGATATAGTAGGTTCAGAGTAGACGCCAGACAGATCAGAGTCGGTAAAAAAGTTATGCCGACAAGCGTCGATTAGATCTAGATTTCCAGGTTGGGGACATGGTTATCCTGAAGGTGTCACCTTGGAAAGGTGTCATCTGATTCAGGAAGAGCGGAAAATTGAGCCCCAGGTATATCGGTGCTTTCAAGGTTTTGGTCCGTGTGGGCTGGGTTGCCTATCATTTGGATCTTCCCGAGGAGCTCAGTCATATCCATAGCACATTCCATGTCTCTAAGTTGCAGAAATGTATAATGGATGATTCCGCGATGGTTCCATTGAAGGATATTCAGGTGGATCATCGCCTGAATTAAATTGAGAGACCGGTAGAGATTCTTTACTGGAAGAAAAAAACGTTAAGGAACATGGTTTTTGGGTTGGTGAAAGTCCAGTGGAATCATCGCAAGGGTTCACAATGGACATGGGAGTCGGAGGACGATATGAAGGAGCACTACCTAGAGTTATTTGAGGTAGCAGACTTCTAGGAAGAAGTCTAACTCAAGTGGGGGATAATTGTAACATTCCTGTTTTGGTAAGTTTCTCTTTTAACCCTTAATGCCAATTTGTTAACTTTTTGTTCCATGGCTAGTACACGGGGCGTACTCTATCAGTACTCTTAGCGAACTAGCCCATTTGATGATCGCGAGTTTCACCCACGTACGCAGGACGTACGTAGAGTACGCACGACGTATGTAGTGCAGGGGAAAACCTAATTTTTAGGGTTTGCACCCTATTTAAATGACTTAAACCCCTTCTTGGACCTTTGTTGACCAGCCTCCATCTCCCGTTACCCTGATATCCAAACCTTAGAAGCATTTGGTGAGTTTTTGAGCTCGAGAGTGATTTGTTGGGGTTTTATGGGGAAGAAGAAGAAGATCAACACTTGGAGGTGTAGCTTGGGCTTGTAGATCCATGATCACCTTCTCCTTTTCAAGCTTTTTGAGGTAAAAAGCTCACACATTGATGATCATCTGTGATAGATCCGTTTTATGGAGTCTTGTGTGCATTTTGAAGTCTTTTATGTTAAAGTTGAGCTTTTGACCTACTCCATAGGGCATGGATGTTAGATCTTAGCTCCAATGAGGCCCATAATTCATAAAATTGTTAAGTTTATGGATGTTTTTGGTTCATGCAAGTATTAAGACCTTTATTAAACTCTTTTTGAGCTTTGAGTCCCATTAAGCCATGCATGAGTGTAAAGTTGCCAACATTACATGATAAGTCACCCTTTAGGACCAGATCTGAGAATTTGGCTTGAGGTCTCAACCAATTAAGTGCTTAATGGAGTAGATTGGCAATTTGGGGAGTACGTTGCACGCACTCTCCCCAGATGCAGTACGTTAAGTGTACGAGCTAAGTACGCCTCGCGTACTCAGTAGATGGGATTTTGGTCTTGGCGTTCTTGATATTGGACCATGTTTTGGACTTTGTAAGTTTGGCCCTTGTTGGGCCATTAGACTTATGTTTTGTCCTTGGGGCTAGTATGTTGGGCTTCCTTGGATTTAGGCCCATGATGGGTTTTGGGCCCAATTTGAAATATCGGGCCATAAATTGAGCTTTGGGTTGCCATATAGGATTTGGGCCATGTGAGTACTTGAGTTGGGCCTTGGCTTTGGGAAAAGTTAGATAAAGGGTAAAATGGTATTTTACCCTAGTTATGGGCTAAGTAATTTTGATTCATGTTTACGGGTCGAAATCCAATTAATAGTTGGATATTATTTGATGTTGATAGTGCGGGGACTTTCCGGACCAGTAGAAAAAGATTCATTTGATTGATTCGGTAGCTAGAGGTGAGTTTCCTCACTGTGTTTAGCTGGTCGAAGGAACAATGCCAGCCCATGGTTTGTTATGTTAGGATGCAAGATGTATGCGTGAGTCTTGTATGTGTTATGTGCATGTATGGTTACTGGGCAGGGCCCGATGACCATGCGGTATGCTATTTATCTTTGTGATTATTGCATGTGTTATGTGTCTATCTGTTACATGATTATGTGTATACCAGGCGGGGCCCGATGACTGGAAGATTTGTATACCTAGCGGGGCCCATTATGTGTTTATTATGTATGGTATGTGGTATTTTGGGGAACTCACTAAGCTTTGTGCTTACGGTTTTCAGTTTATGTTTCAGGTACTTCTAGTTCGAACAGGAACAGCCCGGGATGATTGTAGTGCACACACCACCTCATTCCGCATTTTATGATTACTTTGATGTTTTATGATGTATTTGATATATTTTGTTCCACCATAGTTTTATGATGATGTTTTGGATTACAGTTTTATTATTTTTTAAAATGAAAATTTTTGGCCTTAATTTTGGGACGTTAAACAAACGGTTCCTCCTTTTTCGTTAACTTGGTCAATGGACCTGCAATCTTGGAGAAATCTTTAATAAATATCTAATAATAGCCCGCCAAACCCCAACAAACTACGAATGTCGGTAGGAGTCTTCGGCTTCGGCCACTCCCTACATTCCACTATCATGGTTGGGTCCGAGAATACACCATTTTCTCTAACAATATGTCCAAGAAACAGGATCTCCCTCAACCAAATTTCGCATTTAGAGAACCTTGCATAAAGTTACTCCTTGTGTAGCATCTCTAAAACCTCTAATAAATTCCTCTAATGCTCTTTGGCACTCCGAGAACACACTAGTATATCATCAATGAATATTATAATCGACTTGTCTAAGAATGGACGACAAACCCGATTCATCAGGTCCATGAAAACAGTAGGTGCTTTTTTCAAACCAAACGGCGTCACCAGAAACTCATAATGTTTGTATCGTGTACTGAAAGAGGTTTTGAGAACATCCCACTCACAAACCTTCACCTGATGGTACCCTGAACGTAAATCTATCTTCGAAAATTGACTAGCTCACTGCAACTGATCAAAGAGATCATCGATCCTCGGGAATAGGTACTTATTCTTCACAGTCACCTTATTCAATTCCTTTGTATTCAATACACATTCGAATAGAGCCATACTTTTTCTTAACAAAGAGGACCGGTGCTCCTTAAGGCGAGGAACTTAGTCTAATCCTGCTCTAATAAATCCTTCAGCTCAGACCATATATCCTTCATTTCTAATGGAGCTAATAGATATGGCGCCTTGGTTATTGTAGCTACACCGAGAACAAGATTGATCTGGAACTCCCTAACCAACACCATGTCGGCAAGATCCACTATCTTTCTTATGCTCTCGATCGCATGAGACAAGAAGAAATCACATCCCCTCGATAGGCACTTGCATGCCTTCATCATAGAAATAATCGGTATAGAACCCATAGATTTTGCCCTCAATCAATAATATTTCCTCCCTTGGGAAGCTTGATATGAACACACTTCTCAAAACAAAGGATCTCCCAACCAATCCATCCCAAGGAAAACATCGAAAGATTTGATACCAATCAGAATCATAGACAGAGGAAAGGTGTGACCAGAGGTTATGATCGAACACCCATCGAATTTATCCCGGGCTAGAAGAGAATTCCCGACACCTACCCCAATTTCCAACATAGGACTCAACTGACTATGAGGTAACACAAACTGGGCACAAAATATGATAACATTGAAAGGTTTACCATACCTACCTCCATTCCACCTATGAGTACCGTCCACCAGGTCCTCGGGTATCCTTGTGGTTCCTCCAGTCCTAAACATTTATCATGTGTTTATGATAGTATAGGCCCAATACTAATGTTCATATATATATATATATATATATATATATATATATATATATATATATATATATATATATATATATATATATATATATGTGTGTGTGTGTGTGTGTGTGTGTGTGTGTGTGTTTGCTTCTATCATTACCATGAAGTATTTTTTCTCCTCGGTTTAGGTTAGAGGCTTGTACACCTATTTTGTTTTTCAACTCTCATACCCTGTTAGAACCCTTAGACTATATAAAGGTTCTTTTTTTACTCCGACATCGACCAACGACAATCCAACAACTTGCAATACTTGTTGAATCTGTGCATTCTAGGCATCACCCTAAGATAATCCTCCATTTCCCTGATATGCGCAACACCAGTAGAACTACGAATGTTTGGGGATAATAGAGCTTGTGGGTCACAAACTTGATACATTACCAATGCAACCCGCCTCAATCGTTTTTGGTAATTTAGACCACTTCTTGTTGCTCCTTTATTGTCGTTCCTTAAGGATGGAACCATTTCCTTAAATGTTGAGCAATGTTAACGATTATACGATTCTTGAGAAAGAAGAGAGGACGTTTTGATATCAAAAAGAGTAAGAATCCTAAGTCATATAACAAATAACATAGAACTCTCAACACCCCCCCCCCCCGGCAAGAGTCTAAAACATATAATTAAGCCACTCTACACTTTGAGTCTGAACACCGGCCTTTGTATTCAGTTCACTCATAGCATGGATTTGATACCAACTTGTAACACCATAATTTTTCTCCTCGTTTTTTTTATTTTAAAAAACATTATTTAACAAATTTAAGCAACAAAAGTCTTAATTATTGAAAATAAAACATCACCGATATTACTTTAAAAAAATCAAAAATTGAAGTTGCAAACTGGTACCAAAACCAAGTATAAATGAAACATCACGATAGGTCTAAAAATTGTATCATATCTAAGTAACATAATAAGAACTACCGAAAATTCCCAACCTCACCAAGCCATCAATATCAAGCTACATGTACCATTATAAGGCCACAACAACAACCAAAGAAACAAGTTTCAACATCAGCACAATGAGTCAATCTCAAGCACATGGATAGGAAAATAAACATACTTCATACCAGATGTTTAGCAATACAATCAAATCATATCAATCAACATTATTTTCTTGTTATTATTAATATATGTTGCATATAGTATTTTGGAGATTCTTTTCATTGTAGTAACTAATTAATTATGTTTGTCGCTACAATTAGTTTTAATGTCCCTCGCTATATAGGTCTAAATCATCGCTAAAATCCCCCAAGAATGACCTCGTTCGCTACTAACTTGACTTGGAGACCCAGTGCACCAAATAGGGCATGACTCCCACCCGTAACATTGTCCCTGGTTCTTCGTACTACTCCAAATTTGCATGTATGAAAATGATGTGTCGTCATTTGAGGGTGGTCCAATGGTACTGCCAATCGCATACCTACACCCAAATATAATGCTTGATTCGGCATCTCCGAGTAGCCAAAATCACTCCAGATCCCGTGCATCATGTGCACCGGAACCAGGTTTCGAAATGGTTACCTAGAAAACCACTCGACATCGACTTGGCATAAGCTCTTTTCTCCAACAATATCATTCCACCGTGATATCCCATAGGACACACACCTAAGTTTAGGATTTTACCCCTTTGCCCCCGCTATATGTAATCCCATTTATTTTCATTAATTTATAATTAATTAATCTACTCACATGGAGCATACACACACCTCACCAATCACATTTTGTAATCATGCTTGTATATTATTATTATTATTATTATTATTATTATTATTATTATTATTCAATGGCATATTACATTTCACATCATACAATAAAGTTATACTTTCAAAATTACCACAAAACATCATTTTGTAGCAAGTAGAGAATTACACATTTTAACAACAAACGTCTAGCATGCATTTCCTAGTTTTATTCAAGTGTGACAAAACAAAAAAATAACATGCAAAACATCACATTCAAACAACATGAATAACCTCACTACTAGCATGGCTCTAGCACTCTCTTTTTTTTCATAAAATAATTAATTTAATAATACTATCATACCAAGGTTACCCTAAATCAATTCTTTCTGCATAATATTTCATATTTTAAGATTCCATACATCTTATATGTTCAGATTTTAGCATCATGCATAATCAAGTAGACTGAACATATGTACAAGAGCATGCAATTTTCCATACGTGTTCCTAAACAACCACAATAATTGACTCACCTCTAGTCTAAGTTGTGAGAGGTTATGAACCAAGCAAAGACACCTTCTAAAAAGAAAAAGAATACCCCTAAAAGAATGCACAACAAGATGATCAGATGTAACACCCGTTTTCCTGGATGAATCGAATTAGAGTTTCAAGGAGTCAAAAGGTCGGATTTTGGAAGAAAAGGAGCCTCACGACGTGATACATTAAGACTCAAGACATGAGATGGGTTCATCTGAAAACTTTTGTTCGGTACTGGTCTCACGATGTGAGAACTAATGCACCCCAAGCCCATGATCTTTTAGGGTTTCCTTCGTATTTAATCACCTCTAAAACCATTTAAGGGTTCATTATCAGCCTCCAAACCCTCTTTCACCTCAAAAAACCCTAGTCTTCATCCTTTGTTTGATTCTTGGCCATTTTAGAGCAATTCTTGGTTTGGAGAATAAGAGAAGAAGGAGGAGGAGGAGGAGGTGATCTTTTGAAGAGGCTTGCAAAGGTCCAGAAACAATGTAAGGAGATGATGATGATGATGATGATCTAAGTTTTTTCCCACTTTGTCTTTGATTGCGAAAGTTTGAATGAATGGAAAGCATAAAGTTGGCAACTTTATGTGTTAAAAGGGCCTTAAGAGTGTCATGAAGTTCAGATCTAGTGAATGGTTGGGTTTTGGAACCTTGAATGAAAGTTGGATGACTTTTTCTTTAATTATTGACCCAAATGAGATCTAGACATGTATTGGACATATATTTCTTAAAAGCATGGACTTTCAAGTGTATTATGGATTTAGAGTGAAAGGCTTAATGGATTAAGGATTAAGGATTAAGGACTTAAATATTGAAGTTTTGGCTTCAAACTGTGCTCACGGCATTAGACCTAAAGTCTCATGATGTGAGGAGTGAATGATCTTGTTTCTATTAAGCTCCATGGGGCTCACGACGTGAAAGAAGGATGCTCACATCGTGAGGTCAGCTGTAGTGACTTGTCATGTCTGACTTGGTTGAGTTGGGTCGAGATGAGTTGGAATCGGACCGATTGATCTCTCACGATGTGACTAAGGGTTGGTCATGACGTGAGGCTGAATAGTTGACATTGGGCAGTTGACTTTGACTTTGACCGTTGACTTTTGGATTTTCTTGACTTTTGGTCAAATTTTTTTTTAGAAAGTAGACTTAGGGTTTACCTTGTGTGGATTTTTAGGAGGTGTTAAACACCCATAATTTGGCAAGAGAGCAGTTAGTTGTGGTTGGCACAGTATTGAGCTGACTTTTAGTTAGCATTATGATTCAGGTGATTCTCCTCACTGTACCCGTAGGTCAAAGGCACCAATTTTAGCCCACTAGGATCTGTTATATGTTAGCTATCTTTATGACTCTTACATGGTATGTTAGGCTAGACCCATTGTATTCTGGGTTGGGCCCATGGATTAGGAAGGTCTTGGCCCAATGTATGTTATATGCTAGCTGTCTCTGTGACTCATGCATTGTATGTCGGGATAGGCCCATTGCATGACGGGCTAGGACCATTATTGTGAGTTGGGCCAAATGTGAGGGCTAGGCCCAAGGATATGTGTGGTATGTGGTATATTGGGGAACTGGCTAAGCTTTGTGTTTATAGTTTTATGGTTTTGGTTTTAGGTACTTCTGGTTCGAAAGGGAAGGGCCCGGCTTGATCGCAGCGCATCCACCCGTGTTTCTGTAGCTTTATGATTTAGGGATTGTACTTTGATAAATATTTTTACTCTGATATACTTTTGAATGATTGAAAAATGTAAATGTTGTTTATGGTTTAACTAAAAAATAAAATTTTTACTTTATGTCTTTTGGGGCGTTACAAGTTGGTATCAAAGCCTTGGTTTGAGGGATTCGGGAATGCTCTTGCGTGTGACTGAACTCAAACTGAGGAGTTGGTTATCTTTTAAAAGAAAACAAATTTTTAAAAAGACTTTTATAAAGAAAAAAGGGGGTGTGATGCATGCAATCGGCCGAGCTAAATTAAGTGATTGTCAGAATACCCATACATCTTGATATGGTATATGATATGAATGTTGCATGCTTGGATAAGGCTAGGGATACTTTCAGCATGAATGATAGATTATCCTGATATGTGATGCCTGTTGGATTAGGTGTCTAAGCCCATAACTATAATTGGTATGTACTTGACTCGATAGTAGCATGGTCCATTTGGGTTGCATTTATCAAAGCAATATGTTAGGAAGGATATTTGAGTAAGAGGTTAATCATGATTTATTAATATCTTATAAGTATAATATATTAATTGAGGAATCATATTATTTAATTAGTATTGATCAAGAATTAATTTAGTGATCAAAAGAGACTAATTAAAATGATACATATGAGTTGGGCTAAAGATCCATGGTTTGATTTGTGATGGGCTTATGGCTTAATCCATGAAGTATTTATCTGAATCAAATGCATGGATCATGGGCTAATGTGTATGGATTAGGGTTACACATGACCCATGATATTCTACACACACACACACACTCATATATATATATATATATATATATATATATATATATATATATATATATATATATATATATATATATGTATGTATGTATCTCTAAGTCCAAAATGACCACTACTTATGGTTGAAGAATGAGAACTGATTTTAGAGTCTCCATAACCTCTCCATATCCATTCTAATTGTTCTTGGTGTTTTGTGAATCCATTTGAGGCATCACACTTGGGGTGCTAAGCTTTCTTGAGGCCAAGTTATTCAAGCTACTACAGAAGGTAATATTCTAACTAGTTTTTATGATTCAAATATCACCTTGCATGCTAGTTTAGGCTTCATGCTTTGGAAAATGTTTATTGCATGTATAATTAGAGAAAACTTAGATCCAAAGCATTAGGTTTGTATATGCACCATAGGAATGTTAGAGTACATAAAACCCAACAGTGGTATCAGATCCTAGGATGTTTTCTATTGTATTGATGCAATTGTGTAATTTTCAAAGCTGAAAAATCTGCAATTCTGGATTCTGCCAGGGCCTACTCGATGAGTCCATGTATGAACTCGACGAGTAGATGCCATACGATATGAACTCGTCGAGTTCATAAGTACACTCGACGAGTTGAACAGTCTGTGGGCAAAATCTTCGAGTTTTTGGCCTGTTTTGGATTAGGAACATTACCACAAACTGTTTTGATTCATAAAATTCAATTTTAATTATATGGTAATGTCTATCCCCATCCAATAGCATGATGTTTGTCAAATTCTAAGATAACTACTTGTTTTTATGATATACTAGTTATTAGTAAAATTTGAAGTTATCATGTAACATGAACAAATTAGGTCAAGTTGGTAAATAATCATCCTCTCATAATTGGATTAGTTAATTTGATATGTATGTGTTCTTGAAAAAGTTTCATAACTTGTCTTCAAGTTATGGAATGTGAAATGTCCTTATTTATGAAACCATTAACTAATGTAAGTTATAGAATTCTAAGAGTCTTGGAAGGTTTCATAACTTGTACACAAGTTTGGAATTGGAAAGGTCTCATTCATGGAACATAAAAGTTCATAAGTTATGAATTTCAAGAGTTTTGACAAGCTACAAAACTTTCCCTCAAGTTCTGGAACTTGAAATGTTACATTAATAAAACTTTAACTCCAAACCCTAGAATTTTAAAAGTTTAAAATTCAACCCTATACTATTATAATATTAAAGTTTAATACTTATATATATATATATATATATATATATATATATATATATATGTATGTATGTATAAGACAAGTCAGTCTTACCGTTAGTAGGCCTCATTCACGAAGTCGGTCTATAAGGCGGGGGGGGGGGGGGGTGGGTATAAGGTTACTGCATATAAAATGGTGGTTTAATGGGTGTCCCCTCTCACCCACCGCTTCCTTGACTGGTGGAGGGTCGTTAGCCGAACGGGTAGGATAGGACACTAGTTCTCATTAATAAATATAATGAAAACTATTAATGTAAGTAAACTTTTATAAATTCCCAATCTTAGTGACTTTAGGAAAAATGTGAAAATGGTGCTATTCCATGAAATTGCACTTTGCACCTTGTTAAGTCGTTAGTGGAGCATGTGTGGTTAACCAGCACACTAATTTGGGACTGACAATGTGTGGCAAAGGGTAGCTTGGTGTTAATCATGGATCAATGGAGCGTGTGTGGTTAACCGACACATTGATTAGGTGATTTTTAACATCGAGAGTACCAAGCTAATTTACATGGTTATTCACACCTTGTTTGTGATCCTCGGTATCCCAGTCACAAACTTGAAGGGCATAATCGAGATTTAAACATGCCATTAAAAAGTTCAATGAATCTCTGAAGAATCTAGGAATTTCAATTCATTTAAAACCTAATCTTCAATTTGGTTTTTCATGGTGGAAATTGGTAAATCGTCATTTACCTACCTTCAAATATTTTACAATTGGATTACGACATCCCTCTTCCGAATTGTAGAATATTGTGTTGGGTCCTAGCCTTAATATTCCTTTTTGGGTGTTATATTAAGGATCCTTATCTAATCCAAACTTTGTCTTTCTTTTCAGATGTCTACTTCAAACAATGCTTCCAACCCAATCCCTTCGGGCTCTTTCTCCCTTATGAACTTATGTGGGAGGGTTATCTTCGATGGATCAAATTTCAATGATTGGATTCGAAACATCCGAATGGCAATTCCTTATGAGGACAAAGAATATATCATTGGTAAAGAGCTTAAGGAGATTGATGAAACTACTGCTACTCCCGAACAGATTTCTGAGTACAAAACTCATGAGAAGGACGCGACCAAAGTGTCATGTATAATGATCGCTACCATGACTGCTGAGCTCCAAAAGTCATATGAGGACTTTTGGCCTTATGAAATGCACCAGGACTTGATGGAAAGGTACCATCAAAGTGCTCGGCAGGAGAGGTATGAGATCATTGCCTCCATGATCACGACCAAAATGAAGGATGGAGAGTCTATCACGGCCCACTTGCAAAAGATGCAAAGGTTTGTGGACCACTTGCTGAAGTTGAATGTTAACTTTGATGGAGAGTCTATCACACCCTCTTCCAACCCAAAGGAAGCCGAGTGCTTCCATTTCCATGAAAAAGGGCACTGGAGACGAAGCTGCCCGAAATACTTGCAGACATAAAGGATGGGAAGATCAAACCCTCCTTTGCAGGTATTTATACTATTCTATCTAATAACTCATCAAATGCTAATTCTTGGGTCCTTGATACAGGATGTGGCTTACATATTTGTTCTGATTTGCAGGGTCTGAGAAGAAGTAGGGATGTGGAGCACGGGAAGATGAACTTAATCATGGGGAATAGGGGAAAGTCGCATGTCACCAAGATTGGAGTTTATTCTTTATTGCTTAGTAATGGTTTAAAATTAGATTTGAATAATTATTGCTACTCATCTGATATGGCGAGGAATATTATTTCTTTTCACAGTTTGTATGAACAAGGTTTTACCTTTTCTTTTAATAATGAAATTGGCAGTATTAATGCTTATTATAATGGTGTATTTTATATTGAAGCATTACCTTGCAATGGCATATATGAAACTATGATGGTTGTAGATAACTTCGGAAATAATGTGTTGAATATTGATTCATCCAATGATTTAGATAAAGCATGCTTATGGCGTTGTCGTCTTGGACATGTTAAAAAGAAGCACATAGCCCAACTCCAAAAGGATGGAGTGTTGGAGTCATTTGACTTAAAGTAAGATTACACTTGTGAATCTTGTTTAATTGGAAAGATGACAAAGTAACCCTTCACTGGAACTTGTGCAAGAGGTGAGGGTCTGTTGGACCTCATACACACAGATGTATGTGGACCCTTCAGAACCGCCACAAGGGATGCTAACCGCTTCTATGTGACTTTTACTGATGATTACAGCAGATATCTACTTAATCAAGCATAAGTCAGAAACCATTGAAAAATTCAAAGAGTTTAAGCAAGAAGTAGAGAATCAATTGGGCAGGAAGCTAAAGATGCTTCGATCCGATCGTGGAGGAGAGTATCTTATTATCGAGTTCCACGACTATCTTAAGAAATGTGGAATTGTTTCACAATTGACGCAGACTAGGACACCACAACTTAATGGTACAGTTGAGAAGCGTAATCGAACCTTGCTGGACATGGTTCGTTCTATGAAGATTCGAGCTTCGTTACCTATCTCATTCTAGGGGTATGCCTTAGAGACTGCCGCCTATATCCTTAATCTAGTCCCAACTAAAAAGGTTTCATGTGGACAGGGAAGGTTCCCTCATTAGACCACATCAAGGTTTGGGGTTGTGAGGATTTTGTAAGAAGAGAGACTCACGACAAGCTCAAACCTCGTAGTGAGCGAAGTATATTCATCGGCTACCCACAGAAATCTTTTGGATATCTCTTCTATAGACCGAGTGACAATGTTGTCTTCGTTGCGAGGAGAGAAGTCTTTCGCGAGAGAGAGCTCATATGCCAGAAGGGCAATGGGAGGCAAATTGACCTTCAAGAGCTTCAAGAGTTAAGTGATGAAGGAACCTCAAACACTAGTGCTCAACCTGAGGAGGAAACTCCAGTTGAACCAATTGACGAGTCCTTACCTCTGAGGCGTTCCAGTAGAGTTATACAGGAACCTGAGTTTTATGGTTTCCATATTACTTCCGAAGGTTATACATTTATCAGTGATAGTACACTGGTAAATTTAGATAAACCTTACAACTACAAGGAAGCCCTAGCAGGCCCCGAGTCTGCTAAATGGAAAGAGGCAATGGACAACGAGATTCAGTTCATGTATGACAATCAAGTTTGGAACTTGGTTGACAATGTACCAGGTCGTAAGACAGTCGGGTGCAAATGGATCTTCAAGAAGAAGATCGACATGGATGGGAAAGTACACACTTATAAGGCGCGATTGGTTGCAAAGGGCTTTACTCAAACTCCTGGAGTTGACTATGATGAGACCTTCTCACCAGTGGCTAAGATTAAATCTATAAGGGTTATGCCAGCCATAGTTACATTTCATGATTACGAAATATAGAAAATGGATGTTAAAACCACTTTCCTTAATGGGAAGTTGGCTGAAGATGTTTACATGAATCAGCCAGAGGGTTTTGTCAATGCAAAGTACCCTAATAGAGTGTATAAGCTTGAGAAATCCATTTATGGATTAAAACAAGCATCTCGCAGATGGAATCTTTGTTTCGATGAGAAAGTCAAAGAGTTTGAATTTTCGAGAAGCGAGGATGAGTCCTACGTGTATGTCAATGCTAGTGGGAGTATAGGTAGCTTTATCGTGTTGTATGTGGATGACATACTACTCATAGGAAATGACATCGCAACCTTGCAGGAGGTTAAGTCCTGGCTTGGGAAGTATTTCGCTATGAAGGACCTCGGAGAAGCTGCTTACATTCAAGGGATAAGGATATTGAGAAACATGAGTAAAAGACTAATAGGACTTAGTCAAACTACCTACTTGGACAAGGTGTTGAAACGTTTCAACATGCAGGATTCCAAGAGAGGAGAACTACCTAACCAAAGCAATGTCATACTGAATAAGACTCAAAGTTCAAGTACTAATGCTGAAATAGGAGAAATAAGTCGAGTACCATATGCTTTTGTTGTTGGCTCGATCATGTATGCTATGAAATGTACTCGCCCTGATGTAGCCTTTGCATTGAGCATGGTTAGCAGATATCAAGGGAATCCTGGTAAAGCTCACTAGATTACGGTAAAGAACATTCTTAAGTACTTGCAAAGGACTACAGACTGGATCCTTACCCTTGGTAGGAGTGATGACTTAAGAGTCGTAGGGTATGGTGATGCCAGCTTTCAGACCGACAGAGATAATTTCCGCTCTCAGTCGGGTTGGATATTTACCCTAAATAGAGGAGCAATAACTTGGAAAAGTTCCAAACATGAGACTGTAGCTGGTTCAATGTGCGAGTCAGAGTATATAGCAGCGAGTGAAGCATCAAACGAGGCGATATGTCTTAAGAACTTCATCGGAGACCTTGGAGTCGTACTAGCTATAAAGGAGCCCTTGGAGATTTTCTGTGATAGCGATAGTGCAGTTTGCTTATCCAAGGAAGCAACTAATCATAGCAGATCAAGACACATCAATAGAAAATATCGCTTCATATGACATCAAGTAGAAGAGGGACTCCTCGTGGTTAAGAGGGTATCGTCAAAAGAGAATCCAACAGATCCCCTTACGAAGGGACTGAGTAGGGTTAAGCACTTGTGGCACGCTAGTAATGTCGGGCTGAAGGACGATATTAGTTTTAGTGATTAGATAGAATTTTAGAAACTTTTAATAGTCAAAATGTAATTGACATTTGATGATTGAATAAAAGGTGTTTTTATCTATAAGTAGTGTTATTGTCTTGTGTCAATTATTTACTATTGTTTCATTTTGCATGTTTTGACTTCCAGAATAATTAGATTATTCAAACTATCCACAATCGATCATACTTTGGAAGTAGGTCATGAAAGAAGACTGTCATGAATGGGTTTTTGTATGATTGTCTAAGGTGTTAGACATAGCAAAAGATTGCTACAAACATTCATGAGTGCTCTTGAAATAAGATTTGAGTATTGGACTAAACCCATGCTCACATATCACTTTATGCAATTTATCACGGGTGATTGTGAGACGATAATATTGTATAACCCTCAAACCAAGATATATGAGTTGGTGATTTTTTGTTGATTGTACATTAATAGTGCGAAACCACATCAGTAACTCGATGTTATAAAACATGTTATTATGTATGTTTCAATGAATAGTTAGTAGAAGCATATAACTTGAAGTTTATATGTTCCTTTTATCCTATGAGGATTAAAAGCGATATCTTGGGCCCCTCGATGATTTTGTTTTGACTTATGTGTCGGGCCCGGTAAGAACTCTATTGATGTGTTCAATTAAGTTGTATGTCGAACAAATCAGAAATCAGGAAACAAAATGTTGGACAATGAGTATGACTATAATTCCATGTCTTTGTCCACACGATCTCTTGTAGAACAGAGGATTATATGATCACTTATCTAATGGACGCGTCAGAGTTCGACAGCGGCTTTTGGAGAGCTATGATTGCTAATCGGATTTTAAGTTGCATTGGCAATTATAGTTATTAGACTTATCCAAGTGGGAGACTGTTGGATTATGTGTCTAAGCCCATAACTATAATTGGTATGTACTTGACCCGATAGTAGCATGGTCCATTTTGGTTGCATTCATCAAAGCAATATGTTAGGAAGGATATTTAAGTAAGAGGTTAATTATGATTTATTAAGATATTATAAGTATAATATATTAATTGAGGAATCATATTATTTAATTACTATTGATCAAGAATTAATTTAGTGATCAAAAGAGACTAATTAAAATGATACATATGAGTTGGGCTAAAGATCCATGGTTTGATTTGTGATGGGCTTATGGGTTAATCCATGAAGTATTTATCCAAATCAAATGGATGGATCATGGGCTAATGTGTATGGATTAGGGTTACACATGACCCTTGATATTCTACATATATATATATATATATATATATATATATATATATATATATATATATATATATATATATATATATATATAGACCACCACTTATGGTTGAAGAGTGAGAACCGATTTTAGAGTCTCCATAACCATATCCATCCTAATTGTTCTTGGTGTTTTGTGATTCCATTTGAGGCATCACAATTCGGGTACTAAGCTTTCTTGAGGCCAAGTTATTCAAGCTACTACACAAGGTAATATTCTAACTAGCTTTTATGATTCAAATATCACCTTGCTTGCTAGATTAGGCTTCATGCTTTGGAAAAAGTTTATTACATGTATAATTAGAGAAAACTTAGATCCAAAGCATTAGGGTTGTATGTGAACCATAGGATTGTTAGAGTACATAAAACCCAACAATGCCTTGTAACCTAGGAAGCATTGGATGTTATGCTAGACTGGGAATGTGTATTGGTAGCAGTAATTGGTAAGTTTATGCTTTAAAAAATGTATACGGTTACGATCATATAGCTCTAGAATGACTGATTTAGCCTTATTTGTTGTTCCTTGTTTGGTTGTGTTCCTAGGGTAGAATCTTTCATTTGACGGTCTATTTGATCTTGTATTGTGCATAATTTGCATGCATAAGGCAACCGACAGTAAGAGTGGAAGTTCCTAGCATGGTTTATACTAAGTGAGCTTGGAATGTCCTTTGTTTGTTATGTGGTTTAGAGTGTTACTACATGAATGTTGCTTGCTTTGTGCTTTTTGGAACTCTTAGTAATGTGAGTTAACTATTAAGTGAATATGTTAAGTTACGTGTTGCAAAGGTTAAATAATCTCAGAGTGATGAATTTGACTCTATTGCGTAACTCTCGTTTGAGTCTAACAATTTTAGGGTTTAGTCTTTACTCTAATGATTATCTAAGCTTTGTGGCATGTGATTGTATTCATGAAGTAGTTAGCTGACATTAGCGGGAGTTCTTCAGCAGCTAATGGCAGGGTGAGGTCGAAAACCTAGGGAGATCGTAGGAAGTGCTTTAGTGGTTTTGGATGCACTGTTTAGCAGGTAACTAGAGTACCAGTTTGAGAAGTTGACTTAGAGGATTCAGGATAACTCTTGAGGAAAGTATAGACAGTTGTGGAAGGTAGTCTTGGGCCCGTACTATTGAAATCATCGGATCCATACTCGAATCGAGGGGAGTCACTAAGAATCTAGGAAGCCTGTGAGATGAGGATTCTTTGAGTATGTTCTGATTATTGTATGGTTTGCTTTTCAGTATGGTGATGAGAACTCATGGCGGAGGAGCAGATGCGGGAGTTCATCTCGTCGGAGATCACCTGCAGTATTTTGGAGCAGACTATGTGATCTTTGGTACGATCAAGGAGGGTATCATTAGGATTATGCAAGTGTGTCTGGACGTGTATCGCACTGGGTTTATGGAGTTATTGGATGAGCGACTTGGGGTTTTCCGGGTCGAGATCACGGCAGGACGGTTGGGAGTGAGAACTCCCTAATTTCGGGATTTCAAGGCTTGTGTATCTCCAGATTTCTTTGGGGCTAAGGACCCCATTTCTAGATGTCGAAAGATTGCTAACAAGGAGAATGCTCAGCGGTCGAGCTTCTGCTCTGAGGGGGTGAAAGTGGGTTTTATATCTTGTCTTTTGAAGGACTGAGCAAGTGATTGGTGGGAGGAGGTCGGTTGGGCATTAGGATATGCGTCCGTAGTGGCCATGTCTTGGGAGGAACTTTTTCACAAGATTCCAGGAGGAGTTTGCACTAGAGATTGAGGTGCAGCAGTTGGCAAGGGAGTTTTAGGACCTTCGCCAGACTACTGAGACTGTGGCAGAGATCACTGTCAAGTTTCGAGAGAGGGTTTTGTTGGTTTCCGCAGTATGCAGTGGATAAGGAGATGAAGAAGGTCAGGTAACATGATATGATGAGGGGTGGCATTAAGGAGTTTGTGAGCTTGTCAGTATGCAAGACCCTGAATGATATGATTGCTAGAGACCGAGAGCGGGAGATTGATTTGGAGCACCTCGGGAAGAGGAAGCCAGAGCAGATTCAGATCGTAGTGGGCCTGGAGATGATGCCCACGACTCAGGATTCGCGTCTAGAAGGCCATAAGGGCTGAGGATGTTGTGCCAAGTGGGGGAGGAACCATAAGGGAGGCCGTGGCGAGACATGAAACAGATGATTAAGTTGTGGTCAGATGGGTCATTTCAGTAGGGATTGCCCTCGTGGATCGGTTCGATGTGTTTTCACTGCAATCAGGTGGGCCACAAGCAGTTCGGATATTTGAGGTTGACGGGAGGAGCAGTGAGTGCACCTGCTCCAGTTACATTGAGGATCACTGAAGTTCGTGAGGGTAGGGCGGAAGCCCCAGTAGTGAGGAGCCGACCTTTTGCAGCTTTAGACAGGGGAGGCAAGAATTTCATCATATGCTATCACGGGTATGTTATTTTTTGTTTCCTTATGCGTTATTATCAGTATATATATATATATATATATATATGTGCTTTTGAATCATGTGTTTGTATGTGTAAGGCATTATCTTCGGTTTAGATTCTCTGTAATTGCCTGGTTAATATTACCAAGGGTCGTTATATACCATTTTGCATGCTGAGAGTTATGAGTGGGGCACATCTTGTTGAGTTGGATTTAGATTGTCAGGTAGTTGTTGTGGGCCATTGGGAAAGGTGATTTAGGGGTACCGCTTGGAAGATCAGTAGTCAGATTAATGTGATTAGTCCAACAATGAAGTCAGACTTCAGAAGTGTTTGCGTCGCTCAGTAGGGATGGTAGTTATCTATGGCAGGACTCTTGGATCCGATCGATACCATTACTAGGAAAGGAGTGATAGCAAGTGGATGATGATAGCGGTCATGTGGGTTTGTTCCGTCATCAGAATTATCAAAGAAAATTCAAAATTGTATCGTTGAATATGGTTATAATGCATAGATCCTTTGGTAAGTGGGATGTTGGGTTGGTGATCCGTCAGTTCCGACAAGGGGATTCATTATTCGTTGGTTTTAGTAAAGTTGGTATGGTGTAGTTATATCCAAGTGGGGGAGAACCATTTGGATTTTCGGGGATTGAATCAGGTGCGGAACAAGGGAGAGTTCCACATCCTAGTCGATAAGGAAGCCAGTTCAAGTGGCAGTCTGGATAGAGGTTGAACAAGGTTGGGGGTTTAGAAAGTTCCAGCGATAGGTTGGCACATTCGTTTAAATGCATAGCGGATATGTTAGAGCCTCCATGTCTGTTCTTGTCTGATTAAGGCTTTGGGGTTCGAAGCATGTCCTGAACACTTGATTGGGATGCAGTCAAGGTGATTTTAACCGGTGTTTGATCGTGGGTTGGCATGGTAGATAGACAAAAAGACCGTGAGTTGGGCTCATGGCTGATAGGGGAGTGTTGTAAGACTGCAGGGTAGCCATAGCATACACAAGGACAATACGCTATCGGGGAAGTGCTATAAGTCTGTGATGTAGTCGTAACATTCACCAGAATAAGGTAGGTCATGGGAGGAGTAGGCATTGGGTTGAAAGAGGATCAACGCATGCCTGGGTTGAGGCAGACAGTATTGTTGGAGGATTTCTCTTTGTTTTGGTATCAGGATCATTGGATCTGAGGCGAGGTTAGGCTTGTACAACACTCGATTGGGTAAGACCCGTGGGCGAGGCTCGTTCGATTGTGCTGACTGGGTGAGACCCGTAGGCAAGGACCGTATGCTTATGATAGAGTGTGTGAGATTTGGTGTAAATTGGTCTGAGCAAGGTATTGGATCGCATTTAGAGTGGGATGAATCTATGGTTAGTGGTTGGTATCCGTGTGATGGTTAGGCTAGTGTAGCCCTTATTAGTTAGACTCAAAGTCGGAGCCTTGTAGCGGGACCAGGTGTGAGACTATCAGTCTCCGCGATTGATTGGGGATTTTATATCTCAATTCAATGGGAGGTCACCATGGAATCAGAAGATTTCGGATAGATACAAGTGTGAGTCTTTGGATTTCGGAAAGTGAGTCATGTTCTGGGTTGGAACAAAGGGTTGGGACTCGCATTGGGAGTAACCTTTTATTATATGAAAGATCTCTTCAAAAGCAAGGTACGGTCAAAGACTCTACCTGCCAAGGGTATCAGTTGGACAATTTAGGATCGAAAGGGTGTCTTTCATCTCAAATTGCAGAAATAAGACCTATTGATTATGTTTCAGAATGGTTCTGCATGTTAGGAGGTCAGGCAAAGTTTTAGGGGTTTTGGACTTACAGCATCGAAGTGCTGGTTTTTTCGTAATGTATACGTTAATTAGTGGATCAATAATTCGTTCTCCATTAGGGCATATAGGTCCCAGTATGATTGAGTTTCGATGGAGAGTCGTCGTGAGTATGAGTCAACCTTTTTGCCAAAGTTGGGTTTGAGAGGAATTAGTTGGATTGTCTGTTTTCCGGGGAGGTAGTAAGGAATGACTTCGAGGACGAAATCTAATTTAAGTGGGGGAGAGTTGTAAAACCCATTTTCTTGGATGAATCGAATTAGGGTTTCAACGAGTCAAAAAGTTGGATTTTGGAAAAAAAAAAAAAAGGAGTCTCACGACGTGAGATGGGTTCATATGAAAACTTTTGTTCGGGAATGGTCTCACGAAGTGAGACATAGTGGCTCACGACATGACAACTGATGTAGCCCAAGCCCATGATCTTTTAGGTTTTCCTTCGTATTTAAGCACCTATATAACCATTTTAGGGTTCCTTATCAGCCTCCAAACCATGTTTCACCTCAAAAAACCCTAGTCTTCATCCTTTGTTTGATTCTTCGCCATTTTGCAGCAATTCTTGGTTTGAAGAAGAAGAGAACAAGAAGAAGAATGTGATCTTTTGAAGAGGCTTGCAAGGAATCATCATCATCGTCACCTTACATTGTTATTGGACCTTTATAAGTGTCAAAGCTTCCTACTTTATAGATGATGGTGGCGAGATCTAAGTTTTGTCCCACTTTTCTCTTTGGTTGAGCAAGTTTGAATGAATGGTAACCATAAAGTTGGCAACTTTATGGGTTAAAAGGACTTTAAGAGTGTCCTGAAGTTCAGATCTAGTGAATGGTTGGGTTTTGGAACCTTGCATGAAAGTTGGATGACCATTTCTTCAATTATTGAGCTAAATGAGATCTAGACATGTATTTCACATATATGTCTTAAAAGCATCGAATTTCAAGTGTATTATGGAGTTATAAGACCTTATGAAAAGTAAGAGTGAAAGTTTTAAAGGATTAAGGACTTAATGTTGGATTTTTTGCTTCAGACTATGCTTACAACATGAGACATAAGGTCTCACGACATAAGGACTGAAGGATCTCGTTTCGGTTAAGCTCCTTGGGGTTCACGATGTGAGAGAATGATTCAAACGTCGTGAGGTCAGATTCAGTGACTTTTCATGTATGAGTTAGCTGAGTTGAGTCGAGATGAGTTGGAATTGAACCGAGTGATCTCTCACGACGTGACCAAGAGCCGGTCATGACGTGAGGCTGAATAGTTGACTTTGACTTAGACAGTTGACATTTGGCTTTGGTTGACCTTTGGTCAAATTCTATTTTTAGAAGGTAGACTTAGGGTTTACCTTGTGTAGATTGATAAGAGGTTTTAAGCGACGGGGATTATGCAAAACATAGAAATCCTATGTGTGCATGCAACCCTAATACTTGATCTATGTTTTCTCTAATTGAACATACAATTAGAACACCTAAGCAGAAACCCTAGAACTCTAGTAAATAATCAAAAATACATAATCACGGTTATAAGAATCATATCTTTTATGTTATATAGTAATAACAATGTAAACCCATGTGTTGTTGAAGCCTTGAGAGCAAGCGCCACAATTATCGCGTCTCCAATGGTTCACACCCAACACTAGCAATAGAAGATGATTGAGAAGGAGAGAGGACAAATTTTCGGCCTAACCCTCTCATGAATAGCATAGCCAAAATTCTTAAGGTTATGCCATATTTATAGTGCTGTCAGGAAACCCTAGATAAGCCCTAATCCAAGATTATCTTAAACTGGGCAGTTATCCACTTCCCTGTTTATCTACCAAAGACTACTCTAGAAATCCTTAGACCTCAAGAAAATCGTCCAAACCTTTATGGAGGGTTCTAGATTGCCACTTGCTCAACTATTAAACAATTGCACTTCAGTCCTTGCACTTTTAATTAATTCCTTTAATCCTAAAATTAATTCCAATGAATTTTTGATAAAATATTAATTAAATATTACTATTTCTAATTAATATATTATTTTCATAATATATTAACAAATTATTTATTTCAATTTACTAATCAAATAATCAATCAACCTCCCTCTCCAAGATCATCATATCTAGTTGCTAGTCTTGACGGCAACCTAAAAGGACTGTGCTACTATCAATTTAAGTGTATACCAATTATAGTTATGGGGTTAGACACCTAATCCAACAGTCTCCCACTTGGATAAGTATGATAACTATAGTTGCCAGTATAACTTCAAAAACTGATTATTGTAGCTCTCAAAAGTCGTTGTCGAACTCTGACCCAGTCAGTAACGTGTCCTAAGATAAGTGATCAAATATTCCTCCATTCTACAAGATATAGTAAGGACATGAGACATGGATTAAAATCAATCTCATTGTCCAAGTTTTATTCCCCAATTTTTGATTTATGGCGACAGAAATCAGACTGCCAATTGAACACATCAATTCAGTCCAGGCTTGGCCAAACACTTGTAAGTCAACATCAAATTACTAAGGGGCCCAAAGATATCGCTTTTCCCGTTAGGGAAAAAGGAACGAATAAACTTTGACTTATATGCTTGCATTATTTACTCATCAAATCACGCACAACAATACGTTTTATAACATCAAGTTACTGATGCGTTTACATATTATCAATGCACAACTGACATATAAACAACAACTTATATATCTCTGTTTCAAGAATATAAGATATTATCATCTCAAAATTACTCGTTATAAAATCATGAAGTAATTCTCTGAGCGTGGGTTTATCCAATACTCAAAATCCCCATTTTCAAAGTACTCACGGACATTGCAGCAAACAATTGCTATGTCTAATCCACATAGACAATCTATAATTTTATTCATGACAATCTGAATTCGCTACTTACTTCCAAAAGTACGAGCAAACGTGGAATTTGAATAATGTAATTATTCAGGAAGTAAAACATGCAAAGTGAAACGCAATAATAACCTAATTAACTATGATCTCATAACTATTGAATATAAATAAAACTCTTATTATTTAATCACCATATTAATTAAGACTTTATTCATTGTATAATATTTCGAATAATCAACTAACCACTTGAATTAAACATCAGTCATGCCATGTTATGAACATGCATACTATGTTTCTCTATGTTCCTTCTTTTATGAACAGATCGACAAGAAACTATTCCAATGATGCTCATTTCATAATCCAAATTCTTGTCACTACTAAATGTGTTAGAATTCCAACCTTATATGCATTGTCGTTCTGTGATGTTGAAGCTTCAAAGTCACAGAGACTTAGCCAACGATATACAAAATGTTCCATTGGATCTTTGTTACTAAAAACAATTCCATGAGAAGAAGTCTCATATTCAAGATACATTCCTTGAATACCTTGCTTGCATTATGGTTTCCAATTCATACATATAGATTTTAATAATCAACTCTTACTATAAAAACATTTCCATATTCCCATATGACCATCAATTCTGATCAAGAAACATCTCAATCTAACACATGTCATTATGGTTCTTCCAACCAATATTATATTTCCAATTGTATACAAGCATCCAATCTTTTGGTATAGTTTCAGAATGTTTTTGACAGTTGTTTAACTTTAGTCACACAAAGTTCTAGTCCTTTCTCCTCATAATGCCCAAGGCATTTAGAAAAAAACAGAACAAGTTTATATTATCGCATATGCAAAGCATATGGGACTCGATTCATAATGTTTTACATAAAGACCGGATATCGGATTAGTCTCTTGCCTATGATATTTCCATATATCAAATTTCCTATGTTGAATTATTTCAAAACGATATTCATATATGTCCATGACTAAGCTCTATTAAACTATGCAATCTAAACTTTTAGATTCGAAACGAAGTATGAGTGCCCTCTCCCTTGAGCCTTTCTATAGTGAAATAATTTCCAAACTTTGCAACTTGAAAATTTGCAAATTTTCTTTCCAACAAATAGTATTACCAACTTGCAACACTTAGCAAAATAATTATGCTCCCACTATCATAACAATTATGCTCTTACTAGCACAACAATTATACTCCCACTAGCTTTGACATGTACCCAGAAATCATCTAGACTTCTAGAAATCAATACTCTTTATCTTCCTTACTAAAGTGCATATTTCAGATACGTGATGTGTCGATAAGTCTTCAACTAGACTTCTCTAGCTTATACACCTTCATTAGATAGAATATGTGTGTGTTCAAACCCTTTCAGAACTTATAACCATATGTCCTGAAAGTTCAAACAATTTCATGCCATTTCTTACAATTCGAACTATGAAAAGGGATGTCGTAATCATATTGCGAATTTGAGAATGCAATTTTTTACAACTACTAACCATAATGATATTTACTCAGATCTCAAAAATCTATTAGCGAAAGTGTTTCCTCATAATCATTCTCATGAATTAGAGCGAAACCTCTTGTCACCTAGATTTTTTGGTGCACGCTTTCCCATCCATGTGAATTTATCATTTTTCAACCTACAATCATAAGGTTTATGACAAAACCAAATTCAAAATTAGTTTTCCTTTCATGGACTGAACTTCGCTTATTCTTAATTTCTTGTCATCTAGTAGTACAAGGGCCTACCAGTGCTTCCGTGTTATTAAGCAGCCCACCCATATTGATCAATGTACTTTACTGACCAACGTGTTTTACCTTGGCAGTCAAATGAGAACCATAGAACTCATAAGCATTGTCAACTCAGTTGGAAGGTGCACAGAAACAAGAATGTGTCAACTTAACACGATAGGCTATCAACCTCAAGTCGTGTGCTAATGATAACTAAAAGGTTTATTCTCGATTGACTCATCAAACTCTTCAAGATCAATATGAATCCCACTGAATTCTTGACATATAAGGGCACGTTTGGTACAGGGAAATGGAATTGCAGCAAAGAATGGAATTGCAGAGAAATAGAATTAAACTAAGGAAAGAGAATTGATTACACTGTTTGGTACAAAATAAATTTACCAGGGAAATTATCGTGAGAATCTATTCACTTTTTTGGTTGTCCTAAACAATGAAATGGAAATGAGATTTTACAATGTGTATTTTTTATGAAACGTTATTTATTAATAATTACTTAATGATATACATATTAATTTGTCAAATTATCTTTTTTTTATGTTTATGCATTTGTATTTTGTTATTTATTTTTTGCCAAATATTTTTTTGTAATTGCCAATTAATATTTCATACATACATGTCTTGATATTCAAAAACCCATGTTCTTTTACACATATGAATACATACATCCCTTGATATTCAAAATATCAAAAATCCATGTTCTTTTATACATACGAAGTGTGCTTCCTATACTTTACTAGTTTTATAGTCAGTCGCATAAAACAATTCAAGTAGCTTCAAACAATTAATCCATAAAATTGCATCCTAATAGCATTAAATCCAATAGGTTTTACGGACGTATACTTGCAGGTCGATGATAACCGGGATACGAAAAAGCTACATGTATCGAACATAACTCAAATCCAATGGGTTCTATGTCTTTCTTACTCACCCACTTTTCAGATCTCCCAATCCATTTAACTTTATCACTGACCAAAAAGGGTCCGATGAATGTTGGTGCATTTCTTGATCATAAATTCTACCAACTGATCTAATTTTGGATTCCAAACTCAGTTTCCGACATAAACAAAGGGAACATATGTTGATGGATTTTGTATAGCAAGAACAGGAGAAATCCAACAAAAAACCAATTTCATAACATGTAGAACAACAAGAATTAAGCTTATATGCATAGCAAGAAACAATTTTGTACCTTAATTTGGAATTTTGGCCAAAATTCGACCAACAAGAATCAACAAAAAAACATGAATCGGCGTATGTAGTAGAGATGGAGTGCAACAAGAAACAGTCGTGCAAGATATGTAAGGAAAACGTAGAAGAAATCTTGGTCGATTGCAGCAGAATCCAAATAAGAAGTGTAAAATATAAATCCTGATGTTGGTAGGGTTCGAAGACGGGTTTATATTTCTCAGCTTTTTTCAGATTCTCGATGCGTTCCTTTTTTTCTTTTCTCCCTTTTTCTCTCTTAAAAATAGAGATTTGTTTTCATGGAAAAGGAATTGATTTATTTCTCATTTCTTTATTATTTTCATTAACCAAACATGAGAAATGGGATCAATTCCTTTTCTCTAGTATTATTTCTCTATACCAAACATCCCCTGAGTTTTTTCTTTCTCAAGGAACATTCCTTGATGAGCTAAAACCAAATATTCAAAAGTTAGTGTGGATTCCCGACAAGAAACACTTTATGAATTGGTCAAGGTGCGATGGAACTCTAAGCAAGGACCGGAGTACACATGGCAACGAGAAGACCAAATGAAGGACAGGTACCTTTACTTGTTCAAAGGAAGTCGGACGACAAGATAAAATTTCGGTACAAAATTTCCTAAGCAGGGGGAGACTGTGACAACCGAGAGGTGTTTGTCACTAATCGTCATTAGGAAAGAGTGGGAAAATAGATGTAATAGCATAAAATTGTAATATTTGGTTTTTGAGATAATAAGAATCAAATGTGTAATTACATTTATTGTTAAAAACGTCCATTAGGCTCAAAATGTAGTGTCTGAAAAGTAGTAACATTTCCTAAGCTGGTTAAAATACTTGGATAGTACTCGTTAACATGATCTTAAGGATATAAGATTTGTAAAATCCGACTCTAAAGGAAAGAGTTATGGATTTTATAAAAATAGAAATCAACCGCATAATTAAAATTAATTACGTCAAAACGGTATTTGGAGATTGGTTGAGTTTTGACTAAAAGTGCAAAAATGAGTTTTGTAGTACTCCTCGATATTTAAACTTTAGGAAAAAGTTTGCCTAAATGGAGTCCGTACGAGAGAGATATGATTCTTATAAAATTTTATTTTTAACCCAGTTCGGCACGAAAATGAAATTCAAAACTAGCCAAAACAACCTAAAGGAGAGTTATAGTATCCATTGAGATCATCACATAAATATAGAGAGGGATTAGATCGGAGCACGCAAGAAGGAGTTAGGATTTTTCCAAAATTATTTTGGGCGCGTCTCCTCACGCCGCGCAACTGACACTGGATTCGAGTAGATTATGAGGGACGTGACTGAGTAGGGGAGTGACACATGGCAACTTCCGGATGGAGCCACGATTTTCACGCGCGAAGCGCGCAAATATGTGCATGGCGTGCACCTCTAAATCTCGACTATTAATAGAGGGTTGTTTCAATCCAGTTTCTCACATCCTCTAACTTCTCTTTCTCTCTCTCTCTCTCTCTCTCTAAGATATATGATGCCCGATAGTCTAGGAAGAGATAATAACTAGATGTTATAATGGCCAAATTCCCTGGGATAACATAGTACCTAGAATTTATGCTGGTCAAATATAAGGTTATGCAATGTACTTAGTTGTTACTCTGCCCAAATATCCTATTAACCATAATTAGGGTATATATGTGAATACATATATATAAAAAATAATTATGAGATCAAAGATTATAATTATCAAATATAAGAAAAAATATTTATATTGTGATAGTTATAGGAAATCCCTAGGAAGGATTAAGATAAAAGATAAAAGATAAAAGATAAAGGATAAATACATAAGGTCAATGCGTTAGTGAGTTGTTAATTAAGCCAAAGGCTTTGATTAGATTATGCATTCCCCAGATACCTATAATCATTAATGTTGCGAGAGCTGGAAAGATATGTATAGATCTATATGGGTCTGACAACCCCACCTACGATTGCTACTTACAATCCCGGCAGGATAACTTTCTTATTATTCACTATTCGACGTCCGATGAAGCGTCGTGTCGGGACACAATTTTTAGTCAAGCATCATCGATTATGGGGGCTCATGGTAATACATTAGATCACCTTAGGATATTACTACCATTAGGGACGCCTTAGAATGTTAGATAAAATACATTAGGATCGTTAGATATCCTACAAATATAGTAAATTAGGATTAATGGATATATCCTAAAAGATACTAAGATAGGATCGTCAGATATCCTGGAAGATAATAAGATAGGATCGTTAGATATCCTACAAGATAGTAAGCTAGAGTTGATAAAATACTTTAAGAAAGGTTTTTATGAAAGAAAAATGATTCTTAAACTAATACAACCCAAAAAAAGCCGAAAACTCTAAAAACATGTGCACTCAATGTCGACGTTTTCAAAAAGACATGTATTCTCAGGGAGATGAGTGAAAAAGAGGATAGTCGGGTCAAAGAGGACGAGGATAGTCGTGTCAAGAAGGAGGAAGTCTATAAGGAAGCTGTTGGAGTTTAAGCACCGTCCGTTAATCGTCTTTAGTCATGTTTAAGAAGCATGTTTATCTTTTCAAAACAATGTAACCCCAGAATAATTTAAAATAAATAAAAGATATATTTTGCAATATGTTCTTTATAAATATGTATGCCTCGGTCCAATATCCCCTCGTTCGCACCGCCTGGCGTTTTCGCCGCTGGTCGGGGGTGTCACATATGTGACATCCCCAAATTTACTGCCATTTTAAAACTTTTTTCAATATGCTTATTTTAAATCAAAGTGATCTTTATAAATGTGGAATTTGTCCCAATAAAGTATTTCCGGAGAAAATGTTTTTCATTGATTATTAAAACCTGCTGATATCATAATTAATATAGAAACTAAGCATAAACATGCCTTACATCAATATTCTAGCAGCCTACGAACTCCTTAAATCTCTTAACAGATAATTACATTATCTATCACTAAATTCATATCGCTACCTGTGATACAAAGAAATTAAATGGGTCAGGTTAGGAAACCTAGTGAGCACATAGGGTTTTTAACCCACAATATTATAATCATTAATTATATAATCTTCAGCATTTAAGTAACCCATTTACCCCATTCCCGTTATTTTTGCTTCCTAATCCTAGAATGATGATCTCAAGAGATCTTTTCTAAAGGATCTTTGACAACAGTCATCTATATATCCCTAAATGATTAAGCACGGCTGTATGATAATACTTTGGACACAACACGACACTATAATAGTACTTTGGATAGGCACGACAGTACAATAGTACTTTGGGTAGGCACGACAGTACAATAGTACTTTGGATTGGCACAACAAGTCGCAACTTATTATTTTGCACAACTCTCACTTAACATATCACCGCCACTAACTCACACAACACTATCACAGCCTCTAATTTATTATTTCGCACAACCCTTTACTACCCAATCATATTATTAAGTATAATATACGATTAGATCAAGTAGCAATCATATCATATTGTACAAATATATTAAACGCATCAAAAACAGCGTGCATAGCATTTAAGCATTTAGAATACTTGTATCTTGGTGTAAATTGAAAGTAACTATGCACTCACTTGATAAAATGAATGCCTTGGAATTTAGGCAGAACCTCGGCTTAGCACTTTAAATTTTCCTTTGACGTGACCTAGTATAATGATTACTAAGTCTTAGTCTAATACTCTTGGTGACTAATGATAGTTTAGATTCCTCAATAATCCCAATCTCTATATCAAGATCTAGCAAGTAAGGAATAACCAGGTAGGATAATATCTGAGGTAGGGTCTGTTTGATATGCACAGTAAACTGTTCTGGAAATCCTACTTTAAACACCTCACTAAATCCAGCCTAGGAATTACTCTTGTAAGTAGATCAATCAGTATAATGACTGCGAATCATTGATAAATCTTATTTATAGGTTCATAATAACGATTATGAACATAAATATAAGTTTACTTACAAAGATTTAAGCAAAAACTGAGAAATTACACAGACAGAATCTCGACCCGAATACTTCTTCTCATCGAGCTCCTAGATCTCAAGTGTTTACATTAAAATATCCTAAAAAACTATTATAAAATCGAACCTAAGAAAACAGAGAGGTTTTGAGAGAGTTTAGGAAGATTTTAGGTGGAAATGAGCTAAAATCAGAAGGGGAATATATATAGGTTGGCAAAGGTTCTCCGCGCACAGACAAGAGCCGTGTCGCGCCCTTTTGTCGTGTTAGCCCCTCCCAGTCGATGTTGCGTGTTCGATCTTCCTTGGCCCACCTCCACTTCTTCTAGAACATGCCACGTGTTAGCTTATTATGGTGCCACTTGTCACAACCTTATGGTGCCAAGTCATCATGTCTACATGCCACATGGCTCCACCAGGTGGTGCCATGTCATCAGCATAGGCGGTTTCTCGCAGATCTTCGGATGGCTATAATTTTCCCATATAAGCTTCGTTTTCTACATTCTTTATATCCATGTAGTCCTCTCAATGATATCTACAACTTTCATTAAGGTCCCATCAGCTAATTCTTGCCCTAACTAAAATTCATATTTAAATCGGTTTAGACTGTTAAAGTTAAAGTTTGTGCGAAATTTATAACTCTTTCATATGAACTCCTTTCTCGACTGTCTTTATTTCGATAGGTTCATATTTACGAGATCTTCCATTCTCGTTTGATTGTTTCGGCCAACAATGAACCAATTTGAATTTCGATTTCCGTGCCCGCACTATTCCGCTGTAACTACGACAAATCATAACTTCCCCTCACGAAGTCATATTTGGACGTTCTCGATATGCACGTTCTCGGTTGTACGACTACTAAGACTTTTGTTTAGATTACTTAGGCTAATAAGCAATCTATCAAAAATCCACTTTTTACGATCGGCAGAGCCGTGTCGATTTAATCGCAAAACTTCAAAGAAGCATAACTTCTTCATAAGAATTCGGATTTTAGAGTTCTTTACATGTAAGGAATCCTTGTGACATATATTCTAACTTTGGGTAAGATTATTTATCTTAATAATCTTCTATGAAAAAGTCATTTTTATAGCTTATTCTTTTTTAATTGACTAACATGAATCTTCAGGCGTTACATTGTAACACTCAATCTATTTATAGATTTAAATGTAACAATTTTAAAACTTCTTATGAGATAGAGTCGTATCTTTAAAACACTTTGATACCGAAAAAAAAGATTTAAAAAACTATATAAACTTGATTATGAAGAATCATCTAAATATCACTTACAAACCCTCTCACCCTTTTTATATATATATATATATATATATATATATATATATATATATATATATATATATATATATATATATATATATATCTTTTCATTTTATAAACAATTAACTAAAGTATAATTTTAAATGTTTTAAATATATAAAAATAATAAGAGTATCCAAAACCAAGAGACATATATATATATATATATATATATATATATATATATATATATATATATATATATATATATTACTCATGTATTACATTAGTTTATTTAAAAAAAAACTCAATATGAAGGTCTAAATATTTTAAAAGATTAATTTTTTAAGAAAAATAAGAAAAATATTGAATTATTAAAATTGATGTATTTTTTCTCTTTTAAATTTCAACAAATAATTTATATAAATAAACAAAGAAAACTAATAAGGCTTTAATTTAGAAAGTTTGAAATTAAAAGGTAAGTCCCTTAATGAAATTGATATCAATTTATTTTTAGATTTATTGTAATTATTGCATTTAATTACTTTTTAGAGTTTAATAGAATAGAAAAAACCATAAAATAACACGTGGAAAAAAAATAATTTAAAATAACTACAAAATGACATGTGGGAAAATGAATAATTATATATGACATGTGACAAAAAAATCTCTATTTATTAAAGTGTATATATATATATATATATATATATATATATATATATATATATATATATATATATATATATATATATATATGACATTAATAAAGATTGATAGATTAAATTGTAACAAAAGAAGATATAGTTTTATTATAGGGTTGTGCCATAAGTACCCCGTTTCACTCACATATAATGTCACATCAGGGGGTGCATAAGCACTATGGTTGTCAAAATCGCGATCCTGATCGTAGGATCTTACGATGCTACGATCCTAGGTATGAAAAACGATCCGGATCGTAAACGGGTCGTATTTGAGGTAGGATCGCAGGTAGGATCTTAAGATCGTATGTAGGATCGTAGAATCGGGATCCGATCCGATCCTACCTTTCCTTGATTTTTTTTTTTTTTTTTTTTTTTTTGCAAATGAAATCATTTTAGCACTTTATATCTTTTACCCGTTTACCAAGTTACCGTTTATCATTTTATGTTGTGACTTATGACTAATATTTTGAAGTTTTTATAACTTTTGAACAAAAAATTGAATGTTTAAAATATTTTTCATGTATTAAAATTTTGTTTCATTTTGTAGGATCTTAGGATCCCAATCCCGATCTTACAAACCAAAAAATGATCATATGTAGGATTATGATCTTGACAACCTTGATAAGCACTATTACACTCATATTTAGAGGGGTACAGAGGGGGGAGGGGTACATATCGAAATTGCCTTATTATATTTGTGTGCAACCCATAAATAGAAATGATTCATGCTATATGATTTTAATAAACATCTACTTAATTATATATTTTAAAATAATTATAATATCTAATGTCAATTTAATATTAAAAATATTTTTTACTGCGTATATGATTATTTTTAATATCATATATTATAAACTAGAAATTTCCCAATCTCTTTTTTGTGGAGACACAAGTGCGGTCGAAATTGTTTAACTACGAAAGTGAAGGAGCAAACTTGTAAATATACAATACTCATTTGGCCAAAGTGTGAAAACAAAAAATATATATACAGAGACGAAACATAGCAATACATTAATGGGTGGAGGGGAGTAATATACAAATTTTCTATTAGATACGAGTTATTTTAATAATTTTATTCAACACATAGACCATTTTATTAAAAATAAATGCACAATGAGTTTCTTTTATTAATTATGGGATAATTTTTATAATTTGTTTTTTATACAGAGGTAAAAATCTGCCAACATACAAAAATGTCAAATATAAAGATTATTTCTATAAAAAAAAAAAATCTGACCTTTACTCTAAATACCAAAATTATAAGGACTAGTTGTGTCAATATTAAAAATATTTGTGATAAAAATATGAAATGCATAAAGTAAATTACAAAATCATAAGAAATAATAATTGTGCTAATATTAAAAGTATTTGTGGCAAAAATATGAAATGCATAAAATTTACTATTCGTAAGTTTGTTTTTAATTAATATATAGTATAATATTTTAAATTTATAACTATAATATAACTATAAAAGAGTTATATATCAAGTATGGATTAGATTGCCTACAAATACCCATTTGTGATGTCTGTACCTATCCGACCTTGATTTGGCAAAGCACGTGACGGGGACTGTGACCCACATTGCACATGGCAGTCGCTAGGATTGTTCCATTCCCATGATACATCTTTTATAATTTGAATTAATAAGTTTCTTCTTTAAAGATACACAGATGTAGTAAAAAGACAAATCGGATAACGATCTCGTTTGTATATCATATATACTTACATAACTATATGTCTTTTGCATATTCAATGCAAATATATTTAAAAACAAAATATAATATATGCGGCCGAGCAGGTGTCACTTGTCACTTCAACGTATTGGCCCATGAGAAATCGATAAGGAATTTGTGGAATTGGATGTAATTTTAATTTGAAAATTATAAATTTTATAACTCGATTAGGACGAATTTAATTCTATACCAAGGGTAAAGTGTTTTAGATATAACTGAATGAGACTGAGTTCTTTAATATTATGTTCCTTATACATAGGATATCTTACGATAACTAAGATTCAAAAGTTTTACAACCATTTTCAAAGGACAATAAGAATATAATAAGTAACAAATATTCGAGATAAAGAGACGAAAACTTGCTGATATTAGAAAAGATAAGTCACTCGTAAATAAAAACTAATGCAATAATATATTAATTAGGGGGTTACAAGACTTTTAGAATCAATATCAAGTACAAATCGTTGACAAAATTCCACGACATAACGCGTTGCGCAAATTCCTTTAGCTAGGTGGAACCTCTCCACACAAAGCTCGTTAATTACTAGCAATGTTCCTTTTCAAGAGCCAAATTTTAAATAACTTTGGCTTGCAATACGTCAAAAGCTTCTTCTTTTTTCAACTAAATAGACTTAAATTATATGATCTCTATTCAATACCCACAAAAATCACTCATCTTTTCCATAAAAAATAGATGCAACAAAGTAAATACACACTTACATATTCGATGAATTGAGGTTATACATCCAGTTGTATATAAAGGCTTATTTAGCTAGCTAATTGATATATATTGATATCAGTAGCATCTTTTGTGATTCAAGGAATTGTAACAATTGTTAGTGGTAGTGTGATTGTGGTAGGGTTCATGAGGAAAGTGTCCACTTGAATTATCAACATGCCTTTGACTTTGAACCCTTGTGTTGGATGACTTGGATCTTGATTGCTTACTTCTCCTTGGATTTGTTGATGATCGTGGGATAAACACTCCCGTTCCTTTTATTTCTCTTCTACCATTTTGCTCATGAAAACTTGGTATTTGGTTATGGATGGGATGGATTGTTTGAGAGATAACCTACGTACAACACAAAATAGGAAGGTGTGAATAAAAGAAAAGAAACATTAGGGGTCGCCCTAATAATTGGAACTTGACAGTGTTTCTTTCAGTAATCAATCTTTATTTGATGAGAGAGAGAGAGAGAGAGAGAGAGAGAGAGAGAGAGAGAGAGAGAGAGAGAGAGAGAGAGAGAGAGAGAGAGACCTGGAACGAAACAGGAGGACAGTGAAGAGTAGGGTCTTCATCATCATCCATGATCAGAAGCGAGATCCTCTTACTCAAGTCTGCAAAGAACAAATCATCTTCAACAACTTCCATCTTTCAACTGTCACAACTCAAAACAACTTAATTAAACTGTGTGTATTCTCTTTCTCTTACTTTTTTTTTCCTTTTGGTTACCTGATTTGAATAAATAGGGAAAGGAGATGGTATGGGTACTGAGTAAAGAATGAAAGAATATGTGTTAGGGGTATTCAATTCTCAAAAGGGGCTGGCTGGACATGTGAGGTAGTGGGACCCATGTAGCCAATCTGTCTATTTATGACCCACAAGAGGATCATGAAGTGTGTTTATGATTCTATCCAGTTGTAGGAAAAGAAGATAGATTAGAGCAGCAACAACACTTTCCACCACCCACACCCAGATTTCTCCCACCCTCACAATCATCTCATCCACACCATTAATCTTTCACAAATCAGAATATACTTGGTTGTCAATTGTACTCTCTCTCTCTCTCTCTTTCTCAGTCACTTGCACATATAACACTGCCAAATAGGACATGCTACTACTACAACTATTTGTGCATCACAAGAAGGTACAAAAAACCCATAGGTGTCACACACATGCATGCATGGGTCTTGGGTGGGGGAATATATAAATTAATTTGAATATATTTATTTGGGCAGCTTTTATCTGATTCTTGTGGTTCATTTCTGCTTTTCTCAGTTGGTTACTGTCAAAGATATATCTGTTCTGCACTTTTTTGATCCTTTTTATTTATATCTTATGTTTTTTAGGGATCTTGGACAACAGCCACACACCACTTACCTACACCACTGTCAACAACAAAATACTTCCATTAAAGTTAATTTACCCCCTAAAAATGGGGATACAAATTTATCTACTTATATAGTTCAATTATGCCACATAGTACATAGTGATCACACCCAAGTCTTTTTGGACATTTCGTTTTCAATTAATATTAAGAATTTTAATATAAAGTTGTTAATCTTTAATTTATTTAGTTAATATAAATGCTTAAGAATTTTAATATAAAGTTAGCTAAATGTTTTTTGTCCCAAAAAAATATATATATAATTAATTTACAGTTATAATTTATTTAACTGGTAGTGCAACACAACTTGACTTGGCTATGGGTTCATTCCCTACCAAGTTATGGTACATAGTACATAGCCAAATCAATGTTCCAGTGTTGATTCTCCCTTCATGTTCAATTGACTCGAAACAAAAATTAAATAAACTAAACATTATGAGCTAGCTAGATCTAACTAAAGATTCCAGATCCCAACCCTTAGATTAATGCCTCTATTCCCTCTTTCTCTGTCTCTCTAACTAATAAAATATATGATTGAATTTTAAAAACCTTAAAGAATTGTTGAAATATAGAATACGTGTATGTTCTTAAAGATGCATTCTTCCATATGCCGGAAAGGTTCATCCAGTGTTTGCTGACACAGTTCCAGTGGAAATAATTATACACACTTAATAATAAGTTTTTTGTCAGAAGAGATACTGTTGAGTCTAAACGTAGAGTAGTTTGTTGATGGAAAAAGGATCATGTAAGTTTAAGAGAATGAAAATTGATTAAATAAGTTGAGCTCAATTAGACGACTTTATAAGATAATTAGAGATGAACTTGGAAATGCAATGATGATAATATGATATGTATTCCTGAGGACGAGATTAAACTTGTTAACAAGTTGAATACAAGAAGTTCTATAATACAATTATACTATAGTGTGAGCCAGGCGTTACCATATCACAGCCACAATTCCCCATACTTTTATTGAGTCTACCAACACCTAAAAGGCACACAATAAAAGATTTTGTTTGTTATCTCCTATTTCTAGGTTTTATTTAGTTGATATCTTTTCCTTATCGGTTGTTATCTTTTTCATATATTTTCTTAGCTTTGTATTTAAGCCCCCCAATTGTTTCAATGAATTCAAGTTTTTGGAGTAATCAATTTCTTTATGGTATCAGAGTGGGTCATATAGATCCCGCAAATACCCTAGGCTACCGCCGGAACCATGGTAGGCAAAGATAGCAAGAACGACAAGGATGATGATCCTCGTGTAGATACCAACACTCCATACTATTTACATGCATCTGAATACCAGAGACAGATGCGTGTAAACGACGTTCTTACTGATGGAAACTAATGGGATTGGTTGCAGGAGATGAAGAATTTCTTGTATGCAAAGAACCAAATCGGTTTTATGGATGGAACAATCAAGGCACCAGAAGAAGGCTCACCGGACTTCATGAAGTGGATGTGTTGTGATGCTATGATCAAAGGATGGCTCACCACCGCCATGGAGAAAACGATCAAATTGAGTGTCAGTTACGCAAATACTTCTGCAGAAATATGGGCCGACTTGGAAGAAAGATTTGGGAAAGAAAGTGCACCTTGTGCATATGAGTTAAGACAGACTCTCTCTACAACGCAGGAAGATGGAAGCTCTGTTTCATCCTACTATACCAAGATGCATCGTATATGGGATAAAATTCAGTCTGTTTCTCCAACCCCAAGGTGTACATGTGGCAAGTGCACGTGTGATTTAGGGAAAAGGCTGAGCAAGGCAAAAGAAAAGGAAAGATTATACGAGTTTCTTATGGGACTTGACACTGTTTTTTTACCATAAAACTCAAATTCTTGCATCCAAACCCACTCCTACTCTTGGTATTGCATTTCATCTTGTTTTTGAAGATGAACAACAAAGAGCAATCTTAGCAACGAAGAAACCAATACAAGAGGGTGCAGCATTCCAAACCTTCGCACAAAGCATGAGAGAAACGACGATTGAGCCTAATGTTCAATGAATGAAAGGTGCAACAATGGACGAGCATTGAAGTTTATATGGTAAGAATGGTCATAATAAGGATGGGTGTTTCAAGAAGATTGGCTACCCAGAATGGTGGCTAGGTAAAGGCAAGAAGGAGAAGGGAAAATACAAGGCAACCTTGGCAGATACGGAATCAAGCCCTATACCAGGTCTCACAAGTGAACAGTACCAGAAGCTTGTTAAACACTTTAACAAGGAAGATAAAAATAAGGTGGCTAACATGGTAGGGAAAATTGTACCATTGTACTTGGATTTTTGATACAGGTGCAACGGAGCACATGACGGGGGATTATGATCTTCTAGAGGGGGATATATATGATGATGGCGAGCCACCGGTCATCATACCCAATGACAATTACATTTCAGTAGAAGGAAAAGGAAATTTTGTTTTACCTAATGGACTCAAGCTTGCCAAAGTTTTATACATTCAAAAGTTTAATTGCAATTTATTATCCGTTAGTCGAATGACAAAGGATCTAAATTGTTATATAACATTTTTCCGGATTTCTTTATTGCAAAGGATTTGGAGATGATGAGCTTGATTGGAGCGGGGCAATGTGATAATGGTCTATATTGGATCGAAATGTTAACGAGAAAGGCAATGAAGGTCACACCAGATGCATCTATTTTGCACAAAAGGCTAGGACATGCTTCTGAATCAAAATTATATCAATTAGATTTTTTAGCTAGTTTTTCTTTCAAGTTGAAAAACAAAGTGTGTGACTCATGTGTAAAGGCAAAACATACTCACTTACCCTTTTATGATAGCTCTATTAAAACAAGTGATTGCTTTGATCTGTTGCATTGTGATATTTAGGGATGTTTTCGAACCCCTTCATTATCTGGAGCTCATTATTTTCTCACCATTGTAGATGATTTTAGTAGGGATATTTGGATATTTCTCATTAGACATAAGCATAAAGAAAGTAAATGCTTGATGAATTTTTGCAACATGGTCTAAAATCAGTTTGGAAAGAATGGTAAGAGAATAAGGAGTGATAATGGTGGTTAATTCACATCAGGTGCTATGATTGAATTTTATGCTCAACAAGGGATACTGCTTGAAATATTTTGCCCTCACACACCACAACAGAACGATTTGGTCAAGAGAAAGCATCATCACTTACTTGAAACTGCTAGAGCACTGAAGTTTGAAGCCAATTTGCCTAATAAACTATGGGGAGAATGTGTGATGACAGCTGCTTATATAATTAGCAGATTTCCCTCCAAGGTAATAGGCTTGGAGACGCCTTTTGAGGTATAATTTGGCAATAAACCGGAATATGCACACATGAGAGTATTTGGATGTCTTGCTTATGTAAGGAACACAGAAAGGAAAGGATATAAGTTTGAAGTGAGGGGGAGACCTAGCGTTTTCTTAGGCTATCCACAAGGACAAAAAGTGTACAAGGTGTTTGACATCAACGATAGCAAAGTGATTACGACTAAAGACGTAAGGTTTGTTGAAGAGGTTTATCGTTTTTCGAAAGCTCAAACACAGAGTTGAAAGCCATAATAAAAATGAAAGCATGTTTAATGAGTTCTTTGATGAAGATGCGGATGTCAAAGCCCATGCACAATCAAAGCTCCTCCAAGGTATACTCTATCGCTAATCATATTTCATATGAAAATTTTTCTAATGAACAAAAAATCTTTTCTAGCAACCATCAGTGCAAGCGATGAGCCTAAGTGTTTTAAACAGGCTGTGAAATATGAGCGATGGAAAGAATCAATGAAAAATGAAATAAAGGCTCTAGAAGAAAATAAGACATGCGTACTTGAAGAACTACTGATATTTTGTAACTACACCTACTAGTTTTACCAACTATCTAACTAACTATTACGGCATAAGGCAGTGGGCCTATTCGCAAATAATATAGCACAGATAGTCGGGTATCGAACTCAGGGAACGGATTTAATTTACTAACCTAACTACTAATAGATTAATCTAAAAACAAGCAAAAGTCAAAAAGGGTTTTATCTGATTTTTCAAGTTCAGACAAACTTAAACACTTAACAAATACAGTTTTTATCAATATACTAAAAACACTTTCGTTTAGTTCGAATCCACTTCTCCTCTATGGTTGGTTACTAATTATGGATTATTAAAGTTGGTTACCAATTAGTATATAATTAGCAATTCAAGTCTAAATTAATAATATTTTTACCAATTCATGAACTAGCTTGTATGGTCATACACAAGCAAAACACAGAATTAGCTATTGGGTTATGTAAGATTTATCTGAGCAAAACACAATTATTGTCACAATTTATGTTCTCCAGCACAGCTAAAATTGCTACTTTTATTACTTATCTAAGATTTGGTCGATCCTAGCTCTAGTAATTTAACGGTCACTAAATCACTAGGTAATCAAATTCATGTAATTTAATGGTCAATAAATTACACTTAACTTGAATTTAAGCAACAAAATCACAACTTTAACATGCTAGGTAATGATAATCAAACACAAGAACAAAACCAACTATTAAAATCCAAAAATTAATAAACTAAACCATAGAGTTAAAGTATCATCCAGCTAAATGAAAGCAAATAAGTTCAGCTGCTCATGGCTAGTTTTTCTTTCAAGTTGAAAAACAAAGTGTGTGACTCATGTGTAAAGGCAAAACATACTCACTTACCCTTTTATGATAGCTCTATTAAAACAAGTGATTGCTTTGATCTGTTGCATTGTGATATTTAGGGATGTTTTCGAACCCCTTCATTATCTGGAGCTCATTATTTTCTCACCATTGTAGATGATTTTAGTAGGGATGTTTGGATATTTCTCATTAGACATAAGCATAAAGAAAGTAAATGCTTGATGAATTTTTGCAACATGGTCTAAAATCAGTTTGGAAAGAATGGTAAGAGAATAAGGAGTGATAATGGTGGTTAATTCACATCAGGTGCTATGATTGAATTTTATGCTCAACAAGGGATACTGCTTGAAATATTTTGCCCTCACACACCACAACATAACGATTTGGTCAAGAGAAAGCATCATCACTTACTTGAAACTGCTAGAGCACTGAAGTTTGAAGCCAATTTGCCTAATAAACTATGGGGAGAATGTGTGATGACAGCTGCTTATATAATTAGCAGATTTCCCTCCAAGGTAATAGGCTTGGAGACGCCTTTTGAGGTATAATTTGGCAATAAACCGGAATATGCACACATGAGAGTATTTGGATGTCTTGCTTATGTAAGGAACACAGAAAGGAAAGGAGATAAGTTTGAAGTGAGGGGGAGACCTAGCGTTTTCTTAGGCTATCCACAAGGACAAAAAGTGTACAAGGTGTTTGACATCAACGATAGCAAAGTGATTACGACTAAAGACGTAAGGTTTGTTGAAGAGGTTTATCGTTTTTCGAAAGCTCAAACACAGAGTTGAAAGCCATAATAAAAATGAAAGCATGTTTAATGAGTTCTTTGATGAAGATGCGGATGTCAAAGCCCATGCACAATCAAAGCTCCTCCAAGGTATACTCTATCGCTAATCATATTTCATATGAAAATTTTTCTAATGAACAAAAAATCTTTTCTAGCAACCATCAGTGCAAGCGATGAGCCTAAGTGTTTTAAACAGGCTGTGAAATATGAGCGATGGAAAGAATCAATGAAAAATGAAATAAAGGCTCTAGAAGAAAATAAGACATGCGTACTTGAAGAACTACTGATATTTTGTAACTACACCTACTAGTTTTACCAACTATCTAACTAACTATTACGGCATAAGGCAGTGGGCCTATTCGCAAATAATATAGCACAGATAGTCGGGTATCGAACTCAGGGAACGGATTTAATTTACTAACCTAACTACTAATAGATTAATCTAAAAACAAGCAAAAGTCAAAAAGGGTTTTATCTGATTTTTCAAGTTCAGACAAACTTAAACACTTAACAAATACAGTTTTTATCAATATACTAAAAACACTTTCGTTTAGTTCGAATCCACTTCTCCTCTATGGTTGGTTACTAATTATGGATTATTAAAGTTGGTTACCAATTAGTATATAATTAGCAATTCAAGTCTAAATTAATAATATTTTTACCAATTCATGAACTAGCTTGTATGGTCATACACAAGCAAAACACAGAATTAGCTATTGGGTTATGTAAGATTTATCTGAGCAAAACACAATTATTGTCACAATTTATGTTCTCCAGCACAGCTAAAATTGCTACTTTTATTACTTATCTAAGATTTGGTCGATCCTAGCTCTAGTAATTTAACGGTCACTAAATCACTAGGTAATCAAATTCATGTAATTTAATGGTCAATAAATTACACTTAACTTGAATTTAAGCAACAAAATCACAACTTTAACATGCTAGGTAATGATAATCAAACACAAGAACAAAACCAACTATTAAAATCCAAAAATTAATAAACTAAACCATAGAGTTAAAGTATCATCCAGCTAAATGAAAGCAAATAAGTTCAGCTGCTCATGGCTGAAAACGAAAACATAAGTTCAACATATATCAACATTATTAAAGTAAATCAAACTGATGTGATGATGTGTTCTTCAATTCCTTAATCTCCAAGCTATTTTCCCTTCAAAAGAATGTTTTGTTCACTTCTCTGGACTCTAAAATCAAATACCTCTGATTATCTCTCCTCCCCAAAAGTCTTTCAAATCGTAAGTGTGAAAGAGTATTTATAGATTTGGAAAATACGTGGCTCACGACGTGAAATCGGGTTTCACGTCGTGACTTTGATAAAAATCCGTATCGGGCAAGGATTTTGACTTCCCGGGTAGTTATCTTCTAGAATACCCTCTTCATGTCGTGGGGTTGATTGCCACATCATGAGCTGGGTTTTTTCGCTGGAGTTTTCTTCTTTTAAATCTCCAAATCTCCAAAGTTCCAATCCTTATCAATTGTGGTCCATATTATTCAAGAGTGTTCCGTTTGGCTGCAAAATACAATTTAATTCAATAAGTATCACATATCTTTGCAAATAACCAAAATATTAATTTAAAATGTATTAAGATATTGCCTAAAAATATGTATAAATTTGGCAATATCAACTACCTGAAGGGAAACACGTCATTGATTCAAAAGGGGTGTATAAAATAAAATACAAGCTCTGATACCATAAAGAAATTGATTACTTCAAAAACTTGAACTCATTCAAACAATTAGGGGGGGCTTAAATACAGAGCTAAGAAAAGATATGGAAAAGATAACAATTGATAAGGAAAAGATAACAACTAAATAAAGTCTAGAAAAACGAGATAACAAACAAAATCCTAAAGATAACAACTGATAAGGAAAAGAGAACACCTAAATAAAGACGGTGGTTTCCCGTTCTTCTACTGAAGTAGAGTATAGAGCAATGGCACATGTAGCTAGTGGAGTTTTGTGGCTTCGTTGATTACTTAAAATCTTGAAGGTGGCGCCCACCAAAGCTACTTCACTCTTTTGCGATAATCAGGCAGCTAGACACATTGCTAACAATCGAGTTTTCCATGAACAAACTAAGCATGTAGATATGGACTGATTCTTTGTCAAGGAACGAATTGAGTCTTAGGAGATACGACAAATTTATATAAAAACAAACAAACAATTGGCTGATGTTTCTACAAAGGCCTTAGGAGCTGTCAGAGTAAAGGATTTACTGGTCAAGTTGGGCATTTGCAATTTACATGCTCCAACTTGAGGGGGAGTAAAGGTGTAACGTCCCAAAATTTAAGACTAAAAATTTTAATTTTTATAATAATATAACCATCATCCAAAACATTTTTTTATAAAACCATAACGAAATCAGAGTATGTCAAAATGATCTAAATACATCGGAGTCAAATAAAATGCGGAGGAATATGGTGTGTGCGATGCGATCATCCGAGCTCTTCCCCTTCGATCCAGAAGTACCTGAAACATAAATTGAAAACGGTAAGCATGAAGCTTAGTGAGTTCCCCAAAATACCGCGTACAATACATATCTGCCAGCTCAAGGCTGTGCCGGGTCTATCTCACCCCCGGGTCTATTTCACCCTCGTGTCTATTTCAACTCATGAGTCGTCCCAAGCCGTACCTGGTCTATTTCACCCCCAAGTCTATTTTCAGTCGTATGTCAGCACAAGGCTATACCAGGTCTATTTCACCCCACATACATATAGCAAATAGGCAAACAGGCATATAACACATACAGTAGGAGTCACAACGACTACAAGAACATATCATATCCTAGTGTCCTACAGTATATTGAGTAAACTCACCTCATTCTGTTGACAGTCAAACAAATGATTGGGTTGTTGAACCAGTAATCCCCACTAAATCACAAGTAAAGAAACCCTAATTAGAAATTAGGTCAATAATCTAGACCGAGAGTCCAAACCCTAAATTCTGGCCATAAGGGAAAAAGTTACTTATTCCTTGCCTTATTGGGCCTAGCCCATCAAGGTCCAAATGCTACTAGCCACGAAGCCCAAAAGATAATCTATGTCCAAAATGGGACAAATCCCCGAAGGCTTATCACTGAAAAGTTGAAGGCCCAACAAGGGCCTAAAGTCCCTAAATCCTACACATGGCCCAAAACAAGCCCAAGACCCGCTCTAATGAGTACGCTCAGCATACCAACCAGTACGCCCGGCGTACTCACAACCCTCGCATCATCGGGACATCAGATACATACATGTAGCGTACCCTAAGGTACGCCCGACGTAAGCTGCAATTGGCCAAAACTTTAATCCAATGTCTTAATCAGTTAAGACCCAACGTCTAATTTTAGATCTAGGCTTATTAAAGTGCATTAAGCCATAAAGTTGCCAACTTTATGCTTTTGTATGTCTTAATGGGGCAAATATTGGATTAAACCACATTATCTTCATGAAACCACCTTCAATCCTTGCATGATTGAACTTAATCCATCAAGACTCCATTTTTATGCTCAATGGACGTTAGAAACACTAGGATATAACATTAGCTCATACTCTCAAGAACATCTTAAAGGACCATTTATGAAGAAGTAAGCCCTAAACTACAAAATAACACATGGATTCATCAAGGTAGAACCTTTTAACCTTCAAAAAGCTAGAAACGATGAGAAACCTCTGGATCTACAAGCTCTTTCTGATCCAATGTTTCTTCACAACTCTTTTTATTCTTCTCTAAGCACCACACACACCAAAAAACACACACACACAAAAGCTCAAACTTTAGGGAAAATGGATTAGGGTTTCGAGATATGACTTAAGAGGAAAGGGAGGTTGATAAGGTGGTGAACTTGAAGGACTTAATGAGCTAAAAGAGGGTGCAAAACATAAAAATTAAGGTTTTCCTCTGGCTTTAGTACACCTTGCGTACGCATGGGTAGGCCCAGCTTACGTAGGGGTCACCCTGATGCGCGCATGCAAAGGAGTACACCGTGCATACCTGGTGTACGCCCAATATACTCATGGCCTGGTCCTTGATTTTAATTTAAATAATGGCTAAACTTTATACCTGGCGACTCGGGCATTACAATTCTCCCTAACTAGAATCAGACTTCGTCCTCAAAGTCCGCTGTCTGAAATAACTCTAGGTAAAGCTCCCCCATCTATTCCTCAGGCTCCCAAGTCCACTCTGAACTCTTCTGGTGCTGCCACTACACCTTCACCAACTCCACAACCTTGTTTCTCAACGTTTTCGTCTTCATGTCGAGGATCGTTACCGGTCTCTCAATTTAGTTTAGGCGGTCATCCACCTGTATATCCTCTAATGGAACCACTGCGGAATCATAAACTAAACACTTCCATAGCTGAGAGACGTGAAAACTACTGTGAATCTGACTGAGTTCCTCCAGGAGATCCAAACGATACGCTACCCTGACCACCCAGGCTACAACCCTAAAAGGACCAATATACCTGAGGCCCAGCTTTCCCCGCTTCCTGAATTAGATGACACCTTTCCAAAGTGACACCTTTAGGAGAAACATATCCCCAACCTGGAACACCAGGTCTGAGTGGCGCTTGTCGCCATAGCTCCTCTTCCGACTATGAGTTATCTAAAGTCTACCACAAACCTACTGAATCATCTCGGTCGTCTTGAGTACCAGCTTAGTACTCCCCATGACCCGTTGACCGACCTTACCCTAATATACTGGGGTCCTACACTTCCTCCCATAGAGCATCTCAAAAGGAGTTCGATCGATGTTGGCATAATAACATTTGTCCTACGAAAATTCTGCTGACAGAAGTAACGTATCCCAACTGCCGCCGAAATCCAGAACACATCCCCGCAACATCTCATCCAATGTTTGGATGGTCCACTCACTCTGACCATCCATCTTCGAGTGAAAGGCCGTTCTGAAGTGCTGATGAGTACCCAACTCCTCATGGAATTTATTCCATAATCTGGAAATAAACTGGACATCCCTGTCTGAAACCACTGAAACTGGCACACCATGTCATGTCACAACCTCCCTAGTGTAGATTTCGGCCAACTTCTCCGTAGATATACTCTCCTAAATTAGAATGAATTGTGTACTCTTGGTCAATCGATCCACGATGACCCATATCAAATCCACCCTGTGCGCCGTCCGAAGCAATTTGGTGAAAAAAATTCATTGTAATATCTTCCCATTTCCAAACGGGAATATCCAACGGCTCCATCTTGCCTTGAGGTCACTGATGTCCGACCTTTACTTTCCTGTAAGTCAGGAACCTCTCCACAAACCAAGCTACATCACGCTTCATACATGGCCACCAATAATCGGGATGGAGATCTCTATACATCTTTGTCGCTTCGGGATGACTAGAGACTCTCTACTTATGCGCCTCTTCCATCAAAACCTGTCGCGCACCACCCTAGTAAGGAACCCACACCCTCCAACGGAGGGTCAATAACCCTCAGCTATCATAATTAAAGGAAGCCACCTAACCCACAATGTGCTCACTCTTTTGGTGCTCTTCCTTCATAGCCTCAACCTGAGCCTCTCAGATCTGCTCCAAGAGTGGAGTAATCACTATCATCCTCAAACATATATCCCTGATCGGAGTTGTGACCGCCTTGCTGCTGAGAGCATCAGTCACCACATTGGCCTTCCCCGGATGGTAAAGGATCTCATAATCATAATCCTTCACCACATCCAACCACCTACGATGCCACATGTTCAGGTTCAGTTGATCGATCAAATACCTCAGGCTCTTGTGATTCATGTAAATAGTGCAATAGACCTCATACAGGTAATGCGGCCAAATCTTGAGGGCAAACATCACCATGCCCATCTCCAAATCATGCGTAGGATAGTTCACGTCATGAGGCTTTAGTTGCCTCAAAGTGTAAGCAATAACACGACTCATCTGCATCAGAAGTGCACCCAAACCCGTGATCGACGCATCACAATAAACCATAAAATCCTCAACACCCTCAGGCAGGGTCAAATTCGGTGCCTCACACAATCTCTACCTCAGGGTCTCAAAAGTTGCCTGCTGTTCAGACCCCAGTGAAAAGTGACAGTCTTCTTTGTCAACCGACTCATAGGAACCGCTATCTGGGAGAAATCCTGAATGAATCTCTGATAGTAACCTACCAAACCAAGGAAACGCTGAATTTTAGATGGAGACCTCAGAACTTCCCACCTCATCACTGCCTCAACCTTGGCCAGATCGAATAGAATACCGTTTTGGTTGACAAGGTTTCCTAGAAACTGCACCGCTCACAACCAAAACTTGCACTTGGAGAACTATAAATACAACCTCTCCCTGCTTAGAGTCTCTAATAACTCCCTCAGATGCTCCTCATGTTGTTACTCGATCTTGGAATAGACCAGCATATCATCAATAAACACAATTACAGACCGATCCAACATGGTTTTGCATACGCGATTTTTGAGATCCATGAATGCGGTTGGAGCATTGGTGAGACCGAAAGGAATCACCACAAACTTGTAATGGCTATATCAAGTCCGAAAATCATTCTTATGTGCATCCTCCTCTCTAACCCTCATCAGATTATAACTCAAACACAGATCGATCTTGGAAAACCAAGATGCACCCCGAAGTTGGTCAAGAAAATCGTCAATCCTGAGGAGTGGATAAAGGTTCTTCACCATTAGCTTATTCAGCTCCCGGTAGTCGATAAACATCTGATGTGACCCATCCTTTCTCTTCAAAAATAGGATCGACGCTCCCCACGACGAACTACCCAGACGAATGAATCCTCCGTCTAACAACTCATGCAGCTATGTAAACAACTCCTGCGTCTCTAGGGGTGCTAGCCGATAAGGTGCTTCGGATCTCTAGGATCCTTCAGGAAGAATAATCCTATTGTTAGTTCTTGTCATTTGGGATTAGAGGTGAGTTTTGCACCATGTCCTAAGGATGGTCATGGTAACTCAGGAGGAGGAAGTCAGGATTCCTTCAGAAGCTTTTACGGGTATGTCATCTTCTGTTTCTTCTGGGTTGATATCGGGAATTTGTATTGCGTTGAAATTTGTATTGGGTTTGGATGAGTTATATCTTGGGTTAGTTCTCTGCTTTTGTCTAGATTATATTATCAAGGATTGTAATATGCCATTCTGCATATCAAGAGTCTTCGATGAATCTTTAGTGGGTCATATCGTGTTGAGTGGGTTTCAGCGTGTTCAGTTGTTGATTTGGGTGTTTGTCGGGATCAATTTAGGGGTTCTGTTTGGAAGATCTTTGGTCAGAGTTCAGTGGTTTTATCAACTGTTCTGGTATGGTCGGAGGTTGCCTGCGGAAAAACTATTGGGTTCATGCACTACCGTTACTAGGAGTGGAGCGGTAGCAGGAAGATGGCGGTGTCAATTGTATGAGTTGTTTTGTCATTGGAAATGTCAAGGGAGTTGTATGTTTTCATGGCTTGAAGACGATTAGAGTTCAGTGGTTCTTTGAGAATGGAAACAGGAGTCAAAGATTCGTCAATTCAGGGCAAGGGTTATAGTTTTTAGACGCCAGCATAAGAACTTATGGAATTGGTAAGGTATCATGGGAGGTGATTTGGATTATTATATTGGTTAAGATTTCAAGAGTATTCTTCAGGATTTCAGAAGTTGGGCGATCATTGGGTTTGGCTAGTAATGGAACTCTAGTATTGATCAGAGCAGGTCATAGGCGGTTCAATGTATATGAGGTGATGGATTAGGAATCCATCGGATTTAAGAGGTAAGAGAGCTTCGTCGAATCCAAGTGGGGGAGAATCAATCAGGATTTTCGGGAGATAGGAAGGGTGTGAACTAGGAAAGTTTCATATCTAGGACAGGAGAAGAAACAGCCCAAGAAGTCATTTAGATTTAGGTTATATAAGTAGGATTTCAGGAAACTTCCAACTCCTGGTCGGTTTCTCCTTTATTATGCATAACAGGCTTGGGGTTGAGTCCAGGTGGAGGGCTAAAAAATTCGAAGTATGACTCGAACTTCTGATTGGATGCAGTTAGATGCAGGTATCAGCTCAGGATGTGTGGGGTTGTGATGGTTAGGGTGTGGTAAGGTCATGGGTGGTAACCATGGTTGGTTAGAAGTGTTGTAAGACTGTGATGGGATCATAGCCTTCACCAATTCGATGTAAAATATAGTTGGAGGTGGTCATGAGAATAAAGGGGGAAATCAGTTTGTGCCTTGGGCACGCCGCTCAGGATTGTCGAGGAGTAATTCTCTGTTTTAGGTTGAGGACAATTGGGGTCTGAAGCAGATTTGGGAATGTGTAACTCTAGATGGGTAGGACCTATGGGCGAGGCCGCTCCGTGGTATAGTTTGGGTAGGGAACGTGGGCGAGGCCCGTGTGATTATAGCAATACAAGTGGGACCTGGTAGAGACCGTTGGGTCAAGGTTTTGGATCTTGAGTTTTAGGATCAAGTGGGTGGTCATTTTGTGATGCAGAGGGGTTTATAGGCTGGGTAGCCTTATTATTTGGACTCTTGGGAACCTGGTGGTTGGAGCAGGTACAAAACTGGTAGTCTCATTGATGGTTGGGAACCTTTATATCTCGGTCTAGAGAGGTCTTGTTATAAATAAGAAGGTTTGGGGTGAAATGTAATTGTAGATCTGTGGATCTCGGGTTATGAGTTGAGTATCGGATTGGTGTTTGGGTGAGATCTCGAGTTGGTAATCGTGAGTGTTTATGTGCAGGATTTTATTTTTAGTAGGATAAGAATTAGGGTATCAATGTGTCGAGGGCATCAATCGAATGGTTCAGGGGTAAGGAATGGATTCAGCTTTGATGATAGATCAAACCATTGTGATTGTGTCTTGGAATGGTTCTATCTGTGAAGGGCATCAAGTTAAGTCAAGTTGGTATTATTGATTGGAACTCGTGTGTGGAGTCTCTTGTTATTCGGAGAATATGTTAGCTCACTTGCGGTTTGGGTTAAATAATCTCTGACTAAAATATTTGACCCTATTGCGCAACTCTCGTCTGAGTCTAACCGTTGTAGGGATAAGTCTTCTACTCGAAGAATTATCCGAGCCTTCTGTCAAGTATAAGTGTTCTGCAACGATAATTGGTCTGTGGTTTTCTTTTCTATTGGGAACCTCAAGTTATCAAAAGTTGAGTAGTCAGTTGGGAGATAAGTGGAATGGATTATGAAATGCTTCTGTATGGGTGGTCTGTAAGGGAGTTAAACCAGCTCGAGACTTCAGCTTTGAGATTGAGTAGACATGGTTGTTTTGTTGGATTATTTATGCTTGAGAAATGATTCGTTCATCTTCATGTTGGAGAGCCATGTTGGGGTTGGTTTCGGTTTCCTTAGGAAGGTTGTGGTAAGCTCGGGATTACAGTTGTGTTGCACAGTTTGTGTGGCCTGCCGGGAATGGTAAGGAATGATTTCGAGGATGAAATCTAATTCAAGCGGGGGAGAGTTGTAACGCCCTGTTTCGAATTGTTTCCCATTTTGCGGTTGTGATCAGGGATTGGGTATTAGCAGGCTTAAGACCCTTGTAGAATTGAGTTTTGGGCTCACTTGGGGGTGGATGATGTAATTTGGATGATCTGGGGATTCGGTTGGTGCTTTGGAGCCAAAGGGTATTTTGATAAACTGTCAACTCGGAATTTTATGGAAATTGGATGTTTATTTGGGGAATGGTAAGGAAGGTACGAGATGATTAAAGCGTAGAGCTTCTCGTTACCTTTTCATGGATATATGGATCGTCGGAATCGGATTTATATCGAAGAAGTTATGGCCTTCGCAGTGCTTTATGGTTTAAGACAAAACCCTAGTACGTAGGGCGTAGCTAGGGAGTATGCACAGCATACTGATGCGAAGGAAATTACATTGGGCGTAATGTGGTGTACGCTTAGCATACTGCAAGGATTGGATCGGGGGTGCGAGACCTCGTACGCTGTGCGTACGAGGAATACGTGGGGCGTACGAGGGGTAAAGTGAAAACCCTAATTTGAATGTTGTACCGTATATAAGCACATTAAGTCATTTTGGTTGGCCTCTTTACCAACCTCCAAGTCCCTAAAACCATGGAAATCGTCCCTAAGCCTCTATGGTAGTGTTTTGAGCTCATTGTATGCATTTTGGTGTTTTTGGGTCATTTCCAAGAAGATGGAGTTTGGTGCAAGGTTGTGGCTCAAGGAAGAGCTTGTGGATCTTGATTATGTGCTTCATTTCCAGCTAGTTTTAGGTAAAAAGCTTTGATCTTTTTCATTGTTGGCTTAGATCTATGTTGTATGAGTTTTGGTCCCTTTTCGGCCCCAAGAGTGAGATCTAGTGGTTTGGTACCACTCTAGGAGCTATGAGTTGCCACTCTTGGTGTTTCAGAAGTTCTAGATGCATGGGATGGTGTCCTTTTGGAGAATTTTTAATGCTTTATCTTGAAGATTAGTTCTTTTGGGGCATGCAAAGTCACCAAGTCAATAACTTTATGGTTTTAGACACTTGTGTGGACTCACATCTGTGGTTTGGACTTTTGGACTTAAGCATTAAGAGCTTAATGGAATTTTCGGCTTAATGGATGAGTACGATGGGCGTACAAGTCTGTACGCGCAACGTATAAGCCAAATAGAGAGTACACATAGCATACAGCTGAGTACGCCCCACGTACTCAGTCATGTGGCTTTTTGCTTATTGGGCTTCGAGTTTGGGCTTTCTTTTGGGCTTGGGTGTTTGAGTTCTTAATGGGCCATCTGAGTACAAGTGTTTTGGACTAGGAAAAATGGTTGGGCTTTAGGGTAATGCCCATGAAAGGGGGTTGGGCCCAATTTGAAAAATTAGGCCATATTTGGGCCTTGGTTGATTAATTGGCTTTTGGGCCTTTTAGATGGTGAGTTTGGGCCTTAGTCTTGGACCAACCTAGGTTAGGGGTAAAATGGTCTTTTTACCCCAATTATGGATTTATGGATATGGATTGGGACCCAAATGTTGATTGGGAGTTGTTTTGATATTGATGGTATGGGGATCTGTAAGCTTGCAGCCTGGGATTTTCTGTATGATTCGGCAGTGCGAGGTGAGTCTCCTCATTGGGTTTAGCAGGTCAAAGGCACCAATTTCGGCCCATGGTTTTTATGTTAGAATGCTAGATGTCTGTGTAACTCTTGCATGCGTTTTGAGATGGTATGCTTACCAGGCAAGGCCCGATGCCAGGCGGGGCCTGATGAGTATATTGTATGCTAGTTATTAGTATCTGTTTTATGCTTACTGGGCAAGGCCCGATGTCGAGCGGGGCTCGATGACTGAATGGTATGCTATAGTCTTTGTGATTATTCCATGGGCTAGTAAGGTTATATGTTTATATGATTATATGGTTATATGATTATGTGTGTATCGGGCGGGACCCAATTCCAGGCGGGGCCTGGTGATGACAGATCTATAATCCGAGCAGGGCTCAATGTCGTGCGGGGCCCAAGGCCGAGTGGGACTTGATACCGGGCGAGGCCCGATGGAGATCGGGGGCCTAGTATGACATTTATGTATGTGTGGTATGAGGCATCTTGGGGAACTCACTAAACTTCGTGCCTACGGTTTTCAGTTTATGTTTCATGTACTTCAGTTTTCAAATGGAAGAGCTCGGGAAGATTTTAGAGCTCACACCACATGTTTCCGCATTTTGTGAATTACTCTGATTGATGAAGTTTTGCTAAATCTTGGTTACCTTGGCTTTATGGGAATAATATGTATTAGAGATTTATTAATCTACATATGAAAATTTTATGCCATTATTTTGGGATATTACAAGTTGGTATCAGATCCTTGGTTTAAGGGATTCGGACTTACTCTCAAGTGTGTCTGAAATCAAACTGATGATTTGGTAAAGTTTTTCTAAAATGAAATAAAAATGATTTAAAAAGGGGGAAAACAAGTTTTCTAATACAAGAAAGGGTGTGGTGCATGCAATCGACCGAGCTAAAGTAAGTTTTACCAAAATACCCATACATGTTATCTGTTATGCTTTGGTCTATGAATCTGTGAATCGTACGCTAGTTAGGGCTAAGGATCTGCTCAGTTTTTGCATGATAGAATGCTAGGAGAGGTTCCTTGTATGACTATTGTATGAGCTTATAGACTTGCATACTAGTTCTGATTAGCCAGTGATAGGGTGGCATGATATGTGATTTCTAGTAGCCTAAGAAGCATGGGATGCTGGTTTGGTTTTGATTTATATTCGTAAGGCAATCAGTAGCGGGAGTGGGAGCTCCTAGTATGGGTTGTACTATATGGGATTGGATGCTTGTGATTATTCTGTGGATTGGAGTGTTATTGCACGAATGTTATTTGCTTTGTGATTTGTGGAACTCATTAGTGATGTAAGTCAACTATTAAGTGAATATGTCAAGTCACATGTGGCAAAGGTTGGATAATCTCAGAGTGACGGATTTAACGCTATTGCGTAGCTCTTGTTTGATTCTAACCGTTGTATAGATGAGTCTATTACTGGAAGGATTATTAAAGCTTTGTTGTAGTGATTGTGTTCATGAGGTAGCTAACTGACATTATGAAGAGTTCTTCAGCAGCTGATGGCAGGGTGAGATCAGGAACCTAGGAAAGCCTAACGGATACTTCAGTGGGTTTTGTTGCGCGGGTTAGCAAGTGTTGGTTTACGGATTCGAGAAGGTGAGTTAGAGAATTTGGGAGGATTCTTGAGGAAAGTATGGACAGGTGTGGAAGGTAGTATTGGGCCCGTACTACTAAAAGCACAGGATCTATACTCGAATCGAGGAGAGTCTTGGAGAGTCTAGGAAACCTGTGGGATGAGGATTCTTGTGTATATTCGGATCTTTTGCATGTTGTTTCAGTATGGTGTTGAGCACTCAGGAATAGGATTCAGATTTTGGTTCCAGCACCGGAGCGGGTATTGAGCCGATCGATGCGCGAAAGGGATTGTGGAGCTCTTTGATGGTCATCTCGGGGCCTTTCGGGTCGGGATTGTGATAGGGTGGTTGGGCGCTGATCTAGAGCCCAAAGCTTGTGGATCTCTAGGATCCTTCAGGAAAAGGATCATATTGTTAGTTCTTGTCCTTTGGGATTTAGAGGTGAGTTTTGCAGCACATCCTCAGTATGGTCATGGTAACTCAGGAGGAGGAAGTCAGGATTCCTTCAGATGCTTTTATAGGTATGTCATCTTCTGTTTCTTCTGGGTTGATATCGAGAATTTGTATTGTGTTGAAATATTTCTCGGGTTTGGGTAAGTTATATCTCGGGTTGGCTCTCTGCTTTTGTCTGGATTATATTATCAAGGATTGTAATATGTCATTCTGCATGTCGGGAGTCTTCGATGAATCTTTAGTGGGTCATATCGTGTTGAGTGGGTTTCAGCGTGTTCAGTTGTTGATTCGGGTCTTTGTCGAGATCAATTCAGGGGTTCTGTTTGAAAGATCTTGGGTCAGGGTTCAATGGTTTTATCATTTGTTCTTGTATTATCGGTGGTTGCCTATGGAAGAACTATTGGGTTCAAGCACTACCGTTGCTAGGAGGGGAGCGGTAGCAAGAAGATGGTGGTGTCAGTTGCATGAGTTGTTTGGTCATTGGAAATGTCAAGGGAGTTGTATGTTTGCATGGGTTGAAGACGGTTAGAGTTCAGTGGTTCTTTGAGAATGGAAATTAGAGTGGAATATTCGTCAATTCAGGGCCAGGGTTATGGTTTTTAGTCGCCAGCATAAGAACATAAGGAATTGGTAAGGTATCATAGGAGGTGATTTGGATTATCATATTGGTTAAGATATCAAGAGCATTCTTCATGATTTCAAAAGTTGGGCGATCATTTGGTTTGGCTAGTAATGGAACACTAGTATTGATCAGAGCAGGTCGTAGGCGGTTCATGCTATATGAGGTTGATGGGTTGGGAATCCATCGGATTTAAGAGGTGAGAGAGCTTCGTCGAATCCAAGTGGGGGGACAATCGGTCAGAATTTATGGGAGATAGGATGGATGTGAACTAGGTAAAGTTTCACATCCTGGCCAGGAGAAGAGACGGCCCAAGTGGTCGTTTAGATTGATGTTGTATAAGTTTGAGTTCAAGAAACTTCCAACCATTGGTTGGCGTCTCCTTTATTATGCACAACAGGCTTGGGGTTGAGTCCAGGTGGAGTGCTTCGAAATTCGAAGTACTACCCGAACATTTGATTGGATGCATTTGGATGCAGGTTTCGGCTTAGGATGCGTGGGGTTGTGATGGTTAGGGTGTGGTAAGGCCATGGGTAGTAACCATGGTTGGTTAGAAGTATTGTAAGATTGCGATGGAATCGTAGCCTTCACCAGTTCGAGGTAGACTATAGTTAGATGTGGTCATGAGTGTAAAGGGGGAAATCAAATTGTGCGTTGGGCAAGATGGTCAGGATTTTCCAGGAGTAATTGCCTATTTTAGGTTGAGAACCATTGGGGTCCGAAGCAGAGTCGGGCTTGTGTAACTCTAGATGGCTGGGACCCATGGTCGAGGTCACTCCATGGTATAGTTTGGGTGGAGCCCGTGGACGAGGCCCGTGTGATTATGCCAATACAGGTGGGACCTCGCAGTGACCGTTGGGTCAAGGTTTTGGGTCTTGAGTTGCAGGATAAATTGGGTGGTCAGTTTGTGACTCAGAGGGGTTTATAGGCTGGATAGACTTGTTATTTAGACTTTTGAGAACCAGGTGGTTGGACCATGTGCGAGACTGGTAGTCTCAACGATGGTTGGGAACCTTTATATCCCATTCTAGAGAGAGGTTATCATAAATGATAAGGTTTCGGGTGAAATACAATTGCAGGTCCGTGTATCTCGGGTTATGATTTGAGTATCGGGTTGGTTTTTGGGTGAGATCTCGAGTTGGTAATCGCGAGTGTTTATGTGCAGGATTTTATTTTTAGTGGGATAAGAATTAGGGTATCCATGTGCCGAGGGCATCAATCGAAGGGTTCGTAGAATATACTAGCTCACTTGCGGTTTGGGTTAAATAATCTCATAGTAAAAGATTTGACCATGTTGCGCAGCTCTCGTCTGATTCTAACTGTTGCAGGGATAAGTCTTCTACTCGAAGGATTATTTGAGCCTTCTGTCAAGTATAAGTGTTCTACAACGATAATTGGTCTGTGATTCTATTTTCTAGTATGAACCTAAAGTTATCAAAAGTTGAGTAAGTTGGGAGAAAAGTGGAATGGATTTAGCAATGGTTCTATATGGGCAGTCTGTCAGAGAGTCATACCATCTCTAGACTTTAGGTTTCAGATTGAGTAGACCTGGTTGTTTTGTAGGGGATCATTTAGGGTTGAGAAAGGATTCGTTCATCATTGGGTTGGGGAGCCCTGTTGGGGTTGGTTTCAGTTGCTTTAAGAAGGTTGTGGTATGCTCGGGATTATGGCCGTGTTACACAGGTTGCCTGGCATGTCTGGGATCTTAAAGAATGATTTTGAGAATGATATCTAATTCAAGTGGGGAGAGGTGTAATGCCATGTTTCGAATCGTTTCCCAATTTTGGGTGGTGATCAAGGATTGGGCATTAGCAGGCTTAGGACCCTTGGATAATTGAGTTTTGTGCTCATTTGCGGGTGGATGATGTAATTTGGATGATGCAGGTATTCAGTTTGTGCTTTGGATCCAAAGAGTATTTTGGTACAATGTCAGCTCGTGCTTTTATGGAAATCGGATGCTCATTAGGGGAATGGTAAGGCAGGTATGAGTTGATTAACGCGTAGAACTTCTCGTTACCTTTTCATGGATATATGGATAGTTGGAATCAGATTTATATCAATGAAGTTATGGACTTAGGAGTGCTTTATGATTTAAGAGGAAGACCTAGTACGTGTGGTGTAACTAGGCAGGATGCGCAGCGTACTAATGCGAAGGACATTGCAATGGGCATAATGTGGTGTACGCTTAGCATACTACAAGGATTGGATCGGGGATACGAGACATAATTTGGATGTTGTACCCTATATAAGCACATTAAGTCTTTTTGGCTGGCTTCTTTACCAGCCTCCAAGTCCCCACTGATGGGTTTTGAGCATTACATCAATCCTATGGTGCACATGAAAACCCTAAAGCTTTGGATCTAGGTTTCTCTAATTGTACATGTAAATCATCCAAAGTTTATAAACCCTAGATCTAGCATACAAAATCGAAATTAATAACTAATACAAGTTTAGATGATTACCTTTCAATTGAAGCTTGAAGATCCTTGACTTGAGAGCTTAGTATCACAAATGTAATACCTCTAATCGATCACAAACACCAAGGCAATTGGAAGAATGTAAGAGAGAGAGGAGGGAGGTAATTTTTGGCTCTATAAATCCTTCTAGGGTTAAGTGTAGTCGAAAATATGATGCATAGAGTCCCTTTATATAGGTGAGGAGTTAGGGTTTCAGTCAAACACTTATCTGGTTACTTAGGCTCTAAGCAGCCCATAAGATCCTTCTGGAATCCTACCTTGGACGATTTCTTAAGGCCTTATCCATAAGAATTCATCCACCCTATCATTAGGGTTTCCTCAGCCTACTTTGCAACTATCCAATAATTACAATATTAGTCCCTTAGGTTTGATTAATATCTTTTGATCACAAAATTAATTTCTTAATCAATTCTTGACCAATATGATTTCTCTTTTAATATATTATTCATATAATATATTAATAAACCATAATAACTTATTTCTATATAATTCATCCAGTTAAGTTGCTCTGGTGAAGGCAACCCAAAAGGACCATGCTACAACCGGGTCAAGTACATACCATATATATAGTTATGGGCTTAGACACCTAATCCAACATGTCTCCTACTTAGATAAGTCTAATAACTATAGATGCAAGTACGACTTCAAAATCTGATTAGCAATCATAGCTCTCAAAAGCCGATGTCGAACTCTGACACGTCCTTTAGATAAGGGATCGTATAGTCCTCCGTTCTCAAGATATCGTGTGGACAATCACATGGAACATAGTCATACTTATTGTCCAGCAGTTTCTTTCTCGATCTCTGATTCGTCAGACATGGAACTTAATTGAACACATCAATTCAGTCCTGACCAGGCCCGGAACATAAGTCAAACTAAATCATCGAGGGGCCCAAGATATCGCTTTTACCCTCCTAGGATAAAAGAAACAGATAAACATCGACTTATATGCATTTACTATTTACTCATCAAATCATACATAACAATGTGTTTTATAACACCAAGTTACTGATGCGTTTACGCATTATCAATGCATAACCAACTTGCAAACAATAAACCATATATCTAGGTTCCATGACTATATGATATTATCGTCTCACAATCACTCGTGATTAATTCCATGAAGTGATTCAAGTGAGTGCGGGTTTAATCCAATACTCAAATCTTATTTCAAGAGCACTCATGAACGTTGCAGCAAACTTTTGCCATGTCTAAACACTTAGACAATCTACAAGACAATTCATGACAGTCTTCTTTCACACTTACTTCCAAAGTATGATCGAATGTGTACAGCTTAAATAATCTTATTATTTAGGAAGTCAAAACATGCAAAGTGAAACAATAGTAAATAATTAACACAAGTTTATCTATTACAAGTTTACTCATAAATAATACTCTTTTATTTAATCATCAAATGTTAATTACAATTTATCTATTACAAGTTTCTTAAGCTATCTAATCATTAAAACTAATATCGTCCTTCAGCCCAATGCTCCTAGCGTGCTGCAAGTGCTTAACCCTACTCAGCCCCTTCGTAAGGGGATCTGTTGGGTTATCCTCTGACAATACCCTCTTCACTACGAAGAGTCTCTCTTCTACCCGATGTCTAATGAAATGACATTTCCTGTCGATATGCCTGGATCTGCCATGATCCCTCGGTTCCTTTGTTAAGGCAACCGCACCTTCATTATCGCAGAAAATCTCCATAGGCTCTTTTATGGCTGGCACAACTCCAAGGTCTCCGATAAAGTTCTTCAACCATATTCCCTCCTTTGACGCTTCACTCGCTGCTATGTACTCTGATTCGCACGTTAAATCAGCTACGGTTTCCTGTTTGGAACTCTTCCAAGTCACTGATCCCCCATTGAGGGTAAAGACCCAGCCCGACTGAGAGCGGAAGTTATCTCGGTCGGTCTGAAAAATGGCATCACTATCCCCTCGCACCCTTAATTCATCACTCTCACCGAGGATAAGAAACCATTCGTTAGTCCTCCGAAGGTACTTAAGCATATTCATGACTGTGGTCCAATGTGCTCTACTGGGGTTCCCTTGATATCTGCTGACCATGCTCAAAGCGAAGGCCACATCAGGGCGAGTACAAGTCATAGCATACATGATCGAGCCAACTGCGGAAGCATAAGGTACTCGACTCATCTCTGCAATCTCGGCTTCGGTACTCAGGCTTTGAGTCTTACTCAACTTGGTATTGCTTTAGATTGGTAACTCCTCTTTCTTGGAATTTCCATACTAAAACACTTTAGTACTTTATCCAAGTAAGTACTCTGACTAAGTCCTATTAGTCTTTTACTCCTGTTTCTCACTATCCTTACCCTAGAATGTAAGCAGCTTCTCCGAGGTCCTTCATAGCGAAGCACTTCCCAAGCCAAGACTTAACTTCCTGCAGGGTTGGGACGTCGTTTCCTATGAGCAGTATGTTATCAACATATAAAACGAGAAAGCTAACTATACTCCCATTGGCTTTGACATATACACAGGACTCATCTTCGCTTCTTGAGAAACCAAACTCTTTGACTTTCTCATCAAAATAAAGATTCCATCTGTGAGACGCTTGCTTCAATCCATAGATGGATTTCTCAAGCTTACACACTCTATTAGGGTGTTTTGCATCGACAAAACCCTCTGGCTGACTCATGTAAACATCTTCAGCCAACTTCCCATTAAGGAAAGCGGTTCTGACATCCATCTGCTATATTTCATAATCATGAAATGCAGCTATGGCTAGCATAACCCTTATAGACTTTATCTTTGCTACTGGTGAGAAGGTCTCATCATAGTCAACTCCTGGAGTTTAAGTAAAGCCCTTCGCAACCAATCGCGCCATATAAGTGTGTACTTTACCATCCATGTCGGTCTTCTTCTTGAAGATCCATTTGCACCCGACCGTGTTACGACCTGGAACATTGTCAACCAAGTTCCAAACTTGATTGTCATTCATGGACTGAATCTCGCTGTCCATAGCCTCTTTCCAATTCGCAGACTCCGGGCCTGCCATGGCTTCTTTGTAGGTGTTAGGTTCTTCCAAATTATCAGTGTACTATCACTAATAAACGTATCACCCTCAGCAGTTATATGGAAACCATATAATACAGGTGGAACACTAACTCTACTGGAAAGTCTAAGAGGTAAGGACTCGTTAATCGGTTCAACAGGAGTATCCTCCTCGGGTTGAATGCTAGCATTAGAGGTTCCTTCATCGATTGATTCTTGAAGCTCTTCAAGATCAATTTGCCTCCCACTGTCCTCTTGGCTTATGAGTTCTCGCTCTCGGAAAACCCCTCTCCTCGCAACGAAGACAACATTGTCACTCAGTCTATAGAAGAGATATCCAAAGGACTTCTGCGGGTAGCCGATAAAAATACACCGCTCACTACAAGGTTCGAGCTTGTCGTGAGTCTCTCGTCTTACGAAAACCTCGCAACCCCAAACCTTGATATGTGCCAACGAGGGAGCTTTCCATGTCCACATCTCGTGAGGTGTTTTGGCAACCTTCTTAGTCAGGACGAGATTAATGATATGGGCGGTAGTCTCTAAGGCATACCTCTAAAATGAGATAGGTAACGAAGCACGACTCATCATGGAACGAACCATATCTAATAAGGTTCGATTGCGCCTCTCAGCCACACCATTCAACTGCGGTGTCCTAGGTGGCGTCAACTGTGAAACAATTCTACATTCCTTGAGGTAATCATGGAATTCAAGACGAAGGTACTCACCACCTCGATCGGATCAGAGCATCTTAATTTTCTTGCCCATCTGATTCTCCACTTCGTGCTTAAACTCTTTGAACTTTTCAAAGGTTTCTAACTTGTGCTTGATTAAGTAGATATACCCATATCTGCTATAATCATCGGTAAAAGTCACATAGAAGCGGCTTCCATCCCTTGTGGTGGATCCAAAGGGCCCACACACATTAGTGTGTATGAGATCCAATAAACCCTCACCCCTTTCACAAGTACGAGTGAAGGGTGACTTGGTCATTTTTCCAAGCAAACAAGACTCGCACACGTCGTCATCCCTAAGGTCGAATGACTCCAACACTCCATCCTTTTGGAGTTAGGCTATGCGCTTCTTGTTGACATGTCCAAGACGAGAATGCCACAAGCATGCTTTGTCCAAACTATTGGAAAAATCGATATGTAACACATCATTTCCTAAGTTGTCTACAACCATCACAGTTTCATATATTCCATTACAATGCAATGCTTCAAAATAGAAAGAACCATTAAAGAAAGCATTAATACAACCTTTTTCATCATCAAACAAAAATCTAAAACCTTGTTTATACAAACCATGAAAAGAAATAATGTTTCGTGTTATTTCTGACGAGTAACAACAATTATTCAAATCTAAACCTAACCCACTACTAAGTGATGGGTTTTGAGCATTCTAACACTCCTATGGTGTACATGCAACCCTAGAAACCTTGGATCTATGTTTGACTAAGATACATGCAAATAATTATTTTTCCAAGGTTCTTATCCTAACTAGCATGGCATGGGATACTTGAATCAAATAAAACTAGTAGAATTACTTACCTTGTAGTAGTAGTTGATTGCTTGGAGTTTGAGAGCCTAGCACCAATAATGTGGATGCCTCAAATGGAAGTCACAAATCACCACAAACTTGGCAACTTGAGAGAATAGTCACAAACTTCTTGAAATCGGCCCTCTTGGTTTACACACATCAACTAGTGCAATTTCAAGAACCAAAGCCTCCTTTATATAGTGTGGTGGATTAGGGTTACATCCATGTAAACCCTAATACCCATGTCTTTTCATTTCCATGAGATCCATGGGTTAAAGCTCCATGGAGTATCCATGGACTTTCCATGCAAGCCTAGCCCATTCCAAATAAGCATTAGCCCACACTATATAAATACAAGAGCCCAAATTTAATTAGTCATACTTTTGATCTCTAAATTAATTCTAAATTAATTATAGATCAATACTAATTAAATAATATGATTTTATATTAATATATTAGGACTTATAATATATTAATAAATCATAACTTATACTATTCTCAAACGATTATCCATAAATTGTTCGGGTGAAGTGCAACCCAAATGGACCATGCCGGGTCGGGTCAAGTACATACCAAATATAGTTATGGACTTAGACACTATATCCAACAGTCTCCCACTTGGATAAGTCTAATAACTATAGTTGCAAGTATGACTTCAGGAACCGATCAACAATCGTAGCTCTTTAAACTCTGTTGAACTATGAAGCGCCATTTTAGATAAGTGATCATATAATCCTCTGTTCTAGATATCAGCCGGACAAATACATGGAACATGGTCTTGCTTATTGTCCAGCATTTGTTTCCCGATTTCCGATTTGTTTGACATAGAACTTAACTGAACACATCAATTTAGTTCTGACCGGGCCCGGTACATAGGTCAAAACAAAATCATCGAGGGGGCCAGATATCGCTTCTAATCCTAGAAGGAACAGATAAATTTCGACTCATACGTTTGCTCTACTACTTGTTGAACTACACACAAAGGCACGGTTTATAACATCGAGTTACCAATGTGTTTTCGTGCAATCAATGCATAACCAACTCATAGGCAACAAATCATATCTCTAGGTTTGAAGACTTATATGATATTACCGTCTCACGATCACTCGAGATAAATTCCATGAAGTGATACAAGTGAGTGTGGGTTGAATCCAATACTCAGAACTTATGAGCACTCATGAGTGTTGTAGCCCCGCTTTGTCTAACATCTTAGACCTCTACAAGCCAACCCATGACAGTCTTGATTCATATCTACTTCCAACATATGACCGACTGTGGAGAGTTTGAATAATATAATATAAACCATAACATAACTATTCTGGAAGTCAAAACATGCAAAAAGAAATAATAGTAAACGATTGACAAGAGATAGCAACACTTTACTCATAAATAACAGCTTTTATTTATCATCAAATGTCAATTACATTTTACAAATTTCAAGATTATATAACTACTAAAACTACTATCATCCTTCAGCCCTATGCTCCGAGCATGCTGGAGATGCTTAGCCCGAGTCAGTCCCTTCGTGAGGGGATCTGCTGGGTTCTCATTCGATGATACCCTCTTTTCCACGAGGATTCCTTCTTCTATTCGATGTCTGATGAAGTGATATTTTCTGTCAATGTGTCTGGATCTCCCATGATCTCTTGGTTCCTTGGCTAAGGCAACCGCACTATTGCTGTCACAGAAAATCTCCATTGGCTCCTTTATAGCTGGTACAACTCCAAGGTCTCCGATGAAGTTCTTTAGCCATATAGCCTCCTTTGATGCCTCGCTTGCTGCTATATACTCTGATTCACAAGTGGAATCAGCCACTGTCTCCTGCTTGGAACTTTTCCAAGTAATTGCCCCTCCGTTTAGAGTAAAGACCCAGCCCGACTGAGAGCGGAAATTATCCCTGTCAGTCTGAAAGCTAGCATCATTGTACCCTACAACTCTCAAGTCCTCACTGCCACCGAGGGTAAGGACCCAGTCCTTAGTCCTCCATAGGTACTTGAGGATATTCTTTACCGCAGTCCAGTGTGCCTTTCCAGGGTTCCCCTGATACCTGCTAACCATGCTCAAAGCAAAGGCTACATCAGGTCCAGTACACGTCATAGCATACATGATCGATCCTACAGCTGAAGCATAAGGTATTCAACTCATTTCTGCTATCTCAGCCTCAGTACTAGGGCTTTGTGTCTTACTCAATCTGGCGTTACTCTGGATGGGTAACTCTCCTTTCTTGGAGTTATGCATGTTGAACCTTTTCAACACTTTGTCCACATAGGTGCTTTGACTAAGTCCAACTAGTCTTTTACTCCTGTTTCTCAAAATCCTTATCCCTAGGATATAGGCAGCTTCTCCAAGGTCCTTCATAGCGAAACACTTCCCAAGCCAGGACTTTACTTCCTGCAGGGTTGGGATGTCATTTCCTATGAGTAGTATGTCATCCACATACAGTACCAAAAAGCTGACTATACTCCCACTAGCCTTGATATAGACACAAGATTCATCTTCACTCCTTGAAAAGCCAAATTCTTTGACTTTCTCATCAAAGCAAAGATTCCATCTGCGAGGTGCCTGTTTTAATCCATAAATGGATTTCTCGAGCTTACACACTCTACTGGGGTACTCTGTACTGACAAAACCCTCTGGTTGAACCATGTAAACATCTTCAGCCAACTTTCCATTAAGGAAAGCGGTTTTGACATCCATTTGCCATATTTCATAATCATGAAATGCAGCAATGGCTAACAGAACCATAATAGACTTAATCTTGGCCACTGGTGAAAAGGTCTCATCATAATCAACTCCCGGAGTTTGAGAATAACCCTTTGCAACCAGTCGTGCCTTATAAGTGTGTACATTACCATCCATGTCGGTCTTCTTCTTGAAGATCCATTTGCACCCAACTATCTTACGATCAGGTACATTGTCAACTAAGTTCCAAACTTGATTGTCATACATGGACTGTATCTCGCTATCCATAGCCTCTTTCCATTTAGCAGCCTCAGGGCCTGCCATGGCTTCCGTGTAGCTGTTAGGCTCATCCAGATTTACCAGTGTGTTATCACTGATAAGTGTCTTACCTTCTGCAGTAATATGAAAACCATAATAATGCTCAGGTGCATTCCTAACTCTGGTGGAACGCCTCAGAGGTATAGATTCTTCAGTCGGCTCAACATGAGTTTCCTCCTCAGGTTGAGGGCTAGGGTTTGAGGTTCCTTCACCACTTGACTCTTGAATTTCCTCAAGGTCAATTTGCCTCCCACTGTCTCCTTGGCTCATTAATTCTCTCTCTCGAAAGAATCCTCTTCTTGCTACAAAGACCACATTATCACTGGGTCTGTAGAAGATGTAACCAAAGGATTTCTGTGGGTAGCTGATGAAAATACACCTTTCGCTTTGGGGTTCGAGCTTATCGTGAGTCTCGCGTCTCACGAAAGCCTCGCAACCCCAAATCTTGATGTGGTCTAGATTGGGAACTTTTCCAGTCCACAACTCGTGAGGTGTTTTGGCAACCTTCTTTGTAGGGACTAGATTAAGGATATGGGCGGCAGTCTCTAAGGCATACCCCCAAAATGAGATTGGTAGTGAAGCTCGACTCATCATGGAACGAACCATGTCCAACAAGGTCCGATTGCGCCTCTCAGCTACACCATTCAACTGTGGTGTCCTAGGAGGTGTCAATTGTGAGACAATCCCACATTCCTTAAGATAGTCAAGGAACTCAGTACTAAGATACTCACCACCACGATCGGATCGAAGCATCTTAATGTTCCTGCCCAACTGATTCTCCACTTCTTGCTTAAACTCTTTGAATTTCTCAAAGGTTTCTGACTTATGCTTGATTAGGTAGACATATCCATATCTACTAAAATCATCAGTAAAAGTCATATAGAACTGATTAGCGTCTCTTGTGGCGGTTCTGAAGGGTCCACACACATCCGTGTGTATGAGATCCAACAAACCTTCACCCCTAGCACAAGTGCCAGTAAAAGGTGACTTTGTCATTTTACCAAGCAAACAAGATTCACAACTATCATCTGACTTTAGGTCAAATGACTCCAAGACTCCATCCTTTTGGAGTTGGCCTATGCGTTTCTTGCTTACATGTCCAAGACGACAATGCCATAAGGATGCTTTATCTAAGCTAGTGGAAGAGTTAATACACAATACATTATTTCCTAGATTATCTACAACAGATATAGTTTCATACACGCCATCACAAGGTAATGCTTTAAAATAAAGAACATTATTAAAGAAAGCATCAATACTACCATTATTATTATCAAAATAAAAGGTAAAACCTTGTTTATACAATGCATGAAAGGAAATAACATTTCTTGCCATTTCTGGCGAATAATAACATTTATTCAAATCTAATGTAAACCCACTATTTAGCACTAAGGAATAAACTCCTATCTTGGTGACAGGTGAAGCTTTCCTGTTTCCCATGATCAAGTTTATCTTTCCCTGCTCCACATTCTCACTTCTTTTTAGTCCCTGCAAATCACAACATATGTGAATACCACAACCTGTATCAAGGACCCAAGACTTAGAATGAGGTGAGTTATTAGACAATATAGTGTATATACCTGCATGGTTGGGTTTTACTTTCCTATCCTTCAAATCTTGCTGGTACTTTGGGCAGTTTCGCTTCCAGTGCGTCTTTTCATGGCAATAGAAGCATTCAGCCTCATTAGGGTTAGCAGAAGGAGTGACAAAACCTTTATTGGTTTTGCTTGAAGAGGAGCCTTCAAGGGTCTTACCCTTGGTACCCTTAGAAGGGTTCTTTCTCTTCTTCCCTTTGCCATGCCCGATTGCCAAGACATTGGCCGCAGTTGGAGTAGGAGTAGGAGTAGTAACAACCGACTTACCCTTTAGACCACGTTCGGCGGTCTTCAAGAGTCCTTGAAGTTTGCTAAGGGTGACTTCTTCCTTGTTCATGTGATATGTCATGCGGAATTGATCATAACACGATGGCAAGGAGTGCAAAATGATGTCTATTGCTAACTCCTCAGGGAAGTTCACATTCAGCTTCAGTAAACGGTCCACATACCTTTGCATTTTCTGCATGTGGCCCGTGATGGGTTCACCATCCTTCATTCAGGTTGTTATCATGGAGGAGATTATTTCATATCGCTCTTGACGAGCACTTTGATGGTAGCGGTCCATCAAGTCCTGGTGCATCTCAAAAGGATAATAGTCCTCATAGGACTTTTGGAGCTCGGCTGTCATGGTGGCCATCATGATGCATGCCACTTTTGTAGTATCTCTTTCATGTACCTCATATTCAGCAAGCTCTTCAGGAGTAGCAGTTGGCTCGGGTACCTTCAGCTCCTTGTCGAGAACATATTCTTTGTTCTCATACCGAGTGACCATCCTGATGTTTCTGATCCAATCTGTAAAGTTGGACCCATAAAGATGACTCTCCCACAAATATTCATGAGAGAGAAGGAGCTAGTAGGGTTTGAGCCAGAAGCATTGTTATTGGAAGACATCTGAAAAGAAGAGGGAATAGATTAGATTAGATATAGAGATAGTCCTTAACAAAACACCCAAATGTAATATTAAGGCTAGGACCCAACACAATATTTTATAACTTAGAAGAGGGATGCCGTAATCTAAGCTATAAGATATTTGAAGGCAGGTGAATGACGATTCACCAATTTCCACCATGAAAAACGAAATATTTAATTAGGTTTTAATTGGTTTAGAAACTCCTAGATTCTTTGAGATTCATTGAACTTTCTTCAATGGCATGTTTCAATCTCGAGTGTGCCCTTCAAGTTTTGTGACTGGGATGTCGAGGATCACAAAACAAGGTGTGAAGTAACCATGCAAATTACTTGGTACCCTTAATGTATTACCCCTCAATCGATGTGCCGGTTAACCACACACGCTCCATCGATACTATGATAAACATTAAGTCGCCTTTTACCTACCTTATTAAGTTCAAGTTAGTGTGTCGGTTAACCACACACGCTCCACTAACGACTTAAACAAAGTGTAAAGTGTAATTTCATGGATTAGCACCTTATTCACATTTTCCTAAAATAACTAAGATTGGGAATTCAATAAAGTTTAGTTACTTTAGTATTATCATTATACTTTTAATGAGAATTTATAAGTCCTTGTCCTACCCGTTCGGCTAACGACCCTCCACCGATCAAGGAAGCGGTGGGTGAGAGTGGACACCCATTAAGTTGCCATTTTATAGGCAACAACCTTATACCCCCCTTATAGACCGGCTTCGTGAATGAGGCGTAGTAGCGGTAAGACGACTTGATCTTATACATATATAAATATTATTAAATTTATAATATTATAAAGTATAAGGGTTGAATTTTAACTTTTAAAATTCTAGGGGTTGGAACTAAAGTTTTTAATATGACTTTACATGTTCCAAAACTTGAGGGCAAGTTTTGTAAACTTTCAAAACTTTTCATTTCTCATAACTTATGAGTTACTGGTTATTAAAAATGAAGACTCTTCATTTTTTGTAACCTATGTGTTCTTTTAATGGTTATTTATAAATGTGACTTTTGGTTATACATAACTTAAGAACTAGTTATGGACTCCATTACAACACATAAAGATCAAGAATTAATCTAATCAATTATTAGCACATAATTTCTATAATCTTCTAAACTCATATGTTTATGAGTGTTCATATCAAAAATTTCAAGAATCGTAAGTACATATACAAAACTTGAAATTTTGATACGAGCTTTTGAACAAAACTTAGATTTTTCAAGTTTTTTTTTTTTTTGCATCAAGTATCAAATAAACAAACCAGGCTCTGATACCACTGATGGGTTTTAAGCATTCTAACACTCCTATGGTGTACATGCAACCCTAGAAACCTTGGATCTATGTTTGACTAAGATACATGCAAATAATTATTTTTCCAAGGTTCTTATCCTAACTAGCATGGCATGGGATACTTGAATCAAATAAAACTAGTAGAATTACTTACCTTGTAGTAGTAGTTGATTGCTTGGAGTTTGAGAGCCTATCACCAATAATGTGGATGCCTCAAATGGAAGTCACAAATCACCACAAACTTGGAAACTTGAGAGAATAGTCACAAACTTCTTGAAATCGGCCCTCTTGGTTTACACACATCAACTAGTACAATTTCAAGAACCAAAGCCTCCTTTATATAGTGTGGTGGATTAGGGTTACATCCATGTAAACCCTAATACCCATGTCTTTTCATTTCCATGAGATCCATGGGTTAAAGCTCCATGGAGTATCCATGGACTTTCCATGCAAGCCTAGCCCATTCCAAATAAGCATTAGCCCACACTATATAAATACAAGAGCCCATATTTAATTAGTCATACTTTTGATCTCTAAATTAATTCTAAATTAATTATAGATCAATACTAATTAAATAATATGATTTTATATTAATATATTAGGACTTATAATATATTAATAAATCATAACTTATACTATTCTCAAACGATTATCCATAAATTGTTCGGGTGAAGTGCAACCCAAATGGACCATTCCGGGTCGGGTCAAGTACATACCAAATATAGTTATGGACTTAGACACTATATCCAACACTAAGCACTAAAGAGTAAACTCCAATCTTAGTGACAGACGTCGCTTTCCTATTCCACATGATCAAGTTTATCTTCCCATGCTCCACATCCCTACTTATTCTTAGACCCTACAAATTAGAACAAATGTCAAAACCACATCCTGTATCGAGGACCCAAGATATAGCATGTGATGAGTTGTTAGAATGAATAGTGTAAATACCTGCGAAGGATGGCTTTATCTTTCCATCCTTGATATCTTGCAAGTACTTCGGGCATCTTTGTTTCCAATGCCCTTTGTTGTGGCAGTAGAAGCACTCTGCATCCTTCGGGTTGGAAGAGTGAGTAGTAGGACCAGCTTTTGTTCCACTTGAAGAGGTTCCATCGTGAGACTTTCCCTTATGGCTCTTTGAAGGAGCCTTACTCTTCTTTCCTTTTCCTTGCCCAGTAGCCAAAACCGGGGCAGCAGTAGTAGGAGTAGATGCAACGGATTTGCCTTTCAGAATACTCTCAGCAGTCCTTAGCAGGCCTTGAAGCTTGCTTTGAGCGAGCTCCTCCTTGTTCATGTGGTAGGTCATACGAAACTGTTCGTAGCAAGGAGGTAAGGAGTGTAGAATGATATCTATGGCCAACTCCTCATCGAAGTTAACATTTAACTTCAGCAAGCAGTCCATATACCTCTGCATTCTCCGCAGCTGGCCAGTGCCAAACTCTCAGTCCTTCATTTTGGTAGTGATCATTGAAGCGATGATCTCATACCTTTCCTGCCTCGCGCTTTGATGGTACATATCCATCAAATCTTGATACATCTCATAGGGGTAGTAGTCCTCGTAGGAATTTTGGAGTTCGGCGGTCATTGTCGTGAGCATGATGCAATGAACTTTGGTAGCATCTCGCTCGTGATCCTCATAGGAAGCGATCTCCTCGGGAGTAGAAGTGTTGACGTTGACTTCTTTCAGCTCCTTGTCGAGAACATACTCCTTGTCCTCGTAACGGGTGACCATTCGGATATTGCAGATCCAATCAGTGAAGTTGGTCCCATCAAAAATCACCCTCCCACCCAAGTTCATGAGTGAGAATGAGCCGGAAGAGGTCAAGCCTGAAGCGTTTTTGTTGTTCGAAGTAGACATTTGAAATAGAAAAGAGACAAAGTTTGATTAGATAAGAATCCTCAATTAAACACCCAAATGAGAAATTAGGGCTAGGATCCAACAACATTATTTACAATTTAGAAGAGGGATGCCATAATCTAAATCGAAAATAATTTGAAGGTAAGTGAATGAAGATTCACTAATTCCATCATGAAAAACGAAAAACACAATTAAGTTTTAAATTTATTGAAACTCCTAGATCTTTTGAGATTCATTGAGCTTTTCAATGGCATGTTTAAATCTCGATATTCCCTTCAAGTTTGGGTTATAAACAAGGTGTGAATAACCATGCAAATATACTTGGTACCCTCAATGTCATTTACCACATAATTAATGTGCCAGTTAACCACACACGCTCCATTGATCTATGATAAGCATCGAGTCACCCTTTGCCACCATTGCTAGTCCATATTAGTGTGCCGGTTAACCACACACGCTCCACTAACGACTTGGCAAGGGTACAAAGTGTAATTTCATGGAATAGCATCATTTCACATTTTTCCTAAAGTAACTAAGATTGAGAATTTTATAAAAACATTTAGTTACTTAATATATTCATTCTACTTTTAATGAGGAGTTAGTTGCCCTACCCTACCTGTTCGGCAAACGACCCTCCACCAATCAAGGAAGCGGTGGGTGAGCGTGGACACCCATTAAACTGCCATTTTATAGGCAGCAACCTTATACCCCCCCCCTTATAGATCGGCTTCTTGAATGAGGCCTACTAACGGTAAGACTAGCTTAATCTTATACATATATATATTTATTAATCTTATAATATTATAATAGTATAACGTTGAATTTTAAACTTGTAAAATTCTAGAGTTTAGAATTTAAATATTTCAAAATTAACTTTTAATCAAAAATTTAAATTCCAAAACTTGAGGGCAAGTTTTGAAACTTTTCAAAAAACTAACTAGATCAAATTAAAAATAATTTAATTAAACAATTAATTAGTGATTATCTAAATTTGACCTAATCCAATTACATGGCAAGATAATTCAATCAAATAATTCAAATAATTAAATATTATCATATAAGGCAATAATTATCTAATTAATTTGCAATTATCTTCTATTTTGATAAGGATAATCATATCTATTTAATAAATATCGGATTTTATTAATCAAAAACATTTTTTCTAATTAACCCAATAAAAAATAGGCCAAAAACCCGAAAGTTTTGCTCCCTGACACTCCGACTTGCCAAGTCACTCAATGGACTCGCTGAGTTCATCTGACTCGTCGAGTTCATCTGGGGACTCGACGAGTTAAGCTGTCAGAGGGCAGATTTTTTGATTTTACAAGCAATGAATGATCATACAATGTATCAAATACAATAGAAAACAGCCTTGGCTCTGATACCACTGATGGTTTTTTAGCATTACATCAAACCTATGGTGCACATGCAAAAACCCTAAAGCTTTGGATCTAGGTTTCTCTAATTGTACATGCAAATCATCAAAAGCTTATAAACCCTAGATCTACCATACAAAATCGAAATTAATAACTAATACAAGCTTAGATGATTACCTTTCAATTGAAGCTTGAAGATCCTTGACATGAGAGCTTAGCATCACAAATGTAATACCTCTAATCGATCACAAACACCATGGCAATTGGAAGAATGTAACAGAGAGAGAGGAGGGAGGTAATTTTCCGCTCTAGCAATCCTTCTAGGGTTAAGTGTAGCCGAAAATATGATGCATAGAGTCCCTTTATATAGGTGATGAGTTAGGGTTTCAGTCAAACACTTATCCGGTTGCTTAGGTTCTAAGCAGCCCATAAGATCCTTCTGGAATCCTAACTTGGACGAATTCTTATGGCCTTATCCATAAGAATTTGTCTACCCTATCATTAGGGTTTCCTCAGCCTACTTTGCAACTATCTAATAATTACAATATCAGTCCCCTAGGTTTAATTAATATCTTTTGATCACAAAATTAATTTCTTAATCAGTTCTTGACCAATATTAATTAACCAATATGATTTATCTTTTAATATATTATTCATATAATATATTAATAAACCATAATAACCTCTTTCTCTATAATTCATCCAGTTAAGTTGCTCTTGTGAAGGCAACCCAAAAGGACCATGCTACAACCGGTTCAAGTACATACCATATATATTTATCGGCTTAGACACCTAATCCAACACCCACAGCCCTAGAAATCGTCCCCTAGCCTCCATGTTGGTGTTTTGAGCTCATTGTGTGCATTTTTGGTGTTTTGGGTCATTTCTAAGAAGATGGAGTTTGGTGCAAGGTTGTGGATCAAGGAAGAGCTTGTGGATCTTGATTATGTGCTTCATTTCCATCTTGTTTGAGGTAAAATTATTTGATCTTGTTCATTTTTGGTTGAGATCTATGTTGTATGAGTTTTGGCCCCAAGAGTGAGATCTAGTGGTTTGGTACCACTCCACGAGCTATAAGTTGCCACTCTTTGTGTTTATGAGGTTCTAGATGCATAAAGTTATCTCCTTTAGGGTTTAGAATCCCTTATTCATGAGAGGGTGTCCTTTTGGTGAAATTTTAATGCTTTATCTTGAAGATTGGTTCTTTTGGGGTATGCAAAGTCACCAAGTCAGTGACTTTATGGTTCTAGACACTTGTGTAGACTCAGATCTATGGCTTGGACTTCTAGACTTAAGCATTAAGAGCTTAATGGATGAGTACGTTGAGTGTACAAGTTTGTACGTGCAACGTACAAGCCAAATTGCAAGTATGATTAGCGTACAGCTGAATACGCCTCGCGTACTTAGTCAGGTGGATTTTTGTTTATTGGGCTTCGAGTTTGGGCTTTATTTTGAGCTTGGGTGTTTGAGTTCTTAATGGGTCATCTGAGTACAAGTGTTTTGGACTAGAAAAAATGGTTGGGCTTTAAGGTAAGGCCCATGTAAGGGGTTTGGGCCTAATTTGGAAAATTAGGCCATATTTGGGCTTTGGTTGATTAATTGGCTTTTGGGACTTTCAGATGGTGAGTTTGGGCCTTAGTCTTGGACCTAGCTAGGATAGGGGTAAAATGGTCTCTTTAACCCAACTATGGATTTATGGATATGGATTGGGACCTAAATGTTGATTGGGTGTTGTTTTGATATTGATAGTTTGGGGATCTGTCAGCCAACAGCCTGGGATTTGCTGTATGATTCGGCAGCGCGAGGTGAGTCTCCTCACTGGCTTTAGCGGGTTAAAGGCACTAATTTCGGCCCATGGTTATTACGTTAGAATGCTAAATATATGCGTAACTCTTGCATGCGTTATGAGATGGTATACTTATCGGGCAAGGCCCGATGCTAGGCGGGGCCTGATGTGACAACCGTCAAAATTCGAGTCAGCACTAGAATTGATAAACTTAGTTGCACGTATAGGCACGACACATACTAGACTTAGTAACTAGAATCTAAGTTATAACCTAATATAAACTTGGAAACAATTAGAAACCATGGATAGTGTACTTAGATTTCACATTGATATGTGAATTCTACATCTACTTAACTGTAGTGACTATCCATATTCGGGTCGCTCTTTGAATCAAACACCTTTTCATGAATCATATACACACATCATGCACTTGACCTAGTAGTAGAAATTAGTTCGAAGTCTCATAGAAACTTAAGTCAAAGTTGAACACTAGGACTAGTATACTTGATTCCTCAATTTCGCTTGAATCTCGGAATCACTACATAGAACGCCAATAAACCGGTAAAAATAAATTACAAGCATTATTTCTAACTTAAATAAGAGTTAGGAAACACAAAAATAATTTGAAGTCTCAAAGATTCAATTTATTTTGATATTCAAAGTTTATAAAACTCCAAAACCCTAAAAGCCATAAAAACTCATATTTATAAACTTTAACCTTAAAAATTCTATAAAAATAATTATGAAAGTTATAATATAATCTTATAATAATTAAAATTATGAAAATGCATTTAAGGAAAATAAAAATTTAACTCATTAACAATTACCCTTAATTTATAAGTCAAAAATCAAGGTTTCATCAGCAAAAACTTGGTTAGGGTGTATATTTTATAAAAAGTTTGATATTTTTATTAAAGAATTGAATCTTTTTATAAAAATTAAAAGAGAAGGAGGGCATAATACCCTCAAAACCGTCCACCCTCTTCCCAAGACACTTTCCCTCTTCCCAAAACACAATCACTTATTCTTTCTCTCACACTCCATCTCCTTCACTTTTCTCTCTCTCTCTATATATATATATATATATATATATATATATATATATCATTTCTCTCTCACACTCTCTCACACATTTTCTCTCTTCCTCTCTCTATGAACCACGAAAATTTACAGCAAACAAGTCCAAGAACACTCATGATGCTCAAAATCTTCATCATCTAGTGGTGTTCATTAAGGTAGAACACGATTTCCTTTCATTTTCCTTCAAGTTTTCATGGATTTTCTTGCATTTCCTTGTTCTTCTACACCATTCTCTTAGAAAATTTGTGTGCATGTTCATTCACTTCAGTTATGATGATGATGGTGGCAGATTTTCACCAAAAACATCTTGCATGTTACAAAATGGTGAAGATCCATGACCTAAATCTAAGTCAAAACCATGGAAATGCATTTTTCTACATGTTTTGGTGGAAATCACCACATGCACCCTAAGTTTTCTTTCAAAAACGATTTTGACCACTTCTAACTCATGAATGGTTTTCAAACCAACATGCATGTGAAGATCTTCAAGCTTAGATGCTAGATGATCAAAGTTTGTTGTTAAAGGCTTTCAAATATGTTCATAAAGGATTTATTACCAAATAAATATCTGAACCTCCTTTTCTGATCAAATCCGATTTTTCCCAGACTCCCACCAACAAAATAAGATGATCTGTAAATTTCCAGAAAATAATTCATTTTTCTCGAATTATTAAAATTATTTCAATAACATATATCAATAATTCATATAAAATACTTTCTGAGGTCTATAAATCCTAGCTAAATTTGTGCATGACCCCTAAGGTAAATAATAACCTCTCATTAAGTTTAATTGATTTTTGTTACTGTTTATTATGGTTTTGAAATTTTCTTTTTGTTTTGCTTCAATAAATCATAAAACCACTTTAGGGAATGTGAAAAGGGTATCTATTAATTTTCGCAGCTCCGACCCTATGTGGAAGACTTAGAAAATAATTTGGGAATTTTTCAAAATGTATATCTATTTTTCCATGATTTTTGAGTTTATAATGGACTAAAAACACGAAAAATAGTTTTACTCATCCAAAATTGATGAAAATTTACCAGAGCACCTTATAATATACTAGGATGCTACATAAATATTTTGATGATTTTTCTCTTCTGTATGCTATTTTTCTTCTGTTTTCCAAAGATTTAATACACTTAAATCCACAAAAATTATAAAATTGGGTTAAACAGTTTATAAATCCATTTTTGTATTTTTCCCAGCTTAAGCATGTTTAATAACAGTATTACAAAAAGTTTAGGTAATTTTGGAAATTGTTTTCTATTTATCTCCATTTTCATTAGAATATGCACAAAAATCATAAAATTGGGTTAAACAGTTTAGAAATTAATTTTTATATTTTTCCCATTTGAAGTATGTGTAATGGCAGTATTATAAAAAGTTTGGGAAATTTTCTTAACTAATTTCTATTTTTCTTGAATTTTTATCTATTTAGAGAATTAAATATAATAAAAATGGTTATACATATCTATAATCCATGAAAACTTATCTGGAAGTCTTTTAATGCAGTTAGAACCAAAATCTGAAGTTTGGTAATTTTTATTAACTGTTTAGTATTTTTCATGATTTTATGGTTATTCAAGAAACTAAAATGGTGAAAAATAGTTAGACAAATCAAAAATTCAAGAAAATTTATCTTAAGGTCTTTGACTTCAATTAAAATTGAAATGCAAAGTTTGGGAAATTTTAGAACTAAATTTATTTAGTTTTTGAATATTTAATCATTGGAACACCTCTTAAAATGTTAAATATTAACATTTCAGTAATGGGAATTTTCCACTTCAATTGTTATATAACAATTGATTCATTGAAATTTAATTTTCACAGAAAAATGTTTGTAACTTATCAATACTAAATTTTGACACAATATTGGCATAATTTTATTGTAGTAGTAAGTGTACTAGTGTTAGATTTCGATTAGAGACTCACCAGCGAATACCATTATTGTAGGAATCGGTAGTGGTACAAGTGGAACGTAGTTCAAGGAACCATTTGCATCATCTCAATGCATTGTGAGTATTCACGACTCCCCCTATTTTCGGTTTTTATGTTTTGGGGTGGAAAAGCATGTCCGAAAAACTATTTATTCTTCGTTGTATTTAAATTGATTTGTATCAAACTTGATTGCTATATTTTGCTATGTATGTCTATGCAACACGAAACATGAGGCCTTATCGTCTTAAGTCCCTTCCCTTTACATTTTACTCCAACCACTAACTCTTTGAGCCAATGGTCAGTGTGGATAGCGCTATTAGGAATTGACCACTCCTCACTCGCCCGATTGCTTGAGTGCATGATACCATATAATCTATGGAACGATAAGCATAGATCTTGATAGGGCATCAGTCATAGGCTTGGTTGTGAACTCATTGTTTGCTCATATACATACAAACTTGTTATTTATTATGGCAACAAACTCGTTTATTAATTATAGCAATCAACTTTGTTTCTCATTATAGCAATAAACTTTGTATCTCATTATAACAACGAGCTTTTGTTACTAGACACTTATTTACTTGTTTAGCAACGAACTTGCTTGCTCCTTATTGTAACAAACTTGTTTGCTCCTTGTAGCAACGAACTTCATTGCTCATTATAGCAATGAAACTTATTTACTCATTTTAGTAACAAACTTTATTTCCCATGAGAATATGAACGTTGCATCTCATTTGGGCAACATACTTTATCTCTCATGATGACAACGAACTTTGTTTATGGAAACTTATTACTCATTTTTGCAATATATTTCTATTTATGGAAACTTTATTATTCGCTTTAGAAACGAACTTCTATTCATGAAAACTTATTTACTTATTTTAGCAATGAACATCTGTTTATGGAAACTATTATCAATATTCTGATTATCATGAATTTCAAATTATATTATGTTATAAACTTGTGAGTACTCACCAACTATTTTTATAGTTGACGCTCGTTTTACATGCTTTTTCAGGAATCATCGAGTAAGTGGCACTTAGGGACACTTCACTTTTAGGAGCATTCGCATGTGTTGTATTTCAGTTTACATTGTAATTTCATTTAAAATTTTGTTCAAACTCAATGTAAATTTGTAATGATTTTTAATACTATGGTTGGTGTTGTATTTTAACTTTTGCTATGAAACCCTTTGTACTGCCACGCCCCGTATTTCTGCTTTAGCGGGGTGTGACACCTGATGAGTGTATTTTATGCTAGTTATTAGTATCTGTTTTATGCTTACCGAATGAGGCCCGACGTCGGGCGAAGCTCGATGACTGAATGGTATGCTATAGTCTTTGTGATTATTGCGTGGGCTAGTAAGGTTATATTTTTATATGATTATATGGTTATATGATTATGTGTGTATCGGGTGGGGCCCAATGCCAGTTCGGGCCTTGTGATTGACAGATCTATGATCTGAGTGGGGCTCGATGTCGGGCGGGGCCCGAGGCCGAGTGGGACTCGAGACTGGGCGAGACCCAATGGAGGGTGGGGGCCCAGTATGAGATTTATGTATGTGTGGTATGAGGTATCTTGGGGAACTCACTAAGCTTCGTTCTTACGGTTTTCAGTTTATGTTTCAGGTACTTCGGTTTTCAAATGGAAGAGCTCGGGATGATTGCAGAGCACACACCACATGTTTCCGCATTTTGTGAATTACGCTGATTAATGAAGTTTTGCTAAATCTTGGTTACGTTGGTTTTATGGGAATTATATGTATTAACAATTTATTAATCTAAAAATGAAAATTTTATGTCATTATTTTTGGGATGTTACAGTAATGCTCCCTCATCTGTGCCTCGTGTTCCCATGTCCACTCGGAACCCTTCTGGTGCTGCCACTGGACCTTGAGCAAAGATACCACCTTGTTGCACAAGGCCTTCGTCTTTCTATCCAAAATCGCCACTGACCTCTCAACATAGTTTAGGCGATCATCAACCTGAATATCATCCAAAGGAATAAATGTTGAATCGTCAGCCACACACTTTCGAAGCTACGAAACATGGAAAGTGTTGTGAATCTAATTGAGCTCTTCTGGAAAATCCATCGTGTAAGCTACCTTGCTAACCCTGGAAATCACTCGAAATAGCCCAATAAACCGGGGGCCCATTTTTCCCCTCTTCTTGAAGCAAATTACACCCTTCCAGGGTGATATCTTCATCAAAACCATGTCACCAACCTGGATCTCCAACTCAGATCGGCGCTTGTTGACGTAGCTCTTGTGTCGACTCTGAGTTGTCTGAAGTCTCTCCCTAATCCTCTGAATAAGATATGTCTTCTAAAGGACTACCTTAGTCCTTCCCATTAATCTATGACCAATCTCTCCCCAACAAACTATGGTACGACACTTCCTCCCGTAGAGAATCTCAAATGGCGGCGCGCTAATGCTGGAGTGATAACTACTTTTGTAAGAAAACTCAACTAAGGGAAGGTAGGAGTCCCAACTCCCACTAAATTCTATGAAACGGGCTCTCAACATGTTCTCGAGTGTCTTAATGGTTCTCTCACTTTGTTCGTCGGTCTGCAGATGATAAACAATACTAAGATGTAACCTCGTACCTCGTTCCCCTTGGAACTTCTTCCAAAAATGATATGTAAACCGAACATGTCCATTGGACACAATGGAGACTAGAATATCATACCGAGCAACTGTTGGATTAGGTGTCAAAACCATAACTATATTTGGTATGTACTTGACCCGGTTGTAGCATGGTCCTTTTGGGTTGCCTTCACTAAAGCAACTTGACTGGATGAATAATAGAAAAAGAGGTTATTATGGTTTATTAATATATTATATGAATAGTATATTAAAAGAGAAATCATATTTATTTAATTAATATTGGTCAAGAATTAATTTAGAATTAATTTTGTGGTCAAAAGAGATTAATTAAATTAAGGGGACTGATATTGTAATTATGTGTTAGTTGCAATATGGGCTGAGGAACCCTAAGGAAGGGGTGGATGAATTCTATGGGGAAGCCCATGTATAAACCATCCATAGGGGCCTTCTGGAAGGATCCTGTGGACTGCTAAGGCCTAAATATCTAATTAATTTTTTTACTGAAACCCTAGCAGCTCACCTATATAAGGAACCCCTTGGCTTCTAATTTTCGAGTACCACAACCCTAGAAGGATTCCAAGAGCCGAAAATTACCTCTCCCCTCTCTCTCTCTAAGATTCTCCAATTGTTTTGGTGTTTGTGATCCATTAGAGGCATCACATTTGAGGTGCTAGGTTCTAAAAAGCTCAAGATCATCAAACTACAATCAAAGGTAATATCTTAACTCTTCATTAGATGTAGATTTCGATTTTTGTTGTATGCTAGATTAGGGTTTGAGAGGTTTGGATGATTATTGCATGTACAACTAGAAAAACCTAGATCCAAAGCTTTAGGGTTTGCATGTGCAGCATAGGATTATTGTTTTGCTCATAACCCAACAGTGTTATCAGAGCTTAGGTTGTTTTTCTTTTGTATTTGATGCATTGCTAATTTGTTCAAAGCTGAAATCGAAAAATTTGTGCCTCTGCTTGATGAACTCGTCGAGTCACCTGATGAACTCGTCGAGTCAGGGCAAATCGACGAGTCCATTTAGTGACTCGGCGAGTCAGGTGGTCTGTTGGCTGATTTTTCGGGATTTTGACTCAAATTGAATTAGGATAATTACCAAAAACGTTTTTGGCTGATAAAATCCGATTTTTTCAATATGGTATGGATTATCCAAATGCAATTCAAAGATAATTCGCATAAATAAGATATATACTTGTTTTATATGATAAAGATTAATTATTTGTATTTTGATTTGAATTACCTAGTCAATAAAATAGATTAGGTCAAATTGTGTGATAAAGATTAATAATATGATTAATTAATTATTTTTCAAATTTGATCTAAAAGATCTTTTGAAAAGTTTCAAAACTTGCCATCAAGTTTTGGGATTTAAATTTTTAATTAAAAGGTTTTAATTTTGAAATACTTAAATCCTAAACCCTAGAATTTTACTAGTTTAAAATTCAACCCTTATACTATTATAATATTACAAGATTAACAATTATATATATGTAGAAGATAAGCTAGTCTTACCGTTAGTAGGCCTCATTCACGAAGCCGATCTATAAGGGGAGTATAAGGTTACTGCTTATAAAATGGCGGCTTAATGAGTGTCCACTCTCACCCACCACTTCCTTGATTGGTGGAAGGGTCGTTAGCCGAACGGGTAGGATAGGGCAACTAATTCCTCATTAATAAGTATAATGATTGTAATAAAGTAACGTTTTTATAGAATTCCCAATCTTAGTTACTTTAGGTAAAATGTGAAATGATGCTATTCCATGAAATTACACTTTGCACCTTGCTAAGTCATTAGTGGAGCGTGTGTGGTTAACCGGTACACTAATTAGGAACTAGCAAAGGTGGCACATTTATTAGGTGGTAAATGACATCGAGAGTACCAAGTACATTTGCATGGTTATTCACACCTTGTTTGTGATCCTCGGTATTCCAGTCACAAACTTGAAGGGCATATCGAGATTTAAACATGCCATTGAAAATTTCAATTAATCTCAAAAGAATCTAGGAATTTCAATCTAAACTTTGTTCATTTTCTATTTCAGATGTCTACTTCGAACAACAACAAAGCTTCTAGCTCGACCCCTTCCGGATCATTCTCACTCATGAACTTATGTGGGAGGTTGATATTCGATGGGTCCAACTTTAATGATTGGATCCACAATATTCGCATGGTCACCTGCTACGAGGACAAAGATTATGTTCTCGACAAGGAACTGAAGCAGGTTAACGTGAACACTGCCACTCTCGAAGAAATTGTTGCTTACGAAACTCATGAGCGAGATGCTACGAAGGTTCATTGCATCATGCTCGCAACAATGACTGCTGAACTCCAAAAGACCTACGAGGACTACTATCCATACGAAATGCACGAAGATTTGATGGAAAGGTACCATCAAAGTGCTAGGCAAGAAAGGTATGAGATCATCGTTGTGATGATCACTACCAAAATGAAGGACGGAGAGTCCATCACTGCCCACTTGCAGAAAATGCAGAGATATTTTGACCGCTTGCTGAAGTTGAATGTCAACTTCGATGAGGAGTTAGCCATAGATATCATTCTATACTCCTTGCCTCCTTGCTCCGACCAGTTTCAAATGACCTACCACATGAAAAAGGAGAAGGACACTCTAAGCAAGCTTCAAGGCCTGCTAAGGACTGCTGAGAGTAGTCTAAAAGGCAAATCTATTGCATCTACTCCTACTACTGCTACCCCTGTCTTGGCTATTAGGCAAGGAAAAAGGAAGAAGAGGAAGGCTCCTTCTAAGAGCCACAAGGGAAAGCCTCACGATGGTACCTCTTCAAGTGGAACCAAAGTTGGTCCTGTTGCTCCTTCTTCCAACCCAAAGGATGCAGAGTGCTTCTACTGCCACGACAAAGGGCATTGCAAACAAAACTGCCCAAAGTATCTGCAAGATATCAAGGATAGGAAGATAAAGCCCTCCTTCGCAGGTATTTATACTATTCAATCTAATAACTCATCACATGCTATGTCTTGGGTCCTCGATATAGGATGTGGTTTTCACATTTGTTCTGATTTGCAGGGTCTAAGAAGAAGTAGGGATGTGGAGCATGGGAAGATAAACTTGATCATGGGGAATAGGAAAGCGTTGCATGTCACCGAGATTGGAGTTTACTCTTTAACGCTTAGTAGTGGGTTAGGTGTAGATTTGAATAATTGTTGCTACTCGTCAGAAATGACAGGAAACATTATTTCTTTTCATGGTTTGTATAAATAAGGTTTTAGATTTTCGTTTAATAATGAAAATGGTTCTATTAATGCTTTCTTTAATGGTACTTTCTATTTTGAAGCATTGCCTTGTAATGGTATATATGAAACTATGATGGTTGTAGACAACTTAGGAAATGATGTGTTGCATATCGATTCTTCCAATGGTTTGGATAAAGCATGCTTGTGGCATTGTCGTCTTGGACATGTCAACAAGAAGCGCATAGCCCAACTCCAAAAGGATGGAGTGTGGGAGTCATTCGAACTTAAAGACGATGACATGTTCGAGTCTTGTTTACTTGGAAAGATGACCAAGTCATCCTTCACTGGTACTTGTGAAAGGGGTGAGGGTTTATTGGATCTCATACATACCAATGTGTGTGGGCCCTTTAGATCCACCACAAGGGATGCGAACCTCTTCTATGTAACTTTTACCGATGATTATAGCAGATATGGGTATATCTACTTAATCAAGCACAAGTCAGAAACCTTTGAAAAATTCAAGGAGTTTAAGTAGGAAGTGGAGAATCAGTTGGGCAGGAAAATTAAGATGCTTCGATCTGATCGAGGAGGTGAGTACCTTAGTATTGAATTCCATGACTACCTCAAGGAATACGGAATTGTTTTGCAATTGACGCCACTTAGGACACCACGATTGAATGGTGTGGCTAAGAGGCGCAATCGAACCTTGTTGGACATGGTTCGTTCCATGATGAGTCGGGCTTCATTACCTATCTCATTCTGGGGGTATGCCTTAGAGACTGTCGCCCATATCCTTAATCTGGTCCCGACTAAGAAGGTTGCCAAAACACCTCACGAGATGTGGACAGGGAAAGTTCCCTCGTTGGCACATATCAAGGTTTGGGGTTGCGAGGCTTTCGTAAGACGAAAGACTCACGACAAGCTCGAACATCGTATTGAGCGGTGTATTTTCATCGACTAACTGCAACAGTCCTTTGGATATCTCTTCTATAGACCGAGTGACAATGTTGTCTTTGTTGCGAGGAGAGGGGTTTTTCGAGAGCGAGAACTCATATGCCAAGAGGAAAGTGGGAGGCAAATTGATCTTGAAGAGCTTCAAGAATCAAACGATGAAGGAACCTCTAACACTGGCGCTCAACCCGAGGAGGAAACTCCTGTTCAACCGATTGACGAGTCCTTACCTCTTAGACGTTCCAGTAGAGTTAGTGTTCCACCAGTATTATATGGTTTCCGTATAACTGCTGAGGGTGATATGTTTATTAGTGATAGTGCACTGATAAATTTGGATGAACCTAACACCTCAACCCGAGGAGGAAACTCTTTGTTTCGATGAGAAAGTCAAAGAGTTTGGTTTTTCGAGAAGCGAGGATGAGTCCTGTGTATATGTCAAAGCCAGTGGGAGTATAGTTAGCTTTCTCGTATTGTATGTGGATGACATACTGCTCATAGGAAACGATGTCCGAACCTTGCAGGAGGTTAAGTCCTGGCTTGGGAAGTGCTTCGCTATGAAGGACCTCGGAGAAGCTACTTATATTCTAGGGATAAGGATAATGAGAAATAGGAGTAAAAGACTAATAGGACTTAGTCAAAGTACTTACTTGGATAAAGTGTTAAAACGTTTTAGCATGGAAAATTCCAAGAAAGGGGAGTTACCAATCCAAAGCAATACCAAGTTGAGTAAGACTCAAAGCCCGAGTACCAATGCCGAGATAGCAGAGATAAGCAGAGTACCTTATGCTTCCGCAGTTGGCTCAATCATGTATGTTATGACATGTACTCGCCCTGATATGGCCTTCGCTTTGAGCATGGTCAGCTGATATCAAGGGAATCCTGGTAGAGCACATTGGACCGCAATAAAGAATATTCTTAAGTACCTTCGGAGGACTAAAGTATGGTTTCTTATCCTCGGTGGGAGTGATGACTTGAGAGTGCGAGGGTATAGTGACGCCAGTTTTCAGACCGACCGGGATAATTTCCGCTCGCAGTCAGGCTGGGTCTTTACCCTGAATGGAGGATCAGTGACTTGGACAAGTTCCAAGTAGGAGACCGTAGCTGATTCAATATACGAATCAGAGTACATAGCAGTGAGCGAAGCGTCAAAGGAGACAATATGGCTAAAGAACTTCATCGGAGACCTTGGAGTTGTACCGGCCATAAAGGAGCCTACGGAGATTTCTTGCGATATCGAAGGTGTGGTTGCCTTAACCAAGGAATCGAGGGATCATGGCAGATTCAAGCATATCGACAAGAAATATCATTTCATTAGACATCGGGTAGAAGAAGGACTCCTCTTAGTTAAGAAGGTATCGTCAAAAGAGAACCTAGCAGATCCCCTTACGAAGGGACAGAGTAGGGTGAAGCACTTGCAGCATGCTAGGAGCATTAGGCTGAAGGACTATATTAGTTTTAGTGATTAGATAGCTTTTAGAAAATTGTAATAGATAAATTGTAATTGACATTTTGATGATTAAATAAAGGTGTTTTATTTATAAGTAGTGTTACTGTCTTGTATCAATTATTTACTATTGTTTCACTTTGCATGTTTTGACTTCGTAAATAATAAGATTATTTAAACCATCCACAGTCGCTCACACATTGGAAGTAAGTATGAAAGAAGATTGTCATGAATTGGCTTGTAGATTGTCTAAGTTTTTAGACATAGCAAAAGTTTGCTGCAACGTTCATGAGTACTTATGAAATATAATTTGAGTATTGGATGAAACCCGCACTCACATGAATCACTTCATGGAATTTAATCACGAGTGATTGTGAGATGATAATATCATATACTCAATAAACCTAGATATATGAGTTGTTGTTTACGAATCGGTTGTGCATTGATAATGCGTAAACGCATCAGTAACTTGATGTTATGAAACGCATTGTTGTGTACGATTTGATGAGTAAATAGTACAAGCATATAATTCGAAGTTTATCTGTTACTTTTATCCTACGAGGCTAAAAGCGATATCTTGGGCCTCTCGGTGATTTTGTTTTGCCTTATGTGTTGGGCCCGGTCAGAACTGAATTGATATGTTCAATTAAGTTTTATGTCAGATAAATCAGAGATCGAGAAACAAATTGTTGGACAATAAGTATGACTATGTTCCATGTAATTGTCCACATGATATCTTGAGAACGGAGGACTATACGATCCCTTATCTAAAGGACGTGTCAGAGTTTGACAGTGGCTTTTGAGAGTTACGATTGCTAATCGGATTTTGAAGTCATACTTGCATATATAGTTATTAGACTTATCCAAGTGGGAGACTGTTGGATTAGGTGTCTAAGCCATAACTATATTTGGTATGTACTTGACCCGGTTGTAGCATGGTCCTTTTGGGTTGCCTTAACCAAAGCAACTTGACTGGATGAATAATAGAGAAAGAGGTTATTATGGTTTATTAATATATTATATGAATAATATACTAACAGAGAAATCATATTTATTTAATTAATATTGGTCAAGAATTAATTTAGAATTAATTTTCTGGTCAAAAGAGATTAATTAAATTAAGGGGACTGATATTGTAATTATGTGATAGTTCCAATATGGGCTGAGGAACCCTAAGGAAGGGGTGGACGAATTCTATGGGGAAGCCCATGTAAAAATCGTCCATAGGGGCCTTCTGGAAGGATCATGTGGACGGCTTAAGGCCTAAGCAATCTCATTAGGGTTTTGACTGAAACCCTAGCAGCTCACCTATATAAGGAACCCCTTGTCTTCCAATTTTCGACTACCACAACCCTAGAAGGATTCCAAGAGCCGAAAATTACCTCTCCCCCCCCCCCTCTCTCTCTCTCTCTCTAAGATTCTTCAATTGTTTTGGTGTTTGTGATCCATTAGAAGCATCACATTTGAGGTGCTAGGTTCTAAAAAGCTCAAGATCATCAAGCTACAATCAAAGGTAATATCTTAACTTTTCATTAGATGTAGATTTCGATTTTTGTTGTATGCTAGATTAGGGTTTGAGAGCTTTTGATGATTATTGCATGTACAACTAGAAAAACCTAGATCCAAAGCTTTAGGGTTTACATGTGCACCATAGGATTAATGCTTTGCTCATAACCCAACAGCAACAATCTTGTGCATACATATATCGGCCAATTTCTCAGCCGAAGAACTCTCTTGAATGGGTAGAAAATAGGTGCTCTTGGTCAGACGGTCCACGATAACCCATATCGTGTCGAATCCCTTAGCCGTCTGAGGTAATTTGCTGATGAAATACATACTAATATGTTCCCATTTCCACATGGGAACCTCCAATGGCTGCAACTTACCATGTGGTCTCTGGTGCACGGCCTTGAGCATCCGACAGGTCAAGCACCTCTCCACATACCAGGCTATCTCTCTCTTCGTGCACGACCACCAATAGCTAAGCCTCAAATCCCAATACATCTTGGTGGCTCCAAGGTCTATCAAAAATCTGGACTTTTGTGCCTCCTCCAGCACAGCCTGCCTGACCCTACCAAAATATGGTACCCAAACTCGACCATACCGTGTCAACAACCCTTGGTTGTCGGTAGAAAACCTGTCGATATCGCCTCGGAGTCGCTCCTACTTCTAGCTTTCTTTCTTGAACCCCTCCGCCTAAGCCTCCCTAATCATACTCAACAATGGAGAATCAATAGAAATCCTCATACAAACGCTCCCAACATCCGAACTAGCCATCATGTGGCTTAAAGTATCAGCGACCACATTTACTTTCCCCGGTTGGTATAGAATCTTGCAATCATAATCCTTGACCACATCAAGCCACCTGCATTGCCTCATATTCAGATTCGGCTAATCCATGAGATATATAAAACTCTTGTGATCCGTGTAGATGGTATAACGAACCCCATACAGATAATGTCGCCAAATCATAAGGGTAAACATTATCGCCCCCAATTACAAATCATATGTCGGATACCGAGCCTCATGCGGCTTCAGCTGCCTAGAAGAATACGTAATGAATCTCCCACGTTGCATAAGCATCACTCCCAAACCGGTGATGGATGCATCACAATACATGAAAAAATCCTCAACACCCTCAGGAAGGGTAAACACTGGAGCCTCACACAAATTCTACGTCAATGTCTCGAACGCAGCTTGCTGCTCAGGCCCCCAGCGGAAATCCACGCCCTTCCTCGCCATACGAGTGAGGGGTACCACAATCTTGGAGAAGTCCTGAATAAATCTCCAATAATTCCCTGGTAATCCCAAGAAACTCTTGATCTCCGAGGGAGATTTCGGAAATTTGAACTGCATCACGGCCTCAATGTTGGCCCGATCGACCAAAATCCTGTTCTGGTTAACGAGATGCCCCAAGAAATGGACCTCTCGTAACCAAAACTCACACTTCGAGAACTTGGAATATAGTCACTCGCAACTCAAAACTCCTATAAGCTCTCGAATGTGCTTCTCATGCTGCTCCAAGGCCTTGGAATATACCAAGATATCATCAGTGAAACAATGACTGATCGAACGAGCATCGGCTTGCATACCCGATTCTTCAAATCCATAAATACCACAGGCGCATTGGTGAGCCAAAATGGCATCACCACAAATTCGTAATGACCATAACGAGTCTGTAACACGGTCTTCTCCACATCCTCCTCTCTAACCCTCATCTGATGATACCCCGACCTCAAATTGATCTTGTAGAACCAAGATGCACCCTGCAACTGATCGAAGAGTTCATCAATCCGCGGAAGGGTATAATAGTTCTTCAACGTCAAGTTGTTCAATTCTCGATAATCAATGCACATCTGGTGTGAACCATCCTTCTTCTTGATGAACAAAATCGGTGCTCCCCACGGCGAACTACTCGGTCTAATAAATTACTTGCCTAACAGCTCCTAAATTAGAGAGGACAATTCTTGTATCTCAGGTGGTGCCAAATGGTACGGCGCCTTGCCAATCGGAGCCGCACCTGGAGCCAAATCAATCCTGAACTAAAAATGCCTCTCGGAAGGCACGCTGGGTAACTCCTCTGGAAACACATCTGCAAACTCTCTTAAAACAGACACAATTGAACCAAAACCTGCTTCCCAGCTCGAGTATCCACCATATACACAAGATAGCCCATAAAACAATGCTAAACATATTGTCGATCCCTGGCAATAGAACAAAAGGCTAACCTAATCCTGGTACCCTCTCCAAAAATAACCAATTCTCCCCCTCTTGGGGTTCGAACTACTACCCGCTGACCCTCACAGTCAATCATAGCTCAGATTTGTTGAGCCAATCCATCCCTACTATCACACACATATCCCCCATGTGGATAGGAATCAAATCAATCGGATAAGGCACTCGAAAAATCTCCAATACACAACCCTGATAAACCCTCTATGCAGAAACCTTGTGTTCATTGGCGATAGAAACTCGCAACGGACGCTCCAACTCTCCAAGAGTCATATCGAAACCCCTACTAAAAGAATCAGATGCAAAATACTGACTCACACGCGAGTCGAAAAACACAAGAGCACACCTAAGAAGGTACCTAGCATAATCATAAACATAAGCACACCGTAAAATAACTAACAAAATAATAAGTAGAAATATACTAGTAACGACGCCTGGCGTCGTCCTGACCTCCTATGTAGTGAGCTGGAAAGCACGACCTCGGGCCCTTGGGGGCTCCACCCTACCCTGGCGTCCATCGGTGATCCTCAATGTAGTCGGTGGTGGAGCATGTGTCTGCCTCACAGCGAGCAAGGGACAGTTGGCCTTCATATGGCCAACCTGCTCATAGTGGTAACAAATCCGAGTACTTAGTATTGGGACATGCTGACAATAATCCTAGTATAATGCCCCTCCTTTCCATATTTATGGCATCCAGATGAAGATCGGAAAACCTTGTCGTACTTGCCACAGGTGCGGCCACTCTGTCCCCCATATCTCAAATCAACGAGCTTGAATCACTTTGTTGCAGGCTGTGATTGAATAAGAGCCAGCCTCAGCTCCCTAGACTGGAGCTCTATCTCAATCTCCTGCCTCCTCGCGGACTACTGAAGCTCGGCGAGAGTACCATAACGTTGGGTGGACACAAATTGGCGGATATCCGCCTTGAGCATGCTCAAGTAACGGGTCATTTGAGCTTTTTCAGAAGCTCCAAACTCAGGGTAAAAAAGAGCCCTCTTATTAAACATCTTGGTGATCTCCTTCACCATCTCAGTTGTCACACCCCGCTAAAGCGGAAACACGAGGCGTGGCAGTATAAAGGGTTTCATAGCAAAAGTTAAAAGACAACACCAACCATAGTATTAAAAATCATTACAAATTTACGATGGGTTTGAACAACTTTTAAAAGAAATTACAATGTAAGTTGAAATACAACACATGCGAATGCTCCTAAAAGTGAAGTGTCCCTAAGTGCCACTTACTCGATGATTTCTGAAAAAGCATGTAAAACGAGCGTCAACTATAAAAATAGTTGGTGAGTACTCACAGATAAACAAAATAATATTGGTTCCATGAATTGAAATCAAAGTTTTGATAAAAGTTTCCAATAATAAAAGTATATTGTTAAAATGAGTAAATAAGTTTGTATAAACAAAGTTTGTTGCCATCGTGAGAAATAAAGTTACGTTGCCCAAATGAGATGCAACGTTCATATTCTTATGGAAGATAAAGTTCGTTACTCAAACGAGTAAACAAGTTTCATTGCTAAAATGAGCAATCAATTTCGTTGCTACAAGGAGCAAACAATTTCATTGCTAAAACATGTATATAAGTTTTTAGTAATAAAAGTTCGTTGTTGTAATGAGAAACAAAGTTCATTGCTATAATTAATAAACAAGTTTATTGCTATAATAAGTAACGAGTTTGTATGTGTATGAGCAAACAATGAGTTCTCAACCAAACCTATGACTGAAGACCTATCAAGATCTATGCTTATCGTTTCATAGATTAATATGGTATCATGCACTCCAGCAATAGGGCGAGTGAGGAGTTGTCAATTCCTAATAGCGCTATCCATAATGACCATTGGCTCAAAGAGTTAATGGATAGAGATAAGGGAAGGGCCTTAATACGATAAGTTCTCATGTTCCGTGTTGCATAGACATACATAGAGAGATATAGCAATAAATTAGCAATCATGTTTGATACAAATCAATTTAAATACAACATTCAAATAATAGTTTTTCGGGACATGCTTTTCCACCCCAAAACATAAAAACTGAAAATAGGGGAGTGCGTGAATACTCACTATGCATTGAGATGATGCAAATGATGCCTTGATCTACGCTCCACTCGTACCACTATCGATTCCTACACGATGTTACACACTAATGAGTCTCTAATAGAAAGCTAACACTAGTATACTTGCTACTACAATAGAATTATGCCAATATTGTGTCAAAATTTAATATTGATAAGTTACAAACATTTTTCTGTGAAAATTAAATTTTAATGAATCAATTGTTATATAACAATTTAATTGGAAAATTCACATTATTGAAATGCTAATATTTAACATTTTAAGAGGCGTTCCAATGATTTAATATTCAAAAACTAAATCAATTTAGTTCTAAAATTTCCCAAACTTTACATTTCAGTTTTAATTGAAGTCAAAGACCTAAAGATAATTTTTCTTGCATTTTTGATTTGTCTAACTATTTTTCACGATTTTAGTTTCTTGAATAACCATAAAATCATGAAAAATACTAAACACTTAACAAAAATTACCAAACTTCATATTTTGGTTTTAACTACGTTAAAAGACTTTCAGATAAATTTTCATGGATTATAGATATGTATAACCATTTTTCTTATATTTAATTCTCTAAATAGATAAAAATTCATGAAAAATATCAATAAGTTAAGAAAATTCCCCAAACTTTTTATATTACTGTCATTACACATACTTAAGCTGGGAAAAATATAAAAATGGATTTATAAACTGTTTAACCCAATTTTATGATTTTTGTGCATTTATTCTAATAAAAATGAAGATAAATAGAAAACAGTTTCCAAAATTGTCCAAAATTTTTGTAACACTGTTATTACATATATAGAAGCTGTGAAAAATATAAAAGATATTTTTCAATTAGTGTTTCTATTTTTCCTTGTTTAATCCTCTTAAATAATCATTAATTGAATAATAATTATTAAACAGTTAAATTAAATTACCAAAAATTTTGTACACTTCATTTACAGAGTAAATAATCTGGGAAGAATACCAAATGTGGTTTTTATATACTGAAATCCGATTTTGTGTATTTAAGTGTATTTAATCTTAGAAAATAGGAGAAAAATAGTATACAGAAGAGAAAAATCATCAAAATTTTTATGTAGCCTCCTAATGTACTACAAGGTGTTCTGGTAAATTTTCATGAATTTTGGATGAGCAGAACTTTTTTTTTCTATTTTTAGGCCATTATAAATACAAAAATCGGAGAAAAATAGGAATGCATTATTAAAAATTCTGAAAATATTTTTCTGAGTTTTATATCTCTGGTAGCAACTGCGAAAATTGTTATCTATCATTTTAAGATTTTGTAAAGTGCTTTTATGATTTATTGGAGCCAAACAAAAAGAAAATTCTAAACCATATTAAACAGTAACAAAAATCGATGAAACTTAATGAGGGATCATTATTTAGCATAGGGGTCATCCACGAATTTAACTAGGATTTATAGACCTCAGAAAGTATTTTATATGATTTATTTCTCTATTTTATTGCATTAATTTTAATAATTCGAGAAAAATGAATTATTCTCTGGAAATTTACAGATCATCTTATCTTGTTGATGGGAATCTGGGAAAAATCGGATTTGGTCAGAAAAGGAGTTTTTGATATTTATTTAGAAATAAATCCTTCATGAACATATTTGAAAGCTTTTAACAACATACTTTGATGATCTAGCTTCTAAGCTTGAAAATCATCACATGCATGTTTGTTTGAAGTTCATTCATGAGTTTGAAATGTTTAAAATTCGTTTTTGAAAGAAAACTTTGGATGCATGTGGTGATTTTCCACCAAAACGTGTAGAAAAGTGCATTTCCATGGTTTTGACTTAGGTTTAGGTCATGGATCTTCACCATTTTGTAACATGCAAGATGTTTTTGGTGAAAATCTACCACCATCATCATCAAAACTGAAGTGAATGAACATTCACACAAATTTTCTAAGAGAATGGTGTAGAAGAACAAGGAAATGCAAGAAAAACCTTTAAAACTAGAAAGAAAAGTGAAGGAGATTGAAGGATTTTCGTGATTACCATGAAGAACAACCCTAGAAGATGAAGATTTGAAGGTTAAGAGATGTTCTTGGCTGGATAATTTCGTGGTTTTAGAGAGGGAAAGAGAGAGTTTGAGTGTGGTAAATGGTGGAGTGTGAGAGAGAGTGTAGAGAGAGAGAGAGAAGTGAAGGAGATGGAGTGTGAGAGAGGAGTGATTATGTGTTTTGGGAAGAGGGGAAGCATCTTGGGAAGAGGGTGGACGGTTTTGAGTGTAAAATGCCCTCCCTCTCTTTTAATTTTATAAAAAAAATTCAATTCTTTTATAAAAATATCAAATTTTTTATAAAATATACACCCTAACCAAGTTTTTGCTCATGAAACCTTGATTTTTGACTTATAAATTTAGGGAAATTGTTAATGACTTAAATTTTAGTTTCCTTAAATGCATTTTCTTAATTTTAATTATTATAAGATCATATTATAAGTTTCATAATTATTTTTATAGAATTTTTAAGGTTAAAGTTTATAAATATGAGTTTTTATGGCTTTTAGGGTCTTGAGATTTTGTAAATCTTTGGATATCAAAATAAATAGAATATTTGAGACTTTAAATTATCTTATGGTATTATAACTCTTTTATAGTTATAAATAATGTTTGTAATTTATTTTTATTGGTTTATTGGCATTCTATGTAGTGATTCCGAGATTCAAGCGAAATTGAGGAATCAAGTATACTAGTCATAGTCTTCAACTTTGACTTAAGTTTCTATGAGACTTTGACCTAATTTATACTACTAGGTCAAGTGCATGATGTGTGTATATGATTCATGAAATGGTGTTCGAGTCAAAGAGTGACCCAAATATGGATAGTCACTACAGTTAAGTAGTAGTAGAATTCACATATCAATGTGAAATCTAAGTACACTATCATTCGATCCTACTTGTTTCCAAGTTTCTAGTAGGTTATAACTTAGCTTCTAGTTACTAAGTCTATTATGTGTCGTGCCTATATGTGCAACTAAGTTTATTCAAATCTAGAACCGACTCGAATTTTGACGGTTGTCACATTCTCCCCCGGTTAAAAGAATTTCGCCCCGAAATTCAATTCGTGACGTATTCTATTAGAACTCAGTCGAATACAATTATATAGCTGGAGAGGTGGTGACTTGAAGAGCTCTTTGATTATTTTGGGTTAATTCCTCAAGGGAAAAGCCCAATTCTTTTAACTATCAACAATTTAGTGTTTCCTTAATTCGAGTTCTACAGCCTAGATTGCGAGAAATTAGGAACATGGAAATCATGATCCGACCATGGCGACCTAGTTGAAAAGATTATCTAGTTAGATATTATCTGAATTAAGAGAGCGGTATAAGTTTCGATGATGCACCGACTGCACTGAGCGTTAAATCCGCATTGATCTTTAAGTTGCATTCTAAATTAGCACTAAGTGTAACTTCGCCGCTTAAAAAAAAGAGAAGAGATTAGGAACAATTTGTTCACTTCCGGGTTGGCTACTACATCTGGAAAAGATATATTTTGAAATAAGAAGGGGTAGCACGAATGAAAATAAATGATCAAGGGTAAGTACCTAAAGATATGTACTAAGGGTAGGCAACGAAGTTTTGGTACCTCTCGAATGTAAAGGTTTTTTTTAAGTGTCATCTACAAAATAAGTTACGAAATGATTGAGGATCTTCGAGGCTATAATTACTACTACGGTTACTCTTACAATAATAAAACCTTATTCGAAGAATAAATATATTTAGAGAGTCATTGGTGCAAATGGAGGCGATGAAAATTTATGATAAATTAAATCACATTGTGTATATAGCATTTTAAATGTTTAGAAGTGATTAAAATCTCATTGTTATCAAAATGTGTGTTTAGAAATGATAATTAATCTCACTATTATCAAAATGTGTAATAATTCCAAGATAATGAAGATACATGTGTGGTGATCCAACAAATTAGTAAAATAATATAAAGATTAATTAAGGTTAAAGGTTTAAGTCGTCATTAAAGTAATTTGTATAGAAATATTTGTATTAAACTTTTGGGAAATTGTCCAATTGTCTAAATCAGGATAAGTTCAAGCTTATGAGTCAGAATATTTATGAAAACAAAGTTGAGAGTTTAGGAACTCACTGAAAATTACAAACTAGAATGCTATTTTAAGAAACGTGTAAAAATATCGATAATTGAAAATAGTGGATTCTTAATTTAGTGTTTCTACAAAAACAATCATTTAGAGAATAAGTAATAGTAAAATTCAAGACTTTTGATGTATTTAAAGAAAAGAAGAAGCATAAGAATACATATCCTCAACATATATTTTTCGGATATAGAAAAATTATAAGCATAAGAGTATTCATCTTGTGTATTAATTATAAGGAAAAATACAATGAAAATTGCATTTTATATCATGTTTTTGAATTTAGAACGAAAGAGCAAATGTAAATAAGGATCACTTGTTTATAGTAGATTTCAAAATAAAAACAAGATGTATATGATAAAAGGCGTAATTGAACATATCAAAGTTGACTAAACTTAAAGTATGCCTCATGACTATAGACGTATTAATCGCTCAAAACGAAAGGGTAGACTTCTAGTCTATATGTATACGAACATGATACCAGGAGAAGCAAAATAGACAGAAACAAAGTTAGACAATGTATTATGTTAATATTATGGCGTGCGAGATCTAAAATCAGAAGGAGAGCGAGAAATAAAGTTCGGGGGAAAGAAAAAAGGAAGATAGCGGCGGCAATGATTGCTATTGTTAAAATTATAAGAACAATACCTATAGGTAGATTTAAAACCAGGTTGAGATATATTTCAAACTTAAATATTTGATGTATGTTGATGATTAAATAGACATGTGGGAGTTTTAAAGTGTTGGCTAAGGATTGCTAAAAATTTATAAGTTACTTATTAAGTTAAACTCCATTTGTGAAAAAGAAGAAACACTAAAACTCGTAATTGAAAATTTGACAGTTTTGATCTTTTGACTGGGGTCCAACAATGGTTAAAATGGATAAGGTAAACACTCAATATATTTAGAAGAATAATTGTGCATTTTCGAAAGTGCGTCTCTGGAATTTTAAAAGTGAGCACTAAGTTTTTCAATTCTTTATATTTTAGAAACTTTACAAATTATAAAACTAATTTGAAATAAAAAAAAAATGAGGTATGTTGGAAATGTAGGAATTAGAGATTTCTTATAAACATGTTTAAATTAGAAAGTTGTAAAAATACCGTGTTGGGTTTCAAGAAAACACATTTAAGTAAAGTACAATGCCTAAATGAGAAGGTAGTCAAAAGTCTTAAAACAAAAGTGGTTTGAAGATCCGATGAAGCTTTTACACATAATATGAACTTTAACGTCATATGTTGAAGTTTTATAGCATAAAGTTTAAACACTTATATAAAAGAAAATGTTTCTAAGTTTTCCGAAAACGTGCCAAAATGGTAAGCAAGGTTGAATATGGTTTATATGCCCTTAAAAGCACATCTATCCATTGAAATGTATTTGAAATGAAATTAAAATAGCAAGGTTAAAACCAATATTGGTTAAATTGAGTTTTGAAGAAAAGTGTTAAGTTAAAGCAAGTTGTCAAAAGATTTTAGTGAGTTAAATAAAACCGATGAAGTGAAATATCTTTTTGATGGAAGATTAAGAAATAAGGAATAAGTATGTTAGTGTAGCTGCTCGTACCTAAATACTAAGGCGAGTACATGGCGAGTATAAGACGAGTACCGATGTCTTTTTCCCAAAGATAAAGGACAAGACAAATTGTTTGAAAAACGTTTTATGGTGTCAATGTAGTTTACGACCTTTTATAGAGGTCAAAGGGACATCTTATGTTAAGTTTTAAGCTCAAGGTGGAAACAACCTAGAGCTAAGTCGTAACGTAGTAATAAGGTCTCCCGTATGGGTTAAACCTCCGTATCTCCTCGTGAGTTGAATCTGGAATGCCCGCCAATGGTATCCAAGTGATTATTTAGTGGAGACTCATCTACCTCCTTACGTGATGCTCCAATTCTCATCCGTGTCGATATCAAAACGCTTTTTCATAGTTGTAACTCTAGTACGAAGACGATGAAGAGGTATTGAGGAATAATTCGTATAGGTTTCGACTTATGATTATTACTAGTGTATATCTAGCTACTAACCTTACATCTAAAGTCAATAGCTACCAAGGAATACTCATTCTCAGTACTAAGTGCATTGCTCCTAGAGTGGCTAGTGATATAACTTAAGTGGTTAACCTAGCACTTGATAAGGGACAAGAATATTTCTAAATAAAGGCATTGTTATAAAAGTGCACTTAGTTTCTAAGTGTATCTAGATGAATGCCTATAATATGCAATGCCCGTACGCACACCGAAAAATTTTGTTTTTCAATAGTTTAAGTTGAAAATTGTTTTGAACATAATTCTACTATAACCGTTTCCAGCCTCACATTAACTTTCCTTAATTAAGCATAGTTGGCCAGGCTATACTTAATTAAAGTCCAATAATGCGTACTCGAATTAGTTATACCAGTAGTATGTTCTATATTTTAAAAACGTTTAGAAAATTTTTGGCTATAGTTGTGGTTCTCCAAAGGAAAACCGGTATTCTCTATAACCTTCGGCTCTGATACCATTTTCTGTCACACCCCGCTAAAGCGGAAACACGAGGCGTGGCAGTATAAAGGGTTTCATAGCAAAAGTTAAAAGACAACACCAACCATAGTATTAAAAATCATTACAAATTTACGATGGGTTTGAACAACTTTTAAAAGAAATTACAATGTAAGTTGAAATACAACACATGCGAATGCTCCTAAAAGTGAAGTGTCCCTAAGTGCCACTTACTCGATGATTCCTGAAAAAGCATGTAAAACGAGCGTCAACTATAAAAATAGTTGGTGAGTACTCACAGATAAACAAAATAATATTGGTTCCATGAATTGAAATCAAAGTTTTGATAAAAGTTTCCAATAATAAAAGTATATTGTTAAAATGAGTAAATAAGTTTGTATAAACAAAGTTTGTTGCCATCGTGAGAAATAAAGTTACGTTGCCCAAATGAGATGCAACGTTCATATTCTTATGGAAGATAAAGTTCGTTACTCAAACGAGTAAACAAGTTTCATTGCTAAAATGAGCAATCAATTTCGTTGCTACAAGGAGCAAACAATTTCATTGCTAAAACATGTATATAAGTTTTTAGTAATAAAAGTTCGTTGTTGTAATGAGAAACAAAGTTCATTGCTATAATTAATAAACAAGTTTATTGCTATAATAAGTAACGAGTTTGTATGTGTATGATCAAACAATGAGTTCTCAACCAAACCTATGACTGAAGACCTATCAAGATCTATGCTTATCGTTTCATAGATTAATATGGTATCATGCACTCCAGCAATAGGGCGAGTGAGGAGTTGTCAATTCCTAATAGCGCTATCCATAATGACCATTGGCTCAAAGAGTTAATGGTTAGAGATAAGGGAAGGGCCTTAATACGATAAGTTCTCATGTTCCGTGTTGCATAGACATACATAGAGAGATATAGCAATAAAATAGCAATCATGTTTGATACAAATCAATTTAAATACAACATTCAAATAATAGTTTTTCGGGACATGCTTTTCCACCCCAAAACATAAAAACTGAAAATAGGGGAGTGCGTGAATATTCACTATGCATTGAGATGATGCAAATGATGCCTTGATCTACGCTCCACTCGTACCACTATCGATTCCTACACGATGTTACACACTAATGAGTCTCTAATAGAAAGCTAACACTAGTATACTTGCTACTACAATAGAATTATGCCAATATTGTGTCAAAAATTAATATTGATAAGTTACAAATATTTTTCTGTGAAAATTAAATTTCAATGAATCAGTTGTTATATAACAATTTAATTGGAAAATTCACATTATTGAAATGCTAATATTTAACATTTTAAGAGGCGTTCCAATGATTTAATATTCAAAAACTAAATCAATTTAGTTCTAAAATTTCCCGAACTTTGCATTTCAGTTTTAATTGAAGTCAAATACCTAAAGATAATTTTTCTTGCATTTTTGATTTGTCTAACTATTTTTCACGATTTTAGTTTCTTGAATAACCATAAAATCATGAAAAATACTAAACACTTAACAAAAATTACCAAACTTCATATTTTGGTTCTAACTACGTTAAAAGACTTTCAGATAAATTTTCATGGATTATAGATATGTATAACCATTTTTCTTATATTTAATTCTCTAAATAGATAAAAATTCATGAAAAATATCAATAAGTTAAGAAAATTCCCCAAACTTTTTATATTACTGCCATTACACATACTTAAGCTGGGAAAAATATAAAAATGGATTTATAAACTGTTTAACCCAATTTTATGATTTTTGTGCATTTATTCTAATAAAAATGAAGATAAATAGAAAACAGTTTCCAAAATTGTCCAAAATTTTTGTAACACTGTTATTACATATATAGAAGCTGTGAAAAATATAAAAGATATTTTTCAATTAGTGTTTCTATTTTTCCTTGTTTAATCCTCTTAAATAATCATTAATTGAATAATAATTATTAAACAGTTAAATTAAATTACCAAAAATTTTGTACACTTCATTTACAGAGTAAATAATCTGGGAAGAATACCAAATGTGGTTTTTATATACTGAAATCCGATTTTGTGTATTTAAGTGTATTTAATCTTAGAAAATAGGAGAAAAATAGTATACAGAAGAGAAAAATCATCAAAATTTTTATGTAGCCTCCTAATGTACTACAAGGTGTTCTGGTAAATTTTCATGAATTTTGGATGAGCAGAACTTTTTTTTTCTATTTTTAGGCCATTATAAATACAAAAATCGGAGAAAAATAGGAATGCATTATTAAAAATTCTGAAAATATTTTTCTGAGTTTTATATCTCTGGTAGCAACTGCGAAAATTGTTATCTATCATTTTAAGATTTTGTAAAGTGCTTTTATGATTTATTGGAGCCAAACAAAAAGAAAATTCTAAACCATATTAAACAGTAACAAAAATCGATGAAACTTAATGAGGGATCATTATTTAGCATAGGGGTCATCCACGAATTTAACTAGGATTTATAGACCTCAGAAAGTATTTTATATGATTTATTTCTCTATTTTATTGCATTAATTTTAATAATTCGAGAAAAATGAATTATTCTCTGGAAATTTACAGATCATCTTATCTTGTTGATGGGAATCTGGGAAAAATTGGATTTGGTCAGAAAAGGAGTTTTGATATTTATTTAGAAATAAATCATTCATGAACATATTTGAAAGCTTTTAACAACATACTTTGATGATCTAGCTTCTAAGCTTGAAAATCATCACATGCATGTTTGTTTGAAGTTCATTCATGAGTTTGAAATGTTTAAAATTCGTTTTTGAAAGAAAACTTTGGATGCATGTGGTGATTTTCCACCAAAACGTGTAGAAAAGTGCATTTCCATGGTTTTGACTTAGGTTTAGGTCATGGATCTTCACCATTTTGTAACATGCAAGATGTTTTTGGTGAAAATCTACCACCATCATCATCAAAACTGAAGTGAATGAACATTCACACAAATTTTCTAAGAGAATGGTGTAGAAGAACAAGGAAATGCAAGAAAAACCTTTAAAACTAGAAAGAAAAGTGAAGGAGATTGAAGGATTTTCGTGATTACCATGAAGAACAACCCTAGAAGATGAAGATTTGAAGGTTAAGAGATGTTCTTGGCTGGATAATTTCGTGGTTTTAGAGAGGGAAAGAGAGAGTTTGAGTGTGGTAAATGGTGGAGTGTGAGAGAGAGTGTAGAGAGAGAGAGAAGTGAAGGAGATGGAGTGTGAGAGAGGAGTGATTATGTGTTTTAGGAAGAGGGGAAGCATCTTGGGAAGAGGGTGGACGGTTTTGAGTGTAAAATGCCCTCCCTCTCTTTTAATTTTATAAAAAAATTCAATTCTTTTATAAAAATATCAAATTTTTTATAAAATATACACCCTAACCAAGTTTTTGCTCATGAAACCTTGATTTTTGACTTATAAATTTAGGGAAATTGTTAATGACTTAAATTTTATTTTCCTTAAATGTATTTTCTTAATTTTAATTATTATAAGATCATATTATAAGTTTCATAATTATTTTTATAGAATTTTTAAGGTTAAAGTTTATAAATATGAGTTTTTATGGCTTTTAGGGTCTTGAGATTTTGTAAATCTTTGGATATCAAAATAAATAGAATATTTGAGACTTTAAATTATCTTATGGTATTATAACTCTTTTATAGTTATAAATAATGTTTGTAATTTATTTTTATCGGTTTATTGGCATTCTATGTAGTGATTCCGAGATTCAAGCGAAATTGAGGAATCAAGTATACTAGTCATAGTCTTCAACTTTGACTTAAGTTTCTATGAGACTTTGACCTAATTTCTACTACTAGGTCAAGTGCATGATGTGTGTATATGATTCATGAAATGGTGTTCGAGTCAAAGAGTGACCCAAATATGGATAGTCACTACAGTTAAGTAGTAGTAGAATTCACATATCAATGTGAAATCTAAGTACACTATCATTCGATCCTACTTGTTTCCAAGTTTCTAGTAGGTTATAACTTAGCTTCTAGTTACTAAGTCTATTATGTGCCGTGCCTATATGTGCAACTAAGTTTATTCAAATCTAGAACCGACTCGAATTTTAACGGTTGTCACATCAGTCCCCTATCTCAAATCCAGATACACCTAATCCAACCTCTCCCTCTCCACCAAGGGAACATATCTCATACAGAACATCTCCGAGAACTGCTCCCAAGTAACAACAGATCTCTACTCAGGAGTATAAGAGCTATTCACCAATATCTATCAATCCTTCGCCCCTGACCGGAGAAGGTTCAGGGCGTACTTGACCTTTTGGTCAGCAAGGCAAGAGTATGTGAAAATTAATACACTACTCACTTTAATGTCGCCTTTTCAGCCTTACTACTCTCATAATAATTATTACAATGAAAATTGATTGGAAACTCCTTTAATAAGATTGAAATTCAATAATCTTTCTTGATGCATTTCTCAACAAAAAGTTTTATTTTATTTGAAGCTATAAGTAAGAAGTAGATAACTGCTTTTCCACATCATCACACCATCAATCTGTATTGAATCAACATCTTTTCAGTAGCTCCAACTTAGACATTTCAATCTATTCTAACAACTCCATTTTAGATATTTTAGTCCACTATAATAACTTGAATTTAAGCATATTCATGTCCTCTTCAGCTAGCTCCAACTCGAGCAACCAACATCTTCATATCTTCTCTATTAATACATATTTTCAAAATACCCTTCAACTCTACTAGAATGTGTTAAATGTATAAGCCATGTGAACTCTAGACGGTATAAATCAAATAAAAACATGTAGGTATCGTAATAATCTAACACCTTGCAAAATTAAGTGGCTGGAAGCCATCAAATACGCCCACAAGTACCCGACGCATCACCTATTTCCAAAATCACAGGTCGTGTTCTCCACTGATTTTCAACAATAGCACTGTACTTTCGAACACGTCACATTTGTCTCATGCAACGCATGACATTATTAACAGCATCCATCATACTTTACCATACACGTCAAAAGACTTTGTAGTCCTATCTCATACATACTGAAATATTTCTTCATTTTATCGTATGACTACTCGCCACACTATTCCAATCTAGCTAATTTTCCATAACTTTAACGATGATCACTTAAAATATTTCACATAAAAATCAATTATGATTACCATCACCAAACTGGGATTAAGTGGATCAAATTACAACAACTATTGATTCGTCTTCTTGGGCGGTGTACACAATCTCTCGTACCAGTACTTCTTCCACCAAATTAATCCACTAAACCAATTTCTTCTTCACAACATAATTTATAGGTAATTAAATCAAAAAAATCATAGCATTCCTTATTCACATGTAATAGTTGGCTAACCTATATTTGTAAGGCTTAGTCAACTCACATCTTCTTTCTGTACTCACCTGTTTAAGTTTAGGAATCTACTAGTAAACACCCGATTCACTTAAACCACAAATCTGAGACCAGCTTGTAATACCCAACTCAAGTGCATCGAAATTTCACTTTTAATTTATGAAATAACTTGGTGTATATTTGTATTAACAAGCTGAATACAAGAAATTACAAAAATGGATTGTATTATATAATATATTAATATGATAGTCTGACCTGGGTATTACCATCTCTTAGCTACAACTATCCACACTCTTATTGAGTCTACCTAAACCTGAATGGCACACAAAAATTAAAAAAATTCCAAGGAACCAATGATCTTAATGCTCATCAAGAGATACAAAACTTCTATAATGGTTTCAACACAAAAACTCGACAAATAATAAATGGAAAAGACCAATTTCTGAAAAGCTACCACCAGAAGAAAAGGCTATTATTAAAGAACTTGCTCAGCATTCTCATTAATGGTTATCAACAAGAGATCCTTCAATATGAAAGAAGAAATGTATGTAAAACTGTGAATAAATTAAAACATTGAATGCAAAAGTTGGTGAAATTGGGAGTCTAATGAAGAAGATGTCAAAATTTATGCATGCAATACAAGCAGGATGTAATAATTGCAGTGGACCTCACCTAACTAAGGAATGTCCACAACAGAAGGAAGTTATGCAATAAGAAAAACACATGTTACTCATCAATAAATATATATGGACCTTGACCAAGGAAAGGATGGATATCACACAATAAATACATAAAAGAGAGGAAAATAAGATATAAGCAAACAGGACAAGATCACTACAAGAAGGAACCTCTTGAACAAGTAGTGCCCAATAGGAAAAGAAAACTATTTTGAAGATTTGTTGGCAAAGATTGCAATAACTTCTAAGAAACAACATAATGGACTTGAAGAGGTATTCAAATGATAGATTTTTGGGAACTCTACCAAGTTACATCGAGGCCAATCCAAAGAAAATGTAGAAGGGAGGAGTCCAGCTAAAGACTCCATAAAGTAGCGCTTATTGGAGGCAACTCAATGTTTGGTTTGATTTTCTTTTAAATTTATTAGTTTATTTGATTTAATTTAGTTTTTGTGTTTTTCATAATTTAGTTTCATTCAATTTAAATATCGTTGTAAAAGTTATTATTAATGATTTATAAAGTTTAAAAGGCAGTTTAAAAATTAAAAATGATGGAAACCATGTTTAGAAGAAGCAAACCCTAAAAAAAGAAGGTTCTGGAAGAAATTCATGCGAGGTAGGAGGATTCGTGCCAGAAAATAGTGCACCGACTCAAACTCATAAATTAGTCGTAATCTTCATCGTGACAGCTGCAGGTCGCACCGAGACTTAGGGCATACCAAGGTTATAAATTATGAATTTTCTTTATTATTTTTCACCGTTCTCTCATTCACTCTTGCAGCCTCAAGAATTCATGTCCACGTCAAATTCCTTGGAGCTTTACTTTGCATCATCAAAGGTATAAATATACAAAATCTTTTATGTTTATGTAAACATTGATCATTGAAGGATGAAACCCTAGTTTTCTGAATAATTTGGAAAAAGGATGGTTTACTATACAAAATTCTACACTAACCACATTGAGTGTTACATTAAATTACATCAGGTAAAAGGCATCTATTATAAATCTTTGTATGTCATCATGAAGTTAGATTACTACCTTACCTTTGCTACTTGTACTTGCACTAGTAATCATGGGTTATAAAAATAGTAAGCTATATAAAGCTTGGTGAGTAATTATCATACTCTCTATATAAGGTGTATAGAAACCTTATAAATGTAGTAATAGAGAATCAAATCAATAAACTTCACTAAACATCATAACAAATTTAACAATTAAAGATAATTTCCTCCATATGAAATCTGAAGTGATCCTTAGGCAAACATCCACATTGGGTACAGAATAACTAACTATCTCTATCGGGGATGAAATAATCATCCATCCCCATTAAGAAAAAATAAACAACCATCCCTATCGGGAACAAAACAGTCATCCTTATCAGGGATGAAATAAAACAACCATTCCTATCGGGGAAGAAATAAACAACAATCTTTATAGGGGACGAAACAAAGAACCATCCCTATCGATGACGAAATAAACAACCATCCCTCTCGGGGAGGAAATAAACAACCATCTCTATTAAAGAAAATCAAAATCCAGTTTCACATCCATAATAAAATGTTGCATTATGAGAAACCCTTTCATTGAGCTTTTATATATACGACTAATTCGAACACATATGATATTTTCAACAACAATAAACAAACTATCCTTAAATTACAACATATAACAAGTACTTTTTACTAATAGTTATCTGCATGGGGAATCTATTCCACTTTTGTATTTCTTACATATGGCATTAACTTCAAGTCAAACCCCTCTTTTATTTACTAATGAGATCATACGTATATAATCATCTCGTGACTATCTTACAAAACTTATATGATAATCATTATCTTTATTAACTTGTAGCTCTTCATAATCATTGATATAAATATACAATATCTTCTATTTACAAACCTCTTTATAACTATTATGTGAATAATCTCATACCAATATTTTACAAGGAAGACCATCATTTTTAACTATCAACATTTTGACCCTTATTATTATCAATCCAAGGAGTCACGTACCCTCTCCTCATATTTCTATCATTCAAAAACATCAAACAACAAAAACAAATATTTAGCATTGTCCATTCTCATAGAATTCCTACATTCTTATAATCATAGTTAATTACTCACCTTGGCCTATTATAGATGTAAAGTTCCATATTTTTTATGTTCTTTTCCTTTTTCAAGGTCCCCACCTTTGTTTTACCAATGTAAAACACTAACCATCATTCTAACACCTTGGTTTGAGTTAACCAAGAACAACAAAACCAACTACTCATCTTCTATTCAATTTATAGACAAGTTTAATCTAACATTATCATTTCTAACATCCATTCTCAGCCACATTAATAGCTAACATCATCAAATCTTGTTAATTGTACAACACCCTTCTTAGGGTGTTGACTATTCTCTTTGAACATGGATTTGTCTCATCCATGGAGTTTTTGAGATAAATTATAAGTTGATTATTTTACATAATAACTTATAAGACATCATAAGTTGGTCCATTATGACCTCTTTTAACAAGCTTAACCAAACCCTAGCTTTGTTTCAAATCTAAAGAGATGAAGGAACTCAAGAAGACATACCTTTTAATATTGATATTCTATGATCAAGGATGATTAAATCTAATTTAGAGACCTATGAACAAAATCTCCTTAGAACCTCACCTTGTCAATGGAACTAATTTGTGATGAAAATGAGTAAAAGTAAATATTTTTCATCTTAAATGCCACTTACCACCTTAAAATAATCCAGGGTGATTGTAGAATTATTTAGGATGATTTTACTAAAATATCAAGCAGTCATACTAACTAAGATTGTACAACATGGGTCATAACTCATCCTAGATTATTTTTGATATTAGACAAATGGATCTTATCTTGTGATCTAGTTTTATCCCTAACTTTTTCATCCTAACTTCAATTAGGTGATTCAGTTGGTTTCGAAAACAGGAAAGATTCATTTATAGCTTTCTATCCTGAAACTAGTTTTAATTTTTAAGGGTTTAATGGTCCCTAATTTGCATGCCTCTTGATTTCATCTAACACCCAGTTGAGTGTTATATAATGTTTAGTAGAGAATATTACATTGCCTATAATAGAGGGCACTTAATTATATTTATCTAATACTATATACCTAGGATCTTATGTAATCTTTAAGTATTGATGAAATACACGGTTTCACTTGGTATCAGAGCCAAGAAAACTCTAACCCTACGGCTCAATAAAAATTATGTCATCGATCTCAACTTCCCCCACGGCCTAAACTCTAATCGTCATTCAATTCATAAGACTTCACGGCTACAATCGCTTCCTTCACCACTCAAGAAAGAACAGCTAATAACTCTCACGAGTTTTCTTTACCCTCTCACCCACAAACTATGGGTATTGGAAGGCTATGATTGAACCCTTCATTGTTTCCAAAAACTTGTTCAGATATATTGATGGTTCCATACCCTGTCCAGAAAAAAGGTTGGAACTCGAGAAACAATCATGGATAACCCTATTTATCCACATTGGATAGCTAATGATACCCACATCTACATGATCATTATATCAACCATATTAGAGACTTCGTTTCAACATGTACAAGGTACTACCTCTCGAGATTTGTGGCTTGCATTAGAGCGAGCTTACGCACCGCACAATTCTTCTAGAGAATATGCACTGAAAACACAACTACTCAAAATCACAATGCAAGGTGATAAGACTTTGGTTGCCTATCTAACTTGTACACAGGGATATGCTCAGCCCTTGCTAACATCGGTGAAGACGTCAAAGATAAGGATCTTGTTTTACCTTTTATATCTAGCTTACCAGAGGAGTACAATGGTCTCAAGTCAACTCTTTTCGCTCGTCGCCCACCTATCAGTTTCATTGAGTTACACGCTCTCCTCAATGATCATGACTATACGATCAATAAAACTTTTCCCACTACCACCGCATCACAGCCACCCGTCTTCACTGCATATACAATTATCAACACTATTCATAATCAACTCCAAACACTTCAACAGATGGCATCCCAACTTGGTTTCCAACTTAATCTGGATGCACCACAGAACGCTTATCCTCCAGCTTACTATGTCTTACCCCCTCAATACAATTATCGGGGTAATATTTATGGCAACTATCGTGGGAATAACTCGCATGGAATTTTTAGAACCGGTCTTGTGATAGCAACAACTCAACCTCTTTTAGACAATTCTCTCAAAACATGGTTTACGGTCATTATAACTGTTGTGTCATAGGTCATCTCCCTTCACAGTTCCCCAATAATCAAGGCTCTAACAACCCTACAAGACTGCATCCTCAGGCAAACTTTGCAACTTTTCCTAACAATGCCTCTACATCAACCTCCACTTGGTGTCCTGACACATGTGCCAACACTTGTACCACACCCGACCTGTCCAATCTTGATACCTCCAAGTTTTATCGTGGTCCTAACTCAGTTCATGTTGGTGATGGTAATGCTCTTCCTATTCTTCATGTTGGTTCTTCCAAACTTTATTCAGCACATAAAACCTTCAATCTTTCTAATATTCTTCATGTTACCAAAGTTAAGAAAAATGTTTTATCTGTTCAACAGTTTTTTCATGACAATGATGTTTTCTTTGAGTTTCATTCTTCTTTCTTTCTTGTGAAGGATGAACCTACATGCACCACCCTCCTTATGGGACCAAGTAACAACGGTCTCTACTCACTATGTCTTCCCAGTTTCAAGTCCATTCCCAAGCTTGCCTTCACAGCCACCAAGGCGTCTTCTATCATTTGGCATCACCACCTCCGTCGCCCACATGAACGCGTTCTTAGTTCAATTATATCTAGTTGTTCTTTACCAGTTTCATTAAAAAAATGTTCTAGTTTGTGTTCTTCTTGTCAATTAGGAAAATCTTCTAAACTTTTCTTACCTACTTCATCTTTTCATAGCAATAAAATTTTGGATTTATTTATTGTGATGTTTGGGGTCCCTCACCGACCTTATCTTTTGATGGTTGTCTCTTTTTTATGCTTTGTGTTGATAAACATTCTCGCTATATGTGGTTTTATCCATTGACATTAAAATAAAATGTTTACACTACATTCACCAATTTTGTTAAAATGGTTGACAATAAGTTAATTCAAAAATCAAAAGTATCCAAACTGACTGGAGCGGAGAATTTCAAATTATCTTCCTTTTTCACAAACCTTGGTATTATCCATCGTCGGTCATGTCTTCATATGAGTGAACAAAACGGTTCTGTTGAAAGATGTCACCGTCACATTGTCGAAACTGGCCTTACACTTCTTGCCCATGCTAATCTTCCTCAATGGTTTTGGTAATTTGCGATTGAAACGGATGTGTATCTTATAAACCACCTTCCTTCACGTACTTCATCTAATAAGTCTCCATACCAACATGTCTTCAATCGGATACCTGATTACTCGTTTCTTTGGGTCCTCGGTTGTGAAAGCTTCCCGTATCTTTGCCCTTACAACCACCACAAAATGGATTTCAAATCCGCCCCTCGTACCTTTCTTGGTTACAGTCCGTTACATCACGGCTACCATTGTCTTAACACTTCCACTGATCGTATTACATTGCACGTCATGTTCGTTTCAGTGAGAATGATTTCCTTTTAGATCACCACCACCTACTACCTCTACATCTACTATTGATACCTTGTATGTTTCTTCCTTTCCTTGTCTTATACCTAACCTATCTGATTCCACCTTTACCCCCATCATTGAAACTCCACTGCCATCTAACCATCCTCTCCCTCCAATGGTTACCGCCTCAGTACCGCCACAATCCCCACCACCCACTGCAGCTCTATCCACCGAGCCCTCTACACCTACCGCTCCAATACCACCTGCTGCCCCCTCGTACCCGACCTCCAAACCAACGACCCAACCCAAAATGCATCACCCCTTATAGCCCTTCAACCTACACTGCTACCATACCTCCACAGAACCAACTTACTTCTCGGTAGCTAACCGATTTCCAGCTTGCCGTGCTGCCATGGCCGAAAAGTTTCATGATCTCACCAAAAATGGCACCTGAACCTTAGTGTCACCTGTTGCAAACACCAATGTTATTGAGTGCAAATGGGGTTATAAGCTGAAGCAAGATCCAGATGGCAACATCTCTCGCTTTAAAGCTCGTCTTGTCGCTAAAGGTTTCAAACACAACCTGGCATTGATTATCACGAGACCTTCAGCCCCATCATCAAAACCACCACTATTGATATTGTTCTATCTCTTACCGTGACCAACAACTCGATGTTCAAAACGCTTTCTTACATGGTGATTTAAAAGAAACGGTTTACAGCCAACAACCGCAAGGCTTTTTTGATTCCTCCAAATCAAATCATATGTGTTTACTTCACAAATCCCTCTATGGCCTAAAGCAAGCCCCGAGGGCCTGGTTTCAACGACTCTCCAATACAATACACAGTTTACGCTTTCATGGCTCTCGTACCGATCCATCGTTGTTTATTCTACGATCTGGTCGAACTCTCATTTATATCCTTGTCTACATGGATGATATTATCGTTACTGGAAATGATAATGCAGAAATTAATCGCATTATTTAATAGTTGGGATCCACTTTTGCTTTTAAAGACCTTGGTAAATTACATTTTTTCTTGGGTATTGAAGTTATCTCTCGTGATTCTGATCTTATCCTGTCACAACAAAAGTACATCTTGGATATTCTTCATTGCTCCGCTCTCAAGGATTACAAATCAGTGTCCTCTCCCATGAGCACGACTCAAGTCTTATCTCTTGCTAATAGTCCTCTTCTCCCAGATCCAACTATATATCGACAGATGGTGGGAGCTCTTCAATACGCCGCTATTTCTCGACGTGATATTGCTTTTGACGTGAATAAAGTTTGTCAATTTATACATGCTCCTACAGAAAATTATTAGGCTATAGTTAAGCGAATTTTGCGTTACTTACATGGCACAGTTGATTATGGACTTCTTATTCGTCACAACTCGTGATCTTCTTTACATGCCTTTACAGATGTGTATTGGCAACACTCTGTCTCATATCCTATTCATGCATTCTCGGATTCAGATTAGGCTGGTTGTCTAGATGATCTGCGTTCCACAAAAGGATTTCCTATTTACTTGGGATCGAACTTGATCACTTGGACTGCTCGCAAACAACGCACTATTTCAAGATCTTCAAATGAGTATAAATATAAAGCTTTTGCGGATGTTGATGTTGAACTTATCTGGCTGAAATCCCTTCTTACTGAACTAAGTGTTCCAGTAAAACATGTACCCACACTATGGTGTGACAATCTAAGAGTCACCTATCTTTTTACTAATCCAATTTTTCATGCGCATAAAAACATGTTGAAGTGGATCTTCACTTTGTTCGTGAACGAGTGGCGTCTGGTCAATTATGTGTTCAGTTCATTTCTACCGCTGATCAAATCGTTGATGTGTTCACAAAATTGTTGTCCTCTCAAAGATTTACCTTTTTAAGATCCAAGTTGCAGGTGGTTCCTCGCCCTCCGCTTGCGGGGGAATATTAGATAATGTTTAGTAGAGAATATTACATTGCCTATAATAAAGGGTACCTAATTGTATTTATCTAATACTATATATTTGGGATCTTATGTAATCTTTGATTATTAATGAAATACATCGTTTCGCTTTGAGCATTGTACGTAAACATGTCGATCTTGAACTCCAATATACATTCCAACATTTTAGTGTATTAACTTGCAACCGATGAAAGCCATATCATTATAGGTTTCCAACATTTCATAAAATATTATTTTAGGCATTGAGTTGGTATAATATGACATATTATGCATGAAGGTAATGTATTTTTACCAACATTATATACCTTTTTTAGTTCATATTATCACTCACATCAACATGGATATGCCTACTACCTAGGGCGGAACACGAACATCAACATGGATATACCTTTTTTGTTTTACTTATTATTAATGGTTAATTTTGTTATATGTTAATAGTAGTTATTATCATTGGAGTACCAAAACTAAAACTTTAAGACAAAAAAGAAATAATATAAACACATTTAATTTGTTTCGAATTTATTACAAAATTATAATAACTACTATTAACATATAACAAAATTAACCATTAATAATAAGTAAAACAAAATAACTTTGAAACAAATAAAGTTCTTCAAAACACCTATTTCAATTTTTGTAAGTTTTTTATTCTTTATAAGATTTTTAACAAAGTTATTATATATAAGATTTTTAACAAAAATCCGACAGAAAGGTCATATATAGTATATGATAGGGATTTTGAGTTGTAGTTATATATTTTTATCAAATGAAGTTGTTCTATAAAATTTTATGGTATTTTTTGTTTAATTAAATAACAATTAGTAAAAAAAATATTAAAGCATTTTCCTTTTTATATTGTTGTAGTACTTGGACAGCTCATAACCTAATTTGTCATTCAAATTTTATCATAAGTAAGTTCTATTATTCTAGTGAGTTCATAAACTAATATGTCATTCAAATTTTATCATATCTAAGTTCTATTAATCTAGTGAGAGAAAAAAGAAATAAAGAGAAAAAGGAGAAGAAATTTACAAATCTAGCGGGGATGAGAGGTGGAGAGCTCACTAGGCTCGGAGGTTGTTGGTTGGAGTTCCAGATCGGCGAACAACGAAGAAGAGAGATAAAAACCGTACCGGAAATGTCAGTCAGCGAACAACGGAGAGGAGAGACCAAGAGTGTACATATGAAAAGTCTGTTGGAGGTGTTCACATCCTAGCAGTTCTTTTTTCCAAATAAAAAGTTCTATATTTGAATATTTTTTTTGTTTTCTTATAGAGTTTTGGTTTTCTTAATCAACATGTATCCTAATTTCTCTAGGATTTATTTAGTTTTTCAATAATTTTTTGAGATTTTGTTAACCACTTTATCTATTTTTCTTACCTATTATCCCAATGTCTAACAGAGATAATGATATAAAATTAATTTTCAAGGTTTATTGAAGTTAATTACTAAATAATATAAATAAAATAAATAGTTTCCTTGAATTGCATAAAGATATATCAGGAATCTGGAGGGGCCAACAAGTTATGAAAAAGTAAAACTACATATGTATACATATATTTCAGGTATAATAACATCAAAAATCAGGGGGGCCATGGCCCCCTGGCCCTAACGATGTTCTGCCCTGCCTATTACTATCATATGTATTTCAACTACAAGTCTTACAAAAACCTAGATGTTACAGGTGATGTAGCATTGAATCCATTTAACTCTGCCTTTATGAAGCTTCCACCTAAGAATTGGTTTCAATCACCATTCGATAGTTCAATGAGCTTTTATTTTAAAATAATTATTTATTTTATTTTATAGAACAAATATATCTGTTAAGTTTCTATCTATATTATATTTAATAATTTAATTTATTGAATTAACTAAAATGACATATTTTAATTTATAAGTAAACAAATTTTGTTATATAGTACATTTTTTATTTACGAAAGACTAAACTGCACAAATAGTCTCTGTGGTTTGCTCAAAATTGCCACTTTGGTCCAAAAAAGTTTGGACTAGCACCAGAGGTCCAAAACTTTCACTTTGTTGCGTTTTTGGTCCAATCTATTATGTCTTTTTTCAAAATGATGGATTTACCCCTATTAATATGATTTCCTTTTTTTTTTACACCCTGTTTATTAATAAATAAATAAATAATTGATGAAAGATCGCCCTGAATCGATATTATTTAGTGGGTTGTTGGTTTTGGGAAGCCGAATGTCATAAATTGGATTATTCGGGGGCTAAAGTGTATTTCTGGGACTTAGTTGATGAAGATTTTCAGAAGTCAGGGGCTGTTTGGTAAGATTGGGACTTAATTGAAAAGATATTGAAGTGTTGAGGGCTACTTGGTAATTATTAGGGTTAATTATGAAAGAAATTATGGAAGGGGGGGCTAAAGGGTAACTTTTGGAGTTAAATTGAAAACAAATGTTGTGGGGAGGGACCAAATGTGTTAATCATGCATGAGTTTTGAATGAAGCGGGACTTAAAACCCGATGCCTCATTTCTTCCTGTGGCAACATCTTAACCCTAAACCTAATGCATCGCTAGCCGCCACCATGAGGAGACCTTCCAGCCGCCGTCGATCTCCTTGTCGGCGAAGCCAAGGGGTTGCGAGCCCGAGCCGACCACCACAGCTCCGCTGTCGGTGACACCGTGAACGGCCAAGAGGACGACCGAGATAGGAGTTGGAGTCGTAAACGATGAAGAGATGGTTGCGAGCAACCATAATCCCCCGGTAAGATCAACCTCGCCTCGTATTTTCGTTTCCCTCGAGTGGTTCGACGCCATGTGAGTCGCTGTTGCCGCCGGAAGCACCGTGGTCGCCATTTTGCTTGATTCCAGCCTCCTCAGCCACCTAGTTGGTGGTTGGGAGTTGTTTGTCTCGTACCTGGAAGAGATTAAGCTGCTGTTAGAACCATGAGGTGGCTGTGGGTGCTTGTTTGGCAATAGAAACCCGAGAAAAACCCACCATGGCTGCCAACCATGGTGGCTGCCGCCATAGCATCCCTTCCTGCCGCCACCAGCCACCGAGAGGAGGTGGCTGTGTGCGTGATTTGGTGTGTATGGGTATAGTTTGTGAATTTAATGTTGTATGGATATTTGGACATGAAAAAAATGAAGAAAACTCATCACCACCACCTGCTGCCGCCGCTCCGCCACTGTTGGCCACCATCTCGGGTGGTTGTGGGCTTTCGGGTACGTTTGGATTGATGTTTGGAGTGCTTTTGGTGTTGTGTTGGCCCAAGATCATAACCACCACTGTTAGGTGGTGGCTGCCGCCAAGCGCCACCGTCGGCCACCATGGTGTGGCTGTGTGTGTGTGTGTTAGTTAGTGTGTGTTAGTGAGTGTGTGTGTTATTTTGGATAAAAGTCTTGTAATTGTAATTAGCATGGAATAATGAAAATAATAATAGTAACCACCACCGTAAGGTGGTGGCCGTCGCCGTGTGCCGCCGATTGACCACCGCTACCCGAGGTGGTAGTGGGTGGTGCCCCACAAGCAAAACCCTAATGGACCTAGCCAAAACTCTAAATGGGCTTAAAGATTAATTTTGGGCCTATTGGGCCATGTTTGAGTGAAAACCCTAATTGTGAGTAATTGGGCCTTAGACTTATTGGACCCACTCTTGGGCCATTGAGATTGGATTGTGTATTAAGCCCAATCACTTCATAGCACTTATCTAGTAGAGTAAAGGACTTAATGGATTAAGTCCTTAATGGGTTAAGTAAGAAACACTTAACCCTAATCGTCATTTTATGTGAAACCCTAGTTTCACTTGGGCCTTGAGTTGGGCCTTTCGATTGGGTTTTGGTAATTGGTTTATTAATGGGCCATCCAAGAATAATCAAATGGACTACAGTAATTAGTTGGGCTTTAGAGTAAGACCTATATGAAGGATTGGGCCCAATTTGGAAAATTGGGCCATAGATGGGCCATAGTTTGGGCCTAGATGGTTTTATGATATTGGGCCCTTAGAATGAGACATGTTGGACTGGACTGAACAATTGGGCCTTAAGGGAAGTCCATGTAGAGGTTTGGGCCCAATTTGGAAAATTGGGCCAAAGGTTGGGCTTTGAGCCATAGTTGGACTTTGGGCCTGTGGATTGGGCCTTGGGACTGAGTCAAGCTAAGACAGGGGTAAAGTAGTCTTTTACCCAAGTATAGACTTATGATTATGAGTTGGAACCCAATTATTAATTGGGTGTTATTTTGGTGTTGACAGTTCGGGAATCTGTCATCCAGCAACTAGGGTTGAGTCTGCGGGACTTCAGCAGTATGAGATTGTGTCTACGGGACTTCAGCAGTGTGAGGTGAGTTTTCCTTCCAGTAGGAATGGGTCTACGGCCACAATGCCGACCCGTTTAGTTAGCAGTAGTTCCGGACTTCGGTCCGATGCAGTAGTTCAGTGTGCTTGATGTCTTTGTGATTCAAGTATGTCTTATGTTATGTGTTCCAGACTTCGGTCCGATGTAGTATGCAGTATCTGTGTTTATGCTATTAATTATGATTATGCTATGTTCAGTTAGTTCCGGACTTCGGTCCGATGCAGAGGGCAAGGCCCTGGTTAGTTCCGGACTTCGGTCCGATGCAGTTTCCGGACTTCGGTCCGATGCAGAGGGTAAGGCCCTGGTTAGTTCCGGACTTCGGTCCGATGCAGTTTCCGGATTTCGGTCTGATGCAGAGGGCAAGGCCCTGGTTAGTTCCGGACTTCGGTCCGATGTAGTTTCCGGACTTCGGTCCGATGCAGTGGGCGAGGCCCAGTATGTGCTTTATATGTTATTGTATGGTATGTGATAGTTGGGGAGACTCACTAAGCTTCGTGCTTACAGTTTTCAGTTTTGGTTTCAGGTACTCAGTTTTCAAAAGAGGAGCTCGGAAAGATTGTAGTGCACACACCATTTATTCAGCCTGGGATGTTTATACTCTGATATTTTGACAATTGTTACGATATTTTGAGATACATTGTTTATGATTTTCATATGATGTTTGATGACTATGGTTTCATTATTAAATTAAAACGAAATTTTTAGACTGTATTTTTGGGATGTTTCATTTTTCTTATTTGCTTTTTTGATTTTCAGATTAAAAAAAATTAAAAATAAATATACAGCTAATAACCCACCAAACCCCACCCCACCTCTCTCTCTCTCTCTCTCTCGTCAAACCCGTCTAAATAGGAAAGCAAAAAGCAGAAGGGCTGCCATTGCCGCCCTCTGTCGCCGCTGCTGTGGAATCCCATCGGACACCACCAACCTCTTGACACCACATGAAGATCCCACATCGATGCATGTTCACAACTCAGCTCGTCGGAACCCTAGTTGTAGGGATGATGAATCTCGCAGGGCTTCATCCCGAAATTCCATGGACATCCCCCAAATTCAAAGTTACATTTGATACTTTTGTGATTTGGGGAGTCATCGGACCTGAGCGAATCTTTGGTTCCGGAGGTTTGTATAAAAAATTGATATGGCTTTTTCTAATCGACGGCGTTGGATGCAGGGACGACGTTCATGGGTGTGTTGTTGTTCTTCGCCTTGCAAAACGAAGGGGTTAATTTGAAGTGCCCTACGCCCTTCTGTATCTAGTCGGAATCGGCGATGAGCAGCAAAGCGGCGGCGATGAGCAACATGGCGGCGGCGGCGATCTACTGTGGTGGTCGGAGTCCGTTCCAGCAGCTCCGGTTACTATGTATCGGGTCGGAATCGGCGGAGAAAATGAATGGGTGTGGAGAGGGGCCCGGTGGTGGCCGAAATCTGTGGCTGCGGGTTGTCTTCCTTGCCGGAAAGTCTCCACCTTCATTGGTGGTTTTCTCAATTCAGAAAAAAAAACGAAGGAGGGGGAAATAGATTAGAGGTCGGGAGATGTTTGATGGTGGTGGGTCACGGTGGCAGTGGGTGGTCGAGGGTGGTAGCCCTTGACTGCCCTTGATTCCCTGTTCGATCCTTGACAATAATTCAGTGAGAAGGAGGGAAAAGGAGGCAAGATGGTGAGGTTTTTTCCAACAATGGTGAGAGAGAGAGAGAGAGAGAGATTTATTTTCTTGTTTTCATGAGAGATTTATTTTTATTTATTTTTTTATTTTTTTAAAATTAGAAAATAAGAAAAACAAATAAGAAAAAAGAGAAAATCATATTGACAGGGGTAGATCCGTCATTTTGAAAATAATCAGAACAGATTGGATCAAAGAAGCAACAAAATGAAAGTTTTGGACCATTGGCGCTAGTCCAAACCTTTTTGGACCAAAGTGACATTTTTCGACATACCACAGGGACCATTTGTGCAGTTTTGTCTTTACCGAAACAATAAAAAAAATTCAAAAACATCATTTAAAATGATAACATTTTATTATTCCAATACAACCTAGTAAACTTGCATATTAACCATATTTTCCAAAGTATACTTCATTAAATAATGTCAAATAGGATGATGTACTACACTATCACCTATCTTGGAGTTCTTTTGGATTTGATATTGAACTTCTTAGGCAAATCCTCATGCACACATATCGGAGAACGAACATCATCTGACTAATTTCTAAATGTATTTCTTTTATACGATCATATAATGTAATATAATCAAAGTTGTAAAAAAACGTTCGGTGTTAGTTAGTCGATGAACTGAGTTAAGGGATTAATCGGTTATGCGGCGATTAATCAGAAGATTAACCGGAGATAATAAATTGTTAATTGGTTGAATTTAATATATATATATATATATATATATATATATATATATATATATATATATATATGTTCATAAATACCACTAATATAATAACAAAATAAATTAATATGATTAATACAATACTAATCATTCATGAAATAGTTTCTATTGAGATAGAACTTATTCAAAGTAAAATTTCATCGCTTTTTACTGCTTCACTAATTGTGTAGGCAGAGATTAATCAGCTATGCGTCCTCTAGTCGGCCGGGTAGCAGCTAGGGATGAATCGGAGATTAATTAGGACCAAATCCGGAATTTTTACAACAGTAAATATAATGCATGAATATATTATATCGTTTACATTTTTAAGTTTCCAAAATCTTGCAGGCCCTCCTACAATCCTGTTTCACTATTTCTTTTTATATATCTTCAACTTTGTCCAAATCGTCTTGAACTTTTAGCATATGATTGTTATGCTTCCAAATATTTCGATTCCTTATATAATTGAAATGTAGAATTACTATCATTTGGTTAATTATTGAACCCAAAGTAGAAAAAGATAAGGATGTTGATGAAATTGTAAAAGAAATTAAAAAATAGTTTCAATTGGTAGTTGTGAATAATAAAGAATAGGTTGTCTTCTTTTATAGCAAAAAAGTCTTGTCTCAACGAAATATAATTTTATACAAACGAATCTAGTTTTATGGATAAATATTATCTATAAAATCATGAATTAAACAAAATTAAAAACAAAATGATTAAAAATAAGATCCTAATGGAATGTAAAATTCAACCGGTATAAAACCACCAAAACCAAAATATTGTGTAACAAATCATTAAATTCTTAAAAAAAAGTTCAATATATTGATGATGACCTCAGATAATTACAAAAGCTATGTGAGGTTACGCACCGACATGAATGGTCTTAGGAAATAATTTACTAAAAAAATATATTTATTTTTAAATATATAACGTAAATCAAATAAATCCCGATTAAAGGCCTTTTTACCATTTCTATAATTTCACTTCCAAGTTAAATAAGTTCCAAAACTAATAATTTTAAAATTTAAACTCAACCTACATTTACAAATACTTTATGTCCCCAATTTGAAGCATCTCTTCATCACCATGTCAAAACTCCAAACACCACCACCTTCAAAAGGCGTTGGTGTAGTAATCAGAAACCATATATACACTCCACTCCACCTCCTTCCGATCGCCGGAAAACCAATATCAACCAGAAACTGCCGCCTGTTTCAATACAAATGCGTAAAGTATCTCATTCCATGCATCGGGAACTCCGGGAAGACACCAGTGGCTGCAGTCCTGGCGGTGAACCGCCGCCGGACTCATCATTGGGCCAAGATAGTACAATGAAGGGTGGCCATCTTTTCTCCTTGCTGACATAATGGTGGTGTTGAGTACATTCATTGATGAATTTTTTGAGCTATTTGAAATTATGTCTTTGAAAATATGGTATTGTGGCGAGGTGGTTGATGGTTGCTCCGGTGAGGAACCGAGATTTGGTAGTGTTTCTTGGTGGCAATTTCCGCCGGACCGCCAGTTGCCACGTCTGTAAAAATGATTATTGTTTCTTATTAGAAAAAGTTTAAGAAGAAATAGCAATGTACTTTTTATTACTTTGTTTATGGGTAGATTTTTCAAAGTGTACTTTCCTAGTAGATGAGATTGAAAGTACAATGCTATGATTTTTTTTTTAAAGTACAGTGCTTTAATTAAAAAAAGAGTAAATTACACGAATGGTCCCTATGATTTGGGGTAATTTGCGCGCTTGCTCCCTAACTTATTTTTTTAACTCGGAAGGTCCCTACTGTTTGTTTTTGTTACGCGATCGGTCCCTACTGTTTGTTTTTGTTACGCGATCGGTCCCTACTATTTGTTTTTGTTATGCGCTTGGTCCCTGTGTTACCTAAAAAAACTATTATTTAAATAGGGAAAAATGGTGGGATATGTAAGGTAAGGTGAGGGGGTGTGGTTAGGGGTCTATTTATTTAAATAAATTAAAAAATCAAGGGCAAAATAGTCTTTTTAAGTAAGACAGGGACCAAACGCATGACAAAAACAAACAGTAGGGACCTTCCGAGTTAAAAAAATAAGTTAGGGACCAAACGTGCAAATTACCCTAAACCATAGGGACCATTCGCGTAATTTACTCTTAAATAATTTTGAATGAATAGTGCTTTAAGAGAAGGAAATAAAAATGGGATGCTATAATACACAAATAAATGAAAATATGTTGCCATTTGGTATTTACCACCTATGTAGAAATGATTATTGTTTCTTGTTAGAAAAATCTAAATGCAATAAATATCAATCTATTTACATTGATTTGTTTATCATGGCATCCTACCTTTAACTCTTTCATATTACAACATTGTACTTTGAAATTTTTGTGCGATTATAGTAATGTGATCCAAAAACAAAGCATTTTTACAGTTACATTTTGTGTAGATTTTTTAAAAGTACAATTTCCCAATAAAAATTTTGAAAGTACAATGTCATAATTTAAAATAATTTTCAAAGCACAATTTCTTAATAAGAACAATATTAAAAATGAAAGTATAATTCTATTCTTCAGTAGATTTTCAAAGTACAATGCCTTAATAAGAAAATAATGGAAGCATCATGTTGTAATAGAAAGAAGGAAAAACAGATTTAAAAAAAAAAAAAAAAACAAACCTGAAATGTACAGGAGCATATGTACGAAAAAACACCTGTGTTTTTGTTTTATTTACTTCTTTATCCACCCAAGCTATGACTGTTTCTAATGCCTTTTTGTATGCAGTTTCTACTTTCATCTCCATATTGACCTTTTCTCCTTCTTGAAAATAACAACCTCTGATTATAACAAAGAGAATTTTAGGAGATATTTAAGGTCAATTAAGATAATTAAAGACTTCAAAACTTTCACTAAGAATCAAAAACATAAGAAAGGTGGGTAACTTTGTTAAACAAATAAAACAGTTAGAAACATATTCTGAAAATATTGGTGCTAAATTTGTATTCAGAATCATAAATTGTGAACTTAAAAAAGTCGTAGATTTGACCTTTAAAAGTCAAACATACCCTGTTTTTAGACAAATGGAGTATATGATAAAGACAAGTGACATTAAATCTAAACAAAAGATTAATGAACCTCAGTTAGAAGAAAAAGGATGAAATCGTTTGACTTTTGAAGTCAACACAGACTTCAAAATTCTCATCAAGATTCACAAACTTAGAAAAAATTGGCAACTTTATTAAACAAACAAAATAGCAAGAAATATATTTTGAAAAAAAAAATGGTCTTAAATTCGAAAACAGAAACACCAGTTATGAATTTAGAAACCTATACGTTTGACCTTAACACACATCAAAATCTAAAGACAAAAAAAATGAACTCTTTCCTTTAGAAGGAAAACGAGATACCATTTGACTTTTGAGGTCAACGAAGATAATATATATTTGATAAGAACGAAACAAAAATACAAAATAAATAGCATATTACATACATACCCCTTTATGGTCTTCTCATTATTCCACCAATGTCCTGTATTAAAAACAAGAACATCAGCATCTCGCCATTTAGCTGAACTCCAATCCATTTGATCCAATTTAAGTGTAGTTCTTATGTCTAATGGTGAATTGGGAGGTGGTCGACTTTGAAGCACAAGAAAAGGAGCTCTGTAGTACTCAATTGTACAATTGTAATCGCGAAACTTGAACACCAAGAAACCTTTATGTTTAGTGATTGGATTTCCATTTACTTCGTATATTGAATCGTTATCTTTTTCTTTGTTAGAAGTAATTGTAGATGATAACATGCAAAGAAGAGACTCCCATTGATTTCGGCCTATTGAATCTCCAACAAAGACTGTTCGCTTGTTCCTAATGCTTTCCAACATTCGTGTCCCATTAAACCTAATTTTTTAATTCAAATAAAGTAAGAAAAGTAAGATTCGTTTCACTCATAGCCAAACCAAATTACCAATTAAAACGAATAAAACTTCACATATATTTTCATAATAACAAAGGTTTGTAGGTTTTGGTTCAATTTTTACATAATAGAGAAAACATAAAAGTTAATACATGGGATTATATTGTATGCAGTAATGCTATTGGTTGTTCCATCAAACTTTACAACATTAACAAAACAAAATATTTGTTGTAATAGTGAAAAAAAAAAAAAAAAACTCGTCTCAAAATCGGATAATTGTTGACCTTGCAACAAAATCGGTTAATTGGTTGACATTGCAACAAAATTATAAATGTAATGACAAAATTGAAGAAAAAATAACTCGGTGTCAAAATCGAAATATTATGATAATATAGTGACTTTTTGCAATTTGTCGTATAAAGAACACATAAAAGGTAACGTATAAAATGTAACAAAATTAGGTGTCATTCGGTTTACCCAAATTCATGAGAAATTAACCTAAAACAAACAAATAAGGTATTTTCATTCGGTTAACCCAAATAAAACAACCCAAAAACCGAATAACCCAAAAATCATTGGGTTTGGGCGGGTTATTTGGTTTTGGTTTTTTTGACACTAGAACCCGACCCATTTATTGACAGCTGACACTGAAAATGTCTCTAATGCGGAAAATATCAAATGTTTGTATATCTTTGATGAGGTGTGAATTTTCTTGCGAATCAAATGCGCAAATTTGGCTATAACATGACTATTCTCCCAATCATGCCCCTTCCCTTCCTAGGTTACAAAATCAAGGGTCTTTCCCACGAAATTAAAATTCCCAATTGCACAACAGAAATTTGTCCTCCAATTATTAAATTAAAATTTGGAAAAACATTAAACAATTTCCAATAAGTTAAAGGGATTAACACTTTCGGAAATAGCATAAATGCATAATAGGTGTATCAAGATTTCTTGCCCTCCAATTATTTGAATTGAAATTTTGGGAAAGGATACAATTCCCAATTTCATAACAGAAACTTTGCCCAATTCAAGTCAAGTATATAAAGTTTCCAAAAGAAAATATGCATAACAATTATAGAAAAATAAATAATAAAAAAATAAAATTTGTGGGATTGTTTAAGAACCTGGGCAAGTTGCAATCTTTAGGTTGCCAACGCCATTTGGTGTAGAGTAAATCCGGTCGTCCATTTTCGGAACACCTAAACCCTCCATCTAAAAACCTGCAATCTGTAGATTGATACAATGGATACTTCTCATCCCACAACCAATCACCTTCAAACACGTCACATCCATCTCCATCTACACTCAAAAAATCAATCTTTTTTGTACTATAAACTTCACTGTTGCTTCCAAACTTCAACCACTTCAACCTCTCTATCCCATTCGAAAATCGAAACACACCCCCTGTAACAACACTTCTGTAATCCAAGTTAAAAAACCCAAAAACAATACAAACTGTAATGAATAAAAAACCCAATATCCCCAACGAGGGTTCGAACAGTTTAAACGGCTTAAACTTTTTCAAAATGGTCATGTAAGTTGATGAATCGATGTCTTGATGCGATGGGTTCTTCACCATTTTTGGTAAAGATTGGGGTTTTTGAGGGATGTGAAAAGGAGCAGATAGGTAATGTGGTGTGGAAGCAAGAGCACATTAATCAATGGAGGATTTTGGGAGTTGAATCATTGGGTTTTCTTCTTTGCTTGGTGGATGAGTAAAGTAGCACTCATGGAAGTTAAAATAGAGAAAAGAAGAAGTCGGGTTGTGAAAAGGGGAAGGGGGAATTGGGATTGAAGGCAGTGGAAATGAAATCATGTGGGGAAGAGCATTGAAATCTTTACTCCCGGCACTGCACGTAAAGTTTTGTACAAATAAACCCTTTCTACTTTAAGAAATTGTCAAAATACTTCATCCAACTTTAAAACTTGTTAAAATTTTCATCCAAACTTAGTTAATACTATGTACCTCAACAAAAATATTTATAAAAGAATATGTTAATCAATTATGATGAAATCACATTAGCAATTCATACAAAAGTTTTGAATTATAAAAATAATTAGAAAACAAAATGGTAATTAGTACCAACATAATTTTAACAAATGCTCTTCAATTTGTATGTATTTTATCTTGACATTGTGCGAAAACGAAGATGTAGATGGTCTAGACACATGGTACGAGAATTCATATCAATTAATATATATTCTTAACAAAACACAAACGAAACTCTTGATTGATTGATTGTTTTTCAAGTAACTTAGTGAACCCGGTCAATAACTTGTGTTAAAAATATTAGCTTTCTAATTAACTAGTTTAGTTTTTCCATCATGTTGTTAAGAGATGAGCACATCTTGCAATTTATCTAGAATCCTCTCACGCCACATATGTTTTGTATCTAGTCAATTCTTGTTATTAGTCTTCCTTATTTATCTCATAATTAGCTGTAGCATCAATATATATACATCATTGTATATCCTCCTGTAAAACACCTTTAATATATACAAGATACTCTTTCCATATCCTCTTCTTTTCTTATATGGTATCAGAGCTTGGCTCGACACATATCACACCAGAAAACTCACCTCTTCCCTCTCCAAAACACATGGGAATCAACGACAATGCCTCTTCTTCTCTCATTATCAATACAACATTCAAAGACATCACTATTGTTAATTTCCCAGCAACCCTAAAACTCACATCCACCAATTATCTTGGATGGAAGACTCAGATCGAAGCTCTGCTAGACGGCCTTGATCTATATCGATTTATCGATGGCTCACACCTTGCACCTGCACCAAAAATCGCCGCTGATGGAACAAGCACCCCCCACACAGACTATCCGAAGTGGTTCAGGCAAGATCGCCTTCTTTTCGCTGCCCTAGTCGGAACTCTTTCTCCTGAAATTGTACCACTGGTAACAAATGCATCTTCTTCCCGTGAAGCTTGGCAAACCCTAGCCACTATATATGCCTCTCCATCAAGAGGACACATCAAACAACTCCAACATCGGCTAAAGCAACTCACCAAAACCTCCAACCAAACCATCACTCAGTATATGCAAAGTGTCAAAACAGTAGTTGACGAGCTTGCTATCCTTGGGAAGAAACTCGATCAAGAGGACATCACTAATGCAGTTGTCAATGGGCTTGATCAAACAGCTTACAAGCCGATCCTTGATGCTCTTCATGCAAGAGACTCACCTATATCATTCACTGAACTACATGAAAGACTAATAAATCATGAATTGTCTATTGCTCAACAGGTCTCAAATGTTGATATCCATCAACCTGCTGTTGTTTTCTATTCAAACCATCAGAGCACTAAGAAAACATGGCCTCCTCGACAACCAACCACCACACATGGCTTGCTTCCTACAACTCATACTCAAACATGTCCTATATGTTCCTACTCTTTCTCAAAATATCATATCAATTTCTCGTCTATGTGTTGATAACAAATTTTTAATAGAATTCTATTCTTTTGTTTTTGTCATAAAGGATCTGTCATCCAAGATTCCACTCTTCAAGGGAACCGCAGTCAAGGGAATGTATAAACTCAGATCTGCCACAAAGCCTCAAATCTTTGCCATGAATCGCATTACTCCAACCACATGGCATCATCGATTAGGGCATCCTCAAAATAAAGTTCTTAAGCAATTGTCATCTGTTCTTTCTTTCAATTCTAATTGTTATGATCATTGTAACTCATGCTCTAATAATAAAAGTCACAAATTACCTTTTCATGAAACATCTCTTACCTCACATGCTCCACTAGATCTTATTTTCTCGGATGTCTGGTGCTCTCCAGTTCAATCCTATGATCACTATAAGTATTATATCATTTTGGTTGACCATTTTAGCAAATATACATGGTTGTACCCCATGAAAAAGAAATCTGATTCGTTATCTATCTTCACTCCTTTCCAATCACTTGTTGAAAATTTCTTCAACATAAAGATCAAACAGTTTTTCTCAGACAATGGTGGTGAATTTTTAAAACTTCAATCCCACCTTTCTTCTTCAGGAATTACTCACCTCACTTCACCGCCTCATACTCCAGAACACAACGGATATGCCGAAAGACGACATAGGCATATTGTAGAAACGGGACTTGCATTGCTTTCTCATGCAAACATCTGAAATACCTTCTGGCCATTCGCTTTCACCACATGTGACATCCCCAATTTCACGGCCAGGAAAGACCGATTTGTTTATGCTTTATTTTTTTTAAAATCAGAGTAATCTTTTAAAGAAAACAGTTGCGGAATTTGTTCCCAAAACAAAATATGATAAGAATTTATCAAAACATTTCTTTAAAGAAATGTATTTTCATTGTATAACAAAATATCGGGATGTCATGTTCAATACATACCAAAAGCATAAACAGAACAAAAATAGACCTTACAACAGTTATTCATAACTACTGGCCTATAATCCAAAATCTCTCGTTATGTCAGCCAACTTATGCTCTCATACCATAACCTGTAATACAAAGAAAACTGAGAGGGTCAGGCTTGGGAGCCTGGTGAGCATATAGGGTTTTCAACCCACAATAATATAATTATTATATTCAATTATCAAACAATCAATCCAATTACCCACCCCCATTATCTCCATTTATTTCTTAAAGATTTATCCTAAGAACCAATTACCCTTCTCCCATTCATTCCTAAGGATTGCCCTAAGGAACTGGCACAAAGTCTAGTGCCGCCAAGGTTCTTAGATTACCTCTGGTGAACACGCAGTTCATAATAATTAATGAACACCTAGTTCAAGATCACCTAATGAACACTTAGTTCCAATATTACCCAATGAACACCTAGTTCAAAAACACTTAATGAACACTTAGTTCAAATATCCCTGATGAACACTAAGTTCAAATATCTAATGAACACTTAGTTCGAATATCCCTGGTGAACCCAATCACCTAAGGAACACAGAGTACGAAAGCTCTTAGTTCAAACAATGTGATAATAAAGTATATCTCGATCCTACAAAACCACTAATATTATAAACACATATATATCATATTTCTAAAACAATATATCCCATCCCGTCGATCCCCACATACTGACCCTATACAATGATCTTATGAGATCTAGCCTAAGGAATTGATATGAACCACAAACTGACGAAGTTGCTTCGGAAATTCCCTGGCAGCAAATGAGGATCAATAAAGACATCAAATGAGGGGAATGGAATAAGTTTCACCACGAACCTTCGTTCGTAAAAGAAAGAACCACAAGACATTTTAAGTCAGGGGTAGTTATCTAAATAACAATGTCTAGGCGTGGTCCGACTATCATGAGGTATTATACCCCCAGACTCTACCTATCCCAGCATCGAACTTTGCCTAGCAGTGACCTGAATATCATGAGGTATTTCACCCCCAGACGCACCCTATCCAGCAATATAACACCAGACATACCTAGCAGTGGTCTATTACTGACACACTTTATTAGGCAGTCTACGAAGTTCCCTTAATTACTTCGTGAAAGAAAATGCTGACATATGAAGCTCGGTCGATCACTTCATAAAAGAAACGCTGACTCCAAAGCTCTATTAAAATAAAAGTATGGGGAAATACTACTAGAGTACTCCTGTACGTTCCCGTAACCGACACACAAAATTGTCAAAAAGACTTTGTACATGATATTACTTCTGGCACATTATAGTACTCTGATATGCGAAAGACTCGTACCCGAGAACATAATAGTACCCTGGCACAAGCAGCACCCAAGACACAGAGCTTTGAAAAGGACTTCGTACATAAAATGTACTTCTGTACGTAGGACGTACTCCACCGATCATCAATCTCACAACACAAGTACTCTTAATAAGAGGCTACCCAATGTCCAAACTTAATGGAACTAAACATCCCTATTTAAGTCTTAACCCATCACTAGGCAAGCCTACAATGCCTATAATCAATTTTCGATACTATCTCCGTTTGGAAACACTAACTATGAGTATACTTAACACAAAGTTTTAAGTAATAATATCATATATACACATATTAACACATATTGGACCATAACTGGTTCGTACGTTGTGTATCATCAATTATATATATAACATACGTTTTGAGCAATAGCAAATAATTCACATATATATATATATATATATATATATATATTTCATACTTTAATCAATACTCGTATTAAAATCACGTTCCTAAAAGGGACTATACACATGATACCTTATCGAATGAACACATAGTTCAAAAATACATAATCCGTACTCCCGGATCTAAAACTAACCTCTTGATCTGATTCATACTCCCAGATCTAGAACAAGTTTATCGCTTTACCCTTTTTATCCCATACCAACAATCTCATCTACCCATGCTCTACCCCACATACTTGTAGATACAAAATACATATACAGATTAACTCATTAAAACCTATATAATTCATCCATTCCACAATCATCTTAAATAAACAACAATATATACACATATAGCACGTATTTCATAGCAAATACTTAGTATTTATGTGTAAGAAGAAAGTAACTACACACTCACTTGATCAGAAGATGATCGGACAGCACTACGGCTTGCAATGGTAGTATTCTTTGGTGAAACCAGGATATCTTCACACACCGGACTTCTCGCGGGCAGAGCTTCGGCTCGGAAACTCTTTTCTTCTCGGGATGTTCGGGCTTCGAGAATTGCTTCGGGTCTCGGGGTTGATATCGGGGCGTCGGGGGTTAAAATAGGGCTTAGAGAGTGTATCAGGAGTGGGAGAGAAGAGATGGAGCAACCATAATCGGCTGACCCTTGATTTCTATTTATAGGGCAAATTTCTCAATTTCCACGTCGTGAACAGTACTTTCACGTCGTGGACTTGATCGTCACTGCATGCGTCATCGCAAGTTGGGTCTGGCAGACTCCAGGAGGCGTCAGAAGACATGCCACATCGTGACCACTGATTTCACGTCGTGGTCTCTGACAGTCTTGGGGTTTCGCGCCCCGAACTTCAGAAATTCATAACTTTCGCATACGAACTCCGTTTTCAGAAGCGCCAAACTTAATTGGTTGCAAATGGGTCTATAGAACAAAATACAAGTCAGATGGTTCTATAGATAGACTTAAAGCTCGCCTTGTTGCCAAGGGCTTCAACCAAAGGCCAGACATTGATTACAAAGAAACCTTCAGTCCTGTTCTTAAACTAGCTACCCTACGCCTAGTCCTCACTCTAGCCACCTCTCACAACCGGCCTCTCAGACAACTAGATATAAACAATGCTTTCCTACAAGGAAATCTTCATGAAAATGTTTACATGACTCAACCTCCTGGATTTGCTAATCCATCTTTTCCAAACCATATTTGCAAATTGAATAAAGCAATTTATGGCGTCCGACAGGCTTCGCGAGCTTGGTATGACGAACTCAAATCCTATCTACTTACTCTTGGGTTCAAACCAACTATCTATGATTCCTCCCTTTTCATTCTCAAAACACCTACCATTTATATCCTTGTTCTAGTCTATGTTGATGACATTATAGTCACTGGTCCCTCTCCCTCTCATCTATCTCAATTTATTAAACACCTTGCAGCAAAATTCTCCCTAAAAGATCTTGGATCTCTCTCCTATTTCCTAGGAGTCAAATTCATTCCACACAACCATGGTATCCTTCTATCCCAACACAAATATATCTTAAATATTCTAGACCGAGCAAATATGAGAGATTGTAAACCAACACCAACTCCGATAATTACATCACCTTCTCTTACACTTCGTGGTGGTACTCCTCATTCATCTCCCAAATATTATCGGACACTGGTTGGTGCTCTGCAATACTTGTCTTTAACAATACCGGATATCTCCTTCACTGTTAATCGGTTGTCTCAATTCATGCATGCACCAACCTCACTCCATTGGACAACTATAAAACACTTACTCCGGTACCTTCATGGTACTCTACATCATGGTATATTTTTCACTTGCAGGTCTCCAACTACCTTACATGCCTTTAGTGATGCAGATTGGGCCGGAGACAAAGACAATTACCAAAGTACCACTGGATACATAGTTTATATTGGATCTAATCCTATTTCCTGGAGCTCAAAAAGATAAAGTACACTTGCAAGGAGTTCAAATGAGGCTGAGTTCAGGGCCGTTGCCTCTGCCACTACCGAAGTGCAATGGATCAGTTCACTTTTGAGTGAACTTGGTTTCACCTCTACAACCACTCCAACCATTTACTGTGACAACTTAAGTACAACTTCCTACTCAGCAAATCCAGTATTTCACTCACGTATGAAACATCTAGCTTTAGATTTTCATTTTGTTCGAGAAAAGATTCACCAAGGAACCTTGTGAATTTAACATATTTCTGGAGATGACCAGTTAGCAGATGCTCTAACCAAAGCACTACCAAGACCACGTCTCCATTACTTATTATCCAAGATTGGACTTCTTTCAGCATCGTCCATCTTGAGGGGGCATGTTAAGAGATGAGCACGTGATGAGCACATCTTGCAATTTATCTAGAATCCTCTCACACCACATATGTTTTGTATCTAGTCAATTCTTGTTATTAGTCGTCCTTATTTATCTCACAATTAGCTGTAGCATCAATATATATACATCATTGTATATCCTCCTGTAAAACACCTTTAATATATACAAGATACTCTTTCCATATCCTCTTCTTTTCTTATACATGTCACATAGACAACTTCAATACGTGTTGGATGCATGTTGTCACACATACATGCATAACAATGATATCTTTTAATGGGTCATTCCCATAACTGTCACATATATGTTATTAAGACCTACTCTGATTGCTCAAAGATACACGAAATACAATAAAAAGACCCATGAGAGTAATCAATGAAAAGACAGGATAGAGCCTCGAATTCTTACATGTTACAAACCTGTTAGCCACTTTGTTCTCAACTCTTCTCAGGTAAGACAAACAAACCATTAAATATATATATATATATATATATATATATATATATATATATATATATATATATATAGTTGAGAGATAGCATAATACAAGTAAGAATTAAAATAGTATAATCATAACAGACATATAGACTATCTAAATCAACTAAACATATATTGAACCTTACAACGTAGATTACGTGATCGATATTAGATAAATTTCATATAATGGTTTAAAATTATATGAAAATCTCTATGCATCATCTAGTTTAAAATTATATTAATGGTGTAAAAAAATTAAAGTCAAAATCAACAAATTTGGTAATTATATGTCAATTTTAGAAAACAGTTCAAAGTTTGAGGGTAAGTTTTGTACAACCATAAAAGAGGACACGATTCTTCCTCCCTTAAAATGTGGGTCGGGGAATTCAAAGAGCCTCTCGTGAACACGTGGCGAGTGAGGAATGGCGAAGTGGGGAAAAAAGGAAATAACTGTTAAAAATAGACGGATGGGATTAAGTGCGTGTAATAAACGTGGTTAACACGCTCCGTTGATGAGAGTTGGTTATCTTTTAATTCACGGCTCCGATGAGAAATCCCACGAGGGTTGCAGGCTTGGCATTGTAAAGACACGTGCATGTGATCCTTTGTCACCGGTTACTCCTAACATTTGCTTTTTTAATAAAGAAAATGTCATTAAAATAAAACATACTTTACTCGAGGTTTATTTTGAATTTGTATGCCCTTTTATACATGTATTGGTGGTGGGGTTTAGTTATTTTTTACCTTTTATTTTAACATGCATCTAGCCTAAACTTATTATTTTTTTTCTCATTCTCTTGTGATTCTTCAAAACTTAAAAAATGTCCCTTATACTTTTTTTTTTTTTTTTTGTTAAATTTTGATTAAAATATTATAATTTAAAAATATAATGAAATTAATAAAAAAATATTAATAAGCACAAAACTAAAAAAAAAATTCATATATTTCATAACTTCGAAATAAAAATTACACAATTAAAATTAAAAACAAAATCAATTTATAACAATAATTAAAACCTAAGTTATAATATTTTTTAGATACGATAATGATCCTTTTATTTATTTTTTCTAATCGTAAACTCTTATATAATCAAAATTAATGAGATATATATTTGCGGTCCAGACCGGTCCTGATGATGTAAATATCCTCAAATGTCCTTGACAAATCAGAGAAAAATAGTCCCTATCACTATTATAAGTTCTTATTTTAAAATAAATGTACATAATATATATATATATATATATATATATATATATATATATATATATATATATATTGTTAGGGCCAGTATCCTTATAATATTCAGGATCCTCAAATATCTAGGATCCTTAGCTACATCAGGATCCCGGCTAATTACCGTTATTATTTTTGTTAATATTTATAAGAGTCATATTTTGTCTATAACTAACATGTGTACAGAAACAGTCAAGGGAAGACCAATTCTCAATGAAGAAGCGTTTCAACAATGCAAAAGACCCGGAATACTTGGTTAAATAACGTTCATGAAGTTGGTCATGGAGGATCCCGGGAATATCAGACATCTTGTTAGCTAGCTTAGAGTATAAATTAACACTTGTATTCTGCACACAACACACAAATTCTCAGTCTAAGCTCACTCTACAAATTTCTACATTCATTCTTACTAAAAACTCACTGTAATCTTTACTTTATATCAATAAAATCATCAAGGCAGGTGATCATTATCACCTCCCAAGGTTTTATGTCGGAGATCCTAGCAAGGATCAAGGGCTTTCCTTGTAAACCATTGTGTCACTTTTCTTTAACTACTTGCTATTACACAATCTGAACATCACAACCTCACATTCAATTTGGTTGATTAGTACTTGTGTAATTTTTTAACAAAACAATTTGGTGCCCACCGTAGGGTCGTGGTGTTTACAATCCTCGAAAAAATCATCTTTACACAACCGATCCTCTCTTCGCCCTCTGCTCCTTCCATTCCAACCAAAAACCTACCACCTCTTCCAAGTGGACCCCCCACTCAGAGGAAAACGCCTGATACTTCCAAGAAAAGCACCCCCTCAATCGCTAATCCAGGAAGTTTGGGATCCTCAGTGCTCCAGGATCCAACTGCCTCAATCACTACTGCAGAACTTTTCGCTATGATGAGGAAAATAACGCAACAGGTGACCTAACAGCAGGAGGAGAATAGACCACTACTCAAAGAAGTGGAGCGGATGAAGGCGGAATTTCAGAAATCCCAGGAAACTACGCCCACAGTTGTGCAACCAAGGATCCTGGACTTCAGTAGTGCAGGATCCTCAGAAAATCGCTAGAAGGATACGATTCCTACCACTGCGGCGTCACCTTGGGGGGCAACTATGGACAACCGAGCATCCATGATCAACGATCTCAATGAGCCTTTCAACACTCCTAGAAACCTTGATTCTAGTAACTTCTTAAACAACAATACTATTAATACTAACTATACTAACGTTGATGTAGGAATAAGCCCAAACATGGCCAGGGAACTTCAGCAATTAAGACAAATGATCGCCAGTATACCCGGAGTGGTCCAACCAATACCAGAAACATCTCCTACAAGCCACAGGATCTCGATATTTGCTCCCATGATAGCCGATACCGAAGTTCCTAAGCGCTTCCAAACTCCCAGCATGAAGCTATACGATGGAACTACAGATTCTGAAGAACATATAGCCCAATACAGAGAAAGGATGGAGATCATTCCCATCCTGGGGCACTTGAAGGAAGCTTGCACATACAAAGTCTTTGGTTCGACCCTTACGGGATCAACCCTCAAATGGTTGTTAAACGTTCCCCTATATTATATTGCTTCATTTGTACACTTAGTCAATATCTTTAATAACCAGTTTTCTTGTAGCAGAACCTTCGAGAAGTTCACTAGTGATCTCTACCGGGTGGTTCAGGATCCTAAGGAAAAACTTAGGGACTTTTGTTAACAGATATGGCAGGGAAGCTCTGAGTGTCACACCCCGGCCATCGGCGGAAACACCGGGCAGTGTAACGTCATTTCTTGTATCATAGTTATCAACTTCCTAAAAACACATGCATTTTAAAATACATCAACATAAAGTTGGTGAGTTCACAGGTTTTGACTCTAAGTAGAAATAATACTTTTTTCTCAATTCAAAAGTATAGTTTTGACTCTCCAACAGTTAGTATATATATATATATATATATATATATATATATATGTATGTATATATATATATATATATATATATATATATATATATATATATATATGTCACACCCCAAAACCGGAACGGCGGAAACGTTAAGGGGTGGAGGACGTCATGTGTAGTATCACGAGATATGTATATGGTAAGCAAGTAATGAACAACCATTTCATTTCGAAAGAAAGTGTTTACAATGTGTGTGTTCAAAAAACATAGAATTCATAAACAAATAACAAAACAAGACTTGAAGCTATAATGCTCCATCTTCTGAATTCCCAGCACGAGCACCTGTCTAATAGTCTCCTGAGAATACAAGTTATTTGAAAGAGTTGATCAGCAATTAAGCTGGTGAGTTCATAAGATTTTAGTGATGTGAGTAAGTTGTAAAGTGTTGTTGGAAATGTATATGTAAAATGGTGTAAGTTGTAAGTTCTGTTTGGAAAGTTCACCTGTTCCTCTAGAAAATCATATATTTCCTACTTTGATGGAAGTTTAAGTAAAATGACACTACAACCCATTCTATGGGTACTAAGTGGGTACAAGTTATATAAGACTCAGAGTAAACAAACAATCGATTGTGCGCATCTGCCTCAAGCTCACAACCAAACGAGGAACAGAAATTAAGGCGGATAGCACACATCCCATTGTTTGTTAGATCGTCGTCATATATAACCTTGGTGTATTCACTTGTTACTCATGGAGTTAGTTGTGATGGTTCCTTTGTATCTAATGAAAAGTTCTTTAAGAAAACCCTTATTTCTTATAAATAAAATGGTGACCACAGTGACTACTTTTATAATAGCTTAGTTTATACTGATATATATAATCCAATATCGGATAGAAAGTTAATTGAGTGAATCTGCCCTAAGCCCACAACCAAACAAGGAACAGGAAGTAAGGCGGAAAGCACACATCCAACTACCTACTGGGTATTAGTTTTATATATAAACATGATGTATAAACTAAGGTATTCTATAGTTACTCACCTAAGGTCTTTTAATTTGAACTGATTTAATAAAATGGATTAAACCCTTTACCGGGAAGTTTCTAGTGTTGTATACCAAAAGTACTGAAAGTATGTTTTGTACTAGAAAAACTATGCTTTGACTCTGTGTTCTATAACCTGACCCATACCTGGTACCCTTATGATGACTTGATGTATACTAAGCATACATATATATAGGATCGGGTAGAAAATAGATTGGGTGAATTCGTTCCAAGTCCACAACCAAACAAGGAACAGGAAATGAAGCGGAGAGCACACATCCTATTAGCTGCCGGACTCTATTGGTATATATATATCCTGTGATGTATACATTAAGGAATCATAAGACTAGCATTATGGTCCTTTCTTTTAAACGTAGCCTTCTAGCAAGGCATCTTCTGTTACATGTTAGACTCAACTGTTCTGTTTGTTGATTGTAAAAATGTATATTTTCCCTAGTTTATAACTATCTTGACTCGAAAATAGTTTGAGTTTGACTTTCAAGTGGTACTGTCACTTTATGAAAATAATGGGAAAAATGAAATAGTACTGTAGTGTTGTATTAAGTAACTACTACTGTAGTAACTACCTTAAACCAATTGTTATTTAAAGTACCATGTGATCGGCCTGTACCCTGCTACCGACTATAGAACGCGACAATGTAAGATGTCGGAAGAAATGACGTTTGGCACCCGTAGACTTGCAAGTCCCACTGTAGCGAGCAGCGAGGTGTAGGATAGTCAATCCAGTATAGATCTATACACAAACTCATACGCTCCCCACTTAAGGAGATTTTGGATACAGAACGGTCATGACAGGTAGTGTCATGCCCCGTTACGTGGCTCACATAACTGTAGTAATGTTCTAGTATATGTATGTGCTAGCTGTATTGTGTGTTCTCTCCCTGTCTAGCCTGTATGTATGTTCTCTCTCTATATGGTATTGTTTGTTTCTGTACTTCATTGTACTAGAAGTAATGAAAAGTATTCTCCTAAACTATACCTATTATAGCTTACTAATGTTCTATTTGGACTGTTATTGAAAAGACTCATTTATCTACTAAGCTATGCTTGTACTTTAAAAACAGAGTTTTGTCCTACTATAAAGTAACATAACTTTAAAAGAGTTTTGAAATGTTTTGACAACTTATAAATGACATAAGTAACATTTTGAAAGATGTTTATAACAAACATTTACACAATTATCATTGTGTTCAACTTGTATTGCCCCCCTTAAAACAGTTAAAACAGTTAAAAGATTCATTACGGGGTATGAACTCACCTGATGTGGGTGATTCAAACGGGTATGAGTGTAAGGATGAGAAGTTCCACGAATGAAGTCCCGAGACACAATAAGTCCTAAATGACATATAAGGACACATATTGACATGAATATAGTGTTTATAAACAACTATATGAAGGGAAACACCTTTCGGGACTAGGAAACACCTTGATTCAAGTGTTATAAGTACTAAGGATTGCATCTAAGGGTGGTAGGACATTGCTATTGAGTTTAGGGTTCGAGGGTAAACTCCCTTGGAGTTTACGGTCGTAAACCCATGAGTTTACGGCCGTAAACTCATGGTACTTCTACCCTTTTGTGTTTTGAAGTCTTAAAGGTCATAAGGAAGCATCCTATCTTCAAGTCTAAGCCTTAGGAAGTGATTGGGGCAACATTTAACCCCTTTGTAGAGTTTACGGCCCATGGACTACTCCTCATGAGTTTACGGCCGTAAACTCATGGTCAAACATGGCTAAGTGTTGGTTTGAAAGCTAGGGAAACTTTAATGACTTTTGTTCTACACTTGTATGAGAAAGACCACCTCAAATGAGGCTTTTGATGAGTTTACGGCCCAAAGGGGTTTATGGCCGTAAACTCATGGTCATTGTGAACTTGAGTGAAGTTTAAGGTCCTTCAAACATCAAGGAAGGGTTCTGGGTCACTTGCCTTGCATCCTATAGGGTTTATGGCCCTAATGGCCACCAAAAAGGGGTTTACGGTCTTGGGAGTTTACGGCCGTAAACTCCCTTTGATCTTGTGTTCTTGATGTTTTCAAGCCTCTAAGCATGGATACCAACTAGATATGAAGTATAGGGAAGTGTACTTACGATCTAGAAGCTTGAAATGGTTGATATTGGCCAAGAACACTAGTGTGTGTTCTTGGTGAAACTTGAAGATCTAAGAAAACATGATTTTTATGGATGAATCATGAGGATGAAGCTAGTTAAGAAGGATTCTCAAAAAACTAGAGAAAGAACACTTACGATTTTTGAAGATCAAGCATGAAGATCGGGATGATACTTGAGAGAAAACTCATGTGTTCTTGAAGGGAAAGTGAAAGAATGAAGAAAAGTGAAGGAAATGAACTTATATGGAGGAGTTTATGGCCTACATGAGTTTACGGCCGTAAACTCCATGTTTACGGTCGTAAACTCCATAGGATGGAGTTTAGGGTTTGAATCTTGTACTGTGGCCTTAGGAGATAAAATCCAACACTACATCCTTAAGTGTACTAGGCTAAAACTCCTCAGAAAGACCTTTAACAAGGCTAGAACTCATTACTAATGAGTTTGACACTCATTTGAGTTGATTGACTGGGCTTTAAAATCAAAAAAAAAAAATTTCCGGGTTGTCACATCATCCCCCCGTTAGATGGAATTTCGTCCCGAAATTAGCTTTCTTAGCATTACTACTGGGGTTGCGATCTCCTGATTGGCAGAATACCCACTCGTAGACTTGGCAACTTTGCCCTTCTGTTCATGATAGGATTGATACTTGGTCCATCTATCATTACCTCGTGTATACAAGTCGTATATAATTAGGGTTAGTAAGACGGTCGGATGTGCGACTCTGCCCCAGGTCCACAACCAAACAAGGAACAGGAGATAGGGCGGAAATACACATACTAAATCTGCGTAATCATAATCATATACCACCCTCGCGTATGCACTGAATAGTGATAGGTGGGTTGTATTCGTCCACAGCCTCTGTGCTCGAACTTGGTCTGTTGGACGAGTGGTATTTCGTGACGGTCTGCGGACATCTGACGATAAGGCTTCGGAGGACAAAGTACTCTTCGCACGAGTACTTCGGGGGTTTAGAATACGAAAGATAAAATCGAGGTTTAGGTCGCACTTTCGATATGAATGACGAAAGTTTCGAGAATTTGCCGATCGAGGCGATAGAAACATATGAACTCAGTATGGTGAGGACCACTCCAACTCATGATGAGTGAAAGCAACGGACTCTTTACTGAACAAAGTTTTGGTCAAATGAAAGAAACGTCTGATATACGACGATGTATCCCTTGTATGTTCGATGCTGTACCCCTAGTATGTTCGACAATGTACTCTTTGTAACTGTTCCCGTGTTTCCTGTTTTCTCTTTGAAGTTAACACTCCTACGTATTGTACCGCCATGTGCGCATACATACGAACAAAAGTGCTCTACTAACTGGTGGGGATACTTTATATCATAATCCTCTTTGGTACCACTACAATCGCCTGACATATACAAGTTATGAATATTTAAGATGAACCAGGCAGTCGACTGAGTAACTCTGCCTCAAGTCCTCAACCAATTAAGGAATGGGGACCTAAGCGGAGTCACTCACTCTAAGTTTGCAACATCTTAGTTGTGCACAACCCCGATATATATGGTAAGCCATAATAGCTTCTCTAAGGGATCCTTTAGTTCTCTTGAATACTGTGGCCTATTTCAACATGTGAGTTGTTATAGTTACTTTTAAGTGTTATCCCCAAATTTTAATCTTATATGAATATAAAATTAATTTTAAAAGTAATTACTATTTCGAATACGTACCGCTACTCGTCGACGACTCCGGGGTAGATTCTCCTGCGGTGATCATCAGAATGCGTCCATCCGCCCCTGAGTTCTTTGCTATCGGGCAGTTCCTCTGTTTGTGTCCAGTCTCACCACAGCCATAACAGACTTTGTTTTTGTCAGCTCCGGGGACTTGGGAGATCGGTTGAGCCGGTGCCCTGCAGAAACGGACCGTGTGTCCCTTTCTGTGGCAGTTCAGACACTGCATTTCCCGGCATACTCCGGTGTGGTGAAAATTGCACTTTCCACACATCGGAAGGTTTCCAGCATATCGACTGGTAGGGGCTGAAGCAGTAGGCGTCGTAGCGGCGTACATAGTACTCGCTCGTTGCCCTTGCGGGGTGTCTTGTGTTGTTCGCTTCTTCTTCCTCTTGTTTCCCGACTTCTGATTACAGTCCTCGTCCCTCGATGGCTCAGGAATAGAGACTTTTACACCATGGCGGACTCCATGGTCGATGAGTCGCCGAGCCAGGCGTTTAGCACCATCAAACGTGGCTGGGTTAGAAGACAACACATTTCCTTGGGTCGGAGCAGTCAGACCCCAAATGTATCTTTCTATCTTCTTGCTCTCCGAGGTAATCATCCCGGGGCATAGAGCTGCTAGTTTGCTGAACCGGTCAGTGTAGATCACTATGTCTGAGCCGAACATAGTGAGACCCCACAGCTCTTGTTCCAGTTTTTGAATTTCGCATAACGGGCAGTATTCCTCCCGCATTAACTCTTTTAGGTTTTCCCAACCTATTGAGTTAGCCACTGATAGAGTCAGTGATTTAACGTGGCTGTTCCACCATGTTAGGGCCTTGCCAGAGAAGGTGCAGGCAGCAAACTTCACTTTGCTTCCTTCTGGGCATAAACAGATTTCGAAGATCGACTCTGTTTTCTCAAACCATTGCATGAGGGCGATGACTCCTTCAGTCCCATTAAAGGACAATGGCTGGCATTTGGTGAAGTCCTTGTAGGAGAACTCTCTCGAGCGCCCGAGGACGTCACCTCGAGTAGAATCAGTAGGCGTCCCACCTCCATTGGTACTGATTGAGTGATATTGAGCCATGGCTGTTGCCACAACCGCAGCCACTGCAGCGTTTATAGCTGCCATATCGATTTGCGAAGGAGGCGGTATTGGAGTTATCGGAGTAGTGCGTCTGATAGATCTGCGAGGAGGCATCTTTACTAAAAGAACACAAAGATGAGACAGAATAAGTCTAAAGCGATGGACACAAGCCGAAAGCTGAAAAGACAAGGTTATCCTAGTTCTGGATGTATCGGGTCCTGACTTCCACAGGGTTCTAGAAACAATTCATAAAAGAGTCTATACCTAATAAACTCTATGAATTTGAAATAACTATCCTCGAATGAATATCTGTTTCCTGAATAACTGTTACCAGTCGCATGTAAGAAAATAATCTCAACATATAATGTGAGCAGTGTTTCCACTCACTCAGTAAATTAACCAGATTATTATTTATTAGTGTGACGCGTAAGACGTTTTGGTTATTTCGGTTGATCCTTCTTTGCAAACTTCTCATGAACTTGTTCTTGTTCCTCCTGGACTCTTCTGTTGTCTACTATGAGGAAGTGGTTACATCTATCTGGGCTTGTCGTGCGAGAATGAAAGTGACTAAAGAATCTATGAGATTTAACATAACTTTATGGGGTGATCCTTACGGGGTCCTCCTATAATTGTACGATGTATACAAGTCTGTATATAATTGAAGATTAAATAGACTTTCGAATAAGTGATCCTACTCCAAAACTACACCCTTAAGAGGAATGGATAGCGAAGCGTAGACCACAGATTCTAAGTCTATAAGATCTTGATTATATATAAAACTTTAGGAATATACCTTGCAAGATTATAGGCCTATCTGTAAGGGTCTTTTAAGTTATCACTTAGGTTATTTATATGGACTAAAATACTCCTATAGTATTCTAACGTAATGTACTTGTTCTGGTGTTCAGGTAAGTTTTAACACTGTTGCAACACCACATCATTCCCAAACACATGTCGGTCACATCTCGAATGAATATAGTTGATCAGGCTATATTTATCCTAGCTATGATTACATAACTGTTCAGGTTGACGACAGTGCCCAAACTTTAAATACTTTTAGTTTTGTTCTCCTCGTGACACTAGTTCTATTATGTACATGTATAAGCAAGTAGGTATATTTTTATAACCTATAGTTATATTCTAAAAATATATCATTATCCAGAGTACTTAAGCCCCATTGTATTTATAGTTGTATATCTTTTATCGGTTGATATACTTAGTTCACTATAAACAATGCTCTGATACCAATCTGTCACACCCTAAAACCGGAACGGCGGAAACGTTCAGGGGTGGAGGACGTCATGTGTAGTATCACGAGATATGTATATGGTAAGCAAGTAATGAACAGCCATTTCATTTCGAAAGAAAGTGTTTACAATGTGTGTGTTCAAAAAACATAGAATTCATAAACAAATAACAAAACAAGACTTGAAGCTATAATGCTCCATCTTCTGAATTCCCAGCACGAGCACCTGTCTAATAGTCTCCTAAGAATACAAGTTATTTGAAAGAGTTGATCAGCAATTAAGCTGGTGAGTTCATAAGATTTTAGTGATGTGAGTAAGTTGTAAAGTGTTGTTGGAAATGTATATGTAAAATGGTGTAAGTTGTAAGTTCTGTTTGGAAAGTTCACATGTTCCTCTAGAAAATCATATATTTCCTACTTTGATGGAAGTTTAAGTAAAATGACACTACAACCCATTCTATGGGTACTAAGTGGGTACAAGTTATATAAGACTCAGAGTAAACAAACAATCGATTGTGCGCATCTGCCTCAAGCTCACAACCAAACGAGGAACAGAAATTAAGGCGGATAGCACACATCCCATTGTTTGTTAGATCGTCGTCATATATAACCCTGGTGTATTCACTTGTTACTCATGGAGTTAGTTGTGATGGTTCCTTTGTATCTAATGAAAAGTTCTTTAAGAAAACCCTTATTTCTTATAAATAAAATGGTGACCACAGTGACTACTTTTATAATAGCTTAGTTTATACTGATATATATAATCCAATATCGGATAGAAAGTTAATTGAGTGAATCTGCCCTAAGCCCACAACCAAACAAGGAACAGGAAGTAAGGCGGAAAGCACACATCCAACTACCTACTGTGTATTAGTTTTATATATAAACATGATGTATAAACTAAGGTATTCTATAGTTACTCACCTAAGGTCTTTTAATTTGAACTGGTTTAATAAAATGGATTAAACCCTTTACCGGGAAGTTTCTAGTTTTGTATACCAAAAGTACTGAAAGTATGTTTTGTACTAGAAAAACTGTGCTTTGACTCTGTGTTCTATAACCTGACCCATACCTGGTACCCTTATGATGACTTGATGTATACTAAGCATACATATATATAGGATCGGGTAGAAAATAGATTGGGTGAATTCGTTCCAAGTCCACAACCAAACAAGGAACAGGAAATGAAGCGGAGAGCACACATCCTATTACCTGCCGGACTCTATTGGTATATATATATCCTGTGATGTATACATTAAGGAATCATAAGACTAGCATTATGGTCCTTTCTTTTAAACGTAGCCTTCTACCAAGGCATCTTCTGTTACGTGTTAGACTCAACTGTTCCGTTTGTTGATTGTAAAAATGTATATTTTCCCTAGTTTATAACTATCTTGACTCGAAAATAGTTTGAGTTTGACTTTCAAGTGGTACTGTCACTTTATGAAAATAATGGGAAAAATGAAATAGTACTGTAGTGTTGTATTAAGTAACTACTACTGTACTAACTACCTTAAACCAATTGTTATTTAAAGTATCATGTGATCGGCCTGTACCCTGCTACCGACTATAGAACGCGACAATGTAAGATGTCGGAAGAAATGACGTTTGGCACCCGTAGACTTGCAAGTCCCACTGTAGCGAGCATCGAGGTGTAGGATAGTCAATCCAGTATAGATCTATACACAAACTCATACGCTCCCCACTTAAGGAGATTCTGGATACAAAACGGTCATGACTGGTAGTGCCATGCCCCGTTACGTGGCTCACATAACTGTAGTAATGTTCTAGTATATGTATGTGCTAGCTGTATTGTGTGTTCTCTCCCTGTCTAGCCTGTATGTATGTTCTCTCTCTGTATGGTATTGTTTGTTTCTGTACTTCATTGTACTAGAAGTAATGAAAAGTATTCTCCTAAACTATACCTATTATAGCTTACTAATGTTCTATTTGGACTGTTATTGAAAAGACTCATTTATCTACTAAGCTATGCTTGTACTTTAAAAACAGAGTTTTGTCCTACTATAAAGTAACATAACTTTAAAAGAGTTTTGAAATGTTTTGACAACTTATAAATGCCATAAGTAACATTTTGAAAGATGTTTATAACAAACATTTACACAATTATCATTGTGTTCAACTTGTATTCCCCCCCTTAAAACAGTTAAAACAGTTAAAAGATTCATTACGGGGTATGAACTCACCTGATGTGGGTGATTCAAACGGGTATGAGTGTAAGGATGAGAAGTTCCACGAATGAAGTCCCGAGACACAATAAGTCCTAAATGACATATAAGGACACATATTGACATGAATATAGTGTTTATAAACAACTATATGAAGGGAAACACCTTTCGGGACTAGGAAACACCTTGATTCAAGTGTTATAAGTACTAAGGATTGCATCTAAGGGTGGTAGGACATTGCTATTGAGTTTAGGGTTCGAGGGTAAACTCCCTTGGAGTTTACGGTCGTAAACCCATGAGTTTACGGCCGTAAACTCATGGTACTTCTACCCTTTTGTGTTTTGAAGTCTTAAAGGTCATAAGGAAGCATCCTATCTTCAAGTCTAAGCCTTAGGAAGTGATTGGGGCAACATTTAACCCCTTTGTAGAGTTTACGGCCCATGGACCACTCCTCATGAGTTTACGGCCGTAAACTCATGGTCAAACATGGCTAAGTGTTGGTTTGAAAGCTAGGGAAACTTTAAGGACTTTTGTTCTACACTTGTATGAGAAAGACCACCTCAAATGAGGCTTTTGATGAGTTTACGGCCCAAAGGGGTTTACGGCCGTAAACTCATGGTCATTGTGAACTTGAGTGAAGTTTAAGGTCCTTCAAACATCAAGGAAGGGTTCTGGGTCACTTGCCTTGCATCCTATAGGGTTTATGGCCCTAATGGCCACCAAAAAGGGGTTTACGGTCTTGGGAGTTTACGGCCGTAAACTCCCTTTGATCTTGTGTTCTTGATGTTTTCAAGCCTCTAAGCATGGATAACAACTAGATATGAAGTATAGGGAAGTGTACTTACGATCTAGAAGCTTGAAATGGTTGATATTGGCCAAGAACACTAGTGTGTGTTCTTGGTGAAACTTGAAGATCTAAGAAAACATGATTTTTATGGATGAATCATGAGGATGAAGCTAGTTAAGAAGGATTCTCAAAAAACTAGAGAAAGAACACTTACGATTTTTGAAGATCAAGCATGAAGATCGGGATGATACTTGAGAGAAAACTCATGTGTTCTTGAAGGGAAAGTGAAAGAATGAAGAAAAGTGAAGGAAATGAACTTATATGGAGGAGTTTACGGCCTACATGAGTTTACGGCCGTAAACTCCATGTTTACGGTCGTAAACTCCATAGGATGGAGTTTAGGGTTTGAATCTTGTACTGTGGCCTTAGGAGATAAAATCCAACACTACATCCTTAAGTGTACTAGGCTAAAACTCCTCAGAAAGACCTTTAACAAGGCTAGAACTCATTACTAATGAGTTTGACACTCATTTGAGTTGATTGACTGGGCTTTAAAATCAAATTTTTTTTTCCGGGTTGTCACAATATATATATATATATATATATATATATATATATATATATATATATATATATATATATATATATATATATATATATATATATATATATATATATATCCTAGATATAATGGTTTACTTACCAAATAAGTAGTATACCTATAAGTCTCATATAAATGTTTGTAATCCCATACAAACTAAGGTTGCTACGTATAAATCTTATTTCAGTTCTATACGAGTAAAACCGCTACGTATAAATCTATTTCAATTCTATACGAGTAAGTAGAATATGTATAGTGGTCTACTTAATATACAAGTAATATACCTACTAGATTCTTATACTTAGAGTATAAGTCTTTGGTAAACTTATACTTAACATTCATACTTGTATATCGACAAAGTATAATGCTTCGAAAGTTATGTTACCATGAGTCTGTAGCTGCGACTGTATGACTTAGTTTTATACCTCTTATTATTATTACAAGGATCAGACCTTGTGGTAGTTACAAGGATCACACATTGTGTTAGTTACAAGGATCACACATTGAGGTAGTATAATGATCACACCTTGCGGTAGTACAAGGATCACACCTTGCGATAGTACAAGGATCACACCTTGCGTTAGTTTCCATACGCTTCATCGACGTAGGAACAAATAACAAATAGAAGGATAGTTCGTCACTCGCTTAAATTTGATTGTAGCTAGCAATCACGAGTGGGGTTTTCAACCCGTATAATAATTATACACGACTTCCTCGCTCACACGGGATTAACGGTTACAATTCAGAGGATTTTTGCTAAGATCCCCAATCTTAGTTGATGAATACACTTACTCATGTAGACTTCAACGACTTCTTATAGCTCTAACAACAAAAGCATTTTTGTGTCTAAAACCCTAAGTTATCAGGCTTTGCTTTTAAACATTATTCCTAAGCTTATATTACTTTAGGCAGTATAACAGCTATAACTTGAGGAAAAAATAGGTTTTATCATAAAACCAACAACAACATATAACATACCAAGTTTTATCTTGTCATAAAACTAAAAATAACAACAAATAGCATACCAAGTTTTATCTTGTCATAAAACTAAAAATAACAACATATAGCATACCAAGTTTTATCTTGACATAAAACCAATAATAGCAACATACTTTATAAATTAACATATAAAACTTCCGAATATAACTTCGGAACTATATCGCACACAACATATATATAGAATCCTAACTATAACTCAAGATCTACATTAGTATAATAACATGCTAACAAGTTAATAATAGTTGTATATATTCAAAATATTATATTTAAACAACTATATCTCGGTTAATATAACTATCTACGTTGATACTAATATATTATCATATAAACATAATATTAATGTGTATGCAATATTTAGCATGCATTTTCCCCCCAAAATATTAAAAAGTGGGGTCGTGAAACTCACTTTAATATCGTGCTTCAATAGAATCTAACTGAAAACAGTCAGCGGTTCGCGATCATCGGGCTCGGGAAGCAAAACGGCTTCAGCAAACGAGAGAGAGAGAGAGAGAGAGAAGAGATTAGGTGTAAGGAAGCTTAGGGTCGAAGCCTCTATTTATAGGCTGATTTTTGGCCTCTCACGACGTGAGAATGATAGATTCACGTCGTGAGCTATGGCAAGAGTCATCCCGTAGCTTTAACCCGTGTTTTCTAGCCTCGAATAGTGCCTTGAGCGTCCTCACGTCGTGAGAAAACATTGATCATATCGTGAGCTTTTGGGTTATCATTCTGTAGACTTCTAGCTTCAAAATGTGACAGTTTGACTCCTCACATCGTGAGTTTTTATGCTCACATCGTGAGTTCAGTCAGATTAGGGTTTTTGACAGCTGTATCTTCGGAAGGTCATAACTTTTGCATACGAACTTCGTTTTCGACGTTTTTTATATCCACGCGTAGGTATTTAGGAGTACTAAAACTCTCTTTTAGACTCCAATAGTTAATTCTAAGACTATTTTAAATTCATCTTGTTATAGATATTTTATAGTGTTAGAGTTTATCATAACTTCTTCATGTGAAGTCAGATTTAGATGTTCTCTATATTTTTGGAATCGTATGGACGTATACTTTGAGTTGTATCATAAAATATGTATGATATTTCATATTTATATTAGAATTTATCATGAACTACATAGTAAGTTTATCACATTACTAGTTTAACAAAATCACATTACATGATTGGTATAATCACATGTGATTGTTATTGACCTAATTTTGACGGGTGTTACATTCTCCCCCTGTTGAAGTAAATTTCGTCCCGAAATTTATTTTGTGCCAGATTCCACTGCAGGGTCCTGGATAGCTTCCCTGCTTCCTATTACGAATGCCCTACCACAACCTAACTTCCTTGACTCCTTCACTTTGGACATTCCTTCTTGATATGTCCAATTTCACCACACTCAAAACATGCTCATCCTCCATCATAGCCTGTTTCAGTGTTTGTTCCTTGATTTTCTGTTGTAGGTGTTGTGCTCCTGCAGTAATTGGCAGTGTGTCCCTTCTTTTTGCACTTCATGCAAATATAACAGTCACCTGCGTGCTGATGGTTGCATTAACTGCACCATGAACAATTACGTAGGTGATGACGGTTGCACTGAGTGCACCATGCGAATGTTCCAGCATACTTCCTTGTTTGTACGGGCATTGTTGTTGTGGCTGCATAATTAGTTGCCACATATTGTCTCTCCTCAAATGATTGTATGAGATTCTTCCCATTAAATTTGCGCTTGTTTGTTCCATATTCGGGAGACTCAGCTATAAATCCCACTTGGATTTCTGTGCTGGTTAGCTGATGAGCTATACGCTTTGCACTGTCATATGTTGTAGGCTTTGATGCGATCACCATTCCTTTGATTTGTGATGCTAGACCCCATATATATCGCTCGATGTTCTTGTACTATGGGGTTACTAGTGCTGGACACATCACCGCAAGATCATTAAATCTAGCGGTATAAGCATTTATCTCGGAACCCTTCATTGTTAGGTTCCAAAGCTCTTATTCCAGATTTTGTATTTCCTCTCTTGGACAATACTCCTCTACTTGCATCCTCTTCAGCTCTTCCCATTGCATGGAGTTTGCACCATCAATTCCCATTGTATTAACATGATTGTTCCACCATGTTAACGCTGCATCAGTGAAGGTACACGCAACAAATCGTACCATACATTTGTCCGGACAGAAGCTTATTTGAAATACTGATTCTGCCTTTTCAATCCATCGGGTCAAGTTAACAACCCCTTCCGTTCCATGGAAGCTCTTAGGTTTGCAATTCATAAAATCCTTGTAGGTACACATTCTAGTGGTCCCTACATTGCCTTCATTTCTAACTCTTCCTGTTGTGACGTTAGCTAGAGCTGTAGCGATTCTCTGAGCTATAATTTCTTCAAGTTCTGCTGAACTTATTGGAGGGTTTGTTTCTGGTGGTGGTGGTTGCGGTTGTTGTTGTTGTTGTGGTTCTGGTCGTTGGTTAAGGTTTAGACGAGCGCTACTTCTTCTAAGCATTTTTTTTAGTTGCTATACATTTTGGATCACCAAGTGTTTAGTCTATCAAATATTACTCCCAATTTAAATAGTTCATATGATCTGATCATAGTAAAATATAGTTGTACACCTACACTTAGTTGTGATAGGATCTATGCACATATAAACTTTAGTTGGAATATCTGATCTAAATCCTTGAGATCAAAAGCATTCTGGGTATTTAGGTGTATTATCATCGCGGGTCTGAGTCTTCATATATGACTCTATATTTATTATTTATTATATTCATGCTCTATTAATTATTGTTTGTTACTTTAGGGCTAGCTAATAAGGCACCGACCAGTCAGGACAGTTGGCGGGCATGATCATTTTAGCATATAGTCGTTCTGAAATCCAGCAACCCAATCACTGCTCCCGTAAGTAGTCCTTCAGTAGTATAATTAATAATACTTTTTATTTGTAGGTTAAGGGATATACCTAAACCTAACAGAGTAAGTCCTAAACTATAGTAATGCTTTCCTAAGAAAGTACTAATTCACTATAGTTAATAGCTCTGATACCAATTTGTCACACCCCGGCCGTCGGCGGAAACACCGGGCAGTGTAACGTTATTTCTTGTATTATAGTTATCAACTTCCTAAAAACACATGCATTTTAAAATACGTCAACATAAAGTTGGTGAGTTCACATGTTTTGACTCTAAGTAGAATGTTTGGTTGTCAAACCAACAAATAATGGGATAAAATAATAACAATAAAACTCAAATCACTGCTACTTCATACACTAAAGATAGTATAGAGTAAGCAGGGTCGATCCACAGGAATACGGGACTTCTTATTTAGCCATATTCTCACACATCATACAAACAATATTAAAATGGGGGATTATGTTTGAACTAAAATTAAAATTCATAAAGAATTAAGATTGAAAACTAAATTCAGTAAAAGAAATACATTTCTAATTCCGATTCCTACATATGTATTATGTTGAAAGATGTAATATAGTTATGACTCATGTTTAATCTAGGTTGGTAATTTAGATATTAATAAAATCTAATATCTAAGTTGACAAAAGTGTTTTATTCAAAACATGCTCTTCAAATAAAACTTCATTTAATTGATTCAATTCAAATAAGTTCTTACATCAAATCATTAAAGGACATTGAGTTCTTGCAATAATTACCAACAATGTTCAACATTCCTCTTAAGCTTGGGATTATGAACATTTAATCTTTGATTACACTTATTTTTATTTAAATTCAACCAATCAAGTGCATGTTACTAACATCAAATCATAAAACATATACGAATTTTATAATTTGATTAACTAGATTGATAAGAACCCTAATTCATTGATCAAGTGAAAAAGTGAATCAATCAAACTCATAATTAAGATCAAATCAAAGATTACTAGATATTAAACATAAGTCAAGTGTAAATTACAACCTAACAACACATACTTAGGAATTTCAGAATCAGAAATGAAATAGAAATCAGCCACACATGTCTAAGTTAAACTACAATTCAACAAGTTTAATCATCAATTTGACTTACAAAATGCAAATTAAAGTGTTTCCAAATGTTAATCCACTTCCCAAATCTCCCAAAATCACTTTTTATTCTCTTCAAATACGACTTAACTCTTCTGGAACTAGCTGTCTCCCTTATACAAATGATAAAACTGTTTTAAAACTGGCGACACGTTTACACGGCCCATGTAAACTAACACTGGCCATTTACACGACCGTGTAAACCTTAAAAGTAGAATGCTGGTGAATGTGCGTTTACACGGCCCGTGTGAAATCAAGGCTTTCATTTACACGGCCCGTGTAAAGTTCTGAAAAGCCAAATTCTTCATTTTCTTCTTATCTCACTCCTCAATGCTCCGCAAGCCCCGGAATTTTGTCCTCAACTCTTTTTAACCACCTAAAGCAAGATCCAACCTCCAAAAATCCCTGAAATATCACAAAAGTGTGTGAATGGAATTGCATCATGAAAAATCCCGAAAAATATGCAAAATGCATGAGTTTAAACCTAAATGCAATGCACTTTTATGGATTAAAACTACAAAATGGATGCATGAAATGCACCTAACATAGAAATAGTACTTTTTTCTCAATTCAAAAGTATAGTTTTGAAAGTATCGTTTTGACTCTCCAACATTTAGTATATATATATATATATATATATATATATATATATATATATATATATATATATATCCTAGGTATAATGGTTTACTTACCAAATAAGTACTATACCTATAAGTCTCATAAAAAGGTTTGTAATCCCATACTAACTAAGGTTGCTATGCATAAATCTTAATTCAATTATGTATGAGTAAAACTGCTACGTATAAATCTATTTCAATTCTATACGAGTAAGTAGAATAGGTATAGTGGTCTACTTAATATACAAGTAATATACCTACTAGATTCTTATACTTAGAGTATAAGTCTTTCGGAAACTTATACTTAACATTCATACTTGTATATCGACAAAGTATAATGCTTCTAAAGTTATGTTACCATGAGTTTGTACCTACGAATGTATGACTTAGTTTTATACCTCTTATTATTATTACAAGGATCACACCTTGTGGTAGTTACAAGGATCACACATTGTGGTAGTTACAAGGATCACACATTGCGGTAGTACAAGGATCACACCTTGCGGTATAGTACAAGGATCACACCTTGCAGTAGTACATGGATTACACCTTGCAATAGCTTGCATACGCTTCATCGACGTCAGAACAAATAACAAATAAAAGGATAGTTCGTCACTCGCTTAAATTTGATTGTAGCTAGCAATTACGAGTGGGGTTGTCAACCCGTATAATAATTATACACGACTTCCTCGCTCACATGGGATTAACGGTTACAGTTCATAGGATTTTTGCTAAGATCCCCAATCTTAGTTGATGAATACAATTACTCATGTAGACTTCAACGGCTTCCTATAGCTCTAACAACAAAAGCATTCTCGTGTCTAAAACCCTAAGTTATTAGACTTTGCTTTTAAACATTCATATTACTTTAGGCAGTATTGCAGCAATAACTTGAGGAAAAACCAGGTTTTATCATAAAACCAACAACAACATATAACATACCAAGTTTTATCTTGTCATAAAACTAACAATAACAACATATAGCATACCAAGTTTTATCTTGACATAAAACCAATATTAGCAACATACTTTATAAATTAACATATAGAACTTCCGAATATAACTTCGGAACTATATCACACACAACATATATATAGAATCCTAAGCATAACTCAAGATCTACGTTAGTATAATAACATGCTAACAAGTCGATAATAGTTGTAAATATTCAAAATATTATATTTAAACAACTGTATCCCGATTAATATAACTATCTACGTTGATACTAATATACTTTCATATAGACATAATATTAACGTGTATCTAATATTTAACAAGAATTTTCCCCTAAAAATATTAAAAAGCGGGGCCGTGAAACTCACCTTAATATCGTGCTTCGATAAAATCTAACTGAAAACAGTCAGCGGTTCGCGATCACCGGGCTCGGGAAGCGAAACGGCTGCAGCAAACGAGAGAGAGAGAGAGAGAGAGAGAGGGAGAAAGAGAGAGAGAAGAGATTAGGTGTAAGGAAGCTTAGGGTCGAAGCCTTTATTTATAGGCTGATTTTTGGCCTCTCACGATGTGAGAATGATAGATTCACGTCGTGAGCTATGGCAAGAGTCATCCCATAGCTTTAACGCGTGTTTTCTAGCCTCGAATAGTGTCCTATAGCGTCGTCACATCGTGAGAAAACATCATCGTGAGCTTTTGGGTTATCATTCTGTAGACTTCTAGCTTCAAAATGTGAAAGTTTGACTCCTCACGTCGTGAGTTTTTATGCTCACATCGTGAGTTCAGTCAGATTAGGGTTTTTGACAGTTGTATCTTCGAAAGGTCATAACTTTTGCATACGAACTCCGTTTTTGACGTTCTTTATATCCACACGTATGTATTTAGGAGTACTACAACTTTCTTTTAGACTCCAATAGATAATTCTAAGCCTATTTTAAATTCATCTTGTTATAGTGATTTTATAGTGTTAGAGTTTATCATAACTTCTTCATGCGAAGTCAGATTTAGACGTTCTCTATATTTTTGGAATCGTATGGACGTATACTGTGAGTTGTATCATAAAATATGTATGAAAGTTCATATTTATATTAGAATTTATCATGAACTGCATAGTAAGTTTATCACATTACTAGTTTAATAAAATCACATTACATGATTGGTATAATCACATGTGATTGTTATTGACCTAATTTTGACGGGTGTTACATTCTCCCCCTGTTGAAGTAAATTTCGTCCCGAAATTTATTTTGTGCCAGATTCCACTACAGGGTCCTGGATAGCTTCCTTGCTTCCTATTACGAATGCCCTACCACAACCTAACTTCCTTGAATCCTTAACTTTGGACATTCCTTCTTGATATGTCCAATTTCACCACACTCAAAACATGCTTGTCCTCCATCATAGCCTGTTTCAGTGTTTGTTCCTTGAGTTTCTGTTGTAGGTGTTGTGCTCCTGCAGTAATTGGCAGTGTGTCCCTTCTTTTTGCACTTCATGTAAATACAACAGTCACATGCGCGCTGATGGTTGCATTGACTGCACCATGAACAGTTACCTAGGTGGTGACGGTTACACTGAGTGCACCATGGGAATGTTCTAGCATACTTCCTTGTTTGTACGGGTATTGTTGTTGTGGCTGCATAAGTAGTTGCCACATCTTGTGTCTCCTCAGATGATTGTAAGGGATTCTTCCCATTAAATTTGCGCTTGTTTGTTCCAGATTCGGGAGACTCAGCTATAAATCCCACTTGGATTTCTGTGTTGGTTAGAGTTTTAAGCAATAACTTAGTTATAAATAACTAAGTGAATAGATGAGGATATTTTGATTTCATTTGATCCTCGCGCTCCCATGTGAATTCCGGTCCTCGCTTGGCATTCCAGCTAACCTTCACTATTGGGATGCGGCTTTGCTTCGTCTGCTTGACCTCGCGGTCCATGATCTCTACAGGTTCTTCCACGAAGTTGAGGCTCTCGTTGATCTCGATCTCGTCGAGTGGGATTACAAGAGTCTCGTCAGACAGACACTTTTTCAAGTTCGATACGTGGAATGTAGAATGTACGTTACTAAGCTCGCGGGGTACGTTGAGTTTGTAAGCTACAGGGCCGATTCTGGCAAGGATCTCGAGAGGCCCTATATATCTTGGATTTAGCTTTCCACGCTTTCCGAAGTGTATCAAGCCCTTCCAGGGTGAGACTTTCAAAAGAACGCGGTCTCCCACCTGGAATTCCAAAGGTTTCCTTCGTTTGTCTTCGTAGATTTTCCGTCGATCTCTAGAGGCTTTCAATCGTTCACGAATCTGAACGATCTTCTCTGTCGTTTCCCGAATGATCTCCGGACCTGTGAGAGCGCTATCAGGAACTCGTCCTTTAGCTAACTGTGTGTCACCCACTTCAGCCCAACACAGAGGGGATCTGCACTTCCGGCCATAGAGGGCTTCAAATGGAGCAGCCTTTATGCTCGTGTGATAACTGTTGTTATATGAAAATTCGACAAGGGGTAAGTGAGTATCCCATGCCTTCCCAAAGTCAATCACACAGGCTCTCAGCATATCTTCCAATGTTTGTATCGTTCTTTCACTTTGCCCATTGTTTTGTGGATGGTAGGTTGTACTCATGTCCAGCCGCGTTCCTAGGGAACTTTGTAGCGACTACCAGAACCTCGAAGTGAACCTACTATCTCTATTGGAGATAATGGATATAGGGACACCATGCAGTCGTATAATTTCCCTAATGTAAGTTCTTGTAAGCTTCTCCATCTTGTCAGTCTCTTTGATTGGTAAGAAATGCGCGGATTTGGTCAATCTATCGACGATGACCCCAATGGTATCAAGCTCACCCGTTGTCTTGGGCAACTTGGTTATGAAGTCCATAGTAATCCGCTCCCATTTCCACTCCGGTATCTCCGGTTGTTGAAGTAAGCCTGATGGTTTCTGATATTCGACCTTAACCTTTGCGCAAGTAAGGCATTTACTCACGAAGGTAGCAATCTCTGCTTTCATGTTAGGCCACCAATATAGCTTTTTAAGATCCAGATACATCTTATCTGAACCCGGGTGGACAGAATATCTAGTGTTGTGCGCCTCGGTCATGACTAAGTCTCGGAAGCCACTGTGCTTCGGTGTCCAGATCTGGTCCATGAGGAATAAGGCTCCGCCACCCTTGACTTCCAAATTCTTCTTCATCCCTCGCAGGGATTCACCTGTCACATTTTCTGGTTTCAAGGCCTCGAGTTGGGCCTCTTTGATTTGTGTGGACAAGTGCGAATGGATAGTCATAGTCATTGATTTGATTCTTCAACCAGAATATTCCTTCCGACTTAGGGCATCTGCTACTACATTGGCTTTACCCGGATGATAACGAATTTCGCATTCGTAGTCATTGAGTAGCTCGACCCACCGTCGTTGCCTCATATTGAGTTCCTTCTGGTTGAAGATGTGTTGCAGGCTTTTGTGGTCTGTAAAGATCGTGTTTTTTGTACCATACAGGTAGTGCCTCCAGATCTTCAAAGCAAACACAACTGCTCCTAGCTCAAGATCGTGTGTGGTGTAGTTCACTTCATGTGTCTTGAGGCATAGGCGATGACCTTACCTCGTTGCATCAGAACACATCCGAGCCCTTGATTTGACGCATCACAGTAGACTACGAAGTCTTCTATTCCTTCAGGAAGGGATAGTATCGGTGCGATGCACAAGGCTCGTTTCAACGTTTGTAAAGCCTTCTCTTGTTTCTCTTCCCAGTCAAAGGCCATGCCCTTCTGGGTCAATGTTGTAAGAGGTTTCGCAATTCGGGAGAAGTTCTGTATGAATCGGCGGTAGTAGCCAGCGAGACCTAGAAATTGACGAATTTCTGTAGGCGTCTTCGGTGCTGACCAGTTCTCAATGGCCTTAATTTTGGATGGGTCCACGTGGATTACCTCTTCGCTAACCACGTGTCCTAAGAATTCGACCCTTCGGATCGAAAATTCGCATTTTGAGAACTTAGCATAGAGCTTCTCTGATCGTAGTGTTTCCAAGATCAGTCGTAGGTGCTTACTATGCTCCTCCTTACTTCGAGAGTAGATGAGTATGTCATAAATGAATATGATGACGAACTGATCCAAGTAAGGACGACACACTCTATTCATTAAATCCATGAATATTGCGGGCGCATTTGTCAATCCGAATGGCATCACTACGAACTCGTAGTGTCCGTAACGAGTTCGGAAGGCTGTCTTCGGGACATCCTCTTCTAAAACTCGCAACTGGTGATACCCAGATCTCAAATCGATCTTTGAAAAGTAATTCGCCCGTTGTAGTTGGTCGAACAAATCGTCTATGCGAGGCAGAGGGTAACGATTTTTAACCGTTAGCTTGTTGAGCTCTCTGTAGTCGATGCACATACGGAAAGATCCGTCTTTCTTCTTTATGAACAAGACCGGAGCTCCCCATGGTGAGAAGTTTGGTCTAATAAATCCCTTGCTGAGCAGTTCATTAAGTTGACCGGACAGTTCCTGCATCTCGGCTGGTGTTAGACGATAGGGCGATTTGGCTACTGGGGTAGCTCCTGGAACTAAGTCGATTTGGAACTCGACTTGTCGTTGCGGGGGTAACCCTGGTAGTTCTTCTGGAAAGATGTTGGTAAAGTCGCACACTACGGGGATGTTCTTCAGGTCTTTGGTTTCTTGGCTCGTATCAGCAACGTGTGCAAGGAATGCACGATATTCCTTACGTAGGTACTTTTGATCTTGAATACTTGAGATGATGCTAAGGCTTGTGCCGGGTTTGTCACCGTAGATAATGAGAGTTTCGTTAGACGGGAGATTAAGGCGAACAGCCTTTTCGTAACACATAATGTCGGCACGATGTAGACTCAACCAATCCATGCCGATGATGACGTCAAAGATTTTAATTGAGACCGGCATGAGGTCGATTGGAAATGAATGGTTATCTAGAGTTAGAGTACATCCTATGTATATACTAATAGTGCTCTCAGTCTTCCCATTAGCCATTTCTACAGTGAATGGTTCTTTAAGTGCGCGTGGTTGTTGTTTAAGTAAGCGTGTAAATTTCTGGTTTATGAAACTTCTCTCTGCTCCACTATCAAATAGTATGCATGCATAAGAGTTTTCAAGGAGAAACGTACCAGTCACCACCGTAGGGTCAGCAACTGCTTCCCCGTGGCCTATAGCCAGAACTCTTCCTGCTCCACCAACATTTCCTGCTTTGGGGCAGTCCCTTTTGTAGTGGCCCACTTCGCCACATCCATAGCATGACTGAGTCACACCAGCACCAGGAACCTGGTTAATTGGCCTTGCTGGGGCTTTGCAGAAACGGACAGTGTGCGCCTTCCTGTTGCAGTTGGAACACTGCATTTCCCGACAGGGTCCATTGTGGTGGAAGCTGCATTTGTTGCACTTCGGCAAGTTCCCGGCGTATTGTTTCACCGGAGCAGTAGGAGCAGGTGCTATCGCGGCATGAACCGCCACAATCTGCTGCTTTTTGGCAGCTTTTCGCTTCTTCTTGTCATCCCAAGACTTTCGCTTGTTGTCAGCGGTGTTGGAGGGTTCAGAGATGGATAGGGTTGTTGTTGATGACGGGGTACTGACTCCATGATCGACGAGCCGTTGTGCCAATCGCTTGGCACTGTCAAAGGTAGCAGGGTTTGAAGATAAGACATTTCCCTGGTACGGAGGCACCAGCCCCCATATGTACCTCTCGATTTTCTTTCCCTCCGTGGGAACCATGTTGGGACAGAGGGCCACCAGTTCGCTGAATCTGGCGGTATAAGCGACTATGTTGGAGCCCTTCATGGTTAGGCTCCATAGCTCCTGTTCTAACTTCTGGATTTCGCCCCTCGGGCAGTATTCCTCGATCATGAGGTCTTTCAACATTTCCCAACCCATGTCGTTTGCCCCTATTAGTGTTAGTGCCTTGACATGGCCATTCCACCACGTCAGGGCTTTTTCTTCAAATGTGCAAACAGCTGTGACATCCCCAAAATCACGGCCAGAAAAGACCGATTTGTTTATGCTTTGTTTTATAAATCAGAGTAATATTTTAAAGAAAACGGTTGCGGAATTTGTTCCCAAATAAGATATGATAAAAATTTATCAAAACATTTCTCAAAGAGAATGTACTTTTCATTAAATAATAAAATCTCGGTATGTCATGTTCCGATACAGACCAAAAGCATAAACAGTACCATATAGGCCTTACAACATTTATTTATATCTAATGGCCTATAATCCAAAATCTCTCGTCAAGTCCACCAACTTATACTCTTGTGCCATTACCTGTAATGCAAAGAAAACTGAGTGGGTCAGGCTTGGGAGCCTGGTGAGCATATAGGGTTTTCAACCCACAATAATATAATTTTTTATATTTAATCATCAAACAAACAACCCAATTACCCATCCCCATTATCTTCTTTATTTCTTAAGGTTTTACCCTAAGAATCAACTATCCTTCATTCATTCATTCCTAAGGATTGGCCTAAGGAATAGACACAAAATCCATTGCTACATAAGGCGCATCTGCCAACTTTATCCTTTAAGCCCCTCTGCCAGGATTACGACATTCACTATTAGGCGCATCTGCCAACATCATCCTTTAAGCGCATCTGCCAGGATTATCCTATAAGCGCATCTGCTAGTATTATGACATTCTCTAATTGGTGCGTCTACCAATATTATTCTTAATCATCTTACATACCTCATCATTTACCTCATCATTGATCACATACCAACTATCTCATCTACCCATGTTCTACCCAACATATTAGTAGATATAAAATACATATACAGTTTAACTCATTTAAAAACCTGCACCAAACATTGCATTCAACACCATCTCAGATAAACAAATAATTTATTAACACATAGTATGTAATTCATAGCAAATACTTCATATTTATGTGTTAGAAGAAAGTGACTATACACTCACTTGATAAGACAATGATCGGACAGCACCTCGTCTCTTAAAATAAACTTTTCAGATAAAACCGGGATGTTTTTTTTTTCTTGAAAACCGGGCTTCTCGCGGGCAGAGTTTCGGCTCGGAAACTTTACTTCTCGGGATCTTCGGGACTTCGGAACTTGCTTCGGGGCTCGGGAATGATACCGGGGCTTCGGGGTAAAAGTTGCACGCGAAACGATGCAAAACGGGAGAGAGAGAAGAGAAAAGGAGCAAAATGGCCGGCTGCCCTCGCATCCTTTATATAGGGGCATAAGCCTCGCATTACGCTGGGCGTAATGCTCAGCTACGCGGGGCGTAGCGCTTCGGAAACGTCACTGCATGCGTCATCGGAGCACTCGAGTGCGAGGCGGGTCACGCTTCGGTGTACGCTGGGCGTACAACTCTACGCTGGGCGTAGTTTGGATAGGATCAGCGACTCCTTCGGATAAGCTTTGGTATGCGTGCCACGATCTTCAAAAATTCATAACTTTCGCATACGAGCTTCGTTTTCGACGTTCTTTATATCCACGCGTAGGTGAGACTAAGCTCTACAACTTTCATTTAGACCCCGTTGGCTAATTTTGACTGTATGTTTATTGTAATATTTTTAGTAGGCCGGGACAGGAAAACTCCGTTATAAATTCATAACTTCTTCATCTGACGTCCGTTTTCGTCTGTCTTTTTACCGTTGGACTACTAACGATGAGATCTTCAATTCTCGTTTAGATTGTTTCGGCTAAATATCGCTCGATCTCATATTCAAACTTCGGGCTGTATACTGCTAAGCCGAAATTTCGAAAAATCATAACTTCCTTATACGAAGTCAGATTTAGACGTTCTTTTTATGCACGCTCTCGGTTTAACGTGTTCTACGACTTTCATTTAGATCGCTAAGGCCAAATATTGCTCTAACGTAAATTCACCATTCACGTCGCGCTATGTCGTGCCGGTTCTATCGCGAAACTTCGACAGGTCATAACTTCTCCGTTATAACTCGGATTTCGGCATTCTTTATATTTTCGGAAACCTTGTGACATATACCTCAACTTGGTTAAGATTATTCATTCTAAATAAACTTCCATCAAAAGTCATTTTTGATGCTTATCGTCTCTAAATTGACTAGCCCGGATCTACGGGCGTTACAATTATCTCCCCCTTAGGATGATTACGTCCCGGAATCATCAACGAAATAGGGCTTGTTTAATGATTCCATACGTTATCCTTCCATCCTAAGTAATAACCGTAACTTCTATATTTCCTCGAAAGAGTATCTAACTCTAGGGCTTCTTGACTACAGACGATGCTCAATCTTGCATCTGCTTTTCGTACTATGCTGGACTTTCAATCATAACTTTCAAGTTACCCAATAAGTCCTTATTGTGGACTCCTTCTTCTTATTAGGATAAATACTTTCCTTTATCTATTGTAACAGGCCGATGGGTCGTGTTCTAATGACCTCTCATCGCATGATGCAACGCGTAGACTCAGGTCTTTTAGAGTTAAATTCCAGAATGGAATATACCTTCCTTCATATTCTGATGTGATATAATCACATTTCAGCATGTAGCATTTCTTCCTGCAAACTTCTTTCAACAACGAGCGCGATACTATCGATCCCATTAATTTCAACGTTCTGACTTAAGTCAGATGTTACATCTAATCTTGGTCCTCTAGACCACGTAACATACTCATCGCAGTCGAACTCAAATTTATATGACCACTAGGGTCGGAATAACAGCCATCTCACTAATCATTACCGAAACAAGGGTAATGACATATTCGAATAAAACGAAATCAATCACCAGCTTCTTGGTAACCTTGTGACTTTTCCTGATCCAAGTGCGAGTCCTGTGCTTCCGGTAGTATATGCATCTACTACCTTTCACACCTACTCATACTCGTCCCAAGTATTGTCCCGCAGTCCCCAAGTCCTAAAATCACAAAACAATTTAACACATATGAATGTGTCCACATAATCATATAAGTTTCCTTAGACTCATACTAGGATTTCTTCCATGTGTATCTCCAGTCATCAATCCTGCTTCAACTTGGTTGGTGGTGGAAAGTTCATCCGATGGGACAACTTCATGAATAACACCAATATTCCATCATCCTGCCAATCGAAGGTGTACTTCAGACGTACCGTACTCTTCTAAACGTACTGCTTGACATATACTAACGACAAGACACCACTCTTACGATATCTTCCGATAGGTGTCATTCACTATCATAAGCCTTTTTCATTTCCTCCATTTACTCAACTCTCTATGAGTTTTCATCATGACGTTATTTTCACATAAGCATGCATTCCTTGCATCAAGACGAAAATATAGATAGAGAAGATTTAGACGCGTAATCCTCCTTATTACTCCGAAAAGTTATATGCCAGTTCTAATATCGTAATTAAACGTTTAGAAACCTGAGCACATAAAATTTCCAGATCCGGTCGGCAACAGACCATAGATCCGAACAAATAATATCACATATGGCAATCATATAACATTTAGCACATAAAAGCATTTTAGGCATCTTTCCTAAAATATACTAGTGCTCGTGTCTAAAATATGGTAGACACTCATCTCACGATCATCACTTAACATTCTAAGTTTAAGTCTAGAAATTTCCTACAAATTCCTAGTTCGCTTAAACTAATGCTTTGATACCAACTGTGACATCCCCAAAATCACGGCCAGAAAAGACCGATTTGTTTATGCTTTGTTTTATAAATTAGAGTAATCTTTTAAAGAAAACGGTTGCGGAATTTGTTCCCAAATAAGATATGATAAAAATTTATCCAAACATTTCTCAAAGAGAATGTACTTTTCATTAAATAATAAAATCTCGGGATGTCATGTTCCGATACAGACCAAAAGCATAAACAGTACCATATAGGCCTTACAACATTTATTTATATCTAATGGCCTATAATCCAAAATCTCTCGTCAAGTCCACCAACTTATACTCTTGTGCCATTACCTATAATGCAAAGAAAACTGAGTGGGTCAGGCTTGGGAGCCTGGTGAGCATATAGGGTTTTCAACCCACAATAATATAATTTTTTATATTTAATCATCAAACAAACAACCCAATTACCCATCCCCATTATCTTCTTTATTTCTTAAGGTTTTACCCTAAGAATCAACTATCCTTCATTCATTCATTCCTAAGGATTGACCTAAGGAATTGACACAAAATCCATTGCTACATAAGGCGCATCTGCCAACTTTATCCTTTAAGCCCCTCTGCCAGGATTACGACATTCACTATTAGGCGCATCTGCCAACATCATCCTTTAAGCGCATCTGCCAGGATTATCCTATAAGCGCATCTGCTAGTATTATGACATTCTCTAATTGGTGCGTCTACCAATATTATTCTTAATCATCTTACATACCTCATCATTTACCACATCATTGATCACATACCAACTATCTCATCTACCCATGTTTTACCCAACATATTAGTAGATATAAAATACATATACAGTTTAACTCATTTAAAAACCTGCACCAAACATTGCATTCAACACCATCTCAGATAAACAAATAATTTATTAACACATAGTACGTAATTCATAGCAAATACTTCATATTTATGTGTTAGAAGAAAGTGACTATACACTCACTTGATAAGACAATGATCGGACAGCACCTCGTCTCTTAAAATAAACTTTTCAGATAAAACCGGGATGTTTTTTTTTTCTTGAAAACCGGGCTTCTCGCGGGCAGAGTTTCGGCTCGGAAACTTTACTTCTCGGGATCTTCGGGACTTCGGAACTTGCTTCGGGGCTCGGGAATGATACCGGGGCTTCGGGGTAAAAGTTGCACGCGAAACGATGCAAAACGGGAGAGAGAGAAGAGAAAAGGAGCAAAATGGCCGGTTGCCCTCGCATCCTTTATATAGGGGCATAAGCCTCGCATTACGCTGGGCGTAATGCTCAGCTACGCGGGGCGTAGCGCTTCGGAAACGTCACTGCAAGCGTCATCGGAGCACTCGAGTGCGAGGCGGGTCACGCTTCGGTGTACGCTGGGCGTACAGCTCTACGCTGGGCGTAGTTTGGATAGGATCAGCGACTCCTTCGGATAAGCTTTGGTATGCGTGCCACGATCTTCAAAAATTCATAACTTTCGCATACGAGCTTCGTTTTCGACGTTCTTTATATCCACGCGTAGGTGAGACTAAGCTCTACAACTTTCGTTTAGACTCCGTTGGCTAATTTTGACTGTATGTTTATTGTAATATTTTTAGTAGGCCGGGACAGGAAAACTCCGTTATAAATTCATAACTTCTTCATCTGACGTCCGTTTTCGTCTTTCTTTTTACCGTTGGACTACTAACGATGGGATCTTCAATTCTCGTTTAGATTGTTTCGGCTAAATATCGCTCGATCTCATATTCAAACTTCGGGCTGTACACTGCTAAGCCGAAATTTCAAAAAATCATAACTTCCTTATACGAAGTCAGATTTAGACGTTCTTTTTATGCACGCTCTCGGTTTAACGTGTTCTACGACTTTCGTTTAGATCGCTAAGGACAAATATTGCTCTAACGTAAATTCACCATTCACGTCGCGCTGTGTCGTGCCGGTTCTGTCGCGAAACTTCGACAGGTCATAACTTCTCCGTTATAACTCGGATTTCGGCATTCTTTATATTTTCGGAAACCTTGTGACATATACCTCAACTTGGTTAAGATTATTCATTCTAAATAAACTTCCATCAAAAGTCATTTTTGATGCTTATCGTCTCTAAATTGACTAGCCCGGATCTACAGGCGTTACAATTATCTCCCCCTTAGGATGATTACGTCCCGGAATCATCAACGAAATAGGGCTTGTTTAATGATTCCATACGTTATCCTTCCATCCTAAGTAATAACCCATAACTTCTATATTTGCTCGAAAGAGTATCTAACTCTAGGGCTTCCTGACTACAGACGATGCTCAATCTTGCATCTGCTTTTCGTACTATGCTGGACTTTCAATCATAACTTTCAAGTTACCCAATAAGTCCTTATTGTGGACTCCTTCTTCTTCTTAGGATAAATACTTTCCTTTATCTATTGTAACAGACCGATGGGTCGTGTTCTAATGACCTCTCATCGCATGATGCAACGCGTAGACTCAGGTCTTTTAGAGTTAAATTCCAGAATGGAATATACCTTCCTTCATATTCTGATGTGATATAATCACATTTCAGCATGTAGCATTTCTTCCTGCAAACTTCTTTCAACAACGAGCGCGATACTATCGATCCCATTAATTTCAACGTTCTGACTTAAGTCAGATGTTACATCTAATCTTGGTCCTCTAGACCACGTAACATACTCATCGCAGTCGAACTCAAATTTATATGACCACTAGGGTCGGAATAACAGCCATCTCACTAATCATTACCGAAACAAGGGTAATGACATACTCGAATAAAACGAAATCAATCACCAGCTTCTTGGTAACCTTGTGACTTTCCCTGATCCAAGTGCGAGTCCTGTGCTTCCGGTAGTATATGCATCTACTACCTTTCACACCTACTCATACTCGTCCCAAGTATTGTCCCGCAGTCCCCAAGTCCTAAAATCACAAAACAATTTAACACATATGAATGTGTCCACATAATCATATAAGTTTCCTTAGACTCTACTAGGATTTCTTCCATGTGTATCTCCAGTCATCAATCCTGCTTCAACTTGGTTGGTGGTGGAAAGTTCATCCGATGGGACAACTTCATGAATAACACCAATATTCCATCATCCTGCCAATCGAAGGTGTACTTCAGACGTACCGTACTCTTCTAAACGTACTGCTTGACATATACTAACGACAAGACACCACTCTTACGATATCTTCCGATAGGTGTCATTCACTATCATAAGCCTTTTTCATTTCCTCCATTTACTCAACTCTCTATGAGTTTTCATCATGACGTTATTTTCACATAAGCATGCATTCCTTGCATCAAGACGAAAATATAGATAGAGAAGATTTAGACGCGTAATCCTCCTTATTACTCCGAAAAGTTATATGCCAGTTCTAATATCGTAATTAAACGTTTAGAAACCTGAGCACATAAAATTTCCAGATCCGGTCGGCAACAGACCATAGATCCGAACAAATAATATCACATATGGCAATCATATAACATTTAGCACATAAAAGCATTTTAGGCATCTTTCCTAAAATATACTAGTGCTCGTGTCTAAAATATGGTAGACACTCATCTCACGATCATCACTTAACATTCTAAGTTTAAGTCTAGAAATTTCCTACAAATTCCTAGTTCGCTTAAACTAATGCTCTGATACCAACTGTGACATCCCCAAAATCACGGCTAGAAAAGACCGATTTGTTTATGCTTTGTTTTATAAATCAGAGTAATCTTTTAAAGAAAACGGTTGCGGAATTTGTTCCCAAATAAGATATGATAAAAATTTATCCAAACATTTCTCAAAGAGAATGTACTTTTCATTAAATAATAAAATCTCGGGATGTCATGTTCCGATACAGACCAAAAGCATAAACAGTACCATATAGGCCTTACAACATTTATTTATATCTAATGGCCTATAATCCAAAATCTCTCGTCAAGTCCACCAACTTATACTCTTGTGCCATTACCTGTAATGCAAAGAAAACTGAGTGGGTCAGGCTTGGGAGCCTGGTGAGCATATAGGGTTTTCAACCCACAATAATATAATTTTTTATATTTAATCATCAAACAAACAACCCAATTACCCATCCCCATTATCTTCTTTATTTCTTAAGGTTTTACCCTAAGAATCAACTATCCTTCATTCATTCATTCCTAAGGATTGACCTAAGGAATTGACACAAAATCCATTGCTACATAAGGCGCATCTGCCAACTTTATCCTTTAAGCCCCTCTGCCAGGATTACGACATTCACTATTAGGCGCATCTGCCAACATCATCCTTTAAGCGCATCTGCCAGGATTATCCTATAAGCGCATCTGCTAGTATTATGACATTCTCTAATTGGTGCGTCTACCAATATTATTCTTAATCATCTTACATACCTCATCATTTACCTCATCATTGATCACATACCAACTATCTCATCTACCCATGTTCTACCCAACATATTAGTAGATATAAAATACATATACAGTTTAACTCATTTAAAAACCTGCACCAAACATTGCATTCAACACCATCTCAGATAAACAAATAATTTATTAACACATAGTACGTAATTCATAGAAAATACTTCATATTTATGTGTTAGAAGAAAGTGACTATACACTCACTTGATAAGACAATGATCGGACAGCACCTCGTCTCTTAAAATAAACTTTTCAGATAAAACCGGGATGTTTTTTTTTTCTTGAAAACCGGGCTTCTCGCGGGCACAGTTTCGGCTCGGAAACTTTACTTCTCGGGATCTTCGGGACTTCGGAACTTGCTTCGGGGCTCGGGAATGATACCGGGGCTTCGGGGTAAAAGTTGCACGCGAAACGATGCAAAACGGGAGAGAGAGAAGAGAAAAGGAGCAAAATGGCCGGCTGCCCTCGCATCCTTTATATAGGGGCATAAGCCTCGCATTACGCTGGGCGTAATGCTCAGCTACGCGGGGCGTAGCGCTTCGGAAACGTCACTGCATGCGTCATCGGAGCACTCGAGTGCGAGGCGGGTCACGCTTCGGTGTACGCTGGGCGTACAGCTCTACGCTGGGCGTAGTTTGGATAGGATCAGCGACTCCTTCGGATAAGCTTTGGTATGCGTGCCACGATCTTCAAAAATTCATAACTTTCGCATACGAGCTTCGTTTTCGACGTTCTTTATATCCACGCGTAGGTGAGACTAAGCTCTACAACTTTCGTTTAGACTCCGTTGGCTAATTTTGACTGTATGTTTATTGTAATATTTTTAGTAGGCCGGGACAGGAAAACTCCGTTATAAATTCATAACTTCTTCATCTGACGTCCGTTTTCGTCTGTCTTTTTACCGTTGGACTACTAACGATGAGATCTTCAATTCTCATTTAGATTGTTTCGGCTAAATATCGCTCGATCTCATATTCAAACTTCGGGCTGTACACTGCTAAGCCGAAATTTCGAAAAATCATAACTTCCTTATACGAAGTCAGATTTAGACGTTCTTTTTATGCACGCTCTCGGTTTAACGTGTTCTACGACTTTCGTTTAGATCGCTAAGGCCAAATATTGCTCTAACGTAAATTCACCATTCACGTCGCGCTGTGTCGTGCCGGTTCTGTCGCGAAACTTCGACAGGTCATAACTTCTCCGTTATAACTCGGATTTCGGCATTCTTTATATTTTCGGAAACCTTGTGACATATACCTCAACTTGGTTAAGATTATTCATTCTAAATAAACTTCCATCAAAAGTCATTTTTGATGCTTATCGTCTCTAAATTGACTAGCCCGGATCTACGGGCGTTACAATTATCTCCCCCTTAGGATGATTACGTCCCGGAATCATCAACGAAATAGGGCTTGTTTAATGATTCCATATGTTATCCTTCCATCCTAAGTAATAACCGTAACTTCTATATTTCCTCGAAAGAGTATCTAACTCTAGGGCTTCCTGACTACAGACGATGCTCAATCTTGCATCTGCTTTTCGTACTATGCTGGACTTTCAATCATAACTTTCAAGTTACCCAATAAGTCCTTATTGTGGACTCCTTCTTCTTCTTAGGATAAATACTTTCCTTTATCTATTGTAACAGACCGATGGGTCGTGTTCTAATGACCTCTCATCGCATGATGCAACGCGTAGACTCAGGTCTTTTAGAGTTAAATTCCAGAATGGAATATACCTTCCTTCATATTCTGATGTGATATAATCACATTTCAGCATGTAGCATTTCTTCCTGCAAACTTCTTTCAACAACGAGCGCGATACTATCGATCCCATTAATTTCAACGTTCTGACTTAAGTTAGATGTTACATCTAATCTTGGTCCTCTAGACCACGTAACATACTCATCGCAGTCGAACTCAAATTTATATGACCACTAGGGTCGGAATAACAGCCATCTCACTAATCATTACCGAAACAAGGGTAATGACATACTCGAATAAAACGAAATCAATCACCAGCTTCTTGGTAACCTTGTGACTTTCCCTGATCCAAGTGCGAGTCCTGTGCTTCCGGTAGTATATGCATCTACTACCTTTCACACCTACTCATACTCGTCCCAAGTATTGTCCCGCAGTCCCCAAGTCCTAAAATCACAAAACAATTTAACATATATGAATGTGTCCACATAATCATATAAGTTTCCTTAGACTCTACTAGGATTTCTTCCATGTGTATCTCCAGTCATCAATCCTGCTTCAACTTGGTTGGTGGTGGAAAGTTCATCCGATGGGACAACTTCATGAATAACACCAATATTCCATCATCCTGCCAATCGAAGGTGTACTTCAGACGTACCGTACTCTTCTAAACGTACTGCTTGACATATACTAACGACAAGACACCACTCTTACGATATCTTCCGATAGGTGTCATTCACTATCATAAGCCTTTTTCATTTCCTCCATTTACTCAACTCTCTATGAGTTTTCATCATGACGTTATTTTCACATAAGCATGCATTCCTTGCATCAAGACGAAAATATAGATAGAGAAGATTTAGACGCGTAATCCTCCTTATTACTCCGAAAAGTTATATGCCAGTTCTAATATCGTAATTAAACGTTTAGAAACCTGAGCACATAAAATTTCCAGATCCGGTCGGCAACAGACCATAGATCCGAACAAATAATATCACATATGGCAATCATATAACATTTAGCACATAAAAGCATTTTAGGCATCTTTCCTAAAATATACTAGTGCTCGTGTCTAAAATATGGTAGACACTCATCTCACGATCATCACTTAACATTCTAAGTTTAAGTCTAGAAATTTCCTACAAATTCCTAGTTCGCTTAAACTAATGCTCTGATACCAACTGTGACATCCCCAAAATCACGGCCAGAAAAGACCGATTTGTTTATGCTTTGTTTTATAAATCAGAGTAATCTTTTAAAGAAAACGGTTGCGGAATTTGTTCCCAAATAAGATATGATAAAAATTTATCCAAACATTTCTCAAAGAGAATGTACTTTTCATTAAATAATAAAATCTCGGGATGTCATGTTCCGATACAGACCAAAAGCATAAACAGTACCATATAGGCCTTACAACATTTATTTATATCTAATGGCCTATAATCCAAAATCTCTCGTCAAGTCCACCAACTTATACTCTTGTGCCATTACCTGTAATGCAAAGAAAACTGAGTGGGTCAGGCTTGGGAGCCTGGTGAGCATATAGGGTTTTCAACCCACAATAATATAATTTTTTATATTTAATCATCAAACAAACAACCCAATTACCCATCCCCATTATCTTCTTTATTTCTTAAGGTTTTACCCTAAGAATCAACTATCCTTCATTCATTCATTCCTAAGGATTGACCTAAGGAATTGACACAAAATCCATTGCTACATAAGGCGCATCTGCCAACTTTATCCTTTAAGCCCCTCTGCCAGGATTACGACATTCACTATTAGGCGCATCTGCCAACATCATCCTTTAAGCGCATCTGCCAGGATTATCCTATAAGCGCATCTGCTAGTATTATGACATTCTCTAATTGGTGCGTCTACCAATATTATTCTTAATCATCTTACATACCTCATCATTTACCTCATCATTGATCACATACCAACTATCTCATCTACCCATGTTCTACCCAACATATTAGTAGATATAAAATACATATACAGTGTAACTCATTTAAAAACCTGCACCAAACATTGCATTCAACACCATCTCAGATAAACAAATAATTTATTAACACATAGTACGTAATTCATAGCAAATACTTCATATTTATGTGTTAGAAGAAAGTGACTATACACTCACTTGATAAGACAATGATCGGACAGCACCACGTCTCTTAAAATAAACTTTTCAGATAAAACCGGGATGTTTTTTTTTCTTGAAAACCGGGCTTCTCGCGGGCAGAGTTTCGGCTCGGAAACTTTACTTCTCGGGATCTTCGGGACTTCGGAACTTGCTTCGGGGCTCGGGAATGATACCGGGGGTTCGGGGTAAAAGTTGCACGCAAAACGATGCAAAACGGGAGAGAGATAAGAGAAAAGGAGCAAAATGGCCGGCTGCCCTCGCATCCTTTATATAGGGGCATAAGCCTCGCATTACGCTGGGCGTAATGCTCAGCTACGCGGGGCGTAGCGCTTCGGAAACATCACTGCATGCGTCATCGGAGCACTCGAGTGCGAGGCGGGTCACGCTTCGGTGTACGCTGGGCGTACAGCTCTACGCTGGGCGTAGTTTGGATAGGATCAGCGACTCCTTCGGATAAGCTTTGGTATGCGTGCCACGATCTTCAAAAATTCATAACTTTCGCATACGAGCTTCGTTTTCGACGTTCTTTATATCCACGCGTAGGTGAGACTAAGCTCTACAACTTTCGTTTAGACTCCGTTGGCTAGTTTTGACTGTATGTTTATTGTAATATTTTTAGTAGACCGGGACAGGAAAACTCCGTTATAAATTCATAACTTCTTCATCTGACGTCCGTTTTCGTCTGTCTTTTTACCGTTGGACTACTAACGATGAGATCTTCAATTCTCGTTTAGATTGTTTCGGCTAAATATCGCTCGATCTCATATTCAAACTTCGGGCTGTACACTGCTAAGCCGAAATTTCGAAAAATCATAACTTCCTTATACGAAGTCAGATTTAGACGTTCTTTTTATGCACGCTCTCGGTTTAACGTGTTCTACGACTTTCGTTTAGATCGCTAAGGCCAAATATTGCTCTAACGTAAATTCACCATTCACGTCGCGCTGTGTCGTGCCGGTTCTGTCGCGAAACTTCGACAGGTCATAACTTCTCCGTTATAACTCGGATTTCGGCATTCTTTATATTTTCGGAAACCTTGTGACATATACCTCAACTTGGTTAAGATTATTCATTCTAAATAAACTTCCATCAAAAGTCATTTTTGATGCTTATCGTCTCTAAATTGACTAGCCCGGATCTACGGGCGTTACAATTATCTCCCCCTTAGGATGATTACGTCCCGGAATCATCAACGAAATAGGGCTTGTTTAATGATTCCATACGTTATCCTTCCATCCTAAGTAATAACCGTAACTTCTATATTTCCTCGAAAGAGTATCTAACTCTAGGGCTTCCTGACTACAGACGATGCTCAATCTTGCATCTGCTTTTCGTACTATGCTGGACTTTCAATCATAACTTTCAAGTTACCCAATAAGTCCTTATTGTGGACTCCTTCTTCTTCTTAGGATAAATACTTTCCTTTATCTATTGTAACAGACCGATGGGTCGTGTTCTAATGACCTCTCATCGCATGATGCAACGCGTAGACTCAGGTCTTTTAGAGTTAAATTCCAGAATGGAATATACCTTCCTTCATATTCTGATGTGATATAATCACATTTCAGCATGTAGCATTTCTTCCTGCAAACTTCTTTCAACAACGAGCGCGATACTATCGATCCCATTAATTTCAACGTTCTGACTTAAGTCAGATGTTACATCTAATCTTGGTCCTCTAGACCACGTAACATACTCATCGCAGTCGAACTCAAATTTATATGACCACTAGGGTCGGAATAACAGCCATCTCACTAATCATTACCGAAACAAGGGTAATGACATACTCGAATAAAACGAAATCAATCACCAGCTTCTTGGTAACCTTGTGACTTTCCCTGATCCAAGTGCGAGTCCTGTGCTTCCGGTAGTATATGCATCTACTACCTTTCACACCTACTCATACTCGTCCCAAGTATTGTCCCGTAGTCCCCAAGTCCTAAAATCACAAAACAATTTAACACATATGAATGTGTCCACATAATCATATAAGTTTCCTTAGACTCTACTAGGATTTCTTCCATGTGTATCTCCATTCATCAATCCTGCTTCAACTTGGTTGGTGGTGGAAAGTTCATCCGATGGGACAACTTCATGAATAACACCAATATTCCATCATCCTGCCAATCGAAGGTGTACTTCAGACGTACCGTACTCTTCTAAACGTACTGCTTGACATATACTAACGACAAGACACCACTCTTACGATATCTTCCGATAGGTGTCATTCACTATCATAAGCCTTTTTCATTTCCTCCATTTACTCAACTCTCTATGAGTTTTCATCATGACGTTATTTTCACATAAGCATGCATTCCTTGCATCAAGACGAAAATATAGATAGAGAAGATTTAGACGCGTAATCCTCCTTATTACTCCGAAAAGTTATATGCCAGTTCTAATATCGTAATTAAACGTTTAGAAACCTGAGCACATAAAATTTCCAGATCCGGTCGGCAACAGACCATAGATCCGAACAGATAATATCACATATGGCAATCATATAACATTTAGCACATAAAAGCATTTTAGGCATCTTTCCTAAAATATACTAGTGCTCGTGTCTAAAATATGGTAGACACTCATCTCACGATCATCACTTAACATTCTAAGTTTAAGTCTAGAAATTTCCTACAAATTCCTAGTTCGCTTAAACTAATGCTCTGATACCAACTGTGACATCCCCAAAATCACGGCCAGAAAAGACCGATTTGTTTATGCTTTGTTTTATAAATCAGAGTAATCTTTTAAAGAAAACGGTTGCGGAATTTGTTCCCAAATAAGATATGATAAAAATTTATCAAAACATTTCTCAAAGAGAATGTACTTTTCATTAAATATTAAAATCTCGGGATGTCATGTTCCGATACAGACCAAAAGCATAAACAGTACCATATAGGCCTTACAACATTTATTTATATCTAATGGCCTATAATCCAAAATCTCTCGTCAAGTCCACCAACTTATACTCTTGTGCCATTACCTGTAATGCAAAGAAAACTGAGTGGGTCAGGCTTGGGAGCCTGGTGAGCATATAGGGTTTTCAACCCACAATAATATAATTTTTTATATTTAATCATCAAACAAACAACCCAATTACCCATCCCCATTATCTTCTTTATTTCTTAAGGTTTTACCCTAAGAATCAACTATCCTTCATTCATTTATTCCTAAGGATTGACCTAAGGAATTGACACAAAATCCATTGCTACATAAGGCGCATCTGCCAACTTTATCCTTTAAGCCCCTCTGCCAGGATTACGACATTCACTATTAGGCGCATCTGCCAACATCATCCTTTAAGCGCATCTGCCAGGATTATCCTATAAGCGCATCTGCTAGTATTATGACATTCTCTAATTGGTGCGTCTACCAATATTATTCTTAATCATCTTACATACCTCATCATTTACCTCATCATTGATCACATACCAACTATCTCATCTACCCATGTTCTACCCAACATATTAGTAGATATAAAATACATATACAGTTTAACTCATTTAAAAACCTGCACCAAACATTGCATTCAACACCATCTCAGATAAACAAATAATTTATTAACACATAGTACGTAATTCATAGCAAATACTTCATATTTATGTGTTAGAACAAAGTGACTATACACTCACTTAATAAGACAATGATCGGACAGCACCTCGTCTCTTAAAATAAACTTTTCAGATAAAACCGGGATGTTTTTTTTTTCTTGAAAACCGGGCTTCTCGCGGGCAGAGTTTCGGCTCGGAAACTTTACTTCTCGGGATCTTCGGGACTTCGGAACTTGCTTCGGGGCTCGGGAATGATACCGGGGTTTCAGGGTAAAAGTTGCACGCGAAACGATGCAAAACGGGAGAGAGATAAGAGAAAAGGAGCAAAATGGCCGGCTGCCCTCGCATCCTTTATATAGGGGCATAAGCCTCGCATTACGCTGGGCGTAATGCTCAGCTACGCGGGGCGTAGCGCTTCGGAAACGTCACTGCATGCGTCATCGGAGCACTCGAGTGCGAGGCGGGTCACGCTTCGGTGTACGCTGGGCGTAGTTTGGATAGGATCAGCGACTCCTTCGGATAAGCTTTGGTATGCGTGCCACGATCTTCAAAAATTCATAACTTTCGCATACGAGCTTCGTTTTCGACGTTCTTTATATCCACGCGTAGGTGAGACTAAGCTCTACAACTTTCGTTTAGACTCCGTTGGCTAGTTTTGACTGTATGTTTATTGTAATATTTTTAGTAGACCGGGACAGGAAAACTCCGTTATAAATTCATAACTTCTTCATCTGACGTCCGTTTTCGTCTGTCTTTTTACCGTTGGACTACTAACGATGAGATCTTCAATTCTCGTTTAGATTGTTTCGGCTAAATATCGCTCGATCTCATATTCAAACTTCGGGCTGTACACTGCTAAGCCGAAATTTCGAAAAATCATAACTTCCTTATACGAAGTCAGATTTAGACGTTCTTTTTATGCACGCTCTCGGTTTAACGTGTTCTATGACTTTCGTTTAGATCGCTAAGGCCAAATATTGCTCTAACGTAAATTCACCATTCACGTCGCGCTGTGTCGTGCCGGTTCTGTCGCGAAACTTCGACAGGTCATAACTTCTCCGTTATAACTCGGATTTCGGCATTCTTTATATTTTCGGAAACCTTGTGACATATACCTCAACTTGGTTAAGATTATTCATTCTAAATAAACTTCCATCAAAAGTCATTTTTGATGCTTATCGTCTCTAAATTGACTAGCCCGGATCTACGGGCGTTACAATTATCTCCCCCTTAGGCTGATTACGTCCCAGAATCATCAACGAAATAGGGCTTGTTTAATGATTCCATACGTTATCCTTCCATCCTAAGTAATAACCGTAACTTCTATATTTCCTCGAAAGAGTATCTAACTCTAGGGCTTCCTGACTACAGACGATGCTCAATCTTGCATCTGCTTTTCGTACTATGCTGGACTTTCAATCATAACTTTCAAGTTACCCAATAAGTCCTTATTGTGGACTCCTTCTTCTTCTTAGGATAAATACTTTCCTTTATCTATTGTAACAGACCGATGGGTCGTGTTCTAATGACCTCTCATCGCATGATGCAACGCGTAGACTCAGGTCTTTTAGAGTTAAATTCCAGAATGGAATATACCTTCCTTCATATTCTGATGTGATATAATCACATTTCAGCATGTAGCATTTCTTCCTGCAAACTTCTTTCAACAACGAGCGCGATACTATCGATCCCATTAATTTCAACGTTCTGACTTAAGTCAGATGTTACATCTAATCTTGGTCCTCTAGACCACGTAACATACTCATCGCAGTCGAACTCAAATTTATATGACCACTAGGGTCGGAATAACAGCCATCTCACTAATCATTACCGAAACAAGGGTAATGACATACTCGAATAAAACGAAATCAATCACCAGCTTCTTGGTAACCTTGTGACTTTCCCTGATCCAAGTGCGAGTCCTGTGCTTCCGGTAGTATATGCATCTACTACCTTTCACACCTACTCATACTCGTCCCAAGTATTGTCCCGCAGTCCCCAAGTCCTAAAATCACAAAACAATTTAACACATATGAATGTGTCCACATAATCATATAAGTTTCCTTAGACTCTACTAGGATTTCTTCCATGTGTATCTCCAGTCATCAATCCTGCTTCAACTTGGTTGGTGGTGGAAAGTTCATCCGATGGGACAACTTCATGAATAACACCAATATTCCATCACCCTGCCAATCGAAGGTGTACTTCAGACGTACCGTACTCTTCTAAACGTACTGCTTGACATATACTAACGACAAGACACCACTCTTACGATATCTTCCGATAGGTGTCATTCACTATCATAAGCCTTTTTCATTTCCTCCATTTACTCAACTCTCTATGAGTTTTCATCATGACGTTATTTTCACATAAGCATGCATTCCTTGCATCAAGACGAAAATATAGATAGAGAAGATTTAGACGCGTAATCCTCCTTATTACTCCGAAAAGTTATATGCCAGTTCTAATATCGTAATTAAACGTTTAGAAACCTGAGCACATAAAATTTCCAGATCCGGTCGGCAACAGACCATAGATCCGAACAAATAATATCACATATGGCAATCATATAACATTTAGCACATAAAAGCATTTTAGGCATCTTTCCTAAAATATACTAGTGCTCGTGTCTAAAATATGGTAGACACTCATCTCACGATCATCACTTAACATTCTAAGTTTAAGTCTAGAAATTTCCTACAAATTCCTAGTTCGCTTAAACTAATGCTCTGATACCAACTGTGACATCCCCAAAATCACGGCCAGAAAAGACCGATTTGTTTATGCTTTGTTTTATAAATCAGAGTAATCTTTTAAAGAAAACGGTTGCGGAATTTGTTCCCAAATAAGATATGATAAAAATTTATCAAAACATTTCTCAAAGAGAATGTACTTTTCATTAAATAATAAAATCTCGGGATGTCATGTTCCGATACAGACCAAAAGCATAAACAGTACCATATAGGCCTTACAACATTTATTTATATCTAATGGCCTATAATCCAAAATCTCTCGTCAAGTCCACCAACTTATACTCTTGTGCCATTACCTGTAATGCAAAGAAAACTGAGTGGGTCAGGCTTGGGAGCCTGGTGAGCATATAGGGTTTTCAACCCACAATAATATAATTTTTTATATTTAATCATCAAACAAACAACCCAATTACCCATCCCCATTATCTTCTTTATTTCTTAAGGTTTTACCCTAAGAATCAACTATCCTTCATTCATTCATTCCTAAGGATTGACCTAAGGAATTGACACAAAATCCATTGCTACATAAGGCGCATCTGCCAACTTTATCCTTTAAGCCCCTCTGCCAGGATTACGACATTCACTATTAGGCGCATCTGCCAACATCATCCTTTAAGCGCATCTGCCAGGATTATCCTATAAGCGCATCTGCTAGTATTATGACATTCTCTAATTGGTGCGTCTACCAATATTATTCTTAATCATCTTACATACCTCATCATTTACCTCATCATTGATCACATACCAACTATCTCATCTACCCATGTTCTACCCAACATATTAGTAGATATAAAATACATATACAGTTTAACTCATTTAAAAACCTGCACCAAACATTGCATTCAACACCATCTCAGATAAACAAATAATTTATTAACACATAGTACGTAATTCATAGCAAATACTTCATATTTATGTGTTAGAAGAAAGTGACTATACACTCACTTGATAAGACAATGATCGGACAGCACCTCGTCTCTTAAAATAAACTTTTCAGATAAAACCGGGATGTTTTTTTTTCTTGAAAACCGGGCTTCTCGCGGGCAGAGTTTCGGCTCGGAAACTTTACTTCTCGGGATCTTCGGGACTTCGGAACTTGCTTCGGGGCTCGGGAATGATACCGGGGTTTCGGGGTAAAAGTTGCACGCGAAACGATGCAAAACGGGAGAGAGATAAGAGAAAAGGAGCAAAATGGCCGGCTGCCCTCGCATCCTTTATATAGGGGCATAAGCCTCGCATTACGCTGGGCGTAATGCTCAGCTACGCGGGGCGTAGCGCTTCGGAAACGTCACTGCATGCGTTATCGGAGCACTCGAGTGCGAGGCGGGTCACGCTTCGGTGTACGCTGGGCGTACAGCTCTACGCTGGGCGTAGTTTGGATAGGATCAGCGACTCCTTCGGATAAGCTTTGGCATGCGTGCCACGATCTTCAAAAATTCATAACTTTCGCATACGAGCTTCGTTTTCGACGTTCTTTATATCCACGCGTAGGTGAGACTAAGCTCTACAACTTTCGTTTAGACTCCGTTGGCTAGTTTTGAATGTATGTTTATTGTAATATTTTTAGTAGACCGGGACAGGAAAACTCCGTTATAAATTCATAACTTCTTCATCTGACGTCCGTTTTCGTCTGTCTTTTTACCGTTGGACTACTAACGATGAGATCTTCAATTCTCGTTTAGATTGTTTCGGCTAAATATCGCTCGATCTCATATTCAAACTTCAGGCTGTACACTGCTAAGCCGAAATTTCGAAAAATCATAACTTCCTTATACGAAGTCAGATTTAGACGTTCTTTTTATGCACGCTCTCGGTTTAACGTGTTCTATGACTTTCGTTTAGATCGCTAAGGCCAAATATTGCTCTAACGTAAATTCACCATTCATGTCGCGCTGTGTCGTGCCGGTTCTGTCGCGAAACTTCGACAGGTCATAACTTCTCCGTTATAACTCGGATTTCGGCATTCTTTATATTTTCGGAAACCTTGTGACATATACCTCAACTTGGTTAAGATTATTCATTCTAAATAAACTTCCATCAAAAGTCATTTTTGATGCTTATCGTCTCTAAATTGACTAGCCCGGATCTACGGGCGTTACAATTATCTCCCCCTTAGGATGATTACGTCCCGGAATCATCAACGAAATAGGGCTTGTTTAATGATTCCATACGTTATCCTTCCATCCTAAGTAATAACCGTAACTTCTATATTTCCTCGAAAGAGTATCTAACTCTAGGGCTTCCTGACTACAGACGATGCTCAATCTTGCATCTGCTTTTCGTACTATGCTGGACTTTCAATCATAACTTTCAAGTTACCCAATAAGTCCTTATTGTGGACTCCTTCTTCTTCTTAGGATAAATACTTTCCTTTATCTATTGTAACAGACCGATGGTCGTGTTCTAATGACCTCTCATCGCATGATGCAACGCGTAGACTCAGGTCTTTTAGAGTTAAATTCCAGAATGGAATATACCTTCCTTCATATTCTGATGTGATATAATCACATTTCAGCATGTAGCATTTCTTCCTGCAAACTTCTTTCAACAACGAGCGCGATACTATCGATCCCATTAATTTCAACGTTCTGACTTAAGTCAGATGTTACATCTAATCTTGGTCCTCTAGACCACGTAACATACTCATCGCAGTCGAACTCAAATTTATATGACCACTAGGGTCGGAATAACAGCCATCTCACTAATCATTACCGAAACAAGGGTAATGACATACTCGAATAAAACGAAATCAATCACCAGCTTCTTGGTAACCTTGTGACTTTCCCTGATCCAAGTGCGAGTCCTGTGCTTCCGGTAGTATATGCATCTACTACCTTTCACACCTACTCATACTCGTCCCAAGTATTGTCCCGCAGTCCCCAAGTCCTAAAATCACAAAACAATTTAACACATATGAATGTGTCCACATAATCATATAAGTTTCCTTAGACTCTACTAGGATTTCTTCCATGTGTATCTCCAGTCATCAATCCTGCTTCAACTTGGTTGGTGGTGGAAAGTTCATCCGATGGGACAACTTCATGAATAACACCAATATTCCATCATCCTGCCAATCGAAGGTGTACTTCAGACGTACCGTACTCTTCTAAACGTACTGCTTGACATATACTAACGACAAGACACCACTCTTACGATATCTTCCGATAGGTGTCATTCACTATCATAAGCCTTTTTCATTTCCTCCATTTACTCAACTCTCTATGAGTTTTCATCATGACGTTATTTTCACATAAGCATGCATTCCTTGCATCAAGACGAAAATATAGATAGAGAAGATTTAGACGCGTAATCCTCCTTATTACTCCGAAAAGTTATATGCCAGTTCTAATATCGTAATTAAACGTTTAGAAACCTGAGCACATAAAATTTCCAGATCCGGTCGGCAACAGACCATAGATCCGAACAAATAATATCACATATGACAATCATATAACATTTAGCACATAAAAGCATTTTAGGCATCTTTCCTAAAATATACTAGTGCTCGTGTCTAAAATATGGTAGACACTCATCTCACGATCATCACTTAACATTCTAAGTTTAAGTCTAGAAATTTCCTACAAATTCCTAGTTCGCTTAAACTAATGCTCTGATACCAACTGTGACATCCCCAAAATCACGGCCAGAAAAGACCGATTTGTTTATGCTTTGTTTTATAAATCAGAGTAATCTTTTAAAGAAAACGGTTGCGGAATTTGTTCCCAAATAAGATATGATAAAAATTTATCCAAACATTTCTCAAAGAGAATGTACTTTTCATTAAATAATAAAATCTCGGGATGTCATGTTCCGATACAGACCACAAGCATAAACAGTACCATATAGGCCTTACAACATTTATTTATATCTAATGGCCTATAATCCAAAATCTCTCGTCAAGTCCACCAACTTATACTCTTGTGCCATTACCTGTAATGCAAAGAAAACTGAGTGGGTCAGGCTTGGGAGCCTGGTGAGCATATAGGGTTTTCAACCCACAATAATATAATTTTTTATATTTAATCATCAAACAAACAACCCAATTACCCATCCCCATTATCTTCTTTATTTCTTAAGGTTTTACCCTAAGAATCAACTATCCTTCATTCATTCATTCCTAAGGATTGACCTAAGGAATTGACACAAAATCCATTGCTACATAAGGCGCATCTGCCAACTTTATCCTTTAAGCCCCTCTGCCAGGATTACGACATTCACTATTAGGCGCATCTGCCAACATCATCCTTTAAGCGCATCTGCCAGGATTATCCTATAAGCGCATCTGCTAGTATTATGACATTCTCTAATTGGTGCGTCTACCAATATTATTCTTAATCATCTTACATACCTCATCATTTACCTCATCATTGATCACATACCAACTATCTCATCTACCCATGTTCTACCCAACATATTAGTAGATATAAAATACATATACAGTTTAACTCATTTAAAAACCTGCACCAAACATTGCATTCAACACCATCTCAGATAAACAAATAATTTATTAACACATAGTACGTAATTCATAGCAAATACTTCATATTTATGTGTTAGAAGAAAGTGACTATACACTCACTTGATAAGACAATGATCGGACAGCACCTCGTCTCTTAAAATAAACTTTTCAGATAAAACCGGGATGTTTTTTTTTTCTTGAAAACCGGGCTTCTCGCGGGCAGAGTTTCGGCTCGGAAACTTTACTTCTCGGGATCTTCGGGACTTCGGAACTTGCTTCGGGGCTCGGGAATGATACCGGGGCTTCGGGGTAAAAGTTGCACGCGAAACGATGCAAAACGGGAGAGAGATAAGAGAAAAGGAGCAAAATGGCCGGCTGCCCTCGCATCCTTTATATAGGGGCATAAGCCTCGCATTACGCTGGGCGTAATGCTCAGCTACGCGGGGCGTAGCGCTTCGGAAACATCACTGCATGCGTCATCGGAGCACTCGAGTGCGAGGCGGGTCACGCTTCGGTGTACGCTGGGCGTACAGCTCTACGCTGGGCGTAGTTTGGATAGGATCAGCGACTCCTTCGGATAAGCTTTGGTATGCGTGCCACGATCTTCAAAAATTCATAACTTTCGCATACGAGCTTCGTTTTCGACGTTCTTTATATCCACGCGTAGGTGAGACTAAGCTCTACAACTTTCGTTTAGACTCCGTTGGCTAGTTTTGACTGTATGTTTATTGTAATATTTTTAGTAGACCGGGACAGGAAAACTCCGTTATAAATTCATAACTTCTTCATCTGACGTCCGTTTTCGTCTGTCTTTTTACCGTTGGACTACTAACGATGAGATCTTCAATTCTCGTTTAGATTGTTTCGGCTAAATATCGCTCGATCTCATATTCAAACTTCGGGTTGTACACTGCTAAGCCGAAATTTCGAAAAATCATAACTTCCTTATACGAAGTCAGATTTAGACGTTCTTTTTATGCACGCTCTCGGTTTAACGTGTTCTACGACTTTCGTTTAGATCGCTAAGGCCAAATATTGCTCTAACGTAAATTCACCATTCACGTCGCGCTGTGTCGTGCCGGTTCTGTCGCGAAACTTCGACAGGTCATAACTTCTCCGTTATAACTCGGATTTCGGCATTCTTTATATTTTCGGAAACCTTGTGACATATACCTCAACTTGGTTAAGATTATTCATTCTAAATAAACTTCCATCAAAAGTCATTTTTGATGCTTATCGTCTCTAAATTGACTAGCCCGGATCTACGGGCGTTACAATTATCTCCCCCTTAGGATGATTACGTCCCAGAATCATCAACGAAATAGGGCTTGTTTAATGATTCCATACGTTATCCTTCCATCCTAAGTAATAACCGTAACTTCTATATTTCCTCGAAAGAGTATCTAACTCTAGGGCTTCCTGACTACAGACGATGCTCAATCTTGCATCTGCTTTTAGTACTATGCTGGACTTTCAATCATAACTTTCAAGTTACCCAATAAGTCCTTATTGTGGACTCCTTCTTCTTCTTAGGATAAATACTTTCCTTTATCTATTGTAACAGACCGATGGGTCGTGTTCTAATGACCTCTCATCGCATGATGCAACGCGTAGACTCAGGTCTTTTAGAGTTAAATTCCAGAATGGAATATACCTTCCTTCATATTCTGATGTGATATAATCACATTTCAGCATGTAGCATTTCTTCCTGCAAACTTCTTTCAACAACGAGCGTGATACTATCGATCCCATTAATTTCAACGTTCTGACTTAAGTCAGATGTTACATCTAATCTTGGTCCTCTAGACCACGTAACATACTCATCGCAGTCGAACTCAAATTTATATGACCACTAGGGTCGGAATAACAGCCATCTCACTAATCATTACCGAAACAAGGGTAATGACATACTCGAATAAAACGAAATCAATCACCAGCTTCTTGGTAACCTTGTGACTTTCCCTGATCCAAGTGCGAGTCCTGTGCTTCCGGTAGTATATGCATCTACTACCTTTCACACCTACTCATACTCGTCCCAAGTATTGTCCCGCAGTCCCCAAGTCCTAAAATCACAAAACAATTTAACACATATGAATGTGTCCACATAATCATATAAGTTTCCTTAGACTCTACTAGGATTTCTTCCATGTGTATCTCCAGTCATCAATCCTGCTTCAACTTGGTTGGTGGTGGAAAGTTCATCCGATGGGACAACTTCATGAATAACACCAATATTCCATCATCCTGCCAATCGAAGGTGTACTTCAGACGTACCGTACTCTTCTAAACGTACTGCTTGACATATACTAACGACAAGACACCACTCTTACGATATCTTCCGATAGGTGTCATTCACTATCATAAGCCTTTTTCATTTCCTCCATTTACTCAACTCTCTATGAGTTTTCATCATGACGTTATTTTCACATAAGCATGCATTCCTTGCATCAAGACGAAAATATAGATATAGAAGATTTAGACGCGTAATCCTCCTTATTACTCCGAAAAGTTATATGCCAGTTCTAATATCGTAATTAAACGTTTAGAAACCTGAGCACATAAAATTTCCAGATCCGGTCGGCAACAGACCATAGATCCGAACAAATAATATCACATATGGCAATCATATAACATTTAGCACATAAAAGCATTTTAGGCATCTTTCCTAAAATATACTAGTGCTCGTGTCTAAAATATGGTAGACACTCATCTCACGATCATCACTTAACATTCTAAGTTTAAGTCTAGAAATTTCCTACAAATTCCTAGTTCGCTTAAACTAATGCTCTGATACCAACTGTGACATCCCCAAAATCACGGCCAGAAAAGACCGATTTGTTTATGCTTTGTTTTATAAATCAGAGTAATCTTTTAAAGAAAACGGTTGCGGAATTTGTTCCCAAATAAGATATGATAAAAATTTATCAAAACATTTCTCAAAGAGAATGTACTTTTCATTAAATAATAAAATCTCGGGATGTCATGTTCCGATACAGACCAAAAGCATAAACAGTACCATATAGGCCTTACAACATTTATTTATATCTAATGGCCTATAATCCAAAATCTCTCGTCAAGTCCACCAACTTATACTCTTGTGCCATTACCTGTAATGCAAAGAAAACTGAGTGGGTCAGGCTTGGGAGCCTGGTGAGCATATAGGGTTTTCAACCCACAATAATATAATTTTTTATATTTAATCATCAAACAAACAACCCAATTACCCATCCCCATTATCTTGTTTATTTCTTAAGGTTTTACCCTAAGAATCAACCATCCTTCATTCATTCATTCCTAAGGATTGACCTAAGGAATTGGCACAAAATCCATTGCTACATAAGGCGCATCTGCCAACTTTATCCTTTAAGCCCCTCTGCCAGGATTACGACATTCACTATTAGGCGCATCTGCCAACATCATCCTTTAAGCGCATCTGCCAGGATTATCCTATAAGCGCATCTGCTAGTATTATGACATTCTCTAATTGGTGCGTCTACCAATATTATTCTTAATCATCTTACATACCTCATCATTTACCTCATCATTGATCACATACCAACTATCTCATCTACCCATGTTCTACCCAACATATTAGTAGATATAAAATACATATACAGTTTAACTCATTTAAAAACCTGCACCAAACATTGCATTCAACACCATCTCAGATAAACAAACAATTTATTAACACATAGTACGTAATTCATAGCAAATACTTCATATTTATGTGTTAGAAGAAAGTGACTATACACTCACTTGATAAGACAATGATCGGACAGCACCTCGTCTCTTAAAATAAACTTTTCAGATAAAATCGGGATGTTTTTTTTTCTTGAAAACCGGGCTTCTCGCGGGCAGAGTTTCGGCTCGGAAACTTTACTTCTCGGGATCTTCGGGACTTCGGAACTTGCTTCGGGGCTCGGGAATGATACCGGGGCTTCGGGGTAAAAGTTGCACGCGAAACGATGCAAAACGGGAGAGAGATAAGAGAAAAGGAGCAAAATGGCCGGCTGCCCTCGCATCCTTTATATAGGGGCATAAGCCTCGCATTACGCTGGGCGTAATGCTCAGCTACGCGGGGCGTAGCGCTTCGGAAACGTCACTGCATGCGTTATCGGAGCACTCGAGTGCGAGGCGGGTCACGCTTCGGTGTACGCTGGGCGTACAGCTCTACGCTGGGCGTAGTTTGGATAGGATCAGCGACTCCTTCGGATAAGCTTTGGTATGCGTGCCACGATCTTCAAAAATTCATAACTTTCGCATACGAGCTTCGTTTTCGACGTTCTTTATATCCACGCGTAGGTGAGACTAAGCTCTACAACTTTCGTTTAGACTCCGTTGGCTAGTTTTGACTGTATGTTTATTGTAATATTTTTAGTAGGCCGGGACAGGTAAACTCCGTTATAAATTCATAACTTCTTCATCTGACGTCCGTTTTCGTTTGTCTTTTTACCGTTGGACTACTAACGATGAGATCTTCAATTCTCGTTTAGATTGTTTCGGCTAAATATCGCTCGATCTCATATTCAAACTTCGGGCTGTACACTGCTAAGCCGAAATTTCGAAAAATCATAACTTCCTTATACGAAGTCAGATTTAGACGTTCTTTTTATGCACGCTCTCGGTTTAACGTGTTCTACGACTTTCGTTTAGATCGCTAAGGCCAAATATTGCTCTAACGTAAATTCACCATTCACGTCGCGCTGTGTCGTGCCGGTTCTGTCGCGAAACTTCGACAGGTCATAACTTCTCCGTTATAACTCGGATTTCGGCATTCTTTATATTTTCGGAAACCTTGTGACATATACCTCAACTTGGTTAAGATTATTCATTCTAAATAAACTTCCATCAAAAGTCATTTTTGATGCTTATCGTCTCTAAATTGACTAGCCCGGATCTACGGGCGTTACAATTATCTCCCCCTTAGGATGATTACGTCCCGGAATTATCAACGAAATAGGGCTTGTTTAATGATTCCATACGTTATCCTTCCATCCTAAGTAATAACCGTAACTTCTATATTTCCTCGAAAGAGTATCTAACTCTAGGGCTTCCTGACTACAGACGATGCTCAATCTTGCAATTGCTTTTTGTACTATGCTGGACTTTCAATCATAACTTTCAAGTTACCCAATAAGTCCTTATTGTGGACTCCTTCTTCTTCTTAGGATAAATACTTTCCTTTATCTATTGTAACAGACCGATGGGTCGTGTTCTAATGACCTCTCATCGCATGATGCAACGCGTAGACTCAGGTCTTTTAGAGTTAAATTCCAGAATGGAATATACCTTCCTTCATATTCTGATGTGATATAATCACATTTCAGCATGTAGCATTTCTTCCTGCAAACTTCTTTCAACAACGAGCGTGATACTATCGATCCCATTAATTTCAACGTTCTGACTTAAGTCAGATGTTACATCTAATCTTGGTCCTCTAGACCACGTAACATACTCATCGCAGTCGAACTCAAATTTATATGACCACTAGGGTCGGAATAACAGCCATCTCACTAATCATTACCGAAACAAGGGTAATGACATACTCGAATAAAACGAAATCAATCACCAGCTTCTTGGTAACCTTGTGACTTTCCCTGTTCCAAGTGCGAGTCCTGTGCTTCCGGTAGTATATGCATCTACTACCTTTCACACCTACTCATACTCGTCCCAAGTATTGTCCCGCAGTCCCCAAGTCCTAAAATCACAAAACAATTTAACACATATGAATGTGTCCACATAATCATATAAGTTTCCTTAGACTCTACTAGGATTTCTTCCATGTGTATCTCCAGTCATCAATCCTGCTTCAACTTGGTTGGTGGTGGAAAGTTCATCCGATGGGACAACTTCATGAATAACACCAATATTCCATCATCCTGCCAATCGAAGGTGTACTTCAGACGTACCGTACTCTTCTAAACGTACTGCTTGACATATACTAACGACAAGACACCACTCTTACGATATCTTCCGATAGGTGTCATTCACTATCATAAGCCTTTTTCATTTCCTCCATTTACTCAACTCTCTATGAGTTTTCATCATGACGTTATTTTCACATAAGCATGCATTCCTTGCATCAAGACGAAAATATAGATATAGAAGATTTAGACGCGTAATCCTCCTTATTACTCCGAAAAGTTATATGCCAGTTCTAATATCGTAATTAAACGTTTAGAAACCTGAGCACATAAAATTTCCAGATCCGGTCGGCAACAGACCATAGATCCGAACAAATAATATCACATATGGCAATCATATAACATTTAGCACATAAAAGCATTTTAGGCATCTTTCCTAAAATATACTAGTGCTCGTGTCTAAAATATGGTAGACACTCATCTCACGATCATCACTTAACATTCTAAGTTTAAGTCTAGAAATTTCCTACAAATTCCTAGTTCGCTTAAACTAATGCTCTGATACCAACTGTGACATCCCCAAAATCACGGCCAGAAAAGACCGATTTGTTTATGCTTTGTTTTATAAATCAGAGTAATCTTTTAAAGAAAACGGTTGCGGAATTTGTTCCCAAATAAGATATGATAAAAATTTATCAAAACATTTCTCAAAGAGAATGTACTTTTCATTAAATAATAAAATCTCGGGATGTCATGTTCCGATACAGACCAAAAGCATAAACAGTACCATATAGGCCTTACAACATTTATTTATATCTAATGGCCTATAATCCAAAATCTCTCGTCAAGTCCACCAACTTATACTCTTGTGCCATTACCTGTAATGCAAAGAAAACTGAGTGGGTCAGGCTTGGGAGCCTGGTGAGCATATAGGGTTTTCAACCCACAATAATATAATTTTTTATATTTAATCATCAAACAAACAACCCAATTACCCATCCCCATTATCTTGTTTATTTCTTAAGGTTTTACCCTAAGAATCAACCATCCTTCATTCATTCATTCCTAAGGATTGACCTAAGGAATTGGCACAAAATCCATTGCTACATAAGGCGCATCTGCCAACTTTATCCTTTAAGCCCCTCTGCCAGGATTACGACATTCACTATTAGGCGCATCTGCCAACATCATCCTTTAAGCGCATCTGCCAGGATTATCCTATAAGCGCATCTGCTAGTATTATGACATTCTCTAATTGGTGCGTCTACCAATATTATTCTTAATCATCTTACATACCTCATCATTTACCTCATCATTGATCACATACCAACTATCTCATCTACCCATGTTCTACCCAACATATTAGTAGATATAAAATACATATACAGTTTAACTCATTTAAAAACCTGCACCAAACATTGCATTCAACACCATCTCAGATAAACAAACAATTTATTAACACATAGTACGTAATTCATAGCAAATACTTCATATTTATGTGTTAGAAGAAAGTGACTATACACTCACTTGATAAGACAATGATCGGACAGCACCTCGTCTCTTAAAATAAACTTTTCAGATAAAACCGGGATGTTTTTTTTTCTTGAAAACCGGGCTTCTCGCGGGCAGAGTTTCGGCTCGGAAACTTTACTTCTCGGGATCTTCGGGACTTCGGAACTTGCTTCGGGGCTCGGGAATGATACCGGGGCTTCGGGGTAAAAGTTGCACGCGAAACGATGCAAAACGGGAGAGAGATAAGAGAAAAGGAGCAAAATGGCCGGCTGCCCTCGCATCCTTTATATAGGGGCATAAGCCTCGCATTACGCTGGGCGTAATGCTCAGCTACGCGGGGCGTAGCGCTTCGGAAACGTCACTGCATGCGTTATCGGAGCACTCGAGTGCGAGGCGGGTCACGCTTCGGTGTACGCTGGGCGTACAGCTCTACGCTGGGCGTAGTTTGGATAGGATCAGCGACTCCTTCGGATAAGCTTTGGTATGCGTGCCACGATCTTCAAAAATTCATAACTTTCGCATACGAGCTTCGTTTTCGACGTTCTTTATATCCAAGCGTAGGTGAGACTAAGCTCTACAACTTTCGTTTAGACTCCGTTGGCTAGTTTTGACTGTATGTTTATTGTAATATTTTTAGTAGGCCGGGACAGGTAAACTCCGTTATAAATTCATAACTTCTTCATCTGACGTCCGTTTTCGTTTGTCTTTTTACCGTTGGACTACTAACGATGAGATCTTCAATTCTCGTTTAGATTGTTTCGGCTAAATATCGCTCGATCTCATATTCAAACTTCGGGCTGTACACTGCTAAGCCGAAATTTCGAAAAATCATAACTTCCTTATACGAAGTCAGATTTAGACGTTCTTTTTATGCACGCTCTCGGTTTAACGTGTTCTACGACTTTCGTTTAGATCGCTAAGGCCAAATATTGCTCTAACGTAAATTCACCATTCACGTCGCGCTGTGTCGTGCCGGTTCTGTCGCGAAACTTCGACAGGTCATAACTTCTCCATTATAACTCGGATTTCGGCATTCTTTATATTTTCGGAAACCTTGTGACATATACCTCAACTTGGTTAAGATTATTCATTCTAAATAAACTTCCATCAAAAGTCATTTTTGATGCTTATCGTCTCTAAATTGACTAGCCCGGATCTACGGGCGTTACAATTATCTCCCCCTTAGGATGATTACGTCCCGGAATTATCAACGAAATAGGGCTTGTTTAATGATTCCATACGTTATCCTTCCATCCTAAGTAATAACCGTAACTTCTATATTTCCTCGAAAGAGTATCTAACTCTAGGGCTTCCTGACTACAGACGATGCTCAATCTTGCAATTGCTTTTTGTACTATGCTGGACTTTCAATCATAACTTTCAAGTTACCCAATAAGTCCTTATTGTGGACTCCTTCTTCTTCTTAGGATAAATACTTTCCTTTATCTATTGTAACAGACCGATGGGTCGTGTTCTAATGACCTCTCATCGCATGATGCAACGCGTAGACTCAGGTCTTTTAGAGTTAAATTCCAGAATGGAATATACCTTCCTTCATATTCTGATGTGATATAATCACATTTCAGCATGTAGCATTTCTTCCTGCAAACTTCTTTCAACAACGAGCGTGATACTATCGATCCCATTAATTTCAACGTTCTGACTTAAGTCAGATGTTACATCTAATCTTGGTCCTCTAGACCACGTAACATACTCATCGCAGTCGAACTCAAATTTATATGACCACTAGGGTCGGAATAACAGCCATCTCACTAATCATTACCGAAACAAGGGTAATGACATACTCGAATAAAACGAAATCAATCACCAGCTTCTTGGTAACCTTGTGACTTTCCCTGTTCCAAGTGCGAGTCCTGTGCTTCCGGTAGTATATGCATCTACTACCTTTCACACCTACTCATACTCGTCCCAAGTATTGTCCCGCAGTCCCCAAGTCCTAAAATCACAAAACAATTTAACACATATGAATGTGTCCACATAATCATATAAGTTTCCTTAGACTCTACTAGGATTTCTTCCATGTGTATCTCCAGTCATCAATCCTGCTTCAACTTGGTTGGTGGTGGAAAGTTCATCCGATGGGACAACTTCATGAATAACACCAATATTCCATTATCCTGCCAATCGAAGGTGTACTTCAGACGTACCGTACTCTTCTAAACGTACTGCTTGACATATACTAACGACAAGACACCACTCTTACGATATCTTCCGATAGGTGTCATTCACTATCATAAGCCTTTTTCATTTCCTCCATTTACTCAACTCTCTATGAGTTTTCATCATGACGTTATTTTCACATAAGCATGCATTCCTTGCATCAAGACGAAAATATAGATATAGAAGATTTAGACGCGTAATCCTCCTTATTACTCCGAAAAGTTATATGCCAGTTCTAATATCGTAATTAAACGTTTAGAAACCTGAGCACATAAAATTTCCAGATCCGGTCGGCAACAGACCATAGATCCGAACAAATAATATCACATAAGGCAATCATATAACATTTAGCACATAAAAGCATTTTAGGCATCTTTCCTAAAATATACTAGTGCTCGTGTCTAAAATATGGTAGACACTCATCTCACGATCATCACTTAACATTCTAAGTTTAAGTCTAGAAATTTCCTACAAATTCCTAGTTCGCTTAAACTAATGCTCTGATACCAACTGTGACATCCCCAAAATCACGGCCAGAAAAGACCGATTTGTTTATGCTTTGTTTTATAAATCAGAGTAATCTTTTAAAGAAAACGGTTGCGGAATTTGTTCCCAAATAAGATATGATAAAAATTTATCAAAACATTTCTCAAAGAGAATGTACTTTTCATTAAATAATAAAATCTCGGGATGTCATGTTCCGATACAGACCAAAAGCATAAACAGTACCATATAGGCCTTACAACATTTATTTATATCTAATGGCCTATAATCCAAAATCTCTCGTCAAGTCCACCAACTTATACTCTTGTGCCATTACCTGTAATGCAAAGAAAACTGAGTGGGTCAGGCTTGGGAGCCTGGTGAGCATATAGGGTTTTCAACCCACAATAATATAATTTTTTATATTTAATCATCAAACAAACAACCCAATTACCCATCCCCATTATCTTCTTTATTTCTTAAGGTTTTACCCTAAGAATCAACCATCCTTCATTCATTCATTCCTAAGGATTGACCTAAGGAATTGGCACAAAATCCATTGCTACATAAGGCGCATCTGCCAACTTTATCCTTTAAGCCCCTCTGCCAGGATTACGACATTCACTATTAGGCGCATCTGCCAACATCATCCTTTAAGCGCATCTGCCAGGATTATCCTATAAGCGCATCTGCTAGTATTATGACATTCTCTAATTGGTGCGTCTACCAATATTATTCTTAATCATCTTACATACCTCATCATTTACCTCATCATTGATCACATACCAACTATCTCATCTACCCATGTTCTACCCAACATATTAGTAGATATAAAATACATATACAGTTTAACTCATTTAAAAACATGCACCAAACATTACATTCAACACCATCTCAAATAAACAAATAATTTATTAACACATAGTACGTAATTCATAGCAAATACTTCATATTTATGTGTTAGAAGAAAGTGACTATACACTCACTTGATAAGACAATGATCGGACAGCACCTCGTCTCTTAAAATAAACTTTTCAGATAAAACTGGGATGTTTTTTTTTTCTTGAAAACCGGGCTTCTCGCGGGCAGAGTTTCGGCTCGGAAACTTTACTTCTCGGGATCTTCGGGACTTCGAAACTTGCTTCGGGGCTCGGGAATGATACCGGGGCTTCGGGGTAAAAGTTGCACGCGAAACGATGCAAAACGGGAGAGAGAGAAGAGAAAAGGAGCAAAATGGCCGGTTGCCCTCGCATCCTTTATATAGGGGCATAAGCCTCGCATTACGCTGGGCGTAATGCTCAGCTACGCGGGGCGTAGCGCTTCGGAAACGTCACTGCATGCGTCATCGGAGCACTCGAGTGCGAGGCAGGTCACGCTTCGGTGTACGCTGGGCGTACAGCTCTACGCTGGGCGTAGTTTGTATAGGATCAGCGACTCCTTCGGATAAGCTTTGGTATGCGTGCCACGATCTTCAAAAATTCATAACTTTCGCATACGAGCTTCGTTTTCGACGTTCTTTATATCCACGCGTAGGTGAGACTAAGCTCTACAACTTTCGTTTAGACTCCGTTGGCTAATTTTGAATGTATGTTTATTGTAATATTTTTAGTAGGCCGGGACAGGTAAACTCCGTTATAAATTCATAGCTTCTTCATCTGACGTCCGTTTTCGTCTGTCTTTTTACCGTTGGACTACTAACGATGAGATCTTCAATTCTCGTTTAGATTGTTTCGGCTAAATATCGCTCGATCTCATATTCAAACTTCGGGCTGTACACTGCTAAGCCGAAATTTCGAAAAATCATAACTTCCTTATACGAAGTCAGATTTAGACGTTCTTTTTATGCACGCTCTCGGTTTAACGTGTTCTACGACTTTCGTTTAGATCGCTAAGGCCAAATATTGCTCTAACATAAATTCACCATTCACGTCGCGCTGTGTCGTGCCGGTTCTGTCGCGAAACTTCGACAGGTCATAACTTCTCCGTTATAACTCGGATTTCGGCATTCTTTATATTTTCGGAAACCTTGTGACATATACCTCAACTTGGTTAAGATTATTCATTCTAAATAAACTTCCATAAAAAGTCATTTTTGATGCTTATCGTCTCTAAATTGACTAGCCCGGATCTACGGGCGTTACAGCAGCAAATTTGACTTTGCTCGCTGCAGGGCAGGAGCAAATCTCGAAGATCGACTCCGTCTTTTTGAACCATTGCGAGAGGGCAATGACTCCGCTAGTCCCTTTGAAGGACTTTGGCTTGCAGTTAGTGAAGTCCTTGTAGGAGCACTCTCTCGAGCGCACAAGGATTTCACCTTGAGTAGAATGAACCGGCGTTCCACCTCCGCTGGCACCGGTGGAGTGATACTGAGCCATGGCTGTTGCCACAGCCGCAACTACTGCAGCATTAAGAGCTGCCGTATCAAATTGAGGAGGAGGAGAAGGTGGTGGTGGTGGATTACGCCTTGTTGATTTGCGAGGAGGTATCCTTCAACTATAAGTTTAGAAAGATGAACGTGATAGTTAGAATCAATTGTAAGCATAGTGAGAGTGATCCATGGGCTAAATCGCCATAGTCCAACAGTTGAATGAGTGTATATTTTGAAATAACAGTATAGTAGGAGAGTAGGGAAACACAAGAGTACAGATTTTTCCACAGATTAGATAACTATCAATATTACTGGTATTATTGATGTAACAAGTTCAGGGAAAAATGACCTAACAGTAGGTCTTACATCAAACCATAAGGGGAAAAGGTTGACAGTTTTAGAAGTCTAGATAAAGTACTTGGAAGATAGGAATATTTTACAGACAAGTGCTACTTAGAGCACAGTTAGGAAAGGCTATTCCTTAAACCAAAAGAAAAGATGTACTAGACATCTTCTACCGGCGACGGGAATTCCTGGGGAGAATCCTCATATCCGCCAGTTGACGTACCACCTCTTGGAGATGTCGCTCGTGAGCCCATTGACGAACTCGAAGTTCAATGACTTCAGCTTGTGAGGCAGCTAGCTGTTGCTGCAGAGTCTCATTGGTCCTCCTGGTCCTTTCCATAGCCTCTTCGAGATGGCGGATGCGGACCGTGTTGATACCAGAGTTGGCATCAATTTCCATGACCTGATCGATGGCTGCTCGACCTTGCTCGACATTCCGAGCAATCCTACGGACCATGACGGGTAGGACTCGGTCAGCTGAGCCACCTTCGCTTATGTTGTAAAAGCTTCGGTCCCCGTTGTAGGGTAAGGGTTGACCTTGTTCGTCGCTCCAGCGATTCAAGTTTGTTGCCCACAAGGGTGTAGGACCTTGAAACGTCGGTCGGGGGTTGTTATTTGGGGCTTGACCTACTTGGAGTAGGTTGTTGACTTCAGGCTCGGAGTCAGAACTATCAGAAAAGCCTTCAGCATGGTGATCATCCAAAGGGATTGGGTGATCATCTTCTGGTTCTTCCTCTAGCCATCCAACATTGCCTTCGTTTGGGAAGTACGGGTCGCCGTGATGATGGAATCCAACCATGATATCTACGCGAGAAAAGGGATATAAGAATCTTATATAAATAGACGTACTACTTAAGATAATTATAAGATGATCCTTACCAGTTATTTCAATACTTGTATAGTGTATACCAGTTATATGAAATCAAAACAGGATAGACCTTCGAATAAGTGACCCTAACTCCAAATCCACAACCAAACAAGGAACAGGAAGTAAAGCAAAGATCACAGATTCTGAGTCAATGACACCTTAATCTCATATAACCTTAGCGTATCAACTTAACAACTATTGACCTACTTAGTAAAGACCCTTTTTAGTTCTTAAATAAGTAATTATAATAACACAAAATACTCCTATAGTATTTTTGGTTTATGTTCTGTTCAAATGTTTTCATTGTAGTAGTGTTGGTAAGTTTTTAGACTTGTTGCCATATCACAACCATTCCTGGGCATATGCTAATCACTTCTCGGACCAGCATAGTTGATGAGGCTATGCCACTCCCAGAACTTACCATACATCCCCAAGCCTACTTGTGATATTCAACAATCGTAATACTTTTGTTCGGTCCTAGTGACACTGATTTTAGTATGAATGCAGGTATGTATACTTCGTTAAATATTTTTTTTTATTTAAAAGTAAAAACTCTTGGTCAGAGTATTTTAATCCCATTGTGTTTATAGTTTGTATATATTTCATGGGTTGATATACTAGATTCACTATAAACGATGCTCTGATACCAATTTGTCACACCCCAAAACCAGAACGGCGGAAACGTTCAGGGGTGAAGGACGTCATGTACAGTATCACAACACAGAATAATAGTAAACAAGTAAACAACATCATCCATTGCATTAATAATATAATTTTAATACAAGTGTGTTCTGTGGTTTATAAGACACCAAAATATGAATCAAAATAAAAGATGAGTCTTATATGTGCTCCATCTTCTCAAAAGCTGGCCTTGGTACCTGTCTACTGATGACCTGAGAATACAAGTTATTTTGAAAGAGTTTATCAGCATTAAAGCTGGTGAGTTCATAAGTATTTTAGTGTCATTATTTGTATGAAAATGTTAGTAAGTGTTTGAATGTAAAAGCTTGTAAACGTTTGTAGTAAGGTTGTAAATGTTTACTAGTAGTAAAATGTTCGTTGTAAAGGTTTGTAAAACTGTTTGTAAAATGTTCGTATCATCCTAGAAAATCCCATATTTTCTACTAAAACTGTAGTCTTCTACCAAGACCAAATGTTCGGTTTGTTTGTTTATAAAAGTATGTATCTTTCCCAAGTCTAACTATCATTATTAAATATAGTTTGTACATTATCGTTTATCTAGAAAACGTTTCAAGGCAAATGTATTAGTGAAAATATTATAGAACTGTAGTTTTGTAAATGAAAACTACCTTATACTGCTTACCTTAAAGCCAGTGAATTATAAGGTAAGGTGAGATTTGTAACCATACTGATTGACGGCTGAAGAAACACGACGATGAAACACGTCGAAAATAAATGTGACATTTGTCACCCCATCGGCTTGGTCGGCCTAGGACTGTAGCTAACAGTCAGGGTGCGGGATAGTCTGTCCCATATAGATCTATACACACAATGCCCACTCTCCCTCCAGGAGACTCTGGTTACCAACATGACAACGGTGGAATCCGCGTCATGTAGAAATAAATCTCATATTCTAATTGTTATGTTCGTGTATGTTCCTTCTGTTTACTTGTAAATGTATATGTATATGTTCTCTTCTTTGTATATGTATATATATATATATATATATATGTTCTCTTCTTTGTATTTGTATATGTATATGTTCTTGTTTAATCCTGACAATAGTACGTTCTGACTCTTGTATGAACTGACTCTTTGTATGTTTCATAGTATTTAGAATTACTGAGTAGTATCTTCCTAAACTATACCTATTATAGTTTATTAGTAAAATTGTTTGTATAACTGAATGTATTGAACTGAGATAAAAGCTATTATATCTTATACATATATACATAATATATAACTAAGGATCAAACGACACTCGGACAAACAATAGGGTACTCCAAGTCCACAACCAAACAAGGAACAGGAAAATAGAGTGTATTATCAGTCCTAAGTCCTTCAAACCTTACTTATATAACTATATGTGCATTAGACATGGTTTTGACAATATATAAGTTTAAAAGAATTGAAAGAAAATATTTGGTAAATAAGACTAAGCTTTATAAAGGATTAACATGTAAAAGCGTTTGATAATCATTTTGAAGTAGTTTTGTTGACAAAACAGTTAAAAGTATAGTAAATCCATTGTTTGCTAGTTATTAATCACATGTGATTGATATAATAACTAGTATGATTCAACTTGTATTCCCCCCCATAAAAGCATTTAAAAACATTTAAAAGGTTAATTAAGGGGTATGAACTCACCTGTAGTGATTGGTTTGTATGGAAGTGTTGGACAAGGTGCTAGGTGTCAAGTGGGGACTTGAACACACACAATGATCCTATTAACATATAAAGACATATATATGTATCTAATTAGTGATTATAACACTAATTAAGTAAGTATAAACACCCTAAAATGTGGAAAACACTTTGGTTTAAGTGTTAGAAGGCCATTGGGTTGCATCAAAGGGGTGTAAGGCATTGCATTGGAGTTTACGGCCCAAGGACCAACTCCCATGGAGTTTACGGCCTAGGGTTTACGGCCCTAGTGGGTTTACGGCCGTAAACCCATGGCAAACTCCACCAATTCGTAGATTAAGGTCCTTAGCTCATTTGGTAATGGTTCTAGTTCAAGTTACAAGGCTTAGGAAGGAATGTAGGGCAACTTTGCACCCTCTAATAGAGTTTACGGCCTTGGGAGATGCCCTGGCCGTAAACTCCTTCCACTCCAGCTTTCTTGATGATTCTAAGGTGTAATCTAGTTGATTCTAGTATATATCAAGCTAAGACAAGAGCACTTACAATATAGAAGCTTGTTTGGGTGTTTAAGGTCCAAGAACACTTGTGTGTGTTCTTGGTGTTTTGAAGAACACTTGAAGATCTATGAAAAAGAGAAGATTTCATGGATGAAATGGTGTATAACTACTAGATGAAGTGTTGTAACAACAAATCAATAGAAGAAACACTTACATTTTGGAAGATTGGAAGGAAGATTTTTATGATACTTGAGAGAGAAAGTTGATGTTCTTTAGCTTGGAAGTGAGAAATGGGGGAAATGAGGAGTAAACTCATGCTTTAAGCATGAGTTCACGGTTACAAAGGAGTTCACGGCCCAAACTCCTCATGTTTGGCCGTGAACACCTAGCTAAGGTGTTGATTGATTTAATTGTTACCCATTTATCCTAGAAATACTTCCTTTTATTTGTTCTCTTGAAGAATTAATATTAAAAACACTCAAACGGACTTTAAACCAGCTAAGAGTTAGCAGAGTGTTTGACTTTTAATTGAAGTGCTTGACTGAAGGGTTTGTACAAATGAAAATTTCGGGTTGTCACACACGTCGTGAGAAAACATTGCTCACGTCGTGAGCTTTTGGGTTATCATTCCGTAGACTTCTAGCTTCAAAATGTGACAGTTTGACTCCTCACGTCGTGAGTTTTTATGCTCACGTCATGAGTTCAGTCAGAGTAGGGTTTTTGACAGTTGTATCTTCGAAAGGTCATAACTTTTGCATACGAACTCCATTTTTGACGTTCTTTATATCCACGCGTAGGTATTTAGGAGTACTACAACTCTCTTTTAGACTCCAATAGATAATTCTAAGCCTATTTTAAATTCATCTTGTTATAGAGATTTTATAGTGTTAGAGTTTATCATAACTTCTTCATGCGAAGTCAAATTTAGACGTTCTCTATATATTTGGAATCGTATGGACGTATACTTTGAGTTGTATCATAAAATATGTATGAAAGTTCATATTTATATTAGAATTTATCATGAACTACATAGTAAGTTTATCACATTACTAGTTTAACAAAATCACATTACATGATTGGTATAATCACATGTAATTGTTATTGACCTAATTTTGATGGGTGTTACACTGACTATCCCCAACATCGACATGGCTACCGCTATGGAAGCCTTTAAATGGGATTAAGAAAGGATTCACCCTTCTATGAAGACCTTATGAAGACCCCATGCAAAAGACTGGATGAAGTCAGGGGTCGGGCGTTGAGATTCATAAGGCTCAAAGAGGATAGAGAGATCCAGAAGAGAAGAAACTCTTCGGATCAATATGAGAACCCCAACAGGAAGGTCGAATCCTCAACTCAGAGATCCTAAAAATCGAAGCCCTATTCCAAACCGGATCATCACAGGGTTAATGCCCTTGAAGATGCAGGAGAAGAAGAAGAGCTTCCTAAAATCAATGACTATTGTTTTTCTGTGGATGTTTCAGGTGTAATTCATGCCATGCAGGATCTTGGAGATAAAGCAAGATGGCCAAAGAGACAACAAATCCACCGCTTGGAAAGCAAGTCCAAAAGGTGTGCTTACCACGAAGACTTTGGCGACATGACGGAGAACTGTATAGCCCTACAAAAAGAAATCAGCTACCTACTTAGCAAAGGACACCTCAAAGAGATCCTTGGGAGAAAAAAGAGAAAAATCCAAGGAGAACAGCCAAGATGATCACAAGATCCCGGAGAAACCAGGATCTCCACCCTCTGACGCTAAGATAATTAACATTATCTCAGGCGGATCTAACATCTGTGGTACCTCTTATTCTCAAGTTAAAAGACACGCCAAGGTCTCCAAAACAGAAAAGGAGGATAGACCACGAAAGAATACCTTGGCCAGTAGTGAAAAAGAAATCACATTCGACGAGACTGACATGGAAAGAATTAAGGATCCTCACCATGACGGACTCGTGATAACACTGTACATGGCCAACCATTTTGTTAGAGGATCCTCGTTGACGGAGGATCCTCGGTCAATATCGTACTCCTAGATGCGCTGAAGACAATGAACATCCCAGAATCAGAGATAGTCAGAAGATCCTCAGTCCTCATAGGATTTAGCGGGGAAACAAAACACACAGTGGGAGAAATAAAGCTACCAATATACATATAAGGGGTAAACTCCATACAAAATTTCTATGTTATTGACACCCTATCTTCTTATAATCTGATACTAGGTAGATCATGGATCCACGATATGAAAGCGGTTCCATCAACATACCATTAGTGTGTGAAGTTGCCCACTCCTTGGGGGACAATGAAGATCATGGGAGATCAAAAAGAATCGAAAAAATGTCACACCCCCGAACCAGACGACGGAAACGTCCAGGGGCGGGTGACTTCATCTCGTAATATCATCACAGTGTATATAAATGAATCATAGACAACATCATCACCATACATTCAATAATACAACATCAAGGGTTTACATCATTGTATTTGTTCACAAATTACATGCCAAAATATTTAATGTATGATGAAAGCAAAAAATACAGCAAAAGTCCACATTTTCTCGATGACCGACCTGTTTACCGAGTCCCTGAGAATACAAGTTATTTTGAAAATGTCAACATATATAATGTTGGTGAGTTCATAAGCATGTTTGTATGCAAACTTTGTATTATTTTGAAAACAGCAGAAAACTTGATATTTTCTGTAAAAAAAAAAAAGGTTTGTAAGTTTTGTTTCAAATCTTGTATTAGAGCATGTGTGTTCTCGTTTGATAATGTATAAAGAGATTTTCCCATAAAATCCTATATTTTATGTATAATGAAAAAGTGTGGTCTTAACCCCAAGACACGAGTAATGAAAATGTATAGTACGTACTTTGTATCACGAAAGGAGTATATGCATTCCGTAAATTTATTTGTTTGTTATCCTCTATGTGAGTCTCTATAACCATGACTGATATGTCTGTCATGACGTTCTTCAAGCGTCGCGTTAGGTAAGACATTTGTCACCCTAGACTGGTCCGTCTAGCTGTAGCGAACAGCTCAGGTACGAGGGTGTCAACCCCATATAGATCTATACACAAATTTTCGCTCTCCGTCCAGGAGAGTTTGGTTATAACTACAGGACTTATGAGGTTACGAATGAAGGCGTGTCTCCCAAGAGCCTTAACTAAATCTACGTGAATAGTGTGTCTCGTTGTTTAACGCTTTAAATAATGTTTCAAGTATGTATTTTGAATACAAATCATCGGTGATAAAAAATATATTTGTTCATATCAAAACGTCAAATATTTGTTTATGTCGACCCGATTAGCATAAAGCGTGTCGTATAGGCCAAATAAGTAAACAAATGGGCATTTAAGGCCCAATTAGGATAGAATTGTCATATATGACTCATTTTTGTTAAAAATGACATTTTTGGCCCATTAAGCCGAGAATTTACAATAAAGGCCCATTTTTGTTAAAAATAACATTTTTGACCCATTAAGCCGAGAGTTTACAATAAAGATTTTTGTTAAAAATGACATTTTTGGCCCATTAAGCTGAGAATTTACAATAAAGTCCCATTTTTGATAAAAATGACATTTTTAGTCCATGAAACCGTGAGTTTCCAAATAAAGCCCATTTTTATGGAAAATTTACACTTTAGACCCAAATTAACCGTATATTTTCATTTAAGGCCCTCTTTTTATGAAAAATGGCACTTTTGGACCCATAAACCATTATGTTGACAAATAAGGCCCAATAAAACCAAAAATCATCAATTTGAGCCCATTAAACCGAAAATGACTCCAAAAGTCCATCTTGTTTATCTTTATTGTCAAAAATGGCCCTTTTGCATTTTTTCTTTGCTTTTCTAGTAACTTTTTCATGTTAAATCTTTTCAACATTATGTAGAGTTACTTTAAGTACTTTAGTTTACAAACATCACCGAGATTTGGTAGGTATTTCGAGTTTTATGAAAGTTTAACATGTCTTCATGGCATAATCACAACATATAACATGAAAAATACACACATGCATGCATAATACTAAGATTAACCACAAAACTAGCTTGTATTCTCCCCCCAAAAGATAGTAAAACTCGAAAACTAGGGAGTATGAAGCTCACCTTGGTGATGGATCGGTTTTGATAAGGAAGTGAACGAGAATGAAGGTGTTTTCGGCCTTGGATGCTTCTTTGAGATGAGTTTTCGAATCCTAGAGAGTTCTAAGAGCATGATCACGAAAACAAAGTGTTTATGAGGAATGATCTAGCACCAAATGGAATAAATCAACTTGAGTTTAGTTAAAGACTTACCAAGATGATGATACTTGATGCAAAGCTTCTTGAAATCCCACACCAAAGTCACAAAATTTGCAAGAGGAAGTGAGGGGATTTCTTGAAGTTTTGAGAGGAAATTAGGAGTGGAATGAAGTTTGAGATAATTTTGTAAGGGAAGGAATGGCCTTAGGCTAAGAATTTTAAAGAGAGAAAAGAGAGAGGATTAGCTTGGTCATTACATGGAGGATTAGAGGGTTTGAACTTAGAAATATGTGAGACAAATTGCATGGATAACCTCTAAACAACAATGAGGTGTCACTAATTTAAATTAATTCAATTTCTCTTTTTTTTTAATATATAACCGAGAATAGGTGAGGGAGGAAGGAAAAAGAAAAAGGCTATTGGGCTTGGATTTAAGATACAACCGAAAGCACATTGGTCCAATCGAGGTCTTTCGGCCCATTGGGCCCACACACGAGCTTACGGCCCAAAATGGTAAAAGAAATAGGTTTTCAGCCCAATGTGGTTAAATAAGTGGGTTTTCGGCCCATAGAGACAAAGTGAGTGCTTTTCGGCCCAATAAGGCCCATGAAGTGTCTTATAGTCCAAAATACTAACAATTAATGAATGTGGGTCCAACTAGGGCCCAAATGTGGATTCTTGACCCAAGAAAACCAATTTGAGGGTTTATTGGCCCATTAGGCCCAATATTAGAATCATAGTCCACTAAGAGGTTTGAACCGGGAAGTTAGGGTTACAAGCCCAAAGTCGAGTAAATGTAGTGTACTGAATTAGGTTTAGAGCTTGCACAAGTGAATTTTTATTCGAATTGTCGTTTTTGAATGAATAACTTGTATAACATCATACTTAGGGTTGCAAGATTCATCAGAGGTTAACTACACATGGACAAAATTTCCTAGCCCTAAAATGCTAGTTGTGACATCATCCCCCCGTTGGAGGGAATTTATTCCCGAAATTCTTTTGAAAGCTATTCTTAGGAACTAGAGAAAATGTGAGGGTACTTTTGCATCATTTGATCTTCGCGTTCCCATGTGAATTCCGGTCCGCGCTTAGCATTTCGAACTTTCACAATCGGAATCCGGCTTTGTTTTGTACGCTTCACTTCCCTGTCCATGATTTCAACTGGTTCTTTGATGGACAGGAGATTCTCGTTCACCTCGATTTCATCCAAGGGAACAATGAGGGTTTCATCTGATAGGCACTTTTTCAGATTTGACACTTGGAACACGGGGTATATGTTACTGAGCTCCGCGGGTAGCTGCAACTTATAGGCCACCGGACCGATCTAGGAAAGAATCTCAAATGGTCTGATGTATCGTGGGTTTAGCTTTCACCGCTTTCCGAATAATACCATCCCCTTCCAGGCAGATACTTTCAGTAGCACGCGATCACCCACTTGGAACTCCAGAGGCTTTCGCCTTTTATCAGCATAGCTCTTTTGTCGGTCTCGCGACGCTTGGAGTTATGCTCTGATTTGAACTATTTTCTCCGTCGTTTCCCGAATGATCTCAGGCCCTATGATTGTGTTGTTCTGTACCTGTCCCCTTGCCAACTGGGTGTCTCCTACCTCAGCCCAACAGAGGGGTGATCTACATTTCTGACCGTACAAGGCTTCGAAAGGAGCGACTTTAATACATGTGTGGTAGCTGTTATTGTATGAGAATTCAATTAGCGGCAACTGAGTATCCCATACCTTGCCAAAATCTATCACACAAGGTCGAAGCATATCTTCCAGTGTTTTAATGGTTCGCTCGCTTCAGGGTTTGAAAAGCAGCTTCTTGCTTGCCAGTCCAGTTGAAGGGTATGCCTTTTTGGGTTAGAGTGGTGAGGGGCTTGGCGTCTTGGAGAAATTCTGAATGAATCTTCTATAATATCCCGCAAGACCCAAAAATTACCTGATCTTCTTTAGCGTCTTCAGAATTGCCCTGCCTTCAATAGCTTTGATCTTGGAAGGATCTACATGAATTCCTTCCTCACTGACTTCATGACCCAAGAAATTCACACTGCGAATCCAGAACTCGCATTTGGAGAATTTTTCATATAACTTCTCTGCTCTCAACGTCTCCAGAACATGTCGTAAGCGCTGACCGTTTTCTTCCTTGTTTCGAGAATAAATGAGTATGTCATCGATGAAAACAATTACAAAGTTGTCTAGGAATGGGCGGAAAACTCGGTTCATGAAGTCCGTAAATGCTGCGAGAGCATTCGTTAGAACGAAGGGCATAACAACGAATTCATAGTGGCCATATCGAGTTCGGAAGGCAGTTTTGGGGATATCTTCTTCCCAGACTCGCAACTGATGATATCCGGACCTTAGATCTATTTTTGAAAAGTAACTGGCTCCTTGAAGCTGGTCTAATAGATCATCAATCCGAGGGAGTGGGTATCAATTCTTAATAGTGAGCTTGTTTAATTCCCGATAATCGATACACATTCTAAAAGTCCCGTCCTTCTTTTTGACAAACAAGACTGGAGCTCCCCAGGGTGAGAAGCTTGGGCTTATGAATCCTTTGTCCATAAGTTCGCTTAGTTGACTGGATAACTCCTGCATTTCGGCGGGAGCTAACCTGTAGGGTGATTTGGCAATTTATGTGGCTCCAGGTACTAACTCAATTCGAAATTCGACCTGTCTTTCTGGAGGTATTCCCGGGAGGTCTTCGGGAAATATTTCTGGAAAGTCACATGCCACTGGGATATCTTTGATGTTTATCTCCTCTTTGGTTTTATCCACAACATGAGTGAGGAAGGCATAATTTTTCTTGTGTAGGCATTTTTGTGCCTTGATGCACGAGATAAGATGGAGATTGGCATTAGGTTTATCACCATAGATTATTATGGTTTTGTGGTTGGGTAGGTGAAGGCGAACGACCTTCTCGTGGCACATAATATCAGTATGGTGGGGGCTTAACCAATCCATGCCGACTATCACATCAAAACTCCTAATATTAACTGGCATCAAATCTATTTGAAATGAGTGGTTGTTTAATGTTAACGTGCATCCTACGTAAACGTCTTTGGTTGTTTCGGTTTTCCCATTAGCCATCTCCACCGTGAAGGCTTCGCTTAGCTTTTGGGGTTGTTGATTTAGTTGGTGTTTGAATTTATGACTCACGAAACTCCGCTCAGCCCCACTATCGAATAAAACGCATGTGTAAGTGTTGTTGAGGGGAAACGTACCAGTAACAACCATCGGGTCTTGAACTGCCTCTCCTTAACCCAATGTCAGGACCCTGCCTGATCCTCCTGCACCTTGGTTGTTGGTTTCTAGACAGTTTTTCCTAAAATGACTAGTTTATCCACATCCGTAGCAGGTATAACTGGCCCCAGCGTTGTTGTTGTTAGGCTGTTTATTTGGTTGGGGTTGAGATCTGTAGTACCGGGTGGTATGTGTAACATACACGTTTTGAAATCGCGTTTTATAATGAATAATATTGTGAAATACTATGTGAATTTGAGTATTGAATTCTAACAGATAGTTTTTACTAGAAATGAAGTAAAACTATGTTTAGAATCACTCAGAAAATATTGGAAGTCTTATGAGATTCCAATTAAAAGCCAAATAGTGAAATTTAGCGAAAATATAAAATTTGAAATAAGTAAAATTTTATTATTGAAAGTTGTAGATAATCTCGTTAGAAACATTTAGGCGAAAACCTCATCGAAATCCGAGTTATAACGAAGAAGTTATGACCAATCGAAGATCCGCGACAAAACCGGCACGACGCCGAATGACGTAAAAAGTAAGTTTTTGATAAATTACTTTTTAGCCTTAGTAATCTAAATGAAAGTCTTAGTATTCGTTAAACCGCGAAGTTCGATAAAAAGAACGCCAAAATCTGACTTCGTATGAGGAAGTTATGATTTTTCTAATTTTCAACTTAGCAGTAGACAGCTAAAAACTCGAATTTTAGATCGAGTGATTTTTAGCCGACACAACCTAAACGAGAATTGAAGGTCTCGTCATTAGTAGTACAACGGTAAAAAGTCTGACGAAAACGGATGTCGAATGAAGAAGTTATGAATTTTTAACGGATTTTCCTGTCCCGGTCTGTTAAAAATAATAATATTAAAAATAAAGTCAAAATTTGCCGACGAAGTCTAAACGAAAGTTGTAGAATATATTCCCGCCTACGCGTGCATATAAAGAACGTCAAAAACGGAGCTCGTATGCGAAAGTTATGGATTTTAGAAGATTTGGGCTCATTTTCCAGTGAATCTCGCATGGATAAGCCTTATCCGGAAGAGCCACGTCACCTCGCATGAATAGTAGCCGCGTGTCGCACACCTGTCGCCTTCCGATTGGACCGAGCTTCGGTCTGGTAAGCATCCGACGTGCCTTTTGGCGTCTTAGGCGACGTCTAAGACGCCTCGCACGTGTCCCACCTGCGAAGCTGCCACCTGCCCTCCTTCCCTCTTGCTTCGGATCCGAGGCTCGCACTATAAATAGTGCCTGCGAGACCTCCCGACTAATGTTGGATTTTTAGCACTTTTTCACCTCTTTTTCAATATTTTAGCTACTTCCACTTCCCCCGAAGCCCCGGTAGTATTTCTAACACCCGAAACACGTCCTGAAGTTCCTGAGAAGCCCGAAAAATTTATCTTTTCAATAAAGCTCCCGGTTTTCAACATAAAAAGTCATATTTAAAGCCGAAGTGCTGCCCAAGATGTTAATCAGAAAGTGTATGTCTTCTGTGCCATTTGGGTTGAAGCTTTATTTATGTATATCAAGTATGGAAATTGTTATGTCTCATTGATTGTATATCTTTGAATCAATTCATTGATTGATATGGAAAGCTTAACACATGATTCACATATGCCTTTGTTGTTCCGTGTTTCTCTTTGCTTCTGCCATATTGAAGTATATATATGGCATAACGTTATATTGTATCTATTATTGAACTCACTAAGCGTCACCGCTTACCCTATCAATGTTTAACAATTGCAGGAGATAAGTAACCAGTATAATAGTATACTGTTGGAAGATTTAGAATAGTTTGTAATAGTACTTTTGTATTTCAGTTTATGTTTGTACAAATTAAAATATCCTGTGTAGTTATGTAATATATAACACTTTGTAATAGTCGGTTTGTATCCAGTAATTTGTAACCTCTTTATCAATGTAAAATATTGTTTTTATGAATATGCAAGTAGCATGTTTGGGAGTAACTATATTGTCAAGTATGAAAGTTTGGGTCTTTCAGAAATACGAAAGTTAGGGTCTTTCAATCATGGTATCAGAGCAGTAGTTTAAGCGAACTAAATGCCACGGATTGGTATTTAGACTTAAACTATTGGAAGTTCAATATATGAACTGAATCATTATAAGTATATGGATACAAACCATAGGAAAGACTTAAGTGAAGTATTAGGTTATAATAAATCCTAATATTCTAAAATACTATGTTACTCCTAAATTTCAGAAAGATGGCTGAACAAGTAAGTAGCCATACCCCTGAGGTTGGTGGAGGTCCTCAACCCGAGGAAGTGAATACTCCAGTATCTCCTCGTGAGGAGCGAGTCTTGGGTAAACTTACCGGTGTTATTCGACAGACTCTCGAAGAACACAAAAAGAATGGTGATAAAGGAAAAGAGAAAGCCACCGGAGAATCTTCAAAAGGAGAGGTGAAGCGTCCCTCGTTCAAAGATTTCAAGAGTAGTGGTGCTACATAGTTTTCTGGTGTCCTTAATCCCATAGTTGTTCTAACTTGGATTCAGAACTCCGAGAAAGTATTTCGTTTCTCTCATGTGGTTAATGAAGACAAGGCTATCTATGCTTCTGCAATGCTCATCGGAGAAGCCTTGGTCTGGTGGGAAGCAACATATGAAGCTCTCAACGGGTATGACCAGGAGAATTTATCTTGGGAGTTGTTCAAAACTCGTGTGCTAGAGAAGTATTGTACTCTAGATATGAGGAGAAGATTGGAGAAGGAATACCTTGAGCTTAAACAAGGAGGAATGACTGTGAATGAGTATGAAACTCAGTTCAATTAAAAAGCACGGTTTGCTGCATAGTTTATTCCAACCGAAGATGAGAAAATTCAGTTATTCTTAGAGGGACTACGACATGAAATCCATGATTTTGTAGCCAATCGGGATGTTCTGTCATTTGATAAAGTTGTTGAGTATGCTCAAAGGCGTGAGCATGACTTAGAGATACGTGGTGCCACTCTTACTGTTCCAAAGCATCCACGTACTGAAAGAACTGCTCCTGTTTCCACTATTCCACCAGCTCAATCTATTCGAACTGATCCTAGCAAGCAAGCACAGTCTCAGAGTGCTTTTCGTGGCCGCGACAGGTCACAATCTTTTTCTATTCAATCGCCTTCATGTCGCGTTTGTGGAAGGAATCATCCGGGTCAATGCAAAATAGACAAGGAATCCATTGTCTGTTATAGATGTGGAGAAACCGGTCATATAAAGCCAGCTTGCCCAAGGAAGGATGTGACTTGCTATGCATGTGGTATTACTGGCCACAAGAAGCGTTTCTGCCCTACTCTTACCAGCCAAGTGACGGGAAGTCAAGCTTCCGTCCAACAACCAAAGAATACTCCAGCTAAAAAGGAGGAGGTGCCAAAAGATAAGGGTCGTGTATTCCAGATTACCACAGAGGAAGCACGCGAGGACCCGAATGTTGTGACGGGTACATTTCTTGTCAACTCTAGACCTGCTCACATCTTATTTGATTCTGGTGCCTCAGATTCTTTTGTATCTTATGAATTTGCGCATTCTTTTCAAATTGCTTGCTATGCACTCGCGCAACCATTTCACGTAGATACTGTGGGAAGTATATCATTACTTGCTGATAAAATCTATAGGGATTGTGTCATAGAAATTGAAGGCTATAATTTTCTTGCTAACCTAATCCCTATCTCTTTGCCCAACTTCGATATTATTCTCGGCATGGATTGGTTGTCAAAGAACCATGCAGAACTCTTGTGTTATGAAAAGATGGTACGCATTCCTATTGAAGGGGAAGATCCTATTCATGTCTACGGTGAACAAAGGATCTTAAAAATAATCTCTTTCCTCAAAGCTCGTAAATTTATATCGAAGGGTTGCCCTATCTATCTGGCCTATACAGTTGACATCTCAAGAAAGGAGAATAAAACTGTAAATGATGTTCCCATTGTTAACGAATATTCTGATGTTTTCCCCGATGATCTGCCTGGACTTCCTCCGGACAGGCAAGTAGAATTTCGAATTGACCTTGTGTCTGGTGCTGCTCCGATTGCAAAGACTCCTTATCGTCTTGCGCCAACCGAGATGAAAGAAATGATGATACAACTACATGAATTACTTGACAAAGGCTTTATCCGACCAAGTACCTCTCCCTGGGGTGCTCCATTATTGTTTGTCAAGAAGAAGGACGGATCGATGCGGATGTGCATTGATTATCGTGAGCTAAATAAGGTGACTATCAAGAACAAGTACCGACTACCTCGTATCGACGATTTGTTTGATCAACTTCAGGGTGTTAGCTATTTCTCAAAGATTGATTTGAGATCTGGCTATCATCAGTTGAAAGTACAAGAGCAGGATGTACTGAAGACTGCTTTTCCTACTCGTTATGGGCATTTCGAATTCCTTGTCATGCCATTCGGTCTGACAAATGCTCCTGCTGTATTCATGGATATGATGAATCGAGTATGCCTCCCAATGCTCGATAAATCTGTCATCGTATTCATTGACGATATTCTAATCTATTCCAAGTCTGAAGCTGATCATGCCGTTCATATTCGTGAAATCTTAGAACTTCTTCGAAAGGAGAAACTTTATGCTAAATTCTCGAAATGTGAATTTTGGCTTCGCCAAGTTCAATTTCTCGGTCATGTGATTTTTGGTGACGGTGTATCCGTAGATCCTACCAAAATCGAAGCCATTCAGAATTGGGAAGCGCCTCGCAATGCTTCTAAAATTCGTAGTTTCATGGGTCTTGCGGGTTATTACCGAAGATTCATTAAAGACTTTTCTCGTATAGCTGTACCTCTCACTAGTCTTACTCGAAAGGAAGCAAAGTTCGAATGGGGTGAAGCCCAAAAAAAGCTTTCTCAACTCTAAAAGATCTTTTGATTCATGCTCCCATCTTATCACTTCCAGAAGGTGATAATGATATCTCCGTGTATAGCGATGCTTCAAGATTGGGACTCGGTTGTGTGTTGATGCAACGTGGTAAAGTGATAGCCTATGCCTCAAGACAACTGAAAGATTATGAAAAGAATTATCCCACTCATGACCTCGAACTCGCTGCAGTGGTATTTACCCTAAAAGTTTGGAGACATTATCTTTTTGGTACGAAATGCCAATTGTTTACTGACCACAAGAGTCTCAAGTATATATTCAGTCAGCAAACTCTGAATATGAGACAGCAACGAGCCATGGAGCTGATCAAAGACTATGACTGCGAAATCATGTACCATCCTGGAAAGGCTAATGTGGTTGCCGATGCACTTAGCAGGAAGGTTTATCGTAATAGTATGTGTTATACTATTACTCACACGACGGTGAAGTTCACTATTCTTGATGAACTAGAGAAGTGGCAAGTTGAGGCCTTAAAGTCAGAAAATGTTAAGAAGGAAGGGATGGTACATTATGCTGATGTTTTACTTGATGATCCATGAGGATTAAAAGTATTTAAGAATCGGCTATGGATTCCAAAGATTGGTGGATTAAGACAGAAGATTTTGGATGAAGCTCATAAGTCTAAGTTGTCAATACATCCTGGTACAAGTAAAATGTACTATGATGTAAGAGCTAATTATTGGTGGCCTGGATTAAAGAGGGACATTGGAAGATATGTACAGGAATGCTTAGTATGCTTACAAGTCAAAACAGAGCACCAAAAACCTTATGGAACTCCAGAAAGTCTTAGTGTTCCTGTATGGAAATGGGAAGAGCTGTCCATGGATTTTATTACCAAATTGCCAAAGACTGCTAGACATGATAGCATTTGGGTAATCGTCGACCGCCTGACTAAGAGTGCACATTTTCTCGCCATGCGTGAAACGGCTCCAATGGAGAAATACGCACAAGTATACTTGGATGAAATTGTTGCAAGACATGGTGTGCCGCTAAAGATCATTTCCGATCGTGATACTCGCTTCACTTCTCATTTTTGGGCGAGTATGCAACAGGAATTGGGATCTAAAGTTGCCCTCATCACAACTTATCATCCCCAGACAGACGGTCAGACGGAGAGAACAATCCAAACAGTAGAATATATGCTTCGTGCATGTGTCTTGGAGTTCGGTGGTAACTGGGATAAATACTTGCCTCTTGTCGAATTTTCATATAATAACAGTTACCGCGCTTCAATCAAAATGCCACCATATGAAGCATTATATGGTTGCAATTTCCGTACGCCGTTATGTTGGCGTGATGTAGGACATAAGATCCTTGGAGGCCCTGAAATGATTCAAGACACCACCGACAAGATTCAAATCGTACGAGAAAGAATGAAAGCGGCCCAAGATCGACAGAAGTCCTATACAGAAAAGCGGAGGCGACCCATAGAATTTCAAGTGGGTGATTTTGTAATGCTGAAGGTATCCCCATGGAAAGGCCTTATGAGATTTGGGAAGAAAGGAAAGTTGAGTCCCAGATTTGTTGGACCTTTCAAAATCATCCAGAGAATTGGAAAGCAAGCATACCGCTTAGAATTTCCTGAAGATTTGGCAGGTATTCATGATGTGTTTCATGTGAGTTATCTACGCAAATGCTTGAGCATCTATGATGAGACATTTCCATTATCCGAGGTGAAATTGGATAATAAGTTAAGATATGTCGAAGAGCTTGAAGAGATCGTGAATGAAAGAACAACTAATCTACGTAATAAAGAAGTAGAATTGGTGCTTGTCAAATGGAAACACCATCGAGGCCCAAACTATACTTGGGAGAATAAGAATGAGATAAGAGCAAAATATCCCCATTTATTTTAATCGATGTAATTTCGGGGACGAAATCCTCAAAAGGAGGAGGTATTTGTAACATACACGTTTTGAAATCGCGTTTTATAATGAATAATATTGTGAAATACTATGTGAATTTGAGTATTGAATTCTAACAGATAGTTTTTACTAGAAATGAAGTAAAACTATGTTTAGAATCACTCAGAAAATATTGGAAGTCTTATGAGACTCCAATTAAAAGTCAAATAGTGAAATTTAGCGAAACTATAAAATTTAAAATAAGTAAAATTTTATTATTGAAAGTTGTAGATAATCTCGTTAGAAACATTTAGGCGAAAACCTCATCGAAATCCGAGTTATAACGAAGAAGTTATGACCAATCGAAGATCCGCGACAAAACCGGCACGACGCCGAATGACGTAAAAAGTGAGTTTTTGATAAACTACTTTTTAGCCTTAGTAATCTAAATGAAAGTAGTAGTATTCGTTAAACCGAGAAGTTCGATAAAAAGAACGCCAAAATCTGACTTCGTATGAGGAAGTTATGACTTTTCTAAGTTTTAGCTTAGCAGTAGACATCTAAAAACTCGAATTTTAGATCGAGTGATTTTTAGCCGACACAACCTAAACGAGAATTTAAGGTCTCGTCATTAGTAGTACAACGGTAAAAAGTCTGACGTAAACGGATGTCGGATGAAGAAGTTATGAATTTTTAACGGATATTCCTGTCCCGGTCTGTTAAAAATAATAATATTAAAAATAAAGTCAAATTTAGTCGACAAAGTCTAAACGAGAGTTGTAGAATATATTCCCGCCTACGCGTGCATATAAAGAACGTCAAAAACGGAGCTCGTATGCGAAAGTTATGGATTTTAGAAGATTTGGGCTCATTTTCCGAGTAATCTCGCATGGATAAGCCTTATCCGGAAGAGCCACGTCACCTCGCATGAACAGTAGCCGCGTGTCGCACACCTGTCGCCTTCTGATTGGACCGTGCTTCGGTCTGGTAAGAATCTGACGCGTCTTTTGGCGTCCTAGGCGACGTCTAAGACGTCTCCTAAGACGCCTCGCGCGTGTCCCACCTGCGAAGCTGCCACCTGCCCTCCTTCCCTCTTGCTTCGGATCCGAGGCTCGCACTATAAATAGTGCCTGCGAGACCTCCCGACTAATGTTGGATTTTTAGCACTTTTTCACCTCTTTTTCAATATTTTAGCTACTTCCACTTCCCCCGAAGCCCCGGTAGTATTTCTAACACCCGAAACACGTCCCGAAGTTCCCGAGAAGCCCGAAAAATTTATCTTTTCGGTTTTGAAGCTCTACCTTCGCAGAGCCCGGTTTTCAATAAAGCTCCCGGTTTTCAATAAAGCTCCCGGTTTTCAACACAGAAAGTCATATTTAAAGCCGAAGTGCTGCCAAATTACTATTTTGACCCCCGGTTAATTCAAGGTGAGTTCAATATATAGGAACAATTGTATGTTATGTGTTATATGTGTTATGTGCTTTTCAGTGTTATTATTCCGGGTTATTTTCCCGTGTTATTTTATTCGCTATTTTTATAGCAAAAGTAATACCTTTGACCATGTGATTAGTGAAAGGACTTAGATTCACATTGGTACTGGTACGTAGCCTCTGGCCATGTAGAGCATGTCTCCGTAAGAGAATGACTTCTATTCTATGGCATTGGCAAATGTTTAGACAGGGCTATAAGCCTGAAATCTACCAAGATGTTAATCAGAAAGTGTATGTCTTATGTGCCATTTGGGCTGAAGCTTTATTGATGTATATCAAGTATGGAAATTGTTATGTCTCATTGATTGTATATCTTTGAATCAAGTCATTGATTGATATGGAAAGCTTAACACATGATTCACATATGCCTTTGTTGTTCCTTGTTTCTCTTTGCTTCTGCCATATTGAAGTATATATACGGCATAACGTGATATTGTATCTATTATTGAAGTCACTAAGCGTCACCGCTTACCCAATCAATGTTTAACAATTGCAGGAGATAAGTAACCAATATAATAGTATACTGTTGGAAGATTTAGAATAGTTTGTAATAGTACTTTTGTATTTCAGTTTATGTTTGTATAAATTAAAATATCCTGGGTAGTTATGTAATATATAACACTTTGTAATAGTCAGTTTGTATCCAGTAGTTTGTAACCTCTTTATCAATGTAAAATATTGTTTTTATGAATATGCAAGTAGCATGTTTTGGAGTAACTATATTGTCAAGTATGAAAGTTTGGGTCTTTCAGAAATACAAAAGTTAGGGTCTTTCAGTATGCCCCTTGCGGTTGCAGTTAGTACATTGCATTTCTTGGCACTTGCCATTATGATGATAGTTACATTTACCACACTTGGGTAGAGTATCGGCGTAAGGCTTTGCAGGAGTTGGTGTGGTTGAGGTTGGAGCGGCGGGGGCTGATGTGGTTTGAGCGATAGCAGCGTGAACTGCCACTGTTTGTGGTTTCTTGGAAGATCCTGAAGGTTGTCCTCCTTTCCTTTTATTTCCCGAATTCTTCTTGTTACCTTCTTCCTTCTTGGCTTCAGTCTCAGTAGTTTTGGTACCTTTCTTGTTTCCGTGGTCATAGAGCTTCTGAGCTAGGCGTTTTGCACTATCAAAAGTTGCAGGGTTTGCTGCAATCACGTTCCCTTGAATTGGGGGAGTTAACCCCCAAATGAATCGTTCGATCTTGTTTCCCTCTGAGGAGATCATTCCCGAACACAAAAGTGCTAGTTCGCTGAAACTAGCGATATAAGTTTCGATATCAGAGTTTTGCACTGTAAGATTCCATAATTCCTGTTCCGACTTCTGTATTTCCCCACGGGGACAGTATTCAGCCAACAACATCTCCTTGAGTTCCTCCCACGGCATAGAATTTGCTACTGGGAGTGTTAAGGCCTCAATATGGCCATTCCACCATGACAATGCTCGATCGACAAACGTACAGGCTGCGAACTTCACTTTACTCTCCTCAGGGCATTCACATATCTCAAAGACTGACTCGATCTTCTCGATCCAACGCTTCAAAGTTATCACCCCACCGGTTTCGTTGAACGTTCGGGGTTTTGCATTAGAGAAGTCTTTGTAAGTGCAGACTTTTGTAGACCCTTGATACATTCCATGGTTGGAGCTTCCTGTTCCTTGCCCATTTCCACCACCATTGTTTCCATTATGAATATGAGCCAATTTTGCGGTGACCACAACCGATACTGCTACCTAGAATGCAGCAGAGTTTACCTCCGACGGAGGCGGTGGCGGCGGTGGTGTCGTGTTGTTATTTTTGTGTACGTACCTTCGGGGCATCTGCTGTCATGGAGCAGGAAGATGATGAGTACATAACGAGCTTGGATATCCCTTATTGTCTAATGGTTACGGTGATGCGATTTTACTTATAGATGAATTTATACAGTAACAAGAAATATCAGGAATAGAACAAATAACAGATAACAACATCACAAGTAAAACATAGAACCATTTCATTAATGATAAACTTCCTAGTACAATACATGAAAATTCGCCTTTGAAAGGCGTACAGTACATAGAGAAAATATAATCCGTCAGCATAACGGCTCTATGAGTAGTGTAATCACTTAATCATAGAGTCAGTCCTACATACAATAGTACTGAAAAGAGAGTCCTATCGATAGTGACGGTGATACTCAAATGTCGAACTGACGCACCATAAGTTTGGCCAATTCATTCGCCTCACGAGTGATCACATCTTCCCTCTATTCTGCTCAAACGGCCCTAGCTTCGGCCACAAAGAGTTATTGCTTGAGGTTGGCTACTTCTTCCTCGAGAGAGTGTATACGGTCAGTAGTGCTCTCCTGCACCGTGTGCTGGTTTGGTAGGGTCTCCGAAGGGTGGGGTTCACTAGGGGCTTCCTTAATGTCCATTTCCATATACTCTTCGGTTCTCGCTTCTGGATTTTCTTCTTGAACCATTTCTGGTTCTCCTTCAATCCATCCATTGGCCACTAAGGCCTGGTAGTAGAGGTCGCCTTGTTGAATTTCAGCCATGGTGCCTGTGTGAACATGGAGACGTGAGAATCGTGTAGAAAGTGTATGTGCGAAGAGTATATGTTATCCCAAAATACCCCTATAGTATTTTAATTGTTTATGTTTGCGTTTCTTAAAACTTATTGGATACGAGGTTGGTAAGTTTCTAGATTCATTGCTCACCATGATCACTCCCAAGCACATGTTGGTCGTATTTTTAATAAATATAGTTGATCATGCTATATTTACCCCCAATATGATTACATAACGGCCCGGGTTTAACCGCGATGTTCAACTCCTCTAAAGACTCTTATTGTTTTCTTATTATGACAATACTCAAATATGCACACATGGGTTTGTATTTTATTTTTGTTCTGAGTATTTTAGTCCCAATGCATTTATAGTTGCATATCTTGTATGATTAGATATGCCAATTCACTATAAACGTTGCTTTGATACCAATCCATCACACCCCCGAACCAGACGGCGGAAACGTCCAGGGGAGGGTGACTTCATCTCGTAATATCATCACAATGTATATAAATGAATCATAGACAACATCATCACCATACATTCAATAATACAACATCCAGGGTTTACATCATTGTATTTGTTCACAAATTCCATGCCAAAATATTTAATGTATGATGAAAGCAAAAATACAGCAAAAGTCCACATTTTCTCGATGACTGACCTGTTTACCGAGTCCCTGAGAATACAAGTTATTTTGAAAATGTCAACATATATAATGTTGGTGAGTTCATAAGCATGTTTGTATGAAAACTTTGTATTATTTTGTAAACACCAGAAAATTCGATATTTTCTGTAAAAAAGGTTTGTAAGTTTTGTTTCAAATCTTGTATTAGAGCATGCGTGTTCTCGTTTGATAATGTGTAAAGAGAGTTTCCCATAAAATCCTATATTTTCTGTATAATGAAAAAGAGTGGTCTTAACCCTAACACCCGGCTAATGAAAATGTATAGTACGTACTTTGTATCACGAAAGTAGTATCTGTATTCCGTAAATTTATTTGTTTGTTATTCTCTATGTGAGTCGCTATAACCATGCTTGATATGACTGATACGTCTGTCATGACGTTCTTCAGGCGTCGCGTTAGGTAAGACATTTGTCACCCTAGACTAGCCCGTCTAGCTGTAGTGAACAACCTAGTTGCGGGGGTGTCAACCCCATATAGATCTATAAACAAATTCTCGCTATCCATCCTGGAGACTCTGGTTATAACTACAAGACTTATAAGGTACATTGGGTAGGTACGAATGAAGGCGTGTCTCACAAGAGCCTTAACTAAATCTATGCGAATAGTGTGTCTTGTTGTTTAACGCTTTAAGTAATGTTTCAAGTATGTATTTTGAATAAAAATCATCGGTGATAAAAAAATATATATTTGTTCATATCAAAACGTAATATTTGTTTATGTCGATCCGATTAGCATAGTGTCACACCCCCGAACCGTAGTATTAAACGGCGGAAACGTCCGGGGGTGGATGACGTCATGCGTAGTATCACAACAATTGTATCATAGTAAGCAAAGTAAACACAGCCATTACATTACAATATGATTATTTACATATGTTTAAAAGCATAGTTTATACATAAAAGTATATAACAAAAGTAAAAGACGTGACTCCAAAAATGCTCCGTCTTCTCCAAAAGTTGGTAAGAGTACCATTCTATTGTTGCCCTGAGAATACAAGCAGTTTGAAAGAATATCAGCATAAAGCTGGTGAGTTGATAAGTATGTTTTTGTAATGAAAACTAGTCACTGAATTTGTGAAAATACTTCATTTTCATTAATAGTAAATATCGTTTGTATCGAGAACCCCCGATCACTATCGGTATGTAAAATGTTATGTATGTAGTATGTTCTGTTTTGAAAACCCTGGCTACCACCAATATGCATATAGTGTGTTCTGTTTGACTGGGAAAATCCCTTATTTTCCCTGATATATGTGTGTTTGATGCTTTAATGATTCCATGACTTGTGAGGTATAAGTATCATACTCATGTTATTAAAGCCATTGTTTATACGGGATATATTATTACTTAAAAGAGAGTCGTACGATTGGCGAGTTTTATGACCATACATTAACTTGATATGGCACGTAACGGGGCCATTATCCTTTATGACATTTGTCACCCGTAGACCGGTCGGTCCGACTGTAGCTAGCAGCCAGGTGCGGGGTAGTCAGCCCCGTATAGATCTATACACAAAAGCCACACTTTCCCTCCAGGAAATTCTGGTTCATAAGGGTAGTCCTCCACTTAGCTGTTCGTTCGAAAGTGCCCAAGGACGAAGTCCTGCACTTTATTCCATTGTACGTTCCCAAGGACGAAGTCCTTCCCTTTGTTATTAAAGTGTATGAGGACGTGTCTCCCAATTAAGATGACGACATTACGAGTAATAATATAAATGTTCTGTTTGTTCGTATGAAAATCCGATGTATATTCCGTAGAGTAAAAATAATTATACTAAAATAATTATTTATTGTTGTACTTTCATAGTAATGTAGGATATAAACTAAATCTGTTATAGTTTATGTATTCAACCATATATATGGTTTGTAGCTGTAAAACTGATAATGAATTTCCCCCAAACTATACCTATTATAGTTTGACTGTAATGTTATGTTCATGAAATGTTCGGAAACTTTTGCAATTGAATGTAGAAAACATCCCTCATGCTCAGCATGGTACAAGAGGGATTAACCATTTAATTACTTGTTGAAAATGATGTGTTTAGCTTGTATTCTCCCCCTGAAAACGTTTAAAAACTGTAAAAGCATAGGGGTATGAACTCACTGTTTGACGTAGGATTCAGGTGTATGATCGGTTATGAGCGCTGAGTGTCAACTGATGTTTCATACGCAAATGGATCCTATTAGCATATGGCAACACATATATGCATTAGATTAGGGTATTTTATGACAAAACATGATGGAAAACCACCCTAAAGACTTTGAAACACTAGCACTAAGTGTTGGATCCATAATTGATCAAGCAAAGGAGGTGTATGGCCACAAAATCACAAGTTTTGATGTGTGTGCGGCCAGAGTGTGCGGCCAGGAGGTGTGTGCGGTTGCACACAGGAGTGTGCGGCCGTACAGAGGGGGTGTGCGGCCGTACACAGGAGTGTGCGGCCGTACATTCCTCATTTAAGCTCCAAAAGTCGATTTTTGAGGTGTTTTAAGGCTAATACCAAGTCCAAACTACTAGATGAGGGCCAAACTCTCACTTTGGAGAGTCTTGAAGGTGTGTACGGCCACCTTATGAAGGTGTGCGGCCGTACACCTTCAAATGATGAAGAACACTAAGAACATGAAGAGTTTTAGGCTTAGATCAAGGTGTCTTACCAGTATAACAAGCTAAATGATGGAGTACTTCACGTTTTTGAGGCCCTTAGAGTGTTCTTGGATGATGTTTCTAGAGAGAGAAAGTAGAGAGAGAAGTAGAGTGCAGCCAAAGAGGGAAAAGAGTGAATGAAGCGGTCTCCCCTATTTATAGAGGGGAGTGTGCGGCTGGGGGTGGGTGTGCGGCCGCACACCCGTGTGTACGGCCATACACACCTCCCAAGAGGGTGTATGGCCCGGTTTTGACCCTATACGACTTGTTGACTAACTCCTAGTCTCATTCTCGGCTGTACTCATGATTAGAACACTTAAACGAACCCTTAAACGGTGTTAAAAGGTAACGGAAATCGGGTTTAATATTGATATAATTGACTAATCGTACAAGATGGAAGTTCCGGGTTGTCACATCATCCCCCTGTTAGAGGGAATTTCGTCCCGAAATTCAAGAATAAGATATAAATCATGGATTTAGAAAAGATGGGGGTACTTCTGTTTCATTGAGTCTTCGTGCTCCCAAGTGAATTCAGGTCCCCACTTGGCATTCCAGCGAACCTTCACTATCGGGATGCGACTTTGTTTCGTTCGCTTGACCTCCCGATCCATGATTTCGATTGGTTCTTCCATGAAATTGAAGTTCTCGTTGATTTCAATCTTATCGAGAGGGATCATAAGGGTTTCGTCGGATAAAGACTTTTTAAGATTAGAGACGTGGAATACAGGATGAATGTTGCTAAGCTCCTGAGGTAGACGAAGTTTGTAGGCTACAGGATCGATCCTAGCAAGGATCTCGAAAGGTCCTATGTACCTCGGATTTAGCTTCCCACGCTTTCCAAAGCGTATCATGCCCTTCCAGGGTGAGATCTTCAACAGAACACGGTCTACAACCTGGAACTCCAAGGGTTTTCGTTGTTTATCGGCGTAGCTCTTTTGTCTGTCTTGTGAAGCTTTCAGTCGTTCTCGGATTTGTATGATCTTTTTAGTGGTTTCACGGATGATTTCAGGGCCAGTGAGAGTGTTGTCGGGGACTTGTCCCTTGGATAGCTGCCTGTCACCCGCCTCAGCCCAGCACAGAGGGGATCTGCACTTGCGACCATAGAGAGCTTCGAACGGAGCAGCGTTGATGCTGGTGTGGTAGCTGTTGTTGTAAGAAAACTCGACCAAGGGCAAATGAGTGTCCCACGATTTACCGAAGTCGATGAAACATGCTCTTAACATGTCTTCCAAGGTCTGGATGGTTCTCTCACTCTGCCCATCTGTCTGAGGATGATAAGCTGTGCTCATGTCCAACTTAGTTCCAAGAGCCTTCTGCAGGGACTGCCAAAATCTCGAGGTAAACCTGCTATCTCGATCGGAGATAATGGACACAGACACACCGTGCAGTCGAACTATCTCTTGAATGTATATTCGTGTGAGCCTTTCCATCTTGAATGTTTCTTTGATCGGTAGGAAGTGGGCGGACTTTGTCAATCGATCGACTATTACCCAGATGGTATCGTACCCACTCGGAGATTTGAGTAATTTGGTAATGAAATCCATAGTGATCCTTTCCCACTTCCACTTAGGTATCTCTGGCTGTTGGAGCAAACATGAGGGCTTTTTATATTCAACCTTCACCTTGGCGCAAGTCAGGCACTTGCCCACGAAGGTAGCGATCTCTGCTTTCATGTTTGGCCACCAATACAGTTTCTTGAGATCAAGGTACATCTTGTCCAATCCTGGATGAATGGAGTATCTGGTTTTGTGAGCTTCATTCATGACAACATCCCTGTAACCACCGAACTTTGGGGTCCAGATCCGGTCCATGAAATAATAGACTCAGTCTCCCTTGATCTCTAGGTTCTTATCCATTCCTCTCAAGGCTTCATCCGACACGTTCTCTGGTTTTAGGGCTTCCAACTGAGCCTCCTTGATTTGCGCGTATAAGTGGGAATGGATAGTCATTGTTAGTGCCTTCACTTTACGACCTGAACATTCCTTCCGGCTAAGGGCATCTACCACCACATTGGACTTGCCGGGATGGTAGCGTATTTCGCACTCATAATCGCTGAGTAGCTCTACCCATCGCCGTTGTCTCATGTTCAACTCCTTCTGGTCGAAGATGTGTTGCAGACTTTTATGGTCAGTGAAGATCGTGCACTTAGTTCCATAGAGGTAGTGTCTCCATATTTTCAGAGCGAAGACCACTGCTCCCAACTCTAAGTCGTGAGTTGTATAGTTGACTTCGTGTGCTTTCAGCTGTCTCGAGGCATAAGCAATGACTTTTCCTCGCTGCATGAGCACACAGCCTAGGCCCTGATTGGATGCATCACAGTAGACAACGAAGTCCTCCGTCCCTTCGGGCAGAGACAGGATTGGTGCGCTGCATAGGGCCTGCTTCAATGTTTGGAATGCAGTGTCTTGCTTTTCACTCCAACAAAAGGGTACGCCTTTCTGAGTCAGAGTGGTTAAGGGTTTGGCAATTTTGGAAAAATTCTGAATGAATCTGCGATAATAGCCAGTGAGACCCAAGAATTGACGGATTTCCGTGGGTGTCTTCGGTGCTGACCAGTTCTATATCGCCTTGATTTTGCAAGGGTCCACGTGTATGCCTTCCTCGCTTACCACGTGACCTAAGAAAGTTACTTTTCGAATCCAGAATTCGCACTTGGAGAATTTCGCATATAGCTTCTCTGTCCTTAATGTTTCCAGCACTAATCTCAAGTGTTGTCTATGATCCTCCTCGTTTCTGGAATAGAAAAGTATATCGTCAATGAACACGATGACGAACTTGTCTAGAAAAGAACGACACACCCGGTTCATCAGGTCCATGAACACCGCCGGTGCATTAGTTAGACCGAAGGGCATTACTACAAACTCGTAGTGACCATATCGAGTCCGGAATGTTGTTTTAGGAACATCACTCTCATGGACTCGTAGCTGATGGTACCCTGATCTAAGGTCTATTTTCGAGAAGTAGCTGGCTCCTTGAAGTTGGTCGAAAAGGTCGTCGATCCGAGGAAAAGGGTATCGGTTTTTGATGGTGAGTTTGTTCAGTTCGCAGTAGTCAATGCACATCCGAAAAGATCCATCCTTCTTTTTCACAAATAAAACCGGGGTTCCCCAGGGTGAGGAACTCGGTCTGATGAATCCTTTGCTGAATAGCTCATTGAGCTGGCTGGACAATTCTTGCATTTCTGCCGGCGCTAGGCGGTATGGGGATTTAGCTACAGGAGTAGCTCCAGGGATTAAGTCGATGCGAAACTCGACTTGGCTCTCGGGAGGAATTCCCAGAAGTTCTTCAGGAAAGACATCAGGAAAGTTGCAGACTTCGGGGATGCTCTTGAGGTCTTTAACTTCCCGTTTCTCGTTAACTACATGGGCTAGGAATGCATGGCACTCCTTTCGTAGAAGTTTTTGGGCTTTGATGCACGAAATGATACGAAGGTTGGAGCTAAGTTTATCGCCATAGATCATGAGGGTTTCACCATAGGGAAGATTGAGACGGATAGCTTTTTCGTAACAGAGGATATCAGCGCGATTGGGGCTCAACCAATCCATGCCGATGATGACATCGAAGCTTTTTATGGAGACTGGCATAAGGTTAATGGGAAAGGAATGATCGTTTAAAGTAAGGGTACAGCCCATGAATATGTCGTTAGTGCTCTCCTTCTCACCGTTAGCCATTTCGACGGTAAATGTTTTAGTTAATGGTTGGGGTTTATGTTTAAGAAGATGTTTGAATGAATGGTTAACAAAACTTCTTTCCGCACCAGAATCGAAAAGAATGCATGCATAAGAGTTGTCAAGGAGGAACGAACCCGAAACAACTGTGGGATCCGCAACTGCTTCCTCCTGACCCATTTTAGCACTCTCCCAGTGTTGCCAGCCGTCGTTGCCTTGAGGCAATTTCTCTTATAGTGCCCGACCTCTCCAAAACCGAAGCAGGCTTGACCAACACCTGCTCCAGAGACCTGATTGGTTGGCGGGGTTGGTGTCTTACAGAATCGAGCTGTGTGCCCCTTCTTGCCACAACTTTTGCACAACATCTCGCGTCACTGCCCATGATGATGAAAATTACACTTGTCGCACTGAGGAAGGGTACCAGCATATCTACTGGTAGGTGCTTGAGTGGTAGGGGCAGTAGCAGGAGCAGTAACAGCATGGACTACCACTGTTTGCTGTTTCTTTGAGGACTCTTGTGAAGTCTGACCCTTTCGTTGCTTCCAGAACTTTCTTTTTCCACTACTCACCTTTGCTGGTTCAGGAGTGGCTGTTGTTGCATCAAGATCAACTCCGTGATCTATGAGGGTCTGCGCCAGGCACTTGGCGCTGTCAAAAGTGGTTCGCTTAGCAGCCAAGACGTTCCCTTGCGTTGGGGGCATAAATCCCCATATAAACCTCTCAATCTTTTTGCTTTCCGGGGTGACCATTACCGAACAGAGGAGAGCTAGATCACAGAATCTGGCTGTGTAAGAGGCAATGTCAGAACCCTTCATCCTTAAGTTCCAGAGTTCGTACTCCAATTTCTGCATCTCGCCCCTTGGGCAGTATTCAGCGAGCATGAGCTCCTTCAAGCTCTCCCAACCCATGGCATTTGCTACAGGCAGGGTTAGGGATTTGACCCGGCCATTCCACCAGGTCCATGCTCTGTCGGTGAAAGTGCAGGCGACGAATTTCACCTTGTTGGCTTCAGAACAAGAGCAAATTTCGAAGATAGACTCGATCTTTTCGAACCATCGAGTCAAGGCAATAACACCTCCATTGCCATCGAAAGGTGTAGGTTTTGCGTTCATGAAGTCTTTATAGGAACACTCCTTCTGGTGTCCCTGACTACCTTCCTGATTTTGGGGATGGGTACCACCTCCCGACCCACCAGAGCCGCCAGGATTCATCTGTGACATCGCGGCAGCCACAACGGCAGTAACGGCTGCCTGAAACATAATGGGATCGAACTGAGGAGGTGGAGGAGCTGGATCTGATGGAGGATTGTTGCTCTTTTTGTTGGGTCTTTTCCTTGGAGGCATCTTGTTCTAAAAATGATCAGGAAGGAGAGGATGGTAAGTCCTCTGAATTGAACCAAGAGATATGAAGCAAGAAATATCTCAACATGATAGCTAGAGTGTTCTACTAAGTGATAAACAAGGAAAAACTACTAATGCAAGTAATTTATCGCAAAAGGAATAAGTAGCAACACTTAGAAGTGAATCTTTGCAAGGAATTTGACTCTAGTAAAATACTCCTATAGTATTTTGTGTTTTGTTGTACCGATGTCTTGTTGTATGGACACTTGGTAAGTGTTAAGCCTGCTGCAACACCACAGTCACTCTCAAGCACATGTTGGTCATGTCTCGAATGAATATAGTTGATCAGGCTATATTGACCCTAGACATGATTACATAACTGCTCAGGTTTAACGGTAGTGTCCAACATCCAATTACTTTTGTTTTGTTCTACTCGTGATTACTGTTTCTGGTGTATAGGTATAGTTGTATACTTCTGGTAAAAATACTTATATTTTAAAGTATACTTTTTAGTTCAGAGCACTTCGGCCCCTTAGTGTTTATAGGTGTATACCATGTAAGGTTCGGTATGCTTAGTTCACTATAAACAAAAGCTCTGATACCAATCTGTCACACCCCCGAACCGTAGTATCAAACGGCGGAAACGTCCGGGGGTGGATGACGTCATGCGTAGTATCACAACAATTGTATCATAGTAAGCAAAGTAAACACAACCATTACATTACAATATGATTATTTACATCTGTTTGAAAGCATAGTTTATACATAAAAGTATATAACAAAAGTAAAAGACGTGACTCCAAAAATGCTCCGTCTTCTCCAAAAGTTGGTAATAGTACCTTTCTATTGTTGCCCTGAAAATATACAAACAGTTTGAAAGAATATCAGCATAAAGCTGGTGAGTTCATAAGTATGTTTTTGTAATGAAAACTAGTCACTGAATTTGTGAAAATACTTCATTTTCATTAATAGTAAATATCGTTTGTATCGAGAACCCCCGATCACCATCGGTATATAAAATGTTATGTATGTAGTATGTTCTGTTTTGAAAACCCTGGCTACCACCAGTATGCATATAGTATGTTCTGTTTGACTGGGAAAATCCCTTATTTTCCCTGGTATATGTGTGTTTGATGCTTTAATGATTCCATGACTTGTGAGGTATAAGTATCATACTCATGTTATTAAAGCCATTGTTTATACGGGATATATTATTACTTAAAAGAGAGTCGTACGACTGGCGAGTTTTATGACCATACATTAACTTGATATGGCGCGTAACGGGGCCATTATCCTTTATGACATTTGTCACCCGTAGACCGGTCGGTCCGACTGTAGCTAGCAGCCAGGTGCGGGGTAGTCAGCCTCGTATAGATCTATACACAAAAGCCACGCTTTCCCTCCAGGAAATTCTGGTTCATAAGGGTAGTCCTCCACTTAGCTGTTCGTTCGAAAGTGCCCAAGGACGAAGTCCTCCACTTTATTCCATTGTACGTTCCCAAGGACGAAGTCCTTCCCATTGTTATTAAAGTGTATGAGGACGTGTCTCCTAATTAAGATGACGACATTACGAGTAATAATATAAATGGTCTGTTTTTTTCGTATGAAAATCCGATGTATATTCCGTAGAGTAAAAATAATTATACTAAAATAATTATTTATTGTTGTAGTTTCATAGTAATGTAGGATATAAACTAAATCTGTTATAGTTTATGTATTCAACCATATATGTGGTTTGTATCTGTAAAACTGATAATGAATTTCCCACAAACTATACCTATTATAGTTTGACTGTAATGTTATGTTCATGAAATGTTCGGAAACTTTTGCAATTGAATGTAGAAAACATCCCTCATGCTCAGCATGGTACAAGAGGGATTAACCATTTAATTACTTGTTGAAAATGATGTGTTTAGCTTGTATTCTCCCCCTGAAAATGTTTAAAAGCTGTAAAAGCATAGGGGTATGAACTCACTGTTTGACGTAGGATTCAGGTGTATGATCGGTTATGAGCGCTGAGTGTCAACTGATGTTTCATACGCAAATGGATCCTATTAGCATATGGTAACACGTATATGGATTAGATTAGGGTATTTTATGACAAAACATGATGGAAAACCACCCTAAAGACTTTGAAACACTAGCACTAAGTGTTGGATCCATAATTGATCAAGCAAAGGAGGTGTATGGCCACAAAATCACAAGTTTTGATGTGTGTGCGGCCAGAGTGTGCGGCCAGGAGGTGTGTGCGGTTGCACACAGGAGTGTGCGGCCGTACAGAGGGGGTGTGCGGCCGTACATAGGAGTGTGCGGCCGTACACTCCTCATTTAAGCTCCAAAAGTCGATTTTTGAGGTGTTTTAAGGCTAATACCAAGTCCAAACTACTAGATGAGGGCCAAACTCTCACTTTGGAGAGTCTTTAAGGTGTGTACGGCCACCTTATGAAGGTGTGAGGCCGTACACCTTCAAATGATGAAGAACACTAAGAACATGAAGAGTTTTAGGCTTAGATCAAGGTGTCTTACCAGTATAACAAGCCAAATGATGGAGTACTTCACGTTTTTGAGGCCCTTAGAGTGTTCTTGGATGATGTTTCTAGAGAGAGAAAGTAGAGAGAGAAGTAGAGTGCAGCCAAAGAGGGAAAAGAGTGAATGAAGGGGTCTCCCCTATTTATAGAGGGGAGTGTGCGGTTGGGGGTGGGTGTGCGGCCGCACACCCGTGTGTACGGCCGTACACACCTCCCAAGAGGGTGTATGGCTCGGTTTTGACCCTATACGACTTGTTGACTAACTCCTAGTCTCATTCCCAGCTGTACTCATGCTTGGAACACTTAAACGAACCCTTAAATGACGTTAAAAGGTAACGGAAATCGGGTTTAATATTGATACAATTGACCAATCGTACAAGATGGAAGTTCCGGGTTGTCACACATAGAGCGTGTCATATAGGCCCTATAAGTAAACAAATGGGCATTTAAGGCCCAATTAGGATATAATTGTCATACATGGCTCATTTTTGTTAAAAATGACATTTTTGGCCCATTAAGCCGAGAATTTACAATAAAGGACAATTTTTGTTAAAAATGACATTTTTGGCCCATTAAGATGAGAATTTACAATACAGATTTTTGTTAAAAATGACATTTTTGGCCCATTAAGCCGAGAATTTACAATAAAGGCCCATTTTTGATAAAAATGACTTTTTTAGTCCATGAAACCGTGAGTTTCCAAATAAAGCCCATTTTTATGAAAAATTTACACTTTAGGCCCAAATTAACCGTATATTTTCATTTAAGGCCCTCTTTTTATGAAAAATGGCACTTTTGGGCCCATAAAACAGTATGTTGACAAATAAGGCCCAATAAAACCGAAAATCATCAATTTAAGCCCATCAAACCGAAAATGACTCCAAAAGTCCATCTTATTTATCTTTATTGTCAAAAATGGCCCTTTTGCATTATTTCTTTGCTTTTCTAGTAACTTTTGCATGTTAAATCTTTTCAACATTATGTAGAGTTACTTCAAGTACTTTAGTTTACAAACATCACTGATATTTGGTAGTTATTTCGAGTTTTATGAAAGTTTAACATGCCTTCATGGAATAATCACAACATATAACATGAAAAATACACACATACATGCATAATACTAAGATTAAACACAAAACTAGGTTGTATTCTCCCCTCAAAAGATAGTAAAACTCGAAAACTAGAGGGTATGAAGCTCACCTTGGTGATGGATCGGTTTTGATAAAGAAGTGAAAGAGAATGAAGGTGTTTTCGGCCTTGGATGCGTCTTTGAGATGAATTTTTGAATCCTAGAGAGTTCTAAGAGCATGATCACGAAAACAAAGTGTTTATGAGGAATGATCTAGCACCAAATGGAATAAGTCAACTTGAGTTTAGTTAAAGACTTACCAAGATCATGATAATTGATGCAAAGCTACTGGGCTTAGATTTAAGATACAACCGAAAACACATTGGTCCAATAGAGGTTTTTCGGCCCATTGGGCCCACACACGAGCTTACGGCCCAAAATGGTAAAAGAAATAGGTTTTCGGCCCAATGTGGTTAAATAAGTGGGTTTTCGGCCCATAGAGACAAAGTGAGTGCTTTTTGGCCCAATAAGGCCCATGAAGGGTCTTATAGTCCAAAATACTAACGCTTAATGAATGTGGGTCCAACTAGGGCCCAAATGAGGATTCTTGACCCAAGAGAACCAATTTGAGGGTTTATTGGCCCATTGGGCCTAATATGAGAATCCTAGTCCATTAAGAGGTTTGAACCGGGAAGTTAGGGTTACAAGCCCAAAGTCGAGTGAATGTAGTGTATTGAATTAGATTTAGAGCTTACACAAGTGAATTTTGATTCGAATTGTCGTTTTTAAATAAATAACTTGTATAACATCATACTTAGGATTACAAGATACATCAGAGGTTAATTACACATGGGCAGAATATCCTAGCCCTAAAATACTAGTTGTGACAAAGAATGCTACAAAACCTCTATGGAATCTCCGACCAAACCCCCACAAGCATAACAATTAAGGCAGGGGCACGACATGTTCTAGAAACGAAAGAACAAGATGTAAAGGAAGTGCCCCTGGGCATTGAGGATCCTGAAGCTAAAGTCCTCATAGGATCCTCAAAGGCTGAGCAGATCGAGCAGGATCTATTGAATTTCTTAAGAACCAGAAGCAAGACATTCACACGGAAACACGAAGATCCTTCTTTCAGACCAATACACCAAAATAGAAGGAAGATCCTCAAAACAGGGATGATCAAGGAAGTAAAGTTCCTAATATGGGTTGCTAATGTGGTTATCGTACAAAAGAAAAACAAAAAATATGTGTAGATTACATGGATCTTAACAAGGCTTGTGCTTAGGATCCTTTCCCCTACCACATATTAACTCTATGATAGACGCGACGGCTGGCCATGAACTCCTGACCTTCATGGATGCTTCAACAGGATTTCAACAAATCTAAATGGAACTATCAGACCAAGAAGACACTGCATTCATAACACCAACATGTATATATTGTTACACTGCAATGCCTTTTGGTCTTAAAAATGAGGTGCCACATATCAAAGATTGGTGAATCGGATGTTCAAAGACAAGCTGGGGGACACCATGGAAGTTTATATTGATGACATGGTAGTAAAGTCAATGAAAGCTGAAGATCACCTTAGAGACCTGAAGGAAGCGTTTGACATCTTGGACGAGTACAATATGAAGCTGAACCCACTCAAATGTCACTTTGGAATGAATTCAGGCAAGTTCATTGGATACATGAGAAGAGCAAGCCCAGGACAAATAAAAGAAATCATGGAACTAAGATCCCCATCTTCAACAAAGGACATCTAAAGTATAACCGGAAGAGTAGCAACACTCAACAGGTTTTTTTCAAGATCCTCAGAAAAGTGTAAGCCCTGTTACGATATCTTGAAAAAGAACAAGAAATTTGAGTGGAAGGAGGAACACGAGAAAGCCTTCCAAGAACTGAAAAAATATCTAAGCTCTGCCCCACTACTAGTAAAACCTATAGATGGAGAACCACTTATTCTCTACCTCTCGGTATCCTCAAACGTGGTAAGTATCGTTATGGTCAAGGATCTTAGAGGGGATCAACATCCTATATACTATGTAAGTAAAAGTCTCCTGGATCCTGAAACCAGGTACTCTCACCTCGAAAAATTAATTATTGCCTAAGTAACTGCTTCTACCAAATTAAGACACTACTTCGAAACACACACTATACATGTAAAAACTAACTATCCTATCAAGAATGTCATGAGTAAACCAAAAATGTCAGGAAGGATGGCAAAATGGTCGGTGAAGTTAAGCACATTTGACATCAGATACGAACCAAGATCCGCCATAAAATCACAAGCACTAGCAGATTTTGTGGCTAACTTTAGTGATGATCTACAAAACAAAGTAGACATGGAAGCCAAGAGACTCCTAGAAGATGAACACCTGGGAAGATGGACGTTGTTCACAGATGGAGCTTCAAATCAGAAAGGAACAGGCCTAGGGATCATACTAAAGTCGCCACAGGGGGACATCATACCCCAGGCAGTTAGTTGTGAATTCAACACTACCAACAATGAAGCAAAATACGAAGCACTCATCATGAGACTACAATTAGCTAAGGACCTCCAAATCAAGGATCTTCAGGTATTTGTTGATTCTTTATTACTAACCAATCATTACAATGGATCTTATGCAATGAAAGGTGAGAAATTAGCATTATACCTAAAGATCATCAAAAAATTAGCTTCTGATTTGGAAAACCTTAGCCTAACCCAAGTTCCCAGAGAGGAAAACACAGAAGCAGATGCATTAGCCAATTTAGGATCCTCCCTTAGGATCTCACCAGAGACGAAGATTCCTATAACTCACATAATAACCCCAGCCATAGAAACCCTGTCCGGCATATCAGAAGATCCTAAGCACCCGACAAGCGTAACAACTATTGAAGATCCTGACCCTAGGATCCTTCCTCAAAAGGATCCCGACGAACAGGATCCTCAAATAAGTCTGAGATCATGGACCCAACCCATTATGGAGTATGTCCAAAATAGCACAATCCCGATAGGAGAAAAAAGTGAAAGAGCATTCAGGACGAGAGTCTCGAGATTCGTGTTAATCTAAGGTAAACTTTACAAAAAATCCATGGCAGGACCATACCTAAGATGCCTGGAAGATTCTGAAGCTGCAAAAGTCATAAAGGATATACACGGAGGAGATTATGGCAATCACACCGGGGGCAGATCCTTATGCTGCAAAATACTAAGAACAGGATACTACTGGCCAACCATGAGGAAATACTCCTTTCCACATGCTAAAAAATGAGAAGCTTATCCAAAGACACAACGACATCCTACATCAACCAGCATAACCTCTACATCCAATTATCTCCTCATGGCCATTTATGAAATTGGGGGATGGATATCATAGGAAAATTTCCAGTAGCCCTAAGAGGAAAAGTCTTCATTTTGGTAATGACTCATTACTTCTCCAAATGGATCGAAGCTGAAGCTTTCACCCAGGTAAGAGATAAAGAGGTAGTATCATTTATTAAACATAATATCGTGACCAGGTTCGGGATCCCGACTGAAATCATATGCGACAATGGATCCCAATTTATTAGCAAAAGAACAAGAGACTTTTGCACAAGCTAGGGGATCAAAATGATAATGTCCACTCCTATTCATCCCAAAGATAATGGTCAAGCGGAGTCCATCAACAAAATCATAGTTAATAATTTGAAGAAAATGTTGGACAAAAAGAAGGGAAGATGGGTAGAATAACTTCCTTTCATTTTGTGGGCAGATAGAACAACTTTCAAAGTACCCACATGTCAGACCCCCTGTTCCTTGGTGTTTGGGACAGAAGCAGTAATCCCTACTATAGTAGTGACCCTGACGGCAAGAAACTTGCTGCAAGATCAAGAGAATAATGACACGATCCTTGCACAGGATCTTGACAGTATTGACGAGCTTAGGGATCTTGCCAAAATACGCATTGCTGCTCAGCAGCAAAGAATCACCAAGGCTTACAATAGGAATACTAGGGTCATAAGGTTTCAAATAGGAGAATTGGTATTAAGGAAAACATTCCAAAACACCAAGGATCCTAGTGTAGGAAAATTAGCTCCCAAATGGGAAGGACCATATCTTGTGGATGTTGAAGCAAGAAAAGGAGCATACTGGCTAGCAACACTCGAAGGAGATGTTATACCTCTTTCTAGACTAACGCCCACCCTTAGCTAACGTTTGTTATGCAGAACAACATACAGTTAAGGATCCTCAAGAGTGGAGATCATGAAACATCGGGATCCTCACAATCGAAGATCCCGAAATGTCTGGATCCTCAAGTTTGAACACCCTGAAGCACAAGGATCTTGACACATAAAGATCCCAATACTTAGAAAACTCCATTATATTTAACAATATAATCCCTAAACTATCATGTACACAAGCTAGAGACTAATTATCTCTCCCACGCCTAAGGGCACTTAATCCCCTATAAGGTTTAAAGAGCTAATTAGCTCTTTCACATGAACTAAGGTTTATACACCTCGGTTGGACGCATGATATCTAACTGTGGGATACGGGTAAGGGGATCATTTCACGATTCAGTGACTTGGCAACCCTCTTATCTTTGAACACAAGTTAAGACCCTTAAGGTTTATAACATTTTCATGTTATCCAGAAATCAGGATCCTACCCCAGTAACTACTTAAGGCTTATAAGATTTTCATGTTATCAAAGATTGGGATTTTGCCCCAGAAATTACATAAGGTCTATAACATCCTCATGTTATCATACGTTGGGAATTTTCCCCAGAGAATATGATCAAAATTTTCATCGCAAGTAGGGATCCTCCCCGGAATATAACATTAACATGTTATCTATTTTGCCTAAGTCTATAATCTAAACAGGTTATCCTAAGGAGAAATTTCCCATATGAGATCTATAATCCTTATTAGGATCTCTGACAATAAAGATCATTGCCCTTAAGGATCCTCATCGACCTTCGTCAGTAAGGAATCTTATTCTCAACAGTGAACCAAAGTTATCTCCTAGGTTGGAATTTACCCTTAGTAAAATCTAAACTTCAAAGACTTATAAAGCTCAAAGAGAAACTCGAAGACAATCAGATCCCATCTTTCCTTATCCTTAACTTTGAAGTTTTAAGTAAAATCAAAAATCCTAAACTTTCTAGGATCCTAAGCCAATCACTGATTTATGAACTTTTGGAGTCATTCGCTATCTTTGAATTTTAAAGCAAATTAAGAAAACTCTTAAGGGTTGCAAGTTAATCATTAAACTTTCAAAAGAAATCTTTAGATTTGTCACACCCCCAAACCAGAACGGCGGAATCGTTCGAGGGCGGATGACTTCATGTAGTATCGTAACAGTTGAATACATAGTAAAGAAAGTAAAAACAACCATCATATATATAATTTAAAAGTTACATTGTTGAAAGATACTTGTTTCAAAACAAATTACAATATGATGACAAAATGAGTTTTAAACCGACGCCTTAGCGTCACTTGTCCAAAAGCTGAAGTTTACCTGTATTACTAAATCCCTGAGAAATACAAGTAGATTTGAAAGAGTAGATTAGCATTTAAGCTGGTGAGTTCATAAGTATTTAATGTCAATGTTTGTATAAATTTGAATGAAATTGTTTATAGATGTTTGAAAACTCCTAGAAAATCCCATATTTCCTACTAGTATAAAAGTAGTCTTCTACCAAGACCCGACTGTTTTGAATGTTTGTTTTTAGAAATCCAATATTTTTCCATAAATGTGTAGTAGTTTAAAAGTTCCAAAACTGTAATGCAATAGTGTTTTTCATGCCTATAATAGTAGATTTATGTATGTATAAAATCACTAAGGCATTTGATAACCCTGTAAACCAACGTGTTTTTAATACTCCATGTGAGTTTTATAACCATGCTATTGACCCAGACTGTCTGTAACAATGTTCTTCAGACGTTGGAATGTTATGACGTTTGTCACCCCAGACCTGCCGGTCTAACTGTAGCTAACAGTTTAGGTGCGGGATTGTCAATCCCGTATAGATCTATACACAAATATCACGCTCTCCTTACAAGAGATTATAGTATATAATACAAGACTTTAACTGCATACTTGAAAGTACGTGAAGTTGAATGTCTCACAAAACTTAGTATCAAATAGATTTACGTATGAAAAGTCCATTTGTTCTTGTATATGAAAGTATTTCCTTGATATAGTACTTTATAGTATGTAAAATCTCATGAATATCTAGTAAACTATACCTATTATAGTTTTTCCGAATGTGTGATTCGTTTGTATGATAAACCTTAGTGTAGTGTCGACTTTATATGTAAAGTATAACATTTGTAATAACATTTTTGAACATTTATACTCAAAATATAAATAAAGTGTTTGATATTTATATAACAACATGTTTTATTCCATAAGGACAAAGTGTTATCGTGATATGTTGCATGAGAACATTTTCGTATGATAGTTATAAATCACATATGATTGATTATATAACAAAAAGTATAGCAAAAGATTGAAGTTTTTCACACGAGGATAACCGTGTGTTTACTTGTATTCCCCCCTCCCCCCCCCCTTAAAAGTGTATAAAAGCATTTACAAAGCATTTGCAAACGTATTTGTAGGGGTATGAACTCACTTGATAGATTGAAGAAGGTGAGACGAAAACCGAGCAGAACTTCGACTGGAGAGACTGATTTCTCGGGATTCTCGGGAATTTCGAGAGCGTAAAACCTTCCTTCGGAACTTGGACGTGAGGACCGGGACTTCGGGATATTTCTTGCACGTAAAACGAGGTAAAAACGCGAGAGAAGGAGAGAAAATGAGCAAGGAAACCCGGAACCCTCGCATCCCTTTTATAGGGGCTGGAACCCTCGCGTACACGGGGCGTACCTCCGGGTTACGCTGGGCGTACCGAACGTCATGCATGACGCACTTCGGATGGGAGGTGCGATGGGAGAGCCTGTGGCCGATGGGACGAGGCTCCTATCCTCTTGTACGCGGGGCGTAATCCTTTACGCGGGGCGTAAATGGATTTTCCCAACTTCTAAATTCCGTAACTTTTGCGTACGATCTCCGATTTTGGCATTATTTATATCCACGCGTAGGTGAGAATGTACTCTAAAACTTTCATTTAGACTCCGTCGGCTAGTTTTGACTTTATTTTTAATAATATATTTTTAACAGGCCGGGACACAAAAAGTCCGTTTAAAATCCGTAACTTCTTCATCCGATGTCCGTTTTCAACAGACTTTTTACCGTTGCTCTACTATTATTGAGATCTTCGATTCTCATCTACGTTATTTCGGCCAAAAATCTCTCGATCTCTATTTCGAGTTTTTAGCAGTCTACTGCTATCCTGAAACTTAGAAAAATCATAACTTCCTTATATGAAGTCAGATTTGGGCGTTCTTCTTATATATGATCATGGTTTGGGATAATCTACTACTTTCGTCTAGATACTTAAGGCTAAAAAGTGTTTTATTGAAACTTCGCGTTTTTACGTTTAACGGTGTTTTACCGGTTTTGCTGCGGGTCTTCGATTGGATCATAACTTCTTCGTTATAACTCAGATTTTAATGTTTTATATATTTTTGAAACCCTTAATACGATATCTATCATTTTATGCAACCCAATAGAGACTTTTGAATATTTTATTTTTGACGCTAATTTCATTATATCAAAAGAGATTACAATTCTTGACTTTTTAGGTCATTACATTGATTCGAAATATCGGGTTGTCACAAGATTACTTGACGAAGTCAGTTATAGTTGTTTAAATCCTTATCAAACCAATTTGTCTTAATAATTACTCACTTTCTTCAGGATCCTAGCTATGCAAAGACCTTAGTATTGTACTGTGCAGGAAACATGGAAAGACCAAAGAAAAATTAACCATTATATTAAAAAAAAAGGGCCTACGGTCTTACAAGAAGCCATGCGTTAACATCAAAAGGTTATACTACCCTAATCACCTAAAAGGCCTAGACCTTAACATGGTCATCATCGGCCTTCTCCTTCTTCTTCTCCTCTTCCTCTCCTCCTGGATGCACTTGAGGATCCTCAGCGATAGTGACAGGCTTGCCGGTTAGCTTGGCTAATGCCTTACGCCATCCTATCACGTCCCAAGATCATGAATGTTCAAGATCCTCAGCCAACTTGATCTTGGCCTCCAGGATAACCACAACAGTGCTTTCCTTCGCATCCTCTATCACCTCCTCAAGGTCTGCAAGGTGCTCCTCTTCTTTCTTGGACTTCTGCTCGCTCAACAGCTCTACCCTTTGGAGAAGATCTTCGTTGGTGGCCTTCCAAATTTTCTCCTGCTCCTTTAGAGCGTACTAGGCTTTCTTAGCCCGGATCCTGAGATCATTCGTGCATTGAGAGATACGAGTGGAGACCTGGAAGAAAAACAGAGATCAACAAAGGAATAAAACAGGTATGAAAAATAAATTCTTTCATGTAGGAAACTTACAACCTAGGAAAAAGAGGTCAGCTTCCCAAGAGCATCCTTAATATTGAGGCCCTCTAGACTGAGATCTGTGGCCCCAGAAGACTTTATCTTTCGGGATCCCGAAGTCCTTACAACCAGGTCGAGCTGGGATTTCTTTGGAGGAACAGGATCAGAAGACTTTTCCTACTTGATTCTGACTAGGCCACTGGTCATGTCATCCTTGAGGTCAGCTAGAGCGAAGCGAGCATTGGAGCGAACAGTCCTAGAACCTGCACAAAACATAAAGATCCTAATAAGATCAAGGATCTTAAGGCAACAACTTGAAGCAGAAAATAAAAAGATGCGTACCTATAGCCATAGAATCTGTGGTGGAAGATCCTTCTTGGAGACTGGACTGGTCAAGTTTAAGAGATATATATGCCTCCGGCAGGGAAAGAAAGCTGGCAATCTTATCCTCTAAATCCTCACCAGTGGCAACAAGCTCTCCAAACTTGAAAGCTGTAACAGAAGAAACAAAATAAGAATAAGATTTCAGGATCCCAAACGAAAGGATTGAGATCCTACCCTCCTTAACCTAATCTAGGGGCAAGAGACCCCCGACAGGAATAGAGTCACGTCTCACGAAGAAGTATCTTCCTTTCCAAGCTCCATCGTTATGCTTGGTTTTTAGGATTAAAGGAGACTTATGGGTTTTAACCTTAAGGAGGAATCGGGAGTTTCTGAAAGTTGTGAGATCGTATACATAGGCCAGCTCGGAGAGACCTATATCCATGACCTTTGACTGATTTATCTGATCGATCCAATACAGGATCCTCCAAAAAAAGGCATGGCCTGGATATACAAAATCCCGATCAACTTAAAGAATTCAGAGACTATTCTCGTGAAAGGATACCTCAAACCCAAAGAGAAGGGGTATTCAGGAAAGCACACCCAAGTGGGAGAGACAAAGTCCAGATGAATAAGGGGGTCAAAGGGTCTGGAAACGACTCCGGAAGGAAAGGCTCCATCGAGTCTTAGAGACTCAATGTCGTCATCCTCAAAAGAACATGTTTCCTTATAAGAGAGGATCCCTTGGTCGATAAAATCATCGTTGGGAAATGCCAAAATACTTTTATGAGAGACAGCCATTTTTCGACCCATGGTAGAAAGAATAAAAGTCTGGAAGAAAATTACCTTCTAATCGCAAGATGGCACAAGAAAAGCAAAGAAGAACGGATAGGAGAATATGAAACCGATCCCTTATATTTATACTGGGTCGGTGAATATGATTTGACTGCTAACGGCTAGTAAGCTATCCGTTGGAATTTAAATCACCTAGCCGTTATAGGTTAAAATTGAAATTTACTACTCTCTCTCCTTTTATCGATTAACTTTAAGTTATTCATTTAATATTTACAAAACTAATCTTTATATTTTCGGTAATAACTTGGGGGCAATTGTTAGGGCCAGGATCCTTATAACATTCAGGATCCTCAAATATGCAGGATCCTCAACTACATGAGGATCCCGGCTAATTACCGTTATTATTTTTGTTAATATTTATAACGGTCATATTTTGTCTATAACTAACACGTGTACAGAAACAGTCAAAGGAAGAGCAATTCTCAACGAAGAAGCATTTCAACAATACAAAAGACCCGGAATACTTGGTCAAATAACGTTCATGATGCTGGTCATAGAGGATCTTAGGAATATCAGACATCTTGTTAGCTAGCTTAGAGTATAAATTGCCACTTGTATTTTGCACACAACACATGAATTCTTAGTCTGAGCTCACTCTACGAATTTCTACATTCATTCTTACTAAAAACTCACTGTAATCATTACTTTATATCAATAAAATCATCAAGGCAGGTGATCATTATCATCTCCCAAGGTTTTATGCCGGAGATCCTAGCAAGGATAAAGGGCTTTCCTTGTAAACCATTGTGTCACTTTTCTTTTACTACTTGCTATTACACAATCTGAGCATCACAGCCTCTCATTCAATTTGGTTGATTAGTACTTGTGTAATTTTTGACCAAAACATATATATATATATATATATATATATATATATATATATATATATATATATATATATATATATATAAAATTGGCCCTGTGAAGCTGCCCACTTCCCCTCCTCCCTTCAACGCCCCCCATGTTTGTGGTTAAGGTATTATGGCCGTCCGATTTGTGTAGCCCTGTGAAGCTGCCCAAGAAGGGTTTGATTTGTTTCCGCTGCAACCAGATCGGTCATAAAAAGGCTGATTGTCCGAGGTTGATAGGAGGAGTAGTGACGGCACCTACGCCCGCCACAATAACGATTACTGATGGCCGCTCGATCACGGCGGAGGCTCCTGCGGTGAAGATTCGTGCATTTCAGCTGACCATGGAGGAGGTTCGAGCAGCGTCGGACATTGTGACTGGTATGTGATCTATTTCTGTGTATTTATTTTATTTTTTTGCTCATGTTATTATGATCTTCTATAGGGACCTTTTTGGTCAATGGATTGTCGTCTCATGTTCTTTTTGATTAGGGGGCTACCCGATCATTTGTATCTCTTGCGCTCAGCAAGAAGTTTCGAGATGCCCCGGGGACTTTGGATTCCCCGCTCGAGGTGGAGATTGCGGATGACCGCACCGTGAGCGCTGCGAGGGTATTTCGTAGGAATGTTCTGAATGTGTTTGGCGAGAGGTTTCCTATTGATTTGGTACCGGTACCTTTGAGACGATTGAAGGTAATCATCAGGATGGATTGGTTGGGGCCCAATAGGGCCTTGATAGATTGCGAGCGTCAATTGGTGAGAGTTCGAACCCCAAATAAGGGGGAACTGGTTATTCATGGAGAGAGAGCCTCGCATGGGCCAACCCTCTATTCGGCTGCGAGGGCTAGGAGACTTCTTCAGTAGGTGTAACGCCCGTAGATTCAGACTAATCAATTTAGAGATAATAAGTGTCAAAAATGAATTTTTGATAGAAGATTATTTAGAATTAATAATCTTAACCAAGTTATATTATATGTCACAAGGATTCCGTACATATAAAGAGCACTAAAATCTAAGTTATAACGAAGAAGTTATGCCTGCCAAAGTTTCGCGACAAAACCAACACGATGTTGTGTGACGTAAAAAGTGAGTTTACGATAAAATACTCTTTAGCCTTAACGATCAAAACAAAATTTGTAGTATACACTAAATCGAGAGCGTGCATAAAAAGAACGTCCAAATCTGACTTCGTATGAGGAAGTTATGATTTTTCTACGATTTGACATAGCAGTGTGCAGCCTGGAATTCGAATTTTAGATCGACCGATTTTTAGCCGACACAATCTAAACGAGAATTGAAGATCTTGCTAATAAGAGCTCAACGATATAAATAAAGACAAAAACGGACATCGGATGACAAAGTTATGAATTTTTAACGGACTTTACCTGTCCAGGCCTGTTAAAATATAACTTTAAAAATAAATTCAAAATTAGCCGACGGAGCCTAAACGAAAGTTGTAGAGTACGTACCCACCTACGCGTGGATACTTTAACCGACGAATCATTACATTTTTCTTTACCCTTAGCCATTGAAGTGACATTAATGACAAATAACTGAGAACAATCAATAACTTCCTCCTCCTCAGTTTCACTAATATCATCAAAATCATCTTCGATATCAGCAAAACCGGTTCGAGAGTCAGATGTTGAATTTTCAGTTCTTTTCAAAATCTTTATTTGTTCGTTTTTGGTTAAGGTCTCATTCACAATATCTACTAAATCATTAGCATCTAATCATGCATCAATTTTCACAACACCATATGCATAAGAATGTATTGGGACCTTATCATATTCTGAGATTTTCTTTTCACAGTCATAGGAAGTCGCATCTATTTTCTCCCTTTCGAAAGCTAAGAAAGGCAACAGTTTCCTATGCTGTTCTTTTCTAATATCAGATGAATGATGTAAAGTTGTTAACTTGCCATACAATCTCTTAGCAGTATTACAATAAATGTTTCTTTGTTTATGCAAATCTTTATTATCAGATCTAAGAGTGTCTTAATCACACATTACATGAGTCAATTATAATCTAATTGATCTATTAAATTTTTCTTGGTCTCCAAAATCCTCTAAGTTTCTAGTAGCTGTGTATTCAACTTTTTAGCATCACTACTAGCAGAAATAAGCAAATCATTAACGTAAGTAATAGCTGCATCAAACTCAGATAAAATTGAATTATATGCACTCGAGGGAATATTAAAGGATTGCAAAAGAGAACGTACCAGAGAAGTCATGAGAGCCTTGTGAGTAGACATCGAAACGAAACCTCCCAGTTACTTGCTCATCATCCTCTTCCTCATGCTTCGCAAACATTGCCCCATGAGTAGGATTTCTCATTTCTTCATCATCAGAGCCTGATGACCAGATCTGGTATGTTCCTTCTTCATCATCCATACCCTGGCCACAAGTGACATCCCCTTCGTCTTCGCTCTAACTTCTTCCAACCTCTCAACATAATAGGCCTCATCTTTGACCCTATTCTTCTTTTCATCCCTATTTTGCAACATATAATCATTCGCCATATGATTTGCTCCATTGCAGTAATGGCAGTCAAATCCAGAATCACTTTTAAGCTTTTTCTCCTTCTGCTCTTCCTCAGCTTGAACCTCTTTCTTCTCTACTTTCTTTTCCTCACTCGCAGTCTTGCCAGAAAAACTTCCTTTCGCATCATTTACTCTTGGCTTTGCATTAATGGCTTCTTGAAAAATTTCTTTACTCGATTGTTCGAATAAAATGTCACCGCTTCATCATCATAATTGATAATCAAGCCTTCATCTTCTGAATTCTCCTTCTCAGCAATTTCTTTCTCAACCTCTCTTCCAACAACCTTCGACACAAGAGCAAGAGGACCACCGAGACTGATCCTTGACTCTTTAGCAATCTCATTAACTTCAAATTCATGTGTCTCCAACACATTGTACAAATCACTTAGAGAAAAGAAATCGAAGCTCTATTGAGTTTTTAACATCAAGCTGATGTTACGCCATTCCTTTCGAAGACCCATAATAAATGTGAAATTGAAGTCCATTGTTGACCTTATCACACCATTTCTGTTACATTTGTAAATGAGCTCATTCAGACGATCATAATAGAGCTCAATGGATTCTCCTTCCTTCTGCTTAAACTCCCCCAACTCTAACAAACATTGTTTGACTGAGTTTATCTTTGTTTTCTTACTTCCTTGATACTTCTCCTTCAAAGTATCCCAAATCTCTTTTACAGTTTTGCAGTTACGCACATAAATGTACACGACAGGAGGAAGAGCACCTCTGAGTTCACGCATGCATTTCTTCTCATTTTTCAATAGCTTTGCAGCCTGATCTGCAACATATGGATTATTAGCAGCATTTCCAAAACTTTGTACAACAGTAGGAGGATGAACATCATCAATGATGCATTTCCAGAGATCTTCATCTATTCCATTCAAGTAATCATCCATAAGATCAGCCCATTAATCGTAAAACTTAGGAATCAACATAGGAATCTTAGTAGAAGAACCAAGAAGATGAGAGTAAGAAGTCATGGTTCTTATGTTAAAGTTCTCCATTGTTGTACGAAAGGTTTTTGAAAAAAGCTTCAAAATTTGAGATCTAATCAGTGAAAACTTTCAGAAATCGACAACGAACACTCGATTTAATCAACAAAATGCAGAATCGAATCAAATCAAATGATCTACAATGATTTTCAAAATCAAAAGAGATGAAAATTTGAAATCTAGAATGAGACTCAAAAACTTTTGAAATCTTAAGAAAATCATATCAAAGCTGAAAGAATCCTGCTCTGATACCAATTGTAGATGTGATTTAATCGAGTATGTAATACGAGATCAGAGTAAGTAAGAATTTAGAACACGAGATCTAAATATAATCTGGTTGGCTCGATTACGCTTTCACTAAATACAAAGATAAATAACAGAGAGGACAATGCAAATCCAAAAGCTACTTTCTAACTCTAGTATTCATCCCATATATATAGGGACAACGAAAGCGTACAAAAATATAAGGGACTAAGACACTTACGTTTTGAAACATAATGCCCTTATAATAAACAATCTTGGAAGTACACAAAGTCCTAGGCAGACTTTGACATCTCACAACAGTCTTCGATTCCAACATGGCCGATATTGATAATTTTGGTCTTTTTGATCAAATCTGACAATTCAACCATTTTGGTCGACTTTTCAATTTATAAACTTCTTAAAAAACTTATATTTGCAAATAGATTCTATGCTCGCAAAACAAAAAATTATCCATGCAACCATTTTGGTCGATTTTAACATTTTGGACTCCTTTTCAATTTTATGAAAAAAATTCCAAATATAGATAAATGTTGTTGCATGCTCCTGAAAGGTATCTATTTTACATTTGACGGTTTTAGTTCATTTTGAAATTTTTGTTCGTTTTGACCAAAAATGGTAATTCGAATATCTAGGTGACTTTTTTAATTGATGAATTTCATAACAAAGCTTCCACATATAAATTAATATGGTTATATGGTCTTTTAATTGATGAATTTCATAACAAAACATAAGTATCGGTGAGTTAACCATTTTGGTCAATTTTGCTAGTTATGGTCTTTTAGACCAAATCTGTCAATTCGACCATAATGTTCTCCTTTTCAAATTATGAACTTGTTAAAAATTTCCCTAATGTAATTAAACATGGTTGCATTATCCCAAAACATAATGTCATATTTCTATTTTTGTGAATTTAGACAGTTTTTAATCTTTTTGTCCAAATCTGTCAATTCGACCATTTGGTATCCTTTTCAGTTTATTAATGTAAATAAATATAGCTTCATTTTCCAAAAACATAATTTTTGGTCATTTGACAATTTTTTTCAATGTGGTTATTGTTGGATTAATGTCTAAGTCCATAACTATAATTGGTAAGACTTGACCCGACCCGGCATGGTCCATTTGGGTTGCATGACATCATGCATTTGGATAGACTATAATGAGAGAAATAACACTTAAGGTTGGTTAATATATTATAAGTTCTAATATATTAATAAGGTTATTTAATTAGTATTGATCAAGAATTAATTTGGAATTAATTAAGTGATCAAAAGGAGACTAATTAAATATATGGGTTGATTGTGTAAATCATTCATTCTTATATATGTGGGCTTGTGATCCAAGATTCCTTATGTTGGACTAAGTCCATGGGGTGACCCATGGATACTCCATGGAGGTTAAAATCCATGGAGCATAAGGAATGGGTAAAGTTATGAGCTACATGGTGTAACCCTAATAGCCACCATATAAAAGAATCACATGGCTCAAGAAATCATGGACTAATGTGTGAGTGTGAGGGCTAGACGATTTCAAGGAGTGTTCAAGTTTCTATCAAGTTATTCCAAGTGTATTTGGTGTTGTGTGAACCATTTGAGGTGTCACACTTGGGGCACTAGGCACTCAAGCTTCATGAAGACATTCTACATCAAAGAGGTATGTATTCTATCTTGTTATATTTATTATTTTGTATGCTAGATTAGGATAATACCTTGGATGTTCATAATTGTATGTATAATAGAGAAAACATAGATCCAACGTATTTAGGGTTGCATGTACACTTAGGAGTGTTAGAATGCTCATAACCCAAGAGTGGTGTCAGAGCCTAGGCTTGTTTTCTTGTTATACTTGCAAAAGTAGCTGAAAAATCGAGTTGGATGCATATATTCGATTGTTTTGGCTGGAATTGGACTAGGATCATTACCTTAAGATGTTTTTGGACTTATAAACTTGTTTTTGATGTGGTAATGTTCATGCTAATCCAATTTCTAAGATAATTGTCATAATTTCAAGATTTGTATTAGTTTGTATGTTCATGCTAATTTCTTGAAGATTGATGATTTGAATTATCTTGTTCTTATGAGGTTCTTAGATTAATAGAAAAGTTGTGTGAAATAGTTGTTTTCAATCCATTTTAATCTAAGAGTTGATTCCAAAGTGTGTTTTTGTAACTTGTCCTCAAGTTATATGAAAAGTCACATTTAAGAATCATAAAACTCATAAAAGTTGGCAAAGGTTACAAAATGAAGAGTCTAGTTCTAATTAAATGGTTTTATGACTCCATAACTTGTCCTCAAGTTATGGAGGTTCAAGAGTCTCTTCATTAAATTAAAAAAAAAGTGTAACCTTAATTAGTTCCATAAGTTACAATAAAAAAAGTTATTTTTTTTATTAATTAGTTTAAAGTCTTCCATAACTTGTCCTCAAGTTATGGAACTTGAAGAGTTTTTTTTTTAATTAAAACTACTTTAAACTCATAAGTTATGGAATTAATTAGTTTTGAATAGTTTCAAAACTTGCCCTCAAGTTTTGGAATTTGAAAAGTTTTCACTTATGAATACTTTAATTCCAAGTTAGCCCTTAGAATTTTAAAAGTTAAAATTCAACCCTTATACTTTATAATATTATAAGTTAATAATATTTATATATATATATATGTATAAGAGTAAAGTCAGTCTTACCGTTAGTAGGCCTCATTCACGAAGCCGGTCTATAAGGGGGGTATAAGGTTACTGCCTATAAAATGGCAGTTTAATGGGTGTCCACTCTCACCCACCGCTTCCTTGACTGGTGGAGGGTCGTTAGCCGAACGGGTAGGACAATGACTATAATTCTCCTTTCATTAAAAGTATTAATGATAAATACTAAGTAACTAAACTCTTATTAATACCCAATCTTAGTTACTTAGGAAAATGTGAATTTGGTGCTAACCCATGAAATTACACTTTGCACTTTGCTTAAGTCGTTAGTGGAGCGTGTGTGGTTAACCGGCACACTAACCTGGACTTAACAAGGTAGGCAAAGGGTAACTTAATATTTATCATAGTATCGGTGGAGCGTGTGTGGTTAACCGACACACTGATTAAGGGGTAAATATTAAGGGTACCAAGTATATTTGCATGGTTATTCACACCTTGTTTTGTGATCCTCGGCATCCCAGTCACAAAACCTGAAGGGCACACTCGAGATTGAAACATGCCTTTGAACAGTTCAATGAATCTTAAAGATCCAGGACTTTCAAATCCAATTAAAACCTAATAAATTATTTCATTTTTCATGGTGGAAATTGGTGAATCGTAATTCACCTACCTTCAAATATTTTATAGCTTGGATTACGGCATCCCTCTTCTAAGTTATAAAATAGTTTGTTGGGTCCTAGCCTTAATATTTCATATTGGGTGTCATATTAAGGACTTTAAATCAACTATCTTGAATATCTCCCAAAAAGATGTCTGGTCTAGACATTTATGATCTTCCCAAATCTCTTGAAACAAGCTTTCCTAAATGAAGATGATGTCCCATGGATATCATACTTCTTTCACCTCCTCCAATTATTCTCCCTAACCCACAAGTTCCTAAAAGGTTTAAGGTCACTCAAGCCCTATTGGCAAGGCAAGGTCTAGGTGTGATCACATCTTGGAGATGTAGTCACATATTGACAAGCCGGGAGAGTTGGGTGTTAAAGTCTTGAGAAAGTTGGTGGCTCAACTACTTTCTAAGTCACATAGTGAGTTCTTTTGGGAATCCTATGAAACAGACTAAGACAAGACCCTTAATGATCTTATCTATTTGCTAAGATCAACTTCCTAAAACGCTATGGACATTGACAATGATGACATTGGATATCCAGTAAAGCTCTCTCTTCCCAATGGAAAGGGATCGGCCATAGTCAACTCGGTTGACCCAATAGTAAAGAGAGAGGCGAAGTCTGAGATAGTCCCATTATCAAGGGTCCATAGGTAACTATTGCCAAAGGAAGGGGCATTGGTTACGAAGCTGCCAAATTTACCTAAGGATGTTAAAGTCAATAAGTTTGGCTCTACTTCAGGTAAAGTCCATTGTCTAACTCTATTAAGTACATGCTGATTCTGATCGCGAAGATGGATTTCAATCGCATGGTTCGGTGATCAGAATTTTGGGCTATTACTTAAGAGTTATGATATTTATATTGCTTAGGAATAGATAACAACAAGGTTTTCATATGGATTGTAAGGATAAGTTTTTCCGCAAAGTTTTAAAATAAAAGAAAAAGGTTTTGATTTTATTTATTTTAAGTATCCTTACAATGGCATTTGTGAAAAGTTGTTGCTTATAAGATTCCATTGATAGCAATATTGGAAAAATGGATTTGATTCTTTCGGTTGTGGTAGTGTCTAATATTACCAAATAAGGAAAGATTCTCATCACCCAAGGTTCAATTGGACCGAAACTTGGAATCATGCAAGTTGTATAGTATGATGAATGAGAACTTTCAGCTTGGAAAATTAAGACTAATTCCTTATGTGAATAAGGAAAGGACTAAGGGATCGAGTACACATTCTTGTGCACTGGTCAAGTCCACCACAAAAGATCAAGAAGACTATTCGTCATGATTTACTTAAGTTCAGTAAATATGGTTATACTTATAAGTTTAAGTATAAGTCTGTAGCATTGGAGAAGTTTCAATGTGAGACAGAACGAATAATAAGAATCAAAGTATGGCAGAAAGATAAAAGTTTCTCAAATCTGAAAAGATGGGAGAGTACTTTAGTATCATGTTTATGATCATCTTAATGATTAAGATACCATATCACAATTGGTCATCTAAAGTCATCTTAGTGCATTCTTATGACTAAGAAGAGGAAACATGAATTATTGAAATGGTTAAATCAAAAAGATGAGTCATACTTCGCTCCAAAACAATTCTTAGAGTCATACTCAAAGATTGTAACTTGAGTGACATATCTTAAAGAGGGTTTGTTAACACTAGTCAAATGTAAGAGTAAAAGGTTATCTACTCTTGTACATTTGAAATTGGTAAGTTGTGATGTTTTCGATAAAACAGAGACCAACTTAGGCCAATTGTGTAAAGTGTTAGTCTTGATAAAGAATCCGCACTATCTCTTGAATATTTGACAAGGGAGTCTTATATGTCAAGAGGACAGTGGGAGTCTTAAAGCTCTTGAAAGTTTCAAGACTTAATCAAGAATAAAACCTAAAGTCCTTCACTAGCACACGACTTGAGGTTTATAACCTATCGTGTTGAAATTTTTGTGCCTATTCAAGTTGGCTTTGCATAGGAGTTCTGAGAGTTATCAATTGGTTGCACAACTACTTGGAAGCAATGGCAGGCACCTGAGCTGCCAAATGGCAAGAATTTAAGATTGCACAAGTTTAATCAATATGAGTTTGGATTTATCACTAACCTTGTCTTGTGATTATGGTTTTGACAAAATCACATGGATAAGAACACATACACTATTAAATCTAAGTGTCATAAGGTTTCTCTCCGATTCATGAAAATGATGGTGAGGAAACACTTTCACTAAGTAGATTTTAGCTAGATAGCAATTGTGATATTTGCATTCTCAAAGTCGTTAGTGGAGCATGTGTGGTTTACCGGCACACTAACATGGACTTGTGAGAAGTGGCAAAGGTCTAAACAATTGAGACTATGATTACGGCATCCCTTTTCATAGTTCTAAAATTGTTTAGACACACATGTGAGCTATCTAAGAGAGGTGTATGATTTTGATAAAGTTTTATCAAAACAATCTAGTATCAGAAATCTGAACTTTGGTAAGAAAGTCAGCTGATTTCTGAGTACATGTCAAAGCTAGTGGGAGCATAAGTGTTATGCTAATAATCATCATGTTAGTGGGAGCATGATAATTATGAAAAAGGTTGCAAGTTAGCAATGTTAATTATAGAAAACAAAAGTTTCAATTCGTGAGGTTGCAGGGGTTGAAAAAGTTGTTTTGCTATAATTAAGGGAGAGGAAATTATACATCATTTCAATTCTAAAAGCTTAGATTGAGATTTTAATCGTATTTAATCAAGGATATATATATATGAATTTCATGTTGGAATGGCTCAACATAAGGAAATTCTATATATGGGTCCATTATTTGCGTTCTAAAATTCGATTATGATTACGGCATCCCTTTTTCATAATCTGAATTTTGAGAACTTGGCAAATTGAAATGGAAATATTATAGCAAAAGACTGGTTTAGTCTTTATGCGAGACATCATGAATCGTGTCCCATATGCTTCGGATATAGGATCGATTACATGTGCTATATTCATCCTTTCTAAAATTTTCCAAATGCCTGGGGCATTATGAAGGGAAAAGGTCTAGAATTGGATATGACTAAAATGATTAAGCAATTGTCGAGGACAATCTAAGGTTTACCAAAGATTGGTTGCTCAAGGACAGTTGGAAGTATAATGTTAATTCTGGAAGGACCATATTGACATAATCTGTAAGGAGGCAACTCTTGTTCAGAAGTGATAGTCAAAATGGAATATGGAAATGTTTCAAAGTTAGAAATTATTCAATCTGTGTAAGATTAGGAAACTTAATGAAAGAAGGATGTTTCCAAGGAGCTGATCTCCTTTGGAATGCTCTGTAATGATTGTTGTCAAGTCTTTCTGACTTCGTGCATAATCATTAAGAGGATCAATGCATATAAGTTTAGAATCTAACAGATTTCAGTAAATGGCATGAATTTGGAATTCTTACATTTGCAGTAAGGATTAGGGACTGTGAAAAGAGGATCATTGGAGTGATGTTCAATTGATCTATTTTACAAAGTAAAGATCATAGACAAACATAGTATGTATACTTGGTGTATGGCATGACTAGTGTTTAGAAAACATAGTGTACATGCTTGGAGCATGGGACAACTATTGTTTTAAATTCAAGTATAAAGTTGATAAAACCGAAACAATGAATAATGAGTAATCAGTATGGTGATAAATAAAAGTGTTTATTTATATTCATAGGGTTTGATACCATATTTGATTCATTTATTCTTGTGTTTCACTTTGCATGTTTTGACTTCCAGAATAACTAAGTCGCTCTTCCTGAATGATTAAGTTATTCAAACCATCCACAGTCGGTCATATGTTGGAAGTAGATATGAATCAAGACTGTCATGGGTTGGTTTGTAGAGGTCCAAGTTGGTGGACAAAGTGGTGCTACAACACTCATGAGTGCTCATAAGTTCTGAGTATTGGATTCAACCCGCGCTCATTTGAATCACTTCATGGATTTTATCACGAGTGATCATGAGACGATAATATCTTATATTCTTCAAACCAAGAGATATGAGTTGTTACTATGAGTTGGTTATACATTGATTGCACGAAAACGCATTGGTAACTCGATGTTATAAAACGTGCCTTTATGTATGATTCAACAAGTAGTAGAACAAGCCATATAAGTCGAAGTTTATCCATTCCTTTTACCTTCGGGATAAAAGCGATATTTGTGGGCCCCTCGATGATTTAAAGATGATACATGTGAGTGCTTGGCCAAGCCAGGACTGATTTGATTTGTTCAATCAGTCAGTCATCATGAATCAGAAATCGGGAAACAACAAATGGACAGAGAGAATGATTGATAATCCATGTCTCAGTCCATATGATATCTAGAATGGAGGAATATATGATCCCTTATCTAATGGACAAGTCATTGATAAAGGTCAGAGTTCATCGACAAGGTCAGAGTTCGACAGAAGCTTTTGAGAGCTACGATTGCTGATCGGTTCCTGAAGTCATACGCAATAATAGTTTTAGACTTATCCAAGTGGGAGACTGTTGGATTAATGTCTAAGTCCATAACTATAATTGGTAAGACTTGACCCGACCCGGCATGGTCCATTTGGGTTGCATGGCATCATGCATTTGGATAGACTATAATGAGAGAAATAACACTTAAGGTTGGTTAATATATTATAAGTTCTAATATATTAATAAGGTTATTTAATTAGTATTGATCAAGAATTAATTTGGAATTAATTAAGTGATCAAAAGGAGACTAATTAAATATATTTGTTGATTGTGTAAATCATTCATTCTTATATATGTGGGCTTGTGATCCAAGATTCCTTATGTTGGACTAAGTCCATGGGGTGACCCATGGATACTCCATGGAGGTTAAAATCCATGGAGCATAAGGAATGGGTAAAGTTATGAGTTACATGGTGTAACCCTAATAGCCACCATATAAAAGAATCACATGGCTCAAGAAATCGTGGACTAATGTGTGAGTGTGAGGGCTAGACAATTTCAAGGAGTGTTCAAGTTTCTCTCAAGTTATTCCAAGTGTATTTGGTGTTGTGTGAACCATTTGAGGTGTCACACTTGGGGCACTAGGCACTCAAGCTTCATGAAGACATTCTACATCAAAGAGGTATGTATTCTATCTTGTTATATTTATTATTTTGTATGCTAGATTAGGATAATACCTTGGATGTTCATAATTGTATGTATAATAGAGAAAACATAGATCCAAGGTATTTAGGGTTGCATGTACACTTAGGAGTGTTAGAATGCTCATAACCCAACAGTTATATGCTTCCAGAACATAATTTTTGTCCATGTGACCATTTTGGTTAATATTGACAGTTTTGGTCTTTTCGACCAAATCATTCAATTCAAACATTTCAACCTTACAAAATACTTTATATACTTCATTTTCAAATGGTTATTGAAATAAATTATCATTTACAACAACCATGAGTGATTACTTGTCTCATTCTCTATAAAACCATAATTTCTATATAAATTTGGATTATATGACATTATCAAATTGTAACGTCCAAAAAATCCAAGGTAAAATTTCTATTTTTAAAACAATAATTATTATAACAAATTGTTCTCAAAACCATTTAGGATAAAAGTAGTATATAAACATAAGAGTAAAAATTATCAATGCGGAATAAACTCTTGGGAATGTTGAGCAGTCACGTTGGGCCCTTCCCTTTCGAACCCGAAATCATAAACATAAACCGTAAGCACAAAGCTTAGTGAGTTCTCCAAAGTACCACGTACAACATATATACATATAACACCACATGGATGTGTCAAGTCCATATCAACCACATGTGATAGCAAATAGTTGTGTTGAGTCCGTATAAACACCATATGACAACAAATAGTTGTGTCAGGTCTGTATCCACCCCCTATGACAACAAATAGCTGTGTCAGGTCTGTATCAACCTCATATAACAACAAGTAGCTATTTACGGTCTGTAACTACCCCCGGGTCTGTATCAACCTACGTACATAAGCATACAGACATATAAGCATGAGTCACAAAGACAACAAGAACATACAAGCATATTAGTAAGTGTCACAAAGACCATTACTATCCTACAACATAATCCAGTGGGCCGACATTGGTGCCTTCGACCCATAAGCATAATGAGGAGACTCACCTCAATCTGAGATAACTAAAACACACATGCGCTGCTGCCACTAGGTTCCTCACACTAAACACATCCAAATTATCCTTAATTAATAATCAGGACAATTTCCCATAATTCAAGGTCCAGTTCATATCTCCTCATAACAATGAGGTAAAGACTATTTTACCCTTCTTATACCTAGCCTAACAAAGAAAGGCCCAAACCCAAAATTACTTAAGGCCTAAAATGGCCCAAAATCCATTCAGGTGCGTACACCCAACATACCAACTTAGTACGCCCAATGTATTGATGGGTTTTGAGCATTCCATCATTCCTATAGTGTACATGCAACCCTAAAGCTTTAGATCTAGGTTTTCTCTACATGCAATAAAATTATCCGAAGCCATATCCCTAAACTAACATGCTATTTTCGAAATTTACATCTAATACAAAGTTAGAATATTACCTTTTAGTTGTAGCTTGCTTGAGCTTTGCCTTTCAAGAGCTTAGTACCTCAAATATGATACCTCTAATCGATCAGAAACACCACAAGCAATGGAGGAATATTAAAGATAGAGGAAGAGGCACAAAAATGGCTGGTGATCCTTCTAGGGTTTCAAGTGGCCGATTTTAGGAGTGCCATGGGGTCCTTATATAGCTGAGTTGTTAGAGTTTCAGTCAAAACCGTAATCTGATTGCTTAGGCCTTAAGCAAACCAGTGGATCCTTCCAGAAGGCCCCTTATGGACGAATTCTTGTATGGGCTTCCATAGAATTCGTCCACCTCCTTCTATTAGGAGTCCACAACCCATCTTGCAATTATCTCATAGTTACAATATCAGTCCTCTTAATTTAATTAATATCTTTTGATCACTAAATTAATTCTAAATTAATTCTTGACCAATATTAATTAAATAATATGATTTCTCAATTAATATATTATTCCCATAATATATTAATAAATCACAATTAACCACTTTCTCCATAATTCATCCAGTCAAGTTGTTATGGTGAAGGCAACCCAATAGGACCATGCTACTATCGGGTCAAGTAGATACCAATTATAGTTATGGGCTTAGACACTGTAACATCCGGATTCCCAAGTATCTTATTTTAAGTTTTTATCTTGAGTTTTAGGGAGGGACTCGGCGAGTAGGCGCTCAGACTCGCCGAGTAGGATCGCGTATTTCTTGTCTGATTTAATGAAGGACTCGACGAGTCGGTGCGTGGACTCGGCGAGTCCATGCTGTTAAGTGAAACCCTAAATCCCCGGGCATGTGCCCTATTTAAAGGCCTTTATGGCCTCCATTTGCGGCCACTTCATCCCAGAGAAACCCTAGAGAGAGCAGTAGGAGAGTTGAGAGCAAGAAGAGGCTAATACATCACTTTTGGTGTGGTTTTGCTAGAAGGAAGAAGGAAACACCCATCTAGAGCGTGAAGGGAGCTTGGATCTGGGCTAATCATCTTGAGAGTTCATCTCTGGAGCTATAATCCTTTCTACTTCATGTTGATATGATAGATTTCATGATTTTAGGGTTTTTACCTCCATTTTATGTAAGATCTAGTGAGTATGAGGTCCCCTTTTGTGTTAATAGCATCAGATCTGGACCATGAGAGGTCCATAGAGTCACTATCCCTCAGCTTTATGCAAGCAAATGAGAGATTGGGGACTAGGTTGCCATTTTTAGAGTTATTTCTCCATTTATGGCTTGATGTGGGTTACATGCACGTAAAGGTTGCACCTTTACATGACATTTGAACATTTGAAGGGTAGATCTGATAGTTAGGGAAGCAGATCTGACCTTAGAAGGTCATTTGAGTATGAACATGGAAGCAACTCGCCGAGTCCATAAGTGGACTCGACGAGTCGAGTCGGTGTTGCCCCGCGATTCGTGACAGGTGTAACCCGTCGAGTGGAAGGATGACTCGACGAGCCAAGAGAGACTGAAAGGATTCAGAGGACCCGTATGGACTCGCCGAGTCGCCTTAGTGCACTCGACGAGTCGGGTCAAAGTTTGACCGTTGACTTTCGTTGACCTTAGCTGTTAGGCTCATCCAGATTTACCAGTGTGTTATCACTGATAAGTGTCTCACCTTCTGCAGTAATATGAAAACCATAATAATGCTCAGGTGCATTCCTAACTCTGGTGGAACGCCTCAGAGGTATAGATTCTTCAGTCGGCTCAACAGGAGTTTCCTCCTCAGGTTGAGGGCTAGGGTTTGAGGTTCCTTCACCACTTGACTCTTGAATTTACTCAAGGTCAATTTGCCTCCCACTGTCTCCTTGGCTCATGAATTCTCTCTCTCGAAAGAATCCTCTTCTTGCTACAAAGACCACATTATCACTGGGTCTGTAGAAGATGTAACCAAAGGATTTCTGTGGGTAGTCGATGAAAATACACCTCTCACTTCGAGGTTCGAGCTTATCATGAGTCTCGCGTCTCACGAAAGCCTCGCAACCCCAAATCTTGATGTGGTCTAGATTGGGAACTTTTCCAGTCCACACCTCGTGAGGTGTTTTGGCAACCTTCTTTGTAGGGACTAGATTAAGGATATGGGCGGCAATCTCTAAGGCATACCCCCAAAATGAGATTGGTAGCGAAGCTCGACTCATCATGGAACGAACCATGTCCAACAAGGTCCGATTGCGCCTCTCAGCTACACCATTCAACTGAGGTGTCCTAGGAGGTGTCAATTGTGAGATAATCCCACATTCCTTGAGATAGTCGAGGAACTCTGAACTAAGATACTCACCACCTCGATCGGATCGAAGCATCTTAATGTTCCTGCCCAACTGATTCTCCACTTCTTGCTTAAACTCTTTGAATTTTTCAAAGATTTCTTACTTATGCTTGATTAAGTAGACATATCCATATCTACTAAAATCATCAGTAAAAGTCACATAGAAGCGATTAGCATCTCTTGTGGCGGTTTTGAAGGGTCCACACACATCTGTGTGTATGAGGTCCAACAAACCTTCACCCCTAGCACAAGTGCCAGTAAAAGGTGACTTTGTCATTTTACCAAGCAAACAAGATTCACAACTATCATCCGACTTTAGGTCAAATGACTCCAAGACTCCATCCTTTTGGAGTTGGCCTATGCGTTTCTTGCTTACATGTCTAAGACGACAATGCCATAAAGATGCTTTATCTAAGCTAGTGGAAGAGTCAATACACAATACATTATTTCCTCGGTTATCTACAACAGATACAGTTTCATACACACCATCACAAGGTAATTCTTTAAAATAAAGAACATTATTAAAGAAAGCATCAATACTACCATTATTATTATCAAAATAAAAGGTAAAACCTTATTTATACAATGCATGAAAGGAAATAACATTTCTTGCCATTTCTGGCGAATAATAACATTTATTCAAATCTAATGTAAACCCACTATTTAGCACTAAGTAATAAACTCCTATCTTGGTGACAGGTGAAGCTTTCCTGTTTCCCATGATCAAGTTTATCTTTCCCTGCTCCACATTCTCACTTCTTCTTAGTCCCTGCAAATCAGAACATATGTGAATACCACAACCTGTATCAAGGACCCAAGGCTTAGAATGAGGCGAGTTATTAGACAATATAGTGTATATACCTGCATGGTTAGGTTTTACTTTCCCATCCTTCAAATCTTGCTGGTACTTTGGACAGTTTCGCTTCCAGTGCGACTTTTCATGGAAATAGAAGCATTCAGCCTCATTAGGGTTAGCAGAAGGAGTGACAAAACCTTTCTTGGTTTTGCTTGAAGAGGAGCCTTCAAGGATCTTACCCTTGGTACCCTTAGAAGGGTTCTTTCTCTTCTTCCCTTTGCCATGCCCGATTTCCAAGATATTGGACGCAGTTGGAGTAGGAGTAGGAGTAGTAACAACCGACTTACCCTTTAGACCACTTTCAGCAGTCTTCAAGAGTCCTTGAAGTTTGCTGAGGGTGACTTCTTCCTTGTTCATGTGATATGTCATGCAGAATTGATCATAACACGATGGTAAGGAGTGCAAAATGATGTCTATTGCTAACTCCTCGGGGAAGTTCACATTCAGCTTCAGTAGACAGTCCACATACCTTTGCATTTTCTGCATGTGGCCTGTGATGGGTTCACCATCCTTCATTCGGGTTGTTATCATGGAGGAGATTATTTCATATCGCTCTTGATGAGCACTTTGATGGTAGCGGTCCATCAAGTCCTGGTGCATCTCAAAAGGATAATAGTCCTCATAGGACTTTTGGAGCTCGGCTGTCATGGTGGCCATCATGATGCATGCCACTTTTGTAGCATCTCTTTCATGTACCTCATATTCAGCAAGCTCTTCAGGAGTAGCAGTTGGCTTGGGTACCTTCAGCTCCTTGTCGAGAACATATTCTTTGTTCTCATACCGAGTTACCATCCTGATGTTTCTGATCCAATCTGTAAAGTTGGACCCATCAAAGATGACTCTCCCACAAAGATTCATGAGAGAGAAGGAGCTAGTAGGGTTTGAGCCAGAAGCATTGTTATTGGAAGACAGCTGAAAAGAAGAGGGAATAGATTAGATTAGATATAGAGATAGTCCTTAAGAAAACACCCAAATGTAATATTAAGGCTAGGACCCAACACAATATTTTATAACTTAGAAGAGGGATGCCGTAATCTAAACTATAAGATATTTGAAGGTAGGTGAATGACGATTCACCAATTTCCACCATGAAAAACGAAATATTTAATTAGGTTTTAATTGGTTTAGAAACACCTAGATTCTTTGAGATTCATTGAACTTTCTTCAATGGCATGTTTCAATCTCGAGTGTGCCCTTCAAGTTTTGTGACTGGGATGCCGAGGATCACAAAACAAGGTGTGAAGTAACCATGCAAATTACTTGGTACCCTTAATGTATTACCCCTCAATCGATGTGCCGGTTAACCACACACGCTCCATCGATACTATGATAAACATTAAGTCACCCTTTACCTACCTTGTTAAGTTCAAGTTAGTGTGCCGGTTAACCACACACGCTCCACTAACGACTTAAACAAAGTGTAAAGTGTAATTTCATGGATTAGCACCTTATTCACATTTTCCTAAAATAACTAAGATTGGGAATTCAATAAAGTTTAGTTACTTTAGTATTATCATTATACTTTTAATGAGAATTTTTATAAGTCCTTCTCCTACCCGTTCGGCTAACGACCCTCCACCGATCAAGGAAGCGGTGGGTGAGAGTGGACACCCATTAAGTTGCCATTTTATAGGCAACAACCTTATACCCCCCTTATAGACAGGCTTCGTGAATGAGGCGTACTAGCGGTAAGACGACTTGATCTTATACATATATAAATATTATTAAACTTATAATATTATAAAGTATAAGGGTTGAATTTTAACTTTTAAAATTCTAGGGGTTGGAACTAAAGTTTTTAATATGACTTTACATGTTCCAAAACTTGAGGGCAAATTTTGTAAACTTTCAAAACTTTTCATTTCTCATAACTTATGAGTTAATGGTTATTAAAAATGAAGACTCTTCATTTTTTGTAACCTATGTGTTCTTTTAATGGTTATTTATAAATGTGACTTTTGGTTATCCATAACTTAAGAACTAGTTATCGACTCCATTAAAACACATAAAGATCAAGAATTAATCTAATCAATTATTAGCACATAATTTCTATGATCTTCTAAACTCATATGTTTATGAGTGTTCATATCAAAAATTTCAAGAATCGTAAGTACATATACAAAACTTGAAATTTTGATACGAGCTTTTGAACAAAACTTCGATTTTTCAGGGTTTTTTTTTCTTTGCATCAAGTATCAAATAAACAAGCCAGGCTCTGATACCACTGATGGGTTTTCAGCATTCTAACACTCCTATGGTGTACATGCAACCCTAGAAACCTTGGATCTATGTTTGACTAAGATAAATGCAAATAATTATTTTTCCAAGGTTCTTATCCTAACTAGCATGGCATGGGATACTTGAATCAAATAAAACTAGTAGAATTACTTACCTTGTAGTAGTAGTTGATTGCTTGGAGTTTGAGAGCCTAGCACCAATAATGTGGATGCCTCAAATGGAAGTCACAAATCACCACAAAATTGGAAACTTGAGAGAATAGTCACAAACTTCTTGAAATCGGCCCTCTTGGTTTACACACATCAACTCGTGCAATTTCAAGAACCAAAGCCTCCTTTATATAGTGTGGTGGATTAGGGTTACATCCATGTAAACCCTAATACCCATGTCTTTTCATTTCCATGAGATCCATGGGTTAAAGCTCCATGGAGTATCCATGGACTTTCCATGCAAGCCTAGCCCATTCCAAATAAGCATTAGCCCACACTATATAAATACAAGAGCCCATATTTAATTAGTCATACTTTTGATCTCTAAATTAATTATAGATCAATACTAATTAAATAATATGATTTTATATAAATATATTAGGACTTATAATATATTAATAAATCATAACTTATACTATTCTCAAACGATTATCCATAAATTGTTCGGGTGAAGTGTAACCCAAATGGACCATGCCGAGTCGAGTCAAGTACATACCAAATATAGTTATGGACTTAGAAACTATATCCAACACTTGTGCTATGATGTATGTGCAATATACGGTTATGTGATATGTATGAGCTATGTATGTTATGTATGGTAAGGACCGGAAGGTCGGGTTGATATGGACCGGAAGGTCAGGACGTTAAGGACCGGAAGGTCGACACGGGTAGGACCGGAAGGTCTACCAGGATTCGGTACGGAAGTCCCCTGAGACACATGGATCGGAAGATCCTACAGAGTTATGGCCTGGAAAGGCGTATGTGTGGTATGTGGTATTTTGGGGAACTCACTAAGCATTTATGCTTACAGTTGTTGTGTTATGTGTTTCAGGTACTAGCGAGGATCGCGGGAAGGTGCCGGCATGATCCGTACACACTTATAGAGTTTATGTTATTGAGATTTTGGGACATGTTTTGTTATGACACAGTGGATACATTATGTTTTTGTGATTATTGTGTGATTGAAAGTATGATTTAAAAATGAAAAATTGTTTTGAAAATTACGTCGTTACAAGTTGGTATCAGAGCCTTGGTTTGAGGGATTCGGGTGCATCTTCGGATGAATCTGAACTCAAACTGAGGAATTGAGAAAGTTTTTCATTAAATAAACAATTTTTCTAAGAGAGTAAAAGATTTTGAGAAAGGCAGAAGGAAGCAGTGTGTACGATCAGCCAGCGCCTGAACGGTGATTTCCCAAAATACCCTTACATTATGTGTTTTGAGATATGTTATGATATGATATGCATGCTAGAGTTAGCTAGGTATTCATATTAAGACTAGAGTGGCCTGATTTTGTGATGCCTTAGCCTAGGAAGGATTTTGCTGCTATGTGATGCTTGAGAGCGGGTAGGTAGCAGTGAGGAGCTGATGAGAGGTCTACCGAAGGGTAGCCTATGCCAGTGAGATATAGAGTACTTGTGATCTGGGATCCTAGGAGGAGGGCTTGGGGTGAACATTGATGTGGTGTGGACGGTAGTATAGGGCCCGTACTACTGAAGACACCGGATCAGTGCACAGTCCAAGTAAGAATCCTTAGGGTACTAAGGAACAAGTAGGGTTGAGTTATCGAGTGCAAGTATGCTCGAGCGAGTTTCTGATATTATTATGTTGTATTTCAGAGACATCATGGTTGGGACACGCCACAGACCTGAGGCGAGCGGCGTGAGTGACGAGGAGCTTCGTTAGATGATCCACGATGAGGTGGCAGCGGCGATTCGAGCCGATATTCCGAAGATGTTTGGGTCTATCAAGACCACATTGATTGAGACTTTTGATGAGTGGTATGCAGCGGTGACTGAGGTTGCGGCTGCTGCAGCTACTGCAGCAGTAGCGGCTGCCAGGCCTCAGGGAGGTGACTCGTTGTTGCTTCGAGAGTTCAGCAACACGAAGCCACCAGAGTTTGACGGGACGCAGGATCCGATCGTTGGGATGAAATGGATTTTTGATATTGAGGGATGCTTCTACACATGTTCATGTCCGGAGCATCTGAGGGTACGGTTCGCGCTGAACCAGCTTTGCCTGTGGGCGAAGGACTGGTGGAAGTTCGTGACGGCGAGCTTCACTCTTGCAGAGATTTCAGCGGTAACCTGGGAGAGGTTCACCACCATGTTCAGAGACGAGTATGTTCCCCCAGTGGAGAGGGAACGGTTGTTTCAGGAGTTCTTGACCCTCAAGTAGGGTACTGATTCTGTTACTGTGGTTACCAGGAAGTTTCATGAGAGGGCGATGTTCTGCCCTGAGCAGGTGTCTACCGAGCAGGCACATATGAGCCGGTATTTGGGCGTTTTGAGGAGGGATATTCGGGAGTTCGTGTCGAACTCGACTTACCGGACATTTGTTGAGCTCCAGGAAAATGCCCGGAAGAGAGAGATTGAGTTGGAGACTCAGGCCAGGGAGGAGGCCGAGTCTCAGAGGATGGATCGGCGACCGGCACAGTCTCAGCCAGCAGCCAAGCGGGCCAAGTCCGCTGATACGAGATCTGGAGGCCCGAAGGGCCGCACTTGTGGGAAGTGCGGCAAGGGACATGATGGGGTCTGTCGATCGGGTGCTTGCTACAAATGTGGCAAGGAGGGGCATATCGCCAAGGATTGCCCCAAGGGATTTATGGTTTGCTTTCATTGCAACCAGACTGGCCATCGGAAGGCCGAGTGCCTGCAGCTACATCAGGGATCAGCACAGGGATCTGTACCTGCTGCTAGGACTACCGAGATTCGGCCAGCGAAGGCCAAGGCACCGAAGGCTCGTGGGATAGCTTTCCAGTTGACCGCGGAGGAGGTCCGCGCAGTGCCCGATGTTGTGGCTGGTATGTATTCTTTATTTATTTATGCTGAGTTAAGATATTATGCTTATATTATGATATGCGTAGGTACTTTTCTTGTGAGTTGTGTACCTGCCTTAGTGTTATTTGACTCGGGTGCGAGTCGATCATTTGTGTCGATAGCGTTTAGTCGGCACATCAGTAGCCGACGAGAGGCATTGAGTCGACCTCTACGAGTTTCCATAGCTGACGAGCGAGCGATGTATGCTACGGATGTGATTCGAGGATGTGTACTCGAGATCTTCGGTGTTGAGTTCCCGATAGATCTAGTCCCGATTGCAATGGGGGATGTGTGTGTCATAGTGGGCATGGATTGGTTGAGCCGATTTGGGGCTATCATAGATTGCGAGCGACAATTGGTGACGATACGAGACCCTAGTGGGGGAGTACTTACGGTGTACGGCGAGGGTACCCGATGTGGGTCGGCGTTTTGTTCAGCCGCCAGGGCGAGACAGAGTTTGCAGCAGGGCTGCAGCGGGTTTGTAGCCTATGTGATGGACACACGAGAGGCCGCTGGGAGGCCAAGTTCGATGGATGACGTTCTGATAGTGCGTGAGTTCCCGGATGTTTTTCCCGAGGAGTTGCCGGGTGTGCCTCTCGAGAGGTAGGTAGAGTTTTGCATCGATTTGGTTCCGGGGGCAGTGCCTATCGCCAAGGCGCCTTATCGCCTTACGCCGCCAGAGATGCGGGAGTTATCCTCGCAACTTCAGGAGCTGCTGGGGAAGAGGTTTATTAGACCGAGTAGTTCCCCTTGGGGAGCACCGATCCTTTTTGTCAAGAAAAAGGATGGTTCACACCGGATGTGTATTGATTACCGGGAGTTGAACAAGTTGACGGTCAAGAACCATTACCCATTACCGAGGATCGACGATTTGTTCGATCAGTTGCAGGGAGCGTCTTGGTTCTCCAAGATTGATCTGAGGTCTGGATATCATCAGATGAGAGTGCGTGATGAGGATATCCAGAAGACGGCGTTCAGGACTCGTTATGGGCATTACGAGTTCGTGGTGATGCCTTTCGGGCTCACCAATGCACCAGCAGCGTTCATGGATCTCATGAACAGGGTGTGCAGACCGATGTTGGATCGTTCAGTAATAGTGTTCATTGATGATATTCTGGTGTATTCGAGGTCTAGAGAGCAGCATGAGGAGCATTTGAGGGAGATCCTCGGGGTTTTGAGATCGGAGAGGCTGTACACCAAATTCTCCAAGTGTGAGTTCTGGTTACGGGAGGTCCAGTTCTTGGGGCATCTCGTCAACCAGAATGGGATTTTGGTCGATCCGGCCAAGATTGAGGCGGTTATGAGGTGGGAGGTGCCAAGATTACCCACCGAGATCAGGAGCTTTCTAGGATTGGCCGGCTACTATAGGAGATTTATCAGAGATTTCTCCAAGATCGTTGTGCCTCTCACCAGATTGACCCGGAAGGGTGTTGCTTTTTCATAGGGTCCGGAGCAGCAGACCTCGTTTGAGACACTTCGCCAGAAGTTATGCGAAGCCCCTGTGTTAGCCCTCCCGAAAGGGATGGAGGACTTTATGGTGTATTGTGACGCATCGATATCGGGGTTGGATGCGGTGCTTATGCAGAGGGGGCATGTGATAGCGTATGCATCGAGGCAGCTGAAGCCTCATGAGACGAGGTATCCCACCCACGATCTGGAGTTGGGGGCAGTGGTGTTCGCCCTCAAGATCTGGCGCCATTATCTGTATGGGGTTTTGTGTACCATATACACGGACCACAAGAGTTTGAAGTATCTGATGGATCAGCCCAACCTGAATATGCGCCAGAGGAGATGGTTGGACGTGGTAAAGGATTACGATTATGACATCCTGTACCACCCGGGAAAAGCTAATGTTGTAGCTGATGCGCTGAGTCGTAGGGCGGAGAGTGCCCCGATTCGAGACACTTGTATGGGATTGACAGTGATGACTCCAGTGTTGGACACCATTCGGGAGACCGGAGAACCGCAAGAGAGAGCGGGTTATTGGGCAGGTGCCTGAGTTTGTTACCGATAGTCGTGGGCTTATGACCTTTCAGGGTCGAATTTGGGTGTCGTATGCAGGCGGGACGCGTACCACTTTGATGGAGGAGGCGCACCGATCGAGGTTCTCGATCCATCCCGGGGACACTAAGATGTATTTGGACCTGAAGAAGGACTATTGGTGGCCCTGTATGAAGAGGGATGTAGCATGGTTTGTTGAGAGGTGGTTGACCTGTCGCAGGTTTAAGGCCGAGCACCAGCGTCCGCATGGCGAGTTGCAGCCACTTGAGGTTCCCCAATGGAAGTGGGAACAGATTTCCATGGATTTCATCACCAAATTGCCGAGGACTGCGAGGGGTGTCGATGCAATTTGGGTGATCGTCGACCGGCTGACGAAGAGCGCGCATTTTCTTGCTATCAGTGAGAGCTCTTCTGCTGAGAGGTTGGCAGAGTTGTATGTAAGGGAGGTGGTATCGCGGCATGGAGTGCCGATCTCGATTGTGTCAGACCGAGATGTACGTTTCGCTTCCAGGTTCTGGAAGAAGTTCCACGAGGAGTTGGGTACGAGGTTGCATTTCAGTACCGCCTACCACCCCCAGAAGGACGGACAGAGTGAGCGGACGATTCAGACACTCGAGGACATGCTCCGAGCATGTGTGTTGAATTTCGGAGGAAGTTGGGACACGTATCTGCCGTTGGCTGAGTTTTCCTACAACAACAGCCACCACTCGAGTATTGGCATGCCTCCCTTCGAGTTGTTGTATGGGAGGAGGTGTCGGACTCCCATTTGCTGGGGAGAGGTAGGGCAGCGTGTGATGGGTAGCACTGAGATAGTGCTTCAGACAACAGAGCAGATACAGCAGGTTAGACAGAGGTTATTGACAACTCAGAGTCGTCAGAAGAGTTATGCGGATAGGCGACGATCCGAGCTTGAGTTCCAGGTGGGAGATTTCCTACTCCTGAAAGTGTCTCCTTGGAAAGGACTGATCCGATTCAAGAGAAGGGGCAAGCTGGGGCCCCGATACATCGGTCCGTTCAGGGTGACCGCGAGGGTGGGCAGGGTAGCATATCGGTTGGAGCTACCTGCGGAGTTGAGCCAGATTCATGATACCTTCCATGTGTCTCAGTTAAGGAAGTGTATAGCCGACGAGTCGGCAGTGGTGCCATTGGGAGATATTCAGGTGGATACGATCCTGAATTATGTTGAGAGGCCGGTGGCGATTATGGTTCGGAAGATCAAGGTTCTGAGGAACAAGGAGGTTCCCCTGGTGCAGGTCCAGTGGCAACAACGGAGAGGGTCTGAGCTGACTTGGGAGCCGGAGTTGGAGATGCGGGAGCAGCATCCAGAGTTGTTTGTGGAGCAAGACTTCGAGGGCGAAGTTCGATTCTAGCGGGGGAGAATTGTAACATCCGGATTCCCAGGTATCTTGTTTTAAGTTTTTATCTTGAGTTTTAGGGAGGTACTCGGCGAGTAGGCGCTCAGACTCGCCGAGTAGGATCGCGCATTTCTTGTCTGATTTAATGAAGGACTCGACGAGTCGGTGCGTGGACTCGGCAAGTCCGCACTGTTAAGTGAAACCCTAAATCCCCGGGCCTGTGCCCTATTTAAAGGCCTCTATGGCCTCCATTTGCGGCCACTTCATCCCAAAGAAACCCTAGAGAGAGCAGTAGGAGAGTTGAGAGCAAGAAGAGGCTAATACATCACTTTTGGTGTGGTTTTGCTAGAAGGAAGAAGGAAACACCCATCTAGAGCGTGAAGGGAGCTTGTATCTGGGCTAATCATCTTGAGAGTTCATCTCTGGAGGTATAATCCTTTCTACTTCATGTTGATATGATAGATTTCATGATATTAGGGTTTTTACCTCCATTTTATGTAAGATCTAGTGAGTATGAGGTCCCCTTTTGTGTTAATAGCATCATATATAGACCATGAGAGGTCCATAGAGTCACTATCCCTCAGCTTTATGCAAGCAAATGAGAGATTGGGGACTAGGTTGCCATTTTTAGAGTTATTTCTCCATTTATGGCTTGATGTGGGTTGCATACATGTAAAGGTTGCACCTTTACGTGACATTTGAACATTTGAAGGGTAGATATGATAGTTAGGGAAGCAGATCTGACCTTAGAAGTTCATTTGAGTATGAACATGGAAGCAACTCGCCGAGTCCATAAGTGGACTCGACGAGTCGAGTCGGGGTTGCCCTGCGATTTGTGACAGGTGTAACCCGTCGAGTGGAAGGATGACTCGACGAGCCAAGAGAGACTGAAAGGATTCAGAGGACCCGCATGGACTCGCCGAGTCGCCTTTGTGCACTCAACGAGTCGGGTCAAAGTTTGACCGTTGACTTTCGTTGACCTTAGGGTTCTGGTCAAGACTGATTCAAGAGAGTTCAGGGGAGGGTAGAATGGTCTTCTACCCAATCTTTAGGAATGAGACTTTGAGAGAATATTGATCAGGGATGTTATTTGAATAATAGGAGGAGGCTAAGTCGGGACGTTGAGCACGAGAGTTTATCCGACTTCATTGAGGTGAGTCTTCTCACTATACTGTACCTGGAAGGGTACCTATGTGTGACCGGAAGGTCTTGTATGCTATGATGTATGTGAAATATACGGTTATGTGATATGTATGAGCTATGTATGTTATCTATGGTAAGGACCAGAAGGTCAGGTTGATATGGACCGGAAGGTCAGGAGGTTAAGGACCGGAAGGTCGACACGGGTAGGACCGGAAGGTCTACCAGGATTCGGGACGGAAGTCCCCTGAGACACATGGATCGGAAGATCCTACAGAGTTATGGCCTAGAAAGGCGTATGTGTGGTATGTGGTATTTTGGGGAACTCACTAAGCATTTATGCTTACAGTTGTTGTGTTATGTGTTTCAGGTACTAGCGAGGATCGCTGGAAGGCGCCGGCATGATCCGTACACACTTATAGAGTTTATGTTATTGAGATTTTGGGACATGTTTTGTTATGACACAGTGGATACATTATGTTTTTGTGATTATTGTGTGATTGAAAGTATGATTTAAAAATGAAAAATTGTTTTGAAAATTACGTCGTTATAGACACCTAATCCAACAGTCTCCCACTTGGATAAGTCTAATAACTATAACTGCCAATGCAACTTCAAAATCCGATTAGAAATCGTAGGTCTCAAAAATCCGTTGTCAACTCTGACCCAGTCAAATGACAACTCTAATATATAAGGGATCATATAATCCTCTGTTCTTCAAGATATCGTGTGGACAAAGACATGGAATAAATTCATACTCATTGTCCAACATTTTGTTTTCCGATTTTTGATTTGTTTGACATAGAACTTAATTGAACACATCAACTCAGTCCTGACCGGGCCCGGCACATAAGTCAACAAAAAAACATCGAGGGGCCCAAGATATCACTTTTAATTCTCATAGGATAAAAAAACAGATAAACTTCGACTTATATGCTTGTACTAACTACTCGTTAAATGATACACAATAATATGTTTTATAACATCAAGTTACTGATGCGTTTTCGTACTATCAATGCACAACCAACTCGCAATCAACAACTCATATATCTTGGTTTGAAGATTATACGATATTATCGTCTCACAATCACTTGTGATAAATTCCATGAAGTGATTCATATGAACGCGGGTTTAATACAATACTCAAATCTTATTTCAGGAGCACTCTTGAACCTTGTAGCAAACCTTTTCTATGTCTAAACACATTAGACAATCTTAGAAGCCAATTCATGATAGTCTAACCTCATAGCTTACTTTCAAAGTATGATTGGCTGTGGATAGTTTGAGTAATCTTATTATTCTGGAAGTTAAAACATGCAAAAGTGAAACAATAGTAAACAATTGACACAAGATAGTAACTTTACTCATAAATAAAACTCCTTTATTTAATCATCAAATGTCAATTACATTTTATCTATTACAAGTTTCTAAATATCTATCTAATCATTAAAACCAATATCGTCCTTCAGCCTAATACTCCTAGCATGCTGCAAGTGCTTAACCCTACTCAGTCCCTTCGTAAGGGGATCTTCTAGGTTCTCTTCTGACGATACCCTATTCACTACGAGGAGTCCTTCTTCTACTTGATGTCTTATGAAGTGATATTCCCTGTCGATGTGCCTACATCTGCCATGATCCCTTGGTTCCTTGGTTAAGGCGACCGCACCCTCGTTGTCACAAAAAATCTCCATAGGCTCCTTTATGTCCGGTACAACTCCAAGGTCTCTAATGAAGTTCTTTAGCCATATCGCCTCCTTTGACACTTCGCTCGCTGCTATGTACTCTTATTCACACGTTGAATCAGCTTCAGTCTCTTGCTTGGAACTTTTACAAGTCACTGCTCCTCCATTTAGGGTAAACACCCAGCCCGACTGAGAGCGGAAATTATCTCGGTCGGTCTAAAAACTGGTGTCATTATACCCTCGCACTCTCAACTCATCACTCCCACCGAGGATAAGGACCCAGTCCTTAGTCCTTCGCAAGTACTTAAGAATGTTGTTTACCGCAGTCCAGTGAGCTCTACCAGGATTCCCTTGATATTTGCTGACCATGCTCAAAGCAAAGGCCACATCAGGGCGAGTAAATGCAGATGGTACTCAGCTCATCTCTGCTATCTCGGCATCGGTACTCGGACTCTAAGTCTTACTCAACTTGGTATTGCTCTGGATTGGAAATTCTCCTTTCTTGGAATTCTCTATGTTGAAACGTTTCAACACCTTGTCCAAGTAGGTGCTCTGACTAAGTCCTATTAGTCTCTTACTCCTATTTCTCAAAATCCTTATTCCCAGAATGTAAGCAGCTTCTCCGAGGTCCTTCATAGCGAAGCACTTCCCAAGCCAGGACTTAACCTCCTTCAAGGTTGGGATGTCGTTTCCTATGAGCAGTATGTCATCCACATACAATATGAGAAAGCTAACTATACTCCCACTAGCTTTTAGATATACGCAGGACTCATCCTCGCTTCTCGAAAAACCAAAATCTTTGACTTTCTCATCAAAGCAAAGATTCCATCTGCGAGACGCTTGTTTCAATCCATAGATGGATTTCTCAAGCTTACACACTCTATTAGGATACTTCGCATCGACAAAACCCTCTGGCTGACTCATGTAAACATCTTCAACCAACTTTCCATTAAGGAAAGCGGTTTTGACATCTATTTTCCATATTTCATAATCATGAAATGCAGCTATGGCTAGCATAACTCTTATAGATTTAATATTCGCCACTGGTGAGAAGGTCTCATCATAGTCAACTCCAGGAGTTTGAGTAAAGCCCTTCACAACCAATCGTGCCTTATATGTGTGTACTTTCCCATCCATGTCGGTCTTCTTCTTGAAGATCCATTTTCACTTGACCGTCTTACGACCTGGTACATTGTCCACCAAGTTCCAAACTTGATTGTCATATATGGACTAAATCTCGCTGTCCATAGCCTCCTTCCACTTCGTATACTCTGGACCTGTCATGGCTTCCTTGTAGTTGTTAGGTTCATCCATATTTATTAGTGTTCTATCACTGATAAACGTATAACCTTCAGTAGTAATATGGAAACCATAAAACTCGGGCGGAACGCTAACTCTAGTGGAACAACTAAGAGGTAAGGACTCGTCAATCGGTTCAACAGGAGTTTCCTCCTCGGGTTGATCGCTAGTGTTTGAGGTTCCTTCATCGCTTGATTCTTGAAGCTCTTCAATATCAATTTTCCTCCCATTTTCCTCTTGGCATATGATTTCTCTCTCTTGGAAAACCCCTCTCCTCGCAATGAAAACAACATTGTCACTCGGTCTATAGAAGAGATATCCAAAGGACTTCTGCGGGTAGCCGATGAAAATCCATCGCTCACTACAAGGTTCGAGCTTGTCTTGAGTCTCTCGTCTTACGAAAGCCTTGCAACCCCAAACCTTGATGTGGGATAACTAGGGAACCTTCCCTATCGCCATCTCGTGAGGTGTTTTGGCAACCTTCTTGGTTGGGACTAGATTAAGGATATGGGTGGCAGTCTCTAAGGCATACCCCAGAATGAGATAGGTAACAAAGCACGACTCATCATGGAACGAACCATGTCCAAAAAGGTTCGATTGCGCCTCTCAGCCATACCATTAAGTTGTGGTGTCCTAGGTGGCGTCAATTGTGAAACAATTCCACATTCCTTAAGTTACCCGTGGAAGTCGATACTAAGATACTCACCACCCCGATCGGATCGGAGCATCTTTATCTTCCTGCCAAGTTGATTCTCCACTTCTTGTTTAAATTCCTTTAACTTTTCAAAGGTTTCTGACTTATGCTTGATTAAATGGATATATCCATATCTGCTATAATCATCGGTAAAAGTCACATAGAAGCGGTTCGCATCCCTTGTGGTGGATCTAAAGGGTCCACACACATCCGTATGTATGAGATCGAATAAACCCTCACCCCTTTCACAAGTACCAGCGAAGGGTTACTTGGTTATCTTTCCAAGTAAGCAAGAATCGCACGTGTCATCCGACCTAAGGTCGAATGACTCTAACATTCCATCCTTTTGGAGTTGGGTTATGCGTTTCTTGTTAACATGTCCAAGACGACAATTCCACAAGCATGCCTTGTCCAAACCATTGGACGAATCGATATGCAACACATCATTTCCTAAGTTGTCTACAACCATCACAGTTTCATATATACCATTACAAGGCATTTCTTCAACATAGAAAGTACCATTCAAGAAAGCAATAATAGAACCGATTTCATTATTAAGCGAAAATCTAAAACCTTGTTTATACAAACCATGAAACGAAATAATGTTTCTTGTCATTTTTGACGAGTAGCAACAATTATTCAACTCTAAACCTAACCCACTACTAAGAAATAAAGAATAAACTCCGATCTTGGTGACATGCGACACTTTCCTATTCTCTGTTATCAAGTTCATCTTCCCGTGCTCCACATCCCTACTTCTTTTTAGACCCTGCAAATCAGAACAAATGTGAAAACCACATCCTGTGTCAAAGACCCAAGAAATAGCATGTGATGAGTTATTAGATTGAATAGTTTAAATACCTACGAAGGTGGGCTTTATCTTCCTATCCTTAATATCGTGCAGATATTTAGGGCAACTTCGTTTCCAATGCCCCTTTTCATGGCAATGGAAGCAATCTGCATCCTTTGGATTAGAAGAGGGAGTAGCAGAGCCAGCTTTGGTCCCACTATAAGAGGATCCATCATGGGACTTTCCCTTGTGGCTCTTAGAAGGAGCCTTCCTCTTCTTCCCTTTCCCATGTCCAATTGCCAGGACTAGGGCAACAACAGTAGGAGTGGATACAACAGATTTTCCTTTTAAACTACTTTCACTAGTTCTTAGTAGGCCTTGAAGCTTGCTTAGAGTGACATCCTCCATGTTCATATGATAATGATGGGTTTTAGGTAAAACAAATAAACTAGAAAAACAATTCCTAAGTTCACATGCAACCTACTTTGGATCTATGTTTTAACTATTGAACATATAACTTTGAATTGCAAAACAAGAACCCTAAGGAGAGAGGCTATTTTCAAACTTAACTAATTAGGGTTGAAGAGTTACATACCTTTCAATTGTTATAGCAAACAATTGGTAATCCTTTTGATCTTGATCTTCTTGGAAGCTTAGCACCACAAATGCAATGCCTCTAATGGAGTCATACCCAAAAACTAGCAAGAAGGAAACTTGAAGGAGAGAGGCTAGGGTATGCAAAAATCAGCCCTAGGGTTTCTTTAAAGAAGGAGTGACCAATTTTGAGAGCCAGGAAGCTCCTTATATAGTTGAGGGATGTAGGGTTTAGGGAAAACCCTAATGTTCCTTTGCTTGGGGCCTAAGCTTATCCAAAGGCCTTATCCAAGCCCCTTGGACAAAATCATTAGGGTTTCGCCTATAGATTTCGTCCACCCCCTTCCAAGGAGGTTCTGGAACCTTCCACTCAACTATTAGATAATTGCAAACTAGTCCCTGCACTTTATAATTAATACAGTTAACCCCAAAATTAATTCTAATTAATTTCTGGCTAACTATTAATTAAACATTATGATTTCTAATTAATATATTAATCTTTTAACATATTAATAAATCATTTATATTAATTTATTAATCTTATAATAAATCAATATCTCTCCTTTCATAATTTCCTTGTCCGGTTGCTAGGTTTGAGGGCAACCCAAAAGGACTATGCTGCTATCAATTCAAGTACATACCAATTATAGTTATGGGCTTAGACACCTAATCCAACAGTCTCCCACTTAGATAAGTCTGTAACTATAATTGCTAGTATGACTTCTAAATTTGACTAGCAAATTGTAGCTTCCAAAAGCTGCTGCCGAACTCTGACCCAATCAGTTACGTGTCCTAAGATAAGTGATCACATGACCCTTTGTTCTACTAGATATCCCTATACATAAGACATGGAATATAATCAATCTCTTTGTCCAGAATCTATGTTTCCCAATTTCTGATTTGCGATGATATAGGACTTCTAATCGAACACATCAATTTAGTCCTGGCTGGGCCCAGCACAAAAGTCAACACCAAATCATCGAGGGGCCCACAGATATCGCTTTTCCCGTTAGGGCAAAAGGAACGAATAAACATTGACTCATATGCTTGTATCTTTCACTCATCAAACCATACATGACAATACGTTTTATAACACCAAGTTACTGATGCATTTTCCTATCACCAATATACAGCCGACTTGCAAATCGCAACTCATATGTCTCTGTTTCAAGATCATAGATATTATCGTCTCAGTATTACTCGTGATGAATTCCATGAAGTAATACTCTGAGCGTGGGTTTATCTAATACTCAAATCTCACTTTCTGAGTACTCATGAACATTGCAGCAGTTCTATTGCTATGTCTATCCTTAGACAATCTGCAATCCAATTCATGATAGTCTTAATTCACTACTTACTTCCAAAAGTACAAGCGACTATGGAGTTTGAACAATCATATTATTCGGGAAGTAAAACATGAAAAATATGAAACACAATAATAAACAATTGACAAAAGGCAGTAAACAAACTCATAAATAATACTTTATTATTTAATCACCAAATGTCAATTACATTTACTTTGTAACAAGTTTTTGAACCAGACTAATCTAACTACTAAAACTAATATCATCTTTCAGCCCTATGCTTCGAGCATGCTGAATATGCTTAGCCCTACTCAGACCCTTTGTGAGGGGGCCTGCTGGGTTATCTTCAGATGACACCCTCTTTACAACAAGATGGCCTTCTTCTACTCTATGTCATAGCGTACATGATCGATCCGAAAGCGGAATCATAAGGTACACGACTCATGTCAGCTATTTCCTCATCTGTACTAGGGCATTGAGACTTACTCAATTTTGTGTTGCTCTAGATAGGTAGCTTTCCCTTCTTGGAATTTTCCATACTAAACTTCTTTAGTACCTTATCCAAGTATGTGCTCTGACTAAGTCCAATTAGTCTCTTCTTTCTATCTCTCAATATTCTAATCCCAAGAATATATGCAGCTTCTCCAAGGTCTTTCATGGCAAAACACTTTCCAAGCCAAGACTTAACTTCTTTCAAGGTCGGAATGTCGTTACCAATGAGTAATATGTCATCGACATATAACACCAGAAAAGTTACTATACTCCCACTAGCCTTGATATACACACATAACTTATCTTCACTCCTAGAGAAACCAAACTCTTTGACTTTCTCATGGAAGCAAAGATTCCAACTACGAGATGCTTGTTTCAATCCATAAATGGATTTCTCAAGCTTACACACTCTATTGGGAAACTTTGCATCAACAAAACCCTCTGGCTGATTCATGTAAACATCCTCATCCAATTTCCCGTTAAGGAAAGCAGTCTTGACATCCATCTGCCAAATCTCATAGTCATGAAAGGCAGCTATGGCGAGCAATATCCTGATAGATTTAATCTTAGCTACTGGCGAGAAGGTTTCATCATAGTCAACCCCTGGGGTTTGTGTGAAACCTTTCGTAACCAGTCTAGCCTTGAATGTGTGTACATTCCCATCCATGTCTGTCTTCTTCTTGAAGATCCATTTGCACCCAACTGTCTTACGACCTGGTGCATTATCAACCAAATTCCAAACTTGGTTTTCATACATAGACTTTATCTCGCTGTCCATTGCCTCTTTCCACTTAGAAGCCTCTGGGCCTGCCATTGCTTCTTTATAAGAGACTGGTTCATCTAAATTCACCAGTGTCCTATCACTGATGAATGTGTCACCGTCTGAAGTAATATGAAAACCATACAACTCAGGTGGCACACTCACCCTAGTGGATCTTCGAAGAGGTAATGATTTATCAACTGGTTCAACAGGAACTGCTTCCTATGGTTGAGTGCTAGTGCCATCTAAGGTTCCTTCAGCAGTTGACTCTTGAATCTCTTCAAGGTCAATGGTAGTCCCACTGTCCTCTTTGAATATGAGTTCTCTTTCCAGAAAGACTCCTCTTCATGCTACAAAAACCACGTTCTCACTAGGTTTGTAGAACAAATATCCAAAAGACTGTTTTGGGTAACCAATGAAAACACACTTCTCACTTCTTGCTGCTAGCTTGTCGTGAGTCTCTCGTCTTACGAAAGCTTCACAACCCCAGACTTTAATATGTACTAACGAGGGAACTTTCCCTGTCCACATTTCGTGAGGTGTTTTGGCAACCTTCTTTGTCGGGACAAGATTGAGGATGTAGGCGGCTGTCTCTAAGGCATAGCCCCATAAATGAATTGGAAGTGAGGCATGACTCATCATAGAACGAACCATGTCTAACAAGGTTCGATTACGCCTCTCAGCCACACCATTTAACTGTGGTGTCCTAGGAGGAGTCAATTGTGAGACTATCCCACATTCTTTTAGATAGTCGTTGAACTCAATGCTAAGATACTCTCCGCCTCTATCGGATCTAAGTATCTTTATTTTCCTGCCTAATTGATTCTCGACCTCATGTTTAAACTCTTTGAACTTTTCAAAGGTTTCTGACTTATGTTTGATTAAGTATATATAACCATATCTACTATAATCATCAGTGAAAGTCACATAAAATCGATTAGCATCTCTTGTGGTTGATCTGAAGGGTCCACAAACATCTGTATGTATGAGGTCCAACAAACCTTCACCACTTTCACAAGACCCTGTAAATGGTGATTTTGTCATCTTTCCCACAAGACAAGATTCACACATATCATCTGATTTTAGGTCAAATGATTCCAACACTCCATCCTTTTGGAGTTGGGCTATGCGTTTCTTGTTAATGTGTCCAAGACGACAATGCCACAAGCATGCCTTGTCTACACTATTAGAAAAGTCAATATTAAACACACTATTTCCTAAGCTATCAACACAAGTCACTGTTTCATACACACCATCACAAGGTAAAGCTTCAAATACGAAAACACCATTCTTATAAATAGAAATTGAACCATTTAAGTCATTAAAAGAATATTTAAAACCTTGTCTGAACAACGCATGAAATAAAATAATGTTTCTCGTCATCTCAGACGAATAGCAACAATTCAATAAATCTAATCTAACATCATTACTAAGCAAAAGTTGATAAACTCCGATCTTGGTCACTGGTGAAGACTTCTTGTTTCCCATGATCAAGTTTATCCTTCCTTGCTCTATCTCCTCACTTTCCTTTAGCCCCTGCAAATCAGAATAGATGTGAAAACCACATCCTGTATCAAGGACCCATGAACGAGAAGATAATGAGTTATTAGAAGAAATAGTGTAAATACTGTCGAAGATGGCTTCACTTTTCTATCTTTGATATCCTGCAGATATTGTGGGCATGTTCTCTTCCAATGCCCTTTTTGATTGCAATAAAAGCAAATAGCATCCTTTGGATCAGAAACATGGGGAATGGTAGTATTGGGCTTAGCCTTTGGGCCACTGCTAGATGACCCAACTTGGACCTTTCCCTTCCAGTTTTGCTTAGGAGGACCTTTCCTCTTTTTCCCCTTTCCCTGTCCAATAGCTAACACAGGAGCACTTGCAGGACTGGAGGCTATACTTTTACCCTTCATCCCTGCTTCAGCAGTCTGCAACAAGTTGTGCAATTGGGCTAGTGTCTGCTCAGTGTTGTTCAAATGGTAAGTTAGAATAAACTGAACATAACAATCGGGTAATGATTTCAAGACCATGTCAATGGCCAATTCCTCATCAAAGTGAATGTTGAGCTTGACCAAACGCTCTATGTACCGTTGCATTCTTTGCACATGAGATACAACCGACTCCCCTTCTTTCGTCCTGCAAGTCATGAGTGACTTGACTACTTCAAACTTTTCTTGACGAGCTCACTTATGGTACTTTTCCATAAGGTCCTTATTCATCTCAAAACGCCAGTAGTCCTCATAGTACCTCTGCAGTTCTGGGGACATGGTTGCGACCATGATGCATTCCACTTTGGTAGCATCATCATAGTGCTTCTTGTAGGCAGCATATTCTTCGGGAGTGGCTTTGGAGCCATCAAGTTCTTTGAGATCCTTTTCAAGGACATATTCTTTGTCCTCAAATCGAAGCGCCATCTTGATGTTACGCATCCAATCCTCATAGTTAGAGCCATCCATAACGACTTTGGATCAAATGTTGAGTAAAGAGAAGTTATGGCTGGAGGATGATGAAGCAGAAGTGTTTCCAGGAGTAGACATCTGAAAAGAAAGATAGTTTTAGTTAGATTTCAAGACACCTTAATATAGTAACCCAAAAATACAATATCAAGGTTAGGATCCAACTATGATGATTCACAACTTAGAAATGGGATGCCGAGATCTAAGTGTAAATTTCATAAAGGTAGGTGAATGACGATTCACCAATTCCACCATAAGACGAACCAAACGAAGTGAAATTCCTAATTCCTTTTAAGATACATTGAACTATTCAATGGCATGTTTTAATCTCGGATTATGATCTTCTATTTGTGACTGGGATACCGAGGATCACAAACAAGATGTGAATAACCATGCAAATGTGCTTGGTAACCTCATTGTCTTTATCATTAACTATTGATGTGCCGGTAATCCACACACGCTCCATCAAAATGATAATTATGAGATACCCATTACTACTCTTTATTAGTGCCTATTAATGTGTTGGTAAACCACACACGCTCCATTAACGACCAATAAAGCATAATGTGCAATTTCATGGACTAGCATACTTTTCACATTTTTCCAAAAGTAACTAGAGTTGGGATTTTTGTAAAATAATGTTCTAGTACTTTCTTTAATAACATTATACTTTTAATGAGATGTAGTTGTCCTATCAAATCAGTTCTGCTAACGACCCTCCACTAATCAAGGAAGCGGTGGGTGAGAGTGGACACCCATTGAACTACCATTTTATAGGCAGTTTCCTTATACCCCCTTATAGACTAGCTTCGTGAATGAGGCATACTAGCGATTTGACTGACCATATTCTTATACATATATAATATTTAACTTTTAATTATAATACATATAAGGTGTGTTTTAAACTTTTAAAACTTTAAGGTTTATATAAATTTCGAAAATTAAACTATTAATTTTAAATTTAAAATAAACCAAATATGTAACGACCCAAAATCACAACTAAAAATTTCCTTTAAAACATTACTAAAACCATATTTATAAAACCATATCATAAGTCATAACATAAATTCAGAGTATCAATTCAAAACATGTTCTTGTTATTAGAGTAAAACATCCCAGGCTGTCTAGCTATGGTGTGTGCCATGCGATGATCCCGAGCTCTTCCCTCCCCTACTGGAAGTACCTGAAACCAAAACTGAAAATTGTAAGCATGAAGCTTAGTGAGTTCCCCAACCTACCACATACCCTGCATAATCTCATACTGCAAATACTGGGCCACGCCCGCTACTTCGGGCCTCGCCCGCTACAACGGCCCCGCCGCTCCAGGCCCCGCCTGGCTTCGAGCCCCACTCGGATACATATCTGTTTCTCTTAGGCCCCGCCTATCTCTGGGCCCCACCCGCTAACATGTACTAACACATAAATATACCACAACACATAAACTAAACATATACTACTGACTCCTGTTCTAAGGCCTCGCCTATATTGGGCCTCGCCCTTGTCCTGCTACTGATGAGTCATGCAACCCCGTCCACACTCCTTCTGATAGTGAGATACGGGCCCAGCCCACACTCACTCCTTTCCTAACCTGGGCCTCGCCCCTGCTTTGCTCCTAATGAGATATGGAACCCCATCCATACTCTGCTAATAGTGAGATACGGGACCTCGCCCACACTCACCTCCCTACCAGGCACATACAAGTATCACACAGATAACAAGTATACTCTATCATGCAAACCATTCCTTGGGCACCCGCCCGACATTGGACCTTGGTCCTGAACATCATACTAGCAAACAGTCCCTAGGGCTAACCGTCGGGTCTTCCTACTCATAACTACATGGGCCGGCATTGTGGCCGTAGACCCATTCACACAAGGGAAACTCACCTGCACTGCTGAAGCTCTTGCCGACACGCTTCTAACTGCTGACTGACAACTCCCGAACCGCTGCTCCTCTAGCTCCCCGAGCTACCAATAACAATATTAAACTTAGTCTCAAACTGAACTCTGGAAGTCAACCTAAGTTAACTCTGGTCAAAGTCAAAGTCCTGGTCAAAGTCAACCTTCCAGGTTGACCCTACTCGCCGAGTCAGCCTACTGACTCGCCGAGTTCATACGCTCATAAACTTTTCCATTCGAGCCTCGACTCGCCGAGTCATCCCATGACTCGCGGAGTATTCCATCTCCGAGTTATGTCCTGTCCATCTCACTGATTCACCACTCAACTCACTGATCTGACTCGGGACCAAAAAGGGATAAAGGTTTCGACCCGACTCGCCGAGTCCAAGAACAGACTCGCTGAGTCCATCTTCATCCTCTTCATTCTAATGATTACAGTCCATTCCAAGGCTTCCCAATTGCAGATCTGGGCTCCCAAGGCTAGCATTACACGTAAAGTTGCTAACTTTACGTGCATGCAAAGGGTTATGAAGCTAAAACACTAAATCTAAGCTACAATGGATGGTCTAAGTCATGAAAGGAAGCCATAGCTGCGAAAAGCTTCTTCCTCAGAGTTTCTAGAGCTCAGAAATGCTCAGATCTGAAGTCCTCTTTGCTCACAAAGGCACAATACACGAATTGGCCTTGGAAATGGCCCAAAAATGACAAGATACAAGCTAAGGGGGGAATCTAGATGATTATTAGCCAAGGTATGAGCTTAATACCTTCAAATGATCTGGAAAGTCATCCAAACTCTAGATCTATACTCCTTTCCTTGCTCCCTTTCTTCCACAACCTTCAAGATGCACTCCAAGGACCTTAATCTTCTCACACAAGATCAAGTATGTAGTTGGGTGGCTAGGGTTTCTTCTCTGGATAGTGGGGGCTGTAAATGAAACCCTAGATATGAGAATGAGAAGCTTAAATAGGGTACCAAGTCCCGAAATTAGGGTTTCCCAACCCAGATCAGACTCGCCGAGTCAGTCTCCCCGACTCGCCGAGTCGGTCACTTAATTCGCGACACGGGTCACACTCCGACTCGTCGAGTTCCTCCTTGGACTCGACAAGTTGACTCCTTTGACTCAAGGCTTTTCTTTCCTTTCTTGGTCTTTCTGATTCTGGGTGTTACAACTCTCCCCCACTTAAACTAGACTTCGTCCACGAAGTCCGCTACAGCCAACTGTCCTGCAATCTGCCTTCAACCTTCCTGCCTGATGAATCTAACTCATGCTGACCACTTGCATTGACCTTCTGCCCGGTCATTCAGACTAACACTAGTCATTGCAAATAACAATCCTCAAGTGCACTCTAATCCCCAACAATCCTGCGAACACAACTCACTCAACTGACAATCCTTCCAGTACTTCCCGAGTACTTATGCTGGACATCCTAGGGTTCACCCCCTTTTCCTTGCACGTTTACTGGCCTTCCCAAGGCAAGGTTCCACAACTAACCACCTCCTCTACCACTGTGAAGGACATATCCTTCACGACATTCATTACTCCAGCCACTCCCAGTGCTGGTCACTACAGCCAATACATATCGAATACCTCTTGCTACTATAACTTAGCGCTGAGCACCCAACCCAGCGTATGGATTAGATAATCCTTCGAGTAAAAGATTCATCCGTGAAACGGTTAGACTCCAACGAGAGCTGCGCAACAGGGTCAAACCCTTCCCTCTGAGATTATCCCACCCTGCTGTGAGAAGCGTAGCACTCCTCGGTCAACTAGCTGTCTCATATCATACTCCTCTATCATCACTTTCCTGCCTTAAAGTTCTGCTGGCTCTCCTCTGCCTTCCGAATGAACCGAGACCACCCTGGCCCCAACTGATTCTGCCGATAACTGGGTTACCAGATACCCACCGGTCACTACAACTAGCACAATCTCTTAGTCGCTCCCAGCGACTTCCGAAGAAACCTCGGCTATCCAAACTTCACTATCTATCCTGCCACCCTGGCGCTACAAGTCTTGGGATCCTCGATCCCCTATCTTGACCCTACGGTCCCTACCAGGTCCCACCTGCGCTACTATAATCTTACGGGCCTCGTCCATGGGTCTCACCTGAATATATCCTAGAGCAGTCCTTCCCTCTAGTCTCACCTGTCTAGCAACTATCGTACGGGCCTCGCCCACGGGTCTCACCCAAACCATACTACTGAGCAATCCTGCTCCCAGGTCTCACCTATACTGCTACTAATATACGGGCCTCACCCACGGGTCTCACCCAACTGCATGCTGGAGTGGCCTCACCTATCAAGGGCTATGCAGGCCAACTCCATACTAGACTTCCACGACTTAGCCTTTCTTGATCCCTATCTTGCTAACTAGGAGATACGGGCCTCCGCCCACACTCCGCGAACTAGGAGATACGGGCCTCCGCCCACACTCCGCTAACTAGTCTGCTAATGAATGCTACGGCCTACCCGCAGTCTTACATCACTTCCCTTACTGACTCGCTGCTGGGGAATGTTGCGGCTATCCTGCGGTCCTACTACACCCTCCATGATGTCTCTACCACTGACTACTATTCCGAACGCATCCTGACTCACCCGAGTCCTGCTAACAATCCTCCAACCTGATTTTCAGGACCAACCCTCAGTCATCCCATGTTACAACCACCTCGTAGTCTTACACCCCTGCTATACTCGTGTCCTGTCGGGAAATCCTCAACTTGGTTTCCCAAACCAATCGTCTACTAATCCCAAATACATGAACCCGACATTGGAAATTTTCCCCGAATTCCCAACTCCTGTACTCCTAGACCCACTCAACCCCTCGGCTGCTTTCTCTTCCTTCTCGGAGGTCACTAACCTCCTAAGTTTGGCATGCTACCGACTCTGAACACTTGAAGGGTTCTCCCCCACTTTGATCCTGCTAATCCCTTTACCATATCTAAACCAATCTTGCCCATTATCAGAACACCTTCCAAGCGCCAATCACACTTGCTACAGTGACTGCATCCTGAGAACCTTTTCTAAGTGGAAATATCTTCGAACCACTACTCTATCATCCATGGCATGCGGATGGCATGTAACTCAATCACAAGCAGGTAATTCGACACTCCAAAATGCATACTTACTAACATCGATGCAGTAATATAACAATAAAATCATGAATAAAAGTTAATGAGAAAGTAAAAGTTACGCACCTCTAACATCCGGTGCTGCTCGCGGCTCCACTGTAGATAACTGAAAAGCCCTGCTCCTCACCGCAGCTGCCTCTGCCCGGCCATGATGGCCATCAGTGATCCTCAACGTCGCAGGGGCAGGTGCTATCACCTGTCCTACAGAAATCAAACTCGGGCACTGGGCCTTCTTGTGGCCCCGCTGACTGCAGTGGAAACAGATCATATCTGATCCCTGGATGGTGGTAGTAGTACAATCCCTGCTAAACTGACCAGTCTGGCCGTACATGAAGCAGCCAGAATCACTACCAATGCCACTCCTACACGCACCCTTGTGTGTCCTGCCATACTTCCCGCATCGGTTGCGGCTCTGATAATCCCTCGGTCTCTGTCACACCCCCTAACCAGAATGGCGGAAACATTCGGGGGCGGATGACTTCACGTAATATCATAACAGTTGAATATTGTAAAGAAAGTAAACACAACCATCATAAATATAATAAAAACTTACATTGTTGCGTGTAATACATGTTTCAAAAGAATATTACAAATATGATGATTTAAAATGTTTTGATAATAGACGCCTTAGCGTTCCTTCTCCAAAAGCTGATGGTTACCTGTATTACTGATTCCCTGAGAAATACAAGTAGTTTTGAAAAAAAATGTCAACAATTAAGTTGGTGAGTTCATAAGCGTTTTTGTACTGAAATTTTGTATGTCCTTTAGTAAAAATAACCGAACGTGTTTTCCAGAAAATCCAATATTTTCTACATATAGTTTGAAAAAGATTCCAAAGGCTGGAGTACAATGGTGTCTTTCGTGCTCGAATAGATTAGTGTATTTATACTCAAATAATGTATTTACTGAATGTATCGAAAGTCCCGTAAATCAAACTTATTTTAATACTTTCGTGTGAGTTTTATAACCATGCTATTGACCCAGACTGCCTGTAACAACGTTCTTCAGACGTTGTAGTGTTATGACGTTTGTCACCCCAGACCTGCCGGTCTAACTGTAGCTAACAGTTTAGGTGCGGCATTGTCAATCCCGTATAGATCTATACACAAGTATCACGCTCTCCCTCCAAGAGATTTTGGTTTATAATACAGGACTTGAAATGCGTACTTGTGAGTACGTTGAAGTTGACTGTCTCACAACACTTAGTATTAATAGATTTACGAAAAGAAAAGTCTATATTTCATGTAGATGAAAGTATTTCATTTTCACAATGTTTACGTAGAGATGTAATGAATAACCCGTAAACTATACCCATTTTAGTTTATCAAATGCATGTTCCATCAGATAACATAAAATTGGTGTGATATCAACTTTGCATGTGAAGTGTAATATTAGTATAAATGTTGTTTATCATCCATAAAAAAAATCTAGATAAAGCATTTGAAAACATTTCTAACGACGTGTATTTTAAGTATGAGTTTATCTCGTGTTTTACTTGTATCCCCCCCCCCTCCTTAAAACATGAAAAAGATGTGAAAATGTAGGGGTATGAACTCATCTGGAAAGTGTGATGATTCGAAGAAAATTGGATTTTTCTCGGGCAGCACTTCGACCGGAAAGTGGTGAGATTCTCGGGAATCTCGGGGCTTCAGACCTTCGTCGGGGCTGAGGTATGAAAACCGGGGCTTCGGGATATTTCTTGCATGCAAAACGGAGTAAAAACGCAAGAGAAAGAGAGGAAATGAGCACTTATGCCCGGAACCCTCGCATTCCTTTTATAGGGGCTGAAGACCCTCGGTACGCTGGGCGTACGAGGTTACGCGGGGCGTACCCGTGCGTCATCGCTTACCGCATCCTCGTCTGCCGGACTTCGGATGGGACGGGCATATAGGCGTAGAAGGGCGACGTGGACGATCCGAGGCCTAGCATCCGAGTACGTTGGGCGTACGAGGGTACGCTGGGCATAAATCGTCTCGGTTTGTGCACCTCGAACTTGTAAAATCCATAACTTTTGCATACGAACTCCGCTTTTGACATTCTTTACATCCACGCGAAGGTGATAAAATACTCTACAACTTTCATTTAGACTTTGTCGGCAAATTTTGAATTTATTTTTAATTATATTTTATTTAATAGGCCGGGACACGATAATTCCGTTAAAAATCCATAACTTCTTTATCCCACGTCCGTTTTCGTCTGTCTTTTTACCATTGTGCTACTATTGTAGAAACCTTGAACTCTCGTTTAGGTTGCGTCGGCTAAAAATCGCTCGATCTTTATTCCGAATTTTTAGCTGTCTACCGCTGTTCCGAAACTTAGAAAAATCATAACTTCCTCATACGAAGTCAGATTTGGGCGTTCTTTTTATGTATGCTCACGGTTTAACGAAATCTACGACTTTCGTTTAGATACCTAAGGCTAAAAAGTATTTTATCGAAGTTTCACTTTTTACGTTTAGCAGTGTTTTACCGGGTGTGTCGTGGATTTTTGATTGGTCATAACTCCTTCGTTATAACTCGGATTTGAGTGTTCTTTACGTTTTTGGAAACCTTGGCACGATATCTAACACTTTATGCATCCCAATTAAGATTTTAGAACACTTCATTTTTTGACGCTAATTTCGTTGATTCCAAATAGTTCATTATATTTGACTTTTTGAATGTTACATTGATTTGAAAAATATCGGGTTGTTACATCAACCCCCTGTTAGAGGGAATTTCGTCCCAAAATTTAATCTAAGACAGAGTTTATGGATTAGGAAAAAGATGTGGGTACTTTTGTCTCATCTGATCCTTGCGTTCCCAGGTGTATTTAGGTCCTCGCTTGGCGTTCCAATGGACCTTCACAATGGGTATGCGGCTTTGTTTAGTCCTTTTAATTTCTCGATCCATGATCTCTACTGGTTCTTCTACGAATTGGAGATTCTTGTTGATTTCATTTTCGACCAGAGGGATAACGAGGGTCTCATCGGACAAGCACTTCTTTAGGTTTGATACGTGAAAGGTAGGGTGCACGTTATTGAGTTCATGCGGTAATCGAAGTTTGTATGCCACTGGGCCGATCCTGGCAAGGATCTCGAATGGTCCGATATACCTTCGGTTTAGTTTCCCATGCTTTCTGAAACGTATTAATCCCTTCCAGGGTGAGACTTTTAGTAGTACCCGGTCTCCAACCTGGAATTCCAAGGGTTTCCGTCTTTTATCCGCATAACTCTTTTGTCTGTCTCTTGAAGTCTTCAGTCGCTCCCGGATTTGAACAATCTTCTCCGTAGTTTCCCTTATGATTTCTGGTCCAGTGAGAGTGCTGTCGGTTGCTTGTCCTCTTGCTAGTTGTGTGTCACCCACTTCAGCCCAGCACAGAGGTGATCTGCACTTACGGCCGTAGAGGGCTTCGAATGGGGCAACTTTGATGCTAGTGTGATAGCTATTGTTGTACGAGAATTCGACCAATGGTAAATGGGTGTCCCATGCCTTACCAAAATCTATTACACAAGCTCTTAGCATATCTTCTAAGGTTTGTATGGTTCTCTCACTCTGGCCGTCGGTCTGTGGGTGATGAGCGGTACTCATGTCTAACCTTGTTCCTAGAGATTTTTGTAGCGACTGCCAGAACCTCGAGGTGAATCTACTATCTCGGTCCGAGATAATGGATATTGGTACACCATGCATTCGTACAATCTCTCTGATGTATGTTCTGGTTAGCTTTTCCAGTTTATCCGTTTCTTTGATTGGTAGGAAGTGCGCGGATTTGGTTAGTCTGTCGACGATCACCCAGATGGTGTCGAGTCCGCTTGCCGTCTTGGGTAACTTGGTTATGAAGTCCATGGTTATCCGCTCCCACTTCCACTCGGGTATTTCCGGTTGTTGCAACAATCCCGAGGGCTTTTGGTATTCCACCTTGACCTTGGCGCAAGTCAAACATTTGCCTACATAGGTAGCTATTTCGGCTTTCATGTTCGGCCACCAATACAACTTCTTGAGGTCTAAGTACATCTTGTCTGAGCCGGGATGTACGGAGTAGCGAGTTTTATGAGCTTCGTTCATGACAACATCCCTGAATCCACCAAATTTTGGTGTCCAGATCCGGTTCATGAGACAACGAACTCCGTCATCCCTGACTTCAAGGTTTTTGTCCATTCCTCTCAATGCTTCACCTGTCACGTTCTCTGGCCTCAAGGCTTCTTCCTGTGCTTCTTTGATTTGTGCGGACAGGTGTGAGTGGATGGTCATTGTTAAGGACTTCACTCGGCGGCCCGAGTATTCCTTTCGGCTGAGTGCATCGGCTACTACATTAGCTTTCCCGGGATGATAACGAATTTCGCATTCGTAATCGTTTAATAGTTCTACCCACCGTCTTTGTCTCATGTTGAGTTCCTTTTGACTGAGGATGTGTTGAAGGCTTTTATGGTCGGTAAATATTGTACATTTCGTGCCGTAGAGATAGTGCCTCCAGATCTTTAGAGCGAAGACGACCGCTCCTAGTTCGAGATCGTGCATGGTATAATTGACTTCGTGCGTCTTGAGTTGTCTCGAGGCGTATGCGATGACCTTCCCTCGTTGCATCAGGACACATCCAAGTCCCTGGTTTGACGCATCACAGTAGACCACGAAGTCTTCTGTTCCTTCTGGCAAAGATAATATAGGTGCACTACATAGGGCTCGTTTTAGTGTTTGGAATGCAACGTCTTCTTTTTCTCCCCAGCTGAAGGTTACACCCTTCTGAGTTAGGGTGGTAAGTGGCTTAGCAATCTTTGAGAAGTTTTGTATGAACCTTCGGTAATACCCGGCGAGGCCCAAGAATTGTCGGATTTCCGTTGGAGTCCTTGGAGTTGTCCAGTTCTCGATTGCCTTGATTTTGGAAGGGTCCACATGTATCCCTCCTCGCTGACCACGTGACCTAGGAAATCTACTTTCCGAATCCAAAACTCGCACTTTGAGAATTTTGCGTAAAGCTTCTCTGTCCTTAATGTTTCTAAGACATGTCGGAGATGTTGGCTATGTTCCTCCTTGCTCCTTGAATAGATGAGTATATCATCTATGAACATGATCACAAATTTATCCAGGAAAGGACGACATACTCGGTTCATCAAGTCCATGAACACCGCTAGTGCATTTGTCAATCCAAAGGGCATTACTACAAACTCGTAGTGACCATAGCGAGTTCGGAATGTCGTTTTGGGAATGTCTCCTTCCAAGACTCGCAGCTGGTGATACCCAGATCTTAAATCGATCTTTGAGAAGTAGCTCGCTCCTTGTAGTTGGTCGAACAGATCGTCTATGCGCGGTAAGGGATATCGGTTCTTGATCGTGAGTTTGTTCAGTTCCCGGTAATTGATGCACATGCGGAAAGATCCGTCCTTCTTCTTTACGAACAGGACCGGCGCTCCCCATGGTGAGAAGCTCGGTCTAATGAATCCTTTGCTTAGAAGTTCGTTCAGTTGGCTAGATAACTCCTGCATTTCAGCCGGTGCTAGACGGTATGGCGATTTTGCTACTGGGGTAGCTCCGGGAATCAAATCGATCCTGAACTTGACTTGACGTTCTGGTGGGACTCCTGGAAGATCTTCAGGGAAAATGTCGGGGAAATTGCAGACTTCCGGAATGTCTTTAATGTCCTTCACTTCTCGTTTCTTGTCTACCACGTGGGCTAGAAAGGCATGATATTCCTTGCGAAGGTATTTTCGGGCTTTGACGCAAGAGATGATTTGTAAATTTGTACTGGGTTTGTCACCATAAATGACAAGAGTTTTGCCGCTTGGCAGATTGAGGTGAACGGCCCTTTCGTCACAAAGTATATCGGCATGGTGAAGGCTTAACCAGTCCATACCGATGATGACATCAAAACTTCTTATAGTAATTGGCATAAGATCGATTTGGAACGAGTGTTCGTTTAAATTTAACGTACAACCTATGTACATATCGTTTGCGCTTTCCGTTTTACCGTTTGCCATTTCTACTGTGAATATTTTATTGAGTGCTTGGGGTTTTTGATTAAGTAAATGTTTGAATTTATGACTCACGAAACTTCTCTCCGCACCACAGTCAAAGAGTATGCATGCATAAATGTCGTTGAGGAGAAACGTACCCGTAACCACCGTGGGATCGGCTATTGCCTCGTTCTGCCCTATTGCCAGCACTCTTCCTACACCGCCAACATTCTTTGCCTTAGGGCAATCCCTCTTGAAGTTCCCCGTTTCCCCACACCCATAACATGCCTGGCTTACTCCGGTACCAGGAACTTGGGTGATTGGGCGCGCGGGTGCCTTACAGAAACGGGAAGTGTGCCCTTTCCTGTCGCAGTTTTTACAGTGCATCTCCCGGCAATTACCGTGGTGATGGTAATTGCATTTGTTGCACTTTGGTAGGTTCCCAGCATATTGTTTTGTCGGCGCAGGGGTAGCGGGAACAGCAGTGGGGGCAGTAGCGGCATGGACCGCCACTATTTGTTTCTTTGAAGGTTCTTGCGAAGTTTGACCTTTCCTCTTGTTCCAAAACTTCTTCTTGTTGTTGTTGTTGGCATTGCTGTCATTGTTGTTGCTTCCTTTGGTTGGTTCCTGGACGACGGTCGTGACACTTTGGCAGACCCCATGATCAACGAGAGATTGTGCCAGTTCTTTGGCGCTGTCGAACGTCGTGGGTTTGGAAGCTAGCACACTTCCTCGAAGCTGGGACGACAGCCCCCAGATATACCTTTCCACCTTTTGGCTTTCCAGAATCATCATTCCTGGGCAAAGTATTGTCAAATCACTGAACCTATTCGTATAGCTTGTGATGTCCGAGCCTACCATTGTAAGACCCCAAAGCTCCTGCTCGAGCTTCTGAATCTCGCCCCTTGGGCAGTACTCTCGTAGTAGCATCCGTTTCAGGTTCTCCCAACCCATTGAGTTTGCCACCACCATAGTTAGTGACTTGACGTGGCCATTCTACCACGTTAGGGCTCGCTCGGAGAAAGTACAGGCGGCAAATTTTACTTTGCTTTCCTCGGGGCATGAGCATATCTCGAACACAGCTTCTGTTTTCTCTATCCATTGGGATAGAGCCATCACTCCCCCAGTTCCATTAAAGGGGATGGGTTTGCTGTTGGAGAAGTCCTTATAGGTACATTCCCCGGAACGACCTTGGTTTTGGCCATTAGTAGAGCTATTTATTCCTCCTCCTGATCCGTTGTTACTCATTTGTGCCATTGTTGCGGTTACGGAAGCTGTTACAGCAGCCTGAAAGGTAGCAGCATCCATTGATGGAGGGGGTGGTGGAGGTGGTGCTGGTGCTCCGTTTGTATTGAAACGTCGGGGATTTCTCCTTGGTGGCATGATTCTGCCACAAGTTAAGAGACGAATTCTTGATAATTCATTAGAAATGATTATGGAAGGTTTTTGTATTATCAGTTTTAGTTCTGGTTTTCGCATGTAAATGGAAACTTTCAAAAAGGAGTGTATGATCCTTTTAAGAATTTAATGGAATACTCAAGGAAATAATAAATGCGTGTCAATTTCATTGATATTAGTACATGATACAACGATCAGGAAAATTTGACCTTATATAGGTCTAGGGTACATCAATGAAAATGGGAAAATTTGACCGCATTCCGACTCCCGAACTGCGTTCTCACAATTCGCCGGGTTTACATTCTTAAAGGAAAGAGTAGCACCAACACTTATTTGATAGGTATATACATAGCGCCAGAAACACGCGCTCTACTCTGAGCGGGTGGCACACTGCGGACCATGGTATGTGGTTGTGGAAATCTTAGCTCGGTCTACTTGACGTTCAGCCTCAATGACGCGCCTCTCCATTGCGGCTTGGCTCCTACGGAGCTCCCTCACTTCGGTTCTAGTAGCAGTGATGTCCTTCTGCAGGGAAAAGGTGTGCTCTATTGTTCGCTCATGATCTTCGTCCAGACGACGAAGACGTACCGCGGTGACAGCAGCGGTGACCCCAATGTCGAAGAGTTGGTTGGCATTTGCTCTTGCTTGCTCGCCTTGGTTGGCAATGTGTCGGACCATGACAGGGAGTGCCCTATCAGCCGAACCCCCGTTGCGGAGGTTATAAAAGCCTCGTGCCATGCCGTAAGGTGGGCGTTGCCCTTGTTCCCTGCTCCATCGCTTCAGATCCACAGCCCAGCGGGGCGCCGGGCCCTGAAAGTTCCTTGGGGGATTTGCTGCTCCTCGGGGAGGATTGTAGATCTCGGGCTCCGAGTCTGTGCTCCCACCATCTCCTTCCTCTTCTGTATCTTCGTCTGGGTCTTCCTCAGGATCCTCTTCGGATTCTTCTTCGGGTTCTTCCTCGGGAATTTCCTCTTCGGAATCCTCTTCGGGGTCGTTCTCAATCCAGCCTCCATTACCCTGGTTAGGGTAGTAGGGATCCCCGGGAATGTGAAAACCTGCCATTTCGTCTGATCGAGAATAGGGGCAAGAGAATTATATATAAAACTCGGGAGTAAGAAGGGTAATTTTCGATAAGGATAAATTGTATTCGGCGATTTCTATGTCTAATTAAATACCGAGATTTGCATGATTATAACAGTTCTTTTAGTTTTTACAAAATACTCCTATAGTATTTCAAATTCGTGAGTTTGATTCTAGTATTTAATTCGGTAAGTTTTCGACTTGTTGCTTACTACGACCATTTCTCGACATACGTTGGTCACATCCAGGATAAATATAGTTGATCAGGCTATATTTATTCTCGATTTGATTACATACCCCGAGGCCTAGTCGTAGTGTCGCAACTTGCCTTAATACCTTTTTTTTTGTAAAATTTTGCTATGATACGAGACCGATGCATGCGTGTACTTATACTTTTATAAAAAAAAATGTATATCACTTTAATTTATTAAAAGTATCGTTTATGAAAACGTTTTGTCAGAGGGTTTTTGGTCCCTTTGCATTTATAGTTTGTATATCTTATGTGGTGCGATATACTTAGTTCACTATAAACAATGCTCTGATACCAATCTGTCATACCCCCAAACCAGAATGGCGGAAACATTCGGGGGCGGATGACTTCACGTAGTATCATAACAGTTGAATATTGTAAAGAAAGTAAACACAACCATCATAAATATAATAAAAACTTACATTGTTGCGTATAATACATGTTTCAAAAGAATATTACAAATATGATGATTTAAAATGTTTTGATAATAGACGCCTTAGCGTTCCGTCTCCAAAAGCTGATGGTTACCTATATTACTGATTCCCTAAGAAATACAAGTAGTTTTGAAAAAAAAATGTCAACAATTAAGTTGGTGAGTTCATAAGCGTTTTTGTACTGAAATTTTGTATGTCCTTTAGTAAAAATAACTGAACGTGTTTTCCAGAAAATCCAATATTTTCTACATATAGTTTGAAAAAGATTCCAAAGGCTGGAGTACAATGGTGTCTTTCGTGCTCGAATAGATTAGTGTATTTATACTCAAATAATGTATTTACTGAATGTATCGAAAGTCTCGTAAATCAAACTTATTTTAATACTTCCGTGTGAGTTTTATAACCATGCTATTGACCCAGACTGCCTGTAACAACGTTCTTCAGACGTTGTAGTGTTATGACGTTTGTCACCCCAGACCTGCCGGTCTAACTGTAGCTAACAGTTTAGGTGCGGGATTGTCAATCCCGTATAGATCTATACACAAGTATCACGGTCTCCCTCCAACACTTAGTATTAATAGATTTACGAAAAGAAAAGTCTATATTTCATGTAGATGAAAGTATTTCATTTTCACAATGTTTACGTAGAGATGTAATGAATAACCCGTAAACTATACCCATTGTAGTTTATCAAAAGCATGTTCCATCAGATAACATAATATTGGTGTGATATCAACTTTGCATGTGAAGTGTAATATTAGTATAAATGTTGTTTATCATCCATAACAAAAATCTAGATAAAGCATTTGAAAACATTTCTAACGACGTGTATTTTAAGTATGAGTTTATCTCGTGTTTCACTTGTATCCCCCCCCCCCTTAAAACATGAAAAAGATGTGAAAATGTAGGGGTATGAACTCATCTGGAAAGTGTGATGATTCGAAGAAAATTGGATTTTTCTCGGGCAGCACTTCGACCAGAAAGTGGTGAGATTCTCGGGAATCTCGGGGTTTCAGACCTTCGTCGGCGCTGAGGTATGAAAACCGGGGCTTCGGGATATTTCTTGCACGCAAAACGGAGTAAAAACGCAAGAGAAAGAGAGGAAATGAGCACTTATGCCCGGAACCCTCGCATTCCTTTTATAGGGGCTGAAGACCCTCGGTACGCTGGGCGTAGGAGGTTACGCGGGGCGTACTCGTGCGTCATCGCTTACCGCATCCTCGTCTGTCGGACTTCGGATGGGACGGGCATAGAGGCGTAGAGGGGCGACGTGGACATCCGGGGCCTAGCATCCGAGTACGCTGGGCGTACGAGGGTACGCTGGGCGTAAATCGTCTCGGTTTGTGCACCTCGAACTTGTAAAATCCGTAACTTTTGCATACGAACTCCGTTTTTGACGTTCTTTATATCCACGCGAAGCTGAGAAAATACTCTAGAACTTTCATTTAGACTTCGTCGGCAAATTTTGACTTTATTTTTAATTATATTTTATTTAATAGGCCGGGACACGATAATTCCGTTAAAAATCCATAACTTCTTTATCCCACGTTCGTTTTTGTCTGCCTTTTTACCATTGTGCTACTATTGTAGAGACCTTGAACTCTCGTTTAGGTTGCGTCGGCTAAAAATCGCTCGATCTTTATTCCGAATTTTTAGCTGTCTACCGTTGTTCCGAAACTTAGAAAAATCATAACTTCCTCATACGAAGTCAGATTTGGGCGTTCTTTTTATGTATGCTCACGGTTTAACGAAATCTATGACTTTTGTTTAGATACCTAAGGCTAAAAAGTATTTTATCAAAGTTTCACTTTTTACGTTTAGTAGTGTTTTACCGGGTATGTCGTGGATTTTCGATTGGTCATAACTCCTTCGTTATAACTCGGATTTGAGTGTTCTTTACGTTTTTGGAAACCTTGGCACGATATCTAACACTTTATGCATCCCAATTAAGATTTTAGCACACTTCAATTTTTGACGCTAATTTCGTTGATTCCAAATAGTTCATTATATTTGACTTTTTGAATGTTACATTGATTTGAAAAATATCGGGTTGTTACAGTCTCGAATCTGACCCCTTGGGCCTTTTGCCCGAACCCGTGGCTGTCTGAATCTTATCCGGTTTCCTCTTTCTCTCTGTCTCCAAATCAATCTCCCTTTCTCTGGCTCGAGCAATCATATCCTCCAGCGTCTTGCAGCTGGACCTGCTCACAAACTGCCTGATGTCACTCCTCAGCATCTCGTGATATCGGGCCTTCTTCATCTCCTCGTCTGCCACATACTGCGGAACCAGAAGAGCTCTCTCCCTGAACTTGGCGGTGATCTCCCGCACCGTCTCAGTCGTCTGCTGAAGATCCTGAAATTCCCGTGCCAACTACTGCACATCAATAATTGGTGCAAACTCAGCCCTGAACCTGGCCGAGAAATCACTCCATGTCATCGCGTCCAACGTGACATCATCACCAATGTCATGTCCAACCTCCTCCCACCAATCTCGCGCTCTGTCCTTCAGAAGACAGGAGGCGAGTCTGACCTTGTCCCCCTCGGGACACCGGCTCGTACGAAAAGCGTTGGCAACATCGGCCAACCATCTGCTACTAGCAATGGGGTCCCAAGCCCCATGATAATCTGGAGCTCCACAGGCTCTGAACTCCCGGAATGTCAAAGCATGCGCTCCCATCAAATCCATCATATCAGTGCGAAAGGCTGCCAGCCTCTCATCCAAAATCTCCAGTATACCCTCCTTGACCGAACCAAAAATCACAGGAGTCTGGTCTAGAACACTGCGCATAACCTCAGCTGATATCAACTCCTTCATCCGCTCCTCGAGCTGCTCGGCTCCTGAACCCGAGGCTGATCCCTCTCCGGCGCCTGATCCGCCCACTGGTCTCTCACGCAATGTCACCATGCTGAAAACATATCTCAATAACTATCAGAATACTCATCACTGCTGAGGGATCACATACACACACTACAAGTTTCCCAGTCTCATCTCGGCCTTTCCCGAATCGAGTACGGATCCTCTGCTTTCAGTAGTACGGGGCCATACTACCTTCCACATCTATCCGTACTTTCCTCAGGAACTGCCTCAACTCCACCAAGTCACTACTACTACTACTGATCTCTGCTACTCTCATCCTAGGCTTGCCCTAGGGAAAATCTCTAACTCCACCCAACCCAGTCCTCAGCTGCTGAAGGCCTCCTTGTAATGCCAATTAGTCATCACCTGAATACCATCACATGTGACGAGGCTCAGATAATCCTTCGAGTAAAAGACTCATCCCTACAACGGTTAGACTCAAACAAGAGCTGCGCAATAGGGCCAAAACCAGCACTCTGAGATTATTCAACCCTGATCACATGTGACGTGACGTATTCACCTAATGGCTAACTCCCATCATTCAGAGTCCCACAAAGCACAAAGTAAGCAGCATTCAGACACAGGAAACTACTCAAGAAAATCTATTCTCATAACGAGAAACTGTACTAGCATACAATGCTAAGCTCATATTATCAGGCATAACCTAAACAGGCTATCCTACTGCTTTTTACTCAATACTAGCATGCAATTCTCATAAAGCTGAAACACATAAAGCAGGCACATAAGGCATCCTCCCTAGATCCTTAGTCCTAATCTAGCATGCTGTTCTACTAACTGATAATCATAACATAAACTTGTATGGGTATTTTGGGGTACTTACTTGAGCTCGGCTGATTGCATGCACCACACCCCTTTCTCTTTTCAAAGTTCTTTTCTTCCTTAAAGTTCTTTCCGCTTTTTCTAAAACTCTTTTCTTTTCCAAAAACCCATTTTTACAAAAAAAAAAAAAAGATTGATTTTCCTTTTGAAAATTTCTTTACCAATCCCTTAGTTTGAGTCTAGACATACCCGAAAGTATGTTCGAATCCCTCAAACCAAGGCTCTGATACCAACTTGTAACGACCCAAAATCACAACTAAAAATTTCCTTTAAAACATTACTAAAACCATATTTATAAAACCATATCATAAGTCATAACATAAATTCAGAGTATCAATTCAAAACATGTTCTTGTTATCAGAGTAAAACATCCCAGGCTGTCTAGCTATGGTGTGTGCCATGCGATCATCCCGAGCTCTTCCCTCCGCTACTGGAAGTACCTGAAACCAAAACTGAAAACTGTAAGCACGAAGCTTAGTGAGTTCCCCAACCTACCACATACCCTGCATAATCTCATACTGCAAATACTGGGTCACGCCCGCTACTTCGGGCCTCGCCCGCTACCTCGAGCCTCGCCCGCTACAACGGCCCCGCCGCTCCAGGCCCCGCCTGGCTTCGAACCCCGCTCGGATACAGGTCTGTTTCTCTTAGGCCCCGCCTGTCTCTGGGCCCAGCCCGCTAACATGTACTAACACATAAACATACCACAACACATAAACTAAACATATACTACTGAATCCTGTTCTAAGGCCTCGCCTATCTTGGGCCTCGCCCTTGTCCTTCTACTGATGAGTCATGGAACCCCGTCCACACTCCTTCTGATAGTGAGATACGGGCCCAGCCCACACTCACTCCTTTCCTAACCTGGGCCTCGCCCCTGCTTTGCTGCTAATGAGATATGGAACCCCATCCATACTCTGCTAATAGTGAGATACGGGACCTCGCCCACACTCACCTCCCTACCAGGCACATACAAGTATCACACAGACAACAAGTATACTCTATCATGCAAACCATTCCTTGGGCACCCGCCCGACATTGGACCTTGGTCCTGAACATCATACTAGCAAACAGTGCCTAGGGCTAACCCCCGGGTCTTCCTACTCATAACTACATGGGCCGGCATTGTGGCCGTAGACCCATTCACACAAGGGAAACTCACCTGCACTGCTGAAGCTCTTGCCGACACGCTTCTGACTGCTGACTGACAACTCCCGAACCGCTGCTCCTCTAGCTCCCCGAGCTACCAATAACAATATTACACTTAGTCTCAAACTGAACTCTGGAAGTCAACCTAAATCAACTCTGGTCAAAGTCAACCTTCCAGGTTGACCCTACTCGCCGAGTCAGCCTACTGACTTGCCGAGTTCATACGCTCATAAACTTTTCCATTCGCGCCTCGACTCGCCGAGTCATCCCATGACTCGCCGAGTATTCCATCTCCGAGTTATGTCCTGTCCATCTCACTGATTCACCACTCAACTCACTGATCTGACTCGGGACCAAAAATGGATTAAGGTTTCGACCCGACTCGCCGAGTCCAAGAACAGACTCGCCGAGTCCATCTTCATCCTCTTCATTCTGATGATTACAGTCCATTCCAAGGCTTCCCAATTGCAGATCTGGGCTCCCAAGGCTAGCATTACACGTAAAGTTGCTAACTTTACGTGCATGCAAAGGGTTATGAAGCTAAAACACTAAATCTAAGCTACAATGGATGGTCTAAGTCATGAAAGGAAGCCATAGCTGCGAAAAGCTTCTTCCTCAGAGTTTCTAGAGCTCAGAAATGCTCAGATCTGAAGTCCTCTTTGCTCACAAAAGCACAATACACGAATTGGCCTTGGAAATGTCCCAAAAATGACAAGATACAAGCTAAGGGGGGGATCTAGATGATTATTAGCCAAGGTATGAGCTTAATACCTTCAAATGATCTGGAAAGTCACCCAAACTCTGGATCTATAGTCCTTTCCTTGCTCCCTTTCTTCCACAACCTTCAAGATGCACTCCAAGGACCTTAATCTTCTCACACAAGCTCAAGTATGTAGTTGGGTGGCTAGGGTTTCTTCTCTGGATAGTGGGGGCTGTAAATGAAACCCTAGAAATGAGAATGAGAAGCTTAAATAGGGTACCAAGTCCCGAAATTAGGGTTTCCCAACCCAGATCAGACTCGCCAAGTCAGTCACTTAATCCGCGACACGGGTCATGCTCCGACTCGTCGAGTTCCTCCTTGGACTCGACGAGTTGACTCCTTTGACTCAAGGCTTTTCTTTCCTTTCTTGGTCTTTCTGATTCTGGGTGTTACAAAATAACTAGATTTAATAATTTTCTATTAATTAACTTTTAATGAATTTATTAAATCTTGTATGGATTATCTAATCAAATTAAACAATTAATTTAATCCTAATCCTTATCCCTCTAGATTCCGAAAAATAGGGTAAAGGATAATTTCCTTATTTTTCTCAATTATCCAATTAGGCAATAATTATCCAAAAAATAAGAAACCCTAAAAATACCTTGTAAATTTCGAAATTCAAGGGAGGAGGCTAGACTTTTCAAAACCCTAACCCTAATTTCGATTAGGGTTCATGGAGGCTAGGGTTTTTTCGAAAAACCCTTTGAACCAAAAAAACCCTAAAAACGAAAATTGGCCTTTTAGGGTTTAATAGCTATAAACCCTAATTTGCAATTCAACTATTATAGCTATTCAATTTAAAACAAAACCAATCGCTCTGATACCACTGATGAGTTTTAGGTAAAACAAATTTACTAGAAAAACAATTCCTAAGTTCACATGCAACCTACTTTGGATCTATTTTTTAACTATTGAACATATAACTTTGAATTGCAAAACAAGAAGAGAGAGTGTAGAGAGAAGAAAGAATGGGAAAGGTGTGAAAAAAATGAGGGTGGAGAGGTTCTATTTATAGGGTGAAAAATGGCTGAACTTGGTGCCACATGTCACCATCTAGTAGCAAGCCTTGGGGAGAAAGCAATGGCCAAGATTGTGCCACATCACCCCTTTTGCAGCAACATCCTGCCGACTTCTAAACCCCGTAACTTCCGCATACGAGCTCCGTTTTCGACGTTCTTTATATCCACGCGTAGGTAACAATAAGATCTACAACTTTTATTTTGACTCCGTCGGCTAATTCTCGACCGATCTTAAATTTAACAGTAGGAGGAGATTAGACTGTTAACTGACCGCGAAAAATTTGTAACTCCTTCATACGGACTCCGTTTTCGTCTGTATTTTTACCGTTGAGTTCCTATTAATGAAATCTTCAACTCTCATTTAGGTCGCGTAGGCCAAAAACCGTTCGAACTAAAATTCGAGTTTCGGGCCGTACACTGCTAAGCTGAAACTTCGAAAAATCATAACTTCCTCATACGAAGTCAGATTTGGGCGTTCTTTTTTTTGTATGTTCTCGGTTTAACGTATACTACAACTTTTGTTTAGATAACTAAGGCTAAAAAGTCCTCTATCGTAAATTCGTTATCACTCGGATTTCAGCGTTCTTTATGCGTACGGAATCCTTGAGACATATTATACAACTTGGTTAAGATTATTTATTCTAAATAATCTTTTGTCGGAAAGTCGTTTTCGACCCCTATTATCTCTAAATTAACTAGCCCTGATCTACGAGTGTTACAGTCAAGTCTGATTTTGAAGATGAAGATGCAATCATAAGTTCTGTTCGGATTTCTGTTTTGTTCATACTCACAATCCTGGTTTTAAAGCTTTGATCCATTCCGATTCTAAGCTTTGGCACCCTTAAACCTTTAGTGAACTTGAGTATTATCTTCTTTAAATTAGAGTTTTTGGGTTGATGTTTCAATGGAAGAAGATGAAATTCTAAGAAGCTATTTTTGTTGCCCACCAAGTGTTTGATAAAATGCCCAAACCAGTTTTCCTCGTGTTACAGCCTTATTGTTCAAGATAATGTAGTTTGCTTTGTTTGGATGCTTCTTGTGCACACCAACACACTGTTGGTGTGCCATTTCCTTCCCTTCCTCGTTAAATATTGCTTCATAGTTTTAGCTTCATCTCGAGGCTTGTACTCTTGTATGGCTTCTTCTTCAACGAGTTCGAGTGATATTTGTATGTGCCCGTTCAGAAGCTTTCATTGTTGCCCAAATGGTGAAGTGGGAAGTAAGGGGATTAGCCGTATGATTTCACACATCAAAAGGCATCATTTACCTACTGAAGACCGTAAATGTATGTTATGTGAAGCTCTTTCTAGTGATGTTGGTTTATTTATGGCAGTGGAAGAAACTTTGAAGGCCTTTGGTCAATGGATGTGTGGGAAGTGTATGACTTTGCAGGCTCTTAGCCGTTATTGTCATCACCTAGATGGTCGTGCGAGGTTTGTTACAGGGGATGACGGCTCGAGTCGTTACATTGTCGGTATTCAAAAGCCGTCAACTAAAGAGTCGGTGACAAATGCTCTTGGAGGTTTGGTTTTTGATGTTGCGCTCCTTGATCGTGTTTTTAAAGAGCCTATCACTACTGTCAATAGTATCCCCCATAGTTGTCGCATTGCTTTCTCTCAGGCTTTGAAAACTGCTCTTTACAAGGTGGTCGCCCAACCTGGCTCGGTTGAGGCATGGATTTGTTTGTTACTTCTTCCTCGCTGCACACTACAGGTGTTTAGACCCAAAAAGAGACAAGAATGTAGGTCTGGGAATCGAAAATCCTTACAGCAAAGCTCCATCCTGAAGTCCTTGGATACATGGGGGAAAGAGGGTGGTATCACGAAGTTAGTTCAAAATATGTTAGAAAATCCCGAGGTTGGAGCTTTGAGACAGGGTGGAGGCATTCTTCAGAAGGAGTCTACATCAAGTAACACCAACATTAGACAGTGTCTCCGTAAGGTTGCAGATGGCCATTTTACCGTAGCAATGAAAGTGTTATGCTCATCGGGTGTTGCACCATATAATGGTGATACTACTAAAGATTTGGAGGACAAACACCCTTTCAGGCCACCCCCATCCATGCCGAGCCCCATAATTTCTGAACCTCCCCTTGTAGCAGACTTTGACTGTGTACTTGGTTGCATCAAATCCTTCCCTAAAGGAACTTCTTGCGGGAGAGATGGCTTGAGAGCTCAACACTTACTAGATGCCCTTTGTGGAGAAGGGTCTGCTATTGTCACAGATCTCATACATGCTATCACTTCAGTGGTTAATTTATGGTTAGCGGGAAGATGTCCAACCATTTTGGCAGAGTTTGTTGCGTCCGCTCCTCTCACGCCTCTACTTAAACCTGACAACGGGATCCGTCCGATTGCAGTAGGCACTATATGGAGACGTCTGGTTTCCAAGGTTGTCATGAAAGGTGTGGGTGAAGAAATGGCCAAGTACCTTAATGATTTTCAGTTCGGGGTTGGTGTGTCCGGCGGTGCTGAGGCTGTGTTACACGGTGCCAATAGGATGTTGAGTGAACACCATGCTGATGGGTCTCTTGTAATGCTGACTGTGGATTTCTCGAATGCCTTTAACCTGGTGGATCGATCAGCATTGCTCCACGAGGTTAAGAAGATGTGCCATTCCATTTCTTTGTGGGTGAATTTCTTGTACAGGCAAGCAGCGAGACTTTATATTGGAGACCAACATATATGGTCTGCCACTGGGGTGCAGCAAGGGGACCCCTTGGGCCCTCTTCTTTTTGCCCTCGTTTTGCACCCGCTTGTGTACAAGATTAGAGACAATTGTAAGCTCATTCTCCACGCTTGGTATCTAGATGATGGGACTGTCATTGGGGATTCAGAGGAGGTGGCTAGAGTGTTGAACATTATTCGGTTGCATGGTCCAAGATTGGGTCTTGAGTTGAACATCAAGAAAACGGAGATTTTTTGGCCCTCCTGTGATGGTAGGAAGCTTCGTACCGATTTATTCCCAACGGATATAGGGAGACCTTCTTTTGGGGTGAAGCTCCTTGGGGGGCGGTTAGCAGAGACGCAGGGTTTATTAGCGGGCTGGCCATGAAGAGAGCGGTCAATGCTGTTGATTTGATGGGCCTTCTTCCACAACTATGTGACCCGCAGAGTGAGCTCCTTTTGCTTCGTTCATGTATGGGCATTGCAAAACTTTTCTTTGGTTTAAGCACATGCCAGCCGATACACATAGATGAAGCAGCTTTGTTCTTTGACAAAGGATTGCGCAGGTCTATCGAGGATATGGTGGTATGTGGAGGCCCCTTCTTTGGAGACATTCAGTGGCGCCTGGCTTCCTTACCTATTCGTTTCGGCGGTTTGGGTTTGTACTCGGCATACGAGGTTTCCTCCTACGCATTTGTAGCCTCGAGGGCCCAATCTTGGGCATTACAAGACCACATCTTACGTGATAGTGGCGTATGTGGTATGGACTCGGATTACCTATGTGCTATGACTCGTCTTCGCGATACGATTCCGGGATTTGACTGTAGCGGTTTCACTAATAAGGACACCGCCCCCCTAAATCCCAAAAAGTTTTGGCGTGTGCCCTTTTTAGCAAAATCGTCCAAGATATGGAAGTCGACTTCGACATGACTGTCAGACAGAAAGCAGTCTTTGAGTGTCTGCGGGCACCTCATGCTCAGGATTTTCTGCTAACTATCCCTATTGATGGTCTTGACCAGCATATGTTTCATGTGGAGTACGGTAATATTCTTCGTTACCGCCTCATGATTCCCCTATTCCCAATTGACGAGATATGTCCAGTTTGTCGCAAGGCATGTTTGGACACCTTTGGGGAACACGCGGTTCATTGTAGAGAGCTTCCTGGTTTCAAGTACATACATGTTGTGGTTCGGGATGTTCTCTTTGATGTTTGTCGTCGTACTGGTATTTCTATGAAAAAAGAAGCGCGAGTGAACTTTTTGACGGACCCGCAGGATGGAAGGTCCACACTTAGACCGACTGACATTTTGGTCTTTGGATGGATAGAAGGGAAAGCATAAGTGCGTGGATCTTACTGGGGTCTCTCCTCTCGTTGGTTTGGGGAGCATGGGTTTCACAGCAGGGCATGCCGCTTTGAAAGCCGCTGCGTGCAAAATAGTAAAGCACGAGAATGCATGTATACAAAATCAACATGTGTTTGTATCTTTTGCATTCGATACATTTGGTTTTCTCGCACCAGAGGCGGTGGAGCTCCTCAATAGAGTCCAACGGGTCATGCATCATAATGTCATATCTCCTAGATCCACAAATGTTGTCTTCAAAAGAATTGGTTTTGCCATCCAGAAAGGGCTTGCAGCGCAGCTTGTTGACCGTTTGCCTTCAATCAATATGTATTGAACAAAAATCTTCCTCATTTGATGTGAACAAGAAAACAAATTGACGTAAAAAAAATAATAATAATAAAAAAAAATTAAAATGTGATTTGTAGAACAAAATCACTCTCGAATCAACTAAATCCTAAAAATCAGATTTCTTTACATTGCTCATAAAGGTACACAGAATCAAATTGACAACCTATAATTCGAGATTTACACTCTTCCTTCAACCCAAACCCACACTCAATGCAATGATAAACTCAACGCTCAAAAGCATCTGATTTCCTTCCTCAAATAGAGCTGAAATGAATCATCAATCCACATCCAGCTTCCTACTTTCTTATTCTTTGTATCATGTTCCTGTCAAGAATACTCGTGTTCTTGATTCTCAGGTACCTGCAAGCGAGAAGAACAACAAGTTGTTTCCTGTAAATGATCCAACCAAAACACCTGTTTTTGTACACCCATCGATCCCCTACCAAAAACTAAACGCAAACACATACAAGAAAAAAGATTTTGTTGTTCTTCTCCATCGATTTCTGTCCACACACAAAATAAAAAGAAAGAAAGAAATCCCTCACCTGTGATTTTAGAGCAAACAGTCACCACCAACACCAATGTCACTCCCCATCTTCTTCCACTTTCCTTTTCCTTGGCTCACAGATGAACCACCACCGAGACCGGCGACCTCGTCGTCCCTCTTTCTTATTGAGTTCCAGTTGAAGAACCTCCACCGGAGGCAAGGTTTGTCGGCGATCAAGAGGGCCACGAACCCCCTCAAGTTCCCTGTGTTCCCCTTTGACTCCACAGCATAACAACGTCCAAATCGCCGTCCATCAAGCCTTCCGATCGCTGCTACTGTTCGTTACTCGTCCCTGCTCCTCGCGTCGCCCTGGAGACCCTTTCCCGTCGCCGCCACTGTCGCTGAGAATGATGGTTGTCGGACCTTCTCCTTCATCGCAACCTGATTAAAGACCGTTGCCCCTCAATTTCGATCCTCGATCTCCCACAGTCTTTCACATGTGCCCGATCGGTTAAAACAACGATACCCGAACCATAAAAGCCCTAATCCTCCTAATTTTGACCCATTAAAAAAATTCTCGCCCCTCCAATTATAGTTTTAATTTAAAAGCAGCCCATTTGCAAATATTCAGTCAAAACAGCCCTTGTCTGAATTATCTAACCAAATAGGCCCCTCAATTGGAATACTTGATCAAAAATAGTCCCTTTGTGATTTAAACTTTTACCAAATCAGTCCCACTTCGGTTAATTAAGTTACCAAACAACTCCCAGCAGTTTCTATTTGTTACGAAACAGTCCCGAGAGTGCTTCAAAGTTCAAGAATTATGGATTTGCAGTTCACACGACAAATTTCTCAAAAGAATTCGAATTTGAACAACTCGAACTCACGCTTCAACGGTGAGTGTTTACGGCTCCTTTTCAATATCTTAATTATTTCAGAGAGGGGGGGGGGGGGTGTGGAATACATGTGCCTATATATTGTGTTTGTAGAAATATATTATTCTTTATGCGAAAATAAAATAAATCTAGTTTATAAAAATGTTATTTAAAAAAAATTAACATATTGTTACAAATAACTAGTATAAAATTTTCATATACCTATTAGTGTTATTTTATTGTTAAATAACCGTTTTATCCACCATGTACTATACGATAAAAGATTATATGATTTTCATGTGACATTTCATATTAATAAAAGTACATTACAAAACTTTGTAGTATTTCAAGGATTCAATCTATTACTATTCATGTATATTTATATGTTTAAATGCATAAAGTTTATACATATACATATGTTCATTACTATGAAATATACATCTCTTTAAAAACGAGTACATTACACTTTTACATACATGTCAAACATACTCGGCTTTCATAAACCTTATACAACGATATTCATTATGCCTAGTGCTTACCCACAAGTAAGTCAGGGCTGAGAGTTATTCATAAACATTTTAGTTAAGGGGTTTTAGTGAGACATTATTCATTTAGCTGAGTTTAAATACTTAGCATACCCACACTACTATAATCGTTAATCTGTGGAGCGAGATATATATGTATAGATCTATACGGGGTTGACATCCGCACCTGCGGCTGCTAGCTACAGTATCGACTGATCAATCGAAGCAGGTGATAAGTGTCTATAATTCATTATTGCAACGTCCACTGAAGCGTTGTGGGGGGTAAATTCAGTCATGTAGCTCGGTTATAGGACTCACTAAAAACATTTAACTAGAATACATATCTCTCTCACTACGACCATGGGCTTGTTTTCTTTCAAAACTATTTTAAGTATGGACTTACTTATACAAAAAAAATACATTTTGGCTTTCAAAGACTCATTAACAAACACAGTTTTAAGTACATATTTACTTACACAAAAATACATTTTGTCTTTTAAAGATTCATTACAAACACTGTTTCAATTATTGTTATTCTTACAAAGATAATATTTTTTTAGACTTATTAAAAGTATTGCGGTTAGCAAAAAACCTGTAACACTCATCAACCTTGTGTTGACTCTCAAAACTACATGTATTCTTAGGAAAATCACTAAACAGACATTCAAGATAGATTGGATTACAGGTGACCTAGTTTATTTACTATTGTATTATATGCCTATCTGTTAAGGCAATTCATGTATTATTATTATTATTATTTGTAAAAAACTTGTATTCAAATATCAAGATGGAACATGAATGTTATTTTGTTTATTGTTGTACTTGTGTTATATATTCAATTTGTCTGCGATTCATAAGCTTAGTCGCACAGCCCGACGTGTTCCGCCGCCTCGGCTGGGGGTGTGACAGAATCTGTCCCTTTGGTCCATCTTTCTAAAGAGTATTCTTCTGCCAACTACAGTCATCCTGATGGTGTTATTCACTGTGAGGTAGCTTCTCACAAAACCTCGATCTCTAAAGCCCGGTTCTGCAGACTTTTAGGGTTTGCTTCATCTGAAGGACTCGTGGATCCAGACTCGATTTCCACTACTGCTGTCATCGATATATTTTACCAGATGGGTTACATTGGGGATATCTCATTGTTGTCTAAGTTCAGGAAGCCCAATCTGTTGGATTAAGTGTCTAATCACATAACTATAATTGGTATGTACTTGAATTGATAGTAGCACAGTCCTTTTGGATTGCCTTCACACTAGCAACTTGACATGATGATTAATTGAGGAAGAGGAAGAATTTATTAATTTGATTAATAAATTGGAATAAATTATTTATTAATCTATTATGGAAATAATATATTAATTAGATGTCATATTGTTAATTAATATTTAATTAAAAATTAATTTGGAATTAATTTTGGGATTAAAGAAATTAATTAGAATTACAGGGGCTGTTTTGCAATTTTGTTAATAGTTGTGAAATTGGGCTCTTCGGCCATCCTAGGAGGGATGGACGAAAATCTCAAGCGAAGGCCGTAGAATTTTCGTCCAAGGCCTTAAGGATGAGGATCCATGAGTTGTTTAGGCCTTAAGCAAAGGGATTAAGGTTTTCTTATCTTAACCCTAGCTTTGGCTCTAACATATCACAACTATTTAAGGAGCCCTAAACCCCTTGAGATTTCGGCCATCATTCATAAGAAGAATCTGAAAATTGCCTCATCTCTCATCCTCTCATAATCATCCTCTTATTTGTGTGTTTGTGAGCTATTAAAGGTGTTACATTTGTGACACTTACTCTCAAAGTTCAAGATCTTCAAGGATTTATTGTTCTTACAATATAACAATCAAGGTATGTATCCTAACCCTAGTTGTCTGTTAATTTTGAAAATTATACTATGCTCATAGGGTTTCTAGATTTGTGTTCAATGCTTGTATATCTAATAGAGAAAACATAGATCCAACAAATTAGGGTTGCATGCACACATAGGGATTGTTTGCTATGCTCAAAACCTATTAGTGGTATCAGATATTTTGGTTTTGTTTTCAATTAGATTTTATGCAATTTATTGAATTGACAAATTAGGGTTTATGGCAATTAAACCCTAGGCCATAGTGTTTTTCGCAAAAGGGTTTCATGACCCTGGGTTTCGAAAATTGCAAAGGGTTTTCAAACCCTTTCCTTGGCCTCCAAGATTTCGAAATCTAGGGCTTCCTAACCCTAGGGTTTTCGAAAATAAGGCAAGGTTGAAAGGCTTGCCTTCCACCCCAAATCATGATTTCGAAAATTAAGGGTTTTGGGTAGGGTTGTTATTTTTGGTAATTATCCTCTTAATTGTTAATTAGATAATTATAAGATCTTAATAATTATCCCTCCTATTTTCGAAATCTAAGGGATAAGGGATTAGGTTAAATTAATTTGTTTAATTTAATGGATAATCTGTAAGTCCCCAAAAGTGCTTGATGTATCAATCAGATCCACTTGATGGTGTGGAATCTCAATAAAGTGGATGATGCAAGATCAAATGGAGAAGAAGAAGAAGAAGAACTAGATAAATCTATGATGTATTGATGATAAGAATGAAGCTCCAACATACAAGATCCAAAAACACACACTAGTTCTCTCTCTAACTTTCTCTCTCTAGCTTTTTCTCTCTAGCACATACATATGACAATGAATGCTCTATAGACCCCCTCCCCTCCTAGACACGATATATATATATATATATATATATATATATATATATATATATATATATATATATATATATATATATGGACCGAAAACCCATGGCCCAAACTCAATACCTAGACCAAAAACACAAGAGTTTTCGGTCCAAGCTACAAATAAACCCAATAATATTGTCGCCCAAGACTAAAAACAATAAATGCTTAGAAAAGCAAAGTATAAACCAATTTTAGACCCAACAATCTCCCCCTTGGTTTATAGCTTTCTTTTCTTTTGACCCAACAAACTCCCCCTAAAATAGTAGCTTGTTTTTCTTGTCAGTCTTCAATATGAGCTTGGATTCAACATTAATCTTCAATTTCTTCACGACTTCAAGATGAGCATATGAGTCTTCTAAGTGAGTGACTTCATATTGAACAGTTGGGCATTTCTTCAAAACTTGACTTTGAACGCACGTTGGGTGTGGAGGCTTCTTGAAAAGATTCTTGAAAACAACACTTTCAGCTGGAGAATCTTCAGAGAGAATGATAGAGAGACCGATTTTTCTGGATCACTTCAGCAGGTTCATAGATAGCAGCAAATTGATTGAGGGGGCTTCAATGCAATCTGTCACATATTCTTCAAATACAGCTTCACCTTGCTTCTGGGGTTGAAAGATTGAATGTTGAAAGAATAATCTTCATTTCTTGTTCCTTCGAATGAAAATTCTTTGACAATCACGGATGAAGCCTTGGCTCAGAGAATCTCGATACAGTCTCCTTGAGTGTCATCTACATCTGAATTCACTTTTCAAGACAATCAAAACTTTGAAATAAAAACAAAACTAAAAGAAAACTTAGCACACAATATTTTTTGGAATTTTCATATTTTCTGAAAAAATAAAACAGAAACAAAAATATTTTTGGGTTTTTGATTTTTCTGAAAAAAAAATAGAACAGAAATAACACTATTTTTGGATTTTTCATATTTTCATATTTTTGTTTGATTTTTAAAATTTTTAATTCTCCCCCTTAAATTTGTGCATAGAGGAAAACTATGAACAAATTTAACAAAAACAAAAATAATAGCTAACTTTAAGACTGATTTGGGATCAAAGTTGTCAGGCAATTCAATATCGTTTATCAGTACACGCCTGCATGTCTAGATATGGTCAATCACCGGTATTGTGGTCCACTTAAACATAAAGGATATTCACAATTTGGACAGATTATAAGTGACAATACATTGTGATATATATTCCTAAATAGACCTTTAGCTAACGACGACCAAGGATATTGTTGTCCAATTAAATTAAGCAGCGAGATCTACAGACAACCTATTAAATGGTTCAATTTTAGATGCACTAGAACATGTTTCCCACTTCCCGACATACCCCGGTAATCAAGAACTTCCAAATAACTCCTTACTTTAGGTGAGTATTCAATCATTAAGAGAGGAGTCAGATTTAGAAGTGCATATGTTATGCCTCAGGTCGGATCTTCCGATCACGCAGAGGGGACAACATGAGACTAACACAAATAGAGGGTTATAGAGATAGTAGGGTGCATATGTTGTGTCCCAGGTCGGATCTTCCGATCACGCAGAGGGAACAACATATGGCTAACAGATAGAAAGAATTTCATAGATAAGGATATGCATAGAGATAGAGTTGCATATGTTGCATTCCAGGTCAGATATGTTCCAATCACGCAAAGGAAGCAACGTATGACTGACAGATACAAAGTAAGAAAATAATTTCCTACAGACCTACTTTATCAGAACCCCCCCCCCCCCAGCTGCCCTATCAGTACCGGAATTAAGGACATGAGTCCATACATCGAGGAAGTGTTAAGCCACAATTCTAGATACATATGATTTTTAGTGTATCCTGCAGGTCCCTATGTTTATCTCACTGCTCAATCTACCCGAGCACCGTATTGTCAGTCCAAATAGAACTATCTAAGTCCATACTGTCAAGTCCTTTCATTTTCAATCTATGTCTAGTCCTTTTGAATCCTTCGTGCCTACCAGCACATTGAGCACAAAGTCTAAACAATTCAGCTTCAGTCCATTACACGCATCACAAATTGCCTTTTAGCACTAGACTTCATATCACTTCCCAAAAATACTTACTAAAGAAGACATATTTTTGGAATTTTTGATTTTTTTCTTAATTTTTTGTATTTTGATTTCTCGCCCTAAAAATGAGCATAGGGAAGAAATAAAATAAATGCGCAAAATTAAAAGAAAATTTGTCTTTGAAACGAATCATTTTAAGAAAACTCAGGAGTATCGAGAAGAAAAATCAAACCGTAATTCACCAATGGAAGTTTCATCCAGATGATCTGAGAACAACACACATATTTCAATCTCGGAACAGATCCAAAAATTTTTCACATCGTTAAGCACAAACCCCATTTGCGATCCTCTCCTTTTTTCTTTTCCCGCAAAGGACATATACTCTTAAACAAAGTTCTGAATGTTGTACAGTTGAGAGATGCCTCCTATCAAGTGCCAGGAACAGTCACTATCAACAAACCGAAGTCTAATGATATGCCTCCATAGCTGCTCCGACACAAAGCGGGATCAGTTGGTCTTTGGAACCCAGTCCATTTTAAAACTGGGTTGACCGTTACCGTCTACGCAAGGTACTCTCTCCCATGACATATCCTGTTTATCACAAACAAAAGATGAAGAAATATTAGAATCATTAGAAGATTTGGGAGTGTGCACTTTCGGTACCCATCTGTAGTCGGGTTTAACCCATTTCTTGTTAAATCGGATGGGTGGCTCAGTACTTGCTTTTGAACTTAAAGTTGATCGCCGAGATGACTTTGACCTAACCGGTCTTGGTTTCACTGGAGCATCTCTTGAATTTGGCTTCTTGGCCAGCATTCCCTTCTTGACCTTAGGAGTTGCTTGAACGTGGCCTCGAAGGATTTCTTTTGGAAAATCTCTCTCTTGGCGCGTTCTGCTATCCTTGAGCGTAGTAGGGAACATATGCACGATTTGGACAATTTTTGGCAATGTGTCCAGGTGTTCCACAGTGAAAACATGTCTTTTTCTTCACGTAGGAATTGTTTCTTCCTGCCCCTGGTGGCGTGCTCTTGCCTCGATTCTGAGTGTTCCTACATGCACACATACAACAAGTCAGCTGTTTCACTTGTTCTGGTGGCCTGTATTTACCAACATCGGGTTGATTAGAAGCAACAGATTCAGAGTTCAAGGAGTCATTGGTTTGACAGTCAACAGAATCTATAGAACTAGAATTAGTTATGTTCTCCTTGTCCTCATCCTCTACTACTTTACCTGCACAGGAAGTAGAATCATTAGTATATTTTATCTCAACACCCTTAGTTGGCCCAAATTGTTCAGTCTTAACTGAAGCTGGTACAGGGGTTTGGCCATACTGAACATGTATTTCTTCCTCGTTGGTCTCAAGGGGTGGGTTATAATTGTCATTGAAAGGTGGTGGAACACTATGATATCCTAAACCCTTAGTTTGATTATCTTTAAATGTTAATTGTTTTTCTATCATGAATGCAACTACCTCACTTGACACATCAAATTTTTTAAAGTTGAATTCAGCATCTTTATATTTAGCTTTTAATGCATCAAGTTCGATAGTCAAGCTAACAAGCTGTTTCTTAACATAGGTATAATTTGCACATTTGTTGTTATATTCTTCTTGAAGTGTTCTAAAGTCCTTGGTTTTGGCCTCTAGTTGTGCTTTTAAGGGTTTTTGACCTTTCCTAAGTGTATATCCTTCATATTTAAGGTCCTCATTTTCTCTTTTTAATATATCGATTTGTTCACGAAGAAACTTAATCGGAGTTTCACAAGATTGAGAGCATGAAACTTCGTTGACCGGGATGTTTGCGGAACTCATTGTTTACCAAAAATGCCCTTTGACTATAAACCTCAAAAGTCAACCATAAAAGTCAAGTTAAAAAAGTCAAACTTGAAAAGTCAAACCGAAAAGCTAAATGTGAAAACTTGAAAGTTAAACGAAAAGGTCAAAGTTTAAAGTCAAAGGTCAAACTTGAAAGTCAAAGTCAAATTTTAAGGTCAACAGTCAAAAAATGATAGTAAAAAATTAAAAGTCAAAGGTGTATGGCCAAAAATGAAACTTCAAAATTTGAAAAATTGATTTTTGGGCCAAAATTGACAAAAATCCGAAATTAGAACCGAAAAAAAAAACGAAGCTACTTGAACTAAACCGGGAAGACGTATAACAAGTGGCTTGCTAGACGAATTGGTAAGGGTGTAGGTTGTATGTGTGAGAGACCCATGTTCAATCCTTGCTCCCACCAAGATTTTTATATATTCGCTGCTGAACAAGATTGCTGACCACAAACGAGGCTGCCGACCTGCAAGGACCGCAAACGAGGACTGGACCGAACATGTGCTAGAATTGCTGACCGAACACGTGCGCAATATCCGAAGCCGAAAACGTATGAGGCCGAAAACGAATTTCGGCTGTAAACACTGCGGCTGTAAACGCTGCTGACCGCAAATGAATTTCCGGGCGAAAACACCTCGAACACGCAACCTGCTGTGCGAAAATGGTCGCTGGATCTCGCAAATTTACGTCAAAAAACACGATTTTTCACCCTTTTAAGAACAAAAATCGATCAAAAAGCCATTTTTATGAAGAACACGAAGAACAAACTTCCAATATTTCTTCAAAAACTTATAAAAAACGTAAGATCCTTCAAGAAAAAAATACAAAAATGCTCCAAATCTTGCCAAAGGGATTAATACAATCCAAGCTCTGATACCAACTGTAAGTCCCCAAAAATGCTTGATGTATCAATCAAATCCACTTGATGGTGCGGAATCCCAATCAAGTGGATGATGCAAGATCAAATGGAGAAGAAGAAGAAGAAGAAGAAGAAGAACTTGATGAATCTATGATGTATTGATGATAAGAATGAAGCTCCAACATACAATATCCAAAAACACACACTAGTTCTCTCTCTAACTTTCTCTCTCTAGCACATGCATATGACAATCAATGCTCTCTAGACCCCCTCCCCTCCTAGACACGATATATATATATATATATATATATATATATATATATATATATATATATATATATATATATATGGACCGAAAACCCATTGCCCAAACTCAATACCCAGACCGAAAACACAAGAGTTTTCGGTCCAAGCTACAAATAAACCCAACAATATTTTCACCCAAGACTAAAAAAATTAAATGCTTATAAAAGCAAAGTATAAACAAAATTTAGACCCAACATAATCCTTATCTGATTTAATAATTTAATTAAAGGTTTAATTATTGGATAATTATTAAATCAATGTTTTAAATTTAAATTTTAAATTAAAACTGTTTTTTAATTTTCGAAAATTTTAAGTAAGATTTAAAAACCATAGTATTTTGGATTGTTTAAAATACACCTTTATATATATATATATATATATATATATATATATATATATATATAATAAGATTAAAAGTTTAATATTTATATATGTATAAAAAAAAAGTTAGTCATACCATTAGTACGCCTCACTCACGAAGCTGGTCTATAAGGGGGGTATAAGGAAATTGCCTATAAAGTGGCGATTGAATGGGTGTCTACTCTCACCCACCGCTTCCTTGACTAGTGGAGGGTTATTAGCCAAATGGGTTTGATAGGACACTAAATTCTCTTTAATAAGTATAATGGAATAAATAAAGTAACCGAATGTTTTTATAAAATTCTCAATCTTAGTTACTTTAGGAAAATTTAAATTTGATGCTAATCCATGAAATTGCACATTTCACTTTATATAAGTCGTTAGTGGAGCGTTTGTGGTTAATCGACACACTAATATGGACTAGTAAAGGGTGAAAATGGGAGTCTCGTAAATTATAATTGATTAATAGAGCGTGTGTGGTTAACCGCACATTAATTAGGTGATAAATGACATCGAGAGTACCAAGCTAATTTGCATGGTTATTCATACCTTGCTTGTGAACCTCGGTATCCCAGTCACAAACGGAAAGGGCATAATCGAGATTAAACATGCCATTGAATAGTTCAATGAATCTCAAAAGATCTAGGAATTTCATTTAAAACCTAATTCATTTAAATTTCGTTTTTTGTGGTGAAATTGGTAAATGATCATTTACCTACCTTAAAATAATTTATGATTGGATAACGGCATCCCTTTTCTGAATTATGAATTATTTAGTTGGATCCTAGCCTTAATATTTCATTTGGGTGTTATATTAAGGAATTTCTTATCTAATCAAAACTTGTCCTTCTTCTTTTTAAGATGTCAACTTCCAACAATGCTTCTGGTTCCTCCAACAACTTCTCTCTCTTGGGCATTTGCTCAAAAGTCACTTTTGATGGCACCAATTACAATAATTGGATGCGAAACATCAAGATGCCTTTGCGTTTCGAGGACAAAGAGTATATGCTCGAAAAGAAGCTGGTCGAGATTGATGAAGAACAAGCTACTCCTAAAGAACAGGCTGAGTATAGGAGCCATTTCAATGATACAACAAAGGTGTCTTGTATCATGGTGGCTACTATGAATCCAGCTCTGCAAAGGTTTTATGAGGACTATTGTGCCATATGAGATGATGGAAAAGTACCATCAACAAGCTCGTCAAGAGAGATATGAGATAGTCAAGTTCCCCATCACTAGCAAGATGAAGGATGGAGAGTCCATCACGACCAACTTGCAACACATGCAACGTTATGTGGATCGTTTGTTGAAACCCAATGTGAATTTCGATGAGGAATTGGCTATTGACATAGTCTTGCACTCGTTGCCCAGCTGTTATGATCAATTCATTATGATCTATCATTTGAACAAGGAGGAAGCCACATTAAGTCAACTTCAAAGCTTGCTGAGAACTATTGGAAGTGGAATAAAGTGAAAAAGTGTTGCCTCCACTCCTTCTGCTACTGCTCCCGTCTTGCCCATTAGGCAAGGAAAGGGGAAGAAGATGAAAGCTCCCTCGAAACAGAACTGGAAGGGAAAGTCCCAAGCAGGGGTCCTCGAGCAATGGACCCAAAGGAAAAGCCAGCTCTGATGCTCCTCCTGCCTCTGATCCAAAGGAGGCTACTTGTTGCCATGACAAAGGACATTGTAAACGAAGCTGCCCCAATTACTTGCAAGACATAAGGGATGGCAAGGTGAAGCCAACCTTGGCATGTATTTAGACTATTCTATCTAAAAATTCATCACATTCGAATTCTTGGGTCCTTGATACAGGATGTGGTTTTCACATTTTCTCTGACTTGTAGGGACTAAAAAGAAGTGAATATGTGGAGCATGGGAAAATGAACCCGATTGTGGGCAATAGGAGGTCGTCACCTGTTACCAAGATTGGTGTTTATTCTTTAGTTCTCAGTAGTGGGTTGTGTTTAGATTTAAATAATTGTTGCTCGTTGTCAGAAATGACAAGATATATTATATCATTTCATGGTTTATACAGACAAGGTTTTAGGTATTCTTTTGATAATGATAATGGTTGTATATATGCTTATAAAAATGGTGTATTTTATTTTGAAGCAATACCTTGTGATGGTGTGTATGAAACTATGATGGTTGTAAACAATTTAGGAAAAGTGTGTTACAAATTGATTCGTCTAATGGTTTAGACAAGGCATGCTTGTGGCTAGGGATGTCAACGGGGGCAAATGGGACAGGGAGTGCATACCCCGTCCCCGCCCCCGAAATTTCCCCGTTCCCCCGTCCCCGCCCCTGCCCCCAAAATGTTCAACCTTCCTACCCCCGCCCCCGAAATTTCCCAGTTCCCCCGTTCCCCCTTTATTTCTGTTGGATTAGCGTCTAAGCCCGTAACCATGACCCGGTTGTGCATGGTCCTTTTGGGTTGCCTTCACCAAAGCAACTTGACTGGAGAAATAATAGAGAAAGAGGTTATTATGGTTTATTAATATATTATAAGAATAATATATTAAAAGAGAAATCATATTTGTTTAATTAATATTGGTCAATAATTAATTAAGAATTAATTCTATGATCAAAAGTAATTAATTAAACTACAGGGGCTGAACTGTAACTATGTGATAGTTGCAAAGTAGGGCAATGGATGCCCTATGGATAGGGTGGACGAATTCAAGGGGATAAGGCCCTAGAATTCATCCAAGATAAGGATTCTAGACTTATCTTATGGGCTGCTTAGTGGGCAAGCTACCAGATAAGGATAAGGACTGAAACCCTAATCTCTACCCTATATAAAGACCCCTTGGCTAAGGAAAATCGGTCACTTGATCCCTATAGTTCCTAGAGCCGATTTTCTACCTCTCCCCTCTCTCTCTCTCTCTCTCTCTCTCTCTCTCTTGCTTCTCCATTTGCTCTTGGTGTTTGTGAGCCATTAGAGGTACTACACTTGTGGTACTTGCTTTCAAAGACAAGAAGATTGAAGATTTAAGTTGTTATTACTACATAGCAACAAGAGGTATGTAATCCCTTCTCCTTCATGAATTTCGAAATTACTAGGAGTATGCTAGGGTTCTTCATGTGTTCATAATGTTGTGTAACTAATAGTGAAAACATAGATTCGTATATAGGGTTGCATGCACACATATGATTGTTTGTATAAAACCCATCAGTGGTATCAGAGGGTTTGGTTGTTTGTTTTCAATTAGCATTATACAATTGTATGAATTTGACACTTTAGGGTTTATGGCAAATAAACCCTAGGAGGCAAGATTTTCGAATTTAGGGTTCTTGAACCCTGAATTTCGAAATTGAGAAGGGTTTTTCAAACCCTTTCCTTTGTCCCCAAGATTTCGAATTCTAGGGTTATCCAACCCTTGAATTTCGAAATTAGCCTCCTCCCCAAGATAAGATCCTAAATTTTAGGGATTTGGATTATCCCATATCTTGTAATTATCTTTAATTGGTTAAATATGGTAATTAAAGATTTTGAATTATCCCATTCCATATTTTCGAGTTTTAGGGGATTTAAGGGATTAGGATAAATTAATTGTTTAATTTAAGATAATCCTTCATGATTTAATAATTCAAATTAATTGTTTAATATGAGATAATTATTAAATCAAGAGTTTTCATATTTAAAATTTTAATTTAAAAGTTTTAAATTTCGAAAATTTTAAATTGAGATTAAAACCCTAGTATTTTGAAATGGTTAAAATACACCCCATACTATTATATTATTACAAGATTAATATATATATATATATATATATATATATATATATATATATATATATATATATATATATATATATATATATATATATATAACTTAAAATGCTAGTCTTACCGTTAGTAGGCCTCATTCACGAAGCCGATCTATAAGGGGGGTATAAGGTTATGACCTATAAAATGGTCGTTTAATGGGTGTCCGCTCTCACCCACCGCTTCCTTGATTGGTGGAGGGTCGTTAGCCGAACGGGTAGGATAGGGAAAACCCTTCCTCCTTAAAAGTATAATGGATTATAAAAGTAACTAAATGTTTTATCAACAATTCCCAATCTTAGTTACTATAGGTAAAAGTGAAATTGATGCAATTCCATGAAATTACACTTTGCACCCTTGCTAAGACGTTAGTGGAGCGTGTGTGGTTAACCGACACACTAATTGGGTTCTAAGCAAAGGTGGCAAAGGGTGACTCATTGTTTGTCATAGTTCGATGGAGCGTGTGTGGTTAACCGGCACGTCGAATAGGTGACTGTAACAATGAGGGCACCATGTAAATTTGCATGGTTATTCACACCCACTTTGTGATCCTTGACATCCCAGTCACAAACTAGAGGGGCATATCGAGATTTAAACATGCCATTGAAAAGTTCAATGAATCTCAAAAGATCTAGGAGTTTTCAATACATTTAAAACTTAATCTTCTTTTTCGTTTTTCATGATGGAGAATTAGTGAATCGTCATTCACTTACCTTCAAATTATTTGCATGTTAGATTACGACATCCCTCTTCTAATTTGTAAATAATGTTGTTGGATCCTAGCCCTAATTTCTCATTTTGGGTGTTTAATTAGGAATTCATTTCTAATCAAACTTCGTCCTTTTTCCTATTCCAGATGTCGAACAAGAACAACAAAGATTCCGCCTCAAATTCCTCCGGCTCGTTCTCACTCATGAATTTGTGTGGGAGAGTGATCTTTGACGGGTCCAATTTCAATGATTGGATCTGCAACATCCGAATGGTCACTCGCTACGAGGACAAAGAGTATGTCCTCGATAAAGAGCTTAAGGAGATAAACGTAAACAATGCAACTCCCGAAGAGATCGTTGTCTTTGAGGCCCATGAGCGTGATGCCACGAAAGTCCATTGCATCATGCTAGCGACAATGACTGCTGAACTTCAAAAGTCCTACGAGGACCACTATCCCTACGAAATGCACCAAGACTTGTTGGACCGGTACCACCAAAGTGCAAGGCAAGAGAGGTATGAGATCATCACTTCGATGATCACTGCCAAAATGCGCAGTGGAGAGTCCCTTACCGCTCATCTGAAAAAGATGCAGAGATATGTTGATTGCCTGCTGAAGTTAAATGTTAACTTCGATGAAGACCTGTCGATCGACATCATCCTTCACTCCTTGCCTCCGTGCTACAACCAGTTCCGCATGACCTACCATATGAATAAGGAAGAGGTCACCTTGATCAAGCTTTAAGGCTTGCTAAGGACTGTTGAGACCAATCTAAGGGACAAGTCTGTTGCATCAACTCCCACTCCTGTTGCTGCTTCCCCTGTCTTGGCTATAGGGCAAGGGAAGGGTAAAAAGAGGAAGGCTCCCTCAAAGAGCCACCATAAGGGAAAGTCCCAAAATGGTACCTCTTCTAGTGGGACCAATGTTGGTTCCGCTAAACCCAACTCAAACCCTAAGGAGGCAGAGTGCCACCACTGCCACAAGATAGGGCATTGGAAGAGAAGCTCCCCGGAATACCTGCAAGCCATCAGGGATGGAAAGATCAAGCCGTCTTTCGCAGGTATATACACTATTAAATCTAATGATTCATCGCATGCTATTTCTTGGGTTCTTGATACAGGATGTGGTTTTTACATATGTTCTGACTTGCAGGGACTAAGAAGAAATAGGGATGTCGAGCATGGAAGGATAAATCTAATCATGGGGAACAGAAGATCGTCGCCTGTGACCAAGATTGGAGTGTATTCTTTAGTGCTTAGTAATGGATTAGATTTAGATTTAAACAATTGTTGCTATTCGCCAGATATGGCAAGAAACATCATTTCATTTCATGGTTTGTTTAGACAACGTTTTAGATATTCTCATTTGAAAGGTTCTATTTATGCTTATCTAAATGGTGTTTTATATTTTGAAGCATTGCCTTGTAAGGGAATTTATGAAACTGTGATGGTTGTAGATAACTTAGGAAATGATGTGTTGTGTATCGATTCTTCCAAAAGTTTGGATAAAGCATGCTTGTGGCATTGTCGTCTTGGACATGTCAACAAGAAACGCATAGCCCAACTCCAAAAGGATGGAGTGTTGGAGTCATTCGACCTTAGGGACGATGACATGTACGAATCTTGTTTACTTGGAAAGATGACCAAGTCACCCTTTACTGGCACTTGTGAAAGGGGAGAGGGTTTATTAGATCTCATACACACCGATGTGTGTGGGCCCTTTAGATCCACCACAAGGGATGCAAGCCGCTTCTATGTGACTTTTACCGATGATTATAGCAGATATGGGTATATCTACTTAATCAAGCACAAGTCAGAAACCTTTGAAAAGTTCAAAGAGTTTAAACAAGAAGTGGAGAATCAATTGGGCAGGAAAATCAAGATGCTTCGATCCGATCGAGGTGGAGAGTACCTAAGTCTTGAGTTCCACGACTACCTCAAGGAATGCGGAATCGTTTCGCAATTGACGCCACCTCGGACGCCACAATTGAATGGTGTGGCTGAGAGGCGTAATCGAACCTTGCTGGACATGGTTCGTTCCATGATGATTCGTGCTTCACTACCTTTCTCATTCTGGGGATATGCCTTAGAGACTGCCGCCCATATCCTTAACTTAGTCCCTACGAAGAAGGTTGCCAAAACACCTCAAGAGATGTGGACAGGGAAAGTTCCCTCGTTGGCACATATCAAGGTTTGGGGTTGCGAGGCTTTCGTAAGACAAGAGACTCACGACAAGCTCAAGCCTCGTAGTGAGCGGTGTATATTCATCGGCTACCCGTAGAAGTCCTTTGGATATCTCTTCTATAGACCGAGTGACAATGTTGTCTTCGTTGCGAGAAGAGGTGTTTTCCGAGAAAGAGAACTCATAAGCCAAGAGGACAGTGGGAGGCAAATTGATCTTGAAGAGATTCAAGAGCAAAGCGATGAAGGAACCTCTAACACTGGCACTCAACCCGAGGAGGAAACTCTGGTTGAGCCGATTGACGAGTCCTTACCTCTTAGACGTTCCGAAAGAGTTAGTGTTCCACCCCAGTTTTATGGTTTTCATATTACTACAGAAGGGGATACGTTCATTAGTGATAGTACACTAGTGGATTTGGACGAACCTAACAGCTATAAGGAAGCCATGGCAGGCCCGGAGTCTGCGAAGTGGAAAGAGGCTATGGACATCGAGATTCAGTCCATGTATGACAACCAAGTTTGGAATTTGGTTGACAATGTACCAGGACGTAAGACCGTCGGGTGCAAATGGATCTTCAAGAAGAAGACCGACATGGATGGGAATGTGCACACTTATAAAGCGCGATTGGTTGCGAAGGGCTTTACTCAAACTCCCAGAGTTGACTATGATGAGACCTTCTCACCAGTTGCGAAGATAAAGTCTATTAGGGTAATGCTGGCCATTGCTGCATTTCATGACTATGAAATATGGCAAATGGATGTCAAAACTGCTTTCCTTAATGGGAAGTTGGATGAGGATGTTTACATGGCTTAGCCAGAGGGTTTTGTCAATGCGAAGCATCCTAATAGAGTGTGCAAGCTTGAGAAGTCCATTTATGGACTTAAGCAAGCACCTCACAGATGGAATCTTTGTTTCGACGAGAAAGTCAAAGAGTTTGGATTCCTGCGAAACAAGGATGAATCATGCGTATATGTCAAAGCCAGTGGGAGTATACTTAGCTTCCTCGTATTGTATGTCGATGACATACTACTCATAGGAAACGACATCCCGACACTGCAGGAAGTTAAATCCTGGCTCGGGAAGTGATTCGCTATGAAGGACCTCGGAGAGGCTGCCTATATTCTGGGAATAAGGATAGAGAGAAATAGGAGTAAAAGACTAATAGGACTTAGTCAGAACACTTACTTGGACAAGGTACTAAAACGTTTTAGTATGGAAAATTCCAAGAAAGGGGAGTTACCGATCCAAAGCAATGCCAAGTTGAGTAAGACTCAAAGCCCGAGTACCGAAGTCAAGATAGCAGAGATGAGCCGAGTACCTTACGCTTCCGCAGGTGGCTCGATCATGTATGCTATGACTTGTACTTGCCCTGATGTGGCCTTCGCTTTGAGCATGGTCAGCAGATATCAAGGAAACCCTGGCAAAGCACATTGGACCGCAGTCAAGAATATTCTTAAGTACCTTCGGAGGACCAAGGAATGGTTTCTAGTCCTCGGTGGGAGTGATGACTTAAAGGTGCGAGGGTAAAGTGACGCCAGTTTTCAGCCAACAGGGACAACTACCGTTCGCAGTCGGGCTGGGTCTTTACCCTGAATGGAGGAGCAGTGACTTGGAAAAGTTCCAAGCAGGAGATTGTAGCTGATTCAACGTGCGAATCAGAGTCCATAGCGGCAAGTGAAGCATCTAAAGAGGCAATATGGTTGAAGAACTTCACTGGAGACCTTGGAGTTGTGCCAGCCATAAAGGAGCCTATAGAGATATTCTGCGATAACGAAGGAGCGGTTGCCTTAACCAAGGAACCGAGGGATCATGGTAGATCTCGACATATCGACAGAAAGTATCACTTTATTCCACATCGGGTAGAAGAAGGACTCCTCGTAGTAAAGAGGATATCATCGGAGGATAACCCAACAGATCCGCTTACGAAGGGACTGAGTAGGGTTAAGCACTTGCAGCACGCTAGGAGCATTGGGCTGAAGGACGATATTAGTTTAGATTAGATAGTTTGAAATGTGTAATAGATAAATGTAATTGACATTTGATGATTAAATAAAAGAGTATTATTTATGAGTAAAGTTATTGTCTTATGTTAATTGTTTGCCTATTGTTTCATTTTTTGCATGTTTTGACTTCCTGAATAATTAAGTTATTTCAGAAAATAATCGAATTATTCAAACGGTCCACAGTCGTTCATATGTTGGAAGTAGGTATGAATGAAGATTGTCATGAATTGGTTTGTAGATTGTCTAAAGTGTACTAGACATAGCAAAGGTTTGCTGCAACGTTCATGAGTGCTTATGAATAAGAGTTTGAGCATTGGAATAAACCCACGCTTGCTGGAATCACTTGATGGAATTTATCACGAGTGATCGCAAGACGATAATATCATATGGTCTTAAAACCAAGATATATGGTTTATTGTTTGCTAATTGGTTGTGCATTGATAATGCGTAAACGCATTAGTAACTTGATGTTATAAAACGAATTGTTGTGTATAATTTGATTAGTAAATGGTAAATGCATATAAGTCGAAGTTTATCTGTTCCTTTTATCCTAAGAAGGTAAAAGCGATATCAGGGCCCCTCGATGATTTGATTTGACTTATGTGTCGGGACCGGTCAGGACTGAATTGATGTGTTCAATTAAGTTCTATGTCAAACGAATATGAGATCGAGAAACAAACTGCTGGACAATAAGTATGACTATGTTCCATGTAATTATCCGCGCGATATCTAGAACAGAGGACTGTACGATCCCTTATCTGAAGGACAGGTTACTGATAAGATCAGATTTCGACAACGTCTTTGAGAGCTACGATTGCTAATCGGATTGTATTTGCATTTGTGGTTACTAGACTTATCCAAGTGGGAGACTGTTGGATTAGTGTCTAAGCCTGTAACCATATTTGGTAAGTACTTGTCCCGGTTGTGCATCCTTTTGGGTTGCCTTCACCAAAGCAACTTGACTGGAGAAATAATAGAGAAAGAGGTTATTATGGTTTATTAATATATTATAAGAATAATATATTAAAAGAGAAATCATATTTGTTTAATTAATATTGGTCAATAATTAATTAAGAATTAATTCTATGATCAAAAGTAATTAATTAAACTAGAGGGGCTGAACTGTAATTATGTGATAGTTGCAAAGTAGGGCAATGGATGCCCTATGGATAGGGTGGACGAATTCAAGGGGATAAGGCCCTACAATTCGTCCAAGATAAGGATTCTAGACTTATCTTATGGGCTGCTTAGTGGGCAAGCTACCAGATAAGGATAAGTACTGAAACCCTAATCTCTACCCTATATAAAGACCCCTTGGCTAAGGAAAATCGGCCACTTGATCCCTAGAGTTCCTAGAGCCGATTTTCTACCTCTCCCCTCTCTCTCTCTTGCTTCTCCATTTGCTCTTGGTGTTTGTGAGCCATTAGAGGTACTACACTTGTGATACTTGCTTTCAAAGACAAGAAGATTGAAGATTTAAGTTGTTATTACTACATAGCAACAAGAGGTATGTAATCCCTTCTCCTTCATGAATTTTGAAATTACTAGGAGTATGCTAGGGTTCTTCATGTGTTCATAATGTTGTGTAACTAATAGTGAAAACATAGATCCGTATATAGGGTTGCATGCACACATAGGATTGTTTGTATAAAACCCATCAATTACCCCCGCCCCCGCCCCCGTTCCCCCGCCCCCGGTTGATTTTGGGCTGCCTTTTTTTGTGCGAAAAGAAGTTGTTATTTAGGCTAAATGAAGCTTTTTTTTACGTAACAAATAATTATTTATAGCGGAATTTTACATGTTAAAAATAAAAAAAAGTTATGGCATCTTATAAACATTATACTAACAACTTAAAAACATGTTTTTTTGATGAATTTTGGAAGCTCAAAATCATGTTATTGTTTATTATATTTATATAATTAATATATGCAAATATATGTGTAATTTATTAAGGGGGTCCCCATGGGGGTTTCGGGACGGGATTGCTTACCCCTGCCCCCGCTCCCACCTCGAAATTAAAACGGGGGTTAACCTTGCCCCCGCCCCCGTCCACGCCCCAGATTTTTTTAAAAAAATTCCCCCAAACGGGACGTGGCCCCCACGGGAGCGGGGTCCCACGGGACTTTTTGGCATCCCTACTTGTGGTATTGTCGTCTTGGACATGTCAACAAGAAGCACATTGCCCAAATCCAAAAGGATGGAGTGTTGAAATCATTTGACCTAAGATAAGATGATACATGCGAGTCTTTTTTGCTTGGGAGGATGACTAAATCACATTTCACTGGTCTTTGTGAAAGAGGTGAAGGATTGTTAGAACTCATACACACAAACGTGTGTGGGCCCTTTAGATCCACACAAGGATGGAAATCGATTCTATGTAACTTTCACTGATGATTATAGCATATATGGATATATCTACTTCATCAAGCATAAGTCAAAAACCATTGAAAAGTTCAAAGAGTTCAAACATGAAGTCGAGAATCAATTGGGCGGGAAGATCAAGATGCTCAGATATGATAGAGGTGGTGAGTATCTTAGTATCGAGTTCCACGACTACTTCAAGGAATGTGGAATTGTTTCACAATTGACAACTCCTAGGACACCAAAACTTAATGGTGTGGCTGAGAGGCATAATCGAACCTTGTTGGACATGGTTCGTTCCATGGTGAGTCAAGCTTCACTTCCAATCTCGTTATGGGGTATGCCTTAGAGACTGCCACCCACATTCTTAATCTAGTCTCAACTAAGAAGGTTTCCAAAACACCTGACGAGATGTGGATAGGGAAGGTTCCCTCGTTGGCACATATCAAGGTTTGGGGTTGTGAAGCTTTCGTTAGATGAGAGACTCACGAAAAGATTGAACCTCAAAAGTGAGCGATGTATTTTCATCGGCTACCCACAAAAGTCCTTTGAATACTTGTTCTACAGACCTAGTGAAAACGTGGTCTTCGTAGCACGAAGGGGAGTCTTTCACGAGAAAGAGAGCTCATATGCAAAGAGGACAGTGGGAGTACAATTGATCTTGAAAAATTCAAGAATCAAACGATGAAGGAACCTCTAACACTAGCACTCCACCTAAGGAAGAAGTTCATGTTTAACCTATTCACGAGTCATTGCCTCTTAGACGTTCCACTCGAGTTAGAATGACACCTGAGTTTTATGGTTTCCATATAACTGCAGATGGTAATACATTTATCTGTGATAGTACACTGGTAAATTTGGATGAGCCTTCTAACTACAAGGAAGCCATGGTGGGCCCTGAGTCTGCCAAGTGGAAAAAGGCAATGGACATCGGGATCAAGTCCATGTATGACAACAAAGTTTGGTTTTTGGTTGACAATGTACCAGGTCGTAAGACATTTGGATGCAAATGGATCTTCAAGAAGAAGATCGACATGGATGGAAAGGTACACACCTTCAAGGCTCGACTGGTTGCGAAGGGCCTTACTCAAATCCCAAGGGTTGACTATGATGAACCCTTCTCACCAGTGGCTAAGATTAAATCTATTAGGGTTATGCTATCTATAGCTGCATTTTATGACTATGAAATATGGCAGATGGATGTCAAAACCGCTTTCCTTAATGGAACGTTGGCTTAGGATGTTTACATGAGTCAGCCAGAGGGTTTTATGGATGCTAAGTACCCCAATAGAGTGTGTAAGCTTCAGAAATCAATCTATGGATTGAAACAAGCTTCTCGCAGATGGAATCTTTGCTTTGACGAAAAGGTTAAAGAGTTTGTATTTTCTAGAAGTGAGGATGAATCTTGTGTATACGTCAAAGCTAGTAGGAGTATAGTCACTTCTTGGTATTATATGTTGATGACATACTACTTATAGGAAACAACATTCCAACCATGCAGGAAGATAAGTCCTGGCTTGGAAAGTGTTTCGCTATGAAGGATCTGGGAGAGGTTGCTCATATTCTAGGAATAAGGATTTTGAGAAACAGGAGTAGAAGACTAATTGGACTTAGTCAAAGTACATATTTGGATAAGGTGCTAAAGCATTTTAGCAGGGAGAATTCCAGGAAAGGAGAGTTGCCTATCCAGAGTAATACCAAACTAATTAAGACTCAGAGTCCGAGTACTGATGCTGAGATAGCAGATATGAGTCAAGTTCCATATGCTTCCACCATTGGATCGATCATGTATGCTATGACATGTACTTGCCCTGATGAGGCTTTTGCTTTGAGCATGGTTAGTCGATATCAGGGAAATTCGGGTCAAGCTCATTAGATAGCGGTCAAGAACATTCTTAAGTATCTGCGAAGGACTAAGGATTGGGTCCTTGTGCTTGGTGGCAATGATGACTTAAGAGTTACTGGGTATAGTGACACCAGTTTTCAGACAGACAGAGACAACTTCCGTTCCCAGTCTGGTTGGGTGTTTACCTTCAATGGAGGAGCTATGAATTGGAAAAGTTCCAAGCAGGAAATGGTGGATGATTCAACCTGTGAATCAGAGTACATTGCAGCAAGCAAAGCATCGAAAGAGGTTATATGGTTGAAGAACTTCATTGGAGACCTTGGAGTTGTGCCAGTCATTAAGGAGCCGATGGAAATTTTCTGCGATAATAAAGGAGCGGCTGCCTTGACCAAGGAACCAAGAGATCATGGTAGATCAAGACATATGGACAGAAAATATCACTTTATCAGACATAGAGTAGAAGAAGGAAACCTCGTCATAAAGAGGGTATCATCTGAAGAGAATCTTGCAGATCCCCTCACAAAGGGTCTGAGTAGGGTTAAGCACATTCAGCATGCAAGGAGCATTGGTCCAAAGGATGATATTAGTTTTAGTGATTAGATAAATATTTAGAAACTTGTAACAAATAAATGTAATTGACATTTGATGATTAAATAAATGGAGATTTGTTTATGAGTATTGTTTACTATCTTTTGTCAATTGTTTATCATTGTGTTTCATTTTGCATGTTTTACTTCCCGAATAATTAGAATATTCAAAACATCCACAGTCAATCATACTTTGGAAGTAAGTAATGAATTAAGGTTGTCATGAATCAAACTGTAGATTGTCTAAGGAGTTAGACATAACAACCGTTTGTTGCAGTATTCAAGATTACTTCTGATATGGAGATTTAAGTTTGGATTAACCCATGCTAAGAGAATTACTTCATGGAATTTATCACGAGTAACTCTGAGATGATAATTGATGGGTTTTGAGCATTCTAACACTTCCTAAGTGTACATGCAACCCTAATAACCTTGGATCTATGTTTGTCTAATAATCATGCAAAGTTGAATTCCAAGGTTATATTCCTATCTAGCATACATGGGGAACGTTTTTAACTTGAATGAAAGATAGAATAACTTACCTTGTTGTTGATTATGATCCTTGAAACCTTGTGAGCCTAGCACCCCAAGTGTGATGCCTCAAATGCTTCACACAACACCAAATGCAAAGGAGTAAACTTTGAGAGAATCTTACACTTGCAAAATCGGCTCTAGCCCTCTTGTTTCTTAGTGTCACCGATTTTGGTGGAGAACATGTTGCTTATATAGTGTGTCACATCTAGGGTTACACCATGTAAACCCTAATGTGGCATGACTCTTCATTTCCATGACCCATGGGTTTGTAACTCCCATGGAGCCTCCATAGAGCATTCAATGGGTTTAACCCAACTTGATTAATCCATGGAGCCTCTTAGCCCACTATATAAGATATGGAAGATTTACATAATCTACCCATATATTTAATTAGTTATCTTTTGATCACTTAATTAATTCTAAATTAATTCTTGATCAAACTAATTAAATAATATTATTAATATATTAGAACTTATAATATATTAATAAACCATAAGTGTTATTTCTCTCATTTTAGTTTATCCAATTGCATGGTGCCATGCAACCCAAATGGACCATGCCGGGTCGGGTCAAGTACATACCAGAAATAGTTATGGACTTAGACACCTTATCCAACAGTCTCCCACTTGGATAAGTCTAATAACTATAACTGCAATACTTCAGGAACCGATCGGCAATCGTAGCTCTTTCAAGGTCTCTCGGAACTGAGAAGATGATGATACGCCATTTAAGATAAGTGATCATATAATCCTCTGTTCTAGATATCAGTCAGACAAATACATGGAACAATGACTTACTTATTGTCCAGCAGTTTGTTTCCCGATTTCCGATTTGTTTGACAAAGAACTTAATTGAACACATCAACTTAGTTCTGACCGGGCCCGGTACATAGGTCAAAACAAAATCATCGAGGGGCCCAGATATCAGCTTCTAATCCAAGAAGGAACAGATAAACTTCGACTCATATGTTTGTTCTACCACTCATTGAATTATACACAAAAGCACGTTTTATAACATCGAGTTACGAATGCGTTAACGTACAATCAATGCATAACCAACTCATAAGTAACAAATCATATCTCTAGGTTTGAAGACTTATATGATATTACCGTCTCACGATCATTCGAGATAAATTCCATGAAGTGATTCCAGTGAGCGTGGGTTGAGTCCAATGCTCAGAACTTATGAGCACTCATGAGTGTTGTAGCCATGTCCAACAACTTAGACCTCTGCAACCAATCATGACAGTCTTGATTCATACCTACTTCCGACATATGACCGACTGTGGAGGTTCGAATAATATGATATACCAAACATAATTATTCTGGAAGTCAAAACATGCAAAAGAAATATAGTAAACGATCGACAAGAGATAGCAACACTTTACTCATAAATAAAACACCTTTTATTCATCATCTAATGTCAATTACACTTTACAAATTTCAAGGTTATCTAACTACTAAATCAAATATCATCCTTCAGCCCTATGCTCCGAGCATGCTGGAGATGCTTAACCCGAGTCAGTCCCTTCGTGAGGGGATCTGCTGGATTCTCATCCGATGATACCCTCTTTGCCACGAGGAGTCCTTCTTCTATTCGATGTCTGATGAAATGGTATTTTCTGTCGATGTGTCTGGATCTCCCGTGATCCCTTGGTTCCTTGGCTAAGGCAACTGCACTTTCACTATCACAGAAAATTTCCATTGGCTCTTTAATAGCTGGTACAACTCCAAGGTCTCCAATGAAGTTCTTCAGCCATATCGCCTCCTTTTCTGCCTCGCTAGCTGCTATATACTCTGATTCGCAAGTTGAATCAGCCACTGTCTCTTGCTTGGAACTCTTCCAAGAAATTGCTCCTTTATTTAAGGTAAAGACCCAGCCTGACTGAGAGCGGAAATTATCCCTATCAGTCTGAAAGCTAGCATCACTATACCCTACAACTCTCAAGTCTTCACTCCCACCGAGGGTAAGGACCCAGTCCTTAGTCCTCCGTAGGTACTTGAGGATATTCTTTACCGCAGTCCAGTGTGCCTTGCCAGGGTTCCCCTGATACCTGCTAACCATGCTCAAAGAAAAGGCTACATCAGGTCGAGTACACGTCATAGCATACATGATCGATCCTACAGCCGAAGCATAAGGTATTCGACTCATTTCTGCTATCTCAGCCTCAGTACTATGGCTTTGTGTCTTACTCAATCTGGCTTTACTCTGGATGGGTAACTCTCCTTTATTGGAGTCCTGCATGCCGAATCTCTTCAGCACCTTATCCAAGTAGGTACTCTGACTAAGTCCAATTAGTCTTTTACTCCGGTCTCTCAAGATCCTTATCCCTAGAATATAGGCAGCTTCTCCTAGGTCCTTCATAGAGAAACACTTCCCAAGCCAGGACTTAACTTCCTGCAGAGTTGGGATGTCATTTCCTATGAGTAGTATGTCATCCACATACAATACCAAAAAGCTAACTATACTCCCACTAGCCTTGACATATACACAAGATTCATCTTCACTCCTAGAAAAGCCAAATTCCTTGACTTTCTCATCAAAGCAAAGATTCCATCTGCGAGGTGCTTGCTTTAACCCATAAATGGATTTCTCAAGCTTACACACTCTATTAGGGTACTCTGTGTTGACAAAACCCTCTGGCTGACTCATGTAAACATCCTCAGCCAACTTTCCATTAAGGAAAGTGGTTTTGACATCCATTTGCCATATTTCATAGTCATGAAATGCGGCTATGGCTAACAGAACCCTAATAGACTTAATCTTATCCACTGGAGAAAAGGTCTCATCATAATCAACTCCCGGAGTTTGTGAGAAACCCTTTGCAACCAGTCGTGCCTTATAAGTGTGTACATTACCATCCATGTCGGTCTTCTTCTTGAAGATCTATTTGCACCCTATAGTCTTACGACCTGGTGCATTCTCAACCAAGTTCCAAACTTGATTGTCATACATGGACTGTATCTCGTTGTCCGTTGCCTCTTTCCACTTGGCTGACTCAGGGCCTGCCATGGCTTCCGCGTAACTGTTAGGTTCATCCAGACCTATCAGTGTCTCATCACTATAAGTGTATCACCTTCCGTAGTAATATGGAATCCATAGTAATGCTCAGGTGCATTCTTAACCCTTGTGGAACGCCTTAGAGGTACAGACTTGTCAATTGGCTCAACAGGAGTTTCCTCCTCAAGTTGAGTGCTAGGGTTTGAAGTTCCTTCACCACTTGACTCTTGAATTTCTTCAAGGTCAACTTGCCTCCCACTATCTCCTTGGCTTATGAACTCTCTCTCTCTCGAAAGAAAGCCCTCCTAGCTACAAAGACCACATTCTCACTAGGTCTGTAAAAGAGGTAACCAAAGGATTTCTGTGGGTAGCCGATGAAAATACACCTCTCACTTCGAGGTTCGAGCTTATCATGAGTCTCACGTCTCACGAAAGTCTCGCAACCCCAAATCTTAATGTGGTCTAGTTTGGGTACTTTACCAGTCCACATCTCATGAGGAGTTTTGGCAACTTTCTTTGTGGGAACTAGATTAAGGATATGGGCGGCAGTCTCTAAGGCATACCCCCAAAATGAGATTGGTAGCGAAGCTCGACTCATCATGGAACGAACCATATCCAACAAGGTTTGATTACGCCTCTCAGCTACACCATTCAACTGCGGTGTCCTGGGAGGTGTCAATTGTGAGACAATCCCACATTCCCTAAGATAGTCGAGGAACTCTGAACTAAGATACTCACCACCTCGATCGGATCGAAGCATCTTAATGTTCCTGCCCAATTGATTCTCGACTTCCTGTTTAAACTCTTTAAACCTCTCAAAAGTCTCTGACTTATGCTTGATTAAGTAGACATATCCATATCTACTGTAATCATCAGTAAAAGTCAAATAATAACGATTAGCATCCCTTGTGGCATGTTTGAAGGGCCCACACACATCTGTGTGTATAAGATCCAACAAACCTTCACCCCTCTCACAAGAACATGTGAAGGGTGACTTTGTCATTTTTCCAAGTAAGCATGATTCGCAACTATCATCTGACTTTAGGTCAAATGACTCCAAGACTCCATCCTTTTGGAGTTGGCCTATGCGTTTCTTGCTTATATGTCCAAGACGACAATGCCATAATGATGCTTTATCCAAGTTATTATTATTAACAGAATCAATACACAATACATTATTTCCTAAGTTATCAACCACAGATACAGTTTCATACACACCATCACAAGGTAATGCTTTAAAATAAAGAACATTATGAAAGAAAGCATTAATCGAACCAACTTCATTATCAAATGAAAAGGTGAAACCTTGTTTATACAATGCATGAAAGGAAATAATATTTCTTGCCACTTCTGGCGAATAACAACATTTATTCAAATCTAAACTAAACCCACTACTTAGCGATAAAGTATAAACTCCAATCTTGGTGATAGGTAAAGCTTTCCTATTCCCCATGATTAAGTTTATTCTTCCATGCTCCACATTCTCACTTCTTCTTAGTCCCTGCAAATCAGAACATATATGAATACCACAACCGGTATCAAGGACCCAAGAGTTAGAATGGGGTGAGTTATTAGATAAGATAGTGTAAATACCTGCATGGTTGGGTTTAACTTTCCCATCCTTCACATCTTGCTGGTATTTTGGGCAGTTCCGCTTCCAATGTGACTTTTCATGGCAATAGAAGCATTCAGCCTCTTTTGGGTCAGAAGAAGGAGTGACGAAACCTTTCTTGGTTCCACTTGAAGAAGAGCCATCAAGGGTCCTAGCCTTGGTACCCTTCGAAGAGCTCTTCCTCTTCTTCCCTCTACCTTTCCCGATTGCCAAAACCGGGGCGGAGTTTGGAGTAGGAGTGTTAACAACCGACTTACCCTTAAGACCTGTTTCTGCGGTCTTGAGGAGTCCCTGAAGTTTGCTGAGTGTGACCTCTTCCTTATTCATGTGATATGTCATGCGGAATTGATCATAGCACGATGGTAAGGAGTGCAAAATGATATCTATTGCAAGCTCCTCAGGGAAGTTCACATTAAGCTTCAGCAACCGATCCACATACCTTTGCATTTTCTGCATGTGGCTCGTGACGAATTCCCCGTCCTTCATCATGGTTGTTATGATAGAGCATATGATTTCATACCTCTCTTGTCGTGCACTTTGATGGTATCTTTCCATCAGATCTTGGTGCATTTCAAAAGGGTAGAAGTCCTCATAGGACTTTTGGAGTTCCGCTGTCATGGTGGCCAACATGATGCATGCCACTTTTGTAGCATCCCTTTCATGTGCCCGGAAGTCAGCGATCTCCTGGGGAGTTGCAGTGGTCTCATCAATCTCCTTAAGCTCCTTGTCAAGGACATATTCTTTGTCCTCGTAGCGGGTAATCATCCTGATGTTTCTGATCCATTCATTGAAGTTGGATCCATCAAAAGTCACTTTCCCATACAAGTTCATAAGGGTAAAGGAGCCATTAGGATTAGAGCCAGAAGCAGCATTGTTTGAAGACATCTGAAAGAAGAGAACAAGATTACTTTAGATATTAAGAGAGTCCTTAATAAAACACCCAAATGTAATATTAAGGCTAGAATCCAATCACAATATATTATAACTTAGAAGAGGTATGTCGTAATCCAAGCTATAACATATTTGAAAGGTAGGTGAATGACGATTCACCAATTTCCACCATGAAAAACGAAATATAAATATTAGGTTTTTAATTGGTTCTTAGAAATTCCTAGATTCTTTTGAGATTCAATGAACTTTTCAAAGGCATGTTTCAATCTCGAGTGTGCCCTCCAAGTTTTGTGACTGGGATACCGAGGATCACAAAACGAGGTGTGAAGTAACCATGCAAATCACTTGGTACCCTCAAGGTTTATCACTCAATCGATGTGCCGGTAAACCACACACGCTCCACCGATGCTATGGTAAACCTTAAGTCACCTTTTACCTACCTTGTTAAGTCCAAGTTAGTGTGCCGGTTAACCACACACGCTCCACCAACGACTTAAACAAAGTGTAAAGTGTAATTTCATGGATTAGCACCTTATTCACATTTTCCTAAAGTAACTAAGATTGGGAATTTAATAAAAGCATTTAGTTACTTTATAATATTCATCATACTTTTGATGAGAATTTATAAGTCCTTGTCTTACCCGTTCGGCTAACGACCCTCCACCGATCAAGGAAGCGGTGGGTGAGAGTGGACACCCATTAAGTTGCCATTTTATAGGCAACAACCTTATACCCCCCTTATAGACCGGCTTCGTGAATGAGGCGTACTAGCGGTAAGACGACTTGACGTTATACATATATATATTAGTAACTTATAATATTATAAAGTATAAGGGTTGAATTTTAACTTTTAAAATTCTAAGGGTTGGAACTAAAGTTTTAATCAAGACTTTACATGTTCCAAAACTTGAGGGCAAGTTTTGTAAACTTCCAAAACTTTTCATTTCTTATAACTTATGAATTAATTGAGTAATAAAAATGAAGACTCTTCATTTTTATAACTCTTGTGTTCTTTTAATGGCTTTAATAAAAGTGAGACTTTTGGTTTTCCATAACTTGAGGACAAGTTATGGACTCCATTAAAACATATTATGATCATGAATTAAACTACCATGAAGGTTACAAACAATTCCTATGATCATCTAATCTTCATAAGTTCAAGAACATGAATATGAACACTTTCAAGAATCAAAAATTACACTTAAAAAAAACTTGTAATTTTAATAATTGCCATTGTAAATGGATTAGCATAAACATTACACCATCTAAAACAAGCTTTAAAACATCAAAACAGTTTAGGGTAATGTTTCTAGTCCATTTCCAGCAACAAATGTGCAAACTTTCATACGAGCAGAAAACAGAAAAACGATTTTTTTTCAAGCTGTTTGCACAAAAAAAAAACAACAAACAAACCTAGGCTCTGATACCACTGATGGGTTTTGAGCATTCTAACACTTCCTAAGTGTACATGCAACCCTAATAACTTTGGATCTATGTTTGTCTAATAATCATGCAAAGTTGAATTCCAAGGTTATATTCCTATCTAGCATACATGGGGAACATTTTAAACTTGAATGAAAGATAGAATAACTTACCTTGTTGTTGATTATGATCCTTGAAACCTTGTGAGCCTAGCACCCCAAGTGTGATGCCTCAAATGCTTCACACAACACCAAATGCAAAGGAGTAAACTTTGAGAGAATCTTACACTTGCAAAATCGGCTCTAGCCCTCTTGTTTCTTAGTGTCACCGATTTTGGTGGAGAACATGTTGCTTATATAGTGTGTCACATCTAGGGTTACACCATGTAAACCCTAATGTGGCATGACTCTTCATTTCCATGACCCATGGGTTTGTAACTCCCATGGAGCCTCCATGGAGCATTCAATGGGTTTAACCCAACTTGATTAATCCATGGAGCCTCTTAGCCCACTATATAAGATATGGAAGATTTACATAATCTACCCATATATTTAATTAGTTATCTTTTGATCACTTAATTAATTCTAAATTAATTCTTGATCAAACTAATTAAATAATATTATTAATATATTAGAACTTATAATATATTAATAAACCATAAGTGTTATTTCTCTCATTTTAGTTTATCCAATTGCATGGTGCCATGCAACCCAAATGGACCATGTCGGGTCGGGTCAAGTACATACCAGAAATAGTTATGGACTTAGACACCTTATCCAACAGTCTCCCACTTGGATAAGTCTAATAACTATAACTGCAATACTTCAGGAACCGATCGGCAATCGTAGCTCTTTCAAGGTCTCTCGGAACTGAGAGATGATGATACGCCATTTAAGATAAGTGATCATATAATCCTCTGTTCTAGATATCAGTCGGACAAATACATGGAACAATGACTTACTTATTGTCCAGCAGTTTGTTTCCCGATTTCCGATTTGTTTGACAAAGAACTTAATTGAACACATCAACTTAGTTCTGACCGAGCCCGGTACATAGGTCAAAACAAAATCATCGAGGGGCCCAGATATCAGCTTCTAATCCAAGAAGGAACAGATAAACTTCGACTCATATGTTTGTTCTACCACTCATTGAATTATACACAAAAGCACGTTTTATAACATCGAGTTACCAATGCGTTAATGTACAATCAATGCATAACCAACTCATAAGTAACAAATCATATCTCTAGGTTTGAAGACTTATATGATATTACCGTCTCACGATCACTCGAGATAAATTCCATGAAGTGATTCCAGTGAGCGTGGGTTGAGTCCAATGCTCAGAACTTATGAGCACTCATGAGTGTTGTAGCCACGTACAACAACTTAGACCTCTGCAACCAATCATGACAGTCTTGATTCATACCTACTTCCGACATATGACCGACTGTGGAGGTTCGAATAATATGATATACCAAACATAATTATTCTGGAAGTCAAAACATGCAAAAGAAATATAGTAAACGATCGACAAGAGATAGCAACACTTTACTCATAAATAAAACACCTTTTATTCATCATCTAATGTCAATTACACTTTACAAATTTCAAGGTTATCTAACTACTAAATCAAATATCATCCTTCAGCCCTATGCTCCGAGCATGCTGGAGATGCTTAACCCGAGTCAGTCCCTTCGTGAGGGGATCTGCTGGATTCTCATCCGATGATACCCTCTTTGCCACGAGGAGTCCTTCTTCTATTCGATGTCTGATGAAATGGTATTTTCTGTCGATGTGTCTGGATCTCCCGTGATCCCTTGGTTCCTTGGCTAAGGCAACTGCACTTTCACTATCACAGAAAATTTCCATTGGCTCTTTAATAGCTGGTACAACTCCAAGGTCTCCAATGAAGTTCTTCAGCCATATCGCCTCCTTTGCTGCCTCGCTAGCTGCTATATACTCTGATTCGCAAGTTGAATCAGCCACTGTCTCTTGCTTGGAACTCTTCCAAGAAATTGATCCTTCATTTAAGGTAAAGACCCAGCCTGACTGAGAGCGGAAATTATCCCTATCAGTCTGAAAGCTAGCATCACTATACCCTACAACTCTCAAGTCTTCACTCCCACTGAGGGTAAGGACCCAGTCCTTAGTCCTCCGTAGGTACTTGAGGATATTCTTTACCGCAGTCCAGTGTGCCTTGCCAGGGTTCCCCTGATACCTGCTAACCATGCTCAAAGAAAAGGCTACATCAGGTCGAGTACACGTCATAGCATACATGATCGATCCTACAGCCGAAGCATAAGGTATTCGACTCATTTCTGCTATCTCAGCCTCAATACTATGGCTTTGTGTCTTACTCAATCTGGCTTTACTCTGGATGGGTAACTCTCCTTTCTTGGAGTCCTGCATGCCGAATCTCTTCAACACCTTATCCAAGTAGGTACTCTGACTAAGTCCAATTAGTCTTTTACTCCGGTCTCTCAAGATCCTTATCCCTAGAATATAGGCAGCTTCTCCTAGGTCCTTCATAGAGAAACACTTCCCAAGCCAGGACTTAACTTCCTGCAGAGTTGGGATGTCATTTCCTATGAGTAGTATGTCATCCACATACAATACCAAAAAGCTAACTATACTCCCACTAGCCTTGACATATACACAAGATTCATCTTCACTCCTAGAAAAGCCAAATTCCTTGACTTTCTCATCAAAGCAAAGATTCCATCTGCGAGGTGCTTGCTTTAACCCATAAATGGATTTCTCAAGCTTACACACTCTATTAGGGTACTCTGTGTTGACAAAACCCTCTGGCTGACTCATGTAAACATCCTCAGCCAACTTTTCATTAAGGAAAGTGGTTTTGACATCCATTTGCCATATTTCATAGTCATGAAATGCGGCTATGGCTAACAGAACCCTAATAGACTTAATCTTGGCCACTGGAGAAAAGGTCTCATCATAATCAACTCCCGGAGTTTGTGAGAAACCCTTTGCAACCAGTCGTGCCTTATAAGTGTGTACATTACCATCCATGTCGGTCTTCTTCTTGAAGATCCATTTGCACCCTATAGTCTTACGACCTGGTACATTCTCAACCAAGTTCCAAACTTGATTGTCATACATGGACTGTATCTCGCTGTCCGTTGCCTCTTTCCACTTGGCTGACTCAGGGCCTGCCATGGCTTCCGCGTAACTGTTAGGTTCATCCAGACCTATCAGTGTCTCATCACTGATAAGTGTATCACCTTCCGTAGTAATATGGAATCCATAGTAATGCTCAGGTGCATTCCTAACCCTTGTGGAACGCCTCAGAGGTACAGACTTGTCAATTGGCTCAACAGGAGTTTCCTCCTCAAGTTGAGTGCTAGGGTTTGAAGTTCCTTCACCACTTGACTCTTGAATTTCTTCAAGGTCAACTTGCCTCCCACTATCTCCTTGGCTTATGAACTCTCTCTCTCTCTCGAAAGAAAGCCCTCCTAGCTACAAAGACCACATTCTCACTAGGTCTGTAAAAGAGGTAACCAAAGGATTTATGTGGGTAGCCGATGAAAATACACCTCTCACTTCGAGGTTCGAGCTTATCATGAGTCTCACGTCTCACGAAAGCCTCGCAACCCCAAATCTTAATGTGGTCTAGTTTGGGTACTTTACCAGTCCACATCTCATGAGGAGTTTTGGCAACTTTCTTTGTGGGAACTAGATTAAGGATATGGGCGGCAGTCTCTAAGGCATACCCCCAAAATGAGATTGGTAGCGAAGCTCGAATCATCATGGAACGAACCATATCCAACAAGGTTCGATTAAGCCTCTCAGCTACACCATTCAACTGCGGTGTCCTGGGAGGTGTCAATTGTGAGACAATCCCACATTCCCTAAGATAGTCGAGGAACTCTGAACTAAAATACTCACCACCTCGATCGGATCGAAGCATCTTAATGTTCCTGCCCAATTGATTCTCGACTTCCTGTTTAAACTCTTTAAACCTCTCAAAAGTCTCTGACTTATGCTTGATTAAGTAGACATATCCATATCTACTGTAATCATCAGTAAAAGTCAAATAATAACGATTAGCATCCCTTGTGGCATGTTTGAAGGGCCCACACACATCTGTGTGTATAAGATCCAACAAACCTTCACCCCTCTCACAAGAACATGTGAAGGGTGACTTTGTCATTTTTCCAAGTAAGCATGATTCGCAACTATCATCTGACTTTAGGTCAAATGACTCCAAGACTCCATCCTTTTGGAGTTGGCCTATGCGTTTCTTGCTTATATGTCCAAGACGACAATGCCATAATGATGCTTTATCCAAGTTATTATTATTAACAGAATCAATACACAATACATTATTTCCTAAGTTATCAACCACAGATACAGTTTCATACACACCATCACAAGGTAATGCTTTAAAATAAAGAACATTATGAAAGAAAGCATTAATCGAACCAACTTCATTATCAAATGAAAAGGTGAAACCTTGTTTATACAATGCATGAAAGGAAATAATATTTCTTGCCATTTCTGGCGAATAACAACATTTATTCAAATCTAAACTAAACCCACTACTTAGCGATAAAGTATAAACTCCAATCTTGGTGATAGGTAAAGCTTTCCTATTCCCCATGATTAAGTTTATTCTTCCATGCTCCACATTCTCACTTCTTCTTAGTCCCTGCAAATCAGAACATATATGAATACCACAACCGGTATCAAGGACCCAAGAGTTGGAATGGGGTGAGTTATTAGATAAGATAGTGTAAATACCTGCATGGTTGGGTTTAACTTTCCCATCCTTCACATCTTGCTGGTATTTTGGGCAGTTCCGCTTCCAATGTGACTTTTCATGGCAATAGAAGCATTCAGCCTCTTTTGGGTCAGAAGAAGGAGTGACGAAACCTTTCTTGGTTCCACTTGAAGAAGAGCCATCAAGGGTCCTAGCCTTGGTACCCTTCGAAGAGCTCTTCCTCTTCTTCCCTCTACCTTTCCCGATTGCCAAAACCGGGGCGGAGTTTGGAGTAGGAGTGTTAACAACCGACTTACCCTTAAGACCTGTTTCTGCGGTCTTGAGGAGTCCCTGAAGTTTGCTGAGTGTGACCTCTTCCTTATTCATGTGATATGTCATGCGGAATTGATCATAGCACGATGGTAAGGAGTGCAAAATGATATCTATTGCAAGCTCCTCAGGGAAGTTCACATTAAGCTTCAGCAACCGATCCACATACCTTTGCATTTTCTGCATGTGGCTCGTGACGAATTCCCCGTCCTTCATCATGGTTGTTATGATAGAGCATATGATTTCATACCTCTCTTGTCGTGCACTTTGATGGTATCTTTCCATCAGATCTTGGTGCATTTCAAAAGGGTAGAAGTCCTCATAGGACTTTTGGAGTTCCGCTGTCATGGTGGCCAACATGATGCATGCCACTTTTGTAGCATCCCTTTCATGTGCCCGGAAGTCAGCGATCTCCTGGGGAGTTGCAGTGGTCTCATCAATCTCCTTAAGCTCCTTGTCAAGGACATATTCTTTGTCCTCGTAGCGGGTAATCATCCTGATGTTTCTGATCCATTCATTGAAGTTGGATCCATCAAAAGTCACTTTCCCACACAAGTTCATAAGGGTAAAGGAGCCATTAGGATTAGAGCCAGAAGCAGCATTGTTTGAAGACATCTGAAAGAAGAGAACAAGATTACTTTAGATATTAAGAGAGTCCTTAATAAAACACCCAAATGTAATATTAAGGCTAGAATCCAATCACAATATATTATAACTTAGAAGAGGTATGTCGTAATCCAAGCTATAACATATTTGAAAGGTAGGTGAATGACGATTCACCAATTTCCACCATGAAAAACGAAATATAAATATTAGGTTTTTAATTGGTTCTTAGAAATTCCTAGATTCTTTTGAGATTCAATGAACTTTTCAAAGGCATGTTTCAATCTCGAGTGTGCCCTCCAAGTTTTGTGACTGGGATACCGAGGATCACAAAACGAGGTGTGAAGTAACCATGCAAATCACTTGGTACCCTCAAGGTTTATCACTCAATTGATGTGCCGGTAAACCACACACGCTCCAACGATGCTATGGTAAACCTTAAGTCACCCTTTACCTACCTGATTAAGTCCAAGTTAGTGTGCCGGTTAACCACACACGCTCCACCAACGACTTAAACAAAGTGTAAAGTGTAATTTCATGGATTAGCACCTTATTCACATTTTCCTAAAGTAACTAAGATTGGGAATTTAATAAAAGCATTTAGTTACTTTATAATATTCATCATACTTTTAATGAGAATTTATAAGTCCTTGTCTTACCCGTTCGGCTAACGACCCTCCACCGATCAAGGAAGCGGTGGGTGAGAGTGGACACCCATTAAGTTGCCATTTTATAGGCAACAACCTTATACCCCCCTTATAGACCGGCTTCGTGAATGAGGCGTACTAGCGGTAAGATGACTTGACGTTATACATATATATATTAGTAACTTATAATATTATAAAGTATAAGGGTTGAATTTTAACTTCTAAAATTCTAAGGGTTGGAACTAAAGTTTTAATCAAGACTTTACATGTTCCAAAACTTGAGGGCAAGTTTTGTAAACTTCCAAAACTTTTCATTTCTTATAACTTATGAATTAATTGAGTAATAAAAATGAAGACTCTTCATTTTTATAATTCTTGTGTTCTTTTAATGGCTTTAATAAAAGTGAGACTTTTGGTTTTCCATAACTTGAGGACAAGTTATGGACTCCATTAAAACACATTATGATCATGAATTAAACTACCATGAAGGTTACAAACAATTCCTATGATCATCTAATCTTCATAAGTTCAAGAACATGAATATAAACACTTTCAAGAATCAAAAATTACACTTAAAAAAAACTTGTATTTTTAATAATTGCCATTGTAAATGGATTAGCATAAACATTACACCATCTAAAACAAGCTTTAAAACATCAAAACAGTTTAGGGTAATGTTTCTAGTCCATTTCCAGCAACAAATGTGCAAACTTTCATACGAGCAGAAAACAGAAAAACGATTTTTTTTCAAGCTGTTTGCACAAAAAAAAACAACAAACAAACCTAGGCTCTGATACCACTGATGGGTTTTGAGCATTCTAACACTTCCTAAGTGTACATGCAACCCTAATAACCTTGGATCTATGTTTGTCTAATAATCATGCAAAGTTGAATTCCAAGGTTATATTCCTATCTAGCATACATGGGGAACATTTTTAACTTGAATGAAAGATAGAATAACTTACCTTGTTGTTGATTATGATCCTTGAAACCTTGTGAGCCTAGCACCCCAAGTGTGATGCCTCAAATGCTTCACACAACACCAAATGCAAAGGAGTAAACTTTGAGAGAATCTTACACTTGCAAAATCGGCTCTAGCCCTCTTGTTTCTTAGTGTCACCGATTTTGGTGGAGAACATGTTGCTTATATAGTGTGTCACATCTAGGGTTACACCATGTAAACCCTAATGTGGCATGACTCTTCATTTCCATGACCCATGGGTTTGTAACTCCCATGGAGCCTCCATGGAGCATTCAATGGGTTTAACCCAACTTGATTAATCCATGGAGCCTCTTAGCCCACTATATAAGATATGGAAGATTTACATAATCTACCCATATATTTAATTAGTTATCTTTTGATCACTTAATTAATTCTAAATTAATTCTTGATCAAACTAATTAAATAATATTATTAATATATTAGAACTTATAATATATTAATAAACCATAAGTGTTATTTCTCTCATTTTAGTTTATCCAATTGCATGGTGTCATGCAACCCAAATGGACCATGCCGTGTCGGGTCAAGTACATACCAGAAATAGTTATGGACTTAGACACCTTATCCAACAATAATATCGTATAATCTTTAAACGGAGATATATGAGTTGTTGTTTACGAGTTGGTTATGCATTGATAATGCGTAAACACATCAGTAACTTGATGTTATAAAACGTATTGTTGTGCATGATTTGATGAGTAAATAGTACAAGCATATAAGTCAAAGTTTATCTATTCCTTTATCCCTAATGGGGAAAAGCGGGCCCCTCGATGATTTGGTGTTGACTTGTGTGTCGGTACCGGTCAGGACTTAATTGATGTGTTCAATTGTAGTTCTTTGTCATTTAAAATCATAAATCCGGAAACAAACTGTTGGTCAATGAGAGTTATTATGTTCCATGTCATTAATCCTAACCCTAGTTTTATGTTAATTTCAAAAATTATACTAGCCTCCTAGGGTTTCTAGATTTGTGTTCAATGTTTGTATATCTAATAAAGAAAACATAAATCCAATAAATTAGGGTTGCATACACACATATGGATTGTTTTATATGCTCAAAACCCATCACAATATTACTCCAATGTGAAATGGGATGTTCACTCTCCTGTTCAAGAGCTTTTCTTAAAGGGTTGTTGGCTCTGACAGCGCAAGTATGTTGTTCTATACACTCATCTATGGCCTCTACCATGGAGTCAACTTGGATTATGGTTCTATCTTATGGGCACAACTTATGTAGAGCACAATCTCCACTTTTCACCACACACATATTTCTTGTGCTCGTTTCTGGTCGATTGTTGTCAAAAGAGCCCTAGTTCACTTCAAGATTCCTGTGGTGGAAGATTCTGTTGTTGCTGCAATTTCGATCCTTCAGACGTCAACCTTTATAATGTCTGACCCAAGCAAGTTCAGCTTTGTTGGTTATATACCGAAAGTTATGTTGGTGAAAGTTCCTACCGACAATGCAATTGTGAACGAGTATCGCAAGATGCCTACATTTGGTGTTCGCCCCATGTCCGATGAATTACGGAAGGCTATCGAGGAGGGCAAAAAACCGAAAAGGGGAGGTAAGAGAAAATCTAAAGCTACCCTTCAGAAGTAGTGAAAACTCTAAAGAAGGTCAAAAAGCAAGCTAGGAAACCGAGATCACCATCTCCAGTTGTTCAGGAGGCTTTGGAATCCAGAACTAACACTGACATTCAAGAGGATGCTACTATTCAAAATGAAGTTGAGGATACTGCTGCAACTTCGGAACCAACTCCAATCGAACCAATTCCGAAGGTATCCACTCCACATACCTCTTCTATTCCCTTTTCTGATTTTTTTCAGATGAACAATCCACCAACCTCTCCTATCACTACTACAATTTCGATCTCCATTCCTCCACTACCACCAAGGATTTCTATTGGAACTTCACTTCCTCATATCTCTGTCCCTTTCTCCACTTCCATCTTTACAGATTCCACCGCTACCACATCAACAACATTAGTTAGTACAATAGAAGTCACTGTCACCAAGTCCATTTCGGAGGAGGTATAAACTTCTAACATTCATGTCAAAGTATCTAATACGGGGGCAGATGTCAATTTTGGTGTAACTATGGGTTCAGGCACCTCTACATCTTCTCCATTCCGTGACGACGATCCAAACATCATTTTTGGTGATGATCAGGAGAATTTCATAGATTTCGTTTTCAGCCCGTTCACCATTAACTAAACTAGTGATGATGATGATGCCCCGATGACCAAAGGGTAATTTAAACAACTTAACGAAAAATTAGATTCTCTGTTAGAGTCTTCCAAATCAACCTCGTCATCCAACTGGGAATACATGATGCAATCCCATAGGACAATTGTTGAGACGTTAACAAAAGAGAAAGCAAAAGGCCTTGCAGAGTCTACAAATACAATCCAAGCTTCAGAGAAAACTATTCAAGAAACGACTGAAAAATTTGAAAAACTACACAAAAATGTCACTTCGTTTATGGCTGAGTTCAAAACCTCCTCTGACTCATATACTGCATCCATGAACAAGGTTATTAAAGGTTTTCGGACTTCATTGCAAGCAAAGAAGGAGGCTCTCTCGCTTGTTCGTTATAAAATCAAGATTGACAACACTTAACTGAACGCATCTGTTGTTTCAAAAATAGAAAAACTTCAGAAAGATTTTGCAGCAGAAAATAATATCTTGGATAAATTGGTTGAAAAGTATGAGAAGGCCAAGGTTATTTCGGTAAAACTTCAATATACCAACAAGCGTCTTGATGATTTGGAATCTGAGAAAACATTTGTTAAAATTTGTGTTTCTGAAATTAATCAATACTTGCACCGGCTTGTGGAGACTCGTGACTCCTTGCTCACAGTCTTAGTTCGACAACACCTTTCGGACAAATTGAAACCAGTCTTTGCGATGCTGAATCAGATTGAAGGTGTTTCGGGTAGCGATGCTCTTCCGAAACAAGGGGGGAGACAAACCAGACAAAGAAGAACCCCAGGCAAAGCAAACTACTAACGAACATGAACAAAAACCGAAGACTGATGCTCAGAAGGGTAATGAAGCTTCTGCATCAAAAGGAAAAGAGAAAGTTTTTGATGATGATGAAGAAGAAGAAGAGCTTGATGAATCTGAGAAACTCATAAGAAAGAAACATGACAAAGAGCTTGATCGTCTTCTAAAACTTCGAAGGAGTTAGAAGCTCAAGAAGCTGAAGCTAAAGTTGCCAAAGTCACACTTGAAACTCATATGTCACTTTTTCCGCCTTAGACAATGGAAAGAATTCAGAGAGAAGTTATTGATGATCCGATCATCCACTGGTTGGAGCCTTCAATTTCATTCGATCTGAATAATGACGCGGATTCTCAGCTTGATTTTCCAATCACTCCCAGGGCTTTTCTGTTTCGATGCTTTGAGAAGATTGCGAAGGCTCTGATCTCTGACTATGACGTTAATCATATGCTCATCCTTTTCTATCTTAAGTATGCAAAGCCTCAATTCAAGACGTGGAGTTTGAAGAAGATTGTTGCTTTAAAGGTTTATGCAATTTTTTCGACTTAAAACTTTGTCAACATAAAGTTCATAGGATTCCAAGGAGCAAGTCCTCCCGAAGATGAATTTACTCTCGCAGACTTACCATGTATGAATCCATTCAATTGGATTTCCTTGTTCCTAATTTTTTCGAAAGATGAACAGAAGAATGAGCCAATCGTTGCTCATCTGAAGAGGATGCTTATTTGTTACATTCATGAAATTGCGAAAATGGATGTTGAAATAGCGAACGTTCTGAAGAAAAGGATGGTTCTGAAACCTGAAGAAAAACTGAAGGATCTCCATATACGATAAGATATTCTAGAAACTCTAGAATAATTTTATATATATATATATATATATATATATATATATATATATATATATATATATATATATATATATATATATATATATAATCATTTTCGTCCACCACCTTCCCTAGGAAGGTTTTGGACTCTTTTGCTCAACTGTTGAACAATTGCACTTTTTGTCCTTACTCTATTAATTAATTCCTTTAATCCCAAAATTAATTCCAAATTAATTTCTGATTAAATATTAATTAACAATATGATTTCTAATTAATATATTATTTCCATAACATATTAATAAATCATTTATTTCAATTTATTAATCAAATTAATAAATCCTTCCTCTACCTATATTAATCATCCTATCTAGTTGCACGTGTGAAGGCAACCCAAAAGGACCATGCCACTATCAATTCAAGTACATACCAATTATAGTTATGGGCTTAGACACCTAATCCAACAATCTCCCACTTGGATAAGTCTAATAACTATAGTTGCAAGTATGACGTGAAGAATTGATAATCAATCGTAGCTCTCAAAGCTTTTGTCGAAACCTGACCTAGTCAGTTACGTGTCCTAAGATAAGGGATCATATAATCCTCCGTTCTGCAAGATATCATGTAGACAATTGACATGGACAGTGTTGTAAAACTCGCCGAGTTGGCTGATTACTCCTCCGAGTACTCACTACTCGGCCCCTTACCGAGGCGAGTTACAGAATCCCGAGTACTCGCCGATCGCTCCCTTACTGAACTGAGTAATGTTGTAAAACCTGGTCAACTCAGTGACTAATATGTATAATATACTTAATGATTTATTATTTAACACACACACACATGTGTTTATTACTACATATATATCTTTAATTTTTAGTAATTATCGACGAAGTGAGACCATTATGTGTTTTTCAATTTTCGTGTATTCACATGTATCTAATTTTGTTATATATTTCAATCAAATTATGATTTTAACTTATGATTTTGGCATATATAATTTCTGTAAAAATATTTCTACATGAATTACCAAATCCGAGTACTCCCGAGTACTCGCTACTCGGTAGTCGGCCGAACAGGTACCGAGTAACGAGTTCTACAACCTTGGACATGGAACATAATCATTCTCATTGTCCAACAGTTTGTTTCCTGATTTCTGGTTTTTAATGACGAAGAACTTCATTGAACTCATCAATTTAGTCATGACCGGGCTCGTCACATAAGTCAACACCAAATCATCAAGGGGCCCAAGATATCGTTTTTCCCCTTGGGGTAAAAGGACCAGATAAACCTTGACTTATATGCTTGTACTATTTACTCATCAAATCATACATAACAATGTGTTTTATAACATCAAGTCACTGATGCGTTTACGCATTATTAATGCACAACCAATTCGTAAACAATAACTCATATATCTCAGTTTAAAGATTATATGATATTATCATCTCAAAATTACTCGTGATAAATTCCATGAAGTAATTCTCTGATCATAGGTTAATCCAATACTCAAATCCCTATTTCATAAGTAGTCGTGAATGTTGCAGCAAACCATTGCTATGTCTAATCCCTTAGACAATCTACAATCCAATTCACGACAACCTTAATTCACTACTTACTTCCAAAGTATGATCGGATGTGGATATTTTTGATAATCTAATTATTCGGGAAGTGAAACATGCAAATTTGAAACACAAAGATAAACAATTGACAAAAGATAGTAAACAATACTCATAAATAAATCTCCATTACTTAATCATCAAATGTCAATTAAATTTACTTTGTTACAAGTTTCTAAATATCTATCTAATCACTGAAACTATTATCATCCTTCAGACCAATGCTCCTCGCATGCTAAACTTGCTTAATCCTACTCAGACCCTCCGTGAGGGGATCTGCAGGATTCTCTTCACGATGAGGCTTCCTTCTTCTACACGATGTCTGATAAAGTGATACTTTCTATCGATATGTCTTGATCTACCATGATCTTTTGGTTCCTTGGTCAAGGAAACCGCTCCTTCATTATCCCAGAAAATCTCCACTTGCTCCTTTATGGCTGGCCCTACTCCAAGATCTCCGATGAAGTTTTTCAACCGTATAGCATCTTTCGACTCTTCGCTTGCTACAATTTACTCTAATTCACAAGTAGAATCAGATACGGTCTCCTGCTTGGAACTTTTCCAAGTCATTGCTCCTCCATTAAGGGTAAAAAACCAACCAGACTAAGAACGATAATTATCTCTGTCTGTCTGAAAACTGGCGTCACTATATCCAGTAACTCTTAAGTCCTCACTACAACCAAGTACAAGGACCCAGTCCTTTGTCCTTCGTAGATACTTAAGAATGTTCTTGACCTCTATCTAATGAGATTTACCCGGATTTCCCTGATATCGACTAACCATGCTTAAAGCAAAAGCCATGTTAGGGCGAGTACATGTCATAGCATACATGATTAATCCAACAGTAGAAACATATGGAACTCGACTCATTTCTGCTATTTCAGCTTCAGTACTCGGACTCTGATTCTTACTCAGTTTGGTATTACTCTATATAGGTAACTCTCCTTTCTTGGAATTCTCCATGCTAAAACGTTTTAGCACCTTATCCAAATATGTGCTTTACTAAGTCCAATTAGTCTTTTACTCCTATTTCTCAAAATTCTTATTCCCAGAATATAAGCAGCCTCTCCGAGATCCTTCATAGCGAAACACTTTCCAATCCATGACTTAACTTCCTGCATGGTTGGAATGTCGTTTCCTATAAGTAGTATGTCATCAACATACAATACAAGAAAGTGACTATACTCCTACTAGCTTTGACATATACACAAGATTCATCCTCACTTCTAGAAAATGCAAACTCTTTAACCTTTTCGTCAAAGCAAAGATTCCATCTGCGAGAAGCTTTTTTCCATCCATAGATTGATTTCTGAAGCTTACACACTCCATTAGGGTACTTAGCATCCATAAAACCCTCTGGCTGACTCATATAAAAATCCTAAGCCAACGTTCCATTAAGGAAAGCGGTTTTCACATCCATTTGCAAAATTTCATAATCATGAAACGCATCTATGGCTAGCATAACTCTAATAGATTTAATCTTAGCTAGGTGAGAAGGTCTCATCATAGTCAACCCCTAGGGTTTGAGTAAATCCCTTCGCAACCAACCTAGCGTTGAAGGTGTGTACCTTTCAATCCATGTCGGTCTTCTTCTAGAAGATCCATTTGCACCCAACTGTCTTACGACCTAGTACAGTGTCAACCAATTTCCAAACTTGATTGTCATACCTGGACTTGATCTCGTTGTCCACTGCCTCTTTCCACTCAGGAGACTCAGGGCCTGCCATGGCTTTCTTGTAGTTAGAAGGCTCGTCCAAATTTACCAGTGTACTATAAGTGATAAATGTATGACCATCTGTAGTTATATGGAAACCATAAAACTCTGGTGTCATTTTAACTAGAGTGGAGCATCTAAGAGGTAATGACTCGTCAATGGGTTCAATTGGAATTTCTTCCTCAGGTTGAGCGCTAGTGTTAAAGGTTCCTTCATCGTTTGTTTCTTGAATTTATTCAAGATCAATTGTACTCCCACTGTCCTCTTTGCATATGAGCTCTCTCTCTCTCTCTCTCTCGTGAAAGACTCCCCTTCGTGCTACGAAGACCACGTTCTCACTAGGTGTGTAGAATAGGCATCCAAAGGACTTTTGTGGGTAGCCGTTGAAAATACATCGCTCACTTCGAGGTTCAAGCTTGTCGTGAGTCTCTCGTCTAATGAAAGCTTCACAACCCAAAACCTTGATATGTGCCAACGAGGGAACCTTCCCTGTCCACATCTCGTGAGGTGTTTTGGAAACCTTCTTTGTTGGGACTAGATTAAGAATATGGCTGCATTCTCTAAGGCATACCCGCAGAATGATATTGGAAGTGAAGCTCGACTCATCATGGAACGAACCATGTCCAACAGGGTTCTATTACACCTCTCAATCACACCATTAACTTGTGGTGTCCTAGGAGGTGTCAATTAAGAAACAATTCCAAATTCCTTGAGGTAGTCGTGGAAATCAGATTGTGTCTTTGTAGCCTTTTCTTTCGAAACAGGACGCCATGCCTCGACTGAAGATGTCGAATCTTTCGATGATGAACTGACATTCGACATTTCGTTCAAATATTTCTCATAACCACTTTTGATTTGTTGTTGAGAGAATTTTCCTGATTGATAAGATTTCCCTTTTCCTTCAAGCCAGTGATCTATGTTTTTCACATTTGATTGAGCCTTGATATGCGAAACTTTGAAAGCTTGTTTCGCTGGAGGAGTAGGAAAATTTGGTTTTTGAGGTGTGAATTTGACATTTCTTTTTGAATGAAATTGATCAAACTTTTTATTTTCAACCTTTCACTCAAAAAGTTGTTGTGTAGGCTTCGATGTTGAAAAGATGATGAATTGTTCTTTGATTGAAATGATTTTGAAAAACCATCATTGGAAAACCTAGTTTGATTAGTATAATGAAATTTCTTTAAAGATTGCGAATTTGAAAACTTCTTTTCATGAGATGTTTGACTATGATTTGTGACAAAAACTTTGTTTCTTGATTTTTGGTTTTCGAAACATCATTTTGTGAAGTTGATTGAGACAAATGCTTTTTGGATAGAGCAGGATTTTTCTTAGTAACTGAACTTGATGTAGACATTGTCTTAACTTTTTCAGACATTGTCTTTTCAGTCTTTTTCTTTTGCAAATCATTTTGTTTCTTTCGAGAGTCAACAATTTGCCAAAAGACTTTCTTTCGTGCCTGTCTCTTTGAAATTCCATTTTCTTTCGAAAAATTGTCAATTTGATCTTTAAATTCTTGTGAATTTATTTTCACATTTTGTGACACAACTTCCAATTGCTTGTGAACTTCTTTCGAAATTTTTGCTTTTTCTACCCATGTTCGTTGAGGTTTTTGTCTTTGAAAACTATATGAATTCTTTGTTAGATCATTTTCGACAATACTTTGATTAGAGAAAAAAACCTTCATTCGATGTTTGCTTATTATCTTCTTCAACCAATTTGTTAAATTCAGGTTTGATGTTATCAACATTCCCAGTGGTAACAAATACTTGATTTGGAAAGATGACATCATCTGTGCACTTGAAATTTGGATACACAGCCATATTTGTTTCGAGATAATTAGCACCTTTTTCTTTTAACACTTTGTCGAAATTTTCTGTTTCACCATACACTTGATCAACAACAACTCTTGGAATTTCATTTACTTTCGAAACATCATTTGGTGTGGTTGTTTCTTTCGAAATTTCGTCATCATCCCTCTCATGATCACTGCTGTCAGTTTGACTATCTTTGACACTTACATGATCGAAATCACAAACTTTCGAAGTTGAGGCTTGATCAGTGTCAGTCTTAACCAATGAATCATTATATTTTTCTTTTCCTTTAGTCAAAGATGTAACATTAATGACAGACAACTAAGAACAGTCGATAGATTCTTCTTCCTCAATTTCACTAATTTCGCTAATATTATCAGAATTATCTTCGATATCACCAAAATTAGAGTGAAAATCAGATTTCGAATTCTCAGTTCTTTTCAAAATCTTTATTTGATCATTCTTGGTTAAGGTTTCATTCACAATGTCAACTAATTCATTAGCATCCAAGTATTCATCTATTTTTACAATTCCATAAGCAAACCTATTATCAGGAACTTTATCAAACTCAGCTATAGTCTTTTCACAATCATAGGACACACAATCAATCTTTTCTCTTTCAAAAGGTAAGAGTGGTAATAACTTCCTATGTTGCTCTTTGCTTATATCAGAAGAGTGATGTAAAACAGTTAACTTTACATATAGTCTCTTAGCTGAATTATAATAAACGTTTCGTTGTGCTAACAACATTCGAACATCATTATTCAAATTGTCCCTATCACACATGAGATTAGTTATTTGTAATTATAGATTTATTTGCCTCATTGCTAGCAGAGATAACCAAATTATAAGCAACAATATCATCAAAAGCAGTTAATTCAGAATCGTAAGCATTCAAAGGAATATTAAAAGATTGAAGTATAGAACGTACCTTCGTGGTCATTGGTGATTTGTCTCCACATTTTGTCATAAAACAACGACCAATTACGTTCTCTTCATCTTCCTCCTCAAACTTCTCATACACTGCACCATGCGTAGGATTACGCATTTCTTCATTGTCTGATCCTGACGACCAAATTTGATATGTCCCATCTTCATCCCCTTCCCCTCTCGCCACCAATGACAGACCTTTCACTTTTTCTCTTACCTCTTCCAGACGTTCGACATAATAAGCTTCGTCTTTGATCTTATTCTTCTTTTCCTCTTTCTTTCAAAGCATACAATCACTTTCCATGTGATTTGCGCCATGAAAATAGTGACAGTCTACACCAGAGTCACCATTGAGCTTCTTTTCAACTTTCGAATCTGCAGACGTTGATTCTTTCTTTTCGAACTTCTTCTCGTCATTCACTTTTCCAGCAAAACTCACTTTTTCCTCACCAGCCCTTACTTTCGAACCAATTGGTTTTTTATAAAATTTCTTTACTTTGTTGTTTGAGTAAAAAGCTATGGCTTCGTCATCTGAGTTAACTATCAAGCCTTCATTATCAGAACACTCTTTTTCAGTAGCTTCTTTCTCAGATACTTTCGAGACTAAAGCAAGTGGTCCTCCCAGGCTTATCTTCGATTCTTCAGCCATTTCAATAACTTCTGGCTCATGAGTTTTCAACAAATTGTAAAGATCATTCAGAGTTTATGTATCGAAGCTCTGTTGAGTCTTCACCATTACACTCACATTTCGCCATTCTTTTCGTAGTCCCATAACAAAAGTAAGATTAAACTCCATGGTTGACCTAGTTATTCCATTGTGATTGCATTTGTAGATTAGTTCATTCAAGCGATTGTAGTAGAGTTCAATAGATTCCCCTTCTTTTTGTTTGAACTCTTTCAATTCCACCAGACATTGCTTCATGTAGTTGATCTTTGTCTTTTAACTCCCTTGAAACTTCTCCTTGAGAGTAGATCTCTTTTGCATATTTACAACTACGAACGTAGTTATAAACAACCGGAGGAAGAGCACCACGAAGCTCTCTCGTACACTTCTTCTCATTCTTCTTCGGTATAGTAGATTGATCAGTAACACTTTGTGTTGAAGCATATGAACCAATATTTTGAACATTCATTGGAAGAAGAACATTTCCAGTAATACAATCCCAAAGCTCCTCATCGAGTCCATTCAAGTAATCTTCATGCTATCAGCCCACTGATCATAATACTATGGAATAAGCAAATGAATCTTTGTTGAAGATCCTAGCAGATGAGAAAAGACGTCATCGTGTTCATACTAAAATTCGCCATTGATGTACAATCGAATTTTCAGAAAAACTTCAGAAATTTGAGAATTTATGGATGAATTGATCAGAAAAAGAAAGCAGAACACTCGATTAAACAAACTAGTTGCAGAATCGAATCACATCTGAAGATCAAAGATGATTTTTAGTATCAAAAGTGCGGAAACTTTTGAATCCAAGACGAGACTCAAAATACGATTGATACAAGATGAAAATCAGATCATTGCAGTATGATTCCTACTCTGATACCAATTGTAGTTTCTATTTAATCGAGTAATGAAACGAGATCAGAAATGAAAATGAATTAAGAACACACAGAGTAAATATAATCTGGTTTCAGCTCTATTATGCTTTCAAGATACAAAGAGTATTCAGACATAAGAGTATCAAAAGTTCTATCTATCTTATGTATCCTTCCCTATTTATAGAAAAATAGAAAGCACACAAAAAATACAAAAGGGCTAAAACATTATAGCTTCGAAATAACTATGCCTTTGTAATAACATTACATCAATATCGAATACAAAATAACCTTCGACACCTTACAACACACTTCGACACTTACACTATCAAGTCTGAGCATCTTGATCTTCCTGTCCAATTGATTTTCGACTACATGTTTGAACTCTTTGAACTTTTCAAATGCTTCTGACTTATGATTGATTAAGTAGATATATCCATATCTGCTATAATCATCAGTAAAAGTCACATCAAATCGATTTTCATCCCTTGTGGTGGATCTAAAGGGTCCACACACATCTGTGTGTATGAGATCCAACAATCCTTCACCTCTATCACAAGAACCAGTGAAAGTTGATTTAGTCATATTTCCAAGTAAACAAGATTCGCATGTATCATCTGACCTTAGGTCAAACGATTCCAACACTCCATCCTATTGGAGTTGGGCAATGTGCTTCTTGTTGACATGTCCAAGTCGACAATGCCACAAGTATGCTTTGTCTAAACCATTAGACGAATCAATTTGTAACACACTATTTCCTAAATTGTCTACAACCATCACAAATTCATACACGTCATCACAAGGTAATGCTTCAAAATAAAATACACCATTCTAATAAGCATAAATAGAACCATTCTCTTTATCAAAAGAATATCTAAAACCTTGTCTATATAAACCATGAAAAGAAATAATATTCATTTTCATTTCTGACGAGTAGCAAAAATTGTTCAAATCTAAAGTTAACCCATCACTAAGCACTAAAGAATAAACGCCAATTTTGGTAACAGGTGACGATCTCCTATTGCCCATAATCAGGTTCATCTTCCCATGCTCCACAACCTCACTTCTTCTTAGTCCCTGCAAGTCAGAACAAATATGAAAACCACATCCTGTATCAAGGACCCAAGAGTTCGAATGTGATGAGTTTTTAGATAGAATAGTGTAAATACCTGCCGAGGTTGGCTTAACCTTTCCATCCTTTATATCTTGCAAGTACTTAGGGCAGCTTCATTTCCAATGCCCTTTTTCGTGGCAGTAAAATAAAGTAGCCTCTTTAGGATCAAAGGCAGGTGAAGCTTCAGAACCAGATTTGACTTTGGAGCCATTGCTGGATGACCCCGCTTGAGACTTTCCCTTCCAGTTCTGCTTAGGAGGCGCTTTCCTCTTCTTCCCTTTCCATGCCCTATTGCCAGGACAGGAGTAGTAGCAGCAGGAGTGGAGGCAATACTCTTTCCCTTCATTCCACATTCGGCAGTTCTCAGCAAGCTTTGAAGTTGACTCAATGTGGCTTCTTCCTTGTTCAAATGATAAGTCATAATGAACTGATCATAACAAGAACGCAAAGAGTGCAAGACTATGTCAATAGCCAATTCCTCATCGAAGTTCACATTGAGTTTAAGCAAACGATCCACATAACGTTGCATGCGTTGCAAGTGGGTCATGATGGACTCTCCATCCTTCATCTTGTTGGTTATGAGGGACTTGACTATTCCATATCTCTCTTGACGAGCTCATTAATGGTACTTCTCCATCAAGTCCTTGTTCATCTCATACGGCCAATAGTCCTCATAGATACTTTGTAGCTCAGGAGTCATAGTAGCGACCATAATGCAAGTCACTTTGGTGGCATCATTGCATTGTCTCCTATACTCATCTATTTCTTAGGGAGTAGCTTTTTCTTCATTAATCTCATCAATTTGCTTTTCGAGCATATACTCTTTTTCCTCGAAACGCAAAGCCATTTTGATGTTACGCATCCAATCATTGTAATTGGAGCCATCAAAAGTGACATTTGAGCAAATACCTAAGAGAGAGAAGTTGTTGGAAGAGTTATTGTTAGAGGAACCAGAAACGTTGTTGGAAGTTGACATCTAAAAAGGAAGAAGGACAAGTTTTGATTAGATAGGGAAATCCTAACACCCAAATGAAACATTAAGGTTAGGACCCAACACAATAATTCATAATTCAGAAAAGGGATGTCGTAATCCAATTGCAAATTATTTGAAGGTAGGTAAATGACTATTTACCAATTTCACCACCACAAAAAACGAAATTTAAACGAATTAAGTTTTAGTTGAAATTCCTAGATCTTTTGACATACATTGAACTATTCAATGGCATGTTTAATCTGGATTATGCCCTTTCCATTTGTGACTGGGATACCGAGGATCACAAACAAGATGTGAATAACCATGCAAATTAGCTTGGTACTCTCGATGTCATTTACCATCCAATTAATGTGTCAGTTAACCTCACATGCTCCATTAGTCAATGGTAATTTACGAGCTACCCATTGCTATCCTTTATTAGTCCATATTTGTGTGTCGGTTAACCACACACGCTCCACTAACGACTTTTATAAAGTGAAATGTGCAATTTCATGGATTAGCATCAAATTCACATTTTCTTAAAGTAACTAAGATTGGGAATTTTTTATAAAAAAATTTAGTTACTTCATATATTTCATTATACTTATTAATGAGAGTTTAGTGTCCTATCAAACCTGTTCGGATAACGACCCTCCACAAGTCAAGGGAGCGGTGGGTAAGAGTGGATACCCAATGGCGGTCATTTTATAGGCCGCTTCCTTAAACTCTCCTTGTAGACTAGCTTCGTGAATGAGGCTTACTAATGGTAATACTGACGTTTCTTATATATATAAATATTAACTTTTAATTTTACAATATATATGGGTGTATTTTAAACCTTTTAAAATACTAAGGTTCTTAAATTTAAAATTTCAAAACTTAAACTATTCGATTTAAATTTTAAATTTCCAAACCAAGGATGTATTTTTAAACCTTTCAAATATACTAGGTTAAATTTTATAATAATTAAATTAACAAATTAATTTTATTTTTATCTTAAAATTTAACCTAATCATGAATTCATGATAAGGATACAAAAATACTGATTAAAATATCCAATTTTAAACAATTAAAATGAATTTAAGGTAATTATCCTAATCAATCCATGAAAGATTTATCTTTAACCGAAAATCTGGAATCTGACAGTGCAACTCGTCGCGTTGCGCAACAAACTCGTCGTGTTGCATGTCAACTCGTCGAGTCCAATATCCAACTCGTCGAGTCTGATGAACAGAATGATGATTTTGTTCCCTTCTCCTTTGGACAATTCACAATTGCATCATATTCAATAGAAAACTAATCCTAGGCTTTGATACCACTGATGGGTTTTGAGCATAACAACAATTCCTAAGTGTGCATGCACCTCTAATACTTTGGATCTAGGTTTTCACTAATTGAACATGCAAACTTGAACACAAAAGAAGAAACCCTAGGAAGTGTCTACAATTTTTGAAATCTATATAAAATTAGGGTTTGGTTACATACCTTGATTGTTATATTGTAATAACAATAATTCCCTTGTAGATCTTGAAGCTTGAGAACTTAGTGTCACAAGTGTAACACCTCTAATGGCTCACAAACACACAATGCAAGAGAATGACTATGAGAGGAGGAAGATCAAATTTTCTGTTCTTGCTTCTTAGGAAGAGTGGTTGAATTCTATAGGCTTAAGGGTTTTATTTATAGTGCAGCAAGGATACTATGGATAACCTTAATCTAAATAAAATAACATTACTTCAAATATGGTAATTATCTACCTCCTTTGATTATCTATATATGATAAGATATTTTAGAAACTCTAGAATAATCTTATATATATAATCATTTTCGTTCACCACGTTCCCTAGGAAGGTTCTAGACTCTTTTTCTCAACTATTGAACAATTACACTTTTAGGCCCTACACTATTAATTAATTCCTTTAATCCCAAAATTAATTCAAAATTAATTTCTGATTAAATATTAATTAACAATATGATTTCTAATTAATATATTATTTCCATAAAATATTAATCAATCATTTATTTCAATTTATTAATCAAACTAATAAATCATCTTCTACCTCTATTAATCATCTTGTCTAGTTGCATGTATGAAGGCAACCTAAAAGGACCATGCCACTATCAATTCAAGTACATACCAATTATAGTTATGGGCTTTCACATCTAATCCAACAATACTCCACTGCTGCTTTGAACTCTATCATGGGATTGACTGAAGCTTGCAGAGTAAACACCCCTGCTGATTAGAAACGCTTCTCGGATATGATCAAGTGGTACCTTGTTGTCAGAAACACTCTTCTGAATTTGATGTTGAGACTGTTCAAAATGCATAAGTGACAACAGTGAAGATTCTCTTTCTTTATTTGACACAAAGGGGGAGATTGTTGGGTTTATTTGTGTTGTGTCAAATGTGTGCATGTATACTCTTATTTATTCTGGTTTGGGCCTGTCTATTCCCGGTTTTACTCTTTAGTCTTAGCATATATATATATTGTGCATACATGTATCTTTAGGGTTAATGTTTTGTAACCCTAAGTGCAGTTCACATGCTCTTATAGAGAAGTTATTGAGAACTCTTCTAGAGTCGATTATTCAAAGCATTAGGCACCCTTTTGATCTTCATTGTTCATGTCATTTAATTCACATTCTTTATTATAGAATCTATCGATCTTATTTATTGTTTCTAAAACACTCTAATGGATAAAGTTAGAAACTTTATCCATTATGGAGCTATTAGGAACCATAAAAATGTGATCTTGGTCCTTCTATCCCTTCCATGCAAGAGTTGTGATGTCTTAATGGATTAATAAGTTAGGGTTTTAGCTTTTGGATCTTCAGTAGCCATGGAAAGTCATAAAAGGTGGAAACTTTATGACTTAAAACAATGTTTTGAGGCTAGATCTAAGTTTGGGTGAAAAGTCCTTAAGGGATTAAGTGCTTAATGAAGAAATGGGATCAACCTGCATACATTGGGCGTACGTTGAGTATGCTGGGTGTACTCAACTGCCTTGGACTTTGACTTTTGATGACTTCCATTAACCGTTGACTTTTTTACCATGTTTTACCTTGGGTCAAACTTTGTTAAGCATCAGCTCTACCGGTTGATCTAAAACCAATTGGTGTTAGAAAGGTCGCAATCTTACCCATATAGCGCATTCAGCCCTCCAGGACTAGGCATTCGATTGCGGCACTCCAGGCCATCGTGGGAGGACTTGGTCGATGCCATTTCTGACCCCCAACAATCCCCCCTCCCTCAGAAATTGCTCCCTGAGAGAACTGAACCCTCGCCACTGGCTCTGATACCACTTGTTGAGCATCAACGCTACAGGTTGATCTTAAACCAATTTGTGTTAGAAAGGGCTCAACCTTACCCATATAGCGCATTCAACCGTCCAGGACGAGACATTCGATTGTGGCACTCCAAGCCATCATGCGAGGACTTGGACGATGCCATTTCTGACCCTAAAAAAACTTGAGGATTTTGGGCTATTGATTATACAAAATCAAAAACCATGTTTAATTTTATTTAAATGCAAAGTACGGGTAGATATTATTGAATGATATGAATATGATAGATGTATATTCACAATATTGTTCAAAATAATTAAAATTTTCCTATAGACACTAGTACATAAACAATTTTTTGATGAAGTTAAAATGATTAATTGGTAGATGTATTGAACCACATCAATAAATACCACATCAAATAATATCCTCATTTAATGGTGCGGTTCTAAAACCGCACCAAAAAATAGCTAAAACCACGCCGACAAATATTTTGGGAATAATACAAACTATAACATAAAATGATGAAAAACACACCAAATAGGCGAAGAACAAAAAAAGCCATCCCATCGGAAGCCACCCTTAAACCATCATCATTGTTGGGTCTTATGGATTGCGTCAAATGTATTTAATATTAAGTCCATGTTTTGTAATGGGTTGGGCCTGTCCACCCGGTTATTTATTATTAGGGTTTTGCTATTTAAAGTGCATGCATGCACTGTGTCTTGTAATCGTCCAAGTTGTAACCCTACATTGCCTTTATAGTAGCAGTTCTTAATCGAGCTGTAACATCCCAAATTTCGAGACCAACAATTTTATTTTTAATTTAGTAATTTATAAGACATTTTACCAAAACATTGTCAACATAGCATCCAGTTACAAAAACCATAATGTTGTATCCCAAATCATGACATCAGAAGTAATGAAAATCAGAGTACAATCCCAGAAACCCAATACGGAAACCATGTGTGTGTGTGTGTGATGCGCCGCTACACCGTCGGCTCCTTCCCCTTGGACGAAGAGGTACCTGAAACCAAAACCAAAACTGTAAGCACGAAGCTTAGTGAGTTCCCACATCATACCCATACCACATAATACATAATCATCGGTATCTTTCAACTGGTAACTGTCAAGCATAACTGGAAGCTAGGCTCCCCCTCGGTATCTTTCAACCGGTAACCGGGAACTACCCTCCCCTTCGGTATCTTTCTACCGGTAAATGGGAACTACCCTCCCCTTTGGTATCTTTCAACCGGTAACTCGGAACTAACCTCCCCTTCGGTATCTTTCAACCGGTAACCGGGGACTATTTCACCCCTCCTACTGCTAACACATAATAAACACAGTAAGCATGCCAATCATAATCATATCAGTCACAATAATCATATCACATACCAATCCCATATAATTATCACAAAGACAATCATCTACCCAATACTCATACTTGTGGGCCGGCATTGTGTTCGTACACCCACCCCTACTAGGAGAAGACTCACCTCAAAGTCGTGTAGTGTCCAAACTATCCTCGATGCTCAAATCGACTCTCCTCGACTCCTCAATCCCTACACGGCAATCCCTTCTAAGTTATCGCTTGAATATGCAACCCTAACCAGGGTCAACTCAATCAGTCAAAGTCAACCTCCAGTTGACCTGACTCGCCGAGTTGGTCTACCAACTCGTCGAGTCCATATCCTTTTAACCCAAACCAATTCCCGTCTCTACTCGTTGAGTCTAGCAAGAACTCGATGAGTTCTCCTTCAATCATACCATCGAGACCATCTTCATCCGACTCGTCGAGTTCGCCCTTGAACTCGTCGAGTTCATCTCCCTCATATGAATGTGTCCAGTCTATGACTCGCCGAGTTGTATGAACAACTCGTCGAGTCCATCTTCAAAGATTGGGAGATTGCCTTGGACTCGCCGAGTTCGTCGAGTCCCATGATTCCCAGGCCCCTTAAGAGCCTAAACAATTGAGGGACTTTCCACCCTATCATCTGGTCCATCAACAGAAAGGATTTGGTGGTCATTACACCCTGACTCGACGAGTCCCAAGAACGACTCGTCGAGTCCATCCTTGACCATTACTATACAGTAGATTTAAATGGATCTTAACACACCAAAACCATAGATCTGGCCTCCTAATGTCCATTTTACACGTAAAGATCCAAACTTGGTGCACATGCATGGGGTATTTGGCTCAAAAAGCCATAAAAGATGTTCTACAAGATGCATGGGGCTCTCATGGCCATAGAGTTGGCACCTTTATGCCATGAGACCCCTCCAATGTCCCAGATCTGAAGTCAAAACTCCATATAACACTTCATAATCCGAAAATGGCTTAGAAAGCCCTAAATATACCCAATATCCAAGCCCTGAAGATGAATAAACACATGGAAGACCAAGACATGAGATTTTTACCTTGAATGAGCTGGAAATGGAACAAGATCTCTGGATCTCCAAGCCCCAACTCAAACTCACAAGCTCCTTTCCTCTTCTCAAGCTTCACAATCCACCAAAATGCACCAAAATGGCCTTAGAACACTCAATCAAGGCTAGGGTTTCGAGATAATGGTTTCTGGGAGTAATAGGGACTATGGAGGCTGAGATAAGTTGTTTAAATAGGGTGCAAACCCTCAAATTTTGGGTTTCACTCAAACAGCACCTACTCGTCGAGTCAGTCTCCCGACTCGTCGAGTAGGTCACATAAACTCCCCGCGGATCACGACTCTACTCGACGAGTTGGGCCACCAACTCGTCGAGTCCCAGAGAGAATACATGAAATTCTCTAATTAAATACATACCAGGAAACAGGTGTTACAAATCTCCCCTACTCATTTTAGACTTCGTCCTCGAAGTCTGCTACTGGGTCCTGAAAAAGCTCGGGGTAATGCTCCCTCATCTCGTCCTCCGGCTCCCAGGTCCATTCTGAGCCCTTGCGGTGCTGCCATTGCACCTTTACCAATACCACTCTCTTGTTCCTCAGATCCCTTGACTTCCTGTCAAGGATCGCCACTGGCCGCTCGATATAATTCAGGCTATCATCAACCTGAATATCCTCTAAAGGCACCACTGCCGAATCGTCTACCATACATTTCCGCAACTGGGAGACATGAAAAGTGCTATGAATCTTACTGAGTTCGGCTGGCAAATCCAGCCTATATGCCACCTTGCCCACCCGGGCTATAACCCTGAAGGGTCCAATATACTTGGGGCCCAGCTTGCCCCGCTTCCTGAACCGTATGACGCCTTTCCAAGGCGACACCTTCAGGAGCACCATATCCCCGACCCGGAACTCCAAGTCCGATCGAAGCTTGTCGGCATAACTTTTCTGCCGACTTTGAGCAGTCTGAATCCTGCTCCGCACCTGTTGGATCCTCTCCATAGTCTTGAGTACCACCTCGGTACTTCCCATGACCCTCTGACCAACCTCACCCCAGCATCTCGGGGTCCTGCACTTCTTCCCATACAATATCTCGAAAGGAGGACGGTCGATACTCGCGTGATAGCTATTATTATAGGAGAAATCCGCCAATGGAAGGTAAGTACCCCAACTACCTCCGAAGTCTAAAACATACGCCCGCAGCATATCCTCTAGAGTCTGGATGGTCCACTCGCTTTGACCATCCGTTTGCGGGTGAAAGGCGGTGCAAAAATGCAGACGAGTACCCATCTCGTCATGAAACTTCTTCCAAAACCTGGAAGTGAACCGCACATCCCTTTCGGAAATCACTGAAACTGGCACCCCGTGCCGCGCCACTACCTCCCTGATATAGATGTCGGCCAACTTTTCGGCCGAGATACTCTCTTGAATCGGAATAAAATGGGCGCTCTTGGTCAATCGATCAACGATGACCCAAATCGAATCCACTCCTCGTGCGGTCCTGGGAAGCTTCGTGATAAAATCCATAGTAATATCCTCCCATTTCCACAGTGGGATATCTAACGGTTGGACCTTGCCGTGAGGTCTCTGGTGTAACGCCCCGATTCTCAGGTATTGATTTATGTTGAATCTTTTTGGTCTTTGGGTCTACTCGACGAGTTGGTTGCCCTACTCGTCGAGTAGTAGCGGGTTGGTCCACGCATTTTAGTGACCTACTCGCCGAGTCCAAGAAGGGACTCGACGAGTAGGAGCTGGCAGATAAAAACCTTAATTTCGGGGCATTGCACCCTATTTAAAGGATCATCGGCCTCCCCCAGCCTCCCCTTTACAGCCTCTTGTCTCTCTTTAACCCTAATTCGAGTGTGTGTTCTTTTGGAGAGTTTAAGCTTGGAGGAAGGATTTTGGTGAGGGAAACACTTGGGGAAAACAAGCTAGTTGAAGCAAGAGTTTGTAGGATTCAAGATCTGCATCAGTAAGCACTCCCTTGAAGGTACTAGACCGTTTTCCTTGGCTCATTTTCACCTAAACCCTCTTTTGCATGAGTTTTAAGAAAGGTTTCTTATGCTTAAGCCAAGATCTGAAGTTGTAACTTTAGATCTGGACTCCCCTAGGCCTCTAGATTCATAAAGTCATCAGCTTTGCCTAGTATGAGCCTTCCCTCAAGTGTGTGACTTCATTGCAAGCTTAGTTTTGTCATTTTAGGGTCTTAAAGTCTTGCATGCACGTAAAGTTTGCAACTTTACGTGATAAGCATGCCTAAGGAAGTTGGATCTGCAATTTGGAGCCTTTGCATGGCTTAAAAAGTGTCTGTATGGTTAAAGGACTGAAGGGACTCGGCGAGTCATATAAAGATGGGCATGAATACGACGAATTGAATGAACAACTCGGCGAGTCCGATGAAGATTGTCGTAGACTCGACGAGTTGGATGAACAACTCGGCGAGTCGGTTAAGGTTTTTCCCAATTGATGGATACGTGTGAACTTGTCGAGTTGCAAGAAGGAAAACTCGACGAGTGGCCTTAGAGCTTCAATCGCGAGCCTTAGGAACTCGACGAGTTACTCAGGTGACTCGGCGAGCGTATGAGTATCTCATGGAACTCGGCAAGTAGCTGAGGATACTCGACGAGTTAGGGTCAACATGGACGGTTGACCTTGACTGTTGACTTTGACTTTGACCAGGGGTTGACTAATTGACTTATGGGGTACCTTGAAAGGTTGGGAACTTACGAGTATGGTTCTATTATGATAATAGGTGGTGGAGTTTGTGGCAGTGATCCGAGAGTTGGAGTTTATCTACCGAGCCGACATTTGCGAGGTGAGTTACCTCACTATACTAAGGGGTCTAAGGCACCAAGGCCGGCCCATTGGATATGTTATTCTAGTGTGTTAGCATGATTGAGTATGAAGTGGGTTTTGCATGCTAGTGGTTATGCCAGTTAGGTAGATCTGTAGGACTACCTGTGTTGTTATATGTTTATCCTCATGCTCAGTGGTTATGTTATTATATGTTGATATGTTATGTGGGATGGGTTGAGGTGAGACTGTTTTGTGCGGTAATCCAACAAACCTGGGAGCATTCCAGTTACGGGCTAAGGGAGACTCGTACTGTGGGCTCGATAGCAAGCTAGATGTGAGCTGTGGGCCGAAAGCAATCCAGACTCATACTGCGGGCCCAGGGGGTAAGCCAGTCTGTAAAGCTGTGGACCCATTACATGCTGTTCAGTTTGTTATGTTATGATATTGCTGACATGGTCACGTGGATTGTATGTGTATCGGTATTTTGGGGGAACTCACTAAGCTTTCGGGCTTACAGTTTCAGTTTATTGTTTCAGGTACATCAGGGGATTGTGGCAAGGCGAAGGCGTGATCGTACCGCTCCTCGTTTTTATGACTCTGTTCCTGGGATACTCTGATATAATATATTTTGAAAACATGTTTTGTAATAACTATTGAATTTGGAATGCATTTTAAAAGTTTAAAATTTGCTTGATTTTTATGGGTGTTACATCTGGTGCTCAACCTTGACCTTCCTACAGGTCAGGCACCTCTCCACGAACCAAGCTACATCCCTCTTCATACAGGGCCACCAATAATCAAGACGAAGATCCCTGTACATCTTCGTCGCCCCGGGATGGATAGAGAACCTGGATTTGTGTGCCTCCTCCATCAATCCCTGGCGCACACCTCCATGATATGGGACCCACACCCTACGGTGAAGGGTCAACAATCCCCGGCTGTCATAATCGAAGGAGGAAACCTGACCCACAATTCGCTCGCTCTTCCTATGTTCCTCCTTCATGGCCTCCTGCTGAGCCTCCCGAATCCGCTCCAGTAGCGGAGTCACAACTGTCATCCTCAGACAGATGTCCCTGATCGGCCACGACATTGGCCTTCCCCGGATGGTAGAGGATCTTGCAATCATAATCCTTTACCACATCAAGCCACCGACGCTTCCTCATATTCAGATTTGGCTGGTCCATGAGATACCTCAGGCTCTTGTGGTCCGTGTAAATGGTACAACGAACCCTATAGAGGTAATGACGCCAAATCTTGAGAGCGAAAACAACAGCCCCCAGCTCCAAATCATGTGTCGGATAATTCGCCTCGTGAGGCTTCAACTGCCCCGAAGCGTAAGCGATAACATGCCCTCTCTGCATCAATACTGCGCCCAAACCTGAGATGGACGCATCGCAATACACTACAAAATCCTCCATGCCCACCGGCAGAGCTAAGATTGCCGCCTCGCACAATCTCTGTCTCAACACCTCAAACGCAGCCTGCTGCTCAGGCCCCCAGCGAAAGACTACAGCCTTCCTCGTTAACCGGGTCAGGGGCACGGCTATCTTGGAGAAGTCCTGAATGAATCTCCGGTAGTAGCCTGCCAGTCCCAAGAAGCTCTGAATCTCGGATGGAGACCTTTGAACCTCCCATCGCATCACGGCCTCCACCTTGGTCGGGTCAACCGAAATCCCGTTCTGATTGACAAGTTGCCCAAGAAACTGCACCTCGCGCAACCAGAACTCGCACTTAGAGAGCTTAGCATACAAGCTCTCCCTCCTCAAAGTATCCAGAACCTCCTGCAAGTCCTCCTCATGCTTCTCTCTCGTCTTAGAATAAACCAAGATGTCATCGATGAAAACTATTACAGACCGATCCAACATCGGTCTGCACACGCGGTTCATGAGATCCATGAACGCGGCAAGAGCATTGGTGAGCCCGAAATGCATCACCACGAACTCATAATGACCATAACGTGTCTTAAAGGCAATCTTCTGCACATCCTCCACTCTGACCCTCATCTGATGATAACCCGAACGCAAATCGATCTTGGAGAACCAAGATGCTCCCTCTAGCTGGTCAAAGAGGTCACCAATCCTCGGGAGTGGGTAACGGTTCTTCACCGTTACCTTATTCAGCTCCCGATAATCTATACACATCCGATGCGACCCGTCCTTTTTCTTCACAAACAGAATCGGGGCTCCCCAGGGTGAACTGCTCGGTCTAATGAATCCCTTGTCTAACAGCTCCTGCAGCTGTGTAGACAACTCATGTATCTCAGGAGGAGCCAACCAATACGGTGCCTTGGCTATCGGAGCCGCACCAGGGACTAGGTCGATCCTGAACTCTACCTGCCTCTCCGGGGGTATCTGTCACACCCCAAAACCAGAACGGCGGAAAGGTTCGGGGGTGGAGGACGTCATGTACAGTATCATAACAATGCAAAGTAGTAAACAAGCAACAACATCATCCATTGCATTAATAGTATAGTTTAATACATGTGTGTTCTTTCATAGTAATATGACACCAAAATAAGTAATCAAAATAAAAGACAAGTCTTGTTATAAGCTTCGTCTTCTCAAAACCTGGCATCGGTACCTGTCTACTGACAACCTGAGAATACAAGTTATTTTTAAAACGTAGATCAGCATTTAAGCTGGTGAGTTCATAAGTATTTAATGTCAATGATTGTTGATGTTTGAATGAAAATGTTTGTAAATGTACAATGTTCTGTTTGTATATATTTGAAAACTCCTAGAAAATCCCATATTTTCTATTAGTATATATAAAAAGTAGTTTTATTTACATAAAACCGTTCTGTTTGTAAATAAATGTTCTGTGGTTGTAAACTAACACTCTGAGAATGTACTTATGCTTGGCTACTTTTACACTAACGTATTGGTAACATCTTTTATATGAGTTATCATAACCATACTGACTAGATGGCCTGACCCAACGCTATGAATGCATTGAAAATTGTTGATAACAATTGTCACTCGTAGGCGTGTATGCCTGACTGTAGCTAACAGTCTGAGTGTGGGATTGTCAATCCTAATATAGATCTACACACAACTTGTTTCGATCCCCTGCTGGAGATTCTGGTTATAATATCAGGACTTTAACTATATTGTTTAAATGAATTAAACAACCTGTACCGAATGACTCATAAAAAGTATATAAACGTTACATGTATTTTTGTTATGAAAACCCAATCATTCTAAAGGGAATGATTGATAGTATGTTCTTTACTAGTATTCTTAACTTGTTATTGAAAGTGTATACTCTGGAATAGTTTTGAAGTAAACCTATGTTATTGAATAACTATGTACTTTAGTATACTTGAATCGTGAAATAATGTTCTATGAATTGTAATTATACCTATTATAATTTATATGTACGTCTGAATTGTCACTGAGTATGAATGTAAACTCATTGCTCAACTTGTTACAAAGGGTTAAATGAACGATGAATAACATAACCTTTTATATTTATATACATATACAAATATATATATATATATATATATATATATATATATATATATATGATTTCTGGAGAATATAAGTTTGTATAACATTAAAAGAGTTTAAAACATTTTAAAATTAATATTGATGACTTGATGTCAATTTATAAAATGATTTGAAAGAGGTTTTTTTGATAAGATAGTTTAAAGTAAATGAAATCTTATTGTTTGAAACACAGTTTGAAGTAAATGAAATCTTATTGTTTGAAACACAGTTTGAAGTAAATGAAATCTTATTATTTGAAACATAGTTTGAAGTAAATGAAATCTTATTGTTGGAAACACAGTTATAAATCACATGTGATTGATTATATAGCTACATGTTTTCTACTTGTATTCCCACCCCCCCCCCCCCATAAAAGCATTTAAAATCATTTAAAAGGATAGATTAAGGGGTATGAACTCACTTGATAGATTGAAGAAGCTGAGACGAAAATCGAGCAGAACTTCGACTTGAGAAAGTTGATTTCTCGGGATTCTCGGGAATCTCGGGAGTGTAAAACCTTCCTTAGGAACTTGGATGTGAAGACCGGGGCTTCGGGATGTCTCTGAGGGTTTAAACGCAGAGCTTCGGCGCGAGAAAGGAGAGAATTGAGCAATGAAACCCGGAACCCTTTGAGCTCTAATTATAGCCCAATTTTTGGGTCCCACGTCGTGGCAATAGGGTTTCCCACGTCGTGGAGTCGATCCTATCCTCTTCCATGGACGAGACGTGTGCTGACAAGCCTGAAAACCCATCAGTCATGGCCCCACGTCGTGGCCTTCTGTGCCACGTCGCGGCCAGCCTGACAGCCTCGGATTTTCTGTCTCGAAATTGTAAAATCCGTAACTTCCACGTACGAACTCCATTTTCGACGTTCTATATATGCACACGTAAGTGAGAATATACTCTACAACTCTCCTTTAGATTCTATTGGCAAATTTTGATTTATTTTTAATTATTTGTTTTTAACAGGCCGGGACATGAAAACACCGTCATAAATCTATAACTTCTTCATCCGATGTCCGTTTTCGTCAGACTTTTTACCGTTGCGCTACTATTGTTGAGGTCTCCGATTCTGATTTAGGTTGTATCAGCCAAAAATCTCTCGATCTCTATTTCGAGTTTTTAGCTGTCTACTGCTATCCCGAAACTTTAGAAAAATCATAACTTCCTCATACGAAGTCAGATTTGGACGTTCTTTTTTACGTACGTTTACAGTTTAATGATATCTACAACTTTCATTTAGATACCTAAGGCTAAAAATTATTGTATTGAAACTTCGCGTTTTACGTTTAACCGTATTGCCAGTTTTTCCGCGAATCTTAGATTGGTCATAACTTCTTCGTTATAACTCGGATTTTAGTGTTCTCTATATTTCTGAAACCCTTGAAACGATATCTATCATTTTATGCAACCCAATAGAAACTTTTGAACATTCTAATTTTGATGCTAATTTCATTAAATTAAAAGAGATTACAATTCCTGACTTTTTAGATCATTACATTGATTCGAAATATCGAGTTGTCACAGTATCCCAGGCAACTCCTCGGGAAATACATTTGCGAACTCTCGCACTACTGGCACATCGCCCACCGTCGCCCTACCCGCCTCCCGGGTATCCGTAACATAGGTGACATATCCTGCGCAACCCTGCTGAAGGTAGCGCCTAGCCCTCGCTGCCGAACATAAAGCTGGTCCTCGCTGTGGCCTCTCTCCCTGAATCACCAGCTCTCCCCCACTTGGGGTCCTGATCCGTACCAACTGCTACGCGCAGTCAATCACTGCCCCATTGGGGCTTAGCCAATCCATACCAATAATAACCTTGTTCCCCTGCAAAGGTATGGGAACCAATTCCACCAGATAACGTTCCTCGAACAACCTCAAAACACAATCTCGGAAAACCTTTGATGCTCGCACAGACCGGTCGTCCGCAATCTCGACCTCTAGACGGCAATCCAACATGCCCGAGGACTCAGGAAACTTCTTGCTAAGCGCAAGAGAGACAAACGATTGGGTAGCGCCCGAATCAAACAACACCTGAACTGGGATATCGTTCACATGGAATGATCCTAAACAGAACATGATATAACATATCAAAATCACAGCGACATAATATGAAAGAACAAGGATACGAAATCATACCCGTCACCACATCGGGTGCAGCGCGTGCCTCCTCGGTTGTCAACTGAAATGCTCGGCTCCGCACCACCGGAGCCTCTGCCTTGACCTTTTGGCCATCCGCAACCCGCGCTGTCGCTGGAGTCGGCACCACCACTGGCATTGCTGCTGTCGCTGCTGTCAATCTAGGGCAGTTGGCCTTTTTATGGCCCCTCTGATTGCAATGAAAGCAAATCAGGTCTGATGTCTGAACCGTGGGAGTAGGGGCAGTACAATCCCTGCCAAAATGCCCAGTCTTGCCGTACTTATAGCAGCCGGAACCCGATCCAGTGCGACAAACTCCCTCATGTGACCGACCGCACTTCCCACAGCGGTCCCGGCCCTGCTGGCCCTTCGACCTTGCGTCGAATCCCTTGGGTTTCTTTCCCGAAACCCCTGTAACCTGTGCAGTCTCTGACTTCCTCTTCATGTGGTGCTCCAAATCAATCTCCCTCTCCCGCGCCCTGGCAATCATGGACTCCAAGTTCGGGCAGGCCGAATAGCTGACATGCTCCCGAATGTCAGCTCTCAACATATCATGATAGCGGGTCTTCCGCATCTCCTCATCCCCTGCATACTGAGGTACCAACAAAGCCCTCTCCCAGAACTTGGCGGTGATCTCCGCCATAGTCTCCGTAGTCTGTCTCATATCCAGAAACTCCCTGGCCAGCTGCTGAAGCTCCACAGCTGGCGCGAACTCAGCCCTGAATCGGGTCACCAAATCCAACCAAGTCATAGTCTCGATGGTTGGGGCTCCCAGCGAGTCACCAACTGACTCCCACCAATCTCTAGCTCTATCCCTCAAACATCCCACAGCAAAGCGGACCTTCGACCCCTCCGGGCAGAAGCTCGTCAACTGCACAGACTCAATGTCTGCGATCCATCTCCTAGCAGCAATGGGGTCCTTCACCCCGTGAAAATCCGGCGCACCACTCCCCCTGAAATCCTTGAAGCACAGTGTGCGCATACCCGCCTGGCTAGACGCCAAATCACTCCTGAATGACCGGAGGCGATCCTCCATCAGCTCAATAATCCCCTCCTTGATCGACCCGAAAATGACCGGGGTCGCATCAAGGATACCTCTTGTGATCTCAGACGCGATGAACTCGCGTAGCTCGTCATCAACCTGCACCCGAGCCTGATCCTGATCCTGACCCAGATCCTGAACCTCCTGCTCCATGTCGTGTGGTCACCATACTGAAAATAAACACATAAACGTCAGGATCATACATACTCCCGAGAGGTCTCACACACTCTCCAAGTTTCCTGGTTCCATCTTGGTCCTCCTTGACTCGAGTACGGATCCTCTGCTTCCAGTAGTACGGGCCCATACTACCTTCCACATCTATCCGTACTTTCCTCAAGGATTGCCTCAACTTCACCAAGTCCCTTTACCAATATCCCTTTCCAACTAATCTCATCCTAGGCTTTCCTAGGGCACCCTCCGACCTACTCTTCACCATCAGCTGCACTAGGGGTCCCTACTATCCTTCCCTATCTAGCTTGCGAATACTGTTACATATTCGCTCCCTAGTTAGTTAAAGTTAGCCAGAACCCCTATAGCACAAAGCAAGCAACATTCGTGCATTGAGTAACCAAATCAGGCATAACCTATTCAGGCTATCCTATTGCTGACTAGACAGCCCTAACATACAGCTCATACAACAGGCATATAAGGCATCCTCCTAGATCCTTAGCCTTAATCTAGCATGCAGTTCTCAAAATCATATATCAGGCATACAAGGCATCCTCCTAGATCCTTAGCCCTAATCTAGCATGTAGTTCTCAGAATCATATATCAGGCATACAAGGCATCCTCCTAGATCCTTAGCCCTAATCTAGCATGCAGTTCTCAGAATCATATATCATATAACATAACATAACAAGTATGGGTATCTTGGGGAAAACTTACTTGAGCTCGGCCGGTCGCACGCATCACACACCTTGTTCTTTCTCAAAAATTATTTATCTTAACTTTTAAAAAACTGTTTCCTTGTGAAAATCTTTTAATCCCTCGGTTTGAGTCCAGACACCCCCGAAGGTGTGTACGAATCCCTCAAACCAAGGCTCTGATACCAACTTGTAACATTCCAAATTTGAAGACCAAAAATTTTATTTTTAATTTAGTAATTTATAAGACATTTTACCAAAACATTGTCAACATAGCATCAAGTTACAAAAACCATAATGTTGTGTCCTAAATCATGACATCAGAAGTAATGAAAATCAGAGTACAATCCCAGAAACCCAATGCGGAAACCATGTGTGTGTGTGTGATGCGCCGCTACACCGCCGGTTCCTTCCCCTTGGACGAAGAGGTACCTGAAACCAAAACCAAAACTGTAAGCACGAAGCTTAGTGAGTTCCCCCATCATACCTATACCACATAATACATAATCATCGGTATCTTTCAACCGGTAACTGTCAAGCATAACCGGAAGCTAGGCTCCCCCTCGGTATCTTTTAACCGGTAACCGGGAACTACCCTCCCCTTCGGTATCTTTCAACCGGTAACTGGGAACTACCATCCCCTTCGGTATCTTTCAACCAGTAACTGGGAACTAACCTCCCCTTCGGTATCTTTCAACCGGTAACCGGGGACTATTTCACCCCTCCTACTGCTAATATATATAATAAACACAGTAAGCATGTCAATCATACTCATATCAGTCACAATAATCATATCACATACCAATCCCAGATAATTATAACAAAGACAATCATCTACCCAATACTCATACTTGTGGGCCGGCATTGTGGCCGTAGACCCATCCCTACTAGGAGAAGACTCACCTCAAAGTCGTGTAGTGTCTAAACTGTCCTCGGCGCTCAAATCGACTCCCCTCGACTCCTCAATCCCTACACGACAATCCCTTCTAAGTTATCGCTTGAATATGAAACCCTAACCAGGGTCAACTCAATCAGTCAAAGTCAACCTCCAGTTGACCTGACTCGCCGAGTTGGTCTACCAACTCGTCGAGTCCATATCCCTTTAACCCAAACCAATTCCCGTCTCTACTCGTTGAGTCTAGCAAGAACTCGACGAGTTCTCCTTCAATCATACCATCGAGACCATCTTCATCCGACTCGTCGAGTTCGCCCTTGAACTCGTCGAGTTCATCTCCCTCATATGAATGTATCCAGTCTATGACTCGCCGAGTTGTATGAACAACTCGTCGAGTCCATCTTCAAAGATTGGGAGATTGCCTTGGACTCGCCGAGTTTGCTCAAACACTCGTCGAGTCCCATGATTCCCAGGCCCCTTAAGAGCCTAAACAATTGAGGGACTTTCCACCCTATCATCTGGTCCATCAACAGAAAGGATTTGGTGGTCATTACACCCTGACTCAACGAGTCCCAAGAACGACTCATCGAGTCCATCCTTGACCATTACTATACAGTCGATTTAAATGGATCTTAACACACCAAAACCATAGATCTGGCCTCCTAATGTCCATTTTACACGTAAAGATCCAAACTTGGTGCACATGCATGGGGTCTTTGGCTCAAAAAGCCATAAAAGATGTTCTACAAGATGCATGGGGCTCTCATGGCCATAGAGTTGGCACCTTTATGCCATGAGACCCCTCCAATGTCCCAGATCTGAAGTCAAAACTCCATATAACACTTCACAATCCGAAAATGGCTTAGAAAGCCCTAAATATACCCAATATCCAAGCCCTAAAGATGAATAAACACATGGAAGACCAAGACATGAGATTTTTACCTTGAATGAGCTGGAAATGGAACAAGATCTCTGGATCTCCAAGCCCCAACTCAAACTCACAAGCTCCTTTCCTCTTCTCAAGCTTCACAATCCACCAAAATGCACCAAAATGGCCTTAGAACACTCAAACAAGGCTAGGGTTTCGAGATAATGGTTTCTGGGAGTAATAGGGACTATGGAGGCTGAGATAAGTTGTTTAAATAGGGTGCAAACCCTCAAATTTAGGGTTTCACTCAAACAGCACCTACTCGTCGAGTCAGTCTCCCGACTCGTCGAGTAGGTCACTTAAACTCCCCGCGGATCACGACTCTACTCGACGAGTTGGGCCACTAACTTGTCGAGTCCCAGAGAGAATACATGAAATTATTGAATTAAATACATACCAGGAAACAGGTGTTACACGAGCTCTTCTACGGCAGTGCTTTTCAATCATTCAGCACAAATTTGATCTACATTCTTTGTTCTTGATTGTTATTCCTGTTTTGAACCTCCACACCCAATGCATCTATTCAGGGGGAGGATTCAATCCCTAAATAAACCTCGAAAGTCCAATCCAGGGGGAGAACCCTATTCAAGACAATGAGCCACATTCATCATTCGAGGGGGAGAATGAGAATACAAATGATGATTCAGATGCTCAATCGGAATTTGAAGATGTCAATGCTGAATTGGATCCAACTTATGATCCAAATTACCCTCCTTTGAACAAATGGACCAGAGATCATCCAAAAACACAAGTAATAGGAGAATCGTCTTCAGGAGTTCTTACGAGAGCACAACAAAAGGCGAAGCAGACTGCATTATTCTCTAAAGTAGAGTATTGCATGTTTAATTTGTTTATCTCCAAAATTGAACCTAAAAATGTTCAAATTGCTCTTGATCATTCTTATTGGGTACAAGCAATGTAGGAGGAGTTCAATGAATTCGAACACAACAAGGTCTGGAGACTAATTCCCAGTCCAAAGGATGCATTTGTTATAGGTCTAAAATGGGTGTTTCATAATAAGCTAGACAAATAGGGAAATATGATACGAAACAAGGCACAACTAGTTGTTAAAGGGTCTTGCCAGGAAGAAGGCATAGATTATGAGGAAACCTTCACACCAGTTGCAAGACTAGAATAAGTTCGGATCTTCTTGGCATACACAGCACACAAGAACTTTGAAGTATATCAGATGGACGTCAAGTGTGCCTTTCTGAACGGGGAACTAGAAGAAACAATATATATGGAACAACCACTAGGGTTCATAAACGAATAGTATCTCAATCACTGTTACATTCTGGACAAAGTAGTTTATGGTCTGAAGCAAGCACCAAGGGCCTGGTACGAAACTCTTACTCGCTTTTTAAAACATGCTAAATTTAAACAAGGATCGGTCGACCCAACCTTCTTTTGCAAGAAAGATGGTGACCACTTGATGATCTTCCAAATTTACGTTGATGACATCATCTTCGGATCAACTAACCCCAACTTAACTGCTGAGTTCCGAAAGTTGATGGAAACTAAGTTTGAGATGAGCTCCATGGGTCTGAGTAACTTTTTCCTTGGTTTGAATATAAGACAGAGTCAGGAAGGAATTTTTATCAACCAAGAGGCTTATACAAAGACTTTACTTGCTAAGTTTGGAATGGTGGGAGATTCAAAGGTGAAGGTTCCAATGGCATTCGGAACGAAACTAACACCATCTTTGGACAAACCAGCTGCTGATATGACACTCTATCATCAAATGATATATTCATTGATGTATCTAACTGCTAGTCGTCCAAACATCATGTTTTCTGTTTGCTATTGTGCTAGGTTTCAAGCGAATCCTCGCGAACCCCACATGACTGCTGTTAAGAACATATTCAGGTATCTTAAACGAACCTCCTCGCTAGGAATATGGTACCTATCAAGCTCAGGTTTCTTTGTGCAAGCGTTTTCTGATGTCAATCTCAGAGGTTGCGGTCTAAATCAAAAAAGTACAACAGGAGGATGTCAATTTCTTGATGGCAAAATCATAAAGTGGCAATCTAAGAAGCAAACTTGCGTCTCCCTATCAACAGCTGAAACTGAGGACATAGCCGCTGCCTCTTGCACTTCACAAGTAATCTGGATTCAAAGTCAGCTTCATGACTATGGTATTAATATGAAGTGAATCCCCTTATATTGCGATTCTGAAAGTTTCATTCATATCTATCACAACCCAGTGCAACTTTCAAAGACCAAACACATCGCACTGAGGTATCACTTTATCAAAGATCACGTGGAAGATGGTAATGTCGAGATATACTTTGTTAGATCCGCTAATCAGCTGGCCGACATCTTCACGAAAGCCTTATCTGAACAAACCTTTAATTGCATTCTTCAAGGCTTAGGAATGATAGAGGCTGAATTTGTTCCGAAACCACCTTCGCACTCATAAAGTTTTGGTAGACCTGCGAATTGGTGTGAACGCTCACAGTGACTTGCAGTTTACTTTTCATACTGCGAATTGGTGCGAACGCTCGCAGTGACTCGCAGTCCATTGTTCATTCGTAGGTTCGGAGCATTATGTATCATTTTGTATATTTTGTTGTTATTTTTCTGTTTTTATTTCTTTTTTAGAAAAATCAAAAACTCAAAAATATTTTAATTATTTCTATTTTTTTCTTTTTCAGAAAACTCAAAAATACAAAAATATTTTCTTTATTTTTGCTCTTATTTCTTTTCATAAAATAATAAAACATCAAAAATATTAGATAATTGAGCAGGACTGAAGGTACATATTCATCAACACTTTCAATTCTAGATGGTGGGATAGGTATAAATTCCAAATCTTTGTACTAGTTAAGTGTCCCTAGAAGCATGTTGCTGTATGTAGTCCAAAACCTCTGAGACTCTATGTTCGAAGCCTTAATGAATTGATAATACCAATCTTTTCTTCCCAATCAGGCTAAGAATTCACATAAGTCATGAGCTACCTTACTCTTCTCATGTTGAGTTAAGAGTTGACTGCTTGGTCACTTTCGTATAGCAGAGGTACATTTATCTTCGGAACCACCTCTCACTACTTCTCTATCACTTTCGCATTCATGAATGTAACCCTTGAGACTCTCAGAAATTACCATTTAGTTTTATGGTTACACAATATTTGTGCTTATGATCTTAAATTCGTTATTACCACGAATTGAGTGAAACCCAAAAACCAATACACATTTCAGAATTGACGGTGAACAATAAACATGTTCTAGATTTATCACCATCGAATTAACGAAAATCCACCTTCATGGTTTGTACCTAGAAATCTCTTTTTATTTTTGTGTGATCCTAATGAAATGTTCTAGACCTAATACATTTCTTCCAAACAGATCCAGTTTTTATTTTTCTTGAGATTTCTCTACTTATCCAGTCACTCAAAATAATTCCAAAGCATACTTGTTCTTATGACTACATTGGTCAGACAAGTACTTCATCCGAACGTTCGTACTTATGTCAAGTTTCGGAGTTTAGTTGAAGATGAAGCCACCCTTTAGGCTTAATGAAAAGAAGCCTTTCATTGTTTTTCAATAAACAGATGATCGTAATTCAACAGGACACCACACAGACACTTTAGAGTCTCTCTTGACTCTGAAGGAAAAGATCCTTGCCCGGGATCCAACTGCTTCATGTCTTAATAGGTATCACTATAATCCCATATATTTATGTTGATTTATTTCTTTATCTTTGGCACACTCTCTCACGAAGATCCTCGTGATTTTCCAAAGTCTGGTTCACAGTACTCATGATTACTTTCAGTTTCGCAGAATACTTGATGGTGATAAATTGCGAAAGGGCGTAAATGACACGGTTGCGAAAGGGCGTAACTGAAACGACAATATTAAAAGGGATAAGATTTAGGCGCATGAAAATTTGAAACTGACGCCTGATGTCACGCCGCCTGACACACCTCTGCTTGATGTCACTGCTGTCACTCACGCTTTTTTATGAGCTTTTTCAGGCTAATGGAGCGCCAACTGTCAGTTTTCTGTCACTACCACTGACGTATAAAATATTTCGACGCTTCAATTTTCTTTACCACTCACAAAGCAATCAAAATCTCCAGCGATTTCTCTATCTACTGTTCATCTTCTTCTTCACCAAGCAACAATGGCAGCAGCATCTGAAACTCCTTCCGTTGCACAACAAATGGCACAATGCACATTAATCAACATCAAGGCCAACCAGAATCTCATTCTGGACCTTAAACCATCCAACTACGATGCCTTCCACCAACCGCTCATTGAGTGCCTGCGCTATTCTCCGCTGGTTATCACTATGACCAAATCTAAAAACATACCCTTGGTTCATCTGTCCAAGGCGTATTCGACTACAAGCTACCAATCGGGGGAAGAGAGGATTAATTTTGAAAATAGGTACTAAGAAAACCCACATCACCAAATCACGATTCTGTAGCCTGGTGGGTCTTCCTCAAGTTAGTGACCTAATCGATCCAGAATCCATCCCCAACTCTGCAATTCTAGATATGTTCTATAACATGGGATATCGTGAATACCTTGTCGTCGTCTCCAAGTTCAAAAAGCCTAACCTATCGCCAATGTGGAATGGGTTGTTTACCCTAATTTTCAAAAGCTTCTCGGAGAGGGTAACATGCTCAGACTATGCAAGAAAGTTGTTTATGACCATCATGTATGGTGTTTACTCAGGAGTCAACCTCGACTACGGTTCGGTGCTTTGGGCTCAACTAGTTCAGAGTACACTTTCGACATCTAGGCACAATGAGATTTCCTGTGCAAGATTTTGGACTCTCATCGTTCAGAGGGCTATCGATCACCACAACATTCCTATGGTAGAGGGTTCGAGTATGGCAAATATTCAGGTTTTTCACACCACCAACATCATTCTGTCAGATAATTCACGCTTTACGTTCATCGGATCTATCCCAGAGACGATGCTTCGTAATGTACCAGCTGCGAGTGAAATCATCCAAACCTATCGCAGTCTACCGGCTTCCGGTCCACGACCAATGACTTCTACAATTCGACAAGTTCTCGAGGAGGCTGACAAACCAAAGAAAGTAGGAAAGAAACGTTCTAAGGCAGGACCATTCGTACTTGCTCCGACTCCAAATAAGAGGGTGAAGGGAGCTGCTCGCAGATAAAGAACACCAACGCCAAGTGACCATGAAGATTAGCAGTCCAACACTATATCCGACATTCTGGTTCAAGATAATGTTCACCATGAACATGATGATACAGCTGCAACTTCGCACCCCTAGTTTTCGGAGCCGGTCACTACAAATCCTGAGGAACTTTTCAAATACTTACATCTATTCCAATTACATATGACTTTTTCCAAGATTTCGCTCCTCCTTCATTTACTACTACTGCTACTATTCTTATTACAATTTCTCCTTGCCCTATTGCTTCTATGGGTGTTTCACAACCCCAAGCCACCATTGTGATGTCTACTCCTATATTCACAGAATCTACAGCAACAACCACCACAACCACTAGTGCACCTCCAGTTTCTGTCAACGTATCTGATACGGGGGCAGGTGCTTCAGGTTTTACTCTTGGTCATTCTACACCTCCCATCTCACCTCTTTACCAAGACGATCTAGATACTGTGTATGGTGATGATGAAGACGAATTTGGAGGTTTCACCTACAATCCATTCAACATTAAAACAGAGAATGATGATGAAGCTACAGTTACCGAAGGACAGTTCAAGGCGTGACTGAGAAGTTGGATTCCTTAATTGAGTCCACCAAATCATCTTCTCGCAGTGACTACTCTCAATAAACTGTCAAGGCATTCTTTGAAATGCTCACGAAGGAGCATACCGCAAACCTTGACAAAACCAATCAAGCTGTTGAGGCTTCAACAACTGTCTGCAAGGATACGACCGAAAAAGTCGATAAACTACTCTTTGATGTCAATACTTTCATGGGAGATTTTCAGACTTCCTTTGAACGAACACTGCAAAGGCGAATGCATTTATCTCCAGTCTTGGAACTACCCCTCACACTGAGAAATATGCTCTTCAAAAAGTTCGCACCGGTATTCATTCTGACAATACAGAGTTGCACACCTCCATCTCATCAAAAATTGAGAAGCTTCAGGATGATTTGGCCACTGAAAGCAAAATAATGGATGTGATCGCAAGCAGTACAGCAAAAGTAAAGGTTTTATCTGTCCAACTCGCTCATGCCAATTCACAGATTGAAGAGCTTATGTCTAAAAAACCTGTGATGAAAAGCTGCATAGCTGACGTGAATGTCTTCCTATCTAATCTTATTGAGACTCGTGATTCTCAACTTACAGTCTCTGTCAGGTAGCATCTGGCTGACAAACTTAGGCTTGTGTTCTCGATGCTAAACACGTTTGAGGGTGTTTCGGAGTCTGGTCCACTTCTGAAACAAGGGGGAGAAGCTGTAAAGCAACCTGAAAAAGAACCCCAGAAACAAGCCGAAACTTCTACTGAAACTGAACAAAAGCCAAAACCATCAAGTGAACCGAAGGATAATGAAGCTTAGGGTTTGAAAGGAAAAGAAAAACTTGTCAATGACAATGATGAAGAAGAAGAAGACAAAACTGAGAAACTTAAGCGAAAAGCATGTGATACAGTTCTCGATGAAAACCAACAAATCGCAAGGGAGGCAAAAGAAAAAGAGAAAGTTGAACGTGAAGCTCAAGTCACTTTGGAAAGCAGAAAGCTTTTATTTCCTTTGTGGACTTTGGAGCATATTATGAATGAGGCAATCGACAATCCAAGCCAGTATTGGTTAGAGCCTGTTGCATCTTTCGATTTGCAGAACTCACACAATTCGCAACTGGATCTTCCAATTACACCGAAAGCCTTCAAGTTTCGTAGCTTTATCAAAGTTGCGAACGTTCCTCTCTCTGAAAACGGTGCTGATCATACGATCTTCTCTTTCTACTTAAAGCACATGAAGCCTCAATATGAAACCTGGAGTTTGAAAAAGATAACAGTTGTGAAGGTTTCAAGGACTATTGAAATCGATAGCTTCCTGAATGCTCATTTCAAGGTTGTTAGAGGTGCTACGAGTCACGTGTTCGAGTTTGCTCTTGCTGATATACCTTGCCTGAACCTGTACGATTGAATTTTACTGCTAAATATGTTGCTCAAGGATGAACAAAAATATGAACCCATTGTGGCACATCTCAAGAGAATGTTAGTTTCGTACATTCTACCTTGCTAACAAGCATCTTTACTCCACTTCTTGTCTGCAGTACATATTGGAGTTTATGGGTCAATGCAAAGTGAACACGGATGGGGACAAGAAATGTTATTCGGATATGATCAAATGGAATATCCAGGTTTGCAAGATCTTACTGAGCATATTGCCGAAACTTTTTGAAGTTCAGAGGCGTACTCAACAGTGAAGGTCTCCTGCCTCAATTGACACAAGGGGGGGGATTGTTGGGTCTTAAGGATTGCGTCAATTGTATTTAATATTTAGTCCATGTTTTGTAATGGGTTGGGCCTGTCCACCAAGTTATTTATTATTAGGGTTTAGCTATTTAAAGTGCATGCATGCACCATGTTTTGTAATCGTCCAAGTTGTAACCCTACATTGCCTTTACAGTAGCAGTTCTTAACCGAGCTCTTCTAAGGCAGTTCTTTTAAATCATTCAGCACAACTTTGATCTTCATTCTTTGTTCTTGATTGTTATTCCTGTTTTGAATCTATCGATCAAAATCTTTATTATTCTAACAATCATCTTGATCGCTTGCTTGTTGCCGAGAACATAACAATCACCAAGCCGCACCATTTTTCCTGACATTAACCACTGTCGAGCATCTCTACATCAACCACCTTCACAATTGAGCATAAACCACCTCCAGTTGACACCATCGCCATTTGCCCGACCTTAACTGGAAACCGCCATTACAGCCACGAAGAAGACACTACATCCCCTATTACCATTGTTTTTACAACCCTTAGCATTTTCACTTCTTGAAAACAACTCATACATCTTCATAAGTCTGCTTCACCTCTAGTTAAACATCTCGCCACCTCAGACCACCCTTATACAACCCGTCATCTCCACCACTAACCACCCAGAACATCGTCACTAGAGCCTATGACTTTGCAGAGAACCATCTGCGTATCACAATCTCCTACGTATTTTTGATCCATCATGCTAATTCCACCTTAAACAAACCAAATGTTAATCAGAAAAATAAAAAAATAAGAAGAAAATAAATTAGTTTATCTGCGTAGCTGCCATCTCCACCACTAACCACTGTGAACACCGCCATAGATGCCCGTCCTTTTCCAAGAGCCATCCAAGCATCACCATCTCCTACATATTTCCGATCCACCAATTTATTTCACCTTAAACAAACCAAATGTTAATCAGAAAAAGAAAATAAGGAAGAAGAAAATAAATATGCTTTTGTGTTGTTTGTAAAGAGGGAAAAGCACACACAATACAAGGCACACACACATTATTGATGTTGTTCCGAATTTTTATTAATACAGTTTATTAGAACGAAAATATAGGAGAAAATGGAAAATTAGAATGAAACTTTAGAAGGAAGTGAAAAACTTTTACCAATGCGGTTCCCATATTTACTTTTGATGCGGTTTCAATTTTTATAAATGTGTTTAATAGTGTGGTTTTGAAAACCGCACCATATAATGCTTTTTTAATGTCTTTTACTTTAGATATATGAAAACCGTACCAAATAATGCTTTTAATGGTGCGGTTCATTGGTTTGTTAATGTGAAAATGTTTTAATAGCCTGGTTTTAAGCTTCCACCACATCAATTTATATATATATATATATATATATATATATATATATATATATATATATATATATATATATATATATATATATATATATATATATATATATATATATATATATATATATATATATATATATATCGTACTATTAAATATGTTATGTACTAGTGAGAAGTCGTTATATTTTTATATATCAACTATAAGAGTTATTATTTTATAACTAATGTCATATTATTTTTCAACTTAGTAGTTATTATTTCATAGTTAACTAGTTGTGAGACCCACATACTATATGAGTTTATTTAAAAAAATAAAAATAAATATGAAGAACAAAAATTTATAAAGTTTGAATTTAAAAGGAAAGAGAAAAATATATTTAACTATTAAAATTGATGTGTTTATTTCTCTTTTTAAATTTAAACAAATAATTCAAATAAACAAACAATTAAAATAATTAGATTCAATTGAGAAATTTAGAAATTATAAAGAAAATTGCATTAGTGAATTTGATATGCATTTATTATTATATTTATTAAATTTAAATATTATATGTAATTTAATAAAATGGAAAAAACCCAGAAAATGACCTTCTCTTAGGTCCTGAGTGTCTCTTCCACGTGGTCGTTGGTTCGAGTCCCATGGATGGCGCCAAATGATGTGACTTGGTTCTCCGGGATGACTTGTGGACAACTGTTACGACGGAGATCTAAGGATCATAGAGCAAAGTTGTTAGAACCGCCCTAAGGACTGTGCCCCGAGAGCAGACTCCGACGATCAAGTTATATCGGTTGGTAGAGATGAGATAGTTCTCCTAAGCTAGAGAGAACCATCTTGGTGTTGGGGGTAGTGTATGGACATGCTGGCTGTAGGTGGTAGAGTTGCGGCTGAGCTAAGGGGAAGCTCCTGAGTGGCGGTTGAGCCACCGGAGAAGGTCTAGGGTGGCGGTTGAGCTACCGGGAAGAGTCTAGAGTGGCGGTTGAGCCATTGGGATTAGGGATGAGCATCGGAACAGGCCCTAACCGGAACAGACCCGAGAACCGAACTTGGTGACAAATATGAACCGAACTGGACCGCCGGTTCTACTAGTTCTGCTTCCGGTTCTTGCTAGGTCTTCAATGTTGGAACCGATCCTCGAGAAATAACCACATATTTTGAGAAATATTTCCGTTACGGTTTCAGATTTTTCTAGTGTTTCTTCTATATAATCTTCTTCTGAATCTTCTCCATAACCCTATATTCTCAAAATAAAACATATAAATATTACATTGTTAAATGGTGCTGAAACAAGAAAAGTCAGATTTGATATGTTGTCTTGCGGGCTTTGTAAGTCGTTCAATTTTTAACCAAATCAAGAGTTTTTATAGTCTAAAATTAGATACAAAACCTAAACAACATGTAGGAAAAAGAATAAGGTCAATACAACTTAAAATGAGTGAGATATGCACATTTTAACAAAAAAGTCAGATTACGTTTTAGTGTCGAAACAAAAAAAAAAGTTTGCTTTAATATGCTTCATTGGAGGGCTTGTAACTCATTCAATTTTTAACCGAATCAGGGGTTTTTATAGTCTAAAATTATCTAAAACCCTAAATAACATGTAAAAAAAGAATCATCTCAATCACACTTCAAATGAATGAGGCATGAACATTTTTAAAAAGTTAGATTATCTTTTAGTGCTGAAACAGAAAAAAACAATCTGATTTCATATACTTCCTTGCGGGGTTTGTAACTCATTCAATTTTTAACCGAATCAAGTGTTTTTATATTCTAAAACTCTCTCTAAAACCTAAATAACATGAATAAAAAAGAATCACCTCAATCCCACCTCAAATGAGTGAGATATGAATATTTTAAGAAAAAATCAGATTACGTTTTAGTGTTGAAATAGAAAAAAAGTTTGATTTCATATGCTTCTTTGCGGGCCATGTAAACCATTCAATTTTTAACCAAATCAAGAGATTTTATAGTGTAAAATTATCTACAAAACCTAAATAATATGTTGGAAAAATAATAATGTCAATCCCACTTCAAATTCGTAAGATACAATCATTTTAAGAAAAAGTTAGATCGCGATGGGTTACATTTAAGCCGGTCCGGTTCCGTTCCCGGTTTTGGGCCGGTTCCAATGACTGGTTCCCGGTTCCAAAAATCCACAACCATATCGTTCCGGTCCCGGCCCGATCGGTTCTATCCGGTTCCGGTTCCGGCATCGGTTCCGACCAGTTCCCAATCCAAATGTTCATCCCTAATTGGGAGAAAGTCTCACTCCATGAAGGAGGTATTGTTCACTTTATATGAGACAATTATGTTAATGGAAATTAGGTCAGGCATTGGGCTAGCCCAATTTAGGCCCAACTAGCAAGGAGTTGGGCAAGGCCGCCCGGGGGTGCCAGGCGAGGCTGGCGGACGCGCACCAGGCAATACTGGCGGGCGCCCACCAGGAAAGGCTTTGCATTACAAGTGTTACAACATTTTTAAAAAACAGAAATTTTAATATATATATATATATATATATATATATATATATATATATATATATATATATGATATGTTTGTTCAATAATTAAATTAAATTCAGCAAACACAACCATTAATTGGGCCGAAAAATCATCATATTTTGTAAGAATAGTTTTCCAAATTAAAACTATTGTTTGCTTTTGACTTTAAGCACTATAATCCTTATGACTAATGTTATCTTATGTTTGGTTTTCTCATGACACACGTTCGGCCTTTCTTTAGGAGATGTTGAAAATTAGAAAAGTTATTATTATAAACCATCAAAATAATAAAGGAAAATTAGATTGGACATTGAATGATTGTAAAATAATTTATTGTAATAAAATAAAATAAAATATATTGTAAACAACCTTTTCATCCATAACAATCATTTCTATTGATAAAATAACATTATTTTTTGCAAAGTTTTATATCTTCAGTATTATCATTGAATTGGCGCCTGCGTGGTGGTGTGAGACCGGTTGATTGTTTCACATGCTACATTCCATCATGGTTCCTGATAATTGGACGTAAGATTGGCCTCTTTCTAGGTAAGAGTAGCCTTCTTAAGCCCCTCATAGCGATTGCAATCAGGCGAATATTGTGTCCAACAACTAGAAGAGTCATCAACCCTATCCATACCAACACAATACATTTTACCACATTCTTGAATGTCTCTGACATGGGATTTGGTGACAAAACCGATATGGAAACCACGTACGTTATTGACAAAGACGTAGTAGCAATCCACAAAATGACCATCAAAATCCACAAGAAAAAACGATGCTTCAGAAAAGGCAATCCACTAATAAGCAACAAGATAATGCTAAGAGACGAAACAAAACCCACCGTATTGCAAACCAGAAAGACATGGTATAAATTCGGATGACTGGATGCCATGATAGCATATCCAGCCCTACGGTTTTCATCTGTCGTTGTCCCATCTTGCCAAACACCTCCGGGAGGATTAGTACCTGCTTGAAAGGCCATTGTTGCTATCAATGATGCCACCACCATCAAAGTGTTTCGCTTTTTGTCCAGCCAGTCATCAGAGTTTTTAGAGGTTTCTTTCAAGTAAAAAGGAGAGGCCTGTCTCTTATTATAGTTGTCTAAGCCATCCACACCGATTTCGTTTCTGGAATTTTGAGGATCTTGTCTGAACAAATTACCAATTTTCGCCTCAACAGCTCCTGCTTGTGTTAGGGACTGTAAGATTTGATGATATTTCAGATCTTTTCGACCTTGAGCCAATATATCCATTGGTGTTTCTCCACTTATGTTTGTTGCGTTGACTTGTATAGTTGTACTGAGTAGCAAGAAGTTTATGGTCTAAACAAATGTTAAAGATAGGATCAGTTAATAAAAATGAATAAATCTTGCAAACACGATCAAAAACTTATTATATATTTGATATTTCAACTTTAGTTCTTACAAAAAGAAGGGAAAAATCTTGGTATGCATGCGTACCTCAGTTTGTCTGTAAACCACAGCTAGGTGTAATATATTATTGCTTTGACTGTCCTTAGAGCTTACAAACTCATGATCACCTGTGGTCTCTATTAAGAACTTCAAAATCTCCGGTTGGTTATGGTTCATACACAAGTGTAAGATGGTCTCCTGCTGCACAATGGCTCTAGCTGCATCAGGTCGGGCTTGCACCAGCTCTTTCACGACATCACTGCGCCCTTTAATGGCTGCAAGATGGAGAGGATTGTTCCCATCACAATCAGGCGCAAGGCATGCTTCAGGGCTAGCCGATAGCAGAGCTCTAACTAGTTCCACATGGCCTTTTGCAGATGCTATATGAAGAGGCAAGCGTCTTTGTGAATCAGGCTCCATAGCAAGCTGAGGCTTTCGAGCTAGGATCTCCTTAACAAAGTCGGTATGTCCAAGCATTGATAATGTGTAGAGGCATGGCGCCATAGCGATTTAGGGTAACTCTGTCAAGAATCAGTGGATCTTCTTGAAGCAACATTATCAAAACGGTTAGGTTTCCTTCTACTGATGCTTCATAAAGTAGTTTCTCTTTCTCCATCCGCTCCATCACTCAGATACGAAAAGCAGAAAATAGCTCATTGAAGAAGTTTGGCATAGGTCATGCATATATATAATAAACGGACAGGATAAATTAGCTATGTAGCTACTTGAAGACTTTTCTTAAGTGATAGTCGATTTGTGGGGACGGTGAAATAATTTAGGGTTGATATATAAAACCTACAAAATTCTGAAATATTACTGATTGACGAAAGTTTGACTATTGCAGTTTTTTATGTTTTGATGACTTGATACTAAAATTTTATTGCTTCTTTAAAGCAGTTTAATATATGATTCAAAAGTCAAAACACTTAATTACATCGTTCACAAACATGTCATTTTTGTAAACAACTTTCTATCCATGTGCCATGTTTTTTATAGCCCACCAAATTATTTCCCGGCCTATTGCCCATCCTATGTATAATTGTAGAGAAATTAAATATTCTTCTACTTTCTTTTTCTTATAAACCTCCTACCCAATTAAATAGTGGTATGTATGACATTTAATGAAATTTTAATATACAAACACTACTAGAAACCTGACCTACAACGACAAATTTTATCTATAGCTAATTAACCACGGTTTACTGAGGGATCACTGATGGAATGCATAAACATTTCGATCAAAATAATTATAGAAGTTTAGAGATGTATTACCAAGGGATCAACGACGGATTGGTATGATTTTATCGACAAAAAAACAGTCCCACGCTAAACCGTCGAAAACTAAAACCTCTCAACGACGGATTGCAAAAAATTAGTGGCTTTTTTTTTCTGGCCCTCGCCAAACCCTTGCAGAAAATCATAGCCTTCTTTTTTTCATTCTCGACTTTTCTTCCTTTATTCGTTCACTCATTTTATTTTCATTCCCTCCGATTTATTCCAAAGCCCTATATGACCATCAAATCTCTACTATGTCCAGGAAATCGCCTCCACCACAGTCAACCTGCATCATCCCTCTTTGAAGCCTCTCTCTCAAAGGAAAACCTGATCTGAAATCACATCCTCATTGGCTTTCTTCTCGGTTCGACTTCCTTCCTCGTTGACTCGCCGCTTACTTACATGACAATGCCTTTCGATCTTTTGATTCACAGCTACTCCAGACCGTACAACTGCTTACCTGATAGGATAGCGGCGGCGGTTCTGTTTGGCGGTAGCTAGAACACTGAGGTGGTCATCCCATTCAAGCTCTTGTTTATACAAATTTGATTAACTTTGAACTTTATGGACGATATGCATAAGTTTAGGTCATTGTATTGTATTGTGTTAGACGATAGGATTAGCTATGAATTGATATTCTTGACAATTGATGAAGTTAATAGCATGTACCTAATTGAAAACAAGTAGCAATTTACTATTTATTGAACATAATGGCTGAAAAATTCAAAGTGCAGCTATTTAGTATGCATTTTGAGCCATTGTTATGGTAAAGCCAAAGTAAAGAGGTGTAGAAACAAGAGAAGAACTCCTCAAATTCTACAAAGAAAATTACTCAATGAATCTCGTGAATCTTGTTGTATATGCAAAAGGTATGCATATGTAATTTTTTTATAGCCTTAATGAAATAATTTCATTAACCGATTGTATATTCAATATTGTTATCTCCAGAAAGCTTGGATAAAATTGAAAGCAGGGCATTGAATAAATTCCAAGAAATAAAGAATATTGATAGCATCCATCCCTATTTCCTGGTCGACCATGCACCTCTGGACATCGTTAGGTCTAAGTCCTTAAAAAGCTTCTTTGTCTATCATTTATATCATGAGTGATAAAGGACTTATGATTTTGGGATAAATATTGTCATGTTGTATTTATTCTACAGGTTATTGTGAAAAACGTTACTATTAAACATCGTCACAAACTGAGAATTACATGGCCATGGTATGTGTTTCTAGTCTATGTTTCATGAAAACACCAAAAAATGTTGAACATATATATAACTGAGTTCATTTTCAAATACATTTAACTCTTGCAACAATCTTGAGTTTGCAAGTGGTTCTTTGATGAGGTACCTAAGAACACCATCAAATATTATCATATCATGTTCACGTTTTTTTAATTATCTAATGATGTTATTTTGATATATGATTGATATAGTTTTTTTTGCCTTAGAAACCGTAACAAATCTTTTGTGACAAGGGATGCAGCAATTAATACTCACTCAGTCTGTTTGTAGAAGAATTTTATCACATGGAGAACTAATCAAGGTTAGAAAGGTATTCCTATCTTTCTTCTATACAAATTATGTTTGTCGTTAGGTAATAAAATTATTTTGCGTATATGATGATTTATATAATGCAGGCTGCCAAGTCAAATGTTGCTCTCCAAGCCAAAAATAAAACGGATGAACAGATCCAAGAACTGATGTCTCAACTGGAGGCAAAAAATAAAGAAATTGAAAATCTAGAATCTTATATACAAAAGAGATCACAGAGTATCCCATAAAGGAAGAGGGCGCTTCATAGATAGAAAAAGGACAGCTTCCTCGACGTGAAGACGTTCCTATTACTGGCAATGAGACAGCTGATAAGCTTACTGCTGAAAATGTCAGACTCAAGGTAATACAATTAAACAATTACATTATATATTTTAAAATTCAAAACCAAACCAAATAAATATATATCTTTCATTTGTTTTCAGCATTATATATTTTAAAATTCAAAACCAAACCAAATAAATATATATCTTTCATTTGTTTTCAGTACATGCCTAGTGCCCTGCAAAAGAAATTTGATGATGCCCACAAGTTGCGTGAAGAGAGGTCATAGCAAGCTAGGGATGCAGAGACAATGGTAATCGAGCTCAAGACCTCCATGCAAAGGTGATTGATAAAATTGTAAATATTTCATTATTGAGGCAAGGGCAAAGTAGTAATTTATCCTTGAATTCATTCAGCCTTCAAGAAAAAGGATGTGACATGGAGGAGGAGGAATTTATTCTTCGCCAGCAAGCCATGATGAAGTCAGGTTCTTTCATGGCTAAGGCAGTGTTGTAAAACTCGCCTGGCCGATTACTCCTCCGAGTACTCACCGATCGGCCCTTACTGACCCGGTCAACGCGGTGATTAATATATATAATATACTTAACGATTTATTATTTAACACACACATGCGATTATTACTACATATATCTTAAATTTTTTAGTAATTATTCACGAAGTGAGACCATTATGTGTTTTTCAGTTTTTGTGTATTCTCATGTATCTAATTTTGTTATATATTTCAATCAAAATAAGATTTTAACTTGTAATTTTGACATATATCAGTTCCCTAAAAATATTTCTACATGAATTATCAAATCCGAGTACTCCCGAGTACTCGCTACTCGGTAGTCGGCCGAGTAGGTACCGAGTAACGAGTTCTACAACCATAGGCTAAGGTGTATATATATATATATATATATATATATATATATATATATATATGGGAAAAGTGAATATACATTACAGCCCCACCTAAGCTTAAGTACTAAACCTCATTAAAATACGTTGTTTTACTATATAAAGATTGCATTTATGGGATTCACGATTAACACATGAAGATGTAGATTCAAGATCGACGCAATAGTTTCGATAAGGAAGCAAAATATTGATTATATTCGACCTTCGTGACAGTGGAAAAAAATAATGTTCACTGGGGAGAAGTAATAATCGATAATGGAGGAAAGAAAACAGTGATAGTAAAATGTAATGGAGAAAAGAAATTTTGTCGAGTATGATATATTTACCAAGTGAAAACCAAACCGGGTATAATTACTAAGTTAAAATGACATATTTTAGAGGTTTAGTACCTAAGCTTAGGTGAGGCCGTAATGTATATTCTCTATCCCCTATATATTATATATTATATATATATATATATATATATATATATATATATATATATATATATATATATATGTATTAGTTTTATTTTTATTTAGTTTAGATAGAAATATCTTGTAAAAACGGATTTGATGCAGTATGAAGAAAGCGGTCAACATGGAAGTCCAATGACTCCTGGACGTATGAAGAAATTCAACAGCAGTTTGAGGCGTTCTTCCAATGAAAAGCATAATGTATGTATGTAATTAATGCATGCATGTGTTTGATTTAAAGTTTAAAGTAATATTTAAATAACTATATGTGAGTTTGACATTCAATATTATTCAGGAGAATGTTGATGCTCTTATTTCGGCTGTTAGACAAGAGATGGGTTTCAGTCAAGGAAAACCAGTCGCTACTTTAATAATATACAAAAGACTTTTACACTAAAAACTTTTGAAGCTGAAAAAACAAGTGTATTTGATCGTCTTATTCAGATGATCGGTTCTGCCATTGAGGTCAGATCATTTTCATTTTTACTTCAAATTAAACCATAAAAAGTATAACACATTTTTCCAAAATGGTTAATTTGGAAATTACAGGGTAAACCTACATATCTCAGGTCAATTGGTTACTTATTCGAATAGTCATTTTGAACAACATTACAGTTATGCCCTTCAAAAGACTGACTAGTTGGATCATCTTTACCTTCGACTTTGTTGTACAAAATGAGCTCACACAAAACAATGGTAGGTAGCATATCATCTATCAACGAATTTGTTAATGTTGCCTTAATTTATATGATTTCCCAATTATACCCTTTTGTTGCCGCCAAAATCTTTTGGGAGTCAACAAACTTTGATGGACATACTGAGCTGGCATAGCCATGCTATGGAACTGTTGAAAAATCATTGGTTCCACCATTCAGTTATTACTTTGACTTTTCTTTAGATGTGTTTTGACTTTGTAATCAGAATGATATCACATGTGTAAATAAATTACAGGAATGGATGAAAAGCATTTGTTAAATTGGATTTTCTACTCCATAAGCAAATGTTCTTACTACTATTTCTACAAGGTTATTCATGGATTGCTTGAATGAACAAGGTTACTTTTCGGTTGATTTTACTTGATAAATATTTCTTATTTGTACAGTTCGGCTTACGATGCTAACATCTTATAAACAAAAACAAATCGATGTGTGGGGAGATGGTTGCTAAAGTTGCAGATATGGAGGCCAAACAACAACAAATCGATGCAAGTTACGAAGCAATGGAGATGATGTATGTGGCAATGCAAAATATGATAGAAAACTGAGAATTATGGTGAATTATACTTGAAATCAATGTTAAACTTTTATATTTGATGTTTCTAGAAGCTTTGGTAAACTAGATAGTTGATGCTTTTGGTATTTTAATGTTAAACTTTGGTTTTGGATTGTATAATAATAAGTGATTTTGGTATTTAAATTTAAATGTTTGTTTTGGGATTGTATAATTATTTGATTTTTTTGGTATTTTTGTTTTAGATTTGTAAATAAGAAAAAAAATAATGATATTATATATTTGCAAGGGATCAGCGATGGAATGAAAAAAATATGGTATCTTAAATTTGCAATGGATCTGCGATGGACTCTAAAAAAACAGATATGGAGATTTGCGACGGATCTACGATGGAATAATTTTATTAGTTTTGTCGCCATGCTATAAAAAACTGTAATAAGTGGCGAATTTGCGATGTATTATCCGTCGCTAAGTACGTCGCAAGGAAAAACTAGGTTGTCGCTAAATCCCTAGCTAAGTCATTAGCCACACTTTAATTGGCTATGGAGGACTTCTGTTGCTGGTCTGTCGCAAACTTCCATTAGCAATGGAATTGCGACGGATTGTTCCGTCGTTGTAGGTTAGGTTTCTAGTAGAGTAATATGACACATGTCTTTATTTAATTGGTAGAAGAATTTATAGGAACAAAAGTAGAAAGATATTTAATTTCTCATAATTGTAAAAAACTTATAAAGAAAATTGCATTAATAAACTTGATATGCATTTTATTATTATATTTATTACATTTAAATATTATACGTAATTTAATAAAATGGAAAAAAAACCCAGAAAATGACTTTCTCTTGGGTCCTGAGTGTCTCTTCCACGTAGTCGTTGGTTCAAGTCCCATGGATGGTGCCAAATGATGCGAATTGGTTCTCCGGGATGACTTCTGGACAACTATTATGATGGAGATCTGAGGATCATAGAGCAAAGTTGTTAGAACCGCCCCAGGGGATGTGCCCCAGGAGCAGGCTCCGACGATCAACTTATATCGGTTGGTTGAGATGAGATAGTTCTCCTTAGCTAGAGAGAACCATCTTCGTGTTGGGGTAGTGTATGGACATGGTGGTTGTAGGTGCTAGAGTGACGGTTGAGCCAAGGGGAAGCTCCTGAGTGGCGGCTGAGCCACCGGAGAAGGTCTAGGGTGGCGGTTGAGCTACCGGGAAGAGTCTAGAGTGGCGACTGAGCCATTGGGAGTAGGGATGAGCATCGGAACCGGCCCGAACCGGAACAGACCCGGGAACCGAACTTGTTGGAAAATAGGAACCGAACCGGACCACCGGTTCTACTGGTTCCGGTTCCGGCTCCGGTTCTTGTCGGGTCTTTAATGTTGGAATCGATCCTCGAGAAATAGCAACATATTTTGAGAAATATAATCTTCTTCTGAATCTTCTCCATAACCCTATATTCTCAAAATAAAACATATAAATATTACATTGTTAAATGGTGTTGAAACAAGAAAAGTCAGATTTGATATGCTTTCTTGTGGGCTTTGTAAGTCGTTCAATTTTTAACCAAATCAAGAGTTTTTATAGTCTAAAATTAGATACAAAACCTAAACAACATGTAGGAAAAAGAATCAAGTCAATACAACTTAAAATGAGTGGGATATGCACATTTAAAAAAAAAGTCATATTATGTTTTAGTGTCGAAACAGAAAAAAAAAAGTCTGCTTTGATCACAAACAAAGTGTGAATAACCATGCAAATTAGCTTGGTACTCTCGGTGTCAATTATCATCTAATCAATGTGCCGGTTAGCCACACACCCTCCATTGATCAACGATAATTTCACGAGCTACCCATTGCCATCCTTCATTAGTCTCATATTAGTGTGTCAGTTAACCACACACGCTCCACTAACGACTAATAAGGCGCAATGTGCAATTTCATGGGTTAACATCAAATTCACATTTTTCCTAAGTAACTAAGATTGGGAATTTATAAATGTTTAGTTACTTTGTATGTTCATCATACATTAAGTGGGAGTTTGTGTCTTATCCTACCCGTTCGGCTAACGACCCTTCACCAATGAAGGAAGCGGTGGGTGAGAGCGGACACCTATTCAACTGTCATTTTATAGGCAGTTTCCTTATACCCCCCTTAGAGATTGTCTTCGTGAATGAGGCCTACTAACGGTAAGACTAACTTTTTACTTATACTATATAATATATTAAACTTTTAATTTTATATAGTATAAGGGTGTATTTTACACATTTAAAATACATGGTGGTTTAATCTATTTGTTAAACTATACTCTTAATTTAATTAAACTTAAACCATATGATTACGGATTTAATAATACTCTTTTAATTAAACATTTAATTAACTATTAATAAAGTCCATAAGAGTTAATTTGAACTATTCAACAAAAACATCAAGGTTCCAAATACTAAATTCAAAATTAAAACCATTTAATTAATTTTTTTAAGTTATGAACCCAAGAGTTTTAGAATTCGATGTTTTATAAAAAAAAACTTTTCAAATTCCAAAACTTGAGGGCAAGTTTTGTAACACTTGAAAACTTTTGGATTCCATAACTTATGGAGTTAATGTTTTTTTATGAATGTGACTTTTCATGTTTCATAACTTGAGGACAAGTTATGAAACTCGTCAAAAAAAACATTTAGATCAATTTAACTAATACTTTTGTAACTCTTGAAAAACCTTTGAGTTCCAAACTTGATGACAATACTTGTAACTTCATAAAAAACTTTTGAGTTACAAAACTTGATGGCAAGTTTTGTAACTCCTAAAACATTTAGATTAAATTTTAAAACCAATAAAATAATCATAATTTTATCTTTTACAAATATGACTTGATGCAACTCTTAAACCAAGATAACTTCAAATCAAAATATTACAAACAATTAGCTTATCATATAAACTAGTAATAATTTCAAATTTTGACAATTTATCTTTTAATTGGATGGGATAATCATTACCATATCAGGAAAAACATATTTTATGATACTAAACAGTTCAAGGTAATGATCCTAATCCAACTCTTGCCAAAAAACCTGAAAAACTGCAAACAGGCTATCCGACTCGTCGAGTCAACTTATGGACTCGTTGAGTTCATGTATGGACTCGTCGAGTCCCTCTTTCAGAGTGCAGTTTTTCGACTTTTTCCATATTTGAACAATTAAGCAAGCATCAATATAATAGAAAACTACCCATGGTTCTGATACCACTGTTGGATTTATGTACTATAACACTCATATGGTGCACATACAACCTTAATAGCTTTGGATCTAAGTTTTCTCTAGTTATACATGCAATAAAAATTCTAAAGCATGAAGCCTACAACTAGCATATAATTGACATATAAATCATAAAAATAATTTAGAAGATTACCTCTTATTGTAGCTTGTTGAATTTGGCCTTTTAAGAGCTTAGCACCCCAAGTGTTGTGCCTCAAACAAGTCACAAACACCATGAACAATTGGAGAATAATGAGAGAGAGGATATGAGCTCTAAAATCGGCTAGGTATACACCCTAAGAGTCATAGGGCCAATTTTAGCAAGCTAAGGGTTCATTTTATAGTTTGGAATTCCCAAGGTTTAACTTGTAAACCCTAGCCCATTTACTTAAGCCTTTAAGCAATCCAATAATCCATATGATGGGCCTTTTGGACTAAATCTTCATGGACACTCACATAGATTTAGTCCATCCCTAATCAACATGGATCATTGGCCCAAACTATAAATATTATTGATTGACTTAATCAGTCCCCGTTAATTTAATCTGTCTCTTTTGATCACTAAATTAATTTCAAATTAATTCTTGATCAATACTAATTAAATAATATGATTCCTCAATTAATATATTATACTTATAATATATTAATAAATCACAAATAACCTCTTTCTCAAATATACATCCTATCAAATTGTCCTGGTGAAGGCAACCTGAAATCGACTATGATACTCTCGGGTCAAGTACATACCAATTATAGTTATGGGCTTAGACACCTAATCCAACAAAGGCAACGTAGGTGGGGAACCAAAGTTGGAATGCCTGCCAGCTGATCAAGTGAGTAACACTACTCTAGCATCCGTAGTTCTTAATATTCATGTAGTATAGTTATATGATTTAGGTTGCAGTGATCATTATGATAGAGTTATACATATATCATAGGATGGTATGATTTATGTTATGGTGATCAATATGATGTTATAGAGATGTACACACACACTGTAACATCCCGTTTATTAAATAAATAAATGGATAAAATTAATAAACGAAAATTAGCCCTAAATATGTAATAAGTTACTAGTGTTAGTCATAAGGAGCTAAATGACATAACTTCTAGAAATTAGGATCTTTATTGTAACATTTGGACTTGAATTGTAATAAATTGTGGGAAGCAAGGGCTCAAAAGTGAAATGGGGATTTAGATGGCAATGATTAAAGAATGAAGGGTTGAATATGTCATAATTGAGATTTTGGGGGATTAAAAGTGTAAGTCCAGATTGCTTTTGTAAAGATTTTCAGAAGTCAGTGAGTGTTTGGTAAATAACAGACTTAAAATTGAAGGATTTTGGAGGCTAAGGGGCTGAATGGTAATATATGGGTTAAATTGAAAATATTTTGTAGAGAAGGGGCTATTTGGTTAAATTGGGATTTAATTTGAAAGAAAAAGGATAATAAGGGGTTGGAAGTGTCAATATGGACTAATGTTTGAAATGGGATGGGACATATAACCCGTCACCCATGCCATGTAACCCTAACCCTAGAAGTATTTATCAGTCGCCACCCTCACTTCATCTCTCTCCAGCCGCCACCCTCCGGTCGGCGCCGCCACCACCGTTGTTGAGGTCCCAAACCACCGAAGCCAACCACCACGATCATCCTACCATCGGGAAACAAAGTTGCGGGTGTTGCTGCCGCCGTTTGCTAGTTAGACTGCCCTTCAGCCGTCGCCGCCAGTCTCCTCGTCATTTCCTTGCACCACCGATGCAGTCACTTACGTTAAAGACGAAGACCGCCTTGGGGCGTTATGGCAACAGTCGATCGGAAGAAGCCATCTACGAGTGTCATTGCTACTATTTCTGGTGGGAGTCGCCCACCTCTTCTTCTTCCGTTTCGTCGTCGTTCGTCGGTGCTACGTCCCAGATTATTCCGTCGTCGCTAAGTTTGGCTGTTAGAGTTGTTGTTCCTGCCGTCGTCGTACGCCACCATGAGGTGGGTGGTTGTGTTCTTGTTTCAGGAAAAGCGTGTGTGTGTGTGTGTGTTTCTGCTTTAGTGTGTGTCGTGTGTATTGGTTGCTTGGTCAAATATTGCAAGAAAAGTCATCACCACCACCGTGAGGTGGTGGTTGTCACCTCCAACCACCGCCTGTCGCCACAAGGGTGGTTGAGTGTGTGTGGATGTTATTTTGTGTGAGTTCATTTGGATATTATGTTGTATAATTGTATTTTGGCCGGAATAATCAACGAAATCTGTCACCACCACCGTGAGCCGCCGTTGGCCACCACTACCCGAGGTGGTAGTGGGTGGTGCCCGACTTAATTAACATTAATTAACCTAAAAACTTAATAAATGGACTAATTGGAACGCGATTGGGTTGGAAACCGTAATTAGGGTTTAGAAAACCCTAATTTTGGATATGTTAATTTGGAATTGTCGGGACCCGCATGTTTGGACTATTGGATTGGAATTATGAATTAATCTCGACCACATTGTATGGTTGACCTAATAGAGTGATGAACTTAATGGATTAAGTCCTTAATGGGTTAAGCGGGAACACTTAACCCTAATCGTCATTTTATGTGAAAAACCCTAATTATGTTGGGTTCATGTTGGGCCATTTCTTGGGCTAAGTTGCTATCGGCCTTCGTGGGCTAAGTTGGAATACGTTTATGGACTAAGGAAATTATTGGGCTTTAGGATAAGGCCCATAGGAAAGGCTTGGGCGCAATTTGGAAAATTGGGCCATAGATGGGCCATAATTGGGCCTTGATGATTATGAGATTTTGAACCATCGGAACGCCAAGTATTGGGACTAGAATAAATGGTTGGGCCTTAGGGTAAGACCATGTAGACGTTTGGGCCCAATTTGGAAAATAGGGCCATATGTTGGGCTTTGGCTCATTGCTTGACTTTTAGGTCCTTGGAGTGTGAGTTTGGGCCTTGGGCTTGGGTCAAGCTAGGTTGGGGGAAAAGTAGTCTTTTTACCCCAAGCATGCACTTATAGTTATGTATTGCAACCCAATTATTAATTGGGTGTTTTATTGATGTTGACAGTTCGGGAATCTGTCATCCAGCAGCTAGAGTTTTATCCGCGGGACTTCAACAGTGTGAGGTGAGTTACCTTCTCGGTAGCAGTGTGTCTAAGGCACCAATGTCGGCCCACTAGTAGGTGTTTTTAGTAGAGATGATTGTCTTTGTGATAATTTTCTGGTATGTCACTATCTTTTGTGATTTATGTGCTTATGTGCTATGATGTATGTGGTGATGGTAGGGGTGAAATAGACCCAGTATCCGGTTGAAAGAGACCGAAGGGAGAGGTCGGGCACCCAGATATGTCTGACAGTATGTTTATGTATGTTGTTATGTGGTAGTGGTAGGGGGTGAAATAGACCCTATATCCGGTCAGATAAACCGAAGGGGAGGCTAGCACCCAGATATGCTAGGCAGTTACCGGTTGAAAGAGACCGAAGGGGTAGGCCAGCACCCAGATATTGTGACATCCCCAAATTCACGGCCAGAAAAGACCGGTTTCATTTATGCTTTTAAAATAATTTCAGAGTAAATCCATTGATTTAAAAGAGTTGCGGAATTTGTCCCCAAAACAATACATGATAAAATAAGGTTTATCAAAGCATTTCTTAAAGAAATGTATTTTCATTATATATCAAACTCGGGATGTCACGTTCCGATACAGACACAAAAGCATAAACAATAAAACATAGACCTTACACAGTTATATACAACTACAGGTCTATAAACAAAAACATCTTCACAAGTTCTCCAACTTATGCTCTCGCGCCACTACCTGTAATACAAAGAAACTGAGTGGGTCAGGCTTGGGAGCCTGGTGAGCATATAGGGTTTTCAACCCACAATAAATAATTATATTTAATTTCACCAACCAACAATAACCCGATTACCCATTCCCGTTATCCTCACTTTACGTCCCTAAAACAACAACTATCACAAGGGACCTAATCTAGGATTTTTCATCGGGATGGACATTACTGCAAAGGGGTTTCCTCAACAATAGATGTCCTAAAGGCAACCATGAGGGGGATAGAGTACACCGGTGAACACATCGTTCACAACACCTACAGGTTATGAACCTGCCAGCGTTCCACTGGACAGTCTAGAAAAAGTCTGTGGTCGTCATCCATACTCCGCTAGATGACTAGATCAACAACAACATCGAGGCCTCTCATCATTTTTATTTCATCACACATCACTATCTACCCATTTTCTACCCAACATATTTGTAGATAAAATATACTTGTTTATATACAGCTTAAAAACCTGTATAACATATTCATTCAATACTCATACCACATAACAAATAGTATAAAATCACATAGCACGTATTTCATAGAGTATAATTCATATATGTGTATTACAGAAGGCAACTACACACTTACTCATATCATATATCTAATACATTCATCAATACTTGTATTAAAATCATGTATATGAAAGAGACTATGCACTCACTTGATAAGAAGTTTATCGGACAGCACTACGGCTCTCAAAGCAGTATTCTTCGGTGAAACTGTGATCTCTTCACACACCGGGCTTCTCGCGGGCAGAGCTTCGGCTCGAAAACTCTTTTCTTCTCGGGATCTTCGGTGCTTCGGGACTCGCTTTGGGTCTCGAGATGATACCGGGGCTTCGGGGTATAACTTGCACGTAAATCGAGGTAATACGGGTGAGAGGAAAGAAATTGAGCAACAAAACTCGACTGGCCTTGCTTCCTATTTATAGGAGGCTGGAAATCTAGGCTCACGTCGTCAGCCACTTATGCTCACATCGTGAGCTCGAATATGTCACTGCGTTCGTCATGGCCACTTGCCCTGGAAGGTGTCCATCACCTGCTCACGTCGTGAACACTGTGCTCACGTCGTGAGCTCTGACACAGGTGGAAGTTCGTGCCCCGAACTTCAGAAATTCATATCTTTCGCATACGAGCTCCATTTTCGACATTCTTTATATCCACGCGTAGGTGAGATTATGCTCTACAACTCTCGTTTAGACTCCGTCGGCTAATTTTGAATTTAACTTTTATTATATTATTTTTAGTAGGCCGGGACAGGAAAACTTCGTTAGGAATTCACAACTCCTTCATCTGACGTCTGTTTTCGTCTGTCTTTTTACCGTTGGACTACTATCGACGAGATCTTCGATTCCCGTTTAGATTGTTTCGGCTAGAAATCACTCGAACTCATAATTGAACTTTGGGCTGCATACCGCTAAGTCGAAACTTCGAAAAATCATAACTTTCTCATACGAATTCAGATTTAGACGTTCTTCTTATGCACGCTCTCGGTTTAACTTATTCTACGACTTTCGTTTAGATTACTAAGGCTAAAAATCACTCTATCGTAAATTCACATTTTACGTCATTCAGCGTCGTGTCGGTTCTGTCGCGAAACTTCGACAGGTCATAACTCCTTCGTTATAACTCGGATTTCGGCATTCTTTATATTTTTGGAATCCTCGTCACGACCACTACAACTTCCTTCATAGATATAGGGCTTATCTAATATTTTATTATTACGCTTATTCTTGTTCTTAATTCATTTAAATCACAACAATTAAGTATAAAACACATAACACTCAAATAATACATTTCTATTATTTCAAAATGAGTTACAAAGGTTAACCTAGAATGTTACATCATCATTAATGCCTAGCCTAGAAACGCGGGCGTTACAGATATGCTAGGCGGTTACCGGTTGAAAGAGACCGAAGGGGTAGGCCAGCACCCTGATACGCTAGGCGGTTACCGGTTGAAAGAGACCGAAGGGGTAGGCCAGAACCCGGATATGCTAGGCAGTATGTTTATTGTATGGTATGTGGTATGATGGGGGAACTCACTAAGCTTCGTGCTTATGGTTTTTAGTTTTGTTTTTAGGTATTTCTTCTTCAAAAGGAAAGGAGCTGGCATGATAGCAACGCATCACACTATGATTTCCGCATTATGAGATCTTTGGGAGTTGTACTCTGATATTACTTTTCTATGACATGTTTTAAGTTGTTTGAAATACTGGTTTTTGATTATGAAATGAGTTGACACTAATGATGTTTCATACTTCTGGTTTTTATAATTACTTATGTAAAAATGAAATTTTCGGTCTTGAATTTTGGGATGTTACAAGTTGGTATCAGAGCCCTGGTTTGAGGGATTCGGGCACACTCTCGGGTGTGTCTGGACTCAAATCTAGGGTTTGAAATATTTTTAAAAGAAAAATGATTTTTCTAAAATTAAAATTAAGGGTTTCTAATAAAGAATAAAGAGTGTGATGCGTGCAATCAGCCGAGCTCAAGTAAGTTTTCCCCAAGATACCCGTACATGTTTATATTATGATATGAAGTGTGAATATGTGAACTGCATGCTAGATTAGGGATAAGGATCTTGGAAGGATGCCTTATACTCCTACTGTATGTGCTTATTGAATTGCATGCTAGTACTGATTGGTCAGTGATAGGATGGCATGTTTAGGTTATGCATTATTGTATGAGCCTTAGAATTGCATGCTAGCATAGATTCCTGATAAGAGGATAGAACGGCTTGATGGAGTATGTTGGTTAGATTTTCCATTGTCTGAATGCTGCTTGCTTTGTGATTTGTGGGACTATTAGCAATGTGAGCTAGCTACTAAGTGAATATGCTAAGTCACATGTGGCACAGGCTAGATAATCTCAGAGTGATGGACTTGTCCCTATTGCGCAGCTCTTGCCTGAGTCCAACCGTTCTAGGATTGCATCTTTTACTCGAAGGATTATCTGATCTCTGTTGCATATGGCTATATTCATGAGGTAGCTAGTTGACATTAATGGGAATCCTTCAGCAGTTGAGGAATATGTGGGTTCGGGAACCTAGGAAAGCCTAGGATATGATGCAGTGGGTTAGTAGTGCGGTTAGTGAGTTTTGGGTGCATCAGTTTAAAGAAGTGATTTAGAGGACCCGGGAGGATCGTTTAGGAAAGTATGGATATGTGTGGAAGGTAGTATTGTGCCCGTACTACTGAAAGCACAAGATCCATACTCGAACCGGTGAGAGTCTTGGAGAATCTAAGAAGCTTATGGGAAGGAGAATTTTGGGTTATGCTTTGATTGTGGGGATAGTTGCTTGCCAGATGAGGATGAGTACACATGGGGAAGGACCAGGGATTGGTCCCGGCTCCAGTGGTGAGCCAGTTAGTGGAAGGAATGCCAGGGTTTTAAGTTCGCGTTGGATTAAGGAGATGAAAAGTGTTTTCCACACCGGTCCCTACCCCATAGGAGCTAAGGTTCGGTTCGCCTTGGATTTCTTGTATCAGGCGGCAAGGATTGATTGTGCAATTTATTGCGCTTTCGTGATTGGAGGCTATGTCTTGGGAGGAGTTTGTTACCCGGTTTAGGGTAGATGTTGTTTTAGCTACTACAGTTCAGCAAGGGACGATTGAGTTGGTGAGTGTGTCAGGGTGCGAGACCCTGAATGATATGATTTCTAGAGCCCGAGAGGGGGAGACTGATTTGGAGACCTCAGGAATGGGATCCCGATTCTGGTTCCGGCTCAGAAGCAGGACCTGGGCCAATCGATGTGCGATCGCGGGAGTTCATCTCATCGGAGATTACCCGCAGAGTTTGGAATGGACCTCTGTGGTCTTTCATTCATCCAATGGAGAGATTTTAGGAGCTCTCGATAGTCGTCTTGGGGCTTTCCGGGCCGGAATTGTCACGAGGCAGTTAGGGGATTATCTGAAGCCCAAAGCCTGTGGATTCCTAGAATCCTTTAGGAAGGAGGATTCTACTATTATTTCCTGTCATTGGGATCGGAAGGGAATGTTGCACCATGTCCTCAGAATGGTCGAAGTAACTCAGGAGGAGGTGGTCGGGAATTAGTGGGATAATTCTCCAGTGAAGTCAGAGTTCAATGGTTCTATCATTTGTTTGGGTATGATCGACATTTGCATATGGAAGAACTTTGGAGTTCCAGGCACTACCGTTGCTAGGAAAGGAATGGTAGCATGAAGATGGTGGTGTCAGTTGCGTGAGTTGTTTGATCATTGGATGTGTCCGGGAATCGTACCTTCGCGTGGACTGAAGTAGGTTAGAGTTCAATGATTCCTTGAGGATAGAAATTAGAGTAGAGACTCGTCAGTACATGGCAAGAGTTATGGTTCTTAGTCGTCGGCATAAGTACTCAAGGAATTGGTATGGTATCATGGGAGGTGATTTGGATTATCAGACTGGTTAAGGTCTCAAGAGTACTCTTCTAGATCCCAGGAGTTGGGTAATCGTTGAGATTGGCTAGTGATGGAGCACTAGTTGGTAAGCGCTAGTTGTCATCGGGTCGATCGTTGTAAGGTAAGAGGGATTGGGAATCCTTCAATTCTCGTGTGCTTTGGGAATTTGGTTAATTCAAAGTGCGGGAGAATCATTCAGGTATTCAGGAGTAGGAGCGGTTACGAAACTAGGTTGACTTTCGCATCCCCTTCAAGGAGGAGGACGGCCCAAGTGGCTGTTTGGGTTGAGGGTTGTGTGAGTTGGGAGTTTGGTAAAGCTTCCCAGCATGTGAATCGCGTCTTCTTGGTGCTTGATAGCAGAATTTGGGGAATCGGGTTAGGGTTCCAGTCATGAATTGAGTTCAGTTTGGGTGTTTGGTCAAGTACGTGCTCGACTCTGTATGTGTTTCGAATTGATAGATTAGGGGTAAGGCATCAGGCTGCAGTTGTGTTAGGGCGAAAGTGTTGTAAGACTGTGGGGGTAGTCGTAGCATTCACAAGCGGTCAGATAGTATGGAAAGTGTTGTAAGACTGCGGGGGTAACCGTAGCATTCACAAGCGGTCAGGTAATCTGGAAAGTGTTGTAAGACTGCGGGGGTAGCCGTAGCATTCACTAGTGGTCAGATAGTGTGGGAAGTGTTGTGAGACTGCGGGATGACCCGTAGCATTCACGGATTCTTTCAGATGATTAGGCTAGGGTGAGCCAGTTCATAAGATTGTGGGTAGACCATTGCATGATTGGGATCAGGAAACGGCAAGTCGTTGGAGACCGGGCATGATGTAAGACTATAGTTATTTTGGTAGCGTTCACTTTCCGTATTAGATTCGATGGCGACAAGTACTCAGACTGTTATGATCGGGAAGATCAGAAGGAATAATGGAGCCATGAGTGGCAATATGGTTAGGGTAGAGTTTGATAGCCGAAATTCTCTTCGGAAGTCGCGTGAGGCGACTGTGAGGTTGCTCTTGGCTCAGCAACCGGGCAGGAATTCAGTATTCCAGATAAGTTGGGGACCAGGGAGGTCTCGGTTACCTTTGGAAAGCAGATAGGAGGCAGCGTGATGTTACAGGCAGTAGTAATGATCAGGGGATTCATATGGGTGGAGTAGCTTGTAGATCAAAAATGTTAAGTCACTTGTAGTTTGGATTGAATACTCTCAGAGTAATTGATTTGACCCTGTTGCGCAGCTCTAGTTTGAATCTAATCGCAGCAGGGATGAACCTTCTACTCGAAGGATTATATGTGCCTTCTGTCAAGTATAAGTGTTCTGCAGGGACATTTGGTCTGTGATACTGTTTTCTAGTGGGAACCTCCAATTATCAGAAGTTGAATAGTTAGTTGGGAGATAAGTGGACTGGATTCAACGATAATGATTCAGTATGGGCGGTCTGTCAGGGAATCACACCATCTCGAGACTGCAGATTTCAAATTGAGTAAATGCGTTTATACTACAAGGAATTCGTTCATAGTTGTGTCGTAGAGCTCTACGAGGGTTGGTTCTGGTTGCCTTGGGAAGGTTGTGGTATGCTAAGGGTTGTGGCCGAGTTGCTCAACTTGTTTGGCGTGTCAGGAATGGAAAGGAGTGATTTCGAGGACGAAATCTAATTTAAGCGGGGGAGAGTTGTAACATCCCGTTTATTAAATAAATAAATGGATAAAATTAATAAACGAAAAGTAGCCCTAAATCTGTAATAAGTTACCAGTGTTAGTCATAAGGAGCTAAATGACATAATTTCTGGAAATTGGGATCTTTATTGTAATATTTAGACTTTAATTGTAATAAATTGTGGGAATCAAGGGCTAAAAAGTAAAATGGGGATTTAGATGGCAATGATTAGAGAAGGAATGGTTGAATATGTCATAATTGAGATTTTAGGGGATTAAAAGTGTAAGACCAGATTGGTTTTGTAAAGATTTTCAGAAGTCAGGGAGTGTTTGGTAAATAATGGACTTAAAATTGAAGGATTTTGGAGGCTAAGGGGATGAATGGTAAAATTGAAGGATTTTGGAGGATAAGGGGCTTAAGTTGAAAATATTTTGTAGAGGAGGGGCTATTTGGTTAAATTGGGATTTAATTTGTAAGAAAAAGGAGAAGCAGGGACTGGAAGTGTCAATATGGACTGATGTTTGAAATGGGACGGGACATCTAACCCGTCACCCATGCCATGTAACCTTAACCCTAGAAGTATTCATCAGCTGTCACCCTTACTTCAACTCCATCCAGCCGCCACCCTCCGGCCGGCGCCGCCACCACCGTTGTTGGTGTCCCAAACCACCAAATCCAACCACCGCGATCATCATACCGTCGGGAAACAAAGTTACGGGTGTTTATGCCACCGTTATCTAGTTAGATTGCCCTTCAGCCGTCGCCGCCAGTCTCCTCATCATTTCCTTGCACCACCGAACAACCACCGATGCAGTCACTTTCGTTAAAGACGAAGACCGCCTTGGGGCGTTATGGCAACATTTGATTGAAAGAAGCCATCTACGGGTGTCGTTGCTGCTGTTTCCGGTGTGAGTCGCCCACCTCTTCTTCTTCTGTTTCGTCGTCGTTCGTCGGTGCTACGTCCTAAATAAGTCCGCCGACGCTAACGCTGACTGCTAGAGTTGTTGTTGTTGTCGTCGTCGTACGCCACCGTGAGGTGGGTTGTTGTATTCCTTTTCTGGGTGTTGCATGTGTGTATGTTTCTGTTGTTAGTGTGTGTCGTTTGTATTGGTTTCTTGGTCGAATATTGCAAGAAAAGCCATCACCACCACCATGAGGTGGTGTCTGTCACCTCCAACCACCGCCTGCCGCCACAAGGGTGGCTAAGTGTGTATGTGTGTGTTAGTTATTTTGTGTGTGTGATCATTTGGATATTATGTTGTATAATTCTATTTTTTCCAGAATAATCAAGGAAATTCGTCACCACCACCGTGAGGTGGTGGCCACCGCCGTGAGCCACCGTTGACCACCACTACCCGAGGTGGTAGTGGGTGGTGCCCGACTTAATTAACATTAATTAACCTAAAAACTTAATAAATGGACTAATTGGAACGCGATTGGGTTGGAAACCCTAATTAGGGTTTAGAAAACCCTAATTTTGGATATGTTAATTTGGAATTGTCGGGACCCGCATGTTTGGACCATTGGATTGGAATTATGAATTAATCCCGACCACATTGTATGGTTGACCTAATAGAGTGATGGACTTAATGGATTAAGTCCTTAATGGGGTGAGCGAGAACACTTAACCCTAATCTTCATTTTATGTGAAAAACCCTAATTAGGTTGGGTTCTTGTTGGGCCATTTCTTGGGCTAAGTTGCTATGGGCCTTCGTGGGCCAAGTAGGAATAGGTTTATGGACTAAGGAAATTATTGGGCTTTAGGATAAGACCCATAAGCAAGGCTTGTGCCCAATTTGGAAAATTAGGCCATAGATGGGCCATAATTGGGCCTTGATGATTATGAGATATTGGACCATCGGAATGCCAAGTGTTGGGACTAGAATAAATGGTTGTGCCTTAGGGTAAGACCCAGTGCCGGCCCAAGCCCAGGGCGAGCTGGGCCACGGCCCAGGGCAGCAATTTCTAGTGGGGCATCAGTTTTTCAAAGCCTCTTAGAGGTAGTATTGTATATTTAGGCCATATTAAGAAAGTTAGTAGTCCAGTAAAGACCCATTCCCGTCTAAACGTCAAGGGCAACCGATTCTTGCTTCTTGGAGACCTAATTAGCGACAACTACAATCAATTTCGCATAGTGAGTGGTGACTCTTCGATCGCCTAATAATTGAAGATGAAGAACACGAGGTGTCTCTTCTGGAGAATCGAGATGGACGATTTTAATTTAAAATTAAGATTTAGTCCTCCATAGCTGCATCGATCGCCTACTGTCTCATCCGCTTCACTTCTTCAACGCTTCTCTTGCCCTCTCTCTCGATCACTTCTCTTATATTCTTCTTTCTTTCTTTCTAAATCCTATATTCTACTTCTTTCTTTCTATTGCTCTTAATCTATTATTTTGTTGTGTTAAAGACTTAAAGTGAAGATTCAAAGGTGCGATACCGACATACCGTGATTGAATGAATTCGTCCTCCTAAGGTCCTAAATCCTAATCCAGTAAGCTTTTTCTAGTATTTCAAATTTCTTTATGTGCTGCGTTTTGAACTTCATAATCCCATATTCCCCTAATTCTTATTAGATGTGTTTTTATTGAATGCTTTTTGAGTGATTTATGTCCTTTTGGAGTTCAAGCAGCCAACAACTAAGTGATTTATTCCCTTTCTCGAGTTCCAACAGCCAAGTAGTAAGTTTTTCGATTCCTAACTCTAGTATTCTGATTAGATGCCTTTTAAATGAATGCTTATTGTTAGTTTTCTTCCACAGATTGTTTTCTATGACTTGAAATAGTATGGTCTGAACTTTTGTGAAACCTTTCCAAAATTATGCATTTTTTTTTAATTTACATCATTACTATATTAATGTTTCTAATGAAGCAATGTAAGTAAACACACTTCCTATAAATTTATAAGCTTATTGTAGTGTGAAGAAATGGTTGAAGTAAACAAGGCAAGACAATTGGATCATGAATCTGTTTTGAAGAAACAAAAGAGAATAAAGAATGTTCTTTAGCAAAGAAGCACGAGAATGAACTCTCGAGGAAGGAAAATGTTGCTAACAGGAAACATGAAGTTGATAACCAAAGAAGTCAAATAGTACCCCAAAGAATATGAGGACCAAATGTAGTTAATTAGTCATATTTACTGCCTCTTTATATAATGTTCATATTTAATAATCTATGTACATGGATTTGATTTTAAATTCAGTAACTGAAGCTAATTTAGTTAAAACCTGAAGCAAGACTGGATGGCAGATTCAATTTGAACCCATAACCAATGATGTTGTTCATCCTTCATATTCGTGGGTCGGTGCTTATATTACCAATAAATTAGCAATCTTGAGTACTGTATTTTGTTTTTTTATTGTTAACAATCATATAGTAATTAATGTAATTGCTTCAACAAATGTACAAATTATTTAGGTGATTTTTGCTAACTTGTTATATGTATTGATCTGAGTTTTAGTTAATTGATGAAATTTTGTTTTATAAAATTTTGTAATACGTGTGTTGTGTGTTGGGTGACACGAAAAAATGGGCATTATTATTAGACTCGCCCAGGGCAACGTGGACCAATGGACCGGCCCTGGTAAGACCACGTAGAGGTTTGGGCCCAATTTGGAAAATTGGGTCATATGTTGGGCTTTGGCTCATTCTTTGACTTTTGGGCCCTTGGAGTGTGAGTTTGGGCCTTGGGCTTGGATCAAGCTAGGTTGGGGAAAAAGTAGTCTTTTTACCCCAAGCATGGACTTATGGTTATGTATTGGAACCCAATTATTAATTGGGTGTTGTTTTGATATTGACAATTTCGGAATCTGTCATCCAGCAGCTAGAGTTTTATCTAGGGATGGCAAAAAAAACCCGAACCCGACGGGAAAAACCTGATTCCCAAAGTTTTTGGGTCGGTTCGGGTTGCTATTATCGGGTCATTATCGGATATTTTGTTCGGGTTCGGGGTAGGGAGTGGGATATGCGTGCCCCGACCCACCCCGCCCCGAAATCTCTCTCTCTCTATATATTAAATTCCATTTATGCCCCCTTAAAGAATTAACCCTAAAAAAGGGGCTAGGGTTCGCTCTATATTTCTGTTGATCTACTCCAGCTCCAGCCGACAAGACACTCCCAAAGGCTAATGACCCAAATCGAAATTAAATTCTCAGTTCTTCAGACTTTAATCTTCATACGTTCAAGTCGCATAGAGATTAGAGAGATGAGAATTAGAGACGACACTCCACCGGCGATCTCGTGAACAACTAAACACCGAATTCAACTCCGGCGCACCAATCTTCTGGTCAACGACAACTGGTAACCCCTTATGCTCTTTGTGCTTGTGGTTTAGCCTTGGTTCCTCGTTCAACAACTGAACACAGAATTCAACATTTCGCTCGATTCCTCGTTCCTTTTCCTTTGTGACAGGCTAGCACCAGCAATAGCAAGCAGGTAAGATTAAGTATTTTTTGCTTATTCCATTGGAAGTACATCTATTGAACATATAGGTTTACCTATTGAAATACACATAAATCTGATTTCGAAGCACATCTGACCTTGTGAGTTGTGAGTTGTGACATGTTCAAACCTTGTGAGTTGTGACCTGTTAAGTATTTTTTTTTTTTGTTGAATCTAATTTCGAATTTGCTGAATTGATTTTTGAATCTGATTAATGTTAGTAGAGATAGGAAAAAAAGAGGAAAAGAATGTTCTGCATACTGAACCACAAACTATTATGACAGTTTGATTTATTGACAATGATTCTAGAAGTATGTTAGACGAATATTGATAAGAAATTTAATCATCTAGATTGATAAATAAGTGTGGATAATTGCTCGATCAAATCAAGTTAAGTTACAATGAATAGCACACTAAAAATCAAAACTCAGAAGGTAGGATTCGGAAGTAACTAGTATATAAAGAATCAAACGAATGGATCCAAAGATCTGAATGAAATTTACAACATACTGTATGATGATAATGTGATAATGAGATAATGTCCACCTTTGAATTGATTTCTCATTATGATTTTTGATTTTTGATTAAATCAAGTGTTAACTATTAAATCTAGACTAAAGCTCTCTTTCCTCTGTATAGTATTATCGTGGTTGAGTTTTTTTAATTTGCAGGGAATGGGTGTGCTCCTAATTGAGGAAGAACATCATAAATGTGAAGAAAGAGTAAGAATTTACATCTTTGAATTGGTGGTAATATAGCCATTAATCATTACATAATATGTGTTATGTATCTGTTGAAAAGAAGAGGTTCATGGCACATAAAGCTTGTCATATTGTATTAGCACATATATTTCCTTATGTCTTCTCTACAGCCTTTAGATGTGCTTACTTTATTCTTCCCTTTTTGAGTTGGGTAGGAAAACGTGGTCAGTTCTAGGAGAGCATAATGGAGTGTTTTTTTATCTGTAAAGGAGGGACACCCTTGAAGAAACCTTACACTTTAATGGTTGTGGAACAAGTTTGGATGGTTATGTTTGATTATGAGTTTGTTTTAAACGTAATGTAATATTTTGATGAATTTAGTTTTTCTTATTTGATTGTATGATGTTATGGTCTAATTTGGTGTTGTGAGCTTGTGTAAGTTTTTAATTTTTCACTATATTGGAGTTTTTCCAAACAATTTCAATTTTTTTGGCATAAATTTCGGGTTTTGGGTCGGGGTTTCGGGTCTTTATCGGGTTTAGGGTCGGGTTCGGGGAAATTTTCAGCCCCGACGGGGCGCCTCGATATGAAACCCATCGAGTATCGGTTTGGGGTCGGGGACAAATTTAGATATCGGGTTCGGGGATGGGATACGTGTTGGATTAGTGTCTAAGTCCATAACTATTTTGGTATGTACTTGACCCGATGGTGCATGGTCTTTTTGGGTTGCCTTCACCAAAGCAACTTGATAGGATAATTTATGGAGAAAGAGATTAATTATGATTTATTAATATATTATGAGAATAATATATTAAAGGAGAAATCATATTGTTTAATTAATATTAGTCAATAATTAATTAAGAATTAATTTTGTGGCTAAAAGACATTAATTAAATAAAGGGGACTGGAACTGTCAATTGTGTGATAGTTGGATATTGGGCTAATGGACTCCATAGAGGATGGAGTGGACGAATTCTATGGGGAAACCCATTAGAAATCGTCCAAGGCCTCTAAAGGAGGAGTCCATGGGTTGCTTAGGGCCTAAGCAGTCAAATTAGGGTTTCCTTGTTAGATAACCCTAATAGCCTCACTATTTAAGCACCCCCAGGGCACCAAGAACGTGGACAACTGAATCGTTAGGTTTCTACACGTTTTTGAGTGCCTCTCCTCTTCTCCTTCTTCATCCTCTTGCTCTTGGTGTTTGTGAGCCATTAGAGGAGTGACATTTGTGACTCTAAGCTTTTAAAAGCCAATTACAACAAGCAATAGATTGTTATTACTACATAACAATCAAGGTATGATCTAAACCCTATTCTTATGTTAATATTGATTATCACATGCTAGATCTAGGGTTTATGGCTTTGGATGATTATTGCATGTTCATTAGACAAACTAGATCCAAAGCTTTAGGGTTTGCATGTACACTATAGGAATGTTGTAGTGCTCATAACCCATCAGTGGTATCAGAGCCTAGGCTGTTTGTATAATGAATTGATGCTTAATTGTTCATTGCTTGCTTAAAAAATCGAATTTTTTGGATTCTGACTGGCAGACTCGCCGAGTCCATTCTTGGACTCGACGAGTAGGTCCTACTCGACGAGTTCCATTGTGGACTCGACGAGTCCAAGGGCCTGTCAACTTAATTTCGCGATTTTCTTGCCTTTTTGGCTTGGGATAATTACCATAAACGTTTTTAATTAGTAAAATCCGATTTTTATTGATTTTGGGTGAATATCCTTACCAAAATAGTAGATAATTGCCAATTAATCAAATATTCGTTGCCTTATATGATAATGTATAATTATTTTAGTTATTTGGTGAATTGTCTTGCAAGTAATTGGACTAGGTCAAAATTAGATACCCAAATTAATTGTTAATTGCCTTATTTGAATTGTTGATCTAGAATGTTCTTGATAAAATTTGGAAAAGTTTCAATTTTCTCCCTTTAGGTTTCATAGTTTTAAATTTCAACTTTAAAAGTTTTAGTTTTGAAATTTAAATAGTTAAACCCTAATATTTTGAAATGTTTCAAAACTTGCTCTCAAGTTTTGGAATTTAAATTTTGATTAAAAATTTGATTTTAAAATGTTAAATTCTAAAAACCCTAGTTTTGAAAAAGTTCAAATTACACCCTTATGGTTTTATTAAGTCAATTAAAGGTATAATTAAAAGAAAGTTAATAAATCCATAATAATATGGTTTATATTTAATTTAAATTAAAAGTGTAATTTATAAAATTAAACCACCTAGTATTTTAAAAGTGTAAAATACACCCTATACTATATATAACATTAAAAGTCTAATATTATATATGTATAACTTAAACTGCTAGTCTTACCGTTAGTAGGCCTCATTCACGAAGCTGGTCTAGAAGGGGTGTTTAAGGAAATTGCCTATAAAATGGCGATTGAATGGGTATCCACTCTTACCCACCGCACTCTTGACTAGTGGAGGGTCGTTAGCCGAACGGGTAGGATAGGGCAAACCCTCTCCTCATTAAAAGTATAATGAATGTTAAAGTAACTAAATGTTTTACTAAATTCCCAAAATCTTAGTTACTTTAGGAAAAAGTGAAATCGATGCAATTCCATGGAATTACACTTTGTACCCTTATCGAGACAATTAGTGGAGCGTGTGTGGTTAACCGGCACACTAAGTTGGGTTTGGCATTGGTAGCGAAGGGTGACTCAATGTTTGGCATAGATCGATGGAGCGTGTGTGGTTAACCGGCACGTCGATTAGGTGACTGTAACATTGAGGGCATCACGTACATTCGCATGGTTATTCACACCTTATTTGTGATCCTCGGCATCCCAGTCACAAATGAAGGGCATAATCGAGATTAAACATGACATTGAAAAGTTCAATGAATCTCAAAAGATCTAGGAGTTTCAATTCATTTAAAACTTAAACCTTCTTTTCGTTTTTCATGGTGGAAATTGGTAAATTGTCATTTACCTACCTTCAAATGTTCTGCGAGTTGGATTACGGCATCGCTCTTCCAATTTGTAGGATATTGTGTTGGGTCCTAGCCTTAATATCTCATTTGGGTGTTTTATTAAGGACTCAATCAACTAAACTTGAATTTTCTCCCGTTTTATAGTTGTCAAAAGTCTGACAACTATGGTCTTCCTAAATCCGTTGGAAAAGGTTTTCCACATGAAGATGATGTTCCACGATTGGATTGTGGAAATAGAAATCATGCTTCTTTTCTCCACCTCCTCCAATAATTCTCCCTGCCCCACGTGTTCGACGACTTGAAAAGTTCAAGGTCACTCAAGCCCTATTGACAAAAGACATGAAAATGGAAAGTCTATATGTGCTCATGTCTTCAATAAAAGGTAACATATTGATAGTTTGAGAATGTTAGGTGTCGATGTCTCAAGGAAGTTGGCTATTGACTTGATTCTTCAGTCACTTCCCGAATCATATGTAAGTTTGTTAGAGAGTACTATATGATGGACCACGACATGACCCTTATTGATTTGACTTATTTGCTTATTTGCTGCTAAATCAGGAATGATTTGGCGCACTGGTCAGCAAATTTGTCTGGTAAATCAATATCCCAACCCTCTATGGGCAATGGCAACATTGGAAGTCCAGAAATGTTTTCTCTACGCAAGAGTAAGGCTGAGTCTGAGATAGTCCCGTGTACCATTCCAAGAAGAATCCATATGTTTCTACTGCCAAAAGAGGGGGCATTGGTTACGAAGCTGCCCTGACTACCTGAGAGATCTAAGAGATGGGAGAGTCAAGATGTATGGCTCTGCATCAGGTAAAATCCACTATCTAACTCTATTAAGTTCTTTTTAGATTCTTAACACATGATGTGATAAGATTACATTTGATGTTTTGTAGAATCAAAGAAAAAGGAAGCTTAAAAAGGAAAGAAGTGAGCTACATCTGGTCATGAAGAAATGGATCTTGATCGCATGATTCAAAGATCGGATTGTTTGAGCTACTACTTTAGAGTTAGGATAGATTGATAAGTAATATTTACATAGTTTTCATTTGTAATCGCATTGTAAGGACAATATTTTTCCGCAATAAAATAAATTTTGATTTATCTTATTTATGTTTCCTTACGATGGATTTTATGAAAATTGGTGTTTGAATGATTCTATTATTAGCAATATTGTGAATGGATTCGATTCTTAGTTATGTTATTTGTGGTAATGTTAGAAATCTACCAAATGAGGAAAGTTTCTCATCACCCAAGTTTCAATAGGACAGAAACTTGGAATCATGCAACTGGTATTGTGTGATGAATGAGAACCTTCGTATTTGGGAAATTAAGACTAATTCCTTGTTCACATAAGTATGTGAGTCAAGTGAAGGACTAGGAGATCTGGTACACAATGTTGTGCACTGGTCAAGTCCACCACAAAGAACGATAAGTTTATTCGTCATGATTTACTAAAATTCTAGTAAACGTGATTATGCTTACAAGATTAAGTGTGATTCTGAATCATTGAAAAGTTTCAATGAATGGCAGAACGAATAAGAAGAATCAATGAAGGCAGAAAGATAAAAGGTTCTCCAATATAAGAAGAAGGGAGAGTACCTTTTGTATCGTGTTTTATGATCGTCTTGGTAATTGTAGGAACCATATTACAATTCATCCTCTAAGGAGACCTTAGTACGCTAGTTTGGCTAAGAAAAGGAATGGTGAATTGTAGAAATGGTTAAGTCAATAAGATGTATCGTACTTCGTTCCAATATCAAGTCTTAGAGTTATACTCCAAGATTGTGAATTGAGTGAGATAATCTTAAGTAGAAATGTTCTTACACTTGCACATTTTGGTAAGTTGTGATGTCTTGAATAAGACAAAGACCAACTAGAACCAAATTGCACGTAGTTTTGTCTTGATAAAGACACACAATGACTCTTGAATATATGTTTTGTCAAGAAATGCTTCTTGATAAGAGAATCTAATGTCAAGAGGTCAGTGGGAGTCTAAAGATCTTGAAAAGTTTCAGGAACAAATCAAGAAGTAAAACTATTAAACACTAGCACACGACTTGAGGATTGTAATCTATCGTGTTGACAAAATTTTATTTCTGTGCCAATCCAGTTGAGTGATTATGCATATGAGTTCTACGAGTTCTCAATTGAATGCATAAGTGCAAACACCTTGATCAATGAAAGTACATTGACTGGCATAGGTGAGCTGCTAAATGACTTGGAAGCAATGGTGGGACCCTTGATGGCAAGAATTTAAGAATGAACAAGTTCTGTCCATAAGAGTTTGAATTTGTCACGAACATTATCTTACGATTATGATTATGACAGATTCACATGGATAGGAACACATACACCATAAAATCTAAGTGTCATAAGGTTTCTCTCCTTCATGAAAATGATTGTGAGGAAACGATTTCACTAAGAGAGATTTTAAGGAGATAGCGATTATGTAAATTGCATTCTCAAATTCGATTATGATTACGACATCCCTTTTCATAGTTCGAATTGTGAGATTTGGCAATTAGTTTGAACAATCGAGACTTATTGCTATAAGTTCTGGAATTGTTTAAGACACACATGTGAGCTGTCTAAAGTAAGGTGTATGAGTTTGAGATGCTTAGATAAAAGCTTATCAAAGCATATCGTATTAGAAACTATGAACTTTGGAAAGTCGATAAGTATTGTCTTTTAGAAGTCCAACTGTTTTCTGAATACGTGTCAAAGCTAGTGGGAGTATAAATGTTATGCTAAAAAGAATATAATCATCATGTTAGTGGGAGCATGATCATTATTTAAAGTATTGCAAGTTGGCAATATTAATTATAGAAAAACAAAAGTTTCACTTTGCAAAGTTGCAGGGGTTGAAAAGTTGTTTTTGCTATAACTAAGGGAGAGAATAGTATACTTCGTTTCAAATCTAAAAGGTTTAGATCGAGAAATTTTAATCAAATTTAGTCAAAAAGATATATGAATGTTATGTTGAAAGGATTCAACATAATAGAATTCTATATATATGGAAATATTTGTTGCGTTCTCACACTCGATTATGATTACGACATTCCTTTTCATAGTTCGAATCGCGAGAACATGGCAAATAAAACTATTATAGCAAAAGACTGGTAAAAGTATCATGTCGTTGTAATATTTGATCGTTCTAAAATTTTCCAAATGCCTAGGGCATTAAGAGGGAAAGAGGACTAGAATCTGAATTGACTAAATTAGTTAAACAACTGTCAAGGATAATCTAAGGTTCGCCAAGGATTGGTCACTTGTGAACAGTTGGAAGTATAGTAATGGAAGGACCATATTGACATTATTATTATTAGATATGATTCTATTAATAATGAGTTGTCATATGGCAAATATGGAAATGTTTCCTTATTGGGAGTTGGACGTTAAGAATCTATATGTCTAGATTAGAAACTTTTATGCAAGAAGGATGTTCAAAGGAATGTACTTTGAATGTGAGACTTCGTGTCTATGGAATTGTCTTGCAACAATCTCCAATAGAGGACTTTGTAATTTCATTGGCAATAGTCTTTGTGACTTTGGTGCTATGACATTACGAAAGGACCGTTGCATAAAGTGTTAGAATCTAACATATTCTATAAGTGGCAAGAATTTGGTATTCTTACACCTGTGGTAGAGATTGGGAATTGTGAAATGAGTGTGATTGAAAATGTTATTCAATTATACTATTTCACAAAGTAAGGACCATAAGTAAACATAGTGTGCATGCTAAGAGCATGGGACAATTGTCGTTATAATTCAAGTAAGAAGTTGATTAACCGAAACAACAAATAATGAGTAATCAATATGGTGATTAAATAAAAGGTGTTTTATTTATACTCAAAGGTTTGGGGCCATATAAGATTAGTATTATTCTTGTGTTTAAATTTGCATGTTTTGACTTCCTAAATAATTGAGTTAATTGAGTATAATCGAATTATTTGAACGTTCCACAGTCGCTCATACTTTGGGAGTAGGTATGAAAGAAGATTGTCATGAATTGGTGTGTAGATTGTCTAAAGTGTATTAGACATAGCAAAAGTTTGCTACAACGTTCATGAGTGCTTACGAATATGATTTGAGCATTGGATTAAACCCACGCTCACTTGGATCGCTTCATGGATTTTATCACGAGTGATTGGTGAGACGATAAAATTTTATATTCTTGAAACCGAGATGTGTGAGTTGTATCTTGCGAGTCGGTTACACATTGATAATATGTAAACGCAGCAGTAACTTGGTGTTATAAAACGTATTGTTGTGTGTGATTCGATGAGTGAGTACAAACAAGCATTGAGTCGAAGTTTATCCGTTCCTTTTACCCAAAGTGGGATAAAAGCGATATCTGTGGGCCCCTCGATGATTTAGTGATGACAAAGGAAAATGCTCGGCCGGTCCAGGGCTAATTTGATTTGTTCAATTAGTCAGTCGTCGTAAATCAGAAATCGGGAAACAACACATAGACTGAGAGAATGATTTCAATCCATGTCTCACGTCTATACGATATCTAGAATGGAGGAATATATGATTCCTTATCTAAAGGACGCATATCTGATAAGATCAGAGTTGACAGCGGCTTTTGAAAGCTACGATTGTGGATCAGGATCTGAAGTTATACGCGGAATAGTTATTAGACTTATCCAAGTGGGAGACTGTTGGATTAGTATCTAAGTCCATAACTATTTTGGTATGTACTTGACCCGATGGTGCATGGTCCTTTTGGGTTGCCTTCACCAAAGCAACTTGATAGGATGATTTATGGAGAAAGAGATTAATTATGATTTATTAATATATTATGAGAATAATATATTAAAGGAGAAATCATATTGTTTAATTAATATTAGTCAATAATTCATTAAGAATTAATTTTGTGGCTAAAATACATTAATTAAATAAAGGGGACTGGAACTGTCAATTGTGTGATAGTTGGATATTGGGCTAATGGACTCCATAGAGGATGGAGTGGACGAATTCTATGGGGAAACCCATTAGAAATCGTCCAAGGCCTCTAAAGGAGGAGTCCATGGGTTGCTTAGGGCCTAAGCAGTCAAATTAGGGTTTCCTTGTTAGATAACCCTAATAGTCTCACTATTTAAGCACCACTAGGGCACCAAAAACGTGGACAACTGAATCCTTAGGGTTTCTAGACGTTTTTGAGTGCCTCTCCTCTTCTCTTTCTTCATCCTCTTGCTCTTGGTGTTTGTGAGCCATTAGAGGAGTGACATTTGTGACTCTAAGCTTTTAGAAGCCAATTACAACAAGGAATAGATTGTTATTACTACATAACAATCAAGGTATGATCTAAACCCTATTCTTATGTTAATATTGATTATCACATGCTAGATCTAGGGTTTATGGCTTTGGATGATTATTGCATGTTCATTAGACAAACTAGATCCAAAGCTTTAGGGTTTGCATGTACACCATAGGAATGTTGTAGTGCTCATAACCCATCAATACGCTGCCTCGCCTCGAACCCGCCCCGTTGTCATTCCTAGTTTTATCCGCGGGACTTCAGCAATGTGAGGTGAGTTACCTTCCCGATAGCAGTGGGTCTAAGGCACCAATGACGACCCACTAGTAGGTGTTTATAGTAGAGATGATTGTCTTTGTGATAACTGTCTGGTATGCCATTATCTGTTGTGATTTATGTGCTTATGTCCTATGATGTATGTGGTAGTGGTAGGGGGTGAAATAGACCCAATATCCGGTTGAAAGAGACCGAATGGGTAGGTCGGGCACCCAGATATGCCTGACAGTATGTTTATGTATGTTATTATGTAGTATTGGTAGGGGTGAAATAAACCCCGTATCCGGTCAGATAGACCGAAAGGGAGGCCAGCACCCAGATATGCTAGGCAGTTACCGGTTGAAAGAGACCGAAGGGGCAGGCCAACACCCTGATATGCTAGGCGGTTACCGGTTGAAAGAGACCGAAGGGGCAGGCCAACACCCTGTTGAAAGAGACCGAAGGGGCAGGCCAACACCCTGATATGCTAGGCGGTTACCGGTTGAAAGAGACCGAAGGGGCAGGCCAACACCCTGATATGCTAAGCGGTTATCGGTTGAAAGAGACCGAAGGGGTAGGCCAGTACCCGAATATGCTAAGTAGTATGTTTGTTATATGGTATGTGGTATGATGGGGGAACTCACTAAGCTTCGTGCTTACGGTTTTCAGTTTTGGTTTAAGGTATTTCTTCTTTAAAAGGAAAGGAACTGGCATGATCGCAGCGCATCACACTATGATTTCCTCATTATGAGATCTTTGGGAGTTGTACTATGATATTACTTTTCTATGACATGTTTCGAGTTATTTGAAATATTGGTTTTTGATTATGAAATGAGTTGACACTACTGATGTTTCATACTTCTGGTTTTTATAATTACTTATGTAAAAATGAAATTTTCGGTCTTGAATTTTGGGATGTTACACACACACACCACGTGATGGTGTATTGATCTAAAATAGAGTATACTCTAGAGGTGTATAGAGATAATGGTTCTTGGTTAGTTAAGCCTTAGAATATTATTAGGCAATAGCAGTTAATGAGTTATTTGTTGGATATCTTAAGGAGATATTGAGAATACACTTGTCTGGTGGAATATTAACTATGATATCAAGTTGTTTGATATATGTGTGACATATGTGTGAATTTATGTGTTATATGTTATTGTAGTTGTTCTTCACTCAGTCGTAAGGCTTACAATGTGTTATTTGCGGTTGTTTTGTAGGTAGTTAATTGTGACGCCCGACTCGGATCTTGTACTTGTGGTCAGTACAATCCCTGGTGATAGCTTCTTGTACTCCAGAGTGTCAGTGTACACCAAAATGTTTTATAAATCCTAAATGAGAAAGTGTGTTTTTAGGGTGTACCTAGTGTGAAAAACTAAGTGTTACAATATAAACCAATTTAAGAGGTCATAACTTGTGCATAAACTCAAAGAAAATCTCATTGCTTTATTGACAAAGGTCTAGAAGCTAAATATATCACTTAGAAGTTATGGAATTCATCAAACTCCAAGAACACAAGGTTTTGGGACCAAAACATGACAAGATGAACCAAAACACAAGATACTCATAGATCCAAAGGTAAAACTCAATAAAGCATGGAACTTTGTGACTTACAAAGGTCTAGAGTGTGAATGAAGGTTGGTTTCTTCAGGGATCAAGCTCCATAGACAATCTTGCAAGCTACAACACCAAAATTACCCAAAAAGCACCATTAATGGATGAGAGGAGAAAAGAAAAGCTCAAAGTTGTGAAAAAAGAGGTTATTGTTTGTTTCCTAGGAGCTCTTGATGTGATGGCGGTTGTAAAATGACATAAAACACAGAGGTAGAGTCTTTAAATACGAGGGGGGAACCTAATTTTATGGGCTTGGGCTGCATAGCTCACCACGCCGTGGTGATGCATTTCACATATTCCATTTTTAGCTTCAAACATTCATAACTTCTTCGTTCTAAACCCGCTTTCATTGATATTTATATACATGCGAAAGTATTAACAAGCCCCATAATTTTATCCAATTACTTTTGACTTAAAGCATACATAACTTAATTCATTAATACATGTAAAAAAATCCACAATATCATTTTTTCCCATTTTACCCATTGGCTCCAATACATAATTTCAAGGGCTTAAATCACTTAAACCAACATTATCAACATTAAATAATGTCTAAAATTCATCCTTTGAAGCCCAAGACTCTTACTTGATCTAATTACGGTCCGATATCCCGAAATAAGAAACATCCTGGATGTTACACTTGTTCTTCATACCATGTTTTCAATGTTTTACTCTTAGTTATTTGCTTACTTAGATGTTATTTAAATTTCACATATTATTTGTCATGATTGTTGGACCTTAAAATGATCCTAAAAAACAACCGAAGATCTCCCCCTCTATAGATTCTTTCTATATAATTTCACACACACTAAAAACGGAACAACCGACGATGAAAAAAGAAAACCCTTTTGACCATGTTTGTTCACATCTCTCTCGCCAATTCAAACTCATATTTATGATTAAATCCAATTGCTTTTTCCATAGGTTTCTCTTTTTATTTGAAGATGTGGTGGGGGGTGGTGGTGCAGGAGATGCTCACATTTAAAGGGGGAGATGAAACATGAAATGGTAGCAAGAAAAGGGGAAAAAGGTAAGAGGAAAGAGGTGGGGGTGGGAGTGCTTTTTGTTTAATAACCATAATAATCAATAATCAATAAATTAAAAAATAAATTCTTAAGAGAAAAATAGTCTTTTTATAGTTGTTACTTGTTAGGGACCAATGAAGTAAGAAAAACATATCACAAGGACTATTTAAGTTAAAAAAAACAAAGTTAGGGACCACGGTATGCATTATCCCAAACCAAAAGGACCATTTACTTAAAAAAAAAAAGACGAACTCTTTTTCTTTCTCTCTTTTTTCCAGCGACCGATCCTCACACCTCCGGCTCCTCCTTCCTAGCCGCACCTCCGTCCACCGGTTTCCCCAACCGCCGCCGTCTTCCACAGGTACGAGAAATCCGTTCTTTCCTTGAAATCAGATGCCGATTTCTTCTGATATTTGATAATTATTCGATTTATCCAATTTTTTTTAAGTTCCCAAACACCTGTCCACGAGGACAAGGCACTTAAACGCACACCATTTCGCAAGCCCTAACCTCAAACCCTCGACTCGGACCGAAGGATGACGACGTAGGAACGAGAACGACGGTGGAAACAAGTTTTCGCGAATCTAATTTATAGGGTTCGTCGTCTTCCTGAAAATTCGTTGTTTTTCCATAAGATTCTCTGTTTTTGGTTTTGGCATAACAGTGAGAACATGATGTGTTGCTTCTGCTCGTCTTTGCCAAACGTATCTTGTTCTAACATGTTGGGTGGAAGTAGCTCACAAAGCTACCTGACACCGAAGACCATTTTTTCAAAATTTTCTAGAACATTTGGATTTGATGCTCCTCTGTCCCAAATTTTTGCATGTAAATAACCAAATTTCACATATGTAAACTTTTCCTCTTTCATTCACTTCATGTTCTTGCTATTTCCCCCTTTTCTAGCCCTAATTTACATTTCTATGTCTATTTTGTGTTTTCTTTCATCAATTTTGGATTCGTTGTGCAGTTGAAAGAATATATATATGCATGCAGCAGTCATTTGGTGGTATAATAAGGAGACAACAACACTTGATCAGGTGTTTGTTAGGCGATTACTGCAATAAAGACACCTTTTTTTGGTAAATAAGGGCACAAGAATGCAATCTGTGATGATTGGTGGACCCCATTTAGAAGTTGATGCTCTCTGTATTTTGAGGTCAATTTCTCCTGCCCTTGATCCAACTAAGCATAAAGGCCAAGCTGGTGAGCTTCATTTCCAAATTCATCAGATGCTTATTTTTCAGAGCTGATTGCAAGAAATTGTAGCATACTTTCATTTATTTGTTTATTATAACATTGTACATTTTCCTTGTTATTCTACCTGTTTCATGCAAATGTAAATCATACATTTTGATATTTCTTATTTAATTATTGACAATATTTGCAATTTAATCAGGCAAAATAGCTGTTATAGGTGGTTGTCGTGAGTACACTGGTGCCCCATATTTTGCTGCTATTTCAGCTCTCAAAATTGTTAGTTTCTCCATATTTCATTTCTTTTTCTTTGGACAATAATATTAAATGTAAGAAATAACAATTTACTTACATTCATTTGTTTATTATATACTTTTATTTCTTCCTATTACATTACCTAATTATAATTATAATACACAAATAAATGAAAGTAGGTTGCTATTTCTTGTAAATATTTATTCAGGGTGCAGATTTATCACATGTGTTTTGTACTAAAGATGCTGCTCCAGTAATAAAAGGGTATAGTCCTGAGTTAATTGTACATCCTTTGCTAGAGGAATCTTACAATATAAGGTCAGTTAATTTAATTTTATATTTTATAATATTATATATAAGTTTCTTATGTGATTAATTATTTTAAATATATAATATAACAGGGAGGAGGAAAAAACATCAATCTCAAAAAAGGTTCTTGATGAAGTTGACAAGTGGATGGAAAGGTTTGACTGTCTTGTGATTGGTCCAGGGCTCGGAAGAGATCCATTTCTTCTGGTTTGTGATTTTTTTTTTTTAATTATTTATTTAAGATTTAAGATTTAAGATATAATGTTTGATATGATTGAAGGATTGTGTAAGTGATATCATGAGGCATGCTAGGCGAAGCAATGTTCCCATGGTCATTGATGGGGTAAGAATTGTGAGGTAGTTATTTGGTGTGATGGAATGGAATCGTGAATTCCATTGGAATAATGGAATGGAAAGGAATGAAACTTTGTTGAAGGAATGTAATGACTCATTCCATTCCTTTATTATTCCATTCCATTCCATCCAACCAAACAAACACTTGTGCAGATATTTATTTATTTATTTTCATTTGATTTTTGTGGATGATTATATTATATATATAGGATGGGCTATTTCTTGTGACAAACTGTGTTGACTTAGTCAAAGGGTATCCTTTAGCTGTTTTGACTCCAAATGTAAATGAATATAAACGTCTTGTTAACAAAGTTTTAAACTGTGAAGTAAATGATCAAGATGGGCCCCAACAATTACTCTCTCTTGCCAAAAGGTAATTTCTCTTTTTAAACAGAAGGGTAAAATGGTCATTTTACTCACCATCCTTTTGGCAGTATTGGTGGTGTGACTATTCTTCGTAAAGGACAATCTGATTACATTAGTGATGGTGCAGCAGGTACTTATTTATAATTCATTTAATCTATTTATCCATTTATATATTTTCTTTATATATATTTTTTAACTGTTTAAAAAATAATATATTAATTAATTGTGTCTGATGCAGTTAGATCAGTAAGCATATATGGCTCCCCTCGACGCTGTGGTGGACAAGGTGATATACTCTCTGGAAGGTAATTTCCTTATTTTAAATTTTAAAATAATAATAATAATAATAATAATAATCATATTCATTATAACTATTTATTATGAAATATTGAAATACTATTTTCATTGTCATAATAATAATAAGATAAGATAAGTAAAATGGTATATTACAGAAATAGTTAAAAGTAGGTTGCTATTGTTGATCAGTGTTGCAGTTTATGTAGCGTGGGCCCGGGAGCTTGTGAGTAAAGGGAAATTTGATGCAAACCCAACAATGTTGGGTTGTATTGCGGGGTCCACTTTAATGAGGAAGGCTGCATCAGTTGCTTTTGCAGATAAAAAGAGATCAACTCTCACAACTGATATAATTGAATGCTTAGGAAGAAGGTAAACACTATACATACAAATTTCTTTTTGACTTAATAATGGACTTAATATAATATTGATATAATGTATATGTTTATTTCATCTTTGTAAATATTCTAATTGTGTGGAACCATATCTTATTATTGTGTGCAGTTTGGAGGCTATATGTCCAGTTGGTTAAAGCATCTTACATCAATCTCATGTTTGACTTTTGTCTACTTTGGGGTTTGACTTTATTGTTAGGGTTTTTGAGTTTGGAAGATGTGGTTTGTTTTAAGGTTGGAGTAAATCGATAAAATAATAAAGTATGTTTGGGTTTTTGTTGTCTTGTAGATGTGTGCAATAATAGTTAAATCTTGCTATTGTATTTATGTTTTTTAGTTGATCACACTATGGCGACAAAAATCATATTTAATAAATGGAATCAATGTATAAAACTATACATGAGCAAAATATTTTAGCATGAAAATACGTGGATTGAGTTGGTATAATGAAATGAAATCCACTAATCTAGCGATTGCAAGTATGGTAAGATTCAGGGGAGTTTGCGTAATTTTGATATTATTAAAAAAGAGTTGTAATAATTGGTGAAAAAGTAATAAAGTTTAATAAAAAGAATAACTTTTAATAAATTAGAAAACGGTAATCACCGTTTCATGTTTGAATTCTAAAAATGGTATTGTATTAATACTTATTAATTTTGGATCCGACCATGTCACATTAGACATTATTGTACTATAAATATTTAAGTCTTTGATCAAATTATGTGCATCCGCACCTCCGTCGTACACATTGTTTTAAATGTTCGGGAACAACTGGGAATACTAACAATAAAGTTGTCTTAAAAATAAAAATAAATAACAGTTTAAATAAAACAATTAAATCAAGCAACTCAAATTAATAAAATTAAACAATTGTTTACAAATCTATAAAGAACAATACTACTAAAAATTAAAATTAAACCCTACTCCCGATTGTAATCAGGGGTTATTTAGCCCCACATGCTGAAGACGATAGTGGGGAAATGCATTGAGGAAGTATTATAAAAAATAAAATAAAAAATGAAAAATTTGGACCTGCAATTTTTAGCTCCTCACTTTTAATTCAAGTTATAGTTAAAGTGTCATAATTTTAAATAATATTGGATATTTTACAATTAAATATCTATTCTAATAAATGAAATTTTTTTTGACACATGTCACATTCTCATTCAATTTGTCAAATTCAATTTGTCAAATGTGATTTTATGGTTATTTTGAATTAATTTCTTTTCCACATGTCATTTTATGGATTTTTCTATTTTAATAACTTTCACATAATACTTTAATGTAATAATTACAATAAATGTACTAATAATTGAATATCAATTTCATTAATGGACTTACCTTCTTATTTCAAAATTCTCCAATTAAAGCTCATTAGGTTATTTTGTTTATTTATTTAAATTTAAAAGATAAAAAATCAATTTTAATAATTCATTATTTTTCTTATTTTCTTATAAATCCGAAGTTCTTAAATATTTAGACATTTATATTTAATTTTTTTGATTAACCCATATAATACATGGATCTTATACCTAGTTAGTTAATATATGTAATCCAAAGTCTTGAGATTGACTTGATATCCAAAATTGTACTTAAAACCGTAATGTTCCAATTCATGGCTTATAAAAAGAAATGCATATTTTTGAGTCAAATATTGTCTAGTCGGTAAACATCATCTCACTGTAGATCCCCAATACATAAAATGTTCCTTCTATAAAGTTCTTTTTGGTTATGAATATTATATTAAACTTATAAAAATTCATCTCCTTACTAGATTTTTTTATAATAAAATTTATTGACCGATAAACCTTACTCTCCCTAATATATAATTTGTTTGCATGCTACCAATAGAGGTGATCATCCATTATAAAAACGACAAATATTTTTATCATTGGATCGTTTTTATGTTAGTAAAACTAAAACAAAACACAACATTGTCCCTAATAGTCAATATCAAAGGTCAGCTCTCCTCTAAATCAATAAGCATTCAACGCGTTCGATACAACCTCTAAGTAACCACTTAACGAATCATATGTCATCAAACAGTTAAAAAAACTTTCTCTAAACCATTAAGAGATTGGAATCATTCAACTTACATGCATCAAAAGAGCAATCAAACATTCCTCTTGCAATGGCCATGAGTTTTGAGATTTTAAGAACCTAATCCTTCTTAAAACAAGAGTAGTATCATTTAAGGACAAGTAGACAAACATGCACACATAACATAGTTTTTTAAAGTTATATTTTGACTACTACTACAACCATTACCATTGCATTCTTCCTAATAACCAACCACATGAGAAAATTTAAACAGATATCAACTCTTCTTCCTTCATCTACACCCACCATCTTCAGGGTCTCTTTGTTTTCATCACTGCAATAACAACTATAAATCATTGAATCATTCTTTTTTACATTTACATGCAGTTTATTCACTCAACTACCAAAGTATTTTTCATCCTAATTAAACAATATATATATATATATATATATATATATATATATATATATATATATATATTGGTTTAGTGGTTAACTCAAGAAAAAGGTCAAGTATGATGCTACAAAAATAAAACAAATTAACAAAAGCATGATGCTTTTTCTTGCACTTAAACCCTATTTTAAAGTAAAATTCTTAAATCATGTAATAAACATCATATTCCAAAACGACAACATTAAACACATTATCATTAATGTAACTTGTTTAGCTAATACTTGTTTCATTAATACTTTTATTAATATTTTAGCATATTACTTCCAACTATTATTATAATATATACTAATTCTAATTGAAAAACAAATAGTACATTTTAGGCTTTCTTTGGCCACAACACTTTTCTAGATTAGCAGGTTTGGTCCCTATGTAGAAAATTACAAAAAACGGTCGCTATTCCCAGTAATTTACAGAAAAGGTCCATGTGTTAAAACTTACAAAAAATGGTCCCTACTCCCTGTAACTTACACAAAAAGTCCCTATGCAGTTTTTATTTATAAAAACAGTCCATATGTTTAAAAAAAACACAAAAATGGTCCCTGCCTAATAGAAATTTTACAGATTACCAGGTTTGGTCCCTGTAGAAAATAAATTACAAAAACATTCCCTGTAATTTAAAGAAAAGGTCCCTATGCAGATTTTTTTACAGAAACAGTCCATGTATAAAGTTTTGTAATAGAAATAAGAGTTTATTGAACTAAAGTCCTATTATTTTGAATTTTTTTTGATAAAGTCCTAAATGTTTTTTTTAACAGAAAAGTCTCATTGTTTTGGGAAAAATCACATAATCTGTCATTTCCTGTTAAAATAAAAAAAAGACTTTTTCGTTATGTTAAATAATCGGGACTTTTCTGTTCAAAAAAAACATTTAAGACTTTATCAAAAAAATTCCCAAAATACTGGGACTTTTCTGCATAAAACCCAAAGAAATAACTAGGGTGATACTAGCCCACGTAATCTATATATTTTCTATTAGGCAGGGACCATTTTTGTAACTTCTATTACAAAACTATACTTCAAACTTTTCTTCTTATTAATCACTTTTTTCTTATCAAGTTTGAATATTCTAACCAACTATAGCAATGAAATGAAATATTCTAATACAAATAAACAAAAGTACATTGGCATTAATATTATAAATTTATGATATAATCCAATACCTGTGTTCAATTCAAGCATCTTCTTGAGGCTCCTGTTGTTGCTGTTGAGGCCACATAGGCTGAGCCATATAAGGCCTAGGCTGCTGTCCGTACATCGCCTGAGGATCCACCGGCTTCCCCATATACATCCCTGAACCACCAACCTGTGGTGGCGGCATATAGTAATACGGTAGACCCTCAGTGGGCCCCCCCACCGGAAGTGGCCCACCTCTTGGAATAGTAGAAGCAATCACCTCATCTTTCAAATCCTCACGTGGAACAATATCAACCAAAAAGTCAAAAATATCAGTTCGTGTAATAGCAGCAGCAATATCATTCTTCTGAAGTGTCCTCCTTTTATTCTCTTCAGTATGATTCCATGACCTTAAAGTCAACTCAAGAATGAACATCTCACAAGCACGTGCAAAAATCACAGGTGCTTCTGCAGATATCATGCGAACATCTTCATCTGCTTTCATGATTTTCTTGATTCTGGCTAAAGGGAGAGAGTGGTTTTTGAAATCAGTTGTTTGTTCGATTTCTTGATATTGATTTGCCCAAAAGTTTTGGAGTTGTTGGTGGAGTTGTTGTTGTTGTTGTTGGTGGATGTGTTGATAGGCGAGTTGTTGTTGGGCAAGTTGGGCAGGGGGGGAAGGGAGACCCGAGGTTTGGGAAGGCTGCCCGGGGGCAGGGGGGACAATGCCCATCATTTGGTTTGGAGGTGGGTATGGGGGCATGGTGTAGGGCATTTGGGCAGAGGTGTTCACTGTGTTCATCCCTTGGGCCTGCCCGTGGCCTTGTTGATCCATTTTTGGAATACCTTGAGGGTAGAAAAGTAATTTTGATTGATTAGAAGAATGGAATTGTATGGATACTAAAAGAATATTTGGAAAAAGGAATGATATATGAGTGTAAGAACAAATTGATGTTTATGTTAATTTGTTAAAAAAGATAGCTTTACATCTTTACGCAACTTTTTACAAATTTGCCCTTGTTATTTATTCCTTCAATTTCCCCAACTGTGCTGATATTTTTTCAAAGAGCTTTTAAACATCATTTATACAGATAATAATTTACTCAATTGGGTCAAATGGGTTTTTTTTCCTTTAATGTTTCAATATAATGTTATAAATGTTGGACAAAATTTGCCTCTTATAGAATGTGGAAAAAGAGTATTTATTACGTTTGTGTATTGCCAGAAGTCAAGGTATAAATATAATCAACCTTTAGGGCTTAGTATGATCGAATTGTTACAAAAAATCAATAATTGTAGGTAAGCATGATATATTTATGATGAAGAAATTAAGAGGTGTAAAATCAAAAACAGGAAACCCCAGATATACATAACTGAAATTCATTTTTTTTGTTTTTCCATCTTTGAAATGAACAGTAATGGTGGGTAGAGTAAAGCTAGTACAAATTTGGTAATATCCCTTTGAGAAATATTAAGATTTGAAGGATGCTAAAACTTAGAAAAATTTTGTTATAAAGAAAGCTTTCATTTAGTGAGAGTATTGAGTAGCGATCTGAAAGTTACATTTATGAAAAAAAAAGGTGTTTTGATCAACAAAAAGTCACTTTATGAACTCAAAGATCAAGAATCCCTATCAAATATGATGATCTAACCACACAAAACTAAAAACCATCAAATTGAAATCAAATGCAAGGTAACTTCAATAATTTTTTTAGTTTATGTACCTTAAAACCAAAGCCTTACCTATTTATAATAAAAACTGACACAAAATAGATAAAGAAGCAGCTGCTTAGAAGCAATTCCAACAAAAAATAAAAATGGAAAAACTCATGCTTGTATAAATGCTCTAAAATTGTGATGTTCACTATACTAAGCTCTCCTTGTTGCAATGGCATGCGTAGGAGTACATAATCAACAAAAGACACCACTGTACTTTCATCCTTTAAACAGAGTAATCCCATCAACAAAAATAGGTATCATCAGAGACAATAGGAAATGGAAAAACAGAGTAATTCCATCAGAAAAGTAAGCTCTTTTAGTAACAAATCGGATGAAGTTTGTACTTTCCGTTTTTAATACGGTTAACCTAGGTAAAGATTGAATGACATATTAAAGAGTGAAATGAAGAACAATTTTATAGAAACAAATACAGAATGATCTATACCTAATTTGTCTGGTAACTAATTTTGTTATCTATACCACATACCACCAGCACTCTTTAACCTTTGAGGCTACAAAATTGAAATATGCCTCTTTACCAGTATAATATTTATAAAAACATACATGACGATAAAAAAAAGGCACATGTTCATCGCATATCACGCTCAGACGCAAATGATAAAACTATTACATACCTCGTGTTTTATTTAGTTGCTTCAAGCTACTCGGATCAAACCCTAAAAAAACTAATCCAGTGGAAGAAATTCAGAGAAAATTCTGAAAATAAGAGCAGATCGAGTTGAATTAGAAAACTTTCATGTGATGAATTGAATAACTTAACGAAATAGAGATCAAACCTCTTGTTTGATATTTAATTCGTAGCGAAGTATGAGAGAGATGGATCAGCTAGGGTTTGGAAGTGGGACAGCGAACTTGATCGAAAAAGGAAGTGAGTAATGACGCAAATACCTAATACGCTCGCTGACCGTATTTATAGACCGGAAAAAACGCATTAGAAAAAGGAAAAAGAAGAAAAACATTAGTTAAAAATGTCCCATTGCTTCGTTTATAGAATCGTTTGATTTGTTGTACAACTAAACAAATTACAATTTATTTAAAGTTAATGTTACTTTTAATTTTTTTTTTTTTAAAACAACTTTGTTTTCTACGGTTTTTCCAAAAAAATAGTAAACTTTATGAAAAATTCTCCAAACAAGCATTATTAGTCTACATATAATTATTGTAATTTGTAATTACCATCTTCGCAGCCAAGAGGAAATAGGGTTCGAGCAAAAAAAAATGCTTAAAAATGTCGTTTTGAGTCTTTTCTCGGTATGACTCGAAATTTAAACGCTACATGAAGTAGCTTTTGAATTTAGAGTGTTTTGTTTAAATTAAACGTTAGAAACTTATAGTGTCAAACAATACTTTCTGTTTAAAATGAAGCGTTTTGTCAAACGCTAGAAGCTAGAAGCTCTCAAACGCTACTAAGCGCTACATGTCGATCACATCCTAAGACCGATCAAAACAACATCCTTTTGAGCATTTCTCAATTTCGAACCTCATTTATAAGTTGGGACTACGAAATAAGAAGGAAACTCAAAAATGCTCAAAACAACAATTTTCTTCCCATAAAATGCTCATTTGTGAAATATTAATTAATCTAATTAACAAAAAAAATTTATAAACTCTAACACCTATTTCTATTGTCGGTTTCTAGACAGGAATAGAAAGTCTTGTAAAATATTATTAAAAAAAAGACTAAATTGCAAAAATGGTCCTTATGTTTAGCCGAAAATTGTCACTTTGGTCAAAAAAGTTTTTAACTAACATCACTGATCTAAATTGAAAAGTTTATTTAGGTTTTGGTCCAAAGTTTTTTGAAAATACTTAAAATGACAATTATACCATTACTTTTATCTTTTCCTTTTTCTTTTTCCATTTATGTATTTACAAGAAAATCAAAAATAAAAATCTTACATCACTCTTACTATCCTACCACACCCACCATTTTTAACATATGTTCCTTCTTCATCCCTTTATCTCCTCCCAACAGCACCACCACTATCTGTCGGAAAAATCAGAACGCTGACACCACCAAACATGACAGAAAATCAGAACACCGACACCACCACCAAACATGACAGAAAATCAGAACACCGACACCACCTGTCAAAAATTTAGAACGCAACCACAACCACCATCCTCACACCATATTTTCGTCGTCAGATGCATTAAAACCCTAGAGCAACTGAAGGCATCAAAACCATAAGTTCCTTATCATTTGTAACCTAGTGTCACCTCTACCGTCGTCGTTATCTCGTTCAGACGACCTTCTGATAGAGGGAGAGAGGCATTGTTGTCGAATCTAGAACATTACCGACTACCTTCTCCAACATTGTCAGAAACCATAAGTCATCGGCGCTACTAGGGTTATTAGAGTCGTTGCCGATTTTTTTTGAATATATTGTCACAAATTTGGTTATTGTCATCGTCGTAGATCTGGAAGATCGTTGTCGTCTTCGCAAATCTGGAACGTTGTCGGTGAGATCTCTATTAACTTTGTCGGCGTTGCCATTCGTCTTCTTCGGTAGTGGAACCCCAAGATCTCCAGGAAAACGACAGCGAGCTACAAATTCGACTTCATATTTCTCGTTCTCTGAAGATAACGTTGAGCTACGAGCTAAAGAAACCCCCAACGATTCTCAAAAAAATGTTTAAGGCGGCAGAGAAATGGATGGCACCAACAAAGTCGGCATTGGAAAAACGAGGGTTTTCCAGTTGGAGGTTTTCCGGGAGGTGGTGGTTGTGGTGTTAAACTATGGTGGTGGTGGCGGTGTTAACTTGTGGTGGTAGAGTTCGTATTTTCTAGCGGTGGTGGTGTTCATATTTTTTGGCAGCGGTGGTGTTTATATTTTTCGGCAGTGGGTATTATAGTTGAAGATGAAGAGAGAAAACGAGAGAGAGAGAGAAAAAAAACGAGAGAGTGAGAGAGAGAGAGAGAAGGGGAGCAAGAAGATGGGGTGGGGTGGGGTAGGGTTATATATTTTTTCTTTTTTTGTTTAATTTTTAATCAGGAAAATATAAAATTAATAAAAAAATGAGAAAAATTTACCAAGGGAAAACCTGTCATTTTATACATTTTCAAAATATTTTGGACCAAAACCGCAATAAACAATTGATTTTGGAACAATGATGCTAGTCCAAAACAATTTGGACCAAAGTGACAATACATGGATCACTTTTACAGTTTAATCATTTAAAAATCAAAAGAAATTAACCGTAAAGTCCAACACTCATTTAAGTGATGTGGATTCTCTTATAAATTTAAACATTAGAATTAGGTGTTATGAATTATTACTATTATTTTGTTTTGTTTTCTCAATTAATATTTCACAATTCACATGCCATCGAGAATTTTCCACAAGGAAATAAAATGACATTGTTTTGAGTAATTTTCGGTTCCTTGAAAAGAATGTAGGTTACAAAACGAGGAAGTGAAGGCTCACGAAGTAGACAGTAAGCGAAAGCTTTCGCATGGTTACTAAGAAAATGACAAGAGCACTAAGATATGCTCAAAATGATGTCGTTTTGAACATTTTGTAGTTCTAAGCTCGAATCTCATTTCCAATAAGTAGGCAGGTCGACCCATAGGCCAAAGAAAGTTGGGCGGCCGCCCCGGGCAAAATTCCTAAGAACCTATGGTTAGGAGTTGTTAGTATAGGTATATTGAAATCCAATTTTTTAGCGTGCTATATTAAAAACTGCCCATAATTTAAACCAAGTGCCATATAAAGGAGGGAGACAGGAACCAGCAGGTGTGATTTCCAAATGCATCAATTTCTCAAACACCATGGTTGTTTCCACTTCTCTAAGTGACCAAATATGTCCTACCCATGTAACATCCATAAAAAATCATGAAAATTTTAAACTTTTAAAACCAACCCAAAATCATAAATTGTTTACACATAGATTTCAAAACATGTTCAATATCAGAGTTTCCCAAAATCATAAGTCAAAACACGAGGATGGGTACGGTCACGCCTTCGCCTTCCCGCAATCATCTAGAGTACCTGAAACATAACTCAAAACTGTAAGCCCAAAGCTTAGTGAGATCCCCCAAAGTACCAACACATAAAAAGATAACAAATATAATTAACAGCATACTATGGGTCCAATCAACCATCGGGTTGGAATACCTTAGTCCCCTAAACCATCGGGTTGGAATGCCAACATACTATGGGTCCAATCAACCATCGGGTTGGAATGCCAATACATTATGGGTCCAATCATCGTCGGGATGAAATTCCCTCAGGCCCATTCAACCATCGGGTTGGTATGCCCCGACCTGTTGGCTTACGCACAAAGCAGTGAAGCCTCAACCACCGACCAAACATGTGCACATATAACAGGTATTCATATAACATTCTACAACCAGTCAAACAGATCTACAGATCACTAAGCATAGCATCATCCTATACAACAAGATACCAATCTAACAGATCACTACAGTATAATAGCATGCATAACAGGATATCGAATCCAAAGGGCCGGCAGTGGTGCCTTTGACCCACAAGTACAGTGAGGAAAACTCACCTCGAACTGGACAAAAGATGATGAGGTCTCGGCTTTGAATATCATCTCTAATCAACACCTATCCCAACCAAATGACCAATCTCAGTTAAAATCCTAAAATACCCAAAATACCCTTAATGTCAAACTTGGTTAATTCCATGATTCGATGGTCACATCATGACCCAATAAGTCCCAAATAGGTGAGGATTGCCATCCTCACGTCATGACATCCAAGAACTCACGTCGTGAGGATGTCCCTGAACAAAATTTCTTAATGAAGTTGTTAATCCTTTGTGCCAAGTAACCAAACCTTCCCTATGTTCTTAACCACTACAGAGCATCATAAAAATCGTGGCTTTTTGGACATGCATGTCCCAACATTACAAAAGTGCAAAATGGGAAAATAATACCAAATCTTCATGCAAGAGTCATAAAACTCCACCAAAATCCAGATTTAGAACTTATAATGCAAGAGACACAGGAGATCCATAAAGTTGCTAACTTTATGGATTCCAACCACTATTTCATCTTGGGAAGGAAGGATTTAAGCATAAAAACTTAGATCTAATCTTGTAGACTCATAGAACAAGGAACTTGAAACTCACAAAGGCCTAAAACATGGAAGGATGCTTGATGGGAAGACTTGAATGCAAAAATGATGGGCTAGATGCTCTTCTTTTTCTTCTCCTTGGCTAAAAATCACCCAAAAAATGAGCTTAATGTCAAATATGAGTGATAGGGTTCCAAAAAGAGGTGAAAAGAGGAAATGGGGGCTGAGGGTGGGCTAACCCTAGCCCTCACTTCCTTTAAATACAGGGAAAACCCCAAAATTAGGGTTTCATCACGGACTAACCTCGCATCGTGAGCCAAACCTTCTCTCGTCGTGAGGCCCAAAATGAAACGCGGTTGCACCAGCCTCCTCACGACGTGACATCCAAGGACTCACGTCGTGAGAAGGGTTAAATCTTGAATTTTTAAAACTTAGCAATCTTTCACCTGAAATGACTGTTACAATTCTCCCCCACTTGATCTAGGCTTCGTCCTCGAAGTCAACTGTGACGAATAACTCAGGATAATGCTCACGCATCTCAGCCTCCGACTCCCAGGTCTACTCAGAGCCTCTCCAATGCTGCCACTGTACCTTTACCAAATGTATCTCGTTGTTGCGTAGAACTTCCATCTTCCTCTCCAAGATAGCTACTGGCCTCTCAACATAGTTCAGGCACTCATCAACCTGAATATTGCCCAAGGAAACCACCGCCTCGTCATCCCAACACACACTTTCGCAACTGCGAAACATGGAAAGTGTTGTGAATCTGTATGAGCTCCTCAGGTAGGTCCAACCTGTATGCAACCTTGCCAACCCTGGCAATCACCCAAAAAGGACCAATATACCGGGGGCCCAGCTTCCCCCTCTTCCTAAAGCGTATCACACCTTTCCAAGGTGAGACCTTCATTAATACCATATTACCGACCTGAAACTCCAACTCAGATCGGAGCCGGTCGGCATAACTCTTCTGTCGACTCTGAGCGGTCTGCAGTCTCTGCCTGATCTGTTGAATAAGCTCCGTGTTCTGAAGGAATACTTCGGTCCTTCCCATAACCATGTGACCAACCTCCCCCCAACAAATCGGGGTACGGTATATTGACCATACAAGAGCTCAAAAGGTCGAGCACCAATGTTGGAGTGATAACTGTTGTTGTAGGAGAAATCCGCAAGAGGTAGGTAGGAATCCCAACTCCCTCCAAAATCAATGACACAGGCCCGCAACATATCCTCAATGGTCTGAATCGTCCGCCCACTCTGTCCATCGATCTGCGGATGATAAGCAGTGCTGAAGTGTAACCTCGTGCCCAGTTCCTCGTGGAACTTCTTCCAGAATCGGGAGGTGAACCGAACATCGTGGTTTGAAACAATAGAGACCGGAACCTCATGGCGTGCAACAATCTCACAAGCATACACATCGGCCAACTTCTCGACCGAAGAACTCTCATGAATCGCTAAAAAGTGGGCACTCTTGGTCAGTCGGTCCACAATGACCCATCTAGCATCATAACCCTTTGTCGTCTTCGACAACTTGGTGATAAAATCCATCGAAATCTGCTCCCATTTCCACATGGGAACCTCTCTAGGCTGCAGCTTGCCATGCGGACTCTAATGCTCATCCTTGACCATCCTACATGTCATGCATCTCTCAACATACCAAGCTATCTCCCTCTTCATACACAGCTACCAATAGCTCAATCTTAAATCCCGATACATCTTGGTGGCCCCCGAATGAATAGAAAAACGAGACTTATGAGCCTCCTCCAACACAATCTGTCTGATCCCACCAGAAATTGGAACCCATACCCGACCACACCGGGTCAATAACCCTCGACTATCCATGACAAATCTGTCAATCTCACCTCTAATCCTCTATTGCTTCCAATTCTCCTTCCGAACTCCCTTGGGCTGAGCTTCCCCGATCAATCCCAAAAGCAAGGAATCCACTGATATCCTTATACACATCTCCCTATCCGAAGATCCATCCCATTTACGGCTCAAAGCATCCGCCACCACATTCGCTTTACCCGGATGGTAAAGGATCTCACAGTCATAATCCTTGACTACGTCCAGCTACCTGCATTGTCTCATGTTCAGGTTCGGCTGATCCATAATATGCCTCAAACTCTTGTGATCCGTGTAGACAGTACAACAGACCTCATATAGACAGTGCCTCTAAATCTTGAGGGCAAAAACCACTGCCCTCAACTCCAAGTCATGAGTGGGATATCGCGACTCGTGCGGCTTCAACTGCCACGAAGCATAAGCAATCACCCGCCCTCTCTGCATGAGGACTACCCCCAAACCAGTGAAGGATGCATCACAGAATACCACAAAATCTTCAACTCCCTCTGGGAGGGTCAATACCGGGGCCTCACATAACCTTTGCCGAAGAGTCTCAAATATTGACTGCTGCTCAGGACCCCATCGAAAATCCACGCCCTTCCTCGTCAGACGAGTGAGGGGTACCGCAATCTTGGAGAAATCTTGAATGAATCTCCGATAGTACCCTGCCAAACCCAATAAAATCCTGATATCGGAGGTAGATTTCAGAACCTCCCACAACATCACAACCTTGATCTTGGCCGGATCGATCAAAATCCCATCCTAGTTAACGAGGTGCCCTAGGAACTAGACCTCTCGTAACCAAAACTCACACTTCGAGAACTTAGCATAAAGTCGTTATCGCCTCAAAACCCCCAAAAGATCTCAAAGGTGCTCCTCATGCTGCTCTCTGGTCTTGGAATACACCAAGATATCATAAAGAAATACAATGACGGATCGATCGAGCATCGGCCTGCACACCCGATTCATCAAATCCATGAATATAGCAGGTGCATTGGTGAGCCCAAATGGCATCACCAAGAACTCATAATGCCCATAACGAGTCCGAAATGCAGTCTTCTCCATGTCCTCCTCTCTTACTCTAACATGATGATACCCAGACCTCAGATATATCTTGGATAATTTTTACTTGAGCATAATGATAATGTTCACATTTATCGCTATATTCTGCTTGAAGTTTTCTAAAGTCCTTGGTTTTGGCCTCTAATTGACTTTTGAATGGTTTTTGGTCCTTTCTGATAGTATATAATTCATATTTAAGGTCCTCATTATCTCTATGTAATATATCACTTTGATCACAAAGAAATTTAATTGTATCACTACAGGCTTGAGAACAGGGAGTTTCATTAACTTGGTGATTAAAGAACTCATTATTCGCCAAAAAGAATAATTTACCAAAAATAGAAATGATTGTGAAACCAAAAAAAATATGTTTTCTTTTGTTAGTATTATTGGGAAGTGATATGAAGTTTAGTGCTAAAGGGCAATCTGAAATGCGTGTAATGCACTGAAGCTAAATTGTTTTGACTTTGTGTTTAATGTGCTGGTAGGCACGAAGAATGAAAAATTAAAGGACTAGACACAAATGACAATGAAAGGACTAGACAATGCTAACTCATCTGGACTTAGATAGTTTCATTTGGACTGACCATACGACGCTTGGATAGATTGAGCAGTGAGATAAACAAGGGAGCCTACAAGAATACATTAAAGTTACTTATTATCTAGAACTGTGGCTCAACACTTCTTTGATGTACGAAATTATGTCCTTAATTTTGGTGCTAATAGGGTGGCTGGGGGGTTCTGATAAAGTAGGTCTGTGTGAAATTGTTTTTCTTATCCTCTCTGTCAGTCATATGTTGCCCCCCTTTGCGTGATCGGAAGATCCGACCTGGGACGCAACATATGCACCTCTATTTCTATACATCTCTATCTATGCTTCTCTCTATCTATCTATGTCAGTCATATGTTGTCCCCTTTGCATGATCGGAAGATCCGACCTGGGACACAACATATGCACCCTTCTATCTCTCTAACCCTCTATCTATGTTAGTCATATGTTGTTCCCTCTGCGTGATTGGAAGACATCCGACCTGGGATACAACATATGCATCTCTATATCCATCTTCTCTCTCAAATAATTGAGCACTCACCTAAAGTAAAGAGTTCTTTGGAATTCCTTGATTGCTAGGGTATGTTGTGAAATAGGGAACACATTCTAGTGAACTTAAAATTGAATTAACTAAAGGCTGGCTATAGGTCTCGCTGCTGAATTTAAGTGGATAACAATATCCTTGGTCGTCGTCAGCAAAATGGTCTATTTAGGAATAAGATCACAATGACTTGTCACTTATGATCTGCAACTTATCAATATCCTTTGTGTTTAAGTGGATCACTATATTGGTGATTGACCAGAGCTAAACATGCATGTGTGTGCTGATAAACGATATTGAATTGCTTGAGAACTTTGATCCCAAAAATGTTTTAAATTTAGTTATTATTTTTTGTTTTTGTTAAATTTGTTCATATTTTTCCTCTATGCACAAATTAGGGGGAGAATTAAAAAATCAAACAAAAATCATAAAATTTAAAAAATCCAAAAATATGTTTATTTCTGTTTTTAATTCTTTTTCAGAAAAATCAAAAATCCAAAAATATTTTATTTTTACTTTTGAGTGTATTTTTAATTTTATTTTTATTTCTTAGTTATTTCTATTGTGTGCTAAGTTTATTTTTACTTTTATTTTTTATCTCAAAGTTTCATTTGTCTTAAAAAGCGAATTCAAAAAGAAGAAGAGACTCATGAGACTGTATCAGAATTTCTTGAGCAAGGAGAAGAAACTTGGAAAGGAGTTGATGGTCATTACACTTTACTCTATTTTCACAAGGAATTGAAGGATTGAAATTATACAAATTGTCAGTTAGGCAGTATCTTTCAAAGAACTGTCGTATTTAAGGAATTAAAAGTCTGAAACTATACAAATGCCATGGCACCAGGGCGATGCACCTCGCAAGGCACGATTATCGCTGAACGTCTCGCCAAGGGCCAAGTTACCTTGTTTAACTTGAAAAACTGTATTGAAATCTTTGATCTAGGATATACAGGGGCTAACATAAAAAATGTTGGGTTTTGAGCATTCTAACACTCCTATGGTGTACATGCAACCCTATAAACCTTGGATCTATGTTTTCTCTATTATACATGCAAATATTAACTATTCCAAGGTTTCATCCTAACTAGCATATTATGAAGCACCTATACTACAAAGTTCTAGTTAGATGACATACCTTTTGATGTAGCTTGATGTCTTCAAGCTTTAAGAGCTTAGCCCCAATAGTGTGGAAGCCTCAAATGGAATCACAAATCACCAAAACACCTTGGAAGAACTTGAGAGAATATGTATGCACACTAAAATCGGCCCACTCTTATTTTCACACACTTGTGCCAATTTTGTGAGCCAAGGACCCCTTTATATATTATGGAGGATTAGGGTTACATCCATGTAAACCCTAATACCCATGACCTTTCATTTACATAGGATCCATGGGTTAAAAGCTCCATGGACCATCCATGAAAGCTTAGCCCAACCTAAATGAACTTGGCCCATTCCATATATATAAGAGTCCATATTTAATTAGTTCTTTTTGATCACTTAATTAATTCTAAATTAATTCTTGATCAATGCTAATTAAATAATATGATTCCATATTAATATATTAGAACTTATAATATATTAATATAAATCATAAATATACTATTCTCAAAAGACTATCCATATAAATTGTGCCGGTGAAGTGCAACCCAAATAGACCATGCCGGGTCGGGTCAAGTACATACCAAATATAGTTATGGACTTAGACATTAATCCAACAGTCTCCCACTTGGATAAGTCTAAAACTATTATTGAGTATGACTTCAAAACCTAACTGGCAATCGTAGCTCTTAAAGCCGCTGTCGAACTCTGACCTTGTCAATGACTTGTCCATTAGATAAGGGATCATATATTCCTCCATTCTAGATATCATATGGACTGAGACATGGATTATAATCATTCTCTCTGTCCATTTGTTGTTTCCCGATTTTCGATTTATGATGACTGACTGATTGAACAAATCAAATCAGTCCTGGCTTGGCCAAGCACTCACATGTGTCATCGCTAAATCATCGAGGGGCCCACATATATCGCTTTTATCCCGAAGGTAAAAGGAATGGATAAACTTCGACTCATATGGCTTGTTCTACTACTTGTTGAATCATACACAAAGGCACGTTTTATAACATCGAGTTACCAAATGCGTTTTCGTGCAATCAATGTATAACCAACTCATAGTATCAACTCATATCTCTAGGTTTGAAGAATATAAGATATTATCGTCTCATGATCACTCGTGATAAAATCCATGAAGTGATTCAAATGAGCGCGGGTTGAATCCAATACTCAGAACTTATGAGCACTCATGAGTGTTGTAGCACAACTTTGTCCACCAACTTGGACCTCTACAAACCAACCCATGACATTCTTGATTCATATCTACTTCCAACATATGACCGACTGTGGATGGTTTGAAGAACTTAATCATTCAGGAAGAGCGACGTAGTTATTCTGGAAGTCAAAACATGCAAAGTGAAACACAAGAATAAATGAATCAAATATGGTATCAAACCCTATGAATATAAATAAACACTTTTATTTATCACCATACTGATTACTCATTATTCATTGTTTCGGTTTTATCAACTTTATACTTGAATTAAAAACACTAGTTGTCCCATGCTCCAAGCATGTACACTATGTTTTTATTAAACAATAGCTTTGCCATACACCAAGTATGCACTCTATGTTTGTCTATGATCCTTACTTTGTGAAATAAACCAATTGAACATAATTTCAATGATTCTAATTTCACACTCCCAAATCCTTATCGAAAAATGTGAGAATTTCAAATTCCTATCATTTATCGAAATCTGTTTAGATTTTAAACTTATATGCACTGACCCTCCTGTAATGAATATGTACAAAGTCACAAAGACTTGTCAACAGTCATTATAAGGTATTCCAATGGAGATCAACTCCATGGAAACTAAGTCTCATATTCAAAGTACATTGCTTTGGACATGCTTCTTGCATTAAGTTTTCTAATCTTACACAGATAACTTCCACCTATGGAGACAACTCCATATTCTCATTTTGACTATCACTTCTGAATAAGAGATGCCTCTTTTCAGAATATGTCAATATGGTCCTTCCAAAATTAGCACTATACTTCCAACTGTCCCTGAGCAACCAATCTTTGGTAAACCTCAGATTGTCCTCGACAATTGCTTAATCATTTTAGTCATATCCAATTCTAGACCTTTTCCCTTCTTAATGCCTCTGGGCATTTGGAAAAATTTAGAAATGACAAATATTATAGCACATGCAATCGATCCTGTACCCAAAGCAAATGGTACACGATTCATGATGTCTCACATAAAGACATGATTCTAGACCAGTCTTTTGCTACAATATTTTTATTTTCCATGTTTTCAAAATTTGACTATGAAGAGGGATGCCGTAATCATAATCGATTTTTGAGAACGCAATATATAGAATTTCCTTAAGTTGAACCAATCCAACATGAAATTCATATATATATTCTTGACTAAAGATGATTAAGGTCTCAATCTAAGCCTTTAGAACTGAAATGAAGTATATCCTCTCCCTTAATTATAGCAAAACAAATTTTTCAATCCCTGCAGCCTCACGAATTGAAACTTTTGTTTTCTATAATTAACATTGCTAACTTGCAACACTAACAATAATTATCATAACACTTATGCTCCCACTAGCTTTGACATGTACTCAGAAATCAGTTGGACTTCTAGAAATCAATACTTTATTGACTTTCTTACCAAAGTTCAGATTTCTGATATGAGATGCTTTGATAAAACTTTATCAAAATCATACACCTTTCCTTAGATAACATGCATGTGTGTCTAAACAATTTCAGAACTATGAAAAGGGATGCCGTAATCATAGTCTCAATTGTTTAGACCTTTTGCCATCTGCTTCAAATCTACTTGGTGGAAGTGTTTCCTCACCATCATTTTCATGAATCGGAGAGAAACCTTATGACCCTTAGATTTTATGGTGTATGTGTTCTTATCCATGTGAATCGTCAAAACCATAGTCACAAGACAAGGATAATGACAAATCCAAACTCATATGGACTGAACTTATGCAATCTTAACTTCTTGCTACCTGGCAGTACAGGGCCTGCCATTGCTTCCAAGTTGTTATGCAACCAATTGAGAACTTTCAGAACTCCTATGCAAAGCCAACTTTAACTGGAATGGGCACAGAATATGTCAACACGATAGGTTATAAACCTCAAGTCGTGTGCTAGTGAAGAACCTCATGTTTTATTCTTGATTAGTTCTTGAAATTCTTTTCAGGATCTTTAAGACTCCCACTATCCTCTTGACATATAAGACTATCTTGCCAAATATTCAAGAGATAGTGCGGATTCTTTATCAAGACAAACACTTCACACAATTGGCCTTAGTTGGTCTTTGTTTTATCCAAAACATCACAACTTACCAATTTCAAATGTACAAGAGTAGGACACTTTTACTCTTACATTTGACAAGTGTTTTAAACCTTCCTTTAAGATATGTCACTCAAGTTACAATCTTGGAGTATGACTCTAAGAATTGTTTTGGAACGAAGTATGACTCATCTTCCTGATCTAACCATTTCAACAATTCATGACTCCTCTTCTTAGTCATAAGAATGCACTAAGATGACCTTTAGAGGACTAATTGTGATATGATTTCTAAATCATTAAGATGATCACAAACATGATACTAAAGTACTCTCCAATCTTTTCAGATTTGAGAAACTTTTATCTTTTTGCCTAATTTGATTCTTCCCATTCGTTCTGCCATACATTGAGACTTTTCCAATGTTTCAGAATTATACTTAAACTTGTAAGTATAACCATATTTACTAAACTTTAGTAAATCAAATAGTCTTAACGAGCTTTGTGGTGGACATGACCAGTGCACAAGAATATGTACTCGATCCCTTTAGTCCTTCACTTGACTCACACATCCATGTGAACAAGTAATTAGTCTTGATTTTCCAATGCTTGAAAGTTCTCATTCATCATACTATTCAACTTGCATGATTCCAAGTTTCGGTCCAATTGAAACTTGGGGGATGACGAACTTTCCTGATTTGGTAAATTTAGACACTACCACAAATGAAAGAATCAAATCCATTTTCCAATATTGCTGTCAGTGGAATCATATAAGCAACAATTTTCCACAAATGCCATTGTAAGGATACTTCAAATAAATAAAATTAAACAATTTTCTTTTATTTTAAAACTTTGCGGAAAAACTTATCCTTACAATCCACATGGAAAATTATTGTTATCTATTCCTTAGCAATATATCATAACTTCTTAAGCAACTGCTCAAAATTCTGATGCGATCGAAATCCACCTTCGCGATCAGAATCAACATATACTTCCTTTAAGATTTCTCTCTATTCTTTGATTCTTAAAACATCAACATGTGACCCAGTCACATCATGTAATGAGGATCTCAGAATAGAACTTAACAGAGTTAGATAATGGGCTCTACCTGATGTAGAGTCAAACTTATTGACTTTAACATCCTTAGGTAAATTTGGCAGCTTTGCAATCAACGCCCCTTCCTTTGGCAAAATAAACATATGGACCCTTTGGTAATGGGACTATCTCAGACTTAGCCTTTCTCTTTACCATTTGGTCAACCGGGTTGACTATGGCCAATCCCTTTCCATTAGGAAGAGAATGCTTTTTCTGGATTTCCAGTGTCACCATTGTCACTGTCCATAAAGTTTTTGGGAAGTTGATCTTCTAATCAAATTTGCTTTACTATCGTTCCAAATCATTGCTGATTCAACAGCACCAAGCAAATATATATGATCATTAAGGTTCATGTCATAGTCTGTTTCATAGTAGTCCCAAAGGAACTCACTATGTGACTTAGAAAGTGATTGAACATCCAACTTTCTCAAGACTTTGACACCCAACTCTCCCGGCTTGTCAATATGTGACTTCATCTCTAAGATGTGATCACACATAGACCTTGCTTGCCATTAGGGCTTGAGTGACCTTGAACTTGTGGGTTAGGGAGAATAATTGGAGGAGGTGGAGGAAGAGAAGTATGGCTTCCATGAGCCAAACTCGGGAAGTCATATTCATTAGGAAAGCTTGGTTTGGGAAGATCATTGTTGTCTAAACCAGACATCAACAATGGGAGAAATTCACGTAAAGTTGATTTAAGTCCTTAATATAACACCCAATATGATATATTAAGGCTAGGACCCAACAAACTATTTTATAACTTGGAATAGGGATGCCGTAATCCAAGCTATAAAATATTTGAAGGTAGGTGAATGACGATTCACCAATTTCCACCAAGATAAACGAAATGTATTATTAGGTTTTAATTGGTTTTGAAACTCCTAGATTCTTTTGAGATTCATTGAACTTTTTAATGGCATGTTTCAATCTCGAGTGTGCCCTTCAGGTTTTGTGACTGGGATGTCGAGGATCACAAAACAAGGTGTGAAGTAACCATGCAAATATACTTGGTACCCTTAATATTTACCCCTCAATCGATGTGCCGGTTAACCACACACGCTCCAACGATACTATGATAAACATTAAGTTACCCTTTGCCTACCTTGTTAAGTCCAGGTTAGTGTGCCGGTTAACCACACACGCTCCACTAACAGCTTAAACAAAGTGCAAAGTGTAATTTCATGGATTAGCACCTTATTCACATTTTCCTAAGTAACTAAGATTGGGAATTTATAAGTGTTTAGTTACTTAGTATTTATCATTATACTTATAATGAAGGGAGAATTATAGTCCTTGTCCTACCTGTTCGGCTAACAACCCTCCACCGGTCAAGGAAGCGGTGAGTGAGAGTGGACACCCATTAAACTGCCATTTTATAGGCAGTAACCTTATACCCCCCTTATAGACCGGCTTCGTGAATGAGGCCTACTAATGGTAAGACGACTTGCTCTTATACATATAATATATTAAACTTTTAATATTATAATAGTATAAGGGTGTATTTTAGACATTTAAAATACTTGGTGGTTTAATCTATTAATTAAACTAGACTTTTAATTTAATTAAACTCAAACCATATATTTATGGATTAATAATACTCTTTTAATTAAACGCTTTAATTAACTATTAATAAAGTCCATAAGAGTTAATTTGAACTATTCAACAAAACATCATAATTTCAATTATTAAACTCAAAATTAAAACCATTTAATTAATTGTTTAAGTTATGAACCCAAGAGTTTTAGAATTCAATTCTTTTTTTCATAAAAAACTTTTCTCAAATTCCAAAACTTGAGGGCAAGTTTTGCAATTCTTGAAAACCTTTGGATTCCATAACTTATGGAATTAATGATGTTTTATGATGAAACTTTCCATGTTCCATAACTTAAGAACAAGTTATGGAATTCTTTAAAACATTAACACCAAATTTTGTAACTCCATAAAAACTTTGAATCAAATTTTTTTTTTAAAAAAAAACTTTCATATCCATAACTTATGGAAGTTTCAAAAACCCTTAAGATCACAACTTTAAAAAAACTTTTGAGCTCCAAAATTTTATGACAAAATATGTAACTCCTTAAAACATTTAGATCAAACTTTTAAAACTAATAAAATAATCATATCATTTTATCTTTTACTAAATTTGACCTAATTCAACTCATATAACAAATGATTCAAATTTTACAAATAATTCGTTTTTCACAAAACAAGTAATTATCTTAAAATTTGACAAACGTCATGTTTTTTTTCCTTTTTTTTCAACTTGAAAATAAAACATTTGCATCAATATAACAGAAAACAACCCATGGATCTGATACCACTGTTGGGTTTTGAGCATTCTAACACTCCTATAGTGTACATGCAACCCTATAAACCTTGGATCTATGTTTTCTCTATTATACATGCAAATATTAACTATTCCAAGGTTTCATCCTAACTAGCATATTATGAAGCACCTATACTACAAAGTTCTAGTTAGATGACATACCTTTTGATGTAGCTTGATGTCTTCAAGCTTTAAGAGCTTAGCCCCAATAGTGTGGAAGCCTCAAATGGAATCACAAATCACCAAAACACCTTGGAAGAACTTGAGAGAATATGTATGCACACTAAAATCGGCCCACTCTTATTTTCACACACTTGTGCCAATTTTGTGAGCCAAGGACCCCTTTATATATTATGGAGGATTAGGGTTACATCCATGTAAACCCTAATACCCATGACCTTTCATTTACATAGGATCCATGGGTTAAAAGCTCCATGGACCATCCATGAAAGCTTAGCCCAACCTAAATGAACTTGGCCCATTCCATATATATAAGAGTCCATATTTAATTAGTTCTTTTTGATCACTTAATTAATTCTAAATTAATTCTTGATCAATACTAATTAAATAATATGATTCCATATTAATATATTAGAACTTATAATATATTAATATAAATCATAAATATACTATTCTCAAAAGACTATCCATATAAATTGTGCCGGTGAAGTGCAACCCAAATGGACCATGCCGGGTCGGGTCAAGTACATACCAAATATAGTTATGGACTTAGACATTAATCCAACAAAAAGGCCATGAGTAGTTCTTCGATACTCAACAAATCGCAGTGTGTTCCTCCGTGATCACATAGATACTGCGAGTAGTCTCCATCTGAGCAAAGGCTGGGTCCTTGAACAACTGTGGTGAGAAGGGTCTTTATGATTCTGTGATCCACATGGGATTTTTTAGTCATGGTTATTTTCAAGACGCATCGGTGATCGTTGAAGAACATTTATTCGAAGGAACTAGAAGTGAAGATTATTTTTCAACATTCAATTTTTCAACCCCAGAAGCAAGGTGAAGCTGTATTTGAAGTTATGTGACAGATTGCATTGAAGCCTCCTCAATCAATTTCCTGCTATCTATGAACCTGCTGAAGTGATCCAGAAGAATCGGTCTCTCTGTTATTTTCTCTGAAGTGTTTCAAAGCTGAAAGTGCTGATTTTCAAGAATATTTACAAGAAGCCTCTACACCTAATGTGCATTCAAGGTCAATTCTTTGAAGGAAGTCCAACTGTTCAAGATAAAGTCATTCATGCAGAAATTCATATGTTTATCTTGAAGTTGTGAAGAAATCGAAGATTAGAGCTGAAAGCCAAAGATCAAGGAAGACTAAGTGAAAAGAAAGCTATAAATCAAGGGGGGATTGTTAGGACTAAATTATGGTTTATACTAAGTGAAAAGATAGCTATAAACGAAGGGGAAGATTGTTAGGTCATAAATTATGGTTTATACTTTGCTTTTCATAAGCTATTAGAGTTCTCGGTCTAGGACCGAAAACACAATGTTTTGGTGTTATTTGGACCGAAATCACATGTGATTTCGGTTAGGCTTAATATTGTTTTGTTTGGGTTTTGGGCTGGGCCTTGGTTATTAGGTCTAGGTATAAATAGTGTTATTTTAGCCTAGATAGGTGAGTGGGACGTTTTGGGGGCTGCCATAAGCTTAGAACGTGATTTGGAGAGAAACAAGAGAGAACCAAGTGTAATCGAGAATCTTATGTACCCGACTATTCAATAATAGTGTGCATTGAAGATTAATCTTTGTGTTCTTATTCCATATTTGATTGTGTATCATTCACTTGATTGGGATTCCACACCATCAAGTGAATCTGATTGATACATCAAAGCATTTTGGGTTTTACACACCTTGCAACCGATAAAAGAGGCCATTAATCCGCGGGAGGGGATAACGATTCTTCACCGTTAACTTGTTCAACTCCCGATAATCAATGCACATCTGGTGCGAACCATCCTTCTTCTTGATGAACAGTATCGGCACTCCCCACAGAGAACTGCTCGGTCTAATGAACTGCTTACCTAGCAGCTCATGCAGCTGAGATGACAACTCTTGCATCTCCGACGGTGCCAAGAGGTACGATGCCTTAGCAATTGGGGCTGCACCTGGCACAAGGTCGATCCTAAACTTAACCTGCCTCTCGCGAGGCACCTCGGTTAACTCCTCCGGGAACACATCAGCAAACTCCCTAACAACTGGAACCTCTGAAACTGAAATTGGATCCCCAACTCGAGTGTCAACCACATAAGCCAAGTAACCTGCACACCCGCGCTGAATATACTGACGAGCCCTGGGTGCCAAATAAAACCCTGAACCGACCCTGGTGCCCTCTCCATAAATAACCAGTTCTCCCCTACTTGGGGTTCAAACTACCACCCGCTAGCCCTCACAATCAATCATAATACCAAACCTGCTAAGCTAGTCCATACCCACTATCACGCACACATCCCCCATGGTGATAGGAATTAGATCAATCAGATAAGGCACCCCAAAGATTTCTAGGAAACAACCCTGATATACCGCAGATGCAGAAACTCCATGTTCGTTGGCGATAGAAACCCGCAACAGACACTCCAACTCCCTAATAGGCATATCAAACTCCCTACTAAAAGATCGAGATACAAAAGACCGACTCGCACCCGAGTCAAACAACACAAGAGATGACAAAGATTTAACTAGGAAAATACCTATCAGAGGCATAAATATAAGCATAACACAAAACATAATCAACAGAATAATGAATAGATACATACTAGTAACAACATCTAGAGCTGTTATGGCCTCCTCGATAGTGAGCTGGAAAGCGCGACCTCGAGCCCTCGGGGGCTCCACCTTGCCCTGACTCCCGTCTGTGATCCTTAAAGTAGACAACGTTGGTGCCTACGCTGGCCTGGCAGCAAGCAAGGGACACTGGGCCTTAATATGGCCCACCTGATCATAATGATAGCAAAGTCTGATGCCAGAAGCTGGAGCCTGCTGCCGACAGTCCCTCACAATGTGACCCTGCTTGCCACATTTGTGGCATCCTGAAGCAGACCGACAAGCTCCATGATGAACCTTGCTGCACTTCCCACAAGTGCGGACCCTCTGACTCCCCGACCTCGAATCAGCAGTCCTAAACCGCTTCGGCACAGGCTGCGACTGCGTTGGAGGGGGGGGGTCGGTCTCTACTCTCTCGTCTGAAACTTTATCTCAATTTCACGCCGCCTGGCGGCCTCCTTCAACTCCAACAATGAACCATAACGTTGAGTGGATACAAACTGCTTGATATCCGTATTGAGCATGCTCAAGTAATGGGTCATCCGAGCCTGCTCAGAAGCAGCAAATTCAGGACAGAACATGGACCTCTCCGTGAACATCGGCACATATCTAGAATAGAACATCTCCGAAAACTGCTCCCAAGACACAACAGATCTCTGCTCAGTAGAATACGATTCCGTAACAAGTCTCCACCAATCCTTCGCTCCGGACCTTAGAAGGTTCAGAGTGCACATGACCTTCTGGTCAGCTGGGCAAGAGCAAGTGAAGAAACTGTTGGGTTTTGAGCACTATAACACTCCTATGGTGCACATGCAACCCTAGATGCTTTGGATCTAAGTTTTCTCAAATTATACATGCAATTTCAATGTTCCAAAGCATACACCCTAACTAGCATGCAATTGGAGATATACAACATAAAACCAAGTTAGATGAATACCTCTTAATGTAGCTTGTAATTATTGGCCTTTAAAAGCTTTAGTACCTCAAATGTGATGCCTCTAATGTGTCACAAACACCAAATGCAAGAGGAGGCTTATGAGGAGAGGCTAGATAACACTAAAATCGATTATGGTTCTTCTCAAGAATGCATGGAGCGATTTTAGGGGTTAAGGGGTTGCTTTTATAGTGTGGCAAATACTAGGGTTTCATCCATGCAAACCCTAATTCACCATGACCCTTCATATTTCTTAGGCCCTATGGGTTAAACTTTCATGGACTATCATATAGGTTTAGCCCATCCCTAATCAACCATGGATCATTTGCCCAAACTATAAGTATTACTGATTAACTTAATCAGTCCCCGTAAATTTACCTAGTCTCTTTTGATCACTAAATTAATTCCAAATTAAATCTTGATCAATACTAATTAAATAATATGATTTCTCAATTAATATATTATACTTATAATATATTAATAAATCACAAATAACCTCTGCCTCAAAAGTCCATCCTATCAAATTGCTCTGGTGAAGGCAACCCAAAAGGACCATGCTACTATCGGGTCAAGTACATACCAATTATAGTTATGGGCTTAAACACCTAATCCAATAGTCTCCCACTTGGATAAGTCTAATAACTATAACTACCAATGCAACTTCAAAATCCGATTAGCAATCGTAGCTCTCAAAAGCCGCTGTCGAACTCTGACCCAGTCAGTGACACGTCCTTTAGATAAGGGATCATATAATCCTCTGTTCTGCAAGATATCATGCGGAAAAATACATGGAACATAGTCATACTTATTGTCCTGCAGTTTGTTTCCTGATTTCTGATTTGTTTGATATAGAACTTAATTGAACACATCAATTGAGTCCTGACCGGGCCCGACACATAAGCCAAAACAAAATCATCGAGGGGCCCAAGATATCGCTTTTAATCCTCTTAGGATAAAAGGAACAGATAAACTTCAACTTATATGTTTGTACTAACTACTCGTTAAATCATACACAACAATACGTTTTATAACATCAAGTTACTGATGCGTTTTCATACCATCAATGCACAACCAACTCGTACTCAAAAACTCATATATCTTGGTTTGAAGACTATATGATATTATCGTCTCACAATCACTCGTGATAAATTCCATGAAGTGATTCATGTGAGCGTGGGTTTAATCCAATACTCAAATCTTATTTCAAGAGCACTCATGAATGTTGTAGCAAACTTTTGCTATGTCTAACACCTTAGACAATCTGCAAGCCAATTCATGACAGTCTAGCCTCATAACCTACTTCCAAAGTATGAGCGACTGTGGATAGTTTGAATAATCTTATTATTCCGGAAGTCAAAACATGCAAAAGTGAAACAATAGTAAACAATTGACACAAAATAGTAACTTTACATATAAATAAAACTCATTTTATTCAATCATCAAATGTCAATTACATTTTAGCTATTACAAGTTTCTAATTATCTAATCACTAAAACTAATATCGTCCTTCAACCCGATACTCTTAGCATGCTGCAAGTGCTTAACCCTACTCAGTCCCTTCGTAAGGGGATCTGCTGGGTTATCCTCTGATGATACCCTCTTTACTACGAGGAGTCCTTCTTCTACTCGATGTCTTATGAAGTGGTATTTTCCGTCGATATGTCTGGATCTTCAATGATCTCTCGATTCCTTGTTTAACGCGACCGCTCCTTCATTATCTCAGAAAATCTCCACAGGCTCCTTTATGGATGGTACAACTCCAAGGTCTCCGATGAAGTTTTTCAACCATATCGCCTCCTGCGATGCTTTGCTCGCTGCTATGTACTCTTATTCGCGTTGAATCAGCTACAGTCTCCTGCTTGGAACTTTTCCATGTTACAGCTCCTCCATTTAGGGTAAACACCCAGCCCAACTAAGAGCGCAAATTATCTCTGTCGGTCTGAAAATCGGCGTCACAATACCTTGTCACTCTCAAGTCATCACTCCCACTAAGGGTAAGGACCCAGTCCTTTGTCCTCCGCAAGTACTTAAGAATGTTCTTTACTGCAGTCTAGTGAACTCCACCAGGGTTCCCTTAATATCGACTAACCATGCTCAAAGCAAAAGCCACATCAGGGCGAGTACACGTCATAGCGTACATGATTGATCCAACAGCGGAGGCATATGGTACTTGACTCATATCCGCTATCTTTTCATCAGTTCTCGGACTCTGAGCCTTGCTCAGTTTGGTATTGCTCTGGATGGGTAAGTCACCTTTCTTGGAATTCTCCATGTTGAAACGTTTCAACACCTTATCCAAGTAGGTACTTTGACTAAGTCCTATTAGTCTTTTACTCCTGTTTCTCAATATCCTTATCCCTAGAATGTAAGTAGCTTCCCCAAGGTCCTTCATAGCAAAACACTTCCCAAGCCAGGACTTAACCTCCTGCAAGGTTGGGATGTCGTTTCCTATGAGCAGTATGCCATCTACATACAATACCAGAAAGCTAACTATACTCCCACTAGCTTCGACATATACGCAGGAATTATCTTCGCTTCTCGAAAAACCAAACTCTTTGACTTTCTCATTAAAACAAAGATTCCATCTGCGAGATGCTTGTTTCAATCCATAGATGGATTTCTCAAGCTTACACAATCTATTAGGGTACTTTGCATCGATAAAACCCTCTGGCTGACACATGTAAACATCTTCAACCAACTTTCCATTAAGGAAAGCGGTTTTGACATCCATTTACCATATTTCATAATCATGAAATGCAGCTATGGCTAACATAACCCTTATAGATTTAATCTTTGCTACTGGTGAGAAGGTCTCATCATAGTCAACTCCTTGAGTTTGAGTAAAGCCCTTCACAACCAGTCGCGCCTTATATGTGTGTACTTTCCCATCCATGTCGGTCTTCTTTTTGAAGATCCATTTGCACCCGACTGTCTTGAGACCTGACACATTGTCAACCAAGCTCCAAACTTAATTGTCATACATGGACTGAATCTCGCTGTCCATTTCCTCTTTCCATTTTGCAGACTCGGGGCCTGCCATGGTTTCCTTGTAGTTATTAGGTTCATCCAAATTTATCAATGTACTATCACTGATATACGTATCACCTTCAGTTGTTGTATGAAAACCATATAACACAGGTGGAACACTAACTCTATTGGAACGTCTCAGAGGTACGAACTCGTCAATCAGTTCAACAGGAGTTTCCTCCTCGGGTTGAGCACAAGTGGTTGAGGTTCCTTCATCACTTAACTCTTGAAGCTCTTCAAGGTCAATTTGCCTCCCACTGTCCTCTTGGCATATGAGTTTTCTTTCTCAGAAAACCCCTCTCCTCGCAACGAAGACAACATTGTCACTCGGTCTATAGAAGAGATATCCAAAGGACTTCTGCGGGTAGCCGATGAAAATACATCGCTCACTACAAGGTTCAAGCTTGTCGTGAGTCTCTCGTCTTAAGAAAGCCTCGCAACCCCAAACTTTGATATGTGCTAACGAGGGAACCGTCCCTATCCACATCTCGTGAAGTGTTTTGGCAACCTTCTTATTTGGGACTAGATTAAGGATATGGGCGACAGTCTCTAAGGCATACCCCTAGAATGAGATAGGTAACGAAGACCGACTAATCATGGAACGAACCATGTCCAACAAGGTTCGATTGTGCCTCTCAGCCACACCATTCAACTGCGGTGTCCTAGGTGGCGTCAACTGTGAAACAAATCCACATTCCTTAAGATAGTCGTGGAACTCGATACTAAGATACTCACCACCTTGATTGGATCGGAGCATCTTTATCTTCCTACCCAATTGATTCTCCACTTCTTGCTTAAACTCTTTGAACTTTTCGAAGGTTTCTGACTTATGCTTTATCAAGTAGATATAGCCATATCTGCTGTAATCATTAGTAAAAGTCACATAGAAGCGGTTAGCATCCCTTGTGGAGGATCCGAAGAGTCCACACACATCGGTGTGTATAAGATCCAACATACCTTCACCCCTTTCACAAGTACCCATGAAGGGTGACTTGGTCATCTTTCCAAGCAAACAAGATTCACAAGTGTCATCCGACTTCAAGTCGAATGACTCCAAGACTCCATCATTTTGGAGTTGGGCTATGTACTTCTTGTTGACATGTCCAAGACAACAGTGCCAGAAGCATGCCTTGTCCAAACCATTGGATGAATCAATATTCAACACATTATTTCCTAAGTTATCTACAACCATCACAATTTCATATATACCATTACAAGGCAATGCTTTAAAATAAAATACACCATTATAGAAAGCATTAATAGAACCAATTTCATTATCAAATGAAAATCTAAAACCTTGTTTATACAAACCATGAAAAGAAATAATGTTTCTCGCCATATCCGACGAGTAGCAACAATTATTCAACTCTAAATTTAACCCACTACTAAGCAACAAAGAATAAACTCCAATCTTGGTGACAGGCGTCACTTTTCCTATTCCCCATGATTAAGTTTATCTTCTCGTGCTCCATATCCCTACTTCCTTTTAATCCTTGCATATCAGAACAAATGTGAAATCCACAACCTATATCAAGGACCCAAGAATTAGCATGTGATGATTTATTAGATTGAATAGTGTAAATACATGTGAAGGTGGGCTTTATCTTCGCATCCTTAATGTCCTGCAAGTATTTGGGGCAGCTTCGTTTCCAGTGCCCTTTTTCGTGACAATGGAAGCACTCTGCTTCCTTTGGATTGGTAGAGGGTTTAGCAGGACCACCTTTGGTTCCACTAGAAGAGGATCCATCATGGGACTTTCCCTTGTGGCTCTTAGAAGGAGCCTTCATCTTCTTTCCCTTCTCATGTCCAATTGCCAAGACAGGGGCAGTAGCAGTAGGGGCGGGTACAACAGCCTTGCCTTTCAAATTACTTTCTGCAATTCTTAGTATGCCTTGACGCTTGCTCAGAGTGACTTCCTCCTTGTTCATATGATAAGTCATTCTGAACTGATTATAACAAGGAGGCAAAGAATGTAGGATGATGTCAATAGCCAACTCTTCATAGAAGTTCACATTCAACTTAAGTAAGCAGTCCACAAACCTCTGCATCTTTTGCAAGTGGACCGTGATGGACTCTCCATCCTTCATTTTGGTTGTAATCATGGAGGAAATGATCTCATACCTTTCCTGTCGAGCACTTTGATGGTATCTTTCCATCAAATCTTGGTGCATCTTGAAGGGCCAAAAGTCCTCATAGGACTTTTGAAGGTCAGCAGTCATGGTAGCAATCATAATGCACGAAACCTTTGTCACGTTCCTCTCATGAACCCTGTATTCCTCGATTTGCTTGGGAGTAGCTGTTTGTTCATCAATCTCCTTCAGCTCTTTATCGAGGACATATTCTTTGTCCTCGTAGCGAAGGGCCATACGAATGTTTCGAATCCAATCGTTAAAGTTTGATTCATCGAAGATAGTTCTCCCAACCAAGTTCATGAGGGAGAATGAGCTAGAAGGGTTGGAGCCTGCAGCATTGTTTGGGATAGACATCTGAAAAGGAAAAAAAACAAGTTTAGATTAGATAAGAATCCTTAATATAACACCCAAATAAAATATTAAGGCTAGGATCCAACACAATATTCTACAATTTGGAAGAGGGATGCCGTAATCCAATTGCAAAATATTTGAAGGTAGGTAATGACGATTTACCAATTTCCACCATGAAAAACGAAATTGATTATTAAGTTTTAAATGAATTGAAATTCCTAGATTCTTTGAGATTCATTGCACTTTTCAATGGCATGTTTAAATCTCGATTATGTCCTTCAAGTTTGTGACTGGGATACCGAGGATCACAAACAAGGTGTGAATAACCATGCAAACTGCTTGGTACTCTTGATGTCACTTATCACCTAATCAATGTGCCGTTTAACCACACATGCTCCATTGATCTATGAAGAACATCAAGCTACCCTTTTCCACCCTTTTTAGTCCCAAATTAGTGTGCAGGTTAACCACACACGCTCCACTAACGACTTGGCAAGGTGCACAGTGCAATTTCATGGAATAGCACCATTTTCACATTTTTCCTAAAGTAACTAAGATTGGGAATTTACAAAAGTTTAGTTAATTTATAAGTTATCTGGTGAAGGCAACCAAAAAGGACCATGCTACTATCGGGTCAAGTACATACCAATTATAGTTATGGGCTTAGACACCTAATCCAACAGAAACACCCCTCTATGTCAGACAGCCACCTCATGGATATGATCAGGTCTTGAACTCCATAAAATTTCGGGGGCTTCATATTATCGAAGTCCCGATACTGGAAAACTCTCCAGTACCAACCCCAGCAGCAACAACGGCTGCAGTGGCTGCATCAGCAACAACCTCAATCAAAGCAGCATAACGCTCATCAAAGTACTCCACCATCAAAGTACTCCACCATGGCAGTCTTAATATACCCAGCAGCATAACGCTCATCAAAGTACTCCACCATGACACTGATTCTGTCTTTCCGAACCAGCGTGTTAGAGCAATGACACCTCCGGTGCCAGCAAAAGATTTGGGTTTGGCATTAGTGAAGTCTTTATAGGAACACTTCCTTGGGTGTTCGTGGCTTTCTCCGTGGTTAGAATTTTTGGCACCACTACCCGCCTCACTAGCACCACTTGCGTTGATTTGTGTCATGGCGGCTGCCACAATAGCTGTTGCTGCTACTTGGAAAACAGCAGAGTCAAACTGTGGAGATGGTGGAGTTGGTGGTGTGTTGTTGAAACGCCTGTTTGATTTACGTGGCGACATCTTTCTTTATAAGGTTTAAAGAGGAAGTGATGATAAGTCCTCTATAGTGGTCATGAGTCAGGTGATATTGAACAAGATATATCTTAGTTCTAAACGCATCATATCCTGACTTTTATAGTTTTATGTTAAGCGATTTTATAATAGAAGTCTACTAAAATAAGTAAACAATCGCAATTTCAATTTATGAAATTTAGACTAACACTTTTAATGAATTTGTATAGTGTGACTCATACTGGCTCCTCCTATAATCACATAGTGTATACAAGTTGTATATAATTAAGATCGAATAGACCTTCGAATAAGTGATCCTACTCTAAGACCACAACCAAACAAGGAACAAGAAGTTAAGCGAAATCATAAATTCTAAGTCTATAAAATCTTAATTATATATAACTCTAACGTATACACTTAGCAATTATAGATCTACCAACAAGGGTCCTTTGTTTTCACATGATTGATTCTCGTAAGAAGGCCCTTCTCGACTATTAGTTTATATAACTATCGAGATCTAAATATTGTTGTTCTAGTGTTATAGTACCATAAAAATACTCCAATAGTATTTTAATTTCATGTTTGGTTCTTAGAGTTTCCTTTTATGTAGTTCTTACTGTGATACTGTTTCTGGTAAGTATGCATGTTCGTATACTTTTACAAAATACTTGTATTTTTAAAAGTATACTTTTAGTCAGAGCGTTTCAGCCCCATTGTATTTATAGTTGTATATATTGTATGGTTTGATATACTTAGTTCACTATAAACAATGCTCTGATACCAATCTTTCACACCCCCAAACCAGAACGGCGGAAACATTCGGGGATGGATGACGTCATGTACAGTATCACAACATTTGAATAATAGTAATCAAAGTACAACAAACATCATCAAATGTTGTGATTTCCTGTGTGGATACCTGTCTATTGATTTCCTGAGAATACAAGTGGTTTTGAAAACCTGTGTGGATACCTGTCTATTGATTTCCTGAGAATACAAGTGGTTTTGAAAAGAGTGTCAACAATTAAGTTGGTGAGTTCATAAGCATTTTTGTATTAGAAGTCTGTCATTTGTTCCTTGAAAATGTAAGTGTGTTCTTCCAGAAAATCCATATTTTCTGTTGTAAATGAATTCTAGTCTTAATACCTTAAGACCAAAATGTGTAAGTGTTATTGTACTCTGAAATAGTATAATGAAGTTTTATTATTGAATAAAACCATATGAAAATGAATGTTCCCTGAAATGTAAGTTTCGCTGCACTGGAAAGCAGTGTTATGTAATTGTACTTGTATGAAACCTTTTTGAATGTATGTGCCTGGGACTACCAGTTGTACTGTAAAGTATTGTATTGTACTTTTATTATTAACTAAAGCTATTTGAAGTTATGTATGTATTCGTACACTAATCGTATTGTTCAATACCAAATTGTGAGTTATTATAACCATGCTTGATGACCTAAGATGGTCTGATACGACTTTCTTTAGGTGTCGGAAATGGTACGACAATTGTCACCCCAGGCCTGCCGGCCTAACTGTAGCTAACAGTTTAGGTGCGGGATTGTCAGTCCTGTATACACAAGTGTCATACTCTCCCTCCAGGAGACTCTATCTATAATTCAGGACTTTTGTTGGCACTTAGATAAATACTTGAAGTGTGTCTCACAAAGCTATATTTACGGTTACGTGTAGAATAACGAAAAACCACTTTTGTAATGAATAAAATGTATGTATGTCTCCTTTCTTAGTGTATTCGTAGTGTAAATAATTATACTTTTATATAATTATTTTTGTATTGTATCCCTGACTAGAAAAATGGTATGTGTGTTCCATAAACTATACATATTATAGTTTAAAGTGGATGTTTAACTGAAATGAAAACCTTTGTATTTTTAACAACTATATATGTTTATAATCGTAAATCTGAGATAAATATATTCCGTGAAATTTAACATTTTTGTACAAATGGTAATAAAATAAGTTGCGAAAATATTCTTTTTGTTTAACGTGTTGAAATAATTTTTATACTTATATATATATATATATATATATATATATATATATATATATATATATATATATATAATTGATTGAAAAGACAGTCGAATAAATGGTTCTACCCTAAGCCCACAACCAAACAAGGAACATGAGTTAAGGCGAAATCACAAATCTAAGCATGTAGAATCTTAATTATATATATATATATATATATATATATATATATATATATATATATATATATATATATATATATATATTGGTAAAAACGACAGTTGAAATAATTTGAAATAGTTTAGATATTAACACAAGATTTCTTGTGGTTTATTTGTATCCCCCCCTAAAACAATGAAAAATCGTGAAAACGTAGGGGTATGAACTCACCTCGTGAAAGGCTATGATTCAGTGGTTTGTGCTAGGCATTTATCTTGTAATGATCTTGTTTGGGTCTTAGGGTTGTCTATGGTGTGTGTGTGTAACTTTTGTATGTCTGTGTGCGGCCGGACTCGTGTGTGCGGCCGTACACCCCGTGTGCGGCCGCACACGCGTGTGTGGTTGTGCACTCGTGTGCTGCTGGGGGGTGATAAAAATAGCAAGTGTCTGAGTGAGTGTCAGATGATGTAACTGTGTGTTTCCCAAGGTGTACCTGACATTTATGTGATATAGATGTGTGCATGCTTGGATTTATTCTTCTTCTACTCATTCTATACTCTGTTTGAACTTGCATTTCAATTGATCACTGATCTGGATCTATTAGATTGGGACTTACAATTGGTATCAGAGCCTGATTCAGTGTCAATTCGAAGGCTGATAGAGTGTGCGGTTGAAGAAATTCATCGTTTTTGAGGCTTATTCACATTTCATTGGTTAAGAAATCGCTACTGATCATCGTTTTCAACAGTTTGAAATCGAATTTCGTTCAAAAATCTCAAATTTTTGGGTGTGCGGTTAGACTTTGAAGGTGTGCGGTTAAGACTTTGAAGGTGTGCGGTTAAGCTCTTGAAGGTGTACGGTTGAACGTGTGCGGTCACGTGTACGGTTGAACGTGTGCGGTCACGTGTACGGTTGAACGTGTGCGGTTAGGTGTGCTGTCAAGAGTGCGGTTGGCGTGTGCGGCCTCGGTGTGCGGCTCCGACGTGTGCGACTCGGTGTGCGGCTCGGACGTGTGCGACTTCGCACCTCGTTCTCAGTTTTCGCTTCGGTCTCGGTCAGCGGAAGTCTTCGCAAGTCGCATTCTCGCACGTGTTCGCAGCGTTTATTAAAAAAAAATTCATGGGAGTTTTGGGGTTGCTAGGGATCGAACTCGGGTCCCCAGGTTTATAATCCAAGCGCCTTAACAGTTGATCTAGCTTGCTAGATGGTACAAGCCTTCGAAATTTAAGTGAAATATTAATCTTTCGCTGCCCCACTTTCGCATTTTTGACATTTTTAACCCCAAAATCAATTTCTTTTATTTTAAGCTACATTTTCTTCCAAAAAAATTTTAGTTTTTAAATTTTGACTTTTATTTTTGACTTTTTACTTAAAATTTTGAGTTTGATCTTTAAAATTTGACCTTTGACTTTAAATTTTGATTTTCTCGTTTGACTTTTAAATTTTCAAATTTAGCTTTTCGGTTTGACTTTTAAGTTTGATTTTTCAAGTTTGACTTTTGAGTTTGACTTTTTAAATTTGACTTTTAAGGTTGACTTTTGAGGTTTATAGTCAAAGGACATTTTTAAATTTAAGTTTGACTTTTAAGTTAGATTTTGGCTTCTAGTTGTGTTTTTAATGGCTTTTGAGGTCAAAAAGGGAAATGAAGACATGAAAGAGAGTCAGGATATGTTAAGACAAAAATTCAACATGTTCAATTATATCCCTGGAGAAACCCTAGAAGCTCAGTTGCAGCGATTTACTACACTTACTACTGAGATGAATATAGCTGGGATTTTCTTGACTAAATCTGAGATAAACAAAAAGATGCTGAATGCACTTCCGAAGTCATGGGATATGAACGTGGCTGTCATCAAGAAGACAAAAGATCTCAATCATCTTAGTCTTACTGATATAACTGAAGAACTTGACGCTTTGAAGTGTGGAAAAACAATGAGTTCTGCAAACCTCCCGATCAATGAAGTTTCATGTACTCCATCTTGTGAAGATACGATTAAATTTCTTCGGGAACAAATTGATTTATTAAAAAGAGAAGTTGAGGACTTGAGATATGAAGGATATCAACTCAGGAAAGGACAGAAACCCCTGAAGGCTGAATTAGAAACAAAAACCAAAAATTTTAGGAGACTTCAGGAAGACTACAGTAACAAATGTGAAAATTATGATGATATCAAGAGACAGAAGGATGAGTTAATTGCTGAGCTTGATACATTAAAAGGACAATTTGAAACTGCAAATTTTGATTTTAAAAGGTTTGATGTATCAAGCGAGGTAGTTTCCAACATGATTGACCATTGCCTGCAGTTCAAACGAAACCAGCAAAAGGGTTTAGGATACGATAATGTACCTCCTCCTTTTAATCATACATATCGGTATCACCCTTTGTCTAAAGAGGAGATTGCCAACGAACCATTCATGGTTTATGGAAAACCAGCTGGTTTTGTATCAGGAGGCATTATTAATGTTGAAAATACTAATGTTTCTACTTCCTATGCAGATCAATCCTTAAACCAATCCAAGCAAGCAGCTGAAGAGAGTGTGTCTGATAGTAAAGTAGCAGAAGATGAGAACAAGGAGAAAACTATTGAACAAACCAACATCTCCTTGAGCTCTGAATCTGTTGCTTCAAACTCAGTTGCTTCTGATCAACCTGATGTTGAGAAATACAGGCCACCAATTCCAGTGAAACAGAGTGCCTGTTGTAATTGTGCTTTTGGGAAAAATAAGAGACAAGGCAAGGATACGCCACCAGGGGCAGGAAGAAACAACTTCACAGTGAAGAAAAAGACATGTTTTCACTGTGGAACACGTGGACACATTGCCAGAAATTGTTCTAATCGCGCATACGTTCCCTACTATGCACAAGGGTGGCAGAACGCGCCAAGAGGGAGATTTTACAAAAGAAATCCCTCAAGGTCACGTTCAGATAATGGCGACTGGAATGCCACGAAGGGCAAGCGTTCAATTCCCAAGGCGAAAAATCAAAATCCTAAGGGCAAGAAGGGAATGTCGGCCAAGAAGCCCAATCCAAGAGATGCTCCAGTGAAACAAAGGCCGGTTAGGTCAAAGTCATCTCAACGGCCGACATCGAGTTCAAAATCAAGTACTGAGCCACCCATCAGATCGAAAAAGAAATGGGTTAAACCCAACTACAAATGGGTTCCAAAGGCTCACTCTCCCAAATCTTCTAACGATTCTAATATTTCTTCACCTTCTGTTTGTGATAAACAGGATATGTCATGGGAGAGAGTACTGTGAAAGGATGAAAAAGGTCAACCCAGTTTCAAAATGGACTGGGTTCCAAAAACCAACTAATCTCGCTCTGTGTCGGAGCAGCTATGGAGGCATATCATCAGACTCCGGTTTGTTGGTAGTGGCTGTTCCAGGCACATGATAGGGGACATCTCTCAACTGTACAACATTCATAACTTTGTTTGGGAGTATGTGTCCTTTGCGGGAAAGGAAGAAAAGAAGGGATCACACATGGGGTTAGTGCTTAATGACATGAAGAATTTTCGGATCTGTTCTGAGATTATGCGTGCTGTTCTCAGACCTTCTGGATGCAAATTCAATCGGTGAATTACGGTTTGCGTTTTCTTCTCTATACTCCTGAGTTTATCTTACTCTGATTCGTTTTAAAGACAAATTTTCATTTTCTTAATAGTTTTTCGTTAGTAGGTATTGTTTTGGGAAGTGAAATAATCATGTGATAACAGCCAATCTGAATCTATGTAAGGTACCAAAGTCGAATTGTCTTTGATCTGTGTTCGATGTGCTGGTAGACATGAAAGTTTTTCAAAATGGACTTGACTAGGATCAGATGAAATTAAGAAGTTTAGAGACTTGACAAATCTTGACCTAGATAGTTCTATTCAGTATGACTATACAACGCTTGGGTAGGTTGAGCAGAGAGATATACATCGGAATCTGCGGATACACTAAATGATCTGTATTTAGAACTGCGGATTGACTTTTCCTCGATGTGCGGACTTTGTCCTTAATTCCGGTGTTGACGGGGTGACTGGGGAATTCCGATAAATTAGGTCTGTAGAAAATTATTTTCCTTCTTTCTTACTGTCAGTCATATGTTACTTCCTCTGTGTGATTGAAAGATCCGACCTGGACTATAACATATGCAACTCTGTTTCTCTGCATCTTCTTCTATGCGATTCTTTCTATCTGTTAGTCATATGCTGTCTCCTTTGTGTGATTAACAATCCGACCTGGTACACAGCATATGCAATCTTCTACCTCTCAATCCCTCTAATCTCTGGTTAGTCATATGTTTCACTCTCTGCGTGATTGGAAAAGATCCGACCTGAGTGTACAACATATGCATTCTAAATCTGACTTCTTTCTCAATAGCTGTCTGCTCACCCGATGTAAGGAGTATTCTGGAAGTCCTTGATTACTGGAGTATATCAGGAAGCGGGAAACACATTCTAATACAATTAAAATTGAACACTTATAGGTTGTCTGTAGATCTCACTGCTCAATTTAGGTGGACAACAATACTCTTGGTCGTCGTCAGCTGGATAGTCTCTAAGAATATTATCTAATTTCTTAAGATCCAATGACTTGTCACTTACAGTAAATACAAAAATCTATCAAAAACTTTCATGTTTAAGTGGACCACAATACCGGCAATCGACCAAACATAAACATGAAGACAAAAGGTATCGATAAATGAATTATGATTGTCCAACAACTTTGATCCCTGTATCACAAATTTTTATTTTATTTCTATTTTATTTTATTTTATTTTATTTTTCTAGTTTTAGAAATTAGTTTTATTTTATTTATTTAGTTTTGTTTTATTTTTAAGTTTACTCTATTTTTATTTTATTTTAGTCCTTAAAAAATATTATTTTTAAAATAAAGGGAGAGTGTATTGGAGTGTTTGGTGAATAGCAGCCTTTTTCGAGAATGAGGGATGGTATTTAAAGGGTATGCGGTCAAAGCTTCATTTCTTCCCCACTTCTTAAGAATGATCGCACACCCAAAGCAGTTCTCTCTCTCTCAAAAATCTCAAAAACTCTATCCTTCTTGAAATTAACCACTCATTCATGCAGTTCAACATGTCAGGGCTTGAATTCGCAAAGGTTCACAACTTGGCCATTTTTCTTGATGATCCTCTAGCGGCTCACTCAGAATTTCAATTTATAGTCAATGGATTAAGAAAATGTTGCTTGCTGACTGCTTTCACCACATGTCCAGTCATTTACCAACGATTGATTAAAGACTTCTGGAACAACGCGGCTGCAAAGAAGGATAACCAGGGAGCAAAGTATCTTGAAGCTTCTATACAAGGAAAGAAAGTGTTGGTTTCTGAAGATATCATTCGAGAAGCTCTGCAGATTGGTGATAAGCGTGAATTTCCAAAGGAAATTGAACTTGACCAGATACAAGGAGTTCTAGATCAAATGGGTTATGAAGGAACTTTTCCACCCACTCACAAGAAGCTGTTGCCGCCGTGTTGGAAATATCTGGCCCATGCATTTGTGAGCTGCATCTCAGGTCGAAGATCAGGTGCAAATGAAATATCCTTGGTCAACACTGGTGCTATTGCTGCCTTGGCTTCTGGAGTAGACTTCAACTTTTCAAAATTTATCTTGCATGAGATGATTTTGAATGTTGAAGGAAACAAAAGGGACAAGTTTCTTATGTATCCAAGATTTATTCAGCTGATCCTAAATGTCATGCATCCTAAGATTGAAAGAGGAGGAGAGACCCTGGACATCAAGTCTGTTGGCTCAAGTGCTTTTGGATTAATGAAACAAAACCGATCGGGAAAGCTTAACTTTGAAGGAAAATATCCATTGATCAGATTTGGAATATTTGCTGCAGAGAGTGATCAGTCTGAATCCAATGACTTTTCTTGTCCCACGGAGGCCGATGATGTAGTTATCTCTCCTTCTGAACATGAAACCGAGGAAGGTCTTATCTCTCCTGTGGCGATGGTTGCAGAGGAGCATGAACAGCTACAAAATGTGGAAGTTGAGAGTAATTTTGATCAAGAGGGAGATAATGGAGAAAATGATGGAAATGATGAGTTTCTCCATGATATGGATTTCACAGGCCTCGACAATGTAGCCCTTCCCCTTACCTTCGAATTTAAAGAATAAGGTGAATTTGACAGAGGTCTGGATTTCACTGACAGGTTCTTTGATAAAGTCGATGAAGTTGTTCAATCTGCAACTGAGACTAGGGCTGCGAAGGAGACTCTTGAAACTATTCCTCCTTTAGCTATCTCATTGGAAGAAACTTCAAGCCAACAGGGTGCAGCATCAGGGATTCCTCCCCTTGATTCTGCTATTCCTTCTTCAATGCCATCTTCAAGTAACCCGACACAGGCACATACCTCTCTGCCCCCTGTAAAAAGGAGGCGTCAAAATTCGAGGCAGGGAGTATCTATTCAAAGCCAATCACCACCAGTTTTAGCTACAGTCACCACCACAACTGTTACTAAACCACCTCTACAAACTAAAGAAGGTCCAAGTACCGTGCTTGAGACAGGCGGACCGTCTGCTGTTCCAGAATACTCCCCCACAAGGCCTTTGCTAGATGAGGCTTCTATCAGACTAGCTAAGCACTTGTCTGAACATAGCCCAGAACCTTCCTCCCGTGGAAAGGGAATATATTTCGAGGAAGGTCGCTCAGGGGATGATAAGACTTTGGTGTCTAAACTTCAAGAAGAAATTGGTATTCTGAAACAATAGAACATTGAAAAGGACATCATGCTTGAACAACACGGTAACTTTATCGCTGAGCTTCAAGCAGAAAATGCTTTAAAGACAAAACATATTACTGATCTGCAAACCAATCTTGGATCAATAACTGCCTTCTACTTCGGTTTGAAAAAAATTTATTTGAAGCCTTTGGTGATAAGTTCAAATCTTTGTTTCAGCAGCCTCATGGAATAGAAGACCCTCCCACTGCTTCCGACCAGCCTTCCGAAAACGAAGCTTCTTTTGACCAACCTCCTCCTAGAAAAACAAGAATCGTTGATCGATTTGAAAAGGGGCCTGTGAATGCCATTCCTCGGATAAAAATCAAACAAGGCCAAAGAACTGTCACTGCTGAGCAAAAGGAAGGCCTGCTTTTCTTAGAAAGCTCAAATGAGAATCGTAGAGCAGATGAACCTAATCTCACAGTGACTGATCTTAAAAAGAGAAAATTTGGTGATCAAGTTGGTGATCGTACCGGGATCAAGATGTGGGGTTATGATCCTGAGTCTAAATTATGGGTGGTTAAAAGGAATTCTGGTAACTCAGAATACTACAAAACATCCATGATTTTAACTCCTGGATGAAGCTCGATCTCTCTGAGCTTTCAAGAGCTCCATTCCACAATCCTTCTCAAGATCCCAACGCTACCAATTTCAAGCAGTTCTTGGACAGACATGTCAGGGATAACTTCCTAATTATGAAGACTGCAAAAGCGTTGGTTAGAAAGGACAAGGATATTCTTGATCCTGAAACTAATCAACCAATGAAGATCATGTTGTGGCCTGCTACAAATCAAGTAAAGGAGATTCCAATTCCACAACACTTTCGTGATGGACATCTTGACGATATGGAATTTTAGGCCTATGATGACGAAACGGCAACTGCTGCCATAAAGTTCAAGAACAGGGAAACCGTTCTGAGGCTCATTAGCGCTAAGGATCTTCTGAGATTCAGAGAGAGAGACATTCATACCCTAGCCCGCCATCAGATCATTTGTAGAAGGGAGGTCATGGAAGCTGCTGCAAAAGAATTCACTGGAATGGTTGCCACGATCATAAAGGATAAACTTTGGATGGGATCCATGGGAAAATCTGACCTGAGGCTGTTCGAGAAACCAAGTACTTGAAGACCGTGCTAGCCACAAACCAAGGGGGAGATTGAAAGGCTATGATTTAGTGGTTTGTGCTAGGCATTTATCTTGTAGTGATCTTGTTTGGGTCTTAGGGTTGTCTATGGTGTGTGTGTAACTTTTGTATGTCTGTGTGCGGCTGGAATCGTGTGTGCGGCCGTACACCCCGTGTGTGGCCGCACACGCGTGTGTGATTGTGCACTCGTGTGCTGCTGGGGGGTGATATAAATAGCAAGTGTCTGAGTGAGTGTCAGATGATGTAACTGTGTGTTTCCCAAGGTGTACCTGACATTTATGTGATATAGATGTGTGCATGCTTGGATTAATTCTTCTTCTACTCATTTTATACTCTGTTTGAACTTTCATTTCAATTGATCACTGATCTGGATCTATTAGATTGGGACTTACACCTCGAGTGTGCGTTCTTGGTTAAATACTATGTGATGGCGATGATACTCGGGTTAGAACACACGAATATGGTCGAAATACTAATTTGTTTTACATACGTAATATAGGTGCAAATTAGATATCTAGTAATTTAAAGTGTTAAATAACACTAGTTTTTGTAAGAAAACTTACCAAATAAATCCCTATGAATTAATTAAAAGGTTGGTTCTTCCTGGGAAACTTTGAAGATGCTCTTATGAAGATTTGAAGATTTGAAGGTCTTCTGGAAAATGGTATGAAGATATGAAGACGTGAGTATGGGTTTTGAGAGAAAAATGGAAGGTTTTCAAAGTGGAAATGTGAGAAATAAGCTATGATTTCGGTCCTAAAGCTTTAAAAAGGGGGGTAAGGATGACGTGGTTTGCATTGAAATGTGTAATTTATCTTCTTGAATTGTGTGCCTCCGCCTAAAAGTTTTGAGATTTCGGCCTATCCTAACCGAAATCCTTGTTTTCGGTTTAAAAGTCCAACCAAAAAGGGGAGTTTTCGATCTAAATTCCACCGAAATCCCCTGATTTCGGTCCATCTTCTCGGTCTCGCACTGGCCATGGTTTTCGATCCAAAGGTTTGTTCTCGGTGCATAAAGTGTAACAACCCAATTTTTCAAAGAAAATTTTTCATTTTTAATTAACCAAGCACATTCCCATAAATCAAGATATTCCAAAACAATTGTTTCAAATCCATATTCATTACAACTTTATTTTTTAAATATCAGAGTGTCCCATAAAGTCGCCTGAGGGAGAGTGCACGTCGCGCCATCAAGCCTTGCCCACACCATTGGACTCAGATGAACCTGAAACAAATCCACAAACTATAAGCGAATGCTTAGTGAGTCCTCCAGAGCATATCCCATACAAAAACCACATAACACAAATCGAATTAGCCATATGCTACATATATCACATAAGTCACGCACTCGAAAAATAAAGGAAGCCCTGGAAACCCTCTCGGGTCTTATACCAAATGCCACGGGAACCCCCACGTGGTCTTCATCTGCCATGGGAACCCCCACATGGTCTTCCTGCCTTGGGAACCCCCACAAGGTCTTCCTGTCTTGGGAATCCCCACAAGGTCTTCCTACCAAACAAGACACAATGCAAACTATACAAGCAAATATTTTTGGATGCCATGGAAACCCTCCAAGGTCCTATACCAAATGCCACGGGAACCCCCACGTGTTCTTCCATGCAGATACCATACTATCATATCGCACATTCAATCAATAACCGTGTCTCATAAAATGGGCCGAACTTGGTGCCTTAGACCCATTGATATGGTGAAAAGACTCACCTCTCAAAGGCTGAACTGGCAAACTGTAGTCGGATATATCCCACACTGATCCTCCCAAACTGTCTATAATCAATGAGTAAATAACTCAGCATAATCCCATAAATACCCCTAGGGTCAACCCTGGTCAAAGTCAAGGTCTATAGTAAAGGTCAAGAGTCCATATTGACCTTGACTCGTTGAGTACAATCAGTCACTCGTCGGGTTCCCTGCTTACTCATCGACTCGCCGAGTCACCCGAGGGACTCGCCGAGTTCCTTGATGTTCATGGCCGTAAACTACCAACCGTACACCCTGACCGTGAACCCTTGGCCGTGAATGAGAGAACCCTCTGGACTCGCCGAGTCACCAGAGAGACTCGACGAGTTCTCACGTATTCAGTTCTTTCCAGTGGGATTCAGGGTCCCAAACTTCTGATCTATCCTCTACTAGTGAAGATAACACATAAAATTGCAAACTTTACGTGCATGCAAGGCCTCTCATGGCCATAATACACAAAACTAACCCTTAACAAGGTTTTCATGCATGGAGAGGGAATAAGCTCATAAAAAGATGCAACTTTATTATATTTGGGACCTAAGAAGGTCCATACCTGGAACCATATCCTTGTGATAGGTCCAGGTCTAGGCTTGCTTCCATTTCCTCAAAGTTGGTCATAACTCTCAAATAGAATCTAGGCTTAAGGTAACAGATTCATACCTCAATTCAATGCCCAAGATGAAGTAGATGTTAGACCTAGTGCTTTCCCCTTGATACTTCTTCTTTAAGCTTGGAATTCCTTCCACAATCCCAAGGTTTAAGTTCCCAAAGCTCTTACTTCACACACCCAAGTGTTTGCGGCCGTAAACGCTCTCTTATGACGTTAAGGAATGCTATAAAGGCGTATAATGATGTTTATATAAGGGGAAAACCCCGAAACTAGGGTTTTATCTAGACAAATCTGACTCGCCGAGTCGAGCCTTACTACTCGCCGAGTCTGTCTCGATCCGCGTCCAAAATGTCTCGACTCTACTCGACGAGTTGATCTCCCAACTCGTCGAGTCCATGCATAAAACCTCCCTAATTTGGCAACTTTCCAACCAACACCTGAACCAGGTGTTACAAGTCTCCCCCACTTGAACTAGACTTTGTCCTCGAAGTCTGCTGACCCAAACAAATCGGGATAATGCTCTCGCATCTCCTCTTCCGGTTCCCAAGTCCACTTGGAACCCTTCCGATGCTGCCATTGCACTTTCACTAGTCTTACCTCCTTATTCCGAAGAACCTTCGTCTTCCTATCCAGAATGGTAACGGGCTTCTCAATGTAGTTCAAGCTCTCGTCCACCTGGATATCAACCAACGAGACAACCACAGCCTCATCTGTGACACACTTCCGAAGTTGCGACACATGGAATGTGTTGTGAATATGGCTAAGCTCCTCTGACAGATTCAAGCGATATGCCACTTTGCCACCCGGGCCGTGATCCTGAGCGGGACTATATACTAAGGCCCCAGCTTGCCCCTCTTCTGAAACCTGATGATCCCTTTCCAGGGTGACACCTTCAGCAACACGAAATCTCCCACCTGAAACTCAAGATCTGATCGCCGTCGGTCGGCATAGCTTTTCTGACGGCTCTGCGCGACCCGCAACCGGTCGCGCACCTGTTGAATCAATCTGGTGGTCTGGAGCACTACCTCAGTGCTCCCCATGACCCAGTGCCCAACCTCATTCCAACAAACCGGGGTCCTACACCTCCGACCATATAACATCTCAAACGGGGCTTGATCGATACTGGCATGATAACTGTTATTGTATGAAAACTCTGCCAGTGGGAGATACGTATCCCAACTCCCTCCAAAATCCAACACACATGCCCGCAGCATATCCTCCAGTGTCTGGATCGTTCTCTCACTCTGGCCATCGGTCTGGAGGTGGTACGCCGTGCTAAAACGTAGCTGAGTGCCCAACTCCTCATGTAATTTCTTCCAGAACCTGGATGTGAACCGAACATCACGATCAGAGACTACCGACACAGGAACCCCATGTCTAGCCACCACTTCACACACGTAAATATCCGACAACTTCTCTGTGGATATACTTTCTGATATCGGAATGAAATGGGCACTCTTCGTCAGTCTATCCATAATCACCCATATGGCATCCACACCCCTTGCCGTCCTTGGCAACTTCGTAATGAAGTCCATCATGATCTCCTCCCATTTCGACATGGGAATGGGTAGCGGCTGGACCTTACCATGAGGCCGCTGATACTCGGCCTTGACCTTCCTGCAAGTCAAGCACCGCTCTACAAACCAAGCAATTTCCTGCTTCATGCATGGCCACCAATAACTCAGCCTCAAGTCCTTATACATTTTCGTAGCTCCTGGATGTATAGAGAACTTGGACTTATGCGCTTCCTCTAATATCTTTTGTCTCACTCCCCCGGTCACCGGTACCCACACCCGGCCACACTGCGTCAAGAGACCACGACTATCCTTAACAAACAAAGGATATTGTCCTCGGATCCTCTCTACCTTCCAATTCTCTTTCTTCACTCCCTCAACCTGGGCCTCTTTGATCATCTCCAACAATGGAGAGATCACCGTCATCCTCAAGCACACACTCCCAATCGAGGAACATGCTGTCTTACGGCTCAAAGCGTCGGCCACTACGTTGGCCTTCCCTGGGTGGTATAGAATCTTGCAATCATAGTCCTTTACCACGTCCAACGACCTTCTTTGTCGCATGTTGAGGTTCTATTGGTCCATCAAATACTTCAGACTCTTGTGGTCGATGTAAATGGTGCACCGCACTCCATACAAGTAATGCGTCCAAATCTTGAGGGCAAACACCACTGCCCCCAGTTCCAAATTGTGAGTAGGGTAATTTGCCTCATGCGGCTTCAACTGTCGCGAGGCATATGCTATCACGTGCACTCTCTTCATCAGTACCGCACCTAACCCTCAAAATCGACGTGTCACAGTACACCACCAGATCATCTAATCCCTCCGGCAGTACAAGGATCGGAGCCTCGCACAATCTCCGCCTCAAGGTATCGAAGGCCAACTGCTGATCCGTACCCCACCGAAACGTCACATTCTTCTTGGTCAGACGGGTCAATGGCACAGTAATCTTGGAGAAGTCCTGAATAAATCTCCGATAATAACCCGCTAAACCCAAGAAGCTACGAATCTCTGATGCATTTTTCGGTACTTCCCACCGCATCATAGCGTCAACCTTGGCTGGATCAACCGAAATACCCTCCTGGTTGATGATATGCCCCAAAAATTGTACCTCCCGCAGCCAAAAGTCGCACTTTGAGAACTTGGCATACAACTTTTCCGCCCTTAGGGTCTCCAGCACCTCCCTTAAGTGCTGTTCGTGCTGCTCTCTGGTCTTAGAATAAACCAGGATATCATCAATGAAAACGATCACCGACTGATCCAACATCGGTCTACACACCCTGTTCATAAGATCCATGAACACTGCTGGGGCATTGGTGAGCCCAAATAGCATCACTACAAACTCATAATGCCCATACCGAGTCCTGAAAGCCGTCTTCGGTATATCCTCATCCCGAATCCTCATCTGATGGTATCCCGACCGAAGATCAATCTTGGAAAACCAAGACGCACCCTGCAGCTGATCGAACAAATCATCGATCCTTGGCAACGGATAACAGTTCTTCACCGTTAGCTTGTTTAGTTCCCTATGATCGATACACATCCTCTGGGATCCATCCTTCTTTTTCACGAAAAGAATTGGTGCTCCCCACGAGGAACTGCTCGGACGAATGAATCCTCGGTCTAACAGCTCCTGAAGCAGTGTAGATAACTCCTGCATCTCGGGTGGTGGCAACCGATATGGTGCCTTTGCTGTCGGAGCGGCACCCGACACCAAATCGATGCGAAACTCCACCTGCCCTTCCGGAGGCACTCCTGGTAACTCTTTGGGGAAAACATCCCGAAAGTCCTGGACAACCGGCACACTGCCTATATCCGTTGGGGTCTAAAATTTTGTATCTGAGATATAAACCAAAAACCCCATACATCCTTGCTGTAGAAATCTCCTAGCCCTCGCAGCCGAACAGAGGGTCGGCCCTTGCGATGCCCTGTCACCATATATCGCCAGTTCTCCCCCACTTGGGTTCCGAACCCTCACCAACTGATGCGCGCAGTCGATCATGGCCCCGTTGGCCCCCAACCAATCCATTCCGATAATCACTTTCAGCCCCCGTAATGGTATCGGGACTAGGTCGACATGAAATCTCTCACCAAGCACATTCAGGACACAGTCCTGATACACCATCGTAGCACTAACGGTGCGGTCATCCACAATCTCCACCTCGAGCGGGGAATCCAAAGTTCCCGGCGCATCCCGGAACTTCTTGCTAAGCGCAAGAGATACGAACGATCGGGTAGCACCCGAATCAAACAAGACATGAGCAGACATACCATTGACCAAAAAGGTCCCTATACAAGCATATAGTACACATAAGCAAAACAGATACCTAGAGTAGAGAAGAAACAATAAGTACCAGCCACAATGTCTGGCGCTGCACGTGCCTCTTCGGTGGTCAGCTGAAATGCACGACTCTTCACTACTGGAGCTTCCGCCTTAGCAGGGCGACCATCGGTAATTCTCATTGTGGCGGGCGCGGGCGCCGCCACTGCTCCCCTCCTCCCTGCAACCTCGGACAGTCGGCCTTTTTATGGCCAGTCTGGTTGCAGTGGAAACATATCAGACCCTTCTTGGGGCAGTCCCTACTTACGTGGCCCGACTGACCACACGTATAACACACCGGGTTCGATCCCCGGCAAGCTCCCCATGGGATCTCCCACACTTGGCATACCGGCCACGGCCCTGCTGGGCTTTACTAGATGTATCCGAGGTCTTAGGATTCTTAACCTGAGCCCCTGCTGCCTGCACCTGCTCAGTTTTCCGCTTCGTGCGAGAATCCAACTCCATCTCCCTCTCACGGGCCTTCTCCACCATCTCATTCAGGGTTTTGCACCCCGTAAAGCTCACAAACTCCCGAATATCATCTCTCAGCATGGAATGATATCGGGTCTGTCTCATCTCCTCATCGGTAGCATACTGAGGGATCAACAAAGCTCGTTCCCGAAACTTGGCGGTGATCTCCGCCACAGTCTCGGTGGTCTACTGCAAATCATGAAACTCTTGCACTAGTCGTTGCACCTCAATGGGTGGTGCAAACTCCAAATCAAATCGCTGAACAAACTCGGCCCAGGTCATCTCGGCCACCCCAGCTGGTCCCACCTGTTTAGTAACCTCGCCCCACCAATCTCGGGCTCTGTTTCTCAGAATGCAAGAAGCTAACCCAACCTTTGCCACATCCGTGCAAGAACTCGTGCGCTGAGCGTTCTCGATATCCGCCACCCAGCGTCGGCTGACAATGGGGTCCCTGACCCCGAAAAACTCCGGCGCCCCACACGCCTTGAACTCCCAGAATGAGGGAGTCCGGGCTCCAATCTGGCCTGAAGCAATATCAGCCCTGAATGATCTGAGTTTCTCCTCCATGATCTCTATAATGCCCTCCTTGACCGTCCCAAAGATGAGTGGGGTAGCGTCAAGGATGCCTTTTGTAACCTCAGCTGCAATGATATCGCGTAGGCTCTCATCAATATGCTCGGTATCGCTGGCCGATCCAGACCCAGACCCCGATCCCGATCTTGATCCTGATCCCCCTTTCCCGAATCGTGTCATCACCATGCTGAACTGAAATATCATAAGTCAGGACATCTATAAAGGGGATCTTCCCACATCGGTCCTCCTTAGAGTGATTAGATCTAGCATTGGCTCAGGCACAGGTCCTGTGATTTCAGTAGTACGGGCCCAATACTACATTCCACATTTACCTGTGCCTTTCCCCCAAAGCTCTACCTGATAGCTCCAATTCGTCCCAAACAAATCATATACTACAAACCACCGCATAACCCAAATCCTAGGTTGTTCTAAGATTTGCTCTACCCATATCAATTAGACCCATCATAACAGGTTGCCTTTATGCATGCAAATTATACACATAAGAGGATCAAATAGACTTTCGAATAAAAGATTCTACCCTAGGACCACAACCAGACAAGGAACAGGAAATAAGGCCAAATTGATCATTCTAAGGCTAGAAGCTCCTAACCGTATATAATTTCAAAAGCATACACATAGCAAATTCCATATGATCATCCAAGTTTAAATATCAGAGTAACATGACTAGCATAGTGGGGATCTACTTACTTGGTTCTGCTGATCGCGCGCGTTGCACTCTCATCTTTTCCTTCTTTCAAATGATTTTTATGTCATTTTTGAAAACAAATTTACCATTTCCTTAGTTTGAGTCCTTACACACCCGAGGGTATGCCTGAATCCCTCAAACCAAGGCTCTGATACCAACTTGTAACTGATGGGTTTTGAGCATTCTAACACTTCCTAAGTGTACATGCAACCCTAATAACCTTGAATCTATGTTTTCTCTATATACATGCAAATTTCTTTTTCAAGGTTATTTCCTAACTAGCATGGCATGGGGATTACATAAAACATAAAACTAGTAGAAATACATACCTTGTTGTTGCTTGGATTCCTTCAAGACTTTGTGAGCCTAGCACCCCAAATGTTGTGCCTCAAATGCTTCACACAACACCACAAGACTTGGAATAACTTGAGAGAATACTTCTAGCACTCAAAATCGGTTATGCCCTCTCTAGTAACACTAGGTCCACTAGGTCATGATTTTGCTAGCCATAAGGTTCCTTTTATAGTGTTGTCACAATTAGGGTTTACACATGAATGCCCTTAATTGTCATGACTCTTGATTTCTCATGACCCATGGGTTTGTAACTCCCATAGACTATCCATGGAGCTCCATATGGTTATAACCAAACCCATAAACCATGGATCATTAATCCACCATAAAAGAATTGATGATTGTCATAATCAACCCTATATATTTAATTAGTCTCACTTTGATCACTAGATTAATACTAGATTAATACTTGACCAATACTAATTAAATAATACTATTATTAATATATTAGAACTTATAATATATTAATAATCATAAGTGCCTTATTCTCTCATTTAGTCTATCCAAGTATTGCAATGCCATGCAACCCAAATGGACCATGCCGGGTCGGGTCAAGTACATACCAAATAAAGTTATGGACTTAGACACTATATCCAACAGTCTCCCACTTGGATAAGTCTAATAACTATATTTGCAAATATGACTTCAAAATCCGACTAGCAATCGTAGCTCTTTCAAAGTCTCTCGGAACTGAGATGATGATGATACGCCATTTAAGATAAGTGATCATATAATCCTCTGTTCTCATGATATCAGCCGGACAAACACATGGAACATGGTCTTACTTATTGTCCAACATTTGTTTCTCGATCTCTGATTTGTTTCGACATAGAACTAAATTGAACACATCAATTAGGTTCTGACCGGGCCCGGTACATAGGTCAAAACCAAATCATCGAGGGGCCCAGATATCGCTTCTATTTCTAGAAGGAACAGATAAACTTCGACTGATATGCTTGTACTAAGTACTTGTTGAATTATTCACAAAGGCACGTTTTATAACATCGAGTTACCAATGCGTTTTCGTACAATCAATGAATAACCAACTCATAGTCAACAACTCATATCTCTAGGTTTGAAGATTTATATGATATTACCGTCTCACGATCACTCGAGATAAATTCCATGAAGTGATGCAAGTGAGCGTGGGTTGGATCCAATACTCAGCCCTTATGAGTACTCATGAATGTTGTAGCAACCATTGCATTGTCCAAAGCACTTTTAGACAAATCATACAAGCCAAATTCATAACAGTCTTAAATCAATACTTACTTCCAAAGTTTGACTGACTGTGGATGGTTTGAATAATAACATAATTATTCTGGAAGTAAAAACATGCAAAATTGAAACATAGTAAACAATCAACACAAGATAGTAACACCTTACTCATAAATAAATAACAACTTTTATTTATCATCAAATGTCAATTACATTTTACAAGTTTCAGGAATCTAATTATTGAAACTAATATCATCCTTCAGCCCAATGCGCCTCGCATGCTGTAAATGCTTAACCCTGCTCAGTCCCTTCGTGAGGGGATCTGCTGGGTTCTCATCTGATGATACCCTCTTAGCCACGAGGAGTCCTTCTTCTATTCGATGTCTGATGAAATGGTATTTTCTGTCAATGTGCCTAGATCTCCCGTGATCTCTTGGTTCCTTAGCCAAAGCAACCGCACTTTCATTGTCACAGAAAATTTCCATTGGCTCTTTTATAGCTGGTACAACTCCAAGGTCTCCGATGAAGTTCTTTAGCCATATCGCCTCCTTAGCTGCTTCACTTGCTGCTATGTACTCTGATTCACAAGTAGAATCAGCTACTGTCTCCTGCTTGGAACTTTTCCAAGTAATTGCCCCTCCATTTAGGATAAAGACCCAGCCTGACTGAGAGCGGAAATTATCCCTATCAGTCTGGAAGCTAGCATCGCTATATCCTTCCACTCTCAAGTCATCACTGCCTCCGAGGGTAAGCACCCAATCCTTAGTCCTCCGCAGATACTTGAGAATGTTCTTTACTGTGTCCAGTGTGCCTTGCCAGGGTTCCCTTGATATCTACTGACCATGCTCAAAGCAAAGGCCACATCAGGGCGAGTACAAGTCATAGCATACATGATCGAGCCCACAGCGGAAGCATATGGTATTTGACTCATTTCAGCTATCTCAGCCTCTGTACTCGGACTCTGAGTCTTACTCAGCTTGGCATTACTATGGATTGGTAATTCTCCTTTCTTGGATTCTTGCATACTGAACCTCTTCAGTACCTTATCCAAGTAAGTACTTTGACTAAGTCCAATTAGTATCTTACTCCTATCTCTCAATATCCTTATCCCTAGGATATAGGCAGCTTCCCCAAGGTCCTTCATAGCGAAACACTTCCCAAGCCAGGACTTAACCTCCTGCAAGGTTGGGACGTTGTTTCCTATGAGAAGTATGTCATCCACATACAATACCAAGAAGCTAACTATGCTCCCACTAGCCCTGACATACACACAAGACTCATCCTCACTCCTAGAAAAGCCAAACTCTTTGACTTTCTCATCAAAGCAAAGATTCCATCTGCGAGATGCTTGTTTCAATCCATAAATGGATTTATCAAGCTTACACACTCTATTAGGGTATCTTGTATCGACAAAACCCTCTGGTTGAGCCATGTAAACATCCTCAGCCAACTTTCCATTAAGGAAAGCGGTTTTGACATCCATTTGCCATATTTCATAATCATGAAATGCAGCTATGGCTAACAATACTCTAATAGACTTAATCTTAGCTACTGGTGAGAAGGTCTCATCATAGTCAACTCCCGGAGTTTGAGTAAAGCCCTTCGCAACCAGTCGTGCTTTATAAGTGTGTACCTTCCCATCCATGTCGGTCTTCTTCTTGAAGATCCATTTGCACCCAATTGTCTTATGACCTGGTACATTGTCAACCAAGTTCCAAACTTGATTGTCATACATGGACTGAATCTCGCTGTCCATAGCCTCCTTCCATTTTGCAGACTCAGGGCCTGCCATGGCTTCCCTGTAGTTATTAGGTTCATCCAGATCTATTAGTGTACTATCACTAATAAATGTATCACCTTCAGTGGTGATGTGATAACCATAATAAAAATCAGGTGTGTTCCTCACCCTAGTGGAACGTCTTGGAGGTACAGACTCATCTATCGGATCAACAAGAGTTTCCTCCTCAGGTTGGTCGATAGCATTTGAGGTTCCTTCACCACTTGACTCTTGAAGTTCTTCAAGGTCAATTTGCCTCCCACTGTCCCCTTGGCTTATGAATTCTCTCTCACGAAAGACTCCTCTTCTTGCTACAAAGACCACATTATCACTGGGTCTGTAGAAGAGATAACCAAAGGATCTCTGTGGGTAGCTGATGAAAATACACCTCTCACTTCGAGGTTCAAGCTTATCATGAGTCTCACGCCTCACGAAAGCTTCACAACCCCAAATTTTGATGTGGTCCAAATTGGGAACTTTCCCAGTCCACATCTCGTGAGGTGTTTTTGGCAACCTTTTTAGTAGGGACTAGATTAAGGATATGGGCGGCAATCTCTAAGGCATACCCCCAGAAAGAGATTGGTAACGAAGCTCGACTCATCATGGAACGAACCATATCCAACAAGGTTCGATTGCGCCTCTCAGCTACACCATTCAACTGTGGTGTTCTGGGAGGTGTCAATTGTGAGACAATCCCACATTCCTTAAGATAGTCAAGGAACTCAATGCTAAGATACTCTCCTCCTCGATCGGATCGGAGCATCTTGATGTTCCTGCCCAATTGATTCTCAACTTCCTGCTTAAACTCTTTGAACTTTTCAAGGTTTCTGACTTATGCTTGATTAAGCAAATATATCCATATCTGCTATAATCATCAGTAAAAGTCACATAATAGCGATTAGCATCCCTTGTAGCAACTCTGAAGGGCCCACACACATCCGTGTGTACAAGGTCCAACAAACCTTCACCCCTATCACAAGTACCTGTGAAGGGTGACTTTGTCATTTTTCCAAGTAAACAAGACTCACAACTATCATCTGACTTGAGGTCAAATGATTCCAAGACTCCAGCCTTTTGGAGTTGGCCTATGCGCTTCTTGTTAACATGTCCAAGACGACAATGCCACAAGGATGCTTTATCCAAGGTATCTGAAGAATCAATATACAACACATTATTTCCTAGATTGTCTACAACATTCACGGCTTCATATACACCATCACAAGGTAATGCTTTAAAGTAAAATACATCATTGTAATAAACATTAATAGCACCATTTTATTATCAAATGAAAATGTAAAACCTTGTTTGTACAAGCCATGAAAGGAAATAATATTTCTCGCCATTTCGGTCGAGTAACAACACTTATTCAAATCTAACATTAACCCATTATTAAGCAATAAAGAATAAACTCCTATCTTGGTAACAGGTGATGCTTTCCTGTTGCCCATTACTAAGTTTATCTTCCCGTGCTCCACTTGCTCACTTCTTCTTAGTGCCTGCAAATCAGTACAAATGTGAATACCACACCCTGTATCAAGCACCCAAGAATTAGCATTAGATGAGTTGTTAGACAATATTGTGTAAATACCTGCATAGGTGGGTTTAACCTTCCCATCCTTTAGATCTTGCAGATATTTAGGGCAGCTTCGCTTGAAGTGTCCCTTATCCTGGCAATAGAAGCACTGTGCTTCCTTTGGGTTTGAAGAAGGAGTAATGGGACCTTTCTTTGTCCCACTTGAAGAGGAACCATCAAGAGTCTTACCCTTGGTACCCTTCGAAGGGTTTTTCCTCTTCTTACCCTTTCCCTGCCCAATAGCCAGAACAGGGGCTGTTGAAGGAGTAGAAGTAGCAACCGCTTTACCCTTAAGGCCATTCTCAGCTGTCCTTAAGAGTCCTTGAAGTTTGCTAAGTGTGACTTCCTCCTTGTTCATATGATAAGTCATACGAAACTGATCATAACTTGGAGGTAAGGAATGGAGAATGATGTCAATCACCATTTCCTTAGGAAAGTCAACATTTAGCTTCAGCAACCGGTCAACGAACCTTTGCATCTTCTGCAAGTGACCGGTGATGGGTTCACCATCCTTCATCCTTGCGGTTATCATGGAGGAGATGATTTCATACCTCTCCTGACGCGCGCTCTGATGGTACCTTTCCATCAGATCCAGGTGCATCTCATAGGGGTAGAAATCTTCATAGGATTTTTGAAGTTCAGGAGTCATGGTGGCCATCATGATGCATGCTACTTTAGTAGCATCCTTTTCATGTGCAACAAACTCCGCAAACTCTTCAGGAGTAGCAGTGGCTTCATTCACAACCTTAAGCTCCCTATCGAGGACATATTCTTTGTCCTCATAGCGGGTAATCATTATGATGTTTCTGATCCACTCATTAAAATTGGATCCATCAAAGATGACCTTACCACACAAGTTCATAAGGGAAAAGGAGCCTGTTGTGTTTGAGCCAGAAGCATTGTTGGAAGACATCTGAAAGGAAAGAAAGACAAGTTTCATTAGATTAGGAATCCTTAATAATTCACCCAAATGAAATATTAAGGCTAGGATCCAACAAACTATTTATAGTTGGAAGAGGGATGCCGTAATCCATACTATAAAATATTTGAAGGTAGGTAAATGACGATTTACCAATTTCCACCATAAGAACGAAATATTTTATTATTAGGTTTTATTGGTTTTGAAACTCCTAGATCTTTTGAGATACATTGAACTTTTCAATGGCATGTTTGAATCTCGATTGTGCCCTCTCAAGTTTGTGACTGGGATGCCGAGGATCACAAACAAGGTGTGAATAACCATACAAATTGACTTGGTACCATCAACAATATTACCTAATCGATGTGCCGGTTAACCACACACGCTCCACCGATCTATAATAAGGTCAAGTTACCCTTTGCCACTCTTACTAGTCCATGTTAGTGTGCCGGTTAACCACACACGCTCCACTAACGACTTGGTAAGGTACAAAGTGTAATTTTATGGGCTAGCACCAATTTCACATTTTCCTAAAGTAACTAAGATTGGGAATTTATAATGTATAGTTACTTTATAATTCATTATACTTTTAACAAGTATTTAAAGTCGTATCCTACCCGTTCGGCTAACGACCCTCCACCGATCAAGGAAGCGGTGGGTGAGAGTGGACACCCATTAAGTCACCATTTTATAGGCAACAACCTTATACCCCCCTTATAGACCGGCTTCGTGAATGAGGCCTACTAACGGTACGAATGACATATTCTTATACATATCTATATAATAAAATTATAATAATAGTATAAGTGTTGATTTTTAAACCTTTTAAAAATCTAAGGTTTAATTTGGAATTAAAGTATTAAAGTGTAAGACTTTTCAAATTCCAAAACTTGAGGGCAAGAATTGAAACTATTCCAAGTCTCTTCAATTTGTAACTTATGAGTTTTAATGGTTCATAAAATGAAGACTCTTCATTTTATGAAACCTCTTTAGTTCTTTAATCATAATTAAAAGAAGTCACTCTTGGTTATCCATAACTTGAGGACAAGTTATGGACACCATCATAACCATTAAGATCATGAATTAAACACACATGGTGGTTACACATAATTCCTATGATCTTCTAAAAACTCATAAGAACACAAATTCATGTCAAGCAATCTCAAGAAATCATATAAACATATACAATACTTGAAAATTGATAAAAGTCATGTAAAATGGGTTAACATAATCATTATCATTTTGAAAAACAGATTTTACAAGTCCAAAACAGATTGGGATAATGATCTTAATCCATTTCCAGCAACAAAACTCGAAAAAACTGCCCAGCACGCTCCTACTCGCCGAGTGCATTATTCTACTCGCCGAGTAGGATGAATTTGTTCATGGACTCGGCAAGTCCAGTCGTCAGAATGCAGAATTTTCGATTTTTTAAGCAGTTTTGCATCAAGTATACAGAAAACAATCCTAGGCTCTGATACCACTGATGGGTTTTGAGCATTCTAACACTTCCTAAGTGTACATGCAACCCTAATAACCTTGAATCTATGTTTTCTCTATATACATGCAAATTTCTTTTTCAAGGTTATTTCCTAACTAGCATGGCATGGGGATTACATAAAACATAAAACTAGTAGAAATACATACCTTGTTGTTGCTTGGATTCCTTCAAGACTTTGTGAGCCTAGCACCCCAAATGTTGTGCCTCAAATGCTTCACACAACACCACAAGACTTGGAATAACTTGAGAGAATACTTCTAGCACTCAAAATCGGTTATGCCCTCTCTAGTAACACTAGGTCCACTAGGTCATGATTTTGCTAGCCATAAGGTTCCTTTTATAGTGTTGTCACAATTAGGGTTTACACATGAATGCCCTTAATTGTCATGACTCTTGATTTCTCATGACCCATGGGTTTGTAACTCCCATAGACTATCCATGGAGCTCCATATGGTTATAACCAAACCCATAAACCATGGATCATTAATCCACCATAAAAGAATTGATGATTGTCATAATCAACCCTATATATTTAATTAGTCTCACTATGATCACTAGATTAATACTAGATTAATACTTGACCAATACTAATTAAATAATACCATTATTAATATGTTAGAACTTATAATATATTAATAATCATAAGTGCCTTATTCTCTCATTTAGTCTATCCAAGTATTGCAATGCCATGCAACCCAAATGGACCATGCCGGGTCGGGTCAAGTACATACCAAATAAAGTTATGGACTTAGACACTATATCCAACAGTAACAACCCAATTTTTCAAAGAAATTTTTCATTTTTAATTAACCAAGCACATTCCCATAAATTAAGAAATTCCAAAACAATTGTTTCAAATCCATATTCATTACAACTTTATTTTTCAAATATCAGAGTGTCCCATAAAGTCGCCTGAGAGAGAGAGAGAGAGAGAGAGAGAGAGTGCACGCCGTGCCATCAAGCCTTGCCCTTGCCCTTGCCCTTAGACTCAGATGAACCTGAAACAAATCCACAAACTGTAAGCGAATGCTTAGTGAGTCCCCCAGAGCATATCCCACACACAAACCACATAACACAAATCGAATTAGCCGTACGCTACATATATCGCATAAGTCACGCATTCGACAAATAAAGGAAGCCCTGGAAACCCTTCCCGGGTCTTATACCAAATGCCACGGGAACCCCCACGTGGTCTTCATCTGCCATGGGAACCCCCACATGGTCTTCCTGCCTTGGGAACCCCCACAAGGTCTTCTTGCCTTGGGAACCCCCACAAGGTCTTCCTACCAAACAAGACACAATGCAAACTATACAAGAAAATATTTTTGGATGCCATGGAAACCCTCCAAGGTCCTATACCAAATGCCACGGGAACCCCCACGTGGTCTTCCATGGAGATAACATACTATCATATCACACATTCAATCAATAATCGTATCTCATAAAATGGGCCGGCCTTGGTGCCTTAGACCCATTGATATGGTGAGAGGACTCACCTCTCAAAGGCTGAACTGGCAAACTGTAGTAGGATATATCCCACGCTGCTCCTCCCAAACTGTCTATAATCAATGAGTAAATAACTCAACATAATCCCATAAATACCCCTAGGATCAACCCTGGTCAAAGTCAAGGTCTATAGTAAAGGTCAACAATCCATATTGACATTGACTCGTCGAGAACAATCAGTCACTCGTCGGGTTCCCTGCTTACTCATCGACTCACCGAGTCACCCGAGGGACTCATCGAGTTCCTTGATGTTCACGGCCGTAAACTACCAACCGTACACCCTGACCGTGAACCCTTGGCCATGAACCCTTGGCCGTGAACCCTTGGCCGTGAATGAGAGAACTCTCTCGACTCGCCGAGTCACCAGAGAGACTCGACGAGTTCTCACGTATTCAGTTCTTTCCAGTGGGATACATGGTCCCAAACTTCAGATCTATCCTCTACTAGTGAAGATAACACGTAAAGTTGCGAACTTTACGTGCATGCAAGTCCTCTAATGGCCATAATACACAAAACTAACCCTTAATAAGGGTTTCATGCATGGAGAGGGAATGAGCTCATAAAAAGATACAACTTTATGATATTTGGGACCTAAGAAGGTCCAGATCTGGAACCATATCCTTGTGATAGGTCCAGATCTAGGCTTGCTTGCATTTCCTCAAAGTTGGTCATAACTCTCAAATAGAATCTAGGCTTAAGGTAACAGATGTTGGGTTTTGAGCATTCTAACACTCCTATGGTGTACATGCAACCCTATAAACCTTGGATCTATGTTTTCTCTATTATACATGCAAATATTAACTATTCCAAGGTTTCATCCTAACTACCATATTATGAAGCACCTATACGACAAAGTTCTAGTTAGATGACATACCTTTTGATGTAGCTTGATGTCTTCAAGCATTAAGAGCTTAGCCCCAATAGTGTGGAAGCCTCAAATGGAATCACAAATCACCAAAACACCTTTGAAAACCTTTAGAGAATATGGATACTTGGCTCACACTTATGAAATCGGTTATTGCCCTCTTTAGTGTATCCACACTAGCCACTATCCTAATTTCATGAACCATAAGACCCTTTATATAGTGTGGAGGATTAGGGTTAAACCCTAATACCCATGACCTTTCATTTCCTAGGATCCATGGGTTAAAGCTCCATGGACTATCCATGAAGACTTAGCCCAACGTAAATGAACTTGGCCCACTACACATATATATCTAAGAGTCCATATTTAATTAGTTCCTTTTGATCAATTAATTAATTATAAATTAATTCTTGATCAATACTAATTAAATAATATGATTATATATTAATATATTAGAACTTATAATATATTAATATAAATCATAAATATACTATTCTCAAAAGACTATCCATATAAATTGTGCCGGTGAAGTGCAACCCAAATGGACCATGCCGGGTCGGGTCAAGTACATACCAAATATAGTTATGGACTTAGACATTAATCCAACAGTCTCCCACTTGGATAAGTCTAAAACTATTATTGAGTATAACTTCAAAAACCAACTGGCAATCGTAGCTCTTAAAGCCGCTGTCGAACTCTGATCTTGTCAACGAACTCTGACCTTTGTCAATGACTTGTCCATTAGATAAGGGATCATATATTCCTCCATTCTAGATATCATATGGACTGAGACATGGATTATAATCATTCTCTCTGTCCATTTGTTGTTTCCCGATTTTCAATTTATGATGACTGACTGATTAAACAAATCAAATCAGTACTGGCTTGGCCAAGCACTCACATGTGTCATCGCTAAATCATCGAGGGGCCCACATATATCGCTTTTATCCCGAAGGTAAAAGGAATGGATAAACTTCGACTCATATGGCTTGTTCTACTACTTGTTGAATCATACACAAAGGCACGTTTTATAACACCGAGTTACCAAATGCGTTTTCGTGCAATCAATGTATAACCAACTCATAGTAACAACTCATATCTTTAGGTTTGAAGAATATAAGATATTATCGTCTCATGATCACTCGTGATAAAATCCATGAAGTGATTCAAATGAGCGCGGGTTGAATCCAATACTCAAAACTTATGAGCACTCATAAGTGTTGTAGCACAACTTTGTCCACCAACTTGGACCTCTACAAGCCAACCCATGATAGTCTTGATTCATATCTACTTCCAACATATGACCGACTGTGGATGGTTTGAATAACTTAGTCATTCCGGAAGAATAACCTAGTTATTATGGAAGTCAAAACATGCAAAGTGAAACACAAGAATAAATGAATCAAATATGGTATCAAACCCTATGAATATAAATAGACCACTTTTATTTATCACCATACTGATTACTCATTATTCATTGTTTCGGTTTTATCAACTTTATACCTGAATTAAAAACACTAGTTGTCCCATGCTCCAAGCATGTACACTATGTTTTTCTAAACAATAGCTTTGCCATACACCAAGTATGCACTCTATGTTTGTCTATGATCCTTTTCTTTGTGAACTAGATCAATTGAACATAATTTCAATGATTCTCTTTTCACACTCCCAAATCCTTGTCTTAAATGTAAGAATTCCAAATTCCTATCATTTATCGAAATCTGTTTAGATTTTAAACTTATATGCACTGTTCCTCTTGTAATGATTATGCACAAAGCCACAAGGACTTGGCAACAATCATTACAGAGTATTCCAATGGAGAGCAATTCCATGGAAATGATGTTTCAAATTTAAAGCGCATTTCTTTGAACATGCTTCTTGCATTAAGTTTCTTTAACCTTACACATATTACTTCCACCTATGGAGACAACTCCATATTCTCATTTTGACTATCACTTCTGAATAAGAGATGCCTCTTTTCAGAATATGTCAATATGGTCCTTCCAAAATTAGCACTATACTTCCAACTGTCCCTGAGCAACCAATCTTTGGTAAACCTCAGATTGTCCTCGACAATTGCTTAATCATTTTAGTCATATCCAATTCTAGACCTTTTCCCTTCTTAATGCCTCTGGGCATTTGGAAAAAGTTAGAAATGACAAATATTATAGCACATGCAATCGATCCTGTACCCAAAGCAAATGGTACACGATTCATGATGTCTCACATAAAGACATGATTCTAGACCAGTCTTTTGCTACAATATTTTTATTTGCCATGTTTTCAAAATTTGACTATGAAGAGGGATGCCGTAATCATAATCGAATTTTGAGAACACAATATATAGAATTTCCTTAAGTTGAACCAATCCAACATGAAATTCATATATATATATATTCTTGACCAAAGATGATTAAGGTCTCAATCTAAGCCTTTAGAACTGAAATGAAGTATATCCTCTCCCTTAATTATAGCAAAACAACTTTTTCAATCCCTGCAGCCTCACGAATTGAAACTTTTGTTTTCTATAATAAACATTGCTAACTTGCAACACTAACAATAATTATCATGCTCCTACTAACATGATGATTATTAGCATAACACTTATGCTCCCACTAGCTTTGACATGTACTCAGAAATCAGCTGGACTTCTAGAAATCAATACTTTATTGACTTTCTTACCAAAGTTCAGATTTCTGATACGAGATGCCGTAATCATAGTCTCAATTGTTTAGACCTTTTGCCATCTGCTTCAAATCTACTTGGTGGAAGTGTTTCCTCACCATCATTTTCATGAATCGGAAAGAAACCTTATGACCCTTAGATTGTATGGTGTATGTGTTCTTATCCATGTGAATCGTCAAAACCATAGTCACAAGACAAGGATAATGACAAATCCAAACTCATATGGACTGAACTTATGCAATCTTAACTTCTTGCCACCTGGCAGTACAGGGCCTGCCATTGCTTCCAAGTTGTTATGCAACCAATTGAGAACTTTCAGAACTCCTATGCAAAGTCAACTTTAACTGGAATGGGCACAGAATATGTCAACACGATAGGTTATAAACCTCAAGTCGTGTGCTAGTGAAGAACCTCAGGTTTTATTCTTGATTAGTTCTTGAAATTCTTTTTAGGATCTTTAAGACTCCCACTGTCCTCTTGACATATAAGACTATCTTGCCAAATATTCAAGAGATAGTGCGGATTCTTTATCAAGACAAACACTTCACACAATTGGCCTTAGTTGGTCTTTGTTTTATCCAAAACATCACAACTTACCAATTTCAAATGTACAAGAGTAGGACACTTTTACTCTTACATTTGACAAGTGTTTTAAACCTTTCTTTAAGATATGTCACTCAAGTTACAATCTTGGAGTATGACTCTAAGAATTGTTTTGGAACGAAGTATGACTCATCTTCCTGATCTAACCATTTCAACAATTCATGACTCCTCTTCTTAGTCATAAGAATGCACTAAGATGACCTTTAGAGGACTAATAGTGATATGATTTCTAAATCATTAAGATGATCACAAACATGATACTAAAGTACTCTCCCATCTTTTCAGATTTGAGAAAGTTTTATCTTTCTGCCTAATTTGATTCTTCCCATTCGTTCTGCCATACATTGAGACTTTTCCAATGTTTCATAATTATACTTAAACTTGTAAGTATAACCATATTTACTAAACTTTAGTAAATCAAATAGTCTTAACGAGCTTTGTGGTGGACATGACCAGTGCACAAGAATGTGTACTCGATCCCTTTAGTCCTTCACTTGACTCACACATCCATGTGAACAAGTAATTAGTCTTGATTTTCCAATGCTTGAAAGTTCTCATTCATCATACTATTCAACTTGCATGATTCCAAGTTTCGGTCCAATTGAAACTTGGGCGATGAGGAACTTTCCTGATTTGGTAAATTTAGACACTACCACAAATGAAAGAATCAAATCCATTTTCCAATATTGCTGTCAGTGGAATCATATAAGCAACAATTTTCCACAAATGCCATTGTAAGGATACTTCAAATAAACAAAATTAAACAATTTTCTTTTATTTTAAAACTTTGCGGAAAAACTTATCCTTACAATCCACATGGAAAATTGTTGTTATCTATTCCTTAGCAATATATCATAACTTCTTAAGCAACTGCTCAAAATTCTGATGCGATCAAAATCCACCGTCGTGATCAGAATCAGCATATACTTCCTTTAAGATTTCTCCACTTTTCTTTGATTCTTAAAACATCAACATGTGACCCAGTCACATCATGTAACAAGAATCTCAGAATTGAAATTTAACAGAGTTAGATAGTGGACTTTACCTGAAGTAGAGTCAATCTTCTTGACTTGATCCACCTTATGATCTTTCAGGTAAATAGGCTGCTTCGCAATCAATGCCCCTTCCTTTGTCAAGAGAAACATAGGGACTCATTGGGAATGGTACATGGGACTATCGCAGACTTAGCCTTTCTCTTTACCATTTGGTCAACCTAGTTGACTATGGTCAATCCCTTTCCTTGGGAAGAGAAGGCTTTTCTAGATATCCAATGTTACCATTGTTAATGTCCATGGTAGCTTGGGAAGTTGATATACTAATCAAATTTGCTCTCCCAGTGCTCCAAATTATTGCTGATTCAGCAGCACCAAGCAAATAGATAAGATCATTAAGGGTCATGTCATAGTCTGTTTCATAGTAGTCCCAAAGGAATTCACTATGTGACTTAGAAAGTGATTGAACCACCAACTTTCTCAAGAGTTTGACACCCAACTCTCCCGGATTGTCAATATGTGACTTCATCTCCAAGATGCGATCACACATAGACCTTGCTTGCCAATAGGTCTTGAGTGACCTTGAACTTGTGGGTTATGGAGAATAATTGGAGGAGGTGGAGGAAGTGAAGTTCCAAGAGATTTGGGAGGATCATAGATGTCTGAACCATACATCTTTTTGGGAGATATTCAAGATAGTTGATCTAAAGTCCTTAATATAACACCCAATATGAAATATTAAGGCTAGGACCCAACAAACTATTTTATAACTTGGAAGAGGGATGCCGTAATCCAAGCTATAAAATATTTGAAGGTAGGTGAATGACGATTCACCAATTTCCACCATGAAAAACGAAATAATTTAATTAGGTTTTTAGTTGGATTTGAAACTCCTAGATCTTTTGAGATTCATTGAACTTTTCAATGGCATGTTTCAATCTCGATTGTGCCCTTCAGGTTTTGTGACTGGGATGCCGAGGATCACAAAACAAGGTGTGAAGTAACCATGCAAATATACTTGGTACCCTTAATATTTACCCCTCAATCGATGTGCCGGTTAACCACACGAGCTCCATCGATACTATGATAAATATTAAGTTACCCTTTGCCTACTTTGTTAAATCTAGGTTAGTGTGCCGGTTAACCACACACGCTCCACTAACGGTTTAAACAAAGTGCAAAGTGTAATTTCATGGATTAACACCAAATTCACATTTTGCTAACTAAGATTGGGTATTATTAAGAGTTTAGTTACTTAGTATTTATCATTAATACTTTTAATGAAGGGAGAATTATAGTCCTTGTCCTACCCGTTCGGCTAACGACCCTCCACCGGTCAAGGAAGCGGTGGGTGAGAGTGGACACCCATTAAACTGCCATTTTATAGGCAGTAACCTTATACCCCCCTTATAGACCGGCTTCGTGACTGAGGCCTACTAATGGTAAGACGACTTTACTCTTATACATATATATAAATATTATTAACTTATAATATTATAAAGAATAAGGGTTGAATTTTAACTTTTAAAATTCTAAGGGCTTAACTTGGAATTAAAGTATTCATAAGTGAAAACTTTACAAATTCCAAAACTTGAGGGCAAGTTTTTGAAACTATTCAAAACTTTTCATTTCATAACTTATGAGTTTAATGGTTCATTAAAATGAAGACTCTTCATTTTTTATGTAACCTCTTATTCTTTAATAACACTTTTAAAGAAGTGACTCTTAAACATCACAACTTTAAAAAAAAACTTTTGAGCTCCAAAATTTTATGACAAAATTTGTAACTCCTTAAAACATTTAGATCAAACTTTTAAAACTACTAAAATAATCATATCATTTTATCTTTTACTAAATTTGACCTAATTCAACTCATATAGCAAATGATTCAAATTTTACAAATAATTAGTTTTTCACAAAACAAGTAATTATCTTAAAATTTGACAAACTTCATGTTTTTTTTTTCTTTTTTTTTTCAACTTTGAAAATCAAACATTTGCATGAATATAAAAGAAAACAACCCATGTCTTTGATACCACTGTTGGGTTTTGAGCATTCTAACACTCCTATGGTGTACATGCAACCCTATAAACCTTGGATCTATGTTTTCTCTATTATACATGCAAATATTAACTATTCCAAGGTTTCATCCTAACTAGCATATTATGAAGCACCTATACTACAAAGTTCTAGTTAGATGACATACCTTTTGATGTAGCTTGATGTCTTCAAGCATTAAGAGCTTAGCCCCAATAGTGTGGAAGCCTCAAATGGAATCACAAATTACCAAAACACCTTGGAAAACCTTTAGAGAATATGGATACTTGGCTCACACTTATGAAATCGGTTATTGCCCTCTTTAGTGTATCCACACTAGCCACTATCCTAATTTCATGAACCATAAGACCCTTTATATAGTGTGGAGGATTAGGGTTAAACCCTAATACCCATGACCTTTAATTTCCTAGGATCCATGGGTTAAAGCTCCATGGACTATCCATGAAGACTTAGCCCAACCTAAATGAACTTGGCCCACTACACATATATATTTAAGAGTCCATATTTAATTAGTTCCTTTTGATCACTTAATTAATTATAAATTAATTCTTGCTCAATACTAATTAAATAATATGATTATATATTAATATATTAGAACTTATAATATATTAATATAAATCATAAATATACTATTCTCAAAAGACTATCCATATAAATTGTGCCGGTGAAGTGCAACCCAAATGGACCATGCCGGGTCGGGTCAAGTACATACCAAATATAGTTATGGACTTAGACATTAATCCAACAACAGATTCATACCTCAATTCAATGCCCAAGACGAAGTAGATGTTAGACCTAGTGCTTTCCCCTTGATACTTCTTCTTTAAGCTTGGAATTCCTTCCACAATCCCAAGGTTTAATTTCCCAAAGATCTTACTTCACACACCCAAGTGTTTGTGGTCGTAAACGCTCTCTTATGACGTTAAGGAAGGCTACAAAGGCGTATAATGATGTTTATATAGGGGGGGCAAACCCCGAAACTAGTGTTTTATCTAGACAGCTCTAACTCGCCGAGTCGAGCCTTACGACTCGCCGAGCCAGTCTCGACCCGCGTCCAAAATGTCTCAACTCTACTCGACGAGTTGATCTCCTAACTCGCCGAGTCCATGCATAAAACCTCCCTAATTTGGCAACGTTCCAACCAACACCTGAACCAGGTGTTACATAAAGAAAAGGTTTTCGGTTCTCAAATGAAATCACCAAATGGTGATTTCGGTCCATTCTTGGGATTTGATTCCCACAACCGAAATCATCCTCCTTTACTTTTATTGACTTTCAGTGACTTTTGTTGACTCGAAATAACCGGTTGTTACAATATAACTCTAATTAGCAATTAGGTCAGTAACTGAAACTAGGAGTCCAAATCCTTAATCCTGACTCTTAAGGGTAAAAGACTATTTTTCCCTTCTCTTATTTTTGCCTAACATATTGCGGTTCAAACCCAAACTAGCCCAAAGTCCAAAAGACCCTCAAGGTCCAATATGGGCCAAAATCCACAAAGGCCTAACTCAATAAAGCTTGTGGCCCAACAAGAGCCCAAAACCTTAGTGTCCAAGGTAGCCCAAAATCAAAAGCCTAAAATGGATTTTCTGAGTGTACGTCTGACATACTATTTCTTACGTGTGACATCCCCATTTTTACGGCCAGAAAAGACCGATTTCGTTTATGCTTTTTAATAAAAATCAGAGTAACTTCTTAAGAAAAGTATTGCGGAATTTGTTCCCAAAATAAAATATGATAAAGATTTATTAAAGCATTTCCGAAGAAATGTATTTCATTAAAAACCTCGGGATGTCATGTTCGATACAGATCAAAAGAATAAACAGTACAATATAAGCCTTACAACATTGATTCATATCTACAGGCCTATATCCGTAATCTCTCATCCCAAACATCATATCTATGCTCGTACACCACTACCTGTAATACAAGAAACTGAGTGGGTCAGGCTTGGGAGTCTGGTGAGCACATAGGGTTTTCAACCCACAATAAATAAGTTTATTAAGTTCATCAACTAACAATAACCCGATTACCCGTTCCCGTTATCCTCACTTTACGTCCCTAAACACCTATCATAAGGGACCTAGCCTAAGGATCATCATCGAGATGGACACTACTGCTAAGGGGGTTCCTTAGCAATAAATTTCCTAAAGGCAACCATGAGGGGGATGGAGTGCACCGGTCAACACATCGTTCACAAACACCTACAGGTTGCGAGCCTGCTAGTGTTCCACTGGACTGTCTAGAAGAGTCAGAATCAACAACAACAACATCGAGGCCTCTCATCATTTTATCACTGTTGAGTCTAAGAGGTTGCGTCATTGGGCTTAGCTCTTCGGTCCATTTGTATACTCGGTCTGGGCGTGTCCAACCGTGTTTTGTTCTTAGGGTTTAGTATATATATATAGTGCATGCATGTATTATATTAAGAACGCTTCTTGATTATTATTTTACAGATCTTGTACTGTAACCCTAGCACACCTCTACAGTAGCAATTCTCATTGAATTCTTCTGAGGTGGAGCAGATTAATCATTCGACACTCGTTTGATTCATAGTGGTGTTTATCGTTTTCTATTACTTATTATTGTCTTATTGATATCTGTTTGAATCTATCGATCTTAGAGAATATTATTCTCATCAATTGGTATCAGAGCAGGAGACTGTGTAATGCATACGTATCTCTTCTGTTGGAAGAATATTTTTAGGGTTTCCGCTTTTATCGAATCTGTAGGAGCCGTCATCTCTTCATTGACGTTGTTTCTTGCTTTTGATAAAATCCTAATTCAATTTTTACAAGTCTGACTCTTAGCAGATATCTGAAAAAGGTCATCATGTCTCACAATGATTCACAAACCAATCCGATCAATATCTCCAACAACATTGGATCCACAACCAGAATCCCGATTCTATACTCAAGATTATGAAGTTTGGACACATCACTTTGAGGACTATGTCGTTGGTTCCGAAGACAATGGTTATCTTATATGGGAAGCAATAACATTGGGTCCTTTTGTTCATTCTGGAACAAATAGAACCATTAAGACTCAAAAGGAGTACAACAAACTCTTAACTGATGTGGACAAGATTCCTCAAGACGAAAAAGATAAGTTGTTGTGTAATGTTAAAGCCATGAGAATGATCAGATTTGCTTTACAGTCCGATACTTTTCGTTTGGTAAGCCCATGCACCATGGCAAAAGAGATATGGGATAGACTTAAAGAGCTGTATTCCACTAATGAGGACCTAGAATGTAACATCCCATTTTTCAAGTCCAAAAATTCGATTTTTGGTATACAACATGGAAAACATTCATAAGAAAATATCATGAAGTCATATCATTTCGTAAAAACCATAATCTCATGTCTGAAAATCATATCATAAAAGTTGTGCCAATGTCAGAGTACAATCCCAAGAAATATCATAATGCGGAATCCAATGTGTGTGTGATGTGCAGCTACCGCGCCGACTCCTTCCCCTTCGCTGAAGAGGTACCTGAAAAAAAACTGAAAACTGTAAGCACGAAGCTTAGTGAGTTCCCCCATCATACCACATACCATACAAACACATGACATACATGATGGGTTTTTGAGCATTCTAACACTCCTATGGTGTACATGCAACCCTAGAAACCTTGGATCTATGTTTGACTATGATACATGCAAATAATTATTTTTCCAAGGTTCTTATCCTATCTAGCATGGCATGGGGAACTTGAATCAAATAAAGCTAGTAGAATTACTTACCTTGTAGTTGTAGTTGATTGCTTGGAGTTTTAGAGCCTAGCACCAATAGTGTGGATGCCTCAAATGGAAATCACAAATCACCACAAACTTGGAACTTTGAGAGAATAGTAATCACCTTCTTGAAATCGGCCCTCTTACTTTACTCACCACAACTCGTGTGATTTCAAGAACCAAAGCCTCCTTTATATAGTGTGGTGGATTAGGGTTACATTCATGTAAACCCTAATACCCATGTCTTTTCATTTCCATGAGATCCATGGGTTAAAGCTCCATGGAGTATCCATGGACTTTCCATGCAAGCCTAGCCCATTCCAAATAAGCATTAGCCCACACTATATAAATACAAGAGCCCATATTTAATTAGTCATACTTTTGATCTCTAAATTAATTCTAGATTAATTATAGATCAATACTAATTAAATAATATGATTTTATATTAATATATTAGGACTTATAATATATTAATAAATCATAACTTATACTATTCTCAAACGATTATCCATAAATTGTTCGGGTGAAGTGCAACCCAAATGGAGCATGTCGGGTCGGGTCAAGTACATACGAAATATAGTTATGGACTTAGACACTATATCCAACAGTCTCCCACTTGGATAAGTCTAGTAACTATAGTTGCAAGTATGACTTCAGGAATCGATCAGCAATCGTAGCTCTTTAAACTCTGTTGAACTATGAAGCGCCATTTTAGATAAGTGATCATATAATCCTCTGTTCTAGATATCAGCCGGACAAATACATGGAACAAGGTCTTGCTTATTGTCCAACATTTGTTTCCCGATTTCCAATTTGTTTGACATAGAACTTAACTGAACGCATCAATTTAGTTCTGACCGGGCCCGGTACATAGGTCAAAACAAAATCATTGAGGGGTCCAGATATCACTTCTAATCCAAGAAGGAACAGATAAACTTCGACTCATATGTTTGCTCTACTACTTGTTGAATTACACAGAAAGGTACGTTTTATAACATCGAGTTACCAATGCGTTTTCGTACAATCAATGCATAACCAACTCATAGGTAACAAATCATATGTCTAGGTTTGAAGACTTATATGATATTACCGTCTCATGATCACTCGAGATAAATTCCATGAAGTGATGCCAGTGAGCGTGGGTTGAATCCAATACTCAGAACTTATGAGCACTCATGAGTGTTGTAGCCCCGCTTTGTCTAACATCTTAGACCTCTACAAGCCAACCCATGACAGTCTTGATTCATATCTACTTCCAACATATGACCGACTGTGGAGAGTTTGAATAATATGATATAAACCATAACATAATTATTCTGGAAGTCAAAACATGCAAAAAGAAATAATAGTAAACGATTGACAAGAGATAGCAACACTTTACTCATAAATAACAGCTTTTATTTATCATCAAATGTCAATTACATTTTACAAATTTCAAGATTATCTAACTACTAAAACTAATATCATCCTTCAGCCCTATGCTCCGAGCATGCTGGAGATGCTTAGCCCGAGTCAGTCCCTTCATGAGGGGATCTGCTGGGTTCTCATCCGATGATACCCTCTTTGCCACGAGGATTCCTTCTTCTATTCGATGTCTGATGAAGTGATATTTTCTGTCAATGTGTCTGGATCTCCCATGATCTCTTGGTTCCTTGGCTAAGGCAACCGCACTATTGCTGTCACAAAAAATCTCCATTGGCTCCTTTATAGCTGGTACAACTCCAAGGTCTCCGATGAAGTTCTTTAACCATATAGCCTCCTTTGCTGCCTCGCTTGCTGCTATATACTCTGATTCACAAGTGGAATCAGCCACTGTCTCCTGCTTGGAACTTTTCCAAGTAATTGCCCCTCCGTTTAGGGTAAAGACCCAGCCCGACTGAGAGCGGAAATTATCCCTGTCAGTCTGAAAGCTAGCATCACTGTACCCTACAACTCTCAAGTCATCACTCCCACCGAAGGTAAGGACCCAGTCCTTAGTCCTTCGCAGGTACTTGAGGATATTCTTTACCACAATCCAGTGTGCCTTGCCAGGGTTCCCCTGATACCTGCTAACCATGCTCAAAGCAAAGGCTACATCAGGTCGAGTACACGTCATAGCATACATGATCAATCCTACTGCTGAAGCATAAGGTATTCGACTCATTTCTGCTATCTCAGCCTCAGTACTAGGGCTTTGTGTCTTACTCAATCTGGCGTTACTCTGGATGGGCAACTCTCCTTTCTTGGAATTATGCATGTTGAACCTTTTCAACACTTTGTCCACATAGGTGCTTTGACTAAGTCCAATTAGTCTTTTACTCCTGTTTCTCAAAATCCTTATCCCTAGGATATAGGCAGCTTCTCCAAGGTCCTTCATAGCGAAACACTTCGCAAGCCAGGACTTTACTTTCTGCAGGGTTGGGATGTCATTTCCTATGAGTAGTATGTCATCCACATACAGTACCAAGAAGCTTACTATACTCCCACTAGCCTTGATATAGACACAAGATTCATCTTCACTTCTTGAAAAGCCAAATTCTTTGACTTTCTCATCAAAGCAAAGATTCCATCTGCGAGGTGCCTGTTTCAATCCATAAATGGATTTCTCGAGCTTACACACTCTATTGGGGTACTCTGTACTGACAAGACCCTCTGGCTGAACCATGTAAACATCTTCAGTCAACTTTCCATTAAGGAAAGCGGTTTTGACATCCATTTGCCATATTTCATAGTCATGAAATGCAGCAATGGCTAACAGAACCCTAATAGACTTAATCTTGGCCACTGGTGAAAAGGTCTCATCATAATCAACTCCCGGAGTTTAAGAATAACCCTTTGCAACCAGTCGTGCCTTATAAGTGTGTACATTACCATCCATGTCGGTTTTCTTCTTGAAGATCCATTTGCACCCAACTATCTTACGATCTGGTACATTGTCAACCAAGTTCCAAACTTGATTGTCATACATGGACTGTATCTCGCTATCCATAGCCTCTTTCCATTTAGCAGCCTCAGGGCCTGCCATGGCTTCCGTGTAGCTATTAGGCTCATCCAGATTTGCCAGTGTGTTATCACTGATAAGTGTCTCACCTTCTGCAGTAATATGGAAACCATAATAATGCTCAGGTGCAGTCCTAACTCTGGTGGAACGCCTCAGAGGTATAGATTCTTCAGTCTGCTCAACAGGAGTTTCCTCCTCAGGTTGAGTGCTAGGGTTTGAAGTTCCTTCACCACTTGACTCTTGAATTTCCTCAAGGTCAATTTGCCTCCCACTGTCTCCTTGGCTCATGAATTCTCTCTCTCGAAAGAATCCTCTTCTTGCTACAAAGACCACATTATCACTAGGTGTGTAGAAAATGTAGCCAAAGGATTTCTGTGGATAGCCGATGAAAATACACCTTTCGCTTCAGGTTTCGAGCTTATCGTGAGTCTCGCGTCTCACGAAAGCCTCGCAACCCCAAATCTTGATGTGGTCTAGATTGGGAACTTTTCCAGTCCACACCTCATGAGGTGTTTTGGCAACCTTCTTTGTAGGGACTAGATTAAGGATATGGGCGACAGTCTCTAAGGCATACCCCCAAAATAAGATTGGTAGCGAAGCTCGATTCATCATGGAACGAACCATGTCCAACAAGGTCCGATTGCGCCTCTCAGCTACACCATTCAACTGTGGTGTCCTAGGAGGTGTCAATTGTGAGACAATCCCACATTCCTTAAGATAGTCAAGGAACTCAGTACTAAGATACTCACCACCACGATCAGATCGAAGCATCTTAATGTTCCTGCCCAACTGATTCTCCACTTCTTGCTTAAACTCTTTGAATTTCTCAAAGGTTTCTGACTTATGCTTGATTAGGTAGACATATCCATATCTACTAAAATCATCAGTAAAAGTCACATAGAACCGATTAGCATCTCTTGTGGCGGTTCTGAAGGGTCCACACACATCCGTGTGTATGAGGTCCAACAAACCTTCACCCCTAGCACAAGTGCCAATAAAAGGTGACTTTGTCATTTTACCAAGCAAACAAGATTCATAACTATCATCTGACTTTAGGTCAAATGACTCCAAGACTCCATCCTTTTGGAGTTGGCCTATGCGTTTCTTGCTTACATGTCCAAGACGACAATGCCATAAGGATGCTTTATCTAAGCTAGTGGAAGAGTTAATACACAATACATTATTTCCTAGATTATCTACAACAAATACAGTTTCATACACGCCATCACAAGGTAATGCTTTAAAATAAAGAACATTATTAAAGAAAGCATCAATACTACCATTATTATTATCAAAATAAAAGGTAAAACCTTGTTTATACAATGCATGAAAGGAAATAACATTTCCTGCCATTTCTGGCGAATAGTAACATTTATTCAAATCTAATGTAAACCCACTATTTAGCACTAAGGAATAAACTCCTATCTTGGTGACAGGTGAAGCTTTCCTGTTTCCCATGATCAAGTTTATCTTTCCCTGCTCCACATTCTCACTTCTTTTTAGTCCCTGCAAATCACAACATATGTGAATACCATAAACTGTATCAAGGACCCAAGACTTAGAATGAGGTGAGTTATTAGACAATATAGTGTATATACCTGCATGGTTGGGTTTTACTTTCCCATCCTTCAAATCTTGCTGGTACTTTGGGCAGTTTCGCTTCCAGTGCGACTTTTCATGGCAATAGAAGCATTCAGACTCATTAGGGTTAGCAGAAGGAGTGACAAAACCTTTCTTGGTTTTGCTTGAAGAGGAGCCTTCAAGGGTCTTACCCTTGGTACCCTTAGAAGGGTTCTTTCTCTTCTTCCCTTTGCCATGCCCGATTGCCAAGACATTGGCTGCAGTTGGAGTAGGGGTAGGAGTAGTAACAACCGACTTACCCTTTAGACCCCTTTCGGCGGTCTTCAAGAGTCCTTGAAGTTTGCTGAGGGTGACTTCTTCCTTGTTCATGTGCTGTCCCCTCTGCGTGATCGGAAGATCCGACCTGAGACACAACATATGCAACATTCTACCTCTCAATCCCTCTATCTATGTTAGTCATATGTTGTTCCCTCTGTGTGATTGGAAGACATCTGACCTGGGATACAACATATGCACTTGTATATCTGACTTCTTTCTTAATGATTGAATACTCACCTAAAGTAAGGAGTTCTTTGGAAGTTCTTGATTACCGGGGTATATCGGGAAGTGGGAAACACGTTCTAGTACATCTAAAATTGAACCATTTAGAGGTTGCCTATAGATCTTGCTGCTTAATTTAAGTGGACAACAATATCCTTGGTCGTCGTCAGCTAAATGTCCATTTAGGAATATATATCACAATGACTTGTCACTTACAGTCTGTCCCAATATCAACACCTTTTGTGTTTAAGTAGACCACAATACCGGTGATTGACCAGATCTAGACATGCAGGCGTGTGCTGATAAACGATATTGGATTGCTTGACAACTTTGATCCCAAATATTTTTGTTTTTGTTAAATTTGTTCATAGTTTTCCTCTATGCACAAATTTAGGGGGAGAATTAAAAAAAAATTCAAAAATCAAACAAAAATCAGAAAAATTCAAAAATCAAACAAAAATCAGAAAATTAAAAAAAAAATAGTGTTATTTCTGTTTTATTTCTTGTTCAAGAAAATCAAAAATCCAAAAATATTTTTGTTTCTGTGCTAAGTTTTCTTTTAGTTCTGTTTTGTCTTGAAAAGTGATTTCAGGTATAGATAAGACTCATGGAGTTTGTGTCGAATATTTCTGAGCCAAGGCTTCATCCGTGATCATCGAAGAATTCTCATTCGAAGGAGCAAGAAATGAAGATTATTCTTTCGACATTCAATCTTTCAACCCCAGAAGCAAGGTGAAGCTGAAATTGAAGATTATGTGACAGATTGCATTGAAGCCTCCTCAATCAGTCTGCTGTTATCTTGTACCTGCTGAAGTGATCCAGAAGATTAGTTCTCTCTGATGTTCTCTCTGAAGATTCTCAAGCTGAAAGCGCTATCTTTCTAGAATCAGTACAAGAAGCCTCCTCACCCAATGTGTGTTCAATGTCAAATTTTTAAGAAAAGCTCGACTGCTCGAGATGAAGTCATTTATTGAAGATTCATATGTTCATCTTGAAGTTGTGAAGAAATTTGAAGATTAACGCTGAAGCCAAGCTCCAAATGAAGATCGACAAGAAGAGCCAGCTACATTTTAGGGGGAGTTTGTTGGGTCAATTAGAAAAGAAAGCTATAAACCAAGGGGGAGATTGTTGGGTCAAAATATGGTTTATACTTTGCTTTTCTAAGAAAATGTACTTTTCCGTAATTTTGTGGCTGTGTACGGCCGTACACAGGGTGTGCGGCTGTACACACGTGTACGGCTGGTGTCTCATATATATAGGGTGAGGAGTCACGTGAGTGCAAGGCTAGAAGAGAGAAGAGAGCATATTGTAGAGAGAGAAACTAGAGAGAAGAAGAGTGTGTGTTAGTGTGTGTGAATCTTGTATTTGGATCTACATTCTAATCATCAAATAATACAAGATTCATCATCTTCTTCTTCTTCTCCTTCTCTTCTTATTGTGATCTGGCATCATCCGTTTGATTGGGATTCCGCACCATCAAACGGATCTGATTGATACACAAGCAGATTGGGGACTTACAATCTCAGACTCTTATGGTCCATGTAAATGGTACATCGAACCCCATAGAGATAGTGTCGCCAAATCTTGAGGGCGAAGACGACCGCCCCCAACTCCAAATCGTGCGTCGGGTAGTTCGTCTCGTGGGGATTCAACTGTCTTGAGGTGTAGGCGATGACATGCCCTCTCTGCATCAGTACTGTGCCAAAGCCCGAAATAGACGCGTCGTAGTATACTACAAAATCCTCCACGCCCTCTGGCAGGGCTAAGATCGGCGCCTCGCACAATCTCTGTCTCAGTGTCTCGAACGCTGCCTGTTGCTCAGGCCCCCAACGAAAGACTACGGCCTTCTTCGTTAGCCGAGTCAAAGGTACGACTATCTTGGAGAAATCCTGGATGAATCTCTGATAATAGTCGACTAATCCCAGGAAACTCCGAATCTCAGATGGAAACTTTGGAAGCTCCCATCTCATCACGGCCTCCACCTTGACCGGGTCGACCAGAATACCGTTCTGGTTGACAAGGTGCCCAAGAAACTGCACCTCGCGCAACCAGAACTCACACTTGGACAACTTGGCGTACAAGCTCTCCCTCCTCAGAGAATCCAAAACCTCTCGCAGATACTCCTCATGCTGCTCCTGCGTCTTGGAGTATACCAGGATATCATCAATAAAAACTATCACAGACTGATCCAGCATCGGTCTGCACACGCGGTTCATGGGGTCCATGAACGCGGCAGGAGCATTGGTGAGCCCGAAGGGCATCACCACGAACTTGTAGTGGCCACAGCGAGTCCGAAAAGCAGTCTTCTGTATATCCTCATCCATGACTCGCATCTGATGGTAGCCTGATCGCAAGTCTATCTTGGAAAACCAAGATGCTCCCTGAAGCTAGTCGAACAAATCATCTATCCTCAGGAGTGGGTAACGGTTCTTCACCGTTACCTTGTTCAGCTCCCGGTAATCTATACACATGCGATGCGACCCGTCCTTCTTCTTGAGAAACAGAATCGGGGCTCCCCAAGGCGAGCTACTCGGCCTGATGAATCCCTTGTCTAGCAGCTCCTGCAGCTGCGTAGACAACTCCTGCATCTCGGGAGGAGCCAACCGATATGGTGCCTTGGCTATCGGAGCCGCACCAGGGACTAGGTCGATCCTGAACTCCACCTGCCGCTCCAGAGGTATCCCAGGAAGCTCCTCTAGGAACACATCTGCGTAGTCCTGCACCACCGGAACATCGCTCACCGTCGCCTTACCCGGCTCCCGGGTATCCATAACATAGGCGACATACCCAACACAACCCTGCTGTAGGTAGCGCCTAGCCCTCGCTGCTGAACATAATGTGGGTCCACGCTGTGGTCTCTCGCCGTGGATCGCCAACTCTCCCCCACTTGGGGTCCTGACTCGCACTAGCTGCTGTGCGCAGTCTATCACCGCTCCATTAGGGCTCAACCAATACATGCCTATAATCACCTTGTTCCCACGCAACGGAATGGGAACCAAGTCTACCAGGTAGCGCTCCTCGAATAGCCTCAGAACACAATCTCTGAAAACTGCTGATGCTCGCACCGATCGGTCATCAACAATATCCACCTCTAAAGGGCAATCCAACATGCTTGCAGACTCAGGTAACCTCTTGCTAAGTGCAAGAGAAACAAAAGATCGAGTGGCACCTGAGTCGAACAACACCTGCACTGGGATACCGTTCACATGGAACGATCCTAAACAACATACCATATGGCCCATCAATATCATAAGAAACATAAAATAAAAGCTAAAGGGAAGAAATCATACCCGTCACCACATCGGGTGCGGCGCGTGCCTCCTCGGTAGTCAACTGGAAGGCCCGACTCCTCACCACTGGAGCCTCTGTCTTGCCCTGCCGGCCATCCGTAATCCGCAGGGTCACTGGAGCTGGCGCTGCTGATGTCAACTGAGGGCAATTGGCCTTTTTATGGACTCGCTGGTTGCAGTGGAAACACAGCAACTCTGATGTCTGGAAAGTGGGCGCAGGGGTGGTACAATCCCTGCTGAAGTGTCCCGTCTTTCCGCACTTGTAGCAGCCTGATGATCCCATCCTACAAATCCCCTCATGAGTCTTGCCTCACTTTCCGCAGCGGCCCCGACCCTGCTGGCCCTTCGACCTTGAGTCGGATCCCTTGGGCTTCTTCCCCGAAGCCCCAGTAACCTGTCCCTCCTCTGCCTTCCTCTTACGGATGTGCTCCAAATCAATCTCTCTCTCTTGCCCTGGCGATCATGGAATCCAGGGTAGGACAAGCTGAAAAGCTGATATGCTCCCGAATATCGGCTCGCAGCATGTCGTGATAGCGGGTCCTCCTCATATCCTCATATCCCGTATACTGGGGTACCAATAAAGCCCTCTCTCGGAACATGGCGGTGATCTCCGCCACTGTCTCAGTCGTCTGCCTCATATCCAAGAACTCCCGGGCCAATTGCTGGAGCTCCACAACAGGTGCGAACTCAGCCTTGGACCGGGTCACGAAATCCGGCCATGTCATAGCCTCAATAGCCAAGGCTCATAGAGAGTCACCAACCGACTCCCACCAATCCCTGGCCCTGTCCCTCAAGCATCCTACTGCATATCGAACCTTCGACCCCTCGGGGCAGAAGCTAGTCAACTGTGCAGACTCAATGTCTGCAATCCATCGTCTGGCAACAATGGGGTCCTTCACCCCATGGAAATCCGGCGCACCACTGCCCCTGAAGTCCTTAAAGGACAGCGTGCGTGATCATGACTGGCTGGCCGCCATGTCACTCCTGAATGCCCTGAGTCGATCCTCCATCAACTCAATGATCCCTTCCTTGATCGACCCGAAAATCACCAGGGTCGACTCAAGGATACCTCTCGTGATCTCAGAAGCAATGAACTCACGTAGTCCCTCATCAACTGGCTCGGTACCTGCTCCCGTACCTAATCCTGAACCGAATCCTGATCCTGAACCTCCTCCTCCATGACGTGTGATCATCACCATTCTAAAACATAACAAATAACTGTCAGAATCATATATAAACCTCGAGAGGTTCCATGCACCCAACAAGTTTCCTAGCTCCATCTCGGCCCTCCTCGATTCGAGTACAGATCCTCTGCTTTCAGTAGTACGGACCCATACTACCTTCCATATATATCCGTACTTTCCTCGAGGATTGCTTCGACTTCACCAAGTCCCTTTCACTGCTACTAACACTGCTCCCAACACTACTCTCATCCCAGGCTTGCCCTAGGGAATCACCAACCCAAACTTAGTCCTTAGCTACTGAAGGTATCCTCATGATGCCAATTAGCCATTACCTGAATACCATCATATGTGACGAGGCTCAGATAATCCTTCGAGTAAAGGACTCATCCCTACAACGGTTAGACTCAAACAAGAGCTGCATAATAGGGCCAAATCCAACACTCTGAGATTATTCAACCCTGATCACATGTGACTTAACGTATTCACCTAATGTCTAACTCCTATCACTCAGAATCCCATAAAGCACAAAGCAAGTAGCATTCAGACGAAGGGAGACCTACCACATAATCCCATCATACTGCTCTATCCTCTACTCAAGAATCTATACTAGCATGCAATTCATAAGGCTCATACACATATAACAGGCACATAAGGCATCCTCCTAGATCCTTAGTCCTAATCTAGCATGCAGTTCTAATAAGCACATCATTACATAACTTGTATGGGTATTTTGGGGTACTTACTTGAGCTCGGCCGGTCGCGCACATCACACATCTTGTTCTTATTCAAAACTCTTTAACTTAGATTTTAGAAAATCATTTTCTTTGTAAAAATCTTTTAATCCCTCGGTTTGAGTCCAGACACACCCGAGGGTGTGTCCGAATCCCTCAAACCAGGGCTCTGATACCAACTTGTAACATCCCATTTTTCAAGTCCAAAAATTTCGATTTTTGGTATACAACATGGAAAACATTCATAAGAAAATATCATGAATTCATATAATTTCGTAAAAACCATAATCTCATGTCTAAAAATCATATCATAAAAGTAGTGACAATGTCAGAGTACAATCCCAAGAAATCTCATAATGCGGAATCCAATGTGTGTGTGATGTGCAGCTACCGTGCCAGCTCTTTCCCCTTTGCTGAAGAGGTACCTGAAACAAAACTGAAAACTGTAAGCACGAAGCTTAGTGAGTTCCCCCATCATACCACATACCATACAAACACATGACATACATACTACCAGGCATATCTGGGTGCCCGACCTACCCCTTCGGTCCTCTCGACCGGTGACCTTGCCTAGCATTTCTGGGTGCTGGCCTACCCCTTCGGTCCTCTCGACCGGTGACCTCGCCTAGCATTTCTGGGTGCTGGCCTACCCCTTCGGTCCTCTCGACCGGTCTATCAAATACAGTCACGTAATCATAATCTAACATAGCTGGGTACTAAACTACCCCTTCGGCCCTATCGGCCGGTAACTTGGGGACTATTTTCCCCCTACTACTACCATCATCACGTAACATCATATCATGCTAGCACATAAACATAATAGGTAGTAGCAAACCTAGATGAATATCACAAAGACAATCATCCAACATACAACTCCTACTGGTGGGCCGGCATTGTCGCCGTAGACCCACCGCTACTGGAAGGTAACTCACCTCGTATGAATGAATGCTGTCAATCCAAGTGAGAAGCCTCTGTCTGCTGCTCCAGCGATTCTCCGGCTATAATTCCCATAAAGACACATAGTTAGAAGCTGATAACTATTCTTAGGGTAAAATGACTATTTTACCCCTGGCCAAAGTCAATATCCTTGTCAAAGTCAACTTCCAATTGACCTGACTCGCCGAGTTGGGCCGCCAACTCGCTGAGTCCCTATTCTTTCACCTGACCCCCTCCCGAATCTACTCGTCGAGTTTAGCAAAGACTCGACGAGTTCTCCTTCTATAATATCATCGAATGAACCTTCATCCGACTCGCCGAGTTGTATGAGCAACTCGTCGAGTTCACCTTCATCCTATGAACATGTCCAGTCTGCGACTCGCCGAGTTGTATGAACAAATCGTCGAGTCCATCTTCAAAGGGTTGGGAGATTGCCTTGGACTCGCCGAGTCTGTTCATACACTCGCCGAGTCCTATGATTCCCAGGTTCATGGCTAAGTCTAATATGTTGAGTCACTCCCCTGGACCTCTCTAAAACCCTTCTAACACTCAACTGGGTTCCTTTAAACCTCAACAGATTGGGGACTCAAGCCCTGGACTCACCGAGTTCCAAGAACAACTCAAAGAGTCGGTGTTGTCGAAGTCTTATTTCTCGATTTCTGATGTACAACACTTATCCAAAAGATAGATCTGGGATTCTAAGATCGATTTAGCACGTAAAGTTACGAACTTTACGTGCATGCATGGGAGTATAAGCTTAATGGACCCAAAAATGGAGTCTAAAGGGGTGCATGGCCTATCATTGCCATAAAGCTTGCATCATTAAGCCATGCATTCGATTCTAAGACCTAGATCTGAGATATGAATCGATAAAACTGCGTCACCCCTAAGGGTTCATGGTTTTTGAGCTCAAAACCATCAATTTGGGGACTTTTAAGATCTAACACATAAAAGGGTCAATTTGAGAACTTGATTACCAGAAAAGGTGCAAGAAGGAAGATAGCTTCTGGATCTACTTTGCCCCCCTTTGAATCTTCAACTTCTCTATTCTCCTTCTAGCTTCTAGATGCACCAAAAATCCTTCACAAAGGTGAGAAACACTCAATAACACTTATGGGGAAACTAGGGTTTTGGAAAGAACGTTCTGGGGGTGATGGGGGCTGGTTTGGGGCTATAATGACGTTTATATAGGGTGCAATCCCTCAGATTTAGGGTTTTGTCCAAACAGCGCCTACTCGTCGAGTCGGTTCGCCGACTCGTCGAGTAGGCCACTAAACTCCCGTCTCCAAAGTCGATTCTACTCGACGAGTTGGGCCTTCAACTCGCCGAGTCCTAGGCCAACATGTTATATATACTTGAATGAAAATACGTACCAAGAACCGGGTGCTACATAGAACATTCTATCCAAACTCTATTGCTCTCTGAGTTCGGAGCTTTCCAATAAAAGCCAGATGAAAAACTTATTTAGGCATTCGATCGTTTCAACCATCTTTTGAGCAAGATGATCAAGAACGGTATTGGAAGAGAAGTGATCGAACAGAAGGTCACATTTCTGAATGGTTTAAGACCCGAATGGATGCTTGTGGTATCAACTGTGAAGGCTCACGAGCAGTTTAAAACCTATTCATTAGCGAAGATGGTGGGTATTCTCAAGTCTCATGAAAGTGTTGTGACAAAGGAAGCGAAAGTGGTGTCTAGTATGGGATCCTTGGCCCTTCTCTCTAAGGCGAAGAATATGGTAGAAAATGAAGAAGAGTCAGAAATGTCAGAATGTGATCTGACAAGCGAAGAGTATGCAATGATGGTTTCCAACCCGAAGCGGTTTGCTCGCAAAAAGTTTCCTGTTGCCAAGAACCGAAACTGGCAGGGAAGCTACAGCTCAGAAAAGGCGAAAGAGGAGATAAAAAATAATCCTTAGAAAGAAGAAGAGAAGAAGGAGAGCAAACTGATAGGAGATTCCAGATACGTTTGCAACTTCTGCCATGGCAAAAACCACTTTGCCAAAGATTGCATGTTAAGAAAGCTATCGGAGAAGAAGGAGGGCGAAGATGATGAAGCATACCATATGCGCAAGCTGGAGGAGATAAAGAAGAATAAAGCCTCTAAAAATTCTATGAATGCTTTGATTGTGCAGGAGAACATTGTTGATGATGAGTTCGGTGGTGTAGAGGTCTGGTCTACAGACTCTGAAGATGAAGAAGTACGTAAACCCACGCATGGCAGGGCATTTGTGGCGAAAGAAGATAATACTGAGTTTGCTGGCATATGCTTGATGGTGACAGCTGGAGTGTCACAAATGAGGGGCTACACAACCGAAGGTGAGTATGATGAGGCAAATCAGAAGGAAGATAAGTGTTTTGCTGCCAAACCTGTGAGCGAAAGGATCAATGACTGCGATCAGTTGATCAAGAAGGTACAATCTATTCTCGAGTCACTTGAAATACCTGTAACAAACTATGAAAAGTAATTAAATGAATTGAAATTGAAATTTTCTAGTTTAAGTGGAAGTCTAATGCAAACACGCCTCACAAATGCTAACCTAACCGATCAAATTAGCAATGTGACATCCAAGAGTGAGGAGCGAAGGATGTGGATAGAGAAGACGGAGTTATACTTAGTTAGAACGAGAGATGAGTTGATATATTTGCAACATGACAATTTGAAGTTTTTAAAACAAAGGAACATTTTTTGTTTGATTGCTAAACGTCTTTACACTAATATTACTCAGTTACATTTGAATTGTGACATTGGCAAAAAGGTTCACAAAATGATTTTGCCCTTTCTTGAATTAAAGGAGGATGAAGTCGATGTTGATTGCTATAATTGTGAATCCATTGTATCATCAGATGAGGTTTCGGATGCTTACATGATTGGTCTGGACAGAATTGAGTCTTTTATTAAGTCCAAAGACCATAAGGACATGCTTAGGAATTTATTGGACGAAAATGACAAATTGAAAATAAAGACCGAAACCATGCACAAATTTGACTCATTGAATACCAAATTAAGTTCTAGAAAATAAGATGAATGTGGAAAATTCTTCTGAATTTGATGAGGACGGTGATATGAGTGAAATTTCTGTAGAGGATGTGGTTGACTGCTCTGAATTCCTCAAAAGCGAACCCAAACCGACAAAACCACTCATATCTGAAAACTCAGTTGAGTTCGCTCGTATGTCCAAGGATAAGTCCAAAGTCCTTAAAGAAAAGGCGGTTGTATACAAAAAGGTGCAAACAATACCGAATCAAGTGTATGCCACGACTGGAGTTACCAAGAAGCAAACAGTTGAGCTAACTTCTTTGGTAGATGAAGACAACGCTGATGGGTGTGATAATTTTTTCTGGTCAGCTCCCATTAACACTGCAGACGAAACAGTAGGTCTGTCGGAGCAAACCTCATGGAGAGTCAAGGGTAGATATGTGGCTGAACCACTTAACAAGCCTTCAATCTTTGATAAGCCAAGTACAAGTGGTACTAAAGAAATTCAAGGCGAACCGGTAAAGGCATCAAGAGAATCATCTCCAAGCGAAGATCGTGAAGATAAACCGAAACCAAAAGCAAACGTTCACAAATCTCAAAAACAACTTGCTCAGCGAACACGTCAAAGGAACAGAAGGTACGAGAAGAATCTCAAAGAGAGAAAGCAATTTTGGAATTCTCAAAACGCTAAACACGTTCACAAGGTATCGAATCCATAGGCTAAAGTAAGCCCTCAGAAAAACAAAGGTCCATGCACTCACTGTCAGTCTTGCAGTCAAACGAACCGAAGAAATAGTTTTGGTGCCGAATTAAGCAGTGATAAGAACCAAAAGACCAGGTTCGGTCCTAAACTCTATCATCCTCATCAACAACCAAAGACGAACCCAGTTAAGGATATCAAAGGAAAGGGTAAGCTAGTGTCGCACTCTGAAGTTCATGCGAAGAAGACGTCAGCTAACCCTAGGAATCTAAAGACTAGTTTAAATAAGAATCAAAACAAAAATAAACACTCTGATTCAAATAAACCAAAACAAGAAAACAATAAAATCAAGGTTTTTACCATCAAAAGAAAAGATAAAACCACTTTAATAAAAAGAACATATTTGGTTGATCTTTCTGTTGCAATTTGCTATCCTGTAAAAGGCTCACAAGGACCCAAGAAACTTTGGGTTCCTAAATCTGCTTAATTTTTGCAGATTATAAGTGACGAGCAGTTCGACGACGAATGGTACATTGATAGTGGCTGCTCACGTCACATGACAGGAAGGAGGGAAGAGCTAAGGGAGTTTCGGGCCCTTAAGGATGGTGGATGTGTCAAATACGGGAATAATTCTGTTGGATAAGGTGTCTAAGTCCATAACTTATTTGATATATATACTTGACCCGACCCAGCATGGGCCATTTGGGTTGCACTTCACCCAAACTATTTATATGGATAATTTTATGAGAAGAGTATATTTGCGGCCTATTAATATATTATAAGTTATAATATATTGATATGAAATTGTATTATTTAATTAGTGTTGATCTTAAATTAATTATGAATTAATTTAGTGATCAAAAGGTGACTAATTAAATAATGGGCTATTATATTTATATGGTGTGGGCTAACACTCATTAGGAAATGGGCTAAGCTTAAATGGGAGTCCATGGATGATCCATGGAGCTTTTAACCCATGATCCTTGGAATAGGAAAAGACACGGGTTATTAGGGTTTGCATGGTTCATAACCCTAATCATCTACACTATATAAAGAGGCTTATGGTGCTTGAAAAGAAGCTATGTGTGTGTGCATAAGGTGTGGCCGATTTCTAGAGTATTAGAGTGCTCTCTCATAAGTTTTCCAAGTTTGTGGTGATTTGTGATTTCCATTTGAGGCATTCACATTATTGGTGCTTGGCTCTCAAACTCCTAAGGAATCGTCTCACTAACAAAGGTATGTAACTCTTCTAGTATCTTTTATGTTTAAAAGTACCCCATGCATGCTAGATAAGTTATGAACCTTGGAAAATTATTTTGCATGTATTTTAGACAAACATAGATCCAAGGTTTCTAGGGTTGCATGAACACCTTAGGAGTGTTAGTTTGCTCAAAACCCAACAGTGGTATCAGAGCCTAGGCTTGTTTGTTTGATACTTGATGCAAACTTGTTGAAAAACTCAAGTTTTCTGCATTCTGCAGCATGAACTCGCCGAGTCCATGGGGGGACTCGCCGAGTCCATGAGTAAATTCATCCTACTCGTCGAGTAGGTTCGTGCACTCGACGAGTAAGAGCCTCAAAATGCAGATTTTCGAGTTTTGCTGCTGGAAATGGACTAGAAACATTACCCTAAACTGTTTTGGTGTTTTAAAACCTGTTTTAGATGGTGTAATGTTTATGCTAATCCATTTACAATGGCTTATATCAAAATTGCATGATTATATGTGTTCATATGTTCTTGGAATTTTTGATATGATGTTCATGTTCTTATGAATTATTGTTAGATCATAGGAATTATTTGCTAAATTGTTTATTGATAATTCTTGAGCATTTATGTTTTTTAATGGAGTCCATAATTTGTCCTCAAGTTATGGATTTCCAAAGGTCACTTTCATTTATGCACATATTTAAAACACATAAGTTACATGAAAATGAAGAGTCTTCATTTTTATGAACCTTTAATTCATAAGTTATGAAATGAAAAGTTTTGAATAGTTTCAAAACTTGTCCACAAGTTTTGGAGTTTGTAAAGTTACACACACTTTAATATACTTTAATTCCAAACCCTTAGAATTTTAAAAGTTAAAATTCAACCCTTATACTATTTATAACATTAATGGTTAATTATTATATATATGTATAAGATTAAGTCATTTTACTTTTAGTAGGCCTCATTCACGAAGCCGTTCTATAAGGGGGGTATAAGGTTGTTGCCTATAAAATGGCAGCTTAATGGGTATCCATTCTCATCCACCGCTTCCTTGATCGGTGGAGGGTCGTTAGCCGAATGGGTAGGACAATGACTTAAAATTCTCATTAAAAGTATAATGAATATTATAAAGTAACTAAACCTTTTATAAATTCCCAATCTTAGTTACTTTAGGAAAATGTGAATATGGTGCTAACCCATGAAATTCACACTTTGTACCTTACCAAGTTGTTGGTGGAGCGTGTGTGGTTAACCGGCACACTAACTTGGATTAGTAAGGATCAAGAAGGGTGACTTAATGTTTATCATAGATCGGTGGAGCGCGTGTGGTTAACTGGCACATTGATTAGGTGATAATATTAAGGGTACCAAGTGAATTTGCATGGTTATTCACACCTTGTTTTGTGATCCTCGGCATCCCAGTCGCAAAACTTGAAGGGCACAATCGAGATTGAAACATGCCATTGAAAAGTTCAATGAATCTCAAAAGAATCTAGGAATTTCAAAACCAATTAAACCTAATAATTCATTTTGTTTTCATGGTAGAAATTCGTGAATCGTCATTCACCTACCTTCAAATATGTTATAGCTTAGATTACGACATCCCTCTTCTAAGTTATAATATATTGTGTTGGATCCTAGCCTTAATATTAAATTTGGGTGTATTGTTAAGGATTCGATATATCTAATCTAAACTTGTTTTTCTTCTTTTCAGATGTCTTCCAACAACAATGCTTCGGGCTCTAACCCTACTGGCTCCTTTTCTCTCATGAACCTTTGTGGGAGGGTCATCTTTGATGGTTCCAACTTCATGGATTGGATCCGGAACATCAGGATGGTCACTCATTACGAGGACAAGGAATATGTCCTCGATAAGGAGCTAAAGGAGCTCGATGAGTCCACTGCTACTCCTGAGGAGGTCGCTGAGTATTAGGCACATGAGAGAGATGCCACCAAGGTGGCATGAATCATGATGGCCACCATGACAGCTGAACTCCAAAAGTCCTATGAGGACTATTACCCTTTTGAGATGCATCAGAATCTGATGGAAAGGTACCATCAGAGTGCTCGTCAGGAGCGGTATGAAATAATCTCCTCCATGATCACTACCCGTATGAAGGATAGCGAACCAATCACGGGCCACATGCAGAAAATGCAAAGGTATGTGGACCGTCTGATGAAACTGAATGTGAACTTCCCTGAGGAGTTGGCAATTGATATCAATTTGCACTCCTTGCCCTCATGTTACGATCAATTTCGTATCACATACCACATGAACAAGGAGGAAGTCACACTCAGTAAGCTTCAAGGACTTCTGAAGACTGTCGAAAGTGGTCTTAAAAGTAAGTCGGTTGCTACTCCTACTCCTACTACTACCCCTGTTTTGGCTATCGGGCAAGGCAAAGGGAAAAAGAGGAAGCACCCTTCGAAGGGTACCAAGGGAAAGTCTCTTGAAGGCTCCTCATCTGGAACCAAAGGTGGTTCTATCACTCCTTCTGCCATTCCTAAGGATGCTGAATGCTTCTACTGTCAGAATAAGGGGCACTGGAAGCGAAACTGCCCAAAGTACTTGCAGGATGTCAAGGATGGGAAAGTGAAACCATCCCATGCAGGTATTTACACTATATTGTCTAATAACTCACCATATTCTAACTCTTGGGTGCTTGATACAGGATGTGGTATTCACATATGTTCTGATTTGCAGGGCCTAAGAAGAAGTGAGGATGTGGAGCGTGGGAAGATAAACTTAATCATGGGGAATAGGAAGATTTCACCTGTTACCAAGATTGGAGTTTATACTTTGTTGCTAGATAGTGGGTTAAAATTAGATTTGAATAAATGTATGTACTCGTCAGAAATGGCGAGGAATATTATTTCCTTTCATGCTTTGTACAAACAGGGTTTTACCTTCTCTTTTGATAATGAAGTTGGTAGTATTAATGGTTTCTTTAAAATTGTTCTTTATTTTAAAGCATTACCTTGTGATGGTGTGTATGAAGTTGTATCAGTTGTAGATAATTTAGGAAATAATGTATTGTGTATTGATTCTTCTACTAGCTTGGATAAAGCATCTTTGTGGCACTGTCGTCTTGGACATGTAAGCAAGAAACACATACGCCTGCTCCAAAAGGATGGAGTATTGGAGTCATTCGACCTTAAGTCGGATGACAGTTGTGAATCTTATCTACTTGGAAAAATGACAAAATCACCCTTCACTGGTTCTTGTGCAAGAGGTGAGGGTTTGTTGGACCTTATACATACTGATGTATGTGGACCATTCAAAACCGCCACAAGGGATGCTAATCGCTATTATGTAACTTTTATTGATGATTTTAGTAGATATGGTTATGTCTACTTAATCAAACATAAGTCAGAAACTTTTGAAAGGTTTAAAGAGTTTAAACAGGAAGTAGAAAATCAATTGGGCAGGAACATTAAGATGCTTCGATCCGATCGAGGTGGTGAGTATCTTAGTACTGAGTTCCTCGACTATCTTAAGGAGTGTGGGATTGTCTCACAATTGACACCTCCCAGGACACCACATCTGAATGGTGTAGCTGAGAGGCGTAATCGAACTTTGTTGGACATGGTTCGCTCTATGATGAGTCGAGCTTCGCTACCAATCTCTTTTTGGGGGTATGCCTTAGAGACTGCCGCCCACATCCTTAATCTAGTCCCTACAAAGAAGGTTGCCAAAACACCTCATGAGATGTGGACTGGAAAAGTTCCCAATTTGGACCACATCAAGATTTGGGGTTGCGAGGCTTTCGTGAAGCGCGAGACTCATGATAAACTCGAACCTTGAAGTGAAAGGTGTATTTTCATCGGCTATCCACAAAAATCCTTTGGTTACCTCTTCTATAGACCCAGTGAGAATGTGGTCTTTGTGGCAAGGAGAGGGGTCTTTCGAGAGAGAGAATTTATAAGCCAAGGAGACAGTGGGAGGAAAATTGACCTTGAAGAAATTCAAGAGTCAATTGGTGAAGGAACCTCAGACACTAGCAATCAACCCGAGGAGGAAACTCCTGTTGATCCAGCTGACAAGTCTGTACCTCCGAGGCATTCCACAAGGGTTAGGAACACACCTGAGTTTTATTATGGATTTCATATTAATACAGAAGGTGATACATTTATCAGTGATAGTACACTGGTAAATCTGGATGAACCTAACAGTGTTAAGGAAGCCATGGCAGGCCCAGAGTCTGCTAAATGGAAGGAGGCTATGGACAGCGAGATACAGTCCATGTATGACAATCAAGTTTGGAACTTGGTTGACAATGTACCAGGCCGTACGACAGTCGGGTTCAAATGGATCTTCAAGAAGAAGACCGACATGGATGGGAAGGTACACAATTATAAAGCGCGACTGGTATATTAGGGTTTACTGAGACTCAGGGTATTGATTATGATGAAACTTTTTCACCAGTGGCGAAGATTAAGTCTATTAGGGTTATGCTAGCCATTGCTGCATTTCATGATTATGAAATATGGCAAATAGATGTCAAAACCGCTTTCCTTAATGGAAAGTTGGCTGAGGATGTTTATATGAATCAGCCATAGGGTTTTGTTAGTGCAGAGTACCCTAATAGAGTGTGCAAGCTTGAGAAATCCATTTATGGATTGAAACAAGCATCTCGAAGCTGGAATCTTTGTTTCGATGAGAAGGTCAAAGAGTTTGGTTTCTCAAGAAGTGAAGATGAGTTTTGCGTGTATGTCAGAGCTAGTGGGAGTATAGTTAGCCTTTTGGTGTTGTATGTAGATGACATACTACTCATAGGAAATGACATCCCAACCTTGCAGGAGGTTAAGTCCTGGCTTGGGAAGTGCTTTTCTATGAAGGACCTTGGAGAAGCTGCCTATATCCTAGGGATAAGGATATTAAGAGAAAGGAGTAAAAGACTAATTGGACTTAGTCAGAGTATCTACTTGGATAAGGTGTTGAAAAGGTTCAACATGCAGAATTCCATGAAAGGAGAATTACCGATCCAAAGCAATGCCAAACTGAGCAAGGATCAGAGCCCGAGTACAGAAGATGAAATAGCTGAGATGAGTCGATTACCTTATGCTTCCGTTGTTGGCTCGATCATGTATGCTATGACTTGTACCCGCCCTGATGTGGCCTTCGCTTTGAGCATGGTCAGCAGATATCAGGGGAACCATGGCAAGGCTCATTGGACTGCGGTAAAGAATATTCTCAAGTACCTGCGGAGGACTAAGGATTGGATCCTTACCCTTGGTGGGAGTGATGACTTGAGAGTAGTAGGGTACAGTGATGCTAGTTTTCAGACTGATAGGGATAACTTCCGCTCTCAGTCGGGCTGGGTCTTTACCCTAAATGGAGGGGCAATCACTTGGAAGAGTTCCAAACAGGAGACTGTAGCTGATTCGACTTGTGAATCAGAGTACATAGCAGCGAGTGAAGCGGCAAAGGAGGCGATATGTCTGAAGAACTTCATCGGAGACCTTGGAGTTGTACCAGATATTAAGGAGCCTATGGAAATTTTCTGTGACAACAATAGTGCGGTTGCCTTAGCCAAGGAACCAAGAGATCATGGCAGATCCCGACACATTGACAGAAAATATCACTTCATAAGACACAAGATAGAAGAGGGACTCCTCGTGGCAAAGAAGGTATCGTCAGATGAGAACCCTGCGGATCCCCTTACGAAGGGACTGACGAGGGTTAAGCATTTGCAGCATGCGAGACGCATCGGGCTGAGGGACGATATTAGTTTTACAGATTAGATAGTTATTACTAAAACTTGTAAAATGTAATCGACGTTTGATGATGAATAAAAGTTGTGATTTATTTATGAGTAAGGTGTTGATGTCATTGTCAATTATTTACTATTGTTTCAGCTTTGCATGTTTTGAATTCCAGAATAATAAATTTATTCAAATTCTCCACATTCGGTCATATGTCAGAAGCAGGTATTAATCAAGACTGTCATGAATTGGGATTGTAGATGACTAAAGGTGTTTAGCCATAGCAATGGTTGCTACAACATTCATTAGTGCTCATAAGTTATGAGTATTGGAATAAACCCACGCTCACTTGTATTAATTCATGGAATTTATCTCGAGTGATCGTGAGACGGTAATATCATATAAGTCTTCAAACCTAGAGATATGAGTTGTTACCTATGAGTTGGTTGTGCATTGATTGCACGTAAACGCATCAGTAACTTGATGTTATAAAACATGCCTTTGTGTACAATTCAATAAGTAGTAGAACAAGCAAATGAGTCGAAGTTTATCTGTTCCTTCTTAAATTAGAAGCGATATCTGGGCCCCTCGATGATTTTGTTTTGACCCATGTACCGGGCCCGGTCAGAACTAAATTGATGTGTTCGATTAAGTTCTTTGTCAAAGAAATCGGAAATCGGGAAACAAACTGTTGGACAATAAGTAAGACATTGTTCCATATATTTGTCCGGCTGATATCATGAGAGCAGAGGATTATATGATCACTTATCTAAAATGGCGCTTCATAGTTCAACAGAGTTTTCGAGAGCTACGATTGCCGGTTGGTTCCTGAAGCTATCTAGGCAAATGCAGTTATCAGACTTATCCAAGTGGGAGACTGTTGGATAAGGTGTCTAAGTCCATAACTTATTTGGTATATACTTGACCCGACCCGCCATGGTCCATTTGGGTTGCACTTCACCCAAACTATTTATATGGATAATTTTATGAGAAGAGTATATTTGCGGCCTATTAATATATTATAAGTTATAATATATTAATATGAAATTGTATTATTTAATTAGTGTTGATCTTAAATTAATTATGAATTAATTTAGTGATCAAAAGGTGACTAATTAAATAATGGGCTATTATATTTATATGGTGTGGGCTAACACTCATTAGGAAATGGGCTAAGCTTAAATGGGAGTCCATGGATGATCCATGGAGCTTTTAACCCATGGATCCTTGGAATAGGAAAAGACATGGGTTATTAGGGTTTGCATGGTTCATAACCCTAATCATCTACACTATATAAAGAGTCTTATGGTGCTTGAAAAGAAGCTATGTGTGTGTGCATAAGGTGTGGCCGATTTCTAGAGTATTAGAGTGCTCTCTCTTAAGTTTTCCAAGTTTGTGGTGATTTGTGATTTCCATTTGAGGCATTGACATTATTGGTGCTTGGCTCTGAAACTCCTAAGGAATCATCTCACTAACAAAGGTATGTAACTCTTCTAGTATCTTTTATGTTTAAAAGTACCCCATGCATGCTAGATAAGTTATGAACCTTGGAAAATTATCTTGCATGTATTTTAGACAAACATAGATCCAAGGTTTCTAGGGTTGCATGAACACCTTAGGAGTGTTAGTTTGCTCAAAACCCAACAAATTCATATGGCATGATCAAAGGCTACGGAATGATCACAAACGGTGAATTCTCAATCTGGAAGGTAGCATATGTAGAGGGATTGCAGCACAATCTCATCAGTGTCTCTCAACTGGTTATGGGAACTGGCTTGAAGGTTACGTTCGATGATGAAGGTTCAGAGATTGTGGAAATGAAGACGAAGACTGTCCTGTTAAAATCCAAGCGAAAAGGAGAAATGTATCCTCTAAATCTTAACCCAATTCGAGGAAAGCCAGTTGTATGCCTTTTAACGAAAGCACAATCTGATGAAAGTTGGCTATGGCACCGAAGGCTCTCACATCTCAACTTTAAGGATATCAACAAGTTGGTTATCGGTGATCATGTACGAGGACTTCCACTTCTCAAATTTGATAAGGAACACTTGTGCGCAGCATGAGAGATAGGAAATCAAAGCCGAAAGAGTCATCCCACTCGTGTTAATACAAAGATCATCGAACCACTTGAACTTCTACACATCGACTTGTGTGGTCCTTCAGCAATCGAAAGCATCGGTGGTATTAAGTACATATCATAGGCGAATCCAAAGCTCAAAGCATTTATAAAGCAAGTGGAACTTCAACTGCGAAAGGTGGTTAGAAATGTCCGAAGTGACAACGGGTTAGAATTCAAAAATCAAGAGTTCGAAGAATTTCATGTTGATAAGGGAGTGTCTCACAACTTCTCAGCTCCCTACACTCCACAACAGAACGGCATAGTTGAAAGGCGAAACCGCTTTTTGTGTGAAGCAGCCCGAACCATGCTCAGCTTCGCCTCCTTACCTTTGTACTTCTGGGCTAATGCAATTGCTGCTGCCTGCTATATCCAGAACCGATCCTTCCTCAACAAGAGATTTTCCATCACTCCATACGAAATCTTGAATAATCACAAGCCAAATGTCAAGTTCTTCCATGTGTTCGGTTCAAGTTGCTTTATTTTCAACTCCAAAGAGAACCGAAACAAGTTCGATGTAAAGGCATATGAAGGGATTTTTCTTGGTTACTTGCTAACTTCAAAGGCAATAGGGCTCTGAATAAATGTTCAAAGAAAATTGAAAAAACCTACTATGTCACCTTTGATGATGATTACATGAAGAAACTTCGATCAAGCAAAGGACCAACGGAAGAAAATCTTTCCAAAATCAGGTCAAGTCTCGGTTCCAATTTCCAATCTATTTGAAGAATACATGTTGCTCTTTGATGAACCAGAGAGAGCAATTCATTCTGAGACAAAGGCAGCTGACAACAAGATCGACAACTTGAAGAAAATTATCGATGAAGCAGCAAAAGAAATGGAAAGCGAACATCAAGGACCAACCGAACAGCCAGGTCCAAGCGAACCTCAAGATCAAGGCGAACCCCGAAGCTCGAGCGAACCTCAAGATCAAGGCGAACCTCAAAGCTTGAGCGGACCTACTCATAGATGTTCTATATTCCAGGCGGAGAATTCATCTACACCAAGGCGACCTGACTTACCATTACAGGGGGAGAACCCATCTCCAACAATGACCCATGAAAGTCCAATCGAGGGGGAGAATTATGAACCGGAAGTTAAGATTGTTTCGTCATTCGAGGGGGAGAATAACAATATAAATGATGAAGATTCTCAATCAGAATTCGAAGAAGAAATAAATGCTGAATTGGATCCTGCCTATGATCCAAACTACCCTCCTCTCACAAAATGGACAGGAGATCATCCAAAAACTCAAGTAATCGGTGAATCATCTGAGGGAGTTCTTACTCGGTCTCAAATAAAAGCGAAGCAAACTACTCTGTTCTCTCAAGTAAAATTTTGCATGTTTAATTTGTTCGTCTTTAAAATAGAACCAAAAACGGTTAATATTGCACTCGATCACTCCGATTGGGTACAGGCAATGCAAGACGAACTCCATGAGTTGGAGCGAAATCGAGTTTGGAGATTAATTCCCACACCAAAGGATGCATCTGTAGGTGGCGTACAATGGGTTTTTAGAAACAAAATGGACAAAGAAGGGAATGTGATTCGTAATAAAGCAAGGTTGGTTGTGAAGGGATATTGTCAGGAGGAAGGTATAGACTATGAAGAAACCTTCGCTCCTGTAGCAAGGTTAGAATCAGTGCGAATCTTTCTGGCATATACTACACACAAAAACTTTGAAGTATTTCAAATGGATGTCAAGTGTGCCTTCCTGAATGGAGAACTAGAGGAGACTGTATATGTTGAGCAACCACCGGGTTTCGTGAATAAAAGGTATCCTGATCATTGCTATATTCTGGATAAAGTCGTCTATGGTGTGAAGCAAGCTCCTAGAGCCTGATATGAAACCCTTACTCGATTTCTTAAAATGTCCAAGTTTAAACAAGGATCGGTTGACCCAACCTTCTTTCGCAGAAAGAGGGTGACCACTTAATGATCGTCCAAATTTACGTCGATGAAATCATCTTCGGTTCCACGAATCCCAACCTAACAGCTGAATTCAGGAAGTTGATGGAGACTAAGTTTGAGATGAGCTCAATAGGTCAAATTAACTTTTTCCTTGGCTTGAATATTAGACAAGGACGCAAAGGCATATTTATCAATCAGGAGGCTTTCACGAAGACCCTACTGACTAAGTTTGGCATGATGGGAGATTCCAAAGTAAAGGTTCCTATGAAATTTGGAACGAAGTTAACACCATCTTTGGAGAAACCGACTGTTGATATGACCCACTATCGGCAAATGATAGGGTCTCTTATGTATCTAACAGCTAGTAGACCAGATATCATGTTTTCTGTCTGCTGTTGTGCTAGGTTCCAAGCTAATCCACGAGAACCTCATATGGTGGTGGTGAAAAATATTTTCCGGTATTTGAAGCGAACCTCATCTCTCGGTCTTTGGTACCCGGCGAAATCCGGCTTCTTTGTTCAAGCTTTCTCTGATGCTGATCTTGGAGGATGTGGTTTAGACCGAAAGAGCACAACTGGCGGGTGTCAATTCCTTGATGGAAAACTCGTTAGCTGGCAATCCAAGAAGCAAACGTGTGTGTCTCTTTCTACACCCGAAGCTGAGTATATTGTTGTTGCATCTTGTACTTCACAGGTCATTTGGATACAAAGTCAACTTAGAGACTATGGCCTAAACATGAAGAAGATTCCACTTTATTGGGATTCAGAAAGCGCTATTCGGATATGTCACAATCCAGTGCAACACTCCAAAACGAAACATATAGCACTGAGATACCACTTCATCAAAGATCATGTTGAAGATGGTAATGTGGAAATCCACTTTGTTAGATCTGCTGATCAACTAGCTGACATCTTCACGAAAGCCTTACCTGAAGTAATTTTTAACAAAATACTCCAAGGCTTAGGAATGATGGAAGCTGAATCAGTACCGAAACTGCTTTCGCCTCATTAAAATTGAACAAGCGAAATAGAGCGAACGCTCGGTCTATTTCGGCTCCTGTTTTTTCGGGAACCGAAATGAACTGAATGCTCGGTCCATTTCGCTTCACTACTTTTAGGTGAAGTTTCGGTTGTATACTTTGTACACTATGTATATCTTTTCTTAATTCATTCCTTATCATAAAACTCAAAAATATTTTCCTTTCTGTTTTTATTTCTTTTTCAGAAAATTCATAAAACTCAAAAATATTTTCCTTTCTGTTTTTATTTCTTTTCAGAAAATTCATAAAACTCAAAAATATTTTCTTTTATGTTTTTATTTCTTTTTCAGAAAATTCATAAAATCCAAAAACATTTTTTTGTTTTTTGTTCTTGTTGCTTTTTATTAAAATTAGAAATACCAAAAATATCACTGAAAGGTATCATGGATCATTCAAATGATGCAGCTGGGACAGGTATAATTCTCTTTATTTTTGTACTAGCTAAGTGTCCCTAGAAGCATGCTGCTGTATGTTGACCAAAGCCTCAAAGACTTCAAGTGAAGCCTTACTGATTTGATATACACAAATCAATTCTTCCCAATCAGGCTGATAAAATCACTTATGTCATGAGCTACCTTACTCGTCTCACATTAAGTTAAGAGTTGTCTGCTCGGTCCTTACTATATAGCAGAGGTACTTTCGGTTCTTTAACCTCCTTATCACTTTTCTCCATCACACTTCGGTTCATAATTGTAACCCTTGAGACTCTCAGAATTTACCACTGAGGTTTATGGTTACAAAATAATTGTGTTAATGATCTTAGCTTCGTTTCACCACGTGCTAACTGAAACCCAAAATCCAATACCTATAACGAATTGACGGTGAACAATCAAACGTTCTAGTTTTCACCCACGTATTAACGAAACCACTTTAATGGAAGGTACCAAGAAATCTCTTTTTAATTTTTGTGAGATCTTTATGAAATTGTCTGACACCAAGGCTTTTCTGCCCATAAGATCCAATTTATTTTTATTTTTGAGATTTCTACAAATATCACCAAGTCACTGAATATATTATCTAACCTACTTGTTTAATAGGCTACACTGGTCTCACAAGTACTTCATCCAACTTTCGGTCTTATGTCAAGTACTGAAGTTCGGTTGAAGCTAAGCCACCCCTTATAGCTTAAATTTGAAAAGATGCCTTTCAATGTTTCTTAATAAACATTTGATCGTATTTCAACGGGAAACCACACAGACACTTCTAAGTCTGTCTTGACTTTGAAGGAAGCGATTCGTGCCCGGGATCCATAGTTTCGTGTCTAAATAGACATCACTTAAATCCTACAAATACTTTGCTTTATTTCTTTTCTATTGGCACACTCTTGCACGAAGATCTTTATGATTTTCCCAATTCTTGTTCGTGGTACTAATGGCAATTTTTCAGATTTGATGCTTCGGTTGTAAATGCAATGGTGGTACACTATGTTAAGGCGCGAACATTTCCAGCCTTATATGAAGCGAAAGGGTTTGTCAAAGTTTGAAAAGGAATTTGAAAAGTTTTCGAAGTTGAAAAGGCGGTAGCAAGATAAGATTTCAAACCGAGTTTGGATAAGATTTGCAACGGGCGCGTGAATTTGAAACGGTTCCTAACATCACGCCTGATGACGTCTTCCTAGGGAACCACAGCTGTCAAACCGCGCTTTTTCAGACGCCGATTCAGCAGAATCGTAGCATCATTACTTTAGATTCTTTCTCTCTCCTGGAAATGGTATATAAGATTTTCTCACACCCCTTGTACCACTTTACCACTTCCAAACTCTCTCAAGAACACACCGGTGAATTTCTACTATTCATCTTCTTCTTCACACCTGCAACAATGGCCGAATCTTCATCTGTTCATGAACAAACTGCCTCATTCTCTCAGTTGTCCATCAAGCCCAACCAGAACCTGATTATCGATCTGAATCCTTTTCTTTATGATCCTTATATGCTCCAAGTGGTTGAATGCCTCAAATATTCACCACTCGTGATCGCTATAACCCAGGTGGAATCAGTTCTGATGTCTTTGCTCTCTCAAGTCTATACAACAGCTTCTTATGACAAAAGTAAGGAACGTATTTTCTTTGACATTTTCAATCACAAAACTTCCGTCTCCAGAGTACGACTTTGCTCCCTGTTAGGGCTAGCTTCTGATGATTCCTTGGTTAATCTTGACTCCATATTTACGACTCAGCTTTTCACAATGTTTTATGATATGGGGTATACTGATCTTCTTACAACGGTGACCAAGTTCAAGAAATCTTGCCTTCCATCACAGTGGAACGGATTATTTACCCTTCTTTTCAAGGCATTTGCTGAAAGGGTTGCTGGGGCAGATGGGGCTAGCAAGGCATTCATGACCTTACTCTATGGTCTTTATCATGGCATCAACTTGGACTATGGATCCATTTTATGGTCCCAACTGGTACAAAGCCTCATTTCTTCTTCTCGACACTCTGAAATCTCCTGTGGCAGGTTTTGGACCCTTGTGACTCAACGGGCTATTGAGAAGTTTAATGTTCCTATCATGGATGATGCACTGAGATCGTCAATTGGCACCTTCCACACCACCAAGATCATTGTCTCAGATCCCTCCAAATTCTTGTTTGTTGGTTCCATTCCCAAATCAATGTATCGGTGTGTCTCTGCTGAAAGCAAGGTCATCAGGGAATACAAAAAGCTTCCTTCTTCAGGACCGAGACAACTCACTCCCGAGATGAAGAAATCCCTTGATGAAGCTGACAGGCCAGTAAAACGTGGGAAAAAGCCTGATCAAAAGAAGACGAAGAAAGAAGGTCAATCCTCCAAAGCCTCTACGCCCAAAAAGCGTAAGGCCGAACAAGCAGCTTCGTCTCCATCAAAGAAGCGAAAGGTGAAGAAGATGGCAAGAAAACCGAAGGCAGATACGCCTAGTGATTCAGATTTCGTTCCTTCCGATCACGATCAAGAGAAATCAGCTAAAGGTGAAGATGCTCACCTTGAAGGATCACCGAGAGGAGATACGCCTCCATGTTCTCCATCTCCCGTGGTACCAGTTAATGATTCAATTCCAACTCCTCCTCCTTCTCCATCTCATACTACAGTACCTATTTCCATTGCACCACTTCCACCACCTGCTTCTTCTCAACCTACCTCCATTACACCTCTCCCTCCACCGATCTTCACTCAAGCAACTTCAACAACAACCAATACACCTGAACCTCCAGTTCATGTAAACGTATCTGATACGGGGGCACCTACCTCAGGAACCGAAACCCCTATCACTTCCAAACCCATTTCCCCATCTCCTTCCACAGACTCTTTCCCAGTTCTTGGTGGTGCAGATGTTGAATTTAAATCTTATTACTACAACCCTTATAGAGTTCAAAGTGAGGATGATGATGATGCTCCCCTTACAAAGCGACACTTAAAAGATCTAAATGAAAAACTTGACAAGCTGCTCGCTTCATCTTCCTCTTCCTCCACATTAGCTTACTCGGATACTGTTGTTCGAGCCCTAATTGAAACATCCCTCAAACAGCATGATGAGTCTATCCAGAAGGCAAACAAAGCTGTGGACGCCTCGACTTTGTCATGTAAGAAAGCATCAGAAGACGTAGCCACATTAATTTCAGATGCCAAGCTTCTTCTAGATTCTCTTAAAGGAGATGCAGAGACTAACACCATCAAGGTTAACACTGCCATTGAGTCGCTTTCCAAATTTCTTCAGGCTGAGAAAGACAAATTTGATTTGGTGCGAACCAGTCTTCAAGCCGATCAAACCACTCTTCTGTCCTCTATCACCACTCGCCTTGACAAACTTCAAGCTGACCTTGCAATGGAGAACAAAATTATGGATGAACTTGCTTGCAAAACTACTTTGCTTGAAGTTCAGTCTATTCAGATAACCCAGGCGAATAAGGAGATTGATTCACTAAAGACGGAGCGAGCTGTCATCAAAAGCTACGTTTCTGATGTCTTTTCCATTCTCTCCAATCTGGTCAATGCCCATGATTAGACTCTAACTCTCTCAAGTCGAAACCACTTAACTGAGAAGTTACTCCCTACTCTCGAAATTTTGAGCCGAATTGAGGGTGTTACGGAGCCGATTATTACTCCGCAACAAGGGGGAGAAGATCCGCAAAACCCTCCCAAACAACCTTCTACAATTCTGAAAGTCACCACTAAACTGAAGGGTAATTGAGCTTTGGGTCTTAGTGTGAAGGACAAAGCGAAGGGTATGATCGGTCAGAGTGCTGAAGAAGAGGAAACTGAAGAAGAAAGGGAGAAAAGAGAGAAAGATGCTCATGACACCTTGGTTTGTAGACAAGCTCTCTTTCCACTATGGTCATTGGAGAAATTGATAAAGGAAGCGATTGAGTCCCCTAACACTCATTGGCTTGAACCAGTCGTTTCTTTTGACTGTGAGAATACAAAGGATTCTCAATTTGACATGCCTATCACCCGAAAAGCCTTTTTATTTCACTGTTTCGATTCAATTGCCAACGTTCCTTCTCCTGATCCGAAGGTTGATTGAGATCTAATCAATTACTATCTTGAATTCTCTCAACCACAATACCTGACATGGAGCGCTCAAAAGATTACATCAGTTAAGGTATTGAAACCGACTCCTGTGGGTTCGTTTTTAAATGTCAAATTCAAAGTGACCCGAGGATCAGACAATTCGGTCCATATGATCTCATTGGCCGATCTACTGAATCTGAATCCACTTGATTGAATCCTTCTCAACAACATTTTGCTGACTAATCAACAGCAGTATGAGCGGATTATTGATCACATCAAAAGAATGTTAGCCTCTTACATCATTGAGGTTGCAAATATAGATCAGGAGATTGCAAACGTTTTAAGGAAGAAGCCATCTATCAAACAGATTGGGAAGACTGGCGATGTGAACAGAATGCAGATGGGCAAAATTGATTCAAAATATCACACCGTTATGTTCACTCGAGGCGAAAGTCAAAAATTTGTGTTCGCTCTCGACGATAAACACCTGTTCTCCACTGCATGTTTGGAGCACATTCTTGATATTATACACAGGTGTAAACTTAACAGTGAGAATGATAAGAAGAACTTTATGGATATGCTTCGGTGGTACATTTCTTTTCGCCAAACTCTTCTTGCTATCATACCGAAGTTATTCAAGACGGTGAAGAAAAGCACTCTTGCTCAACCAACTTGATCTATCGCCCCAATTGACGCAAAGGGGGAGATTGTTGAGTCTAAGAGGTTGCATCATTGGGCTTAGCTCTTCGGTCCATTTGTATACTAGGTCTGGGCCTGTCCAGCCGTGTTTTGTTTTTAGGGTTTAGTATATATATAGTGCATGCATGCATTATATTAAGAATGCTTCTTGATTATTATTTTACAGATCTTGTACTGTAACCCTAGCACACCTCTACAGTAGCAATTCTTATTGAATTCTTCTGAGGTGGAGCAGATTAGTCATTCGACACTCGTTTGATTCATAGTGGTGTTTATCGTTTTCTATTACTTATTATTGTCTTATTGATATCTGTTTGAATCTATCGATCTTAGAGAATATTATTCTCATCAATCACACATCGTCTATTACATCTACCCATGTTTTAGCCCAACATTTTTGTAGATATAAAATACATATACAGTTTAAATCATTTAAAACATGTATAAAAATCTTTCATCAGCATAGAAAGCAAGTATTCAGAAAATATGCACACATAGCACATAGTTTATATTAAATACTTCATATCTATGTGTAAGATGAAAGTAACTATGCACTCACCTGAAAAAGTGGTGACTCGGCACTCGGACAACACTTCGTTACTCTTAAAACAATTTCCTTCGACAAAACCTAGTATCATTACCACTAGGGTTTAGTCTAATATTCACCGAGACTAATTAATAGTCTAGCTATTATTAGTATTATATAAGCGTTCAACAATACTCTTCACCCACTATGTACAGACAGGGGCCAGACATGGAACATCGGAGGGCAGGATCATTTTGGCAAAAAGTACTTCTGAATCCAGCAACCCAAGCGACCCTCCAAACAAGATTCCCCCTATCGCGAGTGGTTAAAAAGACATTATAACGACACTTATATAACTCATAATAATTGCCCAAATAATTATTATAAGGTCCTAATAACATTACTATATTGAAACGTAGGTTATACTAAAGATAAGGTAGGCGTAACTCACTTACGGCGGGTTTTTCGCAAAATCGGGCTTCGTTGGAGCAGCGTTCCCAAGCCGAAACGCTCTTTTCTCGGGGCTTCCTTCGTGTGCTCGGGGGTTTACCTATACTTTAGGGGGCTTAAGGGGAGCTAGAGAGAGGTTCTAGAGAGAGAAAGAGAAGTTGGAAGGTGTGAGAAATGAGGGTGCCCCGACACTCTATTTATAGGCTGGAAATCACCAAAACTCGTCGAGTTGGCCTCCAACTCGTCGAGTTCCAGGCCAGGTGTCACCATCTGGTGGCTAGCCTTGGGGAGGAAGCAACGACCAGGATTTCGCCATGTCACCCGATTTCGCACAACACCCTTCCGATTTAGAAAAATCATAACTCTCGCATACAAGCTCCATTTTCTACGTTCTTTATATCCACGTGTAGGTAAATACAAGATTTACAACTTTACTTTTGACTCCGTCGGCTAATTCTCGACCGATTTTAAATTTAATAGTAGGAGGAGATTATATTGTTAAATGTCCGCGTAAAATTCATAACTTCTACATACAGACTCCGTTTTCGTCTGTCTTTTTACCGTTGAGTTCCTAATAATGAGATATTCAATTCTCATTTAGGTCGTGTAGGCCAAAAACCGCTCGATCTAAAATTCGAGTTTCGGGCTGTGCACTGCTAAGCCAAATCTTAGAAAATTCATAACTTCCTCATACGAAGTCAGATTTGGGCATTCTTTTTATGGACGCTCTCGGTTTAACATATTCTACGACTTTCGTTTAGATTACTAAGGCCAAAAAGTCTTCTATCGTAAATTCACTTTTTACGTTTCCCGGTGTCGTGCCGGTTTTGCCGCGAAACTTCGACATGTCATAACTTCTTCGCTAAAACTCAGATTTCGGCGTTCCTTATATATCCAGAATCCTTGTTTCGACCACTACAACTTTATTTAAAGATATCAGGTTTATCTCACACTTTAATTTTGTCGCTTATTTTTATCCTTTATTTATTATATCATTATAAACAAGTAATAAGCACATAAATTCACATAATTCACGTATTACTCAAATAATTCATCTTTATTACTTCAAAATAGGTTAAAATGGTTGACCTGACTATTTCATCACTATAATAATGCTTACCCAGAAACACGGGCGTTACAATTCTCTCCCCCTTAGGAGGATTCCATCCCGGAATCATGTATCGGCAAACAGATGCGGATAGCGACTCTTCATGTCACTCTCTGTTTCCCAGGTGAGATTCGGCCCATTCGAATGTTTCAAACGGACTAGCACTAAATCGACCATCTTGTGTCGTAACTTCTTAGTCTTACGGTCAACAATTTCATCGGGCTCTTCGATTAGCCTCTTATTCTCATCCATCCTTAACTCTGAGATTGGAATTATGTCAGGATCTTCTCCCGTGAACTTTCTCAGATAACACACATGGAAGGTGTTATGAATACCATCTAGTTCTTCGGGTAATTCGAGCTTGTAAGCGTGGTTCCCAATTCTCTGAAGAACTTTGAACGGTCCAATAAACCTTAGACTCAACTTTCCTCATTTCCCAAATCTTATAAGTCCCTTCCACGGTGAGACTTTAAGCAAAACTGAATCCCCAACTTCAAATGTCATCGGTCGTCTCTTCTTATCAGCATAGCTCTTCTGACAATCCTGAGCTGCTAACATTCTTTCCCTAATCACCTTCAGCTTCTCAGCAGTCTCATGGACTATCTCGGGGCCCATAAACTGCTTTTTTCCAGCCTCAAGCCAACAAGATGGTGTACGACACTTCTGTCCATACAAAGCTTGATAAGGTGCCATCTTGATGCTCGAGTGGAAACTATTGTTGTAGGAAAACTCTACCAAAGGTAAGTGCTCATCCCAGTTACCTTGGAACTCTGGGGTACATGCTCTCAGCATATCTTCTAGTGTTTGAATCGTTCTTTCGCTCTAACCATCGGTCTGCGGATGGTAAGCTGTACTTAAACACAACTTTGTACCTAATTCCTCTTGTAGACTTCTCCAAAACCTTGACGTGAAACGACTATAATGATCTGATACAATCGTTAGAGGAACACCGTGAAGTCTTACAACTTCCTTCACGTAAGCATTTGCGAGCTTATCCATAGACCACCGCTCGTTGGCTGCTATGAAGAATGCACTCTTAGTGAACCGCTCCACGACCACCCAAATCATGTCGTGATCGTTCTTCGTCCTGGGCAGTTTAGTTACAAAATCCATGGTGATGTCTTCCCATTTACCCATGGGTACAGGTAAAGGTTCTAAACTCCCATATGGTTTCTGATGTTGTGCCTTAATGCTCGCACAAGTTACACACTCGGCAACATACTTCGCAACATCGAGCTTCATTGTCGGCCACCAGTAATAGGGTTTTAGGTCCCTATACATTTTAGTGCTACCGGGATGAATCGAGTACTTGGTCTTGTAGGCTTCTTCCATCAGAAGATCTCTTATTCCTCCCGTCTTAGGTACCCAAATACGATCTTGGAATACCTTCAGTCCTTGACTGTTTGTACCGAATGCTAACGTTTTGCCCAAACGTTCTTCCTTTCGGTCATTCTTCTCTGAAGCTTCTTCTTAAGCTTTCCTGATACTTTCCACAATCTTTGAGACAACTTCTATTCTCCACGCTCTTGGACTTTTCCTTTTAAGGTTTACTTTCCCACTGAGAGCATCGGCGACAAAATTTGCTTTACCGGGGTGGTAAAGTATCTCACAGTCATTGTCCTTGAGTAACTGTAGCCAGCGTCGTTGTCTCATGTTCAATTCTTTCTGATTAAAGAGATACTGGATACTCTTATGATCAGTGAAAAGTTTGCACTTCGTGCCATAAAGGTAATGCCTCCATATCTTTAGAGCAAAAACTACCGCTGCCAACTCCAAATCGTGAGTGGGGTAGTTCTTTTCATGCTCCTTCAATTGTCGAGACGCGTATGCTATCACCTTCTCTCTTTGGGTCAGAACACAACCCAACCCGACTACAGATGCGTTACTATAGACCGCAAAGTCTTCAACTCCATCGGGTAGAGAAAGAATCAGTGCTTCACATAATTTCTTCTTTAGCTTCTCGAATACTTCTTTGTGCTTCTCACTCCATGTATAAGTAGCTCTTTTGTGGGTCAAAGCTGTCAATGGAGCAGCTATCGAAGAAAAGCCTTGGATAAACCTTCGGTAATATCCAGCTAATCCCAGAAAGCTTCGAATCTCCGTGGGACTTTTCGGTCGTTCCCACTTCATTACAGCTTTGATCTTTGCTGGGTCAACCATTATCCCTTCTTGGTTAACCACATGACCCAAGAATTGGACTTCTCGGATCCAAAAATCGTATTTGGAGAACTTTGCATAAAGTTTCTCCCTCTTCAACACTTCCAACACTTCTTGTAGATGCTTGCCATGCTTCTCCTGGATTTTCGAGTAAATGAGAATGTCATCTATGAACACTATCACGGATTTATCGAGGAATGGTTTACAAACGCTGTTCATCAAATCCATGAATGTTGCTGGAGTATTGGTAGTCCAAATGACATAACCAAGAACTCGTAGTGTCCATATCTCGTTCTGAACGCATTTTTCTCAATATCATGCTCTCTTACCTTCAGCTGATGATCTCCTGACCTAAGATCGATCTTTGAGAAATAGATCGAACCTTGCAGCTGATCGAATAGGTAATCAATCCTTGGCAATGTATACTTCTTCTTCACCGTTGCCTTGTTCAGCTCACTGTAGTCTATACACATTCTCATGCTTCCGTCCTTCTTTTTCATGAATAACACCGGAGCTCCCCAGGGTGATGAACTAGGTCTGATAAAACCTTTGTCCAGCAACTCCTGAAGTTGCGTCATAAGTTCCTTCATCTCCGTCGGTGCTAATCGATATGGTGCTTTTGCTATCGGTGTTGTTCCTGGTAACAAGTCTATTCGAAACTCCACTTGTCTATCAGGTGGTAATCCGGGAAGATCTTTGGGAAAGACTTCCGGATAGTCACACACCACTGGTATATTTTGCACCTCCTTCTTTTCCTTCCTAGCATCGATCACAAATGCCAAATATGATGCACATCCTTTGGACAAACATTTTATGGCTTTCATCAGGGAGATGATTCCAAAATTTACTCTGCGTTTGTCCCCATACACCATAAATGACTCTTTCCCGGGTGGGTTCACTCTTACTATCTTCATTCTGCATAGTATCTCGGTGTCGTTGGCGCTAAGCCAATCCATTCCCAAAACGATATCGAAACCGTTCAACTCTATGGGTAACAGCTCCTCGTGGAATTCGTTTCCGTTTAAGTCGATGACTATGTTCTTAATACGATCACTAACATGTACGAACTTGCCACTAGCAACTTCTACAATCAGGGCATTATCAAGTTTTTCTACAGACAATGCTAGTTTCCCACCAAACTTATGTGACACAAAGGAGTAGTTTGCTCCCGAATCAAATAGTATATTGGCAGGTAATCCATTTACAAGAAAGGTACCTGAAGCGACGTCTGCTGCCTCCTTCGCAGCCTCGAGCGTCATCTGGAAGGCTCTTGCCTTTGGCTTTGGTGGAATGTTGGGTCTTCCTGCCTCCTTCTTCTTCAGGCAGTCCCTCGAAATGTGCCCTTCCTCGTTGCACTCATAACGGACCTTCTTAGTGAACTTGCACTCGTTGTCATAGTGCCCGGGCTTTCCACACTTGAAACAGGTGACCCCTCCGTCACATTTTCCTTGGTGCTTCTTCTTGCATTTGTCGCACCATTTTACTTCGGCTCCTCCTCCTCTCGAACCAGACTTCGAGAATTTACTCTTCTTGCTGGACCTCGAGGATCCATCAAATTTCCTTTTCTCACCAACCTCTGCTCTCTCCAGACCCTTCTCTCGAATCTGGGTCTCCACATTCTTAGCAGCCCAGATGGCGGATTTCAGAGTGGTTACTTGCTTAACCATCGGACCAAAGTTCGCTGGTAATCCGTAGGCAAACTTGTTAATCCGTAGGCAAACTTGTTAACCTTGGAGAGTTCGGTTGGAACTAGGTACGGAACAAGCTTCTTTTTCTCTATAAAACTTGCAGCGTATTCAGTGACACTCATTCTTCCCTTATTCAGATTCTGGAACTCATTGTTGATTTCCAGAAGATCCTACTCCGAGTAGTATTGCATCTTCACTTGCACCAGAAAATCTCCCAAGGCATCTTGCTCGCTTCACCCTTGGGCATTGAATAAGCTAGTAGCTTCCACCAGCTTAGTACTCCACATTTTAACAGGGGAACCGCGAGAGCGGTCTTCTGCCTGTTGCTACATTCGCAGCTCTCGAACATTGTCTCCATCTCGGAGATCCAGTCCATAACTTCCACCGGTGTTGGGCTTCCAGATAGACACGGTGGTTTGGATGCCATGAAATCCTTGTACTTGCATCCACGTCTTTCATTTCCTCCATCCTGGTTGTTTCATCTAACTATTGGTGGGTTGGCTTGACCAACAGTCCCACTGTAGTTCCCTCCTTCTGACGGCTCATCATTCAGCTCGGGCTGTTCGACCAGTATTTTAGCTTCCTCTCGATTCTGTTGAAGTAAACGTCTGGTCTCCTCCATCTGACGATCCAACATCATCTGGATCATCGCTTGTACTCTAGCCATCGTGATTGGCTCAGGAGCGGCTGCTACAATAGGTACTTGCTCAATCACTGGGGGTTGAGGCTGTTGATTCCTGTTTCCATTCGCGTTCCCAACTTCACTTTTGGTTCTTTCCATTTTGATCTATACACCGAAATAGGTGAATTTAGATCTTTATTTTCGATAGACGTTTAAATCATACTTATCGCTCCGAAACGTTTACATGTTAGTTCTAATATCGTAGTCGTACGTTTAGAATCCTGAACACATAAGGTTTCCAGATTCGGTCGGCAACAGATCATAGATCCGAACAAATAATAGTATATAGCATATAAAAGCATTTTAGGCATCTTTCCTAAAATAAACTAGTGCTTGTGTCTAAAATATACTAGACACTCCTCTCACAATCATCGCTTAGCATTCTAAGTTTAAGTCTAGAAATACTACAAATTCCTAGTTCGCTTAAACTAATGCTCTGATACCAACTTCACATCCCCATTTTTACGGCCAGAAAATACCGATTTCGTTTATGCTTTTTAATAAAAATCAGAGTAACTTCTTAAGAAAAGTATTGCGGAATTTGTTCCCAAAATAAAATATGATAAAGATTTATCAAAGCATTTCCGAAGAAATGTACTTCATTAAAAACCTCGGGATGTCATTTTCGATACAGATCAAAAGCATAAACAATACAATATAAGCCTTACCACATTTATTCATATCTACAGGCCTATATCCGTATCTCTCATTCCAAACATCATATCTATGCTCGTACGCCACTACATGTAATACAAGAAACTGAGTGGGTCAGGCTTGGGAGCCTGGTGAGCACATAGGGTTTGCAACCCACAATAAATAAGTTTATTAATTTCATCAACCAACAATAACCCGATTACCCATTCCCGTTATCCTCACTTTACGTCCCTAAACACCTATCATAAGGGACCTAGCCTAAGGATCATTATTGGGATGGACACTACTGCTAAGGGGGTTCCTTAGCAATAAATGTACTAAAGGCAACCATGAGGGGGATGGAGTACACCGATGAACGCTTCGTTCACAAACACCTACAGGTTGCGAGCCTGCTAGCGTTCCACCGGACTGTCTAGAAGAGTCCGTGGTCGTCATCCATACTCCGCTAGATGACAGAATCAAAAACAACAACATCGAGGCCTCTCATCATTTTATCACTCATCGTCTATTACATCTACCCATGTTTTACCCCAACATTTTTGTAGATATAAAATACATATACAGTTTAAATCATTTAAAACATGTATAAAAAAATTTCATCAGCATAGACATCAAGTATTCAGACAATATGCACACATAGCACGTAGTTTATATTAAATACTTCATATCTATGTGTAAGATGAAAGTAACTATGCACTCACCTGAAAAGGTGGTGACTCGACACTCGGACAACACTTCGTTACTCTTAAAACAATTTCATTTAACAAAACCTAGTATCATTACCACTAGGGTTTAGTTTAATATTCACCGAGACTAATTAATAGTCTAGATATTATTACTATTATATAAGTGTTAAACAATACTCTTCACCCACTATGTACAGACAGGGGCCAGACATGGAACACCGGAGGACATGATCATTTTGGCATAAAGCACTTCTGAATCCAGCAACCCAAGCGGCCCTCCAAACCAGATTCCCCGTACTGCGAGTGGTTAAAAAGACATTATAACGACACTTATATAACTCATAATAATAGCCCAAATAATTATTATAAGGTCCTAATAACATTACTATATTGAAACATAGGTTATACTAAAGATAGGGTATGCGTAGCTCACTTATAGCGGGGTTTGCGCAAAGTCGGGCTTCGTTGGAGCAGCGTTCCCGAGCCGAAAGGATCTTTTCTCGGGGCTTCGGGAGCCTCGGGGCTTCCTTCGGGTGGTAGGGGGTTTACCTAGACTTTAGAGGGCTTAAGGGGAGGTAGAGAGAGGTTCTAGAGAGAGAAAGAGAAGTTGGAAGGTGTGAGAAATGAGGGTGCCCCGACACTCTATGTATAGGATGGAAATCACCAAAACTCGTCGAGTTGGCCTCCAACTTGTCGAGTTCTAGGCCAGGTGTCACCATCTGGTGGCTAGCCTTGGGGAGGAAGCAAAAGCCAGGATTTCGCCACGTCACCCAATTTCGCACAGCACCCTCCCGACTTAGAAATATCATAACTCTCGCATACAAGCTCTGTTTTCGATGTTCTTTATATCCACACGTAGGTAAAGCAAGATCTACAACTTTCCTTTTGATTACGTCGGCTAATTCTTGACCGATTTGAAATTTAACAGTAGGAGGAGATTATATTGTTAAACGTCCGCGTAAAATTCATAACTTCTGCATACGAACTCCGTTTTCTTCTGTATTTTTACCGTTGAGTTCCTATTAATGACATATTCAATTCTCATTTAGGTCACGTAGGCCAAAAACCGCCTGATCTAAAACTCGAGTTTCGGGCTGTGCACTGCTAAGCCAAATCTTAGAAAATTCATAACTTCCTCATACGAAGTAAGATTTGGCCATTCTTTTTATGGACGCTCTCGGTTTAACATATTCTATGACTTTCGTTTAGATTACTAAGGCGAAAAATTCTTCTATCATAAATTCACTTTTTACATTTCCCGTTGTCGTGCCGGTTTTGCCGCGAAACTTCGACAGGCCATAACTTCTTCGTTATAACTCGGATTTCGGCGTTCCTTATATATCCGGAATCCTTGTTTCGAGCACTACAACTTTATGTAAAGACATAGGGTTTATCTCACACTTTAATTTTGAAGCTTATTTTTATCCTTTATTTATTATATCATTATAAACAAGTAATAAGCACATAAATTCACACAATTCACGTATTACTCAAATAATTCATCTTTATTACTTCAAAATAGGTTAAAATGGTTGACCTAACTATTACATCATGATAATAATGCTTAGCCCAGAAACACGGGCGTTACATTACGACCTGCATACTACTGATTCACAAGGGAAGGTTACGGGGCCAAGATGCAGTACACACAACGTACCTAGATTGACGCCCGACGTACAAATCAATGACCAAAACTTTCTATTAAGGTCTTAATGCTTTAATACCTAACGTCCAACTTCATATCTTACTCCAATAAAACATATTAAGCCATAAAGTTGCAATATTTATGCTTTTGCATGGCTTAATAAGTTCCAAAACCCAACTTAAAAACTTTATCCACATGAAATGAATAGTAACTTTTCCATGGTTCATCAAAACCCATCAAGATGACATTTTTATGCACTAACAACATCAGGAATACTAAGATCTAACATTCTAAGCTCCTGGAGTAGCTCATACTCACAAGGATGATTCAAGCGACCATAATATGCTCAAAACAAGCCCTAGACTAGATCTAACACATAGAGTCATCAAGATAGAAGCTGTATACGTCCAATAAGCTGGAAAGAGTGAATAACCTCTAGATCTACAAGCTCCCACTTGATCAATGCTCCTCTATAATGCTTCTTCTTCTTCTTCAATATGCACCACACACACACCGAAAATCAAAAGTCAACTTCCTAGCGCATATGTTGGGTGTACTCCTTCTTACGCAGGGTGTACAACTCAAATCAGCAACCAAAGGGAGTGGGTCTGGCTACACGGGGCGTAGCCAAGAGTACGCTCGACGTACTCAACCTGATCCATACTTAACAACTTTTATGTCTTAATTCGTTAAGACACCTATCTCAACTTCAAATCTGACCATAATAGAATGTCTTAACCCATAAAGTCACCGACTTTAAGCCTTTGCATGGCTAGAAAAGGCTCAATACACAAAACTCTATCTTCCATCACACTCTAAGTCACTTAACTCATGAATGGGCCAAGGGAAATGATCAAGCAACCATTTTTTATGAATCTACAAGACCTAAAACACATGAAAGGATAACTAATATGTTGTAGAGTACTCCTTACTCTCAAAGGTCCATACTTTAGGAAAAATGTGCATAAAAACGCATTTATGGAGACCTAGAAAGAAACACATCAAGGTGTAAACTTTATACCTTCAAGAGATGCACAAAGTGAGGTAGTTTCTGGATCTACAAGCTTGCAAGCAGCACCACCTTCTTCAATAGCCTTCTTCAACAAAAGAGCACCAAAATCACTAATCAACTTCAAAATCTTCACACACAAGGCTTAGACTCAAGATTAGGGTTTTGAGGGAAGGGTGGATGATAAGAAATGTCCAAGGGAGGCATAAGGTGGATTAAATAGGGAGCAAACCCTTAAAATTAGGGTTCGGAGGCTGAGCTAGTACGCCCCGCGTACCACATGTATGCCCAGCGTACTAGCATCGCTTACGCGATCTAGGTCTCTCACAAGTATGTTGCGTGTACCTCTAGCACGCCCAACGTACAGGCTGAAGTGCAATTATTTTAGCAACAAAGGACCAATAGTGAAAACTTAAAATAGGCCAAGGACTAAAATGAAAATACCTAAAAATCGGATGTTACAATTCTCTCCCACTAGAATCAGACTTCGCCCTCGAAGTCATCCTCGGAAAACAGGTCCAGGTAGTGGTTGCGCATCTCAGAAGCACCAAATCTCCCACCTGAATCTCTAGCACCAACCGGTAAGCCACCTTGCCCACACGGGCCAACACTCTGAATGGGCCAATAAACCTGGAGCCTAGCTTGAACCCCTTCCTGAAGCGGATAACACCCTTCCAGGGTGACACCTTTAGAAGCACCAAATCTCCCACCTGAAACTCTAGCTTAGAGTGTCGTCGATCCGCATAACTCTTCTGAAGACTCTGGGCCGTCAACAATCTCTGTCTAAATTGTAGTATAAGCTTGGTCATCTTAAGAACTATTTCTGTGCTCCCCATGACTCTCTGGCCGATCTTGCTCCAATAAATAGGAGTTCGGCACCTCCTCCCATACAGAAGGTCAAAGGGAGTCATGCCAATGTTAGCATGATGGCTGTTTTATAAGAAAGCTCAGCAAATGGGAGATAGGAGTCCCAGCTCCTACCATAATAAATGATGCATGCACGCAACTTATCCTCGAGCATCTGAATAGTCTACTCGCTCTGCCCGTCTGTCTGCAGATGATATGCAATACTAAAATGTAACCGAGCACTCAAATCCACATGAAACCTCTTCCAAAACCTAGAAGTGAAACGAACATCCCGGTCTGACACAATCGAAGTCGGGCTATCTTTTCTGCAGAAGAGCCCACACTAATGGCAAGGAAGTTAGCACTCTTCGTCAAACGATCCACTATCACCCAAATTGCATAAAAACCCCTCGCAGTCCTAGGAAATTTTGTAATAAAACCCCTCCAAGGGCTGCAATTTGTCGTGAGGGCGCTGGTGCTCGGCCTTGACCTTCCGGCAGGTCGGACATCGCTCTACAAACCAAGCCACATTCCTCTTCACACACGACCACCAGTAACTATGCTTCAGGTCAAGATACATCTTGGTAGCCCCTGGATGAATGGGAAATCTCGACTTGTGGGCCTCCTCCATCAATATCCGTCAACCCCCACCCGTATAAGGCACACAAACCCACTCGTGAAGAGTCAAAAGCCCCCTGCTGTCGACATCAAATGTTGAAATCTGACCAATCACCCGCTCACTTTTCCAATTCCCTTCCTTCATGGCCTTCGAGTGTGATTCTTTGATCGTTTCCAAAACTGGGGTCATCACAGTCATCCTCATGCACACATCTCGAGTCGGAGTACTGACCGCCCTCCGGCTTAAAGTGTCGGCCACCACATTAGCCTTACTTGGATGATACAAAATCTCACAATCATAATCTTTTATTACATCCAACCACCTTCTCTACCTCATGTTCAAGTTAGGCTGGTCCATAAGATATCTCAGGCTCTTATGGTCCGTGTAGATGGTACACTAAACACCACAAAGATAGTGTCACCAAATCTTAATAACGAAAACTAATGCCCACAACTGCAGATCATTAGTGGGATACTTCGCTTCATGAGGCTTCAGCTGCCTCGAAGCGTGTTCAATCACATTCCCCTCTACATGAACACAACACCCAACCCTGTAATGGATGTATCACAATAGAATACAAAATCCTCAAATCTCTCAGGGAGGGAAAGTACTAGTGCCTCACACATTCTCTTGCGAAGAGTCTCGAAGGATGCATGTTGCTCAGGCCCCCAACTGAACACAACATCCTTCCTTATTAACTTATTTAGAGGAACAACAATCTTTGAGAAGTTTCGAATGAATCTCCGATAATATCCTTCCAACCCGAGGAAGCTCTGAATCCCAAATGGAGACTTCAGCACTTCCCACGTTCATGTAGAGGGGAATGTGATTGAGAGCTTCACACATTCTCTTGCGAAGAGTCTCGAAGGATGCATGTTGCTCAAGCCCCCAACTAAACACAACATCCTTCCTTATCAACTTATTTAGAGGAACAACAATCTTTGAGAAGTTTCAAATGAATCTCCGATAATATCCTTCCAACCCGAGGAAGCTCTGAATCCCAAATGGAGACTTCAGCACTTCCCACCGCATCACCGCCTCTATCTTGGTTGGGTCGACGAAGATACCATTCTGGTTGATGAGGTGTCCCAGTAACTAAACCTCACGCAACCAAAAGTCACACTTGGAGAACTTGACATAGAGCCTCTCCATCCTCAAAACTCCAAGAATTTCACGCAAATGCTCCTCATGATGTTCTCTGGTCTTTGAATATACCAAAATGTCATCGATGAAGACAATCACCGATCGATCCAACATAGGCCTACACACCCGGTTCATGAGATCCATGAACGCCGCCGTTGCGTTAGTGAGTCCAAAAGGCATCACCACGAACTCGTAATGCCCATAGCGAGTTCGGAGGGTCGTCTTCTGAATATCCTCCTCTCGCACCCTTATCTGATGGTATTCGGACCTCAAATCGATCTTGGAAAACCAAGATTCCCCTGCATCTGATTGAAAAGATCATCAATCCTCAACAATGGATAACTGTTCTTCACCGTTAACTTGTTCAACTCCAGGTATTCAATGCACATCCGGTGTGAACCATCATTCTTCATGACAAAAAGGATCGGTGCTCCCCAAGGAGAACTGTTCAGCTGAATAAACCCTTTCCCTAACAACTCCTGAAGCTGAGAGGATAACTCCTGCATCTCAGTAGGTTCAAGACGATACGGTGCCTTGAAAATCGGCGTCACACCCGAGATAAGATCTATCCGAAACTCCACTTGCCTCATAGGAGACACACCCGGTAACTCCTCAGGAAAAACATCGGGGAAATCGCATACAATAGGAACATCAAAAATGGAAACCGATCCCTTCTCCTTCTCCCGCGTATCCATTACATATGCCAGATAACCCATACACCCATGCTGCAAACTCTAACTCACCCTGGAGGCAGAACAAAAAGTTGATCCTGACCTAGTACCATCACCATAGATGGTCAGTATGCCCCCACTAGGACCTCAAACTGTAACCATCTGTCGATCACAGTCAATCAAATCCCCAAACTGGCTCAACGAATCCATAACCACGATCACACAGACATCTCCCATCGCAATAGGCATAAGATCTATCGTATATCTAATACCAAAAATCTCTAACACACAACCCCGATAGATGTCAGTAGCGGAGAAGACTCTTATCCGGTATAGAGACCCTCAATGGCCTGCTCAAGGACTCCCGCGCAATACTAAATTCACGACAAAAGGATGATGACACAAAAGACCGACTCACATCCGAGTCAAACAGCACAAGCGCAGGTAAAAAGTACACAAGAAAAGTACCTACATGAACAATAACATAAGCAACAAAATAAATCAGAATAATAAGAACACATACCAACCATGATGTCTAGAGCTGGTCGGGACTCCTCTGTTGTCAACTGAAATGCTCTCCCTCGAGCCCTCGGTGGCTTGACCTTCCCCTGCCGGCCATCAATAATACGCAGGGTCGCAGGGGTTGGAGTCTGAACTGCCCTAGATGTAAGTTAAGGACACTCGACCCTCATATGTCCCATCTGGTTGCAATTGAACCAAACTCGAAATCCCTTGGGGAAATCCCTAGCCAAATGCCCCTCCTTGCACCACATGTAGCAAGTCGTCCTTGTCCGACAGGGTTCCTCATGCCCCTTACCACACTTACCGCAAGTGCGGCCCTACTGGCCTCCAGCTCTCGAGTCAGCGGGTTTAGACTGCTTAATCTCTGGCTGCGACTGCACTGTTCTCCTATCTCTCACAGGGATCTCCTTATTCTCTCTAACTTGGGTCTACATCTCAATCTCTCTCCTTCTGGCATTGGTCTGCAACTCAGCCAATGTCTGATATGATGTGTTCTCCACGAACTCACGGATATCCCTCCTCATGATACTCAGATACCGACTCATAGGTGCCTGCTCAGAAGACACGGTCTCAGGACAGAACCACTCCCTCTCATGAAACATCCTGGTGATCTCAATCACTGTCTCTATATTCTGCTTGAGAGACAGGAACTCCTGGGCCAACCACTCTCTCTCTCTCTTTCTCTCTCTCTCTCTCTCTCTCTCTCTCTCTCTCAAACATGAGTATAAACTCATCCCTGAACATATCAGTAAATCTCTCCCAGGTCACCTTAGAACACTCTGCAAGGGTGTAATCAGCTATCACAAACTTCCACCTATCCTTTGCTCCCAAGCGAAGCAGGTTCGATGCGAAACGAACCCTCATATTCTCCAGACAAGAGCAAGTGTAAAAACAGCCCTCAACATCAGAAATCCATATCATCACAACAATTGGATCCTAGGTCCCATCAAACTCGGGTGGCTTCATGTTGTTGAACTCCAAGTACCACAAAGAATCACCCCCCTACGGTCTTGTAGCAGCAACAACTGCAGTGGCTACGACAGAAGCAACCTCAATGAAGACGACATAGCGCTCATCAAAAGTCTCAATCAACATGGTCTTGATAGACCCAAACATCTTTGGAATAGCCCCTATGATTGTTGCGGCCACCTCGGCGGCAACAATCCTGCGAATCTCATCATCACTAGCACTCGGCCTCTTAGGGTCGCTGGAGCCTAAACCTCGAGTAACCACCATACTGAAACACACAATAAAACTATCAGAATTAGGCTAAAGTGCATACACAAACACCCACACACTCCTACAAGTTCCTTAGTTCCTTAAGATTCCTTCTTGATCCACGTACGGATCCGGTGCTTTCAGTAGTACGGGCCCAATACTACCTTCCACACCAACCCGTATTTGTCTCAAGTCGTCCTCTCAAGACCCTAAGTCACACAGACTCTATTTCCCCTAGATCAATTATACACTCGCCATGTTGGTTCCTTAGAACCACGACTAAGTATCTAAACACTAATTCTAGACTACTCCCCAGCACAGATCCGCCTCAAAAGATATCTGTTGTCCTCGCCATTTGCTTCGTGTATACCAATCATACACAATACAAGACTCGATAGACATTCGAATAAATGATTATACCTCAAATCCACAGCCAAACGAGGAATAAGAAGAAAAGGCTAAATCAGGCATTCTAAGGCTATAAAATCCTAACTATGTACAATTATACAACATACACCAAGCAAATAACAATGATAGATTCAATCTCATAAGAACGAACTCCTAGGATAAAGGCATCACAGATCAGGCAACACTATCACACCATTCCTGCAGGATCCTTAACCTACCACTAACTAGCATGAAATTCTATCAGCTCATAAATATTAGCTCTACACCACTCATAATATAAATTGAGGTATTTTGGGAAACTACCGCTTGAGATCTGGTTGATTGTACACACTGCTTCACTGGGTTTTCTCCTGTAAAAATCTTCCTTTCTTTGAAAAGTTTTTATAAAAGTCTTTAGATCCTTTAGGGATGTGCGTTTGGACCAAATACCCAAACCGAAACCGAAACCGAAACCCGGACTGGACCAACCCGAATTAGGATCAAATAAGTTATTTGGGTCAGTTCTCGGGTAGCTATTTTTGTCCAATTTGGGTTTCGGGTTATTCGGTCCGGGTTACCCGAATAAAGGTTTAATCGGGCCAAAAAGACCGACCTGAAAGTGAATAGTCACTTGAATAGTATAACCGAAATGACCCGAATAACCCAAATAATCCGAAATGGCCCGAATGACCCAAATAAGGAAATTCTATATATAATTCAAGAAAAAAATATTACTTTAATATTTTTTTCTTGAACTAGATATAGAATTTCCTTGTTTGGGTTATTAGGGCCATTTCGGTTGATTTAGGTTATTCGGGTCATTTCTGCTTATTTGGGTTATTCGGTTCAAAAGCACAGTGTAAATGTTTATTTGAGTTATTTCGGTCCTTTCAGCTTAATAACCGAACCAAAACCCGTATTACCCGAACCGAACCGGTACCGTATTAGTATAATCGGTCCGGGTTTCGGTTCCGACTTTTCATCCAATTCGCGTTTCGGTTATTTGGGTTTGGTTCGGTTCTGACCCGAAGCACATCCCTAAGATCCTTAGTTTGAGTTTGGAATTACCCTAGAGTTCATCCAAATCCCTCAAAACGGGGCTATGATACCAAATTGCGACAACGCAAATTTTAAACCAAATTTCTCATTTTTTGATTACCAAAATATTTTTCATAAACCAAGTCAACAAAAACATAAGTGTCAAATACAAATCATCATCACAAAATATAAGAGTTCCAATGAGTGTGTACAATCAGACCTTCGCCTTCCCGCAATCCTCAGAAGTATCTAAAACACATATATCAACAACTGTAAGCATGAAGCTTAGTGAATTCCCCAAAATACCACATAAAACACAACATAAATAAAAAACTATGGTTTATCAGCAACCATGGGGACTATCAGCAGTCCCAGTGGGCAAACAACACGCTTGGTGGGTTATCAACAACCCTGGACACTATCTGCAGTCTCAGTCACACATACACAACATAACATAATAATAATAGTTAGACCCACCTGGTCGTCACAAATACAACTATTCTACGACACAGGTAAGAATAAGTGAGGAAACTCACCTGATACTGATGACAGATAAATCTCACACCCGACCTGCCGGAACTAGACTCCGCGTAATAACACAAGAATTAACCCTAATTAATAATTAAGGTCCTCAACTCAAATCACAAGTACAAATTCCACAACTAAGCCCTTTAAGGGAAAAAAGACCATTTTACCCCTTTAGTGGTCCATAACCCTAAATTTGACCAAAAGTCAAAAGTCAACAAAATTCAACTGCCCAACTTGTATGTTGGGCATACTCCTTCTTACGCGGGGAGTTGAAATCAAATCAGCGACCAATGGAAGCGGGCCTGACCATGCGGGGGGGGGGGGGGGGGTTGGTAGTCAGGAGTACGCCTGGCGTACTCAGCCTGATCCATAATTAACAATTTTTATGTCTTAGTCCGTTTAGACACCTATCCCAACTTCAGATCTGACCATAATAGAATGTCTTAACCCATAAAGTCACCTAATTTAAGCCTTTGCATGGCTAGAACGGGCTCAATACACAAAACGCTAACTCCCATCACACTCTAAGTGACTTAACTCATGCATCGGTAAAGGGAAATGATTAAGCAACCATTTTTATGAATGTACAAGACCTAAAACACATGAAAGGTAAACTAATATGCTCTAGAGTACTCCTTACTCTCAAAGGTCCAATATTTGGGACAAAGGTTCATAAAAACTCATCTATGGAGATCTAGAAAGAAACACATCAAGGTATAAACTTTATACCTTCAAAAGATGCACAAAGTGAGGTAGTTTCTGGATCTGCAAGCTTGCAAGCAATACCACCTTCTTCAATAGCCCTATTCTTAAAAAAAAAGAACCAAAATCACTAATAATCTTCAAACTCTTCACAAACAAGGATTACACTCGCGATTAGGGTTTTGAAGGAAAGGTAGCTGATAAGAAATGTCCAAGGGAGGCATAAGGTGGATTAAATTGGGAGCAAACCCTTAAAATTAGGATCTGGAGGCTGAGCTAGTATGCCCTACATACCACATGTACGACCAATATACTAGCATGGCTTCCGTGATCCAGGTCTCTCACAAGTACGCTGCGCGTACCTCTAGTACGCCCAACGTACGGGCTGAAGTGCAATTCTTTTAGTAACAAGGGACCAGTTGTGCAAACTTAAAATAGGCCAAGGGCTAAAACGAAAATACTTGAAAATCGGATGTTACAAGATTTGAATAACCATGCAAACACGCATGACATCCTCAAGGTCGTTTATGATCTCACATTTACATGTCGATTAATCACACACAGTCTATCAACAACCATAAATATCAAGTATGTGCCATCATTTCATCTTTGTATTCCCACATTATTGTGTCGGTTAACCATGCACGCTCCACCCTGGAGGAGTACGTTGGGCGTACGCAAGTGTACGCTCAACGTAATGCTGATTTTGTGCATCAGGAACTTATACTCTATGCTTCGAGGGTGAGTACGTTGGCCGTACCATTCTGGTACGCAGGGCGTACTCCCCAGTTTGGTATTTTGGGCTTTTTGAGACTTTGGCCTTGTTGGACCATTAGACTTGGGACCTTGGTCCATGGATTGGCTTAGGGTTTTCTTGGAAGTTGTAACACCCGGCCTCAGGTACGCATTTAAATTCAATCCAAATTTCATATTTTTACCCTTGGACTCAGCGAGTTGGAAGTCCAACTCGTCGAGTAGGATCGACTCCGGGTCGGGGGATAAAGTGACCTACTCGACGAGTCGGAGTACCGACTCGGCGAGTAGGAGTTGTTGAGTGAAACCCTAATATTTAGGGTTTGCACCCTATTTAAGCAACATTATGGGCCTCTATTCCAGCCTCCATCACCTCCAGAGCATAAATCCCAAAACCCTAATCCTCCATACGTCAATTTGAGCTTTCTTGGTTATTTTGAGTGTTATTTGGTGTGTCTTGAAGCTAGTGGAAGAAGTGGAAGATAGAAGACTCAAGGGAGAAGGAGTAGATCCAAGAACTACATCCCATTTGCCATCTTTTCTGGTAATCAAGCTTCCAACTTGATCTTCTTTCTCTTAGTTCTATTTGCCCCCATATTAAGAAGGTTTTGGATCAAAAACCTTGGTCCTTGGGGTTGGGACGTCTCAAGTGGTTCATATCTCATATCTAGGCCCTAGGAAGGGTTACATGGCATAAAGGTGCAACATTATGACCATTAGAACCTTCATGCATCTTGTAGACCTCATTTTTTTTAGTCTTTTTAGCTTAAGGACCCATGCATGGACGTAAAGTTCATGACTTTACGTGTTATATTGGAAATAGGAGCCCAAATCTACCTTTTGTATGAGTTTTGCACAACAGAAATCGAGTTATGGACTTGGACATAAGTCGACTCGACGAGTCTCTCATGGGACTCGACGAGTCAGGGGTTTGGTTTCCCCAACCTTTTATGATTCGAAGGGACCTAGATAAGTCCGGAGGGGGGGGGGGGGGACTGAAGAAAATAAATGTAGTTATGGACCTAGAAACCATGGGACTCGGCGAGTGTATGAACACACTCGGCGAGTCCAAGGCAATCTCCCAACCTATGAAGACGGACTCGACGAGTTGTTCATACAACTCGGCGAGTCACATACTTGTCACACTCATATGATGTAGATGGACTCAGCGAGCCATATGAAGATAATCCTGATGTTATGTCGAAGGGGAACTCATCGAGTTCTTGCTAGACTCGACGAGTAGAGTCGGGGTTGGGAACAGAAGGAAGAATAGGGACTCGACGAGTTAATGAACCAACTCGGCGAGTCAGGCCAACTAGGTGTTAATGTTAACCATGAGGTTGACTTTAGCCAGGGGTAAAATGGTCATTTTACCCTAAGACTAGTTATCAGTTTTTGACTAAGTACCTTTATGGGAATTTATAGCCGAAGAGTCGCCGGAGCAGCAGACAGAGATTCCTCACCCAGTTCTTTCAGCAGCCAGTCATTTGAGGTGAGTTTCCTTCCAGTAGTAACGGGTCTACGGCCATAATGCCGACCCGTTTAACTAGTAAAGTATGCCGGGGTGAGCCCGATGCCGGGGTTAGCCCGATGCAGTTTATATGGTTCCGGACTTCGGTCCGATGCTGGGGCGGTCCCGAGAAGTAGTTAGGTATGCTTGATGTCTTTGTGATTCATGCATGTATATGTGTTATGTGTTATGTGCTCCGGGGTAAGCCTGATGTCGGGGCAATCCCGATGTATGTTAGTCATTATGCCATGTATTATGTATTTCAGGGCAAGCCCGATGTATGCTAGTTTATGTGTTATATGCTAATTGTTTCGGGCTTCGGCCCGATGCCGGGGCAAGCCCGATGCAGATCATGTGATTATGTTATGTGTTTATGATATATGTTATGCTGTGTATGTGCCGGGGTAAGCCCAATGCAAGGGCAAGCCCGATGCAGGGGTAAACTCGATGCTCGATGCGGTCGGATGCCGGGGTGAGCCCGATGCCGGATAGGAGTCTGATGCCGGGTAAGCCCGATGTTTTTTATATGTGCTTTGTATGGTATGTGGTAGTTTGGGGGAGCTTACTAAGCTTCGTGCTTACAGTTTCAGTTTTGGTTTCAAGTACTTCAGCTAGCAAAGGGAAGGGCTCGAGTTGATGGCATGACACACACCACAGTTTATTAGCCTGGGAGCTTACTCTGATATTTTATATGAGACAGTTATGTTCACAAGATTTATGAGATTTTGAGATACTCGTGTTGAGTTGAAAAACTCTTAGATCGATTAGATCTTTAACAGGTTAAACAATAAAATCAAATAAACACAGAGAACACAATATGGAATCAAATGATGCTTAATGATTCAAATATAGTCACGCCTCAGCAGAGCTCGACAAAGAACTTCCACTGTAGAGGCGAGCTAGGGTTTGTAGTACAAAAACTATAACAATCATCAAAGCGCTACTCATAAAGGCTGCATGCATGCACCTTAAATACTAAACCCTAAACAAAAACAATCACGGTTGGACAGGCCCAACCGGACAGTAAAACTGGGCTAAGGACCGAGCCCATGACGCAACACTATTCGACCCAATAATATCCCCCTTTGCGTCAAATGAGGCGAAAGATTATTTCTGTTGAGTAGCTTTCACTGTCTTCACAACTTTGAACATCCGAGGAATGATAGCAAGAAGTGTCTGCCAAAATTGAATATACCATCGTAGCATGTCAGTAAACAACTTCTTGTCAGCTGCAGAATTCTGATTACACCTGTGAATGATCTCCAAAATATGCTCCAAGCAAGCAGTTGAGAACAGGTACTTATCACAAAGAGCAAAAAGACATTTGTGATTTTCACCCCTAACGAACATCACTGTATGAAATTTGGGGTTGATTTTACCCTTGACCATCACGTTCACATTGCCAGTTCTTCCAGTTGGTTTGATCGTTGGTCGCTTGTGAATGGCAGATGCGATTTCTTGATCCATTTTCGCTACTTCATGAATGTAGCAGACAAGCATTCGCTTGATGTGGTCAATAATCGGCTGATACTCCTGAGGATTGGATAGCAGAATATTGTTGAGGAGTATACAGTCGTGAGGGTTAAGATTCGGTAGATCAGCCAGGGAAAAATTATGAACCGAGCTGTCAGAGCCTCGGGTCACTTTAAACTTGACATTGACAAATTTTCCAGCTGCGTAAGGCTTCAGTACCTTGACCGTAGTAATTTTCTGTGAGCTCCAGGTCAAGTACTGTGGCTGAGCGAACTCCAGATAAAATTCCAACAGATCCCGATCTACCTTCGGGTCCGGAGAGGGAATGACAACAGTTGAGTTGAAGCAATGAAATATAAATGCCTTTCATGTGATTGGCATATCAAATTGAGCGTCCTTCGAGTTCTCAAGACCGAACGACATTACAGGTTGAAGCCAATGAGTACTCGGTTCATCTATAGCTTCTCTCTGGAGCGATTCAATAGTCCATTCTGGAAAAATGGACTTTCTCCAAGAGCTCCTTTTCTTTTAGCTTCTTCTCGAGCTCAACTGATTCCTTCTCAATCTTTTTCTCAAGCTCCTTATCAGTGGGCTTGGCTTTGTGAAAGGGCTTAGAGGGATTTTCACCCAAGATATCTTCGAAATCATCATCATCATCTTCTTCTTCTTTTTATCCCTTTTGCTGACCGAAGCTACATTATCCTTCGGTGCAGCTGTTGATTTGGGTTCGGGAGGAAGTTGAGTATCATTCTTGCCAGCTTGAGTAACCTTTTGTCCCCCTTGTTTCGGTTTGACAGAAGTCACCGGAACACCCTCTATCCGACTCAAGATATCCAACGCAGGTATGAGTTTTTCGGCTAAATGGCGTCTAATGGATATAGTCAGAATAGTGTCATGGGCATCGAGAAGGTGTAGCAGAATGGAATGAACGTCACCCACGGAGCTTCGAATAACCTCTCTTTCAGACTTTAAATCATCAAGCTCTTTTGTAGCAGAGTGAAGCTTGATGTTTTGAATTTTCAGCTGAGAGGTTCGCTTGTCTAACTCATCCATAATTCGATTTTCAACGGCAAGTTCGGCTTCCAGCTGAGTCAAACGGTCATTAACATTATTATGAACGTTTTCGTTGGCAGCTTTAATGGCCAGGCGAGCGACTTCAAGATTAGTCCTTTCAGCTTCAAGAGAACGCTGGAGATTATCAACTGAAGCATTCACAGTCTGAGAGTTCTTTTGAGCGGCAGCTTGCAAAGAATCTAGGAATAGATGAGCCTCAGAAATTAGTTTTTCGACTTTTGCGGTCACATCTTTGCATTCTTTTGTGGAGGCCTCAACAGCAAGCGAGGCCTTCTGACATTGAGATGTAGAGGCATCGATAGCCTTTGTTGCGGCAGAGAGAGAGAGGCATCATGCTCTTGAACAACCGAAGAGAACAAGGCCTTGAGAGCAGTTTCGGAGTAAGCACCAGTGGCGGAGGAAGAAAGAAGGTGATCAAGCTTATCAGTAACAACTTTGAGATGGCGCTTGGTAACTGGAGCATCGTCATCATCATCACTTTGGACACGGTAGGGACTAAAATAAGTTGAATCAAACTCCCAGTCCTCACCTCCAAGAACAGTGTTGGTTTCAGTGGATTGGGTAGGAGATGGTGGTTTGGTAGTAACTGGAGGTTCGGTAGTGACTGGGGGTCAGGTGCTGAAGAACGAGCCCCCGTATCAGATACGTTGGTTCGAACTCCAGTAGTGGTAGTAGTAGTAGCCTCAGAGAAGATGGGTGCAGAAATGGGAATGGTAGAGGATGGTTGTGATGTAATGACAGGAAAAATAGGAGGGATGGAGACAAGAACAGAGACAGGAGGAGGAGAAGGTGCTTGGGACCGAACCGGTACCTCTGGTGTAGGCGAGCGAGGCGGTGTATCACCACAAACCGAACCCTCATCCTATGAGCTTTCACTGTCTGATTCACTAGGAAGAATTGTGGGTTGATTAGGCGGCACATATTCTGAGTCAGAATCACTTGAGGATTGAAGAATTAGCCGGCGAGCGGGTTTCTTGACTTTCTTCGGCTTAGGTTGAGCTGGTGCTACCTTCTCAGACTTTCGCTTCCTAGGGGTTTGAACTTTTGAAACGTGACCCCCCTTATCACCCTTTTTCACTTCTGGCTTCTTACCTCTCTTTGCAGGTTTGTCTGCATCATCAATTGATTTCACCATGTCAGCAGTGAGTTCCCTTGGGCCAGAGGAGGGAAGCTTCTTGTATTCCTGAATAAGCTTGCTTGAAGGAGGCATGAAAGCAGACATCGACTCAGGAATGGAACCAACAAAAAGAAACTTTGAGGGATGAGTAACAATAATGTTGGTAGCATGAAACGTAGCAATGGAAGAAAGCATTGAGTCCGCCATGATAGGAACATGGAAACGATGCATTGCCCACTGAGTGATAATAGTCCAGAAGCGCGCACAAGAGATCTCGGTGTGGCGAGAGGAAGATGATAAACTCTAAATAAGTTGAAGCCATAAAACCATTCCATAATCCAGATTGAGACCGTGATACACACCATAAAGTAGAGTCATGAAGGACTTGCTCACACCGTCAGATCCAGCACTTCGTTCAGAAAGCCCTTTGAAGAGTAGAGTGAAGAGGCCATTCCATTGAGGAGGAAGGCAGGACTTTTTGAACTTTGTTACAGTGGTTAGGGTTTCAGTATACCCCATGTTGTAGACCATTGAGAAGAGCTGACCTGTGGTAATGGAATCGGGATTAACCATGGAGTCTTCATATGCAAGCCCTAGAAGAGAGCAGAAACGATTCCTGGAGATTGAGGCTTTCTGGTTAAGAATATCGAAGAAAATTTTGTCTGCCCCTTTGTCATATGTTGCAGAGGAATAGATTTGAGAGAGACAGGACATCGGAACAACTTCGACTGTGGTTAGGGCTTTGACGAGTGGGGAATATTTCAGGCATTCCACCACTTGATACATGTATGTATCGTAGAGAAACGGTGAGAGATCGATCAGCAGGTTCTGATTGGGCTTGATTGCAATAAGAGTGGAGCGTGCCGTAGTTTCCTGAACTGAAGATGATTCTGCCATTGATGAAGCTTGTCGAGGAAGATAATGAACAGTGAGAAATTAATCGTCTGCTTTTGCTATAGAGAATTGAGGTGTTGTAAGGAATAGTCGCACATAAATTAGCCCTTATATACGATCTTGGAGAGAGAAGAATCGTAAATTAGCCCGATAAAGTAGAGATGACGCATGATGACAGATTCAAATTCTGGCGCCTTCCAAACTTATCCATAATTCAAATCGTCAAGCGTTTAAACTTCCTGCTGAGTCATCAGATGAATCTTCAATAAAATTGCGATTTCCATAATAACTCAAAAACGTTACACCAACCCATCGCTTTTAATTTTGAAACCGTCTGCATGAACGCGTTAAGAACCGAACAAAACCTTTTTAGGAATTTAGAATGTGTGTGCGTATGAGTGTAAAAAAAATAAAGAAATAAAGCAAACTTTTTGTGGGAATTTGTGATGTCTATTGAGACATTAAGCACTTGATCCTGGGCACGAATCTCTTCCTTCAAAGTCAAGAGAGACTTCAAAGTGCTTGTGTGGATTCCCGTTGAATAACGATCGAGTACTTGTTAAGAAGCATTGAAAGACATCTTTTTAATTAAAGCTATTAAGGGTGGCTTTCGCTTCAATTCATGATTTCGATACTTGATATAAGACCGAAACAGAACGAAGTACTTGTGAGACCAATGTGGCCTGTTAAACAAGTAGGTAGGAAACATATTCAGTGACTTGTTGACAAATTTTGACAGGAAATCTCATAAAAATAAAAATTGGATCCTTTTGGAAGAAAGAGTCTTGGTGAGAAACAATTTCATAAGGATCTCGCAAAAAGAAAATTGGAGATTTCAAAAGGTGACAAATAAGAGCTAGAACTTTGAAGAGTTCACCGTTAATTCATTATGGGAGTTGGATTTTGGGTTTCACTTAATTCGTGGTGGACGAAACTAAGATCATCAACACAGAAGTTGTGTAACCATAAACCTCAGTGGTTATTGCTGAGAGTCTCAAGGGTTACAAAATGTGAATCGAACCGTGATGGAGAAAAATAAGGTTGGTAAGAGAACCGAATGTGTCTCTGCCATAAAAGATTGACAAAGCAGAAAAACTCTTAACTCAATTTGAGAAGAGTAAGGCAGCTCATGATTAGAGTAAATTTGACAGCCTGATTGGTGAGACAAGATTTGTATATATCAAGTCATTAAGGCTTTACTCAAAATCGGTCGAGGCTTTGGTCAACATACAGCAGCATGCTTCTAGGGACACTTAGCTAGTGCATAGATTGAGATTGATACCTGCCCCAGCTCCATCAGAGAGAGAAATTTTTGTACAGAAAGTAAGCAAGAAACAAAAATGAAAAGAAAAATATTTTTGGAATTTATAAAATATTCTGAAAAAGAATTAAAAACAGAAAGAAATATTTTTGGATTTTATGAAATGTTAAAAAAAATGCATAAAGAAAGTTGCAAGAACATAGTATACAAAATATACAACCGAAACCATAAGATAGAAATTAGAGGCGAATTGAGATCGGGAAAACCGAACCCGAAATGGACCGAGCGTTCGGTGCATTTCGGTTCCAAGAAGAACCGAACCCGAAATGGACCGAGCGTTCGCTCTATTTCGCTTCTAACTTTTATTGAAACATTGGGGATTTCGGTACAGATTCAGCTTCCATCATTCCTAAGCCATGCAGGATTTTATTAAAACTTGTTTCAGGTAAGGCCTTAGTGAAGATGTCAGCCAATTGAGCAGTGGTTCTTACAAAATGAATTTCAACATTACCGTCTTCCACATAATCTTTGATAAAATGATACCTCAGTGCTATGTGTTTCGTCTTTGAGTGTTGCACTGGGTTGTGACAAATCCTAATTGCACTTTTAGAATCACAATATAGTGGGATTTTCTTCATATTCAGGCCAAAGTCACGAAGTTGACTTTGTATCCAGATGACCTGAGATGTGCATGATGCTGCGGCAATGTATTCTGTTTCGGCAGTGGAGAGAGATACACATGTTTGTTTCTTCGATTGCCAGCTGACGAGTTTGCCGTCCAGAAATTTACATCCTCCAGTGGTACTCTTCCTGTCTAGTCCACATCCCCCAAGATCAGCATCTGAGAATGCTTGGACATAGAACCCTGATTTGGCTGGGTACCACAACCCGAGAGAAGTAGTTCGTTTTAGATAACGAAAGATGTTCTTAACTGCCAACAGATGAGGTTCGCGTAGATTTGCTTGAAACCTAGCACAATAACAAACAGAGAACATTATATATGGCCGACTATCAGTGAGATACATTAGAGACCCTATCATCTGACGATAAAGAGTCATGTCAGCAGCCGGTTTGTCCAGAGAAGGAGTTAGCTTTGTGCCAAACGCCATAGAAACCTTCACTTTTGAATCTCCCAACATTCCAAACTTGGCAAGCAATGTCTTCGTGTAAGCCTCTTGATTAATGAAAATGCCTTCGGGTCCCTGTCTTATATTTAGACAAAGGAAAAAATTAATAGGACCCATTGAGCTCATTTCAAATTTAGTTTCCATCAGCTTCCGGAACTCAGCAGTTAAGCTAGGATTTGTGGAGCCGAAGATGATGTCATCAACGTAAATTTGAACGATCATAAGGTGGTTACACTCTTTCTTACGAAAGAAGTTTGGGTCAACCGAACCTTGTTTAAATTTGGACATTTTCAAAAATCTAGTTAGAGTTTCATACCAGGCTGGTGGAGCTTGTTTGAGACCATAGACCGCCTTGTCCAGGATGTAGCAGTGATCTGGAAATTTTTCGTTCACAAAGCCCGGTGGTTGCTCTACATACACAATTTCTTCCAGTTCTCCGTTTAAGAAGGCACACTTTACATCCATTTGGAAGACTTCAAAGTTTTTGTGTGCAGCATAGGCGAGAAAAATGCGAACCGATTCTAGCCTTGCTACTGGAGCGAAGGTCTCTTCATAATCTATGCCTTCTTCTTGACAGTAGCCTTTCACAACCAACCTCGCCTTGTTTCGTATCACATTCCCTTCCTTATCCATCTTATTCCTGAACACCCATTTTAATCCAACCACAGAAGCATCCCTTGGTGTTGGAATTAGTCTCCACACTTTATTTCGTTCGAATTCATGAAGTTCGTCCTGCATTGCCTGTACCCAATCAGAATGATCAAGTGCAGTCTTGACTGTCTTCGGTTCGACTTTTGAAACGAAAGAATTGAACATACAAAATTCTACTTTTGAAAAGAGTGATGTTCGTTTCTCTTTTAATTGAGATCGTCTAAGAACTTTTTCTATGGAATCACCAATGACTTGTGATTGGGGATGATCTTTGGTCCATTTGATGAGTGGAGGATAATTAGGATCAAATGAAGGATCCAGTTCAGCGTTCACTTCTACTTCAAATTCTGACTGTGTGTCATCATCGTTAATGTTCACATTCTCCCCCTCGAGCGATGATACGTCCTCTATTGCAGGATTAGAATCCATCCCTTCAAAAGATGATACTTCCTCAGTTTCAGGATTAGAATTTCTTCTTTCTAAAGAAGATAACTCCTGAAATTTGGGCTCAAAGTTTTCCATTTGGACTTGACTTTCGGTTGCAGAGCTCTCCCCCTGGAATGTTGAATCTGGGTTGGGAAGATCAGACGAACCCTCCCCCTGAGCATGAGAGCAATCCTTTTGAGGTTCACTCGTGTCTAACTTGTTGGTTTCAACATGTTGGTTTTCTTCCATATGCGCTGCAGCTTCATCGATTATCTTCTTCAAGTTATCTGCCTTGTTGTCTGCAGCTTCAGATTCAGAGTGAATGGCCTTTTCAGGCTCATCAAACAGCAGCATGTATTGTTCAAAAAGGTTGGAAATCGGTATTGAAACTTGACCAGAAATTGGAAATATATCCCCCATAGAACCTTCGGTGGTTTTGAGTCTCTTGACGTAGTTATCGTCGAAGGTAACATAATAGGTCTCCTCGATTTTCTTAGAACGTTTGTTGAGAACCCTATATGCTTTGGAGGTTAAGGAATAGCCCAGAAAGATTCCTTCATCTGCTTTCACATCAAACTTATTTCAGTGCTCCTTTGAATTAAAGATGAAGCACCTTGAGTCGAACACATGGAAAAACTTGACATTTGGCTTTCGGTTGTTTAAGATCTCATATGGAGTGATCGAAAAGCGTTTGTTGAGGTAAGATCTGTTATGCGTAAAGCATGCAGCAGCAATGACATCAACCCAGAAATACAAAGGTAGTGAAGTGAAGCTTAGCATAGTTCTGGCGGCTTCACTCAGAGATCAGTTTCGCCTTTCGACAATACCGTTCTGCTGTGGAGTGTACGGAGCCGAGAAATTGTGAGTAGTTCCTTTTTCTGCAAGAAACTCTTCAAAATCTTTGTTCTTAAACTCCAATCCGTTGTCACTTCTTATGTTACGAACAATCTTTCTTAGCTGGACTTCAACCTGCTTGATGAAGAGCTTAAGTTTAGGAGTGGCCTCCGATTTCTGCTTCAAAAAGAATACCCAGGTAAATCGGGAGAAGTCATCGACTATGACAAGTATATACTTGTTGCCACCAACACTTTCGATTGATGATGGACCATATAAATCAATATGAAGTAATTCAAGTGGTTCAATTATTTTTGTGTTGATGCGAGAAGGATGACTCTGTCGACTTTGCTTTCCCAACTCACATGCAACACACAGGTGTTCTTTATCGAATTTCAGAACAGGAAGACCTCGAACATGATCCCCAAGCACCAATTTGTTGATGTCTTTAAAATTCAGATGGGAGAGTCTTCGGTGCCAAAGCCAACTTTCGTTTGTTTGAGCTTTTGATAGCAAGCAGATTGCTGGTTTTCCGCGTATGGGATTGAGGTTCAGAGGGTACATTTCTCCTTTTCTCTTTGATTTCAGCAGAATATTGTTTGTCTTCTTTTCAGTAATCTCTGACCCCTCATCGTCGAAAGACACCTTTAGCCCAGTTCCAACCACTAGTTGAGAAACACTGATAAGGTTGTGTTGTAGAACTTCAACATACGCCACTTTTCTTATTGAGAACTCTCCATTGGTAATCATACCATAGCCTTTGATCGTGCCATAAGAGTTGTTACCATACTTGACACTGCCACCATTTGTAAGGGACCGAAACTCCCTCAGTTCTTCTCTTCTGCCTGTCATGTGACGCGAGCAGCCACTGTCTATATACCATTCATCATCAAACTGCTCGTCATGTATAACCTGCAAAAATTTAGCAGATTTAGGAACCCAAAGAGTCTTGGGTCCTCGTGAGCCTTTTACAGAACAGGGATTTGTTAGTGAAATATCAACTAAAAAGGTTCTTTTTATTAACGTTGTTTCATCTGTTCTTTTTTAAGGTGAAAACTTTGATTTTGTCTTTAGGTGGAGTTGCCGAATATGTGTATTTTACGTTAGCATATTTTCGATCAACATTAGGTTTAAATGACGAATCCTTTGCATTATCTAGACAAAGTTTTTCTTTTCCCTTTTGATTATTCTGGGAGTGAAGGTTAGAAGCAGGTGAATGAGATTTGGAAACGGAGTTAGCTTTTCGGATATGGTTCTTTTGTGATTGAGAGCGAAAATTACTTTCCCTTCGTTTCTGCTCACTAATTAGTCTAGAACCGAAAACACCCTTTTGGTTTTTCTTATCTTGAGAACCGATGCCTTGTGTTTGATTGACCTTCTCTGGTGGACCGAAACTCTGTTTTCGGTTGTTATTGCCATGCTGAGTGCGAATGTTGGAGTTTTCTCTTCCTTCCTTCTGTTGCTTAGAAGGTTTTTCATAGCGAACGTAGTTGGAATTTTGAGAACGCCAGAACTGCTTCCTTTCAGTAAGATTTTTCTTGTACCTCACATTCCTTTGATGCTTTCGTTCTTTCACCTGTTTTGAATTTCTGTGGATGTTAGCCTTTTTCTCAGATTTTTGAACAGAAGCTTCACTGTTAAGTGAAGAGGTTTCGCTTGAGACTACGCCTTGTTCGTCTGAAGGCATTTTGGTACCACTTGTGCTAGGCTCATCAAAACGAGTAGGGTCATTGAGTGGTTCGGCTACATATCTTCCTTTCACTCTCCATGAATTTTTCTGTGACAAACCTACTGTTTCATCTGCATTGTCAATGGGTGCTGACCAGAAATATTCATCACAGCCTTCAGCATTATCTTCTGCAACTATTGCCGTCAGTTCGGCTGTTTGTTGCAAAGAAACTCCATTGACTTTGTACACCTGATTTGGAGTAGTTTGGACCTTTTGATACACAACAGCCTTTTCTTTAAGGACTTTGGTCTTGTCTTTGGACAAACGAGCAAACTCAACCGAATTTTCAGAAATAAGATTTTTGTTAGATTCGGGTTCACTTTTAACAAATTCGGAACAATCAACCACATCATCCACAGAAATGACACTCATATCATCATCCTCATCGAATTCAGAAGTATTTACAACATCAATTTTATTTTCTGAACTCAACTTAGCATTCAACAAGTCAAATTTTTGTACTGTTTCAGTTTGAATTTTCAATTTGTCATTTTCATCCAATAAATTTTTAAGCATGTCCTTATGGTCTTTGGACTTTATGAAGGACTCTATTTTGTCAAGACCAATTCTGTAAGCAGGAGAAATTTCCTCAGAAGAAGCAACGTTTTCACAGTTATATGCATCAGCATCGATTTCATCCTCCTTTAACTCAAGGAAGGGTAAAATCATACGATGTATCTTCTTCCCTATTTCACAATCAAGATGCAATTGAGTAATATTGGTATATAACCGCTTAGCAATTAAACAGAAAACATTTCGTTGTTTTAAAGGCTTCAAATTATCTCTTTGCAAATAAATTGTTTCATCCCTAGACCTAATCAACTCCTTCTCCTTTTGCTCAATCCAAATTCGCCTCTCCTCACTCTTCGATGATACCCTGCTGATTTGATCAGTTAGGTTAGAGTTTGTGACGCGAGTTTGAGTTAGACTTCCACTTAAACTAGAAAATTTAGATTTTAATCCATTGAGTTCCTTTTCGTAGTCAATAATTGAAATTTTCAGAGAGATAAGAATAGATTGTACCTTCTGGATCAACTCGTCGCATTCATTGATTTGTTGACTGACAGGCTTTGCTGCAAAACAGTGTTCTTCTCTCTCCTTATCTTCATCATGTCCCCCATCAGTTGTATAGCCTCGAATGTGTGACACTCCAGAGGTCACCATCAAACACTTTCCTGCAGTAATGTCACACCCCGCTAAAGCGGAAACACGAGGCGTGGCAGTATAAAGGGTTTCATAGCAAAAGTTAAAAGACAACACCAACCATAGTATTAAAAATCATTACAATTTTACAATGGGTTTGAACAACTTTTAAAAGAAATTACAATGTAAATTGAAATACAACACATGCGAATGCTCCTAAAACTGAAGTGTCCCTAAGTGCCACTTACTCGATGATTCCTGAAAAAGCATGTAAAACGAGCGTCAACTATAAAAATAGTTGGTGAGTACTCACAAGTTTAAAAATAATATTGGTTTCATGAATCGAAATCAAATTTTGATATAAGTTTCCATAGATAAAAATATATTGCTAAAAAGAGTAAATAATTTTGTGTAAACAAAGTTCGTTGTCATCATGAGAAATAAAGTATGTTGCCCAAAAGAGATGCAACGTTCATATCCTCATGGGAAATAAAGTTTGTTACTAAAATGAGTAATCAAGTTTCATTGCTACAAGGAGCAAACGAGTTTGTTACTATAAAAAGCAACCAATTTTGTTGCTAAAACAAGTAAATAAGTATTTAGTAACAAAAGTTCGTTGTTATAATGAGATACAAAGTTTATTGCTATAATAAGAAACAAAGTTGATTGCTATAATTGATAAACGAGTTTATTGCCATAATAAATAACAAGTTTGTATGTGTATGAGCAAACAATGAGTTCTCAACCAAACCTATGACTGAAGCCCTATCAAGATCTACGCTTATCGTTCCATAGATTAATATGGTATCATGCACTCCACCAATCGGGCGAGTGAGGAGTTGTCAATTCCTAATAGCGCTATCCATAATGACCATTGGCTCAAAGAGTTAATGGTTAGAGATAAGGGAAGGGCCTTAATACGATAAGTTCTCATGTTCCGTGTTGCATAGACATACATAGAGAGATATAGCAATAAAATAGCAATCATGTTTGATACAAATCAATTTAAGTACAACATTCAAATAATAGTTTTTCGGGACATGCTTTTCCACCCCAAAACATAAAAACTGAAAATAGGGGAGTGCGTGAATACTCACAATGCATTGAGATGATGCAAATGATGCCTTGATCTACGCTCCACTCGTACCACTATCGTTTTCCTACAACGATGTTACACACTAATGAGTCTCTCATTGAAATCTAATACTAGTATACTTACTACTACAATAGAATTATGCCAATAATGTGTCAAAATTTAATATTGATAAGTTACAAACATTTTTCTGTGGAAATTAAGTTTCAAAGAATCAATTGTTATATAACAATTTAAGTGGAAAATTTCCATTATTGAAATGTTAATATTTAACATTTTAGAGGTGTTCCAATGATTAAATATTCAAAACGAAATCAATTTAGTTCTAAACTTTCCCAAACTTTGTATTTCATTTTTAATTGAAGTCAAACACCTTAAGATAAATTTTCTTGAATTTTTGATTTGTCTAACTATTTTTCATCATTTAATTCCATGAATAATCGTAAAATCATGGAAAAATAGTAAATTATCATGAAAAATTCTTGTAATTTTTGTGTAACTATTTTACAGTGTACATAATCTAGGAAAAATATTAATATGTGTTTTCAAAAAGTTTAACATAATTTTTCTGATTTTTGTACATTTAAGTGTATTAAATCTTGGGAAAATAGAAGAAAAATAGCATAAAGAAGATAAAAATCATCAAAAATTTTATGTGTCATCCTAACATATTATAAGAGTTTCTGGTAAATTTTCATGAATTTTGGATGAGTAAAACTATTTTTCCTGTTTTTAGTCCATTATAAACACAAAAATTCAAGAAAAATAGATATACATTTTCAAAAATTCCCAAAATATTTTTCGGAGTCTTAAATATAAGGTACAAGCTGCGAAAAATAAGAAATAATATTTTCACATTCCGTAAAGTGGTTTTATGATTTATTAGAGCTAAATAAAAAGAAAATTAAAAACCATACTAAACAGTAACAAAAATCGATGAAACTTCATGAGAGATGTTTATTAACTTAAAGGGTCATCCACAAATATTTCCAGAATTTATTTACAAGTTTAAGTATTTTATATGCTTTAACACTCTATTTTATTATTATTTTCATGTAAAAATAAAGAAAATATATATTGAGCTGAAAATTTCCAGAATGCAACTTCAAACAATTTAATAACAATGAAAAATTGTTTTCTTATTTTTGATGTCGAAAAACATGCCTAAAGGCTCAAACAATTATAGAGAAAACTTGATTCTTGTGATTTTGGTAAAAATTATTGATGTTACTTTGAGAATTTTTGCAACATGTTCCAAAGGCTTTTGAATCAAGATATTTTTATACCTCTTAATACATGATGTTAAGTGCTCAAGTTAATTTTTCCTTGATTTTTAGTGATGAATAAGATCTTTGAACATGCAATACAAAACTAGTATTCACAAAAAGGTGATGATTGAGCAACAGTTTTGTAAAAATTGCTAAAAATCGAAATATTTGAATTTTCCAGTGAGGTCAGATGGGTTTGAAAGCTAACTCAAAATATTATATTTCAGAAAAATAATCCCGAATTTTGGTTAAGAAATGAGTGAGATATGACAGTTTAAAGTCAGGTAAAGAAATCTGGCAGATTGCATGCATGGTGATTGGTTAGAAAAATGAGTTTTCATCATTTCTTTGAGTAAATCTTTTGAAATATTTTAAAAGATATCATGATAAACTTATATTCTAGTCATGTTTCCAGAGATCAAAAGATTAAAACTTATCAAAATGTATACATTCATTTATGAACAAAATTTTGTTTCTCAAAAACTCTTAACTTGAGTTTGATGTTTTAATCCTTAAAATCGATTTTTGCACTAAGATCATGAACATGCAACCTTGTTTATCATACATGCATGGTGTTAAAACACATCCATGATGTTCTAAAAACCATTTTAACAAAAAGAAAACAAGTTTGAAGAAGATGAAGAACTAGAAGTCGGTTTTTGAAGTAAAATGCACATGCATGGCTTAAATCATTGTTGTGGATCTTCAAGAGATGTATGTTCTTTACCTTAAATTTATTTGTGGCTTGAAAAACCCTTATGAATCTCCACAATTTCGTGGTTAAGAGGCTGTGGTTGTGGTGTTTGGAGAAAAAAAATTAGAGAGAAGGTAGAGAGAGTTTTCTAGAGAGAGAAAGAAGAGAGATGTGTGTGTGTTGGAGAATGAGAGTGTGAGAGAGAGATATGGGAAGAGAGGGGTCCGAAATTTTGAGTATAATAACCCTTTCTCATTCATTTTGTTTTATAAAATTTAAGTTATTTTATAAAATATCTAAATTTTATATAAAATGTGCACTAAAATCAAGTTTTTATTCATGAAACCTTGATTTTTGACTTATAAATTAAGGATGAATGTTAATGACTTAAAATTTTATTTTCCTTGATTATATTTCCCTGAATTTAATTGTTTTAAGATAATATTTTAAGTTTCATAACTATTTTTATAGAATTCTTGAAGTTAAACTTTATAAAATTTAAGTTTTAGGGTTTTTAGGGTTTTTGAGAGTTTGTAAAAATTTGGATATCAAAATAAATAGAATATTTGAGACTTTAAATTATCTTATGGTATTATAACTCTTTTATAGTTATAAATAATGTTTGTAATTTATTTTTATCGGTTTATTGGCATTCTATGTAGTGATTCCGAGATTCAAGCGAAATTGAGGAATCAAGTATACTAGTCCTAGTCTTCAACTTTGACTTAAGTTTCTATGAGACTTTGACCTAATTTCTACTTCTAGGTCAAGTGCATGATGTGTATATATGATTCATGAAAAGGTGTTCGAGTCAAAGAGTGACCCGAATATGGATAGCCTCTACAGTTAAGTAGTTGTAGAATTCACATATCAATGTGAAATCTAAGTACATTATCCATTGTTTCTAGTTGCTTCCAAGTTTCTAGTAGGTTATAACTGAGCTTCTATTCACTAAGTCCAGTATGTGTCGTGCGTATATGTGCAACTAAGTTTATTCAAATCTAGAACCGACTCGAATTTTAACGGTTGTCACATTCTCCCCTGGTTGAAAGAATTTCGCCCCGAAATTCAATTCGTGACGTATTCGATTAGAACTCAGTCGAATACAATTATATAGTTGGAGAGGTGGTGACTTGCAATGTTCTTTGATTATTTCGGGTTTATTTCCTCAAGGGAAAAGTCCAATTCTTTAGCTATAGTCAAATTAATGTTTCCTTAATTCGAGTTCTACAATTTAGATTGCGAGAAATTAGGATAATGGAAATCATGATCCAAACATGGCGACCTAGTCGAAAAAGATCATCTAGTTAGATATTATCTGAATTAAGAGAGCTATAAGTTTTGCTGAAGCACTAACTGCACTGAGCGTTAAATCCGCATTGATCCTTAAGTCGCGTTCTAAATTAGCACTAAGTGTAAATTCGCCGCCTAATAAAGAAGATATTAGGAACAATTTGTTCACTTTCGGGTTGGCTACTACATCTGGAAATGATATATTAACAAGAAGGGGTAGCACGAATGAAAGAGAAGCGATTGAGGGTAAGTTCCTAAAAATACGTACTAAGGGTAGGCAACGAAGTTTTGGTACATCTCAAATGTAAAGGCTAATTAAGTGTCGTCGACAAAATAAATTACAAATGATTGAGCATCTCCGAGGCTATAATTACTACTACGGTTACTCTTACAATAATAAAACCTTATTCGAAGAATAAATATATTTAGAGAGTCATTGGTGCAAATGGAGGCGATGAAAATTTATGATAAATTAAATCACATTGTGTATATAGCATTTTAAGTGTTTAGAAGTGATTAAAAATCTCATTGTTATCAAAATTTCTGTTTAGAAATGATAATTAATCTCACTATTATCAAAATGTGTAATAATTCCAAGATAATGAAGATACATGTGTGGCGATCCAACAAAGTAGTAAAATAATATAAAGATTAATTAAAGTTAAAGGTTTAAGTCGTCATTAAGGGAAATTTTTTTTTATTGAAATTATTGATATTACGCTATTTGAAAAATTGACTAATTGTCTAAGCCAGGACAAATCTAAGTTTACGAGGAGTCAAAATACTTATGAAAACAAGCTTGAGAGTTTAGGAACTCACTGAAAATTGCAAAGTAAATTACTATTTTAAGAAAGGTGTAAAAATGTCAATCTTCAAAATAGGGCATTCATAGTTTAGTGTTTCTACAAAAACAATCATTTAGAGAATAGATAATCGTAAAATTCAAAATTCTTGATGTATTTAAAGAAAAGAAGAAACATAAGGATACATATCCTTCACATATATTTTCCGGATATAGAAAAATTATAAGCATAAGAGTATTCATCTTGTATATTAATTATAAGGAAAAATACAATGAAAATTGCATTTTATATCAAGTTTCTGAATTTAGAACGAAAGAGCAAATGTAAATAAGGATCACTTGTTTATAGAGATTTCAAAATAAAAACAAGATGTATATGATAAAAAGGCGTAATTGAATATATCAAAGTTGACTAAATAAAAATTATTCCTCACGGCTATACATGTATTAATCGCTCAAAACGAAAGGATAGACTTCTAGTATGTATGTGTACAAACATGATACCAGGAGAAGCAAAATAGACAGAAACAAAGTTAGACAATGTATTATGTTACTATTATGGGTGTGCGAGATCTAAAGTCATAAGGAGAGCAAGAAATCAAGTGCGGGGGAAAGAAAAAGGAAGGTAGCGGCGGAAATGATTGTTATTGTTAAAATTATAAGAACAATACCTATAGGTAGATTAAAACCAGGTTGAGATATATTTCAAACTTTAATATTTGATGTATATTGATGATTAAATAGACATGTGAGAGTCTTAGAATGTTTGCTAATAATCACGAGTTACCTTATTAAGTTAAACTCCATTTGTGAAAAAGAAGAAGCACTACAAACGGTAGTTGAAAATCTGACAATTTGACTTTTTAGAATGGAGTTCAATAATAGTTAAAACATATAAGGTAAAGACTCAATAGATTTAGAAGAGTAATTATACATTGTTGAAGGTGTCACTGGAAATTTAAAAGTGAACACTAAGTTTTGCAATGTTGTAAGTTTTATAAACACAGATTATAAAACTAATTTGAAATAAAATAAAAAAATAAGGTGTGTTTTGAAATGTAGGCATCAGTGATGTCTTGTAAACACATTTGGATTAGAAAGTTGTAAAAATACCATGTTGGGTTTCAAGAAAACACATTTAAGTAAAGTACGATGCCTAAATGGGGAAGTAGTCAAAAGTCTTAAAACAAAAGTGGTTTATATGCCCTTAAAAGCACATCAATCCATTGAAATGAATTTAAAATGAAATTGAAATAGCAAGGTTAAAACCAATATTGGTTAAATTGAGTTTTGAAGAAAAGTGTTAAGTTAAAGCAAGTTGTCAAAAGATTTTTAGCGAGAATATGGCTTACATTGTTAGGAAATGTCTAGTAAGTTGTATGAAGTGGTTATAAAGTATTTTATCGATGATAAATAAAACCGATTAAACAAAATAATTTTTCGATGGAAGATTAAGAAGTAAGGAATAAGTATATTAGTGTAGCTGATCGTACCTAAATACTAAGGCGAGTACAAGGCGAGTATAAAATGAGTACCGATGTCTTTTTCCCTAAGATAAAGGGCAAGAAAATTTGTTTGAAAAACGTTTTATGGTGTCAATGCAGTTTCGTGGCCTTTTATAGAGGTCAAAGGGATATCCTATGTTAAGTTTTAACCTGAAGGTGGAAACAACCTAAAGCTAAATCGTAGCGTAGTAATAAGGTCTCATGTATTAGTAGCAATAGGTTAAACCTTTGTGTCTCCTTTTGAGTCGAATCCGGAATGCCCGCCAATGGTATCCAAGTGGTTACTTAGTGGTGACTCATCTACATCCTTACGCGATGCTCCAATTATCATTCTTGTCAGTATCGAAACGCTTTTTCCTAGTTGTAACTCTAGTACGAAGACGATGAAGAGGTATTGAGGGATAATTGGTATTGGTTTCGACTTAAGATTATTACTAGTGTATATCTAACTACTAACCTTATATCTAAAGTCAATAGCTACCGAGGAATACCCATTATCAGTACTATGTGCATTGCTCTTAGAGTGGCTAGTGATATAACCTAAGTGGTTAACCTAGCACTTGATAAGGGATAAGAATATTTCTAAATAAAGGCATTGATATAACAGTGAACTTAGTTTCTAAGTGTATCTAGATGAATGCCTATAATATGCAATACCCGTACGCACACCAAAAATTTTGTTTTTTAAAAGTTTAAGTTGAAAATTGTTTTGAACATAATTCTACTATAACCGTTTCAAGCCTCGTATTAAGTTTCCTTAATTAAGCATAGTTGGCCAGGCTATACTTAGTTAAAGTCCAATAGTGCGTACTCGAATTAGTTATACTAGTAGTATGTTCGGTATTTTAAAAACATTTTGAAATTTTTTGGCTATAGTTGTGGTTCTCCAAAGGAAAACCGGTATTCTCTATAACCTTCGGCTCTGATACCATTTCCTGTCACACCCCGCTAAAGCGGAAACACGAGGTGTGGCAGTATAAAGGGTTTCATAGCAAAAGTTAAAAGACAACACCAACCATAGTATTAAAAATCATTACAATTTTACAATGGGTTTGAACAACTTTTAAAAGAAATTACAATGTAAATTGAAATACAACACATGCGAATGCTCCTAAAACTGAAGTGTCCCTAAGTGCCACTTACTCGATGATTCCTGAAAAAGCATGTAAAACGAGCGTCAACTATAAAAATAGTTGGTGAGTACTCACAAGTTTAAAAATAATATTGGTTTCATGAATCGAAATCAAATTTTGATATAAGTTTCCATAGATAAAAATATATTGCTAAAATGAGTAAATAAGTTTGTGTAAACAAAGTTCGTTGTCATCATGAGAAATAAAGTATGTTGCCCAAAAGAGATGCAACGTTCATATCCTCATGGGAAATAAAGTTTGTTACTAAAATGAGTAATCAAGTTTCATTGCTACAAGGAGCAAACTAGTTTGTTACTATAAGAAGCAACCAATTTTGTTGCTAAAACAAGTAAATAAGTATTTAGTAACAAAAGTTCGTTGTTATAATGAGATACAAAGTTTATTGCTATAATAAGAAACAAAGTTGATTGCTATAATTGATAAACGAGTTTATTGCCATAATAAATAACAAGTTTGTATGTGTATGAGCAAACAATGAGTTCTCAACCAAACCTATGACTGAAGCCCTATCAAGATCTATGCTTATCGTTCCATAGATTAATATGGTATCATGCACTCCACCAATCGGGCGAGTGAGGAGTTGTCAATTCCTAATAGCGCTATCCATAATGACCATTGGCTCAAAGAGTTAATGGTTAGAGATAAGGGAAGGGCCTTAATACGATAAGTTCTCATGTTCCGTGTTGCATAGACATACATAGAGAGATATAGCAATAAAATAGCAATCATGTTTGATACAAATCAATTTAAGTACAACATTCAAATAATAGTTTTTCGGGACATGCTTTTCCACCCCAAAACATAAAAACTGAAAATAGGGGAGTGCGTGAATACTCACAATGCATTGAGATGATGCAAATGATGCCTTGATCTACGCTCCACTCGTACCACTATCGTTTTCCTACAACGATGTTACACACTAATGAGTCTCTCATTGAAATCTAATACTAGTATACTTACTACTACAATAGAATTATGCCAATAATGTGTCAAAATTTAATATTGATAAGTTACAAACATTTTTCTGTGGAAATTAAGTTTCAAAGAATCAATTGTTATATAACAATTTAAGTGGAAAATTTCCATTATTGAAATGTTAATATTTAACATTTTAGAGGTGTTCCAATGATTAAATATTCAAAACGAAATCAATTTAGTTCTAAACTTTCCCAAACTTTGTATTTCATTTTTAATTGAAGTCAAACACCTTAAGATAAATTTTCTTGAATTTTTGATTTGTCTAACTATTTTTCATCATTTAATTCCATGAATAATCGTAAAATCATGGAAAAATAGTAAATTATCATGAAAAATTCTTGTAATTTTTGTGTAACTATTTTACAGTGTACATAATCTACGAAAAATATTAATATGTGTTTTCAAAAAGTTTAACATAATTTTTCTGATTTTTGTACATTTAAGTGTATTAAATCTTGGGAAAATAGAAGAAAAATAGCATAAAGAAGATAAAAATCATCAAAAATTTTATGTGTCATCCTAACATATTATAAGAGTTTCTGGTAAATTTTCATGAATTTTGGATGAGTAAAACTATTTTTCCTGTTTTTAGTCCATTATAAACACAAAAATTCAAGAAAAATAGATATACATTTTCAAAAATTCCCAAAATATTTTTCGGAGTCTTAAATATAAGGTACAAGCTGCGAAAAATAAGAAATAATATTTTCACATTCCGTAAAGTGGTTTTATGATTTATTAGAGCTAAATAAAAAGAAAATTAAAAACCATACTAAACAGTAACAAAAATCGATGAAACTTCATGAGAGATGTTTATTAACTTAAAGGGTCATCCACAAATATTTCCAGAATTTATTTACAAGTTTAAGTATTTTATATGCTTTAACACTCTATTTTATTATTATTTTCATGTAAAAATAAAGAAAATATATATTGAGCTGAAAATTTTCAGAATGCAACTTCAAACAATTTAATAACAATGAAAAATTGTTTTCTTATTTTTGATGTCGAAAAACATGCCTAAAGGCTCAAACAATTATAGAGAAAACTTGATTCTTGTGATTTTGGTAAAAATTATTGATGTTACTTTGAGAATTTTTGCAACATGTTCCAAAGGCTTTTGAATCAAGATATTTTTATACCTCTTAATACATGATGTTAAGTGCTCAAGTTAATTTTTCCTTGATTTTTAGTGATGAATAAGATCTTTGAACATGCAATACAAAACTAGTATTCACAAAAAGGTGATGATTGAGCAACAGTTTTGTAAAAATTGCTAAAAATCGAAATATTTGAATTTTCCAGTGAGGTCAGATGGGTTTGAAAGCTAACTCAAAATATATATTTCAGAAAAATAATCCCGAATTTTGGTTAAGAAATGAGTGAGATATGACAGTTTAAAGTCAGGTAAAGAAATCTGGCAGATTGCATGCATGGTGATTGGTTAGAAAAATGAGTTTTCATCATTTCTTTGAGTAAATCTTTTGAAATATTTTAAAAGATATCATGATAAACTTATATTCTAGTCATGTATCCAGAGATCAAAAGATTAAAACTTATCAAAATGTATACATTCATTTATGAACAAAATTTTGTTTCTCAAAAACTCTTAACTTGAGTTTGATGTTTTAATCCTTAAAATCGATTTTTGCACTAAGATCATGAACATGCAACCTTGTTTATCATACATGCATGGTGTTAAAACACATCCATGATGTTCTAAAAACCATTTTAACAAAAAGAAAACAAGTTTGAAGAAGATGAAGAACTAGAAGTCGGTTTTTGAAGTAAAATGCACATGCATGGCTTAAATCATTGTTGTGGATCTTCAAGAGATGTATGTTCTTTACCTTAAATTTATTTGTGGCTTGAAAAACCCTTATGAATCTCCATAATTTCGTGGTTAAGAGGTTGTGGTTGTGGTGTTTGGAGAAAAAAAATTAGAGAGAAGGTAGAGAGAGTTTTCTAGAGAGAGAAAGAAGAGAGATGTGTGTGTGTTGGAGAATGAGAGTATGAGAGAGAGATATGGGAAGAGAGGGGTCCGAAATTTTGAGTATAATAACCCTTTCTCATTCATTTTGTTTTATAAAATTTAAGTTATTTTATAAAATATCTAAATTTTATATAAAATGTGCACTAAAATCAAGTTTTTATTCATGAAACCTTGATTTTTGACTTATAAATTAAGGATGAATGTTAATGACTTAAATTTTTATTTTCCTTGATTATATTTCCCTGAATTTAATTGTTTTAAGATAATATTATAAGTTTCATAACTATTTTTATAGAATTCTTGATGTTAAACTTTATAAAATTTAAGTTTTAGGGTTTTTAGGGTTTTTGAGAGTTTGTAAAAATTTGGATATCAAAATAAATAGAATATTTGAGACTTTAAATTATCTTATGGTATTATAACTCTTTTATAGTTATAAATAATGTTTGTAATTTATTTTTATCGGTTTATTGGCATTCTATGTAGTGATTCCGAGATTCAAGCGAAATTGAGGAATCAAGTATACTAGTCCTAGTCTTCAACTTTGACTTAAGTTTCTATGAGACTTTGACCTAATTTCTACTTCTAGGTCAAGTGCATGATGTGTGTATATGATTCATGAAAAGGTGTTCGAGTCAAAGAGTGACCCGAATATGGATAGCCTCTACAGTTAAGTAGTTGTAGAATTCACATATCAATGTGAAATCTAAGTACATTATCCATTGTTTCTAGTTGCTTCCAAGTTTCTAGTAGGTTATAACTGAGCTTCTAGTCACTAAGTCCAGTATGTGTCGTGCGTATATGTGCAACTAAGTTTATTCAAATCTAGAACCGACTCGGATTTTGACGGTTGTCACAAGTAACCTCTTCCTTCACCAATAAAGCCCTGCCATGAGTCGGCTTCCTCACTTCTTCGTCCTCTGAGTCTGTTGACCAAACTTCAACACCTCCAAATTCATCATCAACAACATTTCCCTGTACAATGAGAGCATTCATAGTGTTGTTAGATCCTGCTTTCTTCTTCCTGATTTCCTCCAAACGCTTTGTGAGGTTCGCTTCCTCGTCCTCATCTTCGTTCTTCTCAGACATCTTTCTCAGCATGCAGTCTTTGGCGAAATGATTTTTACCTCCACAGTAGTGACAAGTAAATCCCGAGTCACCTCCAAGTTTCGGTTCCTTCTTTGATTCTTCCGTTTTAGGAACACTTTTCGGTTCCTCCTTTTCTTTCTCGGCACTATAACTGCCGTGCCAGTTTTGGTTCTTGTTTGTTGGAAACCTTCTCTTGATGAACTTCTTGGGATTTGACACCATCACAGCATAATCTTCGCTTGTTAGATCATATTCAGAGAGATCTAAATCTTCTTCTTCCTCAGCAGTATTCTTACCTTTTGAGATTAGTGTCAAGGATCCCATGCTAGAAACCACATTCGTTTCTTTAGTCAAGGCATTTTCATGCGACTTTAGTATCCCTACTAGTTTTGCAAGAGAATAACTTTTGAACTATTCATGTGCCTTCACTGTTGACACCACAGCCATCCATTCCGATCTAAGGCCATTCATGAATGTTACCTTCTGTTCGATGACCTTTCTTTCGATCCCATGTTTAATCATCTTGCTCAAGAGATGATTGAAGCGATTGAAGGATTGAAAAAGCTTCTCTTCAGGCTTCTTCTTGAAATCACCAAATTCAGAGAGCAACAATGTTTGTATTGAGTGTTCAAGATCTTCATCTGTAGAGTACAGTTCCTTCAACATGACCCATATTTCCTTTGCTGTCGTGCATGAGCTTACCAACCGAAACGTGTCTGACTGTAGCGCAAACCTAATCATCCTTAGAGCTTTGATATTGCACTGAAACTTTTCCTTCTCATCTTGAGGTATGTCTTTCACGTCACCAATAAGTTGATTATATTCCTTTTGAGTTTTAACAACTCTTGAGGTACTTGCATGAACAAATGGACCAACAGTGATCGCCTCCCAGATTAGGTATCCATTATCTTCTGAGCCAATCACGTAGTCTTCAAAATGATGCGCCCATACCTCATAATCTTGAGTGTATAAAATAGGAATCCTTATCGTCGATCCTATGCTGTTTGAGATGTTGATTGGGTTTGACTGAGAATCGTCCATGGATGTGTTGATGTTTGTTTAAAACCTGCTCAAGATCAGACTTGTAAATAACGTTAGGGAAAGATCGAATATTTAAAGAATCACGTCAATAACAGATGACGGCTCTAGAAATATCAATCTAAGCGGAAAACCCTAAGATCTTCTTCAACAGAAGAGATGTGTATGAGTTACACAGTCTCCTGCTCTGATACCAATTGTTGAGTTGAAAAACTCTTAGATCGATTAGATCTTTAACAGGTTAAACAATAAAATCAAATAAACACAGAGAACACAATATGGAATCAAATGATGCTTAATGATTCAAATATAGTCACGCCTCAGCAGAGCTCGACAAAGAACTTCCACTGTAGAGGCGAGCTAGGGTTTGTAGTACAAAAACTATAACAATCATCAAAGCGCTACTCATAAAGGCTGGATGCATGCACCTTAAATACTAAACCCTAAACAAAAACAATCACGGTTGGACAGGCCCAACCGGACAGTAAAATTGGGCTAAGGACCGAGCCCATGACGCAACACTATTCGACCCAATAACTCGCTTGATGATTTTATCTTATGGTGATAACATTATGTTTGTTAAATGATTTTAAAAACGAAATTTTTGGCTTCTATTTTTGGGATGTTTCAGAAGTAGGTCCATGATGGTTTTGGGGCCCAATTGGGTTATTGGGCCATAATGGGATTTTGTTGCTTTTGATTTGGGCTTGGATTGCCATTTTAGGTTTTGGGCTTTTTATGCATTTTGGGTTGGGCCTTGGTTATGGAACAAGTAAGAAAAGGGTAAAATGATCTTTTACCCTTTAAGAAGTTAGTTTATGGAGAGGGCCTCAGATTTTAGTTATCGGGTTAATTATTGATTAACATTGTAATTATTGTTAGTTGGTGTGAGGTTATCTGGTTCGGCGGTCTGAGCAGTTATTTGATTATCAGCGGATTGAGGTGAGTTCTTCCTCACTGTACTTGCGGGTCGAAGGCACCAAGGCCGACCCAGTGGATTGTATATCCTGTTAAATGATAGTATGCTATTATGTTGTAGAGATCTATTAGATCGGTATCCTAGTATATAGGAAGTTGCCATGCTTAGTGATCAGTAGACCTTCCTGATTGTCTGTTGACTGGTTATATGTTTATCTGTTGCATATGTCGACGTAGTATGTTTGGGTTGAGACTGTACTGCTCTGTGTTGCCAGTCAACAAACCTGATAATGTTTATATTGATATGTTGTTATTATATGGTATGTGTGGATATGTTTCGGTTATTGGGTTGAGGCGGACTAGTCGGGACTAAAGGCCAAGAGACCCAGGGCGTCCCGGATAGACTGGAGGACCGAGAGGCGTACCAGTCAGGCTGAGGGCCCAGAGAACGTTCCAGATAGTATGTAGGCCCAATGAGGCGTTCCATTCACGCTGAAGGTTCTGTGAGTGTCCCAGATAGTCTGTAGGCCCAGTGAGGTATTCCAGTCATGTTGAAGGCTCTGTGAGCGTGCCAGAGAGTCTGTAGGCCCGGTGCGGCATTCCAGTCAGGCTGAAGGCTTTGTATGCGTGTTATTTATTTGTTATTATGTTTATGTGGTGGTACTTTGAGGGAACTCACTAAGCTTCGTGCTTACAGTTTCCGTTTATTGTTTCAAGTACTCCAGATGATTGTGGCAAGGCGAAGGCGTGACCATACACATCCTTGGTTTTCTGACTGATTGGATCTTGGGAGACTCTAATTTTAAATAATCTTTGGAAACAATGGTTTTGTAAACACTTTTATTAGTAAACGGGTTGTTCTGAAAAGTTTAATTCTGTTGTGATTTTTGAGGCGTTACAAGTTGGTATCAGAGCCTTGGTTTGAGTGAATTGGAGGAACACTGATGTGTATCCAGTCTCAAACTAAGGAAATGAAAAGGTTTTAAAACTGATTTTCAAAATAATCAAGAAAGGATGTGATGTGTACGATCAGTCGGAGCCAATAAGTAGACCCTAAATTACCACACTGTTACTTGATATTGGGATATGTTAGAACAACATGCTAGTGATAGGCTATGGGTCTTCAGGAATTGCATGATAGAATTTCCTGATTATATGATGCCTGATAGCCTAGGGTCTTCCTTATATAAAATCGACATAATTACTGTAGTTGCTTAGTGTATACATCATAGTTGTACATAACTAAGATTCTATAGCCCGAGAATATTTGGTTTAGCCTTATTTTCTGTTCTTGTATGATGAAGGGATTAGGGTAGAATCAAGTATTCGAATATCTATAGGATCTAGTGTTATGTATGATCAGCATACACGAGTATTGCAGGGTTAGTGGAAGTTTCATGAGTGGGTGCAGTATATGGCGGGTTAGTGTGAGGATTATTAGCCACTCTTGAGAGAGTGAGGTCAGGGTGAAGGTGCATCCGAGATGCTGGGAGATAGAGATTGGGGATATCGTATGAGGATCTATATGATTTTATTGTGTTTTAGTGCCAGTCGACTCCACTGCTCGAATTATGCTTGTTTTATGCTTTGTGGGACTCACATTGATGGGAGCTAACTATCAAATGCATAAATTAAGTTACATGCTATGGAGGTTAAATAATCCTAGAGTGAAGGATTTGGCCCTATGTCACAGCTCTCGTTTGAGTCTAACCGTTGTAGGGTTGGGTCCTTTAGTCGAAATATTATTTAAGTTTTGTTGCATGTAATTGTATTCATGTAGTGGTTGGCTGGCATTGATCGGAGTCCCTCAGCAGCTGATGGCAGGGGAGGTGGGGAATCCTAGGAGAGCTTAGGGAGTATGTTAGTGCAGTTGTTTTGCTGTTAAGCAGGTCTCGGGAGTATTTTATGAATAGGTCTTAGAGGACCCGAGATGATTCTCGAGGAAAGTATTGATAGGTGTGGAAGGTAGTATTGGGCCCGAACTACTAGAAGCACAAGATCCATACTCGAATCAAGGAAGGTTTTAGGGATTCTAAGGGTTGGTCAGGGAAGATAACATGGTTTGGTGCTATGATTCGTGGCAGTGGTTCCCTATTTGTTGACCTTTTGGGTTATGGTTGCTCAAGCATGGGGATGTGTCTGGTAATTATTTTGGGCCCCAGTGGCGATATCAGTTTGGGTTGAATGGCGTAGACCTGGATGAGTTTGTTGGTTTTGAGGTCCCGATGGTTTTGTTCGAGGCCGTGCATTGAGTCGCGGGACTCAAGAAGGGAACGATTGCTATGATCGGATGGGTGATTGCAGCTGGAAGTTGAGTGGTTGATTGATGGATTGGATTGTCACTATCTGTGGCAAGGATTATGCCCTTTTAAGTTTCCAAGTTCAGAGAAGGAGTGAGTAGGCTTGTGACTGTCATAGTTAGGATGTGAACCCTGTAATGGAATGTTGGTCGCGGTGTTTAGCGACAACATGTCAGCATGGGAGTGCGCAGGAGGATTGAGGTAGTATGGATGTTTTGTATTGCGATCAAGAGTCTGTTTCCTTGGTTATAAGAAAGTCAGGTACCAGATTGACGGATGGGATTGCATGCAAGGAGTGTATATTTTGGATCGTAAGTCAGTGTTTGCATATGCATTTGCATGAAATCCTTAATGATAAAGTGGTTATGATTGGAAAGCTCTGTGGTCTTCTGCTGAAATCCGAAATTCTATTAGGATTTGATTGATCCTTATCTGGAAGATCATCTTGAGTGTGTTATGCATTTCAAGAGTCAGGGACGGTTCGTGCCGTTTGAACCGGTTTGAGAGATGTTTAGCTTCAACACCCATGGGTGGTAGTTCAAACACTAAGTGGGGGAGAACTAGGTATTCTGCTAGGAGGATCATCGATCGGTTCGAGTTCGTAATGTTGGAAGAATGTCTCATAGGGATTTACGGTGCAGATATATGGAATCTCGGTTCAGGACTTGGTCAGGGCAGGGGTATATAGTAGGTGGTGATCATGAATCAGTTTCAGAATTTGGTACGTTCATCTCCATGCGGGTTTTGGTTCATTAGATTTGATGTCAATGCGTCCTCGATCATGGTACGTTCATCAAGTTGAGTGTGTTTTATGTTCCTTTGGTCTCTGGGTATGTTTATCCACAATGATGGTGGTGTGGAATTTTGGCTTAGGTTTTGGTAGCATTCATGATCACCTTGGAAGCCTTCTTGAGCTGGTTGCATATTGGTGGAATCTGTTCAGTCTCAATCAATTGTGGGATCTTGTTTCGACCGATCATGAGAATGTGTTCTATTGATTGAGGTGTCGTTTCGATAGAACTCTAATATTTCTTCCCTTTTGAGATAAGGTTATGGGTTCCCTAAGGATGTGCACTGTTGTAAATTCATTATATTGCCGAGAGGGATATGTATGGGCTGGTCAAATTATCAATGGAGCGCTTGGTTCGAGTTATATACATGGTTCTATTTGGGTTATAGCCTTTGAATTGGATAAAGAGCACAATCGTCTATCCCATTCTCGGGTTGTGTGCGACCATGATTTTGTCGGGTTTTCCATTGGTAGCAGCGTGTTATGTGAAAGGACTTGTGTGTGGTAAGACCATGGGCGGTGACCATGGCGGGATAGATGTGTCGTAAGTAATCATGTGATAGGACTTTCCCGAAAACCATCAGGCCTCGCCCGGAACAGATATGTCAGTAATCATGTGATGGGCCTCGTCCAACACACTTATCAGGCCCCACCTGGCATTGGGCTCCAGCCGATATACATACAAACATATAAAATACATGCAAGAGTCACCAAGACAGCTAGCATGCTATAACATAATCCAATGGGCCGGTATTAGTGTCTTCGATCCACAAGTATTGTGAGAAGACTCACCTGAACAACTCATCAGAAGCTCAAGCCCCACCTCAGAAACAGCACAGCCAACCCAAGCTTCCTAAAGCCAAACCGAATCAATTCTTAGCCAAATGCTCAATTCTACTCAAGTTTGACCAAAAGTCAAATTGGTCAAAAAGTCAATGGTCAACGGTCAAAGTCAAACAGTCAACATGCATACCATTGCCACGTCGTGGCCTTCCTTGGCCACACCGTGGCCATGCCAGGACAAAACAGTCGAGGTTTCAAACTCTGTCATGCTGTGGTCACCTTTGCCACCCCGTGGGAAATTGTCTGAAGTGTCATTTATTCTCTAAGCACTTAATCCTTATAGTTCTACATCCAAAACTTCATATCTACTCCTTCTCAATGACTTAATGGATAAAGTTTCCAAATTTATCAATTAGGACTTCATCCAAAGGTAGAATCATGAGCCCTAAGTCCAATAAGCACTTAATATGACCAAAACTCAAACATGGGGTCAAGAACACTCAATCTAAGATCTTTTTCTCACTAAAATAAGAATTTCATGACCATGAGAGAACCATATCAAGCTCTGGAGTTCCTCAAACTCAGAGAGCATCCAAGAATGGGACCAACACATCCAAAAATGGGCTCAAACATCAAACAAGAAACACAAAGGTCAATATATGAACTTTATACCTCCAATAACTTAGAAATGTGGAGAAGATGTTGGATCCAAGCTTGTTCCTTGCTTCCTTACACCAAGATGAACTTCTTACTTCTTTAGATTTCACCAAAAGGGGACATTAACCTCAAGATCAATCCACCAACCTCATTTCCATGGAAGAGAGGCTAGGGTTTCGAAATGAAGGGATGGAGGTTGAAGAAGATGACCTAGAATGGGTTGTTAAGATGCTTAAATATGGGAGCAACACTAAAAATACATGGGCTTGGAACTGAGCAGCTGCCACGCCGTGCTGGCTCCATAAAACAAACGTTCCTTTCTGACATGGTCACGTCGTGGGCATCCTTGCACATGATGTGGCACAGAGTTTTATTCAAAAATCCATCTTTAGTCCTTGACGAACACAAGGCTTAACCAACCTGGAACATGAGTGTTATAACACTCCCCCCACTTAAATTAGATTTCATACTCGATATTCACTCTTACAACTTACTCTTAGACATTCTCTAAACCCATGCGTGTTCTTCCAATTGTCATTCCTTTTATACAATTTGTCGTAGGTCTTACATCCCGAACAGTAACCAAGAACTTATGGATTACAAATTCGATCGCACATCCCAAACCTTTGCAAGACCCAAAATTTTGGGAACACCATGATTTCCGAAACTCCGGATGACATCATAAGCAAGAAACATGCGACTTGACAAACACATTCGTCACAACTAACCTGTAAGACCCAAGTTCCAGAGAAAATCGCTAAAATGGGAAACTATCAAAACTAAAACTACAAACCAACTACATCAATACACTTCCCGAAACCAGGAACTCATCATTTTAAACTTCGGAAACCCTTCCCTGCGACTGATGATCATCCATTCGTCATACCTACCCCTAGTTCCATGACCACGAACACAACCTATTCATGCCGAAAGAAAACTTAAAACATCCCGATCGTTAATCTCCATAAATTTTAAATCCAGAAGTAGTGCCCAAAAGCCTTAAATATACGCTTGACTTCCTGACAAGTCATCACAAACCCACTACTCCCACGATCATAATGATGGTTCATCCAAGATTTTCATGTTGCATAAGAACCCCTTATCAGATCGGGTGAACATTCACCTAGAAAATCACTCGAGACACTTACAATGAACCTCATGACTCAAGACTTTAGAACCAATACCCAACGTTGGTAACCAAACCCATAATAAACCATCCTCGAGAAAATAGGGTCCCCAATTGCAAACCTTTATCAAGCGACTTCCGATGCATAACTAGTACACCCACCAAAAACACACTGCTACTATCCTTAAGATCCACACCAGCTGGTCACTGAATCTCCCGATTCCCAACAATGTACTAAAACCCAAGCATGCCAACATGTCTAATGGTCCAAGACCTAAAAATCTCATTCAAACGACTACCGGGACCCGCCCATAAGAATCATATCACCACTGGTTCACGATACATCGTGACACCTTGTAACCACTTAAAACGATATGCTCACGGTACTACAGCGATCTTGCCGTTTTTCCATCACTGTAATGGAGACTTACGACAAGCACCACAAGGGCCTAAAGATACCCAACCATCAATCCACCAACTTGCAAGAACCCAATCATCATCCCTCTCAGTGTTAACCGAACACGAATACGGGTCATACCCTACTATCACGCACAATTTCCTTTCATAGAATAGGCGGCTACCAATGCATATTTTAGGAGAAAACATGGTCGCACACAAACAGAGAATGGGATAAGAGGTTGCATTCCTATTCCAATTTAAGGGCAAAAAACCAATTAAGAACCATGCCAATAACTCGAGCCAAGTGTTCTCATGCTATCTTATTTAACCTACATATATTCCCAAGGGAAAACACATAACCAATCCTAGATCTACTGCACTCCTTCTTCCTCACAACCCTTACGTATCGGGTGTGGTACCAGAAGATCTAACCGAATGGCGAACCTCAACCACTAATAGAAACATCCTCATGAATGGATGAAGACTGAGAACCTCAACCACATAACCAATCCTAGATCTACTACACTTCTTCTTCCTCACAACCCTTACCCATAGGGTGTGGTACCAGAAGATCTAACCGAATAGAGAAGCTCAACTACTAATAGAAACAAGCTCATGAATGGCTGAAGACTAAGATCCCATACATTGATTGAAACCGAACAGATCCCACCAAAGCGCAAATAGCTCGGTAAACTCCCAAAGCCATCAAAAATGTTGTCAAAGTCTGGTCAATTTAATCAAAAATACCAACCCTTCCGTCGTGACATGCCAAAATTGAATTATACGCAGTTCCAAAGCCACACCTGAAAAACTAAATGAACCTGGCTCAACATCCGAACTTCCAATAACCAAGGTCATCTGCCAAACCCGAGCCCGCTATAAAAAATACTCCCATAACCAACAATTAAGGGTACCCAAACCCAGAAATCAAATATACAATGTACATATTTTGACGATAGATTGACACATCCAATGAACTTCAACTGATAAACTCGGAACTTTCGAAGAACCTCAGCTATTGACGATGAACGAAATGAGAAACGATCGAAAATGGGTTGACAACTAATCCATGATCCAATTCACTGATGAAAAAAACCATGTGGAACTAAACATACCAAACTCTGAAGTTGATTTACTGACCTACAACTTCCCAACCTATCCTATAGATATCAATCTATACAATGAGCTGACAAATCCCGCAACAAATGATTCCCAAATTGAGCGACCCATACACTTCTCGATCTATACATCAGCATTCCCGAAAGGAACCTTTGATTACAATGAGCTCCCTGCCCAACGAATTCATGTCACGAAGACAACTCATACATTCCTAAGCACATACATCTGCTGGCAACTTACTCTACACCCCCGACTCGACCGGATCTTGAACCAAAGTCTTGCATACCCAAACTATAGATTCCTATGAACCATTATTCTAAAACCAACTGTCCAACCAGATCGATGATCTTTCAGGAAGATTACCCAATTCTCTCCTACTTAGGGTTCGAACTACCACCAACTCACATTGAAAACCGACCAAAACTCAAATTGGCTCACCCAAATCCATAGCATTCCTAATCCTTGGAATGTATAATACACCGCAAGATAATCTTCCAGATAAAGACCAACCAAACTCCAAGAGATTTCGAATCTCAGATGGAGACCTTTGAAACCTCCCAATCATAAACTCCTCTAACATCAAGAATCCCAAGCAGATGCACCAACAATAATTTTGACAGTCCATTCGTCACATCGACTTCCTATCTAGAAACAAATGGACTAAAACACACCTCGCCTGCAATTCCCCAACCATCGATTCATCATGAGGATCATGCATAAATACAAAGGGGCAACGTCCTCATAGTCGAGTTACATCAGAGACAACAAAAAGTATCGCTTTCAAATCACCTTCCTTGATCACCTGGAACAATCAACTAGCACCGAATCTAACCAAATTCAAAGGAAACGTACCCTTGATATCATCTCAAGGCAACCATACCACAAGAATCCCCTTGTGCATTCCCACACTACTATACTTGCCGCTAACAAACTGCAACCATCTAGCCCCATGTTGAGTCTACATCCCAACTCTAAAAAATCTCATGCATACTCTCTATTTACTTCGAATATGGAAAGTTGGACGAACGTATCTCCCATTGAAGATAGTGACTTCCCAATCCATTTGCCAATCACTCAGCCTTTGGCTGCAATCCTCGAGTCGATCATCATAATTGCTTCCGTCTTGAATCCTACGACTCAACTGGCACTACCTTGAGCAAGGCTGTTGAGACCTTGAAATCAACTAACTCACCTAGGTATGCACCATTCAATCCCAATCTAACAATGACACTAAGGACTGAACAAGCACAAGGCCCATCCCCATCCTGAATAACCATAACCGATAAACTGAATAAGATGGAAACACTTTGCAATGAACCATGATGCTAAACCATACAATCTACCCTCACTTAACTCCTTAAAATCCCCAAAATTTTCTTCTATTCGAATATAGATCTTGTGCTTTTGGTAGTACGGGGTCAATACTACTTTCCACACCTAACCATACTTTCTTCAAGATTCATCCCGAGTCCTCTAAGTTACCTACTTATAATAGAACTTCCAACACCTGCTAAACAGCATAGCAACCACACTAAAGTGCTTCCTAGGCTCTCCTAGGACTCCCCACCTCCCCTGCCATTAGCTGCAGAAGAACCCCTATTAATGTCAGCTAACCACTTCATGAATACAATTACATGCACCAAAAATTAAATAATCTTTCGACTAAAATATTCAACCCTACAATGGTTAGACTCAGACGAGAGCTGCTCAATAGGACCAAATCCTTCAATCTAAGATTATTTAAATTTCATAGCATGTAACTCAATGTATTCATTTGATAGTTAACTCCCATCAATATGGGTCCCATAAAGCACCACGCAAGCAACATTCGAGTAGTGAAGTCGACTGGCACTAAGACACAATAAAATCAGGCAGGTCCTTATATGAAATTCCCAACACCTAGGATCAAACATCTAGGATACACCTTCATTCTATCCTCATTCTCTCAAGAGTGGCTAATCATTCCTCACTGACTTGCTATGACCTGCACCTACTCATGAAACTTCCACCAACCCTGCAGCCACTCGTGCATGTTAATCATAAATAACATTGGATCCCATAGATAGTCAAGTACTTGGCTCTACCCTAATCCCTTTATCAGACAAGAACATGAAATAAGGCTAAATCAAATATCCTCCAGCTATAGAAGCTTTGTTATATGAAATTATGGTCCTCACACTAATCAACTACGATAATTATGTTAATTTTATTTAACATATAAGAAGTCCTCTGAGGCTATCAGACATCATATATCAAACAATCTGAAATCCATACTAGCATGTTGTTCCAAAAGCTCAATCAAAAGGCATATAAAGGCATTTCTCCTAGCATTCTATCATGTGTGGGTATTTTAGGAAATACTTACATGACCTCGGTTTATTGCATGCATCACATCCCTTTTTCTTAAAAACCTTTTTGGAAAACTCATTTTCTTTATAAAAAGAATTTATTAACTCAGTTTGAGTTCAGACACACCCAGGAGTGTGCCTGAATCCCTCAAACCAAGGCTCTAATACCAACTTGTAACGTCCCAAAAATACCGAGTAAAAATTTGATTTTAGAACAAGTAAAATACCTTCATACATTATCTTAAAATATGGTTAGAGTAAAAGTATTCTCAAAACATCAGAGTGAAACCATAAATAATCATTGCAGAATAAATCTTCAAGGGATGCAGTGTGATCAAGCTGGGCTCTTCTCTTTTAAAAATGGAAATACCCGAAAATATTTAAACCACAAAAATGTAAGCACAAACCTTAGTGAGTTCCCCCAAAATATCACATACCATACATACAATGGACCTATCCCGACAACCACCGGCTCCCGCCCGAAACAAATTTGCTAGTAATCATGCGATGGACCACGCCCAACACACATTAGGCCCCGCCTGACATCGGGACCTATCCGACATCAGGCTCCGTGTGGTATACATACAAACACATACAATACATGCAAAAGTCACAAAGACAACTATCATATGATAACGTAATCCAATGGGCCGGGATTGGTGCATTCGACCTGCAACTACTATAAGAAGACTCACCTGAACTACTCATCGGAATCTCAACCACCACCTCAGCAAAAAATCAGACAACCCAAGCTTCCTAAAGCCAAACCAAATCATTCCTTAGCCAAATGCTCAATTCTACTCAAGTTTGACCAAAAGTCAAACTGGTCAAAAAGTCAACGGTTAATGATCAATGTCAAACAGTCAACATACAGACCATTGCCACATCGTGGCCTTCCTTGGCCACACTGTGGGTATGCCAAGACAAAACAATCGAGGTTTCAAACTTCGTCACGCTGTGGTCACCTTTTCCACGCCGTGGAAAATTGTCTGAAGTGCCATTTATTCTCTAAGCACTTAATCCTTATAGTTCTACATCCAAAACATCAGATCTACTCCTTCTCAATGACTTAATGGATAAATTTTCCAAAATTATCAATTAGGACTTCAACCAAAGGTAGAATCATGAGCCCTAAGTCCAATAAGCACTTAATATGACCAAAACTCATACATGGGGTCAAGAACACTCAAGCTAAGACCTTTTTCTCACTAACATCAGAAGTTTATGACCATGAGAGAACCATATCAAGCTCTGGAGTTCCTCAAACTCCAATAGAATCTAAGAATGGGACCAAAACATCCAAAAATGGGCTCAAACATCAAACAAGAAACACAAAGGTCAAGGTATGAACTTTATACCTCCAATAACTCAGAAATGTGGAGAAGATGTTGGATCCAAGCTTGTTCCTTGCTTCCTTACACCAAGATGAACTTCTTTATTCTTCAAGTTTCACCAAAAGAGGACATTAAACTCAAGATCAAGCCACCAAGCTCATTTCAATGGAAGAGAGGCTAGGGTTTCGAAATGAAGGGATAGAGGTTGAAGAATATGACCTAGAATGGGGTGTTAAGATGCTTAAATATGGGAGCAACACTAAAAATAAATGGGCTTGGGTCTGAACAGCTACCACGCCGTGGCAGCCTTACGCCACACTGTGGTGGCACCATAAAACTCACGTTCCTATCGGACATGGCCACGTCGTGGGTATCCTTGCACCCTGCCGTGGCATAGAGTTTTATTAAAAACTCCATCTTATTCCTTGACGACAAAAAGGCTTAACCAACTTGGAACACGGGTGTTATAACTCTTCCCCACTTAAATTAGTATTCATTCTCGAAATCCGCTCTTACAACTTACTCTTAAAGATTCTCTGAACCCTTGCGGGTTCTTCCAATTATCATTCCTCCTATACAAATTATCGTAGGTCTCACATCCCGAACAATAACCAAGAACTTATGGATTCCAAATCTGATCTCACATCCAACCTTTGCAAGAACAAAAAGTTTGGGAACACCATCATTTCTGAAACTCCATATGACATCATAAGCAACAAACATGAGACTTGACAAAGACATTCCTCACAACTAGCTTGTAGGACCCAAATTCTAGAGAAAACCGCTCAAATTGGAAACTCTCAAAACTACAACCACATACCAACTCCATCAATACAATTCCCGAAACCGGAAACTCATCAGTTTAAACTTCAAAAACCCTACACTGAAAGTGATGATCATCCTTTCGTCATACCTACCCCTAGTTCCATGACCACTAACACCACCAATTCATGACAAAAGAAAACTTAAACATCTCGATCGTTAATCTCCATAATTTTCTAATCCGGAATTTGTGCCCAAAAGCCTTAAATATACGCTTGACTTCCTGACAAGTCATCACCAACCCACTTCTCCCACGAGCATAATGATGGTTCAACCAATCGTATATCTACTGCACTCCTTATTTCTCACAACCCTTACCTATCGGGTGTTGTGCCAGAAGATCTACCCGAAAGGCGAACCTCAACCACTAATAGAAACATCCTTATGAATGGGTGAAGACTGAGAACCTCAACCACATAACTAATTCTAGATCTACTACACTTATTCTTCCTCACAACCCTTACCCATCGGGTGTGGTACCAGAAGATCTAACCAAATGTCGAACCTCAACCACTAATAGAAACATCCTCATGAATGTCTGAAGACTAAGATCTCATACCTCGATTGAAACTAAACAAATCCCACCAATGCGCAAATAACTCGGTAAACTTCCAAAATCATCGGAAATGTTGTCAAACTATGGTCGATTTAATCCTAAATACCAACTCTTCCGTTGTGACATACCAAAATTGAGTTATATGCGAATCCAAATCCACACTGAAAAACTAAATAACCCTGGCTCAACATTCGAACTTCCAATAACCAATGTCATCTGCCAAACTCAAGCTCGCTATAAACAATAATCCTATAAACAACAATTAAGGGTACCCAAACCCAGAAATCAAATGTACAATGTACAGATTTTGACGATAGATTGACGCATCCAATGAACTTCAACTAATAAACTCGGAACTTTCGAAGAACCTCAGCTATTTACGATGAATGAAATGAGCAACGATCGAGAATGCATTGACAACTAATCCATGATCCAATTCACTGCTGAAAAAAACCATGGCGAACTATACATACGAAACTCTACAGTTGATTTACCGACCAATAACTTCCCAACCTAGACTATAGATACCAATCTATACAATGAGCTGACAAATCCCTCAACAACCGATTCCCAAATTGAGTGACCCAAAAACTTCTCGATCTATACATCAACATTCATGAAAGGAAACACTGATTACAACGAGCGCCCTGACCAATGAATTCCTGTTACGAAGACAACTCATACATTCTTGAGCTCATACGTCTGCTGGAAACTTACTTTAAACACCCAACTCGACCAGATCTTGAACAAAAGTCTTGCATACCCGAACTACAGATTCCTATGAACCATTTTTCTGAAACCAACTGTCCTAACAGATCAATGATCTTTCATGCAGATTGATGAGTTCTCTCCTACTTAGGACTCGAACTACCATCGACTCACATTCAAAACCGACCAAAACTCAAATGGGCTCACCGAAATCCATAACATTCCTGACCCTTGGAATGTATAATACAACACAAGATGATCTTACAGATAATGACCAACCAAACTTCGAGAGATTTCGAATCTCAGATGGTGACCTTGGAAACCTCCCAATCATAAACTCCTCTAACATCAAGAATCCCAAGCAGATGCACCAACAATAATTTTGACAGTCCATTCGTCACATCGACTTCCTATCTAGAAACAAATGGACTAAAACACACCTCGCCTGCAATTCCCCAACCATCGATTCATCACGAGGATCATGCATAAATACAAAGGGGCAAAGTCCTCATAGTCGAGTTACATCAGAGACAAAAAAAAAGTATCGCTTTCAAATCACCTTCCTTTATCACCTGGAACAATCAACTAGCACCGGATCTAACCAAATTCAAAGGAAACGTACCCTTGATATCATCTCAAGGCAACCATACCACAAGAATCCCCTTGTGCATTCCCACACTACTATACTTGCCGCTAACAAACTGCAACCATCTAGCCCCATGCTGAGTCTACATCCCAACTCTGAAAAATCTCATGTCTGCTCTCTATTTCCTTCGAATATGGAAAGTTGGACGTACATATCTCCCATTGAAGATAATGACTTCCCAATCCGTCAGCCAATCACTCAGCCTTTGGCTGTAATCCTCGAGTCGATCATCATAATTGCTTTCGCCTTGAGTCCTACGACTCAACTGGCACTACCTCGAGCAAGGGTCTCGAGACATCAAAATCAACTAACTCACCTAGGTATGCACCATTCAATCCCAATCTAAGAATGCTACTAAGGCCCAAACAATCACTAGGTCCATCCCCATCCTGAACAACCATAACCGATAAACCGAATAAGATAGAAACACTTTGCAATGAACCATGATGCCAAACCATACAATCTACCCTCAATTAGCTCCTTAGAATCCCCGAAATTTTCTTCTATTTGAATATGGATCTTTTGCTTTCGGTAGTATGGGGCCAATACTACTTTCCACACTTATCCATACTTTCCTCAAGATTCATCCCGAGCCCTCCAAGTTACCTACTCATAATAGTACTTCCAACACCGACTAAACAGCGTAGCAACCACACTAAATCGCTTCCTAGGCTCTCCTAGGACTCCCTACCTCCCCTGCCACTAGCTGCTAAAGAACCCCTATTAATGTCAGCTAACCACCTCATGAATACAATTACATGCAACAAAAATTAAATAATCTTTCGACTAAAAGATTCAACCCTACAGTGAAACTTCCACCAACCCTACAGCCACTCGTGCATGCTAATCATACATAACGCTGGATCCAATGGCCAATCGAATACTTTACTCTACCCTAGGCCCTTTATCAGACAAGAACATGAAATAAGGCTAAATCAAATATCCTCAAGCTATAAAAGCTTTTTTATGTGAAATTATGGTGCGCACACTAAGCAACTATAGTAATGATGTAAATTTCATTTAACATATAAGAAGTCCTCCGAGGCTAGCAGACATCATATATCAAACAATTCTATCAAATAATCTGAAATCCATACTAGCATGTTGTTCCAAAAGCTCAATGAACAGGCATATAAAGGAATTTCTCCTAGAATTTTATCATGCAAATCCTGAGCAGATCCTTAGCCCTAATCTAGCATGCAATTCTCAGAAACTCATACCAAAACAATAGGCATAACACATGTATGGGTATTTTAGGAAATACTTACATGAGCTCGGTTTATTGCATGCATCACATCCCTTTTTCTTAAAAACCTTTTTGAAAAACTCATTTTTTCTATAAAAATAATTTATTAACTCCTCAGTTTGAGTTCAGACACACCCATGAGTGTGCCCGAATCCCTCAAACCAGGTCTCTAATACCAACTTGTAACATCCCAAAAATACTGAGTAAAAATTTGATTTTAGAACAAGTCAAATCCCTTCATACATTATCTCAAAAGACGGTTAGAGTAAAAGTATTCTCAAAACATCAGAGTGAAACCATAAATAATCGTTGCAGAATAAATCTTCAAGGGATGCAGTGTGATCAAGCCGGGCTCTTCTCTTTTAAAAATGGAAATACCTAAAAATATTTAAACCACAAAAATGTAAGCAAAAACCTTAGTGAGTTCCCCCAAAATATCACATACCATACTTACAATGGACCTTTCCCGACAACCATCGGCTCCCGCCTGGAACATATTTGCTACTAAAGTCAGATGATAGTTGTGAATCATGCTTACTTGGAAAAATGACAAAGTCACCCTTCACAGGTTCTTGTGCTAGGGGTGAAGGTTTGTTGGATCTAGTACACACAGATGTGTGTGGACCCTCCAAAACTGCCACAAGGGATGCTAATCGTTATTATGTGACTTTTACAGATGATTATAGTAGATATGGATATGTCTACTTAATCAAGCATAAGTCAGAGACTTTCGATTGGTTTAAAGAGTTTAAACATGAAGTAGAGAATCAATTGGGTAGGAACATTAAGATGCTTCGATCCGATCGAGGTGGTGAGTATCTTAGTACAGAGTTCCTCGATTATCTTAGGGAATGCGGAATTGTCTCACAATTGACACCTCCCAGGACACCACAGTTGAATGGTGTAGCTGAGAGGCGTAATCGAACCTTGTTAGACATGGTTCGTTCCATGATGAGTCGAGCTTCGCTACCAATCTCATTCTGGGGGTATGCCTTAGAGATTGCCGCCCATATCCTTAATCTGGTCCCTAGAAAGAAGGTTGCCAAAAGACCTCACGATATGTGGACTGGAAAAGTTCCTAATCTAGCCCACATCAAGATCTGGGGTTGCGAAGCTTTCGTGAGACGCGAGATTCAAGATAAGCTCGAATCTCGCAGTAAGAGGTGTATTTTCATCGGCTACCCACAGAAATCCTTTGGTTACCTCTTCTACAGACTTAGTGAGAATGTGGTCTTTGTAGCAAGGAGGGCTGTCTTTCGAGAGAGAGAGAGAGAGAGAGAGAGAGAGAGAGAGAGAGAGAGAGAGAGTTCATAAGCCAAGGAAACAGTGGGAGGAAAATTGACCTTGAAGAAATTCAGGAGTCAAGTGGTGAAGGAACCTCAAACCCTAGCAGTCAACTTGAGGAGGAAACTCCTATTGATCCAATTGACAAGTATGTACCTCTAAGGCGTTCCACAAGGGTTAGGAATGCACCTGAGCACTACTATGGTTTCCATATTACTGCGGAAGGTGAGACACTTATCAGTGATGAGACACTGGTAAGGCTGGATGAACCTAACAACTATGCGGAAGCCATGGCAGGCCCCGAGTCTGGTAAATGGAAAGAGGCAATGGACAGCGAGATACAGACCATATATGACAATCAGGTTTGGGACTTGGTTGACAATGTACCAGGTTGCAAGACAGTTGGGTGCAAATGGATCTTCAAAAAGAAGACCGACATGGATGGTAATATACACACTTATAAGGCGCGGCTGGTTGCAAAGGGCTTTTCTCAAACTCCAAGAGTTTATTATGATGAGACGTTTTCACCAGTAGCCAAGATTAAGTCCATTAAGGTATTGTTAGCCATTGCTGCATTTCATGACTATGAAATGTGGCAAATGGATGTCAAAACCGCTTTCCTTAATGGAAAGTTGGCTGAGAATGTTTACACGAATCAGCCAGAGGGTTTTGTCAGTACAGAGTACCCTAATAGAGTGTGTAAGCTTGAGAAATCCACCTATGGATTAAAGCAAGCACCACACAGATGGAATCTTTGCTTTGATGAGAAAGTTAAAGAGTTTTGCTTTTTGAGGAGTGAAGATGAATCTTGTGTATATGTCAAGGCTAGTGGGAGTATAGTTAGCTTTTTGGTACTGTATGTGGATGACATACTACTCATAGGAAATGACATCCCACCTTCCAGGAAGTAAAGTCCTGGCTTGGGAAGTGTTTTTCTATAAAGGACCTTGGAGAAGCTGCCTATATCCTAGGGATAAGGATTCTGAGAGACCGGAGTAAAAGACTAATTGGACTTAGTCACAGTACATACTTGGATAAAGTGATGAAAAGATTCAGCATGCAAGATTCCAAGAAAGGAGAGTTTCCCATCCAGAGTAACGCTAGATTGAGCAAGACTCAGGGCCCGAGTACCGAGGTTGAGATAGCAGAAATGAGTCGAGTACCTTATGCTTCAGCTGTAGGCTTGATCATGTATGCTATGACGTGTACTCGTCCTGATGTAGCCTTTGCTTTGAGCATGGTTAGCAGGTATCAGGGGAATCCTGGTAAGGCTCACTGGACGGCGGTAAAGAACATTCTCAAGTACCTGCGGAGGACTAAGGACTGGGTCCTTACCCTTGGTGGGAGTGATGACTTGAGAGTTGTAGGGTATAGTGATGCTAGCTTCCACACTGATAGGGATAATTTCCGCTCTCAGTCAGGATGGGTCTTTACCTTAAACGGAGGAGCAATTTCTTGGAAAAGTTCCAAGCAGGAGACAGTGGCTGATTCAACTTGCGAATCAGAGTATATAGCGGCAAGCGAGGTAGCAAAGGAGGCTATATGGCTAAAGAACTTCATTGGAGACCTTGGAGTTGTACCAGCTATAAAGGAGCCTATAAAGATTTTTTGTGATAGTGAAAGCGCAATTGCCTTAGCAAAGGAACCAAGGGATCACGGGAGATCCAGACACATTGACATAAAATACCATTTCATCAGACATCGTATAAAAGAAGGATTCCCCGTAACAAAGAGGGTATCATCGGATGAGAACCCAGCAGATCCCCTCACGAAGGGATTGGGTAGGGTTAAGCATCTCCAGCATTCAAGGAGCATAGGGCTGAAGGATGATATTAGTTTTAGTAGTTAGATAATTTTCGAAATGTGTAAAATGTAAATTGACATTTGATGATGAATAAAAGGTGTGTTTTATTTATAAGTAAAGTGTTGCTATCTTTTGTCAATCGTTTACTATTATTTCATTTGCATGTTTTGACTTCCATAATTTTTATGTTGTGTTTTACATATTATTCAAATTATCCACAGTCGGTCATATGTTGGAAGTAGATATGAATTAAGACCGTCATGAGTTGGTTGTAGAGGTCTAAGATGTTGGACATGGCCTCAACACTCATGAGTGCTCATAAGTTCTGAGTATTGGATTCAACCCACGCTCGCTGGTATCACTTCATGGAATTTATCTCGAGTGATCACGAGACGGTAATATCATATAAGTCTTCAAACCTAGAGATATGACTTGTTGTCTATGAGTTTGTTATGCATTGATCGTGCGAAAACGCATTGGTAACTCGATGTTATAAAACGTGTGTTTGTGTGTGATTTAACAAGTAGTAGAACAAGCATATGAGTCGAAGTTTATCTGTTCCTTCTTGGATTAGAAGCGATATCTGGGCCCCTCGATGATTCTGTTTTGACCTACATACCGGGCCCGGTCAGAACTAAGTTGATGTGTTCAATTAAGTTCTATGTCAAACAAATCGGAAATCGGGAAACAAACTGTCGCACAATAAGCAAGACATTGTTCCGTGTACTTGTCTGGCTGATATCTAGAACAGAGGATTATAAGATCACTTATCTTAAATGGTGTATCATCATCTTCTCAGTTCCGAGAGACCTTGAAAAGAGCTACGATTGCTGATCGGTTCCTGAAGTCATACTTGCAGTTATAGTTATTAGACTTATCCAAGTGGGAGACTGTTGGATAAGGTGTCTAAGTCCATAACTATTTCTATTATGTACTTGACCCGACCCGGCATGGTCCATTTGGGTTGCATGGCATCATGCAATTGGATAGACTAAATGAGAGAAATAACACTTGTGGTTTATTAATATATTATAAGTTCTAATATATTAATAATATTATTTAATTAGTATTGATCAAGAATTAATTAAGTGATCAAAAAGAAGACTAATTAAATATATGGGTTGATTGTGTAAATCATCCATACTTGTATAGTGGGCTAGATGCTCCATGGATTATCTAGTTGGGCTAAGGTTCATAGGATGCTCCATGGATGCTCCATGGGAGTTACAAACCCATGGTTCATGGTAATGAAGAGCCATGTTACATTAGGGTTTACATGGTGTAACCCTAATGCAACATACTATATAAGCATGCTTCTAGTAACCAAAATCGGCTACACTAGTGAGACAAGAGGGCAAGCCGAATTTAGAAGTGTTCTACATTCTCTCAAAGTCATTCCAAGAGCATTTGGTGTTGTGTGAAACATTTGAGGCATTACACTTGGGGTGCTAGGCTCTCAAGGTTTGCAAGGAATCAAATCAACAACAAGGTATCTAATTCTAGCCATCTTTTATGATTAAAGTTCCCCATGTATACTAGATAGGATTATGAACCTTGGAAAAAGTATTTTGCATGTATTTTAGACAAACATAGATCCAAGGTTTTTCTAGGGTTGCATGTACACTTAGGAGTGTTAGAATGCTCAAAACCCATCACTTTATACCTCCAATAACTTAGAAATATGGAAAAGATGTTGGATCCAAGCTTGTTCCTTGCTTCCTTACACCAAGATGAACTTCTTTCTTCTTCAAGTTTCACCAAAAGAGGACATTAAACTCAAGATCAAGCCACCAAGCTCATTTCCGTGGAAGAGAGGCTAGGGTTTCGAAATGAAGGGATGGAGGCTGAAGAAAATGACCTAGAATGGGGTGTTAAGATGCTTAAATATGGGAGCAACTCTAAAAATACGTGGGCTTGGGCCTGAACAGCTGCCACGCTGTGGTGGCTCCATAAAACGCATTTTCTTTTCGGACATGGCCACGTCGTGGGCATCCTTGCACCATGTCGTGGCACAGAGTTTTATTCAAAACTCCATCTTTAGTCCTTGATGACAAAAAGGCTTAACCAACTTGGAACACGGGTGTTATAACTCTCCCCCACTTAAATTAGTTTTTATTCTCGAAATCCGCTCTTACAACTTACTCTTAAACATTCTCTGAACGCTTGTTGGTTTTTCCAATAGTCATTCCTCTTATACAAATTGTCGTAGGTATCTTATCCCTGACACTAACTGAGAACTTATGGATTCCAAATCCGATCGCATATCCCAAACCTTTGTAAGAACCAAAAGTTTGGGAACACCATGATTTCCAAAACTCCGGATGACATCATAAGCAAGAAACATGGGACTTCACAAAGACATTCCTCACAACTAACCTATAGGACCCAACTTCTAGAGAAAACCCCTCAAATTGGAAACTCTCAAATCTACAACCACAAACCAACTCCATCAATACACTTCCTGAAACTGGGAATTCATCAGTTTAAACTTTAGAAACCCTACACTGAGACTAATGATCATCCATTCGTCATACCTAGTCGTGGTTCCATGACCACGAACACCACCAATTCATGCCAAAAGAAAACTTAAAACATCCCGATTGTTAATCTCCACAATTTTCAAATCCGGAAGTTGTGCACAAAAGCCTTAAATATACGCTTGAGTTCCTGACAAGTCATCACCAATCCACTGCTCCCACGAGCATAATGATGGTTCATCCAAGAATTTCACGTTGCATAAGAACCCCTTATCAGCTCGGGTGAACATTCACTTATAAAATCACTCGAGATACTTACAACGAACCTCATGACTCGAGATTTTAGAAGCAATACCCAATGTTGGTAACTAAACCCATAATAAACCATTCTCGAGAAAAAGGGGTCCCCAATTGCAAACCTTCATCAAGCGACTTCTGACGCATAACTAATACACCCACCAAAAACACACTGCTACTATCCTTAAGATCCACACCACTTGTCACTAAGTATGTCGACTCCCAACAATGCACTAAATCCCAAGCATGCCTATAGGACTAACGCTCCGAGACCTAAAATCTCATTCAAAAGACTACCGGGTCCCACCCATAAGAATCATACCACCATAGGTTCATGATACCTCGTGACACTTTCTAACCGCTTAAAACGATAGGCTCACGATACTACACCGATCTTGCTGTTATTCCTTCATTGTAATGAAGACTCACGAACAGCACCACAAGGGCCTAAAGATACCCAACCATCAATCCACCGACTTGTAGGAACTCAATCATCATCCCTCTCAGTGTTAACTGAACATGAATATGGTGAAGGGTTTTGAGCACTATAACAACATTAAGGTGCACATACAACCCTAGATGCTTTGGATCTAAGTTTTCTCTAGTTATACATGCAAACATATTCTTCCAAAGCATGAAGCCTAATCTAGCATACAACATGACATATGAATTATAAAACTAGTTACAGAATTACCTCTTGTTGTTGCTTGATGTGTTTGGCCTTTAAGAACTTAGCACCCCAAGTGTGATGCCTTAAATGGTTCACAAAACACCACCAACAATTTGGAGAACTTGAGAGAGATTACTATGCACTCAAAATCGGCTCTATGAACTCTAAGAACACAAGGGTAACCGATTTTAGGCCATGGGGTCATATATATATATATATATATATATATATATATATATATATATATATATATATATATATATATATATATATAGTGTAGGAATCCAAGAGTCATGGGTAAACCCTAATCCAAACTCTTTGGGTTATGATCCATATCTCATGTGGGCTAACTCTTCATGCAAACTTACATAAACTTAGCCCATTATGGATCAATAGCCCAAACCATATATATATCATTGATTCACATAATCAGTCCTCATTAATTTAATTAGTCTCTTTTGATCACTAAATTAATTTCAAATTAATTCTTGATTAATACTAATTAAATAACGTGATTTCATAATAATATATTATACCTGTAATATATTAATAAATCATGAATAAGCTCTTTCTCAAATGTTCATCCAATCAGATTGTTTTGGTGAATGCCACCCAAAATGGACCATGCTACTCTCGGGTCAAGTACATACCAATTATAGTTATGGACTTAGAAACCTTATCTAACAGTCTCCCACTTGGATAAGTCTAATAACTATAGCTTCAAGTACGACTTCAGCAACCGACTAGCAATCGTAGCTTTTAAAAGCCATTGTCGAACTCTGACGCGCCATTTTAGATAAGGGATCATATAATCCTCTGTTCTTCAAGATATCGTACGGACAAATACATGGAACATAGTCATACTTATTGTCCAGCAGTTTGTTTCCCAATTTCCGATTTGTTTGACATAGAACTTAATCGAACACATCCATTGAGTTCTGACTGGGCCCGACACATAAGTCAAAACAAAATCATCGAGGGGCCCAAGATATCGCTTTTAATCCTCCAATGATCAAAAGGAACAGATAAACTTCGATTCATATGCTTGTACTAACTACTCGTTAAATTATACATAATAACACGTTTTATAGCATCAAGTTACTGATGCAGTTTCGCACTATCAATGTACAACCAACTCATAGTCAACAACTAATATCTCTTGGTTTGAAGACTATATGATATTATCATCTCACAATCACTCGTGATAAATTCCATGAAGTGATTCAAGTGATCGTGGGTTTAATCCAATACTCAGACCTTATGAGCACTCATGAATGTTGTAGCAAACTTTGCTATGCCTAAACTCTTCACACAATCTACAAGCCAAATTCATGACAGTCTTGCCTCAATACCTACTTCCAAAGTATGATCGACTGTGGATAGTTTGAATAATTCAATTATTCTGGAAGTCAAAACATGCAAAATGAAACAATAGTAAACAATTGACACAAGATAGTAACTTTACTTATAAATAAAACACCTTTTATTTAATCATCAAATATCAATTACATTTTATCTATTACAAATTTCTAAACAGCTATCTAATCATTGAAACTAATATCATCCTTCAGCCCAATGCTCCTCGCATGCTGCAAGTGCTTAACCCTACTCAGTCCCTTCGTAAGGGGATCTGTTGGGTTCTCCTCTGACGATACCCTCTTTGCTACGAGGAGTCATTCTTCTATCCGGTGTCTTATCAAGTGATATTTTCTGTCGATGTGCCTGGATCTGCCATGATCCCTTGGTTCCTTGGCTAAGGCGACTGCACTCTCGCTGTCACAGAAAATCTCCATAGGCTCCTTTAGAGCTGGTACAACTCCAAGGTCTCCGATGAAGTTTTTCAACCATATCACCTCCTTTGCCGCTTCGCTTATCGCTATGTACTCTGATGCACACGTTGAATCAGCTACAGTCTCATGTTTGGAACTTTTCCAAGTTATTGCTCCTCCATTCAGGGTAAATACCCAGCCCGACTGAGAGCGGAAATTATCTCTGTCGGTCTGAAAGTTGGCGTCACTATACCCTGTCACTCTCAAGTCATCACTCCCACCGAGGGTAAGGACCCAATCCTTAGTCCTCCGCAGGTACTTAAGAATGTTCTTTACCGCACAGGATTCCCTTGATATCTGCTGACCATGCTCAAAGCAAAGGCCACATCAGGGCGAGTACAAGTCATAGCATACATGATTGAGCCAATTGCGGAAGCATATGGTACTCGACTCATTTATGCTATCTCAGCCTCTGTACTTGGACTCTGAGTCTTACTCAGTTTGGTATTGCTTTGGATAGGTAAGTCACATTTCTTGGAATCCTGCATGTTGAACCGTTTCAACACCTTATCCAAGTAGGTACTTTGACTAAGTCCAATTAGTCCTTTACTCCTGTTTCTCAATATCCTTATCCCTTGGATATAGGCAGCTTATCCAAGGTCCTTCATAGCGAAACACTTCCCAAGCCAGGACTTAACCTCCTGCAAGGTTGGGATGTCATTTCCTATGAGAAGTATGTCATCCACATACAACACCAGAAAGCTAACTATACTCCCACTAGCTTTGACATATACACATGACTCATCCTCGCTTCTCGAAAATCCAAACTCTTTGACTTTCTCATCGAAACAAAGATTCCATCTATGAGATGCTTGTTTCAATCCATAAATGGATTTCTCAAGCTTACACACTCGATTAGGGTACTTTGCATTGACAAAACCCTCTTTCTGACTCATGTAAACATCCTCAGCCAACTTTCCATTAAGGAAAGCGGTTTTGACATCCATTTGCCATATTTTATAGTCATGAAATGCAGTTATTGCTAGCATAACCCTTATAGATTTAATCTTCGCTACTGGTGAGAAGGTCTCATCATAGTCAACTCCATGAGTTTGAGTAAAGCCCTTCGCAACCAGTCGAACCTTATATGTGTGTACTTTCCCATCCATGTCGGTCTTCTTCTTGAAGATCCATTTGCACCCGACTGTCTTACGACCCGGTACATTGTCAACCAAGTTCTAAACTTGATTGTCATATATGGACTGAATCTCGTTATCCATAGCCTCTTTCCACTTTGCAGACTCGGGGCCTGCCATGGCTTCCTTGACGTTATTAGGTTCATCCAAATTTGTCAATGTACTATCACTGATAAACGTATCACCTTCAGTTGCTATATGAAAACCATATAACACAGGTGGAACACTAACTCTACTGGAATGTCTCAGAGGTACGAACTCGTCAATCAGTTCAACAGGATTTTCCTCCTCGGGTTGGAGTCATTCAACTTAAAGTTGGATGACACTTGCGAATCTTGTTTTCCTGGAAAGATAACCAAGTCACCTTATCCAATAGTTTGGATAAGCCTTTTAGAGTTGGCCTATGTGCTTCTTGTTGACATGTCCAAGACGACAATGCCACAATCATGCCTTATCCAAACTATTGAAAGAATCAATGTGCAATACATTATTTCCTAAGTTTTCTACAACCATCATAGTTTCATATACACCATTACACGACAATGCTTTAAAATAAAATACACCATTATAAAAAGCATTAATAGAACCAATTTCATTATCAAATGAAAATCTAAAACCTTGTTTGTACAAACCATGAAAGGAAATAATATTTCTCGCCATATCAGACGAGTAGAAACAATTATTCAAATCTAACTCTAACCCAATACTAAGCAATAAAGAATAAACTCCAATATTGGTGCATACGACATTTTCCTATTCCCCATGATCAAGTTCATCTTCCCGTTCTCCACATCCTTACTTCTTTTTAGTCCCTGCAAATCAGAACAAATGTGGAAACCACAACCTTTATCAAGGACCCAAGAGCAAGAATGTGATGAGTTATTAGATAGAATAGTGTAAATACATGCATGGGTGGGCTTAACCTTCCCATCCTTTACATCCTACAAGTATTTGGGGCAGCTTCGCTTCCAGTGCCCTTTATCGTGACAATAGAATCACTCTGCTTCTTTCGTATTGGTAGAGTAATTATCAGAACCAGCTTTGGTCCCACTAGAAGAGGATCCATCAAGAGACTTTCCCTTGCGGCTCTTAGAAGGAGCCTTCCTCTTCTTCCCTTTCCCATGTCCAATTGTCAAGGCTGGGGCAGCAGTAGTACGAGTAGGAGTAGATACAACAAATTTACCTAGATTACTTTCAGCAGTCCTCAAAAGGCCTTAAAGCTTGCTAAGAGTGACCTCCTCCTTGTTCATATGATAGGTCATATGGAACTAATCATAACAGGGAGGCAAAAAGTGTAGAATGATATCTATGGCCAACTCTTCATCAAAGTTCACATTCAACTTCAACAAGCGGTCCACAAACCTTTCATTGTCTGCAAGTGGGCCGTGATGGACTCTCCATCCTTCATCTTTGTTGTTATCATGGAGGCAATAATTTCATACCTTTACTGACGAGCACTTTTATGGTATCTTTCCATCAAGTCTTGGTGCATCTCGAAAGGGTAATAGTCCTCATAGGACTTTTGGAGTTCAGCCGACATATTGGCCAACATGATACAAGACACCTTTGTGGCGTCCTTCTCATGAGTCCTATATTCAGCAATCTCCTCAGGAGTGGCAGTGGACTCATCAATCTCCTTAAGCTCTTTGTCGAGGAAATATTCCTTGTCCTCGTAGCGAGTGACCATCCTAATGTTCCGAATCCAGTCATTGAAGTCTGAACCATCAAAGATGACTCTCCCACACAAGTTCATGAGAGAGAAAGAGCCAGAAGGGTTTGAGCCAGAAGCAGTGTTGGAAGACATCTGAAAAGAAAGAAAGACAAAGTTTAGATTAGATAATAATCCTTAATATAACACCCAAATGAAATATTAAGGCTAGGACCCAACACAATATTTTACAATTCGGAAGAGGGATGTCGTAATCCAATTGCAAAATATTTGAAGGTAGGTAAATGACGATTTACCAATTTCCACCATGAAAAACGAAATTGATTATTAGGTTTTAAATGAATTTAAATTCCTATATTCCTTTGAGATTCATTGAACTTTTCAATGGCATGTTTAAATCTCGATTATGCTCTTCAAGTTTGTGAATGGGATACCGAGGATCACAAACAAGGTGTGAATAACCATGCAAATGTGCTTGGTACACTCGAGGTCATTTATCACCTAATCAATGTGTCGGTTAACCACACACGCTCCATTGATCTATGAAAAACATCAAGCTACCCTTTGCCACCCTTACTAGTCCAAGTTAATGTGTCGGTTAAACACACACGCTCCATTAACGACTTGGCAAGGTGCAAAGTGCAATTTCATGGAATAGCATAATTTTCACATTTTTCCTAAAGTAACTAAGATTGGGAATTTAATAAAACATTTAGTTACTTTATAATTATCATTATACTTTTAATGAGAATTAATGTCCTATCCTACCCGTTCGGCTAACGACCCTCCACCAGTTAAGGAAGCGGTGGGTGAGAGTGGACACCCATTAAACCACCATTTTATAGGCAGTAACCTTATACCCCCCTTATAGACCGGCTTCGTGAATTAGGCCTACTAACGGTAAGACTGACTTGTCTTATACATATATATAATTATTAAACTTATAATATTATAATAGTATAAGGGTTGAATTTTAAACTTTTAAAATTCTAGGGTTTGGAATTTAATGTTTCATTAGAGAGACTTTACAAATTCCAAAACTTGAGGTCAAGTTTTGATACTCTTCAAAACTCTTCATTTCCATAACTTATAAGTTTAATGTCATTTTTAATGGATGAGGCTTTTCATGTTCCATAACTTGAGGACAAGTTATGGAAGTCATTAAAAACATTTAGATCAATTTTAACAAGTAAATTATCATATAATCTAGGATTGATCTAACCAAACTCATAAAGCAAGAAAATATCAGATCAACAATTTACAAGTAATTTTGTTTTTCATATAAACCAACAATTATCTTAAAATTTTGACAATTATCTTTTGATTGGATGAGTACAATCACTACCAAATCAGAAAAAACAGATTTTATGATACAAAACAGTTTGTGGCAGTGATTAATAATCCAATATAGGCCAAAAAAACCCGAAAATTTGCCATCTGCCAGTGCAACTCGTCGAGCCAGGCTTTGGACTCGTCGAGTTCATCAGTGGACTCGGCGAGTTCAGCCTGGCAGAAGGCCTTTTTCAGTTTTCTTCAACTTTGAACAATCAAATAACCAACAATATAACATAAAACTACCCTAGGCTCTGATACCACTGGAGGATTTTGAGCACTATAACAACCTTATGGTGCACATACAACCCTAGATGCTTTGGATCTAAGTTTTCTCTAGTTATACATGCAAACAATTTTTTCCAAAGCATGAAGCCTAATCTAGCATACAACATGACATATGAATTATAAACTAGTTATAGAATTACCTCTTGTTGTAGCTTGATGTGTTTGGCCTTTAAGAAATTAGCACCCCAAGTATGATGCCTCAAATTGTTCATAAAACACCACCAACAATTTGGATAACTTGAGAGAGATTACTATGCACTCAAAATCGGCTCTATGAACTCTAAGAACACAAGGGTAACCAATTTTAGGCTATGGGGTCATATATATATATATATATATATATATATATATATATATATATATATATATATATATATATATATATATATATATATATATATATATATATATATATATATATATAGTGTAGGAATCCAAGAGTAATGGGTAAACCCTAATCCATACACTTTGGGTTATGATCCATATCTCATGTGGGCTAACTCTTCATGGAAACTTACATAAACTTAACCCATCATGGATCAATAGCCCAAACCATATATATATATATATATATATATATATATATATATATATATATATATATATATATATATATATATCATTGATTCACATAATCAGTCCCCGTTAATTTAATTAGTCTCTTTTGATCACTTAATTAAATCCAAATTAATTCTTGATCAATACTAATTAAATAACATGGTTTCACATTAATATATTATACATGTAATATATTAATAAATCATGAATAACCTCTTTCTAAAATGTTCATCCAATCAGATTGTTTTGGTGAATGCAACCCAAAATGGACCATGCTACTCTCGGGTCAAGTACATACCAATTATAGTTATGGACTTAGACACCTTATCCAACATATGGGTCATACCCTACTATCACGCACAATTTCCTTTCACAGAATACGCGACTACCAGTGCATATTTTAGGCAAAAATATGGTCACACAAAAACAAAGAAGGGGATAAGCGGTTGCACTCCTATTCAAATTTAAGGGGAACAAACCAATTATGTACCATGACAATAACTCGAGCCAAGTGTTCTCATGCTATCTTATTTAACCTACATATATTCCCAAGGTAAAACACATAACTAATCCAAGATCTACTACACTCCTTCTTCGTCACAAACCTTACCCATCAGGTGTGGTACCAGAAGATCTAACCGAATGGTGAACCTCAACCACTAATAGAAACATCCTCATGAATGGCTGAAGACTAAGAACCTCAACCACATAACCAATCCTTGATGTACTGCACTCCTTCTTCCTCTCAACCCTTACCCATCAGGTGTGGTACCAGAAGATCTAACTGAATGGGGAACCTCAACCACTAATAGAAACATCCTCCTGAATGGATGAATACTAAGATCTCATACCTTGATTGAAAACGAACAGATCCCACCGGTGCGCAAATAGCTTGGTAAACTTGCAAAGCCATCAGAAATGTTGTCAAACTCTGGTCGATATACAAAAGCTTCCGTCGCGACATGCCAAAACTGAATTCTATGCAGATCCACAGCCATACCTGGAAAACTAAACAACCCTGGCTCAACATCTGAACTTCCAATAACCAAGGTCATCTGCCAAACCCGAGACCGCTATGAACAATACTCCCATAACCAACAATTGAGGGTACCCAAGCACAGGAATCAAATGTACAATGTACAAATTGTGACGATAGATTGACACATCCAATGAACTTCAACTGATAAACTTGAAACTTTCGGAGAACCTCGGCTACTGAAGATGAACGAAATGATCAACGATCGAGAATGCATTGAAAACTAGTCTATGATCCAATTCACTACTGAACAAAAACCATGTGGAACTACACATACCAAACTATGAAGTTGGTTTACCGACTAACACCTTCCTAACCTAGACTATAGATATCAATCTATACAACGAGCTGAAAAATCCCTCAACAACCGATTCCCAACTTGAGCGACCCAAACACTTCTCGATCTATACATCAACATTCCTGAAAGGAACTACTGATTACAATGAGTGCCCTGTCCAATGAATTCCTGTCACGAAGACAACTCATGCATTCCTGAGCACATACATGTGATGGAAACTTACTCTACACCCCCGACTCGACCAAATCTTGTACCAAAGTCTTGTATAACCGAACAACAGACTCTTGTGAACCATTATTCTGAAACCAACTGATCGAACATATCGACGATCTTACAGGAAGATTACCCAGTTCTCCCCTACTTAGGGTTCAAACTACCACCAACTGACATTCCAAACCGACCAAAACTTAAATTGGCTCACCCAAATCTATAGCTTTCCTGAACTTTGGAATGTATAATACAACACATGATGATCTTCCAGATAAAGACCAAGCAAACTCCAAGAGATTTCGAATCTCAGAGAGAGACCTCGGAAACCTCTCAATCATAATCGCCTCTAACTACAAGAATCCCATGTTATATCCACCAACAATAATTTTGACAGTCCATTCATAACATCGAATTCCTATCTAGAAACAAATGGACTACCACACTTCCCGCCTGCAATTCCCCAACCATAAATTCATCGTGAGGATTATTCATAAATACAAGGGGCAACGTCCTCATAGTCGGGATACATTAGAGACAACAAAAATTGCCGCTCTCAAATCACCTTCCTTGATTACATGGAACAATCAACTAGCATCGGATCTAACCAAATTTAAAGGAAGCGAACCCTTGATCTCATCTCAAGGCAACCATACCACAAGAATCCCTTTTTGTATTCCCACACTGTTATACTTGCCGCTAACAAACCCCAAGTATCTAGCCTTATTCTCAGTTTACATCCCAAATCTGAAAAATCTCATGTCTGCTCTCTCTTTCCTTCGAATATGGAAAGTTGGGCGAACATAACTCCCATCAAATATAGTGACATCCCAGTCTGTTTGCCAATCACTCGGCCTTTGGCTGCAGCCCTTGAGTTGATCATCAAAATTGCTTCCTTCTTGAGTCCTACGACTCAACTGGCACTACCTCGAACAAGGCCCCCCAAGATCTCAAAATCAAATAACTTACCTGGGTTTGCATCATTCAATCCCAATATGACAATGCTACTAAGGCCCAAACAATCACCAGGTCCATCCCCAGCCTGAACAACCATAACCGATAAACCGAATAAGATAGAAACACTTTGCAATGAACCATGTTGCCAAACCATACAATCTACCCTCAATTATCTCCTTAGAATCCCCAAAATTTTCCTCTATTTGAGTATGGATCTTTTGCTTTTCGTAGTACGGGGCCAATACTACTTTCCACACCAGTCCATACTTTCCTCAAGATTCATCCCGAGTCCTCTAAGTTACCTACTCGTAATAGCACTTCCAACACCCGCTAAACAACGTAGCAACCACACTAAAGTGCGCCCTAGGCTCTCCTAGGACTCCCCACCTCCCTTGCCATCAGCTTTTGAAGAACCCCTATTAATGTTAACTAACCACTTCATGAATACAATTACATGCAACAAAAATTAAATAATCTTTCGACTAAAAGATTCAACCCTACAACGGTTAGACTCAGACTAGAGCTGAGTAATAGGACCAAATCCTTCACTCTAAGATTATTTAAATTTCATAGCATGTAACTTAACATATTAATTTGATATTTAACTCACATCAATATGGGTCCCATAAAGTGTTGGATTATATGTCTAAGCCCATAACTATTATTGATATGTACTTGACCCGAGAGTAGCATGATCCATTTGGGTTGCATATCATCAGGACAATTTGTTAGGATGGATTCTTGAGAGAATGTTATATATATATATATATATATATATATATATATATATATGATTTATTAATATATTATAAGTTATAATATATTAATATGAAATCATATGTTTTAATTAGTAGTGATCAAGAATTAATTTGGAATTAATTTAGTGATCAAAAGAGACTAATTAAATCTGTGGGGACTAATTATGGTAATTATTTATATTTATATGTGTTGGGATTATGATCCATGTTGGACCAAGTTTATGTATGGATACATAAAGAGTTGGGCCACATGAACCATGGATCATAAACCCATGGGTATGGTTTTGGGTTATACCCATGACCCTTGAAATCCAACATATAAATACATGTTTTTAACCTAAAAAATGCGTACATGCATGTTCTTGGAGTTCATGGGTGTTTTTGGGTGCATGGAATTCTCTCTCAAGTTCCACCTTTGTCCATGGTGTGTTGTGATTCCATTTGAGGCTTCCACACTATTGGGGCTAAGATTTTAAAAGGCCAAATTCATCAAGTTCTACAAGCTACACAAAGAGGTAAACTTCTAACTAGTATTTTATGTAGTTTATATCATTTGTATGCTAGTTGTAGGCTTAAATCTTTGGAAACAATATTGCATGTATAATTAGAGAAAACATAGATCCAAAGCTTTTAGGGTTGTATGTGCACCATAGGATGTTGTAGTATACTAAAATCCAACATAAAGCACAACTCAAGCAACATTCGAGCAATGGAGTCGACTGACATTAAGACACAACAAAATCGGGCAGGTCCTCATATGAATTTACCGACACCTAGGCCCAAACATCTAGGATACACCTTCATCGAGTCCTCATTCTCTCAAGAGTGGCTAATCATTCCTCATACTGACCTGCTATGAACTGTACCTACTCATGAAACTTCCACCAACCCTGCAGCCACTCGTGCATGCTAATCATACATAATGTTGGATCCCATAGACAGTCGAATACTTGACTCTACCCTTAGACTTTTATCAGACAAGAACAGGAAATAATGCTAAATCAAATATCCTCCGGCTATAGAAGCTTTGTTATGTGTAATTAAGGTGCACAAACTAAGCAACTACAATAATGATGTAAATTTCATTTAACATATAAGAACTCCTCTAAGGCTATCAAACATCATATATCAAACAATTCTATCAAACAATCTGAAATCCATACTAGCATGCTGTTCCAAAAGCTCAATGAAAATGCATATAAAGGCATTTCTCCTAGCATTCTATCATGCAAATCATGAGTAGATCCTTAGCCCTAATCTAGCATGCAATTCTCGTAAAATCATACCAAAACAATAAGCATAACACATATATGGGTATTTTGGGAAATACTTACTTGAGTTCAGTTTATTGCATACATCGCAACCCTTTTTCTTAAAAACTTTTTGGAAAACTCATTTTCTTTTTAAAAAGAATTTATTAACTCCTCAGTTTGAGTTCAGACACACCCAAGAGTGTGTCTGAATCCCTCAAACCAAGGCTCTAATACCAACATGTAACGTCCCAAAAATACCAAGTAAAATTTTGATTTTAGAACAAGTCAAAACCCTTCATACATTATCTCAAAAGACGGTTAGAGTAAAAGTATTCTTAAAACATCATAGTGAAACCACAAAACCGTATGCATAAAGCTTAGTGAGTTCCTCCAAAATACCACATACCATACATATAATGGGCCTTGCCCGACAATGATCGGGCCTCGCCCGTAACATATCTGCCAGTAATCATGTGATGGGCCCCACCTAACACACTCATCTGGTCCTGCCTGGAATCGGGCCCTGCCCGACATCGGGCTCCGGCTGGTATACATACAAAAACATACAATACATGAAAGAGTCGCAAAGATAACTAACATACTATAACATAATCCAATGGACCGGCAATTGTGCCTTCGGCCCACAAGTACTGTGAGAAGACTCACCTGAACTACTCATCGAAAGCTCAACCACCACCACAGCAACAGAACAGCCAACCCAAGCTTCCTAAAGCTAAACTAAATCAATCCTTAGTCAATTCTACTGAATTTTGACCAAAAGTCAAACTGGTCAAAAAGTCAACGGTCAAAGTCAAACAATCAACATGCAGACCATTGCTACGTTGTAGCCTTCCTTGGCCACGCCGTGGTCATGCCAGGACAAAAAAATCGAGGTATTAAACTCCGCCACCCCGTGGTCACCTTTGCCACGTCGTGGGAAACTGTCTGAAGTGTCATTTCTTCACTAAGCACTTAATACTTATAGATCTAAATCCAAAACTTCAGATCTACTCCTTCTGAATGACTTAATGGATAAAGTTTCCAACTTTATCCATTAGGAATTCATCCAAAGGTAGAATCATGATCCATATGTCCAATAAGCAGTTAATATGACCAAAAGTCAAACATGGGGTCAAGAATACTCAAACTTAGACCTTTTTCTCACTAATATCATAAGTTCATGACCATGAGAGAACCATATCATGCTCTGGACTTCCTCAAACTCCAATAGCATCTAAGAATGGGACCAAAACATCCAAAAATGGGCTCAAACATCAAACAAGAAACACAAAGGTCAAGATATGAACTTTATACATCCAATAACTCAGAAATATGGAGAAGATGTTGGATCCAAGCTTGTTCCTTACTTCCTTACACCAAGATGAACTTCTTTGTTCTTCAAGTTTCACCAATAGAGGACATTAACCTCAAGACCAAGCCACCAAGCTCATTTCCATAAAAGCGAAACTAGGGTTTTGAAATAAAGGGATGGAGGCTGAAGAAGATAACCTAGAATGGGGGGTTAAGATACTTAAATATGGGATCAACCCTAAAAATACATGGGCTTGGGCCTGAACAGCTGCCACGCCGTGGCTGCCTTACGCCATGCCGTCGTGGCTCCATAAAACGCATGTTCCTTTCCGACATGGCCAAGTCGTGGGCATCCTTGCACCACGACGTGGCACAAAGTTTTATTCAAAACTCCATCTTTAGTCCTTGATGACAAAAAGGCTTAACCAACCTGGAACACGTATGTTACATCGGATAATCCTAAAAACCCTAGATTTGTGTTTAAAATAATAATATTTTAATCCAAAGCATATCTAGTTTCCTTATCTGACTTGGAGGCTTCCAGAAACGCTAAAGAGGGCTCCTAGAACCATCCACCCTAGGAAAGTTCTGGAATCTCTCCTCTTCTCAACTCTTAAACTATTACAGTCTAGTCCCTATACTTCTAATTAATTCTAATTAACCCAGAATTAATTCTAAATTAATTCTTAATTAATTATTACTATTTCTAATTAATATATTAGTCATATAATATATTAATAAATCATTTATCTCTCTTTTATTATCTATCCAGGTTATTTCCTGGTTATGAGAGCAACCTAAAAAGGAATTTACTTTTATTCATCAAGATTATACTAATTTAGTTAAGACCTAAGACACTTAATCCAACATTAAGAATTAGACCCGGGGAGTGGAGCCTTGACTTAATGGATTAAGTAAAAATAATCCTTACGATGCAGCCTAGGCGTGGTGCGACATTTAAGGGTGTGACAAGTTTTGTGACAAACCGGAACATGTCTGATTTTGGAGATTTTCCCGACTAATTTGTCCTTTAGTGGGTGCGGGGCGTGTTGTGGACGGCGCTACACGCCTGCTAACCTGAGAGTTGACTTTTTTTTGACCAATTTGACTTTTGGTTAAACTTTGGTGGATCTAAGTATTTGTCTAAGTACTGGTCTCGGTTTGTCATTAAGTAGCATGTATTAGCTATCTTTGTACTAGGGGTTGCCGGTGAGCTTCTACTATTTAACTCAAGCGAGTTCTCTCATGATACTATATATTGTAATATGTGTCCTAGCGTGCTAGGATGTAGTTAAACTATGGTATGTTGTTAGGCAGGTAGACTTGTAGACCATTATTTGTAATGTTGAATTATCTATTTTTTTGTATTATGTGTATGTCAGCATATTTATGATGGGTTGAGGCGTCTAACTTTATGCGGATGGTCAAGATACGGAGCATAACCGTTTTTATGCTAAGGGTCATAGGGTGAGTTGATGACAAGATCAACATTAAGTGTTGTGAGTCTAGACATTTACGAGGGTCGAATTGATGGCAAGATTAACTAAAGTGTTGTGAGCCTAGATACTTGTTGGGTTGGTACGGACTCATTGCATGTATGTATGTATGTATATTGTTGTATGTGGTATTTTGGGAACTCACTAAGGTTTTGTTTGTTTTTTTGAACCGGAAACGTCTGAAGTCTGCGAATCACATCTGCAACCCTCTTCAACAGAAGAGGTGGACCAAATTACTGCAACATATAATAAGAAGTTTGTTTGTTTTTTAACGTATGCAAACTGCTGCAATAAACTGAAATTTAAATAAATTGGTTTTACGAACGTAAAATAGTTTCATATAACAATAATTGTTCTGAGAATATACATCATAGACCATATATTACAAGTGATTTTTTTTTTGTTAAACATATTATATTTATTCAGTTAATTTATATTAAATTTTGTGGTTGTTAACCAAATTGTTGTTTAACATATAAGATATGTCACATATTAGAGCAAATATAAAAGTCACTATTTATCTACGCCACATCGAATAAAACCAATTCAAAACATTTATATAAAATATTTAAACATAATAATTGCTAAATAACAATAAATAAAATTATTAATTTAGCAACCAACATGTTCATTTTATTCAATTCTCCAAGACGATGATTATTTCTTCAGTTAGCTTCAACAGACTTGATAATTTTAGTGATTAACTTTATAATTTATTAATATTTAGTTATGGACAATGTAACACAAAAAAATATTTATATGAAATTCAGCAAACAGTTTTGCAATTATGTAAAATATACTTAAAATGTTTATAATATCCTTCATAATATTATTAAAATAATGAACATGTTGAAAAAAAATAAAACAATTCTATGTTGAATAATATAACTTAAAGTAAAGTGAGAAGATGTTTGAAAAAGATGGTCCAATGTTGCGTCGTGCAACATTTAAGTCAGACGTCTTATAAAAAACAAGCAGTTGCAAAAGACCAAGTGTTGCGCGTGTTCTGCGCGACGCAACAAAAGTGGCCAAAAACGGTTTTTTTAGAAAAACAAATAGCCATTAATATTTGGTTTAAAGTTGTTGATTAAATATTTTTCAGATACTTTATCTGTTCATGGAATTGTACACACAAATCAACAGTTTTATGATTCGAGATTCAGCGTTGTTTTTCCTCTTAACTTTGATTTTGAATTATATTGTATGAAACAATGGTTTTGTCTTGATTGTATCTTTATGAAAATAAGTGTTTATTCTATTCTAAAAATGAAATTTTTATTCGGAAATTCAGAACGTTACATTAATCAAAAGTACTTTGCTATTTGTGTTATCCCCGTATGTCGATGTCTATTTTGGTGATGGAAGCGAGATATTTTGGGTCGAGTTGCTCAATTGTCCCTTGTTCCTTAGTTTTCTCATATTCACAATAGACAAAACAACAAATTTGGTCCTTGTGGTATTTAAAAAACTTTGGATAGGGTCCAAAAAGTTTTCAACTTGCATGGAAGGTCCAAAATCAATGTTTTCTCTGGGTTTTTGGTCCAAAAAAACTTAAAAAGACGGTTATGCCCTTTTGATTTCTTTTTCCCTTTTTCTATAAGTATTTTAATGCTATTTTGACTTTAAAAAAAAGAATTTTCCACCCCCACCCACCGTACTCTCTCTCTCTCTCTCTCTCATCTGCTTGATCTCCTCAAGACTGGAGTCTAATGAAGAATCCTCATAATACCCTTTTTCCTTATCATAATGCCCACCAAATTCCTTGTAAGAATCACTCATGTTGTTACGATGCTGATCATATACACCAACAGTACTACGATACTCATAATGGCAGCTCCTATCGGAATTAGAACTACAACTAGCTTGATCACCTCCAAAGAAGACAAGGGTAGAACTGTCCTTTACCTCCTGCTAGTAAGTCTCCGTGGAAACCAAACCGAGAAATCCATGATCTGTGATTGGAGAACTGGATGTTGACGATTAGTAGCATTAATTCTAGGGCTAGATGGGATAGATAAGGTTTGATCATGGTAGCTAGAAGTATTTGTACTGTACAAATATGATGGAGACGATGATATTGATGATGATAATGGAGCATTAACATTGATATTACTATTTTGAAAAATCGATTGTGATGGGTAGCTGTAGTTTGTTGAAGAACTGAAACATTGAAGATGTTGAAGAGGTTTTCTAAGTTTGGGTAGGGTGATTAAGTTGTTCATCATCTTCTTCTTCAGCTTTGTGTTCCAGTAGTTCTTGATATCATTGTCTGTTCTTCCTGGTAACTGTGCTGCCATTATTGACCACCTGCACATTAAGTTATTCAAACTTCTAGATTTATGCATATATATTCACATCTGAGAGATCTTGACAAAAATCTCCATTTTTGCGTGCTAAATACCACAAAATCGCCCTTAATACAGAATCTTGAAATAGAAAGTGTACCTGCTACCAATGCTAGCAAAGAGGACACATATAACTTTATCTTCATCATCAGAAAATTCGCCATGTTTAATGTTTGGTCTCAGATAGTTCAACCATTGAAATGAGAGAGAAAGAGTCAAAGAGAGAGAGAGAGAGAGAGAGAGAGAGATGGGAGAGAGAGAGAGACGGAGAGAGAGAGAGAGTACGGTGGGGTAGGGGTGGAAAATTCTTTTTTTTAAGTGAAATTATCATTAAAATACTTATAGAAAAAGGGAAAAAGAAATCAAAATGGCATAACCGTCTTTTTTAGTTTTTTTGGACCAAAAACCCAGAAAAACTTTGATTTTGGACCTTCCATGCAAGTTGAAAACTTTTTGTAGCCTATTTAAAGTTTTTTGAATACCACATGGACCAAATTTGCAGTTTTGTGTTCACAATACTTTTGAGGCGACTGAAGGCTGCTAATTATTATGTGGATTGATTGTTTGGTCTTTGACTGTGATTTTCCCTCCACTATAGCTTGCGCCTAAACTTATCATATTGTGCTATTGTTGTTTCAGCTTACTTTTTTTTTAATTAATATTATAATCGTTTTAAAAACTTTGTATTTGTCATATCCATGTTCGTTTTTATTTTCAATAAAATTTGTCGTTTAAAAAAACAAAATATAAAATTCTAAGTCAAAGTCACCACAATTATGATTTAGTAAAAATTTTGGGTTTCTAATTTTCTTTATTTTACATTATAAAAAAACCCTATTGTCAAAGGTGTTTTTTTATTTTATTTTATTATTATTTTGTTTCGGACTTCAGATCGGTTTGAGACCATCAATGTGAGCAATGTGGGTAATTAAGGTTCCATGAGTTATTTGGGGGAATTGAAATTGAGGCTATATTCTGGAAATGGTTAACAAAAAAGATTCTTTTTGTTTTTTCTCTATATTTATTATGTTAATCTAATTGGTACGACCCTGCGAAAACCTCAAAGGATGGAATTTAAACCCTGAAAAAATTTAAATGCAATCATTTGCAGACAGCGGACGATATACAACTCAGGGTGTACAAGTGGATTAAACACAAGGCTAAGTTGAATTTCTTAAATTGGAATGATTGGTGTTGTTCTCCTATCTTGTTTGGTAATCTATAATGTTTTTTTTTTGTGTACTGTTTCTAACATCTTGCTAGCTTTTAATATATCTTGCCTTTCAAAAAAAAATTACAAGAACGAGAAAATATTTCACTAGAGATCTCGACTTCTAAACCTAATTAATATGGTTGAGGAATCTTATTTATAGAATCTTGACACAAAGTTATAGAATAATTAAAGAAACTCAAACATATAGTCAACGCCGCAAAATTCTTATTCTTATAAATGTTTAAAAACTAGGGGTTTTTTTTTATAAAAAACTGTAACATTTTCTTCTTAAAAACTAATAATATAATAATAAACAAAAGAGAAAACTAAAATTTCAGGTTTCTAACCTAATTTATATCTCTTTTTACCTAATTTGGAGTAGGACCATACAATTTAAGAAATAATAATCATTACTAAAAGAGATATATACCGGTTACTACAAAATATCATCGGATTCATATACATGTTCATGCTCTAAAAAGTAATATATATATATATATATATATATATATATATATATATATATATATATATATATATATAGAGAGAGAGAGAGAGAGAGAGAACCCATAGTTTCTCGAGAACCCGAAAACTAAAAGTGGAGCGTTGGATCAAAAAAAATGATGCCAAGATGCATTGTGGCATTTTCGTAAATACATAGACAAAATAAGACACGGGGGTATGATTTTAAAATGAATCAGGGGGCATTTTAGGAATAAAATAATTCTTTTAATTCTCCAGATTAAATCTCTCTCTCTCTCTCTCTCTCTCTCTCGCACACACACACATCGTCTTCTTCACCTAATCACCCCTCTTCCTTGGATCGACCTCAATCACCGATTTCCTCCACGATTTCCACCGCCTAACGCCGTTACCATTGATCTGTAAACAAAATCCATTTCATCGATCCATTATATCATAAACCGATCTCCAATGAAGATCCCCAATGATTGATAGATTGAACTACATGATGGTTGTGTCCTTCTTCCCTCTCGAAGTTTCCTGCCCTAATAAATCAACCAGATTTCCGATCGCTCCAGACCTCCTGATTCAGAGGTTCAATCGGTGTCGGTGCTGTTCAAGTCTTCGACCAATTTCTTCAACTGCGTTTCGATTTCAATGAGATCAGGTCTCGCTTCACTACTTGGACATTTTAGCAACGTATAGGTCTCGTTTCTCATGTAAATTAACCTAATAACATAGAGTTCGATGTTTGAGATTGGAATCAGAGCACCTTTTTGTTATAGGTTCCTAAACTAGATTCTGAGTTCCTACTTCATGTTTAATGGTGCTTGCATTTGATTCTTCTTAACATTCAACTTTCTAATTCAATTCGATTTGAATGTTAACAGTGTTTACCTTTTTTTATTGTTTTGTAGATCACTGTAGATGGTGAAATAATCGGACTTCATCATTTTAAGCATATCAGGCCTTTGGGAAGTGGAGATACTGGAAGGTATATTGTCTGAATGTGTTCATTGACTTTTCCAATTTCTATCATAAATTTATAATCAATTTGTTTACAATTTTATAGAGTTAGGGTTTATAGAGTTATGCTTTTTTTTAGTGAAAATTGCAAGTTTAGTTTGATTTCCATACAATGTTGGAATAGAAATCTAATTTGTATTGGGAATTAAAGTAGAGATTGCTGAAGGAATGGTCGGTTCATGAAGCTGAGTACCATAAGAACACTGTTTCTGATCTTGTTGGGGAAAAGAAGAAAGCTGAACAGGAGATTTTGACCCTCAAAACTGAGTTAAATACATGTAATGATAAATGGGGTTAAGAGCTCTCTAGGTTCTTAGGAAATCTTCAAGTGCTGTTAAAAGATAAGTCTTTATTCACTTTGTTCAAGAGAAGTTTTGAGAAAAAACTCAAAAACTTAAAAGAAATAGATTGTGTTCTCAAAGACATAAAGGGTAGTTTTGATTCAGAACAGCTTCAAGAGCATCATTCAGTTGAGGTAATAATATCATCAGTTCTTACAATTTTAGTTATTTAGTTTCATGTTTTTTTTCTCTTTTATCTATCTCATTTCTTATGATTTATAGGAAAGTTAGGATGATGGATTTGACAATGATCGGAACATTGGGATGCTTGAAGAGTTCAATGCAGATGATAGTGAGGGTATTATTATTGGTTCACATGTTGGAAACACTTTGGATAAGTTGAATGCTAGAAACCAAAATCTTGGTGACCAATTTGGTAGTTTCTCAATACTGATTGATGACATGATTGCATCTTTGTTGAAAAATGTGGAGGTAATAAAAAATACTATGCCATTTGTGGTTAAACAAACAAAAGAATTACAGGGTGAATTAGAGAAAGCTAGATTAATGTATGATAAAGCCAACGAAGAAAATGATGCATACCATGGAAGGGTATCTAAATTGGAGACAAAATTAGAAGCATCTGGAAACATGTGCAAAGAGATAAGCTCTAAATTAGTAGATTATCGGACAAAAGAGGATAATTGGAATGAAAGAAAAAGGGAGTTGTCTGTTCAAAGTACTTCCTCCATTAAAGATCATGGTAACTTTTTTTTTCTTATTATAATCAAACATTCATTTCATTATAATTTCTAGTGATTAAGGTCATACACTCAAGTAGTGTTTTGTTTTGCCCAATGGAATTGAATGGACAATTCTGGAAGGAATCATTTTGCTAATTTTCATTTCTCAGCCAGGGGGTGTTTTTTTTCAATCATGGAATGGCATGAAAATTTTGAATAAAACCCATTTTTATGTATGTAATTTATGATGGCACAAATATTTATATTACATCAATTCAATTACACTTATTTTTAAATAACCAAAAAGTGTTCTTTTTATCATAAATTATTTGGGTTTTAATGTATTTTTATTATTTTTGTTGTTTCATTGGGTGTTTTTTCTTCACTCCATCGTGGAATGGAATGAGAATTTATAATATTACCCCATTTTCATTTATGAAACTTTTAATGACACAAATATTTTTGAACTTTCATTTATTATTTTACTTAATTTTCAAGTTTCTTTATTTAAAAACAACTAAAAAGTATTATCCTTTATTATAAATTATTTGAGTTTTAATGAACTTTATTATCTTTAATTTTTTATTTGTAACTAAAAGTTCATCAAATATTTATAGAGTTAAAATTATTTGAGTTTTAATGAACTTTATTATCTTCAATGGCACTAGCCTCATACTTTTATTTATTTACTTTACTATATTTACATGTGAATTACATGTGATTCACATGTAAATCACATTTGATTCACATGTAATTCACATGTGATTCACATGTAAATCACATGTAATTCGCATGTAAATCACATATGATTCATATGGGAATCGCATGTGATTTACATATGATGTCATATGTAAATGTGGCTCATATGTGAATCGCATGTGATTCATATGTTAATCGCATGTGATTCATATGTTAATCACATGAAAATCATATAGGTATTTTTGTGAGTGTTTTTGCATCTATCATTTTTTTTTATTTTCTTGTAGAAAAATAACTATTGTTGCATGCTTTTGTACACGGTTAGTAAAACCTTTGTACATGCTTTTGTGTCAAATGGTAATATATTGCTATTTCCCACTGTTTGATAACCTTGGTACCTGATATAGGCTCATTTTGACTTTTGTTGTTGCCGTAATATTGTTATTTGAAGCCTTATTCATATAAGTCATTTGAAGGTTATTCTTGATATTCTGGAAATGCTAAAAAAAGCCTAATGTCAATGCAATGCTTCATTAATTTGGATTCCAGGTGTGTAGTCTCAATTAATTTCAGATTTCTTAGTTTTTTTTAATGATTTTTATGAACAAGTTTTACGTTATCCTACAGCTGCTTTATGAATTGTATTTGGATCCCCTCACATTAATTTGGATTCCAGGTGTGTAGTCTCAATTATTATCTTTTTTGTTGTATATAATATTCATTGTATTAATTTGGATGTAATTCATATATTTACATGTGATTAACATGTAAATCACATGTGATTCACATGTAAATCATATGTGATTCACATGTAAATCACATGTGATTCACATGTGATTCACATATTAATCACATGTAAATCATATATGAATAATATGTGATTCATATGTAAATCACAAGTGAATTACATATGAATTACGTATATATGTACACATTAATATGTTATTCACATGAAAATCACATGTAATTCACATACTAATCACATTTGATTCACATGTAAATCACATATGATTCACATGTAAATCACATGCGATTCACATGTAAATCATATGTGTTTCACATGTAAATCACATGTGAATCACATGTGATTCATATGTGAATCGCATGTGATTTACATGTGATTTACATATGATGTCATATGTAAATGTGATTCATATGTGAATCGCATGTGATTCATATGTGAATCGCATGTGATTCATATGTTAATCACATGAAAATCACATATGTATTTTTGTGAGTGTTTTTGCATCAATCATTTTATTTTAAATTTTCTTGTAGATTTAGAAGAAATTTTGGTGAATATTGAAGAGGTGAAAAATGATAAATTGAAGAAAATAAGGAAATATTGACACGAAGACATGAAAACGCTTTGAAATTTATAGCATTTTTTATTTTTTATATTTTATTTTGTATCGAATAAAATACGTGTACTATTATGTTTATAGATTAATTAATAAAAATGAGATTTTTTGTGATTTACTTACGAATATTATAGTATAAGAAATATACATATATGGATTTGAAAAAAATATGCATATATGCACCTAAAAATTTACTTTAAAAAAAATTACAGTTTTTTTTTGATAAAATTGCACTTTTTTTTTTAAATGCAGTTTTTTTTTTGAAAAAAATGTAACTTTCTTTAAAAAAACTTGCAGTTTTTTTTGAAAAAATTGCAGTTTTTTTTGAAAAAATTGCAATTGTTTTATTTAAAAATGCAGTTTTTTTATAAAAATTACAGTTTTTTTTTTGAAAAAAAATGCAGTTTTCTTTTAAAAAAGTTGCAGTTTTTTTTAAAAAATTGCAGTTTTTAAAAAAAAATATTTTTTTCAATTATTTTTTTCAAAAATTCATGTTTTCTATAAAAAATTAAAAAATCTGCATTTTAAAAACAAAAAAAAACAAAAAATACTATTTTTGAAAAAATCTGAATATTTTATTTATCATGTAAATTTTTAGACATTTATATTAATATATTAAATAACACAAAAAAATTAAACATTAAATGAGATTGGTAAGATGACGATCATGTCCTTAATGAATTACTTTTGATCCAACGCTCCACTTTTAGTTCTCGGGTTCTCGGGAAACTATGAGTTCTCAACCGATCTCACCCATATATATATATATATATATATATATATATATATATATATATATATATATATATATATATATATATATATATATATATATATATATATATATATACACACACACACACACACATAGGGTTAAGTTCATTTGAGACGGCCTAATTTTGTGAGACTGTGAGACGCAATTTTTGCCACTCATTTTGTAGATAAAAAACATTTTTAAAATGAAAAATAATTGAAAATTTTCAAAAAAAAAATTTCAAATATTATTTTCGTCATTTATATTTTCCAAAAAAATTTTTAAAAAAATATCAAAAAAATAAAAATAAAAAATAGAAAAAAAATACCGTTTTTTTACATATTCTAGTAGAATATTAAAGTATTCTAGTAGAATATTAAAATATTCTAGTAGAATATTAGAATATTTTACATATCTGACAAATCTACTAGAATATTCTAACATTATAAAAATCACATTAGAATATTTACAGTGTAATATTCTATTAGAGTATTTCACGTATTTAAAAAAAACGGTTTTTTTTAGGTAAAAGAAGTGACGAAAATAATAATTAAAAAAAGAATTTTCGGATTTTTCCTTTTATTTTGCATTTTAAAATTATTTTTAGATTGCGTCTCACGATCTCACAAAATTAGTATGACCTCAAATGAAATATATATATATATATATATATATATATATATATATATATATATATATATATATATATATTGTGTTAGAATGCACCAATAAGAATTTAGTAAAAATTATATGTATATTAAATGATATCCATACTTATAATTATATTTTATGGAAACTAATTAAATTTCGTCATTAATGTCAATTATAATATTCTTTCAGAATAAATTCGAATCTAGAAGATTGAGAGTGTATTCTAACATAATGAGAGTGTATTATAGTAGAATACACTGTCATTCTTTATATTCCATGCAACTTTATTGTATTTTAAGTGAGTGAGTCTTGAAACAAAAAAATGAACTCATACATAAAAACCTAGATACGAATTAATTCTGAAAGAATGTTATTACTGACATTAATGATAAATTTAATTAGTTTCCATAAAAAGAGAATTATAATTATGGATATCATTTAATATACATACAATTATGGAAATCATTTAATATCTATCTTTTTTAATTAAATAATTATTTAATTTTACTAAATTTCTATTGGTGCATTCTAGTACACAATAAATATAAGAAACACATTAACCTAGCCCTATATATATATATATATATATATATATATATATATATATATATATATATATATATATATAAGCAAACAAGAGTCGTTAGATCAAAATAATAGAATGTCAAGATGATTTGTGGCATTTTTGTAAATAATTGGAAAAAAATATGACGGGGGTATGACACTGAAAGTTAATCCGAGACAATTTTGGAAAAACATAATTAATAATTATTTCTCAAAATTAAATCCCTCATTCATCTCTCTCTCTCTCTCTCTCTCTCTCAAACGTACGATCTGCCCTCCTCCTCCCCATGAACTTCTTCTCTCCCTCTCATTCACTTTTTCTAACAAAACCTAAAATCCGCCATTGCGGATCGATGTCGTTGCTACGATGGTGCAGTCTGATCATCTTGTTTTTCACATTGACGACATCTATTGGTGGCGTAGGTGGTGATGCTACGACAGAAGCGCTACATTTCGTTTGTGTTGACCTCGTCCGTCATCATTCTCTCCTTTCCGGCCGATTTTGTATCCACCTCCTCCGTGCCTCCACAATTTCGTCTACATCTAGAATTAGAGATAAGTTTAACATATTTTTATCTCCTTCTATTTCGATTTTGTATATATATTAAGCGAATTCAAAAATCAGGGAACTCAAAGGAAGAAGAGACTCAAGGAGACTGTATCGGAACTTTCTAAGCCAAGATTACATCCTTGAACAACTGTGGTGAGAAGGGTTTTTCATAACTCTATGATCCATGGGACTTTCTAGTCAATGGTTACTTTTCAAGGCGCAACAATGATCATTGAAGAACGTTCATTCGAAGGAACAAGAAGTAAAGATTATTCTTTCAACATACAATCTTTCAACCCCAGAAGCAAGGTCATGTGTACTTGAAGATTATGTGACAGATTGCATTGAAGCCTCCTCAATCAATTTGTTGCTATCTATGATCCTGCTGAAGTGATCCAGAGGATTCGATCTCTCTGTTATTCTCTTTGAAGATTCTCAAGCTGAAAGTGCTGATTTTCAAGAATCTTTACAAAAGGCCTCCACACCCAACGTGCGTTCAAAGTCAAATTTTTGAAGATTCATATGTTCATCTTGAAGTTGTGAAGAAATCGAAGATTAAAGCTGAAGCCAAGCACAAATCGAAGATTGAAAAGAAAAGCAAGCTACAAACCCAGGGGGAGTTTGTTAGGTCATAAGAAAAGAAAGATATAAACCAATGGGGAGATTGTTGGGTCTAAAATATGGTTTATACTTTGCTTTTCTAGGCTTTTGTAGTTTTCGGTCTAGGGCCGAAAACAATCTTGGGTTTAATTGTAGTTTGGACCGAAATCACATGTGATTTTGGTCTAGCTATTGAGTTTTGGGCTTGGTTTTCGGTCTCTCTCTCTCTCTCTCTCTCTATATATATATATATATATATATATATATATATATATATATATATATATATATATATATAGGGTAAGGATCAAATGAGAACACCTAAAAGGTTGAGAACGCGAGAACAGTTCTTGACCAATCAATATATAAGGGCATATTAGTAATTGTATATTTTAATTAAATTAAAATAAAACAAAATTCAATCAAAACCCCTTAAATTTAGGATCGGTTACCAAAAAAACATAGAAATATTCTATTTTTTATTTTTCTTATTAATGAAATAAAAAAAACATTTTTGCCAAAATTTATTTTAAAACTGAAAAAAAAATTCTTAAAAAATCATTTTTTTTCTCCGATTTCACGTAAATTACACGTCAATCGTAAATGAATAAAAAAAATAAACTTTCAATCATAATTGATATTATAATTTGACTTTGTATATTTATATTGACATAATTGTACTTAATGATTAAAATCACTTTGAGACCATGTATTCATATGTAAATGCACATTTTCATTCATAAATATAAAATATTATAGTTTTTTAATGAATACAAATATAATCGTAATTGAATAAAGAACATTATAAAAATAAAAAAAAATCAATACATTTGTAATCTTAAATGAATATAACACAAATTAGAGATAAAACATCAAATTTGCAAAAAATAAATAAACAAAACACATTTACAATCATATATGAATACAATTATAATCACAAATGAAAAATTACAATGTCTTAATATAAATAAATTTTGGATCCTTCCAAAGTTGTTGTCCATGTACATTCATCCTTCATCCTTATAATCCTTTAGCCCTTCGGTATTAACTTGGTCAATCTACAAGAAATCAAAGAACTTTTTTTGTATTATTTGTCAACAAAGTGCTTGACTCGTTAACCAATTTGTTTTCTAAATTATGTAATAAACAGAAAAATAGATTATCATTAATGAATAAAATTTTATAAAAATAAAAAAACTGAAAGTTGAAAATCAATTTTACAACAATAAAAAATGAATACAATGTATCCAAATACTTAACATTTAATACAAATAATGCAACAATCAAAAATGAATACAATGAATCCAAGTCAAAATCTCTCGCAAAAAGACTGATTGTGACTAGGATGAATGAAATAGACTAAAGAAGTAAAGATACATCTCAATTATCCGAACTCCCCACATATTTAGATAAGACAGTAATCAAGTACATCTTCATTCCGATTAATTATGCCCTATAAATCTTCATTCCGATTGCAAATATATCGCATAGTCTATTGCTAAAGCTTATTACTTCGTACATGACAGCAGTAGAAAGGGTAAAGAATATGATAATTGAATATAATACAGAACGATGGCTGACCTGTTCGTACTGCCGCTACCGTATTCATAAAGCGCAGATGAACTCCTTAGTGATACCGGCCTTTGGTGTTAATGTATTATCATGTAATAAATTTGCAATTTGAAAATGCTCTTCTCACAGACATTTTATCGAGCACCTTATGTGCATAGTTCACCTCCCTTTTTTTTAAAAAAACACATATGTTAGATCCATCTCTCCTGCGCTCAATCATCTAATTCAGTGAATAGTGAATAGAGAAGAAACATTTTGAGATGGAGAAATGGAATTAAAGAAACAAAGTCGAAATTGAAATTACATGTTTTTTAAGTATGTCATTGGACACCTTCTGTGCACAACCCGTGTTCTTTCTTTTGTTAGCCTTATGAGATTTCATAGCTGGACTACCGTATTCATAAAGCTTGCCATTGGAGGAGAAGACGACGACGACAGTAGCATCGCAGAGAACGGAAAGCTGTTGCGCTTTCTTGTTTAACCCTGATCTCCGCTTAGAAAATGTCACTTGTCTGCTATTCTTGTCTTCAATTCGCTTCATCTCCAACTTTCTCCGACCCATCTTACCCCTAGATCTCCTTCGGACGTAACTTTTTCAGTTCCGATATGGTGTATGGTGGTGAAGGCTCAATTAGGGTTTAAAGGTTTGAAATTAGTATTTAGAGAGTGAAAGGAAGAAGGATATGTGGGTGAGAGAGAGAGAGAGGCAGAGAGAGATTCCAGCAACTTACAAAAATAGGTTAACATGTAATGACCATATTACCCTTTAGACTATTAAAAATTTACAATCTCATCCCATGACTTTTAGAAATTTATAATTTCATCTCATGACTTTTATAAATTATATTAGCCTTAGATCGTAATATTCGAAGAGCTCAGATCTGTTATCGCGTTCTCAACCTTTTTGGTGTTCTCATTTGATCCTACTCCTATATATATATATATATATATATATATATATATATATATATATATATATATATATAGTGGGTTATTAGGCGTGTTTTAGGAGTTAGACATTAGTGGCTAGCAAGGAGAAAACGTTTTGGGGCTGCCATTGTAGAGGGAAGTGTGTTCTAGAGAGAGAAAGTAAGAGAGAAGTGTGTGAATCTTGTGTATTGTTCATCAATCAATTCATTGATACATTGAAAATTCATCTTGTTGTTGTTCTTCTTCTCCATTTGATCTTGCATCATCCACTTGATTGGGATTCTGCACCATCAAGTGGATCGGATTGATACATCAAAGCGATTTGGGGACTTACAGTTGGTATCAGAGCTTGGACCGTATCAATTAATTTGGCAAGATATTGAGCGTTTTTGGATTTTTTTTCTTGAAGGTTTTGGTGTTTTTTGATTTTTTTTTTTGAAGAAATATTGGGTGTTTGTTCTTCGTGTTCTTCATAAAATTGAGTTTTAGATCGAGTTTGGAGCTAAAAAGTGAAAAAACAAGTTTTTTGGTCGTAACCAGCGAGACTCCAGCGGCGGTTCTCGGTCAGCAGCTAGGGTTTCTGAGGAGTTTACAGCCGAAAGCGAAGGTTTTCGGTGGAGCGTGTCCGAGTTTGCGGTGGAGCGGTGCGAGGGTTCTCAGGCGAAAACTCGTTCTCGGTAGCAATCTAGTTCTCGCCTCGGACTTTTTCGGTCGGTGCGAATCTTCTCGATAAGGATCAAGAGGCCTCACATTTTCGGCCAGAAAATCAAAATTTTCGTTTTTAAAACCTAATTTTCGACCATAAGCTTCGTTTTTGATAAAATAACCTCGTTTTTCGATATTAAAACTTCGTACTTAGTCAAAAGGCCACGTATTCCGTCAAATACTCTCGGTTTTGATCTTAAAATATTCGTTTTCGACCCTAAGTTTTGACTTTCGATTTTTTGACCTTCAGGCTTGACTTTTGACCTTAAAGTTTGACTTTTGACTTTTAGTTTTGACCTTTGACTTTCAAAGTTGACTTTTGATTTTTAAATTTGACTTTTCGATTTGACTTTTTAAGTTTGACTTTTCAAGTTTGACTTTCATGTTTGACTTTCAAGGTTTCAAGTCAAAGGGCATTTTTGGTAAGCAATGAATTCCTCAATCACTAAGGGTAATGAAGTTTCATGTTCTCAGTCTTGTGATGCAAAAATTAAACATTATCGTGATCAACATGATTTACTAAAAACGGAAGTTGAGGACCTTAAATATGAAGGATATACTCTTAGGAAGGCCCAAAAACCTTTAAAAGCACAACTAGAGGCCAAAATCAAGGACTTTAGAAAACTCCATGAGGAATATAGCAACAAATGTGCAAATTATAACTATGTTAAGGAACAGCTTGCTAACTTGACTGTCGAACTTGATGCATTAAAAGCTAAATATAAAGATGTTGAATTCAACTTTAAGAATTTTGATGTGTCAAGTGAGGTAGTTGCGTCCATGATAGAAAAACAACTAAAATTTAAAGATAATCAAAACAACGGTCTAGGGTATCACAGTGTCCCACCTCCTTTCAATGACAACTATAACCCACCTCTTGAGACCAACGAGGAAGATATACCTACTCAGTATGGCCAATCCCCTATATCAGCTTCAGTTAAGACTGAACAATCAGGCCAAACTGAGAGTGTTGAGGAGAAGGATTCTAATGATTCTACTTCCTGTGCCGGTAAATTAGTGGAAGATGAGGACAAGGAGAACAAAAACAATTCTAGTTCTGTTGATTATGTTGACTGTCAAACCAATGTCTCCTTGAACTCTGAATCTGTTGCTTCTAATTCAGTTACCTCTAATATACCTGTTGTTCGTAAATACAGGCCACCAAAACAAGCGAAACAGAGTGCTTGATGCAAGTGTACATGTGGGAACAATCAGAGACAAGGCAAGGGCACGCCACTAGGGGCAGGCAGAAACAACTCCTACATGAAGAAACATACATGTTTTCACTGTGGAACACCTAGACACATTGCCAGAAATTGTCCAAATCGCACATATGTTCCCTACTATGACAAGGTTGGCAGAACGCGCCAAGAGGGAGATTTTCCAAAAGAAACCCTTCAAAGTCACAATCGCGCAATGGTAATTGGACCGCGAAAAAGGCCAAGAATCAAAATCTCAAGGATAAGAAGGGTATGTCGGCCAAGAAGTCCAATTCAAGAGATGCTCCACTGAAACCAAGACTGGTTAATTCAAAGTCATCGCAGCGATCAGCTTCAAGTTCCAAAGCAAGCGATAAGGCATCCAACCGATCGAACAAGAAATGAGTTAAACCCGACTTCATGAATGAGGCCTACTAACGGTAAGACTAGCAGTTTAAGTTATACATATATATAATATTAGACTTTTAATGTTATATATAGTATAAGGGTGTATTTTATACTGGGTTAATTTAATAAATTATACCTTTTAATTTAATTAAACATAAACCATGTCATTATGGATTTATTAACTCTCTTTTAATTATACCTTTAATTAAATTAATAAAATCATAAGGGTATAATGTGAACTTTTCAAAACTAGGGTTTTAGAATTTAAAATTTCAAAAAATTAAACTTTTAATCAAAAAATTTAAATTCCAAAACTTGAGGCCAAGTTTTGAAACATTTCAAAACATTAGGGTTCAGAATTTAAATATTTCAAGATTAAACTTTTAATCAAAAATTTAAATTCATATGTTTAACTATTTAAATTTCAAAACTAAAACTTTTAAAGTTCAAATTTAAACTATAAAACCTAAGGGGTGTAAATTGAAAATTTTCAAACTTACTAGGCCAAATAATTGACTAATAATAATCCTATATTATCCATATTTAACCAAATCCATCAATTTTGATGAGGATAACCATTCCAAACTTAAAAATTCGGATTTTGGCAAGAAAAACGAGTTTTAGCAATTATCCTCAACAAAATCTGGCAGAAAATTCAAAAATCTCGGCACCAGAGCCCTGGACTCGTCGAGTCCACAATGGAACTCGTCGATTAGGACCTTCTCGTCGAGTCCATTCATGGACTCGGCGAGTCTACCAGTCAGAAACCAAAAAAACTTTGATTTTCAAGCAAGCAATGAACAATTAAGCATCAAATACATCAAACAAACAGCCTAGTCTCTGATACCACTGATGGATTTTGAGCAGTACATCATTCCTATGGTGTACATGCAAACCCTAAAGCTTTGGATCTAGTTTTTCTAATGAACATGCAATAATCATCCAAAGCCATAAACCCTAGATCTAGCATGTGATAATCGATATTAACATAAGAATAGGGTTTAGATCTTACCTTGATTGTTATATAGCAATAACAATCTATTCCTTCTAGTAATTGGCTTCTAAAAGCTTAGAGTCACAAGTGTCACTCCTCTAATGGCTCACAAACACCAAGAGCAAGAGGATGACTTAGGATAAGAGAAGGAGGCACAAAAAAACGGCCAAGTACCCTAAGGAATGCTTATCCACGTTTTGGTGCCCTAGGGGTCTTTAAATATGTGAGGCTATTAGGGTTTTGAACTAGGAAACCCTAATCTGACTGCTTAGGCCCTAAGCAGCCCATGGACTCCTCCTTTAGAGGCTTTGGACAAATTCTAATGGGTTTCCCCATATATTTCGTCCACTCCATCCTCTATGGACTCCATTAACCCAATATCCAACTATCACACAATTGCCAGTTCTAGTCCCCTTTATTTAATTAATGTCTTTTAGCCACAAAATTAACTCTGATTAATTATTGACTATTATTAATTAAATAATATGATTTCTCTCTTAATATATTATTCATATAATATATTAATAAATCATAATTATTCTCTTTTTCCATAAATCATCCTATCAAGTTGCTTTGGTGAAGGCAACCCATAAGGACCATGCTCGCAATCGGGTCAAGTACATACCAAAATAGTTATGAGCTTAGACACTAATCCAACAACATATTCATTTCTACATCTATATTCTCTCTTAATAATTGATTCTTCACCTAAAGTAAAGAGTTCTTTGGAAGTTCTTGATTACCTGGGTATGTCGGGAAGTGGGGAACACATTCTAGTACACCTAAAACTGAACCATTTAATAGGTTGTCTGTAGATCTCGCTGCCGAATTTAAGTGGACAATAATATCCTTGGACGTCGTCAGCCAAATGGTCCATTTAGGAATATAGATCACAATGACTTGTCACTTATAATCTATCAAATTTGTCAAATATCTTTTGTGTTTAAGTGGATCACAATACCGGTGATTAACCAGAGCTAGACATGCAGGTAAGTGCTGATAAACGATATTGAATTGCTTGACAACTTTGATACTAAAAGTCTAAAATTTTGTTATTATTTTTGTTTTTGTTAAATTTGTTCATATTTTTCCTCTATGCACAAATTTAGCGGGAGAATTAAAAATATTAAAAATCAAACAAAAATCAGAAAATTCAAAAATCCAAAAATATCTTTATTTCTGTTTTTTATTTATTTTTCAGAAAAATCAAAAATCCAAAAATATTTTTGCATTACTTTTGAGCGTATTTTACTTTTTTACTTCTTAGTGATTTCTATTGTGTGCTAAGTTTTCTTTTAGTTTTGTTTTTATCTCAAAATTTTCTTTTTCTTGAAAAGCGAATTAAATAATCAGGGAACTCAAAGGAAGAAGAGACTCAAGGAGACTGTATCGGAACTTTCTGAGCCAAGGTTACATCCTTGAACAACTGTGGTGAGAAGGGTTTTTCATAACTCTGTGATCCACATGGAGTTTTCTAGTCAATGGTTATTTTTCATGGCGCAACAGTGATCATTGAAGAACGTTCATTCGAAGGAACAAGAAGTGAAGATTATTCTTTCAACATACAATCTTTCAACCCCAGAAGCAAGGTCAAGTGTACTTGAAGATTATGTGATAGATTGCATTGAAGCCTCCTCAATCAATTTGCTGCTATCTATGAACCTGCTGAAGTGATCCAGAGGATTCAATCTCTCTGTTATTCTCTTTGAAGATTCTCAAGCTGAAAGTGCTGATTTTCAAGAATCTTTACAAAAGGCCTCCACACCCAACGTGCGTTCAAAGTCAAATTTTTGAAGAAAAAGCCCAACTTTTCAAGATGAAGTCATTCATCTAGAAGATTCATATGTTCATCTTGAAGTTGTGAAGAAGCCGAAGATTAATGTTGGAGCCAAGCACAAAGCGAAGATTGAAAAGAAAAACAAGCTACAAACCCAGGGGGAGTTTGTTAGGTCATAAGAAAAGAAAGCTATAATCCAAGGGGGAGTGTGTTGGGTCTAAAATATGGTTTATACTTTGCTTTTCTAGGCTTTTGTAGTTTTCGGTCTAGGGCCAAAAACAATCTTGGGTTTAATTGTAGTTTGGACCGAAATCACATGTGATTTCGGTCTAGCTATTGAGTTTTGGGCTTGGTTTTCGGTCCATATATATAGTGGGTTATTAGGCGTGTTTTAGGAGTTAGGCATTAGTGGCTAGCAAGGAGAATACGTTTTGGGGCTGCCATTGTAGAGGGAAGCGTGTTCTAGAGAGAGAAAGTAAGAGAGAATTGTGTGAATCTTGTGTATTTTTCAACAATCAATTCATTGATACATTGAAGATTCATCATCATCATCATCATCATCATCTTCTTCTTCTTCTCCATTTGATCTTGCATCATCCACTTGATTGGGATTCCGCACCATCAAGTGGATCCGATTGATACATCAAAGCGATTTGGGGACTTACAATTATGTTCAATAATCAATATTACGATCTGTTGTTAGTTGTAAGGCCTTAGTTTTTGAAATTGGAGATACGTGATTTACTTTTCGCATCTGGCTCTGTGAGGTTAATTTTGATTATTAATAATGTCTTTTTGTATATTTGGAAATGATATAACTAAAGGTAGGAAAAATGTGTATGGTTTCGTATCTTGAAATGTAAGGAAGTAATTTAATAGATTTATCAGGTGACTGATGTAAACATAGTTTAATGAGATTTATTCTTAAAAAAGTGTATGCATGAATTGATAAGCATGTTGTAACATACACGTTTATAACCATGTATACTTATCGTGTTTTGTAAGCTTGATAGCTTAAAAGTGAATATTATTGAATATTATATGATTTTGAGCGTTGAGTTCTAACAAGATAGTTTTATGAGACTTGAAGTAAAACTATGTTTAGAATCATTCGGAAAATATTGGAAGTCTTATGAGATTACGATTAAAAGTCAACTATTGAAATTAACGAAAATATAAAGTTGGAAATAATTAAAAATGATGTTATTAAAAGTTGTAGATTATCTCATTAGAAACATTTATGCGAAAACCTCATCGAAATCCGAGTTATAACGAAGAAGTTATGACTCGTTAAAGTTTCAAGACAGAACCAGCACGACGCCATATGACGTAAAAAGTGAGTTTTCAATAAACTAATTTTTAGGTGTAGTGATCTAAATGAAAGTCGTAGTATTCGTTAAACCGAGAATTTTCAAAAAAAGAACGTCTAAATCTTACTTCGTATGAGGAAGTTATGATTTTTCTAAGATTCGGCATAGCAGTACACAACCCGAAACTCGAAATAAAGATAGAGTGATTTTTAGCTGACACAACCTAAACGAGAATCGAAGATCTCGTCAATAGTAGTACAACGGTAAAAAGACAGACGAAAACGGACGTCGGATGAAGAAGTTATGAATTTTTAACGGACTTTTCCTGTCCCGGCCTATTAAAAATATAATATTAAAAATGAAATTAAAATTATCCTATGGAATCTAAACAAAAGTTGTAGAGTATAATCTCACCTACGCGTGGATATAAAGAACTTCAAAAATGGAGTTCGTACGCAAAAGATATGAATTTTTGAAGTTTTAGGTACAAGCTTCGAGGAGGCCGTACGCCCAACGTACTATGGAGGAAGGACACGTATCATGCACCATCGACACGTCCGAGGCTCGGGAACCGAACAGATGTCACACATCACTCTACGCCCAGCATACCGAGGAGTTACGCTCAGCGTAGAGCATCAGAAGCCAATACGCCCCGCGTACCTTGCTAATTACGCCCAACGTATTAAGGTGCTTCGGACACTATAAATAGTGTGCAAGGCTGCCCGATTTAAGGTTACAAAATTGAAACTTTTACACCCTCTTTCATCTCTCAAATTACCCTAACACCCCCTGAAGCCTAGGGAACTACCCCAACACCCGAAGCAAGTCCCGACGCACCGAAGACCCTGAGAAAATAATATTTTCAGTCGAAACTCTACCCACACAAAGCCCGATTTTCAACTAAAATCCTCGGTTTCGTCAAAGAAAGTCAGTTTTAGAAACAAAGTGTTGCCCAAATTATCATTTTATCATTCGGTTATTTCACGGTGAGTTCAATATAGGGACAATTGTATGTTATGTGTTATATGTGCAATGTGCTTTCCCGTGTTATTATGATAATGGAGCTATACCTTTGACCATGAAGTGAATGACTAAGCATCACTTTGGTATTGGTATGAAGCCTTTGGCCATGTAGAGCATGTCTCATATCACTTTGGTATTGGCTTTGTGCCTTTGGCCACGTAGAGAATGACTCGTATCACTTTGGTATTGGCAGAATGTTAGGTAAGGCTAAAAGCCTGTATATTCTAGCAAAATGATAAATCAAAAATCGTTTATTTTCTATGCCACTTGGGCTGGAGTCTTATTGATGTATATCATGTTGAAATTGTTGTATTTCATTGATTGTAAATCTTTGAATCAGATTATTGGTTGATATGGAAAGCCTGTTATATGATACTCATCTGCCTTTATTGTTCTTTGTCCCTCTTTGCTTCTTTCATATTGATATATATATATATATATATATATATATATATATATATATATATGTGGCATAACGTTATATTGTAACCGTTATTGAACTCACTAAGCGTCACCCGCTTATCCCTCTCACTGTTTAATTATTGCAGGTGATAAACATCCAGTATAGTTATGTACTGCTAGAAGATGTAGAATAGATAATATTATAACTTTTGTATTTAGTGTATAAATTCCTGGGAAATTATGTAATATATAATACTCTGTAAAAATTCTTAATAGTTGGTTTGTATCGAGTCTTTTGATAAATATCCAGACTTCTGTAAATTATATTATTAATATGCATGTAGCATGTTTGGAGTAATAATATTGTGAAGTTTAAAGAAGGGGTTCTCACACCTGCTCAATGAAGTTTCATTTTAACTTGGTTTACTAATCTCATTATCAACATATTTATTTATTCATCTTACTTGTAGTTCACATGTATAGATGTTTCTTTGATGTGGTATAACAAGTTTATGCAGCTGAAGCATGAGGCAAGGTTGAATGGTGGATTTTTTGTCAACCTTGAAGCCAAACTGTTGTTCATTATTATTTTTATCTGTGGGGTATGTTTTGTAGCCATTTTTATTTATAATTATGATATGTATCACTTTAATATATATATATATATATATATATATATATATATATATATATATATATATATATATATATATATATATATATATAGTATTGGTATAATTCTTCTTTTTACTACTTTGTAACATTTACTAAGTTTTCTTCATTCTCCTTTTCTTTTCTTTTTTTTTTTGCAAAAATTATATATTTTTTTATAAATATCATCGAAACTTATAGTTCCTCATGGTGTTCTATATGGTTGTAGTGATTTGATCTTCTCATCTCACATGATATTTTCTTAGGTATCTGTTAGAACATAAAGATTTACCACTTATTTATTATGTAAAATGATTAACTTGAATTCTTTTTGTTCACAACATAACAACTTTTGAGTATTTGAATTACATGTGATTCACATATGAATCACATGTAATTCACATACGAATCACATAAATTCACATGTAAATCACAAGTGAATCACATATGAATTACATGCGATTCAAATGTAAATCACATGTAATTCACATATGAATCAAATGTAAATCACAAGTAAATTACATATGAATTACATGTGTTTCACGTGTAAATCACATGTAATTCAAATATGAATCACATGTAAATAGCATGTAATTCACATATGAATTACATGTGATTCACATGTAAATCACATGTAATTTACATATGATTTACAGGTGAATCACATGTAAATCACATATTAATTACATGTGATTCACATGGAAATCACTAGTGAATCACATAGGAATTACATGTGATTCACATGTAAACCACATGTAATTCACATATGAATCACATGTAAATCACATGTAATTCACATATAAATCACATGTGTTTCACATGTAAATCACAAGTGAATCACATAGGAATTACATGTGATTCACATGTAATTCACGTATGAATCTTAAAAGAAACAATAACATGTGAATATCATATTATATAATAACATGTGAATTTTACATGATATATACATATGTATTTTTGTGAATGTTCTTGCATTAATCATTTTTTAAAAAAATTTCTTATAGATTGGAAGATTTTTTTGGAAAACATTGAAAGGTGAAAAGTGATAAATCGAAGAAAAATATGAAAATCTTTATACGAAGACATGTAAACACTTTGAAAATATGTAGCATTTTTTGTTTTTATATTTTATTTTGTATCTTTAAAATACTTGGACAATTGTGTTTATAGATTAGTAAATAAAAATACGTTTTTTTAATGATTTACTTATAAATATTATAGTATGAGAAATATGCATATAAGCACTTGAAAAAATATGCATATATGCACTTAAATGTTGATTTTTTTTAAAAAAAAAAATTATACATTTTTTTTGTTAAATATTATATATATATATATATATATATATATATATATATATATATTGATTTTTAAAAATTTATTGTTTTTAAAAAATTGTAGTGTTTTTAAAAAAAAAAATTCAATTTTTTTAAAACTTCATGTTTTCTAAAAAAATTTAAAAAATCTGCATATTTATAAAAATTCGAAAATTATTATTTAAAATTTTTGTTGAAAATTTGGTTTATTATGATAATTTTTAGACATTATTATTATATATATATATATATATATATATATATATATATATATATATATATATATATATATATATATTAAAGTTCTGAAGAAAAGTAACAGTAAACTTGCCCATTTTTTGTCAATTTTGGTCCCAATACTTATGTTGGTTACTGTTACTCGGGTGACTACGGTGTTTACTATTTTACTTCCCAATCCTTCCACAATCTTCCTTTTATCCCTCTTCCAAATTCCACCGTTTCTCTCTTCTTCACCACCGCCTTTTTTCTCCCACCGCTTCTCCAGCTCGATCGAAGCCCTAAGAGCACCCCACCGATCACCGCCGTTTCTCTCTTCTTCACCACCGCCTTTTTTCTCCCACCGCTTCTCCAGCTCGATCGAAGCCCTAAGAGCACCCCACCGATTACCGCCTCTTAACCCAATCGATTTATCCGGTTTATCTCACCCTTTCTCGCTGCTCTCACCCATATTTAGCAGCCACCACCACCATCTTTGGATTCGCTTCAACCACCATCGCCGTCTCCAGCGTCTCCGACTGGAATAGTCCGATATAGAGAGATTCGAGGACATCGAAGAGGGAGACAGAAAAAGCGAGATGGTGTCGTCCTCCAAGAAAACCATGGGAAACGACGGACTATTGCTTCCTTATATTCATTTGTTCTTGATTTCTCCTTCTCACCGACTTCATTTGTATTTGCTTCCGACTCTATTCGATATTGCCACAGGTGGGAAGAAGAAGACGGCGGACCATTGTTACCATACCCAATCACTTACATCTCTACCGGTGGTGCCCAACAAAAGCCCTAAAATCGATTTCAATTGCTCGCGCCTCCTCTTTGTTTCATATCAGCTTTTCAGGGAAACAACATCGATGATGCAAGTAGGTCAATCCCCTTTCGTCACCTCCGCTTCTTATCCTGACACATCTTTTACTTCCCTTCTACCTTCTTCTTTCTTTTTTATCCAATAAATTACTTTTTTTTTCAGGCGTATGTAACTGCATGTCGTACAAAACACTGGAGGAAACAGAGTAAAGTTGGTTTTCTATTCACCTTATTCGAGAAGAAGCCCGAAATTGAACCGTAACTTTCAATCTAATTATTAATTCCTTTTTATCTATTACATTTGTCAAGACCTTATACCATTTTTTAACAGCTATTATCAACGATATCAAGATGTTCAACTTGAAAAAATTGGTTTATAGTTTGTGTATAGATGCTTACGGTGAAGTTTTCGTTTGAAGTTGTAAGTGTTTTGTTATGGTTGGTAGAGCAACGCAGTCCAGTCGGATATAGTAGCTCCAAAGGATTGTAGTTAAGAAGTTAATGGACCTGATGATGACTGATGCAAACAAAAGGTATGATAATGTATTTTGAAGTCAATTATTTTTCTAACTGAAATTTTATATTCTTAATTTTATTAATTTTGGTTACATAATTGCAGAACAATATTGAAGGACTGATATCGACTATGGAATTCATTCAATGACAGGTTGGTTCGTTCTAACTATTCCTTTTACAATTTGACTTTTTTTTTTCTTTTATATACATAAAGGGATTTGTTTTTAATCTCACAAATTTCTTTTTGTAAAGTTTATGTTGAAGGGTGTTGAAACAAAAAGAGCAAATGTTCTTGGATGTTATTTGTTGGTAGAATATCCACCAGAAGCCATAGATGTAGATGGCGATTGCAAATTTAAGGTTTGATAAAATAGACATGAAAAATACGTCTTTGATGCTTTCATCATTTTAACTACTGATTAGCTTCTTTAATTGATTTTGTTTTAAAGCTTTTAGAGTTCAATAGTCAAATTGTGAAGAAACAAGGGATGTTGAAGTCTATAGAATATCTTGGATGCACAGTTGCACACTCAATTTCATGTACCGTTCTACCCTCTATCACACCTTTTGCTAGACTTCTTAATATTTTTCACAAAAAAAAAAAGCTTGCAGAAAAATGAAGCCCTGTTTATGTTCTTCGATTCCTAGCCAATTAAGAAGCTTCACGTTCATGTTTGATCCCTGAAACAACGGTTTTTAGTTGTAAAATTCAATATTGGTGATCTTTAATGAGCTGGATATCAATATAATGAATCTTTCTATCTGTTCTTAATCTTCTTAATTTCTAATAAAGTAAATGCATTAGTGTACAGGATAATGGAAACTATATCATGTTTCTAATAGAAACAACCTGATTTCCGACCTCTAGCATTGCATTACCATAACGAAAAGATAAAATCATTATAGCAATTACTTTCAACTTTCAAGTAAGGGTAAAAGTGTCCACTATGTATCAATGTCGGAACAGTTATAGGTTCATAAATGTTTATAGCAATTACCTGTGCTTCTTGCTATTTAACCTGACATAGAGAACTTTAATCCTGTGAACGTGAAGCCTATGTATTCTAAAGGAACCAAAACTATATATATATATATATATATATATATATATATATATATATATATATATATATATCAAAGTCACAAAATAGATCAGATTGATTAAAAGAAATGTTAACTTTATTCTCTTTCATTGAATTTTTAAATGCAGGGGACAAGGCTTGAAAGTTCCGACCCATTTAGTAAGTGTTTCATGTTTTTTCTTTCAAATTATATTTTTTAAATTTATTAAAATAACTTTTTTTATTAATTCTTTTCATTTTAGATACCGGTCTTCTATCAGGAAAGTCACCTTTTCAAATTCAGTTAAAAACTAGAGTAAAATACAAAAACGGTCGCTATTCTTTCTTATGTTTGTTGTGTATAGTCCATAATCAAAACGTTTTTCAATTTTGAACCTTATTTCATGGTTTTGTTTCAATTCCGGTCAAAAAGAACTTGAAACAATGACTAAAATGGGCAGAAATTGCAAGAAAAATCACCGTGTATGTGATTGTGATTGGGAAAAATGAAACATTATTACATAAATAAACATATGTAGTTGCAAATCATGCTTTGGTCTTATAATGAAATGTGGTTGCAAATCATATGTAGAAAACTATTTTGATACATAAAATGGTAAATTGGAAAGTACAGTGCTATAAATGGTGAGTATAGACAGTTTTAGTCTCATTCAAGGTAGAAAAGAAATTTACAAACATCATTACCCATTCAGCTGCTTTACTTCATCTATACAGGACCTGATGAGGTGAAAAAAGAAAAAACCTCTACTCTACATCCTGTATCTGTCTCAGTAAAGTGGTTGGATACGAAATGGCAAAGTAATGTATACATAAAACCGGTTTCTTTTTTTGAAGTGTCTGAATGAGAGACTAAATGACAATTTTACCCTTACATTCCAAAATATATATTTCACCAGTTTTAACATAACAAGAGTCATGTCAGATTTCCATTTACAACATTCTACTTTCTCTATTTTTTTCTTCCTAATGCATTGTACTTTAAAGCAACATGTTATAACAAATAAAGTAACGAAAGTATGTTACTATTTATTATAGGCTTCAGCAGAATTTCGCCTGAAAGAGGTGATTAATGTACAACTCCTACTGTCAGCATCCAGCAAAACAGATGAGAATAACCTACACTGCCTCTGAATGTGCATGTATCATGAGGTGAAAGAAATCTTAAAAAAAGAAGCCTAGAATGAAGACCCATCTTTTGAACATTATGTCTGTTACTAACATCTTTTTGTATGCCTTAACTATGTAACCAATGTCCGTAGCGCATAAAAAAAACCAACATTGAAGGATTCCGGAAAAACGACATTGAAGGCTTCTGACCCCCGCAAAGCGGGGGACACTTTTCTAGTTTTTATTAATATTTCCAATAACACAAAAAATCAAACATTAAATAAGATTGGTAAAATGGTGATCATGCCCTTAATGAGTTAATTTTGATCTAACGCTCCACCTTTAGTTCTGGGGTTCTCGACGGATCTCACTCATATATATATATATATATATATATATATATATATATATATATATATATATATATATATATATATATATATATATATATATATATATATATATATATATATATATATATATATAGGGAGCGGTTCAAATTAGAACCAAAAAAGATTAACAACCTTCATTTCTTAAGTAAATATGTATTGTAAATACTTATTAAATATGTTAAAAATCTTCATATATGTTTTCTTGGTAACAAAATGGAAAAATCGTAACTTTTATAGTCTAATATTTTCATTTATATATTCATTAATATTTTAACACACAATTTATATAAAATACAACTTAATACATCCAATGTACAATTTAATATATAAAATTCACAACTTAATACAATCTATTTTACACTAATTTACATATTTAGAGAAGTTAAACCAAAACTCTATCACCACAACTACACGCTACCATCAACCATTTGTGCCACCGTCACAGCCACCATTCATTCAAGATCATATATGTATATAAACTGATGCACTTAGAGCTTAAACGCTTCATTCACGGTTTAATAAACATATTAATTCACACACTTTGAATTTAATGCAAAATAATTATCTAAAAACTAATACTTTTCATACATACTTATACAACACAAAGATAAATATATTCACAAGAAAATTAATACAAAAATTCATACATTATATTTTAGCACAAAATTATGTATAAAATTTACAACTTAATACAGTAAATTACAGTTTAATACTCAAAATTCACAACTTATAACAAATTCATAATTTGATACATAGACATGTCATATATTATTAACTTAAAACTTATATGTATAACTTCATATAAAACATTCACAGTTTAATACAGTCAATTGACAGTTTAATACATAAAAGTGACAATTTAATACAATAAACTCATAGATTAATAGACAAAAGTTATATATTCATAATCATATTCTCAACTTAAAACTTATATTTATACGTTCATATTTAGAAGCATTTATGTGTATTAAAATGTGAATTCTTTATACTAAGCTTGAATAGTACATTCACAGTTTAATAAACATATTAATTCACTCACTTTTAATTTAATGCAAAACAATTATCTGAAAACTAATACATTCTTACATACTTATACAACAAAAAAATGTATTCACAAAAAAATTAATATAAAAATTCACACATAAATCATTAATGTTTTTAACACTAAATTATACTTAATACAATCAATTAACAACTTAATATAGTAAATTACGGTTTAATACACAAAATTCACAACATAATATAACAAATTCATAATTTAATACACAAAAATGTTATATATTCTTAACTTAAAACTTATATTTATAACTTCAAATAAAAAATTCACAGCTTAATACAGTCAATTCACAGTTTAATACACAAAATGACAGTTTAATATAATAATTTCGTAGTGTAATACACATAAATTATATATTTACAATCATATTCTCAACTTAAAACATATATTTATACCTTCATATCTTGAGACATTTATGTGTATTAACATGTGAATTTATTATATTAAGCTGTTAATAAAATTCACAGGTTAATATACAAAATTCATAGTTTAATACACTACATTCACATCTCATTTACATGTATAAAATTCAGATCTGGATAAAAAAAATCAAAATTCATAGTTTAATAAAACATTCCAGATACTAATTCAAAGCTTAATTAAATAATACAAATACTAAATTTCATAACTTAATGCCTCAAAAAATCAGAATTCATAATATAATACACACTTCAAACACTAATTCACAAATTAATACAAAAATTTAAACACTTATTCACAACTTAAAAACGTACAGATCTTGTTAAAGCATTTGATCAAACACCATATGTGCATATTGTTTTCAGATCTAATGTGATTTACAGATCTGAGATTGTTATGTTCCTTAAAGTCTCTGGATATTGAAGATCATAGCAGATCTAACCAGATATGAGAAATCGTTGTCTTTTGACTTCAGATCTAAAATGTTGATGGCAGTTGATGAGTTTTCCGGCAATTTAAGGCGTGGAGGTGGTGATGGTGGAAGAGATCGGATATGGTGGTGGAACCACCGGTTACCACCATGAAATGCTTCACACATACAAGATCTATGCCTGAAATTACACAAACACATCAGATTTGACCATTAGAAAAGATTGTGTCAATTTTTCACATCAATGCTTGCACTGAAGACTGCCAAGTGAAATACGAAACCTGTACACTGGTGGATTCCGTCTTGACTTGGTAGAATAACCATGCTAAGTCCATGGGGATCGATGAAGCCTATACCATGGGATGGGAACCTATAAAGCAAATGATGATCAAAGAATATTGCCCACAACATGAAGTCCAAGCTTTGGAGCAGGAGCTTTGGCACCTTACCATGAAGGGATCAAAGGTGGCTTCCTACACCTCCTGGTTCAATGACCTTGCTAGCCTTTACCCGGGAATGGTAACCCCGGAAGACACAAAGATAGAAAGATACATCTGGGGACTAGCTTCACCAATCTAAGGTCTGGTTACTGCATCCAGACCCTCCATTTTCGATAGTGCCAAAAAATTGGCCTATCAGTTGACTGAGCAGTGTATCCGCTAGGGTATAATGACCCCACAAAAAGAGAAGAACCCAACTGGGAGTTCAAAGAGGAAGTTTCATGGAAATCCGAAAGGGAACTTCAAGCATCACAAGCCCAATCTAGAACTTGTGATTATATATATATATATATATATATATATATATATATATATATATATATATATATATATATATATATATATATATATATATGTATATATATATATATATATGTATATATATATATATATATATATGTTGCAATCACGAACACTCCCACTCCAGAAAAGCCCTATTCTAGAACCCTACCCCACTGTACTAAGTGCAACTTCCACCATGTTGGATATTTCTTGATCTGCAGCATCTACAACTTAAGGGGTTACACCGCTAAGTTTTGCAGAAAGGCCCCTAACAACACAACCTCAACCACTGTTGTAGGAGGAAGCTGAAACTGCTTCGAATGCCACCAACCAGGGCACTTCAAGAAAGACTACCCTAAACTATAGAACCAAGGTGGTAAAGGAAGGGCATTTGTGATAGGTGCGAGAGATGCACGCCAACAACCAACTGAAACGTCCCAGAAATAATGACATAAAATCTTCGTTTTTAGACTTAATAAATCATTAATACATATCATTTCCATGAAGCCAAGGTAGTTAAGATTTAGCAAAACATCATTAAATCGAAGTAAATCACAGAATGCAGAAACATGTGGCGTGTGCCCTGCAATCACCCCGAGCTCTTCCGTTTGAAAACCGAAGCACCCGAAACATAAAATGAAAACCGTAAGCACAAAGCTTAGTGAGTTCCCCGAAATACCACATACCATACATAATAACACATAATGGGCCCCACCTGTCATCGGTACCCACTCGACATCGGACCCCGTCCGACATCGGGTCCCGCCCGACATCTAGCCCCGCTCGGTATACAAATATGTCAGTCATTAGGCCCCGCCTGGCATCGGGCCCCGTCCGGTATAAACGTATAAACATATAAACATATAAACACACAACACATGCCATGATCACAAAGATATATAGCATACAAACTAGCCTTCGGGCCCCACCCGACATTGGGTCGTACCAGAAATCAAAAATACACATACTGGGAACTAACATACAATGTACTCATCAGGCCCTACCTGGCATTGAGCCCCGACTGACATCGAGCCCTGCTTGGTAAACATAAAACACATAATGCATGCAAGAGTTACACAGGCATCTAGCACCCTAACATAATAAAACATGGGCCGGCATTGGTGACTTCGACCCGTTAAACACAGTGAGGAGACTCACCTGGCACATCTGAATCACACAGACGATCCCTGGCTACTGGCTAACAGACCCCAAACTGTCAATATCAAAACAATCATCCAATTAATAATTGGCTTCTAATCCATAACCATAAATCCATACTCGGGGTAAAAAGGCGATTTACCCCTAACCTATCTTAGTCCAATACTAAGGACCGGGCTCCCAATCTGAAAGGCCTAAAAGCCAAATAATCAAACAAGGCCCAAATATGGCCCAAATTTCCAATTTGGGCCCAAACCCCTTACATGGGCCTTACCCTAAAGCACAACCATTTTCCTAGTCCAAAACTCTTGCATTTAGATGGCCCATTAAGAACCCAAACATCCAAGCCCAAAAGAAAGCCCAAACCAGAGGCCCAATAAGCAAAAACCCACCTCACTGAGTACGCGGGGCGTACTCAGCTGTACGCTAAGCGTACATGCTATTCGGCTTGTACACCCATCGTACAGGCTTGTACGCGTAAGCCAAAAACTCCATTAAACTCTTAATGCTTAAGTCCAGAGGTTTAAACCACAGATCTGAGTCCGAACAAGTGTCTAGAACCATTAGGTCACTGACTTGGTGACTTTGCATGCCCCAAAAGAACCTAACTTCAACATATAAATTTATACTTTCACCAAATGGACACAATCTCATACATGGGGAATTCCAAACGCTAAAGGAGACAAATTTATGAATCTACAACCTCAGAAACACCAAGAGTGGCAACTCGTAACTCCTAGAGTGGTACCAAATAACTAGATCTCATTCTTGGCACCAAAAAGGAACCAAAACTCATACAAAATAAATCTAAGCCAACAATGAACAAGTTCATAGCTTTTTAGCTCAAACAAGCTGGAAATGAAGCACATAATCAAGATCTACAAGCTCTTCCTTGATCCACAACCTTGCACCAAACTCCATCTTCTTAAAAATGACCCAAAAACAACAAGATGCACATAATGAGCTCAAAAACACCACCATGGAAGCTAAGGGACGATTTCTAGGGTTTTGGGGACTTAAAGGCTGGTAAAGAGGCTAGCCCAAAAGACTTAATGCGCTTATATAGGGTACAAGATCAAAAATTAGGATTTTCCTTTACCCCTCGTAAGCCCTGCGTACGAGGTCTCGCACCCCTAATCCAACCCTCGCAGTACGCTAAGCGTACACCACATTACGCTCAACGTAATGCCCTTCGCATCAGTATGCCCCGCATACTAGGTTTTCCCCTCAAACCCTAACATATTCCGAAGGCCAGAACTTCTTCTTTATAAATCTGATTCCGACGATCCATATATCCATGAAAAGGTAACGAGAAGCTCTACACTCTAATCAAATCAAACTTGCCTTATAATTTCCCAAACAAACATTCAATTTCCAAAAAAACTCCGAGCTGACATATTACCAAAGTACCCTTTCGCTCCAAAACACAAACCGAATACCCGGATCATCCAAATTACATCATTCACCTCCAAATGAGCCCAAATCTCAATTCTTGAAGGGTCCTAAGTTTGCTAATACCCACTCCTTGATCACCACCCCACAATGGGAAACGATTCGAAAGAGGGCGTTACAGCTCTCCCCCACTTAAATTAGATTTTGTCTTTGAAATCATTCCTTACCATCCCCGACACGCCATACAACCTGAGCAACACAGCCACAACCCGAGCATACGACAACCTTCCCAAGGCAACCGAAACCATCCCTAGCAGGGCTTTCCTACCCGAAGATAAACAAATCCTTTCTCCACCCAAAAATAATCCCTTGCAAACTAACCACATCTACTCAATCTGAAATCTGAAGTTTCGAGATGGTCTGAATCCATGACAGACCGCCCATACTGAACCATTGCTGAATTCCTGCCACTTATCTCCCAACCGAATACTTAACTTCTGAAGGCTAAGATAATCCTTCGAGTAGAAGACTTATCCCTGCAACGGTTAGACTCAGATGAGAGCTGCGCAACATGGTCAAATCTTTTAATCTGAGATTATTTAACCCAAACTGCAAGTGACCTAATATATTCTCCGAATGAGCGACTCCACACACGAGTTCCAAATCAATAATATAACCTTGACTTATCTTGATGCCCTTTACAAATAGAAACAACCGAGATACAATCTCAAGGTCATGACCTATCATCAAAACTGAATCCATTCCTTACCCCTGAATCCTTCGATTGATGCCCTTGGCATATTGATACCCCAATTCTTATCCCACTGAAATGAAAATCCTACACATAAACACTGGCAATTCCCAACTCAAGATCTCACCCGAAAACTAACTCGATACTCAACTCATAACCTGAGATCCACAGATCTGCACTTGCATTTTACCCAAAACCTTCTGATTCATGACAACCCATCACTAGACTGGATATGAAGGTTCCCAAACCATCGCTGAGACTACCAGTGTCACACCTAGCCCAACCACCAGGTTCCTAATAGTCCAATTAACAAGGCTACCCAGCCTATAAACCCCTCTGCATCACACACTGACTACCCACCTGATCTGGCAACTCAAGAGCCAAAATCTTGACCCAACAGTCTCTACCAGGTCCCACCTGTATTGCGATAATCACACGGGCCTCACCCACATGTCCCACCCAAACTATACCACGGAGCGGCCTCGCCCACGGGTCCCACCCATCTAGAGCTACACATGCCCGACTCTTCCCCGGATCCGAATGGTCCTCAACCTAAAATAGAGAAATACTCATCGACAATCCTGACCGGCGTGCCTAAGGGACGAACTGATTCCCCCCTTTACGCTCATGACCACCTCCAACGATAGTCTACCTCGAACTGGTGAATGTTACGATTCTATCACAGTCTTACAACACTTCTAACCAACCATGGTTACCACCCATGGCCTTAACACACCTTACCCATCACAACCCCACGCATCTTGAGCCGAAAACTGCATCCAACTGCATCCAATTAGGTGTTCGGGTCATACTCCGAACTTCGAAGCCCTCAACCTAGACTCAACTCTAAGCCTGCGATGCATAATAAAGGAGACGCCGACCAGCGGTTGGAAGTTTCCTGAACTCCTACTTATACAGCCTCAAACCAAATAGGTACTTGAGTCGTTTCTCCTCCTGACAAAGATATGAAATTTGCCCCAGTTGGATTCGACGAAGCTCCCTCACCTCTTAAATCTGATGGATTCCCGACACATCAACCTCATATAGCATAAACCCTCTATGGCCCGCGCTAATCAACAATAGCATTCCATTGCTAGCCAAACTCAATGATCGCCCAATTCCTGAAATTTTGAAGAATACTCTTGAAATCTTAACCACTCTGATAATCCAAATCACCTCCCACGATACCATACCAATTCCTTGAGTTCTTATGCTGGCGACTAGAAACCATAACACTTACCCTGAACTGACGAATCTTCACCCCAACTTCCATTCTCAAAGAATAATAGAATTCTAACCATCTACAACCCTGACCAAAGATCACCCAAGCAATACCCCTGAATTGATCCCGACAAAGACCCGGATCAACAACTGAACATGCTGAAACCTTCTTAACAAGGTACGAACCTATAAAGATTCTTTGAAGACCCTCGACATGCAGAATGGCATATAATAAGCCCTGATAACCCAAACAATAGCAGAGAACCAACCCGAGATATTGCTTACCCAAACCCAATCAAAATTCTAACGCAATACAAATTCCCGATATCAACCCAGAAGATAACATACCCGCAAAAGCATTTGAAGGAATCCTGACTTCCTCCTCCAAAGTTACCCCAACCATCCTGAGGATATAGTGTAAAAATCCCTTCCGATCAAAAATGACAAGAACTAACAATGGAATCCTCCTTCCTGAAGGATTCTAGGGATCCACAAGCTTTGGGCTCCAGATGAGCCCCCAACTGCCCTACTACATCCTCGACCCAAAAGGCCCTGAGATGACTATCCAAGAGCTCCAAAATCCCTTCCTTAGCTGAACCACGGACCATCGGGGTCCATTCCAAAATACCATGAGTAATCTCCGATAAGGTGAATTCTCGCATCAACGCATCGATCGGCTCAGTACCTGCTCCTGAGCCGGAACCAGAACCTGAACCCCATTCCCGAGGGCTCAACATGATACCAAAACAACATGCAAAAGATCCGAATATACCCAAGAATCCTCATCCCACAGGCTTCCTAGATTCTCCAAGACTCTCCCCGATTTGAGTATGGATCATGTGCTTTCAGTAGTACGAGTCCAATACTACCTTACACACCTATCCATACTTTCCTCAAGAATCCTCCCGAATCCTCTAAGCCACCTTCTCAAATTCCATACACCAAACATTCGCTACCCAGGGCAACAAAACCCACCGATGCAATCCCTAGGCTTTCCTAGGTTCCCAACCTCACCCTGCCATCAGCTGCTGAAGAACTCCTCATAATGCCAGTCACCCACCTCATGAATACAATCACATGCAACAAATATTAGATAATACTTCGAGTAACAGACTCATGCCTACAACGGTTGGAATCATTACCGAACAAACATCCAATTTCCATAAAAGCCCGAGCTGACATATTACCAAAGTACCCTTTGGCTCCAAAACACAAACCGAATACCCGGATCATCCAAATAACATCATTCACCTCCAAATGAGCCCAAATATCAATTCTTCAAGGGTCATAACTCAGCTAATACCCACTCCTTGATCACCACCCCGCAATGGGAAATGATTCAAAACAGGGCGTTACAGGTTACTAGTACGTTTGCTATGAACAATATGTATGCTTCTGTATTATTTGACATTGGTGCCGATAGAAGCTTTATTTCCCATAAGTTTAAAAGAATGATAAATCAAAAATCATGCAAACATAATGAAGCTTACACAGTAGAAGCAAAAAAATGGTCAAATAGATAGCACCTTATAAATACTCACTAATTGCCTTCTCACCCTGAATAACCATGTCTTCCATGTCGACTTAATGCCTATGACCATTGGAAGTTTCGATGTGATCATCAAAATGTATTAGTTATCAATTCATCGAGTGGAGATTCTATGTTACGAAAAGGTCGTTCGATTACCCTTACAAAAAGATGAATCCCTTGTGATTTACGGAGATAAATCAGGGAAGAACCTAAGAGTCATCACTTAAATGAAGGTAAGGAAGTACTTGCAGAAGAGATGCGTCGCTTTCTTATCCCAAATGGTTGATATGCAAGATAAGGGTAAGGAAATGAAAGTATACTACAAGTGTGCGATTACCCGGATGTATTTCTAGAAGATTTACCTGGAGTACCTCCAGTCAGACAAGTCGAATACCAAATCGACCTAATCCCAGGTGCAACACCAGTGGCACGATCTCCTTATCGTCTGGCTCCATCGGAAATGCAATAACTATCCAGTCAACTTCAAGAACTTATCGACAAAGGCTTTATTCGGCCAAGATTATCTCCATGGGGAGCCCCGATATTGATTGTGAAAAAGAACGATCGATCGTTCAGGATGTGCATCAACTATCGAGAGTTGAATAACTCACCATCAAGAACCAATATCCACTCCCGAGGATTGAAGAACTGTTCAACCTACTGCAAGGATCATGCTACTACTTGAAGATCGATCTAAGATCCGGCTACAATCAACTTAGGGTTCAAGAAGAAGATATTCCAAAGATGGCATTCTGGACTCAATGGTCACTATGAGTTTCTGGTTATGCCATTTGGACTGACCAACGCACCAGCCGTTTTCATGGACCTTATGAATCAGGTGTGTAAACCCTACTTGGATAAATTTGGGATAGTTTTCATCGACGACATATTGATACATTCACGAACCAAGGAAGAACATGGCCAATACTTGCATTTAATCCTAGAACTGTTAAGAAAAGAGAAACCTTATGCAAATTTTTTCTAAATGTGAGTTCTGGATTAACGAATTCATTTCCGCGGCCATATGGTAGCAGTAAATTGGGATTCATGTTGATCTCGCAAAGATCGAAGCGGTTAAGGATAAATAGCACCAACAACACCAACTAAAGTACGCTAATTCTTAGGGCTAGCAGGCTACCATCAGAGATTCATCGAGAACTACTCTAGGATACCCAAGCCTCTCACCGCACTAACCCAAAAAGACAAAAAGTTTGATTGGGGAGACAGTCAAGAGTCTGCCTTCCAGAAATTGAAACAATTGTTGTGCAGTGCACCAATTTTGTCTATTCCACAGGGAACAAAAGACTTGGTAGTATTCTACGACGCCTCACACCAAGGGTTACGATGCATTATAATTCAAAGGAATAATTACATTTCATACGATCTCGACAACTTAAACAAAACTATAAAAACTACACTACCCATGACCTAGAGTTGTGAGCTGTAGTGTTTGCTTTGAAAATTTGGAGGCACTACCTGTATGCAACGAAGTGTGTCGTATTCACCGACCATAAAGACCTTCAACACATCTTTGATAAGAATGAGCTCAACATGAGACAATATGTTGTCCATATTCTTCCTTGGGTTAGAGCTTTGACACGAAGTGGCTTTGCTAAACGATTACGAATGCGAAATTCGTTATCATCATGGTAAAGCAAATGTTGTGGCAGATGCTAGAAGCACTCAAAGATGAGAATATCGTGGAAGAAAACCTACAAGAATGGACAAACAGTTCGACCTCAAGGAAGACGATACACGATATTTCATGAATCGAATTTAGACTCCAAAGTTTGGAGAAGTCAGAATTTTAGTTTTAAACTAATCTCATAAATTGAGATATTCAATACATCCTGGATCAGATAAGATGTATATCGATCTCAGAAAGCTTTATTGGTGTCCCAATATGAAGGCAGAGATTTCCACCTATGTCGGTAAATGTTTGAATTGCTCCAAGGTCAAAGTAGAGCACCAGAAACAGTCTGGTCTACTACAACAACCAACAATCCCATAATGGAAGTGGGAACAAATAGCCATGGACTTGATAGCAAAGCTACCAAAAACATCAAGCGGTTATGACACCATATGGGTAGTGGTTGACCGTTTGACCAACTGTGCCAATTTCCTAGCCATCAAGGAAACCGACAAGATGGAGAAACTCACCATACCTATCTTAAAGAGAGAGTTAGACTGCATGGTGTAAAAATATCTATCATCTCAGACAGAGATAGCAAATTCACTTCCAGGTTTTGGCAATCACTATAAAGGTCCCTAAGAACCAAACTCGATATGAGTATATCATACCATCCTCAAACGAATGGCCAGAGTGAAATTACGATACAAACCCTAGAAAATATTCTCCGCGCTTGTGTGATAGATTTTGGTAATGCATGGGACACTCACTTGCCATTAGTCGAATTTTCATATAACAATAGCTATCAAACTAGCATAAAGGCCGCTCCATTCGAGGCATTTTATGGGCGCAAATGTCGTTCTCCGATATGCTGGGTAGAAGTTGGAGATACTCGATTAGCTAAAAAGCATGATGGAGATACTCTACTGATCATTCACTAAATAACGGAAAAGATTGTTCAGATAAAGGAATGATTAAAAGCCGCACGTAGCCAACAAAAAAGCTATGCTGACACACGACGCAAACCATTGGAATTCAAAGTAGGAGACTGTGTCTTGCTAAAGATTTCTCCGTGGAAGGGTGTCATCAGATTTGGAAAACGAGGTAAAGTAAACCCCCGTAACATCAGACCTTTCGAAATCCTGGCAAGGATTGGTCCGGTGGCTTACAAACTCAAGTTACCTCAAGAACTCAACAAAGTTCACGATGATGGGTTTTGAGAATACTAACACTCCTATGGTGTACATGCAACCCTAGATGCTTTGGATCTATGTTTTCTCTAATATACATGCAAACTTTGTTTTTCCAAAGCATAATCCTAACTAGCATACAATGGAGTATCTTTATTACAAAATTCTAGTTAGATGACATACCTTTTGTTGTAGCTGGAAACCTTGGACCTTTAAGAACTTAGCATCAATAGTATGAATGCCTCAAATGGAATCACAACACACCTTCGACAAAAGGTGACTTTTGAGAGAGAATTCCTTGCTCTAAAAAATGCCTCATATGAACTCCAAGAACATAGGTCACGATTTTAGCTATGGAGCAACATATATATATATATATATATATATATATATATATATATATATATATATATATATACTAGTGGTGGACCCGCGCAATGCGGCGGCGACGAGTAGTTTTTTTTCAGCAAATAGTTTCCAATCGGCGGTTGGTTTTTCGATTTATCAGTTTTTTTGGTTTCGGTCCAGTTCGGGTCGGTTCTTCTTTCGGTACCGAACACATTTAATGGATAGCATATGTTATGGTTGAATCGAACCGGAATCGGTTAGTTGTATTCGGTCTGGTTCTCAGTTTCCCATTCATTCCTTTATCAGTTTTCGGTTATATCGGTTTTGATCCATTTTTTGAACCAGGTACATTCGTATTACAAAGCACATGTAATGTATTGATAAATATTAATTATTATGAAAATATATTTATATCCAACATTGTTGTTTTGAATTAATAATAAACATACATATTTTTTTGTTTAATAAATATACGTTTACATTTGAATGTGTATTATTAAGAAATCAATGAAAATAAGATTGTATTTTGTTGTTAAAGACTTAGTTATTCACATGTTTATATAAACATTTAGAAATAACTAAATATGAAAAAATGCTTTAAATGTATAAAATGGTCATATTAGAGTTTTTGAAAACTAATATGAATAAAAAGTTTGAAACTACCATATTTAATTAAACATTTGGTAGGATTTAAGCCTCGAAATAAAGATAAATTGTTAAGTTATAGAAGAAAGTTAATTTTTAGATGTAACACAATTACCCTGTTTTCTTTTTGCAAAACTTCATCTTTTAAACAGTAATATTCTCATAAATTTATTTTTTAAGCAAGTTTTAAACGAAACAACTTCATTGGTCTTGTTGTAGGCATGTTAACATGTACGTGTACATATCTTCGGCAAATTGGTAATCATGATTTGGATGAAAAAAAATTGTTCAAATAGTTAAAACCATGCATGATACATGCCTCCATTTTCTTTTTCAAATACCTGAATATTAACAAAGATTTGATAGTTCTTATTTTATAGCCAAAATTCTTACTATATTATCTAAAAAAGTTATCATCCAGCAACACATCATGAAAAGTACAAATTTAAAAGATAAAAGCAAAAAATAGAACATAATTGTGACTGCAGAATACTAAATGTCTAGCTATAAACATGGATTTACCAATATCTTGGAAAAATTTATCATTGAACAAAAAAACAAAACATAGAAACCGTTTGAAAAATGTGCAGCACCACCAACAAGTGGAGAAACTCAGCAACATAGAAACCATTTGGTGTGTATTTTGGAGCATATACATAACCCAAGGATCTTTCCAATTCAAATCAAACGTACATATATAGCTTTCCCACAATACCAACTGTTACATCAAATATTTCCAGAGTTCAAAATGAATGTTGATCAAAATCTCTCAAGGGTAAAAATGTCAATTCCAAAAAAGATGACTTTCTTCAATAATTACATACATTAGATTGCTAACCAAAGAGAGGACCAGATGCATCAAGGTCCACATCAAGGGTAATTTTGTCAATTCTGAAAAAAGTAGGGTTAGTTGCAACAGCGGAGGTGGGTTGTGATGTCGGAGAGCGACGACAGAGGCGGCATCGGTCGGTAGAAACCACCTGCAATCCATCAGGAAGAAAAAAAAACCTTTCAAATCGACCAATAAAACCAAAAAAAAACATTAAAAATCGCTAAAGTTAACCTGAAATTTCAGCAAATGCTTGTAAATATGTAGTGTTGGCCTCTTGTTTATACGAGAGAGAGAGAGAGAGAGAGAGAGAGAGAGAGAGAAAACTTTGTACAAGCATATCAGATGTTGAACACGAAATAACAAAACATGGAAGACTGTCTAGTAAAGATACATTTTAACCCTATGAGATTATCTTGTACCAAAACTTTGTACAACATCAGCCCTTTTCCTTATTTCCCTGTGGTGGATTCAGGTCTTCAAATGCTATGTATCCTACAAAGAACAAACATAAACCACTCATAATCTGGTAAGATAATGAGCAAATAAGATGATTTTAGTTGCTTTATCCTGGCCATATAGCATAAGAACTCTTACTTGGTCAATAAAAACAAACAGATAACAGGTAAAAGGAATTACTAAAAAAAATGGCTTCATACTTTCATTTTATTTATAACAGCATTGTATAATTGAATAGTTTTTTTAAAAATAGTGTTGCAACAGAAAGTCTAGACCGAAAAAATAAACAACCCCTTAGATTCATGTTGAACAAAGTAGTAAAACAAAGATCTCCATTTTGATTCATGAATGGAGATGTGGTCTTTTAATTGCTTCATGAGACATGTTGGAAACGGTAGCCCAGTCAGACCAAAAATTTTGTGATGTTATATAATAAAGGCTAAATTAGTATTCAATAAGCAGGTTTGAATAGAAAGGGCATAAATGAAAGTAGAAAATATACTCATTTATGCTAAATTTCAGCACCTATATTGCTCTTTACCAAGATGTATATATCAATGATCAATCTTCATGCTCTTTACCATCATCAGAATTTGTAAACGTGGCAGAGTAAGTCCATCCAGATTGATAGGCTATAAAGTTGGCTTTGCATAAGAACTGTCACTTCTAGTAGTTTTAGGAGCACATATTGGATATAGAAAACTAATAATTAAGCTTCACTAAGTGAATACATTGAAGGGTAAAATAGAAAAGATAAAAAGAGTTGGAGAACAACCTTCAAAATTGTTGTCCAAACTGGCAGTCATTTTGAAAAATTGATGCGCTATAATTGTTGTCCAAACTGGCAGTCATTTTGAAAAACATAAGAATCAAGACATAAGTTGTATTTCTAGTGAGAAATAAGCACTATTAGTTTTGAAGCTATACATGCATTACAAGAAAGCAAACGATCTTAACCTTGCATAATTCAAACGTGGGTAATTAAAAAACAAAAATTTGTAGATTTTGCATCTTCGATTACATATGGAAAACTAAAATACAAAAATCTGAACCTGGAAAATCTACTCGTGTTCGTCAAGCCATAATCACAAAAATAAGAACAAATTAGAGATACATAAGAAATGGAGAAATAAACACATCGTTATGAGAGAGAGAGAGAGAGAGAGAGAGAGAGAGAGAGAGAGAGAGAGAAAGAGAAAAAGAGAGAGAGAGACCGCTCAAGAACAGTCGAAATCTTAGATATCCTTTTTGGAAGCAGTTCTCAGGGTGACCTTCAATTCACGTTGTAAGCTACAAAGTAAATACCACAAAATGTTAACTAATAAGTGTAAATAGGATGAAAAAATATGTTGACGTAAAGCAGATATTAGGGCAAGCAACCCAAGCAATAAACTCTAAAATACTCTAGCAGCGATATTTTGAGGATTTACAGATAGATGATCGATGGTGACGATGGGTATGGCGAACCCTAGGACATCGGTGATGCTGGATTATGTTTGGATGATGGCTGATGCGGTGAAGGTCTCGATTGGTTATAGTGGCGACGACGATCGAGTTTGTTTAGGGTTTGTAGAGGACGGGGAACGTATTGGCAGATTCAAATTTTGAAAAGATAATGGTTGTGAGATTGTGTTTGTCTTGTTATCATTTAGTACATCAGCCATTAGATTGTAGTAGGTTATCAACGGTGCATTATCATGCCCGGTTGGCAATCTGTGTGAGCGGTAAAGATAGATAGATAGATTAAACTCTTTATTCTTATTGGTTGAGAGAATTTCACATGGATCACCAACAATTAAATCCTCACCTTCCAATATAGATTCGATGGTCCAGATTTCGTCTCCTTGAATTTTAAGATAATTGTCTTAAAACCTATGGGACCCACAAATATGAATGGTTTATATATATATATATATATATATATATATATATATATATATATATATATATATATATATATATATATATATATATATATATTGTAGGACTATATATATATGTATATATATATATATATGACCCTTGGAATCCTACAATATATATATATATATATATATATATATATATATATATATATATATATATATATATATATATATATTGTAGGATTCCAAGGGTAATGGGTAAACCCTAATCCATACCCATGGGTTTATGATCCATGGTTCATGTGGCCCAACTCTTTATGTATCCATACATAAACTTAGTCCAACATGGATCATAAGCCCAAAACATATATATATATATATATATATATATATATATATATATATATATATATATATATATATATATATATATAACTAATTTACACAATTAGTACCCATTGATTTATTTAGTCTGTTTTGATCACTAAATTAATTCTTGATCAATACTAATTAAATCATATGATTTCATATTAATATATTAAAACTTATAATATATTAATAAATCATAAATAACCTCTTCTCAAAAGTCCATCCTATCAAATTGTCCTGATGATATGCAACCCAAATGGACCATGCTACTCTCTGGTCAAGTACATACCAATTATAGTTATGGGCTTAGACACCTAATCCAACACACGGCACCTTCCACGTATGCAATATTAAAAATTGCCTCTATGATGAGAACCCCGTAATTCCACTCGATAAGATCCAGGTCAACACTAAACTTTACTTCGTGGAGGAACTGGTGGAGAGCATGGATCGAGAAATCAAAAGCCTCATGCAGAGCAGCATACCTATAGTAAAAGTTCAATGGAACTCTCGTAGTGGGTTGAAGTTTACTTGGGAACGTGAGGATCAAATGAAACAAAAGTATCCGCAATTGTTCAGTGGTGCTCCCTCCACTAGTAGAACGAAATAGTGGTAGAATAAAGTAGCCTAGAACTTAATAATTTCAGGACAAAATTCCCTTAACGAGGAGGTAGTGCGACATCCCAGAATTTAGGTCAAAGACTGTGAACAGTCAATTCACAATAAATCTCTTCGTAATTTGACTCATTGAATTTTAGTGAATCTAATGTAAAATAAATGAGTTCATTTCAACTATTATAAGATACCAGATGATATCTTACTTCCAAATGTGTAAACTGAAAAACGAATCAAACAGCTCAACCTGTAATCCTAGTTAATGCATCTGAAAAACTGAAAATACTTATTAAGTAGTTGTGAGCGAAGCAAACATTTTTATCTTATAATACAGATTCCCCTATTTCCGAAAATATAAATAACATCCAAACAGAGTTCATATGCAAAAGATACGATAGTTATAAACAAACAAACCAGTTAAACACTAGCTTTCTTTAAACTGCTAAAACGGAATCGATCCTTTAAGGCACTTGCACACCTCCGACGTAAATTCCGAGGGAGTTTTTGGACTTGGGCTATGGTCTAATATTTAATTTCATACTCAAAATATTTTTAGCGAAAATATTTGCAAAAGTAGTTAATTTGAGCGTTCATATCATTTAGATGCAAAACTTTAAACGCTATTTCCCGGAGTTCTTTAACTCGAAAAATTGATCCGTTCGGGTTTCTGGAATCCTTGAACTCGGCTCTACCTAACGACACTTTAGGAAAATTTTCTTGAGGTCAGGATCTCGGCATGCATTCCAAAGTGAGTTTTTGGGACATTTGCTAAAAATGACATCATGGTGGGGCCACACAAGTGTGTAAGAGCAAAAAATATGAATCCTTGGACTTTCTTCTCTCTACCTACGTTTTTTCTTTCTTCTACCCATCCCTCTGTGTATACACTTCAATGACAAAGTACGTACATAGGTTGGAAGCATGGCACTTCAAGGCTTATGTGTGCCTTCTTCTAGAGCCCCCCTCTTCCTCAGTTCCTTACTCATATCACAACCTCAATCTCTCTCTCTCTCTCGCTGTGTGTGTGTGTATATATATATATATATATATATATATATATATATATATATATATATATATCGGTTCTTAACACCGCCACACATTACCAACATCAACACCTTATTCCACCACCATAAACCACCCTTGCACCACCTTGTTATGATCGAAAATCACACCCAACTCCACCTTAACATCCTCTCCACCCTCCCCCCTGTTGATCTACTACCGAAGGAAAACAGAAAACGGGCAGAAAAGAGCTGTCGGAGCTCTCCTGCCACCACGGAACACCCCACTGTCTCCTTCATTGCCACCCATCGACCACCACCTGTTCTGTTGCTGCTGTTGCTCGTAAGTCTACTCCACCACCACCTTCAAAGATTTCTTTTTGTTTGTATTGATCACAAGAGGCCAGAACTCATTTACATTTTTTTTTTGTTTTGCATGAAGACGACGAACACAGGAGGTGGTGATCACCTCCTATTCAAACTTCATTTTAAAATATATAACCCCCCTGAAATTCTTTGCAAACAGCCCCAAAACTCTTCAAACTTGATTTTAAAATGTTCAGAACCTACCCTATCTCGAAAATTCTTTACAAATCATATTTAATGTCACACCCCCAAACCAAGGATGACGGAAACGTCCGGGGGTGGAGGACTTCATGTATAGTATCACAACAACGAATATAATAGTGCTCAAAGTAAATACAACCATCATAAATATAATTGAAAAGGTTACACCATGGAATAAGTTTACATGTTTCAAAACCAATTACATTATGATGACAAAATGAAACGTTTGACGATTTATTGTCCCACCCTCAAAATGCTGTTGGTTTTCCTGTTTCACTGATTTCCTGAGAATACAAGTAGTTTTGAAAAAGTGTCAACAATTAAGTTGGTGAGTTCATAAGAGTTTGTTTGAGAAAGAAACCGTTTTCCTTGTAAAAGCGACAAAGTATGTTTCCAGAAAATCCAATATTTTCTTTATTAAGTGAAATGAATGCTTCTATGTTATGCGATAATGAACCCTAGAAAGGCCCATAGATTTCCTTCTATAATCCCCCAGTGTATATAAGTATATAAAATTTAAGTTAAATAAACCGTCGAATATAATGGGTCTGCCCTAGGTCCACAACCAAACAAGGAACATGAAGTAACGCGGGCCCACCAATTCTAAGCCGATTATGACTAGATTCTTATATAACTCTAGCATATACACTTAGCAACTATAGCTGAAGTCTAACAATTCTAGATGAAATATAGTTTTAACAGAGATATGATTCCAAAGAAAATCCTATATTTTCCTTATAAAAGTTATGTGGTCCTAAATCTCAGGACCGAAAGTAAACAAGTATTTTCCATACTTAAAGATGTAAAAGTGGTTCTAAATCGGCATAAAACCCTTTTTAAAGTTAGGTAGTCCTAAATCCCAGGACCGACAATGAACAAGTATTTTCCCATACTTAAAGTAATTTTTGCCAGTTTAAATCGACATAAACTCGTTTAGTTTTAGAAGTAAAACCCTTTTTCAAAGTAGAATTTTCCATGTAACCTTGAATGATTGTTAACTACCTATGTGATTCGCTATAACCATACTATGACGAGAAATAACCTGCACAACGTTTTTCAGACGTTAAGATACTATGACTCTTGTCACCCGTAGACCTGCAGGTCCCACCGTAGCTAGCAGCAAGGTGTGGGGTGTCAAACCCAATATAGATCTATACACAATTATCACGCTCTCCCTACAAGAGACTCTGGTTATAACTTACAGGAATTGGGATCCCGTACTCGAACGTACGGGGAGAGAATTGTCTCACATCCTAAGTTAACTAGTTTACACACAGTTTGATATTAAAACCTCTTCCATGAAGGAAGTAAAATCACATTTTCTGAATAAATTAGTGATATGAAATCCTTAAACTATTACTATTATAGTTTATTACGTAAAGATATGAAAAACCCATTTGTTTTGAGAGTAAAACATTTTTCATGTAGTAAAAATCCATAAACTATGCTTATTGAAGTTTATTATAAGTATTCGAAATGAATGAGTAAACCTTATCATCAATGACTAAATTTCAGTTTATGATGATAAACTAACAAGAAAATACATTCAATATTTAGAACTTATTTTTATACACTTTGCTCAACATAATACAAAGTGTTATGAAAGTTATAAGTTGTTAACTAGTTTTTAACCGTTCTGCACTGTTTTAGAAAAATCATAGAAAAATCATACGAAGTCGAAAACTGAATCCGTAAATTCTGAGAGTTCATAAAATGTGTCTAGTTTGTTCATAATTTTTATTATGATTTTTGGAAGTCTTTAACTTGTATTAAAATGTTCATATTCACAGACTGGTCCGAATTCGTTTTTGAAATGATAGGAAGTTTTGTAAAAATCACCATAAATCGTAGAAAAATCATATGGTGATGTGCAAGTAGTCATTTTAAAGGTATGAACCTGAACTATTTGCACCTAATACAGTTTTGAAAACTAAAATGTTTAAGTTGACCAAAACAGTCCGTGAATGGAGTTGAACTTTTCTGATGAAGGCTGTTAAATGAGTTTAGTTGAGTTCTTGGTGTTTTAACTTGTATTCCCCCCCTTAAAACTTACGAAAAACATGAAAAAAATAAGGGTATGAACTCACCTTGAGTGATTTCAGTAGATGGATGATGGAGGAAAGAAGTGTTCAACTCAAGAACACTTGGGAGGTGCTTGAAGATTTGAAGATCTAACACAAATATGGCGATATTTGTGTAAGCAATCTATGATTTGGATGAAAGATAGTAGAATATCTAAGTGTAGGAGGAAGATACTTACCAAATGTGGAGGAAAAACCCAAGACCAGCCTTTGAATCTCGAATTTTTAGAGAGAGAAAGTGGAAGAGAGGTGTTTGTTCTTCTTAAGAAAGAGTGAATAAAGTGGGAGGAGAGTGGAGGATATCTCCAGCTTTTGTTCAAAATTATGGCTGAAAAAGAGTGGGAAAAGGACAATAATTGACTATGTATGGGTGAATAGTGACTAGGGGTTGTACTATGAAGGTATGGGGAGGTTGCTTGTGTCCTTGTTCAAAGGATAAGTCAACACTCCACCTAAATATCTCACCAATTAGATTTTATTCTTAGGAAAGGATTTTGCCCAAGATATAGTTAAAATATGAATATTTATTATGTTAAAATACGAGTTTGGGTGAAAATCCCGCGTTAAAATCACGAAAAACGGGCTTAAAACGCTAAAAATATTGAAAACCGGGTAGGAATTGCTGAAATCCGAACTTCAGGGCCGAAGGTGCGCAGGTTCGGCTCCTTAGGAGTATGGAACCGAAGGCGAGGCTCGGTTGTGCATGGGAACCGAGAGGTCTCGCAGGCTGCTCATCAGAAGGGACCGAGAGTGGAGGGCTTCGGCTGCGCAGGCTCGCTCCTCGGACAGAAGGTGGGAAGTCTTTTCGGACCGAAGGTAGGAAGGGAGAGCCGAAGGTCAGGTCTCGGCTCGAAATTTTCAGGGGACCGAAATGGATCGACCGCTCGGTCCATTTCGGTTGATAGGGTTTCGGTTCTCAGGAGGTTCGGCTCCTAAGAGGTTCGGCTCCTAAGAGGAGTTTCGGTTCCTAAGAGGAGTTTCGGCTCTTTAAGGCTGTTTTTCACGTAGACTTCCGTTTTCGAGCTGTTTTCGTCAAATTCGAGGGTCGGGATGCCCCGAGTGATTATAAAAAGTTGAGAGAGATTTGGGAGAGATTTGTCATACTTGGAGAGATTTGGCATACTTGGAGAGATTTGACATTCTTGGAGAGATTTCTCATACAGAGAGAGATTTGGGAGAGATTTCACATACTTGGAGAGATTTGGGAGAGATTTGACATTCTTGGAGAGATTTCTCATACAGAGAGAGATTTAGGAGAGATTTCACATACTTGGAGAGATTTGGGAGAGATTTGACATTCTTGGAGAGATTTCTCATACAGAGAGAGATTTGGGAGAGATTTCACATACTTGGAGAGATTTGGGAGAGATTTGACATTCTTGGAGAGATTTTTCATACAGAGAGAGATTTGGGAGAGATTTCACATACTTGGAGAGATTTGGGAGAGATTACACATACTTGTAGCGATTTCTCCTACTTAGAGAGTTTTGGGAGAGTTAGAGTGAAAGAGATTGGGAGAGACTTCTTTTGTGACCTTTTTGAGTGTTTGGCTTCGCAACGCAAGGTTTGTACATCCCGTTAAGTCTCGTTATGATTGTTATATGCCCCTGAGGGTTAAGGAATAATGTTTTATTGAGTAGTTTCATCACTTGCCCTGATTAGGGTTTAGAATTTCCGAAAACGTGAAAACTCTAAGTGATACTTTGTATTAAGATTGCGAGTCGTTCAATAAGAAACATAATGTAAACCCTAATGTACAAGGGTTAGATGAGTTGGCCGGTTTGACTTGTTGACTTTAGTTGACTTTGACTTGGCCAAAAATTGACGGCTGTCACATTTAAAACCTCAAACAGTTATTTCAAATATTTAAATAACCCCCCTCTCCTGGAAATTCTTTTCAAAACAGATCCCCAAGCCTCAACTTCCATTATATTGTAACCATTTTAACCCTCCCTTGAGAAATTATTGACAAAATAAGTCCAAAACTTAAACTTGTGTAAGTCCCTGATCTTCTTGTGTATCAATCAGATCCGTTTGATGGTGCGGAATCCCAATCAAACGGATGATGTCAGATCAATAGAAGAAGAAGAAGGAGAAGAAGAATAAGTTGAATCTATGATGTATTCAATGAATAGAATGATGCTCCATACACATAGTTCACACACTAGCTCTTCTCTATATTCTCTCACACCTTAGAATACACACTTAAGCTCCTATCAACTATTACACCCACATGCACTCCTCACCATATATATATATGAGACATGGGCCGTGAACTAGTTCACGGCCGTAAACCTGTTCACGGCCGTAAACACAGTCGTAAACACGTATACGGCCGTAAACACCAAGCTGTTTACGGTCCAAGACACAAAAATACATTTTCCTAGAAAAGTAAAGTATAAACCATAATTTTAGACCCAACAACTTGGAATTTAAATAAAACATTTTGGTCCCTTATCTTGGAATATGATTACAATATAAGTCCTAATTATTGATTAAATAACCAAACCAACCACATACTTAGTAATTAATGTCAAATATACCCTTTGGTTAAATGGGTAACTAAATTAATCTCGACGGTGTTATGGTCCCTCTTTTATATGTTTTTGGGGGAGAATACATGTGATACTTTAAGGTGAGTGTTACGATCCCTCTTTTATATATTTTCAGGGGAGAATACATTTGATACTTGTCCTAGTTAAACCACAAATACACATAAAATATTATTATTTTATGTAAAAACTATAACTAATTTACAAAATATTGGTTTGACATTTATATGTAATGAACACACGAACTAATTTGAAACCCCAATATCGAAATATGTTATGTTCTTAAAATGATACAACTATAAAAATAACATATGCCTTTTTACTACAAACCTCTATGATTTTATGTGACATTGTGTGTCATAAAATGCATGTCATAAAACTAGGGAGTATTCCTAAGGATTTGAACTATACATGTATATGTACAAAGTTTATACAAGAAACATACTTAGTTAATAAAAGCTAGTGTCTTCTACTATTCATGCACACCAATTATTCTTGGATTTTATAAAATCTATACAATTCGTTATGCCTAGTAACTTATCCACTTATAAGTTCAGGCTGAAAGCTATTCACATTACCTAGTTAACGGCTTTTAGTGAGACTATATTCAATAGCCAAGTCTAAACACTTAGCATACCCACACTATTATAACCGTCAATCTTCAGACCGAGATACATATGTATAGATCTATACGGGGTTGACATCCCCACATGAGGTTGCTAGCTACAACCTTGACCGATCAATACAAGCGGGTGATAACTATCTACTATTGTTACTACGACGTACAATGAAGCGTTGTAGGGGGGTACACTCAGTCACACAGCTTGGTTATAGGACTCGCTATAAACATTAACTAGAATCTATCTCATTTACTACAAACCATAGGCTAGGTTGTTTTCAAAACTATTTTAAGTATGGATTTAATTATGCTAAGATACATTTTGGTTTTCAAAAGCTTATACAAGGACTCTTTACAAACACTGTTTAAGTATGGTTATACTTACAAAGAAAATAATTTTTGGACTTTTTAAAAGTATCGTACTATGGTTAGCAGAAAACCCGTAACTCTCACCAACCTTGTGTTGACCCTCAAAACTACATGTGTTCTCATTGAATCAGTAATTCAAGCATTCAGACGACGGATAAACATGGATTTTAGGCAATCTAGTTTACTAGTATTTGTTATGTCTGCCTACCTGTTAAGGCAATTCATGATTTTAGTACTATCTATAAGAACCATGTATTCAAACGTAAAGATAGAATACAAATTTTGTTTTGTTTATTTTTGTACTTGTGCTATATATTCAATTTAGCTGTGATCCATGAACTTAGTCGTACAGTCCGACATGTTCCGCCGCCTCGACCGGGGGTGTGACACATGGGGAGTACCGAAGTAGTGCTCAAGACCACTGAGTTGATTCAGCAAGTGCGTGACAGATTGCGAGTCACACAAATCCATCAGAAGAGTTACGCAGACCGTTATCATTTAAACCTCAAGTTTCATGAGGGGGGCTTTATGCTTTTGAAGGTGTCATCTAGTTTCGGAAGTGGGGAAACCTGTGCCCTGGTTTATTGGTCCCTTTAGGATTTCCGCCCGGGTGGGCAAGGTTGCATATCGGTTGGATCTGCCTGGTGAGCTCAGCCTGATCCACAGCACCTTCCATGTCTCTTAGTTGCAGAAGTGTGTAGCTGATGATTCTACAATTATCCCTTTGGATGATTGATATTGGTATATTTAATCATATAATTCATGCATTATCTTAATAGTTTATGTTGCATTTTTTTTAAATATTGAACAAAAGGTACTTAATTAGCTTAATTTTTTTTTTGCAATAATAAAGACATGCTCAGAAGGAAAAGGAAGCGAAATTGGCAATTGGAAGCTTGGATATTGGATTTTGAAGAAAAAGAAGAAATTAGAGAAGAACACAGTGTGTTATAGTTAAACACAACGTGTTGAGATGGAAAATGCTGATAAAATAGTGCCTTTCCGTACACGCGTTTTTAATGAAGAACACAACGTGTTGGGTCCTTGAACACGATGTGTTGCACCGTTTTTCAGATTCTATTTAAGGATCGTTTCTGTTCGAAAACGTAACGGAGGCTTGAGGTTTTTATCGACTTTTGGAGGCCAGAGACATCCCAAGGAGCTGTGGATTATAGAATTCGACTAGAAGCTTTTGTTTGAAGAGATCTAAGGCAAAATCACATCCACTTTACTTAATTATCTTGTTTACATCATGTTTGCAATGTTGAATTTTGTTTTTGTGATTGTTTATGCTGAAGTCATCGGCTAAACACCCTACTTTCCTTTAGAGTAGAGGATCTTATGATTATGAGTTGATTTTGTGGTTTTGGATTATGTTTAATTGATTATTTATCATGCTAAGCTTGTTAAAAGAACCGTATGTATTAATGACAATTATTTTTTGTTGATTAATAAGTTTATTGAGATTGCATGAGCATCTTTCTTGATTGCTTGCCTTTTATGATTTTATGACCATCAAGATTGTAAGCCTAGTGTTGTGAACATAACCTTTAGTTAACTAGAAGATAGGTAAATTAGTGTGTGAGTTATATATGACGACGAACCATATATAAGTTAATTGAACCAACCAATTTAAGTGCAAACAAGACAGTTTTATTGCAAATGAAGTTAGTTGGGAATGGGTGCAACATGTTGGGCTTGTCGATGCAATAAACCAGTACTTGACAAACATTTTCGTGGCTGATGGGGTGAGAGTTACGTGTACTGGTTGGAGGAGGTTGTTTCAAATTCAAGAACCAGTATTCAAGGAATCGTGTTTAGATTTTTTCACTACCATTCGGTTTAGAGGATGAAGTGATGCATTTGACACGGAGAACCTAACTTTTTGTTTGGGCGGGGAGGGAAGGGAGTGTAGTGTTGTTGTTACACACCCAAACCAGAACGGCAGAAACGTTCGAGGGCGGAGGACGTCATGTACAGTATCATAACAATGCATAATAGTAAAACAAGCAACAACATCATCCATTGCATTAATAGTATAATTGAATACAAGTGTGTTCTGTATAGTTTGAAAGACACCAAAATATGAATAAACATAAAAGACGAGTCTTGAACATGATCCGTCTTCTCAAAAACCTGGTCATCGGTACCTGTCTACTGGTGAGTTCATAAGTATTTTAGTGTCATTGTTTGTATAAGTTTGATGAAAGTGTTTAATGAAACTGTTTGTAAGTATTTTACTGGTGAGATCAACATTTAAGCTGGTGAGTTCATAAGTATTTTAGTGTCATCGTTTGTATAAGTTTGATGAAAGTGTTTGTAACTGTTTAATGAAAGTGTTTGTAAGTGTTTGATGTAAATGTTTGTATACTTCCTAGAAAATCCTATATTTTCTACTAAAGTAGTCTTCTACCAAGACTCGACTGTTTTGTATGTTTGTTCTCTTGTAAAAGTGAGTGATTTTCCCAAGAATGACTATTATTACCAGAAAATAGTTTACATTACCTTTTATGTGAGAAGATCACAAAATGAATGTAACGGGAAAATTACGATGTACGGTAGTATTGTATATAAGTAACTATAGATGTACTAACTACCTTAAACCTGTTTGTTTAATTAAGGTAAAATGTGATGAGATTATAACCATACTTGATTGACTAGTAAACACGACGATTAAAGACGTCGAAATGGTATGACATTCGTCACCCGTAGACCTACAGGTCCCACTGTAGCTAGCAGCAAGGTGTAGGATGGTCAATCCCGTATAGATCTATACACAAATTCACGCTCTCCCTCCAGCAGCCTCTGGTTACAAAACGTGACACAACAATATATTGTCGTGCCATGAAGTAGTGGCTCATATTAATGTTATCTTTGTTATTGTATTAGTGTAGTATGTTGTCTCTGTTCTAGTGGATAGTATGTTCTCTCTGTTCTAGTGGATAGTATGTTCTCTCTGTTCTAGTGTATAGTATGTTTGAACTGACTCATATATGAACTGACTCTTGTATGTTTCGATGTTCTAGAAATAGTGAGTAGTAATCCTCTAAACTATACCTATTATAGTTTACTAGTAATGTTGTTTTGAATGACTGATCATGTTTGTAACACCTTTGCTACCCAAAGGTATTGAACCGAATGAAGAACTTTGATATCTATGCACATATACATAATATATAACTAAGATTCAAACGACACTCAGAAAAACAACCGATACCCTAAGTCTACAACTAAACAAGGAATAGGAAATAAAGTGAGTTATCAGTCCTAAGCCCTTTCAATCCTATTTATATAACTATATCTATATAGATATGATTTTGACAATATATAAGTTTAAATGTGTTTGATAAAGAATTTAGCATATAAAAGAGTTTTAACCATTTGAATGGTTATAGATGACTTGATGTCAGTTTATAAAAGGTTTTGAAATAGTTTGTTTGATAACACATTTTTTAAGCATAAGAAATCCACTTGTTTGATAGTTATTAATCACATGTGATTGACACAATAACTATAATGTTTTCGACTTGTATCCCCCCATAAAAGCATTTAAAATCATTTAAAAGATAAGTTAGGGGTATGAACTCACCTGTAGTGAGTGATTCGAATGTAAGATCGATATAGGATGTTAAGTGTCAAATGAAGTCCCGAGCACAAACAGATCCTATTAAGCATATAATAACACATATATGGATATAATTAGTGTATATATGTAACGACGTAAATTTTAAAACATATTTTCATTTTTCAAACATAATAAAACTCATATAATATTCTCAAATCTCATGTATCAAATGTCATCACAATAAAACATATCCCAAAATCTCAACACATAATCCTCTGCCAGTGTGTACAAGTCATGCCGGCGCCTTCCCACGATCCTCTCTGGTACCTGAAACACATATCACATAACACGGTAAGAATAAATGCTTAGTGAGTTCCCCAAAATACCACATACAACACATAATCCACTCGAGGCTATAACTCGGTATGACCCTCCGATCAATGTGTCTCAGCGGGACCCTCCAGTCCCGTAACTCGTTGGACCCTCCAGTCCGGTCTAGTTCGTTGGACCCTCTGGTCCGGTCTAAATCGTTGGACCCTCCGGTCCGGTCTATATAACACATAGCATACATATATCACAATGCACATAAACTCAAACATACACATAACACATAAGACCCTCCGGTCTGCACATAGTTACCACTCTAGGTAATGTATAGTGAGAAGACTCACCTCGGGTAATCTCGAAAAGTCTCGAACTCGAATCACTGATCTAGCATCCGCCTAATCACATAAAGTAATTATCTCTAATTAATACGGCTCTCAAAGGCTAGGCTAGTCCCTCCCTATATTCTCTCAGAAGGGGAAAAGACCATTTTACCCCTCCAATGGTCCAATGTCCAAATGTTGACCAAACCCTAAAAGTCAACCCCAGTCAACGGTCCAACTTTGACCAGACTCGTCGAGTGCACTCGGGTGACTCGGCGAGTCCATGCGTGTCCTCAAAATCCTCCTAAGGCCTCACTCGACTCGTCGAGTTAACCTTTCTCTCGACGGGTTATCACTGATCACGAATCGTGGTGCAACACAATCCGACTCGTCGAGTCCTCTCATGGACTCGGCGAGTTTCCTCCATGAGAATGCTCAAACGACCTTATGAGGTCAGATCTGTTTCTCTAACTTATAGATCTGACCTTCTAACACCCAAAAGTCACGTAAAGGTCTGAACTTTACGTTCATGCATCGCACATATGGCTCTATTTGATGAAATAACACTTAAAATGGAGTCCTAGGCTCAATATTCTCATGTAACAGCATAAAGCTTGGTTGTTGGGACACTCTGGACCTCTCAAGGTCCAGATCTAAAGTCTATTCCTCAATGGGACTTCACATGCTCCATATTCCAACTAAAGAAAGGGTAAAGAAACCCTAGATTCAAGAGATCTACTAAATACACGAAAATAGGCATGGATTCATACCTGAAACAGCAACCTTTGAAGAAGTGGTGGTAGATCTGAGCTCCTCAAACAGCCTAGCTTGAATCCCCTCCTTCTTTCTTGCAAGAATGCACTAAAGGTGATGTAATTAGCTCTTTCCCTCACTCTCTATGCTCTCTGGTTCGTAAGGGTTTCTCAAGTGGGTGTGTGGTCACAATGAGGGCCATAAGGACCCTTAAATAGGGCACATGCCCGAAGATTTAGGGTTTCTGTCCACAGCGCGGACTCGTCGAGTCGACTCGCCGACTCGTCGAGTCGATTCGCCGACTCGTCGAGTCCATTCATTAATCCTAGTCAGCAGTCGCGATCCTACTTGACGAGTTTAGGCGTCAACTTGTCGAGTCCCTCTTATTGACTCAAAAATAAATACTTAAATTATGATACCTGGAAATCCGGATGTTACAATTCTCCCCCACTAGAATCATACTTCGCCCTCGAAGTCTCACTCTGCAAACAACTCTGGATGCTGCTCCCGCATCTCCGTCTCCGGCTCCCAAGTCAGCTCGGACCCTCTCCGATGTTGCCACTGGACCTGAACCAGGGGCACCTCTTTGTTCCTCAGAACCTTGATCTTCCGATCCAAGATCGCGAACGACCTCTCAATGTAATTCAGACTCGCGTCCACCTGAATATCCTCTAGCGGCACAACCGCCGTCTCATCGACTATACACTTCCTCAACTGGGATACGTGTAAGGTATCATGGATCTGACTCAACTCCTCGGGTAGCTCCAGACGGTATGCTACCTTACCCACCCTCGCGGTCACCCTGAACGGACCAATGTATCGGGGCCCCAGCTTTTATATGGGGGTCTGACACCTTCTCCCATATAAAAGCTCAAAGGGAGGCATACCAATACTCGAATGGTGGCTGTTGTTGTAAGAAAACTCAGCAAAAGGTAGGTATGTGTCCCAACTTCCACCGAAGTCCATAACACATGCTCGAAGCATGTCCTCGAGTGTCTGTATCGTTCGCTCACTCTGGCCATCCGTCTGTGGGTGGTAAGCAGTACTGAAGTGCAATCTCGTACCCAAATCCTTATGGAACTTCTTCCAGAACCTGGAAGTGAAACGCACATCTCGGTCTGACACAATCGAGATCGGCACTCCATGTCGCAACACCACCTTTCTCACATATGTCTCTGCCAGCCTCTCCGCAGAAGAGCTCTCACTGATAGCAAGGAAGTGAGCGCTCTTCGTCAGCCGGTCCACAATCACCCAGATTGCATCAACCCCTCTCGCGGTCCTCGGCAATTTTGTGATAAAATCCATAGAAATCTGTTCCCACTTCCACTGGGGAACCTCTAATGGCTGTAACTTGCCGTGCGGACGCTGGTGCTCGGCCTTAACCCGACGACAGGTCAAGCACCTCTCTACTACCAATGCAACATCCCTCTTCATACAGGGCCACCAATAGTCTCTCTTCATGTCCAAATACATCTTAGTGGCCCCGGGATGGATCGAAAATCTCGATCTATGCGCCTCCTCCAACAGAGTGCTACGTGCCCCGCCCGTATACGACACTCAAATCCGACCACGAAAGGTCATAAGCCCCCGACTATCCGTCACAAACTCGGGCACCTGCCCAATCGCCCGCTCCCTTTTGCGGTTCTCCGGTCTTACAGCCTCTGCCTGGGCCTCTTGAATGGTGTCCAACACCGGAGTCATCACCGTCATCCTCATACATATATCTCGAATCGGGGCACTCTCTTCCCTGCGGCACAGAGCATCGGCTACCACGTTAGCCTTGCCCGGGTGGTACAGGATCTCACAGTCGTAATCCTTTACCACATCCAACCATCTCCTCTGGCACATATTCAGGTTGGGCTAATCCATCAGATACTTCAAACTCTTGTGGTCCGTGTATATGGTACATCGAACCCCATACAAATAATGGCGCCATATCTTGAGGGCGAACACCACTGCCCCCAACTCCAAATCGTTGGTGGGATACCTCGTCTCATGAGGCTTCAGCTGCCTCGATGCGTATGCTATCACGTGCCCTCTCTGCATAAGCACCGCACCCAACCCCGATATAGACGCGCCACAGTACACCACAAAATCCTCCATTCCCTCCGGAAAGGCTAACACCGGGGCTTCGCATAATCTCTGGCGAAGAGTCTCAAACGAGGTCTACTGCTCGGGACCCCAAATAAAAGCAACACCCTTCCGGGTCAATCTGGTGAGGGGAACGACAATCTTGGAGAAATCTCTGATAAATCTCCGATAATAGCCGGCCAACCCCAGAAAACTCCTGATCTCGGTGGGGGATCTCGACACCTCCCAACTCATCACCTCCTCAATCTTGGCCAAATCGACCAATATCCCGTTCTGATTAACGAGATGTCCCAAGAACTGGACCTCTCGTAACCAGAAATCACACTTGGAGAATTTGGCATAAAGCCTCTCTGATCTCAACACTCCAAGGATTTCCCTCAGATGCCCCTCATGCTGCTCTTTGGATCTCGAATACACTAGAATATCATCGATGAACACAATCACCGATCGATCCAACATCGGTCTGCATACTCGGTTCATGAGGTCCATGAACGCCGCTGGTGCATTGGTGAGCCCAAAAGGCATCACCACGAACTCGTAATGCCCATAACGAGTCCTAAACGCCGTCTTCTGGATATCCTCATCACGCACCCTCACCTGGTGATATCCAGACCTCAAGTCTATCTTGAAAAACCAAGACGCACCCTGCAACTGATCGAACAGATCGTCGATCCTCGGTAATGGATAACGGTTCTTGACCGTTAATTTGTTCAACTCCTGGTAATAAATGCAGATTCGGTGTGAACCATCCTTTTTCTTTACAAAAAGGATCGACGCTCCCCACGGCGAGCTACTCGGTCGGATGAATCCCTTCCCCAACAGCTCCTGAAGCTGCGAGGATAACTCCTGCATCTCCGGTGGCGTAAGGCGATAGGGTGCCCTGGCAATAGGCACTGCCCCCGGAACCAAATCGATGCGAAACTCCACCTGCCTCTCGGGAGGCACACCTGGAAAATCCTCGGGGAAAACATCCGGAAACTCTCACACTATCGGTACCTCACCGACAGAACTCGGCCTCTCTGCGCAACTCGTGTATCCATCACATAGGCTACAAACCCTCTACAGCCCTACTGTACACTCTGTCTCGCTCTGACAGCCGAACAAAATGCTGACCCAGATCGGGTACCCTCGCCATACACCGTAAGTACTCCCCCACTAGGGTCTCGTATGGTCACCAACTATCGCTCGCAGTCTATAACAGCTCTAAATCGGCTCAACCAGTCCATGCCCACGATGACACAGACATCCCCCATCGCAATGGGTACCAGATCTATCGGGAACTCAACACCAAAAATCTCGAGTACACATCCTCGAATCACATCAGTAGCATAAACCGCTCGCTCGTTAGCTATAGAAACTCGTAGAGGTCGACTCAACGCCTCTCGTCGGGTACTGATGTGCTGGCTAAGCGCTAATGACACGAAAGATCGACTCGCACCCGAGTCAAATAACACCAAAGCAGGTACAGATATCACAAGAAAAGTACCTATGCATACAACAGTATAAGCACAATATCTCAACTCAGTATAAGTAAATAAAAGAATACACACCAGCCACGACATCGGGCATTGCGCGGACCTCCTCCACTGTCAACTGAAAGGCTCTCCCGCGAGCCTTCGGTGCCTCGGCCTTCGCTGGCCGGACCTCGGTAGCTCTAGCAGCAGGTGCAGATCCCTGTGCTGATCCCTGAAGTAGTTATGGGCACTCGGCCTTCCGATGGCCAGTCTAGTTGCAGTGAAAGCAAACTGCAAACCCTTGGGGCAATCCCTCATGAAATGCCCCTCCTCGCCACACTTGTAGCACACCCCCGCTCTGCACACCCACTCATGGCTCTTGCCGTACTTCCCGCAAGTGCGGCCCTTCGCACCTCCAGATCTCGAATCAGCGGGCTTTGCCCGCTTGGCTGCTGGCTGAGACTGTACCGGCCGCCTATCCCTCCTCTGAGACTCGGCCTCCTTCTTGGCCTGAGTCTCTAGCTCAATCTCCCTCTTCCGGGCATTCGCCTGGAGCTCAGCAAATGTCCGGTATGTCGAGTTCACCACGAACTCACGAATATCCCTCCTCAGTATGCTCAAATATCGGCTCATACGTGCCTGCTCGGTAGACACGTGCTCATGGCAAAACAACGCCCTCTCATGAAACATCCGTGTAATCACAGTCACGGACTCCGTTCCCTGCTTGAGGGACAAGAACTCCTGCGCCAACCGTTCCCTCTCCACCGGGGGAACATACTCATCTCGGAACATGGTGGTGAACCTCTCCCAGGTCACCGCTGTAATCTCTGCAGGAGTGAAGTCTGCCGTCACAAACTTCCACCAGTCTTTCGCTCCGAAGCGAAGCTGGTTCAGCGCGAACCGTACCCTCAGATGCTCAGGACAAGAACATGTGTAGAAGCATCCCTCAATGTCAGATATACATCTCATCGCGGCTATCGGATCCTGAGTCCCATCAAACTCTGGTTGCTTCGTGTTGCTGAACTCCCGGTGCAGCAACGAGTCATCCCCTGTGGCCTAGCAGTGGCAACGGCTACGGTGGCCGTAGCAACAGTAGCATCGGTAAGAGCAGCATACCGCTCGTCAAATGTCTCAATCAGCGTGGTCTTGATAGACCCAAACATCTCTGGTGTCTCAGCTCGAATGGCTGCTGCCACCTCATCATGAATCATCCTGCGAATCTCATCATCGCTAACACCGCTGCTCTCTGGAGTGTGGCGCGTACCCACCATAATGTCTTTGAAACACAACACAAAAGAAATCAGAGCCTCGCTCGAGTATACTCGCACTCTGATACGACATCGATCTCCGGCATGTCTTCTAGTCTTCTGCTACGGCGGAGATCTGGATATCACAGTGCAAAGTCGTTAGAGCCGTCCCAGGGACTGTGCCCCGGGAGCGGACTCCGACGGTCAAGTTAGATCAGCTAGAAGATCTGAGATGGTCCTCCATAGCTGGAGAGAACCATCTTGGTGCTGGTGGTGTATGGTAGCTGACGGCAGCGGGTGGCGGCTGAGCCACCCGGCCGGAGTATAGTGTGGCGGCTGAGCCAAGGGGAAGCTACCTCTCCATGGAGGAGATACTATTCATTATATAGGGGCAATTAGGTCAATCTTTGGGCCAACCCAATTCAGGCCCAGCTAGCAAGGAGCTGGGCGAGGCCGCCCGGAGGCGCCGGGCGAGGCTGGCGGGCGCGCACCAGGCAAGGATAGCGGGCGAGCACCAGGAAAGGGTGGCAAGGGAGCGCCAGGCTAGGCCGGCAGGAGAGTCCCCAGTAGGGCTAGCAAGGGAGCGCCAAGCCAGGGAGCGCCAGGCTAGGCCAACAGGATAGTCCCCAGCAGGGCTGGCAAGGGAGAGCCAGGTCGGGCAGGCGGGAGAGTCCCCAGCAAGGATGGCAAGGGAGCGCCAGGCGAGGCTAGCACGCCGGAGCTGTCTAGGCCATGCTAGTGGACCATATATCATCAAGTCCCCCCAGTCTGGTGTTATTGGTATGCGGCCAATGACATCGGACCGGAACTAGTCATATGAACTGTGCGTCGTCAAGTCCCCCTAGTCTGATGTGATTGGGTTGCTGACAATCGGATCGGACTAGATAAAGCACCAATACAGTAAATAATAGAGAGAATGAACGAACCACGCCCACGAGAGCCGTGGGGTTATGCGATGAGCCAAACATTGCTTATGCGGCTTGAGCTGACTTGATACTCCTTCGTTGAGAGGAGTGTGAGTTTGCTAAAGAGTGTTACGCGACACTAATGTCGAAAAAATGTCGGGTCGGGGTAGCTAAGAACCGTAACCTCGCCATACAGTCTCTAAGACCGTTGTCGAGCTCCGAAGTCTGTAAGTAGATACAACGTACTTGGTCCGTGATTCCCGCGTTCCAGTCACAGCTGAAAGTTATAAATAGAAATAGACGCTCTGAGCGTTGCACGCGCACCTCGGTGAGGGGGACGAGACCCGCAGCCAACACCGGGTGGGGAGTTATATTTCTATGCCCGCTGGATGGGAACTTTGAGTGACTGGTCAGCGGTGCACACTTCACAAGTCCCCTATAAATGCTTTACAGACCGGGCTTTGTTCCGCGAGTTTTCTGTTGTTGACGCACCCTGAGTGTCGCGATGCTGGAACGATTATCTGAAAAGACAACTTGATCAAATAGTTAGTATTTTATTTAAATCATAAACCAATTGATTTTCTCCGGGGCTCTTTCGAAATGTTTCACGAGTAGTAGTAGTAGCGTACTACTCTTCTCCCTCCTTTTTTTCTTGAAAATGTCGCTAGAGTTCGAGTCGCAACACATTCTGTTGAGCGGAGTTTGCGGTGCGCGAGCGTTAGACATTTGATTTTAGTCTTTGCAGAATTGGCCCATTAAATATCAACTTGTGAAGTCCAAGTTTGCTAAAGCTCACAATCACTATTATGGATGGAGCCGCTGATAACCAGCCCAAATTCTGTTTGTTTTTTTTTTTCTTTTTTTTTTTTTTTTTTTTTTTTTTTTTTTTGTGAATGTCGAGAGAGCCCAAATCATTTGGGACATTTTTATATTAGTCAAACACCCTAATAAATTTGTGAGGAGCCCAACAACCCATTTATGACTTAAAGGCTCTTTGTGTGTATGAGTTGAATTGGGCCCATCATATGGTTTGAAGTAAAACGCAGATTTGCCCTTTTCCATGATTTCTCGATTTTTGTATGCCAAGAAAGAAAGACTTCGGCGGCTGGTTGGGGTTATTCCATCGATGTTGAGAGGCACTTGGAGTTGTTGTCGCCGGTTGGAGATGGTGGTTCCGTCACTAGAGTCCGCCGGGTGCAGGGGTAAACGGAGTTATGGTGGCCGAGGCTGAGGGCTCTCTGGCGACGTTTCGCTTTCAGTGTTCGGTAGTCATGCTGTAGCTCCAATGGCGACGAGAAAATAAAGGTTGCGATCGATGATGCTTGCATCGGTGGGTGAATCGACCGGTGATGCGGGCCTGTTGGAAGGACATCGGGGTTGTGTCGGCACTAACTGCTCTGATCTGGTGGGTATTGTCAATGGAGTCGCTGTTTACGGTGGTTTGTGAGTAGTCGGCGTTAACAGGTGGCGATGACTATGACCGGCAGCGTTAGGTCTTGAAAATGACGCCGGGTGCTGGTCGGTGGTGATGACGATCAAAGGAAAGTCGTCGGCAAGGGATGGTCCAACGGGGATGGCGGTGATCGGCAGGAGGTGTCGTATTGGGTTCGTTTCGTCTGAACTGGAGGTGACAGCTGGTGGCGACCTAAGACACTGGGGTTGGAGATCGTCTGCTGGTCCCGACGGGGATTGGGTCACCAATCGTCAATGTGAAGGGAGCTTGGCAGATGGTTCGGTAGTGTTGTGACTCCGGCGAGAGAAGGTCGGGATTTGGGGAAGTTTTTGATTGCCCGAGAACATGCGTTGACCCAGTGGGTCCCAATTCCTTTGTCTTTTTTGTATATGGAGAGTTGGACCACATGTAGTATACTGTCAACACTACTTTCTCCCCTGTTTTTCTTTTTTGAAGATGTACAAGACATCTGTAAATGCATTTGTCTTCTAGTTTGTATATGCATTCTTTTTGTGAATAGACGTTTTATACATATGTGTGTCTTACACCACACTACTTTCCCCCTTTTTTGTCGGTTGAAAAGAAACAGATTGTACAACCTCTTTTCTTTTGCTGTCTACGATGAGCTGTAAAAGACTTTGAATTTGCTCTGTATATCTCTTTTTCCTTTATAGTTTATTTCTTCTTGTAGAATTCTTTTTGGACTTTTTTTTTGACAGCCATTCCCTGAAGTGGTAACTAAAAAGTTAGGGTAACCCCGTTCCCCTTTTTTTTTTTTTTTCTGAAAACCATTAACAAAAATGGTAAAGCTATAGGATAGAAGTAATTTTTACCCTTTGAAATGTACCAAAATTACAGCACAACTTAAATAGCATTTAGACTTATTACTGAAATAATCCTTTGATGATATGTAAACTGAAAGATAGCAAAAAACTCAACATAGTTTGTTTTTTTTTTTAAATTGAATAGAGCCACCAAGCTATTAAAAAAAATAGATCTGAATAATTCTTTATAAACATGTTCAAAATGAACAAAAATCTCAGTGGGTCCAAGGATCTGAACTGAGAATATATAGAAATACCCAAATGAAGCATGAGTTTTCTAAAAATTTGAGAAGGTAAAAAATTCATAGAAACCTATTTCTTCCCTCAAGCTTCTAAATAATTTGAGCAAACTTATATACAAAAAATCATGAACTAAATGAGATTTTCTGGAAACATATAAACTGAAAGTGGGATAGAACCCATAAAGAACCTCTTCTTCTCTCTTTTCTTTTCCTGAAGAGTTTTGTAAAATGTACAAGCTACACAGCTGTATGTACAAATAAATGTTTCAGGAATTGAAGTTCTTTACAAAAATCGTTTTTCTCCTCTAAACTTTTTCTAATGAAAAAACATCAAAAATATAAAAAGTGGTGTAAAAATTCAAGTTTTCTCCTGATTTTGTGAACTGAAAAATATGAGTAAGAACTCATAAAACTTCTTTTCTTCTGAAAAAAAAAACCCCCAAGATATAAACAAAAAACAGATCTAAGAAAGTTTTTGCAGATTTGGGGAGTATTCGAGTGAAGAAAATCATGTAGATCCATAGATCTGAGCTAAACACGAAATGGATCTAACAAAGTTGTATCCTCACTAAACCTTCTTTACTCTTTAGCTTGCTCAACAAATCTGAAAATCTTTTGTTTTCCATCTCTAAGCTTCTAGAGGAAGCACCAAATAAACAACTTGAATGAAGTTGTACATGAGAAATCAGGAACCAAAACCGATTTTCTTGAAAATGAGCAAGCAAAAGAGGTAAAGACTTGTAAAATATTGTTTGTTCTTCATCTTGCTGAATAAAACTCGAAAATATGAACAAAGATGGGGAAAAACTCATAGAAATCTCTTTTCTCCCCAACTTTCTGAATAATCCAACAAAGATGGATCTGATAAAATCTTTTAACTTGAGAATTGCTCAAATAAACTAAAACAAGGCATATTTAGATATCTGAGCAAAAACAAGGTAGATCTAACGATCTTAGCAAAAACTCAACAGATCTAAAGATCTGAGCAAAAAACTAAACAGATCTGAAAGATCTTGGCGAAACTAAATCGATCTGAACAGATCTTGGTAGAAACCAAATGGATCTGAACCAAATGGTGGGTAGAAATGAACAGATCTGAACAAATCTTAGAGGAAAACACATAAGATCTGAACAAATCTGGTCAAAATCGAGCTGGAGGCCAACTGAGGCTTTTGCTACTTGCTCGAACCCGGGATGGCGCCAAATGATGTGACATCGATCTCCGGTATGTCTTCTAGTCTTCTACTACGGCGGAGATCTGGATATCACAGTGCAAAGTCGTTAGAGCCGTCCCAGGGACTGTGCCCCGGGAGCAGACTCCGACGGTCAAGTTAGATCAGCTAGAAGATCTGAGATGGTCCTCCATAGCTGGAGAGAACCATCTTGGTGCTGGTGGTGGTGTATGGTGGCTGACGGCGGCGGGTGGCGGCTGAGCCACCCGGCCGAAGTATAGTGTGGCGGCTGAGCCAAGGGGAAGCTCCTTCTCCATGGAGGAGATACTATTCATTATATAGGGGCAATTAGGTCAAGCCTTGGGCCAGCCCAATTCAGGCCCAGCTAGCAAGGAGCTGGGCGAGGCCGCCCGGAGGCGCCGGGCGAGGCTGGCGGGCGCGCACCAGGCAAGGCTGGCGGGCGCGCACCAGGAAAGGATGGCAAGGGAGCGCCAAGCCAGGGAGCGCCAGGCTAGGCCGGCAGGAGAGTCCCCAGCATGGCTAGCAAGGGAGCGCTAAGCCAGGGAGCGCCAGGCTAGGCCGACAGGAGAGTCCCCAACAGGGCTGGCAAGGGAGCGCCAAGCCAGGGAGCGCCAGGCTAGGCCAACAGGAGAGTCCCCAGCAGGGCTGGCAAGGGAGAGCCAGGTCGGGCCGGCGGGAGAGTCCCCAACAAGGATGGCAAGGGAGCGCCAAGAGACGCTGGCGCGCCGAAGCTGTCTAGGCCATGCTAGTGGACCATATATCATCACACTCGATAACTCAACCCTACTCGTTCCTTAGTACCCTAAGGATTCTTACTTGGACTGCTCACCGATCCGGTGTTTCCAGTAGTACGGGCCCTATACCACCTTCCACACCGCATAAGTATTCACCCCATGTCCTCCTCCTAGGATCCCAGATCACAAGTACACTACATCTCGCGGAACACAGGCTACCCTCCAGTAGACCACTCATAAGCTCCTCGCTGCTACCTACTCACTCTCGAAGTAACTCATAGTAGCAGTAATCTCCTAGGCTAAGGCATCACAAATCAGGCCACTCTAGTCATATATATGAATACCTAGCCTACTCTAGCATGCATAACATATCACATAATATCTCTTAACACATAATGTAAGGGTATTTTAGGAAATAACCGTTCGGGCGCTCGCTGATCGTACACACTGCTCCGTTATGCTTTTCTCAAAAATCTTTTACTCCTTTAGAAAGATTGTTTCTTTTATGAAAATTTTTCTCAAATCCTCAGTTTGAGTTCAGATACACCCGAAGGTGCATCCTAATCCCTCAAACCAAGGCTCTGATACCAACTTGTAACGATGTAAATTTTAAAACAATTTTTCATTTTTCAAAGATAATAAAACTCATATAATATTCTCAAATCTCATGTGTCAAATGTCATCACAATAAAACATATCCCAAAATCTCAACACATAATCCTCTGCCAGTGTGTACAAGTCATGCCGGCGCCTTCCCACGATCCTCGCTGGTACCTGAAACACATATCACATAACACGGTAAGAATAAATGCTTAGTGAGTTCCCCAAAATACCACATACAACACATAAGCCACTCGAGGCTATAACTCGGTATGACCCTCCGGTCAATGTGTCTCAGCGGGACCCTCCAGTCCCGTAACTCGTTGGACCCTCCAGTCCGGTCTAGTTCGTTGGACCCTCTGGTCCGGTCTAAATCGTTGGACCCTCCGGTCCGGTCTATATAACACATAGCATACATATATCACAATGCACATAAACTCAAACATACACATAACACATAAGACCCTCCGGTCTGCACATAGTTACCACTCTAGGTAATGTATAGTGAGAAGATTCACCTCGGGTAATCTCGAAAAGTCTCGAACTCGAATCACTTATCTAGCATCCGCCTAATCACATAAAGTAATTATCTCTAATTAATACGGCTCTCAAAGGCTAGGCTAGTCCCTCCCTATATTCTCTCAGAAGGGGAAAAGACCATTTTACCCCTCCAATGGTCCAATGTCCAAATGTTGACCAAACCCTAAAAGTCAACCCCAGTCAACGGTCCAACTTTGACCAGACTCGTCGAGTGCACTCGGGTGACTCGGCGAGTCCATGCGTGTCCTCAAAATCCTCCTAAGGCCTCACTCGACTCGTCGAGTTAACCTTTCTCTCGACGGGTTATCACTGATCACGAATCGTGGTGCAACACAATCCGACTCGTCGAGTCCTCTCATGGACTCGGCGAGTTTCCTCCATGAGAATGCTCAAACGACCTTCTGAGGTCAGATCTGTTTCTCTAACTTATAGATCTGACCTTCTAACACCCAAAAGTCAAGTAAAGGTCTGAACTTTACGTTCATGCATCGCACATATGGCTCTATTTGATGAAATAACTCTTAAAATGGAGTCCTAGGCTCAATATTCTCATGTAACATCATAAAGCTTGGTTGTTGGGACACTCTGGACCTCTCAAGGTCCAGATCTAAAGTCTATTCCTCAATGGGACTTCACATGCTCCATATTCCAACTAAAGAAAGGGTAAAGAAACCCTAGATTCAAGAGATCTACTAAATACACGAAAATAGGCATGTATTCATACCTCAAACAACAACCTTTGAAGAAGTGATGGTAGATCTGAGCTCCTCAAACAGCCTAGCTTGAATCCCCTCCTTCCTTCTTGCAAGAATGCACTAAAGGTGATGTAATTAGCTCTTTCCCTCACTCTCTATGCTCTCTGGTTCGTTAGGGTTTCTCAAGTGGGTATGTGGCCGCAATGAGGGCCATAAGGACCCTTAAATGGGGCACATGCCCGAAGATTTAGGGTTTCTGTCCACAGCGCGGACTCGTCGAGTCGACTCACCGACTCGTCGAGTCCATTCATTAATCCTAGTCAGCAGTCGCGATCCTACTCGACGAGTTTAGGCGTCAACTTGTCGAGTCCCTCTTTTTGACTAAAAAATAAATACTTAAATTATGATTCCTAGAAATCCGGATGTTACAATATAACAACTAATATTGATAGGGAACAACTTTAGGGACTAGGAAACACTTGGAATGAAGTGTTACAATCACATATGATTGCACTAAAGGAGTTCACGACCAAACAAAGGGATGTTCACGGCCTTAGGAGGGTTCACGGCCAATGAACACATGATGTGTTCACGGCCCAACCTTGATTCTATGAGGTGTTCGTGGCCATGGATGAAGTGATCACGGCCAAACCTTGCATCTAAGAAGGGTTCATGACCATGTCAAGATCCAATGAAGGGTTCACGGCCGTGAGCTCTTGAATATCTTGCAATTTGGTGCTTGTTTCATGGTTGAAATCAAGTGATTTAATGGACAACAAGCTTATGGAAGAGATACTTACATTTTGGTAGCATTTAGTAGTGTTCACGGTTGAAGAAGTTGAGAGTGAATGAGTGTTCACGGCTAGGGTTGAAGGATTTGAAAAAGTGAATAAAATGAGCCATTTTCATATATATATATATATATATATATATATATATATATATATATATATATATATATATATATATATATATATATATATATATATATATTAATGGGACTTGTTCACGGCCAGGAGTCTAGATGTGGCCGTGAACCCCTTTTGATGGAGTTTCTGGCTCAATTGCAACTCAAAGAACCCGGGCTAACACATCCTAACACACAAACCTTTAGTGTACTAGGCTTAAAACTCTCAAACAGACTCTTAACAATGCTAAAATATAATAGAAACAAGTCTGACTTTTGATTGAATTGATTGACTTTACAAGATAGATATTTCGGGTTGTCACATCATCCCCTCGTTAGAGAGAATTCCGTCCCGAAATTAGAGTTTAAGCAATTACAAATAACTAGGTAAAAAGATGAGGATATTTCAGTTTCATTTGATCCTCGCGCTCCCAAGTGAATTCAGGTCCTCGCTTGGCATTCCAGCGAACCTTCACTATCGGGATACGACTTTGCTTCGTTTGCTTGACCTCTTGGTCCATGATCTCTACTGGTTCTTCCACAAAGTTGAGGCTCTGTTTGATCTCGATCTCTTCGAGTTGGATTACAAGAGTCTCGTCGGACAGACACTTTTTCAAGTTCGAAACGTGGAAAGTAGGGTGTATGTTACTAAGTTCGTGAGGTAGTTTGAGTTTGTAAGCTACAGGGTCGATTCTAGCGATAATCTCGAAAGGCCCTACGTATCTTGGATTTAGCTTTCCACGCTTTCCAAAGCGTATCAAGCCCTTCCAGGGGGAGACCTTCAAAAGGACACGGTCACCAACCTAGAATTCCAAAGGTTTCCTTCTCTTGTCTGCGTAGCTTTTCTGTCGGTCTCTAGAGGCTTTCAATCGTTCACGAATCTGGACGATCTTCTCTGTCGTTTCCCGGATGATCTCTGGACATGTGAGAGTGCTGACAGGAACTCGTCCTTTAGCTAACTGTGTGTCACCCACCTCAGCCCAGCACAGAGGGGATCTGCACTTTCGGCCATAGAGGGCTTCAAATGGAGCAACCTTTATGCTTGTGTGATAACTGTTAGTGTAGGAGAAATCGACAAGGGGTAAATGAGTATCCCATGCCTGCCCAAAGTGTATCACATAGGCTCGCAACATATATTCCAAAGTTTGAATAGTTCTCTCACTTTGTCCATCGGTTTGCGGATGGTAGGCTGTACTCATGTCCAACCTAGTTCCTAGGGAACCCTGTAGCGACTGTCAGAACCTTGAAGTGAATCTACTATCTCTGTTAGAGATAATGGATATGGGAACACCATGCAGTCGTACGATCTCCCTAATGTAGGTTCTTGTTAGTTTCTCTATCTTGTCAGTCTCTTTGATAGGCAGGAAGTGTGCGGACTTTGTTAACCTGTCTACGATTACCCATATGGTATCGAGACCACCCGATGTCTTGGGGAACTTGGTTATGAAGTCCATCGTGATCCGCTCTCTATCTTATAATATGAATGTTAGTAACTAAAACATATTCATAATACCCTTAATTAAATACATATATTACTTCATATGCCTTTCTAATTTAAAAATATGTTTTTCTAATATAAAAACTTTCAAATTTGAACAAAATTACAAATTTTCGGATATCCGTTTTGGTATCCGAATCCGTATCCGAAATTTCGGATATCCGAAATTCGGATATCCGAATTTTCGGATATCCGGTTATGAACACCCCTAGTTTCTGGTATTCGACCTTAACCTTGGCGCAAGTAAGGCACTTGCTCACGAAGGTAGCAATCTCTGCTTTCATGTTAGGCCACCAATATAACTTTTTAAGATCCAGATACATCTTATCTGAACCTAGGTGGATGGAATATCGAGTGTTGTACGCTTCGGTTATGACCAAGTCTATGAAACCACCGTGCCTCGGTGTCCAGATCCGATCCATGAGATATAAGGCTCCGCCACCCCTGACTTCAAAGTTTTTATCCATCCCTCTAAGGGATTCACCCACCACATTTTCAGGTTTTAAGGCTTCGAGCTGAGCCTCCTTAATCTATGTGGACAGATGTGAATGGATGGTCATAGTCAATGATTTGAATCTACGACCAGATTATTCTTTCCGACTTAGGGCTTCAGCTACTACGTTGGCCTTGCCGGGATGATAACGATTTTCGCATTCATAGTCACTGAGTAGCTCGACCCACCGCGTTGTCTCATGTTGAGCTCCTTCTAGTCGAATATATGTTGAAGTCTTTTGTGGTCTGTAAAGATAGTGTTTTTTGTACCATACAGGTAGTGTCTCCAGATTTTCAGAGCAAATACCACTGCTCCTAACTCAAGATCATGTGTGGTGTAGTTGACTTCGTGTGTCTTTAGCTGTCTTGAGGCATAGGCGATGACCTTACCTCGTTGCATAAGAACACAGCCAAGCCCTTGGTTGGATGCATCGCAATAAACCACGAAGTCTTCTATCCCTTCTGGGAGGGATAGTATCGGTGCGCTGCATAAGGCTCGCTTTAGCGTTTGGAACGCCTTCTCTTGTTTCTCTTCCCAGTCAAAGGCCACGCCCTTCTGGGTCAATGTAGTAAGCGGTTTCGTAATCCGAGAGAAGTTCTGAATGAACCTGCGATAGTAGCCAGTGAGGGCTAGAAATTGACGAATTTCTGTAGGCGTCTTCGGAGCTGACCAGTTCTCAATGGCCTTAATTTTGGAAGGGTCCACGTGAATTCCCTCTTCGCTGACCACGTGACCCAAGAATTCGACTCTTCGAATCCAAAATTCGCATTTAGAGAAATTCGCATAAAGCTTCTCTGATCGTAGCGTTTCTAAGACCTGATGCAGGTGTTGACTATGCTCCTCCTTACTACGAGAGTAGATGAGTATGTCATTAATGAATACAATGACGAACTGATCCAAGTAAGGACGGCACAACCTATTCATTAAGTCCATGAATACTGCGGGCGCATTGTTCAATCCGAATGGCATTACTACAAACTCGTAGCGTCCATAACGAGTTAGGAAGGCTGTCTTTGGAACATCCTCCTCTAACACTCGTAATTGGTGATACCCGGATCTCAGATCAATCTTTGAAAAGTAATTCGCCCCTTGCAGTTGGTCGAAGAAGTCGTCTATGCGAGGTAGAGGGTAACGATTCTTGACGGTCAGTTTGTTCAGTTCTCTGTAATCGATGAACATACGAAACGATCCATGTTTCTTCTTCACGAACAAGACCGGTGCTCCCCAGGGTGAGAAGCTTGGTCTAATAAAGCCCTTGCTGAGCAGTTCATTAAGTTGACTGGATAGCTCCTGCATCTCAGCTGGTGCTAGACGATAGGGCGATTATGCTACTGGGGTAGCCCCTGGAACTAAGTCGATTCTGAACTCGACTTGACGCAGCGGAGGTAATCCTGGTAGTTCTTCTGGAAAGATGTCGGGAAAGTCGCGTACTTCCGGGATGTTCTTTATGTCTTTCGTCTCTTGGCTCACATCGACAACATGAGCAAGGAATACATGACATTCCTTTCGCAAGTGCTTCTAGTCTTGTATGCTCGAGATGATACGAAGGTTCGTGCCGGGTTTTTCACCATAGATAACTATGGTTTTACTAGACGGTAGATTTCGACGAACGACTTTCTCATAACACATAATGTCGGCACGATGAGAACTCAACCAATCCATGCCGATAATGATGTCAAAACTTTTAATTGAGACCGGCATGAGGTCGATTGGAAATGAATGGCTATCTAGGGTTAGAGTACATCCTATGTATATACAGCTAGTGCTCTCTGTCTTTCCGTTAGCCATTTCTACAGTGAACGGTTCTTTAAGTGCACGTGATTGTTGTTTAAGTAAGTGAGCAAATTTCTGGTTCACGAAACTCCTCTCCGCTCCACTGTCAAATAGTATGCACGCATAAGAGTTATCGAGGAGAAACGTACCAGTGACCACTGTAGGGTCGGCTACTGCTTCCTCGTGGCCTATAGCCAAAACTCTTCCCACTCTGCCCGCGTTCCCTGCCTTCGGGCAGTTTCTTTTGTAGTGACCCACCTCGCCACATCCGTAACAAGCCTGGCCCACACCAACGCCGGGGACTCGGGTGATTGGCCTTGCCGGTGCCTTGCAAAAACGGGCAGTGTGCCCCTTCCTGTTGCAGTTAACGCACTGCATTTCCTCGTAGGGTCCATTATGGTGGAAGCTGCACTTGTTGCACTTAGGCAAGCTCCCAACATACTGCTTCATCGGCGCAGTAGTAGTAGGTGTTATCGCAGCATGAACAACCACGACCTGCTGCTTTTTAGCAGCGTTCTGCACCGCGTTCTTTTTCTTGTTATCCCAGAACTTCCGCTTGTTGTCAGCGGCTTTGGAGGGATCTGGGATGGCCAGGGTTGTTGTCGTTTTCAGGGTGCGGACTCCATGATCAATGAGCCGTTGTGCCAATCGCTTGGCACTGTCGAAGGTAGTGGGGTTTGAAGCTAAAACATTCCCCTGAAATAGAGGCACCAGACCCCAGATATACCTCTCTATTTTCTTTCCCTCAGTTGGGACCATTCCCAGACATAGTGCCACCAGATCGCTGAATCTGGCAGTGTAGGCGACTATGTTGGAGCCCTTCATGGTTAGGCTCCACAGTTCCTGTTCAAGTTTCGGAACCTCTCCCCGCGGGCAGTATTCCTCGATCATGATCTCTTTTAGAGCTTCCCAGCCCATAACATTTGCCACTATCAAGGTTAGTGACTTGACATGGCTATTCCACCACGTCAGGGCTCTGTATGTGAAGGTGCAGGCAGCAAATTTAACTTTGCTCCCTTCCGGACAGGAGCATATCTCAAAGATTGAGTACGTTTTCACGAACCATTGCGAGGGGGCAATGATTCCGCCAGTCCCGTTAAAGGTCCTGGGCTTGCAGTTGGTGAAGTCCTTATACGAGCACTCTCTAGAGCGCACTGGAGCATCACCTTGAGTGGAATAAACAGTTGTTCCACTCCTACTAGTTCCACTAGCACTGAATTGAGCTAGGGCTGCCTAAAATCCGCATTTATTGCAGATTGGATAGCTGCTGGATTGTATTGTGGAGGAGGTGGTGGTTGTTGTGTTGGAGTTACCGGAGTAGTGCGCCTGTTTGATCTACGAGGAGGCATCTTGTAGCTATAAGTTTATAAAGATGAAAATATTGGTAAGCATTCAATAGAGAGATTGATGAGAGTGAATCATGGACTAACCCTCCATAGCCCAACAAAACAGATGAGAGTATGATTGAAATAAAGATATAGTAATAGAAAGATGAAAGCATTTGGATAAAGATTTCCCACGAGATTAGATATCTGTCAATAATATTGGCATTAAAGATGTAACAAGTTCGGGAAAATGACCTAGGAGTAGGTCTTACATCAAACCAAAATAATTTTTTTTTACAGAATAACGACCTAGCAAACTGAAAGAAGGCTATTCCTTAAACCTAAAAGAAAGGATGAGTAGAGCATCTCCTACTGGCGACGGCCACCCCTCGGATGAACCCTTAATGCCGCCAGCTGACGCTCCACAACTAGTAAGTGTCTCTCATGTACTCTTTGGCGTGCTCGGAGCTCTATGACTTCAGCTCGAGTTGCAGCTAATTCTTGCTGCAGAGCCTCATTGTCTTTCATAGCTCTCCCATGAGCATCTTCAAGATGGCGAATGTGGATTGTGTTAACTCCCGCATTGGCATCAACTTCCATGATTCGGTTGATGGCTGTCCTACCCTGCTCTTCATTTCGAGCAACCCTGCGGACCAGAATAGGCAGGACTCTGTCTGCTGATCCTCCCTCGCTCAGGTTGTAGAAGCTTCTGTTTCCGTTGTATGGTATGGGTTGTCCCTGCTCTTGACTCCATTTTCCCAAGTTTTCCGCCCACAGAGGCGTCAGGCCTTGAAAAGCCGTACGAGGGTTAGGATTTGGGATTGGAGCTACCAGGGGTAGATCATTGACTTCTGGCTCGGAGTCAGAATCCTCCGGGAAGTTCTCTGCGAAGTCATCATCCAATAGAATTGCATGATTCTATTCTGGCTCTGCATCGAGCCATCCACCATTACCTTGGTTGGGGAAGTACGGGTCGCTGTGGGGATGAATACAGCCATGATATCTATGCGAGAATAGAGGTAAGAGAAATAGTTAATAGACGTACTACTTAAGAAAATTTTAAGATGATCCTTACCAGTTACTCCAATATTTGCGTAGTGCATACCAGTCATATGTAACCAAAACAGGATAGACCTTCGAATAAGTGATCCTAACTCTAAGTCCACAACCAAACAAGGAACATGAAGTAAAGCAAAGATCACATATTCTAAGTCTATTGACATACTAATAAAGATCTTTTTAGTTTGCACATTAGTAATTATAGTAACACAAAAGACTCCTATAGTATTTTAAGTTTATATATTGTTCAAAAGTTTTCATTGTAGTAGTGTTGGTAAGTTTTTAGACTTGTTGCAACACCACAACCATTCCTAGGCACATGCTAATCACTTCTCGGAAAGATATAGTTGGTCATGCTATATCACTCCCAGATCTGATTATATGTCCCCAAGCCTAATTGTGTTGTCCAACAATCGCAACACTTTTGTTCTGTTCTAGTATGACACTGATCCTATTATGAATACTTGTATGTATACTTTAGTTAAATATTTTATTATTTAAAAGTATAAACTCTTGGTAAGAGTATTTTAATCCCGATGTGTTTATAGTTGTATATCTTTTATGGGTTTATATACTCAATTCACTATAAACAAAGCTCTGATACTAATCTGTTACACCCCTAAACCAGAACGGCGTAAACGTTCGGGGGCGGAGGACGTCATGTACAGTATCATAACAATGCATAATAGTAAAACAAGCAACATCATCATCCATTGCATTACTAGTATAATTGAATACAAGTGTGTTCTGTATAGTTTGAAAGACACCAAAAAATGAATCAAAATAAAAGACGAGTCTTCAACATGCTCCGTCTTCTCAAAAAACTGATCATCGGTACCTGTCTACTAGTGACCAGAGAATACAAGTTATTTTGAAAGAGTAGATCAGCATTTAAGCTGGTAAGTTCATAAGTATTTTAGTGTCATTATTTGTATAAGTTTGATGAAAGTGTTTGTAACTTTTTAATGAAAGTGTTTGTAAGTGTTTGATGTAAATGTTTGTATACTTCCTAGAAAATCCTATATTTTCTACTAAAGTAGTCTTCTACCAATACTCGACTGTTTTGTATGTTTGTTCTCTTGTAAAAGTGAGTGTTTTTCCCAAGAATGACTATTATTACCAGAAAATAGTTTACATTACCTTTTATGTGAGAAGATCACAAAATGAATGTAACGGGAAAATAACGATGTACAGTAGTATTGTATATAAGTAACTACAGATGTACTAACTACCTTAAACCTGTTTGTTTAATTAATGTAAAATGTGATGAGATTATAATCATACTTGATTGACTAGTAAACACGACGATCAAAGACGTCGAAATGGTATGACATTCGTCACCCGTAGACCTGCAGGTCCCACTGTAGCTAGCAGCAAGGTGTGGGATGGTCAATCCCATATAGATCTATACACAAATTCATGCTCTCCCTCCAGGAGACTCTGGTTACAAAACGTGACACAACAGTATGTTGCAGTGCCATGAAGTAGTGACTCACATTAATGTTATCTTTGTTATTGTATTAGTGTAGTATGTTGTCTCTGTTCAAGTGGATAGTATGTTCTCTCTGTTCTATTGTATAGTATGTTCTCTCTGTTCTAGTGTATAGTATGTTTGAACTGACTCATGTATGAACTGGCACTTGTATGTTTCATTGTTCTAGAAATAGTGAGTAGTAATCCTCTAAACTATACCCATTATAGTTTACTAGTAATGTTGTTTTGAATGACTGATCATGTTTGTAACACCTTTGCTACCCAAAGGCATTGAACCGAAAGAAGAAATTTTATATCTATACAGATATACATAATATATATATATATATATATATATATATATATATATATATATATATATAAAACTAAGATTCAAACGACACTCGCACAAACAACCGATACCCTAAGTCCACTACCAAACAAGGAACAGGAAATAAAGTGAGTTATCAGTCCTAAGCCCTTTCAATCCTATTTAGATAACTATATCTATATAGACATGATTTTGACAATATATAAGTTTAAAAGTGTTTGATAAAGAATTTAGCATATAAAAGAGTTTTAACCATTTGAATGGTTATAGATGACTTGATGTCAGTTTATAAAAGGTTTTAAAATAGTTTGTTTGATAACATGGTTTTGAAGCATAAGAAATCCACTTGTTTGATAGTTATTAATCACATGTGATTGACACAATAACTATAATGTTTTCTACTTGTTTCCCCCCCCCCATAAAAGCATTTAAAATCATTTAAAAGATAAGTTAAGGGTATGAACTCACCTGTAGTGAGTGATTCGAATGTAAGATCGATATAATATGTTAAGTGTCAAGTGAAGTCCCGAGCACAAACAGATCCTATTAAGCATATAATGACACATATATGGATATAATTAGTGTACATAACAACTAATCTTGATAGGGAACAACCTTAGGGACTAGGAAACACTTGGAATGAAGTGTTACAATCACATATGAATGCACTAAAGGAGTTCACGGCCAAACAAAGGGATGTTCACGGCCTTAGGAGGGTTCACGGCCAATGAACATATGATGTGTTCACGGCCCAACCTTGATTCTATGAGGTGTTCACGGCCATGGATGAAGTGATCACTGCCAAACCTTGCATCTAAGAAGGGTTCACGACCATGTCAAGATCCTATGAAGGGTTCACGTCCCAATGAAGGGTTCACGGCCGTGAGCTCTTGAAGATCTTGCAATTTGGTGCTTGTTTCATGGATGAAATCAAGTGATTTAACGGACAACAAGCTTATGGAAGAGATACTTACGTTTTGGTAGCTTTGAGTAGTGTTCATGGTTGAAGAATTTGAGAGAGAATGAGGAGTGTTCACGGCTAGGGTTGAAGGATTTGAAAAAGTGAATAAAATGAGCCATTTTCATATATATATATATATATATATATATATATATATATATATATATATATATATATATATATATAAGGGACTTATTCACGGCCAGGAGTCTAGATGTGGCCGTGAACCCCTTTTGATGGAGTTTCTGGCTCAATTGCAACTCAAAGAACCCGAGCTAACACATCCTAACACACAAACCTTGAGTGTACTAGGCTTAAAAGTCTCAAACAGACTCTTAACAATGCTAAAATATAACAAAAACAAGTCTGAATTTTGATTGAATTGATTGACTTTACAAGGTAGATATTTCGGGTTGTCACGGTTGTAGAGTTAGCTTGGAGGTTGGATCTCTACAATCGATCAGAGGCGTGATGGAGTGTTTTGGTATCTTTTTGGACACCAGTGACACAGAACTTCCAGAAGGTGTTAATGGGGCGAATTGGTGGACCACTATCGCCAACGGTGTTCACATACCATCGGTTGCTCAAGAAGGTTACATCCGGTCACCTATTCACCACCTCATTCACCGTTTTATCTCAAGAACTACCATCATGAGGAAGGATTCTGATAAGGTCCCCAATCTTGATGTATTTTTACTATGGAGCATTCTCACTCTCGGGGTTTTCTGCAACATACCCCACTATGTGGAAATTTTTTTGGTGAAAAGGGCGGCTAAGGATAGAAAGGGGGCACCGATTTGTGGTGGCATGTTGGGGACAAAATTGGCTAGGTCGTACGAGTTATTTGAAGAAAGGGTGGAAAAATTCTTAACTTTGATTCCGACTCGCAGGTTCAATGTTCTCCTTTACAAAAGGGCTAGGATTGTGGTGGATAATGGAAGGAATAACTTCTCTATTCCCGAGGACGATGAGGTTGTGCAACCGGAATTGGGACGACGTGTAAGGCTGCGCCCCTATATTGCTTAAGAGGAACCACCGATAATTCCCATGGAGGATGCGATGCCCATGGATTTGTATAATCGGGAAACGAGGCGATACCAAGATAATATTGGTCGTGGGATCAACTATCAAAACACGCACATCAATCTCCTCTTTCAACACTTGTAAATCTCACGACCGAGTGGGTATCCCACCTCTTATCCTTACATTCCGAATTGGGATGAGCTATGGGGCGATATGCAAGGCGTAGCTGGTAAGAATGGAGCCGGAAGAGAAGATGAATATTAACTATCCTTTTTCTTAGTTTTTGTTTGAAGTGTTTGAAGACTATTTTTATTTGTTTGTTTTTAAACTTCTAGTTGTTAGGGGTAATGTAGGAATTTTAATTTAGTGTTTGTTTTCCTTTTTATTATTTCGTTGTTGTCTTTGATTTCTGTAGAAATTAGGTCGAGAATTGAGCGAATATTTAAAGCGTGAGAGGAACCAAGTGAGGGGTCAAGTCTTTGATGAGAAAATAGAGGATTTTGAACGAAAATTTTGAGTCTGGTGATTATAATTGTAAAAAGGGGACCATGTTACAGAAGACATAAAAAGGTGTATTACATTAATACCCTTTTTAGACCAAAGAATCATCGTTGGAGCAGAAAGAGTAAAATCACGAAATAACCATCAAACACGCCTTGGTCATACCTAAGCACGACGTGTTCCAGTGAAAAAACTCGATTTTTGTCTGAGTATCAGTTCAACATAGCGTGTTTCCCTTACCAACTCGGCGTCTTTCTGCTTTAGTCAACTTTTTCGAATCATTGGTTTGTGCCTACTTAAGGTAGGCATTGTCCAAATTTCTTGAGTCCATTCTGAGGTGTTCCAAGATGCTTTTTCTAGTTATATTACGAAATGTTAACCACACGAGACATTTGACAACCAAGGGCATGGATGAGATGTTCCTCGCCACTTCTATCCCATGGGATTCTGTTCATTTTCTCCCCTTTCACTTGTTCTTTATTTTGCATAACATGCAATGGGAACATTGCATGAAATAAGTGTGGGGGAAGGGGGTTGGTTACATTAGTTACATTAGAATCCTAGTATAATTTTAAAAAAGTTGCATAAAAATTGCTAGGTTAATTCAAAAAATTATGGTAAAAAAAATTTAGGATTCCATGATAGTTTTATGTTTGATGATGCAATGCGGACCTAAATGTTTAGTTGAGCCAACATACATTATAGTGTATTTGTGGCCTCCTTATCCTAGTGAAATAATGGAACAAAAACATGACCCTGCTTAGTTTTAGGGATGCAACATGTTTAGCATCGTGTACTTGAAGTGTATCCAAGAAAGCCTAAGTAGTTATTGCACATGAGACTAATGCCTTTAATCAATAAAGGTTGAAGTTAAAACCCTTGCGTAAGCATATTTTTTTCTAGGAATTTTAGTTTTGAGTGAAAAAGTGTGTATAAAAACAAGAGTGTTGCAATGTTTGAAAGAATCTACAAATTACGAAGATAGGAAGAAGAGCTATAAATTATCAAAGATTCAAGACAAAATTTGTTATTTTATTTTATTTGTAATTTTATTTTCTAGGTTATTTTTCCATATGTATGCTTGGGGGTTTAACCAAAAATACCTTGAGGTTACGAAAGTTTTCTACGGATGGATTTGGAGGGATGCATAAAATGAGTGTTGTTCAAAAGAAGTGGACGAGTGTTTATTAAGATCATTAGTATTTACGATTAGGGGGTCCTTAGGAAAAATTAGACACAAATGCATGCGTTGCAGTCTTGGCATAATGGTTGGGTTCGACTTGGATTATTTTATGAGGTATTAGTGTAATAAAATTCAGTTTTGCTTGGGGGCAAGCAAAAGTCAAGTGTGGGGTGGGCACGAAGGAGGAAGGAACAATGGGAGAGAGGCGAAGCATTTGGAATGAGTTCATTAATTCATGGATTATCTTAATATTTTATGTTGCATTTGTTTTAAATATTGAACAAAATGTACTTAATTAGCTTAAAATTTATTTTGCAACAATAAAGATATGCTCACAAGAAAAAGGAAGCGGAATTGGCAATTGGAAGCTTGGATCTTAGATTTTGAAGAAAAAGAAGAAATTAGAGAAGAACACGATGTGTTATACTTAAACACGGCTTGTTGAGATAGAAAATCCCGATAAAATAGTATCTTGCTATACACGCATTTTTAATAAAGAGCACGACGTGTTGGGTCCTTGAACACGCCGTGTTTGCACCATTTTTTAGATTCTATTTATGGATCGTTTTTGTTCGAAAACCTAACGGATGTTGGACGTTTTTATCGACTTTTGGAGGCCAGAGACATCCCAAGGAGCCGTGGATTACATAATTCGACTAGAAGCTTTTGTTTGAAGAGATCTAAGGTAAAATCACATCTACTTTACTTAATTCTCTTGTTTACATCAAGTTTGCAATGTTGAATTTCGTTTTATGAGTGTTTATGCTGAAGTCAAAGGCTAAACACCCTTCTTTCATTTAGAGTAGAGGATCTTATGATTATGAGTTGATTTTGTGGTTTTGGATTATGTTTAATTGATTATTTATCATGCTAAGCTTGTTAAAAGAACCTTATGTGTTAATGACAATTAATTTCTCTTGATTAATAAGTTTATTGAGATTGCATGAACATCTTTCTTGATTACTTGCCTTTTATGATTTTGTGATCATCAAGATTGTAAGCCTAGTGTTGTGAACAGAACCTAGGGTTAACTAGAAAATAAGTAAATTAATGTGTGAGTTATATATGATGACCAACCATATATAAGTTAATTGAACCAACCAATTTAATTAACTACTATCACAAGTATTGCATGATTCGAACTAAACACTAGGAAACTTGTTAGTTTAATCAAATGATCACTACTTGAATTGATTTGTTTGCAAAAGGATTAGTAATAGTGAACATGAACCTAATCACATTAGAAATCGGTAATTGATGATACATTAATCCATTGCACTTTCCACGAAATCAACAATAGAAATAAGTGAATCGAATCCAAATGGAAGTCTCTTTAATATTCTTGAATCAAGTCATCTTTTGTCCTTAAATTAGTTGCTAATTGTTTCTTTGTTAAGTGCTTAATTGATTGTCTAAGTTTCTAGTCTTGCAAAACTAGAGAAAACCCCCTTCTTAATAACTGTTTTAATTAGTTAACATTACTAATAGTTTTAAATGTTTACCGTTCCCTGTGTTCGATACCTTACTTACCTGAACTAAACTACTATTCGATTATGTACACTACCTATCGTGTGCTAGTTTTTGTTTAAGTTAGTTAGGATTAAAACTAGTATATTTCACACGTATCAATGATATTCAGGTTGATGAACGCCTGAACTATGTGGAGAGGACGATTACGAGACTCGACAAGAAGTCCAAGGCTCTATGAAACAAAGTGGTGAACCTGGTGAAGGTGTAATAGAAGCATCAGAAAGGCTCTGAGTGGACGTAGGAGCCTCTGGATGAGATGAGGGAGCACTACTATATTTTTTTGTAGCAGCAGACTTTGAGGACGAAGTTTGATTCAAGTAGGGGAGAGTTGTAACACCCGTGTTCCAGGTACCTTTCATTATTGGCTCTAAGTTTATAATATTTGAAAAATCGATCCTTACGTGGGGCATACCTCCTGGTACGTTGGGCATAGTTGGTTAAAGATCTGCGAGATTTCTTTTGAGTATGTTGGGCAAACGTAAGAGTACGCAAGTCATACTCACAAAGATTCCAAACCCTAATTTTTAGGGTTTGGGCCCCATTTAAAGAACTTAATGGCTTCTAGCCTCTTCTTACCTTCAACCTCCATCCCTCTTAGCCCTCATCTCGAAACCCTAATTCTTGTGTGCAAGTTTTGAATCTTTTTAGTGATATTTTGGTGTTCTTGGTGGTGAATGAGGACCTTTGAAGTTGTGGTGTTGTTCTCAATCTTATGGATCCAAATTCTTCTCATCCTTGTGCATCTTCTGGAGGTATAAAGTTCAAATCTTGATGCTTTCTTTGCTAGATCTTGTTAGGTTGAAAGTTATGACATTTTTATGCTAAAAATATTGGTCTCTTGAGTATTGTCTACTCCAGACCATTTGAGTTGTCCTTTCAAACATTTTAGAGTGTTTAGTGTCATAAAAATGCAAGCTTGGTCCTTGGTATTCTTCCATGCAAGAGTTATGGAGTTTTAAATGGTTCTATGAGTTAGGGTTTTGGTTTTGGGCTACTTGTAGCCATGCAAAGTCATAAAGGTTGCAAATTTCTGATTTTAGACATTTATTAGGCTTAGATCTGAAGATTAGACGTTAAGTCTTAAAGCATTAAGACATTAAAAGAGAGTTTGGACTTCAAGGGATTATGTGGGGCATACTTCTGAGTATGCTAAGCGTAGTGGGTTGTGGCCCTGTAACCCTTTCAAGATCAAGTTGTACGGTAGGCGTAGTAAGGAGTATGTCGGGCTTACTCTCGGAAAACCTTTTGGTCCATTTTTGGGGCTTGGGCCATTTTGGGTTTTGGGCCTTGTCTAGTTGGGTCATGTATGGGAAGGGCAAAATGGTCTTTTTCTCTTATTAATTTAAAGGACGAATTGGACCTTCGTTTATGGGATTAGAATCCTGATTATTAAATAGAATTGAGTTTGGGTTATGATCAGCGCGAGGAGCGATAGTAGCAACAGCTCGAGTGTGTGTTTTAGATATCTTCAATTGAAGTGAGTCTTTCACTGTGCTTATGGGTCGAAGGCTCTAATGCCGGCCCACCAGTTTATTTATGTAGGATGCTAGCTGTTATATTAATTTTACATGTTTGTATGATTGGGTTGAAATAGACCCCATGGATGAGCCCATTATTGTATGATTGTCTTGAGATAGAACCCATGGCTCGGCCCATTATTGTATGACTGGGTTGAAATAGAACCCATAGATGGGCCCATGAGTATATGATGGGTTGGAAGAAACACCATGGATAGGCCTATATATGTGTATTGGGTTGGAATATACCTCAGTGCTAGCCGCTAGGCCAAGGTGTATGGTTGGTATGTGGTACTTTGGAGAACTCACTAAGCCTTGTGCTTACAGTTTTGTTTATGGTTTCAGGTACTTCCGATACGAAAGAGAAGGGCCTGACATGATGGCACAACATCCTCCCCTCATGATTTTCACACTTTTTGGATATTTATGCTCTGATATTTTGATATTGTATTTGGTGATTTACTTAGAGATATTTGGAGAATGAAACTATTGGTTTTAAAAATGAAAAAAAATTTATCACTGTGTTTGCGTTGTTACAGTATGAGTATAAGGGTAAAGGTCGGTGTGGGTGAAGAGAGGGTAACTATAGGTTAGGCTTAGGGTTGGGGTTGAGTGAGAATGTATGTGAAGATTTGAGGGTAGAGATCATGGTTGGTAGATGTGGGAGGTGTAGGTTATATGGGGTGAGGGTAGGTGGGCGTGGGGTGTGGGTGTGGACATAGGGTGAGGTCGTGTGGGGATAGGATGGTCGATGGGATGGTTAGGGGTAGGGTTAGGAGTAGAGTTAAATGGTTGGGTGGAGTATGGGTTGTAGAGGTGGAAGAAGTGCATGTGATATTGTAGGCATCGACTTAGGCTTGGGAGTTCGAGCATATATATATATATATATATATATATATATATATATATATATATATATATATATATATATATATATATATATATATATATATATATGGGTGTGGGTGTAGGTAGGTGTGGCATAATGATTATACTTAAGGCTTATGGTTTAGGTCTTAAGACTTTAGGATTATTGCTTAATGTTTAGGGTTTATGGATTAAGGATTAAGCCTTATGACTTAGGTCTTATGGTTTATGCCTTAATGTGTAAAGCTTTGGTCTTGTTAGTTAGTCAACAAGAATTTTACCAAATCTTCTAGTCGAGCCTTATAGATTGGGAACGTTTAAGCTCGCAAGCTGAAACGACCTTTGATAATATATACATATATATATACATATATATATATATATATATATATATATATATATATATATATATATATATATTATTTTTATATAATTTTATTATATATTTTTATATCATTAATTATGGAAAAAAAAACTTATATAATTAAACGAGCTTAACGAGCTTTCGATGAGCTTTTTATAACATTTCGCTAGCCGAACTCTGGCCTCAAGATACAAGCTCGAATGAGCTCGAGGTTTTGTAAATTTTAAAGACCCTGTCTTAATCATTGTAAATCTCGGATTGTTTACGTCCCTAGTTGTAGTGGCTTATAGTGTCATGTTACGACCATGTATGAATGGTGACAATGGGTCATGTACCTGGGTCAAAACGCAATTTTATCCCTTCCACTCTTCTTACTTGAATGCACCACTACCTGAAAATGTGAACTCAATTGACGTTGCTTCCCTTGTGAAGTGCTACCTTGTAATTCTTCCTCAACCATTAATTACTCCAGACCTCATACAATGAGGTATGTGGAGCTCGTTCCAACAACCCACTAATGAGAAGCATATTGAAAAAGTTTCCCGTAATCAATTACATGACACTGGAACTCATTACTTCTTTGTAACATCTTGTTCTTCCAGGTATTTACCCTATATCCCCTTAGTATGTGATTATTTTTCAATGTGTCCCTTTTATGGTATTTTTGTATTCTGGGGGTAGCATGGGTACGTTGGCGTACACGTAGGTACGCTGGGTGTACCTGGTCTTGTGTGCGTACACTGAGTGTACGCTGGTATGCAGGGGGTATGTAGTTTGGACCAAACCCTAGTATTTAGAGTTTGTGCACTATATAAACACCCTTAAAGCCTCAAAAACATTCCTATTATCAACCTTCATCCCTAATATCGACCCCCTTGAAAATCCTAACCTATTTTGAGCATTTTGAGCTTTGGAGTGAGTTATGGGCATTCTTGTTTGTGAAGGAAGATCATCAAAGAAGTGGATTTGCTCTCAAGACCTTGGATCCAACATTTTATCTTCATTGTGCACCATTTGGAGGTATAAAGCTCCAAATTTGAATCATGTTTCTTGTCACAACTAGCAAATTTAGCTAGGAAATTCTAATTTCGTGTAATCATTCAACTATTGTAAGACAAGTACTCTAAGTAAACCTCATACAATGCTCTTTTGGATTCATCAATTATGTTCATCAAAGAGTCTGAAAACCCTGAAAACCCCGGGTTAAGTCCATTATGGACTAGGATTTCTTATTAGGCCTAATGGACCAATAAGCCTCCAATTTGACTATTTTGGGCTTAGGACGCTTAAATAGGCTCTAATTGGACCCACTTTCATGAAACTTGACATTATGGGCCATAATGGGATTAAAATGGATTAGTTTACTTTCAATGGGCCTTGTTGGGCCATAATAACTCCAATTAACCTTAATGGACCATAGAACCCATTCTTTATATACTAATGGGCCGAAAACATTCTTAAAGGGCTTCATAATTTCGAACTAAAGAAAGAAATGGGCCAAATAAATCCACCTCTTTCCTTTATTAGCCCATTTCGGCCCAAGATAAAAAAAAGGAATTAATGGATGATTAAGGGAGGGATTGACACCTCATGATTATCCAACATACCTCTAAGTAATATCCCTCATATATCCATGCAAAGTTCATGTATCAAGGAAAGCTCATTTTCCCTCTCCTCTTCTTATCTTCGGCCGAAGGTATCAACACCCACACACAAACATACTTCTAAAAATTTTCAAATCTCTCAAGAAGAACTCTCCTTCATCCTCTAAATTTTCGAGAATTAGAGGCATTCAAGGAGACTATCATCCAAAAATCACTTCAAGTTATATACTAGTGGTAAGATCTTGCAAACATATTTTCTTTCTACACTTATTCACTCTTCTTACCACCTTAATCTCTTAATCATACTCCCTAGAGCTCATCAAAATTCGAAGGACCCTTCAAGGAGCTAACTAGAGCCAAAAATCACACAACCTTCTTCCATTCTTCTTCAAAGCCGAACCAACAAACCCAAGGTGAGTTCATACCCCATTGTTTTCGGTTTTTACTTGTTTTGGGGGCAAAATACAAGTGTTATGTGTTGATCTATGTGTGTTTGCATGTTATATGTGATTTCCTTGAGCCATCAACAAAAGTGATCCCTGATCCCATAAATCGCCATGTACACCTATAACTCAAAACAATAATGATAAACTAAGCGATATTACCTTAAGTGATTTCGATAACCGAGACCCATATATTTGTTAATTCCCTCTAAACCTAATTACTTAGGGTGCGTTTGATACATAGAAATAGAATTGCAGCAGAGAATGGAAATGTAGAGAAAGAGAATAAGCTGGAGAAAGAGAACTGATTCCACTGTTTGGTAGAACTGACAATCCACTAGAGAAATGTCTCTGAGAAACATTTATCTTGTTTGGTTTCATTAAACAGAGAAATGAAAATGGATTTTTTTACCTTGTTTCAAACAACATTTTTTTTAAATATGCATCTTTTATATTTTAAAATTTTCATTTTAACATTAATTGTTACCAAATAATTTATTTTCTAATAAATTAGTATTATTTTATACACATCTACATCTTGTAGTGGAAAACATATTTCTAATATAAACGAACAACTTACAAATAGATTTTAACAAAACCTGAAAATCATACTATTAAAAAAACGATGTCCAATATATGATATGCAAAAAGTAAAATTCAATATTTCTAACAACTAAAAAAACATAACTATGTGTCTATGTCTAATATAGAATGTGCAAAGAGTCAACTTCAATATTCGTAAAAACTAAAAAACCATAACTTAAAATTGACTAGTCATTATCGAACCATCTGCAATCATTCCCATGTAACAAATCTTTTCTTCTTCCGGGTTTGAATCCGTTGTCGGCACCACCATACTTTCAAGATACCTATAACTCCAACAATGCTTCAATCAACTTTGCATCCTCTTCGGTAGTCCATGTGCGTATGCTTCGTCCTGCAATGCCCAGAAAAATTTACATAATAGATGTTTGAAACAGTAATTCAACAATCATAACAACCCATATTTAAAGCTGCATAAGTCAACATTAACTAAACCAAATAAACTATTTTTTCAGCCACAGACGTAGACAAGACAAAGAACTACACTAGTGAGTTTCCATGTCGAAATCTAATGCTAATATACTAAATTCTACATATAGTGAAATGCCAATTTATGTTTTAGTATTTGATTTTATATTAATTGGTTACACTTTTTCTGAAATAATGAAATTCTACAAATCGTGCGATTAATTACCACATTGGAATATAAATTTTCCAAATTTTTAAGTCCTTATTACAACATAAATTCACGAAAATAGCATTCAAAGGATAAAAATTCCCAAACTTTTTATTTAACTGTTATTACACAATACTAAGCTGGGAAAATTATAAAAATGGATTTCCAAGCTGTTTAATTATATTTTATGATTTTTGAGCATTTATTCCAATAAAAATTGAAATAAATAGAAAACAGTTTCCAAAATTACCCAAACTTTTTAATTAACTGTTATTGTACATAAATAGGCTGGGAAAAATATAAAAGATATTTTTCAGTGGGTATTTCTATTTTTTCTTGTTTTATTCCTTTAAATAATCATTAATTGAAGAAATAATATTAAACAGTTAAAATAATTTACCAAAAGTTTTTTTAACATCATTTACAGTATAAATAACCTGGGAAAAATACCAAAAGTGGTCTTCATATTGTATAATCCGGTTTTGGGTATTTATGTGAATTTAAGTGTAATTAACTTTAGAAATTAAGACAAAAATAGTTTACAGTGGAGAAAAATCCTTAAAAATTTTATGTAACCTCCTACTGTACAACATGATGTTCTGGTAAATTTTCATGAATTTTGGATAATCAGAACTATTTTTCCTATTTTTAAACCATTATAATTACCAAAAATTGGGAAAAATAGCAAGGCATGATGAAAAATGTTGAAATTATTTTTCTGAGTCATCCATCACAGGTAAGGTATGCGAAAATTGTTAGATAAAATTTTCACACTCTCCAAAGTGGTTTTGCGATTTATTATATCCTAACAAAAAGAAAATCGGAAAGCATACCAAACAGCAACAAAAATTGATGAAATTTAGTGAGGGGTCATTATCCTTCATAAGGGTTATTCATGAATTTGTTCCGGATTTATTGACCTCTGGAAGTATTTTATGTGATTTATGCCCTTGGTTTCTAGCAATAATTTTAATAAATCAAAGAAATAATAAAAGCTTTTGGTATTTTACAGATTATCACATGCATGTGAGGGCTTTCAAAAGGAAAAATGTTCGAAATTTATTCAGAAGGGAAATAGGGGTATTGAACCCAAACAAGTTAAGAAATGTTGCATGCAATGGTGCATGAGATATAAATGTGGCTGAAGTTCATGAATTTATGTAGCCCATTCAGTGGTGTTTTAAGCCACGAAATTTCAACCATCATTCACTGGATATGTTAAGTTTCTAAAGTATTTTTCCCCAGATTTATGGTTGGGTTTAAGGCCATTGATCATGCAAGGCAAAAATGGTGATCATAGAAAAAGAGCTGTTTGCGCAACCATTTTGTACAAATTGCCAAAAATCGGATATTTAATATTTTACAGTGAGACCAGTTGGGTTTGAAAGTTAACTCATGGAATTATCCAATACAAAAAGAATATCATGATTTGGTTAAGAAATGACCGAGATATGGTCGTTCAAAGCTGAATAAAGTAATCTGGCAGATTGCATGTTTGCTTTGAGTGCATCCTTAGGACATTTTGACAAGAACATCATGCATGCCTTTGATAAGGTCCGATTTCTAGCACATGCATGGAGTGAATGAGCATCCAAGATGTACTAGAAATGGTTTAAATGCTTTTGATCATGCAAGAACACAAAAGAAATGGAGAAGAAGATGTAATACTTGTTTTTGAAGTCACATGAACATATGTGCATCATTTTCACTCCTTGCATGGGTTTGATCCCGGATTTTCACCATTTCAAACACATGCATTGTGTTATGGTGAGAATATACAAACCACAAGGGAAAAATAAAGATTTCTAGCCATGGAAAGGCATAGAATCCGAAAAGAAGAGAAAACTAAGAAGAAGAGGTAGTAGAATCATGAAATTATGGGAGAAAATGTTGTTGTTTACCTTGGTTTTGATCTTGAGGGAAGTAAGAACACTTCAAGGTCTTCAAAATCTCGAAATTTGGCAGAGGAATGAGAGAAATTTCGTGGGTTAGAGAGAGAGAGGAAGAGAGTTTGTGGGTTAGGAGGGTGGAGTGTGAGAGAATGAAGAGAGAAGAGGTAGTGTGAAGGTTTAAGCTTAATGATTGAGTTTTGGGAAGAGAGAGGGCATGGGGAGGGGAGAATGGCCAGATTTTTGAGTGGATTAGGGCCTTCTCTCTCCTCAATTCAAATTTTATAAAAATCCCTCCTTAATTTTTATAAAAATCCTAATTTTTATAAAAGTGATTTTTTAAGCAATTTGATTTATTTAAAAATCTTGTTTTTAACTAATTAATTATGATTAATGCATGATAATTTATATTTCTATTTCATTGGTATAATCCATAATTTGATTAATAAAATTTGATATTTGGAAGTTTATAGCCAAATTTTATAAAGTTTTTAAGCTTTAAGATTTATAAATTTGGATTTTGGGCTCTTTAGGGTTTTTGGAATATTGTTTGATGTTCATCATCATAATGAAGTATAATTAGAATATTTTAATTTATTTTTAGGGTTTTATACCCTTTTTCAATTATAACAAAGCTTGAAAGTTTCATTCAAATTATAGCATTGGCATTTCCTATTGTAGTTAAGCAACTTACTAGAATCGTAAGTGTCAAGTATATTAGTCCTAGGTCTTAGATGGATCCTAGTTTATGCAAGATTTTGACCTAATTTATACTACTAGGCCATGGCATGATGTGCATGAATGGTTATTATAAAGATGCATGAGTCCGAGAATGACCTGAATTGACAGTTGTCACAGTATCCCCCACTTAAAAAGAATTTCGTCCCGAAATTCATTCTATGTCATTGCTTGTCATCGCATGGGAAAAGTTGTGGATACTTTTCCTTCATGAAGTCCTCACGCTCCCAGGTGTACTCCGGCCCGCGTTTTGAGTTCCATCGAACTTTCACAATCGGAATCTTACTCCGCTTAAGTTGTTTTACCTCCCTGCCAAGGATTTCTATCGGTTCCTCAACGAAGTTTAGCTTATCATTGATCTTAATTTCCTCCAGGGGTACTATCAATGCTTCGTCGGCTAGACATTTCTTAAGGTTGGAGACGTGGAATGTGTCATGAATGGCGCTTAACTCTTGGGGCAACTGGAGTTTATAAGCTACCGGACCAATCCTTTCAATGACTTCAAAGGGTCCAACATATCTCGGGCTTAGTTTTCCTTTCTTACCAAAACGCACAAGCCCTTTCCAAGGTGACACTTTTAAAAGTACCTTGTCTCCTACTTGGAATTCTAATGGTTTACGACGATTATCCGCATAACTTGTCTGACGATCTCTAGCAGCTTTAAGCCTATCCTTGATGATAGCAATCTTGTCAGATGTTTCCTGGATAAGTTCGACTTTAGTCAACTGTCTGTCTCCGATTTCTGTCCAGCATAAGGGCGAACGACACTTGCGTCCATACAATGCTTCATATGGAGCACATTGGATACTCGTGTGGTAACTGTTATTGTAGGAAAACTCAATTAGAGGCAAATGAGTATCCCAATTTCCTTTGAACTCGATGACACACGCTCGTAGCATGTCTTCCAATGTTTGTATTGTTCTCTCTGTTTTTGGATAACCAATCCATCCCTACTATCACATCAAAACTACCTAGCTCTATAGGAATTAGGTCAATGCTAAAGAGTTTATCAGCTAAATTCAGAGTACAACCAGAAATTATATCATCAGCCCTAATTTCATACCCATCAGCAAGTTCAATAGCATAAGCATTCCTCATCTTTCTCGATTTCAAGCCAATTAACGGTCTAAATGCTAAAGAAACAAAACTCCTATCTGCTCCCGCATCGAATATTACTGATGCAAAATGGTTGTTCAGGAGAAACGTACATGTTATCACTTCAGGGTTCTGACGAGCTTCTTCTGCACCAATCACAAAGGCTACACCTCTTGGCCGTCCAACTTGATTTCCTTGAAAGTTTTGCCTGGCTTGGCCTTGTCCATTGTTACCAGGTCCATTGTTCAGTTTGGGACATGCTCTACGGAGATGATCAGTACTCCCGCACTCGTAACATGTCCTTTTTCCCTCCTTATTCACCTTACAATACTTCGAGTAATGGCCTGTTTGCTTACAGTTTTGGCACACTGGGCAAGCTCCCTTGTGATGGAAGTTACACTTATTGCACTTCGGGTGCGGTCCCGTGTACTGCTTTCGCTCCTGCACTTCCATGACTTTCTGTTCCTGAGTTTTCACTGGTTCTTGCTCCTGGGCTCTTACCATAAAGTTTCTTGAGACTTTCTGCTTCCTCCCTGACTTGCCTCCATACTTCTTCTCTCCCTGATCTGCTGGCTTCCTCTTGCTACTAGAGTTTTCCTTTGCCGATGCTCCCGTCCTTATCACATCATTGGTTAGTCGATTTGCTAGACTTACTGCACTTTGAATGGTAGTTGGGTTTGCTGAGGTAACCATTCCCCGAATCTCTGGTGCCAGACCCCAGATGTAACGATCTATCCGTTTCTCCTCAGGAGTAACCATGTGAGGTACCAGTTTTGCTAGTTCATGAAATCGGACTGTGTACTTCTCTATTTGTGTTCCAACCATAGAATGGTTCCAGAATTCAGATTCAAGTTTCTGAAGTTCATCCTTGGGACAATACTCCTCTATCAGTAGCTTCTTTAGGTCTTCCCAAGTTAGCTGATATGCCGCTGTACGGCCTCGGGTTTGCACTAGAGTATTCCACCAGGTTAATGCCCTATCTTGGAATAGGCAAGATGCATACTCAACTTTGTTGCGCTCGAGGCATTTGCTAATGTGAAGGACCGACTCCATGCTGTCAATCCATTTCAGCAACCCGACCGCACCTTCCTTTCCATGGAATTCCTTAGGTTTACAGGCCATAAAGGACTTGTAGTTGCATTCTCTTTCATTGTTTCCCCGGTTTCCTCCACTACTTCCTTGGTTAGCATTAAGTCCCGCAGTTACTTGAGTGACAATGTTTGGGATTGCTGCCATGAGTTGTTGTGCTACCACTTGAGCAACATCGGGTGTTTCGTTCTGTGGGCGCCCGCGATTAGGCCTTCCTGACATGGTTCTAAGACACAAGAGAGGAAATACGTATGAATACATAAAATAATATATAATTTTTAGTTCACTACTATTTTGAAAACCGTAAGTGTTGTCAAATCATTGGTTTGCATTAATACTAGACATATATATTTTAGAAAGAAAAGAAAAGAAAAATATCTTTATTCGACCATTTACCAAATAAATTCTAGGGTTTGACCTCATAGTAAAAGTTTTCAAACATAAAATAAAATTCTTCATTACCATTTGACATTGTCTTAGAAACCAAACCAATACATCAAATCCAAAATAAAGTTTCAAATGTTTTTCCCAAAAGACACCCAACATGGGTTTTCATTTCATGACAAAATAAAATAAAATACTGAAATCAGAACCAAACACTAATCGCTATCCCAACAAGAAACATCAACACCACAATCAGTAATAGCCCAACAAGCACATAATATGCGGTCATCGCACGACATGCCACTCGTCTAACAGTACTAGCAGTGTCAGCAGTCTCCATTGAATGCTGAAACAGGATTTCCATTCCTGTCACGACTTCATCCAAAACTTCCCGATGTCCAGCTATCACAGCGAGACTGTGACGTAGGCTCGCTGCTATCGACTGCAATCTCCAGGACTCCTCCGGGGTCATACCTGGCTGTCTGACAGGTATCCCTATGACTTTCTGTGGTGAGGGTGCTCTCGGTCCTGCATCGCTGGGTCCTACCCCGGTAGGTCCTGCCGTGCCATGTCCTGCTGTGCTGGTGGGTATCCTTCCTGGAATGGGAACACTCTTCCTCGCCGTCCTCCGAATGCGAAGTCCATAAAGTGGTGGCTGTGGCAACACTAATGCTGGCGATGCCTCACGTTGCTGACTCGGGGCGTTGTCATTGCTGATCTCCACCGAGTTTCCTGTATCTTCTGTGTCTTCCGAGGGGTCTTCTTCTACCGAGGCGGGGGGGTTACGTCGAGGGATAATAGTGACGTAGCCGGACTCATCAGCTGAGGCGGTAGCGTGAGAAGATGACGATGTCGACATAGTGGACTGAGACATAGATTCAATGAGATATGAAATAAATGACAATGCATGCCTATAATATGCAATGCTTACACACACCAAAATTAACCTTTTTGAATTTTTGAAATAAAGTTTTCTCAAAAATTTTGTTGAACATATTCCCATTATAATTAGCTCAAGCTTTGTATAAATCTTTCCTTAATTAAACATAGGTGATCAGGCTATGTTTAATTGAGGTCCAACGATACAATTCCCGACCTAATTATATTAGTAATATGTTTGATGTAAAAAGAATTTTTATAAGTTTTGATTATAGGTTGTGTTTTCTTAAAGGAAAACTGATGTTCTCTATAACTTTAGCTCTGATACCACTTCTGTCACACCCCGCTAAAGCGGAAACGCAAGGTATGACAGCGATAACGGTTTCATTGCAAAAGATAATGATACATCACCATAGCAGTATTTAAAAGTTTACAACCCATAGCTTCAAAAGAAACAAAATACAAGTTTTTCCAAAATAACATTGTTCAAAGAAAACTCCACAATTAACTTCAACACGATGCAGCATGCTCTATGATGATGAATCTTTATATCCACTTACTAATTATTTCCTGAAAAAGCATGTAAAACGAGCGTCAACTATGAAAATAGTTGGTGAGTTCACAAGTTTATAAAATCGAGCTTGGAATAAGGCTTTTCGTAAATACAAGTACATTGCTTTGATGATAAACAAAGTTGATTGCTATTAATGAATACAAGATTATTGCTATAACGAGAAACGAGTTTGTATGTGTATGAGCAAACAACGAGTCTCAACCAAACCTATGACTGAAGCCCTATCGAGATCTATGCTTATCGTTCCATAGATGAATATGGTATCATGCACTCCAGCGATTCGGGCGAGTGAGGAGTTGTCAATTCCTAATAGCGCTATCCATAATGACCATTGGCTCAAAGAGTTAATGGTTAGAGATAAGGGAAGGGCCTTAGTACGATAAGTTCTCATGTTCCGTGTTGCATAGACATACATAAAGAAACATAGCAATACAATAGCAATCGTGTTTGATACAAATCAATTTAAATACAACATACAAATAATAGTTTTTCTGGACATGCTTTTCCACCCCAAAACATAAAACTGAAAATAGGGGAGTGCGTGAATACTCACAATATGCAAAATATAGCAACCAAGTTTATAAGAGTCAAATAAAATACAACGAATAATAAATGGTTTTTGGACATGCTTTTCCACCCCAAAACATAAAACGGAAAATAGGGGAGTGCGTGAATACTCACAATATGCAAAATATAGCAACCCAGTTTATAAGAGTCAAATAAAATACAACGAATAATAAATGGTTTTTGGACATGCTTTTCCACCCCAAAACATAAAACTGAAAATAGGGGAGTGCGTGAATACTCACAACGTTTCGAGTAGGTACAAGGGGTACTTCGGAATGCACCAACGTCTTACTACCGGGATCCTACGACATCAAACACACACTAGTGAGTTTCCATGTCGAAATCTAATGCTAATATACTAAATTCTACATATAGTGAAATGCCAATTTATGTTTTAGTATTTGATTTTATATTAATTGGTTACACTTTTTCTGAAATAATGAAATTCTACAAATCGTGCGATTAATTACCACATTGGAATATAAATTTTCCAAATTTTTAAGTCCTTATTACAACATAAATTCACGAAAATAGCATTCAAAGGATAAAAATTCCCAAACTTTTTATTTAACTGTTATTACACAATACTAAGCTGGGAAAATTATAAAAATGGATTTCCAAGCTGTTTAATTATATTTTATGATTTTTGAGCATTTATTCCAATAAAAATTGAAATAAATAGAAAACAGTTTCCAAAATTACCCAAACTTTTTAATTAACTGTTATTGTACATAAATAGGCTGGGAAAAATATAAAAGATATTTTTCAGTGGGTATTTCTATTTTTTCTTGTTTTATTCCTTTAAATAATCATTAATTGAAGAAATAATATTAAACAGTTAAAATAATTTACCAAAAATTTTTGTAACATCATTTACAGTATAAATAACCTGGGAAAAATACCAAAAGTGGTCTTCATATTGTATAATCCGGTTTTGGGTATTTATGTGAATTTAAGTGTAATTAACTTTAGAAATTAAGAGAAAAATAGTTTACAGTGGAGAAAAATCCTTAAAATTTTTATGTAACCTCCTACTGTACAACATGATGTTCTGGTAAATTTTCATGAATTTTGGATAATCAGAACTATTTTTCCTATTTTTAAACCATTATAATTACCAAAAATTGGGAAAAATAGCAAGGCATGATGAAAAATATTGAAATTATTTTTCTGAGTCATACATCACAGGTAAGGTATGCGAAAATTGTTAGATAAAATTTTCACACTCTCCAAAGTGGTTTTGCAATTTATTATATCCTAACAAAAAGAAAATCGGAAAGCATACCAAACAGCAACAAAAATTGATGAAATTTAGTGAGGGGTCATTATCCTTCATAAGGGTCATTCATGAATTTGTTCCGGATTTATTGACCTTTGGAAGTATTTTATGTGATTTATGCCCTTGGTTTCTAGCAATAATTTTAATAAATCAAAGAAATAATAAAAGCTTTTGGTATTTTACAGATTATTACATGCATGTGAGGGCTTTCAAAAGGAAAAATGTTCGAAATTTATTCAGAAGGGAAATAGGGGTATTGAACCCAAACAAGTTAAGAAATGTTGCATGCAATGGTGCATGAGATATAAATGTGGCTGAAGTTCATGAATTTATGTAGCCCATTCAGTGGTGTTTTAAGCCACGAAATTTCAACCATCATTCACTGGATATGTTAAGTTTCTAAAGTATTTTTCCCCAGATTTATGGTTGGGTTTAAGGCCATTGATCATGCAAGGCAAAAATGGTGATCATAGAAAAAGAGCTGTTTGCGCAACCATTTTGTACAAATTGCCAAAAATCGGATATTTAATATTTTACAGTGAGACCAGTTGGGTTTGAAAGTTAGCTCATGGAATTATCCAATACAAAAGGAATATCATGATTTGGTTAAGAAATGACCGATATATGGTCGTTCAAAGCTGAATAAAGTAATCTGGCAGATTGCATGTTTGCTTTGAGTGCATCCTTAGGACATTTTGACAAGAACATCATGCATGCCTTTGATAAGGTCCGATTTCTAGCACATGCATGGAGTGAATGAGCATCCAAGATGTACTAGAAATGGTTTAAATGCTTTTGATCATGCAAGAACACAAAAGAAATGGAGAAGAAGATGTAATACTTCTTTTTGAAGTCACATGAACATATGTGCATCATTTTCACTCCTTGCATGGGTTTGATCCCGGATTTTCACCATTTCAAACACATGCATTGTGTTATGGTGAGAATATACAAACCACAAGGGAAAAATAAAGATTTCTAGCCATGGAAAGGCATAGAATCCGAAAAGAAGAGAAAACTAAGAAGAAGAGGTAGTAGAATCATGAAATTATGGGAGAAAATGTTGTTGTTTACCTTGGTTTTGATCTTGAGGGAAGTAAGAACACTTCAAGGTCTTCAAAATCTCGAAATTTGGCAGAGGAATGAGAGAAATTTCATGGGTTAGAGAGAGAGAGGAAGAGAGTTTGTGGGTTAGGAGGGTGGAGTGTGAGAGAGTGAAGAGAGAAGAGGTAGTGTGAAGGTTTAAGCTTAATGATTGAGTTTTGGGAAGAGAGAGGGCACGGGGAGGGGAGAATGGCCAGATTTTTGAGTGGATTAGGGCCTTCTCTCTCCTCAATTCAAATTTTATAAAAATCCCTCCTTAATTTTTATAAAAACCCTAATTTTTATAAAAGTGATTTTTTAAGCAATTTGATTTATTTAAAAATCTTGTTTTTAACTAATTAATTATGATTAATGCATGATAATTTATATTTCTATTTCATTGGTATAATCCATAATTTGATTAATAAAATTTGATATTTGGAAGTTTATAGCCAAATTTTATAAAGTTTTTAAGCTTTAAGATTTATAAATTTGGATTTTGGGCTCTTTAGGGTTTTTGGAATATTGTTTGATGTTCATCATCATAATGAAGTATAATTAGAATATTTTAATTTATTTTTAGGGTTTTATACCCTTTTTCAATTATAACAAAGCTTGAAAGTTTCATTCAAATTATAGCATTGGCATTTCCTATTGTAGTTAAGCAACTTACTAGAATCATAAGTGTCAAGTATATTAGTCCTAGGTCTTAGATGGATCCTAGTTTATGCAAGATTTTGACCTAATTTATACTACTAGGCCATGGCATGATGTGCATGAATGGTTATTATAAAGATGCATGAGTCCGAGAATGACCTGAATTGACAGTTGTCACACTATAAGTTATGTTTGTTTCTCATCACTATAAGTTATGTTTGTTTCTCATCACTATAAGTTATGACACATGTATGAACTGACTCATTGTATGTTTCATTGGTCTAGTAATAGATTGTAACTTCCTAAACTATACCTATTATAGTTTACTAGTAATGTTGTTTGTATGTATGAACATGTTTGTATACCCTTGCTACCCAAAGGTATTGAACTGGAAAGAAGTAACCTTTTATATCTATATACATATACATAATATATAACTAGGATTCAAACGACCTTCGGACAAATAACCCTGATACCCTAAGTTCACAACCAAACAAGGAACATGAAGTAAGGTGAGCTATCAGTCCTAAGTCCTTTCAATCCTACTTATATAACTATATCTATATAGATACACTTTTAACAGAATATAAGTTTAAAAGAGTTTAAGTAACAGTATTTGACATGTAAAAGAGTTTGATAAAATCATTTGGTATGAAAAAGAGTTTGTAAAACAGTTTGAAGTAAAACAGTTTGGTAACACAGTTTGAAAAATAAGAAATCCACTTGTTTGGTAGTTATTAATCACATGTGATTGATATAATAACTATAATTGTTCAACTTGTATCCCCCCCCCATAAAAGCATTTAAAAACATTTAAAAGCTTAATTAAGGGGTATGAACTCACCTGTAGTGAGTAACTCGAATGAAAGATCGATATAAGATTGTTGGGTGTCAATTGGAGTCTTAAGCACAAACGAATCCTATTTAACATATAAATACACATATATGAATACATTCAATGTATATAACCACCCAAAAGTGATAGGGACACGCCTTAGGGACATAAAAACACTTAGAATTAAGTGTTACCAACACCTATGGTTGTATATAAGGGGTATATGGCTATACAAGGGAGTGTATGGTCAAAATGCACAACATTTGAGTGTGTGCGGCCAGGGTGTGCGGCCAGGGTGTGTGTGCGGCCGCACACTCCCTATGGAATGTGCCAAAACATATTTTAAGGCTTTAAGACTCATCTAGGAAGGTTTCTTACTTCATGCTTCAGCCTTATAAGAAGTTTATTGCCATTTTTGGACCTAAAAAGGGTGTGTGCGGCCACCATGATGTGTGCGGCCGCACACCCTTTATGAACATGATAAAATCATGTTTTTCTAGCATATCATCAAGTATTCTTAGCATATAACAAGTTATGATAAGTGTATACACGTTATAGAGGCTTGAAAGGGTGATTAAGGTCCAAAACTAGTGTGTGTTCTTGGTGTTCTTGACTAAAAATGGATGTTTTCATGGATCAAACCAAAGGGTTTTGCTAGTTAGGGTCGTGTATCAACAAATAAAAAGGAAGGATTACTACCTTTTTTGAAGATCAAGATGAAGATTTGGATGATACTTGAGAGGATTTCGAGTTCTAGCTTTGAAGAAGTGGAAAAGTGTTCAAAAATGACTAAGTCTTGAATATATAGGGGAGAGTGTGCAGCTGGGATGAGTGTGCGGTCGGCTGTGTGCGGCTGGCTGGCCGCACACTCGGGTGTGCGGCCGCACACACCTTGTGTTGGTGTGTTTGGCTCATTTGCAAGGTGTTACACTCACAAAACTCATCCCACGACTCCTACCCTGATTATACTAGATTTTAAACACTCTAAATGACTATAAACAGTGCTAGAAAATAGCAAAAACGAGTCTGACCTTCCTTGATTTGAATAAGTGTATAAGATAAAAATTTCGGATTGTCACACCCTTGTCCTCTTTCGTGTCTGTTAGGCTTACTTCATATTCACGTAAACATCAATCGGGTTGTAAAACAATGTTATTCAATTTCAATGGGATTTAGTGAGAAATATCGGGTGGCACCAATAAGTGTCGGTCGTAGCCTGTAGTTATAATCAGAATCTCCTCGAGGGAGAGCGAGAGTTTGTGTATAGATCTATACGGGGGTGACTCCCCCACACCTGAGCTGTTCGCTACAGTTAGACTAGGCCAGTCTAGGGTGACAAAATCTTGATCAAAACCGGCGTTTGGAAAAATGCCAAGACAAGCAAATTAGTCACTATTATGCATGGTTATAACGACTCACATAGAGATCCATTACCATCTAAGTATTCATGGGAAATCATATTCATACACTGTGGCCATACAAAGTGATTCACACGATCATACAAAACTATCATACTATCTAAATCGGGAAACATCGGGTTTTCCGGGAAACGACGTCATTGATTTCTACATACATAAACTTTAATACAAGGAACAATTATGAAAGTCATCCACTTCTATATGTTTTGAAATCACATACATATACACATATTGGATCACCACATCATGTCGTAAATAGTCTTATTACAGGAAATATCGGATTTTCTAGGTTTTACAAATAATACAAACCATTTATATCAAACATGCTTATGAACTCACCAACATTATAAATGCTGACCGTTTTCAAAATAACTTGTATTCTCAGGTAACTGTTAGAATGAAGAATCATCAAGTGTGTGTTTTCGAAATTTCTTTTGTGTAATGTCAATCATCAAACAATTTATGTTTTGGATTATGTAATGTAAAACAATGTACTTGATGTGAACAATGTCAATTGTAATATATTGATGCATGGTGATGTTTATGTTATGTTTCATGTATAATCATTATGATGATATTTCAATTTAAGTCACACGAGCCCTCAGACGTTTCTGCCATCTGGTTCGGGGGTGTGACATTTCTCTAGATCTGATGGGTTTTGAGCACTACATCATTCCTATGGTGTACATGCAAACCCTAAAGCTTTGGATCTAGTTTGTCTAATGAACATGCAATAGTCATCCAAATCCATAAACCCTAGATCTAGCATACAATAATCAAATTAACATATGAATTAGGGTTTAGATCTTACCTTGATTGTTATGTAGCAATACCAATATCAATTCCTCTTTGTAATTGACTACTGAAAGCTTAGTGTCACAAGTGTCACACCTCTAATGGCTCACAAACACCAAGAGTAAGAGGATGACTTAGGAGAAGAGAAGGAGGCACCAAAAACGTCCAAGAACCCTTAGGGATTACTTCCACAAGTTTTTGGGGCCTTAGGGGTTCCTTATATAGTGAGGCTATTAGGGTTTTGAACTAGGAAACCCTAATCTGACTGCTTAGGCTCTAAGCAGCCCATGGACTCCCTCCTTAGAAGCCTTGGACGAATTCTAATGGGTTTTCACATAGATTTCGTCCACTCCAACCTCTATGGACTCCATTAGCCCAATATCCAACTATCACACAATTGACAGTTCTAGTCCCCTTTATTTAATTAATGTCTTTTAGCCACAAAATTAATTCTTATTAATTCTTGACTAATATTAATTAAACAATATGATTTCTCTTTTAATATATTATTCATATAATATATTAATAAATCATAATTAATCTCTTTCTCCACAAATAATCCTATCAAGTTGCTTTGGTGAAGGCAACCCAAAAGGACCATGCTTACAATCGGGTCAAGTACATACCAAAATATTTTTGGGCTTAAACACCTAATCCAACAGTTTCCCACTTGGATAAGTCTAACCACTATTTTACAGATACGACTTCGGAACCTGATCAACAATCGTAGCTTTCAAAAGCCGTTGTCGAACTCTGATCTTATCAGTAACACGTCCTTTACAGAAGGGATCATATATTCCTCCATTCTAGATATCATATAGACATGAGACATGGATTATAATCATTCTCTCAGTCTATGTGTTGTTTCTCGACTTCCGATTTATGACGACTAACAACAGACTAGAATTAAACACGTCAAATTAGTCCCGGCTTGGCCAAGCGCTTAGGGTGTCGTCACTAAATCATCGAGGGGCCCATAGATATCGCTTTTATCCCACATTGGGTAAAAGTAATGGATAAACTTCGACTCAATGCTCGCTTGTACCTACTTATCAAATCACACACAACAATATGTTTTATAACACCAAGTTACTGGTGCGTTTACATATTATCAGTGTGCAACCGACTTGTAAATTACAACTCACACGTCTTGGTTTCAAGAATATAAGCTATTATCGTCTCACCAATCACTCGTGATAAAATCCATGAAGCGATCCAAGTGAGCGTGGGTTTAATCCAATGCTCAAATCTTAATTCATAAGCACTCATGAACGTTGTAGCAAACTTTTTCTATGTCTAATACACTTTAGACAATCTACAAGCCAATTGATGACAGTCTTCTTTCATACCTACTTCCAAAGTATGAGCGATTGTGGATGGTTTGAATAATCTTATTATTCGAGAAGTCAAAACATGCAAAGTGAAACACAAGAATAATCAAATCCAACATGGCCCCAAACTTTTGAGTATAAATAAAACTCCTTTTATTTAGTCACCATATTGATTACACATTATTCATTGTATAATGTTTCGGATAATCAACTTATTACTTGAATTATAACAACAGTTGTCTCATGCACCAAGCATGCACACTCTGTTTACCTATGGTCCATACTTTGTGAAACAGATCAATTGAAAACATTTTCAATGATGCTTATTTCACAATCCCTAATCCTTATCGTTAGTGTAAGAACACAAAATTATTGCCACTACTAGAATATGTTAGATTATAACATTTATGCAATGATCATTTTGTAATCTTATTGCACAAAAGTCACCAAGACTTTGCCAACGAAATTACAAAGTGTTCTATTGGAGATTGTTACAAGGCAATTCCATAGATACGAAGTCTCACATTCAAAGTACATTCCTTTGAACATCCTTCTTGCATAAAAGTTTCTAATCTAGACATGGATTCTCAATATCCAACTCCCAATATGGAAACATTTCTATATTTGCCATATGACAACTCATTATTAATAGAATCATATCTAATCATAATAATGTCATTATGGTCCATTAATTGCTATACTTCCAACTGCTCACAAGCGACCAATCCTTAGCGAACCTTAGATTGTCCTTGACAGTTGTTTAATTATTTTGGTCAAATCCGGTTCTAGTCATTTTTCCTTCTTGATGCCCTAGGCATTTGGAAAATTTAGAACGGTCGAATATTACAGCATATGCAATCGATCCTATACCCGAAGCGTATGGGACACAATTCATAATGAAAAACGTGATACTTTACCAGTTCCTTGCTATAATATTGCCATATAGAGAATCCTTTTATGTTGAATCTTTTCAACATAACATCCATATATGTCTTTTGACTAAATTTGATTAAAATTTCTCGATCCAAGCTTTTAGATTTTGAAACGAAGTATAATATTCTCTCCCTTAATTATAGCAAAACAACTTTTCAACCCTTGAAACTTTGCAATGTGAACCTTTTGTTTTCTATAATTAACATTGCTATCTTGCAATACTTAAAATAATAATCGTGCTCCCACTAACATGATGATTATATCCATACCAGCATAACATTTATGCTCCCACTAGCTTGGACACGTATTCAGAAAACCATTGGACTTCTAGAAGGCAATACTTATTGACTTCCAAAGTTCATATTTCTAATATGATATGCTTCGATAAGCCTTTTATAAGCTTTTAGAAAACAACTCATACACCTTTCCTTAGATAGCTCACATGCGTGTCTAAACAGTTCTATAACTTATATCAATAAGTCTCGAATGTTCAAACTAATTGCCAAATCTCACAATTCGAACTATGAAGAGGGATGTCGTAATCATAATCGAATTTGATAATGCAATTTACATAATCGCTATCTCATTAAAATCTTCCCAGTGGAAGCGTTTCCTCACAATCATTTTCATGAAGGAGAGAAACCTTATGACACTTAGATTTTATTATGTATGTGTTCCTATCCATGCGAATTTGTCATAACCATAATCATAAGACAATGTTTGTGACAAATCCAAACTCTTATGGACAGAACTTGTTCATTCTTAATTCCTTGCCATCAAGGGTCCTACCATTGCTTCCAAGTTATTTAGCAGCTCACCCCTACCTATCAATGTAGTTTCCATTGATCAGGGTGCTTGCCTTTATGCAGTCAATTGAGAACTCATAGAACTCATATGCATAGTTGACTTAAACTGGAATGACACAGAAACAAAAAATTTGTCAACACGATAGGTTACAAACCTCAAGTCGTGTGCTAGTGCGTAACAATAGGTTTACCCTTGATTAGTTATTGAAACTTTTCAAGATCATTTAGACTCCCACTGACCTCTTGACATACAAGATTCTCTTGTCAAGAACATTTCTTGACAAAACAAATATTCAAGAGTTAGTGTAGGTCCTTATCAAGGCAAACACCACACACAATTGGTCTTAGTTGGTCTTTGCCTTATCCAAGACATCACAACTTACCAATTTCAAGCGTGCAATAGCTAGAAAACATTTTCCTACTTCACATTTGATGAGTGTGTTAAAACTTCTTAAGATGTGTCACTCAAGTCACAATCTTGGAGTATGACTCTAAGACTTGATTTTTGAACGAAGTATGATTCACCTATTGATTTAACCATTTCAACAATTTCCGATTCCTCTTCTTATCCATACTAGTGCACTAAGATTTACTTAGAGGATCAGTTGTGACACGGCTATACAATCACTAAGTTATTCATAAAACAGATACTTAAGTACTCTCCCATCTTTTCAGAATGGAGAAACTTTTATCTTTCTGCCTAATTGATTCTTCTTATTCGTTCTACTATCATTGAAACTTTTCAATGATTCAGAATTACACTTAATCTTGTAAGCATAACCATATTTACTAGACTTTTAGTAAATCATGACGAGTATTTTATCGTTATTTGTGTTGGACTTGACCAGTGCGCAACATTGTGTACCAGCTCTCCTAGTCCTTCACTTGAATCTTTGTCAAGGAATTAGTCTCAATTTTCTAAATATGAAGGTTCTCATTCATCATACAATACAAGTTGTTTGATTCCAAGTTTCTATCCAGTTGAAACTTGGGCGATGATAATCTTTCCTTATTTGGTAAATTTCTGACATTACCACAAATAACATAACTAAGAATCAAATCCATTCACACTATTGCTAACAATAGAAACATTCAAACACCAATTTTCATAAAATCCATCGCAAGGAAACATAAATAAGACAAAATCAAAATTTATTTTATTGCGGAAAAATCTTGTCCTTAAAATGCGATTACACATGAAAACTATGTAAATATTATTTAGCAATCTGTCCTAAATCTAAAGTAGCAGCTAAAAAATCCGATCTTTGAATCATGCGATCGAAATTCATTTCTTCATGACCAGATTCAGATCACTTCTTTCTGTTAAGCTTCCTTTCTTTTCTTCGATCCTACAAAACACCAAATGTAATCATATCACATCATGTATTAAGAATCTAAAAAAGGAACTTAATAGAGTTAGATAGTGGATTTTACCTGAAGCAAAGTCATACATCTTGACTCTCCCATCTCTTAGATCTCTCAGGTAATTAGGGCAGCTTCGTAACCAATGCCCCTTTTCTTGGCAATAGAAACAAGTGGACCTCTTCAGAATAGCAGATGGGACAATCTCAGACTCAACCTTTCTCTTGCGTAGAGAAAACTTTCTGGACTTCCAATTTTGCCATTGCCCATAGAAGATTGGGATATTGATTTACCAAACAAATTTGCTCGACCAGTGCGCCAAATCATTTCTGATTCAGCAGCAATAGGCAAATAAGTCAAATCAATGAGGGTCACGTCGTGGTCCATCATATAGTACTCTCTAACGAACTTACCATATGATTCGGGAAATGACTGAAGGACCAAGTCAACAGTCAACTTCCCCGAGACATCGACACCCACCATTCCCAATCTATCAATATGCAACTTCATATCCAAGACATGAGCGCATACCGACTTTCCATCTTCGTGTCTTTTCGCCAATAGGGCTTGAGTGACCTTGAACTTTTCAAGTCTTCGAACACATAGGCCAGGGAGAATTATTGGAGGAGGTGGAGGAAGCGAAGCATGATTTCCATTTCCACAATCCAATCGTGGAACATCATCTTCATATGAAAAACTTTTTCCTAAGGATTCGGGAAGACTATATTTGTCAGACTATGACATCTACAAAACGGGAGAAATTCAAGTTAGTTGATTGAGTCCTTAATAAAACACCCAAATGAGATATGAAGGATAGGACCCAACACAATATTCTACAACTTGGAAGAGGGATGCCGTAATCCAAATCGCAGAACATTTGAAGGTAGGTAAATGACAATTTACCAATTTCCACCATGAAAAACGAAAATTGAAAATTAAGTTTTAAATGAATTGAAACTCCTAGATATTTTGAGATTCATTGAACTTTTCAATGGCATGTTTAATCTCGATTATGCCCTTCATTTGTGACTGGGATGCCGAGGATCACAAATAAGGTGTGAATAACCATGCGAATGTATGTGGTGCCCTCAATGTTACAGTTACCTAATCGACATGCCGGTTAACCACACACGCTCCATCGATCTATAACAAACATTGAGTCACCCATTGCCACCAATGCCAATCCCAACTTAGTGTGCCGGTTAACCACACACGCTCCACTAACTGTCTCGGTAAGGGTACAAAGTGTAATTCCATGGAATTGAATCAAATTCACTTTTCCTAAAGTAACTAAGATTTGGGAATTTATAAAAGCGTTCACTTACTTCGTATTCATTATACTTATAATGGAAGGTTATGCCCTATCCTACCCGTTCGGCTAACGACCCTCCACTAGTCAAGAGTGCGGTGGGTAAGAGTGGATACTCATTCAATCGCCATTTTATAGGCAATTTCCTTAACACCCCTTAGAGACCAACTTCGCGAATGAGGCCTACTAACGGCAAGAGTGACTCTTTACTTTTACATATATATTATGTTAAACTTTTAAATGTTATATAGTATAAGGTGTATTTTACACTTTTAAAATACTATGTGGTCTAATTTAATAAATTATACTTTTAATTTAATTAAATGTAAACCAAATCATTATGGATTTATTAACTCTCTTTTAATTATACACTTAATTAACCTAATAAAACCATAACGGGTATAATTTGAACTTTTCAAAAAACTAGGGTTTTAGAATTTAATATTTTAAAATTAAACTTTTAATCAAAATTTTAAATTCCAAAACTTGAGGGCAAGTTTTGAAACTTTTCAAAACATTTGGGTTTAGAATTTAAATATTTCGAAATTAAACTTTTTAATAAAAATTTAAATTCCAAAACTTGAGGGCAAGTTTTGAAACTTTTCAAAACATTATCAAGAACATTCTAGATCAAATTACAAATAATAACAATTAAACAATTAATTGGTGATTATTTAAATATGACCTAATTCAATTTCTTGCAAGATAATTCAAAACAAAATTACAAATAATTAATATTTATCTTATAAAAAACAAGTAATTATCTTAATTTTGACAATTATCTTCTATTTTGGTAAGGAAAATCACTCCAAATCAATAAAAAACAGATTTTATCAGTTAAAAACGTTGTTGGTAATTATCCCACAACAAAATATGGCAAAATCCCGAAAATTCCTCCTTCTGACCATCTGACCCGTCGAGTCAGGGATGGACTCGTCGAGTTCGTAGTGGACTCGGCGAGTGCACCAATGGACTTGGCGAGTCCAAGCTCCAGAAGGCAGAATTTTCGACTTTCAGCAATGAATGATCATGTAAAACATCAAATACATCAAACAAACAGCCTAGGCTCTGATACCACTGATGGGTTTTGAGCACTACATCATTCCTATGGTGTACATGCAAACCCTAAAGCTTTGGATCTAGTTTGTCTAATAAACATGCAATAATCATCCAAAGCCATAAACCCTAGATCTAGCATACAATAATCAAATTAACATATGAATTAGGGTTTAGATCTTACCTTGATTGTTATGTAGCAATAACAATATCAATTCCTCCTTGTAATTGACTTTTTAAAGCTTAGTGTCACAAGTGTCACACCTCTAATGGCTCACAAACACCAAGAGCAAGAGGATGACTTAGGAGAAGAGAAGGAGGCATCAAAAACGTCCAAGAACCCTTAGGCATTACTTCCACAAGTTTTTGGGGTCTTAGGGGTTCCTTATATAGTGAGACTATTAGGGTTTTGAACTAGGAAACCCTAATCTGACTGCTTAGGCTCTAAGCAGCCCATTGACTCCCTCCTTAGAAGCCTTGGATGAATGCTCATGAGTTTTCCCATAGATTTCGTCCACTCCAACCTCTATGGAGTCCATTAGCCCAATATCCAACTATCACAGAATTGACAGTTCTAGTCCCCTTTATTTAATTAATGTCTTTTAGGCACAAAATTAATTCTTATTAATTCTTGACTAATATTAATTAAACAATATGATTTCTCTTTTAATATATTATTCATATAATATATTATAAATCATAATTAATCTCTTTCTCCACAAATCATCCTATCAAGTTGCTTTGGTGAAGGCAACCCCAAAGGACCATGCTCACAATCGGGTCAAGTACATACCAAAATAGTTTTGGGCTTAGACACCTAATCCAACAAGATCGTGGTTAAGCTTAGATTTTTATCCCTTTTGTGCCAAAACCTAGGATTTGTGAGTATGAGGTACTACAAAACCTTTAAGTTATCCTTTCAGACGTTTTAGGGTATTGTACATCATAAAAATGCAAGCTTGGATCTTGTTTTGTCCCTATGCAAGAGTTATGGTGTAGCAAATGATTGAATAAGTTAGGATTTTAGTGTTGGGCTCCGTGTAGCCGTGCAAAGGCATAAAGTTTGAAACTTTATGGACTTAGAGGTTTTAATAAGATCAGATCTGAAGTTTCGACGTGAGGTCTTAAGGCATTAATACCTAAATAAGAATTTTGACCTTAGGTATGTACGTCGGACGTAAAGATATGTACGGTGCACGTACTGCACCTCGACCCTGATTCCCTCTCGCATCAGTTGTATGCGGGACGTACAAAGTGGTACACGGGGCGTACGACCCAGTTCCAACGTTTGGTCCAATATCTTGGGCATTAGATCTTTAGGTGTTGGGTTTTTCAGGATTGGGCTGAATGGGAAGGGCAAAATGACCTTTTTGCCCCTAATTAGGATATGAGGATTTTTGGACCATTTATTATGGGTTTAAAAAACCGGATTATTGATTTAGGGTTATTTTTAGGATTTAATTAGTGTGAAGACCCTGTTAGCAGCATCTCGAGTGTGTGGCTCAGTTATCTTCTTTTGAGGTGAGTCTTCTCAGTAGGCCCATGGGTCGAAGGCACCAATGTCAACCTATTACTTTGTTATGTAGATTGCTAGTTGTCTCTGTGATACTTGTATGAAAGACCATGAGTATAACACATGTCCCTTGTATGTAAGACTGGGATTTGACCCTCAGCATTGCAAGGAAAACCCATGGGGTAGCCCATGGCTTTTGTATGTAAGACTGGGATTTGGCCCTTAGCATTACAAGGAAAAGACCATGGGGGTAGCCCATGACACTTGTATGTAAGACCGGGATTTGGCCCTCAACTTTACAAGGAAAGACCATGGGGGTACCCAATGACACTCGTATGGTTTGCTATGTGGTACTTTGGGGAAATCACTAAGCTTTGTACATATAGTTTTTGTTTATGGTTTCAGGTACTTCCGATTTGAAAGGGAAGGGCCCGGCGTGATGACACAACATCCTCCCTTCACGATTTCCGCATTATGAATAATTATACTCTAATGTTTTGAATATTGTGACTTGGTGTTGGTTTTTAACAATTGATGAATGATTTTATAGACTTTAAAATGAAAAAAATTATTACTATTTTTGGGGCGTTACAAGTTGGTATCAGAGCCCTCGTTTGAAGGATTCGGGCACACTTTCGGGTGTGTCAGAACTCTAACCGAGGAAATGATAATTTTTTAAAGAAAAAAATGAAAAAATTAAATTGAACTTTAAAATTTTTTTTTTGCTAAGAAAGAGGCGGTGCGATGTGTGCAATCAACCGAGCGCAAGTAAGTGGTTCCCAAGATTACCCATACATATGTGTTATGAGTAGTATTCTTGATATGGGAATTGCATGCTAGATTGGGACTAAGGATACCTTTAGGAATCATATGATAGAATTTTCTGATTTGTGTGATGCCTTATAGCCTAGGGGAAATTGATGCTATATATATTACTTGGAATGGATATTGGCTCAGTTAATTGCTAAGTGTATGCTTTCAAATTTGTATACGACTAGGATTATATAGCCCTAGAATGATTGATTCGGCCTCATTTCATGTTCCTTGTTTGGTTGTGGACTTAGGGTAGAGCCATCATTTGACAATCTATCTGATTTTGGGTGTGTATAACTTGCATGCATAAGGCAACCAGCGGTTTTGATTGAGGTTCTTGGTATTGCGAGCGGTGAGAGTTGAGATTTCCTAGGAGAGTCTAGGATATGTATGTTGTTGAGCATATGATTATTTCATGATTAGTATGGTGACTTGGAGGAATCAAGCCTGCTCTTGAGGAAGGTATAGGTAGGTGTGAAAGGTAGTATTGGGCCCGTACTACCGGAAGCACAAGATCTGTACCTGAGACGACGACGGGCCTGGGAACTCTAAGGTGGCCTTTTGTAGTGAAAATCCCCTCAAGTCATATGTTGATTGTTTATATGTTGTGTTTCATCTTGAGGATGTTGATGATTACTCGAGGAGATTTTGGCTCTAGATCAGGTTCAGGTTCTGGCTTAGGCACAAAACCGATTGATGAGCTACTGTACGAGTTCATTTCGGTTGGGGTTGTGACAACCCGGAACTTCTATCTTGTACATCTAGTCAATTCAATCAATGTTAAACTTGTTCTGTTAACTTCTTGTGCTGTCTAAGGTTTCATTTAAGCATTCTAAGCATGAGTATAACCAAGGTTGAGGTTAGGAATGAGTCAGCAAGTCGTACAGTAACAAAATCGGGCCATACACACCTTTAGGAGGAGTGTACGGTCGTACACATGGGTTTGCGGCCGCACACCCACCTCTTGGCAGTACACTCACCCTTATATAAAGGGTATATCCCTTTCCCTTCATTCCTTTCACTCCTTGGCCGCACACTACACCATTCTCTCAAGCTTCTTCAACCGTGAACCCTCCAAAGCATCAAGAACGTGAGTAATTCATCCTCTAACTTTTTAACCATGGAAGGCCACTCTATCTAAGCTTTAAGTCAACAATATTCGTCATGATCCTCATGTTTAGAAGAGAGTGCGGCCGCACACCCCCATAAGGTGGCCGCACACTCCTAAAAGACCCTCCAAAGTGAGAGTTTGACTTTTATCTTCGAGTTGGACATGACCCTAGCCTTGTTGCACCTTAAATTTGGCATTTTGGACACAAACATGAAGGGTGTATGGCCACACACCCCTGTGTACGGCCGCACACACCTATATACGGCAGCACACTCCTTTGTGCGACCACACACACGCACCTTAGGGCCGCAAACCCATTTCTATGACCTTTATTGACCTCAAACTTGCACTACAGCCAAGCATGGACCTAGAACACTTCATGGATGCAAGTATGAACGTTGAAAACACCTCAAAGACACCTTCCATCATGAATGTACGGCTGCACACCTCATGGGCCTCACACCCATGACCGCACACACCTTTAAGGTGGCCGTGCACCTCCCTTACTCAACCCTACAAGGTTCTAACACTTAGTGCAAATGGTTCCAAGTCCCTAGAGTGGTTCTTTATCATATCTAGTAGTGAAATACTTTCATTTGACTCCTATATGTGTCATTACATGTTAATTAGGATCAAATTGTGTTCGAGGCTTCACTTGACACTCAACATCTCATACCGATCTTCCGTACAAACCACTCGCTAAAGGTGAGTTCATACCCCTACGCTTTTTACGATTTTTAATGTTTTTAGGGGGAAATACAAGCCAAATTCAAAGTATTTTATTAAGTTTTAAACTTATTAATACGGTTCAATGATTTCCACGTTTAATAGAACCTCATAGTTTTCAGAAAGGTTTTACAAAGCATTTACCGCATCAATTATTAATATGGGAAGCTTTTATTTTGGAAATCTAACCTCATAGTTTTCAGAAAGGTTTTACAAAGCATTTACCGCATCATTTCAAGTAAACTATAATGGGTATAGTTTGGGAGAATTCAATATACTGCTTATACCAATTCAGATTTCATGCATGAGTGAATATATATAAACTATGGCAGATTTAGTTTATGGCATATATTTTCTCAGGGGTATAATATATAATTATTTAAGGATAATTATTACTTTATACTGTTTTCAACATGTAAACTAGATTATACAGAATTGTGAGGCTCTACTTCGAAATTGTACCCTTAGGTGTACAGGGCTAAATCCTATCTTAGTATAACCAAAGTCTCCTGGAGGGAGAGCGTGAGATTTGTGAATAGATCTATTCAGGACTGACAATCCCACACCTGAACTGCTAGCTACAGTTAGGCAGGTATGCCTGGGGTGACAAATGTCATTAACTAACGCCTGAAGAACGTTGAAAAGGTCTCTAGGTCATATCAAGTATGGTTATACGACTCACAAATAAGTATAAACTAATCTTTGTTTACAGGATTTCATTCTTCACTGGTTTTATTTTAAGTAATAAAAATGCTTTCATACATACTGATAGTAATCAGGGTTTTCAAAAGTTCAATGCGATAACGATATAAGTATGGTTAATACATGTACCTATCACTCTAGAACGAATAGTTCAATAACCTACATTTAGGGAAAATATAGGATTTTCCCAAAATAACACCGACATCTCTACAAACTAATGTTTTATCATTCAACTAACGAATATTCATATTCATTCCATGACTCCTTGGCTTATACGTAACTAGTATGAACCTGGAAGACATGGAAGGAATGGGTCTCAATCATGTTTTCATAAGAAAATAAGGGATTTTCTTGAGGAACACTTATCAAAAGGATTAAAGAACAGTTTTCTCCAAAACTAAATGCTTATGAACTCACCAGCTTTATGTTGATACTCTTTCAAAACTGCTTGTATTCTCAGGGAATCAGTAGATAGGTACCATCCGGGCATTATGAAGAAGTCGGAACAAATAAGATTACGTCTTTTATATTTACCTATACTCTTGATGTATTCGAATCAGATTTGAAACCGATGTAAACTTATTTAATTTTTCATGTATTCAATGTTTGGTTGTGTTTACTATGCTTGTTATGATACAATTGTTGTGATACTACGCATGACGTCCTCCACCCCAGAACATTTTCGCCGTTCCGGTTTTGGGGTGTGACAGATTGGTATCAGAGCTCTTGTTTATAATGAACTAAGTATACCGAACATTACATGGTATACAACTATAAACACTAAGGGGCCTAAGTACTCTAAACTAAAAGTATACTTTCAAAAATATAAGTATTTTTATAAAAAGTATACAAGTATACCTAAGTACCAGAACCAGGGTCATAGATAGAACGAAAGAAAAGTATTTGGATGTTGGGACACTGCGGTTAAACCTGGGCAGTTATGTAATCATGTCTAGGGTCAATATAGCCTGATCAACTATATTCATTCGAGACATGACCAACATGTGCTTGGGAGTGACTGTGGTGTTGCAGCAAGCCTAAAACTTACCAAGGACCAAAAACACTCAACATAAAATACTATAGGAGTATTTTAGCTAGAGCCCAACTCAGTATATAGATTCATTCCAAGTGGTGCTACCTCTTCTTTCTTAAGCGACAACTTACTTGCATTAGTAACCTTCCTTTGCTTATCACTTGGTAGAACACTTTTATTTATCAGGAAGAGATATATCTTTTTCATATATCTCGAGGACTTACCATCCTCTTTTTCCTGATTGTTTCTAGAGCAAGATGCCTCCCCAAACAAGATCCGAAAGAAGAAACGACGACACCCCGCCACCACCACCCCCCCCCCCCTCAGTTCGACCCTGTCATGTTACAAGCAGCTGTTACAGCCGCCGTGACTGCAACAATGGCACAAGTGAACTCTGGTGGGGCTGGAGGTGGAACCGACCCTCAAAGACAAGTCGGAAATCAGGGACAACAAAAGGAGTGTTCCTACAAGGACTTCATGACCGCAAAACCCAAGTCCTTCGATGAAAACGGAGGTGTTATCGCTCTGACTCGATGGTTCGAGAAGATCGAATCCATCTTCGAAATTTGCGCAGGTTCCGAAGCAAACAAGGTGAAGTTCGCCGCCTACACTTTCACCGACAGAGCCTTGACCTGGTGGAATAGTCAAGTCAAATCCTTGACTCTGCCAGTGGCTAATGCCATGGGTTGGGAAAGACTAAAGGAACTCATGCTTGTAGAATACTACCCAAGGGGCGAAGTGCAAAAGTTGGAGCACGAACTCTGGAACTTGAAGATGAAGGGTTCCGACATTTTAACCTACACCGCTAGATTCTGTCACACCCCAAAACCGGAACGGCGGAAACGTTCGGGGGTGGAGGACGTCATGTACAGTATCACAACAAAGAATAGTAGTAAACAAGCAACAACATCATCCATTGCATTAATAATATAATTTCATACAAGTGTGTTCTGTAAAGTTATATGACACCAAAAATGTAAATCAAAATATAAGATGAGTCTTGAAAGTGCTCCATCTTCTCAAAATCCTGGCATCGGTACCTGTCTACTGATGACCTGAGAATACAAGTTATTTTGAAAGAGTTGATCAGCTTTAAAGCTGGTGAGTTCATAAGTATTTTAGTGTCATTGTTTGTATGAAAGTGTTTGTATGTACTTGATGTATAAGTTTGTAAATGTTTGTATCTCCTAGAAAATCCTATATTGTCTACTAAACGTAGCCTTCTACCAAGGCATCAAATGAAATGTATGTTTGTTTCTTGTAAAAATGAGTATTTTCCCAAATATGACTATCATTAACCAAAAATATAGCTTTTACATTACCGTTCATTGTGTGAAGGTCACAAAGTGAATGCAATGGGGAAATAATAAAGTACTGTAGTGTTGTATTAAGTAACTACTGTTGTACTAATTACCTTAAACCAATTGTTATTTAAAGTAACATGTGATATGCCTGTACCATACTACCGACTAAAAACACGACGATGAAAGACGTCGGAAGAAATGACATTTGGCACCCGTAGACTTGCAAGTCCCACTGTAGTGAATAGCAAGGTGTAGGATAGTCAATCCAGTATAGATCTATACACAAATTTAACGCTCTCCTTATATGAGACTCTGGATACAAAACGAGCCATGACAGGTGATGCCATGCCCCGTTACGTGGCTCACATAACTGTTGTAATGTTCTTGTATATGTATTGTGTGTACTAGCTGTATTGTATGTTCTCACTCTGTCTAGTATGTATGTATGTTCTCTCTGTTTCTCATAATAGTATGTTCTCTTGTATAATGTATAGTATGTACTAGCTGTATTGTATGTTCTCTCTCTCTGTCTAGTATGTATGTATGTTCTCTCTGTATGTTATCGTTTGTTTCTCGTTATAGTATTCTCTATCTGTTTCTCGTTATAGTATGTGTTGACTCATGTATGAACTGACTCATTGTATGTTTCTTTGTTCTAGTAATAATATTAGTAACTTCCTAAACTATACCTATTATAGTTTACCAGTAATGTTGTTTGTATGTATGAACATGTTTGTATACCTTTGCTACCCAAAGGTATTGAAATGAAAGAAGTAACTTTTATATCTATATACATATACATAATATATAACTAGGATTCAAACGACCTTCGGACAAATAACCGATACCCTAAGTCCACAACCAAACAAGGAACAGGAAGCAAGGTGAGCTATCAGTCCTAAGTCCTTTCAATCCTACTTATATAACTATATCTATATAGATACATATTTGACAAAGTATAAGTTTAAAAGAGTTTGAATAGAAAGTATTTAACATGTAAAAGAGTTTGCAAAACAGTTTGAAGTAGTTTGATTGATAACATAGTTTGAAAAGTAAGAAATCCACTTGTTTGGTAGTTATTAATCACATGTGATTGATATAATAACTATAATAGTTCAACTTGTATTCCCCCCCATAAAAGCATTTAAAATCATTTAAAAGGTTGATTAATGGGTATGAACTCACCTGAAGTGAGTGATGCGAATGTAAGATCGGAAAAAGGATGCTAAGTGTCAAGTGAAGACTTGAGCACACACGAATCCTATTTAGCATATAAAGATACATATATGAATACAATTAGTGTTTACTCAACTAATCAGGTAAAGAATAACACTTTAAGGACTAAGAAATCCTTAAATGTAAGTGTTACAATCACTTAGGATTGCATAAAAGGGTTGTATAGCCACTTAAAGGAGTTTTCGGTCCAAGTAGTATGTTTCTTGAGGTTTTCGGCCCAAAGGGTTTTTGGTCCAAAGAGGTTTTCGGTCCAAAGAGGTTTTCGGCCCAAAAGGGTTTTCGATCCAAATGGTTGGCCGAAAACTCATGATGTTTGGTGATTTTTAAGGGCTTTCCACAATCAATGAAGTGTTCAAGACTCAATACTAAGTATTAGGAAAGGCTTAAAGTCATATTGCACCCTTCATAAGGGTTTTCGGTCTAAGGAGATGCACTAGACCGAAAACACCTTTTGTTCTTGGATAAATGATGATTCAAGGCCCTAAATCAAGAGTTTCAACTAGATAACAAGTATAGGGAAGTAATACTTACGATTTAGAGGCTAATAGAGTTGATTTTGGTGTTCTTGGTGTTCTTGAAGATCTAACCCAAAAGAGATGATTTCATGGATGAAATCAAAGGGTTGTACTAGATAAAGCTTTGTATCAACAAATTAGATGAAAGGAATTCTTACAATTTTGAAGATTGGAATGAAGAACTCGATGATACTTGAGAGAGAATGGAATTTTTCTTGACTTGTAAAGGAAAGAATGATCAAAATGATCATGAAATATATATGTATAAGGGTGTTTTCGGTCACCTTGTCCGAAAACCCAATGATCTTGACCGAAAACTCCTTTTTGAGGAGGTTTTCGGTTTGCTTCATGACTAGAACTTCAACCAATTCATCCTAACACTGATTCCTTTGATGTACTAAGTTTAGAATACTCGAATAGACTCCAAATAGGGCTAAAAGTTAACAAACAAGACTTACTCTGATAAATTTGAATGTTTATACAAGCTAGAAATTTCGGATTGTCACATCATCCCCCTGTTAGAATTTCATCTGATCCTCTCGCTCCCAAATGAATTCAGGTCCTCGCTTGGCGTTCCAGCGAACCTTCACTATCGGGATACGGCTTTGCTTTGTTTGCTTGACCTCTCGGTCCATGATCTCTACAGGTTCTTCCACGAAGTTGAGGCTCTCGTTGATCTCGATCTCGTCGAGTGGGATTACAAGAGTCTCGTCAGACAGACACTTTTTCAAGCTCGAGACGTGGAAAGTAGAATGTACGTTACTGAGCTCGCGAGGTAAGTTAAGTTTGTAAGCTACAGGGCTGATTCTAGCGAGAATCTCGAAAGGCCCTATGTATCTTGGATTTAGCTTTCCACGCTTTCCAAAGCGTATCAAACCCTTCCAGGGTGAGACCTTCAATAGAACACGGTCGCCCACCTGGAATTCCAACGGTTTCCTTCGTTTATCTGCGTAGCTTTTCTGTCGGTCTCTAGAGGCTTTCAATCGTTCACGAATCTGAACGATCTTCTCTGTCGTTTATCGAATGATCTCCGAACCCGTGAGAGTGCTGTCAGGAACTCGTCCTTTAGCTAACTGGGTATCACCCACCTCAGCCCAGCACAGAGGGGATCTGCACTTTCGGCCATAGAGGGCCTCGAATGGAGCAGCCTTTATGCTCGTGTGATAACTGTTGTTGTAGGAAAATTTGACAAGGGGTAAATGAGTATCCCATGCTTTCCCAAAGTCGATCACACAGGCTCGCAACATATCTTCCAAGGTTTGGATAGTCCTCTCACTTTGTCCGTCGGTCTGTGGATGGTAGGCTATACTCATGTCCAGCCTAGTTCCTAGGGAACTTTGTAGCGACTGCCAGAACCTCGAAGTGAATCTACTATCTCTGTCCGAGATAATGGATATGGGAACACCGTGCAGTCATACAATCTCCCGTATGTAGGTTCTTGTAAGCTTCTCCATCTTGTCTGTTTCTTTGATAGGCAGGAAGTGTGCGGACTTGGTCAATCTGTCGACGATGACCCATATGGTATCAAGTCCACCCGTTGTCTTGGGCAACTTGGTTATGAAGTCCATAGTGATCCGCTCCCACTTCCATTTCGGTATCTCCAGTTGCTGTAGTAGACCTGAGGGTTTCTGGTATTCGACCTTGACCTTGGCGCAAGTAAGGCATTTACTCACGAAGGTAGCAATCTCTGCTTTCATGTTAGGCCACCAGTATAGCTTTTTAAGATCCAGATACATCTTATCTGAACCTGGGTGGATGAAATAACGAGTGTTATGCGCCTCGGTCATGACCAAGTCTCTGAAACCACCGTGTTTCGGTGTCCAGATCCGATCCATGAAATATAAGGCTCCGCCACCTTTGACTTCTAAGTTCTTATCCATCCCTCTCAGGGATTCACTCATCACATTTTCAGGTTTCAAAGCGTCGAGCTGAGCCTCCTTAATTTGCGTAGACAAGTGTGAATGGATAGTCATAGTCAATGATTTGACTCTACGACCAGAGTATTCTTTCCGACTTAGGGCGTCAGCTACTACGTTGGCTTTACCCGGATGATAACGCATTTCGCATTCGTAGTCACTGAGTAGCTCGACCCACCGTCGTTGTCTCATGTTGAGTTCCTTCTAGTCGAATATATGTTGTAGGCTTTTGTGGTCTGTAAAGATCGTGCTCTTCGTACCGTATAGGTAGTGTCTCCAGATCTTCAGAGCAAACACAACTGCTCCTAGTTCAAGATCGTGTGTGGTGTAGTTGACCTCGTGTGTCTTTAGCTGTCTCGAGGCATAGGCGATGACTTTGCCTCGCTACATCAGAACACAGCCGAGCCCCTGATTCGACGCATCGCAATAGACAACGAAGTCTTCTATCCCTTCAGGGAGGGATAGTATTGGTGCGATTCATAAGGCTCGTTTGAGCGTTTGGAACGCTTTCTCCTGTTTCTCTTCCCAGTCGAAGGCCACGCCCTTCTGGTTCAAAGTGGTAAGGGGTTTCGCAATTCGGGAGAAGTTCTGTATGAACCTGCGATAGTAGCCAGCGAGGCCTAGAAATTGACGAATTTCGGTAGGCGTCTTCGGTGCTGACCAGCTCTCAATGGCTTTGATTTTGGAAGGGTCCACGTGTATTCCTTCTTCGCTAACCACGTGCCCTAATAATTCGACTCTTCGGATCCAAAATTCGCATTTCGAGAACTTCGCATAGAGCTTCTCCGAACGCAGCGTTTCTAAGACTAGTCGCAGATGTTGACTATGCTCCTCCTTACTTCGAGAGTAGATAAGTATCTCATCGATGAAGACGATGACGAACTGATCCAAGTAAGGACGACACACCCTATTCATTAAATCCATGAATACCGTGGGCGCGTTGGTTAATCCGAATGGCATCACTACGAATTCGTAGTGATCATAACGAGTTCGAAAGGCTGTCTTAGGAACATCCTCCCCTAGCACTCGTAGTTGGTGATATCCGGATCTTAGATCGATTTTTGAAAAGAAGTTCGCCCCTTGCAGTTGATCAAATAAATCGTCTATGCGAGGCAGAGGGTAACGATTTTTGATGGTTAGCTTGTTGAGCTCCCTGTAGTCGATGCACATGCGAAACGATCCGTCTTTCTTCTTCACGAACAAGACCGGAGCTCCCCATGGTGAGAAACTTGGTCTTATAAAGCCCTTGCTGAGCAGTTCGTTAAGTTGACTGGACAGTTCTTGCATCTCTGCAGGTGCTAGACGATAGGGTGATTTGGCTACTGGGGTAGCCCCTGGAACTAAGTCGATTCTGAACTCGACCTGACGTTACGGAGGTAATCCTGGGAGTTCTTCTAGAAATATGTCGGGAAAATCACGTACTACTAGAATGTTCTTAATGTCTTTCGCTTCTTGGCTCACATCAACATCATGAGCGAGGAATGCTCGATATTCCTTTCGAAGGTATTTCTGGGCTTGAATACTCGAGATGAGGCGAAGGTTAGTGTCGGGTTTGTCGCCGTAGATTTCTAGAGTTTCGCTAGACGGCAAATTAAGGCGAACAGCCTTTTCATAACACATGATGTCGGCACGATGCAGACTCAACCAATCCATGCCGATAATGAGGTCGAAACTTTTAATTGAGACCGGCATGAGGTCGATCGAAAATGAATGACTATCTAGAGTTAGGGTACACCCTATGTATATGCAGCTAGTACTCTCTGTGTTTCCATTAGCCATTTCTACAGTGAACGGTTCTTTAAGTGCTCGTGATTTTTGCTTAAGTAAATGAGCAAATTTTTGGTTCACGAAACTCCTCTCCGCTCCACTATCAAACAGAATGCATGCATATGAGTTATCGAGGAGAAACGTACCAGTGACCACTGTGGGGTCGGCAACCGCTTCCTCGTGGCCTATGGCCAGAACCCTTCCCACTCCACCGGCATTCCCTGCCTTAGGGCAGTTCCTCTTGTAGTGGCCCACCTCGCCACAACCGTAGCAAGTTTGGCCCACTCCTGCGCCGGGGAGTTGGTTGATTGGCCTCGCCGTGCTTTGCAGAAACGGGCAGTGTGCCCCTTCCTGTTGCAGTTAGAGCACTGCATTTCCCGGCCGGCTCCGATGTGGTGGCAGTTGCATTTGTTGCACTTTGGCAAACTTCCAGCGTACTGCTTTACCGGAGCAGCAGCGGCAGGTGCTATCGCAGCATGAACTGCCACGACCCGCTGCTTTTTGGCAGCATTCTTCTTCTTCTTGTCATCCCAGAACTTCCGCTTGGAATCAGCGGCTTTGGAGGGTTCTGAGATGGCTAGGGTTGTTGTTGCGGCCGGGGTACGGACCCCATGGTCAATGAGCCGCTATGCCAACCGCTTGGCACTATCGAATGTAGTGGGGTTTAAAGCTAAAACATTCCCCTGAAATGGAGGCACCAGCCCCCAGATGTACCTCTCTATTTTCTTTCCCTCAGTGTGAACCATGTTGGGACAGAGGGCCACCAGATCGCTGAACCTGGCGGTATAGGAAACTATGTCGGAGCCCTTCATGGTTAGGCTCCACAGTTCCTGTTCCAATTTCTGGATCTCGCCCCTCGGGCAGTATTCCTCAATCATCAGCTCTCTAAGAGCTTCCCAGCCTATATCATTATCCACCACTAGAGATAGTGACTTGACATGGCTATTCCACCATGTCAGGGGTTTTTCCTCGAAGTTGCAAGCATCGAACTTGACCTTGCTCCGTTCTGGACAGGAGCAGATTTTGAAAACCGATTCGGTCTTCTCGAACCATTGCGAGAGGGCAATGACTCCGCCAGTCCCTCTAAAGGACTTGGGCTTGTAGTTGGTGAAGTCCTTGTAGGAGCACTCTCTTAAGCGCATGGGGATTTCACCGTGAGTAGAATGAATAGGTGTTCCTCCTCCAGTAGAACCGGAAGAATGATATTGAGCCATGGCTGTTGCCACAGCCGCAGCTACTGCAGCATTTAGAGCTGCCGTATCGATTTGAGGAGTAGGTGGTGTTGCAGTTATTGGAGGATTGCGTCTTGTTGATCGGCGTGGAGGCATCTTTCAACTATAAGTTTACAAGGATGACAATATGGGTAAGAATAGAGAAATTGATGAGAGTGACTCATGGACTAACTCTCCGTAGCCCAACAACACAATTGAATAGTATGATTGAATGTAGATCTAGTACTAACAGATGATAGCATTTGGATAATAATTTCCATGAGATTATATATCTGTCAATAATACTGGAATTACAGATGTAACAAGTTCGGGAAAAATGACCTAGAAGTAGGCCTTACATCAACCAAGATGGGAAAATTTTGACAGAACTACGACCTAATCAAGACCTAACAGGTCCAAGTTTTAAGAAAGATAGGAAATTAGACTAGAGTGTTACATAACTAAGTTATATCCAAAAGAGAAGGTTGAGTAGGCTCTATCTACGACGAGAACCACTCGAATGAGTCCTTGATTCAGACAGACGGCGCTCTATGTCTCGCATGCGCCTTTCATACATTGACTGCCTAGCCTGAAGTTCCCTAACTTCAGCATGGGATGCAGCTAGCTGTTGCTGCAGAGTCCCATTGGTTATCCTAGCCCTTTCCATAGCTACCTCGAGTTGGCGAATGCGGGCCGTGTTAACGCCAGAGTTGGTGTCAATCTCCATGACTCGGTCAATAGATTCTCGACCTTGCTCGGTGTTCCGATCAATCCTACGGACCATGATGGGCAGGACTCGATTAGCTGAACCTCCCTCGTTTAGGTTGTAAAAGCTTTTGTCCCCATTGTAGGGAATGGGTTGACCCTTTTCCTGACTCCATCTGTTCAAGTTTGTGGCCCACAGAGGTGTGAGTCCTTGAAATGTTGGACGAGGGTTTGGGTTTGGAGCTACTGGGGGTAGGTTGTTGACTTCCGGCTCTGAGTCAGAACCATCAAAAAAGCCTTCAGCTTGGTGATCATCCAAAGGGATTGGGTGATCATCTTCTTGTTCTTCTCACATCCATCCTGCATTGTCGTTGTTGGGATAGTACGGGTCTCCGGGGATATGGAATCCAGCCATGATATCTACGCGAGAAAAGGGGTATAAGAAATAAGCACATAAGTAATTTATAGTAACACAAAATACTCCTATAGTGTTTTAAGTTTATGTTTTGTTCTAATGTTTTCGTTGTAGTATTGTTGGTAAGTTTTTAGACTTGTTGCAACCTCACAACCACTCTTAGGCACATGCTAGTCACTTCTCGGATAATATAGTTGATCAGGCTATATCTTCCCAGACTTGACTATATGTCTCTAAGTCTAATTATGTTGTCCAACAATCGTAATACTTTTGTTCTGTCCTAGTGACACTGATTTTAGTATGAATGCAGGTAGGTATACTTGGTTAAATATTTTATTATTTAAAAGTATAAACTCTTGGTCAGAGTATTTTAATCCCGTTGTGTTTATAGTTTGTATATCTTTTATGGGTTGATATACTCGATTCACTATAAACAATGCTCTGATGCCAATCTGTCACACCCCAAAACCGGAACGGCGGAAACGTTCGAGGGTTGAGGACGTCATGTACAGTATCACAACAAAGAATAGTAGTAAACAAGCAACAACATCATTCATTGCATTAATAATATAATTTCATACAAGTGTGTTCTGTAAAGTTATAAGACACCAAAAATGTAAATCAAAATATAAGATGAGTCTTGAAAGTGCTCCATCTTCTCAAAAGCCTGGCATCGGTACCTGTCTACTGATGACCTGAGAATACAAGTTATTTTGAGAGAGTTGATCAGCTTTAAAGCTGGTGAGTTCATAAGTATTTTAGTGTCATTGTTTGTATGAAAGTGTTTGTATGTACTTGATGTATAAGTTTGTAAATGTTTGTAAATGTTTGTAAATGCTTGTAAATGTTTGTATCTCCTAGAAAATCCTATATTTTCTACTAAACGTAGCCTTCTACCAAGGCATCAAATGAAATGTATGTTTGTTTATTGTAAAAGTGAGTATTTTCCCAAATATGACTATCATTAACCAAAAATATAGCTTTTACACTACCGTTCATTGTGTGAATGTCACAAAGTGAATGCAATGGGGAAATAATAAATTACTGTAATGTTTTATTAAGTAACTACTGTTGTACTAATTACCTTAAACCAATTGTTATTTAAAGTAACATGTGATATGCCTGTACCATACTACCGACTAAAAACACGACGATGAAAGACGTCGGAAGAAATGACATTTGGCACCCGTAGACTTGCAAGTCCCACTATAGCGAACAACAAGGTGTAGGATAGTCAATCCGGTATAGATCTATACACAAATTCAATGCTCTCCTTATAGGAGACTCTGGATAAAAAACGAGCCATGACAGGTGATGCCATGCCCCGTTACGTGGCTCACATAACTGTTGTAATGTTCTTGTATATGTATTGTGTGTACTAGCTGTATTGTATGTTCTCACTCTGTCTAGTATGTATGTATGTTCTCTCTGTTTCTCATAATAGTATGTTCTCTTGTATAATGTATAGTATGTACTAGCTGTATTGTATGTTCTCTCTCTCTGTCTAGTATGTATGTATGTTCTCTCTGTATGTTATCGTTTGTTTCTCGTTATAGTATTCTCTATCTGTTTCTCGTTATAGTATGTGTTGACTCATGTATGAACTGACTCATTGTATGTTTCTTTGTTCTAATAATAATATTAGTAACTTCCTAAACTGTACCTATTATAGTTTACCAGTAATGTTGTTTGTATGTATGAACATGTTTGTATACCTTTGCTACCCAAAGGTATTGAAATGAAAGAAGTAACTTTTATATCTATATACATATACATAATATATAACTAGGATTCAAACGACCTTCGGACAAATAACCGATACCCTAAGTCCACAACCAAACAAGGAACAGGAAGCAAGGCGAGCTATCAGTCCTAAGTCCTTTCAATCCTACTTATATAACTATATCTATATAGATACATATTTGACAAAGTATAAGTTTAAAAGAGTTTGAATAGAAAGTATTTAACATGTAAAAGAGTTTGCAAAACAGTTTGAAGTAGTTTGATTGATAACATAGTTTGAAAAGTAAGAAATCCACTTGTTTGGTAGTTATTAATCACATGTGATTGATATAATAACTATAATAGTTCAACTTGTATTCCCCCCCATAAAAGCATTTAAAATCATTTAAAAGGTTGATTAAGGGGTATGAACTCACCTGAAGTGAGTGATGCGAATGTAAGATCGGAAAAAGGATGCTAAGTGTCAAGTGAAGACTTGAGCACACACGGATCCTATTTAGCATATAAAGATACATATATGAATACAATTAGTGTTTCCTCAACTAATCAGGTAAAGAATAACACTTTAAGGACTAAGAAATCCTTAAATGTAAGTGTTACAATCACTTAGGATTGCATAAAAGGGTTGTATAGCCACTTAAAGGAGTTTTCATTCCAAGTAGTATGTTTATTGAGGTTTTCGGCCCAAAGGGTTTTCGGTCCAAAGAGGTTTTCGGTCCAAAGAGGTTTTCGGCCCAAAAGGGTTTTGGATCCAAATGGTTGGCCGAAAACTCATGATGTTTGGTGATTTTTAAGGGCTTTCCACAATTAATGAAGTGTTCTAGACTCAATACTAAGTATTAGGAAAGGCTTAAAGTCATATTGCAACCTTCATAAGGGTTTACGGTCTAAGCAGATGCACTAGACCGAAAACACCTTTTGTTCTTGGATAAATGATGATTTCAAGGCCCTAAATCAAGAGTTTCAACTAGATAACAAGTATAGGGAAGTAATACTTACGATTTAGAGGCTAATAGAGTTGATTTTGGACCAAAACACTAGTGTGTGTTCTTGGTGTTCTTGAAGATCTAACCCAAAAGAGATGATTTCATGGATGAAATCAAAGGGTTGTACTAGATAAAGCTTTGTATCAACAAATTAGATGAAAGGAATTCTTACAATTTTGAAGATTGGAATGAAGAACTCGATGATACTTGAGAGAGAATGGAAGTTTTCTTGACTTGTAAAGGAAAGAATGATCAAAATGATCATGAAATATATATGTATAAGGGAGTTTTGGGTCACCTTGACCGAAAACCCAAAGATCTTGACCGAAAACTCCTTTTTGAGGAGGTTTTCGGTTTGCTTCATGACTAGAACTTCAACCAATTCATCCTAACACTGTTTCCTTTGATGTACTAAGTTTAGAATACTCAAATAGACTCCAAATAGGGCTAAAAGTTAACAAACAAGACTAACTCTGATAAATTTGAATGTTTATACAAGCTAGAAATTTCGGATTGTCACAAATTCTGTGATCTGGCTCTCCTCTGTCCGGGAATGGTTACCCCGGAAAGCAAGAAAATCGAGAGGTACATTTGGGGACTGACGCCCCCAACCAAAGGAAATGTCTTGGCTGCTAGGCCCACTACATTTGACAGTGCCTAGAGTCTGGCACAAACCCTGATTGACCATGGGGCTGAATTGGATGAGATAACAGCTGTCTCCGAGCCACAAAAGGAGAGTGGGGGGAAGAAGAAGAAATTTTGGAACAAGCGCAAGGGCCAGTCTTCTCAGGAGCCCTCCAAGAAACAACAAACAGTGGCAATCCACGCTGCTACTATTCCTGCTGTTGCTCTAACCACCCACGCTCCTACCGGTGTTTATGCTGGGAAACTACCTCTGTGCAACAAGTGTAACTTTCATCATCACGGACCCTGCCGTGATTTGAACTGCAACAGCTGTGGAAAGAAGGGACATACAGCTCGATTCTGCAGGACACCAGCCCAACCAACCAACCAGGTTCCGGGAGCGGGCGTTGGTCAAGCTTGCTATGGATGCGGAGAGGTTGGGCATTTCAAAAGAAACTGCCCCAAGGCGACAACAGGTGGAAATACAGGAAGGGTACTGGCTATGGGCCAAGAGGAAGCGGTCGCTGATCCTACCGTTGTTACGGGTACGTTCCTCCTTGAAAACTCTTATGCATGCATTCTTTTCGATTCTGGCGCGGAGAGGAGTTTTTTTAGTCATGCATTCAAACACCTAATCAAATGTAAATCTCAACCTCTAACCGAAACATTCACCGTCGATATGGCTAACGGAAAGAAGGAGAGAACTAACGACATATTCATAGGCTGTACTCTTACCCTGAACGATTATTCCTTTCCCATCAACCTTATGCCAGTCTCCATAAAAAGCTTCGATGTCATTATCGGCATGGACTGGTTGAGCTCCAATCGTGCTGATATCCTTTGCTTCGAAAAAGCCATTCGTCTCAATCTTCCCTCTGGTGAAGCCCTCATGGTTTACGGTGATAAGCTCAGTTCGAACCTTCGTATCATTTCATGCATCAAAGCCCTGAAGTATCTACGAAAGGAATGTCATGCATTCTTAGCTCATGTTGTTGATGAGACGCAAAAAGTTAAAGACCTCGAGAGTCTTCCCGAAGTTTGCAACTTTCCTGATGTATTACCCGAACATCTCCTAGGAATTCCTCCTGAGCGTCAAGTCGAGTTTCGTATCGACTTAATCCCCGGAGCTACTCCTGTAGCTAAATCTCCTTATCGTCTAGCGCCGGCGGAAATGCAAGAGTTCTCCAGCCAGCTCAATGAGCTTATCAACAAAGGATTCATAAGGTCAGGTTCCTTACCCTGGGGAGCGTCGATCTTATTCGTGAAAAATAAAGATGGAACCTTTCGGATGTGCATTTACTACCGAGAACTGAACAAGCTGACAATCAAGAACCGTTACCCCTTACCCAGGATCGACGATCTCTTCGACCAACTTCAGGGAGCCAGTTACTTTTCAAAGATAGATCTAAGATCAGGGTACCATCAGTTGCGGGTTCATGAGAATGATGTGCCCAAGACAGCATTCCGAACTCGCTATGGACACTACGAGTTTGTAGTGATGCCCATTGGTCTGACCAACGCACCAGTAGTATTCATGGATCTAATGAATCGGGTGTGCCGCCTTTTCCTAGACAAGTTCGTGATCATGTTCATTGATGATATACTTGTCGATTCTCGGAGTGAGAATGATCATAAACAGCACTTGAGGCAGGTGCTGGAGACATTAAGGGCGGAGAAGCTATATGAAAAATTCTCAAAGTGTGAGTTCTGGATCAGGAAGGTGACTTTCCTCGGTCACGTGGTTAGCGAAGAAGGCATACATGTGGACCCTTCCAAAATCAAAGCGATCGAGAATTGGTCGGCACCGAAGACACCCACAGAAATCCGGCAATTATTGGGTCTCGCGGGCTACTATCGCAGGTTCATCCAGAATTTCTCCAGAATCGCTAAGCCTCTAACTACCCTGACACAGAAAGGTGTAACCTTTTGTTGGGGAGTCAAGCAAGACACTGAATTTCAAACATTGAAACAGGCCCTATGCAGCGCACCTATCTTGTCCCTGCCCGAAGGGACGGAAGACTTCGTTGTCTACTGTGATGCATCCAATTAGGGCCTAGGCTGCGTACTCATGTAGCGAGGAAAGGTTATCGCCTATGCCTCGAGGCAGCTGAAAACACACAAAGTCAATTACACAACTCACGATCTAGAGTTGGGGGCAGTGGTCTTCGCGTTAAAGATCTGGAGACATTATCTCTATGGAACCATGTGCACTATCTTTACCGATCATAAGAGCTTGCAGCATATCTTTGATCAGAAAGAGTTAAACATGAGGTAGAGGCGATGGGTAGAGCTACTCAGTGACTACGAGTGCGAAATACGCTACCATCCCGGCAAGGCCAATGTGTTAGCAGATGCCCTTAGCCGCAAGGAGTATTCGGGTCGTAGAGTGAAGGCACCGACAATGACCATCCATTCAAATTATCCGCACAAATCAGAGAGGGCCAGCTGGAAGCCCTAAAACCTGAGAACATGTCGGATGAAGCCTTGCGGGGAATGGAAAAGAACTTAGAGGTCAAGGGAGACGGAGTTTACTATTTCATGGACCGTATCTGGACCTTGAAGTATGGTGGTTACAGAGAAGTTGTCATGAATAAAGCCCACAAGACGAGATACTCCGTTCACCCAGGTTCAGATAAAATGTATCTGGATCTCAAACAACTCTATTGGTGGCCGAACATGAAAGCAGAAATTGCTACCTTCGTGGGCAAGTGTTTGACTTGTGCCAAGGTGAAGGTAGAATATCAAAAGCCCTCAGGTTTACTTCATCAGCCAGAAATACCTGAGTGGAAGTGGGAGAGGATTACAATGGATTTTATCACTAAATTACCCAGATCTCCGAGTGGGCACGACACCATCTGGGTAATTGTCGATCGACTGACTAAATCCGCCCACTTCCTGCCAATCAAAGAAAACTTCAAGATGGAGAGACTCACACGGATCTACATTCGAGAAATAGTTCGCCTTCATGGGGTACCTGTATCCATTATCTCCGACCGAGATAGCAGGTTTACCTCGAGATTTTGGCAAACACTACAGAAGGCTCTTGGAACTAAATTGGATATGAGCACGGCTTATCATCCACAGACAGATGGACAAAGTGAGAGAACAATTCATACATTGGAAGATATGTTGAGAGCCTGTGTCATCGACTTCGGCACGTCATGGAACACTCATCTTCCTTTGGTCGAATTTTCCTACAACAACAGCTACCATACCAGCATCAAGGCTGCGCCATTTGAAGCCCTCTATGGCCGTAAGTGCAGATCCCCTCTGTGCTGGGCTGAAGTGGGTGACACACAGCTAGCCAAGGGTCAAGTCCCCGATAGTACTCTCACTGGTCCTGAAATCATCCGAGAGACAACTAAAAAGATCGTACAAATCCGGGAACGATTGAAAGCCTCACGAGATAGACAAAAGAGCTACGCCGATAAGAGACGAAAACCCTTGGAATTACAGGTGGGTGACCGTGTCCTTCTGAAGGTCTCACCCTGGAAAGGCATGATACGTTTCGGAAAGCGTGGAAAGCTAAACCCAAGGTACATTGGACCATTCGAGATCCTTGCTAGGATCGATCCCGTAGCCTACAAACTCCAGTTACCACGAGAACTCAGCAACGTCCATCCCGTCTTCCATGTGTCGAACCTAAAGAAGTGTCTGTCCGGCGAGACACTTGTGATTCCTCTCGATGAGATCGAACTAGATGAGGTTCTACACTTTGTGGAAGAACCTGCTGAAATCATGGACAGGGAAGTCAAGCGAACGAAGCATAGTCGCATCCCGATAGTGAAGGTCCGCTGGAATGCCAGGCGGGGACCTGAATTCACTTGGGAGCGCGAGGACTCAATGAAACAAAAGTAGCCTCATCTCTTTCCAAGTTCATGATTTCTACTCCATTCTTGAATTTCAGGACGAAATTCCCTCTAACATGGGGATGATGTGACAACCCGGAACTTCTATCTTGTACATCTAGTCAATTCAATCAATGTTAAACTTGTTCTGTTAACTTCTTGTGCTGTTTAAGGGTTCATTTAAGCGTTCTAAGCATGAGTATAACCAAGGTTTAGGTTAGGAATGAGTCAGCAAGTCGTATAGTAACAAAATCGGGTCATACACACCTTTAGGAGGAGTGTACGGCCTTACACATGGGTGTGCGGCCGCACACCCACCTCTTGGCAGCACACTCACCCTTATATAAAGGGTAGACCCCTTTCCCTTCATTCCTTTCACTCCTTGGCCGCACAATACACCATTCTCTCAAGCTTCTTCAACCGTGAACCCTCCAAAGCATCAAGAACGTGAGTAATTCATCCTCTAACTTGTTAACCATGGAAGGCCACTCTATCTAAGCTTTAAGTCAGCAATATTCGTCATGTTCCTCATGTTTAGAAGAGAGTGCGGCCGCACACCCCCATAAGGTGGCCGCACACTCCTAAAATACCCTCCAAAGTGAGAGTTTGACTTCTATCTTCGAGTTGGACATGACCCTAGCCTTGTTGCACCTTAAAGTTGGCATTTTGGACACAAACATGAAGGGTGTACGACCACACACCCCTGTGTACGGCCGCACACACCTATGTACGGCAGCACACTCCTTTGTGCGACCACACACACGCACCTTAGGGCCGCAAACCCATTTCTATGACCTTCATTGACCTCAAACTTGCACTACAGCTAAGCATGGACCTAGAACACTTCATGGATGCAAGTATGAACCTTGAAAACACCTCAAAGACACCTTCCATCATGAGTGTATGGCTGCACACCTCATGGGCCGCACACCCATGACCGCACACACCTTTAAGGTGGCCGTGCACCTCCCTTACTCAGCCCTACAAGGTTCTAACACTTAGGGCAAATGGTTCCAAGTCCCTAGAGTGGTTCTCTATCATATCTAGTAGTGTAATACTTTCATTTGACTCCTATATGTGTCATTACATGTTAATTAGGATCAAATTATGTTCGAGGCTTCACTTGACACTCAACATCTCATACCGATCTTTCTTACAAACCACTCGCTAAAGGTGAGTTCATACCCCTATGCTTTTTACGATTTTTAATGTTTTCAGGGGAAATACAAGCCAAATTCAAAGTATTTTATTAAGTTTTAAACTTCTTAATACGGTTCAATGATTTCCACGTTTAATAGAATATTCAGATATTTTATCCCTTTTGTACTATGTCGAGCATATGGGAAGCTTTTATTTTGGAAATGTTGTAACATCCCAAATTTCAAGCCCTAATTTTCCTTTTTTAATTAAGTAATCCTCTACATAGTTACCAAAACAATTCCCATGCCATATCGTTTGCAAACAGAAATATAACAATGTGTCTGAAAATCATAATGTCAAAGTAAAATAAATCAGAGTACAATCCCAGAAAACTCCATGCGAAAATCATGTGTGTGTGTGATGCGCTGCTACACCGCCGGCTCCTTCCCCTTAGACGAAGAGGTACCTGAAACCAAAACTAAAACTGTAAGCACAAAGCTTAGTGAGTTCCCCACTCATACCACATACCATACAATCACATAGCATATATATTGTCGGGCCATTCTGGGGCCCCCGTCCTACCCATGTCAAGCCATTCTGGGGTGCTGACCTACCCATGTCAAGCCATTCTGGGGTGCTGACCTACCCTTCGGTCTTTCAACCGAACTCGGGGACTATTTCACCCCCTACTGCTAACACATAATGTCATATCTCTATCATACTGTCAGACGTATCTGGGGTGTCCGACCTACCTGTTGGTCCTAACGACCGAATCGGGGACTAGTCCCCTCCTACTGATACCACCTTACATAACATTGCAACTAGCATAGTCACATATTAAGCAAACTAGCATACTCGCATATCAACCAATAGCCGACCAGACAATTATCACAAAGACAATTATCTCAGCTAAACATCTACTAGTGGGCCGACTTTGGTGCCGTAGACCCACTTCTACTGGAAGGTAACTCACCTCGCAAGGCTGACTGCTGAAACGCTGAACGGCAGATGTCTGACTGCTACTCCGGTGATCCTCCGGCTATAAATCCATAAAACACTTAATCAGACACTGATAACCACTTTTAGGGTAAAATGACTATTTTACCCCTGACCAGGTCAAAGTCAAAGTCAACTCCCAGTTGACCTGACTCGCCGAGTTGGGCCGCCAACTCATCGAGTCCCTATCCTTTCATCTGTCCTTCTTCACGCTGCTACTCGTCGAGTTTAGCAACGACTCGATGAGTTCTCCTTCTAAATCAACCTCGAATGAACCTTCATCCGACTCGCCGAGTTGTATGAACAACTCGTCGAGTTCATCCCTATCCTATGAACAAGTCCTGCCCTTGACTCGCCGAGTTGTATGAACAACTCGTCGAGTTCATCTTCGAAAGTTGGGAGATTGCCTTGGACTCGCCAAGTCTGTTCATACACTCGTCGAGTCCTATGATTCCCAGGTGTATGGCTCAGTCCAATGCGCTGGGTCATCCCCCCCCCCCCCCCCCCGGACCCCTCTAAGACCATTCTAACACTCACTGGGTTCCTTCGAACCTTAACAGAAAAGGGAAGTCAAGCCATGGACTCGCCGAGTCGAGAATGACCAAGTCTTATTTCTCGATTTCTGACGTACAACACTTGACCAAAAGATAGATCTAGGCTTCTGGGATCAATCTAGCACGTAAAATTACAAACTTTACGTGCATGCATGGGACTATGAGCTCAAAAGGCCCTAAATGGGACTCTTAAGAAGCATGGGGTTCTCTAAGGCTCCAAAATCAGCCCCTTTCTGTTAACCCCTTAAAGACCTTGGATCTGAAGTCTACGCCCCCAACCATGCTTGCACTCATGATTGGTCACCAAAAATGGCTCCTAAAAGCCCTAAATCACCCCAAAAAGGGATCTAAAACATGAAAGAGCAAGGTATCAGCTTTATACCTCTGAAGAACTGCAGTGGGTGCACAAACTCAAACTCCTCTGGCCTTCTCTTGATTCCTCAAGCCTTTCTCTTCCTTCTTATGTTCCAAAATCACCAAAAACCACCACAAAGGCCTTAGATCTTAACACAAACGATTAGGGTTTCAGTAGGAGGTGTTATGGGAGTGATAGGGGCGATGGAGGCTGAGTTAAGGCGTTTAAATAGGGTGCAAACCCTCAAAATTAGGGTTTCACTCAAACAGCACCTACTCGCCGAGTCAGTCTTCCGACTCGTCGAGTAGGTCACTTAAACTTCCCGCGGATCTCGTCTCTACTCGACGAGTTAGGCCACCAACTCGTCGAGTCCCAGAAAGAAATATACATAAAACTTTGAATAAAGACATACCAGGAATCGGGTGCTACAAATCTCCCCCACTTATCTTAGACTTCGTCCTCGAAGTCTGCTGCTCGATCCTGAAAAAGCTCGGGGTAATGCTCCCTCATCTCGTCCTCCAGCTCCCAGGTCCACTCCGAGCCCTTGCGGTGCCGCCACTGCACCTTTACCAGCTCCACTCTCTTGTTCCTCAGATCCTTTGACTTCCTGTCAAGGATCGCCACTGGCTGCTCAATATAGTTCAGGCTGTCATCAACCTGAATATCCTCCAAAGGCACCACTGCCGAATCGTCCACCAGACACTTTCGCAGCTGGGAGACGTGAAAAGTGCTATGAATCTGACTGAGTTCGGCCGGCAGATCCAGCCTATATGCCACCTTGCCCACCCGGGCTACAACCCTGAAAGGTCCAATGTACCTGGGGCCCAGCTTGCCCGGCTTCCTGAATCGAATGACGCCCTTCCAAGGCGACACTTTCAGGAGCACCATATCTCCGACCTGGAATTCCAGGTCCGATCGACGCTTGTCGGCATAACTCTTCTGCCGACTCTGAGCAGTCTGAAGCCTACTCCGAACCTGCTGGATTCTCTCCGTAGTCTTGAGTACCACCTCGGTACTCCCCATGACCCTCTGACCAACCTCACCCCAGCATATCGGGGTCCTGCACTTCCTCCCATACAACAACTCGAAAGGAGGACAGTCGATGCTCGCATGATAGCTATTATTATACGAGAACTCTGCCAACGGAAGGTAGGTATCTCCGCTACCTCCGAAATCTAAAACGCATGCCCGCAGAATATCCTCAAGCGTCTGGATGTTCCGCTCGCTCTGGCCATTCGTATGCGGGTGAAAGGCGGTGCTAAAATGCAGACGAGTACCCATCTCGTCATGAAACTTCTTCCAAAACCTGGAAGTGAACCGCACATCCCTGTCGAAAATCACTGAAAGTGGCACTCTGTGCCGAGCTACTACCTCTCGGATATAGATGTCGGCCAACTTCTCGGCCGAGATGCTCTCCTGGATCGGTATGAAATGGGCACTCTTGGTCAACCGATCCACGATCACCCAAATCGAATCCACTCCTCGTGCAGTCCTGAGAAGCTTGGTGATGAAATCCATGGTAATATCTTCCCATTTCCACATGGGAATATCTAACGGTTGCATCTTGCCGTGTTGCCTCTGGTGCTCGGCCTTGGCCTTCCTGCAGGTCAAGCACCGCTCCACATACCATGCTACGTCCTGCTTCATGCAGGGCCACCAATAGTCAAGACGAAGATCCCTATACATCTTCGTCGCCCCGGGATGAATAGAAAACCTGGATTTGTGCGCCTCCTCCATCAATATCTGACGCACACCTCCATGATAAGGGACCCACACCCTACGGTGAAGAGTCAATAACCCTCGGCTATCTTAGTCGAAGGAGGAAACCTGACCCACAATACGCTTGCTCTTCCGGTGTTCCTCCTTCATCGCCTCCTGTTGGGCCTCTCGGATCTGCTCCAACAGCGGAGCCACCACGGTCATCCTCATAGAGGTACCCCTGATCGGCGCTGCCTTGCGGCTAAGCGCGTCGGCCACAACATTGGCCTTCCCCGGATGGTAGAGGATCTCGCAATCATAATCCTTCACCACATCAAGCCACCGACGCTGCCTCATATTCAGATTTGGCTGGTCCATGAGATACCTCAGGCTCTTATGGTCCGTGTAGATGGTACAACGAACCCCATAGAGGTAATGACGCCAAATATTGAGGGCAAAAACAACAACCCCCAGCTTCAAATCATGCGTCGGATAATTCGCTTCGTGAGGCTTCAGCTGCCTCGAAGCGTAAGCAATAACATGTCCCCTCTACATCAAAACTGCACCCAAACCCGAGATGGACGCATCGCAGCATACGGCAAAATCCTCCATGCCCTCTGGCAGAGCTAAGATTGGCGCCTCACACAATCTCTGTCTCAATGTCTCAAATACAGCCTGCTGCTTAGGCCCCCAACGCAAGACTACGACCTTCTTCGTTAGCCGAGTCAAAGGTACAGCTATCTTGGAGAAATCCTGGATGAATCTCCGATAATAGCCGGCTAATCCCAGGAAACTCCGAATCTCAGATGGAGACCTCGGAACCTCCCATCTCATCACGGCCTCAACCTTGGCCGGATCAACCGATATCCCGTCCTGGTTGACAAGGTGCCCAAGAAACTGCACCTCGCGCAACCAGAACTCACACTTGGAGAACTTAGCATACAAGTTCTCCCTTCTCAAAGTACCCAAAACCTCTCGCAAGTGCTCCTCATGCTGCTCTCGTGTCTTGGAGTAAACCAAGATGTCATCGATGAAAACGATCACGGACCGATCCAACATCGGTCTGCACATGCAGTTCATGTGGTCCATGAACACGGCAGGAGCATTGGTGAGCCCAAAAGGCATCACCACGAACTCATAGTGGCCATAACGCGTCCAAAACGCAGTCTTCAGCACATCCTCCTCTCTGACCCTCATATGATGATACCCTGAACGCAAATCAATCTTGGAGAACCAAGATGCTCCCTGTAGCTGGTCAAAGAGGTCATCAATCCTCGGGAGTGGGTAACGGTTCTTCACCGTTACCTTATTCAGCTCCCTATAATCTATACACATCTGATGCGACCCGTCCTTCTTCTTCACAAACAGAATCGGGGCTCCCCAGTGTGAACTGCTCGGTCTAATGAATCCCTTATCTAACAGCTCCTGCAGCTGTGTAGACAATTCCTACATCTCAGGAGGAGCCAAGCGATAGGGTGCCTTGGCTATCGGAGCCGCACCAGGGACTAGGTCGATCCTGAACTCTACCTGCCTCTCCGGAGGTATCCCAGGCAACTCCTCGGGGAATACATCCGCAAACTCTCGTATCACGGGCACATCGCCCACCTCTGCCTTACCCATCTCCCGGGTATCCATAACATAGGCAACAAATCCTGCGCAACCCTGCTAAAGGTAACGCCTAGCTCTCGCTGTTGAACATAAAGTTGGTCCTCGCTGTGGCCTCTCGCCCTGAATCACCAGCTCTCCCCCACTTGGGGTCCTGATCCGCACCAACTGCTACGCACAGTCAATCACTGCCCCATCGGGGCTTAGCCAATCCATACCGATAATAACCTTGTTCCCCCGCAAAGGTATGGGAACCAGATCTACCAGATAACGCTCCTCAAACAGCCGCAAAACACAATCTCGGTAGACCTATGATGCTCGCACTGACCGGTCGTCCGCAATCTCGACCTCTAAAGGGCAATCCAACATGCCCGAAGACTCAGGAAACTTCTTGCTAAGCGCAAGAGAGACAAACGATCGGGTAGCTCCTGAATCAAACAATACCTGAACTGGGATACTGTTCACATGGAACGATCCTAAACAGAGCATATACATAACATATCAAAATCACAGCGTCATAACATAAAAGCATAAGGAAGAAATCACACCCGTCACTACATCAGGTGCAGAGCGTGCCTCCTCGGCTGTCAACTGAAATGCTTGGCTCCGTACCACCGGAGCCTCTGCCTTGGCCTTCCGGCAATCTACAACCCGCGCTGTCGCTGAAACCGGCGCCACCGTTGGCGCTGCTGCTGACGCTGCTGTCAACCTCGGGCAGTTGGCCTTTTTGTGGCCCCTCTGATTGCAATGGAAGAAAATCAAGTCTGACATCTGTACTGTGGGGACGGGGGCAGTACAATCCCTGCCAAAGTGCCCCGTCTTGCTGCACTTGTAGCAGCATGACGATCTCGCTCTACAATCTCCCTCATGCGGCCTGCCGCATTTCCTGCAGCGGCTTTGGCCTGGCTGGCCCTTCGACTTAACGTCGGATCCCTTGGGTTTCTTCCCCGAAACCCCTGTAACCTGCTCAGACTCAGCTTTCCTCTTCCTCACATGCTCCAAATCGAGCTTCCTCTCCCGCGCCCTGGCAATCATGGACTCCAGGGTCGGGCAGGCTGAATAGCTGACATGCTCTCGAATATCAGCCCTCAACATATCATGGTAGCGGGTTTTCTGTATCTCCTCATCCCCGGCATACTGTGGTACCAACAATGCTCTCTCTCGGAACTTGGCGGTGATCTCCGCCACAGTCTCTATAGTCTGCCTCATATCCAAAAACTCCCTGGCCAGCTGCTGAAGCTCTACAGCCGGCGCAAACTCAGCCCTGAATCTGGTCACGAAATCTAACCAAGTCATAGCCTCGACGGCTGGGGCTCCCAGCGAGTCACCAACTGACTCCCACCAGTCTCTAGCTCTATCCCTCAAACATCCCGCAACAAAGCGGACCTTCGACCCTTCCGGGCAGAAGCTCGTCAACTGCGTAGACTCAATGTCTGCGATCCATCTCCTGTAAGCAATGGGGTCTTTCACCTCGTGATAATCCGGCGCACCGCTCCCTCGGAAGTCCTTGAAGGACAGTGTGCGTGTACTCGTCTGGCTAGATGCCATATCACTCCTGAATGCCCGGAGGCGATCCTCCATCAGCTCAACAATCCCCTCCTTGATCGACCCGAAAATGACCGGGGTCGACTCAAGAATGCCTCTCGTGATCTCAGACGCGATGAACTCACGCAGCCCGTCATCAACCTTCTCGGATCCTGCACCTGAGCCTGATCCTGATCTTGATCCGGAACCTCCTGCTCCATGTCGCGTGGTCACCATACTGAAAATAAACGCATAAATGTCAGGATCATACATACTCTCAATAGATCTAACACACTCTCCAAGTTTCCCGGTTCTGTCTCAACCTTCCTTGATTCGAGTACGGATCCTCTGCTTCCAGTAGTACGGGCCCATACTACCTTTCACATCTATCCGTACTTTCCTCAAGGACTGTCTCGACTTCACCAAGTCCCTTAACCAATATCCCTTTCCAACTATTCTCGTCCTAGGCTTTCCTAGGGCATTCTCCGGCCTACTCTCCGCCATCAGTTGCACTAGGAGTCTCTGCTATCCTTCCCTAGCTAGCTTGCGAATACTATCGCATATTCGTTCACTAGATAGTTAAAGTTAGCCAGAACCCTTATAGCACGAAGCAAGCAGCATTCGGGCATTGAGTACCCAATTCAGGCATAACATATACAGGTCATCCTACTGCTGACTAAACAGTCCTAGCATACAGCTCATACCACAGGCACATAAGGAACCCTTCCTAGATCCTTAGCCCTACTCTAGCATGCAGTTCTCAGTATCATACATCATATAACTTATCATAACAAGTATGGGTATCTTGGGGAAAACTTACTTGAGCTCGGCTGGTCGCGCGCATCACACACCTTGTTCTTTCTCAAAACCCTTTGACTCATATTTTTTTTAAACTCATTTTTCCTTGTAAAAATCTTTTAATCCCTCGGTTTGAGTCCAGACACTCCCGAGGGTGTGTCCGAATCCCTCAAACCAGGGCTCTGATACCAACTTGTAACATCCCAAATTTCAAGCCCTAATTTTCCATTTTTAATTAAGTAATCCTCCACATAGTTACCAAAACAATTCCCATCCCATGTCGTTTGCAAACAGAAATATAACAATGTGTCTGAAAATCATAATGTCAAAGTAAAATAAATCAGAGTACAATCCCAGAAAACTCCATGCGGAAATAATGTGTGTGTGATGCGCTGCTACACTGCCGGCTCATTCCCCTTAGACGAAAAGGTACCTGAAACCAAAACTAAAACTATAAGCACAAAGCTTAGTGAGTTCCCCCATCATACCACATACCATACAATCACATAGCATATATATTGCCGGGCCATTCTGGGGCGCCCGTCCTACCCATGTCAAGCCATTCTGGGGTGCTGACCTACCCTTCGGTCTTTCAACCGAACTCGGGGACTATTTCACCCCCTACCGCTAACACATAATTTCATATCTCTATCATACTGTCAGACGTATCTGGGGTGTCCGACCTACCCGTTGGTCCTAAGGACCGAATCGAGGACTAGTCCCCTCTTACTGATACCACCTTACATAACATAGCAACTAGCATAGTCACATATCAAGCAAACTAGCATACTCGCATATCAACCAATAGCCAACCAGACAATTATCACAAAGAAAATTATCTCAGCTAAACATCTACTAGTGGGCCGGCTTTGGTGCCGTAGACCCACTTCTACTGGAAGGTAACTCACCTCGCAAGGCTGACTGCTGAAACGCTGAACGGCAGGTGTCTGACTGCTGCTCCGGTGATCCTCCGGCTATAAATCCATAAAACACTTAATCAGACACTGATAACTACTCTTAGGGTAAAATGACTATTTTACCCCTGACCAATTCAAAGTCAAAGTCAACTCCCAGTTGACCTGACTCGCCGAGTTGGGCCGCCAACTCGTCGAGTCCCTATCCTTTCATCTGTCCTTCTTCACGCTGCTACTCGTCGAGTTTAGCAATGACTCGGCGAGTTCTCCTTCTAAAACAACCTCGAATGAACCTTCATCCGACTCGCCGAGTTGTATGAACAACTCGTCGAGTTCATCCCCATCCTATGAACAAGTCCTGCCCTTGACTCGCCGAGTTATATGAACAACTCGTCGAGTTCATCTTCGAAAGTTGGGAGATTGCCTTGGACTCGCCGAGTCTGTTCATACACTCGTCAAGTCCTATGATTCCCAGGTCTATGGCTAAGTCCAATGCGCTGGGTAATCCCCCCCCCCCGGACCCCTCTAAGACCATTCTAACACTCACTGGGTTCCTTCGAACCTTAAAAGAAAAGGGAAGTCAAGCCATGGACTCACCGAGTCCCAAGAACGACTCGCCGAGTCGAGAATGACCAAGTCTTATTTCTCGATTTCTGGCGTACAACACTTGACCAAAAGATAGATCTAGGCTTCTAGGATCGATCTAGAACGTAAAGTTACAAACTTTACGTGCATGCATGGGACTATGAGCTCAAAAGGCCCTAAATGAGACTCTGAAGAAGCATGGGGTTCTCTAAGGCTCCAAAATCAGCCCCTTTCTGTTAACCCCTTAAAGACCTTGGATCTGTAGGCTTAGCCCCTAACCATGCTTGCACTCATGATTGGTCACCAAGAATGGCTCCTAAAAGCCCTAAATCACCCCAAAAAGGGATCTAAAACACGAAAGAGCAAGGTATCAGCGTTATACCTCTAAAGAACTGCAGTGGGTGCACAAACTCGAACTCCTCTGGCCTCCTCTTGATTCTTTAAGCCTTTCTCTTCGTTCTTATGTTCCAAAACCACCAAAAACCACCACAAAGGCCTTAGATCTTAACACAAACGATTAGGGTTTCAGTAGCAGGTGTTTTGGGAGTGATAGGGGCAATGGAGGCTGAGTTAAGGCGTTTAAATAGGGTGCAAACCCTCAAAATTAGGGTTTCACTCAAACAGCACCTACTCCCCGAGTCAGTCTTCCGACTCGTCGAGTAGGTCACTTAACTTCCCGCGGATCCCGTCTCTACTCGACGAGTTAGGCCACCAAGTCGTCGAGTCCCAGAAAGAAATATACATAAAACTTTGAATTAAAGACATACCAGGAATCGGGTGCTACAAATCTAACCTCATAGTTTTCAGAAAGGTTTTACAAAGCATTTACCGTATCATTTCAAGTAAACTATAATGGGTATAATTTGGGAGAATTCAATATACTGCTTATACCAATTCAGATTTCATGCATGAGTGAATATATATAAACTATGGCAGATTTAGTTTATGGCATATATTTTCTCAGGGGCATAATATATAATTATTTAAGGATAATTATTACTTTATACTGTTTTCAACATGTAAACTAGATTATACAGAATTGTGAGGTTCTACTTCGAAATTGTATCCTTAGGTGTACATGGCTAAATCCTATCTTAGTATAACCAGAGTCTCCTAGAGGGAGAGCGTGAGATTTGTGAATAGATCTATTCAGGACTGACAATCCCACACCTGAACTGCTAGCTACAGTTAGGCAGGCATGCCTGGGGTAACAAATGTCATTAACTAACGCCTGAAGAACGTTGAAAAGGTCTCTAGGTCATATCAAGTATGGTTATACGACTCACAAATAAGTATAAACTAATATTTGTTTACAGGATTTCATTCTTCATTGGTTTTATTTTAACTAATAAAACTGCTTTCATACATACTGATAGTAATCAGGGTTTTCAAAAGTTCAATGCGATAACGATATAAGTATGGTTAATACTTGTACCTATCACTCTAGAACGAATAGTTCAATAACCTGCATTTAGGGAAAATATAGGATTTTCCCAGAATAACACCGACATCTCTACAAACTGATGGTTTATCATTCAACTAACGAATATTCATATTCATTCCATGACTCCTTGGCTTATACGTAACTAGTATGAACCTGGAAGACATGGAAGGAATGGGTTTCAATCATGTTTTCATAAGAAAATAAGGGATTTTCTTGAGGAATACTTTTCAAAAGGATTAAAGAACAATTTTCTCCAAAACTAAATGCTTATGAACTCACCAGCTTTATGCTGATACTCCTTCAAAACTGCTTGTATTGTCAGGGAATCAGTAGATAGGTACCATCCGGGCATTATGAAGAAGTCAGAGCAAATAAGATTACGTCTTTTACATTTACCTATACTCTTGATGTATTCGAATCAGATTTAAAACCGATGTAAACTTATTTAATTTTTCATGTATTCAATGTTTGGTTGTGTTTACTATGCTTGCTATGATGCAATTGTTGTGATACTACGCATGACGTCCTCCACCCCAGAATGTTTCCGCCGTTCCGATTTTGGGGTGTGACAGATTGGTATCAGAGCTCTTGTTTATAGTGAACTAAGTATACCAAACCTTACATGGTATACAACTATAAACACTAAGGGGCCTAAGTGCTCTAAACTAAAAGTATACTTTCAAAAATATAAGTATTTTTATAAAAAGTATACAAATATACCTAAGTACCAGAACCAAGGTCATAGATAGAACGAAACAAAAGTATTTGGATGTTGGGACACTGCGGTTAAACCTGGGCAGTTATGTAATCATGTCTAGGGTCAATATAGCCTGATCAACTATATTCATTCGAGACATGACCAACATGTGCTTGGGAGTAACTGTGGTATTGCAGCAAGCCTAAAACTTACCAAGGACCAAAAACACTCAACATAAAATACTATAGGAGTATTTTAGCTAGAGCCAAACTCATTATATAGATTCATTCCAAGTGGTGCTACCTCTTCTTTCTTAAGCGACAACTTACTTGCATTAGTAACCTTCCTTTGCTTATCACTTGGTAGAACACTTTTATTTATCAGGAAGAGATATATCTTTTTCATATATCTCGAGGACTTACCATCCTCTTTTTCCTGATTGTTTCTAGAGCAAGATGCCTCCCCAAACAAGATCCGAAAGAAGAAACGACGACACCCCGCCACCACCACCCCCCCCCTCAGTTCGACCCTGTCATGTTACAGGCAGCTGTTACAGCCGCCGTGACTGCAACAATGGCACAAGTGAACTCTGGTGGGGCTGGAGGTGGAACCGACCCTCAAAGACAAGTCGGAAATCAGGGACAACAAAAGGAGTGTTCCTACAAGGACTTCATGACCGCAAAACCCAAGTCCTTCGATGAAAACGGAGGTGTTATCGCTCTGACTCGATGGTTCGAGAAGATCGAATCCATCTTTGAAATTTGCGCAGGTTCCGAAGCAAACAAGGTGAAGTTCGCCGCCTACACTTTCACCGACAGAGCCTTGACCTGGTGGAATAGTCAAGTCAAATCCTTGACTCTGCCAGTGGCTAATGCCATGGGTTGGGAAAGACTAAAGGAACTCATGCTTGTAGAATACTACCCAAGGGGCGAAGTGCAAAAGTTGGAGCACGAACTCTGGAACTTGAAGATGAAGGGTTCCGACATTTTAACCTACACCGCTAGATTCTGTCACACCCCAAAACCGGAACGGCGGAAACGTTCGGGGGTGGAGGACGTCATGTACAGTATCACAACAAAGAATAGTAGTAAACAAGCAACAACATCATCCATTGCATTAATAATATAATTTCATACAAGTGTGTTCTGTAAAGTTATATGACACCAAAAATGTAAATCAAAATATAAGATGAGTCTTGAAAGTGCTCCATCTTCTCAAAATCCTGGCATCGGTACCTGTCTACTGATGACCTGAGAATACAAGTTATTTTGAAAGAGTTGATCAGCTTTAAAGCTGGTGAGTTCATAAGTATTTTAGTGTCATTGTTTGTATGAAAGTGTTTGTATGTACTTGATGTATAAGTTTGTAAATGTTTGTATCTCCTAGAAAATCCTATATTGTCTACTAAACGTAGCCTTCTACCAAGGCATCAAATGAAATGTATGTTTGTTTCTTGTAAAAATGAGTATTTTCCCAAATATGACTATCATTAACCAAAAATATAGCTTTTACATTACCGTTCATTGTGTGAAGGTCACAAAGTGAATGCAATGGGAAAATAATAAAGTACTGTAGTGTTGTATTAAGTAACTACTGTTGTACTAATTACCTTAAACCAATTGTTATTTAAAGTAACATGTGATATGCCTGTACCATACTACCGACTAAAAACACGACGATGAAAGACGTCGGAAGAAATGACATTTGGCACCCGTAGACTTGCAAGTCCCACTGTAGTGAATAGCAAGGTGTAGGATAGTCAATCCAGTATAGATCTATACACAAATTTAACGCTCTCCTTATATGAGACTCTGGATACAAAACGAGCCATGACAGGTGATGCCATGCCCCGTTACGTGGCTCACATAACTGTTGTAATGTTCTTGTATATGTATTGTGTGTACTAGCTGTATTGTATGTTCTCACTCTGTCTAGTATGTATGTATGTTCTCTCTGTTTCTCATAATAGTATGTTCTCTTGTATAATGTATAGTATGTACTAGCTGTATTGTATGTTCTCTCTCTCTGTCTAGTATGTATGTATGTTCTCTCTGTATGTTATCGTTTGTTTCTCGTTATAGTATTCTCTATCTGTTTCTCGTTATAGTATGTGTTGACTCATGTATGAACTGACTCATTGTATGTTTCTTTGTTCTAGTAATAATATTAGTAACTTCCTAAACTATACCTATTATAGTTTACCAGTAATGTTGTTTGTATGTATGAACATGTTTGTATACCTTTGCTACCCAAAGGTATTGAAATGAAAGAAGTAACTTTTATATCTATATACATATACATAATATATAACTAGGATTCAAACGACCTTCGGACAAATAACCGATACCCTAAGTCCACAACCAAACAAGGAACAGGAAGCAAGGTGAGCTATCAGTCCTAAGTCCTTTCAATCCTACTTATATAACTATATCTATATAGATACATATTTGACAAAGTATAAGTTTAAAAGAGTTTGAATAGAAAGTATTTAACATGTAAAAGAGTTTGCAAAACAGTTTGAAGTAGTTTGATTGATAACATAGTTTGAAAAGTAAGAAATCCACTTGTTTGGTAGTTATTAATCACATGTGATTGATATAATAACTATAATAGTTCAACTTGTATTCCCCCCCATAAAAGCATTTAAAATCATTTAAAAGGTTGATTAATGGGTATGAACTCACCTGAAGTGAGTGATGCGAATGTAAGATCGGAAAAAGGATGCTAAGTGTCAAGTGAAGACTTGAGCACACACGAATCCTATTTAGCATATAAAGATACATATATGAATACAATTAGTGTTTACTCAACTAATCAGGTAAAGAATAACACTTTAAGGACTAAGAAATCCTTAAATGTAAGTGTTACAATCACTTAGGATTGCATAAAAGGGTTGTATAGCCACTTAAAGGAGTTTTCGGTCCAAGTAGTATGTTTCTTGAGGTTTTCGGCCCAAAGGGTTTTTGGTCCAAAGAGGTTTTCGGTCCAAAGAGGTTTTCGGCCCAAAAGGGTTTTCGATCCAAATGGTTGGCCGAAAACTCATGATGTTTGGTGATTTTTAAGGGCTTTCCACAATCAATGAAGTGTTCAAGACTCAATACTAAGTATTAGGAAAGGCTTAAAGTCATATTGCACCCTTCATAAGGGTTTTCGGTCTAAGGAGATGCACTAGACCGAAAACACCTTTTGTTCTTGGATAAATGATGATTCAAGGCCCTAAATCAAGAGTTTCAACTAGATAACAAGTATAGGGAAGTAATACTTACGATTTAGAGGCTAATAGAGTTGATTTTGGTGTTCTTGGTGTTCTTGAAGATCTAACCCAAAAGAGATGATTTCATGGATGAAATCAAAGGGTTGTACTAGATAAAGCTTTGTATCAACAAATTAGATGAAAGGAATTCTTACAATTTTGAAGATTGGAATGAAGAACTCGATGATACTTGAGAGAGAATGGAATTTTTCTTGACTTGTAAAGGAAAGAATGATCAAAATGATCATGAAATATATATGTATAAGGGTGTTTTCGGTCACCTTGTCCGAAAACCCAATGATCTTGACCGAAAACTCCTTTTTGAGGAGGTTTTCGGTTTGCTTCATGACTAGAACTTCAACCAATTCATCCTAACACTGATTCCTTTGATGTACTAAGTTTAGAATACTCGAATAGACTCCAAATAGGGCTAAAAGTTAACAAACAAGACTTACTCTGATAAATTTGAATGTTTATACAAGCTAGAAATTTCGGATTGTCACATCATCCCCCTGTTAGAATTTCATCTGATCCTCTCGCTCCCAAATGAATTCAGGTCCTCGCTTGGCGTTCCAGCGAACCTTCACTATCGGGATACGGCTTTGCTTTGTTTGCTTGACCTCTCGGTCCATGATCTCTACAGGTTCTTCCACGAAGTTGAGGCTCTCGTTGATCTCGATCTCGTCGAGTGGGATTACAAGAGTCTCGTCAGACAGACACTTTTTCAAGCTCGAGACGTGGAAAGTAGAATGTACGTTACTGAGCTCGCGAGGTAAGTTAAGTTTGTAAGCTACAGGGCCGATTCTAGCGAGAATCTCGAAAGGCCCTATGTATCTTGGATTTAGCTTTCCACGCTTTCCAAAGCGTATCAAACCCTTCCAGGGTGAGACCTTCAATAGAACACGGTCGCCCACCTGGAATTCCAACGGTTTCCTTCGTTTATCTGCGTAGCTTTTCTGTCGGTCTCTAGAGGCTTTCAATCGTTCACGAATCTGAACGATCTTCTCTGTCGTTTATCGAATGATCTCCGAACCCGTGAGAGTGCTGTCAGGAACTCGTCCTTTAGCTAACTGGGTATCACCCACCTCAGCCCAGCACAGAGGGGATCTGCACTTTCGGCCATAGAGGGCCTCGAATGGAGCAGCCTTTATGCTCGTGTGATAACTGTTGTTGTAGGAAAATTCGACAAGGGGTAAATGAGTATCCCATGCTTTCCCAAAGTCGATCACACAGGCTCGCAACATATCTTCCAAGGTTTGGATAGTCCTCTCACTTTGTCCGTCGGTCTGTGGATGGTAGGCTATACTCATGTCCAGCCTAGTTCCTAGGGAACTTTGTAGCGACTGCCAGAACCTCGAAGTGAATCTACTATCTCTGTCCGAGATAATGGATATGGGAACACCGTGCAGTCATACAATCTGCCGTATGTAGGTTCTTGTAAGCTTCTCCATCTTGTCTGTTTCTTTGATAGGCAGGAAGTGTGCGGACTTGGTCAATCTGTCGACGATGACCCATATGGTATCAAGTCCACCCGTTGTCTTGGGCAACTTGGTTATGAAGTCCATAGTGATCCGCTCCCACTTCCATTTCGGTATCTCCAGTTGCTGTAGTAGACCTGAGGGTTTCTGGTATTCGACCTTGACCTTGGCGCAAGTAAGGCATTTACTCACGAAGGTAGCAATCTCTGCTTTCATGTTAGGCCACCAGTATAGCTTTTTAAGATCCAGATACATCTTATCTGAACCTGGGTGGACGAAATAACGAGTGTTATGCGCCTCGGTCATGACCAAGTCTCTGAAACCACCGTGTTTCGGTGTCCAGATCCGATCCATGAAATATAAGGCTCCGCCACCTTTGACTTCTAAGTTCTTATCCATCCCTCTCAGGGATTCACTCATCACATTTTCAGGTTTCAAAGCGTCGAGCTGAGCCTCCTTAATTTGCGTAGACAAGTGTGAATGGATAGTCATAGTCAATGATTTGACTCTACGACCAGAGTATTCTTTCCGACTTAGGGCGTCAGCTACTACGTTGGCTTTACCCGGATGATAACGCATTTCGCATTCGTAGTCACTGAGTAGCTCGACCCACCGTCGTTGTCTCATGTTGAGTTCCTTCTAGTCGAATATATGTTGTAGGCTTTTGTGGTCTGTAAAGATCGTGCTCTTCGTACCATATAGGTAGTGTCTCCAGATCTTCAGAGCAAACACAACTGCTCCTAGTTCAAGATCGTGTGTGGTGTAGTTGACCTCGTGTGTCTTTAGCTGTCTCGAGGCATAGGCGATGACTTTGCCTCGCTACATCAGAACACAGCCGAGCCCCTGATTCGACGCATCGCAATAGACAACGAAGTCTTCTATCCCTTCAGGGAGGGATAGTATTGGTGCGATTCATAAGGCTCGTTTGAGCGTTTGGAACGCTTTCTCCTGTTTCTCTTCCCAGTCGAAGGCCACGCCCTTCTGGTTCAAAGTGGTAAGGGGTTTCGCAATTCGGGAGAAGTTCTGTATGAACCTGCGATAGTAGCCAGCGAGGCCTAGAAATTTACGAATTTCGGTAGGCGTCCTCGGTGCTGACCAGCTCTCAATGGCTTTGATTTTGGAAGGGTCCACGTGTATTCCTTCTTCGCTAACCACGTGCCCTAATAATTCGACTCTTCGGATCCAAAATTCGCATTTCGAGAACTTCGCATAGAGCTTCTCCGAACGCAGCGTTTCTAAGACTAGTCGCAGATGTTGACTATGCTCCTCCTTACTTCGAGAGTAGATAAGTATCTCATCGATGAAGACGATGACGAACTGATCCAAGTAAGGACGACACACCCTATTCATTAAATCCATGAATACCGTGGGCGCGTTGGTTAATCCGAATGGCATCACTACGAATTCGTAGTGCTCATAACGAGTTCGAAAGGCTGTCTTAGGAACATCCTCCCCTAGCACTCGTAGTTGGTGATATCCGGATCTTAGATCGATTTTTGAAAAGAAGTTCGCCCCTTGCAGTTGATCAAATAAATCGTCTATGCGAGGCAGAGGGTAACGATTTTTGATGGTTAGCTTGTTGAGCTCCCTGTAGTCGATGCACATGCGAAACGATCCGTCTTTCTTCTTCATGAACAAGACCGGAGCTCCCCATGGTGAGAAACTTGGTCTTATAAAGCCCTTGCTGAGCAGTTCGTTAAGTTGACTGGACAGTTCTTGCATCTCTGCAGGTGCTAGACGATAGGGTGATTTGGCTACTGGGGTAGCCCCTGGAACTAAGTCGATTCTGAACTCGACCTGACGTTACGGAGGTAATCCTGGGAGTTCTTCTAGAAATATGTCGGGAAAATCACGTACTACTAGAATGTTCTTAATGTCTTTCGCTTCTTGGCTCACATCAACATCATGAGCGAGGAATGCTCGATATTCCTTTCGAAGGTATTTCTGGGCTTGAATACTCGAGATGAGGCGAAGGTTAGTGTCGGGTTTGTCGCCGTAGATTTCTAGAGTTTCGCTAGACGGCAAATTAAGGCGAACAGCCTTTTCATAACACATGATGTCGGCACGATGCAGACTCAACCAATCCATGCCGATAATGAGGTCGAAACTTTTAATTGAGACCGGCATGAGGTCGATCGAAAATGAATGACTATCTAGAGTTAGGGTACACCCTATGTATATGCAGCTAGTACTCTCTGTGTTTCCATTAGCCATTTCTACAGTGAACGGTTCTTTAAGTGCTCGTGATTTTTGCTTAAGTAAATGAGCAAATTTTTGGTTCACGAAACTCCTCTCCGCTCCACTATCAAACAGAATGCATGCATATGAGTTATCGAGGAGAAACGTACCAGTGACCACTGTGGGGTCGGCAACCGCTTCCTCGTGGCCTATGGCCAGAACCCTTCCCACTCCACCGGCATTCCCTGCCTTAGGGCAGTTCCTCTTGTAGTGGCCCACCTCGCCACAACCGTAGCAAGTTTGGCCCACTCCTGCGCCGGGGAGTTGGTTGATTGGCCTCGCCGTGCTTTGCAGAAACGGGCAGTGTGCCCCTTCCTGTTGCAGTTAGAGCACTGCATTTCCCGGCCGGCTCCGATGTGGTGGCAGTTGCATTTGTTGCACTTTGGCAAACTTCCAGCGTACTGCTTTACCGGAGCAGCAGCGGCAGGTGCTATCGCAGCATGAACTGCCACGACCCGCTGCTTTTTGGCAGCATTCTTCTTCTTCTTGTCATCCCAGAACTTCCGCTTGGAATCAGCGGCTTTGGAGGGTTCTGAGATGGCTAGGGTTGTTGTTGCGGCCGGGGTACGGACCCCATGGTCAATGAGCCGCTATGCCAACCGCTTGGCACTATCGAATGTAGTGGGGTTTAAAGCTAAAACATTCCCCTGAAATGGAGGCACCAGCCCCCAGATGTACCTCTCTATTTTCTTTCCCTCAGTGTGAACCATGTTGGGACAGAGGGCCACCAGATCGCTGAACCTGGCGGTATAGGAAACTATGTCGGAGCCCTTCATGGTTAGGCTCCACAGTTCCTGTTCCAATTTCTGGATCTCGCCCCTCGGGCAGTATTCCTCAATCATCAGCTCTCTAAGAGCTTCCCAGCCTATATCATTATCCACCACTAGAGATAGTGACTTGACATGGCTATTCCACCATGTCAGGGGTTTTTCCTCGAAGTTGCAAGCATCGAACTTGACCTTGCTCCGTTCTGGACAGGAGCAGATTTTGAAAACCGATTCGGTCTTCTCGAACCATTGCGAGAGGGCAATGACTCCGCCAGTCCCTCTAAAGGACTTGGGCTTGTAGTTGGTGAAGTCCTTGTAGGAGCACTCTCTTAAGCGCATGGGGATTTCACCGTGAGTAGAATGAATAGGTGTTCCTCCTCCAGTAGAACCGGAAGAATGATATTGAGCCATGGCTGTTGCCACAGCCGCAGCTACTGCAGCATTTAGAGCTGCCGTATCGATTTGAGGAGTAGGTGGTGTTGCAGTTATTGGAGGATTGCGTCTTGTTGATCGGCGTGGAGGCATCTTTCAACTATAAGTTTACAAGGATGACAATATGGGTAAGAATAGAGAAATTGATGAGAGTGACTCATGGACTAACTCTCCGTAGCCCAACAACACAATTGAATAGTATGATTGAATGTAGATCTAGTACTAACAGATGATAGCATTTGGATAATAATTTCCATGAGATTATATATCTGTCAATAATACTGGAATTACAGATGTAACAAGTTCGGGAAAAATGACCTAGAAGTAGGCCTTACATCAACCAAGATGGGAAAATTTTGACAGAACTACGACCTAATCAAGACCTAACAGGTCCAAGTTTTAAGAAAGATAGGAAATTAGACTAGAGTGTTACATAACTAAGTTATATCCAAAAGAGAAGGTTGAGTAGGCTCTATCTACGACGAGAACCACTCGAATGAGTCCTTGATTCAGACAGACGGCGCTCTATGTCTCGCATGCGCCTTTCATACATTGACTGCCTAGCCTGAAGTTCCCTAACTTCAGCATGGGATGCAGCTAGCTGTTGCTGCAGAGTCCCATTGGTTATCCTAGCCCTTTCCATAGCTACCTCGAGTTGGCGAATGCGGGCCGTGTTAACGCCAGAGTTGGTGTCAATCTCCATGACTCGGTCAATAGATTCTCGACCTTGCTCGGTGTTCCGATCAATCCTACGGACCATGATGGGCAGGACTCGATTAGCTGAACCTCCCTCGTTTAGGTTGTAAAAGCTTTTGTCCCCATTGTAGGGAATGGGTTGACCCTTTTCCTGACTCCATCTGTTCAAGTTTGTGGCCCACAGAGGTGTGAGTCCTTGAAATGTTGGACGAGGGTTTGGGTTTGGAGCTACTGGGGGTAGGTTGTTGACTTCCGGCTCTGAGTCAGAACCATCAAAAAAGCCTTCAGCTTGGTGATCATCCAAAGGGATTGGGTGATCATCTTCTTGTTCTTCTCACATCCATCCTGCATTGTCGTTGTTGGGATAGTACGGGTCTCCGGGGATATGGAATCCAGCCATGATATCTACGCGAGAAAAGGGGTAAGAATAGAGAAATTTACAAGGATGACAATATGGGTAAGAATAGAGAAATTGATGAGAGTGACTCATGGACTAACTCTCCGTAGCCCAACAACACAATTGAATAGTATGATTGAATGTAGATCTAGTACTAACAGATGATAGCATTTGGATAATAATTTCCATGAGATTATATATCTGTCAATAATACTGGAATTACAGATGTAACAAGTTCGGGAAAAATGACCTAGAAGTAGGCCTTACATCAACCAAGATGGGAAAATTTTGACCTTCCTTTCCTTTCCTTTCCTTTCCTTATCGCTTGGTAGAACACTTTTATTTATCAGGAAGAGATATATCTTTTTCATATATCTCGAGGACTTACCATCCTCTTTTTCCTGATTGTTTCTAGAGAAAGATGCCTCCCCAAACAAGATCCAACAGAAGAAACGACCACACCCTGCCACCACCACCACCCCCTCAGTTCGACCCCGTCATGTTCCAGGCAGCTGTTACAGCCGTCGTGACTGCAGCAATGGCACAAGTGAACTCTGGTGGGGCTGGAGGTGGAACCGACCCTCAAAGACAAGTCGGAAATCAGGGACAACAAAAGGAGTGTTCCTACAAGGACTTCATGACCTCAAAGACATATGTGGTCTAGGATAAGAGGCCCACGACTTCCAATGCACGCACCAGAGGCTAGCAGGTACGGGGCCATTGCGGAAAGTGCGACAGGCCGCACAGTGGGGAATGTCGAGCGTTGGGTTCAGGTTGTTATAGTTGTAGCCAGTCAGGCTACATGTGTAGGGACTGCCTCAGGAGTGCTCTAATTTGCTTTCATTGCAATTAGACTAGCCATAAAAAGGCCAATTGTCCGATATTGTCAGGGGAGTAGTGGCGACGCCTGCACCAACCACCTTGAGGATTACTGACGCCTGCCAGGGCAAGGCGAAGGATCCTGTGGTGAAGAGCAGGCCATTTTAGCAGACCACCGATGAGGCTCGTGCAGCGCCGGATGTGGTTAATGGTATGTGACTTATCTCTATCTTTTATTACTTCCTTTATTTATGCTTATGATTATTCTGATCTTGTATAGGGACCCTTTTGGTCAATAGTGTGACTGCTCATGTTCTGTTTGACTCGGATGCTACCCGATCTTTTGTATACCTTGCACTTAGCAAGAAGTTTTGTGATGCTCCCGGGACTTTGGACTTTCCACTGGAGTTTGAGACTGCGGATGACCGTACCATGAGTGCTTCAAGGGTTCATCATGGGTGTGTCCTAAGCCTATTTAGTGAGAGATACTCTGTTGATTTGGTATCGATTCCTTTGAGAGGATCGGGATGGATTGGTTGGGTCCCAATGGGGCTATGATTGACTGTGAGCGGTAGTTAGTGAGGGTTCGAACCCCAAGTGGGGGAGAACTGGTTATTCCTAGCGAGGGAGCCTCATATGGACCGGCTCTCTGTTCAGCTGCGAGATCCTAGCAGACACTTGAGTTGAGGGCAAGACAGAGCTGAGTGGGGTGCCTATCGTTCAGGATTTTACCGATGTATTTCCTGAGGATCTACCAGCAGTGCCTTCCAAAAGGAAGGTTGAGTTTCAGATTGATCTGGTTCCTGGTGCGGCCCCGATAGCCAAGGCATCGTATCTCTTGGTACCGCCAGAGATGCAGGAGCTGTCTGCGCAGCTTCAGGAGCTGCTAGACAAGGGTTTTATTCATCCGAGCAGTTCTCCGTGGGGATCACTGTTTTTGTTTGTGAAGAAGAAGGACGGTTCACACGGAAAGTTCATTGATTACCAGGAGTTGAATAAGCTAATGGTGAAGAACCGTTACCCACTTTCAAGGATTGACTATTTGTTTGATCAGCTTCAGGGTGCATCTTGGTTTTCCAAGATTGATTTGTGATCGGGGTACCATCAGATAAGTTTCAGGGATGATATTGTATAGAAGACAACCTTCAGGACTTGTTATGGTCATTACAAGTTCGTGGTGATGCCTTTCGAGCTCACCAATGCACCAACAACGTTCATGGATCTCATGAACTAAGTTTGCATGCTAATGCTCGATCGGTCTGTGATAGTATTCATTGATGATATTCTGGTATACTCCAAGACCATGGAGCAGTACGAGGAACATTTGCGGGAGGTGGTGGAGACCATGAGAAGGGAGAGGATTTATGCCAAATTCTCTAAATGTGAGTTTTGGTTGCGTGAGGTGCAGTTCCTAGGGAACATCATCAATCAAAAGGGTATCTTGGTCGACTCGGCCAAGATCGAGCCCATGATGCGATGGGAGGTTTCGAGGACCCCATCTAAGATCCGGAGTTTCCTAGGTCTCATAGGGTATTATCGGATATTTTTTCAAGATTTCTCCAAGATTGTTGTGCCTTTGACCCGCTTGACAAAGAAGAGTGTGACTTTTTAGTGGGTGCCTGATCAGCAGTTGGATTTCGAGACTCTGAGGCAGAGAATGTGTGAGGCTCCGATTTTTGTGCTTCCTGAGGGTCTAGATGATTTCTTGGTTTATTGTGATGCCTCTATTTCGGGATTAGGAGTTGTTCTTATGTAGAGGGGTCACGTGATTGCTTACGCTTTGAGGCAGCTGAAGCCTCATGAGGTGAACTACCCTACGCATGATCTGGAGCTGGGGGTCGTAGTTTTTGCCCTCAATATTTGGAGACACAATTTATATCGGGTTTGATGTACTATCTACACTGACCAACAAAATATGAATATGCGGCAGCGGAGATGGCTGGATGTGGTAAAGGATTATGATTGCGAGATCCTGTACCACCCTGGGAAGGCCAATGTGGTGGTCGATGCTTTGATCCATAAGGCTGTGAGTTCTTTTATCAATGATATCTGGTTGATGATGGTTGTTATTTCACCTTTGTTGGATATGATCAAGAAGGCTCAAGTAGAGGGTTTAAAAGGGACAACTGGAAGGACGAGCGGATCAGAGGACAAATTCCCTTATTTGTCAGTGACAGTCAGGGGTTGTTGACCCAGTGTGGTAGAGTCTGGGTTCCGACAACAGGTGGGGTGAGGCAGACAGTTCTGAAGGAGGCGTACAAGTCAAAGTTTTCTATCCATCCGGGGGGCACGAAGATGTATAGGGATATGAGGTTAAGTTATTGGTGGCCCTATATGAAAATGGAGATAACTTGGTTTGTTGAGCGGTGCCTAACTTGAAGGAAAGTCGAGGCCGAACATCATAGAACCCATGGCAAGATGCAGTCTTTACCCATTCCCATGTGGAAGTGGGAAGAGATAACCACGGATTTCATCACAAAGCTGCCAAGGACGGCACATGAAGTTGAATATATCTGGGTCATTATTGATAGATTGACCAAGAGTGCACATTTCATACTGATTTCCGAGAGCATATATGTTGAGAAGTTAGCTGACATCTACGTTCGGGAGGTGGTTGTTCGGCACGGGGTGTCAATTTCAGTGGTTTCAGACCAGGATGTTCGTTTCACCTCCAGATTTTGGAAGAAGTTTCATGAGTAATTGGGTACTCAGTTACATTTTAGTACAACATACCACCCCAGATTGACGACCAAAGCGAGCAGATGATTCAGACGCTCGAATATGTGCTCCAGGCTTGTGTATTTGATTTTGGAGAGAGTTGGGATACTTACCTCCCATTAGTCAAGTTCTCCTACAACAATAGTTATCATGCCAATATTGACCGACCACCATTTGGGATGTTATACAGAAGGAGGTAGAGGACCCTGGTTTGCTGGGGGGAGGTCAGGCATCAGGTCATGGGGAGTACTGAGGTTGTACTCAAGACCAATGGGTTGATGCAACAAGTGTGCGACAGGTTACGAGTCACGAAGAGCCGACAGAAGAGTTATGCAGATCGATGACGTTTGGACCTCGAGTTTTACGTAGGAGATTTGGTGCTTCTAAAGGTGTCACCTTGGAAATGTGTCATTCGATTCTGGAAGCTGGGGAAGTTGGGCCCCAGATTCGTTGGTCCTTTCAGGATATCTGCTCGGGTGGACAAGGTTGCATACCGGCTGGATTTGCTTGATGAGCTTAGCCAGATTCACAACACCTTCCATGTGTCTCACCTTCAGAAGTGCATGACCAATGAGTCTGCAGTTGTTCCTCTGGATGACATTCAGGTTGATGATCGCTTGAATTACATGGAGAGACCGGTTGCGATCTTGGACCGGAAGACGAAGGCTTTACGCAACAAGGAGGTATCTCTGGTCAAGGTCCAGTGACAACATCGTTAAGGTTCCGAACGGACGTGGGAGCCTGAGATAGAGATGCGAGATCACTACCCTGATTTATTCGTGGCATCAGACTAATCGACTATATTTATTCAATATAGTCAACCCTATATCTTAGGATATTATTTTGTATTAATTTGTATTCCTTTTATACGTCATTCTTTGTAATTATATATTGAATCCTATATGTTAATAAAATCCATTCTGGAAAATTATCTCTCTCTATATGGTATATTTATTCAATATAGTCAACCCTCTATCTTAGGATATTAGGACTTTAAGGACGAAGTCTAGTTCAAGTGGGGGAGAGTTGTAACATCTTGTTTTTCCAAGTATTTACCCTTTCTCCCCTTAGTATGTGATTATTTTGCAATGTGACCCCTTTATGGCATTTTTGTATTTTGGGGGCAACATAGGTACGTTGGGCGTACATGTAGGTGCGTTGGGCATACCTGGTCTCGCGTGCATACATTGGTACATAAGGCGTACGTATTTTGTACCGAACCCTATGTTTTAGGGCTTGTGCACTATATAAACACCATTAGAGCCTCAAAACCCTTCTTCTTATCAGCCTCCATACCTAATATCGACCCCCTTGCAAACCCTAACCTATTTTGAGTATTTTGAGCTTTGGAGTGACTTGTGGGCATTCTTGTTTGTGAAGGAAGGTCATCAAAGAAGTGGCTTTTCTATCAATACCTTGGATCCAACATTTTCTCTTCATTGTGCACCATTTGGAGGTATAAAGCTCCAAACTTGACTCATGTTTCTCTAGATCTTGGTTAAGCTTAGATTTTTATCCCTTTTGTCCCAAAACCTAGGTTTTGTGAGTATGAGGTACTCCAAAGCCTTTAAGCTTTCCTTTCAGACGTTTTAGGGTATTCTAAATCACATAAATGCAAGCTTGGATCTTGGTTTGTCCCTATGCAAGAGTTATGGAGTAGCAAATAATAGAATAAGTTAGGATTTTAGTGTTGGGCTCCTTGTAGCCATGCAAAAGCATAAATATTGCAACTTTGTGGCCTTAGAGGTTTTAATAAGCTCAACTCTGAAGTTTGGGCATGAGGTCTTAAGGCCTTGGATCTTTAAGTGTTGGGTTTTTCAAGATTGGGCCGAATCTCTGGGCCTTGGATCTTTAAGTGTTGGGTTTTTCAAGATTGGGCCGAATGGGAAGGTCAAAATGACGTTTTTTCCCCTAATTAGGATATGAGGATTTTTTGACCATGTATTATGGGGTTAAAAACTCGGATTATTGATTAGGGTTATTTTTGGGATTTAATTAGTGTGAGGAGTCATGTTAGTAGCAGCTCGAGTGTGTGGCTCGATTATCTTCTTTTGAGGTGGGTCTTCTCACTAGGCCCATGGGTCGAAGGCACCAATATCGACCTATTACTTTGTTATGTAGATTGCTAGTTATCTATGTGATATTTGTATGAAAGACCATGGGGGTAGCCCATGGCCCTTGTATATAAGACCGGGATTTGGCCCTCGGCATTGCAAGGAAAGACCATGGGGGTAGCCCATGGACCTTGTATGTAAGACTGAGATTTGGCCCTCGACATTGCAACAAAAGAACATAAGGGTAGTCCATGGCACCTGTATGTAAGACCGGGATTTGGCCCTCGGTTTTACAAGGAAAGACCATAGGGGTAGCCCGTGACACTTGTATGTTTTGGTATGTGGTACTTTGCGGAACTCACTAAGATTTGTGCTTACATTTTTCGTTTATGGTTTCAGGTACTTCCGATTTGAAAGGGATGGGCCTGACATGATGGCACAACATCCCCCCCCCCTCATGATTTCCGCATTATGAATAATTGTACTATGATGTTTTGAATATTATGACTTGGTGTTGATTTTGAACAATTGATGAATGATTTGATGTACTTTAAAATGAAAAATTTTATTACTGTTTTTGGGACGTTACATGCTTTATCATGTTGTTTTTGACATTGGCTTATAATGGTGAAAATGACAGATTTTAAAGCAACTAATAGAAATGTACTTTCGTTCATGGGGTATTTAACATCAACTTTAAATGGGTTATAATTTTCATATTTTGGTCTCATTCTAATTTGCTAACTTGATATTCTTTTTTTTTAATCTAGAAAACAAAGTTGCTTAAGAATCAACATGAACCAAGCTTATCAGTACATGACTCAAGATATCAGATGGTCTTAAAGCCAAATACATGATGCAAACTTATCATCACAATGAACGCACCACCATCGCTTGTTTTATCATCGTCCCGGACAAAAGGCGAAAAAGATGCAGGAATATATTAGGTTAATACCAAAATTATGTTATTTCAATTATGCATCATTAAAAATTATACAAGGGGTGGGGTGGGGTATAAAATCTTTCTCGAGTATTTTTATTGGATTTCCTTTATTTCGTAGGTTGTTTCAAGAAGAGTGAAAGATAAAGGGCTATGGTTAATTTCAATTTTTTTAAGGAATCGCCCAAATCAATACACGACTCAATATACCAGATGGTCTTAAAGCCAAATACATGGAAGTTTGTTAAGATTTTTCTTATTTTTAGAAATGATTTGATAAAATGAATTTTTTTTAGGATTTTTTTTAATATGAGAATTGATTTGAGATTGTTCTTGAAGTTTTTAATTCGTGAAGGGTACTTTGGTCATTATTGGTAAACACCCACTTATGTCTATGTTTTACGAAACCATGAGCATAACCCGTCAATCATGGGTGCATATTTTATTGTAGTGAAAAATGTCAAAAATGCCCTTAAGGTTTTCTTTCCAGTTTCCAGCCTCTATTTTGGTACTTTTTCTTATATTTAAGTACAAAATGTTTCTTCATTTTGTCATACGTATGTCTTAACTATAGATACATACATTTACAATAATGGTTTTATACTTTAGAACACAACGGTTCCAGTAAGTTGATTTTCTGCATTTGAAAATACCCAATTTTGGGGCTTTGACTCACTTCTGGACTAAAAAAACTGGACCAAAACATAGGTTTTCATGAATGGTGGTAAACAAAAGGCATAGTTGAAGGATTTCGATTCTAATTTTTGGGAATTGAACTAAAAATAGCATGCAACTTTCCTTTTTAAAACGAAACATAGCATGCTACTTTCATTTTAAGCCAAAAGTAGCATGTGTCTTTTACTTTTTCACCAAAAATAGCATTATACTTTCATTTTTAAGGCAAAAGTATTATGCTATTTTCAATTTTAAGCCAAAAATAACTTCCTGCTTCACTTATCTACTCGAACGACTACAATATGTTGTATCTTTGAGGTTATCTAATTACTTTTCAGAGGTAATTGTCTGAATATAAATTACATATCAAAACTTTCCTCTTTAAACCCACTATTAACTGACTTTTGTGTTGTAAGTAAATCTCCTCAAACTCATGCTACATTTATGGTGACCTTTTTCTTTGATATATTAACCATTCAAGCCCGCGCCATGACCTTCCTAAAAAAAAGATTTTTATCTCAAAATCCTAAGCCATCGCCTACAAGCCATTATAAGAGTTTGAATTAAGGTATAATTCACCAATCATGGATCATTATTCTTTTATTGTTTGAATATCTATAGAAAACCATACAAAGGCATATTTACACAATATATCACTAACATAAACATCATAATAACAATATATCCTCCGTTTCCAGTGGTCAAGAAAAAGAGAAAAACAAAAAAGGTAAACGAACAACCGTGCAAAGTCTTATTAAATTTTATTTAACTAGTTAGAGTAAATCTAAACCCTATGTAAAAAAAAGATCTAATAACAAATTTGAGTAGTCTCAGGTATCAATTGTTGGATATTTTTAATAACCGTAACATAAACGCAGAAGTATACACTTTGGATCTTGATGTCGAATCTGATTAAAAGAAAACTTAAACATGAAAGAATGATTACATACCTTGTTACATTGATATTTTCAGATCTGGAGACTAAGATAACTTTTCCAGTTGATCTCAAGACTACCTCTAAAACCCTCAGCAAACCCTAAAATGAATTTATTGTATGTGTTTTCGTACCTTTTGCATTTGTTCTTCATCACACACACACACACACACACACACACACACACATATATATATATATATATATATATATATATATATATATATATATATATATATATATATATATATATATATATATATCATAATGTGATAAATGGAGAAGATATAAGAGGATCTTGAGTCAAACCGGAAAATCAACCTATAAAGTTAAGTAAATATCATATAAAATGGGTCCATTAACAATTTTATATTATTACCATAATATAAGTTAGAATAAATGTGTGAGCCCATTTTTGTTATGGCCAAAACCAGATTATTGAGAATTTGAACCATAAGAAAAAATTCCAATTATTCTTACAAAAAAAAAGAAAAAAGAAAAAAAAGCCTATCACATTTGCCCTCCACCAAATCACAACTTAAATGTACTACTAATAAGGAAAGTTTAAATGCAGCAATAAATCTAAAACGACATTTGATCTGTTTATGTTCCTACAAATACCATCGAAAAAATGTCAGTAAAAGGATTCCAACTCCAAACTAAAAAAAAAACCCCAATTAACCAACAAATAAAGTGAGAAAACAAACAAATGTAATTTTACCTCTACGATGAAACCATAACTTACTACTTTTGCTCAAGAGCTATACTGTGTAACAAAAATCTGAATTTTTTTTTCTCAAGATCTCTATAAAGGTTATATAAAAACATATGAACTAAGCTAAAAAAGCACCAAAGCCAACAATGGCAACCAAGTAAGACAGCTTCGACTCCTATAACAACATAGATTATAGGGACAAAAAACAGCAACAGTAGCCATGGAATTATGAGGGCTTCGCCACAGCATCCACACAAAAGATGGATTCTTTAAATGAAAACTTGTCTCTTTTTTCGATATAGAGTAAAAAATAGAGGTAAAAACCATGTATAAGCACATTTTCGACAAACTCACCCAAATTGTTTTAGTTAGACATATAACCAAACACATGGTGTGTGCATAGCTCATTTTCAAACTTCATCTTGGTTAAAGAAAAGAAAGTAACTACCATAGACTACAAAATATAGAAGATAAGTGAAACCATTTTTTTCAACATTCTCTCTATATTCAACTCTTTTGATGACAATAGCCTTGCAATTTAAAAGCACGTCAATGGTTTCTTTTAAAATTGTTTAGTGATGGTTAGCAACTATGGCCAACGACAGTAAGAAATAACGATTAAGGTTAAAGAAAAATAACATTCTTCTTTTATCATATATGTTTAAATGTTACTTAAATGATTATTTTTTTCATCATGTGTTAAAATCACCAACTTATAAAAAATATTCATTTAAGTTGCTAGTCGATTCAGTTAAATACTAATTACACATTCATATTCTCTATGAATATAGCCACATTAACATTCAAGAATCACACGATAAAATATAATAATTTCATGATAATATCGTGAAGATGGTACGGATGAAAAAGTTTTTTTACATAAAAATATATAATCCTCCAAACAAAAAAGGTAGAAAGCCTCAATTTTTTTACTTACAATTAAATAATCGTCCAAACAAAAGAGGTACAAAACCTTGATGGTTTAGATTCAAAAGTTTACCAATTTGGCAGCTTTCGTCCCAATAGTTCTAATTGTTACCAAATGGCCCAAAAATGACCCCAACTTCTTGCCTAGTTCTAATGTTGCTCGTTTAATCCCAAAATATAAAATATCTTATTTTTTGGACTCAACCCTACACAAGTAAAAAGTTAAACCTAAGTTTTTCCAAATTTAGAAAGTTTAGTCCCTTAAACTTATTATTTTTATTTTATCATTAATTTAACATTCTAATAAACTTAATACATTTAAACTCACTAATAATTATTTATTAATTGTGTTTTTCTATTTTATTTTATTTTTCATTAATTTAACATTTTAATAAGCTTAATACATTTAAATTTACTAATAATTATATTTTAGCTTTTATATTTTATTTCACCATTTTTTATATGTATTTTTATATTAATTAACTTATCAACTAATTTATCAAAACATTATTTTTTATTATTTTCATTGTCTGAACACAACAACATAAAAACACAAAGACCACACAAATGTATAAAGTTTGACCATCAACCTTGGGCCCAATACTGATGATCAAATTAAACAAACAGGACAGCCCAAAACTGATTAGTAAGCCCAAAAACTTATATGTATTAGAATATTGTAAACATAAAACAAAAACAAAAACCAAGGCCTTAAAAGTGAGTTGAAACATATAACACATATACATCATTATACATAATTCATGTCTAACCATAATTCATGTCTAACCCAAACTTTATTACACAACCAACATGTCTCTGTACAAACACAAACATACAAACAAACAACCTCCGCTTCTAAAACCAAAAAAAAAAAAAAAAAAAAAACAAACATCTATTCATCGTTCTACTCGAACCTTAAATTAAGGTGACATGACATGATCATCACATTTTTTTTTAGTATTGGTGATTATCGGGATAAAAAGTCATGGATCAAACACCAATTTATGGTGTGGCTGTTATAATCGCTGAGCTTTCCACCTGAGAGTAAATATTTAATCATTACTCATAGTTACATAATTTGTGAAGATATTAATGTTTGCTCAAATTTAAAGTTTTATCATCATCCAAGATAAGAAAAAAAAATGTCACACTTTGATTGACGACACTTGATAGCGACATATACCTAAGCTATTGAAATAATTGAGTCCCATATCTGGGACTACATGATATTATATACTAGAAACCACCATGGTAAAAAGTAAAAACCAAAAGTTTTAGTAATTTTGATATTTAAATTTATATCCAAAATTTCGTATTCACATCAGAATATGATTTTTTTTTGATGGTGTAGTTAAAAATATATTCTCACCTATGATCTCCACTTGTTTCATTCGAATATTGGAATAATTAGAAAAAAAAAAAAAAAAAGAAGATATTTTGGATTTTTCGGATAATCTTTATATACGAAAATTTGGAAAAATCGCTATCGAAAATGTGATAATTTCGGATCAGGCTATTGGACTACGATATTTTTGTAAAGATGAAAAAGACTAGAAACATAAAGATTTGTAATTAGTGGACATGATAAATTGATAATATAATAAAAATATGTGGATATTATATTAAGTTTACCATGAATTTTGCTCCCCATATCTCTTCCTCAGTTGCAGGAACGGCTGTGATTTTGTTCTTAGGATTTTCGTAACATCTCAGCTCTCCAACAGCCGTGGAGAAAAAGCATCCTACATATTTTTTTTCACATTTTTTTTATTAAAAAAAATGAAAATGACTTTTATTATGTAAATGAAATTAAAAAAAAAATTAATGGATCGAACCTTGAGGAAAGGAAGCAAGTGACTTGCCACAAGCACCTTTTAGCAAATCAGCATCATTAGCAAATGCAACACACCCATCCGCTGTGATTCCCCAATACAAAGGAACCTTACCATGTTGATCCTGTTATTATCATTACCAAACACCCACTCAATATTAAATAAATCATAAATATTTATCTCCATTGTACACAAGACAAAATAGATTCTACTAGATTGATGTTAATTGGAGAAAAGTTACAATTTTTAGTCTCACCCATAAATAGAGAAAAGTTACATAAACAGAGAAAAGTTACAAATGTCATCCCCATCCTCATCATCGAAAACCAAGTCCGAGATGGAAAAGATTTATGCATTTATTTTCGATGATGAAGATAAAAAAGGGCATTTACGTCTTTTCATAGAAGAAAGATCAGAAATGAAGTGAATCACTGTACTGCCTTTCTCCCGCCTTTTTAGGTGAAACAAAATTATAACTATTTTTGAGTATTTTCTCGTCGACATCATTTCCATTTTGATTCGAATGATGTCGAATGCAGTATATGACTGTCACGTTCTGTACATTTGTCATGTTCTGTACAGTCTAATAATTACAGTTGAAGTTCGGCAAGGGAAATTTGACTCACGGTGGCGACAAACAGAGTGGAGGTCGATTTGTCAAAGACAACAAATGCGAAATTTCCGATAAGGTGGCCGACCATATGGTTTGCAGGGTAAGGGGCACGATCACGCAGTGCCTTGTAAGCCTCAATGACCAAAACGACCTCGTTAGCAGATTTGGAAAGCCCGTATTGTTGCTTTAAGCTACCCAAGTTATCGAGTGCTCCTTCGAACAAGCAAAATATTTCGTCTTTGACCGCAAAAGATCTAGAATGTTGACCAAAGATTGTGGTGAGTTGAGGGGTGATGTAATTAATCATAGTTGAGATGCTAAAAGAATCATATGATTTATGACTAAATAAAGGTGGTGGAAATGATAAGTAAATTGAGAATTATTTAAAGTAAAGTAGATAGATATTGAATGCTTATCTTATTGACAAGTAAGACTCAATGTTCGAATGGGCCATATTTGGCACATGAATACAAAAATAAAGAAGGATGGGTTTTCTTATAGGATTTGTTCCCTATCAAAGAAAAGTCAATTATTAGCTATGAATTATTATTAGATGCTTCTTGAATTTAGATAAGCCTAAATTGTTTAAAGAAATCACCAAAAAAGAGAAAGAAAAAAAACTTTTCATGTAATGAGCATATAAAATCAAATACGAATTCGCATATCCAAAATTTTGGATATGAGAAAAGAAATTTCAACTGAAAAATCTAATCTAGAACTTTTTATTTTTAGATATCTGAATTATTACAAAATAAAATAGTATTATAAAATGTGCAAAATAAAATTATATTAGATTTTGGATTGGACCGGGTTCTCTTTGGATCCAAATACTTTTCAAAAACACGTATCTTATGATAATAAAATTTAGTGAAAGATTCGATCACCCAACAAAAGTTGAAAAAGTTATTCAATAAATTAGAGAAGTCTAATAAGATACCAAATTAAATGAAATAACTATAGAGATGCAACTATATAAATATATGCAATTGGGAGATCTTTGTCCCTTCTTAGGGTGTTCGAGTTTGGCCCAACATATTTCAACTTCAAGTTACGTATTTAAGTATTTCAAGTTCAACATATTTTAATAAAATAAGAAATATTAATGACACCATTCATCCCTGTCACAAATATTGCCCTGTTTTCAGGTACATGGAACTATAATTTATTTAATACCAAATTCACCAATAATCGCTATTTATATAACAAAGCCACAAAAACAAGCTATCTATAGTCTTATACCAGTCTAAAAATATATGTACATAATCTAAAGACCGATGATCGGAATCTTAATATCTTTTGTTCTTGATTGATAAATCATAAACATATAAACGATAAGTGGTTAACGATAAACGCAATTCTTAGAATCAATGTTCATAAAACCTTTCTTAGAATCATTTTTTTTTTCTTTTTCAGATTCTCCTCATCCAATCAAAGTAGATCATAAATGAAAAATATCATAGACAAAAACAACGCTGAGAATAAGAATATTCTTCATCTGTCTAGAGGCTATACTCGAATCTTAACTTGTACTCAGGTACTAAAATCTGTATTCTGCGGGAAGATCGATTCGATCATTTCGTTTTACTTCACCTATCTTAATCATTAGGTAAAATAATTTAAGTAATTCGAGATAATTAGCAAGATCAGGCGTTACTGTTTCACAATCAGCTAAATTCTATCATTCTAACATCAACATAATGATCAGATATAATCGGATTATTTAATTTTATACCTCGGGTGTGTAATCGACTCGTTGTGGTGAGTATACGCCAATTGAACATCGTCTCCGATCTGCATCGACACAGCCGAGGCGTTGTTTCCGATGAACCGGTTAACGAGCGCCTTAGAAGAGATCTTCGGCGACGGTGTCCTACTTCCGGCAGCCACCAGCTCCTCCGGTGGTGAGACTATTGAACTGCTGAATACGCCCAACATCCTGAACTATATCTCCTCCTTAAATAAAATAAATAATCTCTCTTTCAACAAAGGAAACGGAGAACTGAAAGCATGGGAGAGTGATCAACCGGAGGTGCTGAAATTTATAGACAGGGGATGAGGATATTATTGTCATTTCAATGTATTTTACTTATTTTTTTTTCTTTTTCAAATAAATTGAAACGAACGGTATGTGAGCGATGGGACCCATATGGGCGATGATTTCTGTGCGTAAGATAGCTTGTGTGGCCCACGTGTCCAGGACACGGTATTGGTAGGATGACGGGGAGAGATGGTTATTATATCCTGCGGTAACGTCCACGGAATCTTTGTTTGTGGATATTTTGGACATGAAGGTCTCCACATCAATGTTTAAATATATCTCACTAAAATTTAAATTTAAAGTTAACTAGAAATAAACATTTGAAAATGATTTAAAGTTATATAATTAGACATTAACTTGGTTGTACTTATATACATGGTAGATACCATAATAGGTTTTTTTTTTTGTTAATAAACATTTGAAAATGGGCCTCTCATGGATCTTATATATATAAACAAATTTGTGTGATGGTAATGATGAAATTATGATACAAGGTTAGGTCCACAACTCAAGGATTAGACAGTCTTCATTGCATATCAGTAGGATGTAATATCCGAGTTTTTGACTTAAATATAATTATTTGAAAAAATATATATCTAGTTTGAAGAATATTTCTCAAACAAATGTTTTTCTTTTTTTTAAATATCTGTTTTTTCATTTTTTATTTTATTGCAGATTTTTACTATCATTTTTATTTTCTTTAATATCAATTTTTTTTTACATTTAAAAAAAATATATATACAATTAACATAAATGCTTTGACATTATTTATATAAATTTTATAAATCATTTAAAACATCAAATTAGCCATCTTAACTTCAGACTATCATTATACATCCGAGTTCTTCTTACATCCTTATGAAGCGTATTGATCACAATCACCATTTAGTGAATTACTACCAAAAAGTATATATTTAATATATTTTTTTAATTTTTTAAAAACGCAAAAAACCAATTAAAAAATTAATACAAACGATTATGCATGCTAACATTGAATATATATATATATATATATATATATATATATATATATATATATATATATATATATATATATATATATATATACTAACCACCGCAGTGGTGTTTACGGACCATGATCGTTGCCACATAAACCACGAAGCCCTTCGTTGTACGTGCTCTAGAGGGTCTTAACGAGTACAACTAGAGACAACATAATACTAAAAAAACTAAAGTGACTATTTAAAATCGAAATGAAAACTTTATGAACACCAACATTATCCAATTAAAATCACATTTAAAATCTAAATAATAATTAATTTTTTATTTTTAACTAATAACTTAAATATTAATTCATATATGTCTTTTAATTAGTAGCTCCAATGATTTTTGGATAATTCTATATGATCGAAATCTCAAATGCAATACCAATACCAATACCGATAGACTCAAATAAAGTTTTTATGTGAAAAGCGTTTGTATAAGATTTATGTTAAACTTAAATAAAAAAATAATCTGGAATAAAAAAATAAAAAATTTACATTAAAAAAACTAATATTTAAAAACTAAAATGAAAAAGACAATAAAAAACTGAAAGAAAAGAATAAAATACAAAACAAATATTTAAAATAAAAATAATAATAAAAAAACTGAAAATAGAAAGAAAAAAATACTAGTTTGAAACTTTACTAAATTGGTAAATACTTTTTTCAATAATGATCAAAAACTGGTAATATCTGGAAAATGATACAAAATACACCTAATTTCTTTTACATAATAATGAGACAATGGTGTATATTTATATTATTTTAGTATTTTACAAGTTCTATATGACCAATACAACAAAACTATATAAAGGTTCCAACGGGTGTCACGATCAATCTTCCAAAACACAAAAATCAACATTTATTGGTTCTTAGCTAGACTACTAGTTTGTCTTGAATCTAGAAGTACATCATCACAACTAAGCTACAATGGATTAGTTAGTAATAGGAACCACAAACACAATAACGTCAATATAATGGAATAACCTTTTGCAAAAGCATACTAGCACACACATAATACACAGTAAGAAGGTATGTTTCTCTAATCTACAATATCTCAATGGTATGACTGTTAGAGTTATATTGCTCAAGTTATATTGCTCAGGTCTCTCAATTGTAACCATTTACGGCTTGTAGATCACCACTTTTGTAGCAGACACCTCTTATGTCTTAAAAGATTTGAAGATGCCTATTGCGTCTTTAGAGGCCTCTTGTGCCATTAAAAGAATCTAGACGCCTCTTGCACACCAAGACACCTTTTTTTTTTTTTTTTTTTGAATTAAAACACATTTTATGTCTCTTTTGAATTAAGACACATCTTATATTTCTTTTGAATTAAGACACGGCTTTTTTCTCGGAACACCACTATATAAGTTTTACATTCACATACAATAAAACATACCATAAGAACTCTACAGGTAAGCATGCATACGAGAGAGTAGTACCGAGATTGGTGACCTTCTAGGAAGTCTTCGTGTCATGTGGCACAAAACCGACAATATCTTGGTACGTGAGGATGGAGATGTTATAAATGGTATCAGATCCAGAACACATGCAATATTCGATGCTCGATGGGAAATCGGCTCCTTATGAGGAAGGGGAGAAAGTGTAGCACCTTTGATCCCACACCGACTAGGAAGGAGAACTAAGAACTCCATATAAGAGGGTGTGAAGACCCTCCTTACCAAGATGAGTTTTTAAGAAATAAGTGTAGCAAATCCCATAAGAAATTTGCAATTAAGCGTGCCTGGGCGAGATTATTACTAGGATGTATGACCCATTGGCAAGTCTTTGTACCAGATGGTCGGGGATATTACAACTTGCGATTCTCCTACTTGTTCTAGATCTCCTTTTCTACATGTTTTTTAAATTTTATCTTCATCCGTCTGAGGATTGCAAAAGTTTTATATTCATCCACTTCCTATTTAATGTCATGGTTCATGCTATAAACCATAAATACATCAATCTCATATTTATCATCAAAACATTCTAGTCTAGGCTAGATTTCAGTGGTTAAATGCTTTATCAACTGGTGGTAAAGTACGCAGTTCTTCAACTATAACTTGTTCTCGTACCTAAGCAAAATCCCAAAATTGCAATATCATTCAAAAAAGATACCACTATTTAGTTTCACATACTCAAATAGAGAACGAAGTGTGATTTTGTTCATGTTTTTGGTTGAAAATCTATAAAGGGAAATAAAATTCATTTTAGTATTTTGGTATTAAATCCTTTATAAATTAATTATCTTTATGCTTTGTTGAAAAATTCTTATATAGAGGCTAAGATCTAATTCGTTGCATTGGTAGGTAACCGTTACCAATTGCATCAATATGAAATTCTTAGATCTGTATGGTACTTTGGATAGTAAACTCGTGTTCATGGCATGTTTAGTCCCAACCTTTCCCCGTGCTTAGGTCTGACAAGGACACTGGCTAAATCGTCTAACTTGGAACATGTGAAAAATTTTTATTAAGTCCGACAAGAGTCCACAAATTCACCTTGACGTGAAAAACGGCTAGGTTTTACCATAATTCAAAGTTGTACCAAAACGTTGTTCCAACTAGATGACAAGAATTAAATTTAGGATGTTGTTTTATGTATAACTGTCATTTATAAAAATTAAGTGTTGCAGAAAAATTACATGCATGCAATATATTCATCAACACGTTTTAGTTAATTCAATTTATAATCTCCCTATCTAATAAAAGAATAGTTTTATTCTCATTTTGACATGTGTCATCTTATTAAGCCTCCTAATTAATGCATATTTTATTTTCCTTTTGCCATGTGTCACCATATTATATATATCCTAATTAATGCATGCCATTTGTAAACCTATTAATTCTCTATTTTAAATTTCAAAATTTAAATTTACCACTCTAATTACATTAAATTAATAACATTAGAATAAAAATTAAAATAAACTTAATGCAAATTATAAAGTGATATAATTTCACATATTTATTTAAATCAATTATTAAAATTTATATAACAAAAAAATCTCTTAATTAATAATTTATTTAAAATAATTGATTAATAATTTTTAGTTTTTATTTTAAAAGTTTAATTAATTGTATAACCGTGGTTCCCACGGGTTATAAACTACTAAATTATAAACACATTTTAGATTTAATGAGTTTCAAATAAACCATTGAATTTAATATTTACTTTTACGTTTTTAATTTATTTTATAAAGAAAATAAAAACAAGCAACATCACACGCATTAAATATAATAAAACAAAAATGTGTCGTTAAGCCTGAACCGTTATTCAATGAGCCTTCATGAAATAATTTTGGTAAAAAATATAAGGGACGAACAATTCAAAGATAAAAATAATAAACTTTTGAAGAAAATCAGATTGTCGGAAAAATGGACATCGTCAGACCGCCACTGCTAGATTTTCGCTATCGTGCCGCCAAAACTTATCACTTCTATTCATAGCCATCGACCACCACTGCCCAATGTACAACCAAGGGCGTGGTGTGCCTTTAGGCTACTCCTTTTTTGGGCTTGGCTGTGGTGGGGCGATGTGTGTCGTTGGCCACCTTCACTTGCTAGGATGTCATGCCAGATGAGATGCTGGTCCAACTTTATTCCATTCAATCTTTTCTAGGGTTTTGTGTTTCATATTTACTTTGTATTTTAGAATTTACAATAAACCAAAGTTCACAAAAAATAAAATCCTAATTTATTACAAATTTGTAGTAACAAATTAGCCAACCAAACCATTGCATATTTTTTGAATGAAAGTAACAAGAACATTCAAACACAATTCAATCAAACAAGAACAACACATTCATCCTAATGAGCGGTCACCATCTTACATACTCTCTTCTTTAACACCTCTAAGTTTTCTCGTGATACAAGGACCAATTAAAAGCTAGACCCTTCCGGGAAAAGCGAACAACAACTTTGATTTTGATAAGTATTGTATAAACTTCCTATATAATAGCTCGTAAACATTAACCTTTGGATATCATTATGACTTTTAAGATTGTCTGATCTCTTAAGCACCTCAATTTGTTTGTATCAACTTTAATTCCACATGGATTCACAAAATGACCCAAGAAATAGACTTCACAAATCCAAAAGTTACATTTAGAAAATTTTGATAAAGATTTTCTCTTTTGAGTAACTTTAGTATGCCTCTCGAATGTCTCTCATGGTCCTTCTCAAACTTGGAATATATATATATATATATATATATATATATATATATATATATATATATATATATATATATATATATATATATATATATATAAGTATATCATCAATGACCACAATCACAAAGTTTTCAAGAAATGGTCTATAAAAATCAATTATAACATCCATGAATGCATCTAGTGCATCTGTTTCATATATATAAGGATATCATCAATGAACACAATCACAAAGTTTTCAAGAAATGGTCTATAAAACCAATTATAACATCCATGAACACAATCACAATGTTTTCAAGAAATGGCCACCTTCACTTGCTAGGATGTCACGCCAGATGAGATGCTAGTCCAACTTTATTCCATTCAATCTTTTCTAGGGTTTCATGTTTCATATTTACTTTGTAATTTAGAATTTACAATAAACCAAAATTCACAAAACATAAAATCCTAATTTATTACAAATTTGTAGTAACAAATTAGCCAACCAAACCATTACATATTTTTTGAATGAAAGTAACAAGAACATTCAAACACAATTCAATCAAACAAGAACAACACATTCATCCTAATGAGCGGTCACCATCTTACATAATCTCTTATTTAACACCTCAAAGTTTTCTTAAGGACCAATTAAAAGTCAAACCCTTTCGGGCAAAGCGGACAACAACTTTGATTTTGATAAGTATTGTATAAACTTCCTATATAATAGCTCGTAAACATTAACCTTTGGATATCATCATGACTTTTAAGATTGTTTGATCTCATACGCACCTCAATTTGTTTGGATCAACTTTAATTCCACATGGATTCACAAAATGACCCAAAAAACAGACTTCACAAATCCAAAAGTTACATTTAGAAAATTGTGATAAAGATTTCCTCTTTTGAGTAACTTTAGTATGCCTCTTGAATGTCTCTCATGGTCCTTATCAAACTTGGAATATATATAAGTATATCATCAATGAACACAATCACAAACTTTTCAAGAAATAGTCTATTAAAACCAAGTATAACATCTATGAATGCATCTAGTGTATATGTTTTAAACTAAATGCCATCATTTAAAACTCAAAATGTTATGGGACTAAATGTTGATTTTGAGAAATAATCACCCATTTGCAATTTATTATATATATAGTAGATCCTTTCAACTGGATCGATTCTTTACAGTTACCTTGTTACGGTCTATATAATGAATTCACATTTATATCGATCCATACTTGTTTTTCTTGAAAATGTCACAAGCTCCCAATGTAAGGAACTTAGGATGGATAAAGACCTTATCTAAATCTTGAAATTTCATCGCTAACTCTTTCATATCGATCGATGCCAAATGATAATGTGCCCTATAATAGGTATAATGTCCGATATAAAACAAATGTGAAAATCCATTTGGCGGTCTAGTGGTAATCCCGAGAAGTCTTCGAGAAATACCTGAAGATATTATCATACCTCTTCAATATGTTGTTTGGTAGTGGAAGATTATAGTTTAAAATTAATTCCCACACTCGTATGCAACCAAATCATACTTGATTAACCATAATATATCCATATGGTGCTTAGAACTTTTACTTTAATTAAGTGTAGATCTTTTGATGTAGAAAAATAAATATCAAGTTAGATCCTTCTCCATCGGTGTCTATACATATTAAGGGGAAAGATGCTAGACTCAACTCCATAAAGCAAGCAACGTTCTTCCTTGTTCTTGAGATAATTAACAAAAATAAGAAACATAAAGGGTAAGTATATCATAAACAAGTAAGGTATATAAGAAGAAGCATTGTAGGGTTTCAAAATGAATTGTTATAAGAATCCTTGAACTATCTTTCTTATATACTTACACTAATGGGTTGAATTTTATGGAATCCTTTCAATAAATTAAGTTAGTAGCCTAAGACCTTTAATTAATTAATATAATTAATTATTTTGTTTTAATGTATAAACCATTTATTTATTCAAACAAACTTTTTTTATTTTTAGTTTTATATATAATTAATAACTCCATATTTACTTGTTTATTTTTGATTGGTGAATAATAAATTTATCACTTATAAATATATTATTTATTTCATGTATGTAACTATTATTTGTGTTTGTGGCCCTATTCGTTCACATATAATTACCGGTACACTATTTATTTGTTTCTTGTACACTAGATCAAATAGACTCTCACTTATGCAGTGGATGAAAGAAACAAAGTATACATACAATGATAAACATCTAGCAACATGTCATTGCTCTACCCATGAAATGAATGTCTACCTCTACAAGACGTACATTAAATTGTAATGTCAAATGACATGTAATCTTAATATCCCATTTTTATTATATTATTAAGCATGAAACATGGATCAAATCGTTCTTAATAGACTGTCGATGATTGTGAGTAACATTGTCAGTAATGAGTAGTCAACTTTTATTAAAGTAAGACATATTTTAAATGGGCTTCTTATGGTTAACGATATCATCGTGTGGTGTAGAAAAAAGAAGAAAAATATGTTTGTTTTGGAGATTGATTTTGAGAAGGCCTGTGACTCAATTGATTAGGGTTATTTGGACCATATTATGGTATTCTTGAGTTTTGGTGATATATGGCGTGGTTAGATTTGGGTATGTCTTTCTTCAGTGACTTCTTCCATCTAGGTTAATAGGATTCCTACTTTAGAATTTCAGCTGGAAAGGGGCATGAGACAGGGTGATCAGATTTCCCCATTTCTCTTTATCATAGCTATGAAAGGTCTTCACATATCTACTGAGGGTATATATTACATGTGTTCCAGGAGGTGGTGATGATCTTTTTATCACTCACCTATTTTATGCAAATGATGCCATTTTTTAGGTGAGTAGTCGAAAGAAAACATTCTTACATTGATAGATTGGTAAACCGCTTTTGCTTTGGTTTTAGTCTTCGGTTGGATGTTAAACAATATAGTCTTTATGGTGTTGGAGTAGAGGAGAGTGAAGTGTAAGAGTTTGCAATTTTGGTGGGTTGAAAGGTGTATCAGCTTACTTTTGGTTACTTGGGGATTTCGACGAGCTCTAGCATGGCTCAAGTTAAAGGTTGGAAGAAGGTGGTGGAGAGGTTCAGTAAGCGGTTTTCTAATGGAAAGTTCACATGGTTTCCATAGGTAGTTTTTCTATGTTGTTGTCGTCCATTCTTATTACGTTAGGTATTTTTTATATGTCACTTTTCTTGATGCCAATTTAGGTTACGAATCATTTGGAGTTTCTTAAAGCCAAAATTTTTTTAGGGAAGGATTAAAATACTTGAAAATGCATTGGATTAAATGTGATCTTGTGTTGACTTCTAAACAAAATGGGTGTCTTGGAATTAGTAGCTTGGTAGCTTTAAATTTAGTGTTACTTCAAAAATGGAGATGGAGATTTGTGATATAAGATCATAGCTTATTGGTCAAAGTCATTAAAGCTTTGCATATTCAGCATGGTGGTATTTTGTTCTCTCAAAACCGAAGTATTGGAATAAGTACTTGGGTGAGAATAGTCACGTCTACAAAAAGGTTGAGTGATAAAGGTTTTATTTCTTATTATGACTTGAGAAAAAAGGTTCAAAATGGTAATACTACTAGTTTTTGGAATGATGTTTGATGTGGTGGTGATGTCGAAATATTACTACACCTAATTTTACATACTATCTAACTAGCTATTCGACTAAAGGCAATGTACCTTTTCGTAAATAGTATAGCACAAACAGTCAGATATTGAACACATGGAATGGATTTAATTAACTAATCTAACTACTAAAGATTAATCTAAAACAAATAAAAGTTAATTTGGTTTTTATCTGATTTTGCAAGTTCAGACAAAGTTGGAGTAACTAGTAAGGATCATCTTATAATTATCTATAGTGGTACGTCTATTAACTATCTCTTTTACCCCTATTCTCGCGTAGATATCATGGCAGGATTTCATCCTAATTGAGATCCGTACTTCCCCAACAAAGGAAATGGTGGATGGCTCGATGCAGAGCCAGAAGAGAATCATGCAATTCCTTTAGATGATGACTTCGCAGAAAACTTCCCCGAGGATTCTGACTCCGAGCCAGAAGTCAATGATCTACCCCTGGTAGCTCCAATCCCAAATCCTAACCCTCGTCTAGCTTTTCAAGGCCCGACGCCTCTATGGGCTGAGAACTTGGGTAGATGGAGTCAAGATCAGGGACAACCCTTACCCTACTGCGGAGACATAAGCTTCTACAACTTGAGCGAGGGAGGCTCAGCAGACAGAATCCTGCCTATTCTGGTTCACAGGGTTGCTCAAAATGACAAGCAGGGTAGGGCAGCCATCAACCGAGTTATGGAAGTTGATGCCGATGCGGGAGTCAATACAGTCCGCATTCGCCATTTACAAGCTGCTCATAGGAGAACTCTGAACCACAATGAGGCCCTTCAGAGAGAACTTACTGCAACCCAAGCTGAAGTCAGGGAACTTCGAGCACGACAGGCAACGTTCGAAAGGCGTATGCTGGAAATGGAGCGTCGTCAGGCAGAATCAAAGGCTCATCCGAGCGGTTCTCGTCGCAAGTAGAGTCTACTCTACTCTGTATTTTGGATATAATTAGGTCTATGTATAGAATCTAGTAGTAATTTTCCCGCTTATGTTAAGACCTTGGACTTTTAGTCTGTTAGGTCTTTATGTTGTCAAAATTTTCTTATTCTGGTTTGATGTAAGACCTACTCCTAGGTCATTTTTTCCCGAACTCGTTACATCTTTAATGCCAATATTATTGACAGACACCTAATCGTTTGGGGAAATCTTTATCCAAATGCTTTCATCCTTCTATTGCTAGATCTTCATTACAATCATACTCTCATCTGTTTAGTTGGGCTGTGGTGAGTTAGTCCATGGATCACTCTCATTATACTCATAATTAAATTCTTACTATCATCTTCATCTTTGTGAACTTATAGCTACGAGATGCCTCCTCGTCGATCAAACAGACGTACTACTCCGATAAATCCAACTCAACCACCACTACCTCCTCCATAATTCGATCCGGTAGCTATCCAAGCTGCAGTGGCTGCGGTTGTTACGACAACCCTAGCTCCATTCAACACGACCAATACTAGCGGGAGTGGATCAAGTGTTAACTTCACCCAAGGTGGTAGTCACGGGCACCCTAGGGAGTGTTCGTATAAGGACTTCACCAACTGAAAAACCAGGACCTTTAACAGGACTGGTGCAATCATTGCCCTCTCGTAATGGTTCGAAAAGACGGAGTCGATCTTCGAGATCTGCTCCTGTCCGGAAGGAAGCAAAGTAAAATTTGTTGCCTGCACCTTCGCGGACAGAGCCTTGACATGGTGGAATAGCCATGTCAAGTCACTAACCCTGATAGTGGCTAATGCTATGGGTTGGGAAGCTCTGAAGGAGCTAATGATTGAGGAGTACTGCCCGAGGGGCGAGGTTCAGAAACTTGAACAAGAACTCTAGAGCCTAACCTTGAAGGGCTCCGACATAGTTGCCTACACCTCTAGGTTCAAGGATCTGGTGGCTCTATGTCCAGGAATGTTCCCCACTGAGGGGAAGAAAGTCGAGAGGTATATCTGGGGGCTGATGCCTCCATTTCAGGGGAATGTATTAGCTTCAAACCCCACTACCTTCGACAGTGCCAAGCGATTGGCACATCGGCTCAATGATCACGGAGTCTGCACCCCGACAACGACAACAACCCTTGCCATCCCGGAATCATCCAAAGGCGCTGACAACAAGCAGAAGTCTTGGGAAAACAAGAAGAAGAACGCGGCGTAGAACTCTGCAAAAAGCAGCAGGTCGTGGCTGTTCATGCCGCAATAGCACCAACTGCCACTGCGCCGGTGAAGCAGTATGCGGGAAGCTTGCCCAAGTGCAACAAGTGTAGCTTCCACCACAATGGACCATGCTGGGAAATGTAGTGTACAAACTGCAACAAGAAAGGGCACACTTCCCGTTTCTGCAGATCTCCGGCTAGGCCAATCACCTAGGTCCCTGGTGCTGGAGTAGGCCAGGCCTACTACGGGTGTGGTGAAGTGGGGCACTTCAAAAGGAACTGCCCGAAGGCAGGAAATGCTGGAGGATGGGAAGAGTTTTGGCGATAGGCCATGAGGAAGCGGTAGCAGACCCTACGGTGGTGACTGGTATGTTTCTCCTCGATAACTCTTATGCATGCATACCGTTTGATAGTGGAGCGGAGAGGAGTTTCGTGAACCAGAAATTTGCACACTTACTTAAACAACAATCACGTGCACTTAAAGAACCGTTCACTGTAGAAATGGCTAACGGGAAAACAGAGAGCACTAACTGTATATACATAGGATGTACCCTAACTCTAGATAGCCATTCATTTCCAATCGACCTCATGCCAATCTCAATTAAAAGTTTCGACGTCATTATCGGCATGGATTGGTTGAGATTTCATCGTGCCGACATCATGAGTTTTGAAAAGGCCGTTCGTCTTAATCTACCGTCTAACGAAACCCTAGTTATCTACGACGACAAACCAGGCACGAACCTTCGTATCATCTCGAGCATTCAAGCCCAGAAGTAATTACAAAAGGAATGTCACAAATTCCTTGCTCATGTAGTCGATATGAGCCAAGTGACAAAAGACATAAAGAACATCCCAGAAGTACGCGACTTCCCCGACATCTTTCCAGAAGAACTACCAGGATTACCTCCACAGTGTCAAGTCGAGTTCAGAATCGACTTAGTTCCAGGGGCTACCCCAGTAGCCAAATTGCCCTATCGTCTAGCACCAGCCGAGATGCAGGAGCTATCCGGTCAACTTAATGAACTGCTCAGCAAGGGCTTTATTAGACCAAGCTTCTCACCCAGGGGAGCATCGGGCTTGTTCGTGAAGAAGAAAGACAGATCGTTTCGTATGTGCATCGACTACAGAGAACTAAACAAGCTTACCGTCAAAAATCGTTACCCTCTTCCTCGCATAGACGACTTGTTCGACCAACTGCAAGGGGCGAATTACTTTTCAAAGATTGATCTGAGATCCGGGTATCACCAGTTATGAGTGTTAGAGGAGGATGTTCCCAAGATATCCTTCCGAACTAGTTATGGACACTACGATTTTGTAGTGATGCCATTCGGATTGACCAATGCGTCCGCAGTGTTCATGGACTTAATGAATCGGGTGTGCCGTCCTTACTTAGATCAATTCGTTATCGTATTCATCGACGACATTCTTATCTATTCTCGTAGTAAGGAGGAGCCTAGTCAACACGTATGTCAGATTTTAGAAACCCTTCGAGCAGAGAAGTTGTATGCGAAGTTCTCTAAATGCGAATTTTGAATCTGAAGAGTCGAATTCTTGGGTCACGTGATTAGCGAAGAGGGAATTCATGTGGGTCCTTCCAAAATTAAGGCCATTGAGAGCTGGTCAGCTCCGAAGACGCCTACTGAAATTCGTCAATTTCTAGGCCTCGCTGGCTACTATCGCAGGTTCATTCAGAACTTCTCTAGGATCGTGAAACCGCTTACTACATTGACCCAGAAAGGTGTGACCTTTGAATGGGAAGAGAAACAAGAGAAGGTGTTCCAAACGCTGAAGCGAGCCTAATGCAGTGCACCGATACTATCCCTCCCAGAAGGGATAGAAGACTTCGTGGTTTATTGCGATGGATCCAACCAAGGGCTTGGTTGTTTTCTTATGCAACGAGGAAAGGTCATCACCTATCCCCCAAGACAGCTAAAGACACACGAAGTCAACTACACCACACATGATCTTGAGTTAGGAGCAGTGGTATTTGCTCTGAAGATCTGGAGACACTACCTGTATGGTACCAAAAGCACTATCTTTACAGACCACAAAAGCCTTCAACATATATTCGACCAGAAGGAGCTCAACATGAGACAACAACGGTGGGTCGAGCTACTCAGTGACTACGAATGCGAAATTCGTTATCATCCCGGCAAATCCAACGTAGTAGTTGACACCCTAAGTCAGAAAGAATACTCTGGTCGTAGAGTCAAATCATTGACTATGACTATCCATTCACATCTATCCACACAAATTAAGGAGGCTCAGATAGAAGCCTTGAAGCCTGAAAATGTGGCGGGTGAATCCTTGAGAAGGATGGATAAAAACATGGAAGTCAAGGGTGGCGGAGACTTATATCTCATGGATCGGATATGGACACCGAGTCACGGCGGTTTCAGAGACTTGGTCATGACCGAAACACACAACACTCGATATTCCGTCTACCCAGGTTCAGATAAGATGTGTCTGGATATCAAGAAGTTATACTGGTGGCCTAACATGAAAGCAGAGATTGCTACCTTCGTGAGCAAGTGCCTTACTTGCGCCAAGGTTAAGGTCGAATACCAGAAATCCTCAGGTATGCTACAACAGCCAGAGATACCTGAATGGAAGTGCGACCGGATCACAATGGACTTCATAACCAAGTTGCCCAAGACATCAGGTGGTCTCGATACCATATGGGTGATCGTAGAGAGGTTAACAAAGTTCGCACACTTCCTGCCTATCAAAGAAACTGACAAGATTGAGAAACTAACAAGAATTTACATTAGGGAGATTGTACGGCTACATTGTGTTCCCATATCCATTATCTCTGATAGAGATAGTAGATCCACTTCAAGATTCTGGCAGTCGCTACAAGGTTCCCTTGGAACTAGGCCGGACATGAGTACAACCTACCATCCGCAAACCGACGGACAAAGTGAGAGGACTATTCAAACTTTGGAAGATATGTTGCGAGCCTGTGTGATATACTTTGGGAATGCATGGGATACTCATTTACCCCTTGTTGAGTTCTCCTACAATAACAGTTATCACACGAGCATAAAGGCTGCTCCATTTGAAGCCCTCTATGGCCAGAAGTGAAGATCCCCTCTGTGCTGGGCTGAGGTGGGTGAAACCTAGTTAGCTAAAGGACGAGTTCCTGACAACACTCTCATAGGTCCAGAAATCATTCGGGAAATGACAGAGAAGATCATTCAGATTCGTGAACGATTGAAAGCCTCTAGAGACCGACCGAAAAGCTACGCAGACAAGAGAAGGAAACCTTTGGAATTACAGGTTGGTGACCGTGTTCTATTGAAGGTCTCACCCTGGAAGGGCTTGTGTTGGGTCAAAATATTGGCTTATACTTTCCTTTTCTAGGAAAATGTATTTTTATGTCTAGGACCGTAAACAGCTCGGTGTTTACGGGTATATATGTGTTTACGGTTGGTGTGTACGACCGTAAACGGGTTTACGGCCGTAAACCCGTATACGGCCCTTGTCTACTATATATAGGGTGAGGAGTGCATATAAGAGGTGTGTAAGGCTAGACAAATAGAGAGTAGAAGGCTAGAGAGAAGGAGAGCATATTCTAGAGAGAGAAACTAGAGAGAAATTTTGTGTGTGTGAATCTCTTGTATCTGGATCTACATTCTTATCAATTCATATAAGATTCATCATCTTCTTCTTCTCCTTCTTCTTCATTATATCTGACATCATCCGTTTGATTGTGATTCTGCACCATCAAACAGATCTGATTAATACACAAGTAGATTGGGACTTACAATTGGTATCAGAGCTTGGATTGTATCAATCATTTTTGTCAGTTCTGGAGCTTATTTTATCTTAGTTTTGAAGGATTCCTGCGTTTTTGGATAGATCTTGGCAAAATAAGGGGGGTTTGTTCTTCGTGTTTTTGATCGAGTTTTGGAGCAAAAAGGGTGAAAAACACTGTTTTTGGTCGTAACCAGCGAGGGGGTGGCGGCGTGTACGACCAGCAGCTAGGGTTTCTTGGAGTTTACGGTCTCGGTTTGCGGTCCTCGGTGTACGGCCGGAGTTTAAAGCCTTGCCTCGGATTCGTGGTCAGCATCGCATAACGTCCGAAGTTCGCACCGCATACACTTAAAAAAAAGGGAAGGCGATTTTAGGGGTGCCGGGGATCAAACCCTGGTCTCCTGCCAACTCAACCAAGCGCCTTACCAGTTGAACCAACTTGTCACACACTACAAACCTTCCGAATTTAATTCAAAAGGACTCCTATTCGACCCTATTTTCGCAATTTTGACATATTTAACCCAAAAATCAATTTCTTTTTATTTTTAAATTCCATTTTAATAAAAAAATTTATTTTTTAATTTTTGACTTTTATTTTTGACATTTGACTTAAAATTTTGACTTTGACTTTCAAGTTTGACCTTTGACTTTAAACTTTGACTTTCTCGTTTAACCTTTAAATTTTCAATTTTAGCTTTTTGGTTTGACTTTTAAGGTTGACTTTTGAGTTTTTAGTGAAAGGGCATATTTTTTTTTAAAAATGAGTTCCTCAAACATCCCGGTCACTGAAGTTTCATGTTCTCAATCTTGTGAAAATACTATTAAATTTCTTCGTGAACAAATTGAGTTACTAAAAAGGGAAAATGAGGACCTAAAATACGAAGGATATCAACTTAGGAAAGGACAGAAACCCATGAAAGAACAATTAGAGACTAAAACCAAGGACTTCCGAAAACTTCAGGAAGAGTATAGCAATAAGTGTGCCAATTATAGATTTGTGACTGAACAAATTGCTGAGTTAACTCCTGAGCTTGACACATTGAAAAACAAATTTGAAAATGCAGATTTTAATTTTAGAAAATTTGATGTGTCGAGTGAAGTAGTTGCATCAATGATGGAAAATAGTTTTAGATTTAAAAATAATCAGTCAAAGGGTTTAGGGTATGATAATGTGCCTCCTCCTTTTAATCACACCTATCAGTATAACCCTTTGACAAAAGAGGAAATGGACAGAGAGCCACATCTTAAATATGGATTTGTGTCGGGAGGTAGTATTAATATTGAAAATACTAATGTCTCTACTTCCCATGCAGATCAATCTTTAAGTCAATCAAAGCAAGCAGCTGAAGAGAGTGTGTCTGATAATGAAATTGTATCAAAGTCTGATGACTTCAATTTTTTCGATATATTTGATGATATCTTTGATAATTCTGCCGTGGTTGTGCCAGAAAGTGTTGAGCTGAACGATTTCAATGCTTCTACTTCTTGTGCATGTAAAGTAGTAGAGGATGAGGACAAGGAGAACAGAACTAATTCTAGTTTTACAAATTCTGATGATTATCAAACAAATGACTCCTTGAACTCTGAATCTCTTGCTTCTGACTCAGTTACTTCTGATCAACCTGCTGTTGGGAAATACAGGCCACCAAATCAAGTGAAACAGCCAGCCTGCTGCAAGTGTGCATGTGGGAACAACCAGGAACAAGGCAAGGATACGCCACCAAGGACAGGAAGAAACAACTCCTACGTGAAGAAAAAGACTTGCTTTCACTGTGGAACACCTGGACACATTGCCATAAATTGTCCAAATCGCGCATACGTTCCCTACTACGCACAAGGCTGGCAGAACGCGCCAAGAGGGAGATCTTTCAAAAGAAACCCCTCAAGGTCACGTTCAGACAATGAAGACTGGAACGCGCAAAAGGCCAAGAATCAAAATCCCAAGGGCAAGAAGGGAATGTCGGCCAAGAAGTCCAATCCAAGAGATGCTCCAGTGAAATCAAGACCGGTTAGGTCAAAGTCATCTCGGCGATCGGCTTCAAATTCAAAATCAAGTACCAAGGCACCCATCAGATCGAAAAAGAAATGGGTTAAACCCAACTACAGATGGGTACCAAAGGTTCAATCTCCCAAATCACCCAATGATACTAATATTTCTTCATCTTCTGTTTGTGATAAACAAGACATGTCATGGGAGAGAGTACCGTGCAAAGATGACAAAGGTCGACCCAGTTTCAAAATGGACTGGGTTCCAAAGACCAACTAATCCCGCTTTGTGTCGGAGCAGCTATGGAGGCATATCATCAGACTTCGATTTGTTGATAGTGGCTGTTCCGGGCACATGATAGGAGGCACCTCTCAACCGTACAACACTCAGAACATTGTTTGAAGAGTATGTGTCCTTTGCGGGAAGGGAAGAAAGGAAGGGATCACACATGGGGTTTGTGCTTAATGACATGAAGAATTTTCGGATCTGTTCTGAGATTATGCGTGCTGTTCTCAGACCTTCTGGATGAAAATTCAATCGGTGACTTACAGTTTGAGTTTTCTTCTCGATTCTCCTGAGTTTATCTTACACTGTTTCATTTCAAAGACATTTTTCTTTAATTTCCTTATATGTCTTTCTTTAGTAGGTTGTTTTGGGAAGTGATATGAAGTATAGTGCTAAAGGGCAATTTATGATGCATGTAATGCACTAAAGTCGAATTGTCTAGACTCTATATTCAATGTGCTGGTAGGCACAAAGGATTCAAAAGGACTAGACATTGATTGACCATGAAAGGACTAGACAATATAGACTTAGATAGTTTCATTTGGACTGACCATACGACGCTCGGGTAGATTGAGTAGTGAGATAAACATGGGAACCTGCGAGATACACTAAAAGTTAATTATCTAGAACTGTGGCTTAACTCTTCCTTGATGTACGGACTTATGTCCTTAATTCTGGTTCTGATAGGGCGACTGGGGGGTTATGATAAAGTAGGTCTGTAGGAAATTATTTTCTTGCTTTCTATCTGTCAGTTATATGTTGCTTCCTCTACGTGATTGGAACATATCCGACCTGGAATGCAACATATGCAACTTTATCTCTACGCACCTCCTTATCTATGAAATCCTTTCTATCTGTTAGCCATATGCTGTCCCCTCTGCGTGATCGGAAGATCCAACCTGGGACACAACATATGCAACAGTCTACCTCTCAATCCCTCTATCTCTGTTAGTCATATGTTGTCCCCTCTGTGTGATTGGAAGACATCCGACCTGGGATACAACATATGCACTTCTATATCTGACTTCTTTCTTAATAATTGTATACTCACCTAAAGTAAGGAGTTCTTTGGAAGTTATTGATTACCAGGATATATCGGGAAGTGAGAAACACGTTCTAGTACATCTAAAATTGAACCATTTAATAGGTTGTCTGTAGATCTTGCTGCTTCATTTAATTGGACAACAATATCCTTGGCCGTCATCAGCTAAATGTCCATTTAGGAATATATATCACAATGACTTGTCACTTATAATCTGTCCAAATTGTCAACATCCTTTGTGTTTAAGTGGACCCCAATACCGGTGATTGACCAGATCTAGACATGCAGGCGTGTGTTGATAAACGATATTGGATTGCTTGACAACTTTGATCCCAAATATTTTTGTTTTTGTTAAATTTGTTCATAGTTTTCCTCTATGCACAAATTTAGGGGGAGAATTAAAAAAAATATATAAAAAATAAAAAAAAATCAGAAAATTAAAAATCCAAAAATATTGTGTGCTAAGTTTTCTTTTAGTTTTGTTTTGTCTTGAAAAGCGAATTCAGATGTAGATGAGACTCATGGAGACTGAATCGAAAATTTCTAAGCCAAGGCTTCATCCGTGAGCATCGAAGAATTCTCATTCGAAGGAGCAAGAAATGAAGACTATTCTTTCAACTTTCATATCTTTCAAACTAAGAAGCAAGGTGAAGCTGACTTGAAGATTATGTGACAAGTTGCATTGAAGCCTCATCAATTAATTTGCTGCTATTCTTGAACCTGCTGAAGTGATCCAGAAGATTAATTCTCTCTGTTTTTCTCTCTGAAGATTCTTAAGCTGAAAGCGCTATCTTTCAAGAATCTTATCAAGATGCCTCCTCACCCAACGTGCATTCAATGCCAAATTCTGAAGAAAAGCCCAACTGCTCAAGATGAAGTCATTTATTGAAGATTCATATGTTCATCTTGAAGTCATGAAGATATCAAAGATTAAAGCTGAAGCCAAAGCTCGCAATGAAGATTAACAAGAAAAGCCAGGTACTTTTTGGGGGAGTTTGTTGGGTCAATTAGAAAAGAAAGCTATAAACCAAGGGGGAGATTGTTGGGTCAAAATTTGGTTTATACTTTACTTTTCTAAGAAAATGTACTTTAATGTCTAGGACCGTAAACAGATTGGTGTTTACGGCTGTATATGAGTTTACGGCCATGAACAAGTTTACGGCCGTAAACCCATTCACGGCCCATGTCTACTATATATAATGAGGAGTGCATGTGAGGAGTGTGTGTGAACAAGAGAAGATGTGTAAGGCTAGAGAGAAGGAGAGCATATTCTAGAGAGAGAAACTAGAGTGAAGTTTTGTCTGTGTGAATCTCTTGTATCTGGATCTTCATTCTAATCAATTCATACATAGATTCATCATATTCTTCTTCTTCTTCTCTTCTATTTTATCTGACATCATCCGTTTGATTGGGATTCCGCACCATCAAACGGATCTGATTGATATACAAGCACATTATGTGCGTGGCCTACCTTTCAGAGACGTCATAATGTTCGAAAAGTGTGTGTCATGTGCACAGGGAAAGCATCATAGAAAACCACACCTGCCAAAACAGGTCAATTCAATCAGCCAGGTGCTCCAATTGTTGCACATGGATTTATTTGGTCCGGTCAATGTCCTAACATCAATAGAAATTCATACTGTCTAGTTGTGATCGATGACTTCTTGCATTTCATGTGGGTCTTCTTCTTATCCAACAAAGCTGGGGTATCTGATTTGATTAAGAAGTTCATCGTAATGATAGAGAACCAAACCAATAACCAGGTGAAGGCACTTCGAACTGATAATGGAACAAAATTCAAGAATGCGGTTCTTGATCACTTTTGTGCAGAAAAGGGAATCGTGCGTCAACATAGTTCCGTTCGCACGCCTCAATAAAACGGTGTTGCTGAGCGGTGGAATCGAACATTGAAAGACGCTGCAAGGACGATGCTGTGTGATTCAAAGTTACCAGTTTTCTTTTGGGCTGAGGCGATCAATACTGCTTGCTATGTTCAGAATCGTGTTTTGATCAACAAAGCTCAGATGAAGACCCCATACAAAATTCTATATGGTCACAAGCCATCTGTCAGGTATTTCTGCGTATTTGGCTGCCCTTGTACCCTTCTTCACCTGGAGTCCAACCCGAAGTTTAATGCCAAAGCTGATGACTGCTATTTTGTGGGGTATGCTGCTCGCACTGCGTACAGGGTCTACAACAAAAGAACAAAGCAAATAGTAGAATCCTTCGATGTGTGCTGGTTGGAGGAGAATGAAACGGATGCTAGAGTGGGTCCTGATTGGCTGTTTGATTACACATATTTGTTCAAATCGTTCAATTTGTGTTCATATAGTTTATCTGGTTCTACTTCTGGTTCGAAGACTGTACCTAAAGATGATGACGAAGAAGTTGTTTACAAACCGCCGATAGTGTCTTCTGCAATTCCTACGGTGGAGTCATATGTTCCAATTACTTGTCCAGATTCTCCAAGTCAACAAAAAGCTCCAGATGCTGATGCCACACCTCTTACTCCTGTTGAAAGAGAGTTCATGTCTAGAAATGCTTCCGCTGTTACTCAAACTTTTATGGAACTTCTCTTTCCTGAGCAAATTGCTAATGAGTTTGTGGCAGATCCTTCTAATGAGACAGGTTCATTTGAAGTGGATCCTTCTGCAAATGATGGAGTTTTCAACATTCACAATATTCCCGTTCAATCAATGACATCAGCCAGGAGATACCTTCTCGTCTTCAACGCGATAATCCGATCGAAAATGTCATTGGCCAGCTAGGTGATGGTGTTAGAACAAGAAGTCAGAGTGGAGATGTTAATACATGTCTCTATTCTTGCTTTATCTCTCAAATTGAGCCAAAGAATGTTGAAATGGCTTTGAATGAGCCCAGCTGGGTAGATGCTATGCACGAAGAGTTAAATCAATTTGAAAAGCTTGGGGTTTGGATGCTGGTTGAACTACCTAAGGGCAAAAAGTCTCTTGACACACGTTGGGTATATCGCAATAAGCAGGATGACTCTGGAGTCATAGTGCGTAATAAGGCGAGATTGGTGGTTCGTGGGTTTAGACAGATCGAGGGTCTTGACTACACCGAGGTTTATGCTCCGGTGGCTATCCGTATCTTCCTTGCATACGCTTCCTACATGAACTTCACTGTTTACCAGATGGATGTCAAGACAACCTTCTTGTATGGCAAGGTGAAGGAAGAAATCTACGTTGATCAACCCCCTTGGTTTGTTAACTCGAAGTTTCCGCATCACGTCTACAAGTTGGACAAGGCGTTGTATGGGTTACATCAAGCTCCTCGAGCGTGGTATGCAACTCTCACAAAGCACTTGCTCGAACATGGATATTCTCGTGGCACTATCGATCAAACCTTGTTCATCAAGCATGTGGATAATGATCAGATTCTAGTTCAGATCTATGTTAACGACATTATCTTCGGGTCTACAAGTCCGCAGCTATGCAAAGAGTTTGAAGGAGTGATGAAAAAGAGGTTTGAGATGAGTTCGTTGGGTGAAATGACCATGTTTTTGGGGCTTCAGGTCCACCATAAGTCAACCGGAATCCTGCTCCATCAAGCTAAATATGTGGATGATATGCTAGAGAAGTTCGGGTTCCGAGACGCTAAACCTGCAATGACACCGATGGCCGAAAGACCCCTGCTGACTCCAGATACTGATGGCGAACCCATAGATCAGACCGACTATAGATCGATGATCGGATCGTTGATGTATCTAACTGTGAGCAGACCATACATCATGTTTGTAGTTTGTCAATGTGCTCGATATCAGGCCAATCCTAAACTTTCACATCTTATTGCTGTCAAAAGAATCTTTCGGTATCTCAAAGGCAACGCAAAATTGGGTCTTTGGTATCCAAAAAATTCTGAATTTGATTTATATGCTTTTGCTGACAGTAATTATGGAGGCTGTGAGCTTGACAGGAAATCAACTTCAGGAGGGTGTCAATTTCTCGTTGATCGTCTGGTGTCGTGGCAGTACAAGAAACAACACACCGTCTCAACCTCAACAGCAGAAGCGGAATATGTTGCTGCCTCTGCTTGTTGTTCTCAAGTTATGTGGATCCAACATCAGCTGTTGTATTACGGTTTGAACTATCTAGAAACCCCTATTTTTTGTGATAATGAGGCTGCCATTCAGATTGCTAAAAATCCAGTCCAGCATTCGAAAACTAAGCACATTGACATCAAAATTCATTTCATCAGATATTGTTATGAGCGTTCACTCATTCGGCTGGAACAAGTTCCCAACGCAAATAATGTGGCGGATCTGTTTACAAAGCCGTTTAACAAAGCTCGATTCGATGTGCTTGTGAGCTTTTTGAAAATGATATGTTTTGAGGACTAATTTTTGCATTAGGGTAGTTTAACTTTGCGCATTTTAATTTCATTCTCACCCATGCACAAATTTAGGGGGAGAAATAAACAAAAATCAAACAAAAACTTAAAAATTCAAAAATCCAAAAACATTAGAAAATCATAAAATCAAAATTATGTTGCTAATAGTTTTTATTTGTAGGAGATGTGTTGGGAAGTGATATACTCATGTGATAAAAGGCAATCTGAAACTGTGTAAGGTACCAAAAGTTGAACTGTCTAAGCTTTGTGTTCGATGCGCTGGTAGGCACGAAAGTTTTCAAAATGGACTTGACTAGGATCAGATGAACTTAAGGAATTTAGTGACCTCACAAATCTTGACCTAGATAGTTCTACTCAGCCTGACAATACGATGCTTGGGTAGGTTGAGCAGAGAGATATACATGGGAATCCACGGATACATTAAATGATCTGTATCTATAACTGTGGATTAACTTTTCCTTGATCTGCAGACTTTGTCCTTAATTCCGATATTAACGGGGCAACTGGGAATTCCAATAAATTAGGTCTGTAGAAATTTATTTTCTTTCTTTCTTACTGTTAGTCATATGTTACCTCCTCTGCGTGATCGAAAGATCCGACCTGGAATGCAACATATGCAATTCTGTCTCTCTGCATCCTCTTCTATGCTATTCTTCCTACCTGTTAGTCATATACTGTCTCCTTTGCGTGATTAACAATCCGACCTGGTACACAGTATATGCAACCTTCTACTTCTCAATCCCTCTAAACTCTAGTTAGTCATATGTTTCACTCTCTGCGTGATTAGAAGAGATCCGACCTGAGTGTACAACATATGCATTCTAAATCTGACTTCTTCCTTAATAATTGTCTGCTCATCTGAAGTAAGGAGTATTCTGGAAGACCTTGATTATTGGGGTATATCAGGAAGCGGGAAACACGTTCTAATATAATTAAAATTGAACATTTTATAGGTTGTCTGTAGATCTCGCTGCTCAATTTAGGTGGACAACTATATCCTTGGTCGTCGTCAGCTGAATGGTCTTTTAGGAATATTATTTAAGTTTATAGGATCTAAGATCTTGTCACTTATAGTATGTCCTAAATTTTGTCAAAACCTTTTGTGTTTAAAGTGGACCACAATACCGGCGATCGACCAGACATGGACATTAAGGTAGAAGTACCGATAAGTGGATTAAGGTTGTCTAACAACTTTGATCCTAATATCACAAAAATATTATTAGTGTTAGTTGAGGTGAAATTAGTTTTAATTCTTTGTAATTTCAATTTCATTTCAATTTTATTTTTATTTTTATTTTTATTTTTTTATTTTTTATTTTTATTTTTATTTTCTTCTCACTTTACTTTATTTTATTTTTCATTCTAATAAAATTTTTGATAAAATTTTAATTTAGTTTTAAAAAAATTAGTTTTATTTTTGTTTTTTTGTTTTGTCCTCAAAATGTTTTATTTTTAAACTTTTTGGGTATTGGACTTTATTTTTTGCATTGTGGATTGCGGCCCATTGCAATTGAACCGGGTATATAAGGTTCATATCCAGCCGAAAACTCCGCAACTCCTTATTTTTGTGATTTTTGTGAAATTGATCGATTGAAACTGAAGGTATACCATTTCCGATCCTCAATAAGCCATTCTCACATCAAATCGACGTGTTTTTAGGATTTAATCGAAGAAAAATCGAACTGTCGGCGTTTACGGCCAGACCGTTTACGGCCAGACCGTTTACGACCAGGCAGTTTACGGCCGTGAACTCCCTTTGGTCAACAACAAAAAAATTGACTTTTCTTCGTGTGTTTCACTTAAAAGCCAAATTGAACTGCAAACATGAGTAAAACATAATTTTTAAATGTTTAAATAAATTGGTTTTCTCACTTGGCTTGGTTTAGTGCAGACTGAAATGGCAGAACTCAAATTCGCTGACAGTCACAACCTGGCTATTCTCTTGGCTGATCCACCTGCTGCTCATGGAGAATTCAAATCAATGATGCATGGACTGCGAGAATGTTGTCTGTCTACTGCTCTGACTATTAATCCATCAATCTATCAAGGATTGATCAAAGAATTCTGGAGGTCAGCAATTTTGTAGAAAGGAAGTGATGGATCTGTTTCTGTTGAAGCTACAGTCAAAGATTGCAAAATTATCATCACAGAACAGTTCATCAGGGATGCTCTAAAAATTGACGATCAATAAACCTTTCCATCTGAGATTGAAATCGTCCAAGTTGAGGAATTTCTCACCAAAATGGGATATGAAGGTGTCTTCCCTCCGACTATGAAGAAGTTGCTGCCACCGTTCTGGAGGTTCTTAGCTCATGTCTTTGTGAGCTGCATATCAGGAAGACGAACTGGTGCAGACGAGATCTCTTTACGGAACACATGAGCTATCATTGCTGTTGATGCAGGATTTGACTTCAAATTTTTCAAGTTCATTCTGGACGATTTTGTGGTGAACATCAAAGCGAAGACAAGAGACAAATTCTTGATGTACCCTAGATTCATTCAAGTGTTCCTTAATGAGAAATTTCCTGCGATGACTAAAGAAGGAGAAACCCTGGACATGAAGTCTCTTGGACGGAACACCGTCTGGTTAATGAAGCAAAACCGAAAGGGAAAAATTACTTTTCAAGGAAAGTATCCCTTAGTGAAGTTTGGCTTATTTGCCGATTTATGTGAGGCATCTGAGTCTCATGTATCATCAGACCGCGTGACCTCTGAAGATGACATCTTTTCTGAAGATGATGTTATTCCGGTTTCTGATCATGAAGATGATGTTGTTAGACCTATTGCGATGGTAGCTGAAGAGCATGACTTGCACTCTGTACATGTTGAGAGTGATTACAACGAGGGAACGACAAAGGATGCGACAGAGAACGAAGGAGATGATGATGATTCTTTTACTGATTTGGATCTTACAGGTTTTGACAAGGATGATATTTCCTTGAATCTTGGAGGCAATGTTAATTTCTTGTCCAATGAAGACCTTGACACGTTCTTTGACACTATCCGTGATGTTGCTCATCCAGCAACGGAGATAAGGGATTCAGAAGACGTTCTTGAAACAACGCCTCCTACTCCAAACCAAATGGCTGACACCTCAACTCCTATGGAGACAACTTCAGGGATTCCTCCCCTTGAGGATGTTATTCCTACTATTGAGCCAACAATGAGTGAACCGTTGACGACTCAGACCTCCCAACCTACTTTGAAGAGGAGAAGACTTGATCCAAGACCGGGAGTATTTGTTCCAGAACTATCTCAAGGCCTTCCGACTCAACCAATAACTACTTCTTTTGCTACTTCACCTTCTCCATCCCATGAAGGACCGAACACCTTTTATGAAGCTGGTGGTTCATCAGTTCCCTCGGGATCATCTCCTCTTAGGCCTTATCATGATGCTGCCTTTGAGAGGCTTGCTCTACATCTGGCCCAAGAACAAAGCTGGGTGCCTTCCTCCCGAGCTAAAGGAATTTTTATTGAGGAAGGCCACTCAGGAGAGGATGATCCTACCATTCTTGGACTTCAAAAGGAGATCAACATGCTTAACCAAAAGAATATTGAGTTTGATATCCGTGTGGCTGATCTTGAAGCTGAAAAGGCCCAACTTAAAATTCATGTTGCAGATCTTGAAGCGGATAAAACTCTGAAATCACAGCAAATCTCTGATCGACAAACACATCTGGGAACCTTAACTGCAAGCTACTTTGACCTGAAGAAGAAACTGACAGCAAAATTTGGCGACAAGTTTAAATCATCCATTCAACATTCCAATGCTGACCAGTCATCTCAAGATCCCTCTGTCAACCCACCCACTCAAAGAAGAACTCGGATCATTGATCGCTTTGACAAAGAACCAGTTCAAGCACCCAACGTTGATGCACTCGAACGCGCCAAAATTAGCAGCATCTGACAAGAAAAAGCAACTTCTATTCAAGAAAACCTCAGATCAGAACGCTCCTGGAAATCAACCTACTGTCACCGTCACTGAACTTGAAAAGAAAAAATTTGGACACAGGTCCGGTGATAGAAAAGGAATTGTCTCATGGGGCTTTCGTGACAGGCTAAACATGTGGATAGTGAAACGCAAAAGCAAAAACGTGGAGTATTACAAAGACTTCCATGATTTTAGTTCATGGACAAGGGTTGATCTTTCAGAACTATCCAATGCTCTATTTGCAAATCCATCAGATGATCCACGTGCAACTCATTTCAAGCTATTCTTGGAGGACCAAGTAAAGAAGGGATTTCCTGGCATGAAGACTGCTGAGTCTTTCATTAAAAGTTTCCCTAAAGTGTTGGATCCCAAGAAAAATGACCCCTTCCAGACTGTCATGTGGCCGCCAACCAATCAAGTTAGACAAATTCCAGTGTTGCAGACCTTCAGTGATGGATCTCTTGAAAACATGCTTTACTGGGTCTATGATGAAACCACTGCGGCTGCTATCATCAAGTTCCAAGATGGTTGCTTTCGCCTGTTCGACAAAAAAGACCTACTTCAATTTGGAAAGTGGGATATTCATCATTTGGCTCTACATCAGATCAAGGTGGCTGAAGAGATTTTCGAGTCTACTGCTAAAGAGTACACAACAATGGTTGCCGAGATTATTGGAAAAGAAATGTGGCAAGGGGCAATGGGAGGGTCCGATGTGCATATAATTGAAAAGGACTGAGTCACGGCTAGTCCCAAACCAAGGGGGAGAATTAAAAAAATTCAAAAATCAAACAAAAATCAGAAAATTAAAAATCCAAAAATAGTGTTATTTCCGTTTTATTTCTTGTTCAGAAAAATCAAAAAGTCCAAAAATATTGTGTGCTAAGTTTTGTTTTAGTTTTGTTTTGTCTTGAAAAGTGAATTAAGATGTAGATAAGACTCATGGAGACTGAATCGAAATTTTCTGAGCCAAAGCTTCATCCGTGATCATCGAAGAATTCTCATTCGAAGGAGCAAGAAATGAAGATTATTCTTTCAACATTCAATCCCTCCACCCCAGAAGCAAGGTGAAGCTGTACTTGAAGATTATGTGAAAGATTGCATTGAAGCCTCCTCAATCAATTTGTTGCTATCTTGTACCTGCTGAAGTGATCCAGAAGTTTTGTTCTCTATTCTCTCTGAAGATTCTCAAGCTGAAAGCGAAATTTTCAAGAATCTTTTCAAGAAGCCTCCTCACTCAATGTGCGTTCAATGTCAAATTCTGAAGAAAATCCCAACTGCTCAAGATGAAGTTATTTATTGAAGATTCATATGTTCATCTTGAAGTCATGAAGATATTGAAGATTAATGCTGAAGCCAAGCTCTTAATGAAGATTGACAAGAAAAGCCAGCTACTTTTTAGGGGGATCTTGTTGGGTCAATTAGAAAAGAAAGCTATAAACCAAGGGGGAGATTGTTGGGTCAAAATATTGCTTTATACTTTGCTTTTCTAGGAAAATGTATATTTATGTCTAGGACCGTAAACAGCTTGGTGTTTACGGCTATATATGTGTTTACGGTTGGTGTGTACGGGCATAAACGGGTTTACGGCCGTAAACCCGTGTACGACCCTTTTCTATTATATATAAGGTGAGGAGTGAATATAAGAGGTGTGTAAGGCTAGACAAATAGAGAGTAGAAGGCTATAGAGAAGGAGAGCATATTCTAGAGAGAGAAACTAGAGAGAAATTTTGTGTGTGTGAATCTCTTGTATCTGGATCTACATTCTTATCAATTCATACAAGATTCATCATCTTCTTCTTCTCCTTCTTCTTCATTATATATGACATCATCCGTTTGATTGGGATTCCGCACCATCAAACGGATCTGATTGATACACAAGCAGATTGGGGACTTATAGCTTGATATGCTTCGGAAAGCGTGGGAAGCTAAATCCAAGATACGTAGGGCCTTTCGAGATTCTCACTAGAATCGGCCCTGTAGCTTACAAACTCAAACTACCTCACGAACTTAGTAACGTACACCCTACATTCCACGTTTCGAACTTGAAAAAGTGTCTGTCCGACGAGACTCTTGTTATCCCACTTGATGAAATCGAGATCAACGAGAACCTCAACTTCATGGAAGAACCAGTAGAGATCATGGACCGAGAGGTCAAGCAAATGAAGCAAAGTCGTATCCCGATAGTGAAGGTTCGCTGGAATGTCAAGTGGGGACCTGAATTCACTTGGGAGCACGAGGATCAAATGAAACTGAAACATCCTCATCTTTTAACTTAGTTATCTGTATTTGCTTAAACTCTAATTTCGGGACGAAATTCCCTTTAACGGGCGGGGGGGGGGGGGTGATGTGACAACCCAAAATTTCTATCTTTTAAAGCCATTAAATCCAATCAAAAGTCAGACTTGTTTCTGCTATTTTCTAGCTTTGTTAAGGGTCTGTTTGAGTATTCTGAGCCTAGTACATTCAAGGATTGTGTGTAGGGATGTGTTAGCTAGAGTTCATTGTGTAGCATTCAAGCCGGAAACTCCGTCACAAGGAGTTTACGACCGTAAACTCTTCCCTATATCCTATACTTCCTTCATTTTTCTTCACTTCTCACATCTTCAAGTCAAGAACACTCATTTATCTCTCAAGTATCATCAAGAACACTTCCATTTATCTTCACATTTGTAAGTGATTCTTTCATTTATTAGTTGATATCCTTCTTGATCTAGTAAAACCCTATGATTTCATCCATGAATTCATCTCTTTTGGGTTAGATCTTCAAGTCTTCATCATTTCACCAAGAACACACACTAGTTCTTTGGGCCGTAATCACCCTATAAGCTTCCAAAACATAAGTATCTCTTCCATATACTTGTTATCCATAATAAGCACTTGAGTAACAACCATGAAACAAACACTTTGTGCATAAACTTCAAGAGTTTACGGCCATAAACCATTGTTGGGGCCATAAAACCTTCTTAGTTCATAAGGTGGTCGTGAACCCTTTAACCCATGGCCGTAAACCCTTCAAGTTCATGTGTTGTCCGTAAACTCCTTGGCCGTGAACACCCCTTGGCCGTAAACACACCCTTGTGTGGCCGTGAACACCCTTTATACAATCATATGTGATTGTAACACTTCATTCCAAGTGTTTCCTAGTCCCTAAGGTTGTTACGTTACATGATTAGTTGTTATATACACTAATTATATACATATATGTGTCATTATATACTTAATAGGATCCGTTTGTGCTCAAGACTTCACTTGGCATACTTAGCATACTAATCGATCTTACATTCGAATCACTCACTGTAGGTGAGTTCATACCCCTAAACTTATCTTTTAAATGATTTAAAATGCTTTTATGGGGGGGATACAAGTTGAAAACAATATAGTTATAGTATCAATCATATGTGAGTTATAACTATCAAACAAGAAGATTTCTTATACTTCAAAACTGTGTTATCAAGCAAACTATTTCAAATCATTTTATAAACTGACATCAATTCATCAATAACCGTTCAAATGGTTAAAACTGTTTTATATGATAAACTCTTTATCGTTTTACAAAACTCTTTTAAACTTATATATTTGTCAAAATCATGTCTATATAGATATAGTTATATAAATAAGGTTGAAAGGGCTTAGGACTGATAACTCACTTTATTTCATGTTCCTTGTTTGGTTGTGGACTTAGGGTATCAGTTGTTTGTCCGAGTGTCATTTAAATTTTAGTTATATATTATGTATATGTATGTAGATATAAAAGTTCTTCCAACCAGTTCAATACCTTTTGGTAGCAAAGGTGTACAAACATGATCAGTCATTCAAACAATAGTACTAGTAAACTATAATAGGTATAGTTTAGAGGATTACTACTCACTATTTCTAGAACAATGAAACTTACAAGAGTCAATTCATACATGAGTCAGTTCAAACATACTATAACAAGAACAGAATGAACATACTATAACAAGAACAGAAAGAACATACTATTCACTAGAACAGAAGGAACATACTATTCACTAGAACAGAAGGAACATACTATTCACTAGAACAGAAGGAACATACTATACAAATACAATAACAAAGATAACATTAATGTGAGCCACTACTTCATGACATGGCAATATAGTGTTGTGTCACGTTTTGTAACCAGAGTCTCCTGGAAGGACAGCGTGAATTTGTGTATAGATCTATACGGGATTGACCATCCTACACCTTGTTGCTAGCTACAGTGGGGCCTGCAGGTCTACGAGTGACGAATGTCATACCATTTCGACGTCTTTGATCGTCGTGTTTTACTAGTCAATCAAGTATGCTTATAATCTCATCACATTTTACCTTAATTAAAACAATTGGTTTAAGGTAGTTAGTACATCGGTAGTTACTATATACAATACTACGGTACATCGTCATTTTCCCATTACATTCATATTGTGATCTTCTCACATAAACAGTAATGTGAACTATTTTCTAGTAATGATAGTCATACTTGGGAAAAACACTCACTTTTACAAAAAAACAAACATACAGAACAATCGGGTCTTGGTAGAAGACTACATTTCATTATAAGTAGAAAAATAGGATTTTCTAGGAGATACAAACATTTACATCAAACACTTACAAACATTTACATCAAACACTTACAAACATTTTCTTCAAACTTATACAAAAAATTGACACTAAAATACTTATAACTCACCAGCTTAAATGCTGATCTACTCTTTCAAAATAACTTGTATTCTTAGGTCACGAGTAGACAGGTACATTGGACCAGGTTTTGAGAAGATGGAGCACATTCGAGACTCGTCTTTTATTTTGATTCATATTTTGGTGTCTTTCAAACTATATAAATAACACACTTGTATTAAATTATATTATTAATGCAATTGATGATGTTGTTGCTTGTTTACTATTGTGCATTGTTATGCTACTGTACATGACGTCCTCCGCCCGCGAACGTTTCCGCCGTTCCGGTTTGGGGGTGTGACACTATGTATCTCTATGGTTATTCCTTTCTGAACAGATCAATTGGACATAATTCCAATGATGCTCATATCACAATTCCATATCCTTATTACAAGTGTAAGAATTCCAAATTCTTGTCACCATTAAATATGTTAGATTCTAACCTTGCATGCAATATCCTTTTTGTGATGACGTGGCGTCAAAGTCACCGAGACTTAGCAAACGATGTCATAAAATGCTCCATTAAGACTTTGTTACTAAAACAATTTCATGGTGATGAAGTATCAAATTCAAGGAAACTCCTTGAACACCTTCCTTGCATTAAGGTTTCTAACTCACATGTACATTTCAATAGCCAACTCCTATTATTGAAATATTTCCATATTCCAATATGACCATCAATTTTGAAGAAGAATCACCTCCACTCAGAATTATGTCAATATGGTCCGTCCAAATACTATACTTCCAATTGTCCATAAGCAACCATTCTTTTGGTAAACCTTAGACTGTTCTTGATAGTTGTTTAACAACTTTAGTCACATTTTGTTCTAGTCCTTTTTCCTTCTCAATTCCCTAGGCATTTAGAAAAATCAGAACAAGTGAATATTATAGCATACGTAATCAATCATATATCTGAAGCATATGGGACTTGATTCATAATGTCTTGTATAAAGACCTGATATCTGTTCAGTCTTTTACTATAATATTTCCATATATCGAATTTCCTATGCTGAAACATTTCAACACGATATTCATATATGTCCAAGACTAAGTATTATTAAACCTTTCAATCTAAACTTTTAGATTTGAAATGAAGTATGAATTCTCTCTCTCCTAAGCTTATCATAGTGAAACAATTCTAAACTTTGCAACTTGCAGATTGAAAAACTTTGTTTCATACGAATAGCATTGCCAACTTGCAACACTTAGCATAACAATTACGCTTCTACTAGCATAACAATTATGCTTCTATCTGCATAACAATTATGCTCCCACTAGCTTTGACATGTACCCGGAAATCAACTAGACTTCCAGATATCAATACTTTTTTGACTTTCTTAATAAAGTAAAGATTTCTGATACGCAATGCTTCGATAAGTCTTCAAATAGACTTCTCAAGCTCATACACCTTCATTAGATAGCATATGTATGTGTTTAAACCATTTCAGAACTTAAAACAATAAGTCTTGAACGTTCAAACTATTTATTGCTGTTTCTCACAATTCGAACTATAAAAAAGGATGTCGTAATCACATTGCGAATTTGAGAATGCAATTATCACAACCACTAATCATAATGATATTTATCAAATCTTTAAAATCTACTAGCTAAAGTGTTTCCTCATAATCATTTTCATGAATTAGATCGAAACATTTTGCCACCTAGATTTTATGGTGTATGCGTTCCTATCCATGTGAATTTATCAATTCCAACCTATAATCATAAGATAAGGTTGAGGACAAAACCAAAATCAATTTTAGGTTTTTCTTTTCATGGACTGAACTTGCTTGTTCTTAATTTCTTTCCCTCTGGTAGCACGAGGGTCTACCAGTGCTTCTGTGTTGTTAAGCAGCTCACCCATATTGACCAATGTACTATCATTGACGAACGTGCTCTGCCTTTTGTAGTCGAATGAGAACCATATAATTTTAAGCATTACCAACACAACAGGAAGGTGCATATAAACAAGAATGTGTCAACTGAACACGATAGGTTATCAACCTCAGGTCGTGTGCTAGTGATAACTAAAAGGTTTATTCTTGATTGACTACTGAAACTCTTCAAGATCAATAAGACTCCCACTGATTTCTTCACATATATGTTTCTCTCTCAAGGAGCATTCCTTGACGAGCAAAACAAATATTCAAGAGTTAGTGTGGATTATTGTGAAGAAAACACTTCATTGAATTAGTCTTAGTTCATACTTTGTTTTTAAATCCAAAAACATCACAACTACCAATTCAAAATGTGCAAGAGTGTGACAACTGTCAATCTTCGGTCAAACAAAGTCAACAAGTCAACCAAGTCAACTCGACTAGGATTAAGATCTTAGGATAAGCGTTATGTTTCCTAATGTTCCTAATGTACAACTTAAGATTATAATACAAAGTATCTCTCGGGATTGCCAATTATTAAGTATAAACCCTAATTGGGGATTTGTAACTTAACAACTCGATAATTCGGCTATATATTATTTGGGAATAAATAATATTCGTAACACAAATGTAATGGGGTCCGTAAACCTAACCCTACCTGGAAAATTCATAACAAAGGCTACAAACACAACATTTTGGTGAATTCGTCACCAAATACGATAGATTCTATACCCGTCTAAACACCAAAACTTAACGAGACAAACTTAGAAATTCAACCTAACTATTCATATAACGTATTATTGTTTGATAAAAATGTTTGTTATAATAATTTGAATTTTCATAATTCAATTTAAATATTTTATACATCCTTTAAAACCTATTTTCTTTATAAAAACCCCACCATTTTATAAAAATGCTAAGTTTTTTATAAAAGGTTAACTTTTATTTTTATAAAAAAAGGGATAGAAACATAAGTACACTTCCTTAATTAAGCCAACTACTACCCCACCTTTAAGTCCCATCCATGTCCCCCTTCACCACCCCAACCTTACCCCTTACCCACCCCCACCCTCCTTTCCCTCTCTCATACAAGTTACGTCCAAGAGCACAAACCCTCTCACCATCTTCATCATTTTTGTCTTCTCTCTTCAAGATCAAGCTTCAATCTTCAAACCCTAATTCCTTCCAAGTGTTCGTGAAGTTTTGGTAAGTCCTTTCTTCATCTACTAGTGATTCTACACACTTCTATACTAATTTCAATCCATTATCAAACCTTTCATGTGTTACTATTCATAGAATCTTTAAATTCTTAAAGTGTTCTTCAAGGTGTTCTTCACGTGTTCTTGACTTGGATCTTCCATCTACAACCTTTCTTTCATCAAACAAACACCCATAAGGTGAGTTGATACCCCTACATTTTCGAGCTTTTTCCAAGTTTTAGGGGGGGGGGGTGGAATACAAGTAAACAAATCCTATTTGGATGATTTAAAGTCTTTGCAAACTAAAAATACAAGTTATGTCACTAAAACATATCTAACCTTAATAATCAGCTTTTTACAGAAAAGTTGTGGTCTGTTCACGGACTGTTTTACCTTTCTTAAACTTAATATATTTCAAAACTATACAATTTGAAAATAGTTCAGGTCTATACCTTTTTAAGGACTACTCGCACGCGTTATATGATTTTTCTACAATTTATGGCGATTTTTACAAAACTGCCTATAATTTCAGAATATTTTCGGACCAGTCTGTAAAAATGAATATTTTCACTCTGGTTAGGAACCACTTAAGGTCGGGAAAAAAATTATGGACAAAGTAGACTCATTTTCTAAGCTCTGAGAGTTTACAGATCCAAATTTCGACTTACGATGATTTTTCTATAATTTTTCAAAAAAACATAGACAAAATATGCTATTTTGGATATATGTCTTGAAACTAGTCAAAATACCAAGTCTTTAGTTTTACAAAAAGAGAACTCCAAAAATCTATCATTTTATGTAAAAATGAGTTTTCTAGCAAAAATGGTCATAACTAGGTTATGTCACCATTTTTGCGGGTTTTGACCAAAAATATGTTTTTTAAATCACATAAAGTTAACTTGACCTAAAAATTACAAACCGGTAAAAATAACTTTTACGTAACTATATTTTCACTATTTGCCGTTTTGTAACATTAAAAGTAAAAAACTAGAAAAATGGACATTTTCATACTAAAAACCCACTTACTTATGCTAAATGTAAAATACTTGTTATTTATGGATATCTAAGTATACTCTCTCTCTCTCTCTATATATATATATATATATATATATATATATATATATATATATATATATATATATATATATATATATATATATATATATATATAGGTTCATACGAAAACACAAATAATTTGCGAAAATGAAAACAACCATTAACAACATGACACTTGTAATTTTGCAATAAAAATAACTGTTATATTAAATTAAATTAAAAATCTACACTCCATCTCTACCCACCACCACCCCCAACCATAACCGTCATCGTCAACAGGGGCGTATCTAGCTTATAACAAGGTAGGTCCTAGGACCTACCTAAAATTTGAATTTCATTTATAATATATATACCACAAAACATAGAAACTACCTTAGAAAAAATAGAGGACCTACCTTGAGTTTGTTTTTCTAAAAAATGTCTTAAAAAACCATTTTAAAAGGGGCAAAAAATAAGTTATATGAGACATTTGTGCTGATAAATATACAGAGTTAAATATAAGATATAGTTTTTATCAAACAATAAGGTATCAATACACTAATAATCAACTAATTTTTCATTAAATCGTTCGGTTTTTTCAATTATATTTTAGTCGGTTTTTTTAAAAATTTTAATTGGTGGTGGCTGATCGGTTTTTTCAGTTATATTTCAGTAAATCGTACACGACCCGACCCGACCCTACCCGACCCCTCACAAGTGTTATTTGATTTTTTTATCGGCTGCACTTAATTTGGGAACCACGTGATATTTTGTTCTAGATTCGCCACTGATCGTCAACCACTTTCACCACCGTCCACTAGCGCCCTCATGATATCTTCCATCAACCCTTTGTACAGTTTAGTGATTAGGGCTACGAAGGGTAAATGATTGAAGAAATTTGGGACGGAGATAAATAAATTATCCCTTAGATCTGATGAATAAGTCCCATTGCTTTTCAGTGCTTCCCGATATCATTGTTTCTTAATATTCGGTTCCATCCTTCAAGAGATTAACAGGAAGAGGTATATTTTTTTGGTTAATCTGTTAACTAGTAATTGGTTTTCAGATTCCGTAGGGTTTAAAAACTTAATATTGAATGGTAATACTCTTTTTTTTATAAAAAAAAATAAATAAATTGAATTGTTAATTTTTGTTTGAGTAATTTTTTGTTTTGAGCAGCCTTGTTTGTTTATCTATTTGTAGAGAGGGCATGAAAAGATACAGAACTTGGTTGAGACCATGCGACTATGGAAACTGTTTATGGTTTGGGTACTGATTTCACTTCTGCAGTCATCACCAGAAGCATTTGATCTCTTTGATGACGTTATGTTGATGGAAGAAGGGAGGATTATGTATCATGGACTTCACCTCACAGTAATGTTCTAGAGTATTTTGAGGATTTTGGTTTGAAGTTCCCTGAGAGAAGAGGCATGGCTGACTTCCTCCAAGAGGTAATGTCATCATCCCTTATTAAAATTTCTTACTTTTATAAGATAGAATCATGCTTTTTCATGCAATATAAGGACTAATTCACAGATTATCTCAAGAAAAGATCAAGCAAAGTTCGGGTGCCGAGCTGAACAACCATATAATTATATCTAAATAGAGAACTTATCAATGAGATTGAATGGTCTTATCAGCAAAATAAGTAAATGAAGATATTTCCAAACCCTTCACTAGATTAGAGAGCCATGAGAATGCCATTTCCTTCCATGTGTATTCTCTTTCTAAATCGGCTCTATATAGGGCTTGTATGTCTAGGGAGATTCTTCTCATGATAATGAATTCTTCAAATTCGTCCAGGTATGCATCACTCCTTTCTTGGGTCATCGAGTCTACCTTCTTTCATATGCTTATTATTGGCCAATAGGCTCTTACCCTTTAAGTGAAAGGTTCATTTTTATTACCTTATTATTAGATGTCTAAACATGTGGGTCACTTCTTTGTAGCTTGTCATAATTGCATTCATCACAATGATTGTATTCTTCCGAACTAGATTGAAGGTTGATGTCATTGATGCGATTTATCATCTCAGTTCACTCTTTTATGCACTTATAATCCTTTTGGTGGATGGGTTCCTAGAATTGTCTGTGACAGTTTCAAGACTTTCAGTTTTCTATAAACAAAGAGATATGTACTTCTACCCTGCTTAGGGGTATGTAATTCCTGCATCTATTCTTAAACTTCCCTAGTCAATCTTCGAAGCCATTGTTTGGACGAGTCTCACTTATTATGTTATTGGATAAGGTCCTAAACCAGAGAGGTGAGCATCTTATAAACTATTTCATCATATATTAACTAATATTAGATGTGTTAGAGAAGTATTAGATTATGAAATTTTTCTTAGAAACTATGATACTAGGATGTAAATTTTACTGTTTCACGTGTTTTTATAGGTTCTTCCACCTGATGATGCTCTTATTTGGGATGCACTTCACGTCAATATCCATGTTCCGATTTTTTGCATCATTCTTTCAGACTGTGGTTACTTCCACAACTACAAGAGTATATTAATATATATTGTTTTTGTTATCATTCCGTGGCTTCATTTTACCACACGGTAAGTTCCATGTATCTTTTCCCCCCCTATTTGACTACCTTCAAGAGATTAACTATAAGAATGGAATTGGTTACAGCATCAATGAAGCAACCGCCTCCGATGATGCTGCAGCAATGAAGTGACCACTGAAAGAGGTCCAAGGGGAGGGTTGAAGACAGTCAAACAACAACGGTTCACGACTTTTTTTTTTGTATTTTGCTTCAGTCTTGAGATCTTAGTGACTATTTATCTTTTATGTTAGTAAGATATGTGACTTTATTTTTCAGTATTTTTATAACGAACAAATTATTGGTAAGAACATACAAATTTTTTGATTATTCAGTCTGGCAGATTTTTTACTATATATCTTATGCATTATAATGTCATAATATGCTTGATGAAAGTTTAAAAGTTGGAAAATACTTGTTAAAGAAAAAATAGATTGATGTGCATATGAAATTGTTATTATTTTCGAATGATTCCCATTGGTTTGTAATGGTGGTGCATTTATACCATTTTGATAGGCAAACAAATTTACTTGGTCAATCATTGAATGTTGACTTTCAAAGGAATAAATCATGTCTAAAGAGTAGATGATGGTCCACATGAAGTTAACCAACCGGACGTTTTATAGTAGGAGAAAACCGATTTTAAGTTAATAAGTAGTTTTTCTTTTTGTTATTTAAATGTAGTTAGTTTACTAAATTACATATATGTACCTAAAGCCTAAATTTTAATTTTAATTTTAATCAAAATACAAGGTAAAGGTGGCACAATTTCATAGGTCATTTTTGTTTTTTGCATTTTTGCAAAATATTTACATTTTCGCATGATATATATATATATATATATATATATATATATATATATATATATATATATATATATATATATATATATATATATATATATATGAGTACGAAAACCAATTTCTATAATAAACTATATAAGTATAGTTTATGAATCTTTAACACTTTTGTAACATGTTGAGCAAAGTGTATAATTATATAAAATGCATATATAATTATTTCATACTATTTTATTATCATAGAAAAAGTGATAATTACACATGCAAAGGTTTTTATTTCAAACGAACGTAAACTCGTTGAATCAATTTTTGTGAGACAAAGTCTTCACCGTACCTACCAGAGTACCTGCAAAAGTCCTGTATTATAACCAGAGTCTTCCGGAAGGTGTCGGGTGACAAATGTCATAACATTTCGACTCCTGAAGAATGTTGCGACATGCCATCTATGTCATAGCATAGTTATAATAACTCACATGGGGAAACAACGATACAGTTAGTTTACGGGGAAACCTTTCTATGTTGAGCACTAGTGTTCAACTTATCTTTTTTACTTTTGCATTTTTATGTCGAGCACTACCTCTGATTATACCACGAGTGGCCCGCTTGGACACTCGGGTTCAGGCTCTCCTTCACGAGGTAATGGAGATAGGTGACGAAGTCCGGAACGCGACGGTGTAAATTCGATGCATCCACGAGGAACAAGAACACCATACAGATGCCATGCTGAACCTACAAGAGGAGTAGGAGAACATTACGAACCGCATACACTCCTTAGAGGAGGAGATGGCCGCCATGAGACAACAAATCCTGACGGTTGAAGCTAGGGCTGTCACAACAGAACAGAGAGCGGAGGAAGCCACTCGCGATACGTGTGAGATGGCGGGACACCTTGTGCGTCATTTTGGTATATGATAGACTAGTATACCCTTGTGAGTTAGTGATTACACTGCTCACATCTTGCGTTAGCCTTATTGTACTTCCTTACGTCTAGTAGTAGTGAAACAAAATCTATGTATGCCTTCCAAGAAGATTGAAGCTCAAGTCAATGGAATCTCACCAGGAATAATTCCGAGATATGCGGCTTACATAAACCACTTCAATGATCTGGCTGTCTTGTGCCCAGGAATGATTAATCCTAAGTTCAAAAGGATGGAGAGATACATCTGGGGCCTTACCCCACAAATCCAAGGGATGGTCATTTCTTCTCGACCAACCACCCTTAACAGCGCAAAGCGCATCGCTCATCTGTTGACTGACCAAGGTATCCGCCAGGAAAACCATGGTTCAGAAAGCCGACACCCCCCAAAGGAAAGGAACAATAAGAGGGAATTCTGGAATTAAAAGAAAGAAAAACCCCCAACAAGACCCCCAGAAGAAGCAGAGAACGGTGGCAGTCCTCGCCACTACCACCCCTGCAGCCATCAACCAACCAAAACAATACGCCAGAAATCTACCAAAAGGTGACAAGTGCCCTTAGCATCACTTTGGCGCATGTAGGGAGATGTACTGCTTCAACTATAAACAAAAAGGGGAACACAACCAAAACTTATAAGACCCCGACCCAAGGTGACAATCAGACATCCAAGTCAGGGGTGACACGTGCCTGTTTTAGATGTGGCAAAACTGGACATTACACGAGGGATTGTCCTAAGGAAAAGTGTTCAGGTAGAGGTGATCAAGGTAGATTCTTAGCCAGTGGAGCGAAGGAAGCAATACAGGAGCCTACTGCTGTAAGTACAAGGGCCTCCGAATCATCTCGCGCATCCAGACGCAGGAGCACTTGCACAAAAAGTATTATGCATTTCTAGCACACATAGTGGACCAGAAGAAAGAGGTGAAGGAAATCTTGGAAATGCCAAAAGTCCATGATTTTCCTGATGTGTTTCCAGAAGACCTCCCGGGGGTTACCACGTGTACGACAAATCGAGTTCAGAATCGACATAATTGCAGAAGCAGCCCCCGTAGCAAAGTCTCCTTACAAACTGGCCCCGGTGGAAATGCAAGAATTGTCTAGTCAACTACATGAATTATTAGACAAGGGATTCATTAAAACAAGCTTTTCACCCTGGGGAGTGCCAGTCTTATTTGTGAAGAAGAAAGATGGATCGTTTAGGATGTATACTGACTATTGGGAATTAAACAAGCTGACCGTCAAGAACCGCTACCCGCTTCCTAGGATCGATGATCTGTTCGATCAATTACAAGGATCCGACTACTTCTCAAAGATCGATTTGCGATCAGGATACCATCAACTTAGAGTTCAGGAAGAAAGATGTCCCTATAACGGCTTTTATAACCCGATATAGCCACTACAAGTTTGTACGCTCTGCCATTCGGATTGACAATGCTCCAACAGAATTCATAGGCCTCATGAATCGCATATGCAGACCGTACATAGACAAATTCGTGATTGAATTCATTGATAATATATTAATGCACTCACAAAGTGAGGAGGAGCATAGGCAACACTTACGATCAAAACTAGAATTACTACGAAAGGAGAGACTTTACACAAAGTTCTCCAAGTGCGAGTTCTGGTTACGAAAAGTAGACTTCCTAGGACATGCAGTCAGCAAAGAAGGAAGTACTGCGGGGAAGGGATAAGAACATTAAACTTAGAGATGACGGAATACAATATTTCATTAATCGAATCTGGACGCCAAAGTCTGGTGATCTTAGGGATTTGATCATGAACGAGGCACACAAGAAAAAATACTACATTCGCCCAAGGGCAGACAAGATGTACCAGGACCGAAAGGGGTGTGTTGGTCGCCAAACATGAAAGAAGAGATTGCCACTTACGTAGGTAAGTGCCTAACCTATGCTAAGGACAAAGTAGAATACACGAAACCCTCTGGGCTATTATAAAAACCAGAAACACCTAAATGGAAGTGGAAGTGGATTACCACGGACTTCATGACAAAGTTGCCCAAGACTATGGGTGGACACGACACCATTTGGGTGATCGTAGACAAACTAACCAAATCCGCACACTTCCTACCAAACAAAGCGATAGATAAGATGGAAAAGCTGACAAGAACGTATCTCAAGGAGATTGTGAGACTGCACAGTGTGCCACTGTCCATTATCTCAGATAAGGATAGTTGATTCGCCTCGCGTTTTTACAGTCGTCACAGAAGTCTTTGGGAACCCAACTAGACATGAGTACAACTTACCATCCCTAAGTAGACAATCAGAATGAGCGAAACATTCAAACATTGGAAGATATGCTTCGTGCCTGTGTGATGGACTTTGGTAAAGCATGGGATGCTCACCTACCACTGATTGAGTTCTCTTATAATAGTAACTACAACGCTGACATCAGAGCCACTCCGTTTGAGGCACTATACGGACGTAAGTGCATATCACCATTATGTTGGGCTGAAGTTGGGGACTCCCAACTGGCTAAGGGATCAAACGACTAATAGCACCCTCACCGACCCTGAGATAATACAAGGAACTACAGAAAAGATCGTTCAGATCCGTGAGTGACTAAAGGCATGTCGGTATCGACAAAAGAGTTATACGGATAAATGATGAAAGCCCTTGGAATTCTAGGTTGGTGACCGCGTACTGTTAAAGGTCTCACCCTGGAAGGGAATGATACGTTTTGGAAAATGTGGGAAACTGAATCCAAGGTATATCGGGTCATTCGAAATCCTCGCCAGGATCGGCCCAGTGGCTTACAAACTTCAACTGCCGCAGGAACTCAGTAACGTACACCCCACCTTCCACGTGTCCAACATGAAGAAGTGCTTGTCCGATGAGACTCTCGTCATTCCACTTGACGAAATTGAAGTAAATGAGAGTCTCCACTTCGTCGAGGAAACTGTGGAAATCATGGACAGGGAGGTAAAAATTTACATGGGAACGCGAGGACTAGATGAAACAGAAATACCCATAGTGAGGGTCCGTTGGAACTCTAAGGGAGGACCTGAGTTTACTTGGGAACGCGAGGACCAGATGAAACTGAAATACCCACACCTTTTCCCTAACTTGTAACGACCCAAAAATCAAGGGTAAAAATTTCATTTTTAAATGTAGCTAAAGCATTGATACCATTTATTTCAAACATTTGAAATCATCGTTAAGTAAAATATTTATCAGATTTTATCCCAAAATCATTCATTGCGGAAATCATAGGTGTGTGCACTGCGATCAATCCGAGCCCTTCTTTTCCAAATCGATGATACCTGAAACCATAAATAAAACTGTAAGCACGAAGCTTAGTGAGTTCCTCAGAGCATACCCCACACAATCCACATAACCACATAATCCATATCAGCTATAACAGCTACATAAACCGTAACAATCGCATAAGCATGCATATACACATATAAAGATGCCATGAAAACCCTCCAAGGTCTTATTCACATACTCACGTAAATCATATCAACTACACCAGCCATGCATATAAACATATAGGGAAGCCCTGGAAACCCTCCAAGGTCTTACACCGGGTGCCCTGGAAACCCTCCAGGGTCTTAGCCAACTGCCATGGGAACCCCCACCTGGTCTTCACTAACTACCAATCAAACCATACATACCAACATATAAGCTAATCATTCAAACACATAAGGATGCCCTAGAAACCCTCCAGGGTCTTACACCGGGTGCCATGGGAACCCCCATAGGGTCTTAGCCCAATGCCATGGGAACCCCCACATGGTCTTAACTAAGGATGCCATGGAAACCCTCCAAGGTCTTACACCTAAGTGCCCTGGGAACCCCCCGAGGTCTTCCATGCAAATATCACAAAGACTACTAGCATATCACGTACCACATAATCAATTAGCATACCACATAATCACTAGCATAGTCCCTATCACATAACCAGCTAACATGCCACATAATACAACTTCAGCTAGTGTATCACATATCATAAAATGGGCCGACATTAGTGCCTTAGACCCATTGGTATGGTGAGGAGACTCACCTGGCACTGTTGAAGTCCCGCGGATGAACTTCAAGCTGCTGGACGACAGATTCCCAAACTGTCAACACTAAAAAATACCCAATTAATAATTGGGTTCCAAGCCCAAGGTCTGACTCACACTCCAAAAGCCTAATAGACAAGTAATAGGCCAAACCTCTACATGGACTTACTTTAAGGCCCAACCAATTATTCTAGTCCAAACAATTTGCATTCTGATGGCCTAATAGCTAATAATCACGAAGGCCCAATTATGGCCCACTTATGGCCCAATTTTCCAAATTGGGCCCAAGCCTTTCCAATGGACCTTATCCTAAAGCCCAATAATTTCCTTAGTCCATAAATATGTTCCCAGTTGGCCCACAAAGGCCCACATTAACTTAGTCCAATAAATGGTCCCATAAGAACCCAAAACCCAATTAGGGTTTTTCACATGAAATGACGATTAGGGTTAAGTGTTCCTTCTTAACCCATTAAGGACTTAATCCATTAAGTCCAAACATACAATGAATTCGGGCTTGAGTCATATCGTCACTCTAATAGTCCAAAATGTAGGTCCCGATAAGTCCAAACCAATAATCCCAAAATTAGGGTTTTCTAAACCCTAATTAGGGTTTCTAACCCATTACAATCCAATTAGGCCCAAAAGCTAAGTCCTGAGGCCCATTGGGGTTTTTCTAGATGGGCACCACCCACTACCACCTCGGGTAGTGGTGGTCAACAAAGGCACACGACGGCTCACGGCGGCGGCCACCACCTTACGGTGGTGGTTTTGAGTTTTTCTTTTTATTATTCCTTTACCAAATACAACATACAACACAAGATACCAATTAAACATGCACACACACTAACTAAACACACACACACACACACACACACACAGCTACCCTAGTGGTGGCCGGTGGTGGTACACGGTGGCAGCCACCATGGTTGGCAGCCATGGTGGTTTCTCCATGGTTTCCGGCTAAAAAGGCATACCTCTACTTGTTCAACAACACCGAACACGCAACACCTGAGCTGAACACGAAAAGCACGCCCATCGGACTTCTTGTGGTGGCAGGCGGCGAGGATGACGGCAGCAGCCACCATGGCCGACTGCCATGGTGATTTTTCACAGCTACACTTCGACATAAAACTCACACGTAACCAAAAGACTTGTAACAGCAGCACCGGATACACACACATACTTGCGTTACATGGATGAAACACACACCACAACCTCGCTTGGAGTGACTGTTGACCGGAGCAGCGGAGAAGAATCGCGTGGGCGGCGGTGGACGTGACTGTGGGGTAGCACCGAGGGTCCGAGAAGGAACGCCACCGCGAACGACAATGTCAGCAGCAGGAAAAAGGACCTTCGCTCTTGGTCCTTACCGTCGTCGGCCATGAGAGTGACGATGTACTGGTTGACAGCTCGCATCGGCGGCAAAGCATTGGCGGCTAACGGCAGTCGACGACGTCGCAGAGTTGATCGGAAAAATGAGTGATACGAATGGTGGCGGCTGGAGGTTGAAAGTGGAGAGGGTGGCGGTTGATATATCCCTCCTATGGTTAGGGTTTCTAATGAAATATATATGAGGGCTGCATGAGGGGGAGTGACGGGCCCCACCCGTGATTCACCAATCTTATACCCATTTTAACAATATCGTCCCCTCCCCACTAGATCTTTTCCAATTTAAACCCAAATCTTACCTTTTAGCCCCTGCCTTCATAAAATCTTCTCAACTTTAATCCAATACTTACCATTCAGCCCTTAACTTCCAATATCTCTTCAAATTAAGTCCGAATAATACCAAACATCCCCTGACCTGTAAAATCATTTGCAAAACATGTCCTGAAATTACACTTTAACCCCCGAATAATCCAAATTATAACATTCGGCTCTCCAAAACCAACATTCCACTAAATAATATGGATTTAGGGCGACTAATTGTTCATCAATTTTATCTATTTATTTATTTAATAATTAGGATGTTACAACTCTCCCCTACTTAAAATAGATTTCGTCCTCGAAATCATCCCTTACCATCCCTTACACGCCGACAACTTGGTCACAACCACAAGCATACCCCAGCCTTCCCAGAGCGACCAAAACCATCCCCCGCAGGGTTCAAAAACCCGAAGATGAACAAATTTCTTGCATTATGATCGTATTTACTCTATCTGAGACTTGAAATCTCGAGATGGTCTGTCTCCTTGACAAACTGTCCACATCGAATCATTGCCGAGTACACTGCACTTATCTCCCAACTGGCTATTTAACTTCAGACATTATTTAGTCCGACTGTAACCAACTTAGTACATGCCCCGACTGACAGCAACTCAGCACACGGATCCCCAAGTCACTGAACCTACTTCGACCCTTCTCGCTACCATTTGCTGCTTTTCGGAAGCAACCGAGACCTCTCTGATCTCACCTTGTCTGTCAACTACTCGAAACATCGGACACATAGCCGATTGTTAGGCCAAAACACACGTAACAGTCCCATGCGACCTCCGAGGGATACATCGTCTAATGATAACGGCACTATCTATACAGCCACTCATGGCTCCTTCAACCATTTGATCCATCCGATCATGATAGGATGACAAACTGTCGTCACTGAATCTGACGCAAAAGGTGAATGCTATCAGAATAACTGTAGTCTTACATCACAATCAGTCTCCTTCGACCTACCACTCCCTGCTTCCAATTATATTGTGACCTACTCACAACCTTACGGACTGGCCCACACTGCCTAAGTCATCCGAACGAATCTGTGAATGCCACAGCTACCCTACAGCCTGTCTGTATCTCCCACACTATCTGGCCGTTGTGAATGCTACGGCTCCCCCATAGTCTTACAACACTTTCCACACTATCTGACTAATACTGAATGCTACGGCTCCCCCGCAGTCTTACAACACTTTCACCCTACTGACCATGAGTGTATACTACGTCTCCACCGTAGTCTTACAACACTTTCATCATGACTAACCATTAGTGAATGCTACGGCTCCCCCGTAGTCTTGCAACACTTCCATACCAACTGGTCATTAGCGAATGCTACGGCTCCCCCATAGTCTTACAACACCCTCATCCTAACACAACCGTAGCCCAATGCCTTACCCCTAATTTATCAATTCGAAACGCATACAGAGTTGATCACACACTCGACCGAACACCCGAACTGAACTCAATTCATGACTGGAGTCCCGACCTGCTTTCCCCAAATTCTGTTATCAAGCCCCAAGAAGACGCGATTCACATGCTGGGGAGTTTTACCGAACTCCAAACTCACACCATCCTCAAACCAAATAGCCACTTGGCCCGCCATTATTCTCGATGAGGACGAGAAACCCATCTCGGTCCCATACCTGCCCCTGTCCTGAATACTTGCGCGATTCTCCCCCACTTAGATTCGACTAAATCTTCGCAATACATGAGATTTGAAGGATTCCCAATCCTTCTTACTCTTAAATAACCAACTGCTGACAACCTGTTTCTTACCCGTGCGAGTGTTTTATTACTGGCCCAAAACCCAAAAGACCACACAATCTCCTACAAATCAGATGAACACTTCCCAAATCCTAGCGAAACTAATAATCTCAGACGCCTTGAAATGATGTCACTCTCATATCCTGTAAGTACAAATAACTGATGCCCAGACCGAGGCCTCTGCAGTAGACCACTTCCAATGGCGCTTCCAAAAGCCGACCCAAGCATAATGTTGAGTTACCAATCCTGACCGTAGACCTTCCACATCACGTCTCTGAACCGATCTCGACCATAGACCCATATAACATCGAATACTCCAAACCAACAAAGTGGAAACGACCTTTTACTAACCACCCCGTAACTCACGGTATGCAAATGTCATATGACCTCACTTGAAGATATAACCCCAATGCAAATAAGGAAGCAACTCAGAACTACACATACCCAAACCCTTGGAACAAAATTCCATCATGTAGTTTCCCACAAATACCGCGCTGAATCCGACCCTGCTGGCCTCTCAAAAACTGACTCGAACTCTTGGGTCTCTTTCCGAGACCCCCCCAGTATATGTAATTGATTTGGTCCCCTATTCCCAATGTGACCCAACTCAATCCCTGCTCTCGAGCTCTAGAAATCATATCACTCAGGGTCTCGCACCCTGGCACACTCACCAGCTCAAACGTCCATGGCTTAACTGTAGTAGCTCGAGCAACCTCTGCCCTAAACCGACTACAAACTACCCCCAAGACATAGTCTCTAATCCTGAAAGTGAAATAGATCGCACAATAAATCCTTGTCGCCTGATACAAGAGATCCAAGACGAATTCAAAATTCTGGCAGTCCTCCCGCTAACTGGCTCACCACCGGAGTCGGGACCAAACCCTGGTCCTTCCCCTTGCGTGCTCATCCTCATCTGGAAAAGCATCTATCCCCACTATCAGAGCAAACCAAGAATTCTCCTTCCCATAAGCTTCTTAGATTCTCCAAGACTCTCACTGATTCGAGTATGGATCCTATGCTTTCATTAGAACGGGCCCATACTATCTTCCACACCTATCCATACTTTCCTCAGCAATCCTCTCGAATCCTCCAAGTCACCTACTCCACTGGTGCACCAAATATCCGCCAAATAGCAACACAATATCCACCAAAGCACCTGCTAGGCTCCCAACCTCACTGAACCACCCCAACTAACTCACTGGAGCATATCCTAGGCTTTCCTAGGTTCCCAACCTCGCCCTGCCATCAGCTGCTGATGAACTCCCCATGATGCCAGCCATCCACCTTCTGGATATCGTCATATATGTTGGGTTTTGAGCATTCTAACACTCCTATGGTGTACATGCAACCCTAGAAACCTTGGATCTATGTTTTCTCTAAAATACATGCAAATTTGATTTCCAAGGTTTACAACCTAACTAGCATGTTATGGAGTACTTGTAATACAAAACTTTAAGTAGAATAACATACCTTTCTTTTGTGGTTGATTGCTTGGAGTTTTAGAGCCTAGCACCAATAGTGTGGATGCCTCAAGTGGTGTCACAAATAACCCAAAATAACTTGGAAATACTTGAGAGAATATGATGCTTGCTAAAATCGGCGCACTCTTGTTTCTCACACACACTAGTGCCAATTCTAGAACCAAGGACCTCTTTATATAGTATGGAGGATTAGGGTTACACCCTAATACCCATGACTCGTCATTTACCTAGGATCCATGGGTTAAAAGCTCCATGGACTATCCATGGACTTCCATATACTCTTAGCCCATCCTAAATAAATCTTAGCCCAATCCATATATATATATATATATATATATATATATATATATATATATATATATATATATATATATATAAGAGTCCATATTTAATTAGTCTCTTTTGATCATTAAATTAATTCCAAAATCAATTCTTGATCAACACTAATTAAATAATATTAATATATTATAACTTATAATATATTAATAGATCATAAACATCTTATTCTCAAAAATATATCCATACAAATTGTTAGGAGAAGTGCAACCCAAATGGACCATGCCGGGTCGTGTCAAGTTCATACCAAATATAGTTACGGACTTAGACACCTTATCCAACAATATCCACTTAGTAGCTGACTTCCATCGCTCAAGAGTTCCACAAAGCACAAAGCAAGCAACATTCGTGCAGTAGCACTCCGATCCAAAGAACTATCATAAAACATTCCGCCCACATGTCGCGACTCGCGCTGTCCACATCCATCCATCCTCGCTGTCGGCTGTCTTATGCATGCAAATTATACACAGAACAGGATCTAATAGACTGTCGAATAATAGACTCTACCCTAGGACCACAACCAAACAAGGAACATGAACTAAGGTCAAATCAATTATTCTAAGGCTATAAGATCCTAACCGTATACAATTTTAAAAGCATACACATAGTAGTTACAAATACCAATTATCATTCTCAGTCCAGCATGGCATCCAATATTCTCGCGGCTACAAGCATCACATATCAGGCCAACCTATTGCTGACAACTCAGCACCAGCATGCAAGTCTACCAGCTCATACAACATATACATGCATCTTCCCTAACCCTAACTAGCATGCGATTCACAGATTCATAATCAAATCATGACATACAACATATGTGGGTATTCTGGGAAACTTACTTGAGCTCGGCTGAGTGCATGCACCACACCCTTTCTTGTCTTAGAAATTCTTTACTTAAAAACATTTCCTTTTGAAAACTTAACATATCCTCAGTTTGAGTTCAGACTCACCCGAAAGTATGTCCGAATCCCTCAAACCAAGGCTCTGATACCAACTTGTAACGACCCAAAAATCAAGGGTAAAAATTTCATTTTTAAATGTAGCTAAAGCATTGATACCATTTATTTCAAACATTTCAAATCATCGTTAAGTAAAATATTTATCAGATTTTATCCCAAAATCATTCATTGCGGAAATCATAGGTGTGTGCACTGCGATCAATCCGAGCCCTTCTTTTCCAAATCGATGATACCTGAAACCATAAATAAAACTGTAAGCACGAAGCTTAGTGAGTTCCCCAGAGCATACCCCACACAATCCACATAACCACATAATCCATATCAGCTATAACAGCTACATAAACCGTAACAATCGCATAAGCATGCATATACACATATAAAGATGCCATGGAAACCCTCCAAGGTCTTATTCACATGCTCACGTAAATCATATCAACTACACCAGCCATGCATATAAACATATAGGGAAGCCCTGGAAACCCTCCAAGGACTTACACCGGGTGCCCTAGAAACCCTCCAGGGTCTTAGCCCACTGCCATGGGAACCCCCACATGGTCTTCACTAACTACCAATCAAACCATACATACCAACATATAAGCTAATCATGCAAACACAAAAGGATGCCCGGGAAACCCTCCAGGGTCTTACACCGGGTGCCATGGGAACACTCACAGGGTCTTAGCCCAATTCCATGGGAACCCCCACATGTTCTGTACTAAGGATGCCATGGAAACCCTCCAAGGTCTCACACCTAAGTACCCCGGGAACCCCCCGAGGTCTTCCATGCAAGTATCACAAAGACCACTAGCATATCACGTACCACATAATCAATTAGCATACCACATAATCACTAGCATACTCCCTATCACATAACCAGCTAACATGCCACATAATACAACATCAGCTAGTGTATCACATATCATAAAATGGGCTGGCATTGGTGCCTTAGACCCATTGGTATGGTGAGGAGACTCACCTGGCACTGCTGAAGTCCTGTGGATGAACTTCCAGCTGCTGGACGACTGATTCCCAAACTGTCAACACCAAACAATACCCAATTAATAATTGGGTTCCAAGCCCAAGGTCCAAGTCACACTCCAAAGGCCCAATAGACAAGTTATGGGCCAAAGGCTAACATATGGCCCAATTTTCCAAATTGGGCCCAAACCTCTACATGGACTTACTTTAAGGCCAAACCAATTATTCTAGTCCAAACAATTGGCATTCTGATGGCCTAATAGCTAATAATCCTCAATGCCCAATTGTGGCCCACCTATGGCCCAATTTTACAAATTGGGCCCAAGCCTTTCTAATGGACCTTATCCTAAAGCCCAATAATTTCCTTAGTCCATAAATATGTTCCCAATTGGCCCACAAAGATCCACATTAGCTTAGTCTAATAAATGGTCCAATAAGAACCCAAAACTTAATTAGGGTTTTTTTCACATGAAATGACAATTAGGGTTAAGTGTTCCTTCTTAACCCATTAAGGACTTAATCCATTAAGGACTTAATCCATTAAGGACTTAATCCATTAAGTCCAAACATACAATAAAATCGGGCTTGAGTCATATCTTCACTCCAATGGTCCAAAATGTCGGTCCCGATAAGTCCAAACCAATAATCCCAAAATTAGGGTTTTCTAAACCCTAATTAGGGTTTCTAACCCATTACAATCCAATTAGACCCAAAAGCTATGTCCTTAGGCCTATTAGGGATTTTCTAGATGGGCACCACCCACTACCACCTCGGGTAGTGGTGGTCAACGATGGCACACGGCGGCGGACACCACCTTACGGTGGTGGTTTTGAGTTTTTCGTTTTATTATTACTTTACCAAATACAATATACACCACAAGATACCAATTAAACATGCACACACACTAACTAAACACACACACAACCACCCTAATGGTGACCGGTGGTGGTACATGGTGGCAGCCACCATGGTTGGTAGCTATGGTGGGTTCTCCATGGTTTCCGGCCAAAAAGGCACACCTCTACTTGTTCAGCAACACCGAACACGCAACACTTGTGGTAACAGGCGGCGGGGATGACGGCAGCAGCCACCATGGCCGACTGCCATGGTGGTTTTTCACAACTACACTTCGACAGAAAACTCACACGTAACCAAAAGACTTGTAACAGCAGCACCGGATACACACACATACTAGCATTACACGGCTGAAACGCACACCGTAACCTCCCTTGGAGTGACTGTTGACCGGAGCAGCGGAGAAGAATCTCGTGGGCGGCGGCGGACGTGACTGTGGGGTAGCACCGAGGGTCCGAGAAGGAACGCCACCGTGAACGACAATAGCAGCAGCAGGAAAAAGGACCTTCGCTCTTGGTCCTCACCGTCGTCGGCCATGAGAGTGACGATGTGCCGGTTGACAGCTTGCATCGGCGGCAAAGCATTGGCGGTAATGGCAGTCGACGGCGTCCTGAAGCTGATCGGTAAAATGAGTGATACGAATGGTGGCGGCTGGAGGTTGAAAGTGGAGAGGATGGCGACTGATATATATCCCTCATAGGGTTAGGGTTTCTAATGTACTATATATATGGGGGTTGCATGAGGGGGAGTGACGGGCGCCACCTGTGATTCACCAATCTTATACCCATTTTAAAAATATTGGCCCCTCCCTACTAGATCTTTTCCAATTTAAACCCAAATCTTACCTTTTAGCCCCTGCCTTCATAAATTCTTCTCAACTTTAATCCAATACTTACCATTCAACGCTTAATTTCCAACATCTCTTCAAATTAAGTCCGAATAATAGCAAACACTCTCTGACTTCTAAAATACTTTCCAAAACAAGTCCTGAAATTACATTTTTAACCCCCGAATAATCCAAATTATAACATTCGGCTCTCCAAAACCAACATTCCACTAAATAATATGGATTTAGGGTGACTAATTGTTCATCAATTTTATTTATTTAATAAACAGGATGTTACATAACCCTTGAGGACCAACTTAGAATACTAATTTCTGGATGAAATTCCTTCTAACGGGGGGATTATGTGACAACTGTTAATCTTGGGTCAAACAAAGTCAACCAAGTCAACTCGACTAGGATTGGGATCTTTGGATAAGCGTTATGTTTCATAATGTTCCTAATGTACAACTTAGGATTATAATACAAAGTATCTCTCGGGATTGCCAATTATTAAATATAAACCCTATCTGGGGATTAGTAATGTAACAACTCGATAATTCGGCTATATATTATTTGGAAATAAATAATATTCGTAACACAAATGTAATGGGGTCCGTAAACCTAACCCTACGTTGAAGATTCATAACAAAGACTACAAACACATCTTTTTGGTGAATTCGTCACCAAATATGACAGATTCTATACCCGTCTAAACACCAAAACTTAACGAGACAAACTTGGAAATTTAACCTAACTATTCATATAACATATTATTATTTGATAAAAATGTTTGTTATAATAATTTGAATTTTTCTAATTCAAATTAAATATTTTATACATCCTTTAACCCCTTTTTCTTTATAAAAACCCCACCATTTTATAAAAATGCTAGGTTTTTATAAAAGGTTGACTTTTATTTTTATAAAAAAGGGCTAGAAACATAAGTACACTTCCTTAATTAAGCCAACTACTACCCCTCCTTTAAGTCCCATCCATGTCCCCCTTCACCATCCCACCCTTACCTCCTACCCACCCCCACCCTCCATTCCCTCTCTCATACAAGTTGCGTCCGAGAGCACAAACCCTCTCACCATCTTCATCATTTTTGTCTTCTCTCTTCAAGAACAAGCTTCAATCTTCAAACCCTAATTCCTTCCAAGTGTTCGTGAAGTTTTGGTAAGTCCTTTCTTCATCTACTAGTTATTATACACACTTCTATACTAATTTCAATCCATTATCAAACCTTTCATGTGTTACTATTCACAGAATCTTTAAATTCTTAAAGTGTTCTTCAAGTGTTCTTGACTTGGATCTTCCATCTACAACCTTTCTTTCATCAAACAAACACCCATAAGGTGACGTTAAATATATTTTCACTATTTGCCGTTTTGTGACGTTAAAAGTCAAAAACTAGAAAAATGGACATTTTCATACTAAAAACTCACTTACTTGTGCTGGATGTAAAATACTTGTTATTTATGGATATCTAAGTATACTAAACCCTATATATATATATATATATATATATATATATATATATATACACGAAAACCAATTTCTATAATAAACTACATAAGTATAGTTTATGAATCTTTAACACTTTTTTAACATGTTGAGCAAAGTGTATAATTATATAAAATACATATATAATTATTTCATACGTATTTTATTATCATGGAAAAAGTGATAATTACACATGCAAAGGTTTTCATTTCAAACGAACGTAAACTCGTTGAATCAATTTTTCTGAGACAAAGTCTTCACCGTACCTACCAGAGTACCTGCATAAGTCTTGTATTATAACCAGAGTCTCCCGTAAGAGAGCGTGATACTTGTGTATAGATCTATACGGGCTGACGATCTCGCACCCTAATTGTTAGCTACAATTAGACCGACAGGTCTCGGGTGACAAATGTCATAACATTTCGACGCCTGAAGAACGTCGCGGCAGGCCATCCATGTCATAACATGGTTATAATAACTCACATGGGGAAACAACGATACATTTAGTTTATGGGGAAACTTTCATTCAAACGGTCTTATATAAATTAAAACTGCATATTAATATTTTAAGTATGAAAAATACTTGTAAATTTTGGTCTTAGGGTTCTAAGACTGCAACGCATTTTGAAGGAAAATGTTGGATTTTCTGGAACGAAGACTATCATTTTACAAAGAAAGGCTTTCAACTCTTCATACAAATTCTTATTAACTCACCAACCTAATTTTTGACACTTTTTCAAACCACTTGTATTCTCAGGAGATCACTAAATAGGTAACAACAAGCTTTTGAGGATGGGACGCTAAGGCATCAGACAAATCTTTTTATCATAATATTGTAATTGATTTTGAAACATGAAACTCTTACAACAATGTAACTTTTTCAATTATATTTATGATGGTTGTGTTGCTTTGGTCACTATTATGCATTATGTTATGATACAATACATGAAAGTCGTCCACCCCTGGACGTTTCCGCCATCCTGGTTTGGGGTTGTGAGAGAGAGTAAGAACACATTATTACTCCACATTTTATGAGGTGTTATAAACCTACTTAGTACTAAACAAGCTTCAAGATACGATTTATAGTTACTAGAGTATGTCTCCAAAACTTGATTGGATACTAAGTATGACTCATCTTTTGATTAAACCATTTCACCAATATCTGATTCCTCTTCTTAGTCAAACAATTGCACAAAAATGTTCTTCAATGATCAATTTGTGACATGGTTCCATAATCATGAAGATGATCATAAAACATGATACTAAAGTACTCTCATTTCCTTTCAGATTAGAGAAACCTTTATCTTTCTGCCTAACAGATTCTTCTTATTCGTTCTATTACACTTTTAAAACTTTTCAAGGTGTTAGAATTATGCTTAACCTTATAAACACAACCATATTTACCGAACCATCAGTAAACCATGACGAATAGGGATGCCATAATCATATTCGAATCTATTTTAGGTAGGTAAAGCATTTACCAGTTTCAAGCATATGAAACTGCTACATCTTTTAAGATTCATTGAACTATTCAATAGCATGTTTAATCTCGATTATGCTCTCACTTTGTGACTGGGATGCTGAGGATCACAAAGAAGATGTGAATAACCATGCAAATTAGCTTGGTACTCTCGATGTCATTTATCATCTGAAAATTAGCGTGCCGGTTAACCACACGCGCTCCATTAATTCAATTATAATTTCTGAGACACCCATTGCCAACAATATTATTCCCATATTAGTGTGTCGGTTAACCACACATGATCCACTAACGACCAATAAGGTGCAATGTGCAATTTCATGGGTTAGCATCAAATTCACATTTTTTCATAAAGTAAATAAGAATGGGATTTTAGAAAATGGTTGAGTTACTTTATCATTATACCTTTAATGAGGATTAATTTTCCTATCGAACCCGTTTGGGTAACGACCCTCCACCATATAAGAGAGGTGGGTGTAACACCCGCAGATTTGGGCTAGTCAATTAAGATAATAAGCGTTAAAAATGATTTTTTATATAGAAGATTATCTAGGATAAATAATCTTAACCAAAGTAATAGTTAGGGTTAACAATTGTAACCTATTCGACGTAATAAAGAATAATTATTTGAATATTATATGTTTCATGATTATTATAATATAATAAAATAAGAAAAATCAGTCGAATCGTCCGTAAATCCTAAAAATAAGTGCGCCAAAACATATATATATATATATATATATATATATATATATATATATATATTATATTTACGAAGTATACGTCCTCCCGATCCCGAAAATATAAATTTCGTCGAAATCCGAATCCGTATGAATTAGATATGATTTTTATAAGATAGAAAAGTCAGCCGCGCACAACGAATATATGACGTAAAAAGCTACGAAGAGAATGGTTGACTTTTAGCTAATGCGACCAAAATGAAAATCGTAGTACTCCTTAAACTACGAATTTTGAGAAAAAGAATGCCAAAAACGGAGTCCTTACGAGAGAGTTATAATTTTTGCAAAATCATTTAATTTTATAAAAATAGGACAAAAATATAAATTCAAAAATAGCCGACGGAGTCTAAACGAAAATTGTAGATTTCGTCGATAGCTACGCATGGATATAAAGAACGTCAAAAACGGAGTTCGTATCAAGAGTTATAACTTTAAATAGCACATTTACGTATTAAAATAAAGTGTAAATCATATATATATATATATATATATATATATATATATATATATATATATATATATATATATATATATATATATATATATATATATCGTTAGAAAGGTATCGACGATGCGGTCATTATAAGACTAGTGTTGAGTACTTTCGACATTAGTTTAGTACAAATATCATTAAATCTATTTAAAATAGTATTATAAAGGGGTGTTTAGTCATTTATATAACTATAAGGTCATTAAGTAACTATGGAGTGTAGTTTTTGAAAATTCATTCACAATAAAGAAGAGCCTCTAGCTCTCATATTTTTGGACCATTATCTTGATTCAAGAGTCTTTCCCTTCTTATCCCCCGAGCATTTCGGTCCCTCGTGATTCGACTTCTCTTTCTGTAGTTTTAGTATATAGTAAGGTGAGCATTGAAGGACTGCAAGAATCTTTCTTAGAAAGATTCAGCGACGAAGTTTTACGCCAGCAGAGTCCGGCTCCTAGCTAAGTAACTTATGCTACCCTAATTTACAAATAGCTTATAATATCGTTATTATGAACCTATAAATAAAATTTATCAGTGATTCAAAGTCGTTATACTGATTGAACTACTTACAGGAGAGGTGTCTAGAATGGTCACGTTGGGTTTGGTTGTTGGATTTCAGAAAAGCTATATGCCGAAATGGTCCTGCCTCCCAACTGTCCTGCCTGGCTGATCCTTACTTGATAGATCATGAAGTAGACTTTGAGTTAATGATGAATCTAGACTAATAATTAGTCGCAATGAATATTAGACTAAAATCTAGTGGTAATGATACTAGGTTTGGTCGAAGGAAAATAAATTAAGAGAAGCACTGTCTGAGTTCGGAATCACCACCTTAACAGGTGAGTGCATAGTTACTTTCATCTTACACATAGATATGATGTATTTTATATAAATTACATGCTATGTGTGCATATTGTCTGAATACTTGCTGTCTATGCTGGATGAACGATTTTATACATGTTTTGAATGATTTAAACTTTATATGTATTTTATATCTACAAAATATGTTAGCTAAAACATGGGTAGATGAAATATGAGTTGGATGATGAGATGAGAGGTGATATAGACCATGCGATAAGGGTGAGAGGTGAACAATGAGAGAAGCCTTTTACCCAAGCGTTGGCACCGTCATCTAGTAGAGTATGGATGACAACCACGGACTATTCTAGACAGTCCAGTGGGACACTAGCAGGCTCGCAACCTGTAGGTGTTGTGAACGATGTGTTCACCCGGTGTACTATAAAAACCCATTGACATGTATTGTAAGTGGACCCTCGAAAATAATACTCTCAATAAACGAGATAAACTCTGGCAACTATGCAGACTTAGTGCCTAAGCCCTGGTGACTATGGACTTAGTGCCTGTTGTATAAACCCTAGCGAATATGCAGACTTAGTGCCTAAACCCTGGTGACTATGGACTTAGTGCCTGTTGGGTAAACCGTGGCGACGACGATGGACTTCGTGCCGATTCCTTAGGATAATCCTTAGGAAAGAATGAACGAGGAATAGCTGATTCTTAGGGTAAATCCTTAAGAGTAAAGAAGATAATGGGGATGGGTAATTGGGTTAATTGTTTGATAATTAAACATAATAATTATATTATTGTGGGTTGAAAACCCTATGTACACACCAGGTTTCCCAACCTGACCCACTCAGTTTATTTGTATCATAGGTGTCGATATGAGGTTACATTACAATGAGGGATTAAGGAGATATAAATCACTAGTGATAATAAATGTAAGTTCTGTTTATGCTTATGTTTATGTATTGACGATGGCATCCCAATATTTTAAAATGAATAAAAATACATTTCTTTGGAAATGCCTTGATAATGTATTTATCATGTTTTTCTGGGGACAAATTACGCAACACTTTTCTTCAAAAGGATACTCTGATTTTTAAATAAAGCATAAACGAAATCGGTCTTTTCTGGCCGTGAAAATGGGGATGTCACAGTTGGTATCAGAGCATTAGTTTAAGCGAACTAGGAATTTGTAGGATTTATAGACTTAAACTTAGAATGCTAAGCGATGATTGTGAGATGAGTGTCTACTATATTTTAGACACAAGCACTGGTTCATTTTAGGAAAGATGCCTAAAATGCTTTTATGTGCTATATGCTATTATTTGTTCGGATCTATGGTATGTTGCCGACCGTATCTGGAAACCTTATCTGTTTAGGATTCTAAAGATACGACTACGATATTAGAACTAACATGTAAACATTTCGAAGTGATAAGGATGATTTAAACGTCCATCGAAAATAAAGATCTAAATTCACCTATTTCGGTGTATAGATCATAATGGAAAGAACCCGAAGTGGAGTCGGGAATGCGAATGGAAATAGAAATCAACAGCCTCAACCCCCAGTGATTGAGAAAATACCTGTTGTAGTAACCGCTCCTGAGCCAATCACGATGGCCGGAGTACAAGCGATGATCCAAATGATGTTGGATCCTCAAATGGAGGAGACCAGGCGTTTACTTCAACAGAATCGAGAGGAAGCTACAATACTGGTCGAACAGCCCGAGCTGAATGATGGACAGTCAGAAGGAGGGAACTACAGTGGGATTGTTGGTCAAGCCAACCCACCGATAGTTAGATGAAATAACCAGGATGGAGGAAATGACGGACGTGGATGCAAGTACAAGGATTTCATGGCATCCAAATCACAGTGTCTTTTTGGAAGCCCAACACCGGTGGAAGTTATGGACTGGATCTCCGAGATGGAGACAATGTTTGACGAATGTAGGAACAGACAGAAGACCGCTCTCGCGGTTACCCTGTTAAAGTCTAGAGTACTGAGCTGGTGGAAGCTACTAGCTAATACGATGCCCAAAGGAGAAGCTAGCAAGACGTCTTGGGAAGACTTTTTGGTGCAACTGAAGATGTAATACTTCTCTGAGCAGGATCTACTGGAGATCAACAACGAGTTCCAGAACCTAAAGAAAGGAAGAATGAGCATTACTGTGTATACTGCAAGTTTTACGGAGAAGATGAAGCTTGTTCCTTACCTAGTTCCAACGGAACTCTCCAAGGTCAACAAGTTTGCCCATGGATTACCAGCGGACTTTGGTCCAATGGTCAAGCAAGCAACCACTTTGAAAGCCGCCATTTGGGCAGCCAAGAATGTTGAGACCCAGATTACGGAAAAGGGTCTGGAGAGAGCTGAAGTTGGCGAGAAAAGGAAGTATGAAGGATTTTCAAAGTCCAACAAAGAAAGAAAATTCTCAAATTCTGAAGAAGGGGGAGGAGGTGAAGCTAAGTGGTGCGAAAGGTGTAAAAAGAAACACTTCAGGAAATGTAGTGAGGAGGTGACTTGCTACAAATATGGAAAGACAGGGCATTACGCCAGCAAGTGCGCGTCCAACAAGAAGGTGTGCTACGGATGTAACAAAGAAGGGCATATTTCTAGAGACTGCCCAAAGAAAAATGAGGCATCAAGGCCAAATGCACCGCCAAAGCCAAGGGCATTCCACATGATCCTAGACGAAGCAGATAACAACGCGAGGAATCAAGGATGAGGACTTCATATCCAAAGATCGAGTTATGGAGTAGCCGTGTGGATAGTATTGTATGGTGTAGCCTATTAGAGGCATAGTCTTGGGTGAACTTGAACACCTATGTAATCGTTTCAAGGAATAATATAAAACGTTCGTTTTGTTATCTAGTGTGTTAAGTTGTTATGTGATTTTCTTGTATGGTGACTTGGAAAACTGTGAGACAATACTTGGGATGAGTATGAGTAGGTGTGAATGGTAGTAGAGGCCTATACTACCGGAAGCATAGGACTCACACTTGGATCAGGGAAAGTCACAAGGTTACCAAGGCACTAGTAATTGATTCTGTTTTGTTCATGTCTGTCGTTACCATCTGTTCGGTAATGACTAAGAATATGATTGTTAATCCTACCCTAGTGGTCATATCAAATCGAGTCCGACTAAGATGAATATGTTACATGGTTCAAAGTACCAAGATCGATGTAGCATTTGACTTAAGTCAGAAGATTGAAGTGAAAGATAATCGAAGCGATCAATAGAAGTACCGCAACCGTTGTTAAGGTAAGGAGGTTGTAGCTAGATGTGCTACATATTAGAATGTGATTATATCACGTTAGAACATGAAGGAAGGTATATTCCGTTCTGGAATTTCACTCTAAAAGACCTGAGTCTAAGCGTTGCATCATACGACGAGATCTCATTAGAACATGTCCCATCGGTCTGTTACGGTAATCGAAGTAAAGAACTTATCTTAATTTAAGTTTGTTTAAGAAAGAGCAAGAGTTTCCAATAAGGACTGAGTTTGTAACTCGAAGTTTAAGATTAAAAGTCCAACATAGGATAAAGAGCAGGTGCAAGATTGCGCACCACCAGTAGTCAAGGAGTCCTAGAGTTAGATACTCATTTGAAAGGAGATGAGAGTTATGATTACCACCTAAGATGGAAAGGAAATGAACGGAGTCATTATACAATCCCTGTTTTTTTGATGATTCCGGGACGTAATCATCCGAAGGGGGAGATAATTGTAACACCCGCAGATTCGGGCTAGTCAATTAAGATAATAAGCGTTAAAAATGATTTTTTTATATAGAAGATTACCTAGGATAAATAATATTAACCAACGTAATAGTTAGGGTTAACAATTGTAACCTATTCGACGTAATAAAGAATAATTATTTGAATATTATATGTTTCATGATTATTATAATATAATAAAATAGGAAAAATCAGTCGAATCGTCCGTAAATCGTAAAAATAAGTGCGCCAAAAAACAATATATATTATTATATATTTAGGAAGTATACGTCGTCCCGATCCCGAAATTATAAATTTCGTCGAAATCCGAATTCGTATGAATTAGATATGATTTTTATTAGATATAAAAGTCAGCAGCGCACAAAATTAGCCGACAGAGTGTAAACGAAAGTTGTAGATCCCGTCGATAGCTACGCATGTATATAAAGAACGTCAAAAACGGAGTTCGTATGAACGATTTATAATTTTTAATAGCACATGTACGTATTAAAATAAAGTGTAAATCATATATATATATATATATATATATATATATATATATATATATATATATATATATATATATATATATATATATATATATATATATATATATATCGTTAGAAAGGTATCGACGATGCGGTCATTATAAGACTAGTGTTGAGTACTTTCGACATTAGTTTAGTACAAATATCATTAAATCTATTTAAAATAGTATTATAAAGGGGTGTTTAGTCATTTATATAACTATAAGGTCATTAAGTAACTATGGAGTGTAGTTTTTGAAAATTCATTCACAATAAAGAAGAGCCTCTAGCTCTCATATTTTTGGACCATTATCTTGATTCAAGAGTCTTTCCCTTCTTATCCCCCGAGCATTTCGGTCCCTCGTGATTCGAGTACTCTTTATTATAGTAAGGTGAGTCCGGCTCCTAGCTAAGTAAGTTATGCTACCCTAATTTAAGAATATCTTATAATATCGTTATTATGAATCTATAAATAAAATTTATCAGTCATTCAAAGTCGTTATATTGATTGAACTACTTACGGGAGATGTGTCTAGAATGGTCACGTTGGGTTTGGTTGTTGGATATCAGAAAAGCTATATGCCGAAATGGTCCTGCCTCCCAACTGTCCTGCCTGGCTGATCCTTACTTGATAGATCATGAAGTAGACTCTGAGTTAATGATGAATCTCGACTAATAATTAGTCGCAATTAATATTAGACTAAAATCTAGTGGTAATGATACTAGGTTTCGTCGAAGGAAAATAAATTAAGAGAAGCACTGTCTGAGTTCGGAATCACCACCTTAACAGGTGAGTGCATAGTTACTCTCATCTTACACATAAATATGAAGTATTTTATATAAATTACATGCTATGTGTGCATATTGTCTGAATACTTGCTGTCTATGCTGGATGAACGATTTTATACATGTTTTGAATGATTTAAACTGTATATGTATTTTATATCAACAAAATATGTTGGGTAAAACATAGGTAGATGAAATATGAGTTGTATGATGAGATGAGAGGTGATATAGACCATGATATAAGGGTGAGAGGTGAAAAATAAGAGAAGCCTTTTACCCAAACGTTGGCCCTGTCATCTAGCAGATTATAGATGACAACCAAAGACTATTCTACACAGTCCAGTGGGACACTAGCAGGATCGCAACCTGTAGGTGTTGTGAACGATGTGTTCACCAGGTGTACTCTAACAACCCATTGACACGTATTGCGAGTGGACCCTCAAAAATAATATTGTCAATAAACGAGATAAACTTTGGCGACTATGTAGACTTTGTGCCTAAACCCTGGTGACTATGGACTTAGTGTCTGTTGTATAAACCCTGGCGACTATGCAGACTTAGTGCCTAAACCCTGGTGCTTATGGACTTACTGCCTGTTGGGTATACCGTGGCGACGATGGACTTCGTGCCGATTCCTTAGGATAATCCTTAGGAAAGAATGAACGAGGAATAGCTGATTCTTAGGGTAAATCCTTAAGAGTAAAGAAGATAACGGGGATGGGTAATTGGGTTAATTGTTTGATGATTAAACATAATAATTATATTATTGTGGGTTGAAAACCCTATGTACTCACCAGGTTTCCCAACCTGACCCACTCAGTTTATTTGTATCACAGGTGTCGATATGAGGTTACATTACATTGAGGGATTAAGGAGATATAAATCACTAGTGATAATGAATGTAAGTTCTGTTTATGCTTATGTTTCTGTATTGACGATGACCTCCCAATATTTTAAAATGAATAAAAACACATTTCTTCGGAAATGCTTTGATAATGTATTTATCATGTTTTTCTGGGGACAAATTCCGCAACACTTTTCTTCAAAAGGATACTCTGATTTTTAAATAAAGCATAAACAAAATTGGTCTTTTCTGGCCGTGAAAATGAGGATGTCACAGTGGGTAAGAATGGATATTCAATGGCGGTCATTTTACAGGCCGCTTCCTTAAACGCCCCTTATAACATGGCTTCGTGAATGAGGCGTACTAGCGATTAGACTGACTTTTCTTATACATATAATATAAATTGAGCTCTTAATTATATATATAGTATAAGGTGAATTTTAAATAATTTAAAATTCCAAGAGTTTAATCTTTTAATAAATAAAACTTGTAATTTAATTAAATTTAAACCAATTATGGATTTATTAATTATCCTTTAATTAATGAATTAATTAAATTAATAATAAGATCCATAAGGATGTATTTTAACTTTTCTAAATACTAAGGTTTTTAATCTTTTAAATTTTTGAAATTAAAAACAATTTTAATTAAAGATAAAAGAAATTTGATTTAATAATTATCTATTAATTAAAACTTTTAATTAATTAATTAAATCATCTAAGGATCATCCAATTAAATTAATCAAATTAATTTAACCTAATCTCTATCCTTTAGATCTCGAAAATATGGGAGGGATCTTACGAAATCTTCCAATTATCTTAATAAACAAGAACAAGATAATTACCAAAAATAAAAAATCCCACCAAATCTCTAACTTCCATAATATGGCAAATCTTGGGGAAGAAGGCAAAGATTTCAATCCTTGCCTTATATTCTAAAATCCCTAGGGTTAGGAAACCCTAGATTTCGAAATTTATGAGGCCAAAGGAAAGGGTTAAAATCCTTAGGCAAATTTTCGAAATTAGGGTTAGGAAACCCTAAATTGTAAAACCCTAATTCCAATGGGTTTAATTTCCATAAACCCTAATTGTCAAGTTCAACCAATTGCATCATATTCAATAGAAAACAATCCTACGCTCTGATACCACTGATGGGTTTTGAGCATAACAAACAATCCCTATGTGTGCATGCAACCCTAATTTGTAGGATGTAGGTTTTCTCTAATTGAACATACAAGTATTGAACACAAAAGAATAAACTCTAGGAGCTACTTACTATTTTTAAAATTCATATTAAGAGATAGTAGACATACCTTTAGTTGTTATGTAGTAATAACAATTTAGATCCAAGAGTTCTTGAAGCTTGAAAGACCTTTGGTAGCAAGCGCCACGAGTGTAGCGCCTCTAATGGTTCACAACAAACTTAGCAACCAAGGAAAACTATAGAGAGAGAGAGAGAGGAGAAGCCTAAATTTCGTCTAAGGCACTTAGAAGGAAAGGATTTTCCAAAATTCTACCCTAATAGGGGTTTATATAGGTGTTAGGAAGGTATTGGATAAGGCATGTATCTCCAAGATAAGCCTAATCCCTTAACTTCCTCCCTAAGGAATCCAAGGCACCCTTAGAGCCCAAGGAAACCCTAGAGACACTCTAGATTTCGTTCCCCCTTCTTTAGGGATGTTCTAGAATTGCCAAATTCTCAACTATTGAACATTGTCACCTTTAGTCCCTGTACTTTTAATTAATTCATTTAACCACAAAATTAATTCCAAATTAATTTTTGGTTAAATATTAACTAAACAATATGATTTCTAATTAATATATTATTTCCATAATACATTAATAAATCATTTGTTATGATTTATAATTAATTTTTTAACAAAGTAATAAATTAATAAATCATTCTTCTCTCTCTAATAGTCATCCTACTCAATTGTCAGGTTTGAAGGCAACCCAAAAGGACTATGATACTATCAATTCAAGTTTATATCAATTATAGTTATGGGCTTAGATACCTAATCCAACATTTTAAACCCTAAAGGAGGAAAATTTATGCATCTAGAACCTCAGAAACAACAAGAGTGGCAACTCATAACTCATGGAGTAGTACCAAACCACTAGATCTCATTCTTGGGACCAAAATGAACCAAAAACTCATACATGCTAGATCTAAGACATCAATTATCAAGTTCATAGATTTTTACCTCAAACAAGCTAGAAATGAATCCCATAATCCATATCCATAAGCTCTTCATTGACCCCCATCCTTGCACCAAACTCTATATTCTTGGAAATGGACCAAACACACCAAAAATGGACACCATGAGCTCAAAATACCATTATGATGGCTAAAGGACGATTTCTAGGGTTTTGGGGACTTAGAGGCTGGTAAAGAGTCCAGCCCTAAGGAATTAATGTGATTATATAGGGTACAATCACTTAAAATTAAGGTTTTCCTCTAACCCTCATACGCCCCACGTACTCCCTAGGTACACCCCGCGTACTAAGGTTTCCCCTCAAACCCTACACATTCCGAATACCATAACTTCTTCGATACACATCCGATTCCGATGATCCAAATATCCATGAAAAGGTAATGAGAAGCTCTATGCTTTAATCAACTCGTACCCGCGTTATCATATCCCGAAGAAACATCCATTTCCATAGAAGTCCGATCTAACAAATTACCGAAATACCCTTTAACTCCAAAACACAAACCGAAAACCTGAATCATCCAATATACATCATCCACCTCCAAATGATCCCAAAACTAACTTCTTCAAGGATCATAAGCTTGATAATACCAAATCCTTGATCACCACCTCGAAATAGAAACAATCTGAAAGTGGGGTGTTATAAGTCAGGACTGCGAGGACAAATCTTTGCCACATGATTGAAAAAATAAAAGGTATAGATATGATTTTATTTATCGTCAATATCTTGCAAGATGGTATGATGTTTTAGTAGTTATGTGTGAGCTTTTGACATTTTCTGACAAATGTAAATTATTTGGAGGTTAAATGGATGAAAGGAAAGAGAGAGAGAAAAAAATGAAAAAAACCCATTCTAGGCGTGCATTCCCCCCCCCCCCTTCTCTCTTTTTTTCTCTCGCTGCCACATGTTAAACCTTATTTGGTGTTTTTCTTTCCACAAACTTCGTTTTTTGGCCATATTTTCAAAAAAAAAATCTGAAAAAATCGAAGTTCTTAAAATTTAATTATCTACAAAATGAGCACAATCATGAAAATTTATAAAAAAAATTAGTTTTTTTATTAAAATATCCAGAAAGAATTCTCTAAAAATATTAAAAATTTAATGGACACTTCTACTCAATATACTAGTGACTTTGTAAAAAGAATTTTTCAAAAATTAGTTTTTGAAGTATTTATTTTTAATTTTAAGAAATATTAATTTAAAAAAAATAATGAACATAATATGATCAAAAATGTAATGATTCGAAATATTTATGATTCAAAAAAAACTTTTGATAAAACTTGTTTATGATCCTTAATTTATTATGATATAAAAATATTTAGACTCAAATAATTTATAATCCTTAATTATATCTTTTATGATTTAAAATTAAGTGATTCAAAATATATAATGATCCATACTTTTTTTGAACAAAATCTATATATAATTGAATATATATTATAGATCTAATATCATATAATTCAAAATAACTTGATTCAAAATTTCATGAACCAAAAATAATATGATTCAAAAAAAGTATAAAAGTAAAATATTATGATCCTTAATATTTTTCTTAATTAAAATTTTTTAACTGTTAAATATTAAAAACTTAAACCGATATTTATTTTAAAAAACTCAAAAAAAAATCAATAAGTAAAAAAAAATAAAGAAAAATACTAGTACCTTCAAGTGTGTAGTAAATATATTAAAAAAAGGAAGAAAAGAAAAAAAATAACTTTAAAAAAAAAACAAAAGAAAATGAAAAAAACAAAAACAAAATTAAAAAAACAAAAACAAAATTAAAAAAACGGAAAAAAAAAATTAAAAACGTCAAAACCGAGCATATATCTATTATTTTTTTTTGAATTTTTTAGCAAAATATAAAAAAAAGGAAAAATAAACAAAAATAATCAAAAATAAATAAATAAATCTACTTAACTGAAGTTCCATGGACATTCGTCGCATGCGATTAAATCGTCGAGTCCGTATTAGTTACCACGGACGTGGGTCGCATGCGAGCGCACTACGATGAAGTATTTGAGTTTGACGTTTGTGCCCTTGACGAAATGGATGGTGGGGAATTGTTCTCGCAGTCCTCACCGGAACCGGACCTTATATATATATATATATATATATATATATATATATATATATATATATATATATATATATATATATATATATATATATATATATAGCTAGGTTGAAGTATTGTAACTAATTATTATGCGGATATGTGGAGAATGTTATTCTATGAGAATTACTAAGAGAATAAGTTGTTTAGCAATGCGAATACGTTCAACCATACAAAAATATTGTCATTTTCATGCATTCTCGCCAATTATTATTTATTTTTGTTCTCAGACATCGTTTTTCACTCATTTTCGATCTGACACAATACGACTCAATAAACTTTCTGACAACATTCTGACAGAAATGAGAATAATAATCGTATATAATAACCTTATAGACGATTTAATTAGTGACAATGTGTGTTAATGACAATAGTTATGTAAGATTGATCGTATTTATATTATCAAACAACATATTTTCTTTATCATTCTCAAAAAATAGCATTGTCCATACGTCCGCAAATTAATTAGTTAGAATAGAATAACCTAAGCCTATATATATATATATATATATATATATATATATATATATATATATATATATATATATATATATATATATATATATATATATATATATATATATATATATATACCAACATAGAGAGAGGGTGAGCGTTATAACTCACCTAATTAGTTAGTGAGGATTGACTACCCTTCTTGGCTCTTTCCTTTAGTTTATGCATATTGTCTGTAACATCCCAAAAAACAAGGTAAACTTTTTATTTTTAAAAATCCAACCAAAACCATAATTGTTTACAAAACATTGTTCTCAATAAAGATAATCACAAATCAGAGTATCCCAAAATACAAATTCATAAAAACAGGAAGGAGGTGCACGATTACGCCTGTGCTCTGCCCCGATCATCTGAAGTACCAGAAACATGAAACTGAAAACCATAAGCTAATGCTTAGTGAGTTCCCCCAAAGTACCACCATAAAAACATACAACAACATGCATATTGGCTGTACAGCTAAGAGACTGGATTACCTCTGAGTGCACACCATAATTTTGGCTTGCCTTCCGGACCATAGCTCATGTCTGGCTTATTCCTGAGCCCACAACATAAGTATGGCTTGCCCCTCGGGCCCACAGCTTATGTCTGGCTTGCTCCCTGGTTTTTTGGCTTCCGCACGAAGCAATGTCTCCTAAAGCCAACCATATTATGTTGACATATACATAACATATAATATATATCCAATAAATAGATAATCTGATAACCAGTGAACATACTAATAAGCCGATTTGTATATCACTATAGCATAACAATATCCTATATACCAGGACTTGGTTCTAATAGATCAATACAACATAGAAACATCCTCTAAACCAAGATATAAAATCCAGTGTGCCGACATTTGTGCCTTCGACCCCGAAGTACAGTGAGGAAAACTCACCTATCAGTCTGGAAAGGTAGCTGGGTAGGACACCACTCTAAATATCAGCTCTACATGTAACCTATACATCAAATAGTGACCAATCTCAACTACAACTCAAAATACCCAAAATGCCCCTAGGTTAAACTTGATCAAATCGTGGTCAAAGTCAAAGGTCAAAGAAGTCAATCGAGTCAACTCAATTGAGTATGCTCAACATACTTATCTTATACGTGCGGCGTACTAAGCATCTTGACCAGGTTACGGGATGTTGACCACGTACGCGTCTTCCAGCTTCCCGTTCTAATAATAGCTTAATCCGTTAAGCCCTTTCGTCCAAAATCGAAATCTAGTCCTCAAATGACGTTCTTAATCATAAAATTTCCAACTTTATGATCTTACATGGCTGTTAAGTGACCAATACCAAATACCCTAACTTCTTAACTCATTAAGACATCATAGCCCTTGCATGGAAGGAAACTAAGGACCAAGATTACATTTTTATGACTCTAAACACTCCAAAACGTCTAAAAGAATAGCCCATTTGATTTAGAGTAAACCATACTCATAAACACCAAGCTTATTGGACCAAAATGAACACAAATCAGTGGCTAACAAGATCTAAGCAAAAGCGTCATCAAGATCAGAGCTTTTTACCACCAAGTGGTGCAAAATGATGATGGCCTTTTGTATCTAGTTTGTCTTTGAGCTCCGAAAGTGATTTGTCTTTCTTCTTCCTCCTTCAAGATCACCAAAATACACACTAAAGTTAAAAAAAATGCCCACACAAGAGATTAGGGTTAGCTAGGGTCGTGTTGGGAGATAGATGTTGATTAAAGAAAGGGTATTGAGGATATAAAGGTACTGAAGTAGTGCATAAACCCCAAATATTAGGGTTTTGGTATATGCCTCGTATGCCCACGGTACAAGGAGTACGCCCAACGTTCCTAGTGAAACACACATATCTCCAAAACGCTACAAGGGACCAATTTTCAAACAATTTACATATCCAGGGCAGAAATGGAAATACTTGAATATCAAGACGTTACAATTCTCCCCTACTTGAACTAGACTTCGTCCATCGAAGTCTGCTACCGCAAATAACTCAGGGTAGTGTTCTCGTATCTCTGCGTCGGGTTCCCAAGTCCATTCAGAACCCTTCCAATGCTACCACTAGACTTTGACCAATGATACCTCCTTGTTGTGCAAGGCCTTTGTCTTCTTGTCCAGAATTTGCACTCGTCTCTGAACATAATTCAGGTGATCATCAACCTGAATAACATCTAGAGGACACAACTGCTGAATCATCAACCACACACTTCTGAATCTGATAAACATGGAAGGGGTTGTTAATTTGATTGAGCTCTTCCATCAAATCCAACCGATAAGCAACGCTGCCAACCCAGGCAATCACTAGAAATGGCTCAATGTAGCGGGGCCCCAAATTGCCCCTCTTTTTAAAGCGTATTACACCCTTCCAGGGTGATACCTTCAGTAGTACCATATCGCCGACTTGGAACTCCAACTCCGCTCGGCGCCTATCAGCAAAACTCTTCTGCCTGCTCTAAGCTGTCTGCAACCTCTGCCTGATCTGCTAAATAAGCTCTTTCATCTGAAGGACTACCTCAGTCCTTCCTATAACTTTGTAACCGACCTCTTCCCAACAAACTGGGGTATGAGACTTCTTCCCATAGAGAAGCTCAAATGGTGGCCTACAGATACTAGAGTGATAGTTGTTGTTGTATGAAAATTCAGCTAAGGGAAGGTAGGAGTCCCAACTCCCACTGAAATCGATCATATAGGCTCATAACATGTCATCAAGTGTCTGCATATTCAGTTCACTCTGACCGTCAGTCTATGGATGATAAGCAGTGCTAAGATGCAACCTCGTACTCAACTCCTTGTGGAACCTCTGCCAAACCACAAGGTGAACCGATCATCAAAATCTAATACAATAGAAACCAAGACACCATATTGGGCGACGATATCGCGCACATACACATCGACCAATTTCTCGGCCGAGGAACTCTCTTGAGTGGCTGGAAAGTGGTAGCTCTTGGTCAGACGGTCTACTATAACCTAAATCGCATCAACACCCTTAGCCGTCCGAAGTAGCGTGGCGATGAAATCCATGGTGATCTGTTCCCATTTCCACATGGGAACCTCTAAAGGTTGAAGTTTTCCATCCAACCCTTGGTGCTCGGCCTTGACCATCCGTCATGTCAAGCACCTCTCAACATACCAGATTATCTCCCTCTTCATGTACGAACACCAATAACTAATTCGCAAATCCCGATACATCTTGGTGGCTCCAGGTGTATCGAAAATCTGGACTTGTGTGCCTCCTCCATCACAGTCTTCCGGATCCCACCAAAATATGGTACCCAAGCCTGACCGCACTACGTCAACAATCCACAACTATCAATAGAAAACCTGTCAATCTCGATCCTGATTCATTCCTGCTTCCAGTTCTCTTTCTTGACTCCCTCATCACGAGGTTCCCTAATCAAATTCAGAAATGGCGACTCAAAGCATCAGTGACGACATTCACTTTCCCTGGGTTGTACAGAATCTCGGAGTCATAATCCTTGACCACGCCAAGCCACCTATGTTGTCTCATGTTCAAATTCAGTTGATCCATGAGATATCTCAAACTCTCGTGATCCGTATAAATGGTACACCAGACCCTATACATGTAATGCCACCAAATCTTGAGAGCAAAGACTACCACGACCAAATCCAAATCATGTGTCGGATACCGAACCTTATGCGACTTTAGTTGCCTTGAAGCATACATAATAACTCTACCTCGCTGCATAACAACCGCTGCCAAACCAGTGATGGATGCATCACTATACACAAATAAATTCTCAACAGCCTCGGGGTGGGTCAACACCAGGGACTCACATAACTTCTGTCTTAATTTCTCGAATACAACTTGCTGCTCAGGCCCCGAACGAAAATCTACGCCCTTCCTCGTCAGACGAGTGACGGGTGCAACAACCTTGAAGAAATCCTGAATTACTCTCCGATCATACCGTACTAATTCCAAGAAAATCTTAATCTCAGAAGGAGTCTTCGGGAGTTCCCATTGCATAACAACCTCAATCTTGTCCGGGTCGAACAATATCCCGTTGTAGTTAATGAGGTGTCCCAAGAACTGGATCTCCCATAACCAAAACTCACACTTCGACAACTTGGCATACAACCGTTCCTGCCTCAAAACTCCTAGAAGATCTTGAGGGTTCTCCTCATGCTGGTCCCTAGTCTTGGAATAAACTAGGATATCATAAAAAAAACAACGATAAAGCGATCTAGCATCGAGCATCAACCTGCACACTCAATTCATCAAATCCATAAATGCCACAAGCGCATTGGTAAACCGAAACGCATCACCACCAACTCGTAATGACCATAACGAGTCTGAAACGTGGTCTTCTCCACATACTCCTCTTTAACCCTCATCTAATGATACCACAACCTCAAATTGATCTTAGAGAACCAAATCAATCCTGAACTCAGCCTCCCTCCAAGGAGGCATACCAGGTAACTTCTCTGGTAACACATTAGCACACTCTCTAATAACAGGCACATCCAAAACTGAAACCTCTTTTCCAACCCGAGTGTCAACCACATATGCAAGATAACCCATACACCCATGTTGTAGATGCTGTCGAGCTCTGGCAGCATAACAAAAGGCTGATTGAATCCTAGTACCCTCTCCATAAATAATCAGTTCTCCCCCACTTGGGGTTCAAACTACCACTCGCTGACCCACACAGTCGATCATCAAACCGAACCTGCTCAAACAGTCCATTCCTACTATCATGCACACATCCCACATGGGGATAGGGATCAAATCAATCGGATAAGGCACCCAAAAAATCTCCAAGACACAACCCTGATAAACGCTCGATGCAGAAACCTCGTGTTCATTGGAGATAGAAACCCGCAACAGACACTCCAACTCTCCAAGGGCCACATCAAAACTCCTACTGAAAGACTAAGACACGAAAGTCCGACTCGCACTCGAGTAAAAAAGCACAAGAGCAGGCAATGAGTTCACTAAGAAGGTACCGAAAAGAACCATAATTATAATCATACCATAAAATAGTTGACAGAATAATAAATGAAAAAATACCAGTAACGACACAGCCCTAGCCTCATCCCCAGTGAGCTGAAAAACACGACCTCGGGCCCTCGGGGGATCCGCCCTACCCTGGCGTGCATCCATAAAATAGTTGACAGAATAATAATCATACTTTGAGGTTAAGTAGGATTTCTGGGGATGGATTCGGAGGGTTGCATAAAATGAGCATTGTTCAAAAGAAGTGGGCAAGTGTTTATGAGGATTGTGAGTATTTAGAATTGAGGGGGGTTACTTAGGAAAAATTTTAGACACAAATGCATGCGTTGAGGTTTTAGCATAATGGCCGAGACTTGAGTTGGATTGTTCTATGTGATATTGGTGATGAAGGTTTGATTTAATAATTATATTTGCTTGAGGGCAAGCAAAGAACAAGTGTGGGGTATTTTGATATTGCCATATTTATACATATTTTTAGGCAATATTTATTTACATTTCTATTAATATTTTGGTTATTTGCATAGAATAATGGTACTTATTAGTTTAAATTGTTATTTTGCAGCCAAACAGAAGCATCTTCGAAGATAGGGACTGAAATTGACAGAATATGGAACTTTGGAGGATTGAAGGAAAGAAGAACGGAAAATCACCCAAAAGACGTACTTACGACGTGAAAAATTCATGGTTCACGACGTGAGTCGAGAATTCTAGAAGATATGCATGAGGGTGGAAGAGTCCTTGCCGAACACGGTTATCTAATATTCACGACGTGAATCCTTATGGTTCACGACGTGAACTCGGGAAATCAGAATACTATAAATTCCCTTGCCATTACGATTTGAAGAACTTTTGGCGGAAGAAAGAGGTTCCAGAAGATGATTTTTAGTAGAAGAAAGGTCCTGGAAAAAGGTTTTCAACACCAAAAGAGTGAAGGTCCATAATTTAGTTCACTAATTTGATACTTATGAACATGTTTCCTTATACTTTGAATTGTGTTAGTGTGTCAGTTGCTATTATGAGCAGCTGAATCTAGCTACTCTTGTTTAGCTAGATGAAGCTTCTAACGTATGAATAGCTTAATTTTGTATGGATTTATTTAGTTGGTAAATTGCTTGTGTTTGATTTATAATTACCTAGCATGCTTATGGTTGTTTCCGTAGTTGCTTGATTCCATGTTCTATGTAGCTTAGTGACCATTAACTGCATGAACTTGTTTACCTAATGATTTAGTGAACATTAAATTGTTAGAGCTAGGATTGACCAATCTTAGTTAGTAATTAAAGCAAATAAACTTAGCTGTGCTAGAGAACGTAGATTATGACTATAATTGCGTTTACATAATAAATCTTACATATCATATTCATATTCATAATTGGTTCTGTGTTTAATCGTGTGTGACAATACATAGTTTTACATGAATTAATTAAATATTGGTAAAATTAGACTTAAATTACTAATATAATTAAAACCAACTTGATAATCCATAATTATTAGCTGGCCATAAGGACGAAGTGGATTCGAACTAAACAAGAGTGTTTTTACTTATTTATTGAATTTGAGCTAAGTTCATCTGATCTTGTAAAAGCAGATAAAACCCTTTTTAAACTTGTTAATAATTAGGTTAATTTGCTAGCAAGTAGATTAATTAGTAACACCGTTCCCTGTGATCGATACCCGACTTACCCAAGCGATACTATAATCTGACTAGGTACACTGCCTATAGGTGAATAGTTGGTCTAAGTTTGTTAGGTTATAAATATTAAAATTAGTGGGTACTTTTGTGCACATCAAGTTTTTGGCGCCGTTGCCGGTGAACGACTTAGTTTATTGTTTATTTATTTGCTTTAGATTAATCGATCTTTTTTGTGGGGTAAAACCTGCAAAGAGTTATTTTCCAGTTTCAGTTTTTTTTCTGGCATTACAGAACTCACGACGTGAGTATTACAATATTCACGACGTGAATTCTGTGATCCTATTTTTCTTTGTTTTTAATTTGTTTTTCTCTTTTAGTTCAGTTTTACGTTTTTTATTTTGTTTGTTTTGCAGGAGTTGATGACCAGAGGATCCAACACACCTTTGGTGCCACCACTGGAAGATCCGGAGTCTACGCTGCACAAAAAGGATAATAAGAAGTCGCCTTTACAAGAACTGAAATCAGCCTTTTCAAGGAAGCCAGGAAAGAAAACGGGAGAATCGAGTTCAGCCTCAAAGAGCAAGTTTGAAGTCTTCGATCAAACTCCGAACCCACACGAGACCGAGTACGAATCAGAAACAAAATTTGGACTTTATATGAGTGAACCCGAGAACGAGCCGGTGAACGAAATGGCGAACATTGATGAGATGGCCATGGGGGATTACAAGAAGCGCATTCGAGATGATGTGGGGCCGGGTTTAGTACATCCTACGATTCCTACCAATGCCACATTCGAGTTAAATAGACATATCCTTACTGCACTCAAGGATATCCTATTCTATGGGAAGGATCATGAGGATGCTTTCAAGCATTTAGATGAGGTCAATGATATTGCGGATTATTTTAATACTGCTAATATCCCAAGGGAGACAACTTTGTTAAGGATGTTACCAGTCACTTTCAAAGGAGCTGCAAAAGACTGGTTGAAGGCTCTACCATCTGGTACAATCACCACATGGGCCCAATTGCGTGAGAAATTTCTAGATCAGTTTTACCCACCCTCCAAAATCTCTAAACTCAAGAAGGCGATTGCCAACTTTGAGCAAAACCCGGGGGAGTCATTATACGAGGCATGGGAGCGCTACAAGGGGTTGTTAAGGAATTGTCCTCAACATGACCTAAACATTCAGCAAGAAATGTCGATATTCTATGATGGGGTGAATGTCATGACTAGACAAATCCTTGATTACGAAGGACCACTAACAAAGAAGAAACCAATTCAGGCCAAGGAGTTGATTGAAGAATTTTCAAAGCCCTCTCGTGAGTATCACAACCCAGAGCGTGATGGAATGAAAGGAGTTGGGGGTGCACAAACCGAAGAGATGGCTGATGTGATGGAAATGCTTAACACTATGGATAGGAGATTGACCCAAATGGACCAATCAATTCATGCAATTCAAGTTGGTTGCGAGAGATGTAGTGGCCCACATTTGACAAAAGATTGCAACTTGGATGAATATGGAAACAAGAAAGCTCAAGTTTGCTACTCAAGTGGGGACAAGTATGATGAAGACTGGAGGAAACCGAAGAAAGAGTGGCTGCCTTACGATGAATACAAGAAGCAAAAGGAAGAAAAATATAGACAAAATGGCAGAGGGTTCTACCAAAGAGAGCAACCACTAGTTGAGAAGAAATCAGAATTAGAGACCATGTTGATGAAATTTATGGAAGCTTCAGAAAAAAGACATGATGCTACTGACACTGCAATGGAAGAACAAAGAGCTATAATGAAGAATCATCACGTAATGATGATAGATCAGCAGGCATTAATAAAAAATCAGCAAGCCTCCATCAATAACCTTGAAGTACAACTTGGTCAACTTACCACTTTGGTTAATGAGAAGATGTTCCCGAAAAATCCTGAAAAGAAGACTCAATCTCACGTAATGGCCATAGATACTGAAGAAGAGGTGATTTCTGAGTTCCTAGAAGCCTTAGAAGTGGAGCCACAACAGCCGATCCAAAGCCAAAGAAGCCGAAGCTCGAAATTGAAGAATCTGCTGGAATACCCAGTTCACGTCGTGAGCCCGCTATGCTCACGTCGTGGGCTCGGTCTGAACAGAAAAAATCAGTATCTGTTCCAGCTTATAAACCACCTTTGCCATTCCCGTCTAGAGCTAATCTCAGTCCACTGGAGAGAGAACATCTGGAGTTTATCAAGCAATTGAAGGGTATTCCTATCAATACTCCTTTTATTGATTCACTTGCAAAAGTTCCAGAATATGCTAAGTTCCTACAAGACTTGTTAGACACTCATCAACAATTAAAGGAGAATTCTAAGGTGATTCTAAGTTAGCAAAGCTCAAAAGCTGTGTTGGGAGAGATACCTAAGAAGATGGGGGATCCTGGACGACTCACTCTCCCATGTGAGTTTGGGAATAATATGGAGGTTTATGCTTTAGCCGTTTCTGGGGCTAGCATAAATTTGATGCCTTATTCGTTTTATCAAAAATTGAATATTCAGAAGTTGAAGGCTACAAAGATGACTATTCACATGGTGAACCGTTCAGTGACACAGCCCCGGGGCATTGTGGAAGATATTCTCGTGAAAATTGGGAAATTCATTTTTCCAATAGTCTTTGTTGTTTTGGATATGAAAGAAGATCCCAATGTACCAATTATTCTTGGTCGCCCGTTACTTAACACTGCTGGAGCTCTGGTTGATATACGCGAGTCCAAGCTCACCTTGAGAGTTGGGGATGAGAAGGAAATTTTTGGAATAGAAGATGGTTTCCAAGGGAGTCATGCTCAAGAAGAGGTTTTCAACATAAATGAAGAGAATGAACTTGAAGAATTAGAGAAGCTCATGGAAGAAGAAATCAAAACAATTCAACAAGTTAAAAGAACAAAACCGAGAGCATCTGTTCCATTTTTAGTTGAAGTCATTGCCTACACGAATCCAACTTCTTGGGTAAGCAAGGAAGATGATGAGATATCGAGTGATGAAGAGGAGGTTACTTCAAAAGTCACAAGTCCAGTGGTGAAAGAAGAGAAGGATACTATGGAGCTTAAAAATGATGGAAAATTGAAGATTCAAGGGATCAAACGCAAGCTCGATGGAAACGACGTCAAGGCTAAAAAGGAGAATTCTAAAAAGGCATATATTCGTTGAGTGCAAGCTTACAAGAGGCGTTTCAAGAAGCAAAAGATCCTGGTGGTGGACTCTTCTGACGAGTCGACGTAGGAGGCACAGAGTCCGGCTCAAGACTCCTCAAAAAGAAGCGCTTCTCGGGAGTGTAGCCTCATGGAATTTTCTTGGAGGTTTGGTATATATGATCACCAAGAGGTGATGAGTCCTGAATTTGGAAAGTTTTTTAGGGAGGCAACTAGAGGTTATGCGGATGGTGTCACAGGATTTGATTTTTGGCATTCTATTGCATCCGGGATATTCAATTCCGCAGTGTCCCTTAAGAGCAGCATTCGCTCTCCTATCCACCGTCTACTCCACCGACTGATTACTTTCTCCATTAATCACCGAAGGCATGGGGACAAGGTAACCAAGCAGAATTTATTCTTTTTATGGTGCATATTGCAGCCGGGAGTGTGTTGCAACATTCCCTACTTTTTGGCATGCTTTCTGGCTGACTCTGCTGCCAGTTCTCGCCCCGGGAGCCCTATTTGTGGAGGGCAGTTCATTACCCGTTTAGCCCGATCATATGGGTTGCTTGTTCCTGGTATCATTCGTTCCATGACTTGCATGGATGGACACGAGTTTAGTATGGGTTATTTGGAGACCATGCGGGTGGTCCAAAATTATGGAACTCATTGGGGTATTTTGGGGTCGGATGATGAGGATGGTGGTGAGCAGCAGGGTGATCAACCCGCACCACAACCAAGGCCGAGGAGAAGGAATATTAGAGGAAGAGGAGAGAGAGGGCAGCCAATGCATCCACCCGCATCCATGGTAGGATCACATATTAGGGATGATATGGTTGGGTATTTCGATAAGCTCTCTTTGAGTGTTAACTGGATTGGAGGGACTATGGAGAACATGGTTCGGCGTTTCCATGTGGAGCAGCCTCCTCACCTAGGGTATCATTACCCAATTTTCCCGAGGTGGACCGAGTATCGTGGACAAGGAGGAGATGGGGCGGGCACTAGTGGAGCTCGGGATGAGGAGGAGGATGATTGATCGCTAGTTATTTTTATTTATTTTAGTTTTTAGTTTTTATTTTGTTTGGTTGTGATTTGTTGGGTTGAAAAGTTTGTATGGATTGTTAAACACTTGGACTACTATTATGTTACTTTTGTTTCCTTTTGGTTGTTTGAACTACAGCTTGCTATGGAGTCTTAGGAAGGGAGTAAAGTCAAGGGTTGTGAAAGTTTAGTCAAGAGTGTTACGAGTTTAGAGTTAAGAGTCGAGATCCATAATTAAAAATAAGCGTGGGGTGAGTCGAGAGAGAGAGGATGAAATTAGCAAGGAGTCATACAACTTTCGCATTCAAAAGTGTTTTTATTAATTTGGATATTGGAGTGGGATGCTAAAAGTAATAAGAAGAATGGGCAGTTTCATTTTTCAATTGCCCAGTTTTCACGACGTGAGTCCCTACTATTCACGTCGTGAGTTGGGTTCCAAGAGATTTCTGAATCTGCATTCCTGCAAAATCACGTCGTGAGCCTATCTTTTTCACGTCGTGAATTTTCCACTGTCACCAAAATTCGGTGTTTTATGACAAGCATTCTGGCTATTTCCTCTACTATACACATTTTGAAGACTTACACCATTCTTATGGGAGATTGAAGTTTTGATTCATTGTTTTCGCTTGTTGGCTTACTTACATCTTTCACGAGTACAAGTCCAAGTTCTTTTCTAGATGAAGTTCAATATTCGAGATGCACATGTCCACTACACATTTGGAGTTCGATCTTGCCACTTCTATCCTAGGGGAGTCTGTTCCTTTTTCTCCCTTTTATTGCTTTTGAATTTTATTTTATGCATACAATGAGTGCATTGTATGTAATAAATGTGGGGTAGGGGTAGAAAAAGTAAATTGCTAGGTAATTTGGTAAATTTTAAAATTTTTAAAATTTTTACTAATTGGATCTAGTAGTAATAATTTGAACTGTACTTGCTAGTGGAATGATCCGATAAGAGCTCAAATGTTTAGTTGAGCCAATACACGTTATAGTGCATTTGTGGCCTCCCTTTTTCTAGTGAAATCATGGGACAAAAACACAATCTCGCTTAGTTTGAGGGATGCGATATGTTTAGCAGCCTAAACCTGAAATGTATCCAGGAAAGCTATACCTTAACCAATAAGGGTTGAAGTTAAACGCCCCTGCTTAAACATCTAGGTTTTTGAGTGATATAAAAAAGTGAGATACATTTAAAAAAAAGAGAGAGAGAAATTACCAAAAGTAAAGAAATTGAAGAATTTTGGGGCATAAAAGTATCAAAGTTTGAAGATCAAAAGATCAAAATTCCAAAAGTTGAAAGTTGAAGATGCCAGAAATCATGAAAGAAGTGAATTCAAAGAAATCAAAGATCAAACATCAAAGAAAAGAAGAATTCAAGAGCTCCAATGTAACACTAGTCAAAAGTAGGTCAATAAGAATCACATGTGATTATACCAATCATGTAAATGTGATTTTGTTAATACTAGTAATGTAGTAAACTTACTATGTATTTCATGATAATTCTAATATAAATATGAACTTTCATACATACTTTATAGTATAAATCAAAGTATACGTCCATACGATTCCAAAAATGTAGAGAACGTCTGAATCTGACTTCGCGTGAAGAAGTTATGATAAACCGAACACTATAAATCTCTATAAAAAGATGAATTTAAAATAGACTTAGAATTAGCTATTAGAGTCTAAAAGAGAGTTGTAGTGCTTGGAATTACCTACGCGTGGATATAAAGAACGTCAAAAACGGAGTTTGTATGCAAAAGTTATGGCCTTCCGAAGATTTCTCTATCAGAAACCCTAATTTGACTGAACTCACGACGTGAGCACAAAAACTCACGACGTGAGGAGTCAAACCACCATATTTCGGATCTAGAAGGTGTGACGAGGCTGGGAGGGGATAAGATCCAAACTCACCACGTGAATATTGATATTTCACGACGTGAGGATTCATTTTGCCACCTTCAGAAGCTAGAAGACGGATGGCAAGTCTACGAAGAGATAAGATCCAAACTCACGACGTGAACAATGAGTTTTTCACGTCGTGAGGGCCAAAAATCTTACAATAAATAGCAAGATCGACCCCAGCCATTCTTACACCTGAACTTCTTTCTCCTCTCTCCTTTGCTGAAGCCCTCTTGCATCCCGAGCCCCGACGAAAATCAAGGAACAAACACTGGAACAGGCTATGATGGAGGAAGAGCGTGTTTTGAGTGCAGTGAAATTGGACATATCAAGAAGGAATGTCCAAAGTTAAGGAGTCAAGGAAGTTAGGCCGTGGCAGGGCATTCGTAACAGGAAGCAGAGAAGCTATCCAGGACCCTGCAGTGGAATTTAGTACAAGATAAATTTCGGGACGAAATTTTATCAACGGGGGGAGAATGTAACACTAGTCAAAAGTAGGTCAATAACAATCACATGTGATTATACCAATGATGTAAATGTGATTTTGTTAAAAGTAGTAATGTAGTAAACTTACTATGTATTTCATGATAATTCTAATATAAATATGAACTTTCATACATACTTTATAGTATAAATCAAAGTATACGTCCATACGATTCCAAAAATGTAGAGAACGTTTGAATCTGACTTCGCGTGAAGAAGTTATGATAAACCGAACACTATAAATCTCTATAATAAGATGAATTTAAAATAGACCTAGAATTAGCTATTAGAGTCTAAAAGAGAGTTGTAGTGCTCGGAATTACCTACGCGTGGATATAAAGAACGTCAAAAACGGAGTTCGTATGCAAAAGTTATGGCCTTCCGAAGATTTCTCTGTCAGAAACCCTAATTTGACTGAACTCACGACGTGAGCACAAAAACTCACGACGTGAGGAGTCAAACCACCATATTTCGGATCTAGAAGGTGTGACGAGGCTGGGAGGGGATAAGATCCAAACTCACGACGTGAATATTGATATTTCACGACGTGAGGATTCATTTTGCCACCTTCAGAAGCTAGAAGACGGATGGCAAGTCTACGAAGAGATAAGATCCAAACTCACGACGTGAACAATGAGTTTTTCACGTCGTGAGGGCCAAAAATCTTACTATAAATAGCAAGATCGACCCCAGCCATTCTTACACCTGAACTTATTTCTCCTCTCTCCTTTGCTGAAGCCCTCTTGCATCCCGACCCCCGACGAAAATCAAGGAACAAACACTGGAACAGGCTATGATGGAGGAAGAGCGTGTTTTGAGTGCAGTGAAATTGGACATATCAAGAAGGAATGTCCAAAGTTAAGGAGTCAAGGAAGTTAGGCCGTGGTAGGGCATTCGTAACAGGAAGCAGAGAAGCTATCCAGGACCCTGCAGTGGAATTTAGTACAAGATAAATTTCGGGACGAAATTTTATCAACGGGGGGAGAATGTAACACTAGTCAAAAGTAGGTCAATAACAATCACATGTGATTATACCAATGATGTAAATGTGATTTTGTTAAAAGTAGTAATGTAGTAAACTTACTATGTATTTCATGATAATTCTAATATAAATATGAACTTTCATACATACTTTATAGTATAAATCAAATTATACGTCCATACGATTCCAAAAATGTAGAGAACGTCTGAATCTGACTTCGCGTGAAGAAGTTATGATAAACCGAACACTATAAATCTCTATAATAAGATGAATTTAAAATAGACCTAGAATTAGCTATTAGAGTCTAAAAGAGAGTTGTAGTGCTCGGAATTACCTACGCGTGGATATAAAGAACGTCAAAAACGGAGTTCGTATGCAAAAGTTATGGCCTTCCGAAAATTTCTCTGTCAGAAACCCTAATTTGACTGAACTCACGACGTGAGCACAAAAACTCACGACGTGAGGAGTCAAACCACCATATTTCGGATCTAGAAGGTGTGACGAGGCTGGGAGGGGATAAGATCCAAACTCACGACGTGAATATTGATATTTCACGACGTGAGGATTCATTTTGCCACCTTCAGAAGCTAGAAGACGGATGGCAAGTCTACGAAGAGATAAGATCCAAACTCACGACGTGAACAATGAGTTTTTCACGTCGTGAGGGCCAAAAATCTTACTATAAATAGCAAGATCGACCCCATCCATTCTTAAACCTGAACTTCTTTCTCCTCTCTCCTTTGCTGAAGCCCTCTTGCATCCCGAGCCCCGACGACCTTGTACGCTGACCGTTTCTGCTTAGATTACATAAAATCACGGTACTAAGGTGAGTTTCACGGCCCCACTTTCTAATATTTCGGGGGAAAACGCATGCTAAATATTATATATACGTTATTATTATGTCTATATGATAGTATATTAGTATCAACGTAGATAGTTATAATAACCGGGATATAGTTATTTCATATTTGAAAGTATACAACTATCGTAAAGTTGTTAGCATTTTATTGTTATGGTAGTATATTAATCTAGATCTTGAGTTATACTTAGGATTCTATATATATTTTGTGTGCGATATAGTTCTGAAGTTATATTCGGAAGTTCTATATGTTAAGTTATAAAGTATGTTGCTATTATTGGTTTTATGTCAAGAAAAAACTTGGTATGTTATATGTTGTTATTGTTAGTTTTATGTCAAGATAAAACTTAGTATGTTATATATTGTTATTGATAGTTTTATGTCAAGATAAAACTAGGAACGTTATATGTTGTTATTATTGGTTTTATGTCAAGATAAAACCTGGTTTTAATTCTAATTATAGCTGTTATACTACCTAAGTATTATAAATATTAGGAGTAATGTTAAAAGCATAGTCTAATAACTTAGGGTTTTAGACACGAATATGATTTTACTACTAGAGCTAACGGAACTCGACAAGTCTACATGAGCTATTGTATTCATCAACTAAGATTGGATATCTTAGGGAAAATCCTCTGACCTGTAACCGTTAATCCCGTGTGAGCGAGGAAGTCGTGTATGAAAAAGATACGGGTTGACAACCCCACTCGTGGTTGCTAGCTACAACAAAACCGTGTGCGAGTGACGAACTGTCCTTTTGTTTGTTTATTGTTCCGACGTTGATGAAGCGTGTGGAACTTATCTCAAGATGCGAAACTTGTGGCATCAAGCAGAGGTTTGAAACTAGTCATATAGCCGCGGTTACGGAGTCATGGTAGCAAATTGTTAGAAGCATTATACTTTGTCGTTATACAAGTATTAATGTTAAGTATAAGTTTCCCAAACACTTATACTCTAGGTACAAGAAACTGGTAGGTATAATACTTGTATATTAAGTAGATAATTATACCTAACACACATACTCGTATAGAATTAAAATAGATTTATACGTAACGGTTTTACTCGTATAGAATTGAAATAGATTTATACGTAGCGGTTTTACTTGTATAGAATTGAAATAAGATTTATACGTAGCAACTTTCGTTTGTATGGAATTACAAACACTTATATTCATAGTATATGAGACTTATAGGTAAATTACTTATTTGGTAAGTAAAATTTTATACCTAGGATATATATACTAAACGTTGGAGAGTCAAAATGATATTTTTAAAACTATACTTTTGAACTTGGAAAATGTATTATTTTTATATGAAGTCAAAACATGTGGACTCACCAACTTTATGTTGACGTATTTTAAATTGCATGTGTTTTCAGGAAGTTGATAACTATGATACGAGAAATGACGTTACACCGCCCGGTGTTTCCGCCGACGGCCGGGTTGTGACAGATTGGTATCAGAGCTATTAACTATAGTGAATTAGTACTTTCTTAGGAAAGCACGACTATAGTTTAGGGCTTACTCTGTTAGGTTTAGGTATATCCCTTAGCCTAGTAATATAAAGTATTATTAATTATACTACTAAAGGACTACTTACAGGAGCGGTGACAAGGATAGACATGTCGATTTGGGTTGCTGGGTTTCAGAACGGCTATATGCTAAAATGATCCTGCCCTTCGACTGTCCTGACTGGCCGGTGCCTTATCAGCTAGACCTGAAGTAACGAACAATAATTAATAGAGCATGAATACAACAAATAATAAATATAGAGTCATATATAAAGACTCAGACCCGCGATGAGAATACACCTAAATACCCGGAATGTTTTTGATCTCAAGGATTTAGATCAGATATTCGAAATAAAGTTAATATGTGCATAGATCTTATCACAACTAGGTGTAGGTGTACAACTATATTTTATTATGATCAGATCATATGAACTATTTAAATTGGGAGTAATATTTGATAGACTAAACACTTGGTGATCTAAAATGTATAGGAACTAAACAAAATGCCTAGAAGAAGTAGCGCTCGGCTAAACCTTAACCAACGACCAGAACCAGAACAACAACAACCGCAACCACCACCACCAGAATCAAACCCTCCAATAAGTTCTGCAGAACTTGAAAAAATCATAGCTCAGAGAATCGCTGCAGCTCTTGCTAATGTCACAAGAGGAGGAGTTAGAAACGAAGGCAATGTAGGGACCGCCAAGATGTGTACCTACAAGGATTTTATGAATTGCAAACCTAAGAGCTTCCATGGAACGGAAGGGGTCGTTAGCTTGACCCGGTGGATTGAAAAGACAGAATCAGTATTTCAAATAAGCTTCTGTCCTGACGAATGTAAGGTACGATTTGCTGCGTGTACCTTCGCTGATGCAGCACCTACATGGTGGAACAGCCATGTGAATACAACGGGTATTGATGCCGCCAATTCCATGGAATGGGAAGAGCTGAAGAGGAGGTTAGTAGAGGAGTATTGTCCCAGGGAGGAAATACATAAGTTGGAACAAGAACTGTGGACCCTAACCATGAAGGGTTCAGAGATAAATGCATATACTGCTAGATTTAATGATCTTGCGGTGATGTGTCCAGCACTAGTAACCCCAGAGTATAAGAAGATCGAGCGATATATCTGGGGTCTAGCATCACAAATCAAAGGAATGGTGATCGCATCAAAACCTACAACATACGATAGTGCAAAACGTATAACTCATCAGCTATCCAGCACAGAAATCCAAGTGGGATTTATAGCTGAGTCTCCCAAATCTGGAACGAACAAGCGCAAATTTAATGGGAAGAATCCCATACAATCATCTGAGGAGAGACAAGAGGTGGAAACTAATTATGCAGCCACAACAGCAATACCCACACAACCACGACGGTATGAAGGAAAACTCCCAAAACGCACTCAGTGTAGCCGTCACCATCTAGGTAACTGCTTTATATGCACTCACTACAAGAAAAAGGGACACACCGCCAATTTCTGCAGGAGCAAAACACTTACAATAGAAAATCAAGGAACAAACACTGGAACAGGCTATGATGGAGGAAGAGTGTGTTTTGAGTGCGGTGAAATTGGACATATCAAGAAGGAATGTCCAAAGTTAAGGAGTCAAGGAAGTTAGGCCGTGGCAGGGCATTCGTAACAGGAAGCAGAGAAGCTATCCAGGACCCTGCAGTGGAATCTAGTACAAGATAAATTTCAGGACGAAAATTTATCAACGGGGGGAGAATGTAACACTAGTCAAAAGTAGGTCAATAACAATCACATGTGATTATACCAATGATGTAAATGTGATTTTGTTAAAAGTAGTAATGTAGTAAACTTACTATGTATTTCATGATAATTCTAATATAAATATGAACTTTCATACATACTTTATAGTATAAATCAAAGTATACGTCCATACGATACCAAAAATGTAGAGAACGTCTGAATCTAACTTCGCGTGAAGAAGTTATGATAAACCGAACACTATAAATCTCTATAATAAGATGAATTTAAAATAGACTTCGAATTAGCTATTGGAGTCTAAAAGAGAGTTGTAGTGCTCGGAATTACCTACGCGTGGATATAAAGAACGTCAAAAACAGAGTTCGTATGCAAAAGTTATGGCCTTCCAAAGATTTCTCTGTCAGAAACCCTAATTTGACTGAACTCACGACGTGAGCACAAAAATTCACGACGTGCGGAGTCAAACCACCATATTTCGGATCTAGAAGGGGTGACAAGGCTGGGAGGGGATAAGATCCAAACTCACGACGTGAATATTGATATTTCACGACGTGAGGAGTCATTTTGCCACCTTCGGAAGCTAGAAGACGGATGACAAGTCTACGAAGAGATAAGATCCAAACTTACGATGTGAACAATGAGTTTTTCACGTCGTGACGGCCGAAAATCTTACTATAAATAGCAAGATCAACCCCAACCATTCTTACTCCTGAACTTCTTTCTCCTCTCTCCTTTGCTGACGCCCTCTTGCATCCCGAGCCCCGACGACCTCGTACGCTGACCGTTTCTGCTTAGATTACATAAAATCACGGTACTAAGATGAGTTTCACGGCCCCACTTTCTAATATTTCGGGGGAAAACGCATGCTAAATATTATATATACGTTATTATTATGTCTATATGATAGTATCTTAGTATCAACGTAGATAGTTATAATAACCGGGATATAGTTATTTCATATTTGAAAGTATACAACTATCGTAAAGTTGTTAGCATGTTATTGTTATAGTAGTATATTAATGTAGATCTTGAGTTATACTTAGGATTCTATATATATTTTGTGTGCGATATAGTTCCGAAGTTATATTCGGAAGTTCTATATGTTAAGTTATAAAGTATGTTGCTATTATTGGTTTTATGTCAAGATAAAACTTGGTATGTTATATGTTGTTATTGTTAGTTTTATGTCAAGATAAAACTTAGTATATTATATATTGTTATTGATAGTTTTATGTCAAGATAAAACTAGGAACGTTATATGTTGTTATTATTGGTTTTATGTCAAGATAAAACCTGGTTTTAATTCTAATTATAGCTGTTGTACTACCTAACTATTATAAATATTAGGAGTAATGTTAAAAGCATAGTCTAATAACTTAGGGTTTTAGACACGAATATGATTTTACTACTAGAACTAACGGAACTCGACAAGTCTACATGAGCTATTGTATTCATCAACTAAGATTGGAAATCTTAGGGAAAATCCTCTGACATGTAACCATTAATCCCGTGTGAGCGAGGAAGTCGTGTATGAATAAGATACGGGTTGACAACCCCACTCGTGGTTGCTAGCTACAACAAAACCGTGTGCGAGTGACGAACTGTCCTTTTGTTTGTTTATTGTTCCGCCGTTGATGAAGCGTGTGGAACTTATCTCAAGATGCGAAACTTGTAGCATCAAGCAGAGGTTTGAAACTAGTCATATAGCCGCGGTTATGGACTCATGGTAGCAAATTGTTTGAAGCATTATACTTTGTCGTTATACAAGTATTAATGTTAAGTATATGTTTCCCAAACACTTATACTCTAGGTACAAGAAACTGGTAGGTATAATACTTGTATATTAAGTAGATAATTATACCTAACACACATACTCGTATAGAATTGAAATAGATTTATACGTAGCGGTTTTACTCGTATAGAATTGAAATAGATTTATACGTAGCGGTTTTACTCGTATAGAATTGAAATAAGATTTATACGTAGCAACTTTCGTTTGTATGGAATTACAAACACTTATATTCATAGTATATGAGACTTATAGGTAAATTACTTATTTGGTAAGTAAAATTTTATACCTAGGATATATATACTAAACGTTGGAGAGTCAAAATGATATTTTCAAAACTATACTTTTGAACTTGGAAAATGTATTATTTTTATATGGAGTCAAAACCTGTGGACTCACCAACTTTATGTTGACGTATTTTAAATTGCATGTGTTTTCAGGAAGTTGATAACTATGATACGAGAAATGACGTTACACCGCCCGGTGTTTCCGCCGACGGCCGGGGTGTGACATCCAAGATGTGGTATCTTCTAAAAAGTTGTAATTCTCTAGTTTATGTATGCTTGAGTAGCTTTACAAAAATACTTTGAGGTTAAGTAGGATTTCTGGGGATGGATTCGGAGGGTTGCATAAAATGAGCATTGTTCAAAAGAAGTGGGCAAGTGTTTATGAGGATTGTGAGTATTTAGAATTGAGGGGGGTTACTTAGGAAAAATTTTAGACACAAATGCATGCGTTGAGGTTTTAGCATAATGGCCGAGACTTGAGTTGGATTGTTCTATGTGATATTGGTGATGAAGGTTTGATTTAATAATTATATTTGCTTGAGGGCAAGCAAAGAACAAGTGTGGGGTATTTTGATATTGCCATATTTATACATATTTTTAGGCAATATTTATTTACATTTCTATTAATATTTTGGTTATTTGCATAGAATAATGGTACTTATTAGTTTAAATTGTTATTTTGCAGCCAAACAGAAGCATCTTCGAAGATAGGGACTGAAATTGACAGAATATGGAACTTTGGAGGATTGAAGGAAAGAAGAACGGAAAATCACCCAAAAGACGTACTTACGACGTGAAAAATTCATGGTTCACGACGTGAGTCGAAAAATTCTAGAAGATATGCATGCGGGTGGAAGAGTCCTTGCCGAACATGGTTATCTAATATTCACGACGTGAATCCTTATGGTTCACGACGTGAACTCGGGAAATCAGAATACTATAAATTCCCTTGCCCATTACGATTTGAAGAACTTTTGGCGGAAGAAAGAGGTTCCAAAAGACGATTTTTAGCAGAAGAAAGGTCCTGGAAAAAGGTTTTCAACACCAAAAGAGTGAAGGCCCATAATTTAGTTCACTTATTTGATACTTATGAACATGTTTCCTTATACTTTGAATTGTGTTAGTGTGTCAGTTGCTATTATGAGCAGCTGAATCTAGCTACTCTTGTTTAGCTAGATGAAGCTTCTAACTTATGAATAGCTTAATTTTGTATGGATTTATTTAGTTGGTAAATTGCTTGTGTTTGATTTATAATTACCTAGCATGCTTATGGTTGTTTCCTTAGTTGCTTGATTCCATGTTCTGTGTAGCTTAGTGACCATTAAGTGCATGAACTTGTTTACCTAATGATTTAGTGAACATTAAATTGTTAGAGCTAGGATTGACAATCTTAGTTAGTAATTAAAGCAAATAAACTTCGTTGTGCTAGAGAACGTAGATTATGACTATAATTGCGTTTACATAATAAATCTTACATAGCATATTCATATTCATAATTGGTTCTGTGTTTAATCGTGTGTGACCATACATAGTTTTACATGAATTAATTAAATATTGGTAAAATTAGACTTAAATTACTAATATAATTAAAACCAGCTTGATAATCCATAATTATTAGCTGACCATAAGGACGAAGTGGATTCAAACTAAACAAGAGTGTTTTTACTTATTGATTGAATTTGAGCTAAGTTCATCTGATCTTTTAAAATCAGATAAAACCCTTTTTAAACTTGTTAATAATTAGGTTAATTTGCTAGCAAGTAGATTAATTAGTAACACCATTCCCTGTGATCGATACCCGACTTACCCAAGCTATACTATAATCTGACTAGGTACACTGCCTATAGGTGCATAGTTGGTCTAAGTTTGTTAGGTTATAAATATTAAAATTAGTGGGTACTTTTGTGCACATCACTCAGATCCAGATACTCCTGAGCCAATCTCTCCCTCTCCACCAAGGGAAAATATATCGTACATAACATCTTTGAGAATTTCTCCAAAGTAACAGAAGCCCTCTTTTTAGTAGTATACGAACCGGTCACCATTCTCCACCAATCCTTCTCCCCTAACCGGAGAAGGTTCAGGGCGCACTTGACCTTCTGGTCATCTGGGAAAGAAAATGTTAAGAAACAACCCTCCATATCAGAAATCCACCTCATCGCCACAATCGGGTCCTTGACCCCATCAAACACTGGGTGCTTCGTATTGTCGAAGTCCCGATACTGGAATGATCTCTCCGCTCGAATCCCCGTAGCAGCAACAACGTCAGTCAGCGGAGCATAGAGAGCATCAAATATCTAGATCATAGTGGTCTTGATAGACCTAAATAGCTCTGATATAAAACCCTGGACAACAGTAGCCACCTCAGCGACAATCATCTCTCGTATCTGATCGTAGTCAACCCTGGCCTATCTTCGCCACCCGCTCCAGATCTAGAACCAGATGCTCTCGTGATCGCCACATTGAAAATAAATGAACCAAAATATATCATAAATGCCATAATTTATAACATCATGGATAGACTAAACCTTCAGCGTTTCTGACTTCTTTCCTACGCGTACGGGTCCTGCGCTTCTAGTAGTATGGGCCCATATTACCTTCCATACCTACCCGTTTTTGTCTCAATGGATCATTAAAAACAGCCCGAATCAAACCGACAACAATAATACACATACATCCTATCCTCACTCTCTCGACAATGGTTAATCATTCCTCAACAAGCCAGCTACATCCACATACACACTCATGAAACTTCCAGCAACCATGTGGTTGCTCGGGCATGCTAATCATACATAAACATGATAGATTCCATAGACAATTAAAATACTTGATTCTACCCTAATCCCACAACAAGATAAGGAACAAGAAATAAGGCTAAATCAAACATTCTCAGGCTATAAAATCTTAGTTATGTACAATTATGATGTACATACTAAGCAACTATAGTAATGATGTCAATTTCATCTAACATATAAGAAGTCCTCCTAGGCTATCATGCATAGTACATTAGGTAATCTAACATATAATTATGTCAATTTCCTAATGATCCCTAGCCTACCACTACTGTGACATCTCCAAATTCACGGTCATTTTAAAAATTTTATTTATGCTTATTTAAAAATCATAGTATCCTTTTTGAAAAGTATTATTGTGGAATTTGTTCCCAGAAAACATGATAAATATATTATCAAATCATTTCCGAGGAAATGTATTTTGTTTATGTTAAATCTTTGGGATGTCATTTTCAATACGGAAACATAAGCATAAACAGATCTTACATTCATTTACACTAATGATTTACATTTCCTTTAATCTCTCAGTGTAATGTGTCCTCGTATCGATACCTGTGATACAAATAAACCGAGTGGATCAGGTTGGGAAACCTGGTAAGTATATAGGGATTTCAATCCCACAATGTTATATCATATATATATATATATATATATATATATATATATATATATATATATATGTGTGTGTGTGTGTGTGTGTGTGTGTGTGTGTTTTAGAACTCACAATATATACAATTTCACCTCATATAAGCAATTTTACCCCACCCCGTCGATCCTAACGACGACACGATCTATACTCTCGGATCTAAAATTAACCTCTTTACCTAATATGTACTCCTAGATCGGGTATGTCTAATCCATACTCTCAGATCAATAATTATGCCCATTCCATACTCTCAGACTAGGGACAATTGACTATGTCTTAATCCATGCTCCCGGATTAATGACAAATAACTATGTCCTCTCCATATTCTCGGATTACGGACAAATAACTATGTCTAATCCATGCTCTCGTATCAATGAAAAATCTTTAAGTTCGACCCTATGTGTATATCTCACCCCCACTCATAATGAGATACTACCCGATATCCATCTCAATTAATTTAGGTTTGTTTTGTATCATAAATCATCATATATTATCAGATATGCTCTTATACATATTTCAAGCAATAAAAAAAATATTTCACACACAAAGATATATTTAGTACTTTAATTAATACTTGTATTAAAACTTTGTTCATGAAAGGGACTATGCACTCACTTGTTAAAGTGATGATTCCAAACTCGGGCAGCGCTTCGCTTCTAACAATTTATTCTCCTTCGACAAAACCTAGTATTATTACCACTAAATTTTAGTCTAATATTTATTGGGACTATTTACGAGCAATATTATTTTATAAACGTTAAACAATACTTTTCAACTACTATGTAATGACAGGGGCTAGACATGAAACACCAGAGGGCAGGACCATTTTGGCATTTAAGCACTTCTAAAATCCAACAACCCAATACGGCCCGTCAAGCCAGATTCCCCATACCGCAAGTAGTTAAAAGATATTATAATAACACTTTGTATATTATATTTTATAATACATATATTATTTATAAGTTCATAATAACGATAATAAACTTAAACACAAGCTATACTTAAAGTAGGGTAAGCATAACTCGCTTACTAGGATGTTTGGCTAGGACCCGGGCTCTGGGAGGGCACAACTTCCGAGCTAAAATCTCTTCTTCTCGGAGCCTTCTGGCACTCCGGGACTCACCTCTAGCACTTAGGAAGTATTAGGGAAGGGGAGGGATAGGTTTGGAGTATTGAGAGAGAAAGAAGGGTTGAAGTGTGAAGAAAATGGATGATTTGCGCCTCTCTTTATAGGCTTTCTAGGAGCGATCCACGTCGTGAACTTAAAATTCACATCGTGACCTTGCATGGGCACCAAGGCTTCGCCTGGTGCTGACACGTGGCCTTGGACGCAGATAAAACTGCCAATCTAAAAAAAATCAAAACTTTCGCATACACGCTTTTTTTTGACGTTATTTATATCCACGCATAGGTATTGACAAGATCTACAACTTTCCTTTTGATTTCATTGGCTAATTCTTGACCGATTTTAAATTTAATAGTCTGAGAAGGTTATGATGTTAACGACCGTGTAAATTTCATAACTTCTACATACGAACTCCGTTTTCAACTGTCTTTTAATCGTTTAACTCCTACTAATCAAATCTTCAATTCTTATTTAGATCATTTTGGCTAAAAATTGACCGATCTAAAATTCTATTTCTGAGTTGTATACTACTATGCCAAATCTTAGAAAAATCATAACTTCCTAATATGAAGTCAAATTTGGACGTTCTTTTTATGTACGTTCTCGGTTTAACGTATAATACGACTTTCGTTTAGATCGCTAAGGCTAAAAAGTAATTTATAAAAAAATTTGTTTTTACGTTATGCGGTGCCGTGCAGGTTTGGCCGAAAAGTTCGACGGGTCATAACTTCTTCATTATAACTCGGATTTCAACGTTCTTTATATGTACGGAATCCTGGTGACATATACTATAACTTAGTTAAGATTATTTATTATAAATAATATTTTATCATAAAGTCATTTTTAACGCTTATTGTCTCCAAATTGACTTGCCCGAATCTGCGGGCGTTACAACTAGCATGCAGTTCTGTCATAATCATTAATAAAAATATCAGTGTGGGTAAGTTGGGGTATACTTTCTTGCTCCGGATGATCATACACATCTCATCCTTTCTTGCTTACTTTCGAAAACTATTTTGAAAAACAATTTGAAAACTTTTGCAGATCCTTAGTTTGAGTCTGGATTTACATGGATGTTCATCCAATTCTCTCAAACCAGGGCTCTGATACCAACTTGTAACATTCCAAAAATCAAGGTAAAATTTTAATTTCTAAAACTCCACCCAAAACCATAATTGTTTACAAAACATAGTTCTCAAAAGTGATAATCACAATGAAGAGTATCCCAAAATCCAAAATCATACAAACCAGAAGGATGTACATGATCACGCCTTTACTTTCCCCTGATCATCTGAAGTACCTTAAACATGAAACTAAAAATTATAAGCCAATGCTTAGTGAGTTCCCGCAAAGTACGACCACACAAACATATAACGACATGGATACTGGGTCCACATTTAACATAATAGATTACCCCTGAGTCTGGCTTGCCTTCTGACCCACAACTAATGTCTAGCTTACTCCCAAGCCCACATCATATGGCTGACTTACCCCTTGGGCACACAACTTATGTCTGGCTTGCTCCCACGTTTGTTGGCTTCCGCACAAATCAGCATCACCTCAACTAAACCATAATATATCGACATATACATAACATATAGCATATATCCAGAAAACTGATAATCATATAACCAATCAACATACTAACAGGAATATCTACATATCACTATCGCATAACAACATCCTATATTCCAGGACTCAATTCTAACAGTTCAATACAACATAGCAACATTCTCTAAACGAGGGTACATAACCCAATAGGCTTGTATTGGTTCCTTCAACCCCAAGTGCAGTGACGAAAACTCACCTCTTAGTCTAGAGAGATAGTTGAACAACACATTGCTCCAAATATAAGCTCTACAAGTCACCCATATATCAAATAGTGACCAATCTCAGCTACAACTAAATATACCCAAAATACCCCTAGGTCAAACTTGGTCAAATCCTGGTCAAATTTAGAGGTCAAAGGAGTCAACTAAGTCAACTCAACTGTGTACACCCAGTGTACTCAGCTAGTACGCACGACGTACTAAGCGTTGTGACCAGGTTACGGGCTGTTGACCACGTACATGCGACGTACCATCTGGTACTCCTAATGTATGCATCTTCCAACTTCCCTTTCAAATCAGGGCTTAATCCCTTAAGCCATTTCGTCCAAAATCCAAATATAGTCCTCAAATGACGTTCTTAATCCTAAAGTTTCCAACTTTATGATCTTGCATGGCTATTGAGTGCCCAATACCAAAAACCCTAACTTCTTAACTCATTAATACATCATAGCCCATGCATGGAAGGAAACAAAGGACCAAGATTACATTTTTATGACTCTAAACACTCCGAAACGTCTGAAAGGACAACTCATATGGTTTTGAGTAAACCATACTCATAAACACCAAGGTTATGGATCCAATATGAACACAAATCTATGGCTAACAAGATCTAAGCAAAAGCTTCATCAAGATTAAAGCTTTTTACATCCAAGTGGTGCAAAATGATAACGTGCTTTTAGATCTAGGTTGTCTTTGATCTCCCAAGGTGATTCCTCTTCTTTCTTCCTCCTTCAACATCACGAAAATACACATTCAAGGTCAAAAATGCCCACACAAGAGATTAGGGTTAACTAGGGTTGAGTTGGGAGATAAAGGCTAATGAAAGAAAGGGTGTTAAGGATATAAATATGCTTAAATAGTGCACAACCCCTAAATATTAGGGTTTTGGTCCAGGCCTTGTACGCCCAATGTACTAGGAGTACGCCCAGCGTACCTAGTGAAACACACGTTTCTCCAAAACACTACAAGGGACCAATTTGAAAACAATTTACATATCCAGGGCATAAACGGAAATACCTGAATATCACGATGTTACATTGTCTCATCATCTTTCTCAAGACCTATTCATAGAACATTTCAAGTTTCTTAAAACTTGACTTAGCCTATTAAGAGCATATCTACCTCTTAATATCAAAATGATCACTAAATTGATCATAATTCTAACATTTTATTTTCTAACTCAAAATTCAATCAAAACAATGAATTATGTGTCCCATAATACTTAATTCTTCATCATATTTGAATTTAATGCATCAATTATTAATCAATAGGTTAGGGTTTCAAACCCTAACTCACATATAGTGATTTCACCACTGAAATCACACATAAAGCTTGTTTAAAGCTTCTATACACGATTAATAACATCAATGAACAAGCTTCTTAAGAGTAATAATCCTTAACTAACTTAATTCCATAAATCCCCATTGAAGCTCTAAAAGCTCAAGGATGAAAAAGATGATTACCTCATGAACTTTTGACGCCTCATTCAATCCACAAGCACCCTATACCACCATTTGGTCCTTCTCCATTCTCCAAATCACCAGTGCTCAATATGAAAGGTGTTTGGGTGTGTTACGATGAGAATGAGAGGTTAAAATACATTTATCCTATCTCACTGCACCATAATTATCTATATATGTCGCACCGCGGAGACCTCCTAACCCGAGGTTAATGGTTACATAAGTGATTGCCACGCCGTGGTACTCATCTCCCCGCATCCTACTTTGGCCACTGCTTCATGGTGCCCCATTCATTGTACCGCGGGGCAAAGTACATTTCCCTTTCTTCATATGCAGTTTGCTCTCCGTTCCATGGAGATTCATCCACCATGCTGCAGTTTCGGTCTTGACAACAACCTTGGATGATGTCATTCCATCATTGGGACATTTTTCCTTCAATCTTTAAACCTTCTTATCTCCTTCGGTACTAACTCATTTTTGATGTTATTTATATCCACACGAAGGTAGGAACATAATCTAGAAATATATTAAGTCACTTATCATTGAATTAATACGAGTCTTAATCTATTGAGTCACAAAGTTGGCTCAAAAAGCATAAAATTCTCATTTTCCCCATTTGACCAAAAATACATCTTCTCATGTATTCTTTCTCTTGAACTTACTCATATAACATCTTTTAAGTGACTTAAACTCTTATTGTCCATTTTAATAAAGTTACAGCTACATAATCTCATCTCTTATTCTAATTGATCATTTTACCCTTTCACGACATTTGATTAAAATTGAATTCGACTAATATAGTTCAATACATATCGATTGAAGGCAAACGGCCAACAAGCTGCGCCGCTAGCCCTTTCTGGATGGCAAAACTAATTCTTTTGAAAACAACATTTGTGGATCTAAGAGATATGACATTAGAATCCATGACCCGTTGGACTCTGTTGAGGAGCTCCACCGCCTCTGGTGTGAGAAAACCAAATGTATCGAATGCAAAAGATACAAACACCTGTTGATTTTCTATACTTTTGGTCAATATTTGACTAAAAGTCAAATTACTCTAAATTTCAGTTTCTTACAATCTCCCCTCCTTTAAGGGATTCTGTCCTCGAAATATTTTCTTGTTCTCTTGGTTATTTTCTTACTCAATGACCCATTTCTAAAGTTAATCTCTACTTTAACCTGTTAATCTAAAATAGCAATATGCTTTACTTTTCTTTGCCTTTTCAATGCAATGGCATACTTCTCTTCATTTCTTTACTCTAAATGGTTGATATGGGACGTCTATTACTCTATATACTACTATGAAATAACATTGCATACTTTTCATCTCTTTCATCTTTTTGTCCCATTTTCACAACCATGTTCATAACTTACCATCTTTCATTCTTTTTCTCATATGTGTGGGTTTCAACCAACACACTTATTAACCATCTTCTATTAGATAAGTTTCATATTTTAATGCAATCTTACTGTGCCATTACTATCTTTACAAATGGTTACACTACCACTTTTCTAGCTATTTTTCTAACTCTTAGTGAAGTATTACATCTACTAACTTCACTTTTGTTCAAAGACTTGTTGTATCAAAGTACAACTCTTTTTTTTCTCCATTTGAAAGTTTGTTCACCAAACTTTCTCAATTATATATTTTTAATTACTAAGACCTCAAGTCTCAATCTATACATGGTATATTCTTAAAAATACCACGTATATCTTTCTTGTCCAACCACTTGATCCTCATGTAGTTTAATGGTTCAATTGAATCTCCATAAGTGCAATGTGTATGCAGAGCCCATACTTCTGCATGCACAATGTACTTATCTAGATTTTGTTGGGTTTTGAGCATTCTAACACACCTATGGTGTACATGCAACCCTAATTACCTTGGATCTATGTTTTCTCTATTATACATGCAAATATCAATTTCCCAAGGTATTGTTCTAACTAGCATAATATAAAGTACATGTAATATAAAATCTAGTAGAATTTCATACCTCTTTGTTGGTGCTTGATTTCTTCAAGCTTTAAGAGCTTAGCCCCAATAGTGTGGAAGCCTCAAATGGAATCACAAATCACCAAAACACCTTGGAAGAACTTGAGAGAATATGTATGCACACTAAAATCGGCCCACTCTTATTTTCACACACTTATGCCAATTTTGTGAGCCAAGGACCCCTTTATATATTATGGAGAATCAGGGTTGCATCCATGTAAACCCTAATACCCATGACCTTTCATTTACATAGGATCCATGGGTTAAAAGCTCCATGGACCATCCATGAAAGCTTAGCCCAACCTAAATGAACTTGGCCCATTCCATATATATAAGAGTCCATATTTAATTAGTTCTTTTTGATCACTTAATTAATTCTAAATTAATTCTTGATCAATACTAATTAAATAATATGATTCCATATTAATATATTAGAACTTATAATATATTAATATAAATCATAAATATACTATTCTCAAAAGACTATCCATATAAATTGTGCCGGTGAAGTGCAACCCAAATGGAGCATGCCGGGTCGGGTCAAGTACATACCAAATATAGTTATGGACTTAGACATTAATCCAACAGTCTCCCACTTGGATAAGTCTAAAACTATTATTGAGTATGACTTCAAAACCTAACTGGCAATCGTAGCTCTTAAAGCCGCTGTCAAACTCTGACCTTGTCAATGACTTGTCCATTAGATAAGGGATCATATATTCCTCCATTCTAGATATCATATGGACTGAGACATGGATTATAATCATTCTCTCTGTCCATTTGTTGTTTCCCGATTTTCGATTTATGATGACTGACTGATTGAACAAATCAAATCAGTCCTGGCTTGGCCAAGCACTCACATGTGTCATCACTAAATCATCGAGGGGCCCACAGATATCGCTTTTATCCCGAAGGTAAAAGGAATGGATAAACTTCGACTCATATGGCTTGTTCTACTACTTGTTGAATCATATACAAAGGCACGTTTTATAACATCGAGTTACCAAATGCGTTTTCGTGCAATCAATGTATAACCAACTCATAGTAACAACTCATATCTCTAGGTTTGAAGAATATAAGATATTATCGTCTCATGATCATTCGTGATAAAATCCATGAAGTGATTCAAATGAGCGCGGGTTGAATCCAATACTCAGAACTTATGAGCACTCATGAGTGTTGTAGCACCACTTTGTCCACCAACTTGGACCTCTACAAACCAACCCATGACAGTCTTGATTCATATCTACTTCCAACATATGACCGACTGTGGATCGTTTGAATAACTTAATCATTCAGGAAGAGCGACTTAGTTATTCTGGAAGTCAAAACATGCAAAGTGAAACACAAGAATAAATGAATCAAATATGGTATCAAACCCTATGAATATAAATAAACACTTTTATTTATCACCATACTGATTACTCATTATTCATTGTGTCGGTTTTATCAACTTTATACTTGAATTAAAAACACTAGTTGTCCCATGCTCCAAGCATGTACACTATGTTTTTCTTAAATAATAGCATTGCCATACACCAAGTATGCACTCTATGTTTGTCTATGATCCTTACTTTGTGAAATAAACCAATTGAACATAATTTCAATGATTCTAATTTCACACTCCCAAATCCTTATCGAAAAATGTGAGAATTTCAAATTCCTATCATTTATCGAAATCTGTTTAGATTTTAAACTTATATGCACTGACCCTCCTGTAATGAATATGTACAAGGTCACAAAGACTTGTCAACAGTCATTATAAGGTATTCCAATGGAGATCAACTCCATGGAAACTAAGTCTCATATTCAAAGTACATTGCTTTGGACATGCTTCTTGCATTAAGTTTTCTAATCTTACACAGATAACTTCCACCTATGGAGACAACTCCATATTCTCATTTTGACTATCACTTCTGAATAAGAGATGCCTCTTTTCAGAATATGTCAATATGGTCCTTCCAAAATCAGCACTATACTTCCAACTGTCTCTGAGCAACCAATCTTTGGTAAACCTCAGATTGTCCTCGACAATTGCTTAATCATTTTAGTCATATCCAATTCTAGACCTTTTCCCTTCTTAATGCCTCTGAGCATTTGGAAAAATTTAGAAATGACAAATATTATAGCACATGCAATCGATCCTGTACCCAAAGCAAATGGTACACGATTCATGCTGTCTCACATAAAGACATGATTCTAGACCAGTCTTTTGCTACAATATTTTTATTTGCCATGTTTTCAAAATTTTACTATGAAGAGGGATGCCGTAATCATAATCGAATTTTGAGAACGCAATATATAGAGTTTCCTTAAGTTGAACCAATCCAACATGAAATTCATATATATATTCTTGACTAAAGATGATTAAGGTCTCAATCTAAGCCTTTAGAACTGTAATGAAGTATATCCTCTCCCTTAATTATAGCAAAACAACTTTTTCAATCCCTGCAGCCACACGAATTGAAACTTTTGTTTTCTATAATTAACATTGCTAACTTGCAACACTAACAATAATTATCATGCTCCCACTAACATGATGATTATTAGCATAACACTTATGCTCCCACTAGCTTTGACATGTACTCAGAAATCAGCTGGACTTCTAGAAATCAATACTTTATTGACTTTCTTACCAAAGTTCAGATTTCTGATACGAGATGCTTTGATAAAACTTTATCAAAATCATACACCTTTCCTTAGATAGCATGCATGTGTGTCTAAACAATTTCAGAACTATGAAAAGGGATGCCGTAATCATAGTCTCAATTGTTTAGACCTTTTTCCATCTGCTTCAAATCTACTTGGTGGAAGTGTTTCCTCACCATCATTTTCATGAATCGGAGAGAAACCTTATGACCCTTAGATTTTATGGTGTATGTGTTCTTATCCATGTGAATCGTCAAAACCATAGTCACAAGACAAGGATAATGACAAATCCAAACTCATATGGACTGAACTTATGCAATCTTAACTTCTTGCTACCTGGCAGTACAGGGCCTGCCATTGCTTCCAAGTTGTTATGCAACCAATTGAGAACTTTCAGAACTCCTATGCAAAGCCAACTTTAACTGGAATGGGCACAGAATATGTCAACACGATAGGTTATAAACCTCAAGTCGTGTGCTAGTGAAGAACCTCAGGTTTTATTCTTGATTAGTTCTTGAAATTCTTTTTAGGATCTTTAAGACTCCCACTATCCTCTTGACATATAAGACTATCTTGCTAAATATTCAAGAGATACTGCGGATTCTTTATCAAGACAAACACTTCACACAATTGGCCTTAGTTGGTCTTTGTTTTTATCCAAAACATCACAACTTACCAATTTCAAATGTACAAGAGTAGGACACTTTTATTCTTACATTTGACAAGTGTTTTAAACCTTTCTTTAAGATATGTCACTCAAGTTACAATCTTGGAGTATGACTCTAAGAATTGTTTTGGAACGAAGTATGACTCATCTTCCTGATCTAACCATTTCAACAATTCATGACTCCTCTTCTTAGTCATAAGAATGCACTAAGATGACCTTTAGAGGACTAATTATGATATGATTTCTAAATCATTAAGATGATCACAAACATGATACTAAAGTACTCTCCCATCTTTTCAGATTTGAGAAACTTTTATCTTTCTGCCTAATTTGATTCTTCCCATTCGTTCTGCCATACATTGAGACTTTTCCAATGTTTCAGAATTATACTTAAACTTGTAAGTATAACCATATTTACTAAACTTTAGTAAATCAAATAGTCTTAACGAGCTTTGTGGTGGACATGACCAGTGCACAAGAATATGTACTCGATCCCTTTAGTCCTTCACTTGACTCACACATCCATGTGAACAAGTAATTAGTCTTGATTTTCCAATGCTTGAAAGTTCTCATTCATCATACTATTCTACTTGCATGATTCCAAGTTTCGGTCCAATTGAAACTTGGGCGATGAGGAACTTTCCTGATTTGGTAAATTTAGACATTACCACAAATGAAAGAATCAAATCCATTTTCCAATATTGCTGTCAGTGGAATCATATGAGCAACAATTTTCCACAAATGCCATTGTAAGGATACTTCAAATAAATAAAATTAAACAATTTTCTTTTATTTTAAAACTTTGCAGAAAAACTTATCCTTACAATCCACATGGAAAATTATTGTTATCTATTCCTTAGCAATAAGTCATAACTTCTTAAGCAACTGCTCAAAATTCTGATGCGATCGAAATCCACCTTCGCGATCAGAATCAGCATATACTTCCTTTAAGATTTCTCTCTATTCTTTTATTCGTAAAACATCAACATGTGACCCAGTCACATCATGTAATGAGGATCTCAGAATAGAACTTAACAAAGTTAGATAATGGGCTCTACCTGATGTAGAGTCAAACTTATTGACTTTAACATCCTTAGGTAAATTTCACAACTTCGCAATCAACGCCCCTTCCTTTGGCAAAATAAACATATGGACCCTTTGGTAATGGTACTATCTCAGACTTAGCCTTTCTCTTTACCATTTGGTCAACCGGGTTGACTATGACCAATCCCTTTCCATTGGCAAGAAAATGATTTTTCTAGATTTCCAGTGTCACCATTGTCACTGTCCATAAAGTTTTTGGGAAGATGATCTTCTAATCAAATTTGCTTTACTATCGTTCCAAATCATTGCTGATTCAGCAGCACCAAGCAAATAGATATGATCATTAAGGTTCATGTCATAGTCTGTTTCATAGTAGTCCCAAAGGAACTCACTATGTGACTTAGAAAGTGATTAAACATCCAACTTTCTCAAGACTTTGACACCCAACTCTCCCGGTTTGTCAATATGTGACTTCATCTCAAAGATGTGATCACACATAGACCTTGCTTGCCATTAGGGCTTCAGTGACCTTGAACTTGTGGGTTAGGGAGAATAATTAGAGGAGGTGGAGGAAAAGAAGTATGACTTCCATGAGCCAAACTCGGGAAGTCATATTCATTAGGAAAGCTTGGTTTGGGAAGATCATTGTTGTCTAAACCAGACATCAACAATGGGAGAAATTCACGTAAAGTTGATTTAAGTCCTTAATATAACACCCAATATGATATATTAAGGCTAGGACCCAACAAACTATTTTATAACTTGGAAGAGGGATGCCGTAATCCAAGCTATAAAATATTTGAAGGTAGGTGAATGACGATTCACCAATTTCCACCAAGATAAACGAAATGTATTATTAGGTTTTAATTGGTTTTGAAACTCCTAGATTCTTTTGAGATTAATTGAACTTTTCAATGGCATGTTTCAATCTTGAGTGTGCCCTTCAGGTTTTGTGACTGGGATGCCGAGGATCACAAAACAAGGTGTGAAGTAACCGTGCAAATATACTTGGTATCCTTAATATTTACCCCTCAATCGATGTGCCGGTTAACCACACACGCTCCAACGATACTATGATAAACATTAAGTTACCCTTTGCTTACCTTGTTAAGTCCAGGTTAGTGTGCCGGTTAACCACACACGCTCCACTAACAGCTTAAACAAAGTGCAAAGTGTAATTTCATGGATTAGCACCTTATTCACATTTCCTAAGTAACTAAGATTGGGAATTTATAAAAGGTTTAGTTACTTAGTATTTATCATTAATACTTTTAATGAAGGGAGAATTATAGTCCTTGTCCTACCTGTTCGGCTAACGACCCTCCACCGGTCAAGAAAGCGGTGGGTGAGAGTGGACACTAACGGCAGTAACCTTATACCCCCCTTATAGACCGGCTTCGTGAATGAGGCCTACTAACGGTAATATTGACTTTATCTTATACATATCTATATAATTAAAATTATAATAACAGTATAAGGGTGTATTTTAAACATTTAAAATACTTGGTGGTTTAATCTATTAATTAAACTATACTCTTAATTTAATTAAACTTAAACCATGTCTATATGGAATTATTAACTCTTTTAATTAAACACTTTAACTAATTTACTGAAGTCCATAAAGTTTGAATTTTAACTTTTAAAATTGTAGAGTTTGGAATTAAAGCATTAATGTGTGTGAGACTTTACAAATTTCAAAACTTGAGGGCAAGTTTTGAAACTATTCAAAACCTTTCATTTCATAACTTATGAGTTTAATGGTTCATTAAAATGAAGACTCTTCATTTTTATTTAACCTCTTATTCTTTAATATCACTTTTAAAGAAGTGACTCTTAAACATCCATAACTTGAGGACAAGTTATGGAGTCATAAAATAGTTTAATGAAAAAAAAACTCTTCATTTTTGTGTAACCTATGACACTTTTATGAGTTTTAAGATTCATAAATGTGACCTTTTATGTGACTTGAAGAAAAGTTACAAAAACACCTTTTATGAACTTCTTTTAGATTAATATGGATTGAAAGCAACTTAGCAAATAATATTTTTCATCAATCTAAATTAACTCATAAAACAAGGTAACACAAAAAAACTTTTCATGTTCCATAACTTAAGAACAAGTTATGGAATTTTAAAACATTAAGACCAAGTTTTGTAACTCCATAAAAAACTTTGAATCAATTTTTTTTAAAACCTTTTCATATCCATAACTTATGGAGGTTTCAAAAAACTCTTTAGATCAAACTTTTAAAACTAATAAAATAATCATATCATTTTATCTTTTACTAAATTTGACCTAATTCAACTCATATAGTAAAGCGACTCAAATTTTAAAAATAATTAGTTTTTCATAAAATCAAGTAATTATCTTAAAATATGACAAACTTCATGTTTTTTTCCTTTTTTTTCCTTCAACTTGAAAAAAAATACATTTGCATCAAATATAATAGAAAACAACCCATGGCTCTGATACCACTGTTGGGTTTTGAGCATTCTAACACACCTATGGTGTACATACAACCCTAAATACCTTGGATCTATGTTTTCTCTATTATACATGCAAATATCAATTTTTCAAGGTATTGTTCTAACTAGCATAATATAAAGTACATGTAATATAAAATCTAGTAGAATTACATACCTCTTTGTTGGTGCTTGATTTCTTCAAGCTTTAAGAGCTTAGCCCCAATAGTGTGGAAGCCTCAAATGGAATCACAAATCACCAAAACACCTTGGAAGAACTTGAGAGAATATGTATGCACACTAAAATCGGCCCACTCTTATTTTCACACACTTGTGCCAATTTTGTGAGCCAAGGACCCCTTTATATATTATGGAGGATTAGGGTTACATCCATGTAAACCCTAATACCCATGACCTTTCATTTACATAGGATCCATGGGTTAAAAGCTCCATGGACCATCAATGAAAGCTTAGCCCAACCTAAATGAACTTGGCCCATTCCATATATATAAGAGTCCATATTTAATTAGTACTTTTTGATCACTTAATTAATTCTAAATTAATTCTTGATCAATACTAATTAAATAATATGATTCCATATTAATATATTAGAACTTATAATATATTAATATAAATCATAAATATACTATTCTCAAAAGACTATCCATATAAATTGTGTCGGTGAAGTGCAACCCAAATGGACCATGCCGGGTCGGGTCAAGTACATACCAAATATAGTTATGGACTTAGACATTAATCCAACAGATTTAGCCTCACCACTATATTCCCTGGTTCACAGGTATCATGTCTCTTTCATGTTAAATTCTTCTCAATCTACCATGCTATCACTTTTCTTTTCTCTAACCTAGTGGATCCTCAAGCAACTTAATGGATCCATTTAACCACAATAAGTACCATGTATCTATAGAGCCCATACAATACATTCACATCACACTTATACATTTCAAATTTACCACTTCATCACTTTATTCACAACTTTTCTATCTTTTTTCTCAAAACCCAATTTTCAATCATGAAAATTCTTGGGTAGTTATCTTTCTTAGTCCTCAGCTGCTCGCAAGATAGCTACTATGACTTTATCATTTCTTCACTCTTGAAAAATTTATGCTTGATAAATCAAAGATTTATCTTACCAAGCACATTTATCCTTCATATTAGGAAGTATCACAATTCTTTATTTCTAACTCTTCATCACTAGATGACACTTGGTCATCTCATTCTTTACCGGGACTCTACACCGCGTCTTAGACTCTTTCATTGGTTCACATTCTTACTACTTCTTTATACTAACCTCATAATATTTCTTTGTTTAACAGTTACTTGCAAGTACACTGTTATAACATGCACATATCTACTCAATCTAATGGGTCTATATTTTCTTACACTAGGAGATACATCTCCTCTTCTTTCTTTCTTGTAGCCACACTAACAAAGTGTCCTCTTACTCTACATTCTCTATCTCGTTGACTTCCTAAGAAGCATTGACCTGTCTGTTTATGTTTCTTATCCCTTAATAACAACATGGAACATTCTTTCTAACTTTCTCTTTCTCTTAACTATCCATCATGGCACTTGTTGCACCACTTTATGTTTATCTACTCGCCTGTCATCTTTATATTTCTTTTATATCTTGTCAGTGCTATCTCTATAGCATCTATCAACATGGTGCAACTTAACTCTACTTATCTTTTACATTGACTAAATGGCAATGGACATTCTTTTATGCATGGCCACTTTCTCGCAAGCAATGGTAATCTAATATAGTACTCATCAGTACTCTTATTTACTCTTTTATTCTTTCAAAGATAGACTCACTCTATCTTTCTTGTCTTTCTATGGTATGGAACCCTATTACACTTTCTACTAATTATGTCCCTAATCTGTCTTTATCTTTTTCTGTCCCTCTTTGTTTTTCTCATTCCTTCCAAATCTTTACCAACTCCTCTTTCTTAGGACACATTCTCTATCTAGTGTCCGCCTTCTAGGACACTTTATCTATAACATATCTTTATGTCATGACACAGCGGTAACATAATCTACACATACTCTAGGCATCTCTTTGACTAGAGATCCTATTATTGTCATTTCGCAAAATGAACTTTCTTTATTTCTGTACATTCTAGATTCAAAACCTCAAGGTTGGTCAATCTACTAAGCTTTAACTGTTCAGGCTCTTCATCTTCACATATGTTCAGCCGTGTACCATAATCTTCTAGCATGCTTTATCACAAAACTAGCTCATAAACTCTGATTCTCATATATCTTCCACACTTTGAGACTAGGAATGGCTACACCCAAACGTATTTCACTCATATTATGGATCTAATAGCAATTGTAATGACTCGAATCTCTATACATAATATTTATGGGAATTATCAGAGTTTTAATCTACAACGCAAAATTCTGTACAATTTAAAACCTTTACTTCCCAGGACAGATCGTAGATTATTTATAAAAATCTACATAAAAATTAGAACAATAGAGGACTAAAAACCTATTATAGGTCCTTGTGCTCTAGTCTTCACTTCAGGTACCATGACTGCTGCTAGCTGAACTTGTAAAACAGAAACATATATATAGTATAAGATACGATATATCTAGTGAGTTATATTCTTATCTATCTTCATATTTATCTCTTATTTCTTTTTATTTTTATTTTTATCTCATACGATACATTCTAAACCCTTCTCTTCATGGAATAGGCTGCCAATATTCTTATCTCATCTCTTCTATCTCTTCTAATGTCTTAGCATTCTGTACTCTCATTCTCCTACTGTATTCTCTACCATTCTTTTCAAGTAGTACAGACTGCTATTCTTACCAATCATCTACATCTTCAACTTTCTTATCCTCTTCTCAGTATCATCTCTTAATCCTTCTATCTTCATTTCATACTTCTTATGTCGATTCCTCATGGATCCCTTGACACTTTATTTTTTCTCATGAACCCTTGACGGATCCCTTACTCTCAATCCTTTACTAATCATTTCTAAGTTCTTAAAGAACTCCATTACTTTATTCTACTCATGGAACCGTTTCTCTATCTTTTCTAACCATACATAATCTGTAATTTCCATATGAATCATCTATTTGCATCCATAAAGGGATCATATATCTATTTTATCTAAGAAGATTTCATCACATTCCCGAAAGAATCATAATCTTATCCACGAACGAATCTCTATCACATTCCCTAAGGAATAATCAGCTCGCCCCCGAATAAATCTTTATCTTATTCCCAAAGGAATCATCAGCTTGTCCCCGAAGGAACCTTCTATCTTATTCCCAAAGGAATCATCCTCTTGTCCCTGAAGGAACATTCTATCTAATTCCCGAAGGAATCATCGTTTTGTCCACGAAAGAAACTTCTATCCTATTCCCAAAGGAATCATTATCTTGTCCCCAACGGTACCTTCTATCTTATTCCTAAAGAAATCATCATCTTATCCCCGAAGGAATCATCATCTTGTACCCGAAGGAACCTTTTATCTTATTCCCAAAGGAATCATCATCGTGTCCTCAAAGAAACATATTTCACTATTTCTCTATCTTTGTTATGTGACTTACCACATAACACTTGTCCCTTGGACAATCTATCTCTTTATCTCGTTAAGAGATCTTATAATTATCATCTAGTACTTAATACATTACGTACTTAATACATATCTATGCGTAGTACCATATAGCATTCTACATAATACTAATAGTATCTACACCTACATTCTTACCTGTATGATTATACTACTTATAAGCATCTTCTAACTCTTTTTAATCTCTCTTAGGTATTGCTAACTAATACCCTTACCGTCTTTAACCATACATATGATTATATTGCATATAATCTTATTCTTACTTTTTCTGTTCTTTATACCCATATCTTTCCTTATGCATATTAACATGCTTTTGTTATACATACATGCTCAGGTACATCGTCATACATGTATATCCACAAGAACTTAACCTTACACATGATCATATTCTACATGATCATTTCTTTTCTTTCACTATGTCATTTTCAGGTACATGACTCTCACATACAAACACACACACAAACACACATACACACACACACACACACACACACACATATATATATATATATATATATATGTGTGTTTATATATATATATATATATATATATATATATATGTATATATGAAAATACTTAACAACATAGAAAGAGGGTTTTAAAACCTAACTTAAACATAGTGATTTCACCATTAAACTCACAGATTAAGCTTTTTTAAAACTTCTATTCACTACTAATAAAACCAATTAAAAAGCTTCTTAAGAGTAACCATCCATAACCAAATCAATTCCATAAATCCCCATTCAAGCGCTAATAACTCAAGGATGAAAAAGATTATTACCTCATAAACTTTGGATGCCTCATTCAAGCCACATGCACATTAGACCGCTATTTGGTCCTTCTCCATTGACCAAATCACCAGAGCTCTGCATGGGAGGTGTTTGGGTGCGTTCTGAAAAGAATGGGAGGCTAAAAAACCCTTAACATGTCTCCTAACCATGCTACAATGTACTTTTGACTGGTGGTCAATGGATGCATAAGTGATTGTCACACCATTGCACTCTTCTTGCCACACTGTGGTACTCATCTCCATGGTATCCAACTTTGGCCACCGTGTTGTGGTTCTACATACATTACGTTGGAGGGAAAAATACATTGCCTTTTCTTCTTAAGTAGATCTCTCATCGTACCATAGAGATTTATCCAGCGCGTCATTTGTACCCGTCTTGACAACAACCTTGGCTAATTCCACTCAATCCTTGGGACATTTTTCCTACAATATTTATGTAACACTCCAAAATTCAAGGAAATTTAAAATTTTCAAAATCAACCGTTAATCAATATTGTTTACAAAAATAGTCATTGTTTCAAAAGCATTATTACAAATCAGAGTTTTCCCAAGACCCAATGACATAAAACAGGAAGTTGTGTACGATCACGCCTTTGGCTTCCCACGATCCTCAGAACTACCTAAAACGATAAACTAAAAACTGTAAGACAAAGATTACTGAGTTTCCCCTAAAGTACCAACACACACATACGTATAACTACATATACTGCGTCCATAACTAAAATACTGGATTATCCCTGAGTCCATAGTATGAGTTTGGCAAGCCTATCAGGCCCTCAGCTCATATCTGGATTGCTCCCGGGCCCACAACATAAGTCTGGCTTGTCCTCGGGGCCCACAACATATGTATGGATTGCTCCTGGGTTTGTTGGCTACCGCACAAAGTAGTACAACCTCAACCCAACCATAATATGTTGGCATAAGCATATCCGATAAACATATCCTAGCTAACAAATAAACAATCAAATCTTAACAGATAAACAATCTGTTGGTCTGGCATTTGTGGCTTCTACCCACAAGTATAGTAAGGAATACTCACGTCTCATTCGGAAATGCAATATGAATAAATCTCTGTTCCGAAATATCAGCTCAATGATCACCTAACCAAAACCATGGACCTAATCTCAATTAACAGCTCAAAACACTCATAATACCATTAGTCAAGACAGGTCAAAATCAGCAAAATCCACCGAGTCAACCCAGCCGAGTCAACCAAGCCGAGTCAACTCAGACGATTCAATCAGCCGAGTCAACTCAGGCCTTCGTACGCGGGGCATACTTCAGATGTATGCAGGGTGTACTCGAGTCCGAGGCATCGAGACTCAACCTGCATATGCGCCACGTACCATTTGGTACACCCAGCGTATGCATAAATTTTCCCTCTTTAACCACTTAAGATCTTAATACTTTGACTTTTTACGTCCAATAGCAGATCCAAGGCCAAAATACCACTAAGAGTCATAAACTTTCCAACATTATGACTTTGCATGCCATTAAGTGCTTAATACAAACAATCCCAACTTCTTAACACCTTAAGACCTTCTAGAGCATGCATGGGGAAGACTTAAGCATCAAGATCTCCTTTTTAAGACTCAAGACCCTTCATTGGGTCTGAAAGGACAACTTATTTGATCAATATCATGCCATTCTCAAGAATCACAAAGGTTGCTTCCAAAAATGCCCTAAATGGAGGAATATCTAGATCTACAAGAAAGGATGATCAAGCTAGGAGATTTTTACCTTCTGAGGTTGCTAGCAAATAGAGAATCCCAGATCCAAGCTTCTTCCAAGCTCCAATGTCCTTCTACCACCTTATTCTTCTTCAAGAACACCACAAAAACACACAAATGAGCTGAAAGTGCACTCTTCTCACTTAGGGTTAGCTAGAAGGATGTTTTTAGGTGTAGGCTGATGAGGGTGAAGGTCTTGGGGCCATAAGGATGTTTAAATATGGTCCAAACCCTAAATACTAAGGTTTGAAACCCTTGCACGTACGTCATGCGTACGAGGTGTACGCCTAACATACTAAGTTCTTCGCATGTATGCCTTGCGTAGGAAGTGTACACCCAACGTACTAAGTCCCGACCCAAAATTACCAAAATGCGACTATGGGCCATTTTTCAATCCTTCTTATGCACAGGGGACAAAATGCAATATTTCTTCATATATAAGGTTAAAATTGAAATCACCTCATCATTGGTGTGACATCCCTATTTTCACATCCAGAAAAGACCGATTTTGTTTATGCTTTAAAAAACTCAGAGTACCTCTTTTAATAAAAACGTTGCGGAATTTGTTCCCAGAAAAACATGATAAATATGTTATCAAAACATTTCTGAAGAAATGTATTTTTATCCATTTTAAAACATTTGGGATGTCATCGTCAATACAGAAACATAAGCATAAACAAATCTTGCATTCATTTACACTAGTGATCTACATCTCTTTTAAATCCCTCAGTGTAAAGTAGCTTCATATCGACACCTGTTATACAAATAAGCTTGAGTGGGTCAGGTTGGGAAACCTGGTGAGTACATAGGGTTTTCAACCCACAATAATTTAATTATTATGTTTAAGCATCAAACAATCAATCCAATTACCCATCCCCATTATATTCCTTACTCTTAAGGATCTACCCTAAGAATCATCTATCCTGCATTTGTTCATTTCGAATCCCATTGCTTCCAGGGTTTATATGATAGGCACTAAGTCCATAACTGCCAATGCTTGTTCGTAAAGCACTAATTCCATAGCTGCTAAAGTTCATTCATCGGGTACTAAATCCATAGCTACCAGTGTTCAGCTAATACGTATAAATCCATAGCTACCAACGTTTATTTAATAGGTACTAAGTCCATAGCTACCAATATTTATCTAACAGGTACTAAGTCCATAGCTACCAATTTTTATTCCATAGGCACTAAGTCCATTGCTGCCGATGTTATTTGTTAGGCACTAAGTCTATAGCTGCCAATGCTCACTCATATCATCTTTCATCTCTCATCTTTCATCTACTCATGTTTTACCCAACATATTCGTAGATATAAAATACATATATACAGTTTAAATTATTTAAAACATGTATAAAATCGTTCATCCAGCATAGAAAGCATGTATTCAAATAATATGCACACATAGCACGTAATTTATATAAAATACTTCATATCTATGTGTAAGATGAAAGTAACTATGCACTCACTTGTTAAGGTGGTGATTCCGAACTCAGACAGCGCTTCGCTTCTATTAATTTATTTTCTTTCGACGAAACTTAGTAACATTACCACTAGATTTTAGTCTAATATTCATTGCACCTAATTATTAGTCTAGATTCATCATTAACTCAAAGTCTACTTTCATGATCTATCAAGTAAGGAACAACCAGGTAGGATCATATCGGAGGTAGGGTCCGTTTGGTATATGACTTATACTGTTTGGAAATCACACTTTAAACACCTCACTAAATCACAGCCTAGACATCATTCCCGTAAGTAGATCAATCAATATAACGACTTTGAATCACTGATAAATCTTATTTATAGGTTCATAATAACGATATTATATTTATATATAAGCTATATTTAAAGTATGGTAGGCGTATCTCACTTACAGCGGGTTTTTATTAAAAACCGGGCTTCGCTAGAGCAGCGTTTCCGAGCCGAAAAGCTTTTCTTCTCGGAGCCGTCGAGCGCTCCGGGGCTTTGTTCTAGCGCTAGGGAAGTTTCCTAAGCTTTAGGGGGGTTTAGGGAGTCTAGAGAGAAGTTAGAGAGAGAAATAAAGGCTTATGGTGTGAAGAAAATATGAAGAGTTCATCTCTTATTTATAGGGGTTTTCTCGTAGAGTAGGCCCTAAGTTTCGTCCGTATCTTCCGCGTACGAGCTCTGTTTTCTACGTTATTTATATCCACGCATTGGTATTTATGAGTACTACAACTTTCATTTAGACATCATCGGCTAATTCTCATTCTATCTCCGATTTGTAAAACTGTATCGAATTTTATCGCGCTCGAAGAGTAGGGACTAAGTTTCGTCCATATCTTTCGCATACGAGCTCTATTATCTACATTCTTTATATCCACGCGTTGGTATTTACAAGTACTACAACTTTCGTTTAGATCCCGTCGGCTAATTCTCACTCTATCTCAGATTTACAAAACTGTATCGAATTCGCTGCGCTCGAAGAGTAGAGACTAAGTTTCGTCCATATCTTTCGCATACGAGCTCCGTTTTCGACTGTCTTTTTATCGTTCAACTCCTATTAACAATATCTTCATTTTTCATTTAGATTTTTTTGGTTAAAAATCGACCGATCTAAAATTCTAATTTCGGGTTGTGTACTGCTATGCTTAATCTTAGAAAAATCATAACTCCTCATACGAAGTCAGATTTGGATGTTCTTTTTATGCACACTCTCGGTTTAACATATAATACGACTTTCGTTAAGATCGCTAAGGCTAGAAATTATTTTATCATAAATTCACTTTTTACGATTCTCGGTGTCGTGTCAGTTTTGCCGTAAAACTTCGACGGGTCATAACTTCTTCGATATATCTCGGATTTCGGCGTTCTTTATATGTACGGAACCCTTGTGACATATACTATAACTTGGTTAAAATTACTCCTTCTAAATAATTTTCCATCAAAAAGTCATTTTTGACGCTCATTGTCTCTAAATTGACTAGCCCGAATTTGCGGGCGTTACAATTGGGATGTTATAATTCTCCCCCACTTGAACTAGACTTCATCCTCAAAGTCCGTTGTTATGAACAACTCTGGGTAATGCTCCCGCATCTTAGACTATGGATCCCAGGTCCACCCGGGAGCCTCTCCGATGTTGCCACTAAACCTTTACCAAGGGTATCTCATTGTTGCATAGGACCTTCATATTTCTCTCCACTACCGCTACCGGCCTCTTAATATAATTCAGGCGCTCATCGACCTGAATATCATGCAAACGGATAACTGCCTCATTGTCCAACACGCACTTCCGCAACTGTGAAGCATGGAAAGTGTTGTGGATCTGACTGAGCTCACTCGGAAATCCAACCTGTAGGCCACCCTGCCTACACTTGCAATCACAAGGAACAGTCTAGTATACCGGGGGCCCAATTTCCCCCTCTTCCTGAAGCATATCACGTCCTTCCAGGGTGATACCTCCAGTAGCACCATATCGCTGACCTGGAACTCCAACTCTGATCGGCGCCAGTCGGCATAGCTCTTCTACCAAATCTGAGTCATCTGCATTCTCTGTCTGATCTAATGTATAAGCACCATGGTCTGAAGGACTGATTCGGTCCTTCCCATAACCCTATGACAAACCTCTCCCCAACAAACAGGGGTGCGACATCTCCGACCATACAAGAGCTCAAATGGCGGAGCACCAATGCTGGAGTGATAACTGTTGTTGTAGGAGAACTTTGCAAGAGGTAGGTAGGTATCCCAACTCCCACCAAAATCTATGACAAAAGCCCGCAACATATCCTCAAGTGTCCGGATGGTCCGCTCACTCTGGTCGTTGGTCTGTGAATTATAAGCAGTGCTAAAATGCAGCCTCGTACCCAGTTCCTTGTGGAACTTCTGCCATAATCGTCAAGTGAAGCGAACATCTCGATCTGATATAATGAAAACTGGAACCCCAAAATATTTGAATGTAGGTAAATGACGATTTACCAATTTCCACCATGAAAAACAAAATTTAACATTAGGTTTTAAATGAATTGAAACTCCTAGATCTTTTGAGATTCATTGAACTATTCAATGACATGTTTAAATCTCGATTGTGCCATTCAATGTGCCGGTTAACCACACACGATCCATTGATCTATGATTAACATCAATCTACCCTTTGTCACACATTGTCAGTCCCAGATTAGTGTGTCGGTTAACCACACACGCTCCACTAACGATTAACACGGTGCAAAGTGCAATTTCATGGGTTAGCACCATATTCACATTTTCCTAAGTAACTAATATTGGAAATTTTTATGTGTTTAGTTACTTAGTATTTATCATTATACTCTTAATGAAGGGAGAATTAATGTCCTGTCCTACCCGTTCGGCTAACGACCCTCCACCAGTCAAGGAAGCGGTGGGTGAGAGTGGACACCCATTAAACTGCCATTTTAAAGGCAGTCCCCTTATACCCCCCTTATAGACCAGATTCATGAATGAGGCCTACTAACGGTAAGACTCACTTACTCTTATACATATATATAAATATTAAACCTATAATATTATAATAATATAAGGGTTGAATTTTAAACTATTAAAATTCTAAGGGTTGGAATTAAAGTCTACATGGGGGGTAACTTTACAAATTAGAAAACTTGAGGGCAAGTTTTGAACACTTCAAAAACTTTTGGTTTCCATAACTTATAAGTTCAAAGTAGTTTAATGAAAAAACTCTTCAAGATCCATAACTTGAGGACAAGTTATGGAAGACTTTAAAACATTTAAAAATAAGACTCTTCATATTCATAACTTATGGAAATATTATGAGTTTTAAAATTCATAAATGAGACTTTTCATATAACTTGAGGACAAGTTACAAAAACTCATATTATGAACAACTTTTAGATCAATTTGAATCGATAACCAATTATCACATAATTTTTCTATTAATCTAAACTAACTCATAAGAACAAGATAATTCATATCATCAATCTTCAAGAAATTAGCATAAACATATAAACTAATACAAATCTTGAAATTATGATAATTATCTTTTAATTGGATGAGAATCATCATTACCATAACAAAAACAAATTTTATGAACAAAAAGATTTTGTGGTAATGATTCTAATCCAAAACAGGCTAAAAAACTTGAAATTATGTTGTCAGGGGCTCCAACTCGTCGAGTGCAAGAACCAAGTCGACGAGTTGGATGAGTTTACACATGGACTCGTTGAGTGCCTCAATGGACTCGTCGAGGCCCCTGTCCAGACAGCAAAAAATTCGATTTTTTCAGCTTTTTTCAGCAAGTACCATCAAATATAATTTGAAAACAACCCATGGCTCTGATACCACTGTTGGGTTTTGCATACTACAACATCCTATGGTTCACATACAACCCTAAATACCTTGGATCTATGTTTTCACTAATTATACATGCAATGGTGTTTCCAAGGTATTAAGCCTATAACTAGCATGCAATTGTTATATACCATACAAGATGCTAGTTAGGGTAACATACCTTTTGTGTAGCTTTAAGTCTTGATGTATTTGGCCTTAAGAGCTTAGCCCCAATAGTGTGGAAGCCTCAAATGAAGTCACAACACATCATGGACAAAGGTGGCTCTTGAGAGAGAATCTCCATGCACCAAAAACACCTCCATGTTTCTCTAAGAACTAGTCTTGGCGTTTTTGGCTATGAATGGACATATTTATATGTAAGATTCCAAGGGTCATGGGTATAACCCAAATCCATACCCATGGGTGTTATGATCCATGTTTCATGTGGCCCAACTCTTTATATATCCATACATAAACCTGGTCCAACATGGATCATAAGCCCAACACATATAAATGTAATTAATTACCATAATTAGTCCCCATAGATTTAATTAGTCTCTTTTGATCACAAAATCAATTCCAATTTAATTCTTGATCGATACTAATTAAAACATATGATTTCATATTAATATATTATAATTTATAATATATTAACAAATCATATATAACCTTCTCTCAAGAATCCATCCTAACAAATTGTCCTGATGATATGCAACCCAAATGGACCATGCTACTCTCGGTTCAAGTACATACCAATAATAGTTATGGTCTTAGACATGTAATCCAACAGTCTCCCACTTGGATAAGTCTAAAACTATTATTGCAAGTACGACTGCAAAATCCGACTAGCAATCGTTGCTCTTAAAAGCTGCTGTCGAACTCTAACCTAGTCAATGACATGTTCATTAGATAAGGGATCATATATTCCTCCATTCTAGATATCATATGGAATGAGACATGGATTATAATCATTCTCTCTGTCCATCTGTTGTTTCCCGATTTCCGATTTATGACGACTAACTAATTGAACAAATCAAATCAGTCCAGGCCCGGCCGAGCACTTACGTTTGTTATCACTAATTCATCGAGGGGCCCACAGATATCGCTTTTATCCACATGGGGTAAAAGGAACGGATAAACTTCGAGCCAAATGCTCGCTTGTACTCACTCATCAAATTACACACAACGATATGTTCTATAACATCCAAGTTACTAGTGCGTTTACATATGTCAATGTGCAACCGACTCGCAACTACAACTCACACGTCTCCATTTGAAGAATATAAGATATTATCGTCTCATGATCACTCGTGATAAAATCCATGAAATGAGTCAAATGATCGTGGGTTTAATCCAATACTCGAATCTTATTCCAGGAGCACTCATGAATACTGCAGCTATGTCTAGGCCACCTAGACAAACTACAGACCCATTCATGACAGTCTTGCCTCAATACCCACTTCCAATGTATGATCGACTGTGGACGGTTTGAATAACCTAGTTATTCGGGAAGTCAAAACATGCAAAGTGAAACACAAGAATAATACTAATCCTATATTGCCCCAATACTTGTGAGAGTAAATAAAACACCTTTTATTTAATCACCATATTGATTACTCATTATTTATTGAATAGTGTTTCGAATAATCAACTTTATACTTAAATCAAAACAATAGTTGTCCCATGCTCCAAGCATGCACACTATGTTTACCTATGGTCCTTTGTTTCTGGAATAGATCAATTGACAACATTTCAAATGATACTCATTTCACAATTCCAAATCCTTATCGCAAATGTAAGAATACAAGATTGTTTGCCATTTACTGAAATCTGTTAGATTCTAAACTTATATGCATTGATCCTTTTGTAATGACTATGCACAAAATCCACAAAGACTCGGCAACAGACATTACAAAGTATTCCAATGGAGAGCAATTCCATGGAAACGAAGTCTCACATTCAAAGTACATTCCTTTGAACATCCTTCTTGCATTAAGTTTTCTAATCTTACATAGATTTGAAGAACAACTTCCACCTATGGAAACATTTCCATATTCCCATTTTTTACTATCACTTCTGAACAAGAGTTGCCTATTTTCAGAATATCTCAATATGGTCTTTCCAAAAAATTAACACTCTACTTCCAACCGTCCATGAGCAACCAATCTTTGGTAAACCTCAGATTGTCCTCGAAAATTGCTTAATAATTTTAGTCATATCCAGTTCTAGTCCTTTTCCCTCTTAATGCCCTAGGCATTTGGAAAATTTAGAACAGATGAAAATTATAGCACATGTAATCGATCCTATATCCACAGCATATGGGACACGATTCATGATGTCTCACATAAAGACATGATACTAGACCAGTCTTTTGCTATAATATTTCTATTTCTATTTGCCATGTTCTCATAATTCGAATTATGAAAAGGGATGTCGTAATCATAATCGAATTTTAGAATGCAAATAATGTAATCATGACTTATTTTGATTAAAGACTCACAATCTAAGCTTTTAAAATTGGAATGAAGTATAATTTCCTCTCCCTTAATTATAGCAAAACAACTTTCCAAACCCTGCAACTTTGCAAATTGACACTTTTGTTTTCTATAATTAATATTTCTAACTTGCAACACCTAACATAATGATCATGCTCCCACTAACATGATAATTATTAACATAACACTTATGCTCCCACTAGCTTTAACATGTATCCAGAAATCAGCTGGACTTCTAGAAATCAATACTTTATTGACTTTCTTACCAAAGTTCTGATTTCTGATATGAGATGCTTTGATAAGACTTTATCAAAATCATACACCTTTCCTTAGATAGCTCACATGTGTGGCTAAACACTTACGAAGAGGGATGTCGTAATCATAATGTTTATACCTTTTTCTATTCTCACTAGTCCATGTTAGTGTGTCGGTTAACCACACACGCTCCACTAATGACTTTGAGAATGCAAATATCACAATTGCTATCTACTTAAAATCTACTTGGTGAAAGCGTTTCCTCACCATTATTTTTATGAATCGGAGAGAAACCTTACGACACTTAGATTTTTATGGTGTATTTGTTCCTATGCATGTAAATTTGTCATAACCATAATCACAGGACAAGGTTAGTGACAAATCCAAACTATATGGACTGAACTTGTTTAATCTTAGTTTTCTTGCCACCCGGCAGCACAAGGGCCTACCATTGCTTCCAGGTTGTTATGAAAACAATTGAGAATTCATAGAACTCATATGCATAGTCAAATTTAACTGGAATGGGCACAGAAACAAGAATATGTCAACACGATAGGTTACAAACCTCAAGTCGCGTGCTAGTGATAAACAACAGGTTTTATTCTTGATTAGTTCTTGAAATTTTTCAAGATCTTTAAAATTCCCACTGACCTCTTGACATATATGTTTCTCATGTCAAGAACCATTCCTTGACAAAACAAATACTCAAGAGTATGTGTTGATTCTTATCAAGAAAAACACTTCACACAATTGGTCTTAGTTGGTCTTTGTCTTATCCAAGACATCACAACTTACCAAATTTCAAATGTACAAGAGTAGAAAACATTTTACTCTACATTTGACAAGTCTTTTCATCCTTTCTTAAGATTATGTCACTCGAGTTACAATCATGGAGTATTACTCTAAGACTCAATTTTGGAACGAAGTATGATTCATCTTTTGATTTAACCATTTCAACAATTCACGATTCCTCTTCCTAGTCAAACAAATGCACTAAGATGTCCTTAGAGGATCAATTGTGATATAGTTTTTCATAATCATTAGGATGATCATAAAACATGATACTGAAGTACTCTCCCATCTTTTCAGATTGGAGAAACTTTTATCTTTCTGCCTAATTTGATTCTTCTCATTCGTCCTGCGATACATTGAAACTTTTCCAATGTTTCAGAATTATACTTAAACTTGTAAGCACAACCATATTTACTAAAATTTAGTAAATCATGACGAATAGCGTTATCGTTCTTTGTGGTGGACCTGATCAACGCACAACCAAGTGTACCCGATCTCCTAGTCCTTCACTTGACTCACATATACATGTGAACAAGCAATTATTCTTAATTTCCCAAAGATGAAAATTCTCATTCATCATACAATACAAGTTGCATGATTCCAAGTTTCTATCCAACTGAAACTTGGGTGATGAAAATCTTTCCTTATTTGGTAAATTATGACACTACCACAAACGAAAGAATCAAATCCATTTTCCAATATTGCTATCAATGGAATCATATAAACAACAATTTTCACAAATCTCATTGTAAGGATACTTAAAATAAATAAAATCAAAAATTTTCCTTTTATTTTAAAATTGCAGAAAAACTTATCCTTACAATGCAAATACATATGAAAACTATGTTGTTATCTATTCCTAAGCAATCTATCATAACTTTTAAGCAGCAGCTCAAAATTCTGATCTTCGAATCATGCAATCGAAATCCATCCTCGCGATCAGATTCAGCATACTCTTCTTCTAAGCTTCCTCTCCTTTTTTCCGATTCTACAAACCATCAAAATGCGACCTAGTCACATCATGTAATAAGAATCTCCAAATGAGAATTTAATAGAGTTAGATAGTGGACTTTACCTAAAGCATAGTCAAAAAATTTTGACTTTTACTATCCTAGTGAATCTTCAGGTAAATAAGGCAGCTTCGCAACCAATTCCCCTTCCTTTTGGCAATCGAATCATATGGACTCTTAAGGTAATGATACATGGGACTATCTCAGATTTATCCTTTCTGTTTACCATTTGGTCAACCGGGTTGACTATGGCCGATCCCTTTCCATTGGGAAGAGAATACATTTCTGGACTTCCAATGTTTCCATTGTCAATGTCCATGGAAGTTTGGGAAGTAGATATTCCAATAAAATTTGCTTTACTAGTGCTCCAAATCATTTCTGATTCAAGAGCAACAAGCAATTTTGTAAGATCGATAAGGGTCATGTCGTGATCTGTCATCAGGGAGTGACTGAAGAACCAAGTCAACAGCCAGCTTCCCCGAGACTTCGAAAAACGAAATTTAACACTAGGTTAGGACCCATTACAATATTTTATAACTTGGAAGAGGGATGCCGTAATCCAAGCTACAAAATATTTGAAGGTAGGTAAATGACGATTTACCAATTTCCACCATGAAAAATGAAATTTAACATTAGGTTTTAAATGAATTGAAACTCCTAGATCTTTGTAGATTCATTGAACTATTCAATGGCATGTTTAAATCTTGATTGTGCCCTTCAAGTTTGTGACTGGGATGCCGAGGATCACAAACAAGGAGTGAATAACCATGCAAATTAAGTTGCTACACTTAATGTTACAACCACCTAATCAATGTGCCGGTTAACCACACACGCTCCATTGATCTATGATTAAAATCAATCTACCCTTTGCCACACATTGTCAGTCCCCGATTAGTGTGCCGGTTAACCACACACGCTCCACTAACAACTTAACAAGGTGCAAAGTGCAATTTCATGAGTTAGCACCATTTTCACATTTTCCTAAGTAACTAATATTGGGAATTTATAAGTGTTTAGTTACTTAGTATTTATCATTATACTTTTAATGATGGGATAATTAATGTCCTGTCCCACCCGTTTGGCTAACGACCCTCCACCAGTCAAGGAAGCAGTGGGTGAGAGTGGACACCCATTAAACTGCCATTTTATAGGCAATAACCTTATACCCCCTTATAGACCAGATTCATGAATGAGGCCTACTAACGGTAAGACTCACTTACTCTTATATTTATATATAAATATTAAACCTATAATATTATAATAGTATAAGGGTTGAATTTTAAACTATTAAAATTCTAAGGGTTGGAATTAAAGTATACATGGGGGGTAACTTTACAAATTACAAACCTTGAGGGCAAGTTTTGAACACTTCAAAAACTTTTGGTTTCCATAACTTATGAGTTCAAAGTAGTTTAATGAAAAAACTCTTCAAGTTCCATAACTTGAGGAAAAGTTATAGAAGACTTTAAAACATTTAAAAATGAGACTCTTCATATTCATAACTTATGGAAATATTATGAGTTTTAAAATTCATAAATGAGACTTTTCATATAACTTGAGGACAAGTTACAAAAACTCATATTATGAACAACTTTTAGATCAATTTGAATCGAAAACCAATTATCACATAATTTTTCTATTAATCTAAACTAACTCATAAGAACAAGATAATTCATATCATCAATCTTCAAGAAATTAGCATAAACATATAAACTAATACAAATCTTGAAATTATGACAATTATCTTTTAATTGGATGAGAATCATCATTACCATAACAAAAACAAATTTTATGAACAAAAACATTTTGTGGTAATGATTCTAATCCAAAACAGGCCAAAAAACTCAAAATTATGCTGTCAGGGGCTCCAACTCGTCAAGTGCAAGAACCAACTCGACTAGTTGGATGAGTTTACACATGGACTCGTCGAGTCCCCTATCTAGACAGCAAAAAAATCAATTTTTTCAGCTTTTTTCCAGTAAGTAGAATCAAATATAATTTGAAAACAACCCATGGCTCTGATACCACTGTTGGGTTTTGCATACTACAACATGCTATGGTGCACATACAACCCTAAATACCTTGGATCTATGTTTTCACTAATTATACATGCAATAATGTTTCCAAGGTATTAAGCATATAACTAGCATGCAATTGTTATATACCATACAAGATACTAGTTAGGGTAACATACCTTTTGTGTAGCTTGAAGTCTTGATGTATTTAGCCTTAAGAGCTTAGCCCCAATAGTGTGGAAGCCTCAAATGAAGTCACAACACATCATGGACGAAGGTGGCTCTTGAGAGAGAATTTACATGCACCAAAAACACCTCCATGTTTCTCTAAGAACTAGTCTTGGCGTTTTTGGCTATGAATTGACATATTTATATGTAGGATTCCAAGGGTCATGGGTATAACCCAAATCCATACCCATGGGTGTTATGATCCATGGTTAATGTGGCCTAACTCTTTATGTAACCATACATAAACTTGGTCCAACATGGATCATAAGCCCAACACATATAAATATAACTAATTACCATAATTAGTCCCCATAGATTTAATTAGTCTCTTTTGATCACAAAATTAATTCCAAATTAATTCTTGATCGATACTAATTAAAACATATGATTTCATATTAATATATTATAACTAATAATATTTAACAAATCATATATAACCTTCTCTCAAGAATCCATCCTAACAAATTGTCCTGATGATATGCTACCCAAATGGACCATGCTACTCTCGGGTCAAGTACATACCAATAATAGTTATGGGCTTAGACATCTAATCCAGCACATCCTACAGGTCAAGCAACTCTCAACGTACCAAGCTACCTCCTTTTCATACACGGCCACCAGTAACTTAGTCTCAAATCCCGATACATCTTGGTAGCTCCTGGATGTATCTAAAAGCAAAAATTATGTGCCTCCACCAAGAACATATTTCACCAGGTAACCAATCCCCGACTATCGGTGACAAGTCTGTCAATCTGGCCCTGATCCTCTCATGTTTCTAGTTCTCCTTCTTGACTCATTCTTCCTTTCCCCCTCTGATCAAATCCAAAATTGGAGAGTCAATGGATATCGTCATACATATATCCCCGACTTATGATCTAGTCGACTTATGATACAGTCATAATATTTCACCATGTCAAGCCACATGCGTTGCCTCATGTTCAGGTTCAGCTGGTCCATAAGATATTGAAAACTCTTGTGATCCGTGTAGATAGTGCACCGAACCACATACAAGTAGTGCCGCCCAATATTGAGAGCAAACACTACTGCCCCAACCCCAAATCATGAGTAGGAATTCGTGCCTCATGCTGCTTCAACTGCCAAGAAGCATACACAATCACCCGGCCTCTCTACATAAGAACTGCCCCCAAACTAGTGATGGATGGATTACAATATACAAAGAAATCGTCGACACCCCCCAGAAGGGTGAACATTGGGGCCTCACATAACCTCTGAGGCAGTGTCTCAAACGCCGCCTGGTGCTCAAGGCCCCAATGGAAATCCATGCCCTTCCTCGTCAGACGAGTGAGGGGGTACAACAATCTTGGAGAAATCCTGGATAAATCTCCGATAATATCCTACTAAACCCATGAAACTCCTGATCTCTGAGGGAGACTTCGAAACCTCCCACTGCATCACGACCTTAATCTTGGCCGGATCGATCAAAATCTCGTTTTAGTTAACGAGATGCCCTAGGAACTGGACCTCTCGTAAACAAAACTCACACTTCGAGAACTTGGCATACAGTCGTTCCTGCCTCAATACTCCGAAAAGCTCTCGAAGGTGCTCCTCGTACTGCTCTCTACTCGTGGAATACACCAAGATATCAACAATAAAAAAAATAACTAATCGATCTAGCATCGGCCTGCATACCTGACTCACCAACTCCATAAACACCGTAGGCGTATTGGTGAGCCCAAATGGCAGCACCACGGACTCATAATGGCCACAAAAAGTCTGAAACGTGGTCTTCTCCACGTCTTCCTCTCTAACCCTCATTTGATGATACCCCGACCTTAGATCGATCTTGGAGAACCAAAATGCACCCTGTAACTGATCAAAGAGGTCGTCAATATGTGGAAGGGGATAACAGTTCTTCACTATCAACTTGTTCAACTCCCGATAATCAATACACATCCGGTGTGAACCATTCTTCTTCTTTTCGAACAAAATCGGTGCTCCCAACGGAGAACTGTTCAGTCTGATGAACTGCTTTCCTAACAACTCCTGAAGCTGAGGGGACAAATCATGCGTCTCAGGTGGTGTCATTCGGTACGATGCCTTGACAATCTGAGTTGCACCTGGCACTAGGTCAATCCTGAACTCAACCTGCCTCTCGGGAGGCATACTGGGTAACTCCTATGGAAACACATCAACAAACTCCCTGACAACTGGCACATCTGAAACTGATGACTGCTCCCCAATCCGTTTATCAACCACATAGGAAAGATAACCCATACAACCATGTTGAATATACTACCGAGCCATGGCCACCAAACAAAACCCTAACCCAATCCTAGTACCCTCTCCATAGATGACCAGTTCTCCCCCACTTAGGGTTCAAACTACCACTCACTGACCTTCACATTCGATTATAGCACAAAACTTGCTCAGCCAATCCATCTCTACTATCACATATATAAACCCCATGGGGATAGGAATCAAATCAATCAGATAAGGCACCCCGAAGATCTCCAAGACACAACCATGTTATACTCAGGATGCATAAATCCCATGTTCGTTGGCGATAGAAACATACTAAAAGACTGATCTACAAAGGACCTGCTCGTGCTCGTGTTGAATAACACACGAGCAGGAAAAGAATTCACTAAGAATGTATCTATCAAAAACATAAACATAAGCATACCATAAAATAATCGATAAAATAATAGATGGAAACATACTAGGAACGACGTCTGGCGCCCTTTGGCCTCCTTTGTCGTGAGCTGAAAAGCACGACCTCGAGCCCTCGGGGTCTCCACCCTACCCTGGCGCCCATCGGTGATCCTCAAAGTAGCTTGCGGTGGAGCCTACGCTGGTCCCATAGTAAGCAAAGGACAGTTGGCCTTCATATGTCCAACCTACTCACAATGACAACAGATCCTGGTGGTCGGTGCTGGAACCTGTTGGCGACAGTCCTTGGCGTAATGCCCCTCCTTTCCAGATTTGTGGCACACAAAAGTAGATCGACAAGGACCCTCATGAACCCTGCTACACTTGCCACAAGTGCAGCCTCTCTGACTCCCAGATCTCACATCATCGGCATTGAACCACTTTGCCATAGGCTGCGACTGCACCAGAGCCTGCCTCCGCTCCCTCGTTTGGAGCACCAATTCAATCTACCGCCTCCTAGTGGCCTCCTGTAACAAACTGGTTGATGTTCTTCTTGAGTATGCTCAAGTAGCGGGTCATCTTAGTTTGCTCAGAAGCAGCAAACTCAGGACAAAACAATGCTCTCTCATTATCCAACCTCAAGTCTAAATACTCCTGGGCCAATCTCTCCCTCTCAATCAATGGGACATATATCGTGTGGAACATCTCAGAGAACTGCTCCCATGATACAACAACTCTCTACTCTGGAGTGTAGGAGCTAGCAACCAACCTCCACCAATCCTTCGCTCCCAAACTGAGAAGGTTCAAGGCACACTTGACCTTCTGGCCAGTTGGGCAGGAGCAAGTAAAGAAACATACCTCAAAATTAGAAAACCACCTCATAACAATGATCGGATCCTGAACCCCATCAAATACCAGGGGATCCGTATTGTCGAAGTCCTGGTACTGGAAGGCTCTCTCTCCATGAACCCGAGCGGCCGCAACGGTCGTGGTAGTTGTAGCAACACTAGCCTTAGTAACTACAGTGTAACGGTCATCAAGGTACTCAATCATGGCGGTCTTGATTGGCTCGAATAGCTTTGGTATCTGTCCCCGGATAACAGTGACTATCTCAAAATAAATAAACGCCCTAATCTCATCCTCAATCAACCACGACCTATCCTGGCCATTTGTTCCAGCTCCTAATCTGGATCCTTGCGTGATCACCATACTAAAAATGAACCAGAAAATATCAGATAAAGTGCATTCCATACAATATGATCTATTCTAAACAATGAAACCCTAGGGTTTATGACTTCCCTGCTATGCATACGGGTCATGTGCTTCTGGTAGTACGGGCCCATAATACCTTCCACACCTACCGTATTTGTCTTAGAATATCATCACAATGACCCTAACAACACCCACTAGAGTATGCATACATCCTATTCTCACCCTAGAGAAAGGCTAAATAGTCATCAATTGGCCGGCTGCTTACACATCACCCATCCATGAAACTTCGACCAAACTTGTAGCACTCGTGTATGCAAATCATACATAACATAGGATCCTATAGACAGTCGAATACTTGAGTCTAACCTAAGCCCTTCATCAAACAAGAACATGAAATAAGGATAAACCAAACATTCTCGGGCTATAGAATCTTTTTTATGTATAACTACGGTGCATACACTAAGCAACTACAGTAATGATGTCAATTCCATACAAGAAAGAATTCAAGCCTATCAGGCATCAATTATCAGGTAATTCTATCATGCAATTCCTGAAGATCCTAGCCTACCACTGGCATGTTGTTGTAACATAAACATAACATCAAATAACAGTTTAGGTAACACGGGGTATACTTTTTTGCTCTGGATGATCGTACACATCGCATCCTTCCATGGTTACTTTTGAAAACAATTTTGAAAATCAGTTTAAAAACTTTTGTAGTTCCCTAGTTTGAGTCTGGATTCACACGAATGCTCATCCAATTCTCTCAAACCAAGGCTCTGATACCAACTTGTAACACTCAAAAAATCAAGTAAATTTAAAATTTTCAAAATCAATCATTAATCAACATTGTTCACAAATAGAGTCATTCTTTCAAAATCAACCTATCGGGCCCTCAGCTCATATTTGGATTGCTCCCGAGCCCAAACATAAGTCTGGCTTGCCCTCGGGGCCCACAACTTATGTTTAGATTGCTCCTGGGTTTTTTGCTACCACAAAAAACAGTACAACCTCAACCCTACCATACTATGTCGACATAAGCAAAACAAATATACATATATTGGCTAACAGATAAACAAGAAGATCTTAATAGACCACTAAAACATATCAACATCCTATAACAGGATACAAAATCTGTTGGACCGGTATTGGTGCCTTCGACCCACAAGTATAGTGAGGAAAACTCACCTCTAAGTCGGAAATGCAAGCTGAATAAATCTCTGTTTCGAAAAATCGGCTCAATGATCGCCTAAACAAAATCAAGGACCTAATGTCAATTAACGATTCAAAATACCCAAAATACACTTGGTCAAGACCGGTCAAAATCAGCAAAATCCATCGAGTCAACACAACCGAGTCAACTCACGCCTTGTATGCAGGGCGTACTTCGGATGTACGCGGGGCGTACTCGGGTCCGAGGCATCGGGGCTCAGCCTGCGTATGCGCATCATATAATCTGGTACGCCCAACGTATGCATACTTTTTCCTTCTTAACCACATAAGAACTTAATACTTCGACGTTTTACGTCCAATAGCAGATCCAAGGGCAAAATACCACCGAAAGCCATAAAGTTTCCAACTTTATGACGTTGCATGCCCATTAAGTGCTTAATACAGATAATCACAACTTCTTATAACCTTAAGACCTTCTAGAGCATGCATGGGGAAGAAATAAGCATTAACATCTCATGTTTATGACTTAGGACCCCTCATTAGGTCTGAAAGGACAACTTATTTGATCAAGAGAATGTCATGCTCAAGAATCACAAAGGTTGGGACCAAAAATGCCCTAACTGGAGGAATATCTAGATCTACAAGAAAATATGATCAAGCTAGGAGCTTTTTACCTCCCAGAGGTTGCTAGCAAGTAGAGAATCCCAGATCCAAGCTTCTTCTAAGCTCCAATATCCTTCTACCACCTTCTTCTTCTTTTTCTTTAAGAACACCACTAAAACTCACAAATGAGATCAAAGTGAACTCTTCTCACTTAGAGTTAGCTAGAGCGATGATTTTTAGGTGGAGGCTGATGAGGTTGAAGGTCTTGCGGCCATAAGGATGTTTAAATAGGGTTCAAACCATAAATCTTAGGGTTTGAAACCCTTACATGTACGCCCTGCGTACGCGGTGTACACCCAGCGTACTAAGTTCTTCACATGGATGCCTTACATATGAAGCGTACCCCAAGCTTACTAAGTCACGACCCAAAATTACCAAAATGCCACTATGGGCCATTTTGCAATCCTACTCATACGCAGGGGCCAAAATGCAATTTTTCTTCATAGATAGGGTTACAATTGAAATTACCTCATCATCGGGATGTTACACTTTAAAGCTTCATACCTCATTTGTTACTATCCCGTTTTCAATGTTATTTATATCCATGCAAAGGTGAGAACATACTCTACACATATATTAAGTCACTTCTCACTGACTTAATACATATCCTAATATATTAAGTCATAAAATTTACCCAAAATGCATAAAATTTCCATTTTACCCTTTTGACCAAAACTACATCTTCTCATGCATTCTTTCTCTTGAAATTACTCATCTAACATCTTCTATGTGACTTAAACTCTTATCGGCTGTTTTAATGAAGTTACAACTTCATAATCTCATCTCCTTTTCATAATTGACCATTTTACCCTTTTTGTCAATATTTGGTTAAAAGTCATCTTACTCTACATTTCAGGATCTTACAAGAGTCTTGACCATACTTTCTTTGAGTGTGAGGTGGCTTCGAGATTGTAGAAATGGTTGGTTAAGTGGTCGTCGATAATGCATAAGGCGCCTACATCTTGCTCGGTGAGAAGAGAATGCAAAATCTGAAGTTGTCGCTTCTTTGATTTACCATTTGGGTGATATAGAAAACAAGGAATGCGATGTATACAAAAATGAACAGCGAGTCGTTATGTTTATGGAAGAGATATTAGCATTAGCATTTTCAATTAGGTTAAAAATATGACTAAGTTAAGTAGGCTTGACTAGTCTCTTTGGTGTATGTCTCTTAATTCAGATGTTTTTTTGTAATTAGGCTTGCGCTCCTCACTTAAGTCTTTTTTTGTGTTAATTTATTTTTCACCATTCAAAAAATAATAATAATTAACAATGAATATTATCTTATTATAATCTTGATATCGAACCTATGATATATTTTTTTAACTTTATGATTGAGATTTTATTTCTTAAAATTAATTGTTATTTGAAAAAAAATTTCAATGTTTTTCCTAAAAGTAACTTTTTTTAGAACTTTTTGTTTAGGTTTTAATCTTTCAGTAAAATAAAACTATATATCTTAGTAGAAAGTTATAAAAAAGCTATTTTCAGTAAAAACATCAAACGAAAATTTGCAACTAACAATTAAATTTAGGAAATAAAATCTCAATCATATAGTTAAAAAAACAAATATATCATCTTTGTGAGATGAATAGAATATATAATAATATTAAACTAAAACAATTCTCATTATCAATTGTTTCCGTTTAAAAAAAAAAATTATGACCCTCATTAATGAACCATCAATTTGTAATTTTGTGAAGATTATGTACTAAAATCCAATATTACCGACTAAATCTCAAATGTGTACCGATTGCTAGTACTATGTGTTTTTCTGTAACAGTTGCCGGTTGTCATTTTTTAAGAAAAGATAAATTCATGATTTTAGTGTTCCAGAACAGAGAATGTAAGAAGTTATGATTTAGATTGTATCAGATTAAATTACCAAAAACGGCTATAACATCATTTTCTGAGAACTGACAGAAGTACTGTCATAAGGCAATTCCAAAACTGTCACTAAAATCGTTCTATGTCAGGGGTAAACCATCAGGGGTAAAATTGTCAGTGTCAAAATTTTCAGCTCAACCCCACCCAGGGGCTCTGCCTAGAGGTGGCAATTATGTCGTGTCGTGTTGAAACACCAAACGGGTTGAAAATGCTTGACCCTAACACGACCCGTTTAATGAACGTGTAGTGTGATGTCAACCCATTTATTTTGTGTCGAGTTTGTGTCGGGTTCTGTGTTAAGGGTATACCTTGAAATGTGTCGTGTCATGCGAGGTTAAAAGATTGAGCATGTTGAAAGCGTAGGAGTTGGGTAGGTGGAAAGTAAAAACTATTAATTTGAAGGTGGAATAGATGAACTCATAGAAATTTAAGATGACAAAATGGAAAGAGTAGGAGTTGAGGAGGTGGAAGACAAGATCATGAGGATGAGAGTGTGGTCAAAGGGACTGTGTGGTTTAGGAGAGAGCTGAAAAATTGAAAATTAAGTCTTGATCTAGACGGCTAAGTCATTTTAACATTACAAAATGACTCAAATCAAAGATTTTCTTTTAGTTATTGTTTTGTTTTTTTATCTTTCTAGTTTATTTATAAAATTCAAAAAACTTGCATATAACTAAAGGGGTCATTTCTGAGTCATATTCGACTTGAAATTCTCAACCCTAACTTTACCATTTTAATTATTGTGTCGTGTCGTGTCAACCCATTTATTTAAACGAGTTGAAATATCTTACCCAAAACCGTTTATTTCGTGTCGAGTTCGTGGGAGGTTTCGTGTCGTGTTAATTTTTGCCATCTTTGCCTCTGCCACTTGGGCCCAACCACGGGTTGCCACCCCTTGGACTCGCTGTAACATCCATAAAATCACAAGAACTTTAAACTTTAAAAATCAACCCAAACTCATAATTTGTTTACAAATCATAGTTTTTAAAACATTTCAAACATCAGAGTCTCCCAAAATCGTAAGTCATAAATAATACGATGTGTACGGTCATGCCTTCGCCTTCCCGCGGTCATCTGAAGTACCTGAAACATAACACAAACCTGTAACCCAACGCTTAGTGACTTCCCCCAAAGTACCACCACATAAACATAAACATAATAACAAACAACATGCATATAGAGTCTTCAGCCTGACTGGAATGCCGCACCGGCCTACAGACTATCTAGAATGCTCACAGAACCTACATCATGACTGGAACGCCTCACCGGGCCTTCAGCCTATCTGGAACGCTCTTTGGGCCTTCGGCCTGACTGGTATGCCTCTCAAGCTTACAGTCTATTCGGGACACCCTGGGTCTCTTGGCCTTAAGTCTACACCGGGCTGCCTCAACCCAACCACATACAACATGTCGACATATACATAACAGATAACATACACATAACCAGTCAACAGAAAAAAAAGCAGATCTAACAGATCTCTAAGCATAGCAACATCCTATATACCAGGATACCAATCTAACAGATCACTGCAACTTAGCAACATCCTATATACAAGGACACCGATCTAACAGATCACTACAACATACTACCATATCACAGGATATCCAATCCAATGGGTCGGCCTTTGTGCCTTCGACCCATAAGTACAGTGAGGAAAACTCACCTCACAACTGGACAAAAGCTGATGAGGTCACGCCTTCGAATCTCAGCTCTGATCGACACCTATCCATCAAAAGACCAATTCTCAACATAATTCAAAACACCCAAAGTACCCCCTTGGGTCAAACTGGGTCAAACGGTCAAAAAGTCAAGAAGAGTCAACTCAGCTCACCGCCATGTGGTGGCATCCCTTTACCACGTCATGGCGTCGAATACGACTAGCCCCCGCCACCACGTCGTGGTAACTGGATTTTAACCAGCTTAACATATTCAGCCGTTTTATTCGATTCTAAAGGGTCTCCAACTCAGATCTGGTCCATAATAGGGTCTAATTGGAAAAAGTTCCAACTTTATCTAATAGAACACTCCAAAGTGCATAGATCTTAACTTTAAGCCCCAAAAGACTACATGGATTAAGCAATAATCACTCAATCCTTAAGGTTACTTGTCCAAAGGCACCAGAAGAGTTTGTAACACCAACCACATCATAAAAATCAGTGCTTTTCAGGCATGCATGACCAATGCATGCCTTGAACTCTTATTAACTCAAATTAGGTCAAAAAGGGCCAAGATTCCATGCATGGCCTCAAAACTCAAATCTAAATTAGATCCAAAGAGCCAAATGCTCCAAATGGCTTGGATATTCATAAAGTTGCAAGTTTTATGAGATTTAACCTTCCAAAATAACAAGGCATAGAGAAACGTGGGCATGATGCATAAATTTGTCAACTAAGTGATCAAAATGAAGACTTTTATACCTTCTTGAGATGCTTGAGGAAGAAAACTCATGGACCTATGTTGCTTTGGGCTCCTAATGAGACCTTCCACCACCTTCTTCCTTCACACTTTGAGGCCAAAAACTCACACAAGGGATCTAGGGTTTTCCAGGGACGATTTGAAGAGACGGAGGTTGATGGGAGAGAGGCTATGAGAGGTTAAGGAGTTTAAATAGGGGATCAAACCTTAAAGTTTAGGCTTTTTTCCAACATCCGCCACCATGTCGTGGTCAAATCACCACGTCGTAGTGGTTCATTAAGCTCCCGGGGCCCAAAAGCTTCTCGCCATGTAGTGGTGAGGCTTCACCATGTCGTGGCCAAAAAGAAATTATACACAATCATAAATAATTTCGTACCTGGAATCGAGTGTTACAAATCTCCCCCACTTGAATCAGACTTCATCCTCGAAGTCAGCTGTAGCAAATAACTTAGGATAAAGCTCCCGCATTTCTACCTCCGGCTCCTAGGTCCACTCGGAGCCTCTCCGATGCTGCCAATGTACCTATATCAAAGGTATCTCCTTGTTATACACGACCTTCATCTTCCTTTCCAGGATAGCCATCGGTCTCTTAATATAGTTCAGATGCTCATCGACCTAAATATCATCCAATTGGACAACTACCTCGCTGTCCAACACATACTTCCGCAACTGAGAGACATGAAAAGTGTTGTGGATCTGACTCAGCTCGTGCAACAAATCTAACCTGTAAGCCACCTTGCTAACCCTGGCAATCACCCGAAAAGGTCCAATAAACCAGGGACCCAATTTCCCCCTCTTCTTGAAGCGTGTCACACCTTTCTAGGGTGAGACCTTTAGGAGCACCATATCGCTCACCTGAAACTCCAACTCTGATCGGCGTCGGTCGGCATAGCTTTTCTGCCGACTCTGAGCGGTATGGAGTCTCTGCTTGATCTGCTGTATAAGATCCATGGTCTGAACGACTACTTCGGTCCTTCCTATGACCCTGTGACCAACCTCTCCCAACAAACCGGGGTGTGACATTTCCAACCATACAAGTGTTCAAATGGCGAAGCACCAATGCTGGAGTGATAACTGTTGTTGTAGGAGAACTCCGCAAGAGGTAGGTAGGAATCCCAACTCCCACCAAAATCAGTAACATAGGCCTGCAACATATCCTCAAGGGTCTAAATAGTCTGCTCACTCTGGTCATCAGTCTGCGGCTGTTGCATTGTGTAAATGTAACCTCGTGCCCAGTTCCTCGTGGAACTTCTGCCAGAAACAGGAAGTGAACCGAACATCTCACTCGGACACAATAGAGACTGGAACCCCATGACGAGCAACAATCTCCTAGACATACACATCGTCCAAATTTTCAGCCGAAGAGCTCTCTCGGATGGCCAACGAGTGGGCACTCTTGGTCGATCGGTCCACGATAACCCATATAGCATCAAAACCCTTTGCTGTCTTTCGCAACTTGGTGATAAAATCCATGGTGATCTATTCCCATTGCCATATGGGAACCTCCAGACGCTACAACTTGTCATGCGGCCTCTGATGCTCGTCCTTAACCATCCTGCAGCTGAAGCACCTTTCGACATACCAGGCTATCTCCCTCTTCATACACGACCACCAGTAACCCAAATCTTTATTCTCGATACATCTTGGTGGCTCCCGGGTGTATAGAAAAGTGAGACTTATGAGCCTCCTCTAACACTAACTGCCCGATCCCATTAGAAATTGGAACGCCGACCCAACCACGACATGTCAATAACCCTCAACTATCAGTGACAAACCTGTCGATATCACCCCTGATCCTTTCCCGTTTCTAGTTCTTTTTCCGAACTCCCTCTGCCCGAACCTCTCTGATTAATCCCAAAAGCGTAGAATCAATGGATATCCTCAAACACATATCCCCAATCGAAGAAAAAGTTGAGTTGCGGCTCAAATAATCCGCTACCACATTCACTTTACCCCGATGGTAAGGGATCTCGTAGTCATAATCGTTGACCACGTCCAGCCACCTGCGCTGCCTCATGTTCAGGTTCAGCTGATCCATAAGATATCTCAAACTCTTGTGATCTGTGTAGATGGTACAATGGACCCCATACAGATAATGTCTCCAAATCTTGAGGGGAAACACCACTACCCCCAACTCCAGCTCATGCGTCTTATGCGGCTTCACTGCCGTGAAGCATAAACGGTCACTCGTCCTCTCTGCATAAGGACTGGCCCTAAACCAGTGATGGATGCATCACAAAATACCATAAAATCCTCAACTCCTTCCGGAAGGGTCAATACCGAGGCCTCACATAACATCTTCTGAAGAGTCTCAATCGCCAACTACTACTCAGGGCCCCATCGGAAATCCACCCCTTTCCTTGTCAGACGAGTGAGGGGTACCGCAATATTGGAGAATTCTTGAATAGATCTCCGATAGTACCCTGCCAAACCCAAGAAACTCCTGATCTCTGAGGGAGACTTCGGAACCTCCCACTGGATTACCGCCTCGATCTTGGCCGGATCGACCAAAATCCTATCATGCTTAACGAGGTGCCCAAGGAACTGGACCTTTGGTAACCAAATCTCGCACTTCAAGAACTTGGAATAAATCCGTTCCCGCATAAAAACACCAGAAGCTCTCGATGGTGCTCCTCATGCTGCTCTCTAGTCTTGGATTACACCAATATATCATCAATAAACACAATGACAGATTGGTCGAGCATCGGCCTGCACACCCGATTCTTCAAATCCATGAAGACAACGGGCGAAAAGGTGAGCCCAAATAGCATCACCACGAACTCGTAATGCTCATAATGAGTCCGGAACGCGGTCTTCTCCATGTCCTCCTCTCTCACTCTCATCTGATGATACCCAGACCTCAGATCGATCTTAGAGAACCAAGATGCACCTAGTAACTGGTCAAAGAGGTCATCAATACGTGAGAGGGGATAACGGTTCTTCACCGTTAACTTGTTCAACTCCCGGTAATTGATCCACATCCGGTGTGAACCATCCTTCTTCTTGACTAACAGTATTGGCGCTCCACACTGATAACTGCTCGGTCTGACGAATTGCTTGCCGAGCAGCTCCTGAAGCTGATATGACACCTGTTGCATCTCAGGTGGTGCTAAACGGTATGACGCCTTGGTAATCGGAGCCACACCTGGCACAAGATCAATCCTGAACTCAACCTGCCTCTCAGGAGGAACATCGGGTAACTCCTCCGGGAAAACATCAGCAACTCCCTGACAACTGTAACCTCTGAAACTAAAGTCTGCTCCCCAACTTGAGTATCAACCACATAAGCCAGATAACCTGCACACCCATGCTGAATATAATATCGAGCCCTGGTTGCCGAACAAAACCCAGAACCAACCCTAGTACCCTTTCCGTAGATAACTAGTTCTCCCCCACTTGGAGTTTGAATTGCCACTCGCTGGCCCTCGTAATCAATCCTGGCACCCAACCTGCTCAGCCAGTCCCTCCCTATTATCACACATACTTCCCCAATGGGAATAAGAATCAAATCAATCGGATAAGGTACCCCAAAGATTTCCAAAATACAACTCTAACCCATTACGACCTATACTTGCTGGCATAATAATTCTAACAAGCTATTACACGAATAGCTATTCATTCAAAAAAATTAAATCGAGGATCAGAATTTCATACCTGTGATTTCTTGTGCTTTAACCTTGACCTCTCGCACGACGGCAGACATCTGGGCTTACACTCCCTCCGCTACCCATGTAGGACAGTCAGGTTTGAGATGACGTGACTAGTGACTGTGGAAACACATCTGATCCTTCTTCCAGTCACGAAATATGCCCTCTTTCTCCACACTTATAGCATTTGAACTTGTGGCAAGCAAACACGTGGGTTCCCCCACACTTCCCGCGGATATCAAAGCTCCTTCAGCTTCCAGCACCTAAGTGAACAGTCTCGGGCTGCTCGTCCTACGCTGGAAGAGCCCTCCTCCTCTTTCCTAGTTGTGTCCCCTTAACAAGATCTCTCCCAGTATCCATCTCATCAGTAGCACTGCTCATTGTTTGCAAAGCTGCAGTTTGCTCGTCGCACTTGGCAATTAGCCTGCCTGTGATCCGATCCACCATACAAGACAATTCTTCCTGCAAGATCTGCAACACCTCCACATAAATCATCTCTCGAATCTGATCAACAGTCAATCCCAGTCTATCCTAGCCATTCAACTTCAGAACCCGAACCAGATGCCATCGCGAACTCCATACTGAAAAGGAATCAATATAATCAAAATATCCACAATAGATATTGCTACAACCACAAGACGGGACTACCCTTCGGGGTTTGTGACTTCCTTGCGGCACGTACGGGTCCTGTGCTTTCAGTAGTACGGGCCCATACTACCTTCCACACTTACCCATGTTTGTCTCAAGAATCATCACAATCACCCAAAACTAATACAACAACTAGGAGGCACATACATCATATCCTCACTCTTTCGAGAGTAACTAATCCCTCTAACCTGGCCTGCCACAACCATACTCACTTATAATGATGCTTCCTAACACTTGAAAAAACACAACATGAGCACTACAAACTCCCTAGGTTATCCTAGGACCCACATCTTACCCTACCGCCAACGGCCAAACAAATCCCATTGGTGTCAGGTAACTACTTCATGAATACAATCACACGCAACATAAGTTAAATAATCGTAGATTAAAAGATTCAACCCTACAACAGTTACACTCAGACAAGAGCTTCGTAATAGGACCAAACCCTTCACTCTAAAATTATATAACCCATGCAGCATGTGACTTAGCGTATTCAATTAATAGTTAATTCACACCCGAAAGATTCATTTAACAACGAGCAAGAAAACTCTATAGGAAATAGGGAATCATGCATAAAGAAATTCTATCATGCAATTCCTAAAAATCCCTATTCTGCAACTAGCATGATATTCTACATATCACAATATCAAATGAAAGTGTGGTAATTTGGGGTCTACTCACTGGCTCCGGATGATCGTACACATCGCATCCTCTCTTAATTATTTTTAGAACAATTTTGAAAATCATTTTAAAACCATTTCACTTCCTTAGTTTGAGACTAGATTCACGCGGGTGTTCCTCCAAATAACTCAAACCAAGGCTATAATACCAACTTGTAACATCCATAAAATCAAGAGAAATTTAAACTTGTAAAATCAACCCAAATTCATAAAATCACAGTTTTCAAAACATTTCAAACATCAGAGTCTCCCTAAATCGTAAGTAATAAAGAATAGGATGTGTATAGTCACGCCTTCGCCTTCCCACGGTCATCCGAAGTAACTGAAACATAACCCAAAACTGTAACCCAACGCTTAGTGAGTTCCACCAAAGTACCAGCACATAAACATAAACATAATTGTTGGGTTTTGAGCATTATAACACTTCTAAGGTGTACATACAACCCTAGAAACCTTCAATCTATGTTTTACTAAGATACATGCAAATTTGATTCTCCAAGGTTCTTAACCTAACTGGCATGGTATGGGGAACTTTGAAACATAAAAGCTAGTAGAAGAACATACCTTTTTGTTGCTTGGATTCCTTGAGAACTTTGTGAGCCTAGCACCTCAAATGTGATGCCTCAAATGTTTCACACAACACCACGACTCTTGGAATAACTTTGAGAAGAGTACACTATCACTCAAAATCGGCTAGCCCTCTTGTTCTACACATAGTGCCGATTTTGGTAGCCCATGGGGTCCTTTTATAGTTGTGTCACAAGTAGAGTCACAACATGTAAACCCTAATTGACATGGCTTTTCATATTCCATGATCCATGGGTTTATAACCTCCATGGACTATCCATGGAGCACTCTATGGGTTTTAGCCCAATTCAATAAACCATGGATCATTAGCCCACTATAAAAGAATGGATGATTTATACAATCAACCCCATATATTTAATTAGTCTCCTTTTGATCACCAAATTAATTCTAAATTAAATCTTGATCAATAATAATTAAATAATATTATTAATACATTAGAACTTATAATATATTAATAAACCTTAAGTGTCCTTTCTCTCATTTTGTCTATCCAAGTGTTGCAATGCCATGTAACCCAAATGGACCATGCCAACCGGGTCAAGTACATTCCAGGAATAGGTATAAACTTAGACACATAATCCAACAGTCTCCCACTTGGATAAGTCTAATAACTATAACTGCAAGAATGACTTCAGGAACCGATCAACAATCATAGCTCTTTCAAAGTCTCGCGGAACTGAGATGATGATGATACACGATTTAAGATAAGTGATCATATAATCCTCTGTTCTAGATATCAGCCGGACAAATACATGGAACAATGTCGTACTTATTGTCCAACAGTTTGTTTCCCGATTTTCGATTTGTTTGACATAGAACTTAATCGAACCCATCAATTTAGTTCTGACCGGGCCCGGTACATAGGTCACAACAAAATGATCGAGGGGCTTATATATCGCTTCTAATCCAAGAAGGAACAGATAAACTTCAACTCATATGCTTGTTCTACAACTTGTTGAATTATACACAAAGGCACGTTTTATAACATCGAGTTACCAATGTGTTTTCGTACAATAAATGTATAACCAACTCATAGTCAACAATTCATATCTCTAGGTTTGAAGACTTTTACGATATTACCGACTCACGATCACTCGAGATAAATTCCATGAAGTGATACAAGTGAGCGTGGGTTGAATCCAATACTCAGAACTTATAAGAACTCATGAGTGTTGTAGCAACTATTTCTATGTCCAACACCTTAGACATCTACAAGCCAACTTCATGACAGTCTTGATTCATATCTACTTCCAACATATGACCAACTGTGGAGAATTTCAATAATATGATATACCATAACATAATTATTCTGGAAGTCAAAACATGCAAAATGAATTGATAGTAAATGATTGACAGAAGATAGCAACACTTTACTTATAAATAAACAACAGCTTTTATTTATCATCAAATGTCAATTACACTTTACAAATTTCAAAGCTATCTAATTTCTAAAACTAATATCATCTTTTAGCCCTATGCGCCTCGCATGCTGAAGATGCTTAACCCTACCCAGTCTCTTCGTGAGGGGATCTGCTGGGTTCTCATCCGATGATACCTTCTTTTCCACGATGAGTCCTTCTTCTATTCGATGTCTTATGAAATTGTATTTTCTGTCGATGTGTCTGGATCTCCCGTGATCCCTTGGTTCCTTGGCTAAGGCAACTGCACTTTCACTATCACAGAAAATCTCCATAGGCTCCTTTATAGCTGGTACTACTCCAAGGTCTCCAATGAAGTTCTTTAGCCATATAGCCTCCTTTGTTGCCTCGCTTGCTGCTATATACTCTAATTCGCAAGTTGAATCAGCCACTGTCTCCTACTTGGAACTTTTCCAAGTAATTGCTCCTCCTTTTAAGGTAAAGACCCAGCCTGACTGAGAGCGGAAATTATCTGTATCAGTCTGGAAGCTAGCATCAATATACCCTACTACTCTCAAGTCATCACTCCCACCGAGGGTAAGGACCCGGTCCTTAGTCCTCTGCAGGTACTTGATAATGTTCTTTACCGCAGTCCATTGAGCCTTGCCAGGGTTCCCCTGATATCTGCTGACCATGCTCAACACAAAGGCCACATCAGGACGAGTATAAGTCATAGCATACATGATCGAGCCTACAGCAGAAGCATAGAGTACTCGACTCATCTCAGCTACCTCAGCCTCTGTACTCGGGCTCTGAGTTTTACTCAATCTGGCGTTACTCTGGATCGCTAACTCTCCTTTATTGGAATTCTGCATGCTAAACCTATTCAGCACCTTATCCAAGTAGGTACTCTGACTAAGTCCAATTAGTCTCTTACTCCTGTCTCTCACAATCCTTATCCCTAGGATATAGGCAGCTTCTCCAAGGTCCTTCATAGCGAAACACTTCCCAAGCCAGGACTTCACTTCCTGTAGAGTTGGGATGTCATTTCCTATGAGTAGTATGTCATCCACATACAATACCAAAAACCTAACTATACTCCCACTAGCCTTGACATATACACAAGATTCATCTTCGCTCCTCGAAAAGCCAAACTCTTTGACTTTCTCATTGAAACAAAGATTCCATCTGCGAGGTGCTTGTTTCCATCCATAGATGGATTTTTCAAGCTTACACACTCTATTATGGTACTCTGTACTTACAAAACCCTCTAGCTGACTCATGTAAACATCCTCAGCAAACCTTCCATTAAGGAAAGCGGTTTTGACATCCATTTGCCATATTTCAAAATCATGAAATGCAGCAATGGCTAACATAAACCTAATAGACTTAATCTTTGCTACTGGTGAAAAGTTCTCATTATAATCAACTCCTGGAGTTTGAGAAAAGCCCTTTGCAACCAGTCGCGCCTTATAAGTGTGTACATTACCATTCATGTCGGTCTTCTTATTGGAGATCCATTTGCACCCGACTGTCTTACGACCTGGTACATTGCCAACCATGTTCCAAACTTGATTGTCATACATGGATTGTATCTCGCTGTCCATAGCCTCATTTCATTTAGTAGCCTCAGGGCCTGCCATGGCTTCTGTGTAGCTGGTAGGTTCATCCAGACTTACCAGTGTGTTATCACTGATAAGTGTATCACCTTCCACAGTAATATGGAAACCATAGTAATGCTCAGGTGCATTCCTAAGTCTCATGGAACACCTCAGAGGTACAGACTCGTCAGTCGGATCAACAGGAGTTTCCTCCTCAGGTTGATTGCTAGGGTTTGAGGTTCCTTCACTACTTGAATCTTGAATTTCTTCAAGGTCAATTTTCCTCCCACTGGTTCCTTGGCTTATGAACTCTCTCTCTCTCTCTCTCTCTCTCTCTCTCTCTCTCTCTCGAAAGACTCCTCTCCTTGCTACAAAGACCACATTATCACTAGGTTTGTAGAAGAGGTAACCAAAGGATTTATGTGGGTAGCCGATGAAAATACACCTCTCACTTCGAGGTTCGAGCTTATCGTGAGTCTCGCGCCTCACGAAAGCCTCGCAACCCCAAATCTTGATGTGGTCTAGATTGGAAACTTTTCCAGTCCACATCTCGTGAGGTGTTTTGGCAACCTTCTTGGTAGGGACTAGATTAAGGATATGGGCGGCAGTCTCTAAGGCATACCCCCAAAATGAGGTTGGTAGCGAAGCTCGACTCATCATGGAACGAACCATATCCAACAAGGTTCGATTACGCCTCTCAGCCACACCATTAAGCTGTGGTGTTCTGGGAGGTGTCAACTGTGAGATAATCCCACATTCCTTAAGATAGTCAAGGAACTCTGTACTAAAATACTCACCACCTTGATCGGATCGAAGCATCTTAATGTTCCTGCCCAGCTGATTCTCCACTTCCTGTTTAAACTCCTTGAACTTTTCAAAGGTTTCTGACTTATGATTGATTAAGTAGACATATCCATATCTACTATAATCATCAATAAAAGTCACATAGAAGCGGTTCGCATCCTTTGTGGCGGTTCTGAAGGGTCCACACACATTTGTGTGTACAAGATCCAACAACCTTCACCCGTAGCACATGTACCAGTGAAGGGTGACTCTGTCATTTTTCCAAGTAAACAAGATTCACAACAATCATCCGAATTTAGGTGAAATGACTCCAAGACTCCATCCTTTTGGAGTTGGCCTATGCGTTTCTTGCTTACATGTCCAAGATGACAATGCCATAATGATGCTTTATCCAAGCTAGTGGAAGAATCGATACACAACACATTATTTCCTAGGTTATCTACAACCGACACAGTTTCATATACACCATCACAAGCTAATTCTTTAAAATAAAGAACATTATTAAAGAAACCATTAATACCACCACATTCATTATCAAACGAAAATGTAAACCCTTGTTTGTACAAACCGTGAAAGGAAATAATATTTCTCACCATTTCAGACGAGTAACAATATTTATTCAAATCTAATGTTAACCCACTACTTAGAAACAAGGAATAAACTCCAATCTGTGTGACAAGTGTAACTTTCCTATTCCCCATGATCAAGTTTATCTTCCCATGCTCCACATTCTCACTTCTTCTTAGTCCCTGCAAATCAGAACATATGTGAATACCACAACCTATATCAAGGACCCAAGAATTAGAATAGGGTGAGTTATTAGACAATATAGTGTAAATACCTGCATGGTTGGGTTTCACTTTCCCATCCTTAACATCTTGCAGGTACTTTGGGCAGGTTCACTTCCAGTGCGACTTTTCATGGCAATAGAAGCATTCAACGCCTTTAGGGTTGGCAGAAGGAGTGACAGAACCACCTTTGGTTCTACTTGAAGAGGAGCCATCAAGGGGCTTTCCATTGGTACCCTTCGAAGGGTTCTTCCTCTTCTTCCCTTTGCCTTGCCCAATAGCCAGAACAGGGGCGACGGTAGGAGTAAGAGTAGTAACAACCGATTTACCTTTAAGACCGGTTTCGGCGGTCTTCAAAAGTCCTTGAAGTTTTCTAAGTGTACTTGTTCATGTGATATGTCATTCGGAATTTATCATAACGAGAAGGTAAGGATTGCAAAATGATGTCAATTGCCAACTCCCCGGGGAAGTTCACATTCAATTTCAGCAAACGGTCCACGAATCTTTGTATTTTCTGCATGTGGCCCGTGATGGGTTCACCATCCTTCATTCGGGTTGTTATGACGGAGGAGATGATTTCATACCGCTCTTGACGAGCACTCTGATGGTATCTGTCCATCAAGTCCTTCTGCATCTCAAAAGGGTAATAGCCCTCATAGGACTTTTGGAGCTCGGCTGTCATTGTGGCCAACATGATACATGCCACTTTGGTAGCATCTCTCTCATGTGCCCTAAAGTCAGTGATCTCCTCGGGAGTAGCAGTAGACTCATCAAGAACCTTCAGCTCCTTGTCGAGGACATATTCTTTGTCCTCATAGCGTGTGACGATCCTGATGTTCCTGATCCAATTATTGAAGTTGGATCCATCGAAGATGACTCTCGCATAAAGGTTCATGAGAGAGAAGGAGCCGGTAGGGTTTGAGCCAGAATCAACATTGTTGGAAGACATCTGAAAAGAAAGGACAAGTTTATATTAGATATACAGATAGTACTTAATAAGACACCTAAATGTAATATTAAGGCTAGGACCCAACACAATATTTTATAACTTAGAAGAGGGATGATGTAATCCAAGCTATAAAATATTTGAAGGTAGGTGAATGACGATTCACCAATTTCCACCATGAAATTGAAATGTATAATTAGGTTTTAATTGGTTTTGAAACTCCTAGATTCTTTTGAGATTCATTGAAGTTTTCAATGGCATGTTTCAATCTCGAATGTGCCCTTCAAGTTTTGTGACTGGGATACCGAGGATCATAGAATAAGGTGTGAATTAACCATGTAAACTACTTGGTACTCTTAATGTTTATCACCTAACCGATGTGCCGGTTAACCGCACACGCTCCCCCGATCTATGATAAACCTTAAGCCACCCTTTGCCTACCTTGTTAAATCCAGGTTAGTGTGCCGTTTAACCACACACGCTCCACTAACGACTTAAGCAAGGTGCAAACTGTAATTTCATGGATTAGCACCAAATTCACATTTTCCTAAAGTAACTAAGATTGGGAATTTATAAAACATTTAGTTACTTTATAATCATTATACTTTTAATGAGGATTAGAGTCATTGTCTTACCCGTTCAGCTAACGACCCTCCACCAGTCAAGGAAGCGATGGGTGAGAGTGGACACCCATTAAGCTGCCATTTTATAGGCAGCAACCTTATACCCCTTATAGACCAGCTTCGTGAATGAGGCCTACTAACGGTAAAATGACTTTATATATATATATATATATATATATATATATATATATATATATATATATATATATATATATATATATATATTATTAACTTATAATATTATAAAGTATAAGGGTTGAATTTTTACTTTTAAAATTCTAGGGGTTGGAACTAAAGTTTTTTAAGGTGACTTTACATGTTCCAAAACTTGGGGGCAAGTTTTCTAACTTTCAAAACTTTTCAACTTCATAACTTATGAGTTAATGGTTTATTAAACTGAAAGACTCTTCATTTTATGTAACCTATGTGTTCATTAATGGAATTTAAAAGAAGGACTTATGGTAATCCATAACTTGAGGACAAATTATGGATTCCATTAAAACATATCAAGATCAAGAATTAAACTAACAAACTATTTGCAAATAATTCGTATGATCTTCTAAACTCATAAGTGTATGAACATTCATATCAACAATTTCAAGAATCATAAATTACACATACAAAACTTGAAAATTTGATAATAGTCATTGTAAATGGATTAGCATAACCATTACACCATCTAAAAAAAGTTTTAAAAGACCAAAACAGTTTAGGGTAATGTTTCTAGTCCATTTCCAGCGGCAAAACTCAAAAATCTGCATTCAGGGCCTCCTACTCGTCGAGTGCAAGAACCTACTCGACGAGTAGGATGAAATAACACATGGATTCGTCGAGTCCCCCCATGGACTCAGCGAGTTCACTCAGCAGAATGCATAAATATTGAGTTTTTTTCAACAATTTGCATCAAGTATCAAGAAAACAAGCCTAGGCTCTGATACCACTGTTGGGTTTTGAGAATTATAACACTCCTAAGGTGTACATGCAACCCTAGAAACCTTGGATCTATGTTTTACTAAGATACATGCAAATGTGATTCTCCAAGGTTCTTAACCTAACTATCATGGCATGGGGAACTTTGAAACATAAAAGCTAGTAGAAGAACATACCTTTTTGTTGCTTGGATTCCTTGAGAACTTTGTGACCCTAGCAGCTCAAATGTGATGCCTTAAATGTTTCACACAACACCACAACTCTTGGAATAACTTTGAGAGAAGTACACTATCACTCAAAATCGGCTAGCCCTCTTGTTCTACACATAGTGCCGATTTTGGTAGCCCATGGGGTCCTTTTATAGTTGTGTCACAAGTAGGGTTACAACATGTAAACCCTAATTGACATGGCTTTTCATATTCCATGATCCATGAGTTTATAACCTCCATGGACTATCCATGGAGCACTCTATGGGTTTTAGCCCAACTCAATAAACCATGGATCATTAGCCCACTATAAACGAATGGATGATTTATACAATCAACCCCATATATTTAATTAGTCTCCTTTTGATCACCAAATTAATTCTAAATTAATTATTGATCAATACTAAGTAAATAATATTATTAATACATTAGAAATTATAATATATTAATAAACCTTAAGTGTAATTTCTCTCATTTTGTCTATCCAAGTGTTGCAATGCCATGCAACCCAAATGGACCATGCCAACCGGGTCAAGTACATTCCAGAAATAGTTATAAACTTAGACACCTAATCCAACAATAATAACGAACAACCTGCATACAGAGCCTTCAGCCTAACTCGCAGCACCGGCCTACAGACAATCTTTAACGCTCACAGAACCGTCAACATGACTGGAACGCCTCACCGGGCCTTCAGCTTATCTGGACCACTCTTTGGGCCTTCAGCCTAATTGGTACGCCTCTCAGGCCTGCAGTCTATCTGGGATGCCCTGGGTCTCTTGGCCTACAGTCTACACTGGTCCGCCTCAACCCAAATACACACAACATGTCGAAAAATAAATAACAGATAACATATACATAATAAGTCTAACATATCTCTAAGCATAACAACATCCTATATACCAGGATACCAATCTAACAGATCACTACAACATAGAAACATCCTATATGTCAGGATATCGATCTAACAGATCACTACAACATACTACTATATCACATGATATCCAATCTAATGGGCCGGCCTTGGTTTCCATCGACCCATAAGTATAGTGAGGAAAACCAAAAGACACCTATCCATCAAAAAGACCAATTCTCAACATAATCCAAAACACCTAAAATACCCCCTTCTGTCATACTGGGTCAAACGGTCAAAAAGTCAAGAAAGTCAACTCAGCTGACCGCCACGTCATGGAATCCTTCTACCATGTTGTGGCATCGAATACGACAAAATAGTCACGACCAGCCCCCTTACCACGTCGTGGTGACTGGATTTTCAGCAACTTAACATATTCAACCATTTTCTTCGATTCTAAAGGGTCTCCAACTCAGAACTGGTCCATAATAGGGTCTAAATGGATAAAGTTTCCAACTTTATCCAATCGAACCCTCCAAAGTGCATAGATCTCAACTTTAAGGACCAAAATACTACATAGCTTAAGCAATAGTCACTCAATCCTTAAGGTTAATTGTCCAAAGGCTCCAGAAGAATTTCTAACACCAACCACATGATAAAAATCAGCGTTTTCAGGCATGTATGACCAATGCATGCCTTGAACCGTTATTAGCTCAAATTAGGTCAAAAAGGGCCAAGATTCCATGCATGGCCTCAAAACTCAAATCTAAATTAGATCCAAAGAGCCAAATGCTCCAAATGGCTTGGAGATTCATAAAGTTACAAGCTTTATGAGATTAAACCTTCCAAAACAACAAGACATAGAGAAAAGTGGGCATAATCCATAGATCTATCAACTAACTCATCAAGGTGAAGACTTTTATACCTTCTTGAGATGCTTGAGGAAGAAAACTCCTGGACCTATGTTGCTTTGGGCTCCTAATGAGATCTTCCACCACCTTCTTCCTTCACAAGCGCCAAACACACACTCTTTGAGACCAAAAACTCACACAAGGGATCTAGCGTTTGCAAGGGACGATTTGGAGAGATGGAGACTGATGGGAGGGAGGCTATAAGAGGTTAAAGAGTTTAAATAGAGGCTCAACCCTTAAACTTTAGGATTTTCTCCAACAACCGCCACCACGTATTGAAAAAATCACCATGTCGTGGTCAAAAAGAAATCATACACAATCGTAAATAATTTCATATCTGTCATCGAGTGTTACACTTACTACCAGGGACGTTGCCCCTGACCCCCGTCGGTTCAAGGCCTCCCTCCCTCCCCCCCCCCCCCCCCCCCCACCAAATGATAGTGTACTTTGAATTTTGAATAAACTCAAATAAATGTGCAGTACGTACCACCCTTAGTTGTTTAATATTCATCAAGATTGTATTGGCCAACAAATTAAACTCATTACATTCAAATCATATCAATCATACAAATCACCAACAAATTATATATATATATATATATATATATATATATATATATATATATATATATATATATATATATATATATTAATTTTTTTTCCATATTATCATAAATTAAAATCCTTGATTCGAAATGATATTTTGATACTTACGTTAAATTGTAAGTTGTAACTAATTAAGAATACTTCTGTTTGTGGTATTGATTGAAAGCGAATCAAACCAAAAGACGGGATACTTTTTGGGATATTCCGCAAAATAACATTTTTTCTGATGTCTTTAATTTGAAAACTTTTTACAAAATAACAGAAATGATGACCAAATTTCAAACTTAAATAATTATGAAATACATTACGGGATGTGTTATAGTCACGATGAAAACCGAAACAACTATAATCCAAGTATAATTGGGTGGAAATATTTGCGGGAAAAGCCACAAGGCACAAGAACAAAGAACTTGCTATTATTAAATTGACAATAAAAAGGGATTACGTATAGGATTATGAAAACTTGTCTTAACAGAAAATAACTTCCATCCAAACAACATATCCACCAAAATGATACATTATAAGGGTATGCATTAACAACAAGAAATTCCCAATGATAAAATTTAGATTATACTCTAACAAACGAAAATAACTCCCATCCAAACAACAACATATCCACCAAAATGATACATTATAAGGGTATGCATTAACAACAAGAAATTTACAATGTTAAAATTTAGATCATACTCTAACAAACTCCACCACGCGTCATATTCTGTTATTAACGAAAGGAACTCCAAACCTTCATAATAAATAATGCGAAAATCACCATAATTGCCTGAAGAGACTAAGTACGTAAACTTGAATTCCAAAATACCTTATACCTTATGTATCATATACAACAAAATAGCTTGCAATATAAAATGCACCAAAATACCTTACGATATCAAATGCGTGAAAAATTCAAACAATCATCTAAATGATTATCTTCAAGGAATAAGCAATAAGATCTCAAAATCTAAGCATCGAAAGCCTTTGGAAGTCAACAACGGAAAGGAAAATGGTCCTAAACTCCAAAAATATTCAACCCACAATGAAATTTCATAGATTCTGGACGATAACAAACATCTATCTCCTCTAAAAAGATTTAGGTTGTTTATTGATTTGAAAAGCATCTAGTGCAACATCAAAATCGATTTGAGTCTTTAATACTCTTATCTTAAGGGAAACATGGTATCATGATCTAAAAGAAAAAGATAATACTTCATGTAAGCGAAAGGGTGTAATCCATTATAACCTTGTAGAAGTTTTAAGGGAAAATTTATGATATAGTAGGTTTATGAGATAAAAATCAATTGGAAATTAGAAAAAAAAAAGGTGTAAAATTAATTTGGGCCGACAAAGATGACTTTGATGGATGTTATTGTTGGGCTTGAATTCTAAAATAGTTTCCAAAAACTCATAATATTAGCAACGGAAGTCATAAAAATTCCGAACATAATAAAATTTACAACCCACCAAGGAAGAAGGAAGATGATAACAACCTTTGTTGTCCCACGAGTCCTCTTGGGAGGCTTGAGTTTTGATGAAGAATGTGGAACCAAAAGAGACACCAACAATGCACCAACTTGATGAGAATGCTAGTTCTTTGCAAGCTCTTAAGCTTGAAATAAATACCCAAGTATTTACTCCAAGAGAGTGAAATGCAAGGAACTTAATCTTTGTAAGTACCAAATTCGCTCTGATGTATCAATCAGATCCACTTGATGGTGCGGAATCTCAATTAAGTGGATGATGCAAGATAGAATAGGGAAGAAGAAGAAAAAAAACAAGTTGAATCTTTAATGCACCAATGAATTGATTGATTTTCCGATACACAAGGTTCACACACACACACATTCTCTCTTATTTCTCTCTCTAGAACATGCTCTCAACAATGGCAGCCCCTTGAACGTCCCACCCTCTCTTACTTTCTCACGCCTATAATTATACAATATATATATATATATATATATATATATATATATATATATATATATATATATATATATATATATATATATATATATATATATATATATATATATATGGACAAAACCCAAGCGCAAACCGAAAACCCAATAGCTTGACCGAAATCACATGTGATTTCGGTCCAAACAACAAATAAACTCATGGGGATTTCGGCCCTTGACCGAAAACTATAAATGCCTAGAAAAACAAAGTATAAACCATAGATTTAGACCTAACAATCTCTCGCTTGGTTTATAGCTATCTTTTCTTATGACCTAACAAACTCCCCCTTGGTTTGTAGCTTGCTTTTCTTTTCAATCTTCGCTTTGTGCTTGGCTTCAGTTTTTATCTTCGATTTCTTCACAACTTCAAGATGAGTAAATGAATTTCTGTATGAATGAATTCATCTTGAACAGTTGGACTTTTCTTCAAAAACTTGACTTTGAACGCACATTGGGTGTGGAGGCTTCTTGTAAGGATTCTTGAAAATCAACACTTGCAGTTTTGAGAATCTTCCGAGAAAATAACAGAGAGACCAATTCTTCTGGATCACTTCATCAGGTTCATAGATACCAGCAAATTGATTGAGGAGACTTCACTGCAATCTGTCACATAACTTCAAGAACAGCTTCACCATGCTTCTGGGGTTGAAAGATTGAATGTTGAAAAATAATCTTCACTTCTTTTTCCTTCGAATGAAAATTCTTCAATGATCACCGTTGATCCTTGAAAATTAACCATGACTAAAAAGTCCTTGTGGATCACAAAATCATAAAGACCCTTTTCACCACAGTTGTTCAAGGACCCAGCCGTGGCTCAGATGAAGACTTCTCGCAGTATCTATGTGAAAGTACAGCCTCCTTGAGTCTCTTCTTCCATTGAATTCTCCTTGAGTCTCTCCTTCCTTTGAATTCTCCTTGAGTCTCTCCTTCCTTTGAGTTCTCGTTTAATACAAATGAAATTTTGAGATAAAAACAAAACTAAAATAAACTTAGCACACAAATGGAAATAACAAAGAAAGAAATAAAAATAAAAGGCAAAATACGCTCAAAAACAATAATTTTGGATTTTTTTTTTATTTTTTCTGAAAAAGAAATAAAAATATAAATAAACATATTTTTGGATTTTTTAATTTTCTGATTTTTGTTGGATTTTTTTAAAAGAAAATTTTAATTCTCCCCCTAAATTTGTGAATAGAGGAAAACTATGAACAAATTTAACAAAAACAAAAATAATAACTAAAGTTAAAACTTTTGGGGTCAAAGTTGTCAAGCAATTCAATATCGTTTATCAGCACACCTGTATGTTTGGATCTGGTCAATCATCAGTATTGTGATCCACTTAAACACAAAGGATATTGACAAATTCGAAAGATTATAAATGACAAGACATTGCACCTATATTCCTAAATGGACCATTTAGGTGACGACGACCAAGGATATTGTTGTCCACTTAAATTCAACAGCGAGATCTACAGACAACCTTTTAAATATTTCAATTTTAGGTGCACTAGAACTTGTTCCCCACTTCCCAACATACCCCGGTAATCAACAACTTCCAAAGAACTCCTTAGTTTAGGTGAGTATTCAATCATTAATAGAGAAGAAAGATATAAAAGTGCATATGTTGTATCCTAAGTCGGATGTCTTCCAATCACGGAGAGGGAACAACATATGACTAACATAGATAGAGGGTTAGAGAGATAGTAGGGTGCATATGTTGTGTTCCAGGTCGGATCTTTTCCAATCACGCTGAGGAGACAGCATATGGCTAACAGATAGAAATAATTGCATAGAGAAGGAGATGCATAGAGATAGAGTTGCATATGTTGCATTCCAGGTCGGATATGTTCCAATCGTACAGAGGAGGCAACATATGACTGACAGATAGAAAGCATGAAAATAATTTCCTACAGACCTACTCTATCATAACCCCCCAGTCGCTCTATCAATACCGGAATTAAGGACATAAGTCCGTACATCGAAGAAATTTTGAGCCACAGTTCTACATACATATGACTTTAATGTATCTCACAGGCTCCCTTGTTTATCTCACTGCTCAATCTATCAGAGCGTCATATGGTCAGACCAAATGAAACTATCTAAGTCCACACTGTCAAGTCATTTCCTTGTCAATCTATATCTAGTCCTTTTGAATCCTTCGTGCCTACCAGCGCATTGAGCATAGAGTCTACACAATTCAGCTTCAATACCTTACACTTGTTTAAACTGCCCGTTATCACTCATTTTTAATATCACTTCCCAAAAACACTTACCAACGAAGAAATATTTTTGGAATTTTTATGATTTTTTTTTAATTTTAATTTTATTATTATTTTTTTAATTTTTATTTCTCCCCCTTAATTTATGCATGGGGAAGAAAGAAAATAAATGTCTTCAAAACGCATCATTTTAAGAGAAACTCGAGAGTATTGGGAAGAAAACTCAAACCGTAATTCACCAATGGAAGTTGCATCCAGATGGTCTAAGAACAGCACACATATGCAACAACATGTTCAGCCTTAGCTGTGTTTCAATCTCAGAACAGATCCAAAAATTCTTCACATCGTGAAGAACAATCCCTATTTGTGATCCTTTCCTTTCTTCCTTTCCCGCAAAGGACACACACTCTCACTTAAAGTTCTGAGTGTTATACAGTTGAGAGATGTCTCCTATCATGTGCCTAGAACAGCCACTATCAACAAACCGAAGTCTGATGATACTCCTCCATAGGCACTCCACCAGAGAGTGCGGGATTAGTTGGTCTTTGGAACCCAGTCCATTTTTAAGCTGGGTTGACCTTTATCATTTACGCAAGGTACTCTTTCCCATGACATAGCCTGTTTATCACATACAGAAAATGAAGAGATGTTAGAATCATTAGACGATTTGGGAGTGTGAACCTTTGGTATGCATCTGTATTCGGGTTTAACCCATTTCTTGTTTGATGGGATGAATGCCTTATCACTTGCTTTAGAACTTGAAGCCGATCGTCGAGATGACTTTGAATTAACTGATCTTCTTTTAATTGAGCCATCTATTGAATTTGACTTCTTGGCCGACATTTCCTTCTTGTCCTTAGGAGTTGGATTCTTGCCCTTCTTAGCCTTCCAGTCACCATTGCGCGATTGTGACCTCGAAGGATTTCTTTTGGAAGCTCTCCCTCTTGGCGCGTTCTGCCAACCTTGTGCATAGTAGGGAACATATGCACGATTTGGACAATTTCTGGCAATGTGTCTAGGTGTTCCACAGTGGAAATATGTCAGTTTCTTCATGTAGAAGTTGTTTCTGCCTGTCCTGGTTAACGTGCCCATGCCTTCTCTCTGATTGCTCCCACTTGCACACTTACAGCAAGCAATCTGTTTTACTTGTTTTCGTGGCCTGTATTTACAAACAGCGGGTTTATTAGAAGTAACTGAAATAGAAGCAATAAATTCAGAGTTCAAGGAAACATTGGTTTGATAATCAATAAAATCAACATAACTAGAATTATTTTTGTTCTCCTTGTTCTCATCTGCCTAAGTCCCAAATTCGCTTTCATGTATCAATCAGAATCACATGATGGTGCGGAATCCCAATCAAGTGAATGATGCAAGATAGAATGGAGAAGAACAAGAACAAGAACAAGATGAATCTTCAATGCACACAATGTATTGATTGATAATCCGATACACAAGATTCACACACACACACACGTTCTCTCTACTTTCTCTCTCTAAAACACGCCTCTTCACAATAACAGCCCCTTTTTTAACGTTTCCTCCTTCCCCCTTCTGTCAAGTCCTTTCATTGTCAATCTATGTCTAGACCTTTTGAATCCTTCGTGCCTACCAGCACATTGAACACGGAGTCTAGACAATTCATCTTTAGTACCTTACACTTGTTTAAACTGCCCGTTATCACTCATTCTTAATATCACTTCCCAAAAACACTTACCAAAGAAGAATTATTTTTGGAATTTTTATGTTTTTTTTTTTAATTTTAATTTTTTTTTAATTTTTATTTCTGCCCCTTAATTTGTGCATGGGGAAGAAAGAAAATAAATGTCTTCAAAACACATCATTTTAAGAGAAACTCAGGAGTATCGAGAAGAAAACTCAAACCGTAATTCACCAATGGAAGTTGCATCCAGATGGTCTAAGAATAGCACGCATATGCAGCAACATGTTCATCCTTAGTTGTATTTCAATCTCGTAACAAATCCAAAAATTCTTCACATCGTTAAGAACAGTCCCCATTTGTGATCCTTTCCATTCTTCCTTTCCTGCAAAGGACACACACTCTCACTTAAAGTTCTGAGTGTTGTACAATTGAGAGATGTCTCCTATTATGTGCCTGGAATAGCCACTATCAATAAACCGAAGTCTGATGATATTCCTCCATAGCTGCTCCAGCACAGAGTGCGAGATTAGTTGGTCTTTGGAACCCAGTCAATTTTGAAGCTAGGTTGACCTTTATCATTTACGCAAGGTACTCTTTCCCATGACATATCTTGTTTATCACACATAGAAAATGAAGAGATGTTAGAATCATTAGACGATTTGGGAGTGTGAACCTTTGGTACCCATCTGTATTCGGGTTTAACCCATTTCTTGTTTGATCAGATGGATGCCTTATCACTTGCTTTAGAACTTGAAGCCGATCGCCGAGATGACTTTGAATTAACTGATCCTCGTTTAATTGAGCCATCTGTTGAATTTGACGTCTTGCCTGACATTTCCTTCTTGTCCTTGTGAGTTGGATTCTTGCCCTTCTTAGCGTTCCAGTAACCATTGCGCGATTGTGACCTCGAAGGATTTCTTTTGGAAGATATCCCTCTTGGCGTGTTCTGCCAACCTTGTGCATAGTAGGGAACATATGCACGATTTGGGCATTTCTGGCAATGTGTCCACGTGTTCCACAGTAGAAACATGTCAGTTTCTTCATGTAGAATTTGTTTCTGCCTGTCCTGGTTAACGTTTCCATGCCTTCTCTCTGATTGTTCCTACATGCACACTTACAACAAGTAGTCTGTTTTACTTGTTTTGGTGGCCTGTATTTACCAACAACATGTTTATTAGAAGTAACTGAATTAGAAGCAACAGATTTCGAGTTCAAGGAGACATTGGTTTGACAATCAATAAAATCAACATAACTAGAATTATTTTTGTTCTCCTTGTTCTCATCTTCCATTACTTTACATGCACATGAAGTAGAAGCATTAGAATCCTTCACCTTAATATTCTTAGTTGGACCTGATTGTTAAGTCTTAACTGAAGCTGGTATAGGGGGCGGGCCATACTGAGCGGGTATCTCTACCTCATTGGTTTCAAGGGGTGAGGTATAGTTGTCATTGAAGGGAGGTGGAACACTGTGATACCCTAGACCTTATTCTGATTATCTTTAAATTTTAATTGTTTCTCAATCATGGACACAACTACCTCACTTGACACATCAATTTTCTTAAAGTTGAATTCAACATCTTTATATTTAGCTTTCAATGCATCAAGTTCGGCAGTTAATTTGGCAATTTCCTTTTTAGCATAGTTGTAATTTTCACATTTATTACTATATTCTTCTTGAAGTTTTTTAAAGTCATTGGTTTTGGCCTCTAGTTCTTCTTTTAAAGGTCTTTGGGCCTTCCTAAGTGTATATCCTTCATAAATAAGGTCCTCAATTTCCCTTTTTAATAAATCATGTTGATCACGATAAAGTTTAATTTTAGCTTCACAAGACTGAGAACCTGAAGCTTCATTGACCTTGGTGATTGAGGAACTCATTGTTTACCAAAAATACCCTTTGACTTGATACCTCAAAAGTCAAACTTGAAAGTCAAACATGAAAAGTCAAACTTGAAAGTTAAACTTGAAAAGTCAAAGTTGAAAGTCAAATCTAAAAGTCAAAATTGAAAGTCATATTTGAAGGTTAAACGTGAAAACTTGAAAGTTAAATGAGAAAGTCAAAGTTAAAAGTCAAAGATTAAACTTGAGAGTCAAAAGGCAACTTTGAAAGTCAACGGTCAAAAATGAAAGTCAAAAGTCAAACTTCAAAGTCAAAAGTAGAACGTAAAAACATTAGGCCGAAAACGAAAAATTTCAAGACCAAAAACGAGAGTATTTGACCAAAACCGAGCGTATTTTGCAAAATATGTGACTTTTTGACCAAATACGAAGCTTTAATATCGAAAATGAGCCTATTGGATCGAAAATGTGGTTTTTGGGCTGAAAATAAGTCAAAATCTTGAAAATTCGAATTTGTAACCAAAAATGCGAAGCCTCTTGATCCAGACCGAGAAGACTCGCACCAGAATCAAGCTTCTGACCGAAAATGCGAAGACCGAAATCGGAACCGAACACGTACGAGCCGAGAACTCCGAAGCCGAGAACCTGCGAACTGAAAACTTCTGAACCGAAATCTCTCGCACCGCAAACCCTCGCACCACGCTCCACCGAGAACCCTCGAAGACGCTCCACCACAAACGCTCCACCGAGAACCCTAGACCGAGACCGAGATTAGTCGCCGGGGTCTCGCAGAATCCGTCCGAAAACACAGAATTTTCAACTTTTCGACGCAAAACTCGATCAATAACTCAAAATTATGAAGAACACGAAGAACAAACAACCAATATTTATTCCAAAACAAATCAAAAACGTCAAAACCTTCAAGAAAAACTCCAAAAACATTCAATATCTTGCAATTTTGATTGATACGATCCAAGCTCTGATACCACTTGTAATTCCCAAATTCGCTTTGATGTATCAATCAGATACACTTGATGGTACGTAATCCCAATCAAGTGGATGATGCAAGATAGAATAGGGAAGAAGAAGAAGAAGAAGAAGAAGAAGAAGAAAAACAAGTTGAATCTTCAATGCACACAATGAATTGATTGATTTTCCAGTACAGAAGATTCACACACACACACACGTTCTCTCTTATTTCTCTCTCTAAAACACGCTCTCAACAATGGCAGCCCCTTGAACGTCCCACCCTCTCTAACTTACTTTCTCACGCCTACAATTATACAATATATATATATTTGGACAAAACCCAAGCTCAAACTGAAAACCCAATAGCTTGACCGAAATCACATGTGATTTTGGTCCAAACAACAAATAAACTCATGGAGATTTCGGCCCTAGACTGAAAACTATAAATGCCTAGAAAAGTGAAGTATAAACCATAAATTTTGACCCAACAATCTTCAAGTGTTCAAAAGCAAGAGAAGAGAAGGAAAGCTTGTAGAGTTTCGGCAATTGCATGAGGAAGTTCAAGACTAAAAATGCAAGCCTTATATCTACATACATAAAGTCATGTGAATACCCATTAGGTCTTAACACTTTAAGAAATAATATCTACATACATAAAGTCATGAACATGTCCTATCATGCTTCATAGGTCGAATTATTTACATTAGAAAATTGTGTGGGCCATGCCTTTGACTCTTTAAGAACATTCGGCCATAGACCCAAAAAGTAGACAAAATGTTTTAATTTTTTAAACTCAATATTTATACTATATATATACTTTGTCTTTAGGTAAAAAAGAAAAGGATTCAAATAGTCCAAAATGTTGTGCATGACATATTAATTCATAACTTATGAAATAATATGTTACTTGTATTGTAAAATAATTATTTCCATGAAATAAATATTTTTCCAATTTATTATAAGAGCTTATGAATATTCTTTAAAATCAATTTCTAATAAATAATCAATTGTATCAAGTTGTTGTTAGTGTGACCCTTAGGATCATATGCTAATTAGCAATATCATTCTAATATGACTCTTGAGCATCTTAGATCGTTCAATCTCCCACGTGCGTAAGACTCGTATTAGATTCATATAGACAGTGATGGACGAGTAGCAACAGTTCACTGCCCCCATCAACATATGAATTTTTTCCATTCTATCAATGCCTAATTTCCAGAAGTCCAAGACTACAATTGGTGCATAAGGTAACTTTATCAGTTATCACTTTTCTACAGACATCATGTCGAACATGAGATATCATTCGCAGTCAATCTCATATAAGTGTTCAACTTTGTATTAGGCCTTAGATGTCTAACTCTCAATGAATAAGAGGAACAAATCCCATCTTGAGTATATACACCTCTTACATGGTCCATATCATACCTAAAAATAGCTTTTATAACTTCCTGGTTAAAGAACAATATTTGACTATATCAAAGCACAACGTTTCCCACACTTAAGACCCATATATGTATCTTAGATGATAAAGATATATAAATATTACCTTTTATCAAGTATCATGTTGGATTAGGTGTCTAAGCCCATAACTATAATTGGTATGTACTTGAATTGATGGCAGCACAGTCCTTTTGGGTTGCCCTCAACCTAGCAACTGGACAAGGAAATTATGAAAGGAGAGATATTAATTTATAAGATTAATAAATTAATATATAAATGATTTATTAATATGTTAGTGGATTAATATATTAATTAGAAATCATTATGTTTAATTAATAGTTAGCCAGAAATTAATCAGAATTAATTTTGGGGTTAAAAGAATTAATTATAAAGTGCAGGGACTAGTTTGCAATTAACTAATAGTTTAGTGGAAGGATCCAGAACCTCCTTGGAAGGAGGTGGACGAAATCCATAGGGGAAACCCTAGAGATTTCGTCCAAGGGGTTCTAGATAAGGCCCTTGGGCTTTGCTTAGGCCTTAAGCAAGGAGCATTAGGGTTTTCCCAAAACCCTAGATCCCTCAGCTATTTAAGGAGCCTCTTGGCTCACATTTTCGGTCACTCTGTTCTTTAGAAGAAACCCTAGGCCAAATTGCATACTCCCTTCCTCTCTCTCTTCTTCTACTTTCCTTCTTGCTAGTTCTTGGGTGTGATTCCATTAGAGGCATTACACTTGTGGTGCAAAGCTTCCAAGAAGATCAAGATCAAGATCAAGGGAATTATCAATTGTTTGCTATAACAATTGAAAGGTATGTAACTCCTAAACCCTAATTTACTATTTTCGAAAATAGCCTCCTTCTCTAGGGTTCTTGTTTTGCAATTCAAAATTGTATGTTCAATAGTTAAAACATAGATCCAAAGTAGGTTGCATGTGAACTTAGGATATGTTTTCTGGTTTATTTGTTTTACCTAAAACGCATCAGTGGTATCGGAGCCATTGTTTGTTTTAAATTGAATTGCTATAATTGTTGAATTGCAAATTAGGGTTTATAGCTATTAAACCCTAAAGGCCAAATTTTCGAAATTAGGGTTTTGGATAAAAGGGTTTTCGAAAACCCTAGCATCCAAAGAACCCTAATCGAAATTAGGGTTAGTGTTTTGAAAACCCTAGCCTCCTCCCTTGTAAATTTCGAAATATGCTAGAAGTTTTAGGGTTTCTTGTTTTGGATAATTGTTACTTGATTAGATTAATTGGATAATTATCCTTACCCTAATTTTCGAAATTTAGAGGGATAAGGATTAGGATTAAATTAATTGATTAATTTAATTAGATAATCCTTACAAGATTTAATAAATTGATTAAAAGTTAATTAATAGATAAATATTAAATCTAGTAATTTGGTTTATTTTAAATTTAAATTAATAGTTTAATTTTCGAAATTTATATAAACCTTAAAGTTTTAAAAAGTTTAAAACATACCTTATATATGTATTATGATTAAATGTTTAATATTATATATGTATAAGAATATGGTCAGTCAAATCGCTAGTATGCCTCATTCACGAAGCTAGTCTATAAGGGGGGTATAAGGAAACTGCCTATAAAATGGTAGTTGAATGGGTGTCCACTCTCACCCACCGCTCCCTTGATTAGTGGAGGGTCGTTAGCATAACGGATTTGATAGGACAACTACTTCTCATTAAAAGTATAATACTATTAAAGAAAGTACTAGAACATTATTTTACAAAATCCCAACTCTAGTTACTTTAGAAAAAATGTGAAAGATATGATAATCCATGAAATTGCACATTACGCTTTATTGGTCGTTAGTGGAGCGAGTGTGGTTAACCAGCACACTAAAAGGCACTAATAAAGAGTAGTAATGGGTATCTCATAATTATCATTTTGATGGAGCGTGTGTGGTTTACCAGCACATCAATAGTTAATGATAAAGACAATGAGGTTACCAAGCACATTTGCATGGTTATTCACATCTTGTTTGTGATCCTCGGCATCCCAGTCACAAATAGAAGAGTATAATCTGAGATTAAAACATGCCATTGAATAGTTTCAATGTATCTCAAAAGAATTAGGAATTTCACTTCGTTTGTTTCGTCTAATGGTGGAATTGGTGAATCGTCATTCACCTACCTTTATGAAATTTACACTTGGATCTCGGCATCCCATTTCTAAGTTGTGAATCTTCATAGTTGGATCCTAACCTTGATATTTTATCTTTGGGTTATTATATTGAGGTATCTTGAAATCTAACTAAAACTTTCTTTCTTTTCAGATGTCTACTCCTAGAAACACTTCTGCTTCATCCTCCTCCAACCAAAACTTCTCTTTGCTCAATATCTGCTCCAAAGTCGTTATGGATGGCTCTAACTATAACGATTGGATGCACAACATCAAGATGGCTTTTCGTTTTGAGAACAAAGAATATGCTCTTGAAAAGGAGCTCAAAGAACTTGATGAGTCTGAAGCTACTCCTGAAGAACTTGCTGCCTACAAGAAACATTACGATGATGCTACCAAAGTGGCATGCATCATGCTAGCAACTATGTCCCCAGAACTGCAGAGGTACTATGAGGACTACTGGCCTTTTGAGATGAACAAGGACCTTATGGAAATGTACCATAAGCGAGCTCGTCAAGAAAAATTTGAAGTAGTCAAGTCACTCATGTCTTGCAAGATGAAAGAAGGGGAGTCGGTTGTGCCACATGTGCAAAGAAAGCAACGCTACATAGAGCGTTTAGTCAAGCTCAACATTCACTTTGATGAGGAATTGGCCATTGACATGGTTTTGAACTCACTTCCTGAATGTTATGGTCAGTTTATTCTAACTTACCATTTGAACAACACTGAGCAGACTCTGGCCCAATTGCACAACTTGTTGCAGACAGCTGAAGCAGGGATGAAGGGTAAAAGTATACCCTCCACACCTGCAAGTGCCCCTGTCTTGGCTATTGGACAGGGAAAGGGGAAAAAGAGGAAAGGTCCTCCCAAGAAAAACTGGAAGAGCAAGGCTCAAGCTGGGTCATCTAGCAATGGCCCAAAGGCTAAGCCCAATGGTTCCACTCCCCATGTTTCTGATCCAAAAGAGGCCGTTTGCTTTTACTGCAATCAAAAGGGGGATTAGAAGAGATCTTGCCCACAATATCTGCAAGATATCAAGGATGGCAAAGTGAAGCCATCTTCGGCAGGTATTTACACTATTTCTGCTAATAACTCATTATCTTCTCGTTCATGGGTCCTTGATACAGGATGCGGTTTTCATATCTATTCTAATATGCAGGGGCTAAAGGAAAGTGAGGAGATAGAGCGAGGAAGGATAAACTTGATCTTGGGAAACAGAAAGTCTTCACCAGTAACCAAGATCGGAGTTTATCAGCTTTTGCTTAGTAATGATGTTAGATTAGATTTGGTAAATTGTTGCTATTCGTCTGAGATGACGAGAAACATTATTTCATTTCATGCATTGTTCAGACAAGGTTTTAAATATTCTTTTAATGATTTTAATGGTTCAATTTCTGTTTATAAGAATGGTGTTTTTATGTTTGAAGCTTTACCTTGTGATGGTGTGTATGAAATAGTGACTTGTGTTGATAGCTTAGGAAATAGTGTACTTAATATTGACTTGTCTAATAGTGTAGACAAGGCATGCTTGTGGCATTGTCGTCTTGGACACATTAACAAGAAACGCATAGCCCAACTCCAAAAGGATGGAGTGTTGGAATCATTTGACATAAAATCAGATGATATGTGTGAATCTTGTCTTTTGGGAAAGATGACAAAATCACCATTCACAGGGTCTTGTGAAAGAGGTGAAGGTCTGTTGGATCTCATACACACAGATGTGTGTGGGCCCTTCAGATCAACTACAAGAGATGCTAATCGATTTTATGTGACTTTCACTGACGATTACAGCAGATATGGTTATATCTACTTGATCAAGCATAAGTCAGAAACCTTTGAAAAGTTCAAAGAGTTTAAGCATGAGGTCGAAAATCAATTGGGCAGGAAGATAAAGATACTTAGATCCGATAGAGGCGGGGAGTATCTTAGTATCGAGTTTATCGACTATCTGAAAGAATGTGGGATAGTCTCACAATTGAATCCTCCTAGGACACCACAATTAAATGGTGTAGCTGAGAGGCGTAATCGGACCTTGTTAGACATGGTTTGTTCTATGATGAGTCGTGCTTCGCTTCCTATTCACTTCTGGGGGTATGCCTTAGAGACAGCCGCCCACATCCTCAATCTTGTCCCTACAAAGAAGGTTGCCAAAACACCTCACGAAATGTGGACGGGGAAAGTTCCCTCGTTGGCACATATTAAAGTCTGGGGTTGTGAAGCTTTCGTAAGACGAGAGACTCACGACAAGCTAGCAGCTAGAAGTGAGAAATGTGCTTTCATTGGTTACCCAAAGCAGTCTTTTGGATATTTGGTCTACAGGCCTAGTGAAAACGTGGTCTTTGTAGCACGAAGAGGAGTCTTTCTAGAAAGGGAGCTCATATTCAAAGAGGACAGTGGGAGCACCATTGAACTTGATGAAATTCAAGAGTTAGCCAATGAAGGAACCTTAGATGACACTAGCACTCAACCAGAGGAAACAGTTCCTGTTGAACCAGTTGATAATTCATTACCTCTTCGAAGGTCCACTAGGGTGAGTGTGCCACCAGAGTTGTATGGTTTTCCTATTACTTCAGATGGTGACACATTCATAAGTGACAGAACACTGGTTAACTTAGATGAACCAGTCACTTATAAGGAAGCAATGGCAGGCCCAGAGGCTTCCAAGTGGAAAGAGGCAATGGACAGCGAGATTAAGTCTATGTATGACAACCAAGTTTGGAATTTGGTTGATAGTGCACCAGGTCGTAAGACAGTTGGGTGCAAATGGATCTTCAAGAAGAAGACATACATGGATGGGAATGTGCATACATTCAAGGCTCGACTGGTTGCAAAAGGTTTCACTCAAACCCCAGGGGTTGACTATGATGAGACCTTTTCGTCAATAGCTAAGATTAAATCTATTAGGATATTCCTCGCCATAGCTGCCTTTCATGACTATGAAATCTGGCAGATGGATGTCAAGACTGCTTTCCTTAACGGGAAGTTGGCTGAGGATGTTTCCATGAATCAGCCAGAGGGTTTTGTTGATGCAAAGTTTCCCAATAAAGTGTGCAAGCTTGAGAAATCCATTTATGGATTGAAACAAGCATCTCGCAGCTGGAATCTTTGATTCCATGAGAAAGTCAAAGAGTTTGGTTTCTTAGAAGTGAAGATGAGTTTTGTATGTATATCAAGGCTAGTGGGAGTATAGTAACTTTTCTGGTGTTATATGTCGATGACATATTACTCATTGGTAACGACGTTCCAACCTTGAGAGATGTTAAGTCTTGGCTTGGAAAGTGTTTTGCCATGAAAGACCTTGGAGAAGCTGCCTATATTCTTGGGATTAGAATATTGAGAGATAGAAAGAAGAGACTAATTGGACTTAGTCAGAGCACATACTTGGATAAGGTACTAAAGAGGTTTAGTATGGAAAATTCCAAGAAGGGAGAGCTACCTATCCAGAGCAACACCAAATTGAGTAAGACTCAATGCCCGAGTACAAATGTTGAAATAGATGACATGAGTCGTGTACCTTATGCTTCCGCTGTCGGATCGATCATGTACGCTATGACATGTACTCGCCCGGATGTGGCATTTGCTTTGAGCATGGTCAGTCGCTATCAGGGAAACCCGGGTAGAGCTCATTGGATAGCAGTAAAGAATATACTCAAGTATTTGCAAAGGACAAAGGACTGGGTCCTTGTACTTGGTGGCAATGATACTTTGAGAGTAGATGGTTACAGTGATGCCAGCTTTCAGACGGATAGAGATGACTTCCGTTCACAGTCAGGCTGGGTATTTCTACTGAACGGAGGAGCAGTTACATGGAAAAGTTCCAAGCAAAATACGGTGGCTGATTCTACTTGTGAATCAGAGTACATAGCAGCGAGTGAAACATCGAAAGAAGCAGCTTGGTTGAGGAACTTCATCGGAGATCTCGGAGTTGTTCCAACCATCCAGGAGCCTATGGAACTGTTCTGCGATAATGAAGGAACGGTTGCCTTGACAAAGGAACCGAGAGATCATGGTAAAACCAGACATATCGACAGAAAGTACCATTTCATCAGACATAGAGTAGAAGAAGGCCATCTTGTAGTAAAGAGGGTGTCATCTGAAGATAACCCAGCAGATCCCCTCACAAAGGGTCTGAGTAGGGCTAAGCATATTCAGCATGCTCGGAGCATAGGACTGAAAGATGATATTAGTTTTAGTAGTTAGATCAGTTTTGTTCTGAAACTTGTAACAAAATAAATGTAATTGACTTTTGGTGATTAAATAATAAAGTATTGTTTATTAGTTTGATTACTGCCTTTTGTCAATTGTTTATTATTGTGTTTCATATTTTGCATGTTTTACTTCCTGAATAATAAGATTATTCAAACTCCATAGTCGCTCATACTTTTGGAAGTAAGCAGTGAATTAAGACTGTCATGAACTGGATTGTAGATTGTCTAAGGATAGACATGGCAATAGAATTGCTGCAACGTTCATGAGTACTCAGAAATTGACATTTGAGTATTGGATAAACCCTCGCTCAGAGTATCACTTCATGGAATTCATCACGAGTAATACTGAGACAATAATATCTTATAATCTTGAAACGAAGATATATGAGTTGCAATTTACAAGTCGGTCATGCATTGGTGATACGAAAACGCATCAGTAACTTAGTGTTATAAAACGTATTGTTGTGTATAATTTGATGAGTAAAAGATACAAGCATACAAGTCAACGTTTATTCGTTCCTTTTGCCCTAACAGGAAAAGCGATATCTGTGGGCCCCTCGATGATTTGGTGTTGACTTATGTGATGGGCCCAGCCAGGACTAGATTGATGTGTTCGATTAGAAGTCCTAGATCATCACAAATCAGGAATCGGGAAACATAGATTCTGGACAAAGAGATTGATTATATTCCATGTCTTTTGTCTGGGGATATCCAGGAGAACGAAGGATTATATGATCACTTATCTTAGGACACGTAACTGACTGGGTCAGAGTTCGGCAGCAGCTTTTGGAAGCTACAATTTGCTGGTCAAATTTAGAAGGCATACTAGCAATTATAGTTACAGACTTATCCAAGTGGGAGACTGTTGGATTAGGTGTCTAAGCCCATAACTATAATTGGTATGTACTTGAATTGATGGCAGCACAGTCCTTTTGGGTTGCCCTCAACCTAGCAACTGGACAAGAAAATTATGAAAGGAAAGATATTAATTTATAAGATTAATAAATTAATATATAAATGATTTATTAATATGTTAGTGGATTAATATATTAATTAGAAATCATTATGTTTAATTAATAGTTAGCCAGAAATTAATCAGAATTAATTTTGGGGTTAAAAGAATTAATTATAAAGTGCAGGGACTAGTTTGCAATTAACTAATAGTTGAGTGGAAGGATCCAGAACCTCCTTGGAAGGAGGTGGACGAAATCCATAGGGGAAACCCTAGAGATTTCGTCCAAGGGGTTCTAGATAAGGCCCTTGGGCTTTGCTTAGGCCTTAAGCAAGGAGCATTAGGGTTTTCCCAAAACCCTAAATCCCTCAGCTATTTAAGGAGCCTCCTGGCTCACATTTTCGGTCACTCTGTTCTTTAGAAGAAACCCTAGGCCGAATTGCATACTCCCTTCCTCTCTCTCTTCTTCTACTTTCCTTCTTGCTAGTTCTTGGGTGTGATTCCATTAGAGGCATTACACTTGTGGTGCTAAGCTTCCAAGAAGATCAAGATCAAGATCAAGGGAATTATCAATTGTTTGCTATAACAATTAAAAGGTATGTAACTCCTAAACCCTAATTTACTATTTTCGAAAATAGCCTCCTTCTCTAGGGTTCTTGTTTTGCAATTCAAAGTTGTATGTTCAATAGTTAAAACATAGATCCAAAGTAGGTTGCATGTGAACTTAGGAATTGTTTTCTGGTTTATTTGTTTTACCTAAAACCCATCATATCATTCATGACATAGATCCATGAAGTGATCTTGAACGGGTCAATCCAATACTTTCTCTCTATCAAGTACCTAAGAAACTGGTTACAACACTTTGTCAACCATTCCAATTCATATTAGCCTTATTTCATTATTTCTACCACAATAATAAACGACTATGGATTTTAGAGTGAATAAATTCACTCAAGGATTAAACATGTTAATAAAGAACTCAACAAATATTTAATGAAAATATCATATGCCATATATATCATAGTCATTAGAATAGATGATGCTACAAAATGTTCCAATATTGAATACTAATACATAAATCAAATCCAATCACTAGAATAAAAAAGTCCAATATCTCGAGTATGTCCTTCAAACTTTGCTTGAGGAAGGGGCTTTGTGAAAGGGTCTGCCAAATTTTGATCAGTGTGAACTTTGCAAATACTGATTTCACCATATTCAACTTTATACCGAATGAAGTTGAATCTACAACTTATATGCATGGTCTTCTTGTGTGATATGGGTTCTTTTGCCAAAGCAATTGCACCCTCATTTTCACAGAAGACTTCTAGGGGGTCCTGAATGCAAGGAACCATGCCAAGATCTCCAATTAATTTCTTCATCTAATATGCCTCTTGTGAAGCTTCTAAACCAGCGATGTATTCTGACTATGTAGCGGACTGTGCTACAACACTTTTTCTTGGAGCTCTTCCAAGACACTGCACCCCCATTGAAAACGAACACATATCCTGATTGTGACTTATAATTATATCGATATGTTGTGAATGAAGCATCAATGTAACACTTTACACTTAATCTTTCATCAACGCCTCTATAGACGAGGAACATGTCTTTAGTTCTACGCAAGTACTTAAGGATGTTCTTCGTAGCTATCTAATGACCATCCCCAAGATTTGATTAGAACTTGCTTATCATGCTAATAGCATAAGCAAGATCAGGTATAGTACAATTCATGGCATACATGATAGATCCAACTGTCGAAGCATATGGAATATCTTTAATATTGTCTAGCTCGTTTTTTGTGATAGGATATTGGTATTAACTTATTACAGTTCTGTGTGCCATGGGTATAGATCCTATCTTAGAGTTTTCCATCTTGAACTGTCTCAAGACTTTTTCAATGTATGTACTTTGGCTTAGACCTATTAATTATTTTGATCTATCTCTATAGATTTTTATTCCATGAATATATTGAGTCTCACCTAGACCCTTCATTGAGAAACACTTTTCTAGCCAAGGCTTTACACCTCATAGAGTCGGAATGTGATTTCCAATGATAAGTATGTTATCCACATACAGGACCAAGAAGGTCACCGAGCTCCCATTAGTTTTTATGTAAACACAAGATTCTTATTCCTTTCTAAAAAAACCATACTCTGTGATTGCATCATCAATATGATAATTCCAATTTCGAGATGCTTGCTTGAACCCGTAAATGCATCTCTTGATCTTACACACTTTATTAGGATGCTTTTGTTCGATAAAACCTTCGGGCTGAACCCTATAGACATCTTCTTACAAGTTTCCATTTAGAAAAGCAGTTTTGACATCCATTTTCCATATCTCATAGTCATTATATGCGGCTATGGAAAGTAGTATCTTAATAGATTTAATAATAGAAAGTGGTGAAAAGGTTTCATCATAATAAACCCCTTGGATTTGAGTGAATCCTTTAGCATCAAGTCTTGCTTTGAATGTGTGTAAATTGTCATCCATGTCAGTCTTCTTCTTGAAGACCCAATTACTCCTTATGGTCTTACAATGGGGAGGAAGTTCAACCAAATCCCAAACTTTGTTTTCTTTCATGGATTGTATATATACGTTCATGGCTTCAAGCCATTTGTCAGATTCAGGATCTGCCATTACATTTTGGTGGGTGTCAGGCTCATCAGCATTCATCATCATGAAGCATTCATCAATGATAAATCCATATATCTCTAGTTCTTGATGAATTATATCGGATCTGCGAACGCTTTGTGTTTCAATGGGTTGAAGGGTAATGATCTCTTCATCTTCAACAACCTCTTGTTTAGTAGTAGTGCCAACTTGATTTGCATTAGGCTATGGTTCTTCATCTTCTTCAAGTTCCACGCATCTCACACTTGCTTCATTCATTAGAAACTTGTTTTTCAAGAACTTAGTTTTTTGTGAGATAAAGATCTTATTCTCAATAAGGATGTAGAAGTAATATCCTAAACAATCTTTGGTATATCCTACAAAGATGCATTTGGTAGACATAGGCTCGAGTTTGCTGGAAGCTTCTTTCTAACATAGGCTTCATAAACCAAAACTTTCATATAAGATAAGGATGGAGCTTTTCCATACCATATCTTATAAGGTGTATTCTCTAACTTCTTAGTTGGTGCCATATTCAAGATACGGGTTGAAGTGATTAAGGCATGATTCCAAAATGATAAAGGGAGAGTACTTCTGCTCATCATGGATTGAACCATATCAACTAAGGTCCAATTTATCATCTCAGACATACCATTAAGCTGTGGTGTTCTGGGTGGAGTAAGTTATGAGATAATGCCACAACTCCTAAGATGATCTTGAAACTCTTGGCTTAAGTACTCTCTACCTCTATCCGAACAAAGGATTTTGATTATTTTATCGAGTTGATTCTCAACTTCAATTTGAAGCAATTTAGAATTTTCCAATGCTTCATGTTTATGTTTCATAAAATACACATAACCAAATCGACTGAAGTCGTCTGTGAAGGTGATATAATATCGTTCACTATATATTGACATTGTTTTGAAAGGACCACATACATCTGTATGTATGATGCCTAATAAAACACTTGCTCTTTCACTAGTGCCAGAGAAATGAGCCTTTGTCATCTTGCCACAAAAACAATATTCACATATGTCAAATGACTCAGTTTTATTTGCCACCAAATGTCCACTCTTTTGGAGTTGGGATATGCGCTTCTTGTTTATGTGTCCAAGACGATAATTTCATAGATATGTTTGGTTCAAACCTTGTTTGATCCTTTTGGTGTTAATATGATAAAGGGACTTATTGTTTGAAGTGTCATCTAGATTCAATTCATAAATTACATTTATTGGTCTAGCCTCAAAATAGAATATTTCATCCAAGAAGGAATGAATATTATCATCAACAAATTGAAAATTAAAACCAGCTTTTCTTAAACAGGAAAATGATACAATATTTCTAGTGATATAAGTAATCAAACACACATTGTTTAATGTTAAGTACACACCAAATAGTAAACATAAATCAAAATGTACTATTTCTTGGACTGCAGCGCATGCTCTATTGCCCGCGTGCAATACCATGTCATCTGCCTTCACTTACCTGCTCTTTCGAAACCCCTGCAATGGATTACATATATGAGTTCCATAACTAGTATCAAATACCTAAGTATTTAACGAAAAAGTAAATAGTCCTTTTTCAATCGTGAAAATGGATATACCCAAAGATCCTTCTCTGACCTTCTTGTTCTTTAACTCATCAAGGTACTTAGGACAATTCCTTTTCCAATGCCCTACATCACCACACTCGAAGAATGTATCATATTTAGCAACCTTTTCCTTCTTCATGAGTGGTGGTTTTTGGGGAGCTTTCTTCCCTTTTCCCTTGCCATCTTGTGGCTTCCCGTTGGAGTTCTTTCCTTGATTCTTCTTCTTGATTTGTCCCTCCTTAATCATGAGCACTTGGGCGGGGGGGGGGGGGGATGTTTCCTTATGATGTTTTTCTCTATAGTTTTGAGCATCCCGTGCAACTCAGAGATTGATTTATCCCACCCATTCATGTCGTACTTCATGATGAAATCATCATAGCACTGGGGCAATGAATTCAGAATTATGTTTGTGGCTAAGTCCAATAGATATGGAGAGCCCAATCTCCCCAATTGATCCAGATGGCTTGTCATCCAGATGGCTTTTCATCTTGAGAACCTGAGTACTCACATTTCATCTTGAGAACATGAGTGCTCACAAGTTTCCCATCCAAAAATTAACACCCTCCAGTTGTGCTCTTTCAATCCAATTGACATCCACACAGGTTCGCATAAGAGAATGCTTGGATAAAAAATCATTTCTTCGAAGGATACCACAATCCTAACGAAATCGTACATTTGAGGTACCGAAAGATATTTTTTACTGCAGTAACATGAGGTTCTTTGGGATTAGATTGGTATGTGGCACAATTACATGCAACAGACATAATATCATGTCGAATTGTAGTTAAATACAAAAGTGAACCGATCATGCTCCTATACATCGTGAGATTGAGAACAGGCTTATGCAACGAAGGACTTAAGCGTGCGCCAAGTGCCATAGGTACTTTGACTTTCGTGCTATTCATCATGCCAAACCTCCCTTCTCTGAAGAATATTTAAACCAACAAAGTTATTAATTTTACCCATCATGATCATTTCAAATTGACTTTTCTTAACTCATTAAATTCCCTAGATAATGAAGGATCAGTCTACCCAAAGATAATGTCATCGAAATAAATTTGAACGAGCATCAGATGATCCCTTACTTTCCTTCGAAATAAAGTAGGATCAACTGATCCTTGTTTAAATTTAGCAATTTTCAAAAAATTTGTTAGAGTTGTGTACCAGGCACTAGGTGCTTGTTTCAACCCATAGACTGCGTTGACTAAAATATAATAGTGATCAAGATACTTATCGTTAAAGAAATCTGGAGGGTGATTAACATACACCGTTTCTTCCAGAACACCATTGAGGAATGCGCATTTGACATCCATTTGGTATACATCGAAATCCATGTGAGCTGCATAGGGAAGAAAAATGTGTACCGCCTCAAGTCTTGCGACAGGGGCAAGGGTTTCCTCATAATAAATACCTTATTGTTAAAAATAACCTTTTACGACTATCCTTTCTTTGTTTCGAATAGTATTGCCTTCTTTCTCAGTTTTGTTCTTAAAAATCCATTTTAGACCAGTAGTCGAAACATCTTTCGTTTTAGCAGTCAATCTCCAAACCTTGTTTCGTTCAAACTTAGCAAGTTTAAATAGCATTGCAACAACCCAATCAGGAGGTTCTAATGCAGTATTTACTATTTTTGGTTCTAATTTTGAAATGAAAACATTAAACATACATAATTCTTGATCAACATTTAACACCTCATTTTTGGCTTGAATATTGGTTCGCGTCAAGACACCAGAATTTGGATCACCAAGAATATGTTCTTTCAGATGATCTCTTGTCCACTTGTCCATTAGTGGATATGTAGGATCAAAGTCTATGGGTGCATCTTCAAAGATGTCATCCGCATCTGAAACTTCTACTGAAATTGAGATATTATCAGTTACTTCATGAAAATCGTTATTTGGAACATTACCATTTTCATGACACATGGCTCACCCTCGACTAATAGATTTGTAGTTTGATGTTCCCCATCGACATCAGCATGATTAGGCATTTGATCCCCCTCAACATCAACATTGTGACTCATTTCTCCCTTCAACATGAAAATCTTGTCTTTCGTTGTGAAGTGATGAAATCAAGTCCTCCCTCTCCACTTGATCATCAATCGAAACATGCATTCTTTCGAAATTTACTCTAGAAGTCAAAGAAGAATGTGCTTCGTTTTCTTCATTTGTGATAATTGAATCATCAGAACGTTTCGTTGCCTCGAGAACTTGATTATCATCAACATTGATCTCTGCCTCAATTGCCCTATCAGGAATACCAAAAATTAAATCAAGATCGATATCAAAAATATGCCTTTGCTCAGATTCAACATTTGATTAAGCAATGGTTGGATTTTGAACGAAAGGTTGTTCAATTCTTTTGACATAATCATCATCAAATATGAGATTGAAAGTTTATTCTATCTCCCTTCTCCTCTTGTTCAACACCCTATAGGATACAGAGTTTTGAGAATATCCCATGAAAATTCCCTCATCAGCTTTCAACGAAAATTTGGATAGATTATCCTTGAGATTCGTGATGAAACATTTTCATCCAAAAACATGGAAAAACTTAACATTAGGTTTCCTTTTGTTTATAATTTCATAAGTTGTTATGTTAAAATGACGATGAATGAACGAACGATTTTGCATAAAAGAAGCAGTGGAAATCGCCTCTGTCCAAAAGTATTGTGGCAAGTTCGCATAAGTAAGCATCGTTCTTGCTGCTTCACATAAGGAACGACTCCTCCTTTCGAAAACACCATTTCGTTGTGATGTGTATGGGGAAGAAAAAATATTAGATATGCACAGTTCAGTCAAAAATGAATCTAAAATTCCATTTTTGAACTCCATTCCATTATCACTCTTTATCTTTCGAACTTTTCTTTGTATTCTATCTTATTGATAAAATCAATCATCACTTGTGCAGTTTCGTATTTATGTCGAGGATAGAAAACCCATGTAATCCTTGAATATCATCAAGAGTAACTAGTATTTACTTCTTCTTATTAAGAGTTTTAACATTCGAAGGTTCACACAAGTCAATGTGAAGAAGTTCCAAAGGTTCGATGATTTTTGAATCAATGATGATCGGATGACATTGACGATGTTGTTTTCTCCATTTAGATGCATCACATAAAGAGTCATTGTCGAATTTCAAAAGAGGTAAACCACGAACAAGACCATTAAGAACATGTTTTTTTTATATTTTTGAAGTTGAGATAAGAAAGACGTGGATGTCATAACCAACTGAGATCGTAGGATGCTTTCGATAGAAAACACACTGAGGGAATGCCCACGATTGGTTTCAAGTCAAGAGTGAACATGTCTCCCTTTCGTTTCGACTTCAGCAGAATCTCTTTCATTTCCTTGTTTGAGATTATACTACCTTCCTCATCTAAAAGAACTTGATTACCTGTTCCAACCACTAGTTGTGAAACACTAATTAAATTGTGCTTTAAACTTTCTACATAACTAACTCGATTCACCGTGAATTTTCCGTTCGCCGCTTTTCCATAAACTTCGACTTTACATTAGTAGTTGTTTCTAAATTTGGCGAGTCTATCATTTTCCAACATTCGAAAATATCTTAAATTTTCTATCCTTCCAGTCATGTGACATGAGCATCAACTATCGATATACCAATTTTCGTCATATTTCTCGTCACATAGTACCTGCAATCAGTTCGAAAAATTTAGGTCCCCAATACCTTTTGGGTCCTTGGACATTAGTTTGAAACAAATTGTCCAATGATGAACCTAAGACCTAATTATGAACTTTCGATTTAAAACTGCCAATTAAGTCAATTTCATTAGCTTTAGGCATCGAAATATAATCATCCAATAGGGAAGGTTCAACTTTGATTTTCATTTTTTCATCCTTTTTCTGAGAAACATCAACTTTCTTCTTTGGAATTTCTTTTCACTTTCTCACTGATGGTGTAGACTCTTGAGATGAAGTACTTCCATTCATCAAATCATTCAAGTAGTTCTCCTAAGCATTTTGTATTTGCTCTTTAGAATACTTTCCTGTTTGATATTGTTACCCTTTTCCTTTAAGCCAATGATTGATGTTTTTAACATCACCTCTACCTTTTATGAATGAAGTTTTCATCTTTTATTTCGAATCAGGATTTGGAAAATATAGGTTTTTAGGTTTAAAAGGTTCACTCTTCCTTCCTTTAACCTCTAATTTTTCTATTTGTCTTTTTGGAATTGATCTTTGTGAATGATTTGGAAAACAACTTTGATACCAGTTTTGAAAACTAACACCATTTTGTTGAAAATATTTTCGATTTTGATTAAAACTTCTTTGTCCATGAACATCAATCCTTTGATCATGAATTGGAGCAAATCTCATTTGTTCAAGATTTTGAGCAAAACTCCTTTGTTCATGATTTTGAGCAAAACTCATTTGTCCATGATTTTGACCAAAACACCTTTGTTCATGATTTTGAGTAAACTCCTTTGTCTATGATTTTGAACAATTATTTGTAAACCATTTGGTAAAAAGTTATTTTAAACCAAGGTTCAACTCCTTTGAAAATCATTTTGTATTTGAAATTGTTTATTTTGAAAATTCTTTTCATTTTGTGAAAACATCTTGGTTGTTGCAGAAGATTTTTGTTTAAAAACTTTTTGTTTGTGAAAAGGTTTTTCATTTTTCCAATAGGCTTTATTTTTTGCTTTTGATTTTGAAATTCTCTCATGATAAGCCAATTTTTCTACTCTTCTTTTGAAAGTTTTTGTTTTCATATTTTGATGTTTTGGATAATTTGGTAACGAATCAACGCATTTTTCTTTGTTTTTATTATCAACCACCAATTTTCTGTTATCACAGCCCAAACACTTTTTGTTTTAGTTTGTTATTGAACCGTTTTTAATTTTTGTTCAAACCATTTTCATTTGTGTTTTGATTTGAATAAAATCCTTCTTTCGTCACACTCTCATTGTCTTCCTTTACCAATTTGTTTAGTTCAGGAGCCACATTATCACCATTTCCTTTGGTGATAAAGACTTGATTTGGAAACACAACTTCTTCTAAATCCTTGAACCTAGGATAAACTATTGAATTTGATTCAAGATAATGTTTTCCTTTGTCGTTCAACACTTTTGTGTACTCCTTTGAATCTTCGAAGATTTGATCAACCACAACTCTTGTATTTGGTTTCTCATTCGAAACTTCATCCTCATTACTCACATAATCCACAACCACAACATGATCATGAGAATCACAGACTTTGGATGTTGAAGATTGATCATTGTTTACTTTCGACATTGAATCATTACATTCTTTTCCTTTGCCATTGAATTTGCATTAATGACAGACAATCGTGAGCAATCGACACATTCCTCTGCCTCAAATTTCACTGATATTGTCAGAATTATCTTCGATATCAACAAAACTTTGTTGAGTACCATGTGTCGACTTCTTAGTCATGTTCAAAATCTTGACTTGTTCATTTTTGGTTAAGGTTTCATTCATAATATTCATGAGATCATCGGTATTCAAACATTCACTTATATTCACAATACCATATGCATAAGAATCATTTGGAATTTTATCATAATCACCAATATTACTTTCACAGTCATATGTTGTTTCATCTATTTGTTTTATTTTAAAAGAAAGAAAAGGATGCAATTTCGAATGATGTTCATCACATATGTCAGTTCAATGATAAAATTCTGTCAATTTACCATACAGACGTTTAGCTGAATTACAATATATGTTCCTTTGTTTAACAAGCATCGAACTGTCAATTCTAAGTGAGTCTCTATCTATTAAAATATTTGTTATTCTAAGATCAAGAGATTCCACTAGTCCCTTCTTTTCTTCGAGTCTATTTCTAACTTCATATAACTAGAATTTTGACTTTTCTGCTTCACTACTCATGGAGATTAACATGTCATTAAGATAAGCACACATATTATCAAACTCAGACAAAACATCATTATAAGAAGATGAAGGAATTTTAAACGAGTTAAGAAGATCATGTACCTTAGCAGTCATTGGTGATTTAGTCGAGTATGTCGACACAAAACACTTTCCAGTAATCTCATCTTCTTCATCCTTCTCATCCGAAACATCTTTCTCCTTTTCATCTTCCTCCATTTTCGCATACATTTACCCATGAGTTGGATTTCGCAACTGATCATCATCAGATCCTGAGCACCAGATCTGATAACTTCCATCTTCCTCATCATTTCCTTTAGCAACTAAAGAAAGGTTCTTTATCTGTGAACAAATTTCTTCAAGCCTCTCCACGTAATAGGCTTCGTCTTTGACTTTCTCTTTTTTCTCTTTTTTGTTCGTCAGCATGCAATACTTTGCCAAATGATTTGACCCATTGAAGTAGTTACAGTCATAACCTGAGTCTCCTTTCAGTTTCAATTCCTTTTTCTTCTCATACGAACCCTTAACATACTTCTTCTCTAGTTTCAAATCATCCTTCACACTTTTTCCAGATGGCATGTTTCCTTTAACCTCACTGCTATTCTTGAAGTTTGGATTAAAAGGCTTCTTACAGAATTTATTCACTTTGTTATTCGAGTAGTATGTGATAGCTTCATCATCAGAGTTAAACAAGAAACCTTCTTCACCATTTTTGGCTTCTTCATCAGATTCGACTTCAGATTCCTTTGTAGCAACATTAAACACCAGTGCTAATGATCCTCCGAAACTCAATTTGCTTTCTTCAACAATGTCATTAATCTTACTTTCATGTACTTTCAAGACATTGTACCGATCTGCAAGAGAGTGACCGTCAAAGCTTTCTTGTGTCTTGATCATCAGACTGATATTTCTCTATTCCTTTCTTAAACCCATGAGAAAGGGGAGATTGAACTCTACTGATGAGCGTGTCACTCCAAAGCGAGAACACTTGAAGATCAATTCATTCAATCGATCATAGTATGATTCGATTGATTATGTTTCCTTCTTCTTGAATTCTCCCAACTCTAACAAGCGTTTTTTGACTGAAATCTTCTTTGCCATCTCATTTCCTTGATATTTCTCCTTCAGTGTATCCCAATTTGCTTTCGAGTTTTACATCCCCGAACGTAATTTTAGACTACTGGTGGAAGAGCACCATGTTATTCATGCATACATTTCTTATCATTTTCCTTCATCCTGGATCCTCTTGTGATCATGTCATCAGAGCTTGCAGATGTACCAAAAATGACTTACATCGCCTAACAATATTCTCCTCTTTTGATGGATCTCATCGTATCTTAATCAATCCAAATCAAATAATCCTCCATCCTGTCAGCCCATTGCTCATAATATTCCGGAATCAACATCAAAATCTTTGTTGATGATTCTAGCAAGTGAGAGAAATTAGACATCGTGCTTAGATTGAAATCCTCCATTACTCTATAGATTTCGAAGAAAGAGAATATTTTATTGAAAACAAGATCTAAGAAAGAAATCAATCACATATTGACCAGAAATCAATTAATACAACACACAGAGTGCAGAATCTATTCAAAACAATCAATTGACACCAGTTTCCTGACTCAGTTTGCGGATGATTTTGAATTGGAAGGAGCGATTAAAAAATCAAAATTTGCAAGAAACTTCATTCGATTGAGAGAATCCTGCTCTCATACCAATTGAAGTGAGTTAGATATTGATTAAGAACACAAATGAATCAATAAAAGCTGTAAATGGACACATAATCTAAATAAGATATTTTTGGCTCTATTACGTCTGAGGAGTACAAGAGTATTCGGGACTACAAAATGACAATTACTTTCTTATCATTCCTCTACTCTATGTACTTACCCTAATTATGGGGTACAACATACACACAAAAAGTAACAAGGACTAAACGTTACAGTGTCGAAACTAAGATGCCTTGAAAATAGATAGAGTGTCGAAGCCAGACTACTTTCGACACATTACAAATATAAACTTCTTTCGACTCCTCACTATATACATTCGAACCCAGCACTTAATTAAATATTACTATTTCTAATTAATATATTATTTTCATAATATATTAGTAAATTCATTTATTTCTATTTATTAATCATATAATAAATCAATAAATCAGTGTCTCTCTCTAAAAGTCATCCTATTCGATTATTAGGTTTGAATGCAACCCAAAAGGTCTTTACTAGTAATTCAAGTATATACTAATTCAGTTATTAGATTAGACACCTAATCGAACAGTCTCCCACTTTGATAAGTGTATAACTGTAATTACTAGTATAACTTCTAAATTAGACAACAAAGAGTGCTTCCACAGCAACTACCGCAGTAAACAAACTGATAAATAATCTCTATTATTTAATCACCAAAATAATTTACATTATTTTGTTACAAGTTTCAAACTAATCATCTAACTACTAAAACTAATATCATCTCTGAAACCAATGCTCCTGGCACGCTGATTATGCCTAACCCTACTTAGAGCCTTTGTGAGAGGATCTGCAGGATTATCTTCTGCCGAAACTCTCTTAACTATAAGATGACCTTCTTCAACTTTATGTCAAATATAATAGTACTTTATGTCAATATGTCTTGACTTGCCATGGTATATCATTTCTTTAGTGAAGAAAACCGCTCCTTTATTATCACAAAAAAGTTCCATTGGTTCATGAATGGTTGGAACTACCCCAAGATCTCTGATGAAGTTCCTCAAATTTGATGCTTCACTTGCTGCTATGTACTCTGATTCGCAAGTAGAATCATCCATATTATCTTGCTAGGAACTTTTCCAAGTAACTTGTCCACCATTTAATGTAAACACCCAGTTAGATTGAGACTGAAAGTTGTCTCGATTTGTTTGAAAGTTGACCTCACTATACCCAGTTACTCTCAACGTATCACTGCCTCCAAAAACTAGAATCATATCCTTTATCCTTCGCAGATACTTGATAATTTTCTTTACGGTTCTCCAGTAAGCTCTGCCAGGATTTCCCTAATAGCGAATGACCATGCATAAAAAAAGGACACATCAGGGAAAGTACATGTCATAGCATACATGATCGAACCTAGAGTCGAAACATAAGGGACGAGACTCATATCAGCTATCTCTTCATCCATACCTGGGCTTTGAGTCTTACTCAACTTGTAATTGCTTTGAATAGGTAACTCTCTTTTCTTGGAATATTCCATACTAAACCTTTTTAGTACCTTGTCCAAGTATGTACTTTGACTAAGTCCAATTAGTCTTTTCTTTCTATCTCTCAAAATTCTTATCCCGAGAATATACGCAGCATCTCCTAGATCCTTCATAGAGAAACACCTTCCAAGCCAAGATTTAATTTCTTGCCAGGTTGGATCGTCGTTTCCTATAAGTAGTATGTCATCAACATACAATACTAGAAAAGTTACTATGCTCCCACTAGCTTTGACATACACATGAATCATCTTTACTTCTAGAGAAACCAAATTCTTTGACATTCTCATGCAAGTAAAGATTCCAGCTAGGAGATGCTTGTTTCAATCCATAGATAGATTTATCAAGATTGCACACTCTATTAGGAAACTTTGAATCAACAAAAACCTCTGGCTGACTCATGTAAACATCTTCATCCAACTTCCCATTAAGGAAAGCGGTTTTGCCATCCATCTGCCAAATTTCATAATCATCAAAATCCGCTATGGCGAGCATTATCCTAATAGATTTTATCTTGGCCATCGATGAGAAGGTCTCATCATAGTCAAACCTTGGGGTTTGAGTGAAGCCCTTCGTATCCAGTCATGCCTTGAATGTATGCACATTCCCATCCATGTTGGTCTTCTTCTTGAAGGACCATTTGCAACCAACTGTCTTTCGACCGGTTCTTGATCAACCAAATTCCAAACTTGGTTGTCATACATAGACTTGATCTCGTTGTCTATTGCCTCTTTCCACTTAGCAGCCTCAGGGCCTTCAATTGCTTCCTTGTAGTTAATTGGTTCTTCCAAATTCACCAGTATACGATCACTGATGAACATTTCACATTATGCAGTTATATGGAAACCATAAAACTGCGGAAGCATGCTAAATCTACCAGAACAACGAAGAGGTAACGAAGTGTCAACTGGTTCAACTGGAATTTCTTCCTCTTGTTGAATAATAGTGCCTTCAAAGGTTCCTTCTTTGGTTTACTCTTGAATCTCTTTGAGGACAATTGTGCTCCTATTTTCCTCTTTGCATATGACTTCTCTCTCTCTCTCTCTCTCTCTCTCTCTCTCTCTCTCTCTCTCTCTCTCTCTCTCTCTTTCTTTCCCTCTCTCTCTCTTTCTCTCTCTCTCTAAAGACTCCTCTTCGTGTTACAAAGACCATGTTTTCATTAGGTCTGTAGAACAAATATCCAAAGGACTTTTTTGGGTAGCCAATGAAAATACACCTCTCATTTTTGGCTTCTAGCTTATCATGAGTCTCTCATCTAACGAAAGCTTCATAACCCTAGACTTTGATATGTGCCAACGAAGTAACTTTCCGTATCCACATCTTGTGACGTGTTTTGGAAACCTTCTTAGTAGGGATAAGATTGAGGATATGGGCAGCTATCTCTAAGGCATACCTACAGAAGGAAATGGGAAGAGTGTCTCGACTCATCATGGAACAAACCATGTCCAACAAGGTTCGATTACGCCTGTCATCCACACCATTAAGTTGTGATGTCCTAGGAGGAGTCAATTTTTATACTATTCCATACTCCTTGAGGTACTTTTTGGAACTCGATACTCAGATACTCTCCTCCTCTATCAGATCGAAGCATCTTTATCTTGTTGTCTAATTGATTCTTGACTTTATTTTTAAACTCTTTGAACTTTTCAAAGGTTTCTGATTTATGTTTGATAAATAAAAATAACCATATCTACTATAATCATCTGTAAACATTACTTAAAACCGATTAGCATCCCTTGTGGTGGATCTTAAGGGTCTACACACATCAATGTGTATGAGGTCCAACAAACCCTCATCTCTTTCACAAGATCCAGTGAAAGATGATTATTTCATCTTGCCCAAAAGACAAGATTCGCATTCATCATTTGGCCTTAGGTCAAATGATTCCAAGACTCCATCCTTTTGGAGTTGGGTGATACGTTTCTTGTTAATGTGCCCAAGACGACAATGCCACAAGCATGTCTTGTCAAAACCATTAGACGAATCAATGTGAAATACACTATTGCCAAAGATATAAACACAAGTCACTGTTTCATACACACCATTACAAGCTAAAGCTTCAAATATAAAAAAAATCATTTTTATAAACTAAAATTAAGCCGTTCAAATCATTAAATGAATAATGAAAACGTTGTCTGAACAATGCATGAAATGAAATAATGTTTCGTGTCATTTCTGACGAATAGCAACAATCAATTAAACTAATCCTAAAATCACTATTAAGCTTAAGATGATAAGTTCTAATCTTAGTAACACGAAAAGATCACATATTTCCCATGATCAGATTAATCCTCCCACACTCCACCTCATCACTTTCTTTTAGCCCTTCTAAATCAGAACAAATGTGAAAACCACATCCTGTATCAAGGACCCAAGAATGAGTAGATTGTGAGTTATTAGTTTGAATAGTGTATATACCTACTGACGATGTTTTTACCTTGCCATAATTGATGTCTTGCAATAACTTGGGGTAGCTCCTCTTCCAATGGCCCTTGTCATTGCAATAGTAGCAAATGGCCTCTTTGGGATCACTAACAGCTAGAATGTCTGAATGGGGCCTTGCCTGTGGGCCAATACTAGATGACCCTGCATGGGCCTTGTTCTTCCTATTTGCTTTGGGAGTAGCCTTTCTTTTCTTCCCTTTGTTTTGCCTAATTTCCAGAACAAGAGCACTATAAGTAGTTGTAGGGACTTGATTCTTTCCCTTCATTCCCGACTCAACAGTCTGTAGCAAGTTGTGGAGTTGGGCCAATGTGGTTTCTGTGTTGTTCAAATGATAGGCCAATATGAACTAATCATAACAACTTGGCAAGGAGTTCAAGACCATGTCAATGGCTAACTCCTCATCGAAATGCACATTGAGCCTAACAAGGCGTTCCATGAAGCTTTGCATTCTCTAGAAGTGGTTGCACACAGCCTCTCCCTCTTTCATCTTGCAAGCCATGAGAGATTTGACCACTTCATATTTCTTTTGACGAGCTCTCTTATGGTACTTTTCCACAAGGTCATTGTTCATCTTATATGGTCAATAGTCCTCATAGATCCTCTGCAACTCGGGGATCATTGTAGCGACCATGATGCAAGCAACTTTGGTTGAATCATCATCATGTTTCTTGTAGGAGGCTGGTTTTTCATGAGTAGCTTTGGCTTCATCGATTTCAACAAGTTTTCTTTTAAGGAAGTACTCTTTTACCCCGAATCGAAGAGCCATCTTCATGTTACACATCTAATTGTTGTAGTTGGTGCTATCAAAGGTCACCTTGGACACGATAGAGAGTAGGGAGAAACTCGAGTGGTGGGTAGACAACGATGGAGCAGATGCATCACCAGGAGTAGCCATCTATAGAGAAAAAGAATAGTTTTAGTTAGATGACAATAATCCTTAATGTTTTAACCCATAATAAATAATTAAGGTTAGGATCCTAAATAACAATTCACAACTAAGAAGAGGGATGTCATAATCTTATTGAGAATTTATGAAGGTATGTAAAAGTTTGTCTATTTGTGCCACGGGATCGAATTTCCTCTTTGAAAGCCTTTTTAGCTAAGGATTTTGGTGAACCGCAGTCTTTGTTGTTTAACTGCGGTTTCTTAGAACCTTTTGAAAATTTGTGAAAACGAGGGCTTGAGTCATCAGAACATGAAGATTCAGGGATTTGAGAGCATTGACCCACTTCAAAGTTTTCTATGGGTAATTCGTGATGAATTGTTTGAAGAGTAGCAGAACTTTTGTTCGAAGACTGCGGTAGGGATGACTTGACTACCGCAGAGTAAGTCTTAGTTGGGACGGCAGTGGGACTTTTGTAGGACTTTTGGCTACAGTTAGAAACATTGCGGTCAGATGGCAGAGATAGAAAGTCTTTCGAGACTTTGGGGCCCTCAATGACAATTTCTTCATCAACTACGGATGAGGTTTGAGAATTTGGGTAAATGGTGCCACAGATAGGAATTTGATCACATGTGTGACCCGAAACCTCAGGCACAATTTCCTCAATGACACAATTATTGCTTAGATTATGTGGTCTACCGAAGTGAGTTTTGATATCTTCGGGAAAGGTCTTGTCATTAACTGGGAAATGAAATTCTCGGTCTGGAGGGACATACAGTCTGTCTTTATTGAACCGGGGTGAGGAATCCATTGCGGTAGGATATCCATTTGACCAACCCCAATTGTATGTATTGTCCACTGTTCCATTGTTTACCAAATTTTCAATAGCTTCACTTTCATTAAACAATTTTTCGATTAAGAGATTTAAGCGTACAATTTCACTCTGAGCTAAATCTCTCTGGTTCAAAGCTATCTCTAATTGGGTTTCACTCAACATTCTTGCATCTTTTTCTAACTCTAAGTCCTTTTCTAACATAGCCATTTTGAGTCTTTTGTTTTCCAGTCGTCCTCTCACGTGGAACATCTCTTGGGACACAATGTTCTTCTCATCTAAGGCTTTGTTATAGTCTGTAAGGACGGCAGCACAAGTGTCATTAAGATCATCTATGTAGCGTTGACAGTCATGCATGTTATAGTTTAGAGTTTGGATCATACGTTTTACCTGTTCGACGATGCTTAGAGTTTCATCCTTTGCCATGTAGCAGTAATTTTTGTCTAGCTTTGTAGACCCATCATCATCCGCAGTTGCCAGCATGCAAATTTTCCCTTTTCCTTTGACACTGCTGATGGCTTCATCTTCGTCTCCGGATGACCAAACTTGATGGTCTCTTTTGACATGGGCTACGTATGCCCTTGCCTTTTCGTTATCTTCCAACTCTTGAGCCATTCTAAGGTAGAATGCTCTGTCTTTTACTACATTGGCCTTACAATCTCTTGCAAAGTGATTCTCTTTGTTGCATTTGTGACAAATTGCAACATCAGTCTTGTCTTCTAAGGGAGTACCGGAGTCAGTGGTTTGAGTAGACTGCGGTGCCTCCTTTGGTTGATTATTTTGAGATTGCGGTGGTGGAAGAGAACTTTTGGGATATCGAGGATGGTTATTTTGGGAACTGAAGTTACGGTTGAATGGAGGATTGTTGAACTGTTGAATCTTGCGGAAGGAAGGAGGTAGTAGACGGTTGAACTGTTGGCTAACCAGAGCAATAGCCTTCTAGAATTCTTCTTCATCGTCATACTCTGAGTCAGCTTCGTATGACTGCGGTGGAGTTTCATACGAGGGAGAGTAAGATTGATTATGTGGAGCTTGTGCTATGAGAGCAAGTGGTCCTCCGAAGTCAGCACAGTCTTTGAGTACAGTTGATTCTTGTGCTTGCAGTTCTCCATAGAGCTTGTAGAGTGACAACGAATGAATCTTTCTATCGCCTTGGACTATCATCTTATCCATAGTCCAATGTCTTCCATAGAGCTTGTGCTATTAAGAAATTGAAGATTTGTTTCATGGTTACTACGGATGGTGCCCGCATTGGATAACTTGGTGACTATCAGGTTGAACCTTTTGAAAGAGTCTTCCAAGCTTTCGCCAGTATGAGCTTTGAAATTGTTGAACTCATTGAGTGCGGTAGTAAGCTTCTTGTCTTGTGCTTGTTCTGAGCCTTCATAAAAATTCTTGAGAACTTCCCAGATCTCTTTTGCTGATTTGCAATTTATGATAATATCGAAGTTGTCAGGAGCAACTCCACAGGAGATTTCATAAAAAGCAACAACATCATTTTCCATTTTATCGAGATCATCCTTGGTGGGACGGCTCATGACTGGTGACCTCCTCCTAGTCTGTTTGTAGCTCCGTCAGTTTGGACTGGTGTAAGGACTGGGACATGTGGTCCTTCTCCTACGGATCGCCGTACATCTCTACCAAGTCTCCTTAAGTATCTTTCCATTCTTTGTGACCAGTGATGATATTCATTTGCTACCAGTATTGGGGCTCGATTAGAACCACCAACACTGTTGGAAACATTCAGAGATAACGATTGTGCCATTTTTGAAGTTTTTTTTTTAGGAAATGAGCTTCAGTGGTATAGAAGGCTCTTTGAAAATCAGAGTTCCGTTTTCAAAAAGCAACCAATATGGCTCTGATACCAATTGTTGAGAGAAAAACTCAGAGACACACTTGAACAAATGTTAGAACAAGTATATTGCGGAATAGTTAATCTCGAAGGATCTAAAAGCTCAACAATAATATTAATAAGTTAGAGTTAGATAGTTAGAGAGTTAGTTGCGGAAAAGTAAAGAAATAGAAATGACAACAATTGTTATATCAAGTATACACATAAGTTGATTCATAACATGGAATGCATTCAAACCAAGTTAATAAGGAAGATCAAACTTAGTGATTAAGTCACAAAAGACTTGCTCCGAAGAGAGGTTATAATCAGTTGTATTCTAGTAAGATTTGAGAGTAAGAAGGGATGAGTAATTAGATAAAGAGAGAGAAAAGATAACTTCAAAGATGTGTATTCAGAATAGATAGATGCGTATTTGAATACAAGAGAATGAGCTCTATTTATAGAGACTCACGAAGTACACTATATTACATCTCTAAGAGTAGCCATGCAAGGCATACTGGACAATAGACAGTATTACAATAAAAGACAAGTAAAGTAATCTAGAAAAGAGACTGCGGTAGGTAGAGACTCGGGATGCGGTTGCTGATGAAGGAGCTTGACTGCGGGTGCTTGTTGGCTGCGGTAGCTGAAGTTCAAGAGGGTCAGTTTTTATGATTCAACAATATATATATATATATATATATATATATATATATATTTGTGTGTGTGTGTGGGTGTGTGTGTGTGTTATAACATTGTGGGATTGAAATCCCTATGCACTCACCAAGTTTCCCAACCTGACCCACTCAGTTTATTGTGTCACAAGTAGTGATATTAAAGATACATTCTACTGAGAGATTCAAGGAGTATTAGGCCACTACTTTAATTACCATAAGGCTTGTAATATTTCGTTATGCTTATGTTTTTATATTGACGATGACATCCCAACGTTTTAATATAAATAAAATACATTTTCTTTGGAAATGATTTGATAAAATCATTATCATGTTTTTGGGAACAAAATCTGCAATATTATTCTTTAAAAAGGATACTCTGATTTTTAAATAAGTATAAACAAATCGGTCTTTTCTAGCTATGAAATTGGAAATGTCACACTATATGTGCTTATTATCTGTGTTTCTGATATCTATGCTAGATGAACGATTTATACATGTTTTACTTGATTTAAACTATATATGTATTTTTATACCTATAAATATATTGGGTAAAGAATGAGTAGATGAAAGATGAAGTAGATGATGAGAGATGAAGGATGATATAGATGATGAGAGAAGAAAGATGAAATAGATGATGAGAGGCATTGACTTCAAAGATGACATCATCTAGCAGAGTATATATGATAACCACGGACTATTCTAGACAGTCCAGTGGAATGCTAGCATGCTCGCAACCTCTATGCGTTTGTGATGATGGGATTTGAGCATTCTAACACTCCTATGGTGTACATGCAACCCTAGAAACCTTGGACCTATGTTTTCTCTATTATACATGCAAATATGAATTTTCCAAGGTTCTCATCCTAACTAGCATACCATGGGGTACTTGTAATATAAAACTTAGTAGGATAACATACCTTTTTCTTGTGGTTGATTCCTTGGAGCTTCAAGAGCCTAGCACCAATAATGTGGATGCCTCAAGTGGAATCACAAATCACCAAAAACAACTTGGAAAACATGAGAGAATAGTAAACACACTAGAAATCGGCCCACTCTTGTTCACTCACACACTAGTGCCATTTCATGTGCCAAAGACCTCTTTATATAGTATGGTGGATTAGGGTTACATCCATGTAAACCCTAATACCCATGACCTTTCATTTCCATAGGATCCATGGGTTAAAATCTCCATGGACTATCCATGAAAGCTTAGCCCATCCTAAATGAACATTGGTCCATTCTATATATATAAGAGTCCATATTTAATTAGTCCATTTTTATCACTAAATTAATTCCAAATTAATTCTTGATCAATACTAATTAAATAATATGATTTCGTATTAATATATTATAACTTATAATATATTAATAAATCATAAATATAACATTCTCAAAAGATTATCCATCCAAATTATTTCGGTGAAGTGCAACCCAAATTGACCATGCCGGGTCGGGTCAAGTACATACCAAATATATTTATGGGCTTAGACATCTAATCCAACAGTCTCGAACTTGGATAAGTCTAAAACTATTATTCAAGTATGACTCCAAGATCTTGAGTAGCAATCATAGCTCTTAAAGTCGCTACCGAACTCTGACCTAGTCAAATGACCTGTCCATTAGATAAGGGATCATATGTTCCTCCATTCTAGATATCATATGGACTGAGACATGGATTATAATCATTCTCTCTGTCCATTTGTTGTTTCCTGATTTCTGATTTATGATGACTGACTAATTGAACAAATCAAATCAGTTCAGGCTTGGCCAAGCACTTGGGGGTGTCATCACTCAATCATCGAGGGGCCCACAGATATCGCTTTTATCTCTCCAAGAGTAAAAGGAATGGATAAACTTCGACCCAAATGTTCTCTTGTACTCACTCATCAAATTACACACAACGATATGTTTTATAACAACCAAGTTACTGGTTGCGTTTACATATGTCAATGTGCAACCGATGCGCAAATACAACTCACACATCTGCGTTTGAAGAATATAAGATATTATCGTATCATGATCACTTGTGATAAAATCCATGAAGTGATTCAAATGAGCGTGGGTTTAATCCAATTTTTTGAATCTCATTCTAGGAGCACTCATGACTGTTGCAACAACTTTTGCTATATCTAAACACTTTAGACATCTACAAGCCCCATTACACCTTTTATTTAATCACAATATTTATTACACATTATTCATTGCATAATGTTTCAAATAATCAACTTAATACTTGAACTGAAACAATAGTCATTCCATGCTCCAAGCATGCACACTATGTTTGTCCAAACAATAATGATTCCATACTCCAAGTATGCACACTATGTTTGTCTATGATCCTTACTTTGTGAAATAGACCAATTGAACATGATTCCAATGATGCGCATTTCACAATCCCAAATCCTTACCGAAAATGGAAGAATACATGATTCTTTTCCGGTTACTAAAATCTGTTAGATTCTAAACTTATATGCATTGATTCTCTTGTAATGACTATGCACAAAAGTCACAAAGACTTGGCAACAGACATTTACAAAGTATTCCAATGGAGAGCAATTCCATGGAAACGAAGTTTCAAATTCAAAGTACATTCCTTTGAACATCCTTCTTGCATTAAGTTTTCTAATCTAACACAGATTTAATGAATACCTTCCACCTGTGGAAACATTTCCACATTCCCATTTTGACTATCACTTCTGAACAAGAGTTGCCTCCTTCCAGAATATGTCAATATGGTATCTCCAAAATCAACACTTATACTTCCAATTGTCCATGAGCAACCAATATTTGGAAAACCTCAGATTGTCCTCGACAATTGCTTAATCATATTAGTCATATCCAGTTCAAGTACTTTTTCCCCCTTAATGCCCTAGGCATTTGGAAAAATTTAGAACAAATGAATATTACAGCACATGTAATCGATCCTATATCAGAAGCATATGGGACACGATTCATGATATCTCACATAAAGACATGATACTAGACCAGTCTTTTGCTATAACATTTCTATTTCTATTTGCCATATTCTCATAATTCAGATTATGAAAAGGGATGTCGTAATCATAATCGAATTTTAGAACGCAAATAATGTAATTATGACTAAATTTGATCAAAAGCTCACAATCTAAGCTTTTAGAATTGGAATGAAGTATAATTTCCTCTCCCTTAATTATAGAAAACAACTTTTCAACCCCCGCAACTTCACGAATTGAAACCCTTTTGTTTTCTATAATTATCATTGCTAACTTGCAATACTAAACATAATAATCATGCTCCCACTAACATGATAATTATTATCATAACACTTATTCTCCCACTAGCTTTGACATGTATCCAGAAATCAGCTGGACTTCTAGAAATCAATACTTTATTGACTTTCTTACCAAAGTTCAGATTTCTGATACGAGATGCTTTGATAAGACTTTATCAAAATCATACACCTTTTCTTAGATAGCTCACATGCGTGTCTAAACAATTTTAGAACTATGAAAAGGGATGACGTAATCATAGTCTCAATTTTTAAGATCTTTGCCATTTCTCACAAGTCCATGTTAGTGTGCTGGTTAACCACACACGCTCCACTAACGACTTTGAGAATGCAAATATCACAATTGCTATCTACTTAAAATCTATTTAGCGAAAGCGTTTCCTCACCATCATTTTCATGAATCGGAGAGAAAACTAATGACACTTAGATTTTATGGTGTATGTGTTCCTATCCAAGTGAATTTGTCAAAACCATAATCACAAGACAAGGTTAGTGACAAATTCAAACTCATATGGACCGAACTTGTTCAATCTTAATTTCTTGCCACCTGGTAGCACAAGGGCATACCATGTCTTCCTAGTTGTTATGCAAGCAACCGAGAACTCATAGAATTCACATGTATAGTCAACTTTAACCGGAATTGGCATAGAAACAAGAATGATGTCATCACGATAGGTTATAAACCTCAAGTTGTGTGCTAGTGATAAACTACAGGTTTTATTCTTGATTAGTTCTTGAAACTCTTTCAGGATCTTTAAGACTCCCACTGTCCTCTTGACATATAAGACTCTCTTGCCAAGAACCGTTCCTTGAAAAAACAAATATTCAAGAGATAGTGCGGATTCTTATCAAGACAAACACTTCACACAATTGGCATTAATTGGTCTTTGTTTTATCTAAAACATCACAACTTACCAATTTCAAATGTACAAGAGTAGAAAACATTTTACTCTACATTTGACAAGTGTTATAAACCTTCTTTAAGATATGTCACTCAAGTTACAATCTTGGAGTATGACTAAGAATTGTTTTGGAACGAAGTATGACTCATCTTCTTGATTTAACCATTTCAACAATTCACGATTCTTCTTCTTAGATTAGAGGATCGATTGTGATATGGTTTCTTAATCATTAAGATGATCATAAAACGTGATACTAAAGTACTCTTCCATCTTTTCAAATTTGAGAAAGTTTTATCTTTCTGCCTAATTTGATTCTTCTCATTCGTTCTGCCATACATTGAAACTTTTCCAATGTTTCCGAATTATATGTAAACATGTAAGTATAACCATATTTACTGAACTTTAGTAAATCATGACGAATAGTCTAATCGATCTGCGGTGGACTTGACTAGTGCACAAGAATGTGTACTCGATCCCTTAGTCCTTCACTTGACTCACATATACATGTGAACAAGGAATTAGTCTTAATTTTCCAAAGATGGAGATTTTCATTCATCATACAATACAACTTGCATGATTCCAAGTTTCGGTCCACTTGAAACTTGGGTGATGAGAATCTTTCCTTATTTGGTAAATTTAGACACTACCACAAGTGAAAGAATCAAATTAGTATTTTCAATATTGCTAGAAACATACAAACATCAATTTTTCATAAATGCCATTGCAAGGAGATATAAAAAAAAGAAAATTTTATTTATTTATAAAATGCAGAAAAACTTTTCCTTACAATGCAATTATAAGTGAAAAACTATGTTATTACATATTTCCTAGCAATCTATCATAACTCTCAAGCAGTAGCTCAGAAATCCGATATTCGAACCATGCGATTGAAATCCATATTCGTGATCAGATTCAGCACACTCTTCCTTTAAGATTCCTTCCCTTTGCTTGATCCTGCCAAACATCAAAATGCAACCTAGTCACATCATGTATTAAGAATAAACAATTAGGAACTTAACAGAGTTAGATAGTGTACTTACCTGAAGCAGAGTCAAACATTTTGTCTCTACTTTCTTTCAGATCTTTCAGGTAGTCAGGGCAGCTTCGCTTCCAATGTCCCTTCTCTTGACAGTAAAAACATACAGACTCTTTGGGAATGGTACACGGGACTATCACAGACTTAGCCTTTCTCTACCATTTGGTCAACTGGGTTGACCATGGCCAATCCCTTTCCATTGGGAAGAGAAAACTTTTCTGGACTTCCAATGTTACCATTGTAAATGTCCATGGAAGTGTGAGAAGTAGATCTTCCACCCAAATTTACTTTTCCAGTGCGCCAAAACATTGTTGATTCAGCAGCAACAAGAAAATAGTTGAGATCAATAAGGGTCATGTCGCGGTCTTTCACATAGTAGTCCTTAATGAACTCACTATATGACTCAGGAAGTGATTGAAGAACCCAGTCAACAGCCAAGTTCCTTTAGACTTCGACACCCAACACTCTCAGCCTGTCGATATGTGACTTCATCTCCAAGATGTGAGTACACACAGGCCTTCCATCTCCATGTTTCATTGCAAGTAGGGATTGAGTGACCTTGAATTTTTCAATTCTTCGAGCTTGTGGGTCAGGGAGAATAATTGGAGGAGGTGGAGGAAGAGAAGTATGATTTCCATGATCCAATTGCGGGAGATCATCTTCATTAGGAAAGCTTGTTCCAAGAGATTTGGGAAGACCATAGTTGTCCGAACTAGACATCTACAACGGGAGAAAATTCAAGTTAGTTGATTTAAGTCCTTAATATAACACCCAATATGACATATTAAGGCTAGGACCCAACAAAATATTTTATAACTCTAAAGAGGGATGCCGTAATCCAAGCTATAAAATATTTGAAGGTAGGTAAATGACGATTTACTAATTTCCACCATGAAAAACGAAACAGGTATTAGGTTTTAATTGGATTGAAACTCCTAGATCTTTTGAGATTCATTGAACTTTTCAATGGCATGTTTAAATCTCGATTGTGCCCTCTCAAGTTTGTGATTGGGATACCGAGGATCACAAACAAGGTGTGAATAACCATGCAAATTAACTTGGTACCCTTAATTTTATCATCTAATCGATGTGGCGGTTAACCACACGCGCTCCACCAATCTATGATAAACATTAAGTTACCCTTTGCCACTCTTACTAGTCCATGTTAGTGTGTCGTTTAACCACACACGCTCTACCAACGACTTGGTAAGGTACAAAGTGTAATTTCATGGGTTAGCACCAAATTCACATTTTCCTAAAGTAACTAAGATTGGGAATTTATAAGTGTTTACTTACTTTATATTCATCATTATACTTTTAATGAAGGGAGAATTAGAGTCCTATCCTACCCGTTCGGCTAACGACCCTCCACCAGTCAAGGAAGCGGTGGGTGAGAGTGGACACCCATTAAACTGCCATTTTATAGGCAGTAGCCTTATACCCCCCCCCCCCTTATACACCGGCTTCGTGAATGAGGCCTACTAACGGTAAGATTGACTTTTACTCTTATACATATATATATATATATATATATATATATATATATATATATATATATATATATATATATATATATATATATATTAAACCTATAATATTATAAAGTATAAGGGTTGAATTTTAACTTTTAAAACTCTAGGGTTTGGAATTAAAGTGTGTGTGAGACTTTACAAATTCCAAAACTTGAGGGAAAGTTTTGAAACTATTCAAAAACTTTTCATTTCTATAACTTATGAGTTTTAATGGTTTTAAAGAAAAAACTTTTGGAATTTCATAACTTGAGGAAAAGTTATGGAGTCCATTAATTGGCATTTAGATCAAGAATTATACTAACAAACAATTTGCAAATAATTCCTATGATCTACTAAAACTCATAAGTATGAACATTCATATCAACAATTTCAAGAATCATACAAACATATATAAAACTTGAACATTTTGATAATAACCATTGAAAATGGATTAGCATAATCATTACCACACCAAAAACAGGTTTTATAAGTCCAAAACAGTTTAAGGTAATGATTCTAGTCCATTTCCAGCAGCAAAACTCGAAAATATGCACACAGGGCCTCCTACTCGCCGAGTGCAAGAACCTACTCGACGAGTAGGATGAGTTTACACTTGGACTCGTCGAGTCCCCCCATGGACACGTCGAGTCTACTGAACAGTGAACAGTTTTTCGACTTTTTAAAGCATTTTGCATCAAGTATAATGAAAATAAGCCTAGGCTTTGATACCACTGATGGGATTTGAGCATTCTAACACTCCTATGGTGTACATGCAACCCTATAAACCTTGGATCTATGTTTTCTCTATTATACATGCAAATATGATTTTTCCAAGGTTCTCATCCTAACTAGCATACCATGGGGCACTTGTAATATAAAACTTAGTAGGATAACATACCTTTTTCTTGTGGTTGATTCCTTGGAGCTTCAAGAGCCTAGCACCAATAATGTGGATGCCTCAAGTGGAATCACAAATAACCAAAACAACTTGGAAAACTTGAGAGAATAATAGTAAGCACACTAGAAATTGGCCCACTCTTGTTCACTCACACACTAGTGCCATTTCATGTGCCAAAGACCTCTTTATATAGTATGGTAGATTAGGGTTACATCCATGTAAACCCTAATACCCATGACCTTTCATTTCCATAGGATCCATGGGTTAAAATCTCCATGGACTATCCATCCAAGCTTAGCCCATCCTAAATGAACATTAGACCATTCTATATATATAAGAGTTTATATTTAATTAGTCTCTTTTTGATCACTAAATTAATTCCAAATTAATTCATGATCAATACTAATTAAATAATATGATTTCATATTAATATATTATAACTTATAATATATTAATAAATCATAAATATACCATTCTCAAAAGATTATCCATCCAAATTATTTCGGTGAAGTGCAACGCAAATGGACCATGCCGGGTCGGGTCAAGTACATACCAAATATAGTTATGGCCTTAGACATCTAATCCAACATGTGAACCATGTGTTCATCAGATGTACTCTAAAAACCCATTGACAAGTATTGTGGGTGGACTCACTAAAATAATATTTTCAATAAAGAAGATAAACACTAGCAACTATGGACTTAGTTCCTAATAGATAACACTGGCAACTATGGACTTAGTTCCTAATAGATAACACTGGCAGCTATGGATGTAGTGCCTAACAGATAAAAGTGGAAGCTATGGATTTAGTGCCTAATTGATAACACTGGCAACTATGGACTTAGTTCCTAATAGATAACATTGTCATCTATGGACTTACTGCCTAAAAGATAACATTGGCAACTACGGACTTAGTGCCTATTAGATAAACACTAGTAGCTATGGACTTAGTGCCTAATAGATAAACCATGATATTGATGGACTTCGTGCTTATTCCTTAGGACAAATCCTTAGCAATAACTATAGAAAAAAAACTATTGACACGTATCATGGAGGAATCCCTAAGTTGGTATTATCAGTATAGTTGATCATTAGGGAAGATCCTTATGAATAAAAGAAGATACTGGGGAATGGGAAATTGGGTTAATTGTTTGATGATTAAACGCATTAATTATATTATTATGGGTTGAAAACCCTATGTACTCACCAGGTTTCCCAAGCCGACCCACTCAGTTTACTCTATCACAGGTAGCGATATTAAAGATACATTTTTTTGAGAAATTCAAGGAGTATTGGGCCACTAGTTCAATTACTGTAAGGCATGTATATTTTGTTATGCTTATGTTTTTGTATTGACGATGACATCCCAATATTTTAATATAAATCAAAATACATTTCTTCGGAAATTCTTTGATAATATCATTATCATGTTTTCTAGGAACAAATTCTGCAATATTATTCTTCAAAATGCTACTCTGATTTTTAAATAAGCATAAACAAATCGGTATTTTTTGGCCGTGAAATTGGGGATGTCGCACCGGTTAACCACACGCGCTCCATTAATCAATTATACTTTTCGAGATGCCTATTATTACTCCTTATAATCACTATTAGTGTACTATTTAACCATACATGATCCACTAACTACTATATAGTATAATGTGCTATTTTACGTATTAGCATACTTTTCACATTTTTCCTAAGGTAACTAAGAGTGAATTTTAAAAATAGTTGTTTAGTTACTATTATAGCATTATACTTTTAATGTAGTTAATGTCCTATCAGATCCGGTTTGCCAACGACCCTCCACCAAGCAAGGAAACGGTAGGTGAGAGTGGACATCCATTCAACTACCAATTTATAGGCACTTTCCTTATACCCCCTCTTATAGTTCGGCTTCGTGTAAGAGGCATACTAGCTATCTGACTGATTTATTCTTATATATATATATATATATATATATATATATATATATATATATATATATATATATATATATATATATATATATATATATATATATTAAACAATTAATCATATTTATAGTATAAGGTGTATTTTATACAATTTTAAAATACTAGGGATTTCACATTAATTATTAGAATTAATCAATATCAATTAAACAATTAATCAAGTCAAAGATATATCTCTTAATTTATATGCTTTTATTTAATTATCAAATATACAGCAAATTCGGATTTCACAGATATAAGACAAAAATTACCAAATAATAAGCATACAAAACTGATTAGGCAGATAAACTCAAAAAAATTGAATTTTTCAGATCTCATGTTGTGAGCATAACCTCTCACGTCGTGAGATGCAAAAAACGAAAATTTTTGTTTTTTCAATTCACTGATGTGCAATTAGATGAAAGACAGTCATAGACTCTGATGCCACTGATGGAAAACATTGGTCACAAAAACAATTCTCTAAGTGGAAAAAAATTTAACAATTAAATGATTAGGGAACATGCAACCTAAGAGGATCTTTGTCTTTTACATAAAGCCAACATACTATGAACTATCAAAGTACAATAACCCTACTGAAATTAGAATTCATAAAGGAAGATTACATACCTCTTGATTTGTTATAATAAACAAATCTAAACCTTTCTTCAAAGCTTTTGGAAGCAAGCACAAGAAATCTCGTGCCTCTAATGGTTCACACCCAACCCTAGCAACTAGGAGACTTGAAGAGAGAGGAGAGAGGAGATCAAATCTTCAACCTTGGCACTTAGAAAAGGAGTGGCCTCAAATTCTAGCTCATAGGGTCTATATATATTTGAATTACAAAAAACCCTAGATAACCCTAATTTGAATAAAATAATATAATTTAAAATCGTAATTATCCTTCTTCCTATTTATCTGTAAGGAATACTCTAGATGCCATGGAATATCCTTAGAAACCATCCACCCCTTCCAAGGATGGTTTTGGAACCTCTTGCTCAACTATTAAACAATTACAATTAGACCCCTGAACTTTTAATTAATGCAATTAATCCCAAATTAATTCTAATTAACTTCTGATTAATTATTAATTAAATATTACTATTTCTAGTTAATATATTATTTTCATAATATATTAAGAAATTCATTTATTGCTATTTATTAATCATATAATAAATCAATAAATCAGTCTCTCTCTCAAAGTCATCATATTCAATTACAAGGTTTGAAGGCAACCCAAAAGCACTTTTCTAATCATTCAAGTATATACTAATTCAGTTATGCTTAGACACATAATCCAACAGATCGTTATGTAAAGAGTTACACAATATGCTAACCTCAAAACATATATATATATATATATATATATATATATATATATATATATATATACAAATTATAATTAAATTATGACTTCATTATGGAATGAAGAGTAAGTTTTGTAAGAATGAGTTCCAAGAAAAACTAAGTTACAAAGTCTACTAAATAAGAATACAATACTACTTTAGAAGTTGATATCAAATATGACTAGATGAATGAGTTCATTGAAAAGTTATGTTGATTTCTGCGATTCAAGGATCACATAATAATCTTTGTGACTTCAAGAGTACACTTAATGAAGTTAACAGACTCTGTCACGTATGAACGCCAATGGTATTCTACAAGATATTTAACACACATTAAATTTAATCGGACCTATTAACAAAGCCCTTCCCTTTTATGCTAACAATGAATTGTCACACTTAAGCTATAGGACTTCATTATTCTGGAGATGGGATTTTATTTGAATTTAATATTTGGATATTGGAACATTAATACAACAACTTTTATATTGTTTTAATATATTGGGATATGATCATCACATCAATACATGTTGTATTCTATATTAACATGTTTAATCCATGAATAATCTCATTATTCTAAAAGTTCATAGTTGTTTATATTTTTGGGAGCAATTATGAAGTAAGACTAATATGAATTGGATTGATTGACTCTTACTAAGAGAAAGTAGGCAAGTGGTTGTAACCAAGTTTTCTAGGTACTTGTCAGAGAACTAGTATTGAATGGACCCGCATCAAAATCATCTCATAGATCGCAGTGTGATACTTGATTAAAAGGTACTATCTTTGTATCCTTAAAGCTGTAACACTCGATAATTTGGTATGTTTCCTTTAGCCCCGTAATGAAAAAACAAATCATCACATTTTAGTCCCTAGCTAGTACACGGGGCGTACTTTGAGTACGCTTAGCGTAATAGCACATTTCCAGGTCGCGGCTTCACCCATGTACGCGGGGCGTATGTAGGAGTACACATGGCATACGTGGTGCAGGGGAAACCCCTAATTTTTAGGGCTTACACCCTATTTAAACAACTTATAACACCTTTTGGACATTTTATTGATCAACTTCCATCACCCTATGCCCTAATATCGAACCCTAAGTGTATTTAGTGAGATTTTGAGCTTGAAAGTGAGTTTGTTGGTGTTCTGTGGTGAAGAAGAAGAAAAAGAAAAAGAAGAACACTTGTAGGTTTCTTGGGAGTAGCTTGAGCTTGTAGATCTAGATTTATCTTCACCTTAGCACACCTTTTGAGGTAAAAGCTCTCATCTTGATGGTCCTTTATGCTAGATCCATTTTATGGTGTTATTTACGCATTTTTGGGTCTTTTAAGTCATATATGATGTTATGGTCTACTACAGAAGCTATGGATGTTAGATCTTTGCTCATTTGAGGTCCCTTGCCTATAAAAATGCAAACTTTATGTAAGATATTGGTACATGCAAGTGTTAAGAGTCTTATTAAGCTTAGTTTTGAGTTTTGGTCCCCACTAAGTCATGCATGGGTGTAAAGTTGTCAACTTTACGTATTAAGTCGCCATTTAGGATCAGATCTGGAAGTTTGGCTTATTAGCTTAATCGATTAAGTGCTTTTTGATTTGGGTTGGTAATCTGTGGAGTACGTTGGGCATACCCAGTTGGTACGCTGAGTGTTCTGGCCCCATAAGGAGTACGCTAAGCGTATGAGCTGAGTACATCCCGCGTACTTAGTAGGTTGACTTTCGGTTTGACTTCCTCAGGTTTGGGCCATATTTTGGGTTTTTAGCCTTGTTGGGCATTGGAGTTTTGACTTTGGGCCATGGATGAGCTATGGACTTTCTTGGGATTAGGTCCATGATGATTTTTGGTTCCAATTTGGAAGTTAGACCTTACTGGGCCTTGTGATGCCATTTAGGAATTTGGTCCTTTTGAGAAATGTGTTAGGCCTTGTTTTTGGGCCAAGTAAGAAAAAGGGTAAATGGTCTTTTACCCTGAATATCGGACAAGTAACTTAGATTCTTGATTATGGGTCGAGATCCAATTAGTAATTGGATATTTATTTGATGATGTTAACATGGGGATTTTCCAGACCAACAGACTGAGATTTTATCCGAGTGATTTTGCACCTTGAGTTGAGTTTACTCATTGTGTTTAGCGGGTCGAAGGCACCAATGTCGGCCCATGGTTTTATATTTTAGGATGCTAGTTGTCTGCGTGACTCTTGTATGTGTTATGTGTTTATATGTTTACCGGGTGGGGCCCGGTAACTATCCTGTATGCTATTTATCTTTGCGATTATTGCACGTGCTTATATGATTATGTGTTTATTTGTTTATATGTATATCGGGCGGGTCCCGATGCCACGTGGGGTCTGATGATTGACAGATCTGTTTACCGAGTAGGGATCGATGCTGGGTGGGGCCTAATGTTGGGCGGGGCCCATTATATGTTTGATATGAATGTTATGTGCTATTTTGGGGAGCTCGCTAAGCTTTGTTCTTACGGTTTTCAGTTTACGTTTCAGGTACTTCTGGTTCGAAAGGGAAGATCTTGGGATGATTGCAGTGCACATACCACATCGTTCCATATTTTTATATTACTCTGATGTACTTAGATGTTATTCATACACTTTGATTCACCATGGTTTCTATAATGTTGTTGGGATAATGGTTTTATTACTTTAAAAATCGAAATTTTTAGTCTTAGTTTTTGGGATGTTACAAACGCCTAAGATACATAGTGGGACGTACGTGTATGGAGTGATGTGCTTTGATATGGTGAAATGTTGATCCTTAATCAGTGAGCTATAAAAGCCATTTTCATGTATGGTGTGAACTATGCAAGAGGCTCATGTAGTCAAGATGGGATTTGTTCCTCTTATGTGTTGAAAGTTAGGCATTTATCATGATACCCAACGTTGAACACCAAATGAGATTGATTGCGATCAAAATATCATGTTCAACAGGATGTATGTGACAATGGGATAACTGATAAACTTACCTTATACATCAATTGAAGGTTTCAGCTTTTGGAAATTGGATGTTAATGAATGGCATTCTTCGTCATGTGTTATCGGGGGCGGTGAAATGTTGTTAGATGTTCACCACTGTCTATATCAATTTATGTTGAGTCATGTGCAAGTGGTAGATTAAAAGATCGTGTATGGCCAAGAGTCATTATAAAATGATATTATTACTAATAAAATATGATCCAATAGGGCCACACCTTATAACAAGCTACCACTAATTAATTATTTATTAGTTTAATTTGATTATTAATAAATATATAAACGCTTGTATTTAAATTGGAAACGCATTATTTTATGAAAATAATATTTTCCAACATATAATGAATTATATTTTAAGAAATAATAATAAAAGGGAACAAAAACTAGCATAATATCATATTGTATGATTATTAGTGTCGTGTACAACTTTTTGGTCACTTAGACTAACGAATTGGTTACACATTAAACTAGCTAGTTACTTAAAGAAAAAGACACTTGAACATTTTCCCCTTGGCATGCTAAGGATGAATTATATAACAACATGGAGGATATTGCTTTTGCAATAGTTTAATACAAAAGTCATGCTTGGAAGAAAGTCCTTCACCTTTGAAATTTATTGTCTTGTCTTTATGTTTTCTAGCAAGAATAAAAGAAAGGCGTGAATGAGCTTTTTAGCTAGTTCTTTTGGAATTTACTTCTTCTTATCTGGAGCATCATAACCGTGAGCAAGATTGCTCCCAAGAGCTTCTAAAATTTCGAAGTCTTCAAGCCCTATCCATTCTTCCTTTCTTGCAACTAGTGCTAGATAAGAGACAATTAGTTGCTTCACCTTTTAAGATTTATTTGTTATACATTTCTAAAGCTTATGAACAACTAATTTACAAGTTAATGACTAACATCTACTGGTGGTTTCATCTTGTTTGGTGGATACATTATAGAGAGCTTAATTTGGAGCATAATGTCATCTTCATCAACTTCCTAATTGCCAAAAGGAACCAAAGTCTTCAAAGGTTGTTTCACTTTTTTCTTCTTTGGTTATGTTTAGTCTTCCTAACTTCTTGAAAAATGAACCTTGGTGGTTAAAAGGGTTTTAGTTTATTCAAACTTAAAATTGCTTCTGTTGCTAAACTCGTACTTTTGACTATTTATTTTAGACGTATTTTGAATAAAACCCCAATAGGATCCTTTGAGGAGTCCCCCATCACTAAAGACATGAAAAAAATCCTCCCTTTTCATGCTTACATAATTATTTCTCATGTCTTTAAAAGTTGGCTTATGGTGGCTTAAAATCATTAAACTCGAAATCAAACTAGAACAACCCAAGAAAAAGAAAAAACCAAGACCCCAAACTGATGGATTTCGGTTTAACTTTGGTTTAAATTTTTTGAAACCAATTCCCAAACCGATCCATGCACACCCTTGACCACAACCCTAGTAACTGAAAAAGATAAATAAGACCACAACGGTGAAATGCAACTCGTAGGTAGAGGCATTAATATCATTTACTTATAATAGATTAATAGATGTCTACTTTATCATATGGTTTAATACAATTACATTGTTTACAACACCTTCTTAATTTAATTTGATAATAAATATTTCAAAATTAATGATGATGGCATAATTACTTTCAATAAGTTATATTTGTCAATACTATCTCTCTCTCTCTCTCTCTCTCTCTCTCTCTCTGTGAGAACAAGTAATCAATGCGCAAGGACAAGGTTTGAAAACTCAAGCCTTGAGTTAATCTTTAAGATCAACGTCAGCTCTTAATGAGAGTTCTAGTCAAATTTGGTAACACCAGTTAAGACTTGAATGAAATATTCAACGAAGTATTCAAGATAATAAATGAAGAAGACTTAGAGTAAAATCAATGCGAAGACAATTACGGAACAAGAAGAATGTTTTTGAAAGAACTTTGACTTGAAGGAAAAGTGAAAGAGACGTGAAGAGAATATTTACTATTTGAGTGTATAAATTTGAGTAGTTCACTTCATCTCATTAATGGTGAAAATGTTCACTCCTTTTATAATGCAAGGAGGAACATGGTACAGACTGAGAAACATTCCTAGGACTGGATAAAACTCAATGTTAGACAAACTAATTTCCGAAAGGTACATAAAAGTAAGTCCTATGAACTGTTACATCATTAATAAAGACAAAATACATCTAATACTAAAGCGGGCTTCTGATCTCGGAAATGCCCTTCATCTCGGAATGATCTTCATCTCGTAACTTCACCTCACTTCGGACTTTGCTGACCTCGGAACTTGAGTGATTGCAAGAGGTTCACTTTTCATGATTCAACAATCTCCCCCTAAGTGAACTTAGCAATCAGATCAGATTAACTGGCTTCTTCATTGATAAACACATAAGCTTTGTATAGCCTGTTTCAGACTTCTAAGTACCATTGGAGTTAACTGGCGAATTTGCTTTTCACTTGCTCCGGAGCATCTGACTTGGCTGCATTTGAGATAAGCTTTTGAATAATCCTAGTGGGGACGAGATGCTTGTCTAGGACTCGGAAGAAATCCTTTGTGTTGGTTTTTCTTTGTAAGTAGACATATCCCAACACTTGTTCATCAATTGGCCCTTCTTCCAGAATCTCTGCTTCAGGCACTTTTCTAGTCGATCTTGCCCAAAAACTTCTCTATTCCGAATAAGTTAGCAAGATTGTAATCACATCGACTGAACTTAGCACCATAATCTTTGACAAAGTTTATTGCAGCACTATAGGCAGCGATGCTCATCAGATCGTTTTGGCGAGTTCGGAAGTGAACAGCAATCGTCAAAATGTCATTTGAGCTTATTAAGGGGAAGTCTGCATCCCTGATGGTGAGTTGCTTGGATTTGCTACGATAGATGTAGTACCGATGCAGCAGGCAGTTCAATTCAAATTTGCTCAAGACTTTTCTTCCGAACCCATAAATTTTTGTGATTCTTTTCCGAGACCACACTTCCTTTTGAGGTTGTGCATTCATGGAGTAGAATGTCTTTAGCCTTTCTCTTTCAGTTCTGACAATAGTTTGAAGATCATCATCTTGGTGAAGTGGAGCAAACTTGATGTAGAATCTTCCGTATGGAGAAATTGGAAGATCGAGTCGGTCTTCAGCATGGGTTGGTAGATCATAGAAAATAAATGGCACAATGTCCAGATCATGGATTATCCCTTCATGAAAAAGAGGGGATAAGCCCAACATTGGATTAGGATTGTCTTTAAGGGCTTGAATCCAAATGCTCTCTTCTAGAGCTTGTTTTATTTGGGCTTGTGACCATCCTTCAGACTTCTAGAATGCCCGATCAGGGCTGTGCGATACCGAGATAGGCTTTTTGCCTTTGTCTTGTTTCTTCAAGTCATCAATGACTTGTTGAATGTTCTTAGCGATTGTGAACTCAAGAAGTGGAGGAATTAGAGGCTCTTCTGGGATATTTTCAGGCTTCTGAAGATGAGAACCTTCCTCTATAAGAACTATTCTTGGAGAGGGAATTGGAGGCAACATCGACTAGGTAGCTCGGAATGCGTCAATTGGGAGCTTAGTCTTTGCCTTGGCCATTTTACGACTTCTTTGTAAAACATCAGCCAAGGAAGATAGCCATGAAACAAAAAACCATATGCTTTCCTCTTCCTCAGAAAGAACTTTCGCCAGAAATTTTCTCGGAGCTTGAATACCAACCACAACATTTGTAATGTACTCGACTTCTTCATCATCATCAGAAGGAATACCTGTGGACACAAACTGAACATCATCATCGTCAGATTCATCTCGGAGGCTAAACTCTTTGGCAGGCTTCCAAGAGATATCTCTTATACTTGGTCCTTCTCCCCCACTTGCATCGAATGGCCCTAAAACCGAGGCAAATCTAGTTGATTCTTGGAATTCCAAGACCCTATCAAACACGTTTTGGAAACTGGTGTTCATCTGCAGTGTAATGGCTGATGGGTTTTGAGCATTCTAACACTTCCTAAGTATACATGCAACCCTAATAACCTTGGATCTATGTTTGTCTAAATATCATGCAAAGTTGAATTCCAAGGTTATATTCCTATCTAGCACACATGGGGAACAAATTTTAACTTGCATGAAAGATAGAATAACTTACCTTGTTGTTGCTTATGATCCTTGAAACCTTGTGAGCCTAGCACCCCAAGTGTGATGCCTCAAATGCTTCACACAACACCAAATGCTTTTGGAGTAAACTTTTGAGAGAATATTACACTTGCAAAATCGGCTCTAGCCCTCTTGATTCTTGTGTGCAACTGATTTTGGTGGAGCATGGGTTCTTTATATAGTGTTGACACATCTAGGGTTACACCATGTAAACCCTAATGTGTCATGACTCTTCATTTCCATGACCCATGGGTTTGTAACTCCCATGGAGCATCCATGGAGCATCCTATGGGTTTAACCCAACTTGATAATCCATGGAGCCTCTTAGCCCACTATATAATATATGGAAGATTTACATAATCTACCCATATATTTAATTAGTTATCTTTTGATCACTTAATTAATTCTTGATCAAACTAATTAAATAATATTATTAATATATTAGAACTTATAATATATTAATAAACCATAAGTGTTATTTCTCTCATTTTAGTTTATCCAATTGCATGGTGCCATGCAACCCAAATGGACCATGCCGGGTCGGGTCAAGTACATACCAGAAATAGTTATGGACTTAGACACCTTATCCAACAATGGCATCATAGGCTTCAGCGGTATGAGCTTGAGCTTTTAAGTGATCGAAAAGGGAGGCCAGAATGGAAAGCATTTATATCGAACTTGTTATTCGGAACGTCAAATATGTTCCAACAAGCTCGGGGGAGTTTGATGAGGACTTGCTGCATTATGAGATTCATTTCATCTTTCTTCTTGATCTCGTTCTCCATCCTCTGAATTTGGTTCTCATGTCGGACATGGGTTTGCTTGATCATCTCATTTGTGGCACTGATCATGTCATCATGAAACTTGAGCATAGTGGTGATTGTGTCAAGGTAGTGGTCCAGACTTGAGTTATATTTTTTCTCAACCTCCTCAATAGTGTGCTTGAGTCGGAAGGAGATGAGTTGATCCATCTGTTCTACCCTTTCTACATCCAAGGGCCCATGTTTCTTTACTTCAGATAAGGATTGGATAATTGCATCAAGCTTGGTTTCGAGACTAGAAACTTTGGCATCGATCTTGGAACAAAGTTGTTCAACTTACTTGTCTAGAGATTCCACTTTTGAGATTATAGTAGAAACGTTGTCTCGGAGTTCCAACAAGGAAAATGGACCAGCAAGGTTTTCAATTGATGATCCAGCGTCCAAGGTGGAGCTCTCGGACTTAGCTTTGTCATCAGCTTGGTTGACAGGAGATTTGGAAGGAGTAGTATTGTTTGTTGTGGTTTCCTTTGGAGGGTTTGATTCGGTTGCACCGCCTAGTGTGTGTTCTGGACTTGGTCGTCAATATGAATTTCTTCATCAACCAGCTCAGAGGAGGATGATGAAAGTCCAAAATCAAATTTGGTTCTTGATGATGATGGCTTCTACATAACACGAAATGAAGAGAAGACTAGAGGAGCAGCAACGGATGTGTTGTCGTCATCGAACATGAATTCGGTCGAGTAATCTTTATTGGGATCAGGATGGAAGGCGTCAGGCGGAAAGGACTTCGGAGGATCGTCCGAGATGATGTTGTTTTGGTCAGTTTCTCCTAATGCAAACTCTTTATCTGTGACTTCATCTGAAGGAGCAGTAAACAGACGATTGCTCTAAATAGCATGATTCCTCATAGAGATGAGAGTAGCTTCAACTTGTGAACATGTATGCTCTGGATGCCTTGAGTGAGCCCTGCTGACAAAATCTAACCAATCTAGAACATCAGTACTTGGTCGTCCTTTACTTGAGCCAGGTATCAGACCAGTTGTGGCTTTAGAAGTTGGAGGGACAACCCCAGCTTCCAAAATCTTGGGATCCGAGATAGGAATATCATATCTTGTATGTGTAGAAAGAAAAGGGATATCCGAAATGACTCATGAGTTTGTTACAAGGGGGTGTAAGGAACTATGGTCCACACCGGCATCACCATGTTGGGAAGGTGAGGGTGGATTATGAGGAGACTCCCCACGAGTATATGCATATGCTATTGAAACTTCGAAGGGTACTTTGGAAGAGTGTCTTGGTGGGGTGAGCTAATAACCAGAGTCAGTCCGAAGGTCCTTGATAGATTCCTTTTGGGAGGAAGAATCGATTTTGGCTCTCTTTTTGGTTTTTGGTTTAGAGGGTAAAGACTTTCTCTTTGTTGGCTTCTTTCTCTTTCCACCAGTTGAGACTGGCTTGTCCACATCCGAGTTGGGTTGTACACAATCGAAGTCTCCAGGTGATGCTTCAGGAAAATGGACTCGGATGGTAATGTGTCCAACATATGTTCAACCAGTCTACATGTGGGTCCGAAAGATGATTGGTTTGGAAGTCTATAAGTTTTTACAGCTTTAAAGGTGAGAAATACATCTTTCCGAATGGTTTCCACATGAATTGGTTCTTGCCTCTCTTTGTAGAGATGTTGAATGGTAAGAGCCTAGAACCTTGGACTCGAAATCTCTTGACGATTTCTCTTCACAGCGAACTTCCAAAAATCTTGCCACAAGACCTCGGTTAGGTCAACGACATTCGTCTTCCCTGAGTAGATACTGTAGACAACATAGAGCCAGTATTTGCTTATTGTGTCTGTTTCTCCATGTTTTCCTGAAAGACCTCGAAGGATGAAGTGCATAAGTACCTTCCATAGACCAGGAACTGCCGATTTATTGAACTTCTTTCTTTGAATTCTTCTGTGTACCCAATGTTGTTGAGGAATATATGAAACTCTTCAGACGTTAGTTCTTGTATGGTAAAAACCTGGGGGTTTTCTGGTATGCTAATCGCTTTTAGAAATGTCTTCTTGGAGACAGGCACAATACGATCTCCAGTTATCCTAATCTCGAGAACCCCATCTTAAATTTTGATTCTTTCAAAAGCGGTGTGAAGGAGACGAAGTGGAATTGGGGGATTTGGGATTTTTGTGAGAGGAATGGCGATGGGATGACGATATATGAATTTTATCCTAACTCTGATGGACTCATCATAGTCCATTATCAAGAGAAAAGAGTTGGGTAGTATCATGTAGAAAGGGCTCTAAGGAGGAGTATGAGGCAGAACCTTTGGAAGACTTCTTTTTAGGAACAGTTTTTGAGAGTTCATGAGCTTTTTGTGGGGACGTCATTATTGCAGATTTGGGCGCTTAAAGAACAAGTTTTCACAGAGAGATTTAAAGAGGATAATGAGAGCATAAAAAAGGAACTGATGGGTTTTAGAATCCTTTTATAGGATGGAAAATCGGGTCGGGTTGAGAAAAAGGTGTAATGATGAAACCCGATTTTCAAATGGATCGCATTAAATGTGTTGCCAAAATTGGCATATGTTTGACCTGCAATGATGAAAGGTACAATGGAAATATGTGCTGTCAAACCCCCGCTAAAGTGGAAACACGAGGCGTGGCAGTACAAAGGGTCTCACAGCAAAAGTTAAAAGACAACACCAACCATAGTATTAAAAATCATTACAAATTTACAATGAGTTTGAACAAGTTTTTAAAAGAGATTACAATGTATTTAAAAATCGACACATGCAAATGCTCCTACAAGTGTTGTGTCTCTACGTGCCTCTTACTAGATGATTCCTGAAAAAGCATGTAAAACGAGTGTCAACTATAAAAATAATTTGTGAGTACTCACAGATATAAAAATAATATTGGTTTCATGAATCGAAATCAAAGTTTTGATAAAAGTTTCCATACATAAAAATATATTGCAAAAATGAGGAAATAAGTTTAAACAAAGTTCTTTGTCATCATGATGAATAAAGTATGTTGCCCAAATGAGGTACAACGTTCATATTCTCATGGGAAATAAAGTTCGTTATTAAAACGAGTAACAAGTTTCATTGCTATGATGACCAAACAAGTTTGTTGTTACAAGGAGCAAGCAATTTCATTGCTAAAACAAGTATATAAGTTTCCAGTAATAAAAGTGCGTTGTTATAATGAGAAACAAAGTTTGTTGCTATAATAAGTAAGCTAGTTTGTATGTATATGAGCAAACAATGAGTTCAAAACCTAGCCTATGATTGATGCCCTATCAAGATCTATGCTTATCGTTCCATAGATTATATGGTTTCATGCACTCCAGCAATCGGGCGAGTGAGGAGTTGTCAATTCCTAATAGCGCTATCCATAATGACCATTGGCGCAATGAGTTAATGGTTGGAGAAAAGTGTAAGGGAAGGGACTTAAGACGATAAGGCCTCATGTTTCGTGTTGCATAGACATACATAGCAAAATATAGCAACCAAGCTTGATACAAATCAATTTAAATACAACGAACAATTAATAGTTTTTCGGACATGCTTTTCCACTTCAAAACATAAAAACCGAAAATAGGGGGAGTCGTGAATACTCACAATGCTTTAAGATAATGCAAATGGTGTCTTGAACTACGCTCCACTCGTACCACTATTGATTCCAACAACGATGTTACACACTAATGAGTCTCTAATTGAAAACTAATACTAGTATACTTACTACTACAATAAAATTATGCCAATACCGTGTCAAAATTTTGATATTGATAAGTTATAAACATTTTTCAGTGAAAACTAAATTTCCATGAATCAATTGTTATATAAGTGGAAAATTCTCATTATTGAAACGTTAATATTTAACATTTTAAGAGATGTTCCAATGATTAAATATTGGAAAACTACATCAGTTTAGTTCTAAAATTTCCCAAACTTTGTATTTTAGTTTCAACTGAAGTCAAAGATGTTAATATAAATTTTCTTGAATTTTTTATTTGTCTAACTATTTTTCACCATTTTAATTCCTTCAATAATCATAAAATCATGGAAAAATAGTAAATTATCATGAAAAATTTTTATAATTTTTGTGTAACTGTTTTACAGTGTACATAATCTGGGAAAATTATTTAAAGTCATTTTTAGGCAGTAAATCCCTATTTTTAGAATTTAAGTGTGTTTAATACTAAGAAATTAGAAATAAATAGTAAACAGTTAACATAAATCCTAAAAATACGTTTTATGTTATAACGTAGTAAAAGATTTTCTGGTAAACTGTTATGAATTTTGGATAAGTCTAACTATTTTTCACTAATTTAATTCTTTTAATATACATTAAATCTTGGAAAAATAGCAAAAGGTTATGGAAAATTCATCAACTTTTTATGCGAAGCTTACATAATATATAGAAGCTTTGAAAAATAATAAATGTGATTTTTATAACTTGGAACCCGATTTTTGTTATTTATTTGCCTTAATGACAATAAAATAAAAACTAATGGTAAATTGTAATAACAATTTCTAAACCTTCTTGGGGGATGTTGGTTTATAGTATAGGTCATTCATGAATTTTTCCAGAATTTATTTATTAGTGTAAGTATTTTATATACTTTAACACCCTATTTTCTTATTATTTTCATGTAAAAATAAAGCAAATATATACTGAGCTGAAAATTTCCAGAATGCATCTTCATACAATTTAATAATAGTGAAAAATCGTTTTCTTATTTTGGATGTCGAAAAACATACCTAAATGCTCAATATATTATAGAGAAAACTTGGTTTTTGTGATTTTGGTAAAAGTTATTGATGTCACTTTGAGAATTTTTGCACCATGTTCCAAAGACTTTTGAATCAATATCTTTTTGTACCATTCATTTTATGATGTTAGGAGTTCAAAATAATTTTTGAACGATTTTTAGTGATGAATAAGTCATTTGAACATGCAACACAAAACTAGTATTCACAAAAAGGTGTTGTTTGAGCAATAGTTTTGTAAAAATTATTAAAAATCGAAGTCTTCATGTTTTGCATTAAGACCACTTGGGTTGGAAATCTAACTCATATTATTATAATTCAGGAAAAGAATCACGATTTGTGGTTAAGAAATGAGTGAGATATGGCAGTTTGCAGGTGAAGTAATCTGGCAGATTGCATGTATGATGATTGGTTAGAAAAGTGAGTTTTCATCATTACTTTGAGTAAATCCTTTGAAATATTTTAAATATATCATGATAAACTCATATTCTAGTCATGTTTCCAGAGATCAAAAGATTAAAAATTATCGAAATGCATACATGCATTTATGAACAAAATTTTGTTTCTCAAAAACTCTTAACTTGAGTTTGATGTTTCAATTCTTAAAATTGATTTTTGCAGTAAGATCATGAACATGCAACCTTCTTTATCTTACATGCATGGTGTTAAAACACATCCATGATGTTCTAAAATCCATTTTAACCAAAAGAAAACAAATTTGAAGAAGATCAAGAAGTAGAAGTCGGTTTTTGAAGTAATATGCACATAAAATCATAAGAAAATAGTAGAAACTTGCATGCATGATTTAGTTAGGTGTTTTTACCTTGATGAGTCCTTATGGATGATGGATATTTTTATGCAAAATGGTGGTTTTTTCTGGAAATTTTCGTGCGTGAAAGGAAGAGAAGGAATGGGGGTTTTAGAGAGAAGAAAAGAGAGAAAAGAGGGATTTTATCTCTCTGGATAGTTCATCTCTCTCATCATCTCTTTAGGGTTATACTCCACCAAAATCATCCACCAAATTACTGAGATTCTTATGAACACATGAAGAGTTGGCTGTAAAAATCTCTCCCACAGATTCTGCATCTAACTACGTACTTTCTAGAGTGAAGGAGAGAAGTTTTCTAGAGAGAGAAAGAAGAGAGATGTGTGTGTGTGTGTGTGTTGGAGAATGAGAGTGTGATAGGGATATGGGGAGGGAGAGATCCGAATTTTTGAGGTATAACACCCTCTCTTCATCTTTTCTTTTTATAATATTAAAATCTTTTATAAAAAATATCAAAGTCTTATAAAATATATAAGTTAACCTAGCTTTTATCCATAAAACCTTGATTTTTGGCTTATAAATTAAGTGTAAATGTTAATGACTTAATTTTTATTTTCCTTGATGATATTTTCCTGAATTTAATTATTTTAAAGTGATATTATAAGGTTCATAACAAATTTTATGGAGTTTTAGGTGTGAAAGTTTATAAATTTGAGACTTCAAGTTATTTTTATGTTTCCTAACTCTTATTCAAGTTAGAAAAAAAATTAATTTATTTTTATCGGTTTATTGGCATTCTATGTAGTGATTCCGAGATTCAAACGAAATTGAGGAATCAAGTATACTAGTCCTAGTTTTCAACTTTGACTTAAGATACTATGAGACTCTGACCTAATTTATACTTCTAGGTCAAGTGCATTATGTGTGTATATGAAAATGTGTTCAAGTCAAGGAATGACCCAAATTTGAATAGGTGTTACAGTTAAAGTAACTATAGAAGTCACGTATCAATGTGAAATCTAAGTACAATATCTATCGTTTCTAATTGTTTCCAAGTTTCTATTTGGTTATAACATAGCTCCTAGTTACAATGTCTAGTATGTGTTGTGCCTATATGTACAACTAATTTTATTCAAATCTAGAACTGTCTCAAATTTTGAAGGTTGTCACAGTCTCCCCCGGTTGAAACAATTTTGTCCCGATATTCAATTCGTGACGTATGCTATTAGAACTCAGCCGAATACAATTATATAGTTGGAGAGGTGGTGAGTTGAAGTGTTCTTTGATTATTTTGGGTTTATTTCCTCAAAGGAAGAGCCCAATTCTTTAGCTATAATCAAATTAGTATTTCCATAGTTCGAGTTATGTCGTCTAGATTATGGAAAATTTGGTTCATGGAATCAGGATCCAACCATGGCGACCTAGACGAAAAGAATATCTAATTAGATATTATCTGAATTAAGAGAGCGCTATATGTTTGGTTGAAGCACCAAGTACATTGAGCGTTAAATCCGCATTGATCCTTAAGTCGCATTCTAAATCAGCACTAAGTGTAAATTCGCCGCCTAATAAAGAAGAGATTAGGGACAATTTGCTCACTTTCATGTGGGCTACTAAATCTGGAAAAGATATATTCCGAAATAAGAAGGGGGTAGCACGAACGAAAGAGAAACAATCGAGGGTAAGTTACTAAATATACTTGATAAGGGTAGGCAACGAAATTTTGGTTCATTTCAAACGTAAAGACTATTTAAGTGTTGTCTACAAAATAAATTACGAAATGATTTAGGATCTTCGAGGATATAATTACTACTACGGTTACTTTTACAATAATAGGACCATTTTCGAAGAGTATATATAATTAGAGAGTCATTGTTGCAAATGAAGGCGATGAAAGTTTATGATAAATTAAATCACATTGCGTAGATAGCATTTTGAGTGCTTAGAAATGATAATTAATCTCACTGTTATTAAAATGTGTAATAATTCCAAGAAACTGAAGATACATGTGTGGCTATCAAACGAAGTACTAAATTAATATAAAGATTAATTAAGGTTAAAATTTTAAGTCATCAATAAGGGAATTTATACAAATATTTTGATTACTCTTTTGAAAAATTGTCTAATTGTCTAAATCAAGACAAATACACTTTAAGAGGAGTCAGGGTATTTATCAAAACAAGTTTCAGAGTTTAGAAATTCACCGGAGATTGCAAAGTAGAATGTTATTTTAAGAAATGTATAAAACTATCGATCATTGAAAATAGTGTATTCTTAATTTAGTGATTCTACAAAAACAATCATTTAAAGGATAAATAATCGTAACATTTAAAACTTTTTATGTTTTTAAAGAAAAGATGAAACATATGAAATGTATACTTCACATATATTTTCTGGATTTTGAAAAATGATAAGAATAAGGATAGTCACCTTGTGTATTAAATTTTAGGGAAATACAATAAAAATTGCGCATTTAATCAAAATTTTAAATTTAGAGCAAAAGGAGCAAATGTAAATAGGGATTACTTGTTTTACAATAGATTTCAAAATAAAAATAAAAAGTATATGATAAATGGCATATTTGAATATATCAAAGTTGACTATATCAAAATTATGCCTCAAGACTATACACGTATTAATCGCTCAAGACGAAAGGGTAGACTTCTAGTCTGTATGTGTACGAACATAGTACCAAGAGAAGCAAAATAGACGGAAACAAAGTTAGACAATGTAATATGTTATTATTCTGAGTTTGCGAGATCTCATATCAGAAGGAGAGCAGGAAATCAAGTTCGGGGGAAAGAAAAGGAAGGTAGCAGCAATGATTGTTATTGTTAAAATTTTAAGAACAATACATATAGGTAGATTTAAAACCAATTCGATATATATTTCAATCTTCAATCTTTTATGTATGTTGATGATTAAATAGACATGTGGAAGTTTTAAAATGTTTGCCAAAAATCATGAGTGATCTACTAAGTTCAACTCCATTTGTGAAAAAGAAGAAGCGCTACAACTGGTAATTGAAAATCTGACAGATTAGACCTTTTAGATTGGAGTCCAACAATGGTTAAAATGGATAAGGTAAAGAATCAATATATTTAGAATAGTAATTATACATTGTTGAGAGTGTATCACTGGAAATTTAAAAGTGAACACTACGGTTTGCAATGCGATGAAATCTAGAAACTTTATAAATTATATAACTAATTTGTAATAAAATATACAAATAAGGTGTATTTTGAAATGTAGGCATTAGTGATGTCTTGTAAACACGTTTAGAGTAGAACGTTATAAAAATACCATGTTGGGTTTCAAGAAAACACATTTAGGTAAGGTAGAATTCCTAAATGAGAAAGTGGTCAAAAGAGTAAAAACAAAAGTGTTTTGAAGATTCGATGAAGCTTTTACACATAATATGAACTTCAATGTCATATGTTTAAGTTTTATATCATAGAGTTTAAACACTTTTTATAAAATAAAATATTTCTAAGTTTTTCGAAAACGTGCCAAAATGGTAAGCAATGTTTAAAATGGTATATATGCCCTTAAAAGCACATATATCCATTAAAATGGATTTGAAATGAAATTGAAATAGCAAGGTTAAAACCAACATTGGTTAAATTGAGTTTTGAAGAAAAGTGTTAAGTTAAAGCAAGTTGTCAAAAGATTTTAGCAAGAATATGGCTTACATTGTTAGGAAAGGTCTAGCAAGTTATATGAAGTTGTTATAAAGTATTTTATCGATGATAAATAAAACCGATGAAGCGAAATAACTTTTCGATGGAAGATTAAGAAGTAAGGAATATGTAGATTAGTGTAGCTAATCGTACCTAAATACTAAGATGAGTATAAGGCGAGTATAAAGCGAGTACCGATGTCTTTTCCCCAAGAATAAGGACAAGAAAAATTGTTTGTAAAACGTTTTATGGTTTCAATGCAGTTTACGACCTTTTGTAGACGTCAAAGGGATATCATATGTTAAGTTTTAAGCTCAAGATGGAAACAACCTAGAGCTAAATCGTAGCGTAGTAATAAGGTCTCACATATGGGTTAAACATTCGTGTGTCGTTGTGAGTCGAATCTAGAATGCTCGCGAATGATATCCAAGTGATTACTAGTGGCGACTCATCTACCTCCTTACGCAATGCTCCAATTCTCATCCGTGTCGGTTTCGGAACGCTTTTCCTATTTGTAACTCTAGTACGAAGATGATGAAGAGGTGTTGAGGAATAATTGGTATAGGTTTCGACTTAAGATTATTACTAGTGTCTATCTAGCTACTAACCTTACGTCTAAAGTCAATAGCTACCAAGGAATACTCATTCTCGGTACTATGTGGATTGCTCCTAGAGTGGCTTGTGAGATAACCTAACTGGTTAGCCTATCACTTGATAAGTATAAGAATATTTCAAAATAAATACATTGTGATAAAAGTGAACTTACTTTCTAAGTGTACCTAGATGAATGCCTATAATATGCAATGCCCGTACGTATACCGAAAAATTTTGTTTTTCAAAAGTTTAAGTTGAAAATAATTTTGAACATAATTACAACATAACCGTTTCCAGCATCGCATTAATTTTCCTTAATTAAGCATAGTTGGCCAGGCTATACTTAATTAAAGTCTAATAATCTGTACTCAAATTAATTATACCAGTAGTATGTTCAGTATTTTAAAACGTTTTGAAATTTTTTGGCTATAGTTGTGGTTCTCCAAAGGAAAACCGGTATTCTCTATAACCTTCGGCTCCGATACCATTTCTGTCACACCCCGCTAAAGCGGAAACACGAGGCATGGCGGTACAAAGGGTCTCATAGCAAAAGTTAAAAGACAACATCAACCAAAGTATTAAAAATCATTACAAATTTACAACGAGTTTGAACAACTTTTTAAAAGAGATTACAATGTATTTAAAAGTCAACATATGCAAATGCTCCTACAAGTGTTGTGTCTCTACGTGCCTCTTACTAGGTGATTCCTGAAAAAGCATGTAAACGAGTGTCAACTATAAAAATAGTTGGTAAGTACTCACAGATATAAAAATAATATTGGTTTCATGAATCGAAATCAATGTTTATATAAAAGTTTCCATACATAAAAATATATTACAAAAATGAGTAAATAAGTTTGTATAAACAAAGTTCTTTGGCATCATGATGAATAAAGTATGTTGCCTAAATGAGGTGCAACATTCATATTCTCATGGGAAATAAAGTTTGTTATTAAAACGAGTAACATGTTTCATTGCTATGATGGGCAAACAAGTTAGTTGTTACAAGGAGCAAGCAATTTCATTGCTAAGACAAGTATATAAGTTTCCAGTAATAAAAGTTTGTTGCTATAATGAGAAACAAAGTTTGTTGCTATAATAAGTAAGCTAGTTTGTATGTATATGAGCAAACAATGAGTTCACAACCAAGCCTATGACTGATGCCCTATCAATATCTATGCCTATCGTTCAATAAATTATATGGTATCATGCACTCCAGTAATCGGGAGAGTGAGGAGTTGTCAATTCCTAATAGCGCTATCCATAATGACCATTGGCTCAAAGAGTTAATGGTTGGAGAAAAGTGTAACGAAAGGGACTTAAGACGATAAGGCCTCATGTTTCCTGTTGCATAGACATACATAGCAAAATATAGCTATCAAGTTTGATACAAATCAATTTAAATATAACGAACAATAAATAGTTTTTCGGACATGCTTTTCCACTCCAAAACATAAAAACCGAAAATAGGGGGAGTCGTGAATACTCACAATGCTTTGAGATAATGCAAATAGTGCCTTCAACTATGCTCCACTCATACCACTATCGATTCCTACAACGATGTTACACACTAATGAGTCTCTAATTGAAATCTAATACTAATATACTTACTACCACAATAGAATTATGACAATATCGTTTCAAAATTTTGATATTGATAACTTATAAACATTTTTCTATTAAAATTAAATTTCCATGAATCAATTGTTATATAACAATTTAAGTGGAAAATTCTCATTATTGAAACGTTAATATTTAACATTTTAAGAGGTGTTTCAATGATTAAATATTGGAAAACTACATCAGTTTAGTTCTAAAATTTTCCAAACTTTGTATTTTAGTTTCAACTGAAGTCAAAGATGTTAATATAAATTTTCTTGAATTTTTCATTTGTCTAACTATTTTTCACCATTTTAATTCCTTGAATAATCATAAAATCATAGAAAAATAGTAAATTATCATGAAAATTTTTATAATTTTTGTGTAACGTTTTAAAAGTGTACATAATCTGGGAAAATTATTTAAAGTCATTTTTGAACAGTAAATCCCTATTTTTTGAATTTAAGTGTGTTTAATACTAAGAAATTAGAAATAAATAGTAAACAGTTAAGATAAATCCTCAAAATACGTTTTTCTAGTTATAACGTAATAAAAGATTTTCTGGTAAATTGTTATGAGTTTTGGATAAGTTTAACTATTTTTCACTAATTTAATTCTTTTAATATACATTTAATCTTGGAAAAATAGTAAAATGTTATGGAAATTTCATCAAATTTTTCTGTGAAGCTTATATAATATATAGAAGCTTCAAAAAATAATTAATGTGATTTTTATAACTGGGAACCCGATTTTTGTTATTTATTTGCCTTAATAACAATAAAATAAAAACTAATGGTAAATAGTAATAACAATTTCTAAAACTTCTTGGGGGGATGTTGGTTAAACATATAGGTCATTCATGAGTTTTTCGATAAATTATTTACTAGCATAAGTATTTTATATACATTAACACCTTATTTTCTTATTATTTTCATGTAAAAATAAAGCAAATATATACTGAGCTGAAAATTTCCAGAATGCATCTTCATACAACTTAATAATAATGAAAAATCGTTTTCTTATTTTGAATGTCAAAAAACATGCCTAAAGGCTCAATATATTATAGAGAAAACTTGGTTTTTGTGATTTTGGTAAAAGTTATTGATGTCACTTTGAGAATTTTTGCAACATGTTCCAAAGACTTTTGAATCAATATCTCTTTTTACCTTTGATTTTATGATGATTGGAGTTCAAAATAATTTATGAATGATTTTTAGTGATGAATAAGTCCTTTGAACATGCAACACAAAACTAGTATTCACAAAAAGATGCTGTTTGAGCAACAGTTTTGTAAAAATTGTTAAAAATCGAAATCTTAATATTTTGCAGTAAGACCACTTCGGTTGGAAAGCTAACTCATATCATTATAATTCAGGAGAAGAATCACGATTTTTGGTTACGAAATGAGTGAGATATGGCAGTTCAAAGTCAGGTGAAGTAATCTAACAAATTGCATGTATGATGATTGGTTAGAAAAGTGAGTTTTCATCATTACTTTGAGTAAATCTTTTAAAATATTTTAAAGATATCATGATAAACTCATATTCTAGTCATGTTTCCAGAGATCAACAGATTAAACTTATCAAAATTCATACATGCACTTATGAACAAAATTTTGTTTCTCAAAAACTCTTAACTTGAGTTTGATGTTTTAATCCTTAAAATCAATTTTTGCACAAAGATCATGAACATGCAACCTTGTTTATCATACATGCATGGTGTTAAAACACATCCATGATGTTCTAAAACCATTTTAACCAAAAGAAAACAAATTTGAAGAAGATGAAGAAGTAGAAGTCGGTTTTTGAAGTAATATGCACATAAAATCATAACAAAATAGTAAAAACTTGAATGCATGATTTAGTTAGGTGTTTTTACCTTGATGAGTCCTTATGGATGATGGATATTTTTATGCAAAATGGTGGTTTTTGCCGGAAATTTTTGTGGGTAAAAGGAAGAGAAGGAATGGGGGTTTCTGGATAGTTCATCTCTCTCGTCGTCTCTTTATGGTTATACTCCACCAAAATCATCCACCAAATTACTGAGATGCTTATGAACTCATGAAGAGTTGACTGTGAAAATCTCTCCCACATATTCTGCATCTAACTATGTATTTTCTAGAGATAAGGAGAGAAGTTTTCTAGAGAGAGAAAGAAGAGAGATGTGTGTGTTGGAGAATGAGAGTGTGAGAGCGATATGGGGAGGGAGAGATCCGAATTTTTGAGGTATAACACCCTCTCTTAATCTTTTCTTTTTATAATATTAAAATCTTTTATTAAAAATATCAAAGTTTTGTAAAATATATAATTTAACCTAGCATTTATCCATAAAACCTTGATTTTTGGCTTATAAATTAAAGCTAAATGTTAATGACTTAATTTTTATTTTCCTTGATGATATTTTCCTAAATTTAATTATTTTAAAGTGATATTATAAGGTTCATAACAAATTCTTTGGAGTTTTAGATGTGAAAGTTTATAAATCTTAGTTTAGGGCTTTTAGGGCTTTTCGTATTTTGCTAAACTTTGAATATCAAAAAAAATTGAATCTTTGAGACTTGAAGTTATTTTTTTGTTTCCTAACTCTTATTCAAGTTAGAAATAATGTTTGTAATTTATTTTTATCGGTTTATTGGAATGCTATGTAGTGATTCCGAGATTAAAACGAAATTGAGGAATCAAGTATACTAGTCCTAGTTTTCAACTTTAACTTAAGATACTATGAGACTCTGACCTAATTTCTACTTCTAGGTCAAGTGCATTATGTGTGTATTTGAAAATGTGTTCAAGTCAAGGAATGACCCAAATTTGAATAGATGTTACAGTTAAAGTAACTATAGAAGTCACGTATCAATGTAAAATCTAAGTACATTATCCATCGTTTCTAATTGTTTCCAAGTTTCTAGTAGGTTATAACATAGATCCTAGTTACAAAGTCTAGTATGTGTTGTGCCTATATGTGCAAGTAAGTTTATTCAAATCTAGAACTGTCTCAAATTTTGACGGTTGTCACATGTGCGAAATGGAAAACCGTCGTTTCAGTTGAAAGGATGTGCACTCTATCGAGACGTGCGCAAAAAGCGCGATAATTTAGGATTAAAGGATAATCATTAAAAGAATAACCGTTTGAGTTATTAATGAAAATGTTTCGTAAAAAAACTAAATGAAAAACCTTGTGAACATCTCTTGAAACTGAGGATCTCGGAACAAGGATGGTCCGAGATGCATTGGCATAAGATGCCTCCGAGGTGAAAACGAAAACACTTGTACATGATATAGAGTCTGAGATTGCACAGACTTAGACTGATTATCAGAGGTAAAATGTAAGAAGATCTTAGAGCGAATATTTTAAACAGATTTTGAGTTTCCGATACGAAAAGAGTCAGATCTCGGACAGAGGTAAGAGGTGAAGGCTTATTACCATTTTGGACTTGAATTCCGAGGTGAACACTATAGCATCCTTTAGAGAGAGATTCTGAGGTAAGATCTAAGCAAAGTACCAATGTAACTATATTGGTCATATAAACTTCAAAAGATGAGGTGAGCTTCACAACTTAAACTGGAAGAAGAGATTAGACAAAAAGACATATAAAATGATCCTATATACTCCGAGAGGAACTGATTCCAAGATGAAAAGTATTTTGACTTCAGAATTAATTTACTTTCCAATGTTTCCATTAGAGAGTACAAGCCTCTTGGAAGAATTGAGGATCAGACAACATCATACCCATTTTGTTCAGAAAACCATTAAATTTCGTTTCGTCTAATGCCTTAGTAAAGACATCAGCAATTTCATCGTCAGATGGAACAAAAATAAGTTCAATGTTTCCTTTTAGAACATGATCTTTAATGAAATGGTACTGAATATCAATGTGCTTCGTCATGGAGTGCTGAATTGGATTGTGAGAAATCACAATGGCACTTTGAGAGTCACAGTAGATTGGAATCTTTTGAAATCGATAACCGTAGTCCAGGAGCTGTGATTTCATCCAAAGATCTTGAGAAATGCAACTAGCAGCAGCAATGTATTTTGCTTCGGCTGTTGAAAGAGCGATGCAATTCTATTTCTTGGACGACTAGCTAACCAATCTTCCACCCAAAAATTTATAGCCACCAGAAGTTCTTTTTCTGTCCAATTGAAGACCACCATAGTTTGAATCAGAGTAGGCTTGTAGGAGGAAACTCTAATTTGCTGGGTACCAGATTCCGAGAATCTTTGTACCTTTGAGGTATCAGAATATTTACTTCACAGCCAAAAAATAAGACATCTTTGGATTTATCTAAAATCTGGCACACAAACATGAAGAAAACATGATGTCAGGATGACTTGCTGTTAGGTAGAGTAGCGATCCAATCATCCATTTGTACTTCTTTTCATCAACAGAAACATCTGATTGGTCCGAAAAGATCTTTTGTACGAAACCCATCAGAACTTTCACAGAGGTGCAAGTATACATTGAATATTTTTTGAGAAGCTCGGAGATGTATTTTTCTTGGTGAATAAAGATTTCTCGGTTGGTTTGTTTGACTTGGAGACCAAGGAAGAAACTTAGTTCACAATTCATTCTCATTTAGAATCGACTAATCATAAGCTAGGCAAAATCAACAACCATTGATGAACTCATGGATCCAAAAATGATATCGACAACATTGATTTGATCTAGCATGAGATGTTTTCCATTCGATCTTCGAAATAGGGTAGGATCAAGAAATCCTCTTTGAAAACCAGAATGCTTTAGAAAATCAGTAAGAGTATCGTACCATGTGTGAAGAGCGTGCTTGAGGCCATAAACAGCTTTTCAGAGTTTATAGCAATGGTTTGGATAAGAAAGATTGACAAAATCGGGAGGTTGTTGGAGATACACTTCAGTATCCAGTTCACCATTAAGAAAAGCTCTTTTAACGTCCATTTGTAACCTTTGAAGCCTTTATGGGATGCATAGGCTAGAAAAATTTTGATGGCTTCAAGGAGAGCAACTAGGGCAAAGGTCTCGTCATAATCGAGTCCTTCAATCTGAGTGAAGCCTTTAGCCACCAATCATGCCTTGTTTCGAATGATTACTCCAGCGTCATCTAGCTTGTTTCGGAAAACCCATCTTGTGCCAAAAATAGGGTGATCCGGAGGAGGAGGGGCGAGAGTCCATACTTCATTTCTGTCGAATTCTGCCAACTCTTCTTGCATGGTTGTAATCTAGTCAGCATGTTCTAATGCTTCTTTGATGGATTTTGGTTCAACCATTGAGATAAATGCCGAGAAATGACACTCATTTTGGATGTTCGTGGCAGAGCTAGTTTGAACATCGGCGTTGAGATTTCCTATAACTTGGTTTGGAGGATGATCCTTTGTCCAGATATGTAGTCTCAGAAGCTCTTGTGTAGCTGATGATCTGATATCAACGATGGGGTTATGTTGCTCCCCCTGAACAACTTGAATTTGAGGATGATGCTCCCCCTGAAATTCTAAACCGGAGATATCAACGTCGTCTTCGTTCGGGGAGTCAAAGAAGTCAGCATCGTCATCGTTGTTAGTCGGAATAGGATCGAATTCAGCAAACTGATCTGCTGCATCTTAGAATCCATAAACATTTGATTCAAGAGAGGAAGAACCATTCTCCCCTCAACCTGAGAAGGTTGAAATGGATTGGAATCAAACAGAGGAAAGGAGGGGGTTGGACCATAAACATTTTGGGAAACTTGAGCTGAATTTGAGGACGGTCTTGATCGAGATTCCGAATCAATAGTTGTTTATGATGGTCCGAACATGGTTTCAAAGTCAACCTCATGAATGATTTGAGTATTCGGACATCCTGGCGATGGAGCATCGGACTCCATGATGTGGGTTGTGACATGAGTTCCGCCAGAATTCCGAACATAATTGGCATCAAAGGTGACATCAAAACTTTCTTCAAGAACATGATTCCGACGATTCAGGACTCGGTAAGCTTTTGATTTTGCCGAGTATCCAAGGAAAATTTCTTCATCGGCTTTAGGCTAAAATTTCATGAGTTTATCATGGTTGTTTTTTATAAAGCACCGACACTCAAAGACATGTAAAATGAGATACTTGGCTTTCGACCATTCATTGCTTCATACCAGTGTCATGTTGAGACATCTATTGATGATGCTCTAATTCTGAGTGAAGCAGACAGCGGACACGGCTTCATCCCAAAGATAGAATGGAAGATTTACAAAGTTGAGCTTCGATCGAGCAGCTTTAACGGGAGTTCTGTTTCTTCTTTCAACGACACTGTTTTGCTGAGGAGTGTTGGGAGTTGAGAGATTGTGGTCAATACCTTTGTCGGAGAGGAATTTCTTAATGGTAAAATTGGTAAATTTTGATCCATTGTCACTTCGGATCCGTCTTACAGGTAGTTTGACGAGAACTTCAATTCCTTTGATGAAGTTGATGAGTTCCGAGGTTGTCTCAGATTTTAGCCTGAGGAAGAAGACCCAAGTGAACCTTGTAAAATCATCCACAATCACAAGAATGTATTTTTTGTGATGTAGACTTTCTACAGTGGAAGGTCCAAAAAGATCAAATGATCATTTTCAAGCTTGAGGAGTGGCAGACCTTTGACCATTTCACCGGAAACAAGATCATTCATATATCCAAGTTTAATTGAGCAAGCCTCCGATGCCATAAACAACTTACGTCGGGAACGAATTTTGAGAGTAGACAAAGTTGAGGTTTGCCAATGATCATGTTAATGTCTGTAAGATATATATTCTTGTTCGATTCGATTCGATAAGACATTCTTTCCGGTCTTCTGTCATGACGTAGATATGTTTGTTGCAGAACTCAACTCTCCGGTTGGAGTCAGTGAGTTGAGCCATACTTATTAAATTGTACTTTAATTCAGCTACATATGTCACATTTGAGACAGAGAAATTTTGATTGGCGAGGATGTCATAGCCTCGGATCTGAGAGTTGGAGTTGTTGACATACGTCACATAGCCAGTATTTGGTGAGAGTTTAAGCTCACGTAGAAAAGCATTTTGCCTCGTCATGTGCATGGAACAAGCGCTATCAATATACCATATTGTATCTTGTTCCGAATCACAGAATGCCTACAAAAATTAGTGAATTTTGGAGTTTTTAGGCTCCGAGTTAGGTTTTAGGACATGGGCATGGGCTTTGGACTTATGTTGTGACTTTTGAGCAACAAATGTCTCGGAGGATTTGTTCCGAGATTCTTTCGGAAAGAAGCAGAAAACCAAGGTTTTTTCATTGATCTAGAAATCATATTCAACAATGGGTACAACTTTTCTCGGACCAGTAGCTTTCGGAGCTGTAGGAATCACAATGTTACTTGGAGCTGTTGTTTCATTTTTAATTTTCCATTGAAATTTTTGGTTTGAACCTTTTGAAAATTTTTGAGTAACAGTGTTTTGGAAATTTGTTCTTTGTTTTCTACTTTTGATGGCACTTTTGGTTTTGAAAGCTGTTTGAAAATAGTACCATCAGATTTAGCGATAAACACTTTAGAAACTGTCTGAGAAAAGTTAGTATTGGGGTGATGAGTATCGACAGACTTTTTCGGAATGAGACTGACAACCTTGTTTTCAGCTACCAAACTAGGAGGATTAGAAGGCCTCTTAAGAATCTTAGCAGGCGCAAAGGTGTTGTGGTTCCTAGTGAATGGGCTCACAGTCCGAGATACTTTCTTCTTAGAATTCCCAATGAATTTGGAATCATGTCTTGACCTAATTTCCTTTTTAAGGTCATTTTTGGCTTCTCTCTTAGGATCGACGACATCTTTCCTATTTAATGAAGGTTTCTTCTTGGAGTCAGATGATGACTTGGAAGATTGGCCTACAGATGGATTGTTAAACTTAGGCTTGATTGGTACTAAGGTTGTTTTTGAAATCACTTGAGAATTAGAGACAAAAGAGTCAGATGAGTAATCTACTAAGATTTCTATTTCTATGTCACTATCAAAAGATGCCCAGACAAAATCCGATTTATCTGAGTCATGTCTAGTTGTCTCTGGAATAATTTCATCAATGACACAAATATTAAGAGGACTATTGTTTGGAACTTGAACTACAGTATGGGTGATGCTAGGGAGGGATTTCGAGGTCTGATTCAGGTCCAGGGGTATCAGATGCAAAAGAGGCATGGACTTAGGACGCTTGACAACTATGGGTTGAAACTCAGGAATTAGAGATGAAAATCGGTCTGAGGTCTGATGAAGGGGTGACAATGGTGAGACAGGGGTATCCGAATATGTGTGATTTGGAATGTCTCCCATAAAAGTTAAATCTCGTAACTCCTTCAAGGGACAAGAAATTAGTTTCGGAAACTCACTTCTGAGATCAAGTGCTTTGGACCAAGGATGTCGAAAATGATGAGTCATCCGTTCATTGGCTTCAAGAATGTCTATGGCATGATGTAAAGTATCGATTTTGGCATTCTAATGTTTGTTATCAGAAATTAAAACATTTCTTTTGGAATAAGTGGTTTCACATTTTTCTTTAAGAATGATACATTTATCTTGTGACATTACAAGTTCACGTTCTAACAACTCTATCTTAAACTTTATATCCTGGAAACGTAATTTAAGACGACTAAATTCACTTTCCATCTTCTCACTGGCTTCTATGGCAGACTCATAGGCTTTATAGATGATGTTTTGGATTAGATATGGTTCATAAATAGATAAATCAAAATTATTATCAGTAATCATAGATTTTACCTATAGAACGATGCTTCGACCTGGTGGATCATTGGTAGCCATGTGGCAGTAATTTGGCTCAACATCTTCATCATCTCCTTCTGATCTAGATGACCAGTAGCCTTCATCGCATTCGATTGTCTGTCTAGCCATAGGACACATGTTTCTTCCAGAACTCTCATCATCTTTATCTCCAGATGACCAATAACCTTCCACATCTCTTGACACAGTGATGACAAATGCTTTTTCACTTGCAACCATTTCTTAAGCTTGGTGGGCATAGTAAGCAAAGTCCTTCATCTTTGGTTTTGGTGTGGCTTCAGCCGAGCAATCTTTGGCATAATGATTTCAATGACCACACTTGTGACAAACTATCTTCGGTTTGTCTGACTTTGGATTATCACGGGATTCCGAGGGATGATTTGGTGTCGAGATGTTTCGTTTGTAACCAGGTGGATTCTCTGAGGGTTTAGGAAATGGTTGAGGATTACTTTCATGAGCCGCTTGGAAGTGGTTGTGATATGGTTTGTGATTAGGGTTATAAGGTTGCTTGTATTAAATGGATAGTAAAGTAAATTCGTGTTGAAAGCGAAGTTCAGAGTCCATTGCTTTAGATTCGAGATCTCCAACAACCTGATAGTTGGACTTAGCAGGAACAGATAAAGCTAGTCGAGAGGGTTGAATAGATTTGTAACATCCATAAAAATCATGCCAAATTTAAACTTTTAAAAATATTCCAAAACCATAAAGTATTACAAGAGTTGTTTCCAAAATAGTTCAGTGTCAAATATCCCAGAATCAAATCAAAACAACAGGAGGTGTACGATCATGCCTTCGCCTTCCCGCGATCATCAGAAGTACCTGAAACAAAATCAACAACTGTAAGCCCGAAGCTTAGTGAGTTCCCCCAAAATACCCATACGCACATCACATACATATAACATAAACAACATACTATGGGTCCAATCAACCATCGGGTTGGAATACCCCTGGCCCTTAACCATCGGGTTGGAATGACAATCATACTATTGGTCCAATCATCCTCGGGATGGAATACCCTAGACTCACAAACATCGGGTTGGAATGCCCTCATACTATGAGTCCAATCATCCTCGGGATGGAATACTCACGGCCCACAACCATCGGGTTGGAATGCCCAAGTCTGTTGGCTCTCGCACAAAGCAGAGGAGCCTCAACCACCAATCAACATGTGCACATATATCAGATAATCACATAACAGTCTATAGATATACAAACCGATCTAACCGATCATACTAACATAACATCATCCTATCTACCAGGATACTGATCTACAGATCATAGCAACATAATACCATCCTATCTACCAGGATGCTAATCTAACAGCTCATACTAGCATAACATAGCAGAGTAACAATCAAAAAGGACCGGCCTTGGTGCCTTATACCCTTGAGTATAGTGAGGAAAACTCACCTCACAACTGTCGAACTGAAGTGATAAGCTCAAACTCTCGAACCACAGCCACGAACTCCACCACCTTAAGTTACCATAAGTCCATTCTCATAAATTTCCAAGTTACCAAAATACCCCCAGAAGTCAATTGGTCAACCCTCGGTCAAAGTTAAAGTTAATGTTCAAAGTCAACAGTCCATGTTGACCCAACTCGTCGAGTGCAGCTAGTAACTCTTCGAGTTCATTAAGGGTTCAGAAGGTCATAAAACCCTCACTGACTCGTCGAGTTTACTACCAACTCGTCGAGTCTATGCGTAATCAGAAGTCACGGAAACCCTAACTGGCTCGTCGAGTCACCCTACTGACTCACTGAGTTCATGCATAAACGTTTAAGGCTAATCTTCATCAGACTTGCCGATTTGGCCATGCAACTCGTCGAGTCTCTTCAGTCCTTTCTCCATTCAGATGCTTATAAGCCACCCCAAAGCTCCATATTGCTGATCTGACTTCCTAGGGCATACTTGTTGGATTATTGTCTAAGTCCATAACTATAATTGGTATGTACTTGACCTGATTTTGCATGGTCCATTTGGGTTGCATGGCATCGAAACAATTTGGATAGACTTTTGTGAGAAAAGGATATTTATGATTTGTTAATATATTATAAGTTCTAATATATTAATATGAAATCATATTATTTAATTAGTATTGATCAAGAATTAATTTGGAATTAATTTTGTGATCAAAAGGAGACTAATTAAATATATGGGGATTGATTGTGTAAATCATTCATTCTTATATATGTGGGCTTATGATCCATAGTTCTTCATGTTGGGCTAAACCCATGGAGTAACCCATGGATACTCCATGGAGGTTTTAACCCATGGAGCATAGAGAATATGGAAAGACATGAGTTACATGGTGTAACCCTAATAGCCACCATATATAAGGACCCCATGGCTCAAGAAATGGGCACTAGTGTGTGTACACATGAGGGCTAGCCGATTTGAGCATAGGAACATTTTTCTCTCAAGTTATTCCAAGATGTTGGTGATGTTGTGTGAACCATTTGAGGTGTCACACTTGAGGCACTAGGCTCTTAAGCTCCATGGAATCAAGCTACAACAAAGAGGTATGTAATTCTACTAGAATTTATATTATATGTACTTCATATTATGCTAGTTAGAACAATACCTTGGAAAATTGATATTTGCATGTCTAATAGAGAAAACATAGATCCAAGGTATTTAGGGTTGCATGTACACCTTAGGAGTGTTAGAATGCTCAAAACCTAACAGTGGTATAAGAGCCTAGGCTTGTTTTCAATTATACTTGATGCAAATTGCTGAAAAAAGCTGAAAAAATTGATTTTCTGGCGGTCTGGGCACTGGACTCGCCGAGTCCACTGATGAACTCGTCGAGTGCATGAAGAAATTCATCCTACTCGTCGAGTAGGAGCCCCTGACAGTACTTTTTCTAGTTTTTTGGCTGGAATTGGACTAGGAACATTACCCTAAGCTGTTTTTGAACTTGTAAACCTGTTTTTGATGTGGTAATGTTCATGCTAATCCAATTTCATAGATAATTGTCAATAGGTTCATGTTTTGTATTAGTTTAATGGTTAGGCTAATTACATGAAAATTGTTTGATTTGAATTATCTTGTTCTTATGAGTTGATTTAGATTAATAGAAAAGTTATGTGATAATATGTTTTCAATCTTAATTAATCTAAAAGTTGTTCATAGTATGTGTTTTTGTAACTTGTCCTCAAGTTATATGAAAAGTCACATTTATGATTATTAAAACTCATAAGATTTCCATAAGTTATGAAAAATGGAGAGTCTCATTTTTAAATGTTTTAAAGTCTTCCACAACTTGTCCTCAAGTTATGGAACTTGAATAGTTTTTCATTAAAACTACTTTAAACACATAAGTTATGGAATTGAAAACTTTTTGGATAGTTCAAAACTTTCCCTCAAGTTTTGGAATTTGTAAAGTTTCCCCTCATGAATACTTTAATTCCAAGTTAAGCCCTTAGAATTTTAAAAGTTAAAATTCAACCCTTATACTTTATAGTATTATAAGTTAATAATGTATATATATGTATAAGAACAAAGTCAGTCTTACCGTTAGTAGGCCTCATTCACGAAGCCGGTCTATAAGGGGGGTATAAGGTTACTGCCTATAAAATGGCAGTTTAATGGGTGTCCACTCTCACTCACCGCTTCCTTGACTGGTGGAGGGTCGTTAGCCGAACGGGTAGGACAAGGACTATAATTCTCCCTTCATTAAAAGTATTAATGATAAATACTAAGTAACTAAACACTTATAAATTCCCAATCTTAGTTACTTAGGAAAATTTGACTTTGGTGCTAACCCATGAAATTACACTTTGCACTTTGCATAAGTCGTTAGTGGAGCGTGTGTGGTTAACCGGCACACTAACCTGGATTTAACAAGGTAGGCAAAGGGTAACTTAATGTTTATCATAGTATCGGTGGAGCACATGTGGTTAACCGGCACATCGATTGAGTGGTAAATATTAAGGGTACCAAGCATATTTGTATGGTTATTCACACCTTGTTTTGTGATCCTCGGCATCCCAGTCACAAAACCTGAGAGGACACAATTGAGATTGAAACATGCCATCGAAAAGTTCAATGAATCTCAAAAGATCTTGGAATTTCAAATCCAATTAAAACCTAATAAATTATTTCATTTTTCATGGTGGAAATTGGTGAATCGTCATTCGCCTACCATCAAATATTTTATAGCTTGGATTACGGCATCCCTCTTCGAAGTTATAAAATATTGTGTTGGGTCCTAGCCTTAATATTTCATATTGGGTGTTATATTAAGGACTTTAAATCAACTATCTTGAATATCTCCCAATATGAAAAGATGGGAGAGTACTTTAGTATCGTGTTTTGTGATTATCTTAGTGATTATGAAACCATATCACAATTGATCCTCTAAGGACATCTTAGTACATTTGTTTGACTAAGAAGAGGAATCGTGAATTGTTGAATTGGTTAAATCAAAAGATGAATCATACTTCGTTCCAAAACAAGTCTTAGAGTCATACTCTAAGATTGTAATTTGAGTCACACATCTTAAAGAAGGTTTATTAACACTTGTCAAATGTAAGAGTAAAATGTGTTCTACTCTTGTACATTTGAAAATTGGTAAGTTGTGATGTTTTGGATAAAACAAAGACCAACTAAGGCCAATTGTGTGAAGTGTTTGTCTTGATAAAGAATCCGCACTATTTCTTGAATATTTGGCAAGTGAGTCTTATATGTCAAGAGGACAGTGGGAGTCTAAAAGATTCTGAAAGAGTCTAATCAAGAATAAAACCTGTAGTTTATCACTAGCACACGACTTGAGGTTTATAACCTATCGTGTTGACATATTCCTATTTATGTGCCCATTCTAGTTAAAGTTAGCTTTGCATATGAGTTCTGAGAGTTCTCAATTGATTGCATAACAACTTGGAAGCAATGGCAGGCCCAGTGCTGCCAGGTGGCAAGAAGTTAAGATTGCACAAGTTTGGTCCATATGAGTTTGGATTTGTCACTAACCTCCCTTGTGGTTATGAAAAATTCACATGGATAGGAACACATACACCATAAAATCTAAGTGTCATAAGCCTTCTCTCTAATTCATGAAAATGATGGTAGATTTTAAATAGATAGCAATTGTGATATTTGCATTCTCAAAGTCGTTAGTGGAGCGTGTGTGGTTAACCGGCACACTAACATGGACTTGTGAGAAGTGGCAAAAGTCTAAACAATTGAGACTATGATTATGGCATCCCTTTTGAAAGTTCCAAAATTGTTTAGACACACATATGTGCTATCTAAGGAAAGGTGGATGATTTTGATAAAGTTTTATCAAAGCATCTCGTATCAGAAATCTGAACTTTGGTAAGAAAGTTAATGAAGTATTGATTACTAGAAGTCCAACTGATTTCTGAGTACATGTCATAGCTAGTGGGAGCATAAGTGTTATGCTAATAATCATCATGTTAGTGGGAGCATGATAATTATCATAAGTGTTGCAAGTTAGCAATGTTAGTTATAGAAAACAAAAGGTTTCAATTGGAAAAAGTTGTTTTGCTATAATTAAGGGAGAGGAAATTATACTTCATTTCAATTCTAAAAGCATAGATTGAGGTTTTAGTCATCTTTAGTCAAGGATATATATATATATATATATATATATATATATATATATATATATATATATATATATATGAATTTTATGTTGGACTGGCTCAACATAAGGAAATTCTATATATGGGTACATTATTTGCGTTCTAAAATTCGATTATGATTACGGCATCCCTTTTCATAATCTGAATTATGAGAACTTGGCAAATAGAAATAGAAATATTATAGCAAAAGACTGATCTAGTATCATGTATTTATGTGAGACATCATGAATCGTGTCTCATATGCTTCGGATATAGGATCGATTGCATGTGGTATAATATTCATCTGTTCTAAATTTTTCCAAATGCCTAGAGCATTAAGAGGGAAAAAGTACTAGAACCGGATATGACTAATTTGATTAAGCAATTGTCGAGAACAATCTAAGGTTTACCAAAGATTGGTTGCTCAGGGACAGTTGGAAGTATAGTGTTAATTTTGGAAGGACCATATTGACATATTCTGAAAAGAGGCAACTCTTGTTCAGAGGTGATAGTGAAAATGAGAATATGGAAATATTCCCATAGGTGGAAGTTACTCATTAGATCTGTGTAAGATTAGGAAACTTAATGCAAGAAGGATGTTCAAAGCATTGTACTTTGAATTTGAGACTTCGTTTCCATGGAATGATCTCCATTGGAATACTCTATAATGACTGTTGACAAGTCTTTGTGACTTTGTGCATAATCATTACAAGAGGATCAGTGCATATAAGTTTAAAATCTAACAAGATTTCGGTAAATGGCAGGAATTTGGAATTCTTGCATTTGCGGTAAGGATTTGGGATTGTGAAATGAGTATCATTGGAATTATGTTCAATCGATCTATTTCACAAAGTAAAAGATCATAGACAAACTTAGTGTGCATACTTGGTGTGTGGCATAACTAATGTTTGGAAAAACATAGTGTGCATACTTGGTGTATGGCATGACTAGTGTTTAGAAAAACATAGTGTACATGCTTGGAGCATGGGACAACTATTGTTTTAATTCAAGTATAAATTGATAGTTTGAAACAGTATACAATGAATAATGTGTAATCAATATGGTGATAAATAAAAGGTGTACTATTTATATTCATAAGTTCTGAGACCATATTGGATTCGATTATTCTTGTGTTTCACTTTGCATGTTTTGACTTCCATAATAACTAGGTCTTTCTTCCTGAATGCCTAAGTTATTCAAACCATCCACAGTCGATAATACGTTGGAAGTAGGTATTAAGGCAAGACTGTCATGAAGCTGGTTTGTAGATGTCCAAGGTAGTGGACATAGCAAGAGTTGCTACAACATTCATGAGTGCTCATAAGTTATGAGTATTTGATTAAACCCACGCTCATTTGACTCACTTCATGGATTTTATCACGAGTGATCATGAGACGATAATATCTTATATTCTTCAAACCTAGAGATATGAGGTGTTGCCTATGAGTTGGTTATACATTGATTGTACGAAAACGCATTGGAAACTCGATGTTATAAAACGTGCCTTTGTGTATGATTCAACAAGTAGTAGAACAAGCATATGAGTCGAAGTTTATCCATTCCTTTTACCCTTAAAGGGATAGAAGCGATATATGTGGGCCCCTCGATGATTTAGTGATGACACCCCGAAGTGCTTGGCCAAGCCTAGAATGATTTGATTTGTTCAATTAGTCGGTCGTCATAAATCGGAAATCGGGAAAAAACAAATAGACAGAGAGAATGATTATAATCCATGTCTAAGTCCATATGATATCTAGAATGGAGGAATATATGATCCCCTATCTAATGGACGTGTCATTGATTTGTTCAGAGTTCGACAACAGCTTTTAAGAGCTACGATTGCTAGTCGTGTTTTCAAGTCGTACGCAATAATAGTTTTAGATTATCCAAGTGGGAGACTGTTGGATTAGTGTCTAAGTCCATAACTATAATTGGTATGTACTTGACCCGATTTGGCATGGTCCATTTGGGTTGCATGGCATCGGAACAATTTGGATAGACTTTTGTAAGAAAAGGGTATTTATGATTTGTTAATATATTATAAGTTCTAATATATTAATATGAAATCATATTATTTAATTAGTATTGATCAAGAATTAATTTGGAATTAATTTTGTGATCAAAAGGAGACTAATTAAATATATGGGGATTGATTGTGTAAATCATTCATTCTTATATATGTGGGCTTATGATCCATAGTTCTTCATGTTGGGCTAAACCCATGGAGTAACCCATGGATACTCCATGGAGGTTTTAACCCATGGAGCATAGAGAATATGGAAAGACATGAGTTACATGGTGTAACCCTAATAGCCACCATATATAAGGACCCCATGGCTCAAGAAATGGGCACTAGTGTGTGTACACATGAGGGCTAGCCGATTTGAGCATAGGAACCTTTTTCTCTCAAGTTATTCCAAGATGTTGGTGATGTTGTGTGAACCATTTGAGGTGTCACACTTGAGGCACTAGGCTCTTAAGCTCCATGGAATCAAGCTACAACAAAGAGGTATGTAATTCTACTAGAATTTATATTATATGTACTTCATATTATGCTAGTTAGAACAATACCTTGGAAAATTGATATTTGCATGTATAATAGAGAAAACATAGATCCAAGGTATTTAGGGTTGCATGTATACCTTAGGAGTGTTAGAATGCTCAAACCCCAACAATACTTCCTACGTAAAGTTGCAAACTTTACGTACATGCAAGGTGTTAATTGCCAAAATCAATCTAGAGAAGAGGTTATAAGTGAGGATAAGGCATTATCTTGCTAAAGGCTGAAACTTTATGATCATAAGAACCAAGATGAGTCTAGATCTGAAGTTGCAACTTCAGATCACGCTCAATACCTGAAATGAAACACCAAACAAGCTAAAATGGCCCTAATCTTTAACATAAAGAGATCTAGATAGAAGGAAGCTCAAGGTAACGACTTGTTACCTTCAAGTGCTGCAAAAATGGAGTAGATTTCTGATCCCTCAACTGTTCCTTGCTCAAGGCTTCTTGATCTCCAAGCTCTTCTCACCAAGATCCACCTTCCAAGCTTAAAACACACAAATATGGAGAGAAAATGTGATTTAGGGTTTCTGGACTCAAAAGAGGTTGTAAGGGAGGCTAAGTGAGGCTAATGACCCTTTAAATAGGGTGCAAAACCTCGGAAATTAGGGTTTCATCCTCTAGCTCCAACTCGTCGAGTCGGTCCTCCGAATCGTCGAGTTGGTCACTTAAAACCCGCGACCAAAACCATGCTTACTCGACGAGTCAGGGCATCCAACTCGTCGAGTCGACCTTTCAAATGGAAATATAAGACTAAAAAGTTTGTACCTGAGAGTCGGGGTGTTACAAGATGGAATATGAGGGATAACAGTTTTGAAGGGATCCGGAACAGAAGGGTTCGAGACATGAGTATCAAAAGAACTAACAAGAGAAATAGGACCTCCTGAGAGTTCTCTTAATGTTTGAGTAACATTTGATTCATGTCCTTGAAGTTCATCAAATAGTTGGTAAAGCTTTAGCTTCTTTAGAGATCCATTACTCTAAAAACACGATTTCACAATTCCCCATCCTTTACCAAGAATATTGATGAATTTGAGATTCTATTCGAGCGGAGTTCGGACAATTCCATGAGTTGTCATGTTGTTGACGAAGATTCGGTATCTGTTGGAGGCCGAGGCAACAGACTCACCGGGAGTTGTAGTGAAAGTATCGAGCTCGTTCACGACCGAGGTCAACCGCTTATCCTTTATATTTTCTGATTCCTCGAACAGGTCTTGGAGAGTGTCCCAAATCTCTTTAGCAAATTTGCACAACTTAATGTGCTCAAAGAGAGAAGGAGGAACACCAAACACCATCTCGGAAAATGCAACTTGGTCTGCATGCAGTTTCTCCATGTCGGCAACAGTGAGAGGTTCGAGACACTGTTCATCTTGGCCCAAGAGAGTTGCAGCAGCATCTCTTACAGTTTGTCTGACCGGAACATGTGTACCTTCTTTCACGGATCTCCATATTTCTTCACCTTTTTCCTTACCAAATAAGAACCTTTCCATTCCGACTTTCCAGTGATCATACTCTTCAAAAACTAGCAATGGGGCACGAGAAGGGAAACTCACGCTATTTGCTATTTGCATTGAATACATTTGTTGAGAATTAGGAGCAGCCATTAAAGTTAAGATATTAGAGCAGAAGTGGTATATAGGAGAACTTTTATCCTGAACACAGAAATGACTAAAATACCAAGGTAATTTCAAATTAACTATAATCTGTTTCTTATGGATTGAAAGGACAACCGCTCAAGCTTTGATACCAATTGTGAGAACAAGTAATCAATGCGCAAGGACAAGGTTTGAAAACTCCAACCTTGAGTTAATCTTTAAGATCAATTTCTGCTCTTAATGAGAGTTCCAGTCAAATCCGGTAACACCAGTTAAGAATTGAATGAAATATTCAACAAAGTATTCAAGATAATAAATGAAGATTTCGAGTATAATCAATGAAAAGACATTTAAGGAACAATAAGAATGTTTTTTAAAGAGCTTTGACTTGCAGGAAAAGTGAAAGAGACGTGAAGAGAATATTTTCTATTTGCTATTTGAGTGTATAGCTTTGAAAAGACATTTAAGGAACAATAAGAATGTTTTTGAAAGAGCTTTGACTTGAAGGAAAAGTGAAAGAGACGTGAAGATAATATTTGCTATTTGAGTGTATAGCTTTGAATAGTTCACTTCATGTCATTAATGGTGAAAACGTTCACTCCTTTTATAATGCAAGGAGAAACATGGTACAAGCTGAGAAACATCCTTAGGACTAGATAATACTCAGTGTTAGACAAACTGATATCCAAAAGGTATATAAAAGTAAGTCCTATGAACTGTTACATCAGTAATAAAGACAAATTACATCAAATGCTAAAGCAGGCTTCTTATCTCGGAAATGCCCTTCATCTCGGAACTTCACCTCAATTCGGACTTAGCTGACCTTGGAACTTGAGTGATTACTAGAGGTTCTCTTTTCATGATTCAACACACACACACACATACCTTGGAACTTGTGGTTTAGTGTGTCATGTGGGTCGTCCCTCCATGTTGTCAATGATTCAAGTGTCACCTAGGACATAGATTTTATGTCAGTTTATATATATATATATATATATATATATATATATATATATATATATATATATATATATATATATATATATATATATATATATATATATATATATATATATATATATATATATATATTGGTGAACAAGAGACCCACATTTTGCTATAAAACATTGACTATAAAATATAAAGGTAACACAAAAATAGTGAATGATACAATAAACATGTTAGATTCAAGCTTTCCAAATAAGTGAAATGGTTGAAATGTTACATAATTGTAATAATATTTATTGCATAATATATGAGATATTTTCTTCTAAGGCCTTATACTATATTCTTTATGCCATGAGGCTTGAAGAGCTTCGATTTCTGCCGCCACAAATACACTTGGAAAACTTATCGTGTCGTAGCGGGATTATGTCGTGTCAATACATTAAGCTGGTTGGGAGGGCTTTTCCCTAACCCGACTCATTTAATTATCGAGGTTTGTCCTGTCAACCCATTTATTTTCATGTCAAGTTCATATTGGGTTTCATGTTAAGGTTGGACCTTGTAGTTATGTTGTATCATGTCAGGTTGAAACATTTTAAAGGTTGGAAAGTAAGAGACAAAGAGAAGAAAATGAAAAGTGAAACACTGGAGTTGGGAGATAGAATGACAAAATTCATAGTAAGTTTAGGAAGGAAAAAAGGAAATAGTTAGAGTTAGTCAGCAAAGAGATATGTGGTGAGGATGAGTAAAATTATGCCACTTTGAAAGTTTGTATTTTAGTTTTAACTCTTGAGTTTGACCCATTATAAGTGTATGATATATAATATACTTATAAAACTATGAAACTTATAAAAGAAAAATGATATATAATTAAACAGACTATATTCGAGTCATCATCGAGTTAAAAATCTTGACCCTAACTCAACCCGTTTAATTCTTGTGTTGTGTTGTGTCAACCCATTTACTTAAACGTATCGAAGCCTTTTATCCAAACCCACTAATTTTGTGTTGGGTTATCGCGTTGTGTCAGATTTTGCCAGATCTAACAACAAACAACCACAAATCACTAGTATACTTACAATTTGAAGAAAAGAGAAGAAGCCCACCATGATCCTTGTCGAATGTGGTGTGACCACAACCCATCTCAACCATGACAGACCACGAACCATCCGGATGGTGTGCACGGTCGTGGTCATTGTCACCTTAACCCCGAACCTAGTCCATGTCTCCCACTCTAGATGACCTAATATATAAGGATTGGTAAATAAGCTACATTTATATATTTTATGAATATTTTAGGTTTTGCCGAATAAAGAAGAACTAGTAATTGAGCTTGCGCTTTGCTGTAAGTTTTTAGTTTTTTTTGTTGTGTATTAGAAAAGTAGAAGAGGGAAAATTATATTATAAATATATACTATGAGGACGGGGCTAAACATGAGAGTTTAGAAAATGAAGGGGTGGAATTGCTATTTTACAAAGTTGAACGTGGAGGGAGTGAAAGTGATATTTTAAAAAGTAAAATGATGAAATATATCATTTTACAAAATAGAGTGGTTGTTAGTGACAGATACTATAAAGTTGAGGGATGAAAGATGAATGTGGGAAAATGACATTTTACAAAGTTGAAGATGGAAGGGGTGAAAGTGATATTTTAAAAAGTAAAAGGATGGAAAATATTATTTTATAAAATAGAGGGGTTGCAAATAATATAATATACAAAGTTGAGCGATTAAAATTGCACTTTATGCATGGACATACTTGTAGATTCTGCATTAACAATTGTGGTATTGGCTACAATGATTTCTAGGGCTGTTTGTTTGGATGGATCGGTTCAATCCGATCCAATCATGTGAATCCAAATTGATTTCGATTTTCAAAACCTGAATCTGAATAATTCAAACTAAATTGAATTCTGATCCGAACCAACCAAATTATAATTCTGTTGGATCGGCTTTTACAATTTGGTTTTTCAAGATGCAAGACATTTGAAATATATATATATATATATATATATATATATATATATATATATATATATTAGTCAACTCTAAACAAATTAAATTGTTTGGTTAGGAATTAAAATATATGAACTATTTAAAAATGTATTATAATCTATTATTTTACAGATAAAAAAACTTTTGAGAAGAACATATTATAGTATTTTGTAAGATAATACTTTTAAGTTTATCTAAAGTTAAATTTAATAAATTAATAAATAATTAAAAGATGTATATTGAAAATAAAAATATATAAATAAGTAAATAATAAATTCTTATTTGATTTTTTTAGACTATTGGGCTTAACTTTTATAAACAAAAACCAATTCGAAATCCAAAATAATATTTCGGTTATATTGAAAATTCATCCAAAAACCCGAATATCTGAACCAAATAGTCCAATATAAATTGTCCAATTAGACAATTCAGTTTTATCTAAATAGTAAATAACCCTAGTGATTTTTTCTGTGAAGAGGGTCAAAGTAACATTGTAAAAAATAGACGGGTGGAATATACATTTTACAAAGTATAAGGAAAAATCATATTTATATATACAACGGAGTAAACACGAAAGTTTAGAAAAATAATTGTGAAATTGATATTTTACAAAATTGAAGATTAAAAAGCAAGGGAATCAAAATTATAATGTTAGAAAATTGAGAAATTGAGAGTGACAAATCATACAAATTTGAAGGATTAGAGTTGAACTTGATTTATTAATATAGTTGTACACTGCACATAAAAGTTTATACTTTTAGCAACAGTGTTTATGTCTCATAAACACAAAGTTGGCATTTGTGGGATGGAGGTTTTAATTTAGCTACTAACTAACGAGAACGAGAACGAGGAGGTCTCAGATTCAATCCTAGGCAGAGGAGATATATAGTTATTTGCTGTTAAAAAAATAATAAAATAATAATAATAATAAAATGGAAAAAGAAAGAAAATGAAAAGATGTAATAATTGTCTGTGGGCGAGATTATTGGTTGATCAAAGACAAGTGGTATATTATGATAATGCAATCCTCGTCAGATTTGAAAATAAATTAAGGCAGATTCTTAGATTCCAATTACCACATGAATCTATTACCATCAGCAAGGTCGTATGATCCTTGTTTTAGAAAAAGAAAAAAGTTGGAAAGATATTTAATTCCACAGAAGAGCTTTAACTATTTGGATTTTGGTGTACATAACATATAGGAGTTTTGTGCATGAGTGTGGTATTTTACAAAAATATCTACCATTCTCTTGTATTTTTAAAAATATTTTCCAAAAGGTAGTACTTTTGGAAAGATTTTTTAAAAAAATGAATCATGAACAGCAAGAGCTTTTTACTTTAAAAACAAAAGACATTTTAAAAACAAGATTCATATGCGAGACATGAAAGATCAATAAAAAATAAACTCGATCAACGGATTAACTAAAAACATTGATATTGAATCAATTAGATGAAGTGAATTTTCAAATTTGAAGTGAGAATTCAATCAGACGAATGGAATGAGATACATGAACATATGGAAATATCGGATTAATCAATCATGAACAATTATTGGCTAAAAAAATGAATATTTGATTTTCAATGGAATTCTGCTACTGCCCTACTCGACTACTGCCCCGTCATTTCTCGTTTCTCCATGGAATTCGCCGAAGCGCATGCCAACAAGGTCATCGCATCTCACCCCCTCCCTGTCCAACATCAAACTCTCATCATCGTTCTACTAAAGCTGGTTAATTTGGATGCAGCTCAATGGTACAATTAATATATTTATCAGACCTTCAACTTACACTGTTTATTATGAATTGCTACGACAGGTTACATGAAATCAGATGCTAATATGTTATTTGGTTTTCTTTTCCAGGTCATTGATCACCCTCAGAGACATGTTGAAAAAGTTACCACATGGTTTTTAGGACTTAGGAGAATCTAGGATAATAGCAAACCCACAATAGGTTGTTAAGAAAACTATATAAGTTATAAGTTCAATCATCTGGTAATTATGTTGTTGACTACTTGACCTGTTGATTGTGCATACAAAGACATCATCGTGTTTATAACCTTCTCATCTCTTTCACTTTGTCTATGTTTCTCTCTTGATGATACGTACAGACAGAAGCCAAATTTTTTATGATGCGAGTAGTAATTAGCAGATGAGATGGAGGGGAATAGAATCAAGTAATTAGTATGGAAATGGGCGCATGATGGAGTTGAAGTCGGTCAAAGATTTCGAGGTGCACGATGACACTGGAGAAGCAATTGATCGCATCAGACGGAGTAAGGAATGTGACAGAAGGGTGAAAGAGGACGAGAGTAAGAGGGACTGGTGCCGATGGGAAGATCTGTGGAGCAAACAGGCAAAGATGATTTATAGTCATCGATGTCCCTCTAAGGGTTCTCCGACGAATAGAGGTCGGAAAACGTCAAGGGGGAGTGAAATGGTACGAGTAGTTCAATAGCCATGGCGAGCACAAATTTTGACGGTGGGGAAGATGGCATTAGGAAAAAGCGGGACCATTTCTTTTGTTTCCTTTTTAATAAAGAACACTGTTATCATGTAAATAAATTTCAAAAGACAAGCATTTGGTAAATATTTATTCAAAATAAAATACTTCCGTAAAAAACTCAACATATGCAGTTAGATTTACAACAACCTTAATATAACGGACCTTCTCACATTCCACATGAATACAGAGTAGAGCTGCACTAACTAGATTTTTTTACGGATCCAAACCTTTTTCAAAAGTGAATCGGTTTGAGGTTAATGCCTTAACGGAGTCAAAGTCGGGTTGTACGAAAACCGGATATGATCCAAACCAGATCGTAGTGAGATAAACCTGAAACTATACAAACGTGGTCGGATAGGTTTTGAACCAGATTGATGAAACTGGTCATTGAAAAAAAATTGCATTTTTTATATTTTTAAAATTTAAAACTTACAAAAAGGGAAATAATAATGCGTCTTGAAGTCTAAAATGTTAGAAATTTGGGATATAAAAAGGCTTGGAAAATCTGAGAATTGTGATATCACTTTTAGATTAAAGTATTTTGGTAGTACTCCTAATCTTTAATCGGATAAGATTCAAAATCTGAGAGCAAGAACAAAGAATGTGATTGTTATGAATTTCGAAAAATATACCAAAAAATGAGACCAAAACGGATTTATGATGAAAACTGTCATGTGACTGTTCCAAACTGTCATAAAACTACCAAAACTGACATAAAAACGGGTATTTGGATAATGGTCAATTTTTTGACAAAACGAACTTCAATCCTAGCTAGGGGCTCTGCCCCTTGGACCCTGCTCCCAGGGGCGTTGCCCCTGGACCCCCGTTTGTTCAGGGGCTTCGCCCCTAAATGATAATGTACTTTGAAAACTTGATCAAACCTAAATAAGTGTGCACTCCATACCTCTCTTACTTGTTTAATATTTATCAAGATCATTTTTGGTCGACAAATTAATCCTATTACACTTAAATAACATTGATGATAATAAATCACCAACAAACCTCCCCCATTTAAGTGTAATCTTGATTAACTTAAAACAAAACATAACAACAACAAACCGATGCATAAATGAAATGTCGTGACAACTGAATTTCAAATTAGTATATTATTCATTCCAAATATTTGAATATCAGGGTGTCACTAAGGATTGAACCCTTTCTGTTCATAGTAAATACATGAAGATAATACACACAACATTCTACATTCTCACAAGTTCTAACTTGACACTATAATTTACTAGCTTGTGTCTCATCCTTCAATAAGCATATCAAAGCCAAGTCCCAGCTTCTTAAAGCAGCTAAACTTCATGCTTATATAGGTAGTTCTTTTGTTCTTGCACCTGCAAACACAATTTTTCAATGAACTATTAAGAAATAAAATTTCAACCTCCTTAACTTATAGTACTGAACACATACCTTGGGATGATGATAATAATGTGTTCCAATCTTCAAATATCAAGCTTTCCACATTGAATTCAGCATCTAATGTTATATTAGATGGGAATTGGGTATCTCAATATAAAAGATTTCAGGTAGACTTTAAACCCATCCCTATGACCGCCTTGTGCACAAGATCTCTTGCTAACCCTTTGGTTAGATGATCGTCCAAATTCAAATGAGTTCTCACAAACTCCATAGATATCACACCAGTCATGATGAGCTCACATATCATGCTATGTCTAATACTTAAGTGTCTAGACTTCCCATTATACACTTGACTATAAGCCTTAGCCAAAGTTGCAGCACAATCACATCTGATAGAAATGGTAGATATCAGTTTAGGCCATAATTGAACTTCATAAATCAAATTCCTTAGCCACTCAGCTTCCTTACCACCAGTAGACAACGCTACAAACTCAGACTCCATAGTTGAGTTAGTAATACAAGTCTGTTTCTTGGATGCCCAAGAAATGGCTCCTCCTCCAAGAACAAATACCCAACCACTTGTAGAAGACTGATCTTTTAAGTTGGTAATCTAGTTGGCATCTGAATAACCTTCCAAAACAGAAGGATATCCACTATAAATCAAACCATAATCCATGGTTATGTTCATATACTTGAATACTCTATTCACTGCTTGCCAATGATGTGCACTAGGATTACTAGTATATCTACTAAGCTTTCCCACAACAAAAGCTATATCAAGCCTAGTACTAATCATGGCATACATAAGACAACCAATTGCTCTAGAATATTCAAGTTGAGACATTGGAGATCCTTTATTAGGTAGAAGATTAAGATTAGGATCTATAGGAGTGCTTACAAGAGAATAATTCTCAAAGTTAAGCTTTTTCAATATCTTCATAATGTAATGAGATTGAGAAATTGAAATCCCATTGTTTCTTTTTCAAATTCTTATACCAAGAATTACCTCAGCCTCCCCCACGTCTTTCATGTCAAAACTAGATGATAAAGAATTTCTTTGTTTTATCAAGTTCATCTTGATCGGTACCAAATATTAACATATCATCAACATATAGACAAATTATAACTCCTTTACCAGAAGAATCAAATTTGCTATATACATATTTGTCTGTCTGGTTTAATGCAAAATCATTAGACAATATCACATCATCAAACTTTTGATGCTATTGTTTTGGTGCTTGTTTCAAACCAGATAATGATTTCTTCAACTTGTACACCTTATGTTCATTATCAGGCATCAAAAACCCTTCAGATTATTTCATGTAAATTTCCTCATCCAAGTCACCATTCAAGAATGCAGTTTTCACATCCATTTGGTGAATCACAAGATTATGTATAGTAGCAAGAGCTAACAATAATCTAATAGTGGAAATTCTAGCAACGGGAACATAAGTATCAAAGAAGTCAATGCCTTCATTTTGCCTAAAGCCTTAGATAACCAATCTGGCTTTATGCTTATCAATTGTGCCATCCACCTTCATTTTTATTTTGAGGATTCACTTACTTCCCAATGCCTTGCAACCAGGAGGTAAATTAGATAATACCCAAGTATTGTTATGCTTGATAGAATCAATCTCATCCTGAATTACTTCTTTCCTAAAATGAACATCCCTAGAAGCCATAACTTTACTAAAAGTATTTGGATCCTCCTCAATATTAAAACAATATTGATGTTGACATATAGTCTCATTCGTAGTTCCTTCAACTAGATAAAGTTTAAAATCATATCCAAAAGACTTGGCTTTTCTAGCTCTTGTGATTTTCCTAGGTTCAGGTACAGAACTTGCACTACCAGAAACATCTTCAGCTTAAATACTACTCTTTCTAGAAGATTGATGAATCATGTCCCTTAGTATAGGTATAGATGTAAATCTTTCTTCATCAAATATAACATATCTTGAATCTATCACAATGTTTACAGACACAGAGTCATTAGATTCTAAAACATAAAATCTATATGCTTTGGAATGCTTAGCATATCCAATGAAGATACAATCTACACCTCTCTCACCCAATGTTTTCCTTATGGGTTCAGTGAGCCTTACAACTGCTCTACAGCCCCAAACTTTGAGATAACTCAAATTTGGTAGTTTTTTACACTAAAGTTCATAAGGAGTATTCTTACACCTTTTATTTGGAGTTCTGTTCAAGATGTAACATGCAGTTAACATTGCCTCACCCCAAAACCCTTCACTTAATCCAGAATAGGACAACATGGAATTAACCATTTCTTTCAAAGTCCTATTCTTCCTTTCAGATACACCATTTTTTTGTGGTGTATAAGGAGTTCTAGTTTGATGTATTATTCCAGCTGATTCAAAATAAAGTGGATCATAATACTCACCACCTTTATCAGTACGCAAGACTTTTATTAATTCAGTTTTATGTAGCTCTACTTGTTGCTTATAAATTTTTAATTTATCAAGAACTTCATATTTTGAATGTATAAAATAGACATAACAATATCTTGATGAATCATCAATCAAAGTAACAACATACTTTTTATTTCCAAGGTAAGGTGTTCCATAGAAATCACATAAATCATTATGTATAAGATCCAACACCTTTCTTTCCTTAACAACATATTTGAAAGGTTGTCTAGTGATTTTAGTTAGCATGCATGTTTTACATTTTTCATTATTTTGCATATCAAAAGCAGGAATTAAACTCAGTTTAGACATGTCTTTTTAATCTCTTGTAATGAATGTGTCCTAGTCTAGCATGCCATAATTTAGATTTATTAAATTATTGCTAGTACTACTAGAAGCCATGCGAACAAAATGATCAATAGAAGGATAATTAATATTAAGCCTAATGATTCCATTACATACATATCAAAAACTCATAAAAGAACCATGTTTTGACAAGATATACTTGTCACTTTCTAACACTTGTTTGTAACCACAATTATTTAATGCAATTTCAGACAAGAGATTCTTACGAATCCCTGGAACATATAAAACATTGTTCAAACACAAACATTTCCCAGAAGTAAAAGTATGTAAAACAGATCATATGGCCTTGATTGGTTCAGTTGCAACATTTCCCATCTTCACAACAGATCCATCTTCAATTGGTTGAAAGTCTTTAAACCAATATAGATCTTTGCAAACATGACTTGTTACTCTCGAATCAACCCATCATGCAACATTATCATCCTGCACATAAAATGCTCCAGAAATCACAAAAATATAATTCTGAATATATTTAGAATTTTGCATGAAAATAGAAATCTGAACTTGTTGCTTTTCTGGATCCTTGGATCCCATGGTCCAACACCATCCTTGTTCACTTTACGAAATCGACAATCTTTCTTAAAGTGACCCAATTTTTTATAATTCTAAAAAACCACTTTAGCCTTCTTGTTGGAAGACTTGTCATCCTTTTCTTTAAACTTCCTTTTTTCATTAGACTTCTTTTGATTCTTTGATCCTTCTCAATCCACCATGTTCACAGAAGAGGAAACAACTTGGTTCTTATCTTTGGGATTGTTATCAAGTTCTTGAGTCCTTAAGGACCCTTGAATCCGTAAGTGGCTTCCAAGTTCAGTCAAAGTGAATTTCTCTTTGTTATGTTTCAAATTGTGTTTAAAATCCTTCCAGGAAGGGGACAACTTGTTAATAATCACAGCCACAAAATTGGCTTCATCCATTTTTAGATTGTGTTGAGCAAACCATCCTATGATCCTTAACATTTCATGGAATTGTTCCATAACAGGTCTGGAGTCAACCATCTGAGAGCAAGAACAAAGAATATGTTTGTTATGAATTTCGAAAAATGTACCAGAAAATGAGACCAAAACTGATTTATGATCTCTGTCTGAAAACTATCAAATGACACTTTCAGACTGTCATAAAACTAACAAAACTAACATAAAGAACGGGTATTTGGAAAATTGTCAAACCAAGGGTGAATTCTTTGAAAAACCGAATTTCTAATGCATTTTTAATATAGTAAATCGACCCAAGCCAGGGGCACTACCCCTTGGACCCTACCAGGGGCTGCCGCCCCTTGGACCCCTCTCCCAGGGACGCTGCCCCCAGACCCCTATTCGTTCAGGGGCTTCGTCCTTAAATGATAGTGTACTTTGAAAACTTGATCAAACTTAAACAAGTGTGAACTCCACACCTCCTTTGCTTGTTTAATATTAATCAATGTCATTTTTGGTCAACAAATTAATCCTATTACACTTAAATAACATTTCTGATAACAAATTACCAACTAAAAATAGAAAACAAAGCAATTCTAATTCAATACATCACCGTCATTGCCCTCATCATTTTTTTTTCTTTTTTGTTGTAGTCCGTTGATCGTTTATTAATCGTTTGTTCTTTATAGTTACTCGCTAAGGTTGTTGCTTAGTAGTGCTTCAAAAACGAGTTCTTTCGTTGGAATTGGCACCGACAATCCCATAACTATTTCTTCATCGTGTATCCGTTCTTCGGCCTTTTCAAGTTTGCCTTCAAGTGGTGAAATATGTTGTATCCATTCCACCTTATCTAAGTAGTCTTTCAAGCAATTGCATATTTTCTTCGATATGGGGTCAAGTTTTCTTCTTTTTTGAGATATTACCTCTGAGAACCAATGAATTCTGAAACTATCGTAGAACATTGAATGGTTAGTAGATTCCGGTTCATATTAGCTAATCAGAAATTGAGATTTTTTTTTCCATCAAGCCAAAATATATGAAATTTCAAATTCTTGTATACTCATGTGTGGTAAAAATTGGTTTCGATATACGCATTTCCAACAACTACCTCGAGAACTTGGTTCAATTTTTTTTCCTGCCAAATCGGATACAGATCTGTATCTGCCAAACCGAATCCAAACGCGTTTGAACGGTTAGAATTCCAAAGCAGTCTTAATTGACGATTCGTGTTGAAACCATACATGCTTCACCCAAACCAGTTTTGCTATCGGATTCAAACATTTTTTTGAACGACTTAATTTCATTAAAAACGACATAAGTAAGGAGTTAGAGAAAAAACATAACTATTACATCGAAATGTTTAATATCGTGTTCTAAAGCCATAAATTTCAATCAAAACAAAATTTATGTTTTCAAGGAACAACCCAACAAAAAGAAAATCAACTATGTCATCAAAATCCTATTCTATTTCGGTCTAGTCCGATCAAAAACCCATTTGCTCTCGAATATTCATAAGCACCACTAAACCGTAGAAATAACCGCACCCAACACGGATCTCCAAGCCAATAACAATCAAATTGAGGATACAAAGTCTTCAAAATCACTAACTGTATAAAGAGAAGTAAGATTCTCATTATCACTACTTTAATTTCAGAATTACTGATTTAGATCTTCATACTCTAGAAAAACATGATTTAGACATCCTAAAATTGTTGTTAACTCTTTTTGTGCACCTCTAAGATTAAAAAGTATGAGAAAAGTTTAATAAGGAAAGTTAAGAACATTGGACCATCTCAATAGATGATAAAAAGATTTTAGGTAACTTTTATTAATAGAATTCAATCTAAGACCGGCCAAATTAAACCAAAAAAAAAAACAAAAAAACAAAAAAAGAAAAAAAAAACTTAATGTATTTTAACTGCTTTTATGTTTAAAAAGTGACTTTTTTTCTGCTAAATCATTGAAAGTTTGTTTTAAAAAGTTTTTCCCGACAACAAATTACAGAAACCAATCACAATAAAAATTTTCTACCTGATATTACTAAAAAAAAAAAAAAAATTCAAAGTGTTAATAGTCTAATAAAAATATAAGTTTTTTGGATTCAAGATATATTAGCTTTTATAAAATACCGAATATTATATAATAATTTCTTAAAAAAAAAAACAAATGTTTAGTGATTAAACCATAAACGTAGTTACAATGGTCATTATGGAATTCGGCATTCAATATATTAATATTTTCATTTTTTAAAAAATTATCTAGTTTATTTATAAAGAAACTAATGTTTTTAAAATTGTCAATAAAGAAACTAATGTATTTAAAATTGATTTTATAAAGAAATTAAAGTTTTTAAAATTGTCAATAAAGCAAATTTATTGTTTAAAAAGGTAATGTATTTTGTTTTTCTGTTTTTGTGCGTGCCTACTGCCTAATATATCATTCATAATTTTATATTTTAACCAAGTTTTAAACCTTTTTACGGTTTTTGTTTCAAACTTTCCAATTTTATTTTATTTTATTTTATTTTATTTCTTTTTAATAAATTCTTCCCAAATTTAATTTCCCAAATTTATTTTTTTTAGAAATCAATTTTTACCACCTTTTGAAGCTTTTTTAAAAGAAATTTACAATTGTTTTTTCAACCTTCTTTACAACCTTTTTAAATTTTTTTAGAACTTTTTACAATGTCTTTTCAAAAAAAAAAGTTATATAACCTTTTTCATATGTTTTTCATAATTTTTTTACAATTCTTTTTAAATGGTCTTTAAATGTAGTATGTTTTCTATATTTGCTTTTCTTTTTTATAATTTCTTTACAATATTTTTATGTGTGTGATTTAAATGTTTTGCAACTATTTTACTACGTTTTTTAAATTATAAAAGACGTATAAATTATGATCATTTTAATATCTTACTGTGTTTTTTTTTATAAATCTTTTTCATAGTTCGTTTACAATAGTTCTAAATATAACATTGAGGTCATGCCAAAATCTTACTATGTTTTCTAATCCACAATACAAATTTGAAATTGCAACATCTTTTTTGGGTATTGCTCTTGAGACCCAACCATTTTAATTTTTGGGTTATTAGGGATGCCACGACGTGGTGATGAAGCTCACCATGACATGGTAACGCTCCATAAAGGAACGCACGTTTTTATTTACCAAGTTGGCCATAGAACGAGAAACACTAATTTCGGGTCTTGGGCCCTATTTAAACAAGAATATGGCTAGGGTTTTCTCCTAACTCTAGCCTCCATCCCTTTGAGAGAAACGCTAGTGTGTGTGTGTGTTCTTGGTGAAAAAGGTGTGTGTTCTTGGCCTTTCAAGGTTTCTTCAAGAGTGAGAGGGTGATTCAAGCTTGTAGAGTGACTTGTTGCTATTGAGGGCTACTTCTACTTCAATCCTTAGGCTCCAGAAGCTATAAAGATCATACATTTCAATTCTATGAGTTGCTTATGATGTGACTAAATCACTTTATGGCTTTTGGAAATGAATCCTTGGAGTTTGAAGCAATTCCAGGACCTTGGATAAGATCTATGATTGTTCTTGCAACTTATGGTCCCATAAATTTTGAATCTAGGTCATTAATCAACCATACATGAGCTTTCAAGGTCATTTAGTCCCTTTTGATTTAGGGTTTTATATTTAGGATTCTAGAGGCTAAAGAAGGGATAAAGTTGGAAACTTTATCCATGCATGACCTTAATCGACCCAAATCTGAGATTTGGAGCTCTATATTAAGAGCTGAATGAAATAAGTTGGTCAGTACGTAACCATGACATGGCAAGTTTGCTGTCACGACGTGGCAGCAAGGGTTTTCGTGACTGTTTTGTCGTATAGCCACCACGACGTGGCCATAGTGTTGGTCACAGCATAGTGACTAAATTATTGACTTTTTGACCATTGACTTTTGAACAAGCTTGACATGAGGTCAACCTTTAGGGTTTAGGCCTTAGATTGAGGATACATCCTTATTTGTCTAGGTGGGTGTGGTACTTGTTGCTACGTGTGGTGAGTTGTAAGTGATGGGTTTTGAGACTCATAGAGATCAAACATTAGGCAACAGAAACATAAACAATTCTGATCAAATACTCAAAACCAGATAGATCTAACTCAACTTATCTATACAAGTTTGATAGGGTATACAAAGTAGGAAAAACATACCTTATATTTCTTTGTAGGTTTCTTCTTTTGACGAGCCTTTTAATTGGACTAGAGAACCCAACGTAGAGTTCCTCTTCTATAATCGCACCCAACAGACAAAACAAGAAAAAATTCTAAGTAATCATCGAACCATAACAGAAAATAGAAACGAAGAACTCGAATCTATCACGGGCCACGACGTGGTAAACGAACTACCACGACGTGGGAACTGCACTTCGGGATTCTTTGTGGTTTTTTAGTACTATGAACTTTGGAGACTAAGAGGTATATGTCACAAATATGAAAACCGAATTTGGAACCCTCTATTGATAGGGAGGTGATTTGAAACCTTAGAAATAATTACAAAATATATTTATAATCATCTAATGATTTCAAATCATTTTGGAATATTTAATATTCCTCTATTTACTATTAATTAATCAAATTACTAATTAATTAACAAAATAAGTCCCTCAAATAAATATATTTTCAGATCTACTTTATTTTGTTCTTGCGTGTAACCCAAAAGGACACTGTTATTTATATTAATATTACCAGGATTTGTGATAGCTATGGATACTAATTTCCATAAGCTCCCACTTGCAATTAGGCATCAACAATTGACTGGTCCAGTACTTACTAGAGACAATAGTGAGTGGAAGTCCAATGCAACTACTATACTTATAGAAATTTTGCTATAAACAACCCTAAGATTGATAACTTCAAATTCCTTTGATCTTCATGATACCTTATTATGAATTGGAGACATGGATATAAGGTCAATCTCATGGTTCAAGATTTTGTTTCCCGATACCGCCTTGTGGTAACATTCAGACATACTATTGAATCTAATCAACTTAGTATCAGTTTGGCCAAACATTTTGTTGTCAACCGCATATCAACGATGGGCCTAAATATATTGATATATGCATATTTATTCATACATTTTTTTGCATTATCTTAATATTTTGCTACAATTGTGCTTATTTTAGGATAAAATGTACTTAATACGTTTAAATTTGTTTTGTAGCTACAAAGACATGCTAGGGATTAAAAGGAAACAAATGTGGAGATGGAAGTAGGAAAATTGGACCAAGTCAACTAAAGTTAAAGATCTCAAGAATTCTAAAGCCCACGGCGTGGAGATCCCTAGCCATGCCATGCTGAGATGGTTTTCGCGATCAGATCAATGCCTTGGAGAATACGCATTTTAATTGATCGCCATGTCTGGAGCCTATTTTCCATGGCGTAGGATGTGAAATTTGGCTACTATAAATATATCATTTTGGCTCTCAACCCTAACTTATTCTAGAAGCTATTGACGAATTTTGAAGACCAAAGACATCCCTTGGAGGCTTTGGAATGTAGAATTACTTTGAGAGCATGATTTTAAGGAGATCTAAATGCAAAATTACTTCTAATTACACTATTGATTTGTTTTGATCATGTCTATCAAAGTGATTTTCGTTTTTTACTTGTATGTTTCTAGTAGTTATGGGCTAAAAACCGTAAATTTCTTTTAGAGAAAATGATCTTACATATTATGTATTGATTGAGTGGATTTGGATTATTGCTAGTTGTTTATTTATTATGGTTTCTTGTTAAAAGAATATGAAATTCAGCCATCTTAATTTACTTATGACATGACCCATGAAGTAATATTTAAGTGTGGTTACTCCAATACTTAAAGTCTCGATTTTCAGATATTCATCAGTATTGGTTGCAGAGCTATGCAATGTTCATCCCTATGAGCAATCTATCATTACTACGAAAATATTAATTCACTACTGTCTCCCAAGAGTAGGAATGATTGTGGAAGTTTGAATAAGAAAATTATTTTGGATGTGGTTCTAAACATGCAAAACAAGGAACATAGATAATATGAATAAGCATAGCCAATTATTATTAATAATCACTAACTAAAAATATCCAATATGTTCCATGTGATCAAACTACAAATTGTGTAATTAAACTAATTTACTAATAAAATGAATGACAATAAACCTAGTATGAGCATCATGCTTAATCTGTGAAAATGATTTAGTGAGTAGATCAACTTGATTATCTTCTAACGGTACTCGACTCACAATGATGTCTCCATCTTCAATTTGTTTACTGATGTAGTGAACCTTTCTCTTAATATGCATATTGTGCTTGTGATCTCAAGGTTTTTTAGCTAAAGCAAATGCACCCTCTTTATGACAAAAGATCTCAACTCATTCGACTATGCTAGGAACAACACCCAAATGATTGATGAACTTCTTAAGCCACACTTCTTCTTTGGCCACTTCGTTGGCTGTGATATACTTTGACTCTGTACTTAAGTCAGCTATAGTCTCTTGCTTGGAACTTCTCCAAGTTACCGCTCCTCCATTTAACATGAATACATAACCAGATTGTGATATGAAATTATCCATTTCAATTTGAAAACTTTTATGCATATATCCTTTGATGCTTAATTCTTCCTTACCACCATAAACCAAGAACACATCTTTAGACCACCTAGATACTTCGTAATGTTCTTGACTATGGTCCAATGATGTTTGCCTAGACTGGCTTGATAATGACTTGTCGTACTAATGGTGTATGAGACCTCTGGCTTTGTACATATCATGGCATAATGAAGAAGCTGCAACCAAAAACATGGAAAAAATTTTACATTCGGTTTCCTGTTGTTAATGATTTCATAAGGGGTGATATCGAATCTTCTATGAATAAAAGACCGATTTTGAGTAAAGCAAGCGGTAGAAACAGTTTCAGCCCAAAGATATTATGGAAGATTCGTGTAAGTCAACATCGTTCTTGCTGCTTCACAGAGTGAGCGATTTCTCCTTTCGAGAACACCATTCTGTTGAGGTGTGTAAGGAGATCAGAAGTTGTGTGAAATTCATTTGTCAGCTAAAAACGAATATAGAATCTTGTTCTTGAACTCAAACCCATTATCACTCTTGATTTTGCAAACCTTTTTCTTCAAACTTAATTCGATGTGTTTGATAAAATCGATCATCACTTGAGCTGTTTCTGATTTCAAATGAAGAAAATATACCCAAGTAAACCTAGAAAAATCATCAGCAATAACCAAAATGTACCTCTTCTTGTTGAGTGTTTCAACTGTCGAAGGACCACAAAGGTCAATATGAAGAAGTTCCAAAGGTTCGACGATCTTTGAATCAATCACAATCGAATGACCTTGTCTATGATGTTTTCCTTGTTCGCAAGCTGCACATAGAGTATCATTATCAAATTTTAATACAATAAAACCTCGAACAAGATCTTTTACCACCAATTTGTTCATATTTTTAAAATTCAAATGAGACAATCTTCGATGCCACAACCAACTAATATCAGAGGAAGCCTTCGAAAGTAGACAAACAGAAGGAACACCAACAATGGGTTTGATGTCAAGTGTAAACATATCTCCTTTTCGCTTTGATTTAAGAAGAACTTCTTTTGTTTCAATGTTTGATATGACACTTCCTTCTTCATTAAAGAGAACTTGATTGCCAAGTTGTGAAACACTGATCAAATTGTGTTGAAGACCTTCGACACAAGCAACTCTGTTGACTGTAAAATTCCCATTGGTCACCTTCCCATAGCCTTTGACTTTACACTGATTATTATTTCTGAATTTCACAACACCAGCATTTTCCAGACTTCGAAAGTCTCTCAGGTTTTCCTTCTTCCCAGTCTTGTGACGAGAGCAACCATTGTCGATATACCATTTGTCATCATATTGCTCGTCACACAAAACCTGCAATCATTTAAAGAATTTAGGTCCCCAAGGATGTTTGGGTCCTTGGTTATTAGAATAAAATGCTTGGTGAAACGAAGATCCTATTATCCAATTTCGAAGTTTTGTTTTGACACTATCAATTAAGTCCACGTCATTATTTAAGGGTATCGAAATGTAATCATTCGAAGATTTAAAATCAACATTAACGTTCACCTCATTCCTCTTAGTTTCTTTCTTACTAACTTTTTTTGTCGAAATTTCTCTCCATTTTTGAACAGAAGGATTTGATTCTTTCGAAGAAGAACTTCCATTTGATGATTCATTCAGATACTTCTCATATGCATCCTTAATATGTTCTTGAGAGAATGTCCCAGATTGAAACCTCTTTCCTTTTCCTTCCAACCAATGATTGATATTTTTCACATTTGTTTTTCCTTTAACAAATGAAGCCTTTACTGATTGTTTCGAAGGTGGGTTTTGAAAATGAGGTTGATCAGGCTTGAAAGATTCATTTCTTCTCCCTTGAACTTTCAATTTCTCATAGTTTTTTGTTGGCTTTCTTCTCGAAACATGAGGAGTATAACGATTCTGAAATCGGTTTTGATAACCAACGTTATTTCTTGGAAAGACTTTTTGTGAATGCGAAAACTGATTTTGATAAGGAACACGATGATAACTCTTTTGTTTATTTGATCGAAAATTACTTCTCTGAAAATTATTTTGTGAAACCCATTGATTGTTAGAATTGTTAACAAAACTCTTGGATTGTTGATTTTTCACATAACTCTCATGATAAGAAGCTTGAACATTAGACTTTTGTTTTGGTTTCGAAACATGTTCCTTGTCTTTGGAAAAATCATTTTGTGATTGTGAAGGTTTTGACATCGGTTTCTTTTCACCAAAAGATGGATTTTGTGATTTTGTCTTAACAGATTCAGACTTTTTCTTGTCAGACTTTTTAGAAGAAAAATTTTGTTGTTTCTTTTTAGACACATAATTATTCCAACAAGCTTTATTTCGTGCTTTGTTCATTGAAATTCCATTTTCTTGTGAAATCTTTTGAACATTTTCTTTTTGACTTTGAACTTTTTCAATTGGTTTTTCAGAAACTTTAACGTTTGTTTGTTTTTTAACCTTTGACGTTTCAGTTTTAACCACCCAAGTTCGACTTGGCTTTTGTCTTTGAAAAGTGTATGAGTTTTTTGTAAGATTGTTCTCAATGATGCTTTGATTTGAGAAAAATCCTTCCTTCAAAGCTTTCTTATTGTCCTCTTCAACCAGTTTGTTTATCACTGGATTCACATTTTCTCCATTACCCTTTGTGACGAAAACTTGGTTTGGAAATACGAAATTATAAGTACACTTGAAGTTTGGATAAACCACAGAATTAGGTTCAAGATAATAGGAACCTTTTTCTTTCATGATTTTGTCAAATTTCTTCGTCTCTTCATACACCTGATCTTCAACAATTCGATGAATTTTTGTTTCTTTCGAAACACTTGGAACAGTTGTTTCTTTTGAAACGTCTTCATCATCGTCACTGTCAGTCTGACTATCTTCGACAGTCACATGGTCAGGATTAAAAACTTTCGAAGTAGAGGGTTGGTCTTTGTCAACTTTAATATTCGAATCATGACATATTTCTTTACCCTTAGCTAATGATTTGACATTAATGACAGATAACTGAGAACAGTCAACAACTTCCTCTTTTTCAGTTTCACTGATATTGTCATCTTCGATATCAGCAAAATTGTTTTGGGAGTTAGAAGTTGAATTCTTAGTATTTTTCAAAATCTTGATTTGTTCATTTACAGTCAAGGTCTTATTAACTATATCAACAAGATCATTAGCATTTAGATGTTCATCAATTTTCACTATTCCATAGGGATATCTATTATTAGGAACTTTATCAAAGTCAGAAATAGTCATCTCACAATCATAAGAAGTTGTATCTACTTTTTCCCTTTCGAAAGATAAAAATGGTAGAATCTTCCTATGTTGTTCTTTACTTATGTCACTGGAGTGATGCAATTCAGTCAATTTACAATAGAGTCTTTTAACATAATTACAGTAAATATTTCTTTGTTTTAACAAAATCTTATTATCTGTATTCAGACTACCTCTATCAACCATGATGTTTGTTATTTGTAATTCTAGATGATCTATCTTAGCCTTCTTCGCCTCCAACATCCTCTGAGATTTTAGTAACTGAGTACTAGACTTTTTAGCCTCATTGCTAGCAGAGATAACCAGATTATTAACAGAAGTAATAGTAGCATCAAACTCAGTTAACACATAATTATAAGCACTTGAAGGAATATTAAAGGTTTGAATTAGAGAACGTACCTTCGATGTCATTGGTGCATTGTCTCCTGATGTCGAAACAAAGCAACTACCAATGATTTTCTCTTCTTCTTCCTCCTCATACCTCGCGAACATGGATCCATGCGTCAGATTTCTCATTTCTTCGTCATCCGAGCCCGAAGACCATATTTGGTATTTTCTTTCATCTTCATCATCTCCTATTGCTACTAGTGACAACCCCTTCGACTTAGCCCTCACTTCTTCCAGCCTTTCAGAATAGTATGCCTCATCCTTAATCCTATTCTTCTTTTCTTCTTTCTTCTTCAGCATACAGTCATTAGCCATGTGATTTGCACCATGACAATAGTGACAATCAACCCCCGAATCACCCTTTAGCCTTTTCTCTTTTTTTGAATCTTCACCCTTAGTCTCTTTCTTCTCAAACTTATTCTCATCACTAACCATCCCGGTGTTGCTTCCCTTCATTTCCCTAACTTTTGACTTCGCATTGAATGGCTTCTTATAAAACTTCTTTACTCTATTGTTGGAGTAAAAATCCACTGCTTCATCATCAGAGTTGATGATAAGACCTTCATCTTCAGAACTTTCATTCTCAGTAACTTCCTTCTCACCTACTCTTCCCGATACCTTCAAAACCAGTGCTAATGGACCAGCCATATTGATCCTTGACTCTTCAGCTATTTCATTCACTTCAGCTTTGTGAGCTTTTAACATGTTGTAAAGATCATTAAGAGTTAAAAAATTGAAGGTCTGTTGTGTCTTCATCATCAAACTCACATTCCTCCACTCCTTGCGAAGGCCCATGATGAAAGTAAGGTTGAATTCAATAGTAGACCTGGTAATTCCATACCTATTACACTAATAGATGAGCTCGTTCAGACGATCATAGTACAATTCGATCGATTCTCCATCTTTTTGCTTGAATTCCCTTAATTCAATCAGACATTGCTTGACCGAACTGATTTTGGTCTTCTCACTACCCTGGTACTTTTCCTTCAGCGTATTCCAAATTTGTTTTGAGGTTTTGCAGGTTCGAACGTAATTGTACACAACAGGAGGAAGAGCACCACGAAGCTCTCTCATGTACCTCTTCTCGTTCTTCTGCAGCCTTGCAGTTTGTTCAGCAACACTTTGAGTTGATGCAGAAGTACCAATGCTTTGAACAGAAGGAGGAGGAAGAGCATCATCAGTAATGCACTTCCATAGCTCTTCATCAATTCCGTTCAAGTAATCCTCCATACGATCCGCCCATTAATCGTAATACTCCGGAATAAACATATGAATCTTTGTTGAAGATCCTAGTAGATGAGAGTAAGAAGTCATGGCATTCATGTTGAAGTTCGCCATGGATGTATAGACGAATTCAGAGAAAAGCTTGAGAAATTTAAGATTAACAAGATGAATCAAACAACAAATGAACAACGAACACTCGATTAGTTAATCGAAGTGCATAATCAAATCAAAACTGAAGATCTACAAAGATTTTCAGGATAAAAAGTGCAGAAACTTTTGAATCTTAAACGAGATTCAAAAAGCTTTTGAAACAGATGAAAATCAGATCAAAACAGTTTGATTCCTGCTCTGATACCAATTGTAGTTCTGATTGAATCGAGTAATGAAACAGAATCAGAGTATGAATTGATTTAGAACACGAGATCTAAATATAATTTGTTTGGCACGTTGTATTGCTTTATCAGCTGAATACAAGAGGAAAAAGAAAATGATTACAATCAGAGAAAACGTTCTTGACCTCTAAAAGTATCATTCCCATATTTATAAGGAAAACTGAAAGCACAATAGTATAAGGACATTCGACATCCAAGCTTCGACACTAGAGTAATCCTTAAAATAAAATACAACCAAACATTCGATATTACTGACAACAAAGATAAATTTGACATCTCACAACCTTCGAACCCCAACATATATATATATATATATATATATATATATATATATATATATATATATATATATATAATAATAATAATAATAATAATAAATGAAACATAAAATTGACACGTGTCAGTTTTTTAGAATGTCTGTTTAACACGTGACATTTTTCTATAATTTTTATTATTTTCTTTTTTTTGGTAACAAATCTAATTCAATTCAAATTTTGAAAATACAAGATCATATCCTAATAAATTATTATGTTTATTTTGCTTAAAAAATTAATTCATAATTAATTACAATCGACAACATCTTGGTTTTTTTTTTACATTTATTATTTTTTTATCTATATAAAATTTTTAAATATACTGACAATGGTTTGTACGGGTTATAACCCAGTGTATATATATATATATATATATATATATATATATATATATAGGTTCAAATATTCTAACTAATTATTGTACGGATATCGTATGCTATGAGAATTATTAAAGTTCTAAAAAAAAGCATTTTTCCAATAAAAACAAAACTAAAATAGCATGATAATAACCAATAAATAGTCATTACGAAATTAATTAAAAAGCTGAAAAGTTACTTTATAGAATTCTTTATTAAACTGAAATAATTATTTTAGTAATTTCTTTACTAGACGGTAAAATTGTTTCAAGCCATTACTTGTCTTCAATACTTCAACTACTTCAACTATTACAATTGAAAACTAAAAATAAATTGTTAATATACCATTTATTAATTTGTATCATTTACATTTGTTGGTAGCCAAAGAACTTGATACCAAATAAACTTGATACACCAAATAAACTTGATACGGTATGATAGAAACTATAGTCAATACCATACCATCTTCACCTTATTTTATCCAATCTAAAGGATGGATAGTGCCCTTTATGCGATCTCAGCCATAATGTCTTATTTAAATACTCATATTTCTGGCGTAGCCGTAGCCTGAATATATCGTAAGGAAAAAGTTTTCAAAATCTGCATAGAAACTGAAACAAGATAATCCTTTGGAAAAGTTTTGGAAACTCTTTTTAATATTAAAACAAGCATGTAGACTTTATGTTGTTTTTGGATACAATAAAGGTATGATATACTTTTTTTTATTAAGGGAATAAAGAATTATTAAAATGAAAGGAATAATTGGACAGAATTATTTAAATGTAGAAAGGGACGCCCATAGGATTTGGAGTGGCCCCTTGTTTTTGTTAGCATTTCCTTTTCTATGTCCCCACGGCCCACTATTTTACAACAAAAATCTCACTTTGATTTGTAGAGGTAATTTACGAAATCTTTTGTGATGATATCAAGGCTTCTATCAAGTAAATGTAATTTTTGATAAAAACATGCAGGGATTATATGCTTTATTAAGTAACTAGGAGTGTGCATCTGCACAAAGCGGCGACGGCAATTATTATTGTTCCAACGAATGATATTTTTCAGAAAATATTATTTCACTGTTTCAACGACTACAAATTTTATAGTTGATATGTTAGAAAAATTGCATGACCGACCTTGACAAATATCATGCTCAAGCTGAGATAATATAAATCGTTTCTCCACGTTGAGTCTTAAGAAGATGATTAAAAATTAATATATAAAATAAGAATCCAAAAAATCAAAGTTTTTTCAGAGAATGTTTTGAAAGTTTCATATGTGACAAATTATCTTAGACTATTTTCAATAATAAAGATGAAGAGGGAAATCATATCTCTTGAAACGATGAGAGATAGAAAGAAATGCGCAAAACAAAAGAAAATGTATTTTTGTCCAATTACCATTAGTTGAATAAACACTAAGCATAATTCATCTTGTTTTGTTGTGAACTACTTAACAAAAGGGTCCTAAGTAAATTTGTTATCTAGAGGAAGAAGCCACTCGAGATGGTTCGGAAACTGATTTTCAACCTGAAAAAATAAGCTTTCAAAAAATACATAGACTTAAATGTAACAACGAAAAATAATTATATTTAATGAAGAAAAAGATATCAAAGCGAGAAAAGTTTCATTGACACAGATCCTTGTTCTTAAGGAGCTTAAACTGACCAACCTATCAAAAAGTTGGGTGGATGAACAACCCTTAATAGCTCTCATGTAATACTTTGGAGAACATAACAGATAATATCCATTATTTCAGTCCTCATACGTTTATTAAAATTTCATTTCAAGTTTTCCAAAAAATTCACTCAAGAGAAGAGGAGAAACCCACCATATACAAATTTAACATATACACAAATATATAGAAAATCAAGAATATAAATGCACAATTTTTTTTATGTCAAAACTTTACTATATATATATATATATATATATATATATATATATATAGAGAGAGAGAGAGAGAGAGAGAGAGAGAAAGAATAAAAAGAATGCATAGTAATGATAGAAACAATTAATAGAAAATCAGGTATATAGAGGCCCACCATTACGTGATAATCACACCACTAAAACCAAAAACATCATTGGAAATCGACAAGAATTCATGCCTATATACTATTTGATATTAAGCATGAATAAAATAAGAAAAATAAACTAAAAGATTAAAACCGAAGCTAAAATTTGTAAAAAAACGTGGAGTCGTGAACTCTAGTGAATAAAGTAAAAGTAACGTGAAACGATAATATATCTCATATATATATATATATATATATATATATATATATATATATATATATATATATATATATATATATATAGAGGAGGGTTCAATTGAGAAAAAAAAAATTGAGAATGGGGGAATCATTCTCAGCCACTCATTTATTTTTGCCGCAAAAGCCTCCGTCGTACCAACGGAAATGGGAAAGGAATAGACATGTATTTTTCAACAAAACATGTTTCTTTAAACTATGCTAAACATTACCTTAATATATACAAAAACATAGTTTTTTCGTTTTTTTTAATTTTTAAGAAGCTATTTTTATCGAAAAATGATTTTAAATATACCAAAATTCATGATTTTTTATTCTCTACAAATAGACATCCATATTGATATAGTTTTAAGATAAAATAATTTTTTTTATATTTTCAGTTATCGTTATTCATAAGTGAATAAAAATGAATCAGATTTTTATTACAGTACATTCGTTATTCACTTATGAATAAAAACTATCATTAATTTTTTTTACAATTTAAGTATCATTCATATATGAATATAGCATATAATAAACATAGTATATTCATATTTAAATATTAGACGATGCATTCACTTGTGAATATTACATAGTTTATTCACTTGTGAATATTAGATGATATATTCACTTGTGAATATTAGATAATATTTTCATATCTGAATATTACGTAGTATTACATGGTATATCACATGTGAATATTACATAGTATATTCACTTGTGAATATTAGATGATATATTCACTTATGAATATTACACAATATATTCACATATGAATATTACAAGGTATTTTCACAAATATATATAATTTTTATATATTATTCACATATGAATAACATACAGACTTGCATATTTGTTTTTTTGTTTTAATAATCATATAATGATTCAGGTGAGAAAACATATTCATATATGAATATAACGTGGTAATTTAGTTTATGCATTTCATCAAACAGTTAGAGTGCATACAATTTAACTTTTTTAAAAATGTTAAAACCATGATACTTTGACTATTTAAATCTTACAAAATAGTAGATTGATAGAGAATTATATGAAATTTAAAAAAAAAAACGATTTGATCTTTTATAACCTCAATTTTGAAGTTTTATTTGATAATCGATGTTGAATGAATGATATGAAGTGGATTTTTTGTTGATTATCGATGATGTTGATCTAATGACGCTGGGAGTATAATTAATCGTAGATGTTGAAGATCTGATCGTATTCAAGCAGAATTGAAGGTTGGATTAAAAAAACCAAAAATGAATTTTTGTTGTTAACTGTTGAATCGTGTTGATAAACATTTTATTGACGAAGATCGATGATTGATTAGCACTGAATGATGTTGATGATGGTTTAATTGAAGAAATCTGGATGATTGTTGAAGGTTGGAGAAGAAATTTGGATGATGAACGATGAATGAGTTTGAACTGTAATCTAATTCTCTACAAATACGTATTTGAGATTGAAGGTTGTTATCATATTTACAAGTTTGCCACCGTATCTTTTTATGCTTAGATTAAATCAGTGGCTGAGAATGATTTCCCCATTCTCAACCTTTTTTATTTTCTCAATTGAACTCACCTCTCTCTCTCTCTCTCTATATATATATATATATATATATATATATATATATATATATATATATATATATATATATATATATATATATATATATATATTACTTTTTAGTATAACTTTCTATTTACGTTAAAAAAGAAACGGAATTTAATTAATATTTCTTTCCTTAAATTTTCTCGGTGATTATTCTTTACCATAATTAGTTTTTGTTTATAGAAAGATAGTGGTTTGTGCATAACAAATTTCTACATTAAGTTTTCAAGCACGTACCTCTTAAATTTAAAGAAAAGCTCAATATGCTTTATAATATAGTTAAGATATATATATATATATATATATATATATATATATATATATATATATATATATATATATATATATATAGAGAGAGAGAGAGAGAGAGAGAATCAAGAATAAAAAGAATGCATAGTAATGATAGAAACAATTAATAGAAAATCAGGTATATAGATGCCCACCATTACGTGATAATCACACCACTAAAACCAAAAACATCATTGGAAATCGACAAGAATTCATGCCTATATACTATTGATATTAAACATGAATAAAGAAAGAAAAATAAACTAAAAGATTAAAACCGAAACTAAAATATGTAAAAAAAATGTGGAGTCGTGAACTCTAGTGAATAAAGTAAAAGTAACGTGAAACGATAACATATCTCATATATATATATATATATATATATATATATATATATATATATATATATATATATATATATATATATATATATATATATATTACTTTTTAGTATAACTTTCTATCTACGTTAAAAAAGAAACGAAATTTAATTAATATTTATTTCCTTCAATTTTCTCGGTGATTATTCTTTACCATAATTAGTTTTTGTTTATAGAAAGATAGTAGTTTGTGCATAACAAATTTGTACATTAAGTTTTCAAGCATGTACCTCTTAAATTTCAAGAAAAGCTCAATATGCTTTATAATATAGTTAAGATAATGTTTGAAATTTATGTAAAGAAGTTGTATGTTTAAATGAAATTTAAACCACGCTTTGTTTTGTAAGCAAAATATACAAATATCTGGAATTAAAATATGGATAATGACTTAGAGGGTAACGAACTTTTAACTTTGTTCATATTTAGTCACTGAATTTTTTTTCGTGTTTGATTTACCCTTGAATTATGTGAAATTGTCTACATTTTAACCGGTCATAAGGGTAAAATATGATCAATTTCAAATAATTTAGGGGTAAATCAAGTACGAGAAAAGTTTAATGGCTAAATGTGAACAAAATTGAAAATTTGTTACCCTTACAATCCATTATCCCATAAATGGTTCTAAATGTTATTGAGAATGAGCACAAGCTGAATATGAAGGTCATAAAAGTGACGATGTTTGTAGTAATCGTGTGATATACTTTTATCGTGTAAGATACTAGAAACAACACTTAGAAATACAATAGAAGTGACTTTAATAACATAGAAATTAAAGAAACAAAGATTGTGGTGGTTTCAGATATATACTTAGGACATAGCAACAATTTTCACTCCACAGGGTGGAGACGGTCATTGTAGATCGTGCGAGGAAGAGAGAACGTATGATAAAGAAGCGTGAAGATAATTCAATGTTAAATCTGAATGAGGTTTTTCTCTGTACAAGGACACGAGCTTTGATTAGAGAGTGTGGATGCATAAGATGAAGGTCGTGGAGAAGTACATTAGTAGTCTAGGTGCTAGTTGTCTTTAAATTGTTGGTGCATTTTGCATTGCTTTCACTGTTTTTACTTTCAACTTGTTTTGTCGATACTTTTCTTCCAAGTTATTATTTGTATCTACCTTTCCTATTTGTATGTTGATTCTATATGTATCTTCTCACCATGTTCCTTTTGATTTTCGATCTATTTTTCGTTTTATTGCTCGTATATTTGTCTTTTTGCCTTTGTGAAACTCTACTGATTATTTCTTCTTTGTGGGTTGGCGTCTCACTTATACGTGAATAAAGAAACTCTAGTTAAAAGTTTATCTCATTGACTAGAATTAAAGAAATGAACTACAATATGGTTATGTGTGACAACCTGTAAATTTCAATCTTGTAAAGTCAATCCGATCAACCAAAAGTCAGACTTATTTTTATTGCCTTTTAGCCTTGTTCAGGGTCATTTTAATTAGTTCTAATCCTAGTACACTCAAGGATTGAGTGTTAGGAAGTATTAACTTGAGATCAGTGAGTTGAATTCGAGCCGGAAACCCCTTCACAAGGAGTTCACGGCCGCAAACTAGGGTTCACGGCCGTGAACCCATGTTGGCCGTGAACCCCTCTTCATATGTATGAAGTTCCTTCATTATTTCTTCATTTCTCACATCTTCAAGTCAAGAACTCTCAAAACTCTATCAAGTATCATCAAGAACACTCTTCTTTCTCTTCAAAATCGTAAGTGATTCATACCTTGTTACTTGATATCCTTCTTATTCACAAGAAGCTCTTTGATTTCATCCATGAATTCAACACTTTTGGTTTAGATCTTAAAATCACCATCTTTTCACCAAGAACACCAAGAACACACATACTTGTTCTTGGGCCGTAAACACCCTAAAGGCTTCCAAAACGTAAGTATCTGTCACACCCCAAAACCGGAACGACGGAATACGTTCTGGGGTGGAGGACGTCATGTACAGTATCATAACAATGCATAATAGTAAAGACAAGCATCAACATCCATTGCATTAATATAATAATTGTAATACAAGCATGTTCTGTATAGTTTGTAAGACACCAAAATATAATCAAAATAAAAGAGGAGTCTTGTATGTGCTCCATCTTCTCAAAAGCTGCATCTGTACCTGTCTACTGATGACCTGAGAATACAAGTTATTTTGAAAAGAGTTTATCAGCATAAAGCTGGTGAGTTCATAAGTATTTAGTGTCTTTGCTTGTATAAAAATGTTTACAACAATGTAGTATAATACCTGATATCAATGTTTGAAATTAGTATACTCCCTAGAAAATCCTATATTTTCCAGTAAAAGTAGTCTTCAACCAAGACCCGTTTGTTTGCATATTTGATCCTTTGAAAATGTAAAAGTTTTCCCCCAGTGAAACTATCAGTAAGAAAATATAGTTTTAGACTTTATTCATGTAAAGTAATTGGGAAAATAAGGTTTTACCCCAGCAGTGGCACTGCCGGCTAAATGAAATAAAATGCAGACTCTAGGTAGTATTAAATGTACAATACACCTCGGGGAGCCTGTTTGGCCTTTAATTCTTAATGTGTAATTAAAGGTTTGAATGTGAACTCGTATGTAACCATGCTGATTGACGATCGAATAACTGATGACCCTCCGAGTCATATGTAGTGATGTGACATTTTGTCACCCCTTGGCCTTTCGGCTGGGACTGTAGCTAGCAGTCGGGATGTGGGAGTGTCTGTCCCGTATAGATCTATACACAAAATGCCCGCTCTCCCTCCAGGAGACTCTGGTTACACGGTGATACCACTGTGAAGTGTCGTATCGAGAAGTAGTATGTCACATTCTAATTATAGTATATTCTCTTGTATATTGTATAATGTATTTTTTGGTATAATGTATAGAGTGTTCCCTTGTATAGTATATAGTATTCTCTTTGTATAGTATTTAGCATGTATTGACTCATAACTGTACTCACTCTGGTAGGCGTCACTGTAATAGTAGTAATGAGTAATAACCCTTAACTATACCTATTATAGTTAAATAGTAATGTTGGTTGCATGCCTTTGATACACAAGGTACCGAACTGAAGTGAAGACTTTTATATCCAACACAAATATATATGATATATAACTAAGAATTCAACGACAATCGGACAAATAACAGAATACCCTAAGTCCACAACCAAACAAGGAACAGGAAATAAGGTGAGCTATCAGTCCTAAGTCCTTCAAGTCTTACTTATATAAATATATTAGTATAGATATGGGTTTGAAAATAAAGCAAGTTTAAAAGAGTTTGAAAACAGTTTTGACATTTAAAGAGTTTGATAAAAGGTTTGAAACACTTGAAAATCCCAAAGTTTGATGCTAATTTGAAAGCAGAAGCAAATCTTGTAGTCTGTTCTGGTTATTAATCGCATATGATTAAAGCAATAACTAGAAATATTCAACTTGTATTCCTCCCCATACAAGCATTTAAAATCATTTAAAAGGTTAATTAATGGGTATGAACTCACTTGCAGTAAGTGGAGTGGATGGAAGTGTCGGGTAGGATGCTAGGTGTCAAGTGAGGACTTGAACACACACACGGATCCTATGTAACATATAGTGATGCATAAATGCATCTAATTAGTTGTTTAATAACTAATTAATCAAGTAAAGACCTCCTAAGACATAGAACACTTTGTTTTAAGTGCTAGGAGTGCTAAAGGGTTGTATCTAAGGAGAGTATGGCCTCACATTGGAGTTTACTCCTCAAATGGTAACCCTATATGTGTTTACGGTTTCTGGACCATTTCCCCCATGAGTTTACGGCCGTAAACTCATGGTAATTGTGCATTTGTGTGTTTTAAGGTCTTATACTTCACAAGAAAGTGTTCTAAGTTTGAATCAAAGGCTTAGGAAGTGGTTAGGGCTCGAAATGGACCTTCTTTGGAGTTTACGGTCCTTGGACCACCTTTGAGAGTTTACGGTCGTAAACCCTTGAGTTTACGGTCGTAAACCCATGAGTTTACGGCCGTAAACTCATGTTTCCTCAACCATTTCGTGTTTTGGTGTTTCTAGTTCATGCATGCAAGGTTCTAGTCTTTTATCCAAGCTATAGAAGGTGTTAGGGGCACATAAACACCACTTGGTGGTGTTTACGGTTCAAGTATCTCCCTTGACCGTAAACACATATGTTCTTGAGGATTTTGATGTTCTTCCCATGGATTAACAAGTATACTAAGCGAATAACTAGCTAGGAGGAGTATACTTACTTATATGAAGCTTGTAAGAGTGTTTAGGACCCAAAAACACTAGTGTGTGTTCTTGGTGTTTCGAAGAACACTTGAAGATCTAAGTAAAAATCAAGAATCCATGGATGAAATGATGTATAAACACTAGATTAAGTGTTATATGAACGAATCTAGGAAGGAAACACTTACATTTTGGCGGATTTGAAGAAATGAACTTATGATACTTGAGAGAAAAAGTTGGTGTTCTTGAGGTGGGAAGTGTAAAATGAGGGAAATAGTGGGTAAACTCATGCTATATGCATGAGTTCTTGGGAAAATGGTGTTTACGGCCCAAACTCCACTTGTTTGGCCGTAAACACCTAGCTAAGGTGTTGTTGTTTTTGTTTGTTACACATCACTCATAACGACACTTCCTTTTATTTATTCGTTTGACGAATTTAAAAAGAAATAAAACACCTAAACGGACTTAAAACCGGCCAAAATGTACTGGAATGTATTTGACTAATTATTTGAAGTGTTTAACTGTAGAGATTATACAAATGAAAATTTCGGGTTGTCACATCATCCCCCCGTTAGAGGGAATTTCGTCCCGAAATTAGAGTTCAAGCAACTAAGTTATTACGAAATAACTAAGTAAAAAGATGAGGATATTTAAGTTTCATTTGATCCTCGCGCTCCCATGTGAGTTCAGGTCCTCGTTTGGCGTTCTAGCGAACCTTCACTATCGGGATACGGCTTTGTTTCGTTCGTTTGACCTCTCGATCCATAATCTCTACAGGTTCTTCCACGAAGTTAAGGTTCTCGTTGATCTTGATCTCGTCGAGTGGGATTACAAGAGTCTCGTCGGATAGGCACTTTTTCAAGTTCGAAACGTGGAAGGTAGGGTGTACGTTACTAAGCTCGTGGGGAAGATTGAGTTTGTATGCTACGGGGCCGATTCTAGCGAGAATCTCAAATGGCCCTATGTATCTTGGGTTCAACTTTCCACGCTTTCCGAAGCGTATCAAGCCTTTCCAGGGTGAGACTTTCAAAAGGACTCGGTCTCCCACCTGGAATTTCAAAGGTTTCCTTCGTTTGTCTGCGTAGCTTTTCTGTCGGTCTCTAGAGGCTTTTAATCATTCACGAATCTGAACGATCTTCTCTGTCGTTTCCCGAATGATTTCCGGACCCGTGAGAGTGCTGTCAGGAACTCGTCCTTTAGCTAACTGAGTGTCACCCACCTCAGCCCAGCACAGAGGGGATCTGCACTTCCGGCCGTAGAGGGCTTCGAATGGAGCAGCTTTGATGCTCGTGTGATAACTGTTGTTGTACGAGAATTCGACAAATGGTAAGTGGGTATCCCACGCCTTCCCAAAGTCGATCACACAGGCTCGCAGCATGTCCTCCAAGGTTTGGATAGTCCTCTCACTTTGTCCGTCGGTCTGTGGATGGTAGGTTGTACTCATGTCCAGCCTCGTTCCTACGGAGCTTTGTAATGACTGCCAGAATCTCGAAGTGAATCTACTATCTCTATCTGAGATAATAACTATAGGAACACCATGCAACCGTACGATCTCCCTAATGTATGTTCTGGCGAGCTTCTCCATCCTGTCGGTTTCTTTGATGGGTAGGAAGTGTGCGGACTTGGTCAATCTGTCGACGATGACCCAAACGGTATCAAGTCCACCCGTTGTCTTGGGTAACTTGGTTATGAAGTCCATAGTGATCCGCTCCCACTTCCACTCAGGTATCTCCGGTTGTTGGAGTAGACCTGACGGTTTCTGGTATTCAATATTGACCTTCGCGCAAGTAAGGCATTTACTTACGAAGGTAGCAATCTCTGCTTTCATGTTAGGCCACCAGTATGACTTCTTGAGATCCAGATACATCTTATCTGAACCTGGGTGGACGGAATATCGAGTATTGTGCGCTTCCTTCATGACCAAGTCTCTGAAGCCACCGTGCTTCGGTGTCCAGATCCGGTCCATGAGATATAAGGCTCTGTCACCCTTGGCTTCCAGGTTCTTATTCATTCCTCATAGGGATTCTCCCGCTACATTTTCAGGTTTCAAAGCTTCGAGCTGAGCCTCCTTAATTTGTGCGGATAGATGTGAATGGATAGTCATTGTTAGTGACTTGACTCTTCGGCCAGAATATTCTTTCCGACTTAGGGCGTCTGCTACTACGTTGGCTTTACCCGGATGATAACGAATTTCGCATTCGTAGCCATTGAGTAGCTCGACCCACCGTCGTTGTCTCATGTTGAGCTCTTTCTGGTTGAAGATGTGTTGGAGGCTTTTGTGGTCGGTATAGATGGTGCTCTTCGTACCATACAGATAGTGTCTCCAGATTTTTAGGGCGAACACAACCACTCCTAATTCGAGGTCGTGTGTGGTGTAGTTGACCTCGTGTGTCTTCAGCTGTCTTGAGGCGTAGGCGATGACCTTACCTCGTTGCATCAGAACACAGCCGAGCCCTTGGTTGGATGCATCGCAGTATACCACGAAGTCTTCTATCCCTTCGGGAGGGACAGTATCGGTGCGGTGCATAAGGTTCGCTTCAGGGTTTGGAGTGCCTTCTCTTGCTTCTCTTCCCAGTCAAAGGCCACGCCTTTCTGGGTCAATGTAGTCAGGGGTCTCGCGATTCGAGAGAAGTTTTCAATGAACCTGCGGTAGTAGCCAGCGAGGCCTAGAAATTGACGAATCTCTGTAGGCATCTTTGGTGCTGACCAGTTCTCAATGACTTTAATTTTGGAAGGGTCCACGTGGATTCCTTCTTCGCTCACCACATGCCCTAAGAATTCGACTCTTCGGATCCAAAATTCGCACTTAGAGAACTTCGCGTATAGCTTCTCTGATCGTAAGGTTTCCAGGACTTGTCGTAGATGATTGCTATGCCATTCCTTACTTCGAGAGTAGATAAGTATGTCATCAATGAAGACGATGACTAACTGATCCAAGTAAGGACGACATACCCTATTCATCAAGTCCATGAATACTGCGGGCGCATTGGTCAGTCCGAACGGCATTACTACGAACTTGTAGTGTCCGTAACGAGTTCGGAAGGCTGTCTTCGGAAGACCCTCCTCAAGCACTCGCAACTGGTGATACCCGGACCTCAGATCAATCTTGGAAAAGTAACTCGCCCCTTGCAGTTGGTCAAATAAATCGTCTATGCGCGGAAGAGGGTAACGATTTTTGATCGTAAGTTTGTTGAGTTCCCTGTAATCGATGCACATACGGAACAATCCGTCTTTCTTCTTCACGAACAAGACTGGTGCTCCCCAGGGTGAGAAGCTCGGTCTTATAAAGCCCTTACTGAGCAGCTCGTTAAGTTGACCGGACAGTTCTTGCATCTCAGCAGGCGCTAGACGATAGGGCGATTTAGCTATGGGGGTGGCTCCTGGGATTAAGTCGATTCGGAACTCGACTTGACGTTGGGGAGGTAATCCCGGTAGCTCTTCTGGAAAGACGTCGGGCAAGTCACGTACCACGGGGAAGTCTTTCAGGTCTTTTGTTTTCTAGCTCGTGTCGACGATGTGTGCAAGGAACGCGCGATATTCCTTACGCAAATATTTATGGGCTTGAATACTTGAGATGATACGAAGGCTCGTACTGGGTTTGTCTCCGTATATCAACAAGGTTTCGTTATTTGGTAGGTTCAGACGGATTGCTTTGTCGAAACACAGAATATCGGTACGATGGAGACTCAACCAGTCCATGCCCACAATGACATCGAAGCTCTTGATTGCTACTGGTATGAGGTCGATTGGAAACGAATGGTTATCTAGTGTGAGGGTACAACCTATGTAGATTTCATTAGAACTCTCTGTCTTTCCGTTAGCCATTTCTACGACGAAGGTTTCTTTTAGTGGTTGCGGTGATTGTTTAAGTAAGTGTTTAAAGTTTTGGTTTACAAAACTCCTCTCTACCCCACTATCAAATAGGATACAAGCATAAGAGTTATCGAGAAGGAACATACCCGTGACTACTGTGGGATCTGCTACTGCTTCATTGTGGCCAATAGCGAGTAGTCTGCCTGCTCCTCCCGCATTCCCAGCCTTTGGACAGTTTCTTTTGAAATGTCCTACCTCGCCACAGCCGTAGCAGGCCTGTCTTACTCCCGAATTGGGGACCTGGGAAATGGGTTTGGGTGGTGTTCGGCAAAACCGGGCGGTATGGCCCTTCCGGTCACAGTTAGTGCAATGCATTTCCCGGCAGGGGCCGTTGTGATGGAAAGAGCACTTGGTGCACTTGGGTAGACTCCCTGCATATGTTTTGGCTGGTACAGGGGCAGCAGGAGTAGTGGCAGTCACCGTTTGTTGGTTTTTTGAAGAGGATTGGGCTGATTTACCCTTCTTTCGGTCCCACCGCTTCCTTTTGTTGTCGGATGTCTTGGTCGGTGCAGTGGAAACCGTTGTGGTTGCTGATGGAGTGTAAGGAACTTCATGATCAATCAACCTTTGGGCCAATTCCTTGGCATTGCCAAAGGTCGTAGGGTGTGATGCTAGAACGTTCCCTCGATACGGGGGCACTAAACCCCAGATGTATCTTTCAACCTGGCTGTATATGCCACTATGTCGGTCACAGAGTCACTAGGTCGCATAACCTGGCTGTATATGCCACTATGTCGGTCCCCTTCATCTTGAGGTTCTAGAGTTTCTCCTCGTGTTTCTGGATTTCGCCCCTAGGGCAGTACTCCCTTGTCAGAAGGTCTTTCAGTGTGTCCCAGCCCATGGCGTTGGCTGTTACCAAATAGAGTGATTTGACATGGCCATTCCACCATGTCAGGGCCCTTTTAGTGAAGGTGCAAGCAGCGAACTTTATCTTGCTTTCTTCGGGGCACGAGCACATCTCGAAGATGGCTTCAGTTCTTTCGATCCATTGGGACAGTGCAATGATCCCTCCGGTCCCATTGAAGAATGTTGGTTTGCAGTTCATGAAATCCTTATAGGTACACCCCTGTGTACGTGGGTGGATTTCACCATGTCTAGAGTTGGTGCCCGTTCCAGCTCCACTTGCGTCACCAGAATTTATTTGGGCCATGGCTGCGGTCATAGCTGCAGTCACAGCTGCTTGAAACATCACCGCATCGAACTGCGGAGGGGGTGGTGTTGGTGGAGTTTGACTTGCAGGTGTGCTTCTGGTCGTACGCTTGCGAGACGACATCTTTTACTGAAAGTTTATAGAAACGATGATAACCGTAAGAATCAATTGTAAGTACAATGAGAGTGCTTCATGGACTAAATCGCCATAGTCCAACTGTTAGGTAGTGATATAACAATAGAGTAGGGAAACACAAGAGTAAGAACTTTCCAATAGATTATATATCTGCCAATATTACTGGTATTACTGATGTAAAATGAGTTTAGGAAAGTTGATCTAACAGTAGGTCTGACATCAAACCATCAGGGGAAAATGTTGGCAGTTTAAAAGTCTAGCTAGAGTACTTTTAAAAGTTAGGAATATTTTACAGACAAGTGCTCTCTAGAGCATAGGAAAGAAAGGCTATTCCTTAATTCAAAAGTAAAGATGAGTTGACATCTTCTACCGGCGACGGGTGTCTCTCGGACGAACCCTTAGGTCTGCCAGTTGACGTACAACTTCCTGAAGATGTCGCTCATGCGCTCTCTGACGCACTCGGAGTTCCATGACTTCGGCTCGGGATGCAGCTAATTGTTGCTGCAGAGCCTCATTGGTCCTCCTAGTCCTATCCACAGTCACTTCAAGTTGGCGAATGCGGACCGTGTTAAGGTTAGAGTTGGCATCAATCTCTACTACTCTGCCGATGGCTGCATGACCTTGCTCGACGTTCCGAGCAATCCTACCGACCATGATGGGTAGGAACCGATCAGCTGAACTTCCCTCGCCTATGTTGTAGAAGCTTCGGTCTCCATTGAAAGGTAACGGCTGACCCTGCTCATCACTCCATTGGTTCAAGGTTGTTGCCCACATGTGAGTGGGACCTTGAAATGCCGGACGGGGGTTGGGGTTTGGAGCTACTGGGGGTAGGTTGTTGACTTCTGGTTCGGAGTCGGAGCCATCTGAAAAGCCTTCTGCGAGGTGATCATCCAAAGGGATTGGGTGATCATCTTCCGACTCATCATCAAGCCATCCTCCAATGCCTTGGTTTGGATTGTGCGGATCGCCAGGGAGATGAAAGCCAGCCATGCTATCTACGCGAGAATGGGGAAAGAATAGTTAATAGACGTACTAATCTAAGATACTTATAAGATGATCGTTATTAGTTGATTCAATACTTGCATAGTGCATACCAATTACATGCAACCGAAACAGGATAGACCTTCGAATAAGTGACCCTAAGTCTAAATCCACAACCAAACAAGGAATAGGAAGTAAAGCAAAGATCACAGATTCTAAGTCTATAGCGCCTTAGTCACATGTAACCTTGGTGTAGCCACTTAGCAACTATTGTACTACTAGTAACGACCTTTTTAGTTCTCACATATGTAATTCATAGTAATGCAGAATACTCCTATAGTATTCTGGTTCTAAAGCTCTTGTAGTAGTGTGGGTAAGTTTTTAGACTTGTTGTAACACCACAATCATTCTTAGGCACATGCTAGTCACTCCTCAAAAAATATAGTTGATCAGGCTATATCCCCTCAGGTTTGACCATATGTCTCTAAGCCTAATTGTGCTATTCAACAATCGTAATACTTTTGTTCTGTTCTAGTATGATACTGACACTGGTATGGGTAAATATATATATATATATATATATATATATATATATATATATATATATATATATACTTAGTTAAATATTTTATTATTTAAAAGTATATTTTCTTGGTCAGAGTGTTTTAATCCCGATGTGTTTATAGTTCGTATATCTTTTATGGGTTGATATACTTGATTCACTATAAACAAAGCTCTGATACCAATCTGTCACACCCCAAAACCGGAACGGCGGAATACGTTCTGGGGTGGAGGACGTCATGTACAGTATCATAACAATGCATAATAGTAAAGACAAGCATCAACATCCATTCCATTAATATAATAATTGTAATACAAGCGTGTTCTGTATAGTTTGTAAGACACCAAAATATAATCAAAATAAAAGAGGAGTCTTGTATGTGCTCCATCTTCTCAAAAGTTGCATCTGTACCTGTCTACTGATGACCTGAGAATACAAGTTATTTTGAAAAGAGTTTATCAGCATAAAGCTTGTGAGTTCATAAGTATTTAGTGTCTTTGTTTGTATAAAAATGTTTACAACAATGTAGTAGAATAGCTGATATCAATGTTTGACAATAGTATACTCCCTAGAAAATCCTATATTTTCCAGTAAAAGTAGTCTTCTACCAAGACCTGTTTGTTTGCATATTTGATCCTTTGAAAATGTAAAAGTTTTCCCCAGTGAAATTATGAGTAAGAAAATATAGTTTTAGACTTTATTCATGTAAAGTAATTGGGAAAATAAGGTTTTACCCCAGCAGTGGCACTGCCGGCTAAATGAAATAAAATGCAGACTCCAGGTAGTATTAAATGCACAATACACCTCGGGGAGCCTGTTTGGCCTTTAATTCTTAATGTGTAATTAAAGGTTTGAATGTGAACTCGTATGTAACCTTGTATAGTATATATGTACATCCCGAAATTCAGGTACAACTATTTAACCCTTCTCTTTTGTCAAGTTGTCAAGATTAGCCCTTGAGTGGAAATTGTAGCAAATGAGTACGCTGGGCGTACTCAAGAGTACGCTGCGCGTAGTCATGCGCTTATTTTGGACATGGACTCGCCTAGGTACGCTGGGCGTACCCAGGGTTACGCTGGGCGTAGTTGGCCCAGGTGCAAAACCCTAATTGTGGCTTGAGAGCTATAAAAGGAATGCGATGGTCTTGTCTCCAGCCACCATCCCTCAGAGAGAAACCCTAGAAGAGAAATTTTATCGTTCTAAAGCTAGTGTGTGTGTTCTTGAGCAAGAAAGTGCCTTTGTGTGTTAGTAAAGAAGAAGAGGAGGTTCTTGTGGAGGCTAGAAGTTGGAGTACAAGCTTGGATCTGAGTTTTACAGAGGGAGGAGCTTCACTTGGAGGTATAAAGCTCAAAGCTTTCCTTGTTATTTTTGATTTGTGCTTTATGGACCATTTCTAGGGTTAAAGTCCCAAAGGTGGAGACTTTATGAGCATAAAGGACTCCATGGAACTAGATCTGTCCCATTTCAGTGATATTTGTGTTATAGATCCATAAAGTTTCCATCTTGGTCGTTGATATGAGGTCATGCTTGTATTATGAGCTTTCTAGAGTTGGGTAATGGAATGTTATGGGTGTTAGTGACTTGTCCAGCCATGCAAAGGCTTAAATTCACCAACTTTATGGATTAAGAGGCTTAGAAATGGTCAGATCTAAAAGTTGGACGTGGGTCTTAACTGTTTAAGACCTCAAGAGCTAACGAGTCTGAAACTAGAAGTTACGCTGGGCGTAATCCCAGTACGCGCGGCGTAGGGGGTCGCGTTCCCTGTTTCTGTGAGGTCGTCGGGTACGCCCAGCGTACAGGCTTGGTACGCGCAGCGTAACCTGGAGAATTGACTTTTGTTGACTTTTAGGGTTTGGTCAACAATTGGACTTTTGGGACCATTGAGGGGTAAAATGGTCTTTTAACCTTCTGAGAGGACATAGAAAGGGATTAGTCTAGCCTTGAGAGCCGTTAATGATTTGAAATAATTACTTTATGTGATTAGGCGGGGCTAGGTCGTGGTTTCGAGATTCAGGGATATCGAGCACGTGAGTTACTAGACATCATACGAGGTGAGTCTTCTCACTATACTGTATCTGGAAGGGTACTTATGTGTGACCGGAAGGTCTTGTATGCTATGATGTATGTGCTATATGCGGTTATGTGATATGTATGTGCTATTTATGATTATGTATGATATGGACCGGAAGGTCAAGAGGTTACGGACCGGGAGGTCGATACGGGTAGGACCGGAAGGTCTACCGGGATTTGGGACGGGAGTCCCCTGAGACACATGGATCGGAAGATCCTACAGAGTTGTGGCCTGGAAAGGCGTATGTGTGGCATGTGGTATTTTGGGGAACTCACTAAGCATTTATGCTTACAGTTGTTATGATATGTGTTTCAGGTACTAGCGAGGACCGTGGGAAGGCCCCGGCATGATCCGTACACACTTATGGAGTTTATGTTATTGAGATTCTGGGACATGTTTTTGTTATGACACAGTGACACATTATGTTTTGTGATTATCATGTGAATGAAAGTATGATTTAAAAATGAAAAATTGTTTTGAAAATTTACGTTGTTACAAGTTGGTATCAGAGCCTTGGTTTGAGGGATTCGGGTGCATCTTCGGATGAATCTGAACTCAAACTGAGGAATTAAGGAAGTTTTTCATAAAATAAACAATTTTTCTAAATGAGTAAAAGATTTTGAGAAAGGCAGAAGGAAGCAGTGTGTACGATTAGTCAGCGCCCGAACGGTGATTTCCCAAAATACCCTTACATTATGTGTTATGAGACATGTTATGATATGATATGCATGCTAGAGTTGGCTAGGTATTCATATTAGGACTAGAGTGGCCTGATTTTGTGATGCCTTAGCCTAGGAAGGATTTTGCTGCTATGTGATGCTTGAGAGCGAGTAGGTAGCAGTGAGGAGCTGATGAGAGGTCTACCGAAGAGTAGCCTATGCCAGTGAGATATAGAGTACTTGTGATTTGGGATCCAAGGAGGAGGAGTTAGGGTGAATAATGATGCGGTGTGGACGGTAGTATAGGGCCCGTACTACTGAAGACACCGGAGGAGTGCGCACTCTAAGTAAGAATCCATTGGGTACCAAGGAACAAGTAGGGTTGAGTTATCGAGTGCGAGTATGCTCGAGCGAGTCTCTGATATTCTTATGTTGTATTTCAGAGACATCATGGTTGGAACACGCCACAGACCTGAGTCGAGCGGCGTGAGTGACGAGGAGCTTCGTCAGATGATCCATGATGAGGTGGCGGCGGCGATCAGGGCCGAGATTCCGGAGATGTTTGGGTCTATCAAGACCACACTGATTGAGACTTTCGATGAGCGGTATGCCGCGGTGACTGAGGCTGCTGCTGCTGCAGCTACTGCAGCTGTGGCTACAGCCAGACCTCAGGGAGGTGACTCGTTGTTGCTTCGAGAGTTCAGCAACACGAAGCCACCACAGTTTGATGGGACGCAGGATCCAATCGCTGCGATGAGATGGATTGCTGATATCGAGGGATGCTTCTACACGTGTTCATGTCCGGAGCATCTGAGGGTACGGTTCGCATTGAACCAGCTTCGCTTGGGAGCGAAGGACTGGTGGAAGTTCTGATGGGTTTTGAGCATTCTAACACTTCCTAAGTGTACATGCAACCCTAATAACCTTGGATCTATGTTTGTCTAATAATCATGCAAAGTTGAATTCCAAGGTTATATTCCTATCTAGCATACATGGGGAACATTTTTAACTTGAATGAAAGATAGAATAACTTACCTTGTTGTTGATTACGATCCTTGAAACCTTGTGAGCCTAGCACCCCAAGTGTGATGCCTCAAATGCTTCACACAACACCAAATGCAAAGGAGTGAACTTTGAGAGAATCTTACACTTGCAAAATCGGCTCTAGCCCTCTTGTTTCTTATGTGTAGCCTATTTTGGTGGAGAATGGGTTTCTTATATAGTGTTGACACATCTAGGGTTACACCATGTAAACCCTAATGTGTCATGACTCTTCATTTCCATGACCCATGGGTTTGTAACTCCCATGGAGCATCCTATGGGTGGAACCCAACTTGATAATCCATGGAGCCTCTTAGCCCACTATATAATATATGGAAGATTTACATAATCTACCCATATATTTAATTAGTTATCTTTTGATCACTTAATTAATTCTAAATTAATTCTTGATCAAACTAATTAAATAATATTATTAATATATTAGAACTTATAATATATTAATAAACCATAAGTGTTATTTCTCTCATTTTAGTTTATCCAATTGCATGGTGCCATGCAACCCAAATGGACCATGCCGGGTCGGGTCAAGTACATACCAGAAATAGTTATGGACTTAGACACCTTATCCAACAGTCTCCCACTTGGATAAGTCTAATAACTATAACTACAATACTTCAGGAACCGATCGGCAATCGTAGCTCTTTCAAGGTCTCTCGGAACTGAGAAGATGATGATACGCCATTTAAGATAAGTGATCATATAATCCTCTGTTCTAGATATCAGCCGGACAAATACATGGAACAATGTCTTACTTTGTGTCCAGCAGTTTGTTTCCCGATTTCCGATTTGTTTGACATAGAACTCAATTGAACACATCAACTTAGTTCTGACCGGGCCCGGTACATAGGTCAAAACAAAATCATCGAGGGGCCCAGATATCAGCTTCTAATCCAAGAAGGAACAGATAAACTTCGACTCATATGTTTGTTCTACCACTCATTGAATTATACACAAAAGCACGTTTTATGACATCGAGTTACCAATGCGTTAACGTACAATCAATGCATAACCAACTCATAAGTAACAAATCATATCTCTAGGTTTGAAGACTTATATGATATTACCGTCTCACGATCACTCGAGATAAATTCCATGAAGTGATACCAGTGAGCGTGGGAATGCTCAGAACTTATGAGCACTCATGAGTGTCGTAGCCATGTCCAACAACTTAGACCTCTGCAACCAATCATGACAGTCTTGATTCATACCTACTTCCGACATATGACCGACTGTGGAGGTTAGAATAATATGATATACCAAACATAATTATTCTGGAAGTCAAAACATGCAAAAGAAATATAGTAAACGATCGACAAGAGATAGCAACACTTTACTCATAAATAAAACACCTTTTATTCATCATCTAATGTCAATTACACTTTACAAATTTCAAGGTTATCTAACTACTAAATCTAATATTATCCCTCAGCCCTATGCTCCGAGCATGCTGGAGATGCTTAACCCAAGTCAGTCCCTTCGTGAGGGGATCTGCTGGATTCTCATCCGATGATACCCTCTTTGCCACGAGGAGTCCTTCTTCTATTCGATGTCTGATGAAATGGTATTTTCTGTCGATGTGTCTGGATCTCCCGTGATCCCTTGGTTCCTTGGCTAAGGCAACTGCACTTTCACTATCACAGAAAATTTCCATTGGCTCTTTAATAGCTGGTACAACTCCAAGGTCTCCAATGAAGTTCTTCAGCCATATCGCCTCCTTTGCTGCCTCGCTAGCTGCTATATACTCTGATTCGCAAGTTGAATCAGCCACTGTCTCTTGCTTGGAACTCTTCCAAGAAATTGCTCCTCCATTTAAGGTAAAGACCCAGCCTGACTGAGAGCGGAAATAATCCCTATCAGTCTGAAAGCTAGCATCACTATACCCTACAACTCTCAAGTCTTCACTCCCACCGAGGGTAGGGACCCAGTCCCTAGTCCTCCGTAGGTACTTGAGGATATTCTTTACCGCAGTCCAGTGTGCCTTGCCAGGGTTCCCCTGATACCTGCTAACCATGCTCAAAGAAAAGGCTACATCAGGTCGAGTACACGTCATATCATACATGATCGATCCTACAGCCGAAGCATAAGGTATTCGACTCATTTCTGCTATCTCAGCCTCAGTACTAGGGCTTTGTGTCTTACTCAATCTGGCGTTACTCTGGATGGGTAACTCTCCTTTCTTGGAGTCCTGCATGCCGAATCTCTTCAACAGCTTATCCAAGTAAGTACTCTGACTAAGTCCAATTAGTATTTTACTCCGGTCTCTCAAGATCCTTATCCCTAGAATATAGGCAGCTTCTTCTAGGTCCTTCATAGAGAAACACTTCCCAAGCCAGGACTTAACTTCCTGCAGAGTTGGGATGTCATTTCCTATGAGTAGTATGTCATCCACATACAATACCAAAAAGCTAACTATACTCCCACTAGCCTTGACATATACACAAGATTCATCTTCACTCCTAGAAAAGCCAAATTCCTTGACTTTCTCATCAAAGCAAAGATTCCATCTGCGAGGTGCTTGCTTTAACCCATAAATGGATTTCTCAAGCTTACACACTCTATTAGGGTACTCTGTGTTGACAAAACCCTCTGGCTGACTCATGTAAACATCCTCAGCCAACTTTCCATTAAGGAAAGAGGTTTTGACATCCATTTGCCATATTTCATAGTCATGAAATGCGGCTATGGCTAACAGAACCCTAATAGACTTAATCTTGGCCATTGGAGAAAAGGTCTCATCATAATCAACTCCCGGAGTTTGTGAGAAACCCTTTGCAACCAGTCGTGCCTTATAAGTGTGTACATTACCATCCATGTCGGTCTTCTTCTTGAAGATCCATTTGCACCCTACAGTCTTACGACCCGGTACATTCTCAACCAAGTTCCAAACTTGATTGTCATACATGGACTGTATCTCGCTGTCCATTGCCTCTTTCCACTTGGCTGACTCAGGGCCTGCCATGGCTTCCGCGTAACTATTAGGTTCATCCAGACCTATCAGTGTCTCATCACTGATAAGTGTATCACCTTCCGCAGTAATATGGAATCCATAGTAATGCTCAGGTGCATTCCTATCCCTTGTGGAACGCCTCAGAGGTACAGACTTGTCAATTGGCTCAACAGAAGTTTCCTCCTCAAGTTGAGTGCTAGGGTTTGAAGTTCCTTCACCACTTGACTCTTGAATTTCTTCAAGGTCAACTTGCCTCCCACTGTCTCCTTGGCTTATGAACTCTCTCTCTCGAAAGAATGCCCTCCTAGCTACAAAGACCACATTCTCACTAGGTCTGTAGAAGAGGTAACCAAAGGATTTCTGTGTGTAGCCGATGAAAATACACCTCTCACTTTGAGGTTCGAGCTTATCATGAGTCTCGCGTCTCACGAAAGCCTCGCAACCCCAAATCTTAATGTGGTCTAGTTTGGGTACTTTACCAATCCACATCTCATGAGGAATTTTGGCAACTTTCTTTGTGGGAACTAGATTAAGGATATGGGCGGCAGTCTCTAAGGCATACCCCCAAAATGAGATTGGTAGCGAAGCTCGACTCATCATGGAACGAACCATATCCAACAAGGTTCGATTACGCCTCTCAGCTACACCATTCAACTGCGGTGTCCTGGGAGGTGTCAATTGTGAGACAATCCCACATTCCCTAAGATTGTCGAGGAACTCTGAACTAAGATACTCACCACCTCGATCGGATCGAAGCATCTTAATGTTCCTGCCCAATTGATTCTCGACTTCCTGTTTAAACTCTTTAAACCTCTCAAAAGTCTCTGACTTATGCTTGATTAAGTAGACATATCCATATCTATTGTAATCATCAATAAAAGTCAAATAATAACGATTAGCATCCCTTGTGGCATGTTTGAAGGGCCCACACACATCCGTGTGTATAAGATCCAACAAACCTTCACCCCTCTCACAAGAACCTGTGAAGGGTGACTTTGTCATTTTCCAGGTAAGCATGATTCGCAACTATCATCTGACTTTAGGTCAAATGACTCCAATACTCCATCCTTTTGGAGTTGGCCTATGCGTTTCTTGCTTATATGTCGAAGACGACAATGCCATAATGATGCTTTATCCAAGTTATTATCATTAACATAATCAATACACAATACATTATTTCCTAAGTTATCAACCACAGATACAGTTTCATACACACCATCACAAGGTAATGCTTTAAAATAAAGAACATTATTAAAGAAAGCATTAATCGAACCAACTTCATTATCAAATGAAAAGGTGAAACCTTGTTTATACAAAGCATGAAAGGAAATAATATTTCTTGCCATTTCTGGCGAATAACAACATTTATTCAAATCTAAACTAAACCCACTACTTAGCGATAAAGTATAAACTCCAATCTTGGTGACAGGTAAAGCTTTCCTATTCCCCATGATTAAGTTTATTCTTCCATGCTCCACATTCTCACTTCTTCTTAGTCCCTGCAAATCAGAACATATATGAATACCACAACCGGTATCAAGGACCCAAGAGTTAGAATGGGGTGAGTTATTAGATAAGATAGTGTAAATACCTGCATGGTTGGGTTTAACTTTCCCATCCTTCACATCTTGCTGGTACTTTGGGCAGTTCCGCTTCCAATGTGACTTTTCATGGCAATAGAAGCATTCAGCCTCTTTAGGGTCAGAAGAAGGAGTGACAAAACCTTTCTTGGTTCCACTTGAAGAAGAGCCATCAAGGGTCCTAGCCTTGGTACCCTTCGAAGAGCCCTTCCTCTTCTTCCCTCGACTTTTCCCGATTGCCAAAACCGGGGCGGAGTTTGGAGTAGGAGTGTTAACAACTGACTTACCCTTAAGACCTGTTTCTGCGGTCTTGAGGAGTCCCTGAAGTTTGCTGAGTGTGACCTCTTCCTAATTCATGTGATATGTCATGCGGAATTGATCATAGCACGATGGTAAGGAGTGCAAAATGATATCTATTGCAAGCTCCTCAGGGAAGTTCACATTAAGCTTCAGCAACCGATCCACATACCTTTGCATTTTCTGCATGTGGCTCGTGACGGATTCCCCGTCCTTCATCATGGTTGTTATGATAGAGCATATGATTTCATACCTCTCTTGTCGTGCACTTTGATGGTATCTTTCCATCAGATCTTGGTGCATTTCAAAAGGGTAGAAGTCCTCATAGGACTTTTGGAGTTTAGCTGTCATGGTGGCCAACATGATGCATGCCACTTTTGTAGCATCCCTTTCATGTGCCCGGAAGTCAGCGATCTCCTGGGGAGTTGCAGTGGTCTCATCAATCTCCTTAAGCTCCTTGTCAAGGACATATTCTTTGTCCTCGTAGCGGGTAATCATCCTGATGTTTCTGATCCATTCATTGAAGTTGGATCCATCAAAAGTAACTTTCCCACACAAGTTCATAAGGGTAAAGTAGCCATTAGGATTAGAGCCAGAAGCAGCATTGTTTGAAGACATCTGAAAGAAGAGAACAAAATTAGTTTAGATATTAATAGAGTCCTTAATAAAACACTCAAATGTAATATTAAGGCTAGGATCCAATCACAATATATTATAACTTAGAAGAGGTATGCCGTAATCCAAGCTATAAGATATTTGAAAGGTAGGTGAATGACGATTCAACAATTTCCACCATGAAAAACGAAATATAAATATTAGGTTTTTAATTGGTTCTTAGAAATTCCTAGATTCTTTTGAGATTCAATGAATTTTTTTTTCCAAAGGCATGTTTCAATCTCGAGTGTGCCCTCCAAGTTTTGTGACTGGGATACCGAGGATCACAAAACGAGGTGTGAAGTAACCATGCAAATCACTTGGTACCCTTAAAGTTTATCACTCAATCGATGTTCCGGTAAACTACACACGCTCCACCGATACTATGATAAACCTTAAGTCACCCTTTACCTACCTTGTTAAGTCCAAGTTAGTGTGTCGGTTAACCACACACGCTCCACCAACGACTTAAACAAAGTGTAAAGTGTAATTTCATGGATTAGCACCTTATTCACAATTTCTTAAAGTAACTAAGATTGGGAATTTAATAAAAGCGTTTAGTTACTTTATAATATTCATCATACTTTTAATGAGAATTTATAAGTCCTTGTCTTACCCGTTCGGCTAACGATCCTCCACCGATTAAGGAAGCGGTCGGTGAGAGTGGACACCCATTAAGTTGCCATTTTATAGGCAACAACCTTATACCCCCCTTATAGACCGGCTTCGTGAATGAGGCGTACTAGCGGTAAGACGACTTGGCGTTATACATATATATATTAGTAACTTATAATATTATAAAGTATAAGGGTTGAATTTTAACTTTTAAAATTCTAAGGGTTGGAACTAAAGTTTTAATCAAGACTTTACATGTTCCAAAACTTGAGGGCAAGTTTTGTAAACTTCCAAAACTTTTCATTTCTTATAACTTATGAATTAATTGAGTAATAAAAATGAAGACTCTTCATTTTTATAACTCTTGTGTTCTTTTAATGGCTTTAATAAAAGTGAGACTTTTGGTTTTCCATAACTTGAGGACAAGTTATGGACTCCATTAAAGCACATTATGATCATGAATTAAACTACCATGAAGGTTACAAACAATTCCTATGATCATCTAATCTTCATAAGTTCAAGAACATGAATATGAACACTTTCAAGAATAAAAAATTACACTTAAAAAAAACTTGTAATTTTAATAATTGCCATTGTAAATGGATTAGCATAAACATTACACCATCTAAAACAAGCTTTAAAACATCAAAACAGTTTAGGGTAATGTTTCTAGTCCATTTCCAGCAACAAATGTGCAAACTTTCATACGAGCAGAAAATAGAAAAACGATTTTTTTTTCAAGCTGTTTGCACACAAAAAAAAAACAACAAACAAACCTAGGCTCTGATACCACTGATGGGTTTTGAGCATTCTAACACTTCCTAAGTGTACATGCAACCCTAATAACCTTGGATCTATGTTTGTCTAATAATCATGCAAAGTTGATTTCCAAGGTTATATTCCTATCTAGCATACATGGGGAACATTTTTAACTTGAATGAAATATAGAATAACTTACCTTGTTGTTGATTATGATCCTTGAAACCTTGTGAGCCTAGCACCCCAAGTGTGATGCCTCAAATGCTTCACACAACACCAAATGCAAAGGAGTGAACTTTGAGAGAATCTTACACTTGCAAAATCGGCTCTAGCCCTCTTGTTTCTTATGTGTAGCCTATTTTGGTGGAGAATGGGTTTCTTATATAGTGTTGACACATCTAGGGTTACACCATGTAAACCCTAATGTGTCATGACTCTTCATTTCCATGACCCATGGGTTTGTAACTCCCATGAAGCATCCATGGAGCATCCTATGGGTGGAACCCAGCTTGATAATCCATGGAGCCTCTTAGCCCACTATATAATATATGGAAGATTTACATAATCTACCCATATATTTAATTAGTAATCTTTTGATCACTTAATTAATTCTAAATTAATTCTTGATCAAACTAATTAAATAATATTATTAATATATTAGAACTTATAATATATTAATAAACCATAAGTGTTATTTCTCTCATTTTAGTTTATCCAATTACATGGTGCCATGCAACCCAAATGGACCATGCCGGGTCGGGTTAAGTACATACCAGAAATAGTTATGGACTTAGACACCTAATCCAACAAGTTCGTGACTGCGAGCTTCACTCTTGCAGAGATTTCAGCGGTGACCTGGGAGAGGTTCACCACCATGTTCAGAGACGAGTATGTTCCCCCGGTGGAGAGGGAACGGTTGGTACAGGAGTTCTTGACCCTCAAGCAGGGTACTGATTCGGTTACTGTGGTTACGAGGAGGTTTCATGAGAGGGCGGTGTTCTGCCCTGAGCAGATGTCTACTGAGCAGGCACGTATGAGCCGGTATTTGGGCGTTTTGAGGAGGGATATACGGGAGTTCGTGTCGAACTCGACTTACCGGACATTTGCTGAGCTTCAGGCAAATGCCCGGAAGAGGGAGATTGAGTTGGAGACTCAGTCCAGGGAGGAGGCCGAGTCTCAGAGGATAGATCGGCGGCCGGCACAGTCTCAGCCGACAGCCAAGCGGGCTAAGTCCGCTGATACGAGATCTGGAGGCCAGATGGGGTTTGTCGATCGGGTGCTTGCTACAAATGCGGCAAGGAGGGGCATATCGCCAAGGATTCCCCCAAGGGATTTATGGTTTGCTTTCATTGCAACCAGACTGGCCATCGGAAGGCTGAGTGCCCGCAGTTACATCAGGGATCAGCACAGGGATCTGCCCCTGCTGCTAGGGTTACCGAGGTTCGGCCAGTGAAGGCCAAGGCACCGAAGGCTCGTGGGAGAGCTTTCCAGTTAACAGCGGAGGAGGTCCGCGCAGCGCCCGATGTTGTGGCTGGTATGTATTCCTTATTTTTTTTATATAACGTTGAGATATTGTCCTTATATGATGATATGTGTAGGTACTTTTCTTGTGAGTTCTGTACCCGCCTTAGTGTTATTTGACTCGGGTGCGAGTTGATCGTTTGTGTCGATAGCATTTAGCCGGCACATCAGTAGCAGGCGAGAGGCGTTGAGTCGACCTCTGCGAGTTTCCATAGCTGACGAGCGAGCGGTGTATACTACGGAGGTGATGCGAGGATATGTACTCGAGATCTTCGGTGTTGAGTTCCCGATAGATCTGGTCCCGATAGCGATGGGGGACGTGTGTGTCATAGTGGGCATGGATTGGTTGAGCCAATTTGGGGCTGTGATAGACTGCGAGCGACAGTTGGTGGCGATACGAGACCCTAGTGGGGGAGTACTTACGGTGTACGGCGAGGGTACCCGATGTGGGTCAGCGTTCTGTTCAGCTGCCAGAGCGAGACAGAGTTTACAACAGGGCTGCAGCGGGTTTGTAGCCTATGTGTTGGACACACGAGAGGCCGTTGGGAGGCCGAGTTCGGTGGATGACGTTCCGATAGTGCGCGAGTTCCCGGATGTTTTTCCCGAGGAGTTGCCGGGGGTGCCTCCCGAGAGGCAGGTAGAGTTCCGCATTGATTTGGTTCCGGGGGCAGCACCTATCGCCAAGGCGCCTTATCGCCTTGCGCCGCCAGAGATGCAGGAGTTATCCTCGCAGCTTCAGGAGCTGCTGGGGAAGGGGTTTATTCGACCGAGTAGCTCGCCATGGGGAGCGCCGATCCTTTTTGTCAAGAAAAAGGATGGTTCACACCGGATGTGTATTGATTACCAGGAGTTGAACAAGCTGACGGTCAAGAACCGTTATCCATTACCGATGATTGACGATTTGTTCGATCAGTTGCAGGGAGCGTCTTGGTTCTCCAAGATTGATCTGAGGTCTGGATATCATCAGATGCGAGTGCGTGATGAGGATATCCAGAAGACGGCGTTCAGGACTCGTTATGGGCATTACGAGTTTGTGGTGATGCCTTTCGGGCTCACCAATGCACCAGCAGCGTTCATGGATCTCATGAACAGGGTGTGTAGACCGATGTTGGATCGTTCGGTGATCGTGTTCATCGACGATATACCGGTGTATTCGAGATCTAGAGAGGAGCACGAGGAGCATCTGAGAGAGATTATCGGGGTATTGAGGACGGAGAGGCTTTATGCCAAATTCTCCCAAGTGCGAGTTCTGGTTACGGGAGGTCCAGTTCTTGGGACATCTCGTCAACCAGGAGGGGATTTTGGTCGATCCAGCCAAGATTGAGGCCGTTATGAGTTGGGAGGTGCCGAGATCTCCCACCGAGATCAGGAGTTTTCTAGGACTGGCCGGCTACTATCAGAGATTTATCAGGGATTTCTCCAAGATTGTCGTGCCTCTCACCAGGTTGACCCGGAAGGGTGTTGCTTTTTCATGGGGTCCGGAGCAGCAGACCTCGTTTGAGACACTTCGCCAGAGATTGTGCGAAGCCTCTGTGTTAGCCCTCCCCAAAGGGATGGAGGATTTTGTGGTGTATTGTGACGCATCGATATCGGGGTTGGGTACGGTGCTTATGCAGAGAGGGCATGTAATAGCGTATGCATCGAGGCAGCTGAAGCCTCATGAGACGAGGTATCCCACCCACGATCTGGAGTTGGGGGCAGTGGTGTTCGCCCTCAAGATTTGGCGTCACAATTTGTATGGGGTTCGGTGTACCATTTATACGGACCATAAGAGTTTGAAGTATCTGATGGATCAGCCCAATCTGAACATGCGTCAGAGAAGATGGTTGGATGTGGTAAAGGATTATGATTGTGAGATCCTGTACCACCTGGGCAAAGCTAATGTGGTAGTCGATGCGCTGAGCCGTAGGGCGGAGAGTGCCCCGATTCGAGGCACTTGTATGAGGTTGACAGTGATGACCCTGATGTTGGACACCATTCGGGAGGCCCAGGCAGAGGCCGTGATACCAGAGAACCGCAAGAGGGAGCGGGTGATCGGGCAGGTGTCCGAGTTCGTGACGAATAGTCGAGGGCTGATGACCTTTCAGGGCCGGATTTAGGTGCCGTATGCAGGCGGGGCACGTACCATTCTGATGGAGGAGGCGCATAGATCGAGGTTCTCGACCCATCCCGGGGCCACGAAGATGTATTTGGACCTGAAGAAATATTATTGGTGGCCCTGTATGAAGAGGGATGTCGCGTGGTTTGTTGAGAGGTGCTTGACCTGTCGCAGGGTTAAGGCCGAGCACCAGCGTCCGCATGGCAAGTTGCAGCCGCTTGAGGTTCCCCAGTGGAAGTGGGAACAAATTTCCATGGATTTCATCACCAAATTGCCAAGGAGCGCAAGGGGTGTCGATGCAATTTGGGTGATCGTCGACCGACTGACGAAGAGCGTGCATTTTCTTGCTATCAGTGAAAGCTCTTCTGCTGAGAGGTTGGCAGGGTTGTATGTGAGAGAGGTGGTATCACATCATGGAGTACCGATCTCGATTGTGTCTGATCGAGATGTACGTTTCACTTCCAGGTTCTGGAAGAAGTTCCACGAGGAGTTGGGTACGAGATTGCATTTCAGTACCGCCTACCACCCACAGACGGATGGGCAGAGTGAGCGGACGATTCAGACGCTCGAGGACATGCTTCGAGCATGTGTGTTGGACTTCGGGGGAAGTTGGGACACGTACTTGCCGTTGGCTGAGTTCTCCTACAACAACAGCCACCATTCTAGTATTGGCATGCCTCCCTTCAAATTGTTGTATGGGAGGAGGTTTCGCACTCCCATTTGCTGGGGAGAGGTAGGGCAGCGTGTGATGGGTAGCACTGAAATAATGCTTCAGACGACAGAGCAGATACAGCAGGTTAGACACAGGTTACTGACGGCTCAGAGTCGTCAGAAGAGTTATGCGGATCGGCGACGATCCGAGCTGGAGTTCCAGGTGGGGGACTTCGTACTCCTGAAAGTGTCCCCTTGGAAAGGAGTGATCCGATTCAGGAAGAGGGGAAAGCTGGGGCCCCGGTACATCGGTCCGTTCATGGTGACCGCAAGGGTGGGCAAGGTAGCATATCAGTTGGAGCTACCTGCGAAGTTGAGCCAGATTCATGATACCTTCCATGTGTCTCAGTTGAGGAACTGTATAACTGACGAGTCGGCAGTGGTGCCGCTGGAGGACATTCAGGTGGATGCGAGCCGGAATGATGCTGAGAGCCCAATCGCGATTGTGGATCGAAAGATCAAGGTTCTGAGGAACAAGGAGGTGCCCCTGGTTCAGGTTCAGTGGCAACATCGGAGGGGGTCTGAGCTGACCTGGGAGACAGAGTCAGAGATGCGGGAGCAGCATCCAGAGTTGTTTTCAGCATGAGACTTCGAGGGCGAAGTCTGGTTCTAGTGGGGGAGAATTGTAACATCCCGAAATTCAGGTACAACTATTTAACCCTTCTCTTTTGTCAAGTTGTCAAGATTAGCCCTTGAGTGGAAATTGAAGCAAATGAGTACGCTGGGCGTACTCAAGAGTACGCTGCGCGTACTCATGCGCTAATTTTGGACGCGGACTCGCCTAGGTACGCTGGGCGTACCCAGGGTTATGCTGGGCGTAGTTGGCCCAGGTGCAAAACCCTAATTGTGGCTTGAGAGCTATAAAAGGAATGAGATGGTCTTGTCCCCAGCCACCATCCCTCATAGAGAAACCCTAGAAGAGCAACTTTATCGTTCTAAAGCTAGTGTGTGTGTTCTTGAGCAAGAAAGTGCCCTTGTGTGTTAGTAAAGAAGAAGAGGAGGTTCTTATGGAGGCTAGAAGTTGGAGTACAAGCTTGGATCTGAGTTCTACAGAGGGAGGAGCTTCACTTGGAGGTATAAAGCTCAAAGCTTTCCTTGTTATTTTTGATTTGTGCTTTATGGACCATTTCTAGGGTTAAAGTCCCAAAGGTGGAGACTTTATGAGCATAAAGGACTCTATGGACCTAGATCTGTCCCATTTCAGTGATATTTGTGTTATAGATCCATAAAGTTTCCATCTTGGTCGTTGATATGAGGTCATGCTTGTATTATGAGCTTTCTAGAGTTGGGTAATGGAATGTTATGGGTGTTAGTGACTTGTCCAGCCATGCAAAGGCTTAAAGTCACCAACTTTATGGATTAAGAGGCTTAGAAATGGTCAGATCTAAAAGTTGGACGTGGGTCTTAACTGCTTAAGACCTCAAGAGCTAAGGAGTCTGAAACTGGGAGTTACGCTGGGCCTAATCCCACTACGCACGGCGTAGGGGGTCGCGTTCCCTGTTTCTGTGAGGTCACCGGGTACGCCCAGCGTACAGGCTTGGTACGCGCAGCGTAACCTGGAGAATTGACTTTTGTTGACTTTTAGGGTTTGGTCAACAATTGGACTTTTGGGACCATTGAGGGGTAAAATGGTCTTTTAACCTTCTGAGAGGACATAGGAAGGGATTAGTCTAGCCTTGACAGCCGTTAATGATTTGAAACAATTACTTTATGTGATTAGGCGGGGCTAGGTCGTGGTTTCGAGATTCAGGGATATCGAGCACGTGAGTTACCAGACATCATACGAGGTGAGTCTTCTCACTATATTGTACCTGGAAGGGTACTTATGTGTGACCGAAAGGTCTTGTATGCTATGATGTATGTGCTATATGCGGTTATGTGATATGTATGTGCTATGTATGATTATGTATGATATGGACCGGAAGGTCAAGAGGTTACGGACCGGAAGGTCGATACAGGTAGGACCGGAAGGTCTACCGGGATTTGGGACGGGAGTCCCCTGAGACACATGGATCGGAAGATCCTACAGAGTTGTGGCCTGGAAAGGCGTATGTGTGGCATGTGGTATTTTGGGGAACTCACTAAGCATTTATGCTTACAGTTGTTATGATATGTGTTTCAGGTACTAGCGAGGACCGTGGGAAGGCGCCGGCATGATCCGTATACACTTATGGAGTTTATGTTATTGAGATTCTGGTACATGTTTTTGTTATGACACAGTGACACATTATGTTTTGTGATTATCATGTGAATGAAAGTATGATTTAAAAATGAAAAATTGTTTTGAAAATTTACGTTGTTACAATATAGTATTCTCTTTGTATAGTATTTAGCATGTATTGACTCATAACTGTACTGACTCTGGTAGGCGTCACTGTAATAGGAGTAATGAGTAATAACCCTTAACTATACCTATTATAGTTAAATAGTAATGTTGGTTGCATGCCTTTGATACACAAGGTAGCGAACTGAAGTGAAGACTTTTATATCCAACACAAATATATATGATATATAACTAAGAATTCAATGACAATCGGACAAATAACAGAATACCCTAAGTCCACAACCAAACAAGGAACAAGAAATAAGGTGAGCTATCAGTCCTAAGTCCTTCAAGTCTTACTTATATAAATATATTAGTATAGATATGGGTTTGAAAATAAAGCAAGTTTAAAAGAGTTTGAAAATAGTTTTGGCATTTAAAGAGTTTGATAAAAGGTTTGAAACACTTGAAAATCCCAAAGTTTGATGCTAATTTGAAAGCAGAAGCAAATCTTGTAGTCTGTTATAGTTATTAATCGCATATGATTAAAGCAATAACTAGAAATATTCAACTTGTATTCCCCCCATAAAAAGCATTTAAAATCATTTAAAAGGTTAATTAAGGGGTATGAACTCACCTGCAGTGAGTGGAGTGGATGGAAGTGCCGGGTAGGATGCTAGGTGTCAAGTGAGGACTTGAACACACACACGGATCCTATGTAACATGTAGTGATGCATAAATGCATCTAATTAGTTGTTTAATAACTAACTAATCAAGTAAAGACCTCCTAAGACATAGAAACACTTTGTTTTAAGTGCTAGGAGTGCTAAATGGTTGTATCTAAGGAGAGTATGGCCTCACATTGGAGTTTACTCCTCAAATGGTAACCCTATATGTGTTTACGGTTTCTGGACCATTTCCCCCATGAGTTTACGGCTGTAAACTCATGGTAATGCTGCATTTGTGTGTTTTAAGGTCTTATACTTCACAAGAAAGTGTTCTAAGTTTGAATCAAAGGCTTAGGAAGTGGTTAGGGCTCGAAATGGACCTTCTTTGGAGTTTACGGTCCTTGGACCACCTTTGAGAGTTTACGGTCGTAAACCGTTGAGTTTACGGTCGTAAACCCATGAGTTTACGACCATAAACTCATGGTTCCTCAACAATTTCGTGTTTTGGTGTTTCTAGTTCATACATGCAAGGTTCTAGTCTTTTATCCAAGCTATAGAAGGTGTTAGGGGCACATAAACACCTCTTGGTGGTGTTTACGGTTCAAGGATCTCCCTTGACCGTAAACACATCTGTTCTTGAGGATTTTGATGTTCTTCCCATGGATTAACAAGTATACTAAGCAAATAACTTGCTAGGAGGAGTATACTTACTTATATGAAGCTTGTAAGAGTGTTTAGGACCTAAAAACACTAGTTTGTGTTCTTGGTGTTCTTGGTGTTTTGAAGAACACTTGAAGATCTAAGTAAAAATCAAAAATCCATGGATGAAATGATGTATAAACACTAGATTAAGTGTTATATTAACGAATCTAGGAAGGAAACACTTACATTTTGGCGGATTTGAAGAAATGAACTTATGATACTTGAGAGAAAAAGTTGGTGTTCTTGAGGTGGGAAGTGTAAAATGAGGGAAATAGTGGGTAAATGTAACGCCCGTGTTTCTGGGCTAAGCATTATTGTTGTTGTAATAGTCTAGGTTAACCTTTGTAACTCATTTTGAAATAATAATAATGTGTTATTTGAGTATTATGTGTTTTGTGCTTAATTGTGTGTCTTAATTTAATTAAGAATAAAAATAAGCGTCAAAATGAAATGTTAGATAAAGCCGATATCTATGGATAATGTTGTAGTAGTTGAAACGAGGTTTCTGAATATATAAAGAATGCCGAAATCCGAGTTATAACGAAGAAGTTATGACCTGTCGAAATTTCGCGACAGAACCGACACAACGCTGAATGACGTAAAATACGAATTTAAGTTAGAGTGATATCTAGCCTTAGTGATCTAAACGAAAGTCATAGAATACGTTAAACCGAGAGCGTGCATAAAAAGAATGCCCAAATCTGACTTCGTATGAGGAAGTTATGATTTCCGAAGTTTCGACTTAGTAGTATACAACCCGAATACTCGATTTGAGATCGAGCGGTTTTTAGCCGAAACAATCTAAACGAGAATCGAAGATCTCATCATTATTAGTGCAACGGTCAAAAGACAGATGAAAACGGACGTCAGATGAAGAAGTTATGATTTTATAACGGAATTTTCCTGTCCCGGCATACTAAAAATAATATAATAAAAATAAATTTAAAATTAGCCGACGGAGTCTAAACGAAAGTTGTAGAGCGTAGTCTCACCTACGCGTGGATATAAAGAACGTCGAAAACGGAGCTTGTATGCGAAAGTTATGAATTTTTGAAGATAGTGGCACACATACCAAAGCTTATCCGAAGGAGTCGTTGGTCTGATCCGAACTACGCCCAGCGTACACCGAAGCGTGACCCGCCTCACACTCAAGTGCTCCGATGACGTAAGCGATGACGAATCCGGAGTACGCCCCGCGTACCGAAGCATTACGCCCAGCGTAATGCGAGGCTTCAGCCCCTATAAAAGGGCATGCGAGGGCAGCCGGCTTCTTTTGCCAATTTCTCTTCTCTCTCTCCCGTTTTGCATCGTTTTGCGTGCTACTTATATCCCGAAGCCCCGGTATCATTGCCGAGCCCCGAAGCAAGTTCTGAAGCCCCGAAGATCCCGAGAAGTAAAGTTTCCGAGCCGAAACTCTGCCCGCGAGAAGCCCGGTTTTCAAGGAAAACATCCCGGTTTTATCGGGAAAGTTTATTTTAAGAGACGAGGTGCTGTCCGATCATTGTCTTATCAAGTGAGTGTATATTCGTTTTCTTCTAACACATAGATATGAAGTATTCTTTATAAAATACGTGCTACGTGTTTATATATTATTTGCTTATTTGAACTAGTTGTTGAATGGATGTTTTGTACAGGTTTTAAGCTGTATATAAATGTATATATTTTATCTACTAATATGTTGGGTAGAACATGGGTAGACAGTTGGTGTGTGATGAAATAAAATGTTGAGAGGCCTCGATGTTGTTGTTGATCTAGTCATCTAGCGGAGTATGGATGACGACCACAAACTCATTCTAGACAGTCCAGTGGAACACTATCAGGTTCATAACCTGTAGGTGTTGTGAACGATGTGTTCACCGGTGTACTCTATCCCCCTCATGGTTGCCTTTAGGACATCTATTGCTAAGGAAGCCCCTTTGCAGTAATGTCCGTCCCGATGAAAATCCTAGATTAGGTCCATTGTAATAGTTGTTGTTTTAGGGACATAAAGTGAGGATAACGGGAACGGATAATCGGGTTATTATTGGTTGGTGAAATTATATATAATTATTTATTGTGGGTCGAAAACCCTATATGCTCACCAGGCTCCCAAGCCTGACCCACTCAGTTTCTTTGTATTACAGGTAGTGGCGCAAGGACATAAGTTGGATGACATTGTCAAGATATTTTTGGATTATAGACCTGTTGTTATATGTAATTGTTGCAAGGTCTATTTTGTATTGTTTATGCTTTTAGTCTGTATCGGAACATGACATCCCGAGATTTTGTTATATAATGAAAAATACATTTCTTTATGAAATGCTTTGATAAATTCTTATCATATTTTGTTTTGGGAATAAATTCCGCAACTCTTTTAATCAAAGGATTACTCTGATTTTATTTAAAAGCATAAATGAAACCGGTCTTTTCTGGCCGTGATTTTGGGGATGTCACAGTAAACTCATGCTATATACATGAGTTCTTGGGAAAATGGTGTTTACGGCCCAAACTCCTCTTGTTTGGCCGTAAACACCTAGCTAAGGTGTTGTTGTTTTTGCTTGTTACACATCACTCATAACGTCACTTCCTTTTATTTATTCGTTTGACGAATTTAAAAAAAAAATAAAACACCCAAACGGACTTAAAACCGGCCAAAATGTACTGGAATGTATTTGACTAATTATTTGAAGTGTTTAACTGTAGAGATTATTCAAATGAAAATTTCGGGTTGTCACATCATACCCCCGTTAGAGGGAATTTCATCCCGAAATTAGAGTTCAAGCAACTAAGTTATTACGAAATAACTAAGTAAAAAGATGAGGATATTTAAGTTTCATTTGATCCTCGCGCTCCCATGTGAGTTCAGGTCCTCGCTTGGTGTTCCAGCGAACCTTCACTATCGGGATACGGCTTTGTTTCGTTCGTTTGACCTCTCGTTCCATAATCTCTACAGGTTCTTCCACGAAGTTGAGGTTCTCGTTGATCTCGATCTCGTCGAGTGGGATTACAAGAGTCTTGTCGGATAGGCACTTTTTCAAGTTCGAAACGTGGAAGGTAGGGTGTACGTTACTAAGCTCGTGGGGAAGATTGAGTTTGTACGCTACGGGGCCGATTCTAGCGAGAATCTCAAATGGCCCTATGTATATTGGGTTCAGCTTTCCATGCTTTCTGAAGCGTATCAAGCCTTTCCAGGGTGAGACTTTCAAAAGGACTCGGTCTCCCACCTGGAATTCCAAAGGTTTCCTTCGTTTGTCTGCGTAGCTTTTCTGTCGGTCTCTAGAGGCTTTTAATCGTTCACGAATCTGAACGATCTTCTCTGTCGTTTCCCGAATGATTTCCGGACCCGTGAGAGTGCTGTCAGGAACTCATCCTTTAGCTAACTGAGTGTCACCCACCTCAGCCCAACACAGAGGGGATCTGCACTTCCGGCCGTAGAGGGCTTCGAATGGAGCAGCTTTGATGCTCGTGTGATAACTGTTGTTGTACGAGAATTCGACAAATGGTAAGTGGGTATCCCACGCCTTCCCAAAGTCGATCACACAGGCTCGCAACATGTCCTCCAAGGTTTGGATAGTCCTTTCACTTTGTCCGTCGGTCTGTGGATGGTAGGTTGTACTCATGTCCAGCCTCGTTCCTACGGAGCTTTGTAATGACTGCCAGAATCTCGAAGTGAATCTACTATCTCTATCTGAGATAATAAATATAGGAACACCATGCAACCGTACGATCTCCCTAATGTATGTTCTGGCGAGCTTCTCCATCCTGTCGGTTTCTTTGATGGGTAGGAAGTGTGCGGACTTGGTCAATCTGTCGACGATGACCCAAATGGTATCAAGTCCACCCGTTGTCTTGGGTAACTTGGTTATGAAGTCCATAGTGATCCACTCCCACTCCCACTCAGGTATCTCCGGTTGTTGGAGTAGACCTGACGGTTTCTGGTATTCAATATTGACCTTCGCGCAAGTAAGGCATTTACTTACGAAGGTAGCAATCTCTGCTTTCATGTTAGGCCACCAGTATGACTTCTTGAGATCCAGATACATCTTATCTGAACCTGGGTGGACGGAATATCAAGTATTGTGCGCTTCCTTCATGAACAAGTCTCTGAAGCCACCGTGCTTCGGTGTCCAGATCCGGTCCATGAGATATAAGGCTCCGTCACCCTTGGCTTCCAGGTTCTTATCCATTCCTCGTAGGGATTCTCCCGCTACATTTTCAGGTTTCAAAGCTTCGAGCTGAGCCTCCTTAATTTGTGCGGATAGATGCGAATGGATAGTCATTGTTAGTGACTTGACTCTTCGGCCAGAATATTCTTTCCGACTTAGGGCGTCTGCTACTACGTTGGCTTTACCCGGATGATAACGAATTTCGCATTCGTAGCCATTGAGTAGCTCGACCCACCATCGTTGTCTCATGTTGAGCTCTTTCTGGTTGAAGATGTGTTGGAGGCTTTTGTGGTCGGTATAGATGGTGCTCTTCGTACCATACAGATAGTGTCTCCAGATTTTTAGGTCGAACACAACCGCTCCTAATTCGAGGTCGTGTGTGGTGTAGTTGAGCTCGTGTGTCTTCAGCTGTCTTGAAGCGTAGGCGATGACCTTACCTCGTTGCATCAAAACACAGCCGAGCCCTTGGTTGGATGCATCGAATTATACCATGAAGTCTTCTATCCCTTCGGGAGGGATAGTATCGGTGCGGTGCATAAGGCTCGCTTCAGGGTTTGGAATGCCTTCTCTTGCTTCTCTTCCCAGTCAAAAGCCACGCCTTTTTGGGTCAATGTAGTCAGGGGTCTCGCGATTCGAGAGAAGTTTTCAATGAACCTGCGGTAGTAGCCAGCGAGGCCTAGAAATTGACGAATCTTTGTAGGCGTCTTTGGTGCTAACCAGTTCTCAATGGCTTTAATTTTGGAAGGGTCCACGTGGATTCCTTCTTCGCTCACCACATGCCCTAAGAATTCGACTCTTCGGATCCAAAATTCGCACTTAGAGAACTTCGCGTATAGCTTCTCCGATCGTAAGGTTTCCAGGACTTGTCGTAGATGATTGCTATGCTCTTCCTTACTTCGAGAGTAGATAAGTATGTCATCAATGAAGACGATGACGAACTGATCCAAGTAAGGACGACATACCCTATTCATCAACTCCATGAATACTGCGGGTGCATTGGTCAGTCCGAACGACATTGCTACGAACTCGTAGTGTCCGTAACGAGTTCGGAAGGCTGTCTTCGGAAGATCCTCCTCAAGCACTCGCAACTGGTGATACCCGGACCTCAGATCAATCTTGGAAAAGTAACTCGCCCCTTGCAGTTGGTCAAATAAATCGTCTATGCGAGGAAGAGGGTAACGATTTTTGATCGTAAGTTTGTTGAGTTCCCTATAATCGATGCACATACGGAACAATCCGTCTTTCTTCTTCACGAACAAGACTGGTGCTCCCCAGGGTGAGAAGCTCGGTCTTATAAAGCCCTTGCTGAGCAGCTCGTTAAGTTGACCGGACAGTTCTTGCATCTCAGCATGCGCTAGACGATAGGGTGATTTGGCTATGGGGGTGGCTCCTGGGATTAAGTCGATTCAGAACTCGACTTGACGTTAGGGAGGTAATCCCGGTAGCTCTTCTGGAAAGACGTCGGGGAAGTCACGTACCACGGGGAAGTCTTTCAGGTCTTTTGTTTTCTGGCTCGTGTCGACGATGTGTGCAAGGAACGCGCGATATTCCTTACGCAAATATTTCTGGGCTTGAATACTTGAGATGGTACGAAGGCTCGTACTGGGTTTGTCTCCGTAGATCAACAAGGTTTCGTTATTTGGTAGGTTCAGACGGATTGCTTTGTCGAAACACAGAATATCGGTACGATGGAGACTCAACCAGTCCATGCCCACAATGACATCGAAGCTCTTGATTGCTACTGGTATGAGGTCGATTGGAAACGAATGGTTATCTAGTGTGAGGGTACAACCTATGTAGATTTCATTAGAACTCTCTGTCTTTTCGTTAGCCATTTCTACGATGAAGGTTTCTTTTAGTGGTTGCGGTGATTGTTTAAGTAAGTGTTTAAAGTTTTGGTTTACAAAACTCCTCTCTGCCCCACTATCAAATAGGATACAAGCATAAGAGTTATCGAGAAGGAATGTACCCGTGACTACTTTGGGATCTGCTACTGCTTCATTGTGGCCAATAGCGAGTAGTCTGCCTGCTCCTCCCGCATTCCCAGCCTTTGGATAGTTTCTTTTGAAATGTCCTACCTCGCCACAGCCGTAGCAGGCCTGGCTTATTCCGAACTGTGGACCTGGGAAATGGGTTTCGGTGGTGTTCGGCAAAACCGGGCGGTATGGCCCTTCCGGTCACAGTTAGTGCAGTGCATTTCCCGGCAGGGGCCGTTGTGATGGAAAGAGCACTTGGTGCACTTGGGTAGACTCCCTGCATATGTTTTGGTTGGTACAGGGGCAGCAGGAGTAGTGGCGGCATGGACAGCCACCGTTTATTGGTTCTTTGAAGAGGATTGGGCTGATTTACCCTTCTTTCGGTCCCACCGCTTCCTTTTGTTGTCGGATGTCTTGGTCGGTGCAGTGACAACCGTTGTGGTTGCTGATGGAGTGTAAGGAACTTCATGATCAATCAACCTTTGGGCCAATTCCTTGGCACTGTCAAAGGTCGTAGGGTGTGATGCTAGAACGTTCCCTCGATATGGGGGCACTAAACCCCAGATGTATCTTTCAATTTTCTTGCCTTCGGTGGGGACCATGTTAGGACACATAGTCACCAGGTCGCAGAACCTGGCTATATATGCCACTATGTCGGTCCCCTTCATCTTGAGGTTCCAGAGTTCCTCCTCGAGTTTCTGGATTTCGCCCCTAGGGCAGTACTCCCTTGTCAGAAGGTCTTTCAGTGTGTCCCAGCCCATGGCGTTGGCTGTTACCAAAGAGAGTGATTTGACATGGCCATTCCACCATGTCAGGGCCCTTTCAGTGAAGGTGCAAGCAGCGAACTTTATCTTGCTTTCTTCGGGGCACGAGCACATCTCGAAGATGGCTTCAGTTCTTTCGATCCTTTGGGACAGTGCAATGATCCCTCCGGTCCCATTGAAGAATGTTGGTTTGCAGTTCATGAAATCCTTATAGGTACACCCCTGTGTACGTGGGTGGATTTCACCATGTCTAGAGTTGGTGCCCGTTCCAGCTCCACTTGCATCACCATAATTTATTTGGGCCATAGCTGCGGTCACAGCTGCAGTCACAACTGCTTGAAACATCACTGCATCGAACTGCGGAGGGGGTGGTGGTGGAGTTTTGACTTGCAGGCGTGCTTCTGGTCGTACGCTTGCGAGGCGGCATCTTTTACTGAAAGTTTATAGAAACGATGATAACCGTAAGAATCAATTGTAAGTACAATGAGAGTGCTTCATGGACTAAATCGCCATAGTCCAACTGTTAGGTAGTGACATAACAATAGAGTAGGGAAACACAAGAGTAAGAACTTTCCAATAGATTAGATATCTGCCAATATTACTGGTATTACTGATGTAAAATGAGTTCAGGAAAGTTGACCTAACAGTAGGTCTGACATCAAACCATCAGGGGAAAATGTTGGCAGTTTAAAAGTCTAGCTAGAGTACTTTTAAAAGTTAGGAATATTTTACAGATAAGTGCTCTCTAGAGCATAGGAAAGAAAGGCTATTCCTTAATTCAAAAGTAAAGATGAGTTGACATCTTCTACCGGCGACGGGTGTCTCTCGGACGACCCTTAGGTCTGCCAGTTGACGTACAACTTCCTGAAGATGTCGCTCATGCGCTCTCTGACGCACTCGGAGTTCCATGACTTCGGCCCGAGATGCAGCTAATTGTTTCTGCAGAGCCTCATTGGTCCTCCTAGTCCTATCAACGGTCACTTCAAGTTGGCGAATGCGGACCGTGTTAAGGTTAGGGTTGGCATCAATCTCTACTACTCTGCCGATGGCTGCATGACCTTGCTCGACGTTCCAAGCATTCCTACGGACCATGTGATGGGTTTTGAGCATTCTAACACTTCCTAAGTGTACATGCAACCCTAATAACCTTGGATCTATGTTTGTCTAATTATCATGCAAAGTTGAATTCCAAGGTTATATTCCTATCTAGCATACATGGGGAACAAATTTTAACTTGCATGAAAGATAGAATAACTTACCTTGTTGTTGCTTATGATCCTTGAAACCTTGTGAGCCTAGCACCCCAAGTGTGATGCCTCAAATGCTTCACACAACACCAAATGCAAAGGAGTAAACTTTTGAGAGAATATTACACTTGCAAAATCGGCTCTAGCCCTCTTGATTCTTGTGTGCGACCGATTTTGGTGGAGCATGGGTTCTTTATATAGTGTTGACACATCTAGGGTTACACCATGTAAACCCTAATGTGTCATGACTCTTCATTTCCATGACCCATGGGTTTGTAACTCCCATGGAGCATCCTATGGGTTTAACCCAACTTGATAATCCATGGAGCCTCTTAGCCCACTATACAAGTTATGTATAATTTACATAATCAACCCATATATTTAATTAGTTATCTTTTGATCACTTAATTAATTCTAAATTAATTCTTGATCAAACTAATTAAATAATATTATTAATATATTAGAACTTATAATATATTAATAATCCACAAGTGTTATTTCTCTCATTTTAGTTTATCCAATTGCATGGTCCCATGCAACCCAAATGGACCATGCCGGGTTGGGTCAAGTACATACCAGAAATAGTTATGGACTTAGACACCTTATCCAACAGTCTCCCACTTGGATAAGTCTAATAACTATAACTGCAATACTTCAGGAACCGATCGACAATCGTAGCTCTTTCAAGGTCTCTCGGAACTGAGAAGATGATGATACGCCATTTAAGATAAGTGATCATATAATCCTCCGTTCTAGATATCAGCCGGACAAATACATGGAACAATGTCTTACTTATTGTCCAGCAGTTTGTTTCCCGATTTCCGATTTGTTTGACAAAGAACTTAATTGAGCACATCAACTTAGTTTTGACCGGGCCCGGTACATAGGTCAAAACAAAATCATCGAGGGGCCCAGATATCAGCTTCTAATCCAAGAAGGAACATATAAACTTCGACTAATATGTTTGTTCTACCACTCATTGAATTATAAACAAAAGCACGTTTTATAACATTGAGTTACCAATGCGTTAACGTACAATCAATGCATAACCAACTCATAAGTAACAAATCATATCTCTAGGTTTGAAGACTTATATGATATTACCGTCTCACGATCACTCGAGATAAATTCCATGAAGTGATTCCAGTGAGCGTGGGTTGAGTCCAATGCTCAGAACTTATGAGCACTCATGAGTGTTGTAGCCATGTCCAACAACTTAGACCTCTGCAACCAATCATGACAGTCTTGATTCATACCTACTTCCGACATATGACCGACTGTGGAGGTTCGAATAATATGATATACCAAACATAATTATTCTGGAAGTCAAAACATGCAAAAGAAATATAGTAAACAATTGACAAGAGATAGCAACACTTTACTCATAAATAAAACACCTTTTATTCATCATCTAATGTCAATTACACTTTACAAATTTCAAGGTTATCTAACTACTAAATCTAATATCATCCTTCAGCCCTATGCTCCGAGCATGCTGGAGATGCTTAACCCGAGTCAGTCCCTTCGTGAGGGGATCTGCTGGATTCTCATCCGATGATACCCTTTTTGCCACGAGGAGTCCTTCTTCTATTCGATGTCTGATGAAATGGTATTTTCTGTCGATGTGTCTGGATCTCCCGTGATCCCTTGGTTCCTTGGCTAAGGCAACTGCACTTTCACTATCACAGAAAATTTCCATTGGCTCTTTAATAGCTGGTACAACTCCAAGGTCTCCAATGAAGTTCTTCAGCCATATCGCCTCCTGTGCTGCCTCGCTAGCTGCTATATACTATGATTCGCAAGTTGAATCATCCACTGTCTCTTGCTTGGAACTCTTCCAAGAAATTGCTCCTCCGTTTAAGGTAAAGACCCAGCCTGACTGAGAGCGGAAATTATCCCTATCAGTCTGAAAGCTAGCATCACTATACCCTACAACTCTCAAGTCTTCACTCCCACCGAGGGTAAGGACCCAGTCCCTAGTCCTCCGTAGGTACTTGAGGATATTCTTTACCGCAGTCCAGTGTGCCTTGCCAGGGTTCCCCTGATACCTGCTAACCATGCTTAAGGCAAAGTCTACATCAGGTCGAGTACACGTCATATCATACATGATCGATCCTACAGCCGAAGCATAAGGTATTCGACTCATTTCTGCTATCTCAGCCTCAGTACTAGGGCTTTGTGTCTTACTCAATCTGGCGTTACTCTGGATGGGTAACTCTCCTTTCTTGGAGTCCTGCATGCCGAATCTCTTCAGCACCTTATCCAAGTAGGTACTCTGACTAAGTCCAATTAGTCTTTTACTCCGGTCTCTCAAGATCCTTATCCCTAGAATATAGGCAGCTTCTCCTAGGTCCTTCATAGAGAAACACTTCCCAAGCCAGGACTTAACTTCCTGCAGAGTTGGGATGTCATTTCCTATGAGTAGTATGTCATCCACATACTATACCAAAAAAACTAACTATACTCCCACTAGCCTTGACATATACACAAGATTCATCTTCACTCCTAGAAAAGCCAAATTCTTTGACTTTCTCATCAAAGCAAAGATTCCATCTGCGAGGTGCTTGATTTAACCCATAAATGGATTTCTCAAGCTTACACACTCTATTAGGGTACTCTGTATTGACAAAACCCTCTGGCTGACTCATGTAAACATCCTCAGCCAACTTTCCATTAAGGAAAGCAGTTTTGACATCCATTTGCCATATTTCATAGTCATGAAATGCGGCTATGGCTAACAGAACCCTAATAGACTTAATCTTGGCCACTGGAGAAAAGGTCTCATCATAATCAACTCCCGGAGTTTGTGAGAAACCCTTTGCAACCAGTCGTGCCTTATAAGTGTGTACATTACCATCCATGTCGGTCTTCTTCTTGAAGATCCATTTGCACCCTACAGTCTTACGACCTGGTATATTCTCAACCAAGTTCCAAACTTGATTGTCATACATGGACAGTATCTCGCTGTCCATTGCCTCTTTCCACTTGGCTGACTCAGGGCCTGCCATGGCTTCCGCGTAACTGTTAGGTTCATCCAGACCTATCAGTGTCTCATCACTGATAAGTGTATCACCTTCCGCAGTAATATGGAATCCATAGTAATGCTCAGGTGCATTCCTAACCCTTGTGGAACGCCTCAGAGGTACAGACTTGTCAATTGGCTCAACAGGAGTTTCCTCCTCAAGTTGAGTGCTAGGGTTTGAAGTTGCTTCACCACTTGACTCTTGAATTTCTTCAAGGTCAACTTGCCTCCCACTGTCTCCTTGGCTTATGAACTCTCTCTCTCTCGAAAGAAAGCCCTCCTAGCCACAAAGACCACATTCTCACTAGGTCTGTAGAAGAGGTAACCAAAGGATTTCTGTGGGTAGCCGATGAAAATACACCTCTCACTTCGAGGTTAGAGCTTATCATGAGTCTCGCATCTCACGAAAGCCTCGCAACCCCAAATCTTAATGTGGTCTAGTTTGGGTACTTTACCAGTCCACATCTCATGAGGAGTTTTGGCAACTTTCTTTGTGGGAACTAGATTAAGGATATGGGCGGTAGTCTCTACGGCATACCCCCAAAATGAGATTGGTAGCGAAGCTCGACTCATCATGGAACGAACCATATCCAACAAGGTTCGATTATGCCTCTCAGCTACACCATTCAACTGCGGTGTCCTGGGGGTGTCAATTGTGAGACAATCCCACATTCCCTAAGATAGTCGAGGAACTCTGAACTAAGATACTCACCACCTCGATCGGATCGAAGCATCTTAATGTTCCTGCCCAATTGATTCTCGACTTCCTGTTTAAACTCTTTAAACCTCTCAAAAGTCTCTGACTTATGCTTGATTAAGTAGACATATCCATATCTACTGTAATCCTCAGTAAAAGTCAAATAATAACGATTAGCATCCCTTGTGGCATGTTTGAAGGGCCCACACACATCCATATGTATAAGATCCAACAAACCTTCACCCCTCTCACAAGAACCTGTGAAGGGTGAGTTTGTCATTTTTCCAAGTAAGCATGATTCGCAACTATCATCTGACTTTAGGTCAAATGACTCCAAGACTCCATCCTTTTGGAGTTGGCCTATGCGTTTCTTGCTTATATGTCCAAGACGACAATGCCATAATGATGCTTTATCCAAGTTATTATTATTAACAGAATCAATACACAATACATTATTTCCTAAGTTATCAACCACAGATACAGTTTCATACACGCCATCACAAGGTAATGCTTTAAAATAAAGAACATTATTAAAGAAAGCATTAATCGAACCAACTTCATTATCAAATGAAAAGGTGAAACCTTGTTTATACAATGCATGAAAGGAAATAATGTTTCTTGCCATTTCTGGCGAATAACAACACTTATTCAAATCTAAACTAAACCCACTAGTTAGCGATAAAGTATAAACTCCAATCTTGGTGACAGGTAAAGCTTTCCTATTCCCCATGATGAAGTTTATTCTTCCATGCTCCACATTCTCACTTCTTCTTAGTCCCTGCAAATCAGAACAGATATGAATACCACAACCAGTATCAAGGACCCAAGAGTGAGAATGGGTTGAGTTATTAGATAAGATAGTGTAAATACCTGCATGGTTGGGTTTAACTTTCCCATCCTTCACATCTTGCTGGTACTTTGGGCAGTTCCGCTTCCAATGTGATTTTTCATGGCAATAGAAGCATTCAGCCTCTTTTGGGTCAGAAGAAGGAGTGACGAAACCTTTCTTGGTTCCACTTGAAGAAGAGCCATCAAGGGTCCTAGCCTTGGTACCCTTCGAAGAGCTCTTCCTCTTCTTCCCTCGACCTTTCCCGATTGCCAAAACCGGGGCGAAGTTTGGAGTAGGAGTGTTAACAACCGACTTACCCTTAAGACCTGTTTCTGTGGTCTTGAGGAGTCCCTGAAGTTTGCTGAGTGTGACCTCTTCCTTATTCATGTGATATGTCATGCGTAATTTGATCATAGCACGATGATAAGGAGTGCAAAATGATATCTATTGCAAGCTCCTCAGGGAAGTTCACATTAAGCTTCAGCAATCGATCCACATACCTTTGCATTTTCTGCATGTGGCTTGTGACGGATTCCCCGTCCTTCATCATGGTTGTTATGATAGAGCATATGATTTCATACCTCTCTTGTCGTGGACTTTGATGGTATCTTTCCATCAGATCTTGGTGCATTTCAAAAGGGTAGAAGTCCTCATAGGACTTTTGGAGTTCCACTGTCATGGTGGCCAACATGATGCATGCCACTTTTGTAGCATCCCTTTCATGTGCCAGGAAGTCAGCGATCTCCTGGGGAGTTGCAGTGGTCTCATCAATCTCCTTAAGCTCCTTGTCAAGGACATATTCTTTGTCCTCGTAGCGGGTAATCATCATGATGTTTCTGATCTATTCATTGAAGTTGGATCCATCAAAAATGACTTTCCCACACAAGTTCATAAGGGTAAAGGAGCCATTAGGATTAGAGCCAGAAGCAGCATTGTTTGAAGACATCTGAAAGAAGAGAACAAGATGAGTTTAGATATTAAGAGAGTCCTTAATAAAACACCCAAATGTAATATTAAGGCTAGGATCCAATCACAATATATTATAACTTAGAAGAGGTATGCCGTAATCCAAGCTATAACATATTTGAAAGGTAGGTGAATGACGATTCACCAATTTCCACCATGAAAAACGAAATATAGATATTAGGTTTTTAATTGGTTCTTAGAAATTCCTAGATTCTTTTGAGATTCAATGAATTTTTTTTCAAAGGCATGTTTCAATCTCGAGTGTGCCCTCCAAGTTTTGTGACTGGGATACCGAGGATCACAAAACGAGGTGTGAAGTGACCATGCAAATCACTTGGTACCCTTAAAGTTTATCACTCAATCGATGTGCCGGTAAACCACACACGCTCCACCGATACTATGATAAACCTTAAGTCACCCTTTACCTACCTTGTTAAGTCCAAGTTAGTGTGCCGGTTAACCACACACGCTCCACCAACGACTTAAACAAAGTGTATAGTGTAATTTCATGGATTAGCACCTTATTCACATTTTTCCTAAAGTAACTAAAATTGGGAATTTAATAAAAGCATTTAGTTACTTTATAATATTCATCATACTTTTAATGAGAATTTATAAGTCCTTGTCCTACCCGTTCGGCTAACAACCTTATACCCCCCTTATAGACCGACTTCGTGAATGAGGCGTACTAGCGGTAAGACGACTTGATCTTATACATATATATATATATATATATATATATATATATATATATATATATATATTAGTAACTTATAATATTATAAAGTATAAGGGTTGAATTTTAACTTTTAAAATTCTAAGGGTTGGAACTAAAGTTTTAATCAAGACTTTACTTGTTCCAAAACTTGAGGGCAAGTTTTGTAAACTTCAAAAACTTTTCATTTCTTATAACTTATGAATTAATTGAGTAATAAAAATGAAGACTCTTCATTTTTATAACTCTTGTGTTCTTTTAATGGCTTTAATAAAAGTGAGACTTTTGGTTTTCCATAACTTGAGAACAAGTTATGGACTCCATTAAAACACATTATGATCATGAATTAAACTACCATGAAGGTTACAAACAATTCCTATGATCATCTAATCTTCATAAGTTCAAGAACATGAATATGAACACTTTCAAGAATCAAAAATTACACTTAAAAAAAAACTTGTAATTTTGATAATTGCCATTGTAAATGGATTAGCATAAACATTACACCATCTAAAACAAGTTTTAAAACATCAAAACAGTTTAGGGTAATGTTTGTAGTCCATTTCCAGCAACAAATGTGCAAACTTTCATACGAGCAGAAAACAGAAAAACGATTTTTTTTCAAGCAGTTTGCACAAAAAAAAAACAAACAAAGATGGCTCTGATACCACTGATGGGTTTTGAGCATTCTAACACTTCCTAAGTGTACATGCAACCCTAATAACCTTGGATCTATGTTTGTCTAATTATCATGCAAAGTTGAATTCCAAGGTTATATTCCTATCTAGCATACATGGGGAAAAAATTTTAACTTGCATGAAAGATAGAATAACTTACCTTGTTGTTGCTTATGATCCTTGAAACCTTGTGAGCCTAGCACCCCAAGTCTGATGCCTCAAATGCTTCACACAACACCAAATGCAAAGGAGTAAAGTTTTGAGAGAATATTACACTTGCAAAATCGGCTCTAGCCCTCTTGATTCTTGTGTGCGACCAATTTTGGTGGAGCATGGGTTCTTTATATAGTGTTGACACATCTAGGGTTACACCATGTAAACCCTAATGTGTCATGACTCTTCATTTCCATGACCCATGGGTTTGTAACTCCCATGGAGCATCCTATGGGTTTAACCCAACTTGATAATCCATGGAGCCTCTTAGCCCACTATACAAGTTATGCATAATTTACATAATCAACCCATATATTTAATTAGTTATCTTTTGATCACTTAATTAATTCTAAATTAATTCTTGATCAAACTAATTAAATAATATTATTAATATATTAGAATTTATAATATATTAATAATCCACAAGTGTTATTTCTCTCATTTTAGTTTATCCAATTGCATGGTGCCATGCAACCCAAATGGACCATGTCGGGTCGGGCAAGTACATACCAGAAATAGTTATGGACTTAGACACCTTATCCAACACCATGATGGGTAGGACCCGGTCAGCTGAACTTCCCTCGCCTATGTTGTAGAAGCTTCGGTCTCCATTGAAAGGTAACGGCTGACCCTGCTCATCACTCCATTGGTTCAAGGTTGTTGCCCACATGGGAGTGGGACCTTGAAATGCCGGACGGGGGTTGGGGTTTAGAGCTACTGGGGGTAGGTTGTTGACTTCTGGTTCGGAGTCGGAGCCATCTGAAAAGCCTTCTGCGAGGTGATCATCCAAAGGGATTGGGTGATCATCTTCCGGCTCATCATCTAGCCATCCTCCAATGCCTTGGTTTGGATAGTGCGGATCGCCAGGGATACTCCTATAGTATTCTGGTTCTAAAGCTCTTGTAGTAGTGTGGGTAAGTTTTTAGACTTGTTGTAACACCACAATCATTCTTAGGCACATGCTAGTCACTCCTCAGAAAATATAGTTGATCAGGCTATATCCCCTCAGGTTTGACCATATGTCTCTAAGCCTAATTGTGTTGTTCAACAATCGTAATACTTTTGTTCTGTTCTAGTATGATACTGACAATGGTATGGGTATATATATATATATATATATATATATATATATATATATATATATACTTAGTTAAATATTTTATTATTTAAAAGTATATTTTCTTGGTCAGAGTGTTTTAATCCCGATGTGTTTATAGTTCGTATATCTTTTATGGGTTGATATACTTGTTTCACTATAAACAAAGCTCTGATACCAATCTGTCACACCCCAAAACCGGAACGGCGGAATACATTCTGGGGTGGAGGACGTCATGTACAGTATCATAACAATGCATAATAGTAAAGACAAGCATCAACATCCATTGCATTAATATAATAATTGTAATACAAGCGTGTTCTGTATAGTTTGTAAGACACCAAAATATAATCAAAATAAAAGAGGAGTCTTGTATGTGCTCCATCTTCTCAAAAGCTACATCTGTACCTGTCTACTGATGACTTGAGAATACAAGTTATTTTGAAAAGAGTTTATCAACATAAAGCTGGTGAGTTCAAAAGTATTTAGTGTCTTTGCTTGTATAAAAATGTTTACAACAATGTAGTAGAATAGCTGATATCAATGTTTGACGATAGTATACTCCCTAGAAAATCCTATATTTTCCAGTAAAAGTAGTCTTCTACCAAGACCCGTTTGTTTGCATATTTGATCCTTTGAAAATGTAAAAGTTTTCCCCAGTGAAACTATCAGTAAGAAAATATAGTTTTAGACTTTATTCATGTAAAGTAATTGGGAAAATAAGGTTTTACCCCAGCAGTGGCACTGCCGGCTAAATGAAATAAAATGCAGACTCCAGGTAGTATTAAATTTACAATACACCTCGGGGAGCCTGTTTGGCCTTTAATTCTTAATGTGTAATTAAAGGTTTGAATGTGAACTCGTATGTAACCATGCTGATTGACGATCGAATAACTGATGACCCTCCGAGTCATATGTAGTGATGTGACATTTTGTCACCCCTTGGCCTTTCGGCTGGGACTGTAGCTAGCAATCGGGATGTGGGAGTGTCTGTCCCGTATAGATCTATACACACAATGCCCGCTCTCCCTCCAGGAGACTCTGGTTACACGGTGATACCACTGTGAAGTGTCGTATCGAGAAGTAGTATGTCACATTCTAATTATAGTATATTCTCTTGTATATTGTATAATGTATTTTCTGGTATAATGTATAGAGTGTTCCGTTGTATAGTATATAGTATTCTCTTTGTATAGTATTTAGCATGTATTGACTCATAACTGTACTGACTCTGGTAGGCGTCACTGTAATAGTAGTAATGAGTAATAACCCTTAACTATACCTATTATAGTTAAATAGTAATGTTGGTTGCATGCCTTTGATACACAAGGTACCGAACTGAAGTGAAGACTTTTATATCCAACACAAATATATATGATATATAACTAAGAATTCAACGACAATCGGACAAATAACAGAATACCCTAAGTCCACAACCAAACAAGGAACAGGAAATAAGGTGAGCTATCAGTCCTAAGTCCTTCAAGTCTTACTTATATAAATATATTAGTATAGATATGGGTTTGAAAATAAAGCAAGTTTAAAAGAGTTTGAAAACAGTTTTGGCATTTAAAGAGTTTGATAAAAGGTTTGAAACACTTGAAAATCCCAAAGTTTGATGCTAATTTGAAAGCAGAAGCAAATCTTGTAGTCTGTTCTAGTTATTAATCGCATATGATTAAAGCAATAACTAGAAATATTCAACTTGTATTCCCCCCATAAAAGCATTTAAAATCATTTAAAAGGTTAATTAAGGGGTATGAACTCACCTGCAGTGAGTGGAGTGGATGGAAGTGCCGGGTAGGATGCTAGGTGTCAAGTGAGGACTTGAACACACACACGGATCCTATGTAACATGTAGTGATGCATAAATGCATCTAATTAGTTGTTTAATAACTAATTAATCAAGTAAAGACCTCCTAAGACATAGAAACACTTTGTTTTAAGTGCTAGGAGTGCTAAAGGGTTGTTTCTAAGGAGAGTATGGCCTCACATTGGAGTTTACTCCTCAAATGGTAACCCTATATGTGTTTACGGTTTCTGGACCATTTCCCCCATGAGTTTACGGCCGTAAACTCATGGTAATGGTGCATTTGTGTGTTTTAAGGTCTTACACTTCACAAGAAAGTGTTCTAAGTTTGAATCAAAGGCTTAGGAAGTGGTTAGGGCTCGAAATGGACCTTCATTGGAGTTTACGGTCCTTGGACCACCTTTGAGAGTTTACGGTCGTAAACCCTTGAGTTTACGGTCGTAAACCCATGAGTTTACGGTCGTAAACTCATGGTTCCTCAACCATTTCGTGTTTTGGTGTTTCTAGTTCATGCATGCAAGGTTCTAGTCTTTTATCCAAGCTATAGAAGGTGTTAGGGGCACATAAACACCACTTGGTGGTGTTTACGGTTCAAGGATCTCCCTGGACCGTAAACACATATGTTCTTGAGGATTTTGATGTTCTTCCCATGGATTAACAAGTATAATAAGCAAATAACTAGCTAGGAGGAGTATACTTACTTATATGAAGCTTGTAAAAGTGTTTAGGACCCAAAAACACTAGTGTGTGTTCTTGGTGTTTTGAAGAACACTTGAAGATCTAAGTAAAAATCAAGAATCCATGGATGAAATGTTGTATAAACACTAGATTAAGTGTTATATGAACGAATCTAGGAAGGAAACACTTACATTTTGGTGGATTTGAAGAAATGAACTTATGATACTTGAGAGAAAAAGTTGGTGTTCTTGAGGTGGGAAGTGTAAAATGAGGGAAATAGTGGGTAAACTCATGCTATATGCATGAGTTCTTGGGAAAATGGTGTTTACGGCCCAAACTCCTCTTGTTTGGCCGTAAACACCTAGCTAAGGTGTTGTTGTTTTTGTTTGTTACACATCACTCATAACGACACTTCCTTTTATTTATTCGTTTGACGAATTTAAAAAAAAAATAAAACACCCAAACAGACTTAAAACCAGCCAAAATGTACTGGAATGTATTTGACTAATTATTTGAAGTGTTTAACTGTAGAGATTATACAAATAAAAATTTCGGGTTGTCACAATATCTCTTCTATCATTTAGTTATCCACTAGAAACACTTGATTCCAACCATGAGACAACCACTTATTTGCATGATCTTCAAGAGTTCACGGTCGTGAACCCTTCATAGGGCCGTGAACCCTTCATAGGGCCGTGAACCCTTCATAGGGTCGTGAACCCTTCTTAGATTGAAGGTTGGGCCATGAACCCTTCATCCATGGCCGTAAACCCTTCATGAGACCAAGTCTTGGCCGTAAACCCTTCATGAGATCAAGTCTTGGCCGTAAACCCTTCATGAGATCAAGTCTTGGCCATAAACCCTTATAGGATCAAGCCTTGGGCCGTAAACACTTCATGTGTGGCCGTAGACACCCTTCCATCAATCATATGTGATTGTAACACTTCATTTCAACTGTTTCCTAGTTCCTAAGGTTGTTTCCCTTACATGTTAATTGTTATAAACACTAATTATATACATATATGTATCAATATATGTTGTTTAGGACTTGTTGTGCCTCGTGACTTCATTCGTGGAACTTTTCATCCTTACTCGAATCTTCAGTTGAATCAGCCACATAAGGTGAGTTCATAACCCTATAATCAATCTTTTAAATGTTTTAAATGCTTTTAAGGGGGGGGGGGAATACTGTCACACCCCCAAACCGAAACGGCGGAAACGTTCGGGGGCGGAGGATGTCATGTATAGTATCACAACAATTGAATAATAGTAATCAAAGCAACAACAACCATTGTATTAATAGTAGTGTTTACATTACATTTGAATCATACACAATTGAATACAAAAGTAAATGCCAGTAAAGACTCGAAACTACAATGCTCCGTCTTCTTGAACCCGGTGCGTGTACCTGTCTACTAATGTCCTGAGAATACAAGTAGGTTTTGAAAGAGTATCAGCATAAAGATGATGAGTTCATAAGCTTTTTGTTTTAGAAAACTATTCTTTGTCTTTTCGAAAAGTACGTTATGTTTCTCCAGAAAACCTTATATTTTCTAATAAAATGATTCTTACCAGTTCCTCATGCGATTACTTAGTGTATACAAATCATATACAATCCAGATCGAACAAAAAATCAATTGTGTGGTTCTGCCCCAAGCCCACAACCAAACATGGAACAGGAACTGAGGCGGAGGCCACACATTCCACTGGTTGTCGGATCCTTATGTACATAATCCTGGAGTATCCACTAGATACTTACAAAGTTAACTGTATTGATTCTTTGATATCTATTGACAGTGTTCCTTAAGAAAATCCATTATTTTCTTATTGAATGCATGATTAACCAATTCTTTTTATAACTACTTAGCTCATACTAGCGATGTATAAACCAATATCGAACAGACGCTTGATTGTGTGGATCTGCCCTAAGTCCACAACTAAACAAGGAACAACAAATGAGGCGGAAACCACACATTCCATGGTTTGTCGGATATTCTTCACACATAGCCTGGATGCATAAACTAAGGAATTACAGAATTATTAGTAATGTTCATTAGTAAAATGAATAACCGCTTGTTTGTAAAGTACTAATGTTTACCCCGGAAAATCCTATATTTTCCCTAAGTGTAAGTTATTGAATTATCTGTTCCAAACCAAATAGTATAAACATCTACCATACTTATGTTGTTAAGCATTGTTTTGTTTGAAAACCAATATGAAAACCTTTGTATGAATACCGTAGTGTGAATACCGTAATGTGAATACCGTAGTCTGAATACCGTAGTGTGAATACCCTCCTGTGATCACTTAGTACATACGAGTTATAGAAATCTGGATCGAACAGACAGTCGATTGAGTGATTCCGCCCTACGCCCACAACCAAACAAGGAACAGGAAATGAGGCGGATATCACACATCCCACTATAAGTTGGATGTTAATTTCATATTACCCTAGTGTATATACTAAGTAATCACATAGTTACTAAACCTAGTGTCTGTTTGTTAGGTGTATTATTATGTGAACGAGTCGTTGTTTCACCTGTGGATTCTTATAACCATACTATTGACGATCAACAATACGACGTACTCGGACGTACGTCGATAAAAATGATGTTTGTCACCCTAGGTTGACTGTAGCTAACAGTCAGGGTGCGGGATTGTCACTCCCGTATAGATCTATACACAAACTTATGCTCTCCCTCTCAGGAGACTCTGGTTACAAGGCGTCTCACACTGTTAGATCTCTCAATGAATTCATGAATAATACTATGAAAACCCTTTTTGTTATGAATCCTTATAAAATAATATCTTTTAATTCATAATTCATAAGTTTGTTTCCTCTGTTCTGAAAACTATGTTTGTAATGTTTGTATTTTATGTAACATCCGGATTCCCAGGTATCTTATTTTAATTATTTATCTTGAGTTTTATGGAGGGACTCGGCGAGTAGACGCTCAGATTCGCCGAGTAGGATTGCGAGTTCTTGTCTGGATTAATGATCGAACTCGACGAGTCGATGAGTGGACTCGGCGAGTCCGCGCTGTAAAGTGAAACCCTAAATCTCAGGGCTTGAGCCCTATTTAAAGGCCCTTATGGCTGTCATTTGCGGCCACTACTCCCCTGTGAAAACCCTAGAGAGCAAAGAGAGCTTAGGGAGCAATTTGGAGGCTAATTCTTCATCCTTCTGTGTGATCTTGCAAGAAGGAGTGGGAAAATCGAAGCTAGATCGATTGTGGAGCTTGGATCTGTGTTGTTCACACTGAGATTCACGTTTTGAGGTACAAGTTCCTTCCCATTTCGTGTATTTGATAGATTCCTTGAATCTAGGGTTTCCTTTGCACAATTTTGAGTTATATTGTGAAGCATATGAGGTTCCTTTGGTTATAGATGATAGATCTGGACCTTGAGAGGTCCAAAAGGTCCCAAGCTTCCAGCTTTATGAGGTTTCATGTGAACCTTGAGAGTAGAACCCCATTTTAAAGGCTATTTCTCCATTTTTGGTCTTATAGGCATTGCATGAACGTAAAGTTTGAACCTTTACGTGACTTTCGAGTGTTAGAAGGATAGATCTACTGGATGGTGAAGCAGATCTGACCTCAAAAGATCATTTGAGCGTTTTCATGGGAGGAACTCGCCGAGTCCATAAGGGACTCGACGAGTCGAGTCGGGTTGCCCCGCGATTCGCGACCTGTGATAACCCGTTGAGTGTAGGGTTGACTCAGCGAGTCGAGTGAGGACCAGGGGGGAAAAGGACATGCATGGACTCACCGAGTCGCCCATGTGCACTCGACGAGTCGGGTCAAAGTTTGACCGTTGACTTTCGTTGAGTTTTAGGGTTTTGGTCAACATTTGGACTTTTGGATCAAGGAGGGGTAAAATGGTCTTTTACCCTTCTGAGGGATTGTAGAAGGGGATTTAATCTAGCCTTTGAGAGACATTATTTATTTGAGGATATTGTGTATGTGATTAGGCGGGGGCTAGATCAGTAGATTCGTGTGAGAGATCAATTCGAGATACCCGAGGTGAGTCTTCTCACTATACATTACCTAGAGTGGTATTTATGTGTAGACCGGAGGGTCTTGTATGCTATGTGTATATATGAGATTATGTGCATTGTGTTATATGTATGCTATGTGTTGTATAGATCGGACTGGAGGGTCCAACGATATAGACCGGACCGAAGGGTCCAACGATATAGATCGGACCGAAGGGTCCAACGATACAGACCGGACCAAAGGGTCCAACGAGCTACGGAACTGGAGGGTTCCGCTGAGACACATCGACCGGAGGGTCGTACTATAGCCTCGAGTGGCGTATGTGTTGTATGTGGTATTTTGGGGAACTCACTAAGCATTTATGCTTACCGTGTTGTGTGTTATGTGTTTCAGGTACCAGTGAGGATCGCGGGAAGGCGCCGGCATGATCAGTACACACTCATAGAGATTACGTTGAGATTCTGGGAATTGTTTTGTGATGATGACATTGGATACATTATGTTTTGATATTGTTTTATGATTAAAAGTAAGATTTAAAAATGAAAAATTGTTTTGGAAATTTACGTTATTACAAGTTGGTATCAGAGCCTTGGTTTGAGGGATTTGGGTACATCTTCGAATGTATCTGAACTCAAACTGAGGATTTGAGAAAGTTTTTAGTAAAATAAACAATTTTTCTAAGAGAGTAAAAGATTTTGAGAAAGGCAGAACGGAGCAGTGTGTACGATCAGCCAGCGCCCGAACGGTGATTTCCCAAAATACCCTTTCATTATGAGTTATGAGATATGATATGATATGTTATGCATGCTAGAATAGGCTAGGTATTCATATTAGGACTAGAGTGGCCTGATCTGTGATGCCTTAGCCTAGGAGATTACTGCTACTATGAGATGATTGAGAGTAAGTAGGTAGCAGCGAGGTGCTGATGAGGGGCCTACCGAAGGGTAGCCTATGCTAGAGAGATGTAGAGTACTTGAGATCTGGGATCCAAGGAGAAGGACTTGGGGTGAATACTGATGCGGTGTGGACGGTAGTATAGGGCCCGTACTACCAAAGACACCGGATCAGTGCGCAGTCCAAGTAAGAGTCTTTTGGGTACTAGGGAACAAGTAGGGTTGAGTTATTGAGTGCGAGTATACTCGAGCGGGTCTCTGATATTTTTTGTTGTATTTCAGAGAGACATCATGGTGGGGACACGCCAGACACCTGAGAGCAGTAGTGTCAGTGATGAGGAGATCCGCCGATTGATTATGCTGAGTATGAGATATTGTGCTTATATTATGATATGCGTAGGTACTTTTCTTGTGAGTTCTGTACCTGCTTTGGTGTTATTTGACTCCGGTGCGAGTCGGTCATTTGTGTCGTTAGCATTTAGTCAGCACCTCAGTATCCAGCGGGTGGCATTGAGTCGACCTCTACGAGTTTCCATAGCTGACGAGAGAGCGGTGTATGCCACTGATGTGATTCGAGGATGTGTACTCGAGATCTTCGGCGTTGAGTTTCCAATTGATTTGGTCCCGATTGCAATGGGAGAGGTGTGTGCCATAGTGGGCATGGATTGGTTGAGCCATTTTGGGGCTGTTATAGACTGCGAGCGACAGTTGGTGACGATACGAGACCCTAGTGGCGGAGTTCTTACGGTGTACGGCGAGGGTACACGTTCAGGGTGAGCATTCTGTTCGGCTGCTAGAGCGAGACAGAGTCTACAGCAGGGCTGTAGTGGGTTTGTGGCCTACGTGATGGACACACGAGTAGCAGCGGAGAGGCCTAGTTCTGTTGATGATGTGCCGATAGTGCGAGAGTTCCCGGTCGTTTTCCCCGAGGAGTTGCCGGGTGTGCCTCCCGAGAGACAGGTCGAGTTTCGCATCGATTTGGTTCCGGGAGCGGCGCCTATCGCCTTGCGCCACCAGAGATGCAGAAGTTATCCTCACAGCTTCAGGAGCTGTTGGGGAAAGGATTCATCAGGTCGAGTAGCTCACCTTGGGGAACGCCGATCCTTTTTGTCAAGAAAAAGGATGGTTCATACCGGATGTGCATTGATTACCGGTAGTTGAACAAGTTAACGGTCAAGAACCGTTACCCACTACCGAGGATCAATGATTTGTTCGATCAGTTGTAGGGAGCGTCTTGGTTTTCCAAGATTGATCTGAGGTCGGGATATCATCAGATGAGAGTGCGTGATGAGGATATCCAGAAGACGGCGTTCAGGACTCGTTATGGGCATTATGAGTTCGTGGTGATGCCTTTTGGGCTCACCAATACACCGGCGACGTTCATGGATCTCATGAACAGGGTGTGAAGACCGATGTTGGATCGTTCGGTGATCGTGTTCATTGATGATATATTGGTGTATTCGAGATCTAGAGAGCAGCATGAGGAGCATTTGAGGGAGGTCCTCGGAGTTCTGAGATCGGAGAGGCTTTACGCCAAATTCTCCAAGTGTGATTTCTGGTTACGAGAGGTCCAGTTCCTGGGGCATCTCGTTAACCAGAATGGGATATTGGTCAATCCGGCCAAGATTGAGGCGGTGATGAGCTGTGAGGCGCCGAGATCCCCCACCGAGATCAGGAGTTTTCTAGGGTTGGCCGGCTATTATAGGAGATTTATTAAAGATTTGTCCAAGATTGTTTTTCCTCTCACCAGGTTGACCCGCAAGGGCGTGGCTTTCAGTTGGGGCCCGGAGCAGCAGGCCTCATTCGAGACACTTCGCCAGAGATTATGCGAAGCCCCAGTGTTAGCCCTTCCGGAGGGGATGGAGGATTTTGTGGTGTATTGTGATGCATCGATATCGGGGTTGGGTGCAGTACTTATGCAGAGGGGTCATGTGATAGCATACGCATCGAGGCAGCTGAAGCCTCATGAGACGAGGTATCTCACCCACGATCTAGAGTTGGGGGCGGTAGTGTTCGCCCTCAAGATCTGGCGTCAATATCTGTATGGGGTTCGGTGTACCATATACACGGACCACAAGAGCTTGAAGTATTTGATGGATCAGCCCAACCTGAATATGCGCCAGAGGAGAGGGTTGGATGTGTTAAAGGATTACGATTGTGAGGTCCTGTACCACCCGGGCAAAGCTAATGTTGTAGCTGATGCCCTGAGTCGTAGGGCGGAGAGTGCCCCGATTCGAGACATTTGTATGTGTTTGACGGTGATGACTCCGGTGTTGGACACCATTCGGGAGGCCCAGGCAGAGGCTGTGAGACCGGAGAACCGCAAGAGAGAGCGGGTGATTGGGCAGGTATCTGAGTTTGTTACCGATAGCCGAGGGCTTATGACCTTTCAGGGTCAGATTTGGGTGCCATATGAAGGTGGGACACGTACCACCTTGATGGAGGAGGCGCATAGATCGAGATTATCGATCCATCCCGAGGCCACTAAGATGTATTTGGATCAGAAGAAAGATTATTGGTGGCCCTGTATGAAGAGGGATGTAGCATGGTTTGTTGAGAGGTGCTTGACCTGTCGCAGGGTTAAGGCCGAGCACCAGCGTCCGCATGGCAAGTTGCAGCCACTTGAGGTTCCCCAATGGAAGTGGGAACAGATTTCTATGGATTTCATCACCAAATTGCCGAGGACCGCGAGCGGTGTCGATGCAATTTGGGTGATCGTCGACCGACTGAAGAAGAGCGCACATTTTCTTGCTATTAGTGAGAGCTCTTCTGCTGAGAGGCTGGCAGAGTTGTATGTGAGGGAGGTGGTATCGCGGCATGGAGTGCCTATCTCCCTTGTGTCAGATCGGGATGTTGTGACACCAGTCAAATTTTGGTCAAAAATAAATTGATCAATAATCGTAATTGGGATGAACCAAATGGTAGAGTTTGTAACAATGTTTCCAAAAACATAAAGAACACTGAAATCTGAGTTATAACGAAGAAGTTATGACCAATCGAAAATCCGCGACAAAACCGGCAAAACACTGTTCAGTGTAAAAAGTGAATTTTCGATAAAAGACTTTTTAGCCTTAACAATCTAAATGAAAGTTGTAGAATATGTTAAACCGAGAACGTTCATAAAAAGAACGTAAAAATCTGACTTCGTATGAGAAAGATATTATTTTTCGAAGTTTCGGTTTAGTAGTAGACAGCTAAAAATTCGAAATATAAATCGATCGATATTTAGCCGACGCAACTTAAACGAGAATCGAAGATCTTGTCAAAAGTAGCACAACGGTAAAAAGACAGACGAAAACGGACATCGGATGAAGAAGTTATGAATTTTTAACGGATTCCCGTCCCGGTCTGTTTAAAATAATAATATTAAAAATAAAGTCGAAATTAGCCGAAGAAGTCTAAACGAAAGTCGTAGAGTATGATTTTACCTACGCGTGCATATATAGAACGCCAAAAACGGAGTTCGTATGCGAAAGTTATGATTTTCGCAAGTTTTGGCACAAAAATAAAGAAAAATAGGAAAACCGGGCAATTTCGCATGTGCCACGCCACCCTCGCACGTGGCAGCTGCTGAGTGGAGCGAAGCATTGCGTGGCACCTACTGATTCGACCAACTCCGCGGTCCAGTCATCCTCGGACAGCATCGCAGGAGACACCCCGGAGATGCCCCGGAGACACCCCTCGGACACCCTCCTTCGCACGTGTCAGTCACCCATTGGACCGAAGGAAGGTCCAATCAGAGCCTCCCACCTTGCGAGGCTGCGGTCCGAAGCAAGCCTCCCTTCGCCACCTGTCTGACGCGTGTCAACCTCGCATGGCTTCGGGTCCGAACCTTCGGACTATATATAGCATGCGAGGGTTCCGAACTAGTTTAGACTTTTCACCCCTAAATTCATTCTCTTTCACATCTTCCACTCCCATAAGCTCATATACAACCCCTAAAGCCCCGATATCAAGTCTCGAACCCTAGGCAAGCCTCGAAGCCTCGAGATTCCTAAGAAGAACCTTTCTCCTGTCGAAACTCTGCCCAAATTGAGTCGGTTTCTTGTTAAATAAACTCTTTACGGGAAACGAAACGCTTCCCGAATCACCGCTTATCAAGGTGAGTTCATACCCCTATAATATACCTTTTTAAATGGTTTATATGCTTTTTAGGGGGGGAATACATGTTTAACACAATATTAAATTGTGTTAATAACTGTATGCGATAATAATCACACAAAGAATTCCCGTATGCTTTTAAGAACTACCAAATACTCTCAAAATAATGTGAAGCCATGTTAAATCTTTATAGTCATGTAAAAACTCCGTTAAATTCTTTGAAAAATGTTTTATAAGCTATTTCAAAGTATAAATGCCAAAATCATGTTTATATATGTATAAATATATAAATAAGATTTGAAGGGCTTAGGACTAATGAATTATCCTACATCATGTTCCTTGTTTGGATGTGGAATTAGGGTTGTATTATTTGTCCAAAGGTCGTTTCCTTCTTAATTATATATATATATATATATATATATATATATATATATATATATATATATATATATATATATATATATATATACATATATGAGTCTAAAAGGTTACTCCTTTTAGTATCATTACCTTTGTATCAGGTTGAGCAAAGGTGATATTCCATGAGAATTCTTGCTAATCAGATAGAACATATAAATTATAATAGGTATAATTTATGATTCAAAACTAAATATACAAGTATGATTCATGACTGTATACTTTCCAAGGAAATTATCAAATACATGTTTGGAAAACTAAGAATATACTGTCAATCATTATTTCAGAATGATTGGGTTTTCAAAACTAATATACATGTAACGCTTAATATGCTTTTTATGAGATTCTATATTCAGGTTGTTTAATTCATTTTAGACAACATAGGAAGTCCTGACATTATAACCAGAATCTCCAGCCGGGGATCGAAACAAGTGTGTGTAGATCTATATCGGGAATTGACAACCCTGCACTCAGGTTGCTAGCTACAGTTAGATGAGTGACAATTGTTATCACCAGTTTAAACGCCCACAAAGCGTTTGTTTCAGGCCATCTGTCATAGTATGGTTATAATAAAAACTACTCATTAAAAAGGTATTAACAATACGTTAGTGTATACACAAATAAACGAAAGTACACCTTCAAAGTACTAGTTTATAGAATACAAAATACAATGGTTTAATACAGTTTCCATTAACACCTGGTGGAGCCAGGCACACTCTCAGTTTCATGTTTTCATAAAGGAATACAAATACAAAACAGTAATACAAAGAGAACGGTTTATGGGATTAAACCACTTATTCAATGGAACTTAGTCACTCAATCTCGGTAAACTAGTATAACATAAAAGACCTTTAGTGGTTAATTCTATAATTCCTTAGTTGCTACATCATAGTTATACATAAGTAGTCTGATTGACAGTAAAGTGTGTGACTTCCGCCTTACTTCCTGTTCCTTGTTTGGTTGTGGGCTTAGGGCAGATACACCCAGTTGACTGTCAATTCGATATTATGATATGTATAATCAGTATAAACTAGGTAATTACAGAGGGAAACTATTGAGGTTATCAGTTAATCACCTCAGGAGATATAGGATTTCCTGGAGAAACCAGTGAACTTATTCAAAGAACTTAGGGTATACTTAACAAAACTAAAATACTTATGAACTCACCAGCTTAAATGCTGATCTACTCTTTTCAAATAACTTGTATTCTCAGGAATTCAGTAGAAAGGTACACTCCCGAAGCTTTTGAGAAGATTACCTAGTACCGTACCGCGACTCTTGTCTTCTGCTGTACCTACTTTAGTGTTTGAATATGTAATGTTTAAAACACTTATGTAAAACTTATACTTATTAATGCAATGGTTGTTTGTACTTTGATTACTATGTTACATGTGTTGTGATACTTACCTAAAGTCCTCCGCCCCCGAACGTTTCTGCCGTTCTGGTTTGGGGGTGCGACAGATGTACATTTCACTTCCAGGTTCTGGAAGAAGTTCCACGAAGAATTGGGCACGAGGCTGCATTTCAGTACCGCTTACCACCCACAGACGGACGGACAGAGTGAGCGGACGATTCAGACGCTCGAGGACATGCTTCGAGCATGTGTGTTGGACTTCGGAGGAAGCTGGGACACATACCTACCATTGGCTGAGTTTTCCTATAACAGCCACCATTCGAGTATTGGTATGCCTCCCTTCGAGTTGTTGTATGGGAGGAGGTGTCGTACTCCCATTTACTGGGGAGAGGTAGGACATCGCGTGATGGGCAGCACTGAGATAGTGCTTCAGACGACCGAGCAGATACAGCAGGTTAGACAGAGGTTGTTGACAGCTCAGAACCGCCAGAAGAGTTATGCGGATACGCGATGAGCCGAGCTGGAGTTATGACCAATCGAAAATCCGCGACAAAACCGGCAAAACACTGTTCAGTGTAAAAAGTGAATTTTCGATAAAAGGCTTTTTAGGCTTAACAATCTAAATGAAAGTTGTAGAATATGTTAAACCGAGAACGTTCATAAAAAGAACGTAAAAATCTGACTTCGTATGAGAAAGTTATGATTTTTCGAAGTTTCGGTTTAGCAGTAGACAGCTAAAAATTTGAAATATAAATCGATCGATATTTAGCCGACGCAACTTAAACGAGAATCGAATATCTCGTCAAAAGTAGCACAACGGTAAAAAGACAGACGAAAACAAACGTCGGATGAAGAAGCTGCTGAGTAGACCGAAAGTCGTAGAGTATGATTTTACCTACGCGTGCATATAAAGAACGCCAAAAACGGATCTCGTATGCGAAAGTTATGATTTTCGCAAGTTTTGGCACAAAAATAAAGAAAAATAGGAAAACCGGGCAATTTCGCATGTGCCACGTCACCCTCGCACGTGGCAGCTGCTGAGTGGACCGAAGCATTGCGTGACACCTCCTGATTCGACCAACTCTGCGGTCCAGTCATCCTCGGACAACATCGCAGGAGACACCCCGGAGATGCCCCGGAGACACCTCTTGGACACCCTCCTTCGCACGTGTCAGTCACCCATTGGACCGAAGGAAGGTCCAATCCGAGCCTCCCACCTTGCGAGCCTGCGGTCCGAAGCAAGCCTCCCTTCGCCACCTGTCCGACGCATGTCAACCTCGCATGGCTTCGGGTCCGAACCTTCGGACTATATATAGCATGCGAGGGTTCCGAACTAGTTTACACTTTTCACCCCTAAATTCATTCTCTTTCACATCTTCCACTCCCATAAGCTCATATACAACCCCTAAAGCCCCTGTATCAAGTCTCGAACCCTAAGCAAGCCTCGATGCCCCGAGATTCCCGAGAAGTAACCTCTCTCCTGTCGAAACTCTGCCCAAATTGAGCCGGTTTCTCGTTAAATAAACTCTTTACGGGAAACGAAACGCTGCCCGAATCACCACTTATCAAGGTGAGTTCATACCCCTATAATATACCTTTTTAAATGGTTTTATATGCTTTTTAGGGGAGGGGGGGGGAATACAAGTTTAACACAATATTAAATTGTGTTAATAACTGTATGTGATAATAATCACACAAAGAATTTTCGTATGCTTTTAAGAACTACCAAATACTTTCAAAATAATGTGAAGCCATGTTAAATCTTTATAGTCATGTAAAAACTCCGTTAAATTCTTTGAAAAATGTTTTATAAGCTATTTCAAAGTATAAATGCCAAAATCATGTTTATATATGTATAAATATATAAATAAGATTTGAAGGGCTTAGGACTAATGAATTATCCTATATCCTTGTCCTTGTTTGGATGTGGAATTAGGGTTGCATTATTTGTCCGAAGGTCGTTTCCTTCTTAATTATATATATTATACATATATGAGTCTAAAAGGTTACTCCTTTTAGTATCATTACCTTTGTATCAGGTTGAGCAAAGGTGATATTCCATGAGAATTCATGCTAATCAGATAGAACATATAAATTATAATAGGTATAATTTATGATTCAAAACTAAATATACAAGTATGATTCATGATTGTATACTTTCCAATGAAATTATCAAATACATGTTTGGAAAACTAAGAATATACTGTCAATCATTATTTCAGAATGATTGGGTTTTCAAAACTAATATACATGTAACGCTTAATATGCTTTTTATGAGATTCTATATTCAGGTTGTTTAATTCATTTTAGACAACATAGGAAGTCCTGACATTATAACCAGAATCTCCAGCCGGGGATCGAAACAAGTGTGTGTAGATTTATATCGGGAATTGACAACCCCGCACTTAGGCTGCTAGCTACAGTTAGATGAGTGACAATTGTTATCACCAGTTTAAACGCCCACAAAGCGTTTGTTTCAGGCCATTCGTCATAGTATGGTTATAATAAAAACTACTCATTAAAAAGGTATTAACAATACGTTAGTGTATAAACAAATAAACGAAAGTACACCTTCAAAGTACCAGTTTATAGAATACAAAATACAATGGTTTAATACAGTTTCCATTAACACCTGGTGGAGCCAGGCACACTCTCAGTTTCAAGTTTTCATAAAGGAATACAAATACAAAACAGGAATACAAAGAGAACGGTTTATGGGATTAAACCACTTATTCAATGGAACTTAGTCACTCAATCTCGATAAACTAGTATAACATAAAAGACCTTTAGTGGTTAATTCTATAATTCCTTAGTTGCTACATCATAGTTATACATAAGTAATGTCTGATTGACAGTAAAGTGTGTGACTTCCGCCTTACTTCCTGTTCCTTGTTTGGTTGTGGGCTTAGGGCAGATAAACCCAGTTGACTGTCAATTCGATATTATGATATGTATAATCAGTATAAACTAGGTAATTACAGAGGGAAACTATTGAAGTTATCAGTTAATCACCTCAGGAGATATAGGATTTCCTGGAGAAACCAGTGAACTTATTCAAAGAACTTAGGGTATACTTAACAGAACTAAAATACTTATGAACTCACCAGCTTAAATGTTGATCTACTTTTTTCAAATAACTTGTATTCTCAGGAATCCAGTAGACATGTACACTCCCGAAGCTTTTGAGAAGATTACCTACTACCGTACCGCGACTCTTGTCTTCTACTGTACCTACTTTAGTGTTTGAATATGTAATGTTTGAAACACTTATGTAAAACTTATACTTATTAATGCAATGGTTGTTTGTACTTTGATTACTATGTTACATGTGTTGTGATACTTACCTAAAGTCCTCCGCCCCCGAACGTTTCTGCCGTTCTGGTTAGGGGGTGCGATTGATTGGTATCAGAGCAGTGTTTATAGTGAACTTAGTATATCAGTGATAAAAGATATACAACTATAAACCCATTGGGATAAAAACACTCTGACCAAGAGTTATACTTTAAAAATATATTAATATTTTATAAAAGTATAAGTACATGCAGAGTATATATACCAGAATGAGTATCACAAGGAGAACAAAACTAAAGTATTTGGAAGTTGGACATTGCAGTTAAACCTAGACAGTGACGTGATCATATATGGGATCAATATAGCCTGATCAACTATATTCATCCGAGGTATGACCAACACATGTTTGGGGGAGTGATTGTAGTGTTGCAACTGGTCTAAAACTTACCTAAGTACAAGAAGAATTCTAGAACCAAACATAAAGACTAAAATACTATGGGAGTATTTTAGGATGCTATAACAAGAAAACTGAAGACTTGTTAAGTTCTTGTATCTAGAAGTCCAAGAATCAAACTTATAACTAAAATAACATGGAGGTATGTTACATACCTTTGAGGAAATGTTAAAAAGATCTTTTCTGATAAATCTATAATTACTAAGTGGATACGTTAAGGTTATATATAGCTGAGATTTTATAGACTTAGAATAGGTGATTTTCATTCTACTTCCTTTTCCTTGTTTGGATGTGGTTTTAGGGTAGGATTACTTATTCAAAGGTCTATTAGATCTGGATTATATATAATCGGTACACACCATGTGATTATAGAAGGACCAGGAAGGATCAGCTTCGTAAGAATTTTAATTTTCTCATAGATTCTTTAGACATTCCCATTCTCGTATACACCCGTTAGATAAACATAGTTACTCCAACAATAAATAGAAGAGTCAATGAGGATCCAACAGAATTTCATTAGGAGAATCCTAAGAAAGAAACATAGGAGAAGTAAACAAACTATAGAAATCATTTAGTGCCCTTACCCTATTAAGGACACCGATGAGAGATTCGCATGAACTTCCGAGATTCAAAGTCTTCATTACGAAGTAATGGGGACTAGTGTCAGAATCGGAAGTGAGACAGCCCGGGAATTCAATATACCTACAGAAGAGAAGGACACCCTATAGATACCAGGAGGAAACAAATCATTATCACCCAGAATAGAACAAAGGAAAACCACGCATGATTCACGTGAAGTGTTCGAACACCTGTTCATCTAAGTAATAAATAGTAAATCAATTCAACCTAGTGAGTCAGTGATTTCATTACTCACATTAGGTTTTGAGTTTATCCTCTTTTCCGGTCACAGCTAATAATAATAACTCAGATCACGGAATCTTAATTGATAATGATTACTTCACAAATTCATTAGTCTATTTTATGTAGACACTGTTATGAATTATTTTCGAATATTTTCGAAAAATGGGAAATGATATCCACCAAACGAAGGTAACTTAGTTCGGATGGTACTCGATTCATAACCACTCTAGAAACTTATTTCTGTTCTTTGCCAGGACTGCATCATAGGGATGCAGGTCGAATCATTAAGAACAATATAACGAAATGAAAGATGTATACATAAATACAAATGGTTAGAATACATCTAAAGACAACTATCGTCGCTCATGAGCTCATTTTCTTATCATGTAATAGAATCATGCCTTCAAGGATATGTAACCAACCCACCAGCGAAACACCAATCCTTCAGATAGATGCGTCCACATTTCAAGCTGCGGTCACAGCAGCTGTAACAGCTGTCATGGCACACCTTAATGCTAACAATGCAAATGTTAGTAGTAATGCTATCGGTAACCCCGATCGTGGTGATGGCCAAGTACAGCAACGAGAACCTACTTGTAAGAAAACCTTGAACCTTAAGCCTAAAATCCTTAAACGAAAGTTCAAAAACAAGATAGGGAGTTGTTCAACTCAAGAACCTAACAGAGGGCAACGAACTGAGGCAGTCAATACCCCCATCAGCCCTGTTATTCTACCACCAACTAAGCCATATTTAGGAAACCTCCCACACTGCAGCAAGTGCAACTACCATCATCATGGAGTTTTCCAAAAGCCGTATTCCGATAGATGCAACTTGAGGAGGCATACCGCCCGCTTCTGTAGAACTCTGGTTGAGTTCATCACTTCAACTACCAATGTTGGAACCATTCCCATATGTCACCTTTGTGGTGAAATAGGACATTAGAAGAGGGATTGTCCAACAGAGAAGAACGACGGGGGAGCAGGAGGATTTTGACCCCAATACATGGGGAAGCATCAAAGAACCCTGCTATATTTTGGTACGCTTCCAAACCCCGATAACTAGCTACAATTATGATTACTCTTCAGTTCAAATTAAATCACAGTAATTATATAAAATTTGAAACCCTAACAGGTAAGCTATAATGACTTAGTGTATACATAGGGGTCATTTATAATTAAGATTTGTAGACTTAGAGTGAGTAATCCCGCCACATTTCTTGTTCCTTGTTTGGTTGTGGATTTAGGGCAGGGTTGCTCAGTCAAAGGTCTTACCAATCTTAATTATACATCTCTTGTATACACCAAGCGATTATAGAGAGACGTAGTAAGGATCGTTTCATCAAAGTTCATAATTTCAAATTAACAAAACCCTCGTATTGGTAGTACCCACCAAGTTTGAATCAAAAAGGGGTTCGTAGTAATAATAATAGAATAAAACCAGAAGTCCTGAAAACTTAGGTACATAGGATATCATCCTAGTAATCATTCGTCCCAGAACGACTTAATATCTATTTCATCGAGAAAATTCTGACATCGTCATTCGACATGGTTTGGCCTGGCCCTTGGCATGTGAAAATTCTTATGCTGTATAAGAGAACTTTTTCCTTAATCAGCCGTAAGATGAAATTCTTTCAATCCATAACACAAAACCCTTAGGTTGTCTCTTGTTTCAAAACTTCAGAAGTACCCATGCGAAGAGTACCACGCCATTCTAGTCTACTCAGTAGACAGGAAACTTCAAATAAAAAGCACCGAAGTAGTCTTAGAAGTCAGTAACTACCGAAGTACCTCAATAGATCTCATAGGAAAATCATTGTATCACAGGTCAAGTTCAAGAATAGAGACTAAGAACTCATTAAGTTAATCTATCGCTGCTAATTGTATACACGATGGTGATATATAAGTTAGACTTAACAAGATTAACGATGTGTGACTCCGCCCTATCTCCTGTTCCTTGTTTGGTTGTGGACCTGGGGCAGAGTCACCCATCCGAACGTTTTGTGAAATCTAAATTATATACGACTTGTATACACGAGGTTATGGTGGATGAGCCAAGTATGAGTCTGATCATGAACTTCGGAGCAAAAGCCTGCATCATATATTCTACCAGGTAGAATTCAACATGAGACCACGATAGTGGGTCGAGCTACTAAATGACTACAAATTTGAAATTCGTTATCATCTCGAAAAAGCCAATATAGTAGCTAACACCCTAAGTCGGAAAGAGTACCCAGGTCATAGTGCCACTCACGGAATATGATAACCCTTTCAAATCTTTCCACACAAAGTAAGGAGGCTCAACAGGAAGCCTTAAAACCTGAAAATGTGGCAAGTAGAGAAGATAACTAGAACGTATGAGTGCACGGTATGCCAATACCTGTTATCTCCATGGAGATAATATAATCATCTCTCAGTTCAGGCCGTCACTCAAAAACCTCTAGGAACCAGAATAGTCATGATTCTATGTGATCGACTATGGTAAAGAATGGGATACCCATTTACCAATTAGTCGAGTCCTTTAACACGCTCGCATTTAAGTTGCTCCATTCAAAACCTTCTGTGGTCACAAGTGCAGATTCTATCTGCACTGGACTAAAGTAGGTAATACGCAAGTAGCTAGAGATCCAATTTCCACACAGCATCCTCGCTGATCTGGAATTCATCCGAGAAACTACCAAAAACAAAATACGAATCAGGAAGAGCCATAAAACTTCTAGAATTAACCAAAGAAGCTACGGCTCCGATAAAAGAAAACCCTTGGAATTCTAGGATTGATGACCTTGTCATATAAAGGTCTCACTCAGGAAGGACAAGATGCGCTTGAGAAAGCGTGAAATACAAAACTCAAAGTACATAGGACCATTTGAAGTTCTTACCAGAATCGGTCTTGTACTTTTAAAACTTAAACTACCACCAAAAACTTAATAACATTCATCCCATCTTTCACATATCTAATCTAAAGAGGTGTCTATCGGATAAAACACTTGTTATTTCACTCAATGAAATAAAGTTAAATAAAAGTCTACACTCTGTAGTTGAACCAATGAAAACCATGGGTAGGGAAATCTAAAGAACCATGCTAAGTCTCATCCCGTTAGTGAAGGTTCGCTGGATTACAAACCAGGGACCTGAATTCACTTGGGAAAGGAAAGATTAGACCTAATCCATTAGTATCACTTTAGACTTAATTTCGAGATGAAATTCCCTCTAACGGGGGGATAATGTGACACCAGTCAAATTTTGGTCAAAAATAAATTGATCAATAATCGTAATTAGGATGAACCAAGTGGTAGAGTTTGTAACAAGGTTTCCAAAAACATAAAGAACACTGAAATCTGAGTTATAACAAAGAAGTTATGACCAATCCAAAATCCGCGACAAAACCGGCAAAACACTGTTCAGTGTAAAAAGTGAATTTTCGATAAAAGGCTTTTTAGGCTTAACAATCTAAATGAAAGTTGTAGAATATGTTAAACCGAGAACGTTCATAAAAAGAACGTAAAAATCTGACTTCGTATGAGAAAGTTATGATTTTTCGAAGTTTCGGTTTAGTAGTAGACAGCTAAAAATTTGAAATATAAATCGATCGATATTTAGCCGACGCAACTTAAACGAGAATCGAATATCTCGTCAAAAGTAGCACAACGGTAAAAAGACAGACGAAAACAAACGTTGGATGAAGAAGCTGCTGAGTGGACCGAAAGTCGTAGAGTATGATTTTACCTACGCGTGCATATAAAGAACGCCAAAAACGGATCTCGTATGCGAAAGTTATGATTTTCGCAAGTTTTGGCACAAAAATAAAGAAAAATAGGAAAACCGGGCAATTTCGCATGTGCCACGTCACCCTCGCACGTGGCAGCTGCTGAGTGGACCGAAGCATTGCGTGGCACCTCCTGATTCGACCAAGTCCGCGGTCCAGTCATCCTCGGACAGCATCGCAGGAGACACCCCGGAGATGCCCCGGAGACACCTCTTGGACACCCTCCTTCGCACGTGTCAGTCACCCATTGGACCGAAGGAAGGTCCAATCCGAGCCTCCCACCTTGCGAGCCTGCGGTCCGAAGCAAGCCTCCCTTCGCCACCTGTCCGACGCGTGTCAACCTCGCATGGCTTCGGGTCCGAACCTTCGGACTATATATAGCATGCGAGGGTTCCGAACTAGTTTACACTTTTCACCCCTAAATTCATTCTCTTTCATATCTTCCACTCCCATAAGCTCATATACAACCCCTAAAGCCCCTGTATCAAGTCTCGAACCCTAAGCAAGCCTCGATGCCCCGAGATTCCCGAGAAGTAACCTCTCTCCTGTCGAAACTCTGCCCAAATTGAGCCGGTTTCTCGTTAAATAAACTCTTTACGGGAAACGAAACGCTGCCCGAATCACCACTTATCAAGGTGAGTTCATACCCCTATAATATACCTTTTTAAATGGTTTTATATGCTTTTTAGGGGAGGGGGGGGGGGGAATACAAGTTTAACACAATATTAAATTGTGTTAATAACTGTATGTGATAATAATCACACAAAGAATTTTCGTATGCTTTTAAGAACTACCAAATACTTTCAAAATAATGTGAAGCCATGTTAAATCTTTATAGTCATGTAAAAACTCCGTTAAATTCTTTGAAAAATGTTTTATAAGCTATTTCAAAGTATAAATGCCAAAATCATGTTTATATATGTATAAATATATAAATAAGATTTGAAGGGCTTAGGACTAATGAATTATCCTATATCCTTGTCCTTGTTTGGATGTGGAATTAGGGTTGCATTATTTGTCCGAAGGTCGTTTCCTTCTTAATTATATATATTATACATATATGAGTCTAAAAGGTTACTCCTTTTAGTATCATTACCTTTGTATCAAGTTGAGCAAAGGTGATATTCCATGAGAATTCATGCTAATCAGATAGAACATATAAATTATAATAGGTATAATTTATGATTCAAAACTAAATATACAAGTATGATTCATGATTGTATACTTTCCAAGGAAATTATCAAATACATGTTTGGAAAACTAAGAATATACTGTCAATCATTATTTCAGAATGATTGGGTTTTCAAAACTAATATACATGTAACGCTTAATATGCTTTTTATGAGATTCTATATTCAGGTTGTTTAATTCATTTTAGACAACATAGGAAGTCCTGACATTATAACCAGAATCTCCAGTCGGGGATCTAAACAAGTGTGTGTAGATCTATATCGGGAATTGACAACCCCGCACTCAGGCTGCTAGCTACAGTTAGATGAGTGACAATTGTTATCACCAATTTCAACGCCCACAAAGCGTTTGTTTCAGGCCATTCGTCATAGTATGGTTATAATAAAAACTACTCATTAAAAAGGTATTAACAATACGTTAGTGTATAAACAAATAAACGAAAGTACACCTTCAAAGTACCAGTTTATAGAATACAAAATACAATGGTTTAATACAGTTTCCATTAACACCTGGTGGAGCCAGGCACACTCTCAGTTTCAAGTTTTCATAAAGGAATACAAATACAAAACAGTAATACAAAGAGAACGGTTTATGGGATTAAACCACTTATTCAATGGAACTTAGTCACTCAATCTCGGTAAACTAGTATAACATAAAAGACCTTTAGTGGTTAATTCTATAATTCCTTAGTTGCTACATCATAGATATACATAAGTAATGTCTGATTGACAGTAAAGTGTGTGACTTCCGCCTTACTTCCTGTTCCTTGTTTGGTTGTGGGCTTAGGGCAGATACACCCAGTTGACTGTCAATTCGATATTATGATATGTATAATCAGTATAAACTAGGTAATTACAGAGGGAAACTATTGAGGTTATCAGTTAATCACCTCAGGAGATATAGGATTTCCTGGAGAAACCAGTGAACTTATTCAAAGAACTTAGGGTATACTTAACAGAACTAAAATACTTATGAACTCACCAGCTTAAATGTTGATCTACTTTTTTCAAATAACTTGTATTCTCAGGAATCCAGTAGACATGTACACTCCCGAAGCTTTTGAGAAGATTACCTAGTACCGTACCGCGACTCTTGTCTTCTACTGTACCTACTTTAGTGTTTGAATATGTAATGTTTGAAACACTTATGTAAAACTTATACTTATTAATGCAATGGTTGTTTGTACTTTGATTACTATGTTACATGTGTTGTGATACTTACCTAAAGTCCTCCGCCCCCGAACGTTTCTGCCGTTCTGGTTAGGGGTGCGATTGATTGGTATCAGAGCAGTGTTTATAGTGAACTTAGTATATCAGTGATAAAAGATATACAACTATAAACCCATTGGGATAAAAACACTCTGACCAAGAGTTATACTTAAAAAATATATTAATATTTTATAAAAGTATAAGTACATGCAGAGTATATATACCAGAATGAGTATCACAAGGAGAATAAAACTAAAGTATTTGGAAGTTGGACATTGCAGTTAAACCTAGACAGTGACGTAATCATATCTGGGATCAATATAGCCTGATCAACTATATTCATCCGAGGTATGACCAACACATGTTTGGGGGAGTGATTGTAGTGTTGCAACTGGTCTAAAACTTACCTAAGTACAAGAAGAATTCTAGAACCAAACATAAAGACTAAAATACTATGGGAGTATTTTAGGATGCTATAACAAGAAAACTGAAGACTTGTTAAGTTCTTGTATCTAGAAGTCCAAGAATCAAACTTATAACTAAAATAACATGGAGGTATGTTACATACCTTTGAGGAAATGTTAAAAAGATCTTTTCTGATAAATCTATAATTACTAAGTGGATACGTTAAGGTTATATATAGCTGAGATTTTATAGACTTAGAATAGGTGATTTTCACTCTACTTCCTTTTCCTTGTTTGGATGTGGTTTTAGGGTAGGATTACTTATTCAAAGGTCTATTAGATCTGGATTATATATAATCGGTACACACCACGTGATTATAGAAGGACCAGGAAGGATCAGCTTCGTAAGAATTTTAATTTTCTCATAGATTCTTTAGACATTCCCATTCTCGTATACACCCATTAGATAAACATAGTTACTCCAACAATAAATAGAAGAGTCAATGAGGATCCAACAGAATTTTATTAGGAGAATCCCAAGAAAGAAACATAGGAGAAGTAAACAAACTATAGAAATCATTTAGTGCCCTTACCCTATTAAGGACACCGATGAGAGATTCGCATGAACTTCCGAGATTCAAAGTCTTCATTACGAAGCAATGGGGACCAGTGTCAGAATCGGAAGTGAGACAGCCCGGGAATGCAATATACCTACAGAAGAGAAGGACACCCTATAGATACCAGGAGGAAACAAATCATTATCACCCAGAATAGAACAAAGGAAAACCACGCATGATTCACGTGAAGTGTTCGAACACCTGTTCATCTAAGTAATAAATAGTAAATCAATTCAACCTAGTGAGTCAGTGATTTCATTACTCACATTAGGTTTTGAGTTTATCCTCTTTTCCGGTCACAGCTAATAATAATAACTCAGATCACGGAATCTTAATTGATAATGATTACTTCACAAATTCATTAGTCTATTTTATGTAGACACTGTTATGAATTATTTTCGAATATTTTCGAAAAATGGGAAATGATATCCACCAAACGAAGGTAACTTAGTTCGGATGATACTCGATTCATAACCACTCTAGAAACTTATTTATGTTCTTTACCAGGACTGCATCATAGGGATGCAGGTCGAATCATTAAGAACAATATAACGAAATGAAAGATTTATACATAAATACAAATGGTTAGAATACATCTAAAGACAACTATCGTCGCTCATGAGCTCATTTTCTTATCATGTAATAGAATCATGCCTTCAAGGATATGTAACCAACCCACCAGCGAAACACCAATCCTTCAGATAGATGCGTCCATATTTCAAGCTGCGGTCACAGCAGCTGTAACAGCTGTCATGGCACACCTTAATGCTAACAATGCAAATGTTAGTAGTAATGCTATCGGTAACCCCGATCGTGGTGATGGCCAAGTACAGCAACGAGAACCTACTTGTAAGAACACCTTGAACCTTAAGCCTAAAATCCTTAAACGAAAGTTCAAAAACAAGATAGGGAGTTGTTCAACTCAAGAACCTAACAGAGGGCAACGAACTGAGGCAGTCAATACCCCCATCAGCCCTGTTATTCTACCACCAACTAAGCCATATTTAGGAAACCTCCCACATTGCAGCAAGTGCAGCTACCATCATCATGGAGTTTTCCGAAAGCCGTATTCCGATAGACGCAACTTGAGGAGGCATACCGCCCGCTTCTGTAGAACTCCGGTTGAGTTCATCACTTCAACTACCAATGTTGGAACCATTCCCATATGTCACCTTTGTGGTGAAATAGGACATTACAAGAGGGATTGTCCAACAGAGAAGAACGACGGGGGAGCAGGAGGATTTTGACCCCAATACATGGGGAAGCATCAAAGAACCCTGCTATATTTTGGTACGCTTCCAAACCCCGATAACTAGCTACAATTATGATTACTCTTCAGTTCAAATTAAATCACAGTAATTATATAAAATTTGAAACCCTAACAGGTAAGCTATAATGACTTAGTGTATACATAGGGGTCATTTATAATTAAGATTTGTAGACTTAGAGTGAGTAATCCCGCCACATTTCTTGTTCCTTGTTTGGTTGTGGATTTAGGGCAGGGTTGCTCAGTCAAAGGTCTTACTAATCTTAATTATACATCACTTGTATACACCAAGCGATTATAGAGAGACCTAGTAAGGATCGTTTCATGAAAGTTCATAATTTCAAATTAACAAAACCCTCGTATTGGTAGTACCCGCCAATTTTGAATCAAAAAGGGGTTCGTAGTAATAATAACAGAATAAAACCAGAAGTCCTGAAAAAACTTAGGTACATAGGATATCATCCTAGTAATCATTCGTCCCAGAATGACTTAATATCTATTTCGTCGAGAAAATTCTGACATCCTCATTCGACATGGTTTGGCCTGGCCCTTGCCATGTGAAAATTCTTATGATGTATAGGAGAAATTTTTCCTTAATCAGCCGTAAGATGAAATTCTTTCAATCCATAACACAAAACCCTTAGGTTGTCTCTTGTTTCAAAACTTCAGAAGTACCTATGCGAAGAGTACCACGCCATTCTAGTCTACTCAGTAGACAGGAAACCTCAAACAAAAAGCACCGAAGTAGTCTTAGAAGTCAGTAACTACCGAAGTACCTCAATAGATCTCATAGGAAAATCATTGTATCACAGGTCAAGTTCAAGAATAGAGACTAAGAACTCATTAAGTTAATCTATCGCTGCTAAGTGTATACACGAGGGTGGTATATAAGTTAGACTTAAAAAGATTAACGATGTGTGACTCCGCCCTATCTCCTGTTCCTTGTTTGGTTGTGGACCTGGGGCAGAGTCACCCATCCGAACGTTTTGTGAAATCTAAATTATATACGACTTGTATACACGAGGTTATGGTGGATGAGCCAAGTATGAGTCTGATCATGAACTTCGGAGCAAAAGCCTGCATCATATATTCTACCAGGTAGAATTCAACATGAGACCACGATAGTAGGTCGAGCTACTAAATGACTACAAATTTGAAATTCGTTATCATCTCGAAAAAGCCAATATAGTAGCTAACACCCTAAGTCGGAAAGAGTACCCAGGTCATAGTGCCACTCACGGAATATGATAACCCTTTCAAATCTCTCCACACAAAGTAAGGAGGCTCAACAGGAAGCCTTAAAACCTGAAAATGTGGCAAGTAGAGAAGATAACTAGAACGTATGAGTGCACGGTATGCCAATACCTGTTATCTCCATGGAGATAATATAATCATCTCTCAGTTCAGGCCGTCACTCAAAAACCTCTAGGAACCAGAATAGTCATGATTCTAAGTGATCGACTATGGTAAAGAATGGGATACCCATTTACCAATTAGTCGAGTCCTTTAACACGCTCGCATTCAAGTTGCTCCATTCAAAACCTTCTGTGGTCACAAGTGCAGATTCTATCTGCACTGGACTAAAGTAGGTAATACGCAAGTAGCTAGAGATCCAATTTCCACACAGCATCCTCGCTGATCTGGAATTCATCCGAGAAACTACCAAAAACAAAATACGAATCAGGAAGAGCCATAAAACTTCTAGAATTAACCAAAGAAGCTACGGCTCCGATAAAAGAAAACCCTTGGAATTCTAGGATTGATGACCTTGTCATATAAAGGTCTCACTCAGGAAGGACAAGATGCGCTTGAGAAAGCGTGAAATACAAAACTCAAAGTACATAGGACCATTTGAAGTTCTTACCAGAATCGGTCTTGTACTTTTAAAACTTAAACTACCACCAAAAACTTAATAACATTCATCCCATCTTTCACATATCTAATCTAAAGAGGTGTCTATCCGATAAAACACTTGTTATTTCACTCAATGAAATAAAGTTAAATAAAAGTCTACACTCTGTAGTAGAACCAATGAAAACCATGGGTAGGGAAATCTAAAGAACCACGCTAAGTCTCATCCCGTTAGTGAAGGTTCGTTGGATTACAAACCAGGGACCTGAATTCACTTGGGAAAGGAAAGATTAGACCTAATCCATTAGTATCACTTTAGACTTAATTTCGAGACGAAATTCCCTCTAACGGGGGGATAATGTGACACCAGTCAAATTTTGGTCAAAAATAAATTGATCAATAATCGTAATTAGGATAAACCAAGTGGTAGAGTTTGTAACAAGGTTTCCAAAAAACATAAAGAACACTGAAATCTGAGTTATAACGAAGAAGTTATGACCAATCGAAAATCCGCGACAAAACCGGCAAAACACTGTTCAGTGTAAAAAGTGAATTTTCGATAAAAGGCTTTTTAGGCTTAACAATCTAAATGAAAGTTATAGAATATGTTAAACCAAGAACGTTCATAAAAAGAACGTAAAAATCTGACTTCGTATGAGAAAGTTATGATTTTTCGAAGTTTCGGTTTAGCAGTAGACAGCTAAAAATTTGAAATATAAATCGATCGATATTTAGCCGACGCAACTTAAACGAGAATCGAATATCTCGTCAAAAGTAGCACAACGGTAAAAAGACAGACGAAAACAAACGTCGGATGAAGAAGCTGCTGAGTGGACCGAAAGTCGTAGAGTATAATTTTACCTACGCGTGCATATAAAGAACGCCAAAAACGGATCTCGTATGCGAAAGTTATGATTTTCGCAAGTTTTGGCACAAAAATAAAGAAAAATAGGAAAACCGGGCAATTTCGCATGTGCCACGTCACCCTCGCACGTGGCAGCTGCTGAGTGGACCGAAGCATTGCGTGGCACCTCCTGATTCGACCAACTCCGCGGTCCAGTCATCCTTGGACAGCATCGCAGGAGACACCCCAGAGATGCCCCGGAGACACCTCTTGGACACCCTCCTTCGCACGTGTCAGTCACCCATTGGACCGAAGGAAGGTCCAATCCGAGCCTCCCACCTTGCGAGCCTGCGGTCCGAAGCAAGCCTCCCTTCGCCACCTGTCCGACGCGTGTCAACCTCGCATGGCTTCAGGTCCGAACCTTCGGACTATATATAGCATGCGAGGGTTCCGAACTAGTTTACACTTTTCACCCCTAAATTCATTCTCTTTCACATCTTCCACTCCCATAAGCTCATATATAACCCCTAAAGCCCCTGTATCAAGTCTCGAACCCTAAGCAAGCCTCGATGCCCCGAGATTCCCGAGAAGTAACCTCTCTCCTGTCGAAACTCTGCCCAAATTGAGCCGGTTTCTCGTTAAATAAACTCTTTACGGGAAACGAAACGCTGCCCGAATCACCACTTATCAAGGTGAGTTCATACCCCTATAATATACCTTTTTAAATGGTTTTATATGCTTTTTAGGGGGGGGGGAATACAAGTTTAACACAATATTAAATTGTGTTAATAACTGTATGTGATAATAATCACACAAAGAATTTTCGTATGCTTTTAAGAACTACCAAATACTTTCAAAATAATGTGAAGCCATGTTAAATCTTTATAGTCATGTAAAAACTCCGTTAAATTCTTTGAAAAATGTTTTATAAGCTATTTCAAAGTATAAATGCCAAAATCATGTTTATATATGTATGATTCATGCTAATCAGATAGAACATATAAATTATAATAGGTATAATTTATGATTCAAAACTAAATATACAAGTATGATTCATGATTGTATACTTTCCAAGGAAATTATCAAATACATGTTTGGAAAACTAAGAATATACTGTCAATCATTATTTCAGAATGATTGGGTTTTCAAAACTAATATACATGTAACGCTTAATATGCTTTTTATGAGATTCTATATTCAGGTTGTTTAATTCATTTTAGACAACATAGGAAGTCCTGACATTATAACCAGATTCTCCAGCCGGGGATTGAAACAAGTGTGTGTAGATCTATATCGGGAATTGACAACCCCGCACTCAGGCTGCTAGCTACAGTTAGATGAGTGACAATTGTTATCACCAGTTTAAACGCCCACAAAGCGTTTGTTTCAGGCCATTCGTCATAGTATGGTTATAATAAAAACTACTCATTAAAAAGGTATTAACAATACGTTAGTGTATAAACAAATAAACGAAAGTACACCTTCAAAGTACCAGTTTATAGAATACAAAATACAATGGTTTAATACAGTTTCCATTAACACCGGGTGGAGCCAGGCACACTCTCAGTTTCAAGTTTTCATAAAGGAATACAAATACAAAACAGTAATACAAAGAGAACGGTTTATGTGATTAAACCACTTATTCAATGGAACTTAGTCACTCAATCTCAGTAAACTAGTATAACATAAAAGTCCTTTAGTGGTTAATTCTATAATTCCTTAGTTGCTACATCATAGTTATACATAAGTAATGTCTGATTGACAGTAAAGTGTGTGACTTCCGCCTTACTTCCTGTTCCTTGTTTGGTTGTGGGCTTAGGGCAGATACACCCAGTTGACTGTCAATTCGATATTATGATATGTATAATCAGTATAAACTAGGTAATTACAGAGGGAAACTATTGAGGTTATCAGTTAATCACCTCAGGAGATATAGGATTTCCTGGAGAAACCAGTGAACTTATTCAAAGAACTTAGGGTATACTTAACAAAACTAAAATACTTATGGACTCACCAGCTTAAATGCTGATCTACTCTTTTCAAATAACTTGTATCCTCAGGAATTCAGTAGAAAGGTACACTCCCGAATCTTTTGAGAAGATTACCTAGTACCGTACCGCGACTCTTGTCTTCTGCTGTACCTACTTTAGTGTTTGAATATGTAATGTTTAAAACACTTATGTAAAACTTATACTTATTAATGCAATGGTTGTTTGTACTTTGATTACTATGTTACATGTGTTGTGATACTTACCTAAAGTCCTCCGCCCCCGAACGTTTCTGCCGTTCTGGTTTGGGGGTGCGACAAATGTACATTTCACTTCCAGGTTCTGGAAGAAGTTCCACGAAGAATTGGGCACGAGGCTGCATTTCAGTACCGCTTACCACCCACAGACGGACGGACAGAGTGAGCAGACGATTCAGACGCTCGAGGACATGCTTCGAGCATGTCTGTTGGACTTCGGAGGAAGCTGGGACACATACCTACCATTGGCTGAGTTTTCCTATAACAGCCACCATTCGAGTATTGGTATGCCTCCCTTCGAGTTGTTGTATGGGAGGAGGTTTCCTACTCCCATTTGCTGGGGAGAGGTAGGACAGCGCGTGATGGGCAGCACTGAGATAGTGCTTCAGACGACCGAGCAGATACAGCAGGTTAGACAGAGGTTGTTGACAGCTCAGAACCGCCAGAAGAGTTATACGGATACGCGACGAGCCGAGCTGGAGTTCCAGGTGGGAGACTTCGTACTCCTGAAGGTGTCTCCTTGGAAAGGAGTGATTCGATTCAGGAAGAGGGGCAAGCTGGGGCCCCGGTACATTGGGCCGTTCAAGGTGACCACGAGGGTGGGCAGGGTAGCATATCGGTTGGAGCTACCTACGGGGTTGAGCCAGATTCATGATACCTTCCACGTGTCTTAGTTGAGGAAGTGTATAGCCGACGAGTCGGCGGTGGTGCCGCTGGAGGATATTCAGGTGGATGCGAGCCTGAATTATGCTGAGAGGCCAATCGCGATCCGGGATCGGAAGATCAAGGTTCTGAGGAACAAGGAGGTGTCCCTGGTTCAGGTCCAGTGGCAACATCGGAGAGGGTCCGAGCTGACTTGGGAGCCGGAGGCGGAGATGCGGAAGCTACACCCAGAGCTGTTTGTAGAATGAGACTTCGTGGGCGAAGTCTGATTCTAGTGGGGGAGAATTGTAACATCCGGATTCCCAGGTATCTTATTTTAATTATTTATCTTGAGTTTTATGGAGGGACGCGGCGAGTAGACGCTCAGACTCGCCGAGTAGGATCGCGAGTTTTTGTCTGGATTAATTACCGGACTCGACGAGTCGATGAGTGGACTCAGCGAGTCCGCGCTGTAACGTGAAACCCTAAATCTCAGGGCATGAGCCCAATTTAAAGGCCCTTATGGCCGTCATTTGCGGCCACTACTCCCTTGTGAAAACCCTAGGGAGCAAAGAGAGCTTAGAGAGCAATTTGGAGGCTAATTCTTCATCCTTTGGTGTGATCTTGCAAGAAGGAGTAGGAAAATCCAAGCTAGATCGATTGTGGAGCTTGGATCTGTGTTGTTCACACTGAGATTCACGTTTTGAGGTACAAGTTCCTTCCCATTTCGTGTATTTGATAGATTCCTTGAATCTAGGGTTTCCTTTGCATAATTTTGAGTTAGATTGTGAAGCATATGAGGTTCCTTCGGGTATAGATGATAGATCTGGACCTTGAGAGGTCCAAAAGGTCCCAAGCTTCCAGCTTTATGAGGTTTCATGTGAACCTTGAGAGTAGAACCCCATTTTAAAGGTTATTTCTCCATTTTTGGTCTTATAAGCATTGCATGAACGTAAAGTTTGAACCTTTACGTGACTTTCGAGTGTTAGAAGGATAGATCTTTTGGTTGGTGAAGCAGATCTGACCTCAAAAGATCATTTGAGCGTTTTCATGGGAGGAACTCGCCGAGTCCATAAGGGACTCGACGAGTCGAGTCGGGTTGCCCCGCGATTCGCGACCTGTGATAACCCGTTGAGTGTATGGTTGACTCAGCTAGTCGAGTGAGGACCAGGGGCGAAAAGGACACGCATGGACTCGCCGAGTCGCCCATGTGCACTCGACGAATCGGGTCAAAGTTTGACCATTGACTTTCGTTGACTTTTAGGGTTTTGGTCAACATTTGGACTTTTGGATCAAGGAGGGGTAAAATGGTATTTTACCATTCTGAGGGATTGTAGAAGGGGATTTAATCTAGCCTTTGAGAGCCATTATTTATTTGAGTATATTGTGTATGTGATTAGGCGGGGGCTAGATCAGTATATTCGTGTGAGAGATCATCTGAGATACCCGAGGTGAGTCTTCTCACTATACATTACCTAAAGTGGTATTTATGTGTAGACCGGAGGGTCTTGTATGCTATATGTATATATGAGATTATGTGAATTGTGTTATATGTATGCTATGTGTTGTATAGACTAGACCGGAGGGTCCAACGATATAGACCGGACCGAAGGGTTCAACGATACAGACCGGACCGAAGGGTCCAACGAGCTACGGGACTGGAGGGTTCCGCTAAGACACATCGACCGGAGGGTCGTACTATAGCCTCGAGTGGCATATGTGTTGTATGTGGTATTTTGGGGAAGTCACTAAGCATTTATGCTTACCGTGTTGTGTGTTATGTGTTTCAGGTACCAGTGAGGATCGCGGGAAGGCGCCGGCATGATCAGTACACACTCATAGAGATTATGTTGAGATTCTGGGAATTGTTTTGTGATGATGACATTGGATACATTATGTTTTGATATTGTTTTATGATTAAAAGTATGATTTAAAAATGAAAATTTGGTTTGGAAATTTACGTTGTTACATTTTAACATGTTTTGTAAAACTGATTTCAAGTCTAGTAGTGACGAAGTTTACCATGTATTCAATTTCTATGTTCAATGTATACTAGTGATATGAAATATAATAAACCAAATTATATTTTTAAACACAAGAGTACTTGTGCATTTAGTTGTATTCCCCCCCTGAAAACATTAAAAACTCGGAAAAATATAGGGGTATGAACTCACCTTATGTGTTTGATTCGATTGAAGGTTCGCGTAGGGATAAGAAGTTCCACGAATGAATTCTCGAGACACAAACGAGTCCTAATGACATATAATGGCATATATAGGCATATAATTAGTGTTTCGGACAACTAACATGCAAGGAAACACCCTTAGGGACTAGGAAACACTTGCTAGGAAGTTTTACAATCATATGTGATTGAATGAAAGGGGTTTACGGCCATACAAGGGAGTGTACGACCAAGGGTTCATGGCTATGTGTGTGTACATCCCATGAGTGTACGGCCAATGAGTGTACGACCGTACACCCATGGAAGGAACATGCAAAATTGGTGATTTGATCCATGGGGAAACTAGTGGGTCTAATGTTCAACAAGAAGGTGGGCAAAACACTCGATTTGGACCCTTTTTGGTGTGTACGGCCAACCTATGAATGGTTTACGACCGTACACCCTTCAAGATGACGAAATATGAATAATCGGGGCTTGGATCTAGTGGTCTTTCATGTATAACAAGTTTAAGGTTGAAATACTTACGTTTTTGGAGCCTTTGGGGTGTTCACGGCCGATGATAGTTGAGAGAGAATGGGAGTGATCACGGTTGGGAGGAGGGAAAAATGAGGAGGAAATGAGCACTACATATACATATATATATATATATATATATATATATATATATATATATATATATATATGGGGTTGTCTACGACCGTAGACCCTGTGTACGGCCGTACACACCTTGGGAATGGTTTCCGGAACGAGTCAAACTCTCCAGCCTCGTGTAAACACTAAGGTTAGAAGCTCTTGAGGTGAAAATTAAGGAATATGATACATATGGGGTGAGTTCACAGCCACCTTGAGTGTACGGCCGTACACCCATGTGTGCAGCCGTACACTCCTCTTGAAGGAGTGTTTGTCTTGATTTCAACTCGATGAACTTAAAATAACTCATCCCCAGACCCAATCCTTGAATGTACTAGGCTTAGAACACTCAAGCAGACCCTAAACAACGCTAAAAGATAGCAGAAACGAGTCTGACTTTCTATGATCGAGGTAACTTAGAGACAGAGATTTCTGGGTTGTCACATCATCCCCCCGTTAGAGGGAATTTCGTCCCAATATTCAAGCATAGAATACAAATCATGGGCTCAGAAAAAGATGAGGATGTTTCTGCTTCACCTGATCTTCGCGCTCCCAAGTGACTTTAGGTCCTCGCTGGTTGCTTCAGTGGATCATCATTGATGGGTGCGTTGTTCTGATCTGTGATGGGCGTGTAGGTTTAGTTTTCTCAACTATGTTCATCCAGCTGGTATAATGTTCTTTCGTAGTTCTGAGCAGCCTTTGTCCTAAAGTTCATGGTAGGACTCATACCTGGTTCATCTATCATCGATAGGCTAACCATATTTTTCCCTAGCCTCTATGCTTGAACTTGACTTGCTGCGCGAGTGGTATTTCCAAAATGGTCTGTTGAGGGTGCTTAAGGAAGTTTACGGGTGGATACCATACTCCTCGCATGAGTATTTTCGGGGGTTTGAAGCGAGAGATAATTTCGAAGTTTGCATCTGGTTTGTCGTTATGAGTGACGAGAGTTCTGTTATTCGGTCGGTTTAAGGCAAAGGGCCTCCTCGGTGACACGTGGGTTTGGTATAATAACAAAATCAATCGGACTAAGCGGGATGACGTCTTCGAATTGCGTGTTAAGTTAGTTCGGAAAGAGTGCTTTGTTAGAACATCAGTGCATCTGGGTGTATGTTTCTGGTGCTTTCTGTTTTGATCCTAATATTACTACTACGATAGTTTTGCATTGCCTTATGTTTGTATTAACTAAAAGATTGTTCTAGTGACTGATACTTGATATTATGGTCCCTATCCAGTCCCTCTATAATTGTTTCGTGTCTACAAGTCATATATAATTAAGGCTGATAAGACAGTCGACTGAGTGACTCTGCCCTAAATCCACAACCAGACAAGGAACAGGAAATAAGGCGGAATCACGCACTCTAAGTCTATTGGTCCTTAATTATATATGGCCCTAATGTTTACACCAAGTCATTATAGCTTAGCAGAAAGAGTATTTAGTTTCTATATAAACTATATGCTTGATTAGACGAGGAATACTATTACAGTTAGGATTTGGTTGGGAAACGTACCGCTGTTCTCGTGGGTTTCCGGGGTAGACTCTCCTGCAGTGATCATTAGCACTCTTCCTTCCTCATCAGGTTTTCTGGCCAATGGACAATTTCTCCTGTAGTGTCCTGCTTCGCCACATTCGTGGCAGGTCTGACTCACTTCCTCAAATGGGACTTGAGAGATTGGTCGTGCCGGTGCCCTAGAGAAGCGGATGGTGTGTCCTCTTCGGAGGCAGTTCTTGCAATACAACTTCCGACACCTTTCGGTATGATGGAAGTTACACTTATTGCATTTAGAAAGGGTTCTGGCGTAACGACTGCCGGGTGCTGCTGTGGCTGTGGTCGTGGTAGTATAGGTTGTGCCTGTCTGTTGTTCTTTGGATGGTTCTTGTGTTGATTGTCTCCTCTTTCTGCTCTCGGACCTTTGATAATCATCGCCTCCTTTGGTTGACCCATGAACGGGGTCCATTATGCCTTGGCGGATCCCATAATCCACCAATGTTCGAGCCAGGCGTTTGGCACTGTCAAACGTCAGAGGTTTCGCTGGTAATACGTTTCCTTGGATTGGAGAAGGTAGTCCCCAAATGTATCTCTCTACCTTCTTACTCTTCGGGGTGACCATCCCCGGGCATAGTGCAACTAAGTCGTTGAATCTGTCGGTGTATGCTACAATGTCTGAGCCTACCATGGAAAGATTCCACAGCTCATGCTCTAGTTTCTGTACTTCGCCCCTCGGGCAATATTCTTCCAGCATCATTTCCTTTAGATTTTCCCAACCCACTGCGTTTGCTATAGGAAGAGTCAATGACTTGACATGGCTGTTCCACCATGTAAGGGCTCTGTCAGAGAAGGTGCAGGTAGCAAACTTCACTTTGCTCCCTTCTGGGCAAACGCATAGCTCAAAAATCGATTATGTCTTCTCGAACCATCGCATTAGGGCGATGACTCCCCCATTTCCATCGAAGGATTTGGGTCCACAAATCATGAAGTCCTTATATGAGCACTCCCTTGTGTGTCCGTGGTCAAAGTTGTTGGTACCACTACCCGATCCACCGGTTCCACTTCCATTGATTTGAGTCATGACAGCTGTCACTGCAGCTATTACTGCCGCCTGAAAGACAACCGGGTCATACTGAGGAGGTGGTGGCGGTGGTGCGTTGTTTTTGTTTGACTTTTTCGGTGGCATATTGCTGCCAAAAGGTTTAAAAGACGAAACGAGGGTAAGTCCTTAGATGTTACGAATCGAGTGTATTCTGCATCGAAGTTATCTTAGTTCTGAGTGTTTCATGTTTTGACGATTGAAGCAATTCATAACAGAGGTCTACGCAACATAGACTTATAAACCTGGTAGTGACTACCCTCTTAATGAAGTTATGGAATCTGGTTTACTGTTACTTAGCTGATATGATAAAGGCAATAAGCCTGACACATAGTGTGAGCAGTGTAATCACTAATTCACTAGATCATATTAGTTAGTTACTTGTTAGTATGACGTATATGGTGCACTACCACCTTGCGCCCCTCGGGAGGGGTTTCTGTCCTAGTTATGATGGTCCTGAATTCAGCTGGGAGGGTTTGTTGTCTCTGAACTTTCCTATTGTTTTTCCTATTCACTTTAGCTCATGCTTCGGGTTCTACCACAGATCTCCATCACCTCCCGATGGAATATTTTCCTCCTCGTATGATTCCTTCTCAGAATCCACTTTACGAACCGTCTCTTATTCCTCATTGACTTCTCTGTTGGCGGTTGGAGTGACTATCTATATCTAGGTTGTTCGGGCGAGAATGGGGATGTCTAAAGAATCCTATGAGATTAAGTAGAACATTTCTTCTGTAAGTATTGCTGATCCACACTGGGTCCTCCTATAGTCAAGCAGTGCGTGCAAGCTGTATATAACCAAGATCAAATAGACTTTCGAATAGGTGATCCTACTTCAAAACCACAACCAAACAAGGAACAGGTAGTAGAGCGTAGATCACCAATTCTGAGTCTATAATATCCCAATTATATATAACCCTGGAAGCATGCACTTCACAACTATAGACCTGCCAATAAAGGTCTTTTAGTTCTCATTCAAGTTTGTTATAGTGCCTAAAGTACTCCTATAGTATTTTATCTTTATGTTTTGTTCTAAGGATACTTTTGTATATGTAGTTAGGTAAGTTTTAGGCTCGTTGCAACACCACCATCACTCCCAAGCACATGTTGGTCGTATCTCAAATAAATATAGTTGATCAGGTTATATTTATTCCAGATATGATTACATAACTGCTTAGGTTTGACTGAGTGTCCAACATCTAAATACTTTTGTTTGTTTTGTTCTTACTTGTTCTTATTGTGATACTTGTTCTTAGTATGTTTGCTTATTAGTATACTTCTCGTAAAATAGTTATATTTTAAAAGTATACTTTTAGTCAGAGCACTCCGACCTCATTGTATTTAAAGTTGTATACCTTTTACTGGTTGATATACTAAGTTCACTATAAACAATGCTCTGATACCAATCTGTCACACCCCCAAACCGAAACGGCGAAAACGTTCGGGGGCGGAGGACGTCATGTATAGTATCACAACAATTGAATAATAGTAATCAAAGCAACAACAACCATTGTATTAATAGTAGTGTTTACATTACATTTGAATCATACACGATTGACTACAAAAGTAAATGCAAGTAAAGAATCGAAACTACAATGCTCCGTCTTCTTGAACCCGGTGCGTGTACATGTCTACTAATGTCCTGAGAATACAAGTAGGTTTTGAAAGAGTATCAACATAAAGCTGGTGAGTTCATAAGCTTTTTGTTTTAGAAAATTTTTCTTTGTCCTTTTGAAAAGTACGTTATGTTTCTCCAGAAAACCTTATATTTTCTAATGTAATGAATGTTAAGTAAAAATGATTCTTACCATTTCCTCCTGCGAGTACTTAGTGTATACAAATCATATACAATCCAAATCGAACAAACAATCAATTGTGTGGTTCTGCCCCAAGCCCACAACCAAATAAGGAACAGGAACTGAGGCGGAGGCCACACATTCCACTGGTTGTCGGATCCTTATGTACATAATCCTGGAGTATTCACTAGATACTTACAAAGTTAACTGTATTGATTCTTTGATATCTATTGAAAGTGTTCCTCAAGAAAATCCATTATTTTCTTATTGAATGCATGATTAACCAATTCTTTTTATAACTAATTAGCTCATACTAGCTATGTATAAACCAATATCGAACAGACGATTGATTGTGTGGATCTGAGCTAAGTCCACAACCAAACAAGGAACAGGAAATGAGGCGGAAAACCACACATTCCATGGTTTGTCGGATATTCTTCACACATAGCCTGGATGCATAAACTAAGGAATTACAGAATTATTAGTAATGTTCATTAGTAAAATGAAGAACCGCTTGTTTGTAAAGTACTAATGTTTACCCTGGAAAATCCTATATTTTCCCTAAGTGTAAGTTATTGAATTATCTGTTCCAAACCAAATAGTATAAGCATCTACCATACTTATGTTGTTAAGAATTGTTTTGTTTGAAAACCAATATGAAAACCTTTGTATGAAAACATTTGTATGAAAACCTTTGTATGAATACCGTAGTGTGAATACCGTAGTGTGAATACCGTAATCTGAATACCGTAGTGTGAATACCCTCCTATGATCACTTAGTACATACGAGTTATAGAAATCTGGATCGAACAGACAGTCGATTGGGTGATTCTGCCCTAAGCCCACAACCAAACAAGGAACAGGAAATGAGGTGGAGATCACACATCCCACTGCAAGTTGGATGTTAATTTCATATTACCTTAGTGTATATATGTCGATAAAAATGACATTTGTCACCCTAGGTTGACCGAGCTAATAGTCAGGGTGTGGGATTATCACTCCCGTATAGATCTATACACAAACTCACGCTCTCCCTCTCAGGAGACTCTGGTTACAAGGCGTCTCACACCGTTGGATCTCTCAACGAATTCACGAATAATACTATGAAAACCCTTTTTGTTATGAATCCGTATAAAATAATATCTTTTAATTCATAATTCATAAGTTTGTTTCCTCTGTTCTGAAAACTGTGTTTGTAATGTTTTTATTTTAACATGTTTTGTAAAACTGATTTCAAGTCTAGTAGTGACGAAGTTTACCATGTATGCAATTTCTATGTTCAATGTATACTAGTGATATGCAAATATAATAAACCAAATTATATTTTTAACAAAAGATTACTTGTGCTTTTACTTGTATTCCCCCCTGAAAACATTAAAAACTCGGAAAAATATAGGGGTATGAACTCACCTTATGTGTTTGATTCGATTGAAGGTTCGCGTAGGGATGAGAAGTTCCACGAATGAATTCATGAGACACAAACGATTCCTAAATGACATATAATGGCATATATAGGCATGTAATTAGTGTTTTAGACAACTAACATGCAAGGAAACACCCTTAAGGACTAGGAAACACTTGCTAGGAAGTGTTACAATCACATGTGATTGATTGAAAGGGGTTTACGACCATACAAGGGAGTGTACGACCAAGGGTTCATGGCTATGTGTGTGTACGGCCCATGAGTGTATGGCCAATGAGTGTACTATCGTACACCCATGGAAGGAACATGCAAAATTGGTGATTTGATCCATAGGGAAACTAGTGGGTCTAATGTTCAACAAGAAGTTGGGCAAAATACTCGATTTGGACCCTTTTTGGGTGTGTATGGCCAACCTATGAAGGGTTTACGGCCGTACACCCTTCAAGATGACGAAATATGAATAATTGGGGCTTGGATCTAGTGGTCTTTCATTTATAACAAGTTTAATGTTGAAATACTTACGTTTTTGGAGCCTTTGCGGTGTTCACGACCGATGATAGTTGAGAGAGAATGGGAGTGATCTCGGTTGGGAGGAGGGAAAAATGAGGAGGAAATGAGCACTACATATATATATATATATATATATATATATATATATATATATATATATATATATATATATATATATATATATATATATATATATATATATATATATATATATATAGAGGGTGGTGTACGGCGTAGACCGTGTGTACGGCCGTACACACCTTGGGAATGGTTTCCGGAATGAGTCAAACTCTCCAGCGTCGAGTAAACACTAAGGTTAGAAGATCTTGAGGTGAAAGTGAAGGAATATGATACATATGGGGTGAGTTCACGGTCACCTTGAGTGTACGGCCGTACACCCGTGTGTGCGGCCGTACACTCCTCTTGAAGGAGTGTTTGGCTTGATTTCAACTCGATGAACTTAAAATAACTCATTCCCAGACCCAATCCTTGAATGTACTAGGCTTAGAACACTCAAGCAGACCCTAAACAATGCTAAAAGATAGCAGAAACGAGTCTGAATTTCTATGATCGAGGTAACTTAGAGACAGAGATTTCCGGGTCTTCACAAATACAAGTTGAAAACAATGATATTGTGTAAATATTTACCTGTGATAACCATCACATTAAAGGATTTCTTATGCTTTTGTAAGTGATTAAATCTATTCAAAAACTCTTTTAAGTTATGTTACTTTGTTGTTTATAAAACTATGTTTTTAAAGTACAAGCATAACTCAGTAGATAAACGAGTCTTTTCTACAAATCATGGACAGTACAAAACAAATATACTAGTAAACTATAATAGGTATAGTTTACGGGTTTAGAACATACTATAACTAGAACAGGGAGGAACATACTGTAACAAGAACAGGAAGGAACACACGATAACAAGAACAAGATAACAATAATGTGAAACCACTACTTCACGGCACATCAATATACTTGTTATGTCGCGTTTTGTAACCAGAGTCTCCTGGAGGGAGAGCGGGCATTGTATGTATAGATCTATACGGGACCGACAATCCCGCATCCCGACTGTTCGCTACAGTTTGGCCGGCAGGCCAAGGGGTGACAAATGTCACATTAGTTTCGACGCCAGCAGGTCGTCGTGTTAAATACTAGTCAATCAGTATGGTTATAACCACATCACATTTTAACCTTAATTAACAAATTGGTTTTTAAGGTAGTTAGTGCTTCAGTAGTAACTTTATACAACATTACTGTACACTTTCATTTTCCCGTTACATTCATATAGTGATCTTCTCACATAAAAGGTAATGCAAATTGTTTTCTAGTGAAGATAGTCTTAAACCTGGGAAAACATACATCATTACAAAAGAAAAACAGAATTGTCGAGTCCTGGTACATTCAGTTAGAAGGGGGCCTATAATGCTAACTTTATGATTCCTCGGTAGATACATCAGGGATATATATTAACCGGGTCCGACAGACAGTAGGATGTGTGCTTTCCGCTTCATTTCCTGTTCCTTGTTTGGTTGTGGGCTTAGAGCAGATTCACTCAGTCTACTCTCTATTCGATCTTAGCTATATATATATATATATATATATATATATATATATATATATATATATGTATATATATATATATGTATATATATATATATATATATATCCTGTATACACCAAGTAATCATAAGGAGTATCAGGTATGGGTCAGGTCATAACATACAAATTCAATATACCGTTTTCTAGTACAAAAACATACTTTTCAGATAGAACATTTAGTAAGCTAAACTAGAAACTCATCAGTAAAAGGTTTAATTCGTTTTATTAAACCGGTATAACTTAAAGGACCTTTAGTGGTTAATTCTATAATACCTTAGTTTATACATCAGGGTATGTATAATTAATATCCGATAGGCAGTTGGATGTGTGCTTTCCGCCTTACTTCCTGTTCCTTGTTTGGTTGTGGGCTTAGGGCAGATTCACCCATTTAACTGTCCGTTCGATATTAGATTATATATAGCTAGTATAAACTAAGTAATTATAGAAGGAACTATTGTGGTTACCATTTTTATTACCATTTTTACTAAAGGAAATATATGATTTTCTTAATGAATGTTTTCATCAAATATAAAGAACTATTACAGTTAACTCTGTAAGTACCAAATGAATACGCCAGAGTTATATGCAATGATGATCTAACAAACAATGGGATGTGTGATTTCCGCCTCATTTCCTGATCGTTGTTTGGTTGTGGGTTTAGGGCAAATTCACAAAATCGATTGTCTGTTTGATCTGGATTTTATATAACTTGTATCCATTTAGTACTCATAGAAGGAATTGTAGAGTCATTTTTACTTAGCATTCATCATATCAGAAAATATACGATTTTCTGGAGGAACATACGAACTTTTCTAAGGAACTTACTTTTCATCACTTAAATACTTATGAACTCACCAACTTAAATGTTGATCTACTCTTTCAAAATAATTTGTATTCTCAGGAAACTAGTAGACATGTACGCGCACTGGGATTCAGAAGATGGAGTATAGTAGCTTCATGTCTTGTTTTGTTATTTACTTTTGGAGTCAAACTTTTGTGAATCACATACTTTGTAAACACTTTAATATTAATGCAATGATTGTTTGTTACTTTGATTACTATAATGCATGTGTTGTGATACTATATATGACGTCCTCCGCCCCCAAACATTTCCGCCGTTCCGGTTTGGGGGTGTGACATTATGTGACACACATTATATTCTATAATACTCCTTACAAACACAACATAAAACAAATCATAATGATTGAAATCAAAATTATAAATCTAAGTAATTGCTACCAATAAGTAAAATAAACTAAGAGATGATTACAAAAAAGGATAATGACTTGAAAGGGTAACAAAATTTCAACTAGTTCATATTTAGTCACTGAACTTTTTTTCGTGCTTGATTTACCCATGAATTATTTGAAATGTTCACATTTTACCCTTATCACCGGTTGTAGCCGATCATAAGGGTAAATTGTGAACAATTTCAAATATTTCAGGGGTAAATCAAACACGAAAAAAAATTCAGTGACTAAATATGAACAAAGTTGAAAGTTCATTACCCTCTCAAATCATTATCCCATTAAAATATGATTTGCTTGTTATTATTTTTATATACTAATTTTCAAAGTGGAAATGAACAGTGTATTTTTGCATTTCATAGTTTTGCCAAAAAAAAAAAGTTTTGGATAGTTGATAGATTTAGAAAAACGACTTGCGAGGGTAATTACCTTTTTGTCTTGTTCACGTTTAAGTAATTTAATTTTTTTTTATACATTTGACCATTTAACTTGTTAAATGTGTTCACATATTACCATTGTAACCTGCTATAGCAGATGACAATGTTAATATGTGAACACATTTAACAAGTTAAATGGTTAAAGGTGTACAAAAAAAGAGTTGTCTAAATATGAATATTTTTTTTATAAATTTCTTAAGATTTTTTATAATTTCTTACAACATTTTGATGATATTTTTTCTATAGGTTTTTCTAATAAAATGTTTTAAACTTTGCTTATAATTTTTTTTAATTTTTTTTATACTTTCATATAATTTTAATACATGTGCTTTTAAACAAAATACTTTATAAATGTTTTAAATGTTTCTTACAAGTTTTTAACTACTTTTTTATTATTTATTTATTTTTTATATTTTCATACAATTTTTTTTATAACTTTCAAATATTTATTTATCTATACTTTCTTTTACAACATTTTTAAAGTGTTTTACAAATTTTGTATAACAATTTAATAATACTTTCGTAAAATATTAGTTTAAAACATTGTATTAAAAAATTTAAAGTTTATAAAAGACCTTTGTAAAGGCCTTTGTGAAGTTTATTTTTACACAACAGTTTCATAAAAGACCTTTGTGAAGTTCATTTTTACAAAGACCTTTGTGAAGTTTATTTTTACAAAACAGTTTATAGCCTAGAAAATAAATTACAAAAATTGTACTAACGATTTACGGAAAAGGTCCTTATGTAGTTATTTTTTAGAGAAATTGTCCATATGTTTAAAAAATTACAAAATAACCTATATATTAGAAAATTTACAAATTATTCCCCCTTCTCGGTCCCCACAACCCACAATATATTGTCATGTTTGGTCGATACATTTATTTGATTTCATTCTTTGGCAACATGACTTTGTATTTTTGTTTTCTACACTTTTGTAGTCATGTAAGTTTGGTCCACTAAGCGGGAGTAGTAACTTACTAATTTATACTAAATTGTATTAATTAATAGTAAGAAACATTGTTCTATATATTAATTAAAAATAATAATTAAAAAAATATTATTGTATGTATTGTTAAAATTATTATTATATAAATTAATGAACATATAAAAATCGATACATATATACACATTTAAGACATCGTGTGATTTTTAGTCGGAATACTCTTGTTATATAATAAAGTTTATATTGATTTTATAGAACAAAACTATTTAAGTTGTTACTAAATTTATTTTGTAAAAAGATAATGAATTTTAAGTTTATTTGTTTTGACTTGTTATTATAGATTTATCATGTTATTTATATATTTATATTTTTGACCAAAGTTTTAAAATATTTTTATAAATTTGGTACAAAAGTTTTTTTTTCTACAATATTGTCCCAAATTTATCTTCTTTTTTTAAACAATTTTTTTACAACGTTTTAAAATATTTTAAAGGTCTTTTTGCACAAACCTTTTATAGATTTTCCTATATATTTTTTACAAACTCTTTTTTGTATATTTTTTTATAATTTCTTTTACAACTTTTTTATACATTTTATAACCTTTTTTACACTTTTTTAAAAAATATTTTATATAGTTTTTAATATATTTTACAACTTATTTTTCCTTTTTCACAACTTTATTTTAATATATTTTACAACTTTTTTATAACTTCCTTTAAGTTTTTTTAGAAACTTTTTATTCTTTTTTATAACTTATTAAAATTGTTTTTATATTCTTTTTATAATATTTTCTATATCATATTTATATTTTTTACAAGCCATTTTTAATGCTTTTACATCATTTTTTTACAACCAAGAAATATATTGAAAAAATAAAAAGAAATTTAAAATGTTTGAAATGTAAATAAAATTGTTAAAATATGATTATTTATTTTTGAAGTTAAAAAAAAGGTTTAAAAAAGTTTTTAAACAACTTACGTGTAAAAATCGTTTTTACTTTTATTTTTTATAATGTTTAAAATCTTTTTAACTTTTTTATTTATATTGTTTCATTATTCTTATGTTGTGATAAAAGTTTAAAAGGTGTTGTAAATTAGTTTAAAATGGTATTAAAAAGTTAACAAAATGTTGTAGAAAAGTTTCACCGTTGAATCCGACTAGGACCGAGGAAGACTATCTCAGAATCTTAGATGTTTATCTTGTTGAGTGTTTCTAATAGGATGATGTTGATCGAGCTGCCACAATCTATCAAGATCCTTCGAAGAAAGTGGTTAGCCACATATAATGTTGTGACTAGATCATCATGTTGTGAATCTATGAAATTCTCCATGTCATCTCCATTGAAAGACGTTTATTCTTCCTGTTAGGATGATCATAGGGCGTGTTTGACCTTTTCTTGATCTTCTTGTCTTCTTCTAGCCCGATGAATCTTAGTGACCTATTTCTAACATTAACAATTTCATGCATGGGGTCATGATAACATGCTAGTAGAATGAAGAATCTTTCTTTAGTTTCATCTTGAAAGCTTCCACAACTGTTGTAACATCTTGATGCGAGATGTCTAGGGATTCTTTCTCAAACCTACTAACAGAATCCCTCAAGGACTTCATTGCTGTGAGTTACTATGTAAAGGTCACTTGTTAGTTTATCAAACGTTCTACTACAAGAAAACAGTCACACCCCCAGCCGAGGCGGCGCAACATGTCAGACTGTGCGACTTAGTTCATGGATCCACGGGCATTTGGATATATAGCACTGTATAAAAATAACAAGATATTAGTTATATTTCATCTTGAAGTTTGAATACAAGGTTCTTATAGCTAATAATAAAGCATACAAATTACCTTAAACAGCTAGACAATTATAACAAAACTAGAAAAATTAGGTCGCCCGAAATCCATGACTATTCCATCGTCTGAAATGTTTGTTTAGTGATTTCCTGAGAATACATGTAGTTTTGAGGGTCAACACAAGGTTGGAGAGAGTTACAGGTTTTCAGCTAACAACAGTAATGATACTTTTTAAAATGATCAAAAAAGTATTTTCTTTTTAAGTAAAACCATACTTGAAAATGAGTTTGTAAAGAGCCTTTAAAGAACTTTGAAATTCAAAAGGTGTTTTTCCATAAGTAAAACCATACATATAACTGTTTTGAAGTGAGAGAAACCAAGTCCGTGGTTTATATATATATATATATATATATATATATATATATATATATATATATATATATAGAGAGAGAGAGAAACCAGATTCATGGTTTGTAAAGAATCAGAGATCTAGTTAATGTTTATAGCGAGTCCTATAACCAAACTATGTGACTAAAGTACCCCCTACAATGCTTCATTGGACGTTGTAGAAATGACTATATATAGTAATCACCCGTTTTGACTTGACCATCTTGGTTGTAGCTAGCAACTGCAGGTGGGGGTGTCAAACCCGTATAGATTCATACATAATTATCTCGCTCGGAGGATTAACAGTTATAATAGTGTGGGTATGCTAAGTGTTTAAATTTAGGCAATGAATAGCTTCTCACTATAAAAGCCATTAGCTAATGAATGTTAATAACCCACCCTATATTACATGTGGATAAGTATTCGGGGCGTAATGTTCAAGAGTGGATAGCCCTAACTTATACGTGGATAAGTCATTAAGCAAAATCATTTAAGATAAATAGAGTTTATATAAGCCGAGTATGTTTGATAAGTATATACTTGAAAGTGTACAATACTCACTTAAACAAACGGTAAATCTCATAGTTGTGTAAGCAAGCACGTGTATAATTTCCAAGTTATAAAGTGTTATAACTTATATATATATATATATATATATATATATATATATATATATATATATATATATATATATATATATATATATATATATATATATATATATAAGTTTGATCTTTGAAATACTACAAATGTGGTAATGTTTTATGACATACTTTTTATGACATACCTTGTCACATAAAATCATAACTTTGTTGTAGTGAAATGATATGTTATTTTGACTAGCTGTTACATGTTAAAACAAGTATAACATGGGTCTATCTAGTTTATAAGTAGGTTATTTGTAAATAATATGTTACTTGAAAAAATAACATTTATAAACTAGTTTTTATGCATTTTCACATAAAATGATAACATTGTTGTAGTAAGCTTTGTATAAACAAAATATACCCCCCCCCCCCCCGAAATGTATAAAAGCTTTAAAATGGGGCTGTAAGCACTCACGTTAAATGCGTGAGCTCAATTTAGATGTGAGAATGTGATCGTGTTCGTGGAGCACTGCGAGATAGCACTAATTAGCGACAAAATTAGATTTGGAACACCACAGAAAAATAGAACACAAGAGGTGGCGCAAAAGATGGTGGCTGCAGGTGGCAATGACGACGGTGGGGGGAGGGGCTACCAAACAACGACAACGCTGATGCCATTTCTTTTCTTTCCACTGAACGATTAAGGGAAGATGGGAGGGGGGCAGTAGGTGGCAGGGAGTGTTTGGGGGGTGGTTCCTTAATGAAAACAGCGGGAGAAAGGGTGGAGTGGCGGTGGTTGATGGTGGTTCTTGGTGGTAGTTTTAAACCGAGAAAAGAGATAAAGAATTGGAGAGGAAGTGAGAGGAAAGATGGCTAGGTATTTTGGTGAAGAAATGTGGAAGTTAATGACATCTATTTATAATGTCATGCAAGATTTTAAGGCGATGCAAGCACCATGCTTCTATGGTGAGTCTAACACACAAAAAAAGGCCCATTGCTTGTACTTCTTGATCTTGTGTGCAACCAAAAAGGTAAGGGGAAGAGGGGGAGGGGTTGTATACTTGGGAAAGGGAAAGGGAAGGGGAAATTGACTGATTTTCTTTGCCTCTCATGCAAGGTGATGATGTCATCAACCTGAAAAAGTCCCTAAAATCTTCCATATTTGCATGCCAAAACCCCGACGTCTAATATTTTTTTGAAAGTGGAAAATGATAGAGTCGAGTTCAAGGATTCCAAAAACCCGAATGAATTCATTTTTCAAGTTGTAGAACTCCGAGAAATTGCGTTTAAATATTTGTGTTTAATTGACCCGAAACGTCCGATTTTTTGACTTTTATAAATATTTTACTAAAAATATTTCGAGTATGGAGGTAAATAATGGACCATAACCTGAGTCCAAAAACGTTCTCGAAATTTCCATATGAGGTGTGCAATTGCCTCAACGGATAGAAACAATTTTTGTAGTTTAAAAGAAAATCAGTGTTATATTGGTTTGTTTTCTTTTAACGGTCGTATGTTTTGCATACAAACTTCGTTTTGTATGTTTTTTATATTTATGGACTCATATGAATGTGTACTATGAGACTAAAGTGTTTGCTTCACTCACAATGGCTTAATACGAAATTTTAGTTTTTCTAATGTACTAACTAGGGTTGCAGTTTGTGTTGCATGTTTCGTTTGAGAGTAAGACACCATCTGATATCTTATTTTAATTGTAATAAAACTTTTATTTTTCAAAGTATTCATTAAAGCTCAATAGGTCACGTTACAAAGAAATTCACGGTGAATTGGCCGTTTACAGTTTTAGATCTAAATTTCGGGATGTCACATTTCCTCCTCGTTAAAGGAATTTCGTCTTGAAATTATTTGGTTTCGGGCTATTTTATTCCACTAGTGGAGGGAGCACCGCTAAAAAGTTGTGGGTACTTTTTTTTCATCTAATCTTTGCATTCTGAAGTAAACTCTGGCCCTCTATGATAGTTCCATCGGACCTTTAGTTTAGGTATGCGACTTCATTTAAGGATTTTGATTTCTAGATCCATGATCTCCAGCAGTTCCTCCACGAAGTGAAGTTTAGTGTTGACCTGAATCTCTTCGAGGGGAATAAAAAGGTTCTCATCAGAGAGACACTTCTTAATATTACACACATGGAAGGTGTCGTGAACTTTGCTGAGTTCTTGAGGTAACTTGAGTTTGTAAACCACTGGATCAACCCTTGTAAGGATTTCGAAATGTCCAATGTAAATGGGATTTATTTCACCTAGTTTTTCAAATCCAATGTAACAGGAATTTAGTTTACCTTTCCCTGGTGCGACTTTTAGTAAGGCACAATCTCCTACTTGAATTCTAGAGGTTTGCGTCTCACGTCAGCATAGCTTTTCTAACGACTACATGTGTCCTTCAATCGTTCGTTTATCTAAACAATCTTTTCTGTTTTTTCATGGATGATCTCAGGACCAGTAAGTAGAGTATCTACACCATGCTTTCTAGATAATTGAGTATCTCCAACTTCTGCCGAACATATTGGAGAACGACATCTACGTCTATACAAGGCCTCGAATGGAGCAACCTTTATGCTAGAGTGATAATTATTGTTGTATGAAAACTATACTAGCATTAAGTAAGTATCTCATGCATTACCAAAGTCTATCACATAAGCGCGAAGCATGTCTTCTAGAGTTTGTATCCTCCTTTCACTATGTCCATCCGTTTGAGGATGATATGTACTACTCATCTCTAGTTTGGTTCGTAGGGACCTCTGTAATGATTGCCAAATTATGGAAGTGAATATGCTATCTTGATCTAAGGTAATAGATATTGGCACACCGTGTTGTCTGACTATTTCCTTGAGATAGGTCCTGGTGAGTTTCTCAATCTTGTCAGTTACTTTAATGATTAAGAAATGGGCGGACTTGATCAAATGGTCAACCACTACCCAAATGGTGTCAAAACTTCTTGATGTTTTTGGTAACTTCGTTATCAACTCTATGGTTATCTGTTCCTATAGCCATTTTGGGATTGACGGTTGTTGTAGCAGACCAGATGGATTCTGGTACTCTGCGTTGAATTTAGAGCAAGTCAAGCATTTACTGACATATGTGGCAATCTTTACCTTCATGTTGGGCCACCAATAGAGCTTCTTAAGATCGAGATACATCTTATCTAATACGGTACATATTGAATATCTCGACTTATGAGATTCATTTAAGACTGGACTCCTGAATTCACCAAACTTTGGGGTCTAAATTCGGTTCATGAAATATCGTGTTCCATCTTGCTTGAGGTCGAACTGTTTGTCCATTACTCGCAGCTTTTCTTCTACCATATTCTCGGGTTTGAGTACTTCCAGCTGGGCATCTCGAATTTAGGAGGTGAGATTGGAGTGGATTGTTAAGGTTAAAGCCTTTACACGGAGTGTCTTTTCTTGTTCTTTCCTGCTTAAAGTGTCTGCTATAACAATTTCTTTAACATGATGATAAAAAATTTTATATTCGTAATCATTTAGCAATTCGATCCAACTTCATTATCTCATGTTGAGTTCCTTCTAACTGAAGATGTGTTGAAGGATTTTGGTGTCGGTGAGCACGACACACTTCATTCCATATAGGTAGTGTCTCCAAATTTTTAAGGAAAACACTACAGCTCCCAATTCTAAGTCATGGGTAGTGTAGTTGGTCTCATTTGGCTTAAGTTGTCTGGATGCATATGCAATGACTTTATTACTTTGCATCAATATGCATTCTAACCCTTGGTGAGAGGTGTCACAAAATACTGCAAGGTCTTATGTTCCCTCTAGAAGAGACAAAATTGGAGCACTGCAAAACAATTGTTTCAATTTCTGGAAGGTAGACTCTTGTTTGTCACCCCAATCGAACTACATGTATTTTTGGTTTAGAGCAGCGAGTGGCTTGGCTATTTTGGAGAAATTCTTGATGAATCTACGGTAATAGCCCACAAGCCCTAGGAACTAGCGTGATTTGGTTGGTGTTGTTGGTTCTTTCTAATCCTTAACCGTTTCGATCTTCATGGGATCGATATGAATCCCTTTGCTACTGACCACATGGCCGAGGAAATGCACTTCATTAATCCAAAACTCACATTTAGAGAACTTCACATAAAGTTTCTCCTTTCTTAACAGTTCTAGAATTATTTGCAAGTGTTAGCCATGTTCTTCCTTTGGTTGGTAAATATATCAGTATGTCATCGATGAACATGATCATGAATTTATCCAAAATAGGGTTTACACACCCGATTTGTAAGGTCCATGAATACGGATGGTGCATTGATCAATTTTGGGGTGCAAAGCTCTTTATTGGATGGTATCTTGGGCTTTCCCTTATTTGATATGTTTTGGGTTGAGCTTACCTATACGCACTTGTATAGTATACTTCATATGTGGAGCGGAGAGCTCCCATTTTATGTAACATGAGAGATTTAGGTGCTGTTTGTTTTTTTTATAAAAACCTCTTCAAACCATTTATTGCTGCGCGGCGCAGCACACGCGCAGCACTTTCCCTTTCGCAGCAGTTTGTTTTTTGGAAGGCTTCAGACTACAAAACCTCTGCGCGTGTGCTGCGTGGCGCAGCACTTGACTTGCCTCTTCTAACCTCTTCAACTTTCATTTTTTCCAAGTGTTTTTTTAAGAATTTTTGTATAACTTATTTTTTTTAACTTTTTTTTTAACTTTGATTTTCTTAAATTCTTATTTACGGATGTGATACAATTTATTTTTATAGTTTCCACGATTTTTTTAACTTGATTTTTTTAATTTTTTTTACCGTTTCTATTAATAATATTTTCAATTTCAGTTGCATCTTTTTTAATGTGTGTAATTTTTTACGAACTTTGTAGACATCGTTTGCAATACTTTTTTAATTTTTTTTATTATTTTCTTTTTTAATGTTTTTGAAATTAGTTTTTTTTTCTAGAATAAAACTATTAGCTTCTTTACATTTTTTTAAGTTTTTTTTTTTTGAAAAAAAGTTTTATATTTTTTTTTACATGTTCTTTTTGTTATTATTTCAATGTTTTAAGACTAGAATTATTAAATTTCGGTGTTGAGAACTATTTTGAGTTTATAAAATTAGTTTATTTAAATTTCAGTTTACTACAACAGTCTGCAGATGTTAAAAAACAAACATGCTTCTTATTATAGGCTGCAACCGTTTGTTCCACCTCTTCTGCTACAGAGGATTGCAGAGGTGGTCCGTAGACTTCATGAATTTTCGCTTCGAAAAAACAAACAACACCTTAGTTAAGTGAGAGAAACTACTCACATTACCCACTTTGTAAAATCTTTCTAGACTAATTAAGCTAAAACAAAATTATTTGCTTCTTGTGTTCTTTGATGATTGTTTGATTCACATTGATTCATCTTAATTCCACATTTCTCAATTTAAATGGGATCCTACATGTCATATCAGAGCTTAATCTTGAAGGTTTAACAACTATTTCATCAAAACAATCTGAAATGACAATTTGATCTCGTTAATCTTATATCGATCCTCAGTTTTGCAAGTATTATGTTTTTGGAAGGAATTCTTGTTCAAGAAATAAAATTCGATTCTTTTTTTCATTCACATTAGATTTTCTCTCACTAGAACATTTTTCAGATCTTGTTTCTTATTCGAAAATTCATTCGTATATGTTATTGATTTGTGTTTTAAAAGCTATTTTGTTGAAGTGATTCATATTTTGTTCGTAGATTCGTTATAGATCTCTTAAAATTTGTTTCAGATCTACTTTCTGTCTCTAGACTTTATTTTTAGATATGTTTTCTCTCTCCTGAAATATCCATGATCTGTTGATCTTTTTGTTAATTGATCATATATGGTGTATATGGATTATAATTCTTGGGTCGTGATTATTGAAGATGTCAAATACAAAGTTAATGAGATGCAATATTATGGATTGTTGTTGAAAGGTGGATTGATGACATGGAACACTTTGATTTCTTATGGGAACAAGAAAGATGGTTCTAGAAAATTGGTATTTCAACCTCTTTGTAAAATCGGAATTCTGATTGAAATAACAATGAATATGTTAACTCGAGAAGGTAATAAAAAGGAAGGAAAAGAAAAAGAATTATCCATCAATCAATAGGTTTCTATGATTGAAGATTCAAGTGATCTTCATGCTCTTGAATTTGTTGAATATGTTCATGAAGTTCATAAAGATGTTCTTAAACATGTTTATCATTTTCATCATGTTCTTGATGTTGCAGAAAAGGAGATAATTCAAGATTCTCATGTTGAGGGGGAGTCAAATGTTTTGGTAAATTCTTGTGATTCAAAAGATTTTCGAATCAAATCTGATGGCCAACTGAAGAATTTCCAAGCAAATCTCCTGAAGTTGTGATAGTATTTTGTTATATTGGAACTCAAACTGAAGATTCATTATGTTCTTGTAACCTGTTTGAAGGTACGATACCTTACAGAAAACCCAAAGTTCAAAATGTGAAGATGTATCAAACCCCAAAGGATCTGATTCATAAGAAAAACGTCGAATTTGTGAAGGATATTGTGTTTTGATTTTGAATCTTCAATGTCGAAAAGGTGAAAAAGTGGAAAAAGAAGAAGAAGAAGAAGAGTAAAACCAAGAAAATATAGGTTCCTAAGCAAAAATCGATTAATGTTTCTTTGATGTCAAATTTTAAAAGGAAAATTTGGGTTCCTACGGAAATTCTTCAAATGTTACCTTGATGTCGAATTTCAAAGATATAAATGTCAAATTTCTCAAGTTTGACAGAATGATGAAGCTTTGATAAGTTGGAGAAAAGAGAAAAAGTCTCATTGTTGGTACAATGTGATGTTTAGAAATTTTTTAGTTCCCACCAAAGAGCCAAGAAATTCGTCTTATTCTCAGAAAAATGATGTTGAATCTTCGTTATCTAGTTCATATTTTTTGAAAGGGAAAATAAATGTCAAGGAATTTTCTCAAGTTTTGATGTTGAAGTGGGTTCCTAAAAATTCCTGTTAATTGGAAAAGAGGTGATTTAATTCAATTTTAGAGAATGGAAATGATGGGAGACAGCTAGCAATGTTTAAATCCGAAAAAGTTGTCGGTGAAAAGGAAATATCAACGACATTGGTTAAATAAAACCAAATAAAACAAAAGCAATTGGAAAAATTGTCGTTTAGTAAGTAAATTATCATCCAATAGTCAAAGGTTTTTCCCATTTTGTAACGACGTAACTTTCCAAAATAATTTTTCATTTTTTTAAATCGTACTTTTAATCATAAAACAATATCAAAACATAATGTATCCAATGTCATCATCACAAAACAATTCCCAGAATCTCAACATAATCTCTATGAGTGTGTACCGATCATGCCGGCGCCTTCCCGCGATCCTCACTGGTACCTGAAACACATAACACACAACACGGTAAGCATAAATGCTTAGTGAGTTCCCTAAAATACCACATACAACACATACGCCACTCGAGGCTATAGTACGACCCTCCGGTCGATGTGTCTCAGCGGAACCCTCCAGTACAGTAGCTCGTTGGACCCTTCGGTCCGGTCTGTATCGTTGGACCCTTCGGTCCGGTCTATACAACACATAGCATACATATAAGACAATGCACATAATCTCATATATACACATAGCATACAAGACCCTCCGTTCTACACATAAATACCACTCTAGGTAATGTATAGTGAGAAGACTCACCTCGGGTATCTCGGATGATCTTTCACATGAATATACTGATCTAGCCCCCGCCTAATCACATACACAATATCCTGAAATAAATAATGGCTCTCAAAGGCTAGATTAAATCCCCTTCTACAATCCCTCAGAAGGGTAAAAGACCATTTTATCCCTCCTTGATCCAACAGTCCAAATGTTGACCAAAACCCTAAAAGTCAACGGTCAAACTTTGACCTGACTCGTCGAGTGCACATGGGCGACTCGGCGAGTCCATGCGTGTCCTTTTCGCCCCTGGTCCTCACTCGACTCGCTGAGTCAACCCTACACCCAACGGGTTATCACAGGTCGCGAATCGCGGGGCAACTCGACTCGACTCGTCGAGTCCCTTATGGACTCGGCTAGTTCCTCCCATGAAAAGGCTCAAATGATCTTTTAAGGTCAGATCTGCTTCATCAACTAGTAGAGATATCCGTCTAACACTCGAAAGTCACGTAAAGGTTCAAACTTTACGTTCATGCAATGCTTATAAGACCAAAAATGGAGAAATAACCTTTAAAATGGGGTTCTACTCTCAAGGATCACATGAAACCTCATAAAGCTGGAAGCTTGGGACCTTTTGGACCTCTCAAGGTCCAGATCTATCATTTATACCCAAAGGAACCTCATATGCTTCACAATCTAACTCAAAATTGTGCAAAGGAAACCCTAGATTCAAGAAATCTATCAAATACACGAAATGGGAAGGAACTTGTACCTCAAAACGTGAATCTCAGTGTGAACAACACAGATTCAAGAAATCTATCAAATACCACTCCTTCTTGCAAGATCACACCAAAGGATGAAGAATTAGCCTCCAAATTGCTCTCTAAGCTCTCTTTGCTCTCTAGGGTTTTCATAGGGGAGTAGTGGCCGCAAATGACGGCCATAAGGGCCTTTAAATAGGGCTCAGGCCCTGAGATTTAGGGTTTCATTTTACAGCGCGGACTCGCCGAGTCCACTCATCGACTCGTCGAGTCCGGTCATTAATCAGACAAGAACTCGCGATCCTACTCGGCGAGTCTGAGTTACTCGCCGAGTCCCTCCATAAAACTCAAGATAAATAATTAAAATAAGATACCTGGGAATCCAGATGTTACAATTCTCCCCCACTAGAATCAGACTTCGCCCACGAAGTCTCATTCTACAAACAGCTCTGGGTGTAGCTTCCGCATCTCCGCCTTCGGCTCCCAAGTAAGCTGGGACCCTCTCCGATGTTGCCACTGGACCTGAACCAGGGACACCTCCTTGTTGCTCAGAACCTTGATCTTCCGATCCCGGATCGCGATTGGCCTCTCAGCATAATTCAGGCTCGCATCCACCTGAATATCCTCCAGCGGCACCACCGCCGACTCGTCGGCTATACACTTCCTCAACTGAGACACGTGGAAGGTATCATGAATCTGGCTCAACTCCGTAGGTAGCTCCAACCGATACGCTACCCTGCCCACCCTCGCGGTCACCCTGAACGGCCCAATGTACCGGGGCCCCAGCTTGCCCCTCTTCCTGAATCGAATCACTCCTTTCCAAGGAGTCACCTTCAGGAGTACGAAGTCTCCCACCTGGAACTCCAGCTCGGATCGTCGCCTATCCGCATAACTCTTCTGGCGGATCTAAGCTGTCAACAACCTCTGTCTAACCTGCTGTATCTGCTCGGTCGTCTGAAGCATTATCTCAGTGCTGCCCATCACGCGTTGTCCTACCTCTCCCCAGCAAATGGGAGTCTGACACCTCCTCCCATACAACAACTCGAAGGGAGGCATACCAATACTCGAATGCTGGCTGTTGTTATAGGAAAACTCAGCCAATGGTAGGTATGTGTCCCAGGTTCCTCCGAAGTCCAACACACATGATCGAAGCATGTCCTCGAGCATCTGAATCATCCGCTCACTCTGTCCGTCCGTCTGTGGGTGGTAAGCGGTACTGAAATGCAGCCTCGTGCCCAACTCCTCGTGGAACTTCTTCCAGAACCTGGAAGTGAAACGTACATCCCGATCTAACACAATCGAGATAGGCACTCCATGCTGTGATACCACCTCCCTCACATACAACTCTGCCAGCCTCTCAGCAGAAGAGCTCTCACTGATAGCAAGAAAATGCGTGCTCTTCGTCAGCCGGTCGACGATCACCCAAATTGCATCGACACCCCTCGCGGTCCTCGGCAATTTGGTGATGAAATCCATAGAAATCTGTTACCACTTCCATTGGGGAACCTCAAGTGGCTGCAACTTGCCATGCAGACGCTGGTGCTCGGCCTTAACCCTGAGACAGGTCAAGCACCTCTTAACAAACCATGCTGCATCCCTCTTCATACAGGGCCACCAATAATCTTTCTTCAGATCCAAATACATCTTAGTGGCCCCGGGATGGATCGAGAATCTCGATCTATGTTCCTCCTCCATCAAGGTGGTACGTGTCCCACCTGCATATGGCACCCAAATCCGACCCTGAAAGGTCATAAGCCCTCGGCTATCGGTAAAGAACTCAGATACCTGCCCAATCACCCGCTCTCTCTTGCGGTTCTCCGGTCTCACAGCCTCTGCCTGGGCCTCCCAAATGGTGTCCAACACCGGAGTCATCACCGTCAACCGCATACAAATGTCTTGAATCAGGGCAATCTCCGCCCTACGGCTCAGGGCATCAGCTACAACATTAGCTTTGCCCGGGTCGTACATGATCTCACAATCGTAATCCTTTACCACATCCAACCATCTCCTCTGGCGCATATTCAGGTTGGGCTGACCCATCAAATACTTCAAGCTCTTGTGGTCGGTGTATATGGTACACCGAAACCCATACAGATAGTGACGCTAGATCTTGAGGGCGAACACTACCGCCCCCAACTCTAGATCGTGGGTGGGATACCTCGTTTCATGAGGCTTCAACTGCCTCGATGTGTATGCTATCACATGACCCCTCTGCATAAGTACTGCACCCAACCCCGATATCGATGCGTCACAATACACCACAAAATCCTCCATCCCCTCCGGAAGGGCTAACACTGGGGCTTCGCATAATCTCTGTCGAAGTGTCTCGAATTAGGCCTGCTGCTCCGGGCCCCAACTGAAAGCCACGCCCTTCCGGGTCAACCTGGTGAGAGGAACAACAATCTTGGAGAAATCTTTAATAAATCTCCTATAATAGCCGGCCAACCCCAGAAAACTCCTAAGCTCGGTGGGGGATCTCAGCACCTCCCAGCTCATCACCGCCTCAATCTTGGCCGGATCGACCAATATTCCATTCTGGTTAACGAGATGCCCCAAGAACTGGACCTCTCGTAACCAGAAATCACACTTGGAGAATTTGGCGTAAAGCCTCTCCGATCTCAGAAGTCCGAGGACCTCCCTCAAATGCTCCTCATGCTGCTCTCTGGATCTCAAATACACCAATATATCATCAATGAACACGATCACCGAACGATCCAACATCGGTCTGCACACCCTGTTCATGAGATCCATGAACGCCGCCGGTGCATTGATGAGCCCAAAAGGCATCACCACGAACTCGTAATGCCCATAACGAGTCATGAACACCGTCTTCTGGATATCCTCATCACGCACTCTCATCTGATGATATCCCGACCTCAGATCAATCTTGGAAAACCAAGACGCTCCCTGCAACTGATCGAACAAATCGTCGATCCTCGGTAGTGGGTAACGGTTCCTGACCGTTAACTTGTTCAACTCCCGGTAATCAATGTACATCCGGTGTGAACCATCATTTTTCTTGACAAAAAGGATCGGCGCTCCCTAAGGTGAGCTACTCGGCCTGCTGAATCCTTTCCCCAACAGCTCCTGAAGCTGTGAGGATAACTCCTGAATCTCTGGTGGCGCAAGGCGATAGGGCGCCTTGGCGATAGGCGCCGCTCCCGGAACCAAATCGATGCGAAACTCCACCTGCCTCCCCGGAGGCACACCCGGCAACTCCTCGGGGAAAACGTCCGGGAACTCTCGCACCATCGGCACATCATCAACAGAACTAGGCCTCTCCGCTGCTACTCGTGTGTCCATCACGTAGGCCACAACCCCACTACAGCCCTGCTGTAGACTCTGCCTTGCTCTGGCAGCCGAGCAGAATGCTGACCTTGAACGGGTACCCTCGCCGTACATCGTAAGAACTCCCCCACTAGGGTCTCGTATTGTCACCAACTGTCCCTCGCAGTCTATAACAGCCCCAAAACGGCTCAACCAATCCATGCCCACTATGACACACACATCTCCCATCGCAACCGGGACCAAATCAATCGGAAACTCCACGCCGAAGATCTCGAGTACACATCCTCGAATCACATCAGTGGCATATACCGCTCTCTCGTCAGCTATGGAAACTCGTAGAGGTCGACTCAACGCCTCCCGCTGCATACTGAGGAGCTGACTAAACGCTAATGACACAAATGACCTACTCGCACCCGAGTCAAATAACACCAAAGCAGGTACAGAACTCACAAGAAAAGTACCTACACATATCATAATATAAGCACAATATCTCATACTCAGCATAAATAAATGAAAGAATACATACCAGCCACGACATCGGGCACTACGCGGACCTCCTCTGCTGTCAACTGGAAGGCTCTCCTACGAGCCTTGGGTGCATCGACCTTCGCTGGCTGGATCTCAGTAGCTCGAGCAGTAGGTGCAGATCCCTGCGCTGCTCCCTGCAGTAGCTGTGGGCACTCGGCCTTCCGATGGCCGGTCTGGTTGTAATGAAAGCAAACCGTGAACCCCTTGGGGCAATCCCTCGCATAATGTCCCTCCTTTCCGTACTTGTAACACACCCCAGCTCTACACACTCCCTCGTGGCTCTTGCCGCGCTTCCCACAAGTGTGGCCTTTCGGACCCCCAGATCTCGAATCAGCGGGCTTTGCCCGCTTGGCTGCCGGCTGAGACTGTGCCGGTCGCCGATCCCTCCCCTGAGACTCCGCCTCCTCCCTGGCCTGAGTCTCTAGCTCGATCTCCCTCTTCCGAGCATTTGCTTGAAGTTCGGCAAATATCTGGTATGTCGAGTTCGCCACGAACTCGCGAATATCTCTCCTCAGAATGCTCAGATATCGGCTCATGCGTGTCTGCTCAGTAGACACATGCTCAGGGCAAAACATCGCCCTCTCATGAAACATCCGGGTAATCACAGTAACAGAATCAGTACCCTGATTGAGGGTCAAAAACTCCTGAGCCAGTCGTTCCCTCTCCACAGGGGGAACGTACTCATCACGAAGCATAGTGGTGAACCTCTCCCAAGTCACCACAGTAAGCTCAGCGGGGGTGAAATCTGCCGATACAAACTTCCACCAGTCCTTCGCCCCCAAGTGAAGCTGGTTCAGCGCGAACCCTACTCTTAAATGCTCCGGACACGAGCAGGTATAGAAACATCCCTCAATATCAGCAATCCATCTCATCGCAGCGATCAGATCCCGCGTCCCATCAAAATCTGGTGGCTTCGTGTTGCTGAACTCTCAGTACAGCAACGAGTCACCTCCGTGTGGCCTGGCAGTAGCGACGGCTGCGATGGCCGCAGCAACAGCAACATCAGTAAGAGCAGCGTACCGCTCATCAAAAGTCTCGATCAACGTGGTCTTGATAGACCCGAACATCTCTGGTATCTCAGCTCGGATGGCCGCAGCCACCTGCTCATAAATCAATCGGCGGATCTCCTCATCACTAAAACTGCGGCTCTCAGGTGTCTGGCGTGTCCCCACCATGATGTCTCTCTAAAATACAACATAAAATATCTGAGACCCGCTCGAGTATACTCGGACTCGATAACTCAACCCTACTTGTTCCCTAGTACCCAAAAGATTCTTACTTGGACTGCGCACTGATCTGATGTCTTCAGTAGTACGGGCCCTATACTACCGTCCACACCGCATCAGTATTCACCCCAAGTCCTCCTCCTTGGATCCCAGATCTCAAGTACTCTACATCTCGCTAGCATAGGCTACCCTTCGGTAGGCCCCTCATCAGCTCCTCGCTGATACCTACTTACTCTCAAGCATCTCATAGTAGCAGTAATCTCCTAGGCTAAGACATCACAGATCAGGCCACTCTAGTCCTAATATGAATACCTAGCCTATTCTAGCATGCATAACATATCATATCATATCTCATAACTCATAGTGTAAGGGTATTTTGGGAAATCACCGTTCGGGCGCTGGCTGATCGTACACACTGCTTCCTTCTGCTTTTCTCAAATTCTTTTACTTCCTTAGAAAAAATGTTTATTTTGTGAAAAACTTCCTCAAACCCTCAGTTTGAGTTCAGATACGCCCGAAGGTGCATCCGAATCCCTCAAACCAAGGCTCTGATAACAACTTGTAACGACGTAACTTTCCAAAACAATTTTTCATTTTTTTTAAATCGTACATTTAATCATAAAACAATATCAAAACATAATGTATCCAATGTCATCATCACAAAACAATTCCCAGAATCTCAACATAATCTCTATGAGTGTGTACTGATCATGCCGGCGCCTTCCCGCGATCCTCACTGGTACCTGAAACACATAACACACAACACGGTAAGCATAAATGCTTAGTGAGTTACCCAAAATAACACATACAACACATACGCCACTCGAGGCTATAGTACGACCCTCCGGTCGATGTGTCTCAGCGGAACCCTCCAGTCCCATAGCTCGTTGGACCCTTCGGTCCGGTCTGTATCGTTGGACCCTTCGGTCCGGTCTGTATTGTTGGACCCTCCGGTCCGGTCTATACAACACATAGCATACATATAACACAATGCACATAATCTCATATATACACATAGCATACAAGACCCTCCGGTCTACACATAAATACCACTCTAGGTAATGTATAGTGAGAAGACTCACCTCGGGTATCTCGGATGATCTTTCACACGAATATACTGATCTAGCCCCCGCCTAATCACATACACAATATCCTCAAATAAATAATGGCTCTCAAAGGCTAGATTAAATCCCCTTCTATAATCCCTCAGAAGGGTAAAAGACCATTTTACCCCTCCTTGATCCAAAAGTCCAAATGTTGACCAAAACCCTAAAAATCAACGAAAGTCAATGGTCAAACTTTGACCCGACACGTCGAGTGCACACGAGCGACTCGGCGAGTCCATGCGTGTCCTTTTCGCCCCTGGTCCTCACTCGACTCGCTGAGTCAACCCTACACTCAACGGGTTATCACAGGTCGCGAATCGCGGGGCAACCCGACTCGACTCGTCGAGTCCCTTATGGACTCGGTGAGTTCCTCCCATGAAAATGCTCAAATGATCTTTTGAGGTCAGATCTGCTTCACCAACCAGTAGATCTATCCTTCTAACACTCGAAACTCACGTAAAGGTTCAAACTTTACGTTCATGCAATGCTTATAAGACCAAAAATGGAGAAATAACCTTTAAAATGGGGTTCTACTCTCAAGGCTCACATGAAACCTCATAAAGCTGGAAGCTTGGGACCTTTTGGACCTCTCAAGGTCCATATCTATCATCTATACCCAAAGGAACCTCATATGCTTCACAATCTAACTCAAAATTGTGCAAAGGAAACCCTAGATTCAAGAAATCTATCAAATACACGAAATGAGAAGGAACTTGTACCTCAAAACGTGAATCTCAGTGTGAACAACACAGATCCAAGTTCCACAATCGATCTAGCTTGGATTTTCCCACTCCTTCTTGCAAGATCACACCAAAGGATGAAGAATTAGCCTCCAAATTTCTCTCTAATCTCTCTTTGCTCTCTAGGGTTTTCACAGGGGAGTAGTGGCCGCAAATGACGGCCATAAGGGCCTTTAAATAGGGCTCAGGCACTGAGATTTAGGGTTTCATTTTACAGCGCGGACTCGCCGAGTCCACTCATCGACTCGTCGAGTCGGGTCATTAATCAGACAAGAACTCGCGATCCTACTCGGCGAGTCTGAGCGTCTACTCGCCGAGTCCCTCCATAAAACTCAAGATAAATAATTAAAATAAGATACCTGGGAATCCGGATGTTACACATTTGGTCAAAAAAGAAATGATCTCGTAGGAAGTTCTCTCAATGAAATGAAGATGATGACGAGTGGTCACAGATCTCATTACTCACAAGTTTCATTTTTTTGGTCTCATGATTGAAATTGATAATCTTACAATCGGAAATTTGTTTCATGGGTCTTGCAATATGGATTTTTGGATATGTTCATTATTGGGTTTTAAGGGTAGAGAATGAAATAGATTTTTGATGGGAAGGACTTGTAATTCTTTGAAGTCGATCTCATTATCTATTTTTGTCAAATAATGAATTCTAGAAATCAAATTTTCGAGTGTGGTTCAGTGGACAAAATTTCAATGTCTCGATAGGTGATTCAATTTAGATTTCAATGTCGATTCATTAAATTCATGGTCGATTGGTTTGATTTTGGATGTTGATTATGAAAATCTAGTCAATATCGAGTGGGAAGAAATTGTATCATATGTATGTAGGGGATTCAATGCTGATTTCGAATCGAGAGGTTAAATGTCGAGGGGTAAAAACTCAAAACAGGTTAATCTGTTTTTGTTTCGTATAATATTGCCTTTTTTGTCCATTTTATTTTTGAAAACCAATTTGAGATCAACAATCGAAACATCATATGGTTTAGAAATTAACCTCCAAACCTTGTTTTGCTCGAGTTTATCCAACTCAGACTGCATTGCAACAACCCAATCAGGATGTTCTAATGCATTCTTGACTGTTTTTGGTTCAAATTTTGAAATAAAGACATTAAAAATACATAAAACACGATGAACACTTAGAACCCCATTCTTGGCTCGAATCTGTGCTCGTGTTATAACACCCCAACTTGGATTACCAAGAATTTGTTCTTTCAGATGATCCCTCGTCCATTTCTCCATTGGAGGAAATACATGATCCAAATCCAAATGTGCATCCTTATATGTGTATTATGCTTTTGATAATTCATCTGAAATAGAAATATTGTTATTAATATCATGAAATTTGTCACCTTGATCATCATCATGATGATTATTCTGCTTGGCTCCCCTTCAACAAATGGATTCATTGTTTGGTGCTCCCCCTCAACACCAGTTTGAGTAGTCAATAGCTCCCCCTCCCCCTCAACATTAACATGTGAATTTAATAACTCCCCGACAACCTGAGATTGAGAAATTAATATTTGTCTTTCGTTATGAGGTGATGAAATCAGGTGCTCCCCCTCCACTTGACTATCCGTCGAATTATGTGTTCTTTCGACATTGACTCTTGAGGTTGAGGATGAATCTACTTCATTTTCTTCATTAGTGAGTGTAGAATCATCTGAGTGTTTTGATGCCTCTAGAACTTGATTATCTTTAATATTGACCTTAGCATCAATTGCCCTCTCAGGAATACCAAAAATTAAATCAAGATCAATATCGAAAGTAAGAATTAGATCAGATTCTTCATTTGTTTCATATATTATCGGTTTCTTTGAAAATTATTGTTCAATCCTATTGACATAATAATCATCAAATGTGAGATTGAATGTTTCTTCAACTTTTCGTGTTCTCTTGTTCAACACCTTATAATCAGAAAAGTTGTGAGAATATCCCAAGAAAATTCCTTGCTCAACTTTTGTTGAATTTTTGAAAGATTATCTTTGAGACATATTATGAAACATCTGCAACCAAAAACATGGAAAAATTTAATATTAGGTTTCTTTTTTGTTAATGATTTCACAAGTTATTATGTTGAAACGAAGATGAATAAAATAACGATTTTGCATAAAGCAAGTTGTCAAAACTGCTTCTACCCAAAAGTATTGTGGCAAATTCGCATATGTGAACATCGTCCTAGCCGCTTCATACAAGGAGTGATTCCTCCTTTTGACAACAACATTTTGTTGTTGTGTGTAACGAGACGAAAAGTTGTGTGAAATTCCCAGATCAGTAAAAAATGAATCGAAAATTCGATTTTTGCACTCATTTCCATTGTCTCTCTTTATCTTATGAACTTTACTTTTCAAACTTAGTTAAATGCTTTTGATAAAATCGATCATCACTTGAGTTGTTTTCGATTTCAGTATAAGAAAGAAACCCCAAGTGAATCGTGAAAAATAATCAACAATAACAATTATGTACTTCTTTTTATTGATAGAATCAATAGTTAAAGGACCACAGAAGTTCCAGCGATTCAACGATCTTTGAATAAATAGTGATTGGATGAACTTGGCGATGTTGTTTACCCTGTTCACAAGCTACACATAACGAATCATTGTCAAACTTTAAAACAGGCAAACCACAAACAAGATCATTAAGAACAAGTTTGTTTAGATTTTTAAAGATAAGATGAGAAAGTCTTTTACGCCAAAGCCAACTGAGGTCAGACGAAGCTTTTGATAGTAGACACACATAAGGTATGCCCACTATAGGTTTCATGTCCAATGTGAACATATAACCCTTTCACTTGGACTTCAACAAAACTTCATTTTTCTCTTTGTTTGAGATAATGCTTCGTCATCAAAAAGTACTTGATTCCCAGTTCCTACCATTAGTTGAGATAAACTAATGAGATTATGCTTTAAACCTTCGACATAAGCTACTCGTTTCACTATGAATTGTTCCAGGGGGTGTTGTTTGTTCAAGGGAGAGTTCAAATTTTCATATCTATGTGCTTTGCTGGTGACATCTTTCATATCTACTCTTGTATCTTACACATTCCCGGCTGCTGATGATTCGCACACTTTTACGAAGAAAGCCATAGGAGAAAAGCGCGTTCCTCATCAGATCCAATATTTAGGGGAGAATGTTGAGTCAATAAATATTGAATCTAATGATGTGGTAATATCTGGTTAAGAAGACCTAACTTCTCTATTGTATGGCATAAAGGTTCTCAATATCGAAAGGAAGGACTTTTGATATATCTATGTATTTCAGTGTGCATTTTCGAATTCTACTTTTATATCTTAGTCATATTGTACATTTTGGGAGTCTATGATAACACTTCTATAAAGGGTGTTGTAGTCTTAAGTATAGATAGAGAGAATTCTTACACTTCCTATTTTTGTACACTTAGATTACATTCCAGAAATCAATGGAGCTGAAGCAAAATTATTTACATCTGGTGTTCTTCCGATTACTTTTTGATTCATGTTGATTGTTCTTTATTCCGCAATGTCATTTCCATGGGATCCTACAATCAATCCAAAGGGCATGACCAAGAACTCTTCTTGACCGTACTGAGTCCTGAATGCCATCTTTGGAATGCCTGCTTCTTGAACTATGAGTTGATGATAACCAGATCTCAGATCGATCTTTGAGTAGTAACACGATCCTTGTAGCTGATCGAATAGGTCATCGATCCTCGAGAGTGGATGTCGGTTTTTGATGGTGAGTTTGTTCAACTATCGATAGTCGATTTACATCCTGAACGATCCATCCTTCTTTTTAAGAAGCAATATCAGAGCTCCCCATAGTTAGAAGCTTGGTCGGATAAACCTTTGTCAAGAAGTTCTTGGAGTTGACTAGAGAGTTCTTGCATTTCCGATGGAGCCAGATGATGAGGAGATCTTGCCACTGGTTCTTACTCGGGATTTGGTCGATTCAGAATTCGACCTGTCTAATTGGAGGTACTCCAAGTAGATCCTTTAGAAATACGTCCGGGTAGTCGCACACTTGCAAAATGTCTTTGATTTCCTTTCCATTGCCTTGCATATCAACTACATGGGCCAAGAAAGTGAAGCATCTCTTCTGAAGACACTTTCTTGCCTTCATGCAAGAGATGACTCTTAGATTCCTTCATGATTTATCTTCGTAAATCACAAGGGCTTCGTTGTTGGGTAAAGGTAGTCGAACGACGTTTTTCTAACATAAAATCTCCGCTCTATGAAGTGATAACCAATCCATTCTAATGATTACATCAAAACTTCCAATGGTTATAGGCATTAGGTTGACTTGAAAGATGTGGTTATTCATGGTGAGAGGACAATTGGTGAGTATTTCTAAAGTGCTTTCTATTTGGATTTTTTCTACTTCTACCGTGTAAGCTTCATTAAGTTGGCATGGTTTATGGTTTATCATGCCTCTAAATTTATGGGAAATAAAGCTTCTATCTACACCAATATCAAATAATACGGAATCATAAGTATTTTTTACAGGAAACATACCAGTAACCATAGTTGGTTCCTGGCGAGCATCTCCAGAACCAATCACAAATGCTCTTCCTTGTCCACCCCGATTATTCATTTTTGGGAAGTCCTTCTTAACATTACCTGGTCGATTGCATTCGAAGCAATTACAACTTCCTCCTGCAACAGTGGTTGAGGTTGCTGAAACAGCCCAAAAACTTAGGTAAAATTTTTCAGTTATTAACTAGAAATAATATCCATATTTGTTTCGCACAAAAACCATTACATAATACAATTTTCAAAAGATCAGAGTAAACAAAACAACTAGTATGAAATATTGGAGAGTGCACGATGCGCTATCAAGCCGGGCCCTTGCCCTTAGAGCCAGAACTACGTGAAACATCCAACAAACTATATGTAAACACCAAGTGAGTTTCGCAAAACACACAACACATATAGTCACACAAAAACCATGAAATAGAAAGGCATATATGAGTCGCCATGGACTCCCTCCATGGTCTTTACATGGAATGCCATGGGCTCGCCCATGGTCTGATAATGTAACATACACGTTCAGTTATGGTGTTTTGTTTAAAAATGAATATTATTACATAATATATGATTTTGAGCAATGAGTTCTAACAAGATAGTTTTATGCGATTGAAGTAAAACTATGTTTAGAATCATTCGGAAAATATTGGAAGTCTTATGAGATTCCAATCAAAAGACAATTATCGAAATTAACAAAAATATTAAGTTCGAAATAAATAAAAATAATGTTATTGAAAGTTGTAGACTATATCGTTAGAAACATTTAGGCAAAAACCTCATCGAAATTCGAGTTATAACGAAGAAGTTATGACCAATCGAAGATCCACGACAAAACAGGCAAAACACTATTTAGCGTAAAAAGTAAGTTTTCGATAAACTACTTTTTAGCTTTAGTGATCTAAATGAAAGTCGTAGTACTTGTTAAACCGAGAATTTTCATAAGAAGAACGTCCAAATCTGACTTCGTATGAGGAAGTTATGATTTTTCTAAGTTTCGGTATAGCAGTATACATCTAAAAACTCGAAATAAAGATCGAGTATTTTTAGCCGACACAACCTCAACGAGAATCGAAGATCTCGTTAATAGTAGTACAACCGTAAAAAGACAGACGAAAACGGATGTCAGATGAAGAGGTTATGAAATTTTAACAGACTTTTCCTGTCGCGGCCCGTTAAAAAATATAACATTAAAAATAATATCAAAATTAGCCGACGGAGTCTAAACGAAAATTGTAGAACACGGTCATACCTACGCGCGAATATAAAGAACGACAAAAACGGAGTTCGTATGCGAAAGTTACAATTTTTTGAAGTTTGATAAACCAAAGTACGCCCAGCGTACTCGTGTAAGAGACTCGGAGTCTGTCACCCTCCCTATTCCATTGCATGAGTGCCACGTGTCGTAGGCTTGATGCGTCCGAGCTGATCTACTTCGTACACCCAACTTACAAAGTTACACCCAGCGTAGTAGGCCGCCAAGAAGTACGCCCATCGTACCAAGGAATTACGCCCGTCGTAATCAGGTGCTTCGGTCCCGTATAAATAGGATGCGAGGCTGCCCGATTTAAGGTTAAGAAATTTACTCTTTTACACCCCCAAATCTCTCTAAAATTACCCTAACAACCCCCGAAGCCTAGGAAACATCCCCGACATCCGAAGCAAGTCCCGACGCTCTGAAAGCCCGAGAAAATAATCTTTTCAAGTTGAGACTCTGCCCGTGCATGGCCCGGTTTTCAAGTAAAATCCCCGGTTTCATCAAAGAAAGTCGTTTTTAGAGGCGAAGTGCTGCCCAAATTATCATTTATTCCTTTGGTTATTTCACGGTGAGTTCAATATAGGGACAATTGTATGTTATGTGTATATATTCAATGTACTTTCCTGTGTTATATCGGATTTATGCCTTTGGCCATGTAGAGCATTACTCGTATAATTTCTGGTATTGTGTTTGTGCCTTTGGCCACATAGATCATGACTCTTATAACTTCTGGTATTGGCATAGGGCTATGTAGGACTGAAAGCCTGTATGTTCTAACAAAATGATAATCCGAAATTGTATTTTCTGTGCCATTTGGGCTGAAGCTTTGTTGATGTATATCAAGTTGAAATTGTTATGTCTCATTGATTGTAAATCTTTGAATCAGATTGTTGGTCGATATGGAAAGCCTATCATATGATACACATATACCTTTGTTGTTCTTTGTCCCTCTTTGCTTTTGTCATATTGATATGTATATGGCATAGCGTTATATTGTAACTGTTATTGAACTCACTAAGTGTCACTCGCTTATCCCTCTCAATGTTTAAACTATTGCAGGTGATAAGCATCCAGTATAGTCATGTACTGGTAAAAGATGTAGAATAGATAATATTATAGCTTTTGTATTTAATGTATAAATTCCTGGGAAATTATGTAATATATATAAAACTTTGTAAAAACTCTTTAGTTGGTTTGTATCCTATCTTTTTTAATAAAACCATATATGTAAAATATTTTTATGAATATGCATGTAGCATGTTTGGAGTAATATTGTAAAGTTTAAAAAGTGGTTCTTTCAATCATGGTATCCGAGCAATAGTTCAAGTGCACTAAATATCATGGATTGGTATTTAGACTTGAACCGTCAGAAGTTCAATATATGAACAGATTCATTGTAAGTATATGGATACAAACCACAGGAAAACCTTATGTAAAATATTAGATAATAATAAATCCTAATATTCTAAAATACTATGTTACTCCAAATTTTCAGAACAAAGGCTGAACAGGTGGGTAGCCATACACCAGAAGTAGGTGGAGATCCTAAACCTGATGAAGTAAATACTCTAGTATCTCCTCGTGAGGAGCAACTCTTGGGTAAACTTACTGGTGTTATTCGACAGACTCTCGAAGAACACAAAATGAATGGTGATAAAGGAAAAGAGAAAGCCATCGGAGAATCTTCAAAAAGGGAGGTGAAACATCCCTCATTTAAAACTTTTAAGAGTAGTGGTGCTACGGAGTTTTCAGGTGCCCTTAATCCCATTATTGTTCTTACCTGGATTCAGAACACGGAAAAAGTATTCCGTATCTCTCATGTGATAAAATGAAGACAAGGTCAATTATGCTTCGGCGATGTTCACGGGAGAAGCCTTGGTCTGGTGGGAAGCAACATTTGAAGCCCTCAACGAGTATGACCAGGAGAATTTATCATGGGGAATGTTCAAAAATCGCTTGCTAGAAAAATATTGTCCTCTAGACATGAGGAGAAGATTGGAGAAAAAATTCCTCGAACTTAAACAAGGAGGAATGACCGTGAATGAATATGAAAATCAATTCAATCCAAAAGCACGGTTTGCTACAAAGTATATTCCAACTGAACACGATAAAATTCAATTATTCTTGGAAGGATTACGATATGAAATCCACGATTTCGTGAGCAATCGAGATGTTCTATCATTTGATAAAGCTGTTGAGTATGCCCGAAATCGTGAGCATGACTTAGAAATACGTGGTGCCACTTTTTCTGTTCCAAAGCATCCACATGTTGACCGAACTATTCCTGTTTCCTCTATTCCACTAGCTCAATCTATTCAAACTGATCCCGGTAAACAAGTACAATCACATAAATACCCCTCGTGGCCGCGGTAGGTCACAATCTTTTTCTCTTCAGTCACCATCATGTAAAAAATGTGGAAAGAATCACCAGGGCCAATGTAGAACAGAAAAAGAATCGATGATCTGTTATGGATTTGGAGATATGGTCCACATAAAACCCGTTTGCCCGATGAAGAGTCTTACATGCTTTGCTTGTGGTGTTACTGGCCACTTGAAGCGCTTCTGTCATACTCTTACTAGTCAGGTGGCAGAGAGTCAAGCTTCTGTTCAACAACCGGCGAGAAGTCAAGCTCCTGTTCAACAACCAAAGAGTACTCCAACTAAAAAGGATGAGGTGCCAAAAGCTAAAGGCCGTGCATTCCAAATTACCACGGAAGAGGCACGTGAAGACCCCACTGTTATGACTGGTACATTTCTCGTCAACTCTAGACCTACTCACATCTTATTTGATTCTGGTGCCTCAGATTCTTTCGTGTCTGATGAATTTGCACGTTCTTTTCAAATTGCATGCTATGCACTCGCTCAACCGTTTCATGTAGACACAGCAGGAAGTATATCATTACTTGCTGATAAAGTCTATAAAGATTGTGTCATAGAAATCGAAGGTTATAATTTTCTTGCTAACCTGATCCCTATCTCCTTGCCCAACTTTTATATTATTCTCGGCATGGATTGGTTGTCAAAGAACCGTGCAGAACTCTTGTGCTATGAGAAGATAGTATGCATTCCTATTGAAGGGGAGGATTCGATTTATGTCTATAGTGAACAAAGTATTAAAATCTTAAAAATATTCTCTTTCCTCAAAGCCCGTAAATTCATATCAAAGGGATGTTCTATTTATCTAGCCTACACCGTTGATATCTCAAAAGAGGAGAAGAAAACTGTAAATGACGTTGCTGTTGTTAATAAATATCCTGATGTTTTCCCAGATGATTTGCCTGGACTTTCTCCGGACAGGCAAATAGAATTTCGAATTGATCTTGTACCTGGTGCTGCTCCAATTGCAAAGACTCCTTATCGTCTTCCGTTAGCTGAGATGAAGGAAATAATGATCCAACGGCAGGAATTACTTGACAAAGGCTTTATTTGACCGAGTACCTCTCCTTGGGGTACTCCGGTACTGTTTGTCAAGAATAAGGACGGTTCAATGCGAATGTGTATTTATTACCGTGAACTAAATAAAGTAACTATCAAGAACAAGTACCCACTACCTCGCATAGACGATTTATTTGATCAACTTCAGGGTGTTAGCTATTTCTCGAAGATTGATTTGAGATCTGGCTATGATCAGTTGAAAGTACACGAGCAGGATGTACCGAAGACTGCTTTTCGTACTCGATATGGGCATTAGGAATTCGTTTTCATGCCATTCGGTTTGACAAATGCTCCTGCCGTATTCATGGATATGATGAATCGGGTATGCCGTCCAATGCTCGATAAATCTGTCATCATATTCATTGATGATATTCTAATCTATTCCACGTCCGAAGTTGATCGTGCCATTCATATTTGTGAAATATTAGAACTTCTTCGAAAGGAGAAACCATATGCTAAATTCTCGAAATGTGAATTTTGGCTTCGCCAAGTTTAATTTCTCGGCTATGTGATTTCTCGTGATGGTATATCCATAGATCCTATCAAAATCGAAGCCATTCAGAATTGGGAAGCGCCTCGTAATGCTTCTGAAATTCGCAGTTTATTGGGTCTCGCAGGATATTACCAGAGATTCATTAAAGATTTTTCGCGTATAGCCGTACCTCTCACGAGTCTTACACGAATGGAAGCAAAGTTCGAATGGGGTGAAGCCCAAGAAAAAGCTTTCTCAACTCTAAAAGATCTTTTGACTCACGCTCCGATCTTATCACTTCCAGTAGGTGATAATGATTTTTCTGTGTATAGCGACACTTCAAAATTGGGATTAGGTTGCGTGTTGATGTTGCGTGGTAAAGTAATAGCCTATGCCTCAAGACAACTAAAAGAGTATGAAAAGAATTATCCCACCCATGATCCCGAACTCGCTGTAGTGGTATTTGCCCTAAAACTTTGGAGGCATTATCTTTTTGGTACAAAATGCCAATTGTTTACTGACCACAAAAGTCTCAAGTATATATTCAGTCAGCAAAATTTGAATATCAGACACCAACGAGCCATGGAGCTGATCAAAGACTATGACTGTGAAATCTTGTATCATCCTAGAAAGGCCAATGTAGTTGCCGATGCACTTAGAAGAAAGGTTTATCATAATAGTGTGTGTTATGCTATTACTCATACTACTGTAAAGTTCACTATTCTTGACGAACTAGAAAAATGGCAAGTAGAAGCCTTAAAGCCAGAAAATGTGAAGAAGGAAGGGATTGTGCATTAAGCTGATATTTTACTTGATGATCCATGTGGACTGAAAGTATTTAAGAATCGGCTATGGATTCCAAAGATTGGTGGATTACGACGGAAGATTTTTGATGAAGCCCATAAGTCTAAGCTGTCAATACATCCTGGTACAAGTAAAATGTACTATGATGTACGAGCTGATTATTGGTGGCCTGGATTGAAGTGAGACATTGGAAGATACGTGAAGGAATGATTAGTATGTTTACAAGTCAAAGCAGAACATCAAAAGCCATATGGTAGTAAAGAAGGTATTAATGTCCCTATATGGAAATGGGAGGAGCTGTCAATGGATTTTATTACCAAACTGCCGAAGACTGCGAGACAGAATGATAGAATTTGGGTAATTGACGACCGTCTAACTAAGAGTGCACATTTTCTTGCCATGCGTGAAACAGCCCTAATGGAGAAATATGCACAAGTGTACTTAGATGAAATTGTTGCGAGACATGGTGTGCCACTAAAGATTATTTCCGATCGTGATACTCGCTTCACTTCTCATTTTTGGGCTAGTATGCAACGTGAATTGGGATCTCGGATTGCTCTCAGCACAACTTATCATCCCCAGACAGATGGTCAAACGTAGAGAACAATCCAAACAGTAGAAGATATGCTTCGTGCATGCGTCTTGGAGTTTGGTGGTAACTGGGATAAGTATTTACCTCTTGTTGAAGTTTCATATAATAACAGTTACCACGCTTCAATCAAAATGCCACCATATGAAGCATTATATGGTCGGAAATGCCGTACTCCATTATGTTGGCGTGATATAGGACAAAAAATCCTTGGAGGCCTGAAATGATTCAAGACACCACTGACAAGATTCAAATTGTACGAGAAAGAATGAAAACGGCCCAGGATCGACAGAAGTCCTATGCAGAAAAGAGGAGACGACCCATATAATTCTAGGTGGGTGATTTCGTAATGCTGAAGGTGTCCCCATGGAAATATATTATGCGATTTGGGAAGAAAGGAAAACTAAGTCCTAGATTTCTTGGTCCTTTCAAAATCATCCAGAGAATTGGTAAACAAGCATACCACTTGGAATTGCCTGATGATTTGGCAGGTATTCATGATGTGTTTCATGTGAGTTATCTACATAAATGTTTAAGCATATATGATGAAACGGTTCCATTATCTGAGGTGAAACTGGATAATAAGTTAACATATGTAGAAGAGCCAGAAGAGATCGGAAATGAAAGAATGACTACTCTACGTAATAAAGAAGTGGACTTGGTGCTTGTCAAGTCGAAACACCATCGAGGCCCAAATTATACTTGGGAAAATAAGAATGAGATAAGAGCGAAATATCCCCATTTGTTTAAATCGTTGTAATTTCGGGGACAAAATTCTCAAAAGGAGGAGGTATTTGTAACATACACGTTCAGTTATGGTGTTTTGTTTAAAAATGAATATTATTAAATAATATATGATTTTGACAATTAAGTTCTAACAAGATAGTTTTATGAGATTGAAGTAAAACTATGTTTATAATCATTCGGAAAGTACTGGAAGTCTTATGAGATTCCAATCAAAAGGCAATTATCGAAATTAACAAAAAAATAAAGTTGGAAATAAATAAAAATAATGTTATTGAAAGTTGTAGATTATCTCGTTAGAAACATTTAGGCGAAAACCTCATCAAAATTCGAGTTATAACGAAGAAGTTATGACGAATCGAAGATCTGCGACGAAACCGGCAAAACACTATTTAGCGTAAAAAGTGAATTTTCGATAAACTACTTTTTAGCTTTAGTGATCTAAATGAAAGTCGTAGTACTCGTTAAACCGAGAATTTTCATAAAAAGAACGTCCAAATATGACTTCGTATGAGGAAGTTATGATTTTTTCTAAGTTTCGGTATAGCAGTATACAACTAAAAACTCGAAATAAAGATCGAATGATTTTTAGCCGACACAACCTAAACGAGAATCGAAGATCTCGTTAATAGTAGTACAACGGTAAAAAGACAGACAAAAACGGATGTCAGATGAAGAAGTTATGAATTTTTAACGGACTTTTCCTGTCCCGGCCCATTAAAAATATAAAATGAAAAATAAAGTCAAAATTAGCCGACGGAGTCTAAACGAAAGCTGTAGAGCACCATCATACCTACGTGTGAATGCAAAGAACGATAAAAACGGATTCCGTATGCGAAAGTTACGAATTTTTGAATTTTGATAAACCAAAGTACGCCCAGCGTACATGAGTACGCCCAACGTACTCGTGTAAGAGACCCGGAGTCCGTCACCCTCCCTATTCCTTCGCATGAGTGCCACGTGCCGTAGGCTTGACGCGTCCGAGCTGATCTACTTCGTACGCCCACCGTACGAAGTTACGCCCAGTGTAGTAGTCCGCCAAGCAGTACGCCCAGCGTACCAAGGAATTACGCCCAACGTAATCAGGTGCTTCGGTCCCCTATAAATAGGATGCGAGGCTGCCCGATTTAAGGTTACGAAATTTACTCTTTTACACCCCAAAATCTCTCTAAAATTACCCTAACACCCCCCCCCCCCCCCCCCGAAGGCTAGGAAACATCCTCGACACTCGAAGCAAGTCCCGACGCTCCGAAAGCCCGAGAAAATAATATTTTCAAGTTGAAACTCTGCCCGCGCAAGGCCTGGTTTTCAACTAAAATCCCCGGTTTCATTAAAGAAAGTTCTTTTTAGAGGCGAAGTGCTGCCCAAATTATCATTTATTCCTTCGGTTATTTCACGGTGAGTTCAATATAGGGACAATTATAGGTTATGTGTATATATTCAATGTGCTTTCCTGTGTTATATCGGATTTATGCCTTTGGCCATGTAGAGCATGACTCGTATCATTTCTGGTATTGGCTTTGTGCCTTTGGCCATGTAGAGCATGACTCGTATAACTTTTGGTATTGGCATATGGCTATGTAGGGCTGAAAGCCTGTATATTCTAGCAAAATGATAATCCGAAATTGTATTTTCTGTGCTGTTTGGGCTGAAGCTTTATTGATGTATATCAAGTTGAAATTGTTATGTCGCATTGATTGTAAATCTTTGAATCAAATTTTTGGTTGATATGGAAAGCCTGTCATATGATACACATATACCTTTGTTGTTCTTTGTCCCTCTTTGCTTCTGTCATATTGATATGTATATGGCATATCGTTATATTTTAACTATTATTGAACTCACTAAGCGTCACCCGCTTATCCCTCTCAATGTTTAAACTATTGCAGGTGATAAGCATCCAGTATAGTCATGTACTGGTAGAAGATGTAGAATAGATAATATTATAGCTTTTGTATTTAATGTATAAATTCCTGGCAAATTATGTAATATATATAAAACTTTGTAAAAACTCGTTAGTTGGTTTGTATCCAGTCTTTTGTAATAAAACTATATATGTAAAATATTTTTATGAATATGCATGTAGCATGTTTGGAGTAATATTGTAAAGTTTAGAAAGGGGTTATTTCAGATAAGCAAGTGCCATGGGCTCCCCCATGGTCTTTACTTGGAATGCCATGGGATCCTCCATGGTCTGATAACCAAGTGCCATGGGCTCCCCCATGGTCTTCACATAAAACAATCCATATCACAAACCGTAGAGTTGCATATCAACTAATTACTACATATCAGATAGTGGACCGACATTGGTGCCTTCGACCCATGGGTATGATGAGAAGACTCACCTCCAAGATAGCCAAATCCTACGAATGTTGTGGCTGCTGCGAATCGGCACCTAACACTGGGCCAACCCAAAGCTAAACTTAGTAAATAACTATGGCTAGATTCAAACACTAGGCCCACAAATGGCCAAAGTAACCAGGTCCACCAATGGTCCAAGTCCATTGGGCCCACTAAGGCCCAAAATACAATCCTAGGCCCAACAGGGCAAGCCTAAACAAGAAGTCCAACATTGCAAGGGAAACCTTTAGTCAAAACTAAGACCAACGAACAACACCCAAACCAAGCCCAAAATTCAAGAGTCCAAAAGATGGCCCAAGGAAAAAGACCATTGATGGAACGAACGCTGGCCGTTCCCTTATGGAACGCTGGGCGTTTGTCACTAGCCAACAGATCACAAACCTTATCCGAAGCGTTGGGCGTTCCTCGACCCAAAGCTGGGCGTTCGCACACTGACTCCCAAAAATGGCCATTAAGCACTTAATGCTTAAAGCCACACGACCAAAACACATATCCAAGTCCTAAAGAACATCTAGGACCATAAAGTTACTGACTTGGTGACTTTGCATGCCCCAAAAGGTCCTAACATCAAGATATATCATTTAACTTCCATACAAAGAGCTAAAACTCATGCATGGGGCTTATACAACTTTAAAGATGCAAACTTTATGCATCTAGTACCTCAGAAACACCAAGAGGAGTGACTCAAAGCTTCTGGAGTGATCAAAAACTACTAGACCTCAACTATGGGACCAAAAAGGGACTATAACTCATAAAGACATAGATCTAAGCTTCTAATGAGAAAGGTTAGAGGTTTATACCTCGAATGGGATGGAAATGAAGTAGAGAACCAAGATCTATAAGCTCCTACTTGAACCACCACCTTGCACCAAGCTTCTCTTCCTTGAATGAGCTTCAAACACACACCAAAACACACACAATGATCTGACAACACTCTTGGATGCTCTAGGGTTTCGAAATTAGGATTTTGGGAACTATAGAGGCTGGAAATGAGGTCAACGCCTGGGACTCAAGGTGTTTAAATACATCTCAAACCCTCAAAATTAGGGTTGGAGCTCCACACGTAAATGCCCTGCGTTCCCCAAGGGAACGTCCCACGTTCGAGCTCCGCCTCCAAAATTCCAAACTTGGCAGAAAGGGTCCCTCCTCCCCCTCAAACTTGCAAAACAAGGCAAAAAAGCCATAACTTAATTTATAAGGGACCAAAAATGAATAATACCTGGATCGAGCACTACAATTCTCCCCCACTAGAATTAGTCTTCGTCCTTGAAGTCTTTTGCAACAAACAACTCAGGGTAATGCATCTGTATCTCGGCCTCAGGCTCCCACGTCCACTCCGAGTCCTTCTGATGCTGCCAATTTACCTTGACAAACTCAACCGCCTTGTTCTTCAAGGCTTTTGTCTTCCTATCCAAAATTCCAACCAGTCGCTCCACATAATTAAGACTCTCATCCACCTGAATTTCATCTAGTGATACCACCACAGACTCATCAACCTCACACTTCCTTAACTATGAAACATGGAATGTACTGTGAATCTGACTAAGCTCCTCAGGCAGATCCAGTTGATATGCAACCTTGCCCCCGGGAAATAATCCGCAAAGGACCAATATATTTGGGTCCCAATTTTCCCTGCTTCCTAAATCAGATAACACCTTTTCAAGGCGATACCTTCAGAAGCACCATATCCCCGATTTGAAACTCCAAGTCCGATATGCAACTATCCACATAGCTCTTCTGTTTGCTCTGCGCTGTCTGAAGCCTGTCGCGAACCTGCTAAATCAGCTCGGTTGTCTTGAGTACCATGTCGGTACTCCCCATGACGCGATGGTCGACCTCGCCCCAACTGATGGGGGTACGACATTTACTCCTGTAGAGCATCTCAAAAGGAGGTCAACCAATACTAGCTTGATAGCTGTTGTTATACGAAAACTCCGCCAAAGGGAGATACGTATCCCAACTCCCACCGAAATCTAAGACACATGCACGAAGCATATCCTCCAATGTCTGGATAGTTCGCTGACTCTGCCTATTCGTCTGCGAGTGGAAAGCCATGCTGAAGTGCAGACGAGTACCCAACTCCTCATGGAACCCCTTCGAAAACCTTGAAATGAACCGCACATGTGTATCAGATACTACTGAAACCGGAACTCCATGCCGTGATACAACCTCCCGGAGGTAAACATCAGCCAACTTCTCGGCAGAGATACTCTCCTGAATCGGTATGAAGTGTGCGCTCTTGATCAACCAATACACGATGAACCATATCGAATCCACTCTGTGCACAGTCCTCGATAGCTTCGTGATGAAATCCATAGTGATCTCTTCCCAATTCCACATGGGGATGGGTAGCGGTTGAACCTTGCCGTAAGGTCTCTGATGCTCGGCTTTGACCTTCCTGCATGTTAAACACCGCTCAATTAACCACACAACTTCTTGATGGGTTTTGAGCATTCTAACACTCCTATGGTGTACATGCACCCTAGAAACCTTGGATCTATGTTTGACTAAGATACAAGCAAATAATTATTTTTCCAAGGTTCTTATCCTAACTAGCATGGCATGGGGTACTTGAATCAAATAAAACTAGTAGAATTACTTACCTTGTAGTAGTAGTTGATGGCTTCGAGTTTGAGAGCCTAGCACCAATAATGTGGATGCCTCAAATGGAAGTCACAAATCACCACAAACTTGGAAACTTGAGAGAATAGTCACAACCTATCTTGAAATCGGCCCTCTTAGTTTTCTCACATCAACTAGTGCAATTTCAAGAACCAAGGCCTCCTTTATATAGTGTGGTGGATTAGGGTTACATCCATGTAAACCCTAATACCCATGTCTTTTCATTTCCATGAAATCCATGGGTTAAAGTGTTGGATTAATGTCTAAGTCCATAACTATATTTGGTATGTACTTGACCCGACCCGGCATGGTCCATTTGGGTTGCACTTCACCGACACAATTTATATGGATAGTCTTTTGAGAATAGTATATTTATGATTTATATTAATATATTATAAGTTCTAATATATTAATATGGAATCATATTATTTAATTAGTATTGATCAAGAATTAATTTAGAATTAATTAAGTGATCAAAAAGAACTAATTAAATATGGACTCTTATATATATGGAATAGGCCAAGTTCATTTAGGTTGGGCTAAGCTTTCATGGATGGTCCATGGAGCTTTTAACCCATGGATCCTATGTAAATGAAAGGTCATGGGTATTAGGGTTTACATGGATGTAACCCTAATCCTCCATAATATATAAAGGGGTCCTTGGCTCACAAAATTGGCACAAGTGTGTGAAAATAAGAGTGGGCCGATTTTAGTGTGCATACATATTCTCTCAAGTTCTTCCAAGGTGTTTTGGTGATTTGTGATTCCATTTGAGGCTTCCACACTATTGGGGCTAAGCTCTTAAAGCTTGAAGACATCAAGCTACATCAAAAGGTATGTCATCTAACTAGAACTTTGTAGTATAGGTGCTTCATAATATGCTAGTTAGGATGAAACCTTGGAATAGTTAATATTTGCATGTATAATAGAGAAAACATAGATCCAAGGTTTATAGGTTGCATGTACACCATAGGAGTGTTAGAATGCTCAAAACCCAACAGTGGTATCAGAGCCATGGGTTGTTTTCTGTTATATTGATGCAAATGTTTTATTTTCAAGTTGAAAAAAAGGAAAAAAGAACATGACGTTTGTCAAATTTTAAGATAATTACTTGTTTTGTGAAAAACAAATTATTTGTAAAATTTGAATCATTTGTTGATATACTTCATTTCAGTTCTAAAGTCTTAGATTTAAACCTTAATCATCTTTGAGAACGCAATATATAGAATTTCCTTAAGTTGAACCAATCCAACATGAAATTCGTATATATATTCTTGACTAAAGATGATTAAGGTCTCAATTTAAGCCTTTAGAACTGAAATGAAGTATATCCTCTCCCTTATTTATAGCAAAACAACTTTTTCAATCCCTGTAGCCTCACGAATTGAAACTTTTGTTTTCTATAATTAACATTGCTACCTTGCAATACTTATCATAATTATCATGCTCCCACTAACATGGTGATTATTAGCATAACACTTATGATCCCACTAGCTTTGACATGTATCCAGAAAACAGCTGGACTTCTAGAAGTCAATAATTTATTGACTTTCTTACCAAAGTTCAGATTTCTGATACGAGATTGCTTTGATAAGACTTTATCAAAATCATACACCTTTTCTTAGATAGCTCACATGTGTGTCTAAATAATTTCAGAACTATGAAAAGGGATGCCGTAGCCATAGTCTCAATTGTTTAGACCTTTGCCATTTCTCATAAGTCCATGTTAGTGTGCCGATTAACCATGCACGCTCCACTAACGACTTTGAGAACTGCAAATATCACAATTGCTATCTTCTTAAAATCTACTTAGTGAAAGTGTTTCCTCACCATCATTTTCATGAGTCAGAGAGAAACCTTGTGACACTTAGATTTTATGGTATATGTGTTCTTATCCATGTGAATTTGTCAAAACCATAGACAAAAGACAAGGTTAGTGACAAATTCAAACTCATATGGATTGAACTTGTGCAATCTTAACTACAGGGCCTGCCATTGCTTCCAAGTCGTTATGCAAACAATTGAGAACATGTAGAACTCAAATGTATAACCAACTTTACTGGAATGGGCACAGAAATGTCAACACGATAGGTTATAAACCTCTAGTCGTGTGCTAGTGATGAAATACAGGTTTTATTCTTGATTAGTTCTTGAAACTATTTCAGGATCTTTTAGACTCCCACTGTCTCCTTGACCTATAAGACTTTCTTGCCAAATATTCAAGAGATAGTTTGGATTCTAATCAAGACAAACACTTAACACAATTGGACTAAGTTCGTCTCTGTTTTATCCAAAACATCACAACTTACCAAATTCAAATGTACAAGAGTAGAAAACCTTTCTTTAAGATATGTCACTCAAGTTACAATCTTGGAGTATGACTCTAAGAATTGTTTTGGAACGAAGTATGACTCATCTTCCCGATCTAACCATTTCAACAATTCATGACTCCTCTTCTTAGTCATAAGAATGCACTAAGATGACCTTTAGAGGGCTAATTGTGATATGATTTCTAAATCATTAAGATGATCACAAACATGATACTAAAGTACTCTCCCATCTTTTCAGATTTGAGAAACTTTTATCTTTCTGCCTAATTTGATTCTTCCCATTCGTTATGCCATACATTGAGACTTTTCCAATGTTTCAGAATTATACTTAAACTTGTAAGTATAACCATATTTACTAAACTTTAGTAAATCAAATAGTCTTAACGAGTTTTATGGTGGAAAGAAAGTCTTATAGGTCAAGGAGATAGTGGGAGTCTAAAAGATCCTGAAATAGTTTCATGAACTAATCAAGAATAAAACCTGTATTTCATCACTAGCACACGACTAGAGGTTTATAACCTATCGTGTTGACATTTCTGTGCCCATTCCAGTAAAGTTGGCTATACATTTGAGTTCTACATGTTCTCAATTGTTTGCATAACGACTTGGAAGCGATGGCAGGCCCTGTAGTTAAGATTGCACAAGTTCAATCCGTATGAGTTTAAATTTGTCACTAACCTTGTCTTTTGTCTATGGTTTTGACAAATTCACATGGATAAGAACACATATACCATAAAATCTAAGTGTCACAAGGTTTCTCTCCGACTCATGAAAATGATGGTGAGGAAACACTTTCACTAAGTAGATTTTAAGAAGATAGCAACTGTGATATTTGCAGTTCTCAAAGTCGTTAGTGGAGCGTGCATGGTTAACCGGCACACTAACATGGACTTATGAGAAATGGCAAAAGTCTAAACAATTGAGACTATGGTTACGGCATCCCTTTTCATAGTTATGAAATTATTTAGACACACATGTGAGCTATCTAAGAAAACGTGTATGATTTTGATAAAGTCTTATCAAAGCAATCTCGTATCAGAAATCTGAACTTTGGTAAGAAAGTCAATAAATTATTGACTTCTAGAAGTCCAGCTGTTTTCTGGATACATGTCAAAGCTAGTGGGATCATAAGTGTTATGCTAATAATCATCATGTTAGTGGGAGCATGATAATTATGATAAGTATTGCAAGGTAGCAATGTTAATTATAGAAAACAAAAGTTTCAATTCGTGAGGCTGCAGGGATTGAAAAAGTTGTTTTGCTATAATTAAGGGAGAGGATATACTTCATTTCAGTTCTAAAGGCTTAGATTGAGACCTTAATCATCTTTAGTCAAGAATATATATATGAATTTCATGTTGGATTGGTTCAACTTAAGGAAATTCTATATATTGCGTTCTCAAAATTCGATTATGATTACGGCATCCCTCTTCATAATCAAATTTTGAAAACATGGCAAATAAAAATATTGTAGCAAAGGACTAGTCTAGAATCATGTCTTTATGTGAGACATCATGAATCGTGTACCATTTGCTTTGGGTACAGGATCGATTGCATATGCTATAATATTTGTCATTTCTAAATTTTTCCAAATGCCCAGAGGCATTAAGAAGGGAAAAGGTCTAGAATTGGATATGACTAAAATGATTAAGCAATTGTCGAGGACAATCTAAGGTTTACCAAAGATTGGTTGCTCAGGGACAGTTGGAAGTATAATGCTAATTCTGGAAAGACCATATTGACATATTCTGAAAAGAGGCATCTCTTGTTCAGAAGTGATAGTCAAAATGAGAATATGGATTTGTCTCCATATGTGGAAGTTATCTGTGTAAGATTAGAAAACTTAATGCAAGAAGCATGTTCAAAGCAATGTACTTTGAATATGAGACTTAGTTTCCATAGAGTGGATCTCCATTGGAATACCTTATAATGACTGTTGACAAGTCTTTGTGACTTTATACATATTCATTACAAGAGGGTCAGTGCATATAAGTTTAAAATCTAAACAGATTTCGATAAATGATAGGAATTTGAAATTCTCACATTTTTCGATAAGGATTTGGGAGTGTGAAATTAGAATCATTGAAATTATGTTCAATTGGTTTATTTCACAAAGTAAGGATCATAGATAAACATAGAGTGCATACTTGGTGTATGGCAAAGCTATTGTTTAAGAAAAACATAGTGTACATGCTTGGAGTATGGGACAACTAGTGTTTTTAATTCAAGTATAAAGTTGATAAAACCGAAACAATGAATAATGAGTAATCAGTATGGTGATAAATAAAAGTGTTTATTTATATTCACAGGGTTTGATACCATATTTGATTCATTTATTCTTGTGTTTCACTTTGCATGTTTTGACTTCCATAATAACTAAGTCGCTCTTCCTGAATGATTAAGTTATTCAAACCATCCACAGTCGGTTATATTGGAAGCAGATATGAATCAAGACTGTCATGGGTTGGTTTGTAGAGGTCCAAGTTGGTGGACAAAGTGGTGCTATAACACTCATGAGTGCTCATAAGTTCTGAGTATTGGATTCAACCCGCGCTCATTTGAATCACTTCATGGATTTTATCACGAGTGATCATGAGACGATAATATCTTATATTCTTCAAACCTAGAGATATGAGTTGTTACTATGAGTTGGTTATACATTGATTGCACGAAAACGCATTGGTAACTCGATGTTATAAAACGTGCCTTTGTGTATGATTCAACAAGTAGTAGAACAAGCCATATGAGTCGAAGTTTATCCATTCCTTTTACCTTCGGGATAAAAGCGATATCTGTGGGCCCCTCGATGATTTAGCGATGACACATGTGAGTGCTTGGCCAAGCCAGGACTGATTTGATTTGTTCAATCGGTCAGTCATCATAAATCGGAAATCGGGAAACAACAAATGGACAGAGAGAATGATTGATAATCCATGTCTCAGTCCATATGATATCTAGATTGGAGGAATATATGATCCCTTATCTAATGGACAAGTCATTGACAATGGTCAGAGTTCATCGGCAATGTCAGAGTTCGACAACGGCTTTAAGAGCTACGATTGCCAGTTAGGTTTTGAAGTCATACTCAATAACAGTTTTAGACTTATCCAAGTGGGAGACTGTTGGATTAATGTCTAAGTCCATAACTATATTTGGTATGTACTTGACCCGACCCGGCATGGTCCATTTGGGTTGCACTTCACCGACACAATTTATATGGATAGTCTTTTGAGAATAGTATATTTATGATTTATATTAATATATTAATATGGAATCATATTATTTAATTAGTATTGATCAAGAATTAATTTAGAATTAATTAAGTGATCAAAAAGAACTAATTAAATATGGACTCTTATATATATGGAATGGGCCAAGTTCATTTAGGTTGGGCTAAACTTTCATGGATGGTCCATGGAGCTTTTAACCCATGGATCCTATGTAAATGAAAGGTCATGGGTATTAGGGTTTACATGGATGTAACCCTAATCCTCCATAATATATAAAGGGGTCCTTGGCTCACAAAATTGGCACAAGTGTGTGAAAAATAAGAGTGGGCCGATTTTAGTGTGCATACATATTCTCTCAAGTTCTTCCAAGGTGTTTTGGTGATTTGTGATTCCATTTGAGGCTTCCACACTATTGGGGCTAAGCTCTTAAAGCTTAAAGACATCAAGCTACATCAAAAGGTATGTCATCTAACTAGAACTTTGTAGTATAGGTGCTTCATAATATGCTAGTTAGGATGAAACCTTGGAAAAGTTAATATTTGCATGTATAATAGAGAAAACATAGATCCAAGGTTTATAGGGTTGGATGTACACCATAGGAGTGTTAGAATGCTCAAAACCCAACATAAAGCTCCATGGCGTATCCATGGACTTTCCATGCAAGCCTAGCCCATTCCAAATAAGCATTAGCCCAAACTATATAAATACAAGAGCCCATATTTAATTAGTCATACTTTTGATCTCTAAATTAATTCTAAATTAATTATAGATCAACACTAATTAAATAATATGATTTTATATTAATATATTAGAACTTATAATATATTAATAAATCATAACTTATACTATTCTCAAAAGATTATCCGTAAATTGTTCTGGTGAAGTGCAACCCAAATGGACCATGCCGGGTCGGGTCAAGTACATACCAAATATAGTTATGGACTTAGACACTATATCCAACAGTCTCCCACTTGGATAAGTCTAATAACTATAGTTGCAAGTATGACTTCAGGAACCGATCAGCAATCGTAGCTCTTTAAACTCTGTTGAACTATGAAGCGCCATTTTAGATAAGTGATCATATAATCCTCTATTCTAGATATCAGCCGAACAAATACATGGAACATGGTCTTGCTTATTGTCCAGCATTTGTTTCCCGATTCCCGATTTGTGTGACATAGAACTTAACTGAACACATCAATTTAGTTCTGACCAGGCCCGGTGCATAGGTCAAAACAAAATCATCGAGGGGCCCAAATATCGCTCCTAATCCTAGAAGGAACAAATAAACTTCGACTCATATGTTTGCTCTACTACTTGTTGAATTACACACAAAAGCACAGTTTATAACATCGAGTTACCAATGCGTTTTCGTGCAATCAATGCATAACCAACTCATAGGCAACAAATCATATCTCTAGGTTTAAAGACTTATATGATATTACCGTCTCACGATCACTCGAGATAAATTCCATGAAGTGATACAAGTGAGCGTGGGTTGAATCCAATACTCAGAACTTATGAGCACTCATGAGTGCTGTAGCCCCGCTTTGTCTAACATCTTAGACCTCTACAAGCCAACCCATGACAGTCTTGATTCATATCTACTTCCAACATATGACCGACTGTGGACAGTTTGAATAATATGATATAAACCATAACATAATTATTCTGGAAGTCAAAACATGCAAAAAGAAATAATAGTAAACGATTGACAAGAGATAGCAACACTTTAGTCCCTTCGTGAGGGGATCTGCTGGGTTCTCATCCGATGATACCCTCTTTGCCATGAAGATTCCTTCTTCTATTCGATGTCTGATGAAGTGATATTTTCTGTCAATGTGTGTGGATCTCCCATGATCTCTTGGTTCCTTGGCTAAGGCAACCGCACTATTGCTGTCACGGAAAATCTCCATTGGCTCCTTTATAGCTGGTATAACTCCAAGGTCTCCGATGAAGTTCTTAAGCCATATAGCCTCCTTTGTTGCCTCGCTTGCTGCTATATACTCTGATTCACAAGTGGAATCAGCCACTGTCTCCTGCTTGGAACTTTTCCAAGTAATTGCCCCTCCGTTTAGAGTAAAGACCCAGCCCGACTGAGAGCGGAAATTACCCCTGTCAGTCTGAAAGCTAGCATCACTGTACCCTACAACTCTCAAGTCCTCACTGCCACCGAGGGTATGGACCCAGTCCTTAGTCCTCCGTAGGTACTTGAGGATATTCTTTACCGTAGTCCAGTGTGCCTTGCTAGGGTTCCCCTGATACCTGCTAACCATGCTCAAAGCAAAGGCTACATCAGGTCGAGTACACGTCATAGCATACATGATCGATCCTACAGCTGAAGCATAAGGTATTCGACTCATTTCTGCTATCTCAGCCTCAGTACTAGGGCTTTGTGTCTTACTCAATCTGACATTACTCTGGATGGGTAACTCTCCTTTCTTGGAGTTATGCATGTTGAACCTTTTCAACACTTTGTCCACATAGGTGCTTTGATTAAGTCCACTTAGTCTTTTACTCCTGTTTCTCAAAATCCTTATCCCTAGGATATAGGCAGCTTCTCCAAGGTCCTTCATAGCGAAACACTTCCCAAGCCATGACTTTACTTCCTGCAGGGTTGGGATGTCATTTCCTATGAGTAGTATGTCATCCACATACAGTACCAAAAAGCTGACTATACTCCCACTAGCCTTGATATAGACACAAGATTCATCTTCACTCCTTGAAAAGCCAAATTCTTTGACTTTCTCATCAAAGCAAAGATTCCATCTGCGAGGTGCCTGTTTTAATCCATAAATGGATTTCTCGAGCTTACACACTCTACTGGGGTACTATGTACTGACAAAACCCTCTGGCAGAACCATGTAAACATCTTCAGCCAACTTTCCATTAAGGAAAGTGGTTTTGACATCCATTTGCCATATTTCATAATCATGAAATGCAGCAATGGCTAACAGAACCCTAATAGACTCAATCTTGGCCACTGGTGAAAAGGTCTCATCATAATCAACTCACGGAGTTTGAGAATAACCCTTTGCAACCAGTCGTGCCTTATAAGTGTGTACATTACCATCCATGTCGGTCTTCTTCTTGAAGATCCATTTGCACCCAACTATCTTACGATCAGGTACATTGTCAACCAAGTTCCAAACTTGATTGTCATACATGGACTGTATCTCGCTATCCATAGCCTCTTTCCATTTAGCAGCCTCAGGGCCTGCCATGGCTTCCGTGTAGCTGTTAGGCTCATCCAGATTTACCAGTGTGTTATCACTGATAAGTGTCTCACCTTCTGCAGTAATATGAAAACCATAATAATGCTCAGGTGTATTCCTAACTCTGGTGGAACGCCTCAGAGGTATAGATTCTTCAGTCGGCTCAACAGGAGTTTCCTCTTCAGGTTGAGGGCTAGGGTTTGAGGTTCCTTCACCACTTGACTCTTGAATTTCCTCAAGGTCAATTTTCCTCCCACTGTCTCCTTGGCTCATGAATTCTCTCTCTCGAAAGAATCCTCTTCTTGCTACAAAGACCACATTATCATTAGGTATGTAGAAGATGTAACCAAAGGATTTCTGTGGGTAGCCGATGAAAATACACCTTTCGCTTCGGGGTTCGAGCTTATCGTGAGTCTCGCATCTCACGAAAGCCTCGCAACCCCAAATCTTGATGTGGTCTAGATTGGGAACTTTTCCAGTCCACACCTCGTGAGGTATTTTGGCAACCTTCTTTGTAGGGACTAGATTAAGGATATGGGCGGCAGTCTCTAAGGCATACCCCCAAAATGAGATTGGTAGCGAAGCTCGACTCATCATGGAACGAACCATGTCCAACAAGGTCCGATTGCGCCTCTCAGCTACACCATTCAACTGTGGTGTCCTAGGAGGTGTCAATTGTGAGACAATCCCACATTCCTTAAGATAGTCAAGGAACTCAGTACTAAGATACTCACCACTACGATCGGATCGAAGCATCTTAATGTTCCTGCCCAACTGATTCTCCACTTCTTGCTTAAATCTTTGAATTTCTCAAAGGTATCTGACTTATGCTTGATTAGGTAGACATATCCATATCTACTAAAATCATCAGTAAAAGTCACATAGAACCGATTAGGATCTCTTGTGGCGGTTCTGAAGGGTCCACACACATCCGTGTGTATGAGGTCCAACAAACCTTCACCCCTAGCACAAGTGCCAGTAAAAGGTGACTTTGTCATTTTACCAAGCAAACAAGATTCACAACTATCATCTGACTTTAGGTCAAATGACTCCAAGACTCCATCCTTTTGGAGTTGGCCTATGCGTTTCTTGCTTACATGTCCAAGACGACAATGCCATAAGGATTCTTTATCTAAGCTAGTGGAAGAGTTAATACACAATACATTATTTCCTAGATTATCTACAACAGATACATTTTAATACACGCCATCACAAGGTAATGCTTTTAAAATAAGGAACATTATTAAAGAAAGCATCAATACTACCATTATTATTATCAAAATAAAAGGTAAAACCTTGTTTATACAATGCATGAAAGGAAATAACATTTCTTGCCATTTCTGGCGAATAATAACATTTATTCAAATCTAATGTAAACCCACTATTTAGAACTAAGGAATAAACTCCTATCTTGGTGACAGGTGAAGCTTTCCTGTTTCCCATGATCAAGTTTATCTTTCCCTGCTCCACATTCTCACTTCTTTTTAGTCCCTGCAAATCACAACATATGTGAATACCACAACCTGTATCAAGGACCCAAGACTTAGAATGAGGTGAGTTATTAGACAATATAGTGTATATACCTGCATGGTTGGGTTTTACTTTCCCATCCTTCAAATCTTGCTGGTACTTTGAGCAGTTTCGCTTCCAGTGCGACTTTTCATGGCAATAGAAGCATTCAGCCTCATTAGGGTTAGCAGAAGGAGTGACAAAACCTTTCTTGGTTTTGCTTGTAGAGGAGCCTTCAAGGGTCTTACCCTTGGTACCCTTAGAAGGGTTCTTTCTCTTCTTCCCTTTGCCATGCCCGATTGCCAAGACATTGGCCGCAGTTGGAGTAGGAGTAGGACTAGTAACAACCGACTTACCCTTTAGACCACTTTCGGCGGTCTTCAAGAGTCGTTGAAGTTTGCTGAGGGTGACTTCTTCCTTGTTCATGTGATATGTCATGCGGAATTGATCATAACACGATGGAAAGGAGTGCAAAATGATTTCTATTGCTAACTCCTCAGGGAAGTTCACATTCAGCTTTAGTAAACGGTCCACATACCTTTGCATTTTCTGCATGTGGCCCGTGATGGGTTCACCATCCTTCATTCGGGTTGTTATCATGGAGGAGATTATTTCATATCGCTCTTGACGAGCACTTTGATGGTAGCGGTCCATCAAGTCCTGGTGCATCTCAAAAGGATAATAGTCCTCATAGGACTTTTGGAACTCGGCTGTCATGGTGGCCATCATGATGCATGCCACTTTTGTAGCATCTCTTTCATGTACCTCATATTCAGCAAGCTCTTCAGGAGTAGCAGTTGGCTCGGGTACCTTCAGCTCCTTGTCGAGAACATATTCTTTATTCTCATACCGAGTGACCATCCTGATGTTTCTGATCCAAACTGTAAAGTTGGACCCATCAAAGATGACTCTCCCACAAAGATTCATGAGAGAGAAGGAGCTAGTAGGGTTTGAGCCAGAAGCATTGTTATTGGAAGACATCTGAAAAGAAGAGGGAATAGATTAGATTAGATATATAGATAGTCCTTAACAAAACACCCAAATGTAATATTAAGGCTAGGACCCAACACAATATTTTATAACTTAGAAGAGGGATGCCATAATCTAAGCTATAAGATATTTGAAGGTAGGTGAATGACGATTCACCAATTTCCACCATGAAAAACGAAATATTTAATTAGGTTTTAATTGGTTTAGAAACTCCTAGACTCTTTGAGATTCATTGAACTTTCTTCAATGGCATGTTTCAATCTCGAGTGTGCCCTTCAAGTTTTGTGACTGGGATGCCGAGGATCACAAAACAAGGTGTGAAGTAACCATGCAAATTACTTGGTACCCTTAATGTATTACCCCTCAATCGATGTGCCGGTTAACCACACACGCTCCATCGATACTATGATAAACATTAAGTCACCCTTTACCTACGTTGTTAAGTTCAAGTTAGTGTGTCGGTTAACCACACACGTTCCACTAACGACTTAAACAAAGTGTAAAGTGTAATTTCATGGATTAGCACCTTATTCACATTTTCCTAAAATAACTAAGATTGGGAATTCAATAAAGTTTAGTTACTTTAGTATTATCATTATACTTTTAATGAGAATTTATAAGTCCTTGTCCTACCCGTTCGGCTACCGACCCTCTACCGATCAAGGAAGCGGTGGGTGAGAGTGGACACCCATTAAGTTGCCATTTTATAGGCAACAAACTTATACCCCCCTTATAGACCGGCTTCGTGAATGAGGTGTACTAGCGGTAAGACGACTTATTCTTATACATATATAAATATTATTAAACTTATAATATTATAAAGTATAAGGGTTGAATTTTAACTTTTAAAATTCTAGGGGTTGGAACTAAAGTTTTTAATATGACTTTACATGTTCCAAAACTTGAGGGCAAGTTTTGTAAACTTTCAAGACTTTTCATTTCTCATAACTTATGAGTTAATGGTTATTAAAAATAAAGACTCTTCATTTTTTGTAACCTATGTGTTCTTTTAATGGTTATTTATAAATGTGACTTTTGGTTATCCATAACTTAAGAACTAGTTATGGACTCCATTAAAACACATAAAGATCAATAATTAATCTAATCAATTATTAGCACATAATTTCTATGATCTTCTAAACTCATATGTTTATGAATGTTCATATCAAAAAATTTCAAGAATCGTAAGTACATATACAAAACTTGAAATTTTGATACGAGCTTTTGAACAAAACTTTGATTTTCAAGTTTTTTTTTTTGCATCAAGTATCAAATAAACAAACCAGGCTCTGATACCACTCATGGGTTTTGAGCATTCTAACACTCCTATGGTGTACATGCACCCTAGAAACCTTGGATCTATGTTTGACTAAGATACATGCAAATAATTATTTTTCCAAGGTTCTTATCCTAACTAGCATGGCATGGGGTACTTGAATCAAATAAAACTAGTAGAATTACTTACCTTGTAGTAGTAGTTGATGGCTTGGAGTTTGAGAGCCTAGCACCAATAATGTGGATGCCTCAAATGGAAGTCATAAATCACCACAAACTTGGAAACTTGAGAGAATAGTCATAACCTTTCTTGAAATCGGCCCTCTTAGTTTTCTCACATCAACTAGTGCAATTTCAAGAACCAAGGCCTCCTTTATAAAGTGTGGTGGATTAGGGTTACATCCATGTAAACCCTAATACCCATGTCTTTTCATTTCCATGAGATCCATGGGTTAAAGCTCCATGGAGTATCCATGGACTTTCCATGCAAGCCTAGCCCATTCCAAATAAGCATTAGCCCACACTATATAAATACAAGAGCCCATATTTAATTAGTCATACTTTTGATCTCTAAATTAATTCTAAATTAATTATAGATCAACACTAATTAAATAATATGATTTTATATTAATATATTAGAACTTATAATATATTAATATATCATAACTTATACTATTCTCAAAAGATTATCAATAAATTGTTCGGGTGAAGTGCAACTCAAATGGACCATGTCGGGTCGGGTCAAGTACATACCAAATATAGTTATGGACTTAGACACTATATCCAACACTTCTTGCTTCATGCATGGCTACCAATAGCTTAATATCAGGTCTTGATACATTTTCGTGGCCCCCGGGTGGATAGAAAACTTGGACCAATGCGCCTCCCGTAAAATCTTTTGCCTCACTCCCCCAAATGCCAGAACCCAAACCCTGCCACACTGAGTCAATAATCCCCATCTGTCTCAAACGAAAAAAGGAATCTGGCCCCTGATCCACTCGGTCTTCCAGTTCTCCTTCTTTAATCCCTTCACTTGTGACCCCCTTGATTATATCCATCAGAGGTGAGATAACAGTCATCCTCAAGAAAATATCTCGGATCGGAGCACCTATCGCCTTGCGACTGAAAGCATCGGCCACTACATTGGCCTTCCCTAGGTGATACAAAATCTCGCAGTCATAATATTTTACCACATCTAACCATCTTCTCTGCCTCATATTCAGATTCTGCTGATCCATCAAATATTTTAAACTTTTATGATCGGTGTAGATGGTGCATCGGACTCCAGATAAATAATGCCTCCAAATCTTGAGGGAAAATACCACCACCCCCAATTCCAAGTCATGAGTGGGGTAATTCGCCTTATGAGGCTTCAACTGCCACGAGGCATAAGCAATCACTTTCCCCCTCTACATCAGAATAGCTCCTAATCCTGAAATAGAAGAGTCACAATACACTACAAAATCATCCAATCCCTCTGTAAGTGCTAGAATCGGGGCCTCACATAATTTCTTCCTCAAGGTCTCGAAAGCCGATTGCTGATCTGGAACCCACCGAAAGGTCACACTTTTCTTGGTCAAACGAGTCAAAGGTACGACAATCTTGGAGAAATCCTGGATAAATCTCCGATAGTATCCTGCCAAACCCATGAAACTTCGGATCTCAGATGCATTGTTTGGAACCTCCCAACGCATCATCCCCTCAATCTTGGATGGGTCCACCAAGATACCCTATTGATTGATGATGTGCCCCAGAAATTGCACCTCACGCAACCAGAACTCGCATTTTGAGAATTTGGGATATAGCCTCTCCTTCCTCATGGTCTCCAACACCTCCCTCAAATACTGATCATGCTGCTCCTTGGTCTTAGAATAGACCAAGATATCATCAATAAAAATGATCACAGACCGGTCCAAAATCGGTTTGCAAACCCGGTTCATGAGATCCATGAATGCTGTTGGAGCATTGGTGAGCCCAAATGGCATCACCAAAAACTCTTAATGACCATAACAAGTTCTAAAAGTCATCTTCGGTATATCGTCATCCCTGATCCTTATCTGATGATACCCTGACCGAAGTTCAATCTTGGAAAACCAAGATGCACCATGAAGTTGATTAAATAAATCATCAATCCTCGGAAGCGGATAAAGGTTCTTCGCCATTAGCTTGTTCAGCTCCCGATAATCAATACACATCCTGTGTGACCCATCCTTCTTTTTTACGAACAGGATCAGTGCTCCTCACGGGGAACTACTCGGACGAATGAATCCCCGGTCTAGTAGCTCCTGAGTTGCGTAGACAACTCCTACATCTCAGGTGGAGCTAGATGATATGGTGCCTCGACTATTAGAGCCGCACCAGGCACCAAATCAATACGAAACTCCACCTGTTTCTTAGGAAGCACCCTAGGAAACTCCTCTGGAAATACATCCGGAAAATATCGCAAAATAGATATCCTGCTCATCTATGTCGTGGCCTCCACCCTCACATTCGAGATATAAGCCAAGAACCCCGGACAACCCTGCTGAAGGAGTCTCTTTGCCCTCGCAGCCAAACAGAGGGTTGGCCCATGCGAGGCTCTCTCCCCATGGATAACCAGTTCACCCCCATTTGGGATTCGAACCCTCACCAGCTGTTGCTCGCAATCTATCATGACCCCATTGGGCCCCAACCAATCCATCTCGACGATCACCTTCAATCCTCTCAAAGGGATCGGAACCAGATCGATAAGAAACCTTTCCTCAAACATATACAGAACACTCCTCTGAAAAACCCTCGCAATGCTCACAGTGCGGTCATCCGCAATCTCCACCTCAAGTGGGGAATCCAAAGTCCCCGGAGCATCTTGAAACTTCTTGTTGAGTGCAAGGGATACAAACGATCGGGTATCCCTCGACTCAAAAAGAATATAAGGCGACAATCCATTGACCAAAAAGGTCCCTATACAAAATCATGATAACATAAGCATAACTATAAAATAAATAAGACAGAAATGGATCACATACCAGTCACGACGTCCGACACTGCTCGAGCATCCTCCGTGGTCAGTTGAAATGCACGGATCTTCACCTTAGGAGCCTCCGCCTTGACTGGGAGGCCATCGGTGATCCTCATTGTGGCGGGCACAGGCATCGCCACTACTCCTCCTCCTCCATACAAACTCATACAATCGGCCTTTTTATGACCGGTCTGGTTCCACTAGAAAGAAATCAAGCCCTTGTTGGAGCAATCCCTGCTCATGTGGCCCGGCTGGCCACGCACATAACACGATGAACCTGACACCCGTCAGGCTCCAAAGTGCAGCCTTTCGCACTTGGCACAGTGGCCCTGACCCTGCTGGCCTCTGGTGGGAGGATCGGAGGTCTTAGGCTTCTTAGCCAGACCCACAGTCGTCTGAACCTGCTCCGGCTTCCGCTTCGTGAGCAGCTCAAACTCAATTTCATGTTCCCTGTCCTTCTCCAACATGTCATTCAGGGTCATGAACCTTGAAAAACACACAAACTCTCGGATGTCATCTCTCAGGATGGAATGGTATCTAGTCTTCGTCATCTCCTCGTCTGCAGCATACTGCGGGACGAATAGTGCCCTCTCCCGAAACTTGGCGGTGATCTTCGCCACAGTCTTTGTAGTTTGCTGCAAATCCTGAAACACTCTCACCAAACGCTGCACCTCAATGGACGGTGCAAACTCTTGATCAAGCCTCCTCACAAACTCCTCCCAAGCTATCTCAGCCACGCCCACTGATCCCACCTCGCGGGTACCTCCTCCCACTAGTCTCGTGCTCGGTCCCTCAACATACAAGATGCGAACCCCACCTTTGCCGCCTCGGGGAAAAAGCTCGTGTTCTGGGTACTCTGTATGTCTTCCACCCAGCGTAAACTAGTGATGGGGTCCCTGACTGAAAGAACCCCTTTCTTGACTTTCATATTTCTGAAAGACCCAAACTTTCATACTTGACAAGATAGTTACTCCAAAACATGCTACATGCATATTTATAAAACATTATCTTACATTGATAAAGTGATTACAAAAGATTGGATACAAACCGACTATGTTTTAAGATTTTACAAAACTACCCAGGATATTGTAATTTTATACAAACGTAAACTGAAGTACAAAAGTACTATTACAAACTATTCTAAGTCTTCAAACTATACTGGGTGCTTATTGCCTGCATTACGTTAAAACATTGGGAGGGGTAAGCGATAACGCTTAGTGAGTTCAATAATAGATACAATATAACGTTATGCCATATATATACCAATATGGCAGAAACAAATAGGAGCAAGGAACAGCAAAGGCATAATGTGATAAACTTTCCATATCAATCATTGATTTGATTCAAAGATATACAATCATTGAGACATAACAATTTCTATACTTGATATAAAATCAATAAAGTTTCAGCACAAATGGCACAGTAAATACCGAGGAATATCATTTTGCTAGAATATTTACGCTTTCAGCCTTATCTTAGCATACTACCGAAGCCAAAGTGATGCCTATGTCATACACTTCATGGTCAATGGTTCATACCAATACCCAAGTGATGCTTATGTCACACACTTCAAGTCAGAGGTACAACCTTGCTATAAAATAGCAGATACAACAACTCGAGATAATAACATGGAAAAGAACATAGCACATATAACACATAACATACAATTGTTCCTATATATTAAACTCACCTTGAAATAACCGGGGGTCAAAATAATAATTTGGGCAGCACTTCGGCTCTAAATATGACTTTCTTCGTTGAAAACCGGGAGTTTTCTTAAAACCGGGCTCTGCGAAGGTAGAGCTTCGAAACCGAAAAGATAAATTTTTCGGTCTTCTCGGGAATCTCGGGGCGTGTTTCGGGCTTTGGAATAAGTACCGGGGCTTCGGGGGAAGTCGAAATGTAAGAAAATGTTGAAAAAGGGTGAAAAAGGGCAAATTTCAAACATCTAACCGGGAGGTCTCGCACCCCTTATATAGGTACGAGCCTCGGATCCGAAGCGAAGGGAGGAGGGCACGTGCATGCGAGGTTCGGACCAGGTGGCAGCAGGGAGAGGCTCAGACGGACAGGTGCTCGCTTCGCATTGGTCAGATGACGCGGCTTCTGGCTTCGGATCGGGTCGGCTGCCTCGGTCGAATCAGGAGCCAACACGCGGGTCAGATCACGAAGGTGTATGAGAGGATCACGTGACGAATTCGGACACCTGTGCGACACGCGTCGCTTCTCGGACGTGCCATGCAGCAGCTTCGGACACGTGGCCAGCTCCGAGCGAGGGTTACGTGGCAATCACTATTCATGCGAAATTTCTCGAAAAAATGTGCCCAATCTTGTAAAATGCATAACTTTCTCATACGGGCTCCGTTTTTGTCGTTCTTTATATGCACATGTAGAGAAAATTATGCTCTACATCTTTCGTTTAGACTTCGTCGGAAAATTTTGATTTTATTTTTATATTATTATTTTTAACAGACCGGGACTGGTAAATCCGTTAAAAATTCATAACTTCTTCATCCGATGTCCGTTTTCGTCAGACTTTTTACCGTTGTACTACTAATGACGAGACCTTCGATTCTCGTTTAGATTGTGTCAGCTAAAAATCACTCGATCTAAAATTCGAGTTTTTAGCTGTCTACTGCTAAGCTGAAACTTGTAAAAATCATAACTTCCTCATACGAAGTCAGATTTTGGCGTTCTTTTTATCGAACTTCTCGGTTTAACAAATACTACGACTTTCATTTAGATCACTAAGGCTAAAAAGTAGTTTATCAAAAACTAACTTTTTACGTCATTCGGCACCGTGCCGGTTTTATCGCGGATCTTCGATTGGTCATAACTTCTTCGTTATAACTCGGATTTCGGCGAGGTTTTCGCGTACATGTTTCTAACGAGATTATCTACAACTTTCAATAATAAAATTTTACTTATTTCAAATTTTATATTTTCGCCAAATTTCACTATTTAGCTTTTAATTGGAATCTCATAAGACTTCCAATAATTTATGAGTGATTGTAAACATAGTTTTACCTTATTTCTAGTAAAAACTATCCGTTAGAACTCAACACTCAATTTCACATAATATTTTATAACATTATTTATATAAAACACGATCTCAAAACGTGTATGTTACAAATACCTCCTCCTTTTGAGAATTTCATCCCCGAAATTACATCGATTAAAATAAATGGGGATATTTCGATCTTATCTCATTCTTATTTTCCCTAAGTATAAGTTTATTATCCCGTTTCACCTTGGATAATGGAACCGTTTCATCATATATGCTCAAGCATTTACGTAGATATCTTACAGGAAATACATCATGAATACCTGCCAAATCTTCAGGCAATTCCAAGCGGTATGCTTGTTAGATAATTTTGAAAAGTCCAATAAATCTAGGACTCAATCTCCTTTTCTTCTCAAATTTCATAATACCTTTCCACGGGGTTACCATCAGTATCACCCACTTGGAATTCTATGGATCGTCTCCTCCATTTCTACACAGGTCTTTTGTCGATCCTGGGCTACTTTCATTCATTCTCGTATGATTTGAATCTTATCAGTGGTGTCTTGAATAATTTCAGGACCACCAAGGATTTTCTGTCCTACATTATGCCAACATAATGGTGTTCACATTTACTACCGAACTCTAAGACACATGTACGAAGCATATCTTCTACTGTTTGGATTGTTCTCTCCGTCCAACGATCTGTCTGGGGATGATAAGCTGTGTTGGGAGCAAGTCGAGATCCCAATTCACTTTTCATACTCGCCCAAAAGTGAGAAGTGAAGTGAGTATCACGATCGGAAATAATATTTAGTCGCACACCATGTCTCGCCACAATTTTGTCTAAGTAAACTTGTGCGTATTTCTCCATTAGAACCGTTGTACGTATGGTGAGAAAATATGTACTCTTAATCAGCCGGTCGATAATTATCCAAATGCTATCAATCACAATTTTCTTCTCCTCTTACAAGGTATTAACTGTATAAGCCGGATAAGTAGAATATCCCTTCGATATAAATTTACGAGTTTTTAAGAAAGAAATTTATTATTTTCACCGTAGACATAAATAGAATCTTCCCTTTCGATAGGGATGCATATCATCTCTTCGTAGCACAAGAGTTCTGCGTAGTTCTTTAACAACCAATCCATGTCCAGAATAATATCAAAGATAGGAATTAGGTTAGCACGAAGATTATAACTTTCAATTCCTATAACACTATCTCTATAGACTTTATCAGCAAGTAATGATATATTTCCTATGTTATCGATATGAAATGATTGGACAATTGCATAACAAGCAATTTGAAAAGAATGTGCAAATTTATAAGGCACGAAAGAATCTGAGGCATCATAATCAAATAAGATGTAAGCAGATCTAAAGTTTACGAGAAAATTACTAGTCACAACATTCGAGTCCTAACTTACTTCCTCTGTGGTAATCTATAATGTACGATATTTAACTTTTAGTTTGCCAAACGATTGTCAAACTCTTCAAACTTATTAATTACTAGCGGCGCTCAAACCTGCACCCGCTCATCATTCTCTATTGGGCCTTCGATCCTAATCTTTGAGTTAAAACTCAATTCTCATTGCAAACTCCTGCTCCTTCTTGGTTTATAGACTAAACCTAAGATAAGGTGTTTACTTTTGCTATCACAACAACTCGTATGGTCTTATTCTAATGACCTTTGATTTTATAACGCACAAGACACATAACGAACCAGACTGTTGTATTAGAATCAGATCGAATAAATCAAGCTGATGGAATAAAGAAAACAAAAAGAGTTTGAACAACACGTGGATGCTTCGGAATAGAAAGAATAGCACCACGTATATCTAATTCGTGCTTTCGGACATATATATCTTTTAGCTTTTGGCACCTCCTCCTTTTTAGTTGGAGTATTCTTTGATGGTTGATCGGAAACTTGACTCCCCGCTATTTGACTAGTAAGAGTAGGGCGGAAACATTTCTTGTGCCCAGTAACACCACATAGCAAGTCACATCTCTGGCTAATGATTGCTCAATCCTTTAATGAAGATTGTTATATTTCTATCGACTACCTCGACCATTTTCTTCTTCAGTATTCCTACTGAAGTTTCATCACTATATAAGACATGGTTCTCTGAACCAATCAACTCCTTTCGCGGATTTATACTAATCGGACTCGATTCTTTATGACATTAAGATTTGAACGATACTTATTTCCTTAGTCATTACCGAAACGAAGGTAACGACACACATGAATAAAATGGAATCATTTACTAGCTTCTTGGTAACCTTGTGACTTTTCCTGATCCAAGTGTGAGTCATGTGCTTCCAGTAGTATAGGCCTCTACTACTATTCACACCTACTCATACTCGTCCCAAGTATTGTCTCGCAGTTTCCAAGTCACCATTCAAAAGTTTTCACAAAGCAACTTTTCACACCTGAGTGTGTTCAAACAAGTACGTACAACAATTTCTCCTAGACTCAACTAGGGTTTTCGCGTTTCTATCAAACATATATTGGATTACTTATACTCGCCTTCTAAAATTCTTCTCATGCATATGCTTGATTTAATATATCCTAATACTTTTCCATAGGTCGATAGAAATTTTACTTCCATTTCTTCATATAAATTCTTTCTCGGGTAGTGTCTACTCTGCAAGACATACTACACCCAAAATTTACTCTAGCAGTATGGAGACAAACGGTCTTCAACTTCTTGCATCTACTTCTAACTCATGCAAACCATCATGCACATTAGTTGGTTTCATTATCCTTTCATGACATCGTTATTCTTGTATCTGAGTAAGTCTATGTCTACTTCATAGGAGTCTATCCTAAGAAGTTTGCATTATAGCTGCATCTCAGCAAGCTCTACTAGCTTCAACTTGGTTCTCTGTCATTCCTAACTACAACATTTCTTCTCATATAATAATATGAGTGTATATCTTCTTCAACTAAGTACTCTACCTTACTCTAACAAGTAAGCCACTCAGCCTTTTCACAACCAAATAACCTATTTCACCATCCTAATCATGTATGTTAAAGTCGGCTTAACACACAATGGAACTTCCATAAGGATGTGATAGAAGTCAATCATCACTCAGTATTATGAAATACTAAGTCTGAGCATCCTGTATAAAGTTACTACTCAAACTACATGCTACATCACAAAGTCTTGGCCTATTTAGTCTGAAAACTTCATTAGCCTTTCCTTTGATCTTCATTTAATTCTTCTAAATCGTGTAGCACATAAATTTCGATACTTTCGAAGTATTTATCACCAGTTTCGGTTCTTCCGACTCTATAAACAATCACTGCTTCAATCTGGACAGCGGTGGAACAACTTCATGGATTTGTACCAACACATTTATCTCACCCAAACGTGTTTCAAACGCACATCTTTCTTCCAAAGATGTTATTATATATCAAACATACTTTAAATGTATAATACCACTCTATTGGTATTAATACACTATTTACGATAACACTTCATATTTATTATTTTACGATATCCTTCGATCGTTTATCAATAAACTTATCAATCTCAACTATCATAAGTATCTTTATTACTTTGAAAAGTTTTATGTAAATTCTATTACGAAATTTCTTAGAATTCTGAACATAAAATTTTCTAAACCAAGGTCGGCAACAAACCTTAAACTTTCTCAAATAATAGCAATATAGCTAAGCAACTTAAGGCATGCTATATTTATTTATCCTTTAGCACATCTTAGAATATAAGCCATATCCCCTCTTAATATTGTAGTGCTTGTGTCCATTAGGTATCCAACCTAAAGTATAGCATATACATATTGTATCATCACTTAACAATTTATGTTTAAATCTAAAAATTCTCAAAATTCCTAGTTCATATAAACTAATTTTCTAAATTTTTTGAAGTGACTTAATATCTTAGAATACTAGGGTTTATCACTACCCAATACCCCACTTAAGTATTTCCTATGGTTTGTATCCATATATTTACAATGATTCAGTTCATATATTGAACTTCCAATAGTTTAAGTCTAAATACCAATCCATGGAATTTGGTTCACTTAAACCACTGCTCTGATACCATGATTGAAAGAACCCCTTTCTTGACTTTCATATTTTTGAAAGACCCAAACTTTCATACTTGACAATATAGTTACTCCAAAACATGCTACATGCATATTTATAAAACATTATCTTACATTGATAAAGTGATTACAAAAGATTGGATACAAACTTACTATGTTTTAAGATTTTACATAACTACCCAGGATATTGCAATTTTATACAAACATAAACTGAAGTACAAAAGTACTATTACAAACTATTCTAAGTCTTCCAACTATACTGGGTGCTTATTGCCTGCATTATGTTAAAACATTGGGAGGGGTAAGCGATAACGCTTAGTGAGTTCAATAATAGATACAATATAACGTTATGTCATATATATACCAATATGGCAGAAGCAAATAGGAGCACGGAACAACAAAGGCATAATGTGATAAACTTTCCATATCAATCATTGATTTGATTTAAAGATATACAATCATTGAGTCATAACAATTTCCATACTTGATATAAAATCAATAAAGTTTCAGCACAAATGGCACAGTAAATACTCAGGAATATCATTTTGCTAGAATATTTAGGCTTTCAGCCTTATGTTAGCATACTACCGAAGCCAAAAGTGATGCCTATGTCATTCACTTCATGGTCAACGGTTCATACCAATACCCAAGTGATGCTTATGTCACACACTTCAAGTCAGAGGTACAGCCTTGCTATAAAATAGCAGATACAATAACTTGAGATGATAACATGGAAAAGCACATAGCACATATAACATATAACATACAATTGTTCCTATATATTAAACTCACCTTGAAATAACCGGGGGTCAAAATAATAATTTGGGCAACACTTCGGCTCTAAATATGACTTTCTTCATTGAAAACCGGGAGTTTTCTTGAAAACATGGCTCTGCGAAGGTAGAGCTTCGAAACCGAAAAGATAAATTTTCGGGCTTCTCGGGAATCTCGGGGCGCGTTTTGGGCTTTGAAATAAGTACCGGGGCTTCGGGGGAAGTCGGAATGTAAGAAAATGTTGAAAAAGGGTGAAAAAGGGCAAATTTCAAACATCTAACCGGGAGGTCTCGCACCGCTTATATAGGTGCAAGCCTCGGATCCGAAACGAAGGGAGGAGGGCACGTGCATGCGAGGTTCGGACCAGGTGGCAGCAGGGCGAGGCTCGGACGGACAGGTGCTCGCTTCGCATTGGTCGGATGACGCGGCTTCTAGTTTTGGATCGGGTCGGCTGCCTCGGTCGAATCAGGAGCCAACACGCGGGTCGGATCACGTGGGTGCATGCGAGGATCACATGACGACTTCGGACACCTGTGCGACATGCGTCGCTTCTCGGACATGCCACGCAGCAGCTTCGGACACGTGGCCAGCTCCGAGCAAGGGTGACGTGGCAATCACTATTCATGCGAAATTTCTCGAAAAAATGTGCCCAATCTTGTAAAATCCATAACTTTCTCATACGGGCTCCGTTTTTGACGTTCTTTATATGTACGCGTAGAGAAAATTATGCTCTACATCTTTCGTTTAGATTTCATTGGAAAATTTTGATTTATTTTTATATTATTATTTTTAACAGACCGGGACTGGTAAATTCGTTAAAAACTCATAACTTCTTCATCCGAAGTCCGTTTTCGTCAGACTTTTTACCGTTGTACTACTAATGACGAGACCTTCGATTCTCGTTTAAGTTGTGTCGGCTAAAAATCACTCGATCTAAAATTCGATTTTTTAGCTGTCTACTGCTAAGCTGAAACTTGTAAAAATCATAACTTCCTCATACGAAGTCAGATTTTGGTGTTCTCTTTATCGAACTTCTCGGTTTAACGAATAGTACGACTTTCATTTAGATCACTAAGGCTAAAAAGTAGTTTATCAAAAACTCACTTTTTACTTCATTCGGCACTGTGCAAGTTTTATCGCGGATCTTCGATTGGTCATAACTTCTTCGTTATAACTCGGATTTCGACGAGGTTTTCGCCTACATGTTTCTAACGAGATTATCTACAACTTTCAATAATAAAATTTTACTTATTTCAAATTTTATATTTTTGCCAAATTTCACTATTTAGCTTTTAATTGGAATCTCATAAGACTTCCAATAATTTATGAGTGATTCTAAACATAGTTTTACCTTATTTCTAGTAAAAACTATCCGTTAGAACTCAACACTCAATTTCACATAATATTTCATAACATTATTTATATAAAACACGATCTCAAAACGTGTATGTTACAAATACCTCCTCCTTTTGAGAATTTCGTCCCCGAAATTACATCGATTAAAATAAATGGGGATATTTAGATCTTATCTCATTCTTATTTTCCCTAAGTATAAGTTTATTATCCCGTTTCACCTTGGATAATGGAACCGTTTCATCATATATGCTCCAGAATTTACGTATATATCTTACATGAAATACATCATGAATACCTGCCAAATCTTCAGGCAATTCCAAGCGGTATGCTTGTTAGATAGTTTTGAAAAGTCCAATAAATCTAGGACTCAATCTCCTTTTCTTCTCAAATTTCATAATACCTTTCCACGGGGTTACCATCAGTATCACCCACTTGGAATTCTATGGATCGTCTCCTCCATTTCTACACAAGTCTTTTGTCGATCCTGGGCTACTTTCATTCATTCTCGTATGATTTGAATCTTATCAGTGGTGTCTTGAATCATTTCAGGACCACCAAGGATTTTCTGTCCTACATTATGCCAACATAATGGTGTTCACATTTACTACCGAACTCTAAGACACATGTACGAAGCATATCTTCTACTGTTCGGATTGTTCTCTCCGTCCAACCATCTGTCTGGGGATGATAAGCTGTGTTGGAAGCAACTCGAGATCCCAATTCACTTTTCATACTCGCCCAAAAGTGAGAAGTGAAGCGAGTATCACGATCAGAAATAATATTTAGTCGCACACCATGTCTCGCCACAATTTCGTCTAAGTAAACTTGTGCGTATTTCTCCATTAGAACCGTTGTACGTATGACGAGAAAATATGCACTCTTAATCAGCCGGTCGATAATTATCCAAAGGCTTCCAATAATTTATGAGTGATTCTAAACATAGTTTTACCTTATTTCTAGTAAAAACTATCCGTTAGAACTCAACACTCAATTTCACATAATATTTCATAACATTATTTATATAAAACACGATCTCAAAACGTGTATGTTACACTGACCCCAAAGAACTCAAGCGCACCACACGCCTTAAACTCCCAGAACGAGGGAGCTCAGGCCCCAATCTGGCCTGCAACAATCTTAGCTCGGAAAGACCTGAGCCACTCCTCCATGATCTCCATGATGCCCTCCTTGACGGTACCAAAGATCATCGGGGTAACATCAAGGATGCCACGAATAACCTCAGTCGCGATATGATCGTGCAACCTTTCATCAATGGGCTCTACACCAGAGCCTGAACCCGATCCTGATCCTGATCATGAACCCGAACCTCGCGTTATAATCACTATACTCAACTAAAAAAATATACCACATGACAAAATGATAAGGAATTCTAAGGGGTTTCCTCTACACCGAACTCCTTAGAGCTTCCAGGTCTGACATTGATTCGGGTACAGGTCCTGTGCTTCCAGTAGTACGGGCCCAATACTACCTTCCACACCTATGTGTACCTTCCCTAAGGCCAAACCTGATACCTCTAATTCACCCAACCACAAATCATGACCCTCAAAACACAACACCAATTCAGATCCTAGACTATTCTAGGATTTCTCAATCCCTACCGAACCAGAAACTTAAGCCAATCATAGTAGGTTGCCCTATGCATGCAAGTTATACACAAATAGAATCACATAGACTGCCAAATAAGCTTCTACCCTAAACCACAACCAAACAAGGAGTAGGAATAAGGCAGAATTCATCATTCTAGGGCTATACAATCCTAGACATTTACATCTTTGAAAGCAATCACATATCACGTAATCAATTCAACAAAAAATTTCAAATGTAACTATATCATGGCTAGTACATTGGAACCACTTACTTGAGCTCGGCCGATTACGCGCATTGCACTCTCCCCTTTTTCTTAAAAAAACGTTTTCAAGAGAATCTTTAACTTTTGGTTTCTTTTTGAAAAAGAGTATACCATTTCCTCAGTTTGAGTCCTGACACACACAAGAGTGTGCCTGAATCCCTCAAACAAAGGCTCTGAGACCAACTTGTAACAACCCAAAAACTTAGGTAAAATTTTCATTTATTAACTAGAAATATTATCCATATTTGTTTCCCACAAAAACCATTACATAATACAATTTTCAAAAGATCAGAGTAAATAAAACAACTAGTGCATATTACTGGAGAGTGCAAGCTGCGCCATCAAGCTGGGCCCTTGCCCTTAGAGCCAAAAGTACCTGAAACATCCAACAAACTGTAAGCAAACTCCTAGTGAGTTTCCCAAAATACACAACACATACAGTCACATAAAAACCATGAAATAGAAAGGCATATATGAGTTATCATGGACTCCCTCCATGGTCTTTACATGGAATGCCATGGGCTCCCCCATGGCCAATAACCAAGTGCCATTGGATGCCCCTATGGTATTTACCTGGAATGCCATGGGCTTCCCCCATGGTATGATAACCAAGTGCCATGGGATACACCCAGGGTCTTCACATAAAACAATCCATATCACAAAGCATATAGTTTCATATCAACTAATTACTACATATCAAATAATGGGCTGGCATTGGTGCCTTCGACCTATGGGTATGATGAGAAGACTCACTTCCAAGATAGCCAGATCTTACAAATGCTGCGGCTTCTACGAATCGGCTCCTAACACTAGGTCAAACCTAAAGCTAAACTTAGTAAATAACAATGGCTATATTCAAACACTAGGCCCACAAATGGCCCAACTAACCAGGACCATCAATAATCCAAGTCCATTGGGCCCACTAAGGCCCAAAATACAATCCTAGGCCCAACAAGGCAAGCCTAAAAAGACAAGCCCAAACAAGAAGTCTAACACTGCAAGGGGAACCTTCTGTCCAAACTAAGCCCAACGAACAACACCCAAACCAAGCCCAAAACGCTAGGCGTTCCCTTGTAGAATGTTGGGCATTTGTTACCAGCCAACAGATTGCGAAGCTTAGCCAGAACGTTGGGCGTTCCTCTACCCAATGTTGGGCGTTCACATGTTGACTCCCAAAAATGGCCATTAAGTACTTAATGCTTAAAGCCACATGACCAAAACATAGATCCAAGTCCTAAAGAACATTTAGGACCTTAAAGTTATTGACTTGGTGACTTTGCATGCTAAAAAGGTCCCAACTTCAATATATAGCATTTAACTTCCATACAAAGAGGTAAAACTCATGCATGAGGCTTATACAACTCTAAAGATGCAAACTTTATGCATCTAGGACCTTATAAACACCAAGAGGAGCAACTCAAAGCTTCTGGAGTGATCACAAACTACTAGACCTCAACTATGGGACCAAAAAGGGACTAAAATCCATTAAGACATAGATCTAAGCTTCTAATGAGCAAGGTTAGAGCTTTATACCTCAAATGGGCTGGCAATGGAGCAGAGAACCAAGATCTATAAGCTCCTACTTGAACCACCACCTTGCACCAAGCTTCTCTTCCTTTAATGAGCTTCAAACACACACCAAAACACACACAATGAGCTCACAACACTCTTGGATGCCCTAGGGTTTCGATATTAGGGCTTTGGGAATCATGGAGGCTGGAAATGAGGCCAACACCTGGGACTTAAGGTGTTTAAATACATCTCAAACCCTCAAAATTAGGGTTTGAGCTCCATGCGCAAACGCCCGGTGTTCCCAAAGGAACGCTCCGCGTTCAAGCTCCGCCTACAAAATTCCAAACTTGGCAGAAAGGGTCCCTCCTCCCCCTCAAACTTGCAAAACAAGTCCAAAAAGCCATAACCAAATATATAAGGGACCAAAAATGAATAATACATGGATCGAGCGCTACAGTTGTATTGTTTAGGGTCTTTCTACAATACTTATAAGTGTGACATCTCAAGTTATAGTTGCTGTAGACCATGAAATTTCTGACATGGTGGAAATTGCACTTGGTACAATGGGGTAATGTCCCAGAGTAGGCCTTGGAGGGGGTGGGAGATTTGTGATTGCGGCACAAATAGCCACAGTTTATGGCTTAGGTTCGTGATGCTTAGAGTTTTGTTTTCACTTGCCATGGAACTTTCATTTCATACTCCCCGTCTGGTTGTTTCCCCTGTGTGGAGTCATGGTAACCTGACGGATACACTGCTCAGTCAATTGATAGGCTAATTGCTTAGCACTATAAAACGTAGTGGGTCTGAATGGAGTGACCAGACCTTAAACTAGTGAAACTAATCCCTAGATGTACCTTTTAGTCTTTTGGTATTTGTCACACCCCCGAACCAGACAGAGGAAACGTCCGAGGGCTCGTGTGACTTAAATTGAAATATCATCACAATGAATATACATGAAACTAAACACATACATCACCAACATTACATAGTACAACTACCATTGTTCACATCCAGTACATTGTATAAAAATTACATATTAATAACATGAGTTGTTTGAGAGTCACAAAAACATAATATCCTAGCACCCTTGATGATTTTTTTTCAGCTTATCTGTTACCTGAGAATACAAGTTATTTTGGAAACGGTCAACATATATAATGTTGGTGAGTTCATAAGCATGGTTGATATAAATATAGTTTGTATTGTTTGTAAAACCCAGAAAATCTGATATTTTCTATAACAAAAACTGTTTACGAAAAAGATGTGATGATCCCATAAGTGTATATGTAGGTGATTTCAAAACATGTAAAAGTGAATGCCTTTCATAATTGTTCCTTGCATTGTAGTTGTTGTATGTAGAAGTGAATAGTGTCGTTCCCCGGAAAACCCGATGTTTTCCAATTTAAATAGTATGATAGTTTTGTATTATTGTATGAATCACTTTGCATCGCCACAGTGTATGAATATGATTTCCCGTGAATACTTAGATGGTAATGGATCCCTATGTTCGTCATTATAACCATGCATAATAATGACTAATTCGCCTGTCTTGGCATTTTTCCAAACGCCGGTTTTGATCAAGATTTTGTCGCCCAGGACTAGCCGAGTCTAACTGTAGCGAACAACTCAGATGTGGGGGAGTCATCCCCGTATAGATCTATACACAAAGTCTCGCTCTCCCTCCAGGAGACTCTGATTATAACTACAGGCCACGACCGACACTTATTGGTGCCACCCGTTATTTCTCACTAAATCCCAATGAAATTGAATAACCTTATTTTACAACCCGAATGCTATTTACGTGAATATGAAGTAAGCCTAACAGTCATGAAAGAGGACAACGGGGGCCCACTAATCATGTATGTTGTTATAGGCTGTTGAGTATCCTACGGACACATTATAGCCCATTAAGCATGTGACCAACGTTTAGGGCCCTATTAGCAATGCAAATGGGCCACTAAGGCCCAATAGCATGTTAAAGCTGATAAAGGGCTACTGGGCATGAAATTGAGTCACCAACACCCAATAAACATGTTGGAATATATTGGGCCCAATAATCATGAAATTGGGCCACAAAGGCCCAATAGCACGAACATAAGATTTTGGGCCCAAATCATTGAATCATTGATCTGTTTATCGATTTTAGGTTCGGAGTGTAGGTTTTGTTGTATGCCAAATCTTTATTCGCGATGTTAAGAAGACTTTGACGTTTGATTTATAACGAAGCTTTGTTTATATATATATATATATATATATATATATATATATATATATATATATATATATATATATATATATATGTATATATACATATATATATATATATATATATATATATATATATATATATATATATATATATATATAAACATTTTTAAAACCAGGCGTTATAAATTTAATACTCTTAGCCCAATAATTTGATATTAGCCTATTTGGCCCAAAAATATTGATTTTGACCATTTCAAACCCTTTATTAATAAAAATGACACTTTTAGTCCCTTTTGATGAAAATTGACATTTTTGGTCCTTAAACCATTTTTCTGGATATTTTCGGCGCAAACATAATTTAAATAATACTTTCAGCCCAGAACTATTGTATTTGCCATTTCCAGCCCTTATTTGTAAAAAGTTCACAATTTTGGCCCAAATTCCGTAAGTTTTACAATTTTGACCCCAAAATCCAAAAGTTTGCATTTTTAATCAAAATTTTGCATTAAAGTCATTTTCAGCCCCTGCAACAGTTTATTCATGTATTAGACTCATATTTTGATAAAATTACAACTTCAGCCCCCAAAACTCTTCATTTTTCGCAATTTTGGGCCCAAAAACTGTTGGGGCCCAAAGATAAGCCCAATAAGCAAAAATTTATGTTTTTGGTCCCTTGAAAAACATTATTTCCATAAAAATCATATTTTATATAGATACATACCATATTATCCTTGGTAAAGCCGAAAATGTCATCTTTTAACCAAATCTTTGTTATTTTGCAAAAATGACAGTTATGAAAATCTTTGGCCTTGTTTTTCACTTCTTGAACATAAAGACTCTTAGATCTTTGAGGTATGTTGTTTATTATGTTTTTGTTTATGTATCCTTCCCACTTTAGCCATAGATCTCGAGATATAACAAATAATATCACATTTTTACAACACAAACCAAAGAAATCACATATAATATGCAAACACACATAGATCAACACATAACACTTGTATTCTCCCCCAAAAAACAAGTAAAAACCGAAAACAAGGGGGTATGAACTCACCTTGGGTTTGTGCTTTCGGTTTTGAAGAAGAATGGAAGAAGGTGATGTGGTTTTCGGCCTTAGACATTTCCTTGAAGAGAACTTTCGAACTTTGAGGTTTTCTAGGAAGTATGATCACCAAATGAAGTCATATAAGGAGTGGTTCTTAGCTTATGAATGAAAACCAAGACTTATGTATAGGAATAACTTACCAATGATGGTGATATAAGTGAATGATCTTCATGGAGCCACACTAATTTTCGAGATTTTGAGGGAGATAAGAAGATGTTCTTGAAAGGTTTGAGAGAGTTTGAAATGAAGTTGAAGGTGGTGAGGGTGTGTGTGTTCGGTCGAAGGTAGAAAAAGAATAGGGAAGAAGAGAGAGAGTGAAGTGATAGATACATGGGGATGTGAGAATGGTGCATGGATATCCCACATACAATTTTGAGGTGTCACCCCCCACCTTAATCACCCATTAGTCTCATTTCTCTCTTTTTTTTTATCTTGGGCCGAAATCTTGGGCTAGGAGGAAGGAGGTAAATTAATTTGGCCCACTTATTATCTTGGTTCGAAATTATGAGGTCCATAAAGAAGTTTTCGGCCCATTGGGCCTTTAGGGTTGTTTACGGCCCAATTTGCATAAAGGAATGAGTTTTATGGTCCATTAGGGTTATTTTGTTTTGTTATGACCCAACAAGGCTTATTGGAGTAGTTTATTCCATTTTAGGCCCAATATGGCCCAAAATGTTACATCTCATGAAAGTGGGTTGAATTAGAGCCCAATTAAGGGTTCTAAGCCCAAACTAGTCAAATTGGAAACTTATTGGTCCATTAGGCCCAATAAGGAAATCCTAGTCCAGAATGGACTTAAACCGGGATTTTTAGGGTTTCGAATCTTTCATTGACCATTTGAAGTGTTTGTATAGAGTGTTTGATGGAATTTTGTTGTCATTCAATAAACATCATGCATTGCTTTCAAGTTTTGGTTACAATTTTGTCATTGTTAATGTTTACAAAAGCATAGAATTTTCCTGGTTGTGACATCATCCCCCCGTTAGAGGGAATTTCGTTCCGAAAGTCTTTTTGAAGCTAGATTTGAGAATGCGAGAATAAGTGAGGGTACTATTGCTTAATCTGGTCTTCGCGTTCCCATGTAAATTCTGGTCCACGCTTTGCGTTCCATCGAACTTTCACAATTGGAATGTGACTTTGTTTAGTACGCTTCACTTCCTTGTCCATGATTTCAACTGGTTCCTCGATGAACAGGAGATTCTCGTTGATTTCGATTTCTTCCAATGGGATGACAAGAGTTTCGTCGGATAAGCACTTTTTCAGATTGGAAACATGGAACACTGGGTGTATGCTACTGAGCTCGACAGGTAGCTGCAGCCTGTAGGCCACTAGACCGATTCCGGCAAGAATTTCGAATGCTCCAATGTATCGTGGGTTTAGTTTCCCAGGTTTCCCAAAACGAATCACCCCCTTCCAGGGAGAGACCTTCAATAACACTCGATCCCCGACTCTTCTGTCGGTCTCGTGATGCTTGAATTTCGAGCTCTGATTTGAACTATCTTTTATGTTGTTTCATGTATCATTTATGGCCCTGTTAAAGCATTGTTTGGTGTCTGTCCTCTTGCTAGCTGAGTGTCACCTACCTCGGCCCAACACAACGGTGATCTACATTTAAGACCATATAATGCTTCAAAAGGATCAACTTTGATGCTTGGATGATAACTGTTATTGTACGAAAATTCAGTTAAAGGTAAGTAGGTATCCCACGACCTTCCGAAGTCTATCACACATGCTCGAAGCATATCTTCAAGCGTTTGAATGGTTCGCTCACTTTGACCATCCGTCTGTGGGTGGTAAGCAGTGCTCATGTCGAGTTGTGTTCCCATAGCCTTCTGAAGTGATTGCCAAAAGCGTGAAGTGAATCTACTATCTCGATCTGAGATGATAGATATTGGCACTCCATGGAGTCTCACAATTTCCTTGATGTAGATTCTAGTCAATCGTTCCATCTTGTATGACTCCTTTATCGGCAGGGAATGGGCGGATTTTGTCAACCTATCGACTATTACCCATATGGCATCCAATCCATCAGTTGTCTTGGGTAATTTGGTCACAAAGTCCATGATAATCCTTTCCCATTTCCACTCGGGTATTACCGGCTGTCGTAATAGTCCCGAGGGCTTTTGATATTCTACCTTCACTTTAGCGAAAGTGAGGCACTTGCTAACGTAAGTGGCAATTTCTGCTTTCATGTTAGGCCACCAATAATGTTGTTTGATATCCAGGTATATTTTATCTGAACCCGGATGGATGGAGTATCGTGCCTTATGAGCTTCATTCATGACTACCTCTCTGAATCCCCCAAGTTTAGGGACCTAAATTTGGTTCATGAAATAATATGTTCCATTCTCCTTGTCTTCGAAGTTCTTTCCATTCCACGTAACGCTTCGCTTGTTTTGTTTTCTGTCTTCATGGCATCAAACTGGGCTTCTTTGATTTGTGAGAATAGATGGGATTGAATGGTTATAGAAAGAGTTTTCACACGACGATTCGAGTATTCTTTTCGACTCAAGGCATCAGCTACCACGTTAGCCTTGCCTGGGTGGTACTTGATTTCACACTCATAATCGTTTAGCAGCTCAACCCATCTTCGTTGCCTCATGTTTAACTCTTTCTGATTTAAATGTGTTGGAGGCTTTTGTAGTCAGTGAAAATGGTGGACTTTGTACCATAAAGGTAGTGCCTCCAAATCTTCAAAGCAAAGACCACAGCTCCCAATTCGAGATCATGGGTGGTATAATTCACCTCATGTGTCTTTAGTTGTCGGGATGCATAAGCTATCACCTTCCCACGCTGCATGAGTACACAGCCTAAACCCTGATTCGAAGCATCGCAGTAAAGTACGAAGTCCTTAGTTCCCTCTGGTAATGATAGTACAGGTGCACTGCAGAGGGCTGTCTTCAGGGTTTCGAAGGCAACTTCCTGCTTCTCTGTCCATTCGTATGGTACGCCTTTTTGTGTAAGTGTGGTAAGAGGCTTGGCTGTCCTGGAGAAGTTCTGGATGAATCTTCTGTAATAGCCTGCGAGACCCAGAAATTGACGAATTTCAATGGGTTTCGTTGGGAATGCCCATCCTTCAATGGCTTTAACCTTGGAAGGGTCCACATGTATCCCTTCTCGGCTGACAACACGACCCAAAAAGTTTACGCTATGGAGCCAAAACTCACACTTAGAGAGTTTCGCGTACAACCTTTCGGCTCGCAGGGTTTCCAAAATTTGTCGGAGATGTCGTCTATGTTCTTCTTCGCTTCGAGAATACACCAGGATATCGTCGACGAAAACGATTACAAAGTTGTCAAGGAATAGACGGCAAACTCGATTCATCAGGTCCATAAATGCAGCAGGGGCATTCGTTAGACCGAAGGGCATTACAAAAAATTCATAATGTTCATAGCGAGTTCGAAAAGTGGTCTTCGAAATATCCTCCTCCCAGACCTTGAGTTGATGAGAGCCGGATCGCAGATCTATCTTAGAGAAGTAATTTGCTCCTTGAAGTTGGTTGAATAGATCGTCGATTCGTGGAAGTGTGTAGCGATTTTTGATAGTGAGCTTATTCAGCTCTCTATAGTCGATGCACATCCTAAAGGATCCGTCCTTCTTCTTAACAAAAAGGACCAGAGCTCCCCAAGGCGAGAAACTGGGTCTGATGAATCCTTTGTTCAAGAGTTCGCTGAGTTCGCTTGACAATTCCTGCATTTCCGCAGGAACCAACCTATAGGGAGATTTGGAGATCGGAGTAGCTCCTGGTACAAGGTCGATTCGGAACTCGACCTACCTATAAGGAGGTATTCCTGGAAGATTATCTGGAAATATGTCAGGGAAATCGCAAGCCACTGGGATGTCTTGAATGTTAACCTCTTCCTTGGATTTATCCACAATGTGAGCCAGAAATGTAGAGTCCTTCTTTTGCAGACACTTTTGTGCCTTAATACATGAGGTAAGACGAAGGTTCGTACCAGGTTTGTCTCCGTATATGATTAGGGTTTCGTGGTTAGGGAGACGGAGGCGAACGACCTTCTCGTGGCACATAATATCGGCATGATGGAGGCTCAACCAATCCATGACAATGATCACATCGAAACTCCTAATATTCACAGACATCAAGTTTATTTGGAAAGTGTGGTGGTTAAGTGTTAATGTGCACCCTACATAGATATCCCTAGTTGACTCTGTTTTCCCATTATCCATTTCCACCGTGAAGGCTTCATTGAGCTTATGGGGTTGTTGGTTTAGTAAGTGTTTAAACTTGTTACTAACGAAGCTTCGCTCCGCTCCACTATCGAATAAGATGCATGCATATGTGTTGTTAAGTGGAAACGTACCGGTAACAACGGTAGGATCTTGGACTGCTTCGCCTTGTCCCAGAGTCAAAACCCTTCCTCATCCTCCATTTCCTTGATTGTTGACATTGGGGCAGTTTCGCCGGAAATGTCCAGTCCATCCACATCCATAACAAGTGTAGCTAGACCCAGCGTTGTTGCCGTTGTTGTTGGTGTTGTTGTTGTTGTTGTTGTTGTTGCGGTTGTTATTGTTGTTGTTTCCCTGTTGCTGATTCTGGGGAGGATAGGTCCTACAGTATCTTGCCGTATGACCCTTTCGGTTGCAACTGGTACAATGCATCTCCCTGCATTCACCATTGTGATGGAGATTGCATTTGTTGCACTTTGGGAGATTTCCGAAATACTGCTTAGCGGCACTTGGGGTGGATGAGGCTGGAGTATGTGGTGTGGAGGGGACTTGGGTGGTTGCAGCATGAACTGTCACTATTTGTTGTTTCTTTGACGACTCTGAGCCATGTCGTCCCTTTCATTTGTTATTCTTTCCCTTCTTGTTATCGCTCTCCTTCTTGCATTCATTTTCCACTGCTTTTTCGCCCTTCTTGTTATTATGGTCTTACAGCTTCTTGGCCAATCTCTTGGCGCTGTCAAATGTTTCAGGATTTGCGGCTATCACATTTCCTTGAATTGGGGAGGTTAATCCCCAGATGAATCTTTCGATCTTCTTTCCTTCCGAGGTAATCTTGCCAGGGCACAACAGCGACAGTTCACTAACCCTTGATATGTAGGCATCGATGTCGGAGTTTCGGACTGTGAGGTTCCATAACTCTTGCTCCATTTTCTGAACTTCACCACGCGGGCAGTATTCAGCCATCAGCATTTCTTTCAATTCCGCCCATGGCATGGCTTTAGCTACCGGAAGAGTCATAGCCTCCACATGTCCATTCCACCAGGTGAGAGCTTGATCAACAAATGTACATGCTGCAAACTTCACCTTGAATTCTTCAGGGCATCCGCATATCTCGAACACCAATTCCACCTTTTCCATCCATCTTTTCAGGGTTATTTCTCCCCCTGTGCCATTAAAGGTTCGTGGTTTGGCGTTGGTGAAATCTTTGTAGGAGCATGTCTTGGTAGGCCCCTGGTTCATTCCGTTGTTTGAACTTCCGGCCCCCTGTCCGTTGCCTCCACCATTGTTTCTATTGTGAAACTGTGCCAGCGCTGCTGTGACTGCAGCAGATACAGCCGCTTGAAATGCAACCGAGTTGATTTCTGGTGGCGGCGGTGGTTGATTGTTTCCACGGTTTGGTCTTTGCGGCATCTTGCTGTCATGGAACAAAAAAGGTTGAGTACGCATCGTGTTTAAGTTGGGAATTCCGTGAATCGATTGTGCATCTAAGTGGTTCCACATATTTACACCAGATAATAAGAATATAAAACACATAGCAGATAACAACATCACGATAAAACACATAATATTTTCCACTAATAATATCTGCCTTTGATACATGAAAATTTGCCCGAAAGGGCATGCATAAGGGTACAAAGTTTGGCAGCATAACGACTCTATGAGTAGTGTAATCACTTAAACATAGAGTCGGCAATACATAACGTAGCGCGCATAAAACTAACATAACACTAGCAGGGAGGTCTACTGATCCGGAGTGCTCCGAGATGTGTCGGTTGGTGGGGCTGAAGACGTGGATGCGCCCTGAAGACGCGCCACCTGTCGTTCTGTGGCTCGTAGTCGATCCTCCCAAATTGCCTGTGTACATGAAAGTTATGGATTACTTCCTGAGTTTCTCGTTCCGCTCTTGCCACTGCGGCTCGCATCTGATTCAGTTGCTCGGCTGTGTCCTGGGCTTCGTCGCCAGTGTTCCGTAACCGTCTCACCATGACAGGAAGTGCTCGGTCAGCCGGTCCTCCATCCCTCAACTCATAGAACTCACGGGCCATGCCAAACGGGGGTCACTGTCCCTGTTGTCTGCTCCATCTCCAAATGTCGATACCCCAGAGAGGGGTAGGGCCGTTAAGGCACATTTGGTGAGCTGGCACCCTCACTAGGTATGGGGGGTTGATGACTAAAGACTCAGTGTCTGAATCATCTTCGCTGTCGTCACCAGACTCTTCTTCTTCAATGTCTGCCACAGGTTCTGCAGGTCCCTCTTCGATTTCTTTTTCTGGTTCCTCTTCTTCCACGGGGTCCTCTTCGGGTTCCTTGTCAGATTCCTCTATCCATCCGTTATTTCCCTGATTGGGAAGGTAGGGATCTCCAGGGTGGTGGAAACCAGCCATACTGACTACACGAGGGTGCGTAAATAAATCACTTTTTGAATATTTCCCATAGTATATATTTTTTTTAGTTGTTTAAGTTTTGGGTTCCCTAGAGTTTTGGAGAGTAAGGTAGGCTTTTGGATTCATTTTCCGCTATGATTACTCCCGAACACATGTTGGTCATATTCTGAATAGATATAGTTGATCAGGCTCTATTTATCCCTAATATGACTACATAACTGCCCAGGTTTAATTATAGTGCTCGATTTCCTCCAGAAGCTTTTATTAGATGTTGTTAGATTGTTATCCCAGTATGCGCACATAAGTATGAAATTTTATTTTTGTTCAGAGTTATTTATTCCCATTATGTTTATAGTTTCATATCATGTATGGTTAGATATGCTAGTTCACTATAAACAAAGCTCTGATACCAACCTGTCACACCCCCGAACCAGACGACGGAAACGTCCGAGGGCTCATGTGACTTAAATTGAAATATCATCACAATGAATATACATGAAACTAAACACATACATCACCAACATTACATAGTACAACTGCCATTGTTCACATCCAGTACATGTTTTACCTGTCATGAAAGCCCCATGAGACAATTCCTGATCTGTCACTGTACTCGTGTCCAAATCTTTTCCTTTCAAGATCAGTGACGGTGACTTTGGGTTGATTTCCAGGAGCGTTCTGATCGGAGCTCTTCTTGAACAATAATTGCTTTTTCTTGTCGGATGCTGCTAATTTGGCGCGTTTTAGTGCAGCAACGTTGGGTGCTTGAATTGGTTCCTTTTCAAAGCGATCAATGATCCGAGTTCTTCTTTGAGTGGGCGGGTTAACAGGGGGATCTTGAGATGACTGGCCATCATTGAATTGTTGAACATATGATTTGAACTTGTCGCCAAATTCCTCTGCCAGTTTCTTCTTCAAGTCAAAGTAGCTGCAGTTAAGGTTCCCAGATGTGTTTGCAGATAAGAGATTTGCTGAGATTTCAGAGTCTTATCTGCTTCAAGATCTACAAAACGAATGTTAAGCTGAGCTTTTTCGGCTTCAAGATCAGCTACAAGGATATCAAGCTCAATGTTTTTTTGGTTTAGCATGCTGATCTCTTTTCTAAGTTCTTGCATAGTGGAATCATCCTCTCCTGAGTGGCTTTCCTCTACAGAAATTCCTTTACCATTGGAGGAAGGCACTGAGCTTTGTTATTGGGCCAGATGCATAGCAAGCCTCTCAGAGGCAGCATCATGAAAAGGCCTAGGAGGAGATAATTCTGGGGGAGCTGATGAACTACCTGCTACAAAAGTGGTGCTTTGTCCTTCCTGGGATGAAAAAGTAGTTGTTGGAGTAGTTGTTGGCTGAGTCTGATGGCCTTGCCATATTTCTGGAATGAATACTCCCTGTCTCTCCTTTTGAATGGAGACTGGGAGGTCAGAGTCGTCAAACCGTTCACTCACATGTGGCTCAGTAGTAGGAATAACATCCTCAGGGGGAGGAATCTCTGAAGTTGTCTCCATATGAGTTGTAGTGTCAGCCATTTGATTAGAAGTAGGAGGCGTTGTTTCAAGAGCATCTTCTGTATCCCTTATCTCCGTTGCTGGATGAGCAACATCACGGATACTGTCAAAGAATGAGTCAAGGTCTTCATTGGACTATAGGTTATCATTGCCTCCAAAATTCAAGGAAATGTCATCCTTGTCATAGCCTGAGAGATTAGATCATTAAACTAGTCAGCATTATCTCCTTCATTTTCAGTTACATCCTCCATCGTTCCATCATTGTAGTCACTCTCAACATGCACAAATTGCAAGTCATGCTCTTCAGCGACAATAGCAAAAGGTGTAACTACATTGTCTTCATGATCTGATATAGGAATAACATCATCTTCGGAAATGACATTGTCTTCAGAAGATACGCGGACTGAAGACCCATGAGACTCAGATGCCTCGCTTGAATCGGCAAACATGCCAAACTTCACTAGGGGATACTTTCCTTGAAAAGTAACTTTTCCCCTTCGGTTTTGCTTGATTAGCCCGACAGTGTTTGGCCCAAGAGACTTCATGTCAAGAGTTTCTCCTTCTTTTACCATCGCAGGAAATTGCTCGTTGATGAACACTTGAATAAACCTTGGATACATCAAGAACATGTCCCTTGTTTTTCCTTTGATGTTTACAATCAGCTCGTCAAGGATGAACTTAGAGAAGTTAAAGTCAAATCCTGCAGCAAGGGCAGCAATAGCTCCTGTGTTTCGTAATTAAATCTCATCTGCACCCGATCTTCTTCCTGATATTCAGCTCACAAAGACATGAGCTAAGAACCTCCAGTAAGGTGGTAGAAGCTTCTTCATTGTCGGAGGAAAACGACTTCATAGCCCATCTTGTTAAGAAGTTCCTAAACTTGATCAGTCTCAATCTCAGTAGGGAAGGTAGATTGATCGTCGATTTGCAGAACGTCCCTGATGAATTGTTCTGTTATGGAGATTTTGCAACTCTTCACTGTAGCTTCAACAGAAACAAATCCATCTTCTCCTTTCTTTATGTCAGCTGACCTCCAAAATTCTTTGATTAAGCCTTGATAAATTGTTGGATTCACAGTAAGAGCAGTGTTCAGGCAACATTCCCTTAATCCATGTATCATTGACTTGAACTCTCCATGAGCAACAGGAGGATCAGCCAAAAGAATTGCCAAGTTGTGATTGTCAGCGAATTTTAGATCTGCCATCTCAACCTGCACAAACCAAGCCAAATGAGAAAACATTGTATTTAATCATTTAAAATTTGTGTTTTACACATGAAACAATTTAATTAGGCTCTTAAAGGAAACACACGAAGAAAAGTCTATTTTGTTAACTAAACAGAGTTTACGGTCTGGCCGTAAACGCCTACTGTTCGATTTTTCTTCAATTACACCCACAATACAGGTCGATTCGATGCGAAAATGGAACCCTGAGGATCGAAAATAGCATACCTACAGATTGAACCGATCAATTTCATGAAAAACACGAAAAAAAAATTTAGAGAAGGATAGAGAAAACTAGAGTTTGCGTCTGAAAACACGAAAATGAAGAGTGGAAAGAGTTTTTGGCTGTACACTTCTCTATATATACCCGGTCCAAAAATTTGGGCTCCAATCCATAAAGCACAAAATTAAAGCCTAATAAAATTTTAAAGGCTTTTAAAAATAATGCATTTTGAGGACAAAGAATAAAAATAAAAATAAAATGAAACAAATTTTAAAAACAAACTAAAATATTATTATTTAAAAAAATAAAATAAAATTAAAAATAAAATTGAAATGAATTAACACTAATTTCACCTCAACTAACGCTAATAATAATTTTGTGATATTGGGATCAAAGTTGTTAGACAGCCTTAATCCACTTATCGGTACTTCTGCCTTCATGTCCATGTCTGGTCGATCGCCTATATAGTGGTCCACTTAAGCACGAAAAATTGTGACAAATTTTTTTAGACATGCTATAAGTGACAAGACAATTTGATTCTATGTTCCTAGAAAAACTTCCGAGGGACCATTCAGCTGACGACGACCAAGGATATTGTTGTCCACCTAAATTGAGCAGTGAGATCTACAGACAACCTATAAATGTTCAATTTTAGTTGTACTAGAACGTGTTTCCCGCTTCCTGATATACCCCAATAATCAAGGACTTCCAGAATACTCCTTACTTCAAATGAGCAGACAATTATTAAGGAAGAAGTCAGATTTAGAATTCATATGTTGTACACTCAGGTCAGATCTCTTCCAATCACGCAGAGAGTGAAACATATGACTAACTAGAGTTTAGATGGATTGAGAAGTAGAAGGTTGAATATTCTGTGTACCAGGTCGGATTGTTAATCACGCAAAGGAGACATCATATGGCTAACATGTAGGAAGAATAGCATAGAAGAAGATGCAGAGAGATAGATTTGCATATACTATAGTCCAGGTCGGATCTGAAGGGCCAATATATATGGTTTGGGCTAGGCAACAATGTATAGATGAGTTAGGGCATTTGACAATGTATTTCATATACTTCGATCAATGCTTCCCATAAGTCTCTTGTGTGGAAATCAGAATCAGATCAGAAAACTAAGTTTCTCATTGAAAACTGTTAGTTATCGGTTTGAGCTTCAGAAACCGAAAACTGTTCTTCATCCGGAAAACTTCAAGTTCTTCAACCAAAAATCATTTTTCTTTCAATCTTCAGAAACCGAAAACTGTTCTTCAACCAAAATCTGTTGTGTTCTTCGACCGAAAATGATTTTTCTTTGAATCTTCAGAAACCGAAAACCCACAGAACATTCAGAAACCGAAAACCTTTTGAACATCCTTAAACCGAAAACCCTTGATCTTCATAAACAGAAAACCTCCTTTCCTCAGAACCGAAAACCTTATTTTCCTTTCAACCGAATCCCTTCATCATACCGAAAACCTTGTTTTCGGTCAAGACAATCCAACCGAAAACCTTTTTCTTTGACCTTTTTGCTTGTTTTTCAAGTTAATTTTTATTAAAAATTTAAAAAAAAAAACAACCAAAATCAAAAACAAAAATGGAATCTCAAAGCATGTCAGCTCATCACGAATTAGATGCCATTATGGGAACCACTTCTCGAATTCCACGACTTGTATCTGCAGAAGGATTTCCAGAATGGAAATATCGGATCGAGAAGTACATCAAAATGAAGGATTTCACGATATGTCGAACCATTCTTAGAGGTCCAATCTGCATCACAATCACATTGGAAGATGGAACAATAACTGACAAACTGGTTAAAATTACACGGAAGATGATTATGAGAGAGTCGAGGAGAAGGAAAAGGCTCTCGCCACACTTACCATGGCATTGTCTCCGGAAAGTGCTCAAGGTTTCCGTGATTATACATCAGCAAAGGCCTTATAGGAAGCATTGATCGAAGTATACGAAGGGAATGAAGACATGAAACAGAGTCGCCAAGACGTGTTGCGACAAAAGTTCAATATGTTTAACCATGTCTTGGGAGAAACACTTGAGAATCAGTTGCAAAGGTTTATCACACTTACCATAGAAATGAGTTCTGCTGGTGTGATGGTTACAAGATCGGAGATCAACAAGAAGTTGCTGAACTCTCTGCCAAAATCCTAGGATATGAATGTCTCAGTGATTAAAAAGTCCAAAGCTTTGAATCGGTTGAGTTTGGCGGAAACAATGGCAATCATTAAGGCTTGCGATCTCGATGATAAGCAAAGGGAGATTAATCATATTAATTCATACTCCTCAGCAAATCTTGGGATCCAAACCACCAACAACACTGCTTTCTCAAGATTTTCTACTCCTCAAGCTCCTCAAGTTCATGTTCCTCAAGTTCAACCCTATGTGACTCATCAGCCCACCTCATACGTTATACCTTCAATGCAACACATTCAAGTTCCTCAACCTCAAACTTCTCTTCAACAAGTTGGTTCTATTGTTGGTTCATCCTCAAATGCACCCATTCAATCTCATGGAATCAATTCTCAAGCTTCATCTTTGAAAGAAAAGGAAGAAAATCTGGCCCTCGCCACTGGTCTGGTGAACTGCTACAATGCTTTTATGGCCGGAGAACTTTCCCCACAATTATCATTTGCTGACCTAGATCAGATCCATCCAGAGGATGTGGAGGAGATGGACATCACATGGAAAATGGCTACGGCTGTTTTTAGGGCAAAACAATTCTCCAAGAAAACTGGAACGAATAACTGGAGTGTGAACTCTAACAAGAAAGTACGGTTCAACAAATGAAAGCTGAGGTGTTATAATTGCCATGAACCTGGACACTTCGCTCGAGAATGTCTAAAGCCAGATCGAAGGGAGAATTCTGAGCGAACCATGGTGCTGGTGAACAATGTCAACAGAGGATCATCTTCAAGCAATCAGACTGCTAACTTGGCGATGGTGGCCCAATCCTTTGATTGGGAAGATCAAATTCAGGATCTGAATATTTCAGGACCTGAAAATGCGCATCTTGCTCAAATCAAGGATTGTGTGGAGGAAGAAGCAGAGAAAGACCCTGAAGAAGAGATGATGAATCTTCAGTTTGCGTTCATGGTGCAAACCACTCCAGAGCCTGCTAAACCTGAGGTCAGTGAATTAGGTTGCTCTCAATCTTGTATTAAGACTGTTAAATTCTTACGTGAGCAAATTGAATTAATCAAGAGAGAGAACGAGGACCTTAAGTATGAGGGTTAAACACTTGGGAAAAATCAAAAGCCTTTAAAAACACAATTAGAGAATAAAACAAAGGACTTTAAGAAACTGCAAGAGGATTACGGCAACAAATGCGAGAACTATGATCATCTCAAAAGAAAATTTGCTGCTGTGACCGCTGAATTTGACTCATTGAAAAATCGTCTTGAAAATGCTGAATTTATTTTTAACAAATTCGATGGGTCAAGTGAAGTAGTTGGAAAAATGATAGAGGAACAGATGCAGTGGAAGGACATTACATGTGGAAACCAGAAAAAAAAAGGATTAGGTTTTGAGAGTGTCCCTCCTCCTTTCAATCATAATTACACTGATCCTCTTTTATCTCAACAAGAGATTGACAGAGAACCTTTCATGGTTTATGGGAAGCCAGCCTCTGAACAAGCAACAGGGCCTAATGATAAAATTTTGAATACTAACATTTCTACCTTAAGTGCAGATATGTCAGTAGTTCAGGGGGAGCAAGAAGCTGAAAAGTCTGAGTCGAATAATTCAGTGTCGAAATTTGGTGTTGAGTTTTGTGATGAGTCTATTTTAAACTCTAAAACTGATGTTTTTGTTTCTGGTGGTGTGTTGTTTCAGACTGATAACTTTGAAAATTGTGTTGTTTCTGATAAAGATGCTATGTCTGATTCAAATGCTTCTACATCTTCTACGTTTGCTTCACAATCTTGTGCTTGTTCTTGCAAATGTGAAAATGTTAGAAATGTTAATAAACGCAAGAAATCTGACAAGAGGAGTACCATTTCCAAAGATAATAAACAAATTTGTTTCACCTGTGTTACTGCTGGTCATATTTCCAGAAATTGTCTCAATCGAATGCTTGTCACAGAGAGGAGAGAATGAGTCTAGAGGACGATCTTTAATTAGAAAATACTCCAGAACTCGCTCTCGAGATGATGACTGGAAAACAAATCAAAACAAGAAAATAGAAGGTTTTCAAAAGAACAAACATGTTTTCAATAAATTCACAAAGAGTTTGCCAAAATCGACCCAAGCTAAGCCAAAGTCAATTTCATCAAAGAGTAGGTCTGGATCTTCAAACTCTTCGAGTAGAAAATCCACCGGCTCGAAGCAAACTCAAAAGGAAGTTGTTTCAAAACCTAAATATCAATGGATGCCAAAATTAAAATCTGATCAGTCATCATCCTCCTTTGTATCTGTTGAAAAAGAGAAATCAATAGGGAAATCTGTGAAAGTTAAGGGTCAACCCAGGACTGTAATGACCTGGGTCCCCAAATCTAAATGATTCCGCTCATCGTGCAGGGACAGTTGCGGAGGAATGTCGTCAGACCATGGTATGTCGACAGCGGCTGCTCCCGACACATGACTGGAGATATCTCCCAACTACACAACATTCACACATTTAATGGGGGATATGTCTCCTTTGTGGGCGGAGAAGGCAGAAAGATAACGCAGAAAGGAACGGTGACGAACGGAGTGCTCAGTTTTGAGAATGTCAACTATGCTCCTGAGCTGAAGCACAGTCTGCTGAGCGTTTCTCAAATCCGTGACAAGGGTTACTCGACACACTTCACCGATAAAGAATGTCTAATCTTAAAGCCGGGCATTGTCATTCCGGATGAGTGGATTCTCGTCAAATCTAAGCGGGATGGGAATGCCTATATGATCGACATGAACAGCAATGTACCCGATGCTGTCACTTGTCTCTTTTCCAAAGTCTCAAAACAAAACGAAATGTTGTGGCATCGTCGACTCGGCCACGCAAATGCAAAGAACCTGAACCGACTTGCTAAGAACGAAATGGTCCGCGGTCTGCCTATCAGAGATTTTATTACTTTTGAAAAATGTGTTTCCTGTGCTCAAGGTAAACACCATCGGAAACCACATCTGCCAAAGCAGGTCAACTCCATCAGTCAGGTGCTCCAATTGTTGCATATGGATTTGTTTGGTCCGGTCAACGTCCTCAGCATCAACCGAAATTCGTATTGTCTCGTTGTGATAGACGATTTCTCTCGTTTCACGTGGGTCTTCTTTCTGTCCAACAAAGCTGGGATCGCTGATCTCATCAAGAAGTTCATTGTAATGATCGAGAACCAAACCAACAACCGAGTGAAAGCGCTTCGTACAGACAATCGAACAGAGTTCAAGAACGCTGTTCTTGATCTTTTTGCGCTGAGAAAAGGATCGTGCGTCAATTTAGCTCTGTTCGGACGCCACAACAAAACGGTATTGCTGAGCAGAGGAATCGGACATTACAAGCCGCCGCAAGGATGATGCTTTGTGATTCTAAACTTCCAGTTTTCTTTTGGGCGGAGGCGATCAACACAGCTTGTTACGTTCAAAATCGTGTCCTGATCAACAAAGCCCAGATGAAAACACCGTACAAGATTCTATATGGACACAAGCCGTCTGTCAGCCATTTCAGAGTATTTGGCTGTCCTTGCACCCTTCTCCACTTGGAATCCAACCCAAAGTTCAATGCAAAAGATAATGATTGCTACTTTGTCGGATACGCTGCTCGTACTGCTTACCGGGTATACAACAAGAAGACGAAGCAAATCGTGGAGTCTTTCGATGTTCGCTGGCTTGAAGAGAATGAGGCGGACGCTAGGGTGGGTCCTGATTGGCTATATGACTATACATCGCTATTCAAATCCTTTAGTGTGTCGTCTGATAACCAAGCTGGGTCTACCTCTGGCTCGAAGAATATCATTGAAGACGAAGATGAAGAGGTTATCTACAGACCACCATTGGTTTCTACTGATCCTCCGGTGGTGTCTACTGTTCCAATCGCTTCTCCTGAATCCTCAACACAACAACATGCTCCAGATGCTGATGCTACTACTCTAACTCCGGTCGAAAGAGAGTTCATGAACCAAGATGCTTCCGCTGTCACTCAGAATCTGATGGAACTTCTCTTTCCCGAACGAATCGCAGATGAGTTTGTAGAAAATCCAACAAACGAAACTGGTACATCTACCATGGATCATTCAGCAAATGACGGAGCTATTAATATCCATAATCTTCCCGTTTCAGTCAATGACATCAGTCACGAAATCCCCGCTCGCATACAGCGCGATCATCCGATAGAAAACATCATTGGCCAGCTGGGCGACAGAATTCGAACGAGAAGCCAGAGTGGAGACGTCAACACATGTCTCTATTCTTGCTTCATTTCTCAAATAGAGCCCAAGAACGTCGAAATGGCTTTGAATGAGCCCAGCTGGGTGGATGCCATGCATGACGAGCTCAATCAATTCGAAAAGCTCGGGGTTTGGAAGTTGGTGGAGCTGCCTAAAGGCAAGAAATCTCTCGACACCAGATGGGTGTTTCGGAACAAACAAGACGATTCGGGTGTCATTGTCCGTAATAAGGCGAGATTGGTGGTCCGTGGGTTCAGGCAAATTAAGGGTCTTGATTATACAGAAGTCTATGCTTCGGTGGCGTGCTTGGAGGCTATTCGTATCTTCCTCGCCTATGCTTCCTACATGAACTTCACCGTCTACCAAATGGACGTTAAGACGACTTTCTTGAACGGCAAGGTGATGGAGGAGATTTATGTTGACCAACCTCCTGGGTTTGTTAACTCAAAACTTCCTAACCATGTCTACAAGTTAGACAAGGCTTTGTATGGGTTGCATGAAGCTCCCAGAGCCTGGTATGCTACCCTCACACAGCACTTGCTCGACCATGGCTATTCCCGCGGCACTATCGATCAGCACCTGTTCATCAAGCACTTGCTCGATCATTTTCGGGTCGACGAGTCCTCAGTTATGCAAGGAGTTCGAGGACGTCATGAAAAAGTGGTTCGAGATGAGTTCGTTGGGGGAAATGACCATGTTTTTGGGGCTTCAGGTCAAACAATGTTCAGCCGGAATCCTGATTCATCAAGCCAAATATGTGGATGATATGCTCGAGAAGTTCGGGTTCAGAAACGCCAAACCTGCCTTGACACCCATGGCGGAGAGACCACTACTGACTCCTGATCTTGAAGGCGAATCCGTAGATCAAACGTACTACAGACCGATGATCGGATCGCTGATGTATCTGACTGCAAGTCGCCCAGACATTATGTTTGCGGTCTGTCAATGCGCGCACTACCAGGCTAATCCTAAACTGTCTCATCTTATTGCTGTTAAAAGAATTTTTCGGTACCTCAAAGGCAGCCGAAAACTGGGTCTTTGGTATCCGAAAAATTCTGAATTTGATCTGTATGCTTTTGCTGACAGCAATTATAGAGGCTGCGAGCTTGACAGGAAATCGACTTCAGGCAGATGTCAATTTCTCAGAGATAGGCTTGTGTCCTGGCAGTGCAAGAAGCAGAATACTGTCTCGACCTCAACAGCAGAAGCGGAATACGTGGCTGCATCTGCTTGTTGTTCTCAAGTCATATGGATCCAACATCAGCAGTTGGATTACAGTTTGAATTTTCAAGAAACCCATATATTCTGTGATAATGAGGCTGCGATCCAAATTGCTAAAAATCCGGTCCAGCACTCAAAAACCAAGCACATCGACATCAAAGTTCATTTTATCAGAGATTGTTATGAGCGCTCGCTCATTCGACTAGAACAGGTTCCCACTACTAATAATGTGGCGGATATGTTCACAAAGCCGTTTAACAAAGCTCGATTCGATGTGCTGGTAAACTTTTTGAAAATGATATGTTTTGAGGATTAATTTTTGTTTAGGTTAGTTTAAATTTGCGCATTTTTATTTCATTCTCACCCATGCACAAATTTAGGGGGAGAAATAAACAAAAACCATACAAAAATTAGAAAATTTAAAAAAAATCCAAAAACATTAGAAAATCAGAAAATCCAAAAACATTAGAAAATCAGAAAATCCAAAAACATTAGAAAAACAAAAAAAAAATTCAAAAATATTACTAAGAAGTGATGTGATGGGAAGTGATATCAGCTTGTGATAACAGGCAATCTGAGTCTGTGTAAAGTACCAAAGCTAAATTGTCTAGGCTCTGTGTTCGATGCGCTGGTAGGCACGAAAAATTTAATGGTCTTGACTAGGTGCAGATGAACTTAAGGAATCTAGAGATTTGACAATTTCTGATCTAGATAGTTCTATTTAGCCTGACAATACGACGCTCGGATAGGTTGAGCAGAGAGATATAAATGAGAATCCACCAGTCACATTAAAGAACCTGTATCTAGAAGTGTGGTTTAACTTTTCCTCGATGTACGGATTATGTCCTTAATTCCGGTATTGACGGAGCGACTGGGGAATTCCGATAAAGTAGGTCTGTAGGAAATTATTTTCTTTCTCTCCTACTGTTAGTCATATGTTGCCTCCTCTGTGTGATCGAAAGATCTGACCTGGACTGAAGCATATGCAACTCTATTTCTCTGCATCTTCTATCCATGCAATTCTTCTTATCTGTTAGCCATATATTGTCACCTTTGCGTGATTAACAATCCGACCTGGTACACAGCATATGCAACCTTCAACTTCTCAAACCCTCTGAAATTCTAGTCATTCATATGTTTTACTCTCTGCGTGATTGAAAGATCCGACCTGAGTGTACAGCATATGCATTCTAAATCTATCCTTTCTATTAATAATTGTCTGTTCACCTAAAGTAAGGAGTATTTCGGAAGTTCTTGATTATTGGGGTATGTCAGGAAGCGGGAAACATGTTCTAGTACATCTAAAATTGAACAATTCTGGATTGTATGTAGATCTCGCTGCTCAATTTAGGTGGACAACAATATCCTTGCTCGTCGTCAGATAAATGGTCCTTAGGTATTTTTATCTAGTAACTTAGGATCAATCTGTCCTGTCACTGATAGCATTCCTAAAATGTGTCACAATTTTTTGTGCTTAAGTGGATCACAATACCGACGATCGACCAGATCTATTCATGAAAGGAGATGTACTGATAAATTGAAAATGATTGTCTAACAACTTTGATCCCATATCACAAAAAGTTAATCAATTTCAAGATAGAGGATAAAAATTAGTTTGAATTAAAAAAAAATTGGTATTTTTATTTTATTTTATTTTCATTTTTTTTAGATTGATAAATTTTAGAAAATGTTTTTTATTTTATTATTTTTATTTTTGTTTTTATTCTTTAAATTTTTAGTATTGGTAAAATTTAGAAAATTTTATTTTATTTTATTCTATTTTATTTTAATCCTCCAAGAGTTTTATTTTTAAATGGTTTTGGGTATTGGGCCTCATAATTTTTTGGATGCAGCCCACCGGTTATGGATCCGGATATGGATCGGGTATATAAGGGAAATGACATCACCGAAATCTGTTCCTCCCCTCATTTTCCTCATTCTGACCGAAAACTCCCAGAATCTCTCTCTTCTCTTGAAAAACTTTTTGTGTGATTTCTTGAAATTGATACTCAAATCTTCAGGTATGAAGATTCCGACCATGCCTATGTGTTTATTGCCATGAATCGACCAAGAAATCGAGGCTAAATCGTGAAAAAGGGGACTGTCGGAGCTTTCGGTCGGTCGAGCCGTTTTCGGTTCACCAGCTAACCGGCTTTCGGTCAAGCCGAGCCGTTTTCGGTCAAACCGGCTTAGACGGCTTTCGGTCGAAGCCGTGTTCGGTCAAATCGGCTCACTTAAGCCATTTCCGATTCCCTAATTAGCTTTCGGTCAACATGTGTTCGGTCCTAGGGTTTTCGGTCTAACTGTCTTGACCGAGAACCAAATTTTTGACAAATGAAATTTATTTTAAATGGCCAAAATAAATGGAATTAATTGAGAAAATAATTTTTAATTTGTTATTATCAAATGTTTTCTCACCTGGCCAGTTTTGTGCAGGTAAAATGGCAAGTCTAAAAATTGCAGACAGTCACAATGTGTCCATCCTTCTTGACGATCCTCCAGTAGCACATAACGAGTTCAAATCGATGATGTACAGGCTAAGGGAATGCTGCATTTCAACCGCACTTACCTGGAACCCCATTGTTTATCTGAACCTGATCAACGAATTCTGGAGATCTGCAAGTGTCAAGAATGGAGTCAATGGATCAGTGACAATTGAAGCTTCTGTCAGGGGATACAAAATTGTTATCTCTGAGCAATTCATCAGAGATATCTTAAAGATTGATGACAAAGCTGCTTATCCGACTGACATCGATCTGAGAATTGTTGATGAGTATCTCGAGAAGATGGGATACGAAGGAGTCTTTTCACCAACCCTAAAGAAGCTGTTACCTCCTTACTGGAGGTTTCTAGCTCACGTGTTCGTGAACTGCATATCTGGACGAAAGGGTGGTTCAGACGAAATATCCTCGAGAAATACTTAGGCAATAGTCGCATTGGCTGCAGGGATTGATTTCAATTTTTCTAAGTTCATCTTGGAGGAAATGGTTACAAATCTCAACAAGAAGTCAAAGGATCAATTCCTGCTCTATCCAAGATTTATACAGATCTTCATCAACAGCCTATTTCCCGATTTGGTCAAGACAGGAGAGATTCTTGACATGAAAGCCTTCAGACCAAACACTGTGAGCCTAATCAAACAGAACCGTAAAGGGAAAATCATGTTCCAAGGGAAGTACCCTCTCGTGAAATTTGGAAAATTTATGGAACTGACCGACTCGTCAGAATCTCATGGGTCCCCAGAACAAGATTCTACACATCAAGCATCGTCAGATCATGCAAATGTAAATGATGATGTCATCACCATTTCAGACCATGAGATTGAAAATGTTGCTCCAACTGCCATTGTTGCTAAAGAGCATGATCTCACAAACGTGGCGGTTCAGAATGACTTCAGTGAGGGAACTACAGAAGAATTTACTGAGACCGAAGGAGTAGGAGAGGATGAGTATGAGAATCTTGATCTGTCCGGTTACGACAGAGATGATGTTTCGGTGCATTTTACTGGACTTGAGCACCCATTGTCAAATGAAGACCTCGATGACTTCCTCAAAGATATCGATGATGGTGCCAATTCAACACCGGATATAAGGGAGAAAGCTGACGATCGAGAAGTTGAGCCTCCGGTTACCGTTCAAGTGGCTGATTCTTCAACTCAAATGGACACATCATCAGGGATTCCTCCCCTTGATAATGTGGTTCCCACATCCGAGCCAGTTACAAGTGATTCCCAGACAGTCATGACCTCCCAACCCCCGATAAAGAGACGCAAAATTGATACAAGGGTGGGAGTAATTTTTCCTGATCAAACTCAAACCACAGAGACTCCTCCATCTACAACATTTGCTTCTTCCTCATCTGTGCCCATTCAAGAGAGTCCCAGCTCTATCCATGAAGTTGGTGGTTCGTCTGCTGGCCTGAGATCATCTCCTCCAAGGCCTTATCATGATGCTGTCTCTGAGAGACTAGCCATACATTTGGCCCAGCAATTAAGTCCAACTCACTCCTTACGCGGAAAAGGAATATCCTTTGAGGAAGGTATATCTGGAGATGATGATGCCTCAGTGCCTGAGCTGAGAAAGGAGATTGGTGTGCTGAACCAGAAACTCATTGAAAAAGACCTCATGATTAGTCAGCACGAGTCTCGTATTGCTGATCTTGAGGCCACCAATGCTCAGCTCATCATTCGTATCGATGATCTCGAAGCAGACAAGGCACTAAAGACTGAGAAACTTACAACTCTTGAGACTCACCTTGGTGCTCTGTCAGCATGCTACTTTGACATGAAACAAAAACTGACAGAGGAACTTGGTGACAAATTCAAGTCCTTAGTGGAAATCCTTCGAGTTGACCCTCCATCTGGAACCCATCCTGGTGACTCCTCCTCATCCAAGAAAACTATGATCTATGATAAATTTCCCACAGAACCTGTCCAAGCTCCTCATATAATAGCCATCAAGAAAGCAAAGCTGAATGAATCCTCCAAGAAGCCGCAAATCATGTTCAAGAAAAGTTCAGATGACAACGCGCCTCCAGGTCAACCAAAAATCACTCGTACTAATCTTGAAAAGAAGAAATTTGTTCATTGTTATGGTGACCGATCTGGAATCAGATCATGGGGATTCCACGACCGTTTGAACATGTGGGTCGTGAGACGGAAGAGCAATAATGTTGAATACTACAAGAATGTTCATGATTTCGAATCTTGGACAAGAGTTGATCTCACTGAACTTGTTAACGCTCCGTTTGCGAATCTGTCAGGCAATCCTCAAGCAACTCAATTCAGGTTATTTCTGGAAAATCAGACAAAGAAGGGATTTCCTACTATGAAGACTGCCAATTCTATCATGAAGCTATACCCAAATGTTATCGATCCAAAGACAGACAAACCTTTCAGAACTGTGATGTGGCCTCCTACTAACCAAGTGAGGCAAGTTCCTGTGCTACAAAACTTCGGAGACAGGTCACTTGAAAACATTCTCTACTGGATTTATGATGAAACAACAGCTACCGCTATCATCAAACTTCCAAATGACAGTCTTCGTCTCTATGACAAAAATGACCTGCTTCAGTTTGGAAAGTGGGATATACATCACTTGGCTATGTTTCAAATTAGAGTTGCTGAGGATACCTACGAGCCTGCTACAAAGGAGTTCACTTCGATGGTGGCAGAAATCATCCAAAAGGGAATGTGGAGTGGATCGATGGAGGGGACTGATATGATGCTGGTTGATAAAGACTGATTCATGCTAGCCACAAACCAAGGGGGAGATTGAAGGGCCAATATATATGGTTTGGGCTAGGCAACAATGTATAGATGAGTTAGGGCATTTGACAATGTATTTTGGAGTCTTTTGTGCATGTTTGGTGTTTTCGGTCTAGATGAGCTTTCGGTTAGGGAGTGACCGAAAACAGGCTTTCGGTCAGCCTGACCGAAACCTGTTTTCGGTCCAGTTGGGTATATATAGTCTTGTTAGGTTGTCAGTAGAGTTTGTAGATCTACAGTTGTTCATTGCTGTTTTCGGTCTCCTGAGTTGTATCCGACATTTCCAAGTGTGAATTGTATGCAAGCTCAGTTTTATTCCACTTCTACTCTATTTCTTCTTTGTTTTCTTATGCTTGATTGATCATTGGTATAGATCCTACAATTAAAGGACCTTACAGGATCTTTCGATCACACAGAGGAAGTAACATATGACTGACAGTAATAAAGAAAGAAAATAACTTTCTACATACCTAAATTATCGGAATCCCCCAGTTGCCCCGTCAATACCGGAATTAAGGACAAAGTCCGCACATCGAGGAAAAGTTAATCCACATTTCTAGATACAGATCATTTAATGTATCCGCATATTCCCATGTATATCTCTCTGCTCAACCTACCCAAGCGTCGTGCCTACCAGCGCATCGAACACAGAGCCTAGACACTTTGACTTTGGTACCTTACACAGATTCAGATTGCCTTTTATCTCATGATATATAACTTCCCAACACATCACCTACAAACAAAAACTATTAGCAACATATATTTTTTTTTTCTGATTTTCTAATGTTTTTGGATTTTGAATTTTTTTTTAAATTTTTGTTTGGTTTTTGTTTATTTCTCCCCCTAAATTTGTGCATGGGAGAGAATGAAATTAAAATGCGCAAATTTCAACTAACCTAAGAAAAAATTAGTCCTCAAAATGTATCATTTTCAAAAAGCTCACAAGTACATTGAATCGAGCTTTGTTAAACGACTTTGTGAACATATCAGCCACATTATTAGCAGTGGGAACCTGTTCCAACAGAATGACCGACCGCTCAAAACAATCTCTGATGAAATGAATTTTATATCAATATGCTTGGTTTTTGAATGATGGACTGGATTTTTAGCAATCTGAATTGCAGCCTCATTATCACAAAATATAGGGGTTTCTAGATTGTTCAAACCGTAATCCAACAACTGATGTTAGATCCATATAACTTGAGAACAACAAGCAGAGGTAGAAACATATTCCGCTTCTGCTGTTGAGGTTGAGACGGTGTGATGTTTCTTGCACTGCCACGACACCAGACGATCACCGAGAAATTGACACCCTCCTGAAGTTGATTTCCTGTCAAGCTCACAGCCTCCATAATTACTGTCAGCAAAAGCATATAAATCAAATTCAGAATTTTTCGGATACCAAAGACCCAATTTTGGGTTGCCTTTGATATACCGAAATATTCTTTTGACAACAATAAGATGTGAAAGTTTAGGATTGGCCTGATAACGAGCACATTGACAAACTGCAAACATGATATCTGGTCTGCTCGCAGTTAGATACATCAACGATCCGATCATCGATCTATAGTCGATCTGATCTACGGGTTCGCTATCAGTATCTAGAGTCAGCAAGGGTCTTTCGGCCATCGGTGTCATTGCAGGTTTAGCGTCTCAGAACCCGAACTTCTCCAGCATATCGTCCACATACTGGGCTTGATGGAGCAGGATTCCGGTTGACTTCTGTTGGACCTGAAGCCCCAAAAACATGGTCATTTCACCCAACGAACTCATCTCAAACCTCTTTTTCATAACACCTTCAAACTCCTTGCATAGCTGCGGACTTGTAGACCCGAAGATAATGTCATCAACATAGATCTGAACAAGAATCTGATCATTACCCACATGCTCGATGAACAAGGTTTGATCGATAGTGCCACGAGAATATCCATGCTCGAGCAAGTGCTTTGTGAGAGTTGCATACCACGCTCGAGGAGCTTGATGTAACCCATACAACGCCTTGTCTAACTTATAGACATGATTGGGAAACTTCGAGTTATCAAACCCAGGGGGTTGATCAACGTAGATTTCTTCCTTCACCTTGCCATATAAGAAGGCTGTCTTGACATCCATCTGGTAAACCGTGAAGTTCATGTAGGAAGCATATGCAAGGAAGATACGGATAGCCTCCAAGCGAGCCACCGGAGCATAAACCTCAGTGTAGTCAAGACCCTCGATCTGTCTAAACCCACGAACCACCAATTTCGCCTTATTGCGCACTATGACTCCGAAATCATCCTGCTTATTGCGATATACCCAGCGTGTGTCAAGAGACTTTTTTCCCTTAGGTAGTTCAACCAGCGTCCAAACCCCAAGCTTTTCAAATTGATTTAACTCTTCGTGCATGGCATCTACCCAGCTGGGCTCATTCAAAGCCATTTCAACATTCTTTGGCTCAATTTGAGAGATAAAGCAAGAATAGAGACATGTATTAACATCTCCATTCTGACTTCTTATTCTAACACTATCACCCAGCCGGCCAATGACATTTTCGATTGGATGATCGCGTTGAAGACGAGACGGTAGCTCCTGGCTGATGTCATTGAGTGTAGCGGGAAGATTGTGAATGTTGATAACTCCATTATTTTACGAATGATCAACTTCAGATGAACCTATCTCGTTAGAAGGATCTGCCACAAACTCATTAGAAATTTTCTCAGGAAAGAGAAGTTCCATAAAAGTTTTAGTAACAACGGAAGCATCTTTGGACATGAACTCTCTTTCAACAGGAGTAAGAGGTGTGGCATCAGCATCTGGAGCGTGTTGTTGACTTGGAGAATCTGGACAAGTAATTGGAACAGATGACTCCACCGTAGCAATTGTAGAAGACACCATCGGCGGTCTGTAAACAATTTCTTCGTATTCGTCTTCAGGTACAGTCTTCGAACTAGAAGTAGAACCAGATAAACTATGTGAACACACATTGAACGATTTGAACAAAGATGTGTAATCAAACAACCAATCAGGACCCACTCTAGCATCCGTTTCATTCTCCTCCAACCAGCGCACATCGAAGGATTCTACGATTTGCTTTGTTCTTTTGTTGTAGACCCTGTACGCAGTGCGAGCATCATACCCCACAAAATAACAGTCATCAGCTTTGGCATTAAAATTCGGGTTGGACTCCAGGTGAAGAATGGTACAAGGGCATCCAAATACGCGGAAATGACTGACAGATGGCTTGTGACCATATAGAATTTTGTACGGAGTCTTCATCTGAGCTTTGTTGATCAGAACACGATTTCGAACATAACATGCTGTGTTGATCGCCTCAGGCCAAAAGAAAACTGGCAACTTTGAGTCACACAGCATCGTCCTTGCAGCGTCTTGCAATGTTTGATTCCTTCGCTCAGCAACACCGTTTTTTTGAGGCTTGCGAACAGAACTATATTGACGCACGATTCCCTTTTCTATGCAAAAGTGATCAAGAACAGCATTCTTGAATTCTGTTCCATTATCAGTTCGAAGAGCCTTCACCCAGTTATTTGTTTGGTTCTCTATCAATAGGATGAATTTCTTGATCAGATCAGATACCCCAGCTTTGTTGGATAAGAAGAATACCCACGAGAAACGCGAGAAGTCATCAATCAAAACTAGACAGTATGAATTTCTGTTGATGCTTAGGACATTGACCAGACCAAATAAATCCATGTGCAATTATTGGAGCACCTGGCTGATTGAATTGACCTGTTTTGGCAGGTGTGGTTTCCTGTGATGCTTTCCCTGGGCACATGACACACACTTTTCAAATGTTATGAAGTATCTGAAAGGTAGGCCACGTACCATTTCATTTTTAGCAAGACAATTCAGATTCTTAGCGTTCGCATGACCGAGTTGTCGGTGCCACAACATATCATTTTTATCTGAGACTTTTGAAAAGAGGCAGGTGACTTGTTCAGGAATGTTGATATTCATGTCGATGATGTATGCATTTCCATCCCGCTTTGATTTAACAAGAATCCACTCATCCGGGATGACAATGCTTGGCTTCAGAATCAGACATTCCTTATCAGTGAAGTGAGTTGAATAACCCTTGTCACAAATCTAGGAGACACTCAACAGGCTACGCTTTAACTCGGGAGCATAGTTGACATTCTTGAAACTCAGCACTCCATTTGATACAGTTCCTTTCTGAGTGATTTTTCCGCCTTCTCCGCCCGCAAAGGAAATGAATCCCCCATTTAAAGTTTGAATGTCGCTCAACTGGGAGATGTCTCCTGTCATATGCTGGGAGCAGCCACTGTCGACATACCAAGGTCTGACGACATTCCTCTGCAACTGTCCCTGCAAAATGAGTGGGATCATTTAGATTTGGGGACCCAGTTCATTACTTTCCTGCGTTGACCCTTTACGATCACAGACTTATCTTTTGAACCTTTTGATTTTGAATCATCATTTAAAACACTTTCAGAGGATGACGATGATTGGTTGGAAGTTAATTTGAGCACCCACTGGTATTTAGGTTTTTGAAAAATCACGAGTGATTTTGAAACATTTTTCCTTTCCATTTACTTTGATGATTTGGATTTTCTACCAGAAGTGGTTGAAGACCCATATTTGCTCTTTGACGAAACCAACCTCGGCTTAGCCTTGTTCGATTTTGGCAAACTATTTGTGACTTTATTATTGAAAACCTGTTTCTTCTTTTGAAAAACTCCCCTTTTCTTGTTTTGAATAGCCTTCCAATCATCATCTTGAGGGCGAGATCTCGAGGAGTTTCTAGTTAAAGACCTTCCTCGAGACTCGTTCTCTCCTCTTTGAGTCGAAAAATGCACAAATGCCTTATTAGGACAATTCCTTGTGATGTGACCGGCAGTACCACAATTAAAACAAATTTGCTTATTATTATTGTAACTGGTACTGCCTTTGTCTGATTTACTTTCTTTACTGACACCCTTACTTTTCCCACAAGAACATGTGCAAGAATTAGATTGTGTAATTGATGAGGATGAGCCATGTTGTGTGATTGGTGATGTGGATGTGCTCGAAACAGAAACATTTATATTGTCAAACAAATCATCAAATATATCAAAAAAGTTTGAGTTATCATTTTGTGATGCAAAATCATCACAAGATACATCATTTATTTTAACATCAGAAACAAAAGAGTTATCATTTGAAATAAAAAGAGCAGATTCAGAAACATTTTTATTTTCAGAAACACATCCTTCAGCTTCTTGCTTTGATTGACTTAAATATTGATCTGCATGGGAAGTAGAAACATTAGTATTTTAAACATTAATACTACCTCCTGACACAAATCCATATTTAAGATGTGGCTCTCTGTCCATTTCCTCTTTTGTCAAAGGGTTACACTGATAGGTATGATTAAAAGGAGGAGGCGCTTTATCATATCCTAAACCTTTTGATTGATTATTTTTAAATCTCAAATTATTTTACATCATTGATGCAACTACTTCACTCGACACATCAAATTTTCTAAAATTAAAATCTGCATTTTCAAATTTGTTTTTCCATGTGTCAAGCTCATCAGTTAATTCAGCAAGTTGTTCAGTCACAAATCTATAATTGGCACACTTATTGCTATATTCTTCTTGAAGTTTTCTAAAATCATTTGTTTTTGTTTCTAATTGAGCTTTTAAATGTTTCCGTCCTTTCCTAAGTTGATACACTTCATATTTTAAGTCCTCATTCTCTCTTTTTAGTAACTCAATCTGTTCACGAAGAAATTTAATAGTATTTTCACAAGATTGAGAACAAGAAGACCAACTTACCTCTTTCTTCTCAGGTTCTGGAGTAGAAGATACCATAAAGGCAAATTGCAACTCCATCATATCTTCTTCAGGATCAACTTCAGCTTTCTCTTATGGAACATCATCAATTTGAGCAAAGTGAGCATTTTTATATTCAGTGCCTGAATCTGGTCCTCCCAGTCAAAAGACTGAGCAACCACTGCTAGATTAGCAGTCTCACTGTTGATAGCAGCACTTCCACGACCATTTCCCACTGGAACCATTGTTCTATCATTGCTTATCCTTCTATCTGGCTTTAGACACTCACGAGCAAAATGACCTGGCTCGTGACAATTGTAACATCTAAGCTTGCCCTTGTTAAACCAAACTTTCTTATCAACATTCATTCCCAAGTTGTTCTTTCCTGTCTTCTTTGCAAATTGCTTTGCCCTGAACACTGTCATTACTATCTGCCAAGTAATATCCATTTCTTCCACATCTTCTAGATGAATTTGATCCAGATCAACAAATGAGAGTTGAGGTGGAAGCTCTCCAGCTACAAAAGTATTGTAGCAATTGACAAGTCTAGTGGCAAGAGCTAAGTTTTCATCGCTTTCCTTGGAATGGGGAGCAGGAACCATAACTGGTGCTTTGGAGGGGGAAACAACTTGTGGAACAACAAAAGAATGGCTTTGTGGATGAGACATAGATGATGAAGCAACAAATGGTGAAGCTGATGGAGCAACAAAGGTTTGATTCTGAGGTTGTTGAACCGCAAAGGCTTGACTTGGAGAGGAGGTAAAAGATGAAAAGGCATTATTTGAAGAAATCCCAAGATTTGTAGTCGAGTAGGAATTCACATGATTGATCTCTCTTTGCTTATCATCGAGATCACAGGCTTTGATGATTGCCATAGTTTCAGCAAGACTGAGACGATTGAGATCTTTCGTCTTCTTGATGACAACCACGTTCATATCCCATGATTTCGGAAGGGAATTCAGCGGCTTTTTGTTTATCTCAGACTTAGTCACATAAATCCCAGCTGAACTCATTTCAGTGGTGAGTGTGGTAAAACGCTGCAACTGGGCTTCTAGAGTTTCTCCAAGAACATGATTAAACATATTGAATTTCTGTCTTAACATGTCTTGGCAACTCTGTTTCATGTCGTCATTACCCTCATAGACCTCAATTAAAGCTTCCTATAATGCCTTGGCTAAATCATACTCTCTGAATCCTTGAGCAATATCAGTAGATAAAACCATAGTTAAAGTAGCCATCGCCCTTTCCTATTCTTCAACCTTTTCGAAGGCTTCATCAGTGTAGTCAGCATACACTTTGTCAATAATTTGTCCATTGTCAAGAGTAGTAGTGATTCTGACTGGTCCTTTGAGAATGCTTCGCCAAACCTTGAAATCTTTCATATTGATGTATTTCTCGATCCGATATTTCCATTCCGGGAAACCTTCTGCAGATAACAATCTTGTAATGCGAGTGGTTGTTCCCATGATTGAATCCAATTCATGATGAATTGCTGGGCTTTGAGAATCCATTTTTATTGTTTTTTTTAATTGAAAATAAACTAAAAACAACAAAAATCTAGTTAACCATAAACAAGTTTACGGTTACGGTTGAGTTTACGGTTGGAGTTTACAGTTGGAGTTTATGGTTGGAGTTTACGGTTATTGAAGATTGTTAGTTTACGGCCGTGAATAGGAGTTTACGGCTGTGAACTCTTGACCGTAAATGCCCAGATGATGATGAAAACACGAATTTTAAGCAGATCCGATCCCCTTTTGCTATGAAGACACCAAATCAGGCCTTGAACAATGACGAAACAAAGCTCCTTTGACCGTGAACTCAATTGTAAGTTGATTTGACACCGGATTTGCTCTGATACCAATTGTAAGGTCCTGAAATAAAGGATCCGAACCAGTGATCAAACAAACAACAATCAAACAAGAATAGAATGGAGTAGAAGAAGATTGAACCAAGCTTTGCACACATTTATATCAAAGAAACGTCAAGTACAACTTGGACACACACACAAGAGACCGTAAACTCTATGAACTGACAACAACCCGCTGACAGACTCTGACACACCCTGTATATAGGGGAAGGACTGGCCGTAAACAAACTATTGACCGTAAACACCTCTAAACAACTCTAATTCATTATAAAAGACCCATTAAGACCAATACAACAGATAGCCTAGCCCAAACCATAAACTAGACCCTTTAATAGTAAATAATATCCTTATTGATCTAATCATAGCTATTTGTAACAAAGATTTGATCATAGTCAATTTCATGAGTATGATAAGAACCATATTCAATGACATGAGTATGAGAAAATCCTTTTATAACAAGTCTTGCTTTAAATGTGTATGGTTATCCACGTAATGATTTTTTTCTAGAAGAATCACTTACTCCTTCTAGCCTTGATATAGAGAGAAAGTTAAATCAAGACCATACTTGATTATCATACATGGATTATATCTCATGTTCATGGCTCTAATGCATTAATAAGAGTCGAGACCTGACAAAGTATCTTGGTATTTGATGGATTTGCTAGAAACCATCAATAAAAGCTCATTGATGAGAGATTCCACATTTCTCAAGTCATAGATGATTTCTACCGCTAATGCGAACAATTTGTGATTGTGAATAGCAATTATTAAAGTTTAACAATCCCTTGTTTAAAGCTAGTGCCAACTGTTATTACATTAGGTTGTGGTTCTTGAGCTGCTTCAAGTTCCATATATCTCCCACTTGCTATGTCATTAGAAGCTTGCTCTCTACTAACATAGCTTTCACAAGAATAAAAGAACTTATTCTTGGTGGGTTTGCATATAATAATCTAACCCACATTTAGAGCATTATGCAAATATTTATTTAGTAGATTTTGGGTTTAGAAGCTTTAGTCCAACATAGGCTTCAAATCTACAAAACATTTAATAAGATAAGGATGCAGCATTTCCATACAAAATCTTATAAACAAAATATTATATCTACTTATTAGTTGGTATTTGTCTTCAAGGTACAATTTATAGTGTCCTAGGTTTTATCCCAAGGAAATAAAAGGACGATATTTCTATCGATTAGAATGTAAATCATACCAAGTAAGATTTAAGGGATATATATACACTAAAGTCCTAATATTTTCCACGATTTGACAATAAAGTTATTTACAACTACTGGCCTATAATCCAAAAATCTCTCATCATCCTCCGACTATGCTCGAGGTCCACTACCTGTAATCATAAAAAGCTGAGTGGGTCAGGCTTGGGAGCCTGGTGAGAATATAGGGTTTTTAACCCACAATAATAATAATTTATTAAGTTGACCAATCAACAATAACCCTGATTACCCATTCCCGTTGTCCTCACTTTACGTCGCTAAACATCTAACACAAGGGACTTAGCCTAAGGAATATCATCGGGTTGGACACTACTGCTAAGGGGACTCCTCAGCCATACATGTCCTAAAGGCAACCATGAGGGGGATTGGAGTACACCAATGAACATTTAGTTCATCAACACCTACAAGTTGCGAACTTGCTAGTGTGCCACTGGACTGTCTAGAAAGGTCCGTGGTCGTCATCTATACTCCGTTAGACAACTTCACCAATAACACCAGCAACAACACCGACACCGAGGCCTCTCATCATTTTAACACCCACCGACTATTTTGTCTACCCATGTTCTACCCAACATATTTGTAGATAAAATACATATACAGTTTAAAACTTGTATAAAACATCTATTCAACAGTCACCTCAAATAAACAATTAACATATTTACACATAGCACGTATTTTAAGCTAAATACTTCATATCTATGTGTAAAGTGAAAGTAACTACACACTCACATGTTTTGATGAAAATCGGGAAGCAATTCGTTTCCTAAAACGATCGTTTCTAATAAAACCGGGAGTTTTATTGAGAAATCGGGCTCTGCGAAGGTCGGGCTTCAAAACCGAAAAGATAAATTTTCCGGGCTTCACGGGCACTTCGTGGCGTATTCCGGGGGTTATAATCGATACCGGGGCTTTGGGGGATGTTAATATGAAAGAAATATGAGTTTAGGGGTTAAAATTGACAAGTTTTCAAAATATACCCGGGAGGTCTCGCACCCTCCTATTTATAGGAGCGAGCCTCCTGATCCAACGGCTGAGAAGCCTCCAGGTGGCGAAGATCTGAAGCTCACAGGGGATGGCTCGCATGAGGGATGCATGTGCGAAGGGGTTGCTGGCCTCTTGTGATTGGACCGAAGCCTAGGTCCGAAGTAGGGCCATCCGTGGCAGCGTTGCGAGGGTTCGGACATGTGCTAAAGGGTACGTGTCGCCTTCTTAGTGGACCACTTCGGATCAAGTCAGCAGCTCGGACACGTGGCTCGCATGACTCACCAATTTCGGACACGTGGCACGTTCTAAGCGAGGGTGACGTGGCAAAAACGTGACTATGCGAATTTTCTCGATTTTTGTGCAAAAACTTATAAAATCCATAACTTTCGCATACGAGCTCCGTTTTTGACGTTCTTTATATGCACGCATAGGTAAAATTATGCTCTACAACTTTCGTTTAGAGTTCGTCGGCTAATTTTGACTTTAATTTTTATATTATAATTTTTTAACAGTCTGGGACAGGAAATCCGTTAAAAATTCATAACTTCTTCATCCGACGTCCGTTTTCATCAAACTTTTTACCGTTGTGCTACTATTTACGAGACCTTCGATATTCGTTTAGGTCGTGTCGGCTAAAAATCACTCGATTTAAAATTCGAGTTTTTAGCTGTCTACTGCTAAGCTGAAACTTCGAAAAATCATAACTTCCTCATACGAAGTCAGATTTGGGTGTTCTTTTTATACCTACTCTCGGTTTAACGAACACTACGAGTTTCATTTAGATCACTAAGGTTAAAAATTAGTTTATCAAAAACTCACTTTTTACGACATTCAGCACCGAGCCGGTTTTGTCGTGAAACTTCGACAGGTCATAACTTCTTCGTTATAACTCGGATTTCGGCATTCTTTATATATCCGTAATCCTTGTCACGACCACTAAAACTTTCTTAATAGATATCGGCTTTATCTAATATTTATTTTCGACGCTCATTTTTATTCTTAATTAATTAACTCCTAGTAATTAAGCATAAAACACATAAAACACATAGAATTCACATAATTCCTTTTTCATTTCTTCAAAATGAGTTACAAAGGTTAACCTAGACTATCACCTTAATATTAATGCCTAGGCTAGAAACACGAGTGTTACAATTCTCTCCCCCTTAGGATGATTCCGTCCCCGGAATCACACATCACCAAACAACTGCGGGTAGCGACTCATCATGTGCACCGCAACTTCATAGTCTTACCGTCAACTATTGCCTCAGGTTCTTCAATCAACCTTTTGTTTTCATCCAACCTTAATTCAGAAATGGGAATTATATCGGGCACATCTCCCGTGAACTTCCTCAAATAACACACATGAAATGTGTTATGAATACCCTCCAGTTCTTCCGGTAATTCTAGCTTGTAAGCTTGATTCCCGATCCTCTGAAGAACTTTAAATGGTCCAATAAACCTTGAACTCAACTTTCCCCTTTTACCAAATCTTATAAGTCCCTTCCACGGCGAGACTTTAAGTAAAACCGAATCTCCAACTTCGAAGGATATCGGTTGTCTTTTCTTGTCAGCATAGCTCTTTTGTCGATCTTGAGCAGCTAACATCCTCTCCCTTATCACTTTCAACTTTTCAGTAGTTTGATGGACTATCTTAGGTCCCATAAACTGCTTTTCCCCAGCTTCCAACCAACATGATGGCGTTCGACACCTTTCTCCATACAAAGCGTGATAAGGTGCAATCTTGATGCTTGAGTGGAAACTATTATTATAGGAGAATTCTACTAGAGGTAAGTGTTCATCCCAGTTACCTTGGAATTCTGGGGTACATGCTCTCAGCATATCCTCCAATGTTTGAATCGTTCGTTCGCTTTGACCATCAGTTTGCGGATGGTAAGCTGTACTCAAATACAACTTGGTACCCAATTCCTCTTGTAGACTCGTCCAAAACCTTGAGGTAAAACGGCTGTCACGATCGGATACAATCGTTAACGGAACACCGTGTAGCCTCACAATTTCCTTCACGTAAGAATTCACAAGTTTATCCATAGACCATTTCTCGTTAGCGGCTTTGAACTGCGCACTCTTAGTGAAGCGATCAACGACCACCCAAATCATGTCGTGACCGTTCCTTGTTCTGGGTAGTTTAGTCACAAAATCCATGGTAATGTCCTCCCATTTACCCATGGGTACAGGTAAAGGTTCTAAACTCCCATACGGTTTCTGATGTTGTGCCTTAACCCTAGCACAAGTTCACACTCAACCACATACTTAGCAACATCGAGCTTCATCGTCGGCCACCAGTAATAGGGTTTTAGATCCCTATACATTTTCGTACTGCCGGGATGAATCGAGTACATGGTTTTGTGAGCTTCTTCCATCAGAAGACCTCTTACTCCTCCCGTCTTAGGAACCCAAATCCTATCTTTGAATACCTTCAATCCTTGACCGTTTGTATCAAACACCAACGTTTTTCCCAAACGTTCCTCCTTCCGGTCATTTTTCTCCAAAGCTTCCTCCTGAGATTTCTTTATACTTTCCACAATTGTCGAGACGACTTCAATTTTCAGCACTCTTGGCCTTCTCTTTTCAAGATTTACCTTCCGACTGAGAGCATCAGCAACAACATTTGCTTTACCAGGATGATAAAGTGTCTCACAGTCATAGTCCTTGCGTAGTTCCAGCAAGCGCCGCTGCCTCATGTTCAATTCCTTCTGATTAAAGAGATATTGAAGACTCTTATGATCAGTGAAAAGTTTACACTTAGTACCATAAAGATAATGCCTCCATATCTTTAAGGCGAATACTACTGCTGCCAACTCCAGATCATGAGTTGGGTACTTCTTTTCATGCTCTTTCAACTGCCTCGATGCATACGCGATCACTTTATCCCTTTGGGTCAGAACACATCGTAACCCAACTCCAGAGGCATCACTATAGACTACGAAGTCATCAACTCCTTCAGGTAACGAAAGAATCGGTGCTTCACACAATCTCTTCTTCAACTTCTCAAAGGCTTCCTTATGCTTCTCATTCCAAGCATAAGTAGCTCCTTTGTGGGTCAAAGCTGTTAATGGAGTAGCGATCGAAGAAAAGCCTTGGATAAATCGGCGATAATATCCGGATAATCCTAAAAAGCTTCGAATCTCCGTAGGACTTTTTGGTTTTTCCCACTTCATCACAGCTTCAATCTTTGCTGGGTCAACCATTATCCCTTCTTGGTTAACCAGATGACCCAAAAATTGGACTTCTTGAATCCAAAATTCACATTTGGAGAACTTTGCATACAGTTTCTCCTTTTTCAGAACTTCTAGCACTTCACGCAGATGCTTATCATGCTCCTGCTTGCTTTTCGAATAGATCAAGATATCGTCTATGAATACTATCACGGATTTATCAAGGTATGGTTTGCAAACCCTGTTCATCAAATCCATGAAAGCTGATGGGGCATTGGTTAATCCGAACGACATAACCAAAAATTCATAGTGTCCATATCTTGTTCTGAACGCAGTCTTCTAGATATCCTGCTCCCTCACCTTTAGTTGATGGTACCCCGACCTAAGATCGATCTTCGAAAAATAGCTCGATCCTTGCAACTGATCGAACAAGTCATCGATCCTCGGCAACGGGTACTTGTTCTTTATCGTCGCTTTATTCAGCTCTCTGTAATCGATGCACATTCTCATGCTCCCGTCTTTCTTCTTTACAAATAACACAGGGGCTCCCCAGGGTGATGAACTAGGTCGAATGAAACCTTTGTCCAATAACTCCTGAAGTCGTATCATAAGTTCTTTCATCTCTGTTGGTGCTAATCGATATGGTGCTTTTGCTATCGGCGTCGTTCCTGGTAACAAGTCGATACGAAATTCTACTTGTCGATCAAGGGGAAATCCGGGAAGATCTTCGGGAAAGACGTCCGGATAATCACACACCACCGGAATATTCTGCACCTCCTTCTTTTCCTTCTGAGCATCGATCACGAACGCTAGATATGATGTACATCCCTTGGCCAAACACTTTCTGGCTTTCATTAGGGAAATGATTCCAGAGTTTACTCTGCGTTTGTCTCCATACACCATAAATGACTCTTTCCCTGGCGGATTTACTTTTACTATCTTCTTCCTACACATTATTTCGGCATCATTGGCGCTAACCAATCCATTCCTAAAACTATGTCGAAACCATTTAACTCGATAGGCAATAATTCCTCAATGATGATGTTTTTCATACGATGGCTAACAGGTACAAACTTGCCACTAGCAATTTCGACTAATAAAGCATTAACTAGTCTATCAACAGGCAAAGCTAGTTTTCTACCAAATTCATGCGATATAAAGGAGTAATTAGCTCCAGAATCAAACAAAATTTGGGCAAGCAATTCGTTTACGAGAAAGGTACCTGAAGCGACATCGACTTCTTCTTTCGCAGCTTCGAGTGTCATCTGAAAGGCTCTCGCCTTCGGCTTTGGTGGAAGATTTGGTTTTGCTGTGTCCTTTTTCTTCGGGCAATCCCTCAAAATATGCCCTTCTTCATGGCACCCATGACAGATGCTATTAGTGAAGGTGCAATTATTGGCATAATTCCCTGGCTTTCCACACTTGTAACAAGTGAGTTCCACGTTGCACTTCCCAACATGTTTCTTCTTGCACCTGTCACACCACCTGGCTTCGACTCCTCCTCCGAATTTTATCGAACCAGACTTCGAGAATTTCTTCTTTTTATTGGAACCTGACGTTCCTTCAAACTTTCTCTTTTCGCCAACTTCAACCTTGCTGGCGGCTCTCCCCTTGATCATATCTTCAACAGACTTGACAGCCCAGATAGCTGCCTCTAAAGTAAGTGCCTGACGTACTGGCACCGCATACTCCCATGGAAGTCCCTTTGCATACCTATCAATTTTTGCCAGCTCATCTGGGACAATACGCAAAGCAAACTCCATTTTCTCTGTGAAGTTATTCGTATACTCGTCAACGGTCATACTCCCCTTCTGCAACGTTAGAAATTGGTTTTCTAACTCAAGTACGTTTTGGGCCGACCAGAACTTGCGTTTAAAGTGCACCAAGAACTCTGCCCAATTCAGTTGCAGTGGCTCATTAGGGCTTAGGGTTTTCCCCAATGTGTTCCACCAACGAGCAGCACTACCCCTGAACTGACGTACTGCAAAAGTGGTTTGTAACTTGCCTTGGCAATCACAAGTCTTGAAAGCCAACTCCATTTCCGAGATCCAGTCCATTACTCCGACAGGATCTTCTTTTCCAGTGAAGCTCGATGGCTTGCAAGTCATAAAGTCCTTATACTTGCACCCATTTATCTCCACTCTACCCTCGTGGTTATTCCTCCCAACCACAAGCGGTTCACTATGACCAACCGATCTGCTGTTGTTCCCTTCTTCAGATCAATCGTCATTTAGTTCACGTTGTTCAACAGGAACTGAAGGTTCATCCCTGTTGTTCAGCAACATTTGCCTCAATTCCTCCCTCTATTCAGCCATCATGGTCTGAATCACAGCTCGTAAGTAAATGCCTTACTTGTGCCAAGGTTAAGGTCGAATACCAGAAACCGTCAGGATTACTCCAGCAACCGGAGATACCTGAATGGAAGTGGGAGCGGATCACTATGGACTTCACAACCAAGTTACCCAAGACAATGGGTGGACTTGATACCATATGGGTCATCTTCGACAGATTGACCAAGTCCGCACACTTCCTGCCTATCAAAGAAACAGACAAGATGGAGAAGCTTACAAGAACCTACATTCTGGAGATTGTACGACTGCACGGTGTTCCCATATCCATTATCTTGGACAGAGATAGTAGATTCACTTCGAGGTTCTGGAAGTCGCTACAAAGTTCCCTAGGAACTAGGCTGGACATGAGTACAGCCTACCATTCACAAACCGACGGGCAAAGTGAGAGAACTATCCAAACCTTGGAAGATATGTTGCGAGCCTGTGTGATCGACTTTGGGAAAGCATGGGATACTCATTTACCCCTTGTCGAATTTTCCTACAACAACAGTTATCACACGAGCTTAAAGGGTGATCCATTCGAGGCCCTCTATGGCCGAAAGTGCAGATCCCCTCTGTGCTGGGCCGAGGTGGGTGATACCTAGTTAGCTAAAGAACGAGTTCCTGAAAGCACTCTCACGGGTCCGGAGATAGTTCAGGAAACGACAGAGAAGATCGTTCAGATTCGTGAACGATTGAAAGCCTCTAGAGACCGACAGAAAAGCTACGCAGATAAAAGAAGGAAACCGTTGGAATTCCAGGTGGGCAACCATGTTCTATTGAAGGTCTCACCCTGGAAGGGCTTAATATGCTTTGGAAAGCGTGGAAAGCTAAATCCATGATACATAGGGCCTTTCGAGATTCTCGCTAGAATCGGCCCTGTAGCTAACAAACTTAACTTACCACGCGAGCTTAGTAACGTACATTCTACTTTCCACGTCTCGAACTTGAAAAAGTGTTTGTCCGACGAGACTCTTGTAATCCCACTCGACAAGATCGAGATCAACGAGAGCCTCAACTTCGTGGAAGAACTTGTAGAGATCATGGACCGAGAGGTCAAGAAAACGAAACAAAGTCGTATCCCGATAGTGAAGGTTTGCTGGAACGCCAAGCGAGGACCTGAATTCACTTGGGAGTGAGAGGATCAGATGAAACTGAAATATCCTCGTCTTTTTACTTAGTTATTTGTAACTACTTATTTGCTTAAACTCTAATTTCGGGACAAAATTCCTTCTAACGGGGGGATGATGTGACAACCCGAAATTTTTACTCTGTACAACTATTCACTTCTATAGAAGTCAGAACTGTTTCTGCTAACTTTTGAGCTGTGTAGAGTCAGTTTGAGTGTTCTAAAGCCTAGTACTGTAGGAGATAACTGGAGAGAGGATACCCTAGGGTTTATTGTGCAACAATAAAGTCCCAAAACTCCAAGAGTTTGGAGTTTATGGCCTAAACATGGTGTTTACGGCCGTAAAACCCAAGGGGTATAAAAGTGACACTTAGTTATTTTTAACACTTTTTCACACTTTCAAGAACTAGAACTCAAATCCTCTACAGTATCATCCAATTTTCCTTCTTGATCTTCAACTTTGTAAGTGTTTCTAGCCCTAATTAGTTGATATCTTACTTAACCTAGTGATCTTACATGATTTCATCCGTGAAATCATTCCATTTGTGTAGATCTTCAAGTGTTCTTAGTTTCACCAAGAACACCAAGAACACACACTAGTGTTCTTGGACTTTTAACACCCTTTCAAGCTCCTTTATTGTAAGTACTCTTACTCTAGTGTGTTATAAGGCTTGTTACACTACTTAATCAACTAGAAAACACAAAGAAACACAAGATCAAAGGTGTTTACAGTCCAACATGTTCTTGGACCGTAAACACTAATGAATGGGCCATTGTGTGCCCTAGTCCCTTACCAAGCCTTGGATACTAGTCTAGATCATATCCTTGAAGTGCTTAGGACCTTAAACATCAAAAATACCATGAACCATTAGAGTTTACGGCCGTTAACTCATGGAGAAATGGTCCATGGGCCGTAAACTACACAAAGGGGTGAAATGATGCCACAATCACTTCCTAAGGCTTAGACTTGAAGTTAGGATGCTTCCTTATGACCTTAAAGACTTCAAAACAAAAAATGGTAGAAATACCATGAGTTTACGGCTGTAAACTCATGGGTTTACGACCGTAAACTCCAAGGGAGTTGGTCACAAAACCGTAAACTCTAAAAGAGTGTCCCCTTGGACCCTAAACTCAAATGCAAGGCCCTACAACCCTTAGATGCAATCCTTAGTACTTATAGCACTTAAATCAAGTGTTTTTCATGTCTTAGGATGTCTTAACTTGGTTAATTAGTTGTTAAATGACTAATTGGATACATATATGTGTTATTATATGTTAACTAGGATCCTTGTGTGTGTTCAAGTCTTCACTTGACGCTTAGCATCCTATACCATCCGTTCATCCAAACCACTCACTACAGGTGAGTTCATACCCCTTAATCAACCTTTTAAATGATTTTAAATGCTTTTATGGGGGGGGGGGGAATACAAGTTGAACTATTATAGTTATTATATCAATCACAAGTGATTAATAACTACCAAACAAGTGGATTTCTTACTTTTCAAACTATGTTATCAAACAAACTACTTCAAACTGTTTTACAAACTCTTTTACATGTCAAATACTTTTAGTAAACTCTTTTAAACTTATATTCTGTTAAATGTGTATCTATATAGATATAGTTATATAAGTAGGATTGAAAGGACTTAGGACTGATAGCTTACCTTACTTCCTGTTCCTTGTTTGGTTGTGGATTTAGGGTATTCATGTTATTTGTCCGAAGGTCATTTGAATCCTAGTTATATATTATGTATATGTATATAGATATAAAAGTTCCTTCCTCCATTCAGTTCGATACCTTTGGGTAGCAAAGGTACATAAACATGTTCATACACACAAACGACATTACTAGTAAACTACAATATGCGTAGTTTAGGAAGTTACTAATACTATTACTAGAACAGTGAAACATACAATGAGTCAGTTCGTACATGAGTCAATACCATACAGAGAGAACATAACATACAGATAGAGAATACTATGATGGGAAACAAACAATATCATACAGAGAGAACAAACAATACCATACAGAGAGAACATACATTACCATACAGAGAGAACATACATACATACTAGACAGAGAGAGAACATACAATACAGCTAGTACATATAATACATACACAAGTGCACTAATACAGTTATGTGAGCCACGTAACGGGACATGACATCACCTGTCATGGACCGTTTTGTATCCAGAATCTCCTTAAGTGGGGAGCGTTTCAGTTTGTGTATAGATCTATACTGGATTGACTATCCTACACCTTGCTGCTCGCTACAGTGGGACTTGCAAGTCTACGGGTGCCAAACGTCATTTCTTCCCACGTCTTACATCGTCGTGTTTATAGTCGGTAGCAGGGTACATGCCGATCACATGGTACTTTAAATAACAATTGGTTTAAGGTAGTTAGTACAACAGTATTTACTTAACACAACACTACAGTACTATTTCATTTTCCCATTGCATTCCCTTTGTGATCTTCACACAATAAACAGTAATGTAAAAACTATATTTTTGGTTAATGATAGTCAGATTTGGGAAAATACATACTCTTACAAGAGACACACACACTAACACTTGATGCCTTGGTCGAAGGCTACTTGTAGTAGGAAACATAGGGTTTTCTAGGAGAGTTCAAACAATTACAAACTTTTACAAACTTATACATCACATACTTACAATCGCTTTCATGCAAACAATGACACTAAAATACTTATGATCTCACCAGCTTTAAAGCTGATACTCTATTTCAAAATAACTTGTATTCTCAGGTCACCAGTAGACAGGTACCGGTGCCAGGTTTTGAGAAGATGGAGCTCGTTCAAGAGTCATCTTTTATTTTGATTCATATTTTTGGTGTCTATTAAACTTGACAGAACACACCTGTATTAAATTATATTATTAATGCAATGGATGATGTTGTTGCTTGTTTACTACTATGCATTGTTGTGATACTGTACATGACGTCCTCCACCCCCGAATGTTTCCGCCGTTCTGGTTTTGGGGTGTGACATGGTGATGGGTTCTGGTGCAGCTCCTACTATAGGCACCTGTTCCACCACTTGAGGTTGAGGTTGTTGGTTTCTGTTTGCATTTCCCGCTCCACTTCTATTTTTTGCCATTATAATCTATATACCGAATAAGGCGAATTTAGGTCTTTATCCTAGTTAGACATGTCAATTCCCTTATCACTTCGAAACGTTTACATGTTAGTTCTAATCTCGTAATCATACGCTTAGAATCCTACACATATAAGGTTTCCAGATCCGGTCGGCAACAGACCATAGATCCGAACAAATAATGGCATACATGGCAACATATAGCATTTAGCACATAAAGGCATTTTAGGCACCTTTCCTAAAATAAACTAGTGCTCATGTCTAAAATATGGTAGACACTCACCTCACAATCATCACTTAGCATTCTAAGTTTAAGTCTAGAAATCCTACAATTTCTTAGTTCGCTTAAACTAATGCTCTGATACCAACTGTGACATCCCCTAATTTCTCGGCCAGAAAAGACCGATTTAATTTATGCTTTTTAAAATAAAATCAGAGAAATCTTTTCAAAAGATGTTGCGGAATAGGTCCCCAAAATAAAACATGATAAAAGTTTATCAAAACCCTTCTTTAAAAAGGTATATATTTTCCATATATATCAAAACCTCGGGATGTCATGTTCCGATACAGATCAAAAGCATAAACAAGACATTATAAGCCTTTCAACAGTTATTTACAACTACTGGCCTATAATCCAAAAATCTCTCATCGTCCTCCGACTATGCTCGGGGTCCACTACATGTAATCATAAAAAGCTGAGTGGGTCAGGCTTGGGAGCCTGGTGAGCATATAGGGTTTTCAACCCACAATAATAATAATTTATTATGTTCACCAATCAACAATAACCCTGATTACCCATTCCCGTTGTCCTCATTTTACGTCCCTAAATAGCTAACACAAGGGACTTAGCCTAAGGAATATCATCGGGTTGGACACTGCTGCTAAGGGGACTCCTCAGCCATACATGTCCTAAAGGCAACCATGAGGGGGATTGGAGTACACCAATGAACATTTAGTTCATCAACACGTACAAGTTGCGAACTTGCTAGTGTTCCACTGGACTGTCTAGAAAGGTTTGTGGTCGTCATCTATACTCCGTTAGACAACTTCACCAATAACACCAATAAGAACACCGACACCGAGGCCTCTCATCATTTTAACACCCACCGAATATTTTGTCTACCCATGTTCTACCCAACATATTTGTAGATAAAATACATATACAATTTAAAACTTGTATAAAACATCTATTCAACAGTCACCTCAAATAAACAATTAACATATTTACACATAGCACATATTTTAAGCTAAATACTTCATATCTATGTGTAAAGTGAAAGTAACTACACAGTCACATGTTTTGATGAAAATCGGGCAGCAATTCGTTACCTAAAACGATCGTTTCTAATAAAACCGGGAGTTTTATTGAGAAACCGGGCTCTGCGAAGGTCGGGCTTCGAAACCGAAACGATAAATTTTCCGGGCTTCACGGGCACTTTGTGGCGTATTCCGGGGGTTATAATCGATACCGGGGCTTTGGGGGATGTTAATATGAAAGAAATATGAGTTTAGGGGCTAAAATTGACAAGTTTTCAAAATATACCTGGGAGGTCTCGCACCCTCCTATTTATAGGAGCGAGCCTCCTGATCCAACGGCTGAGAAGCCTCTAGGTGAAAAAGATCCGAAGCTCGCAGGGGATGGCTCGCACGAGGGATGCATGTGCGAAGGGGCTGCTGGCCTCTTGTGATTGGACCGAAGCCTAGGTCCGAAGTAGGGGCATCCATGGCAGCCTTGCGAGGGTTCGGACATGTGCTAAAGGGTACGTGTAGCCTTCTCAGTGAACCACTTCGTAACAAGTCAGGAGCTCGGATGACTCAGCAGCTCGGACACGTGGCTCGCATGACTCACCAATTTCGGACACGTGGCACGTTCTAAGCGAGGGTGACATGGCAAAAACGTGACTATGCGAATTTTCTCGATTTTTGTGCAAAAACTTATAAAATCCGTAACTTTCGCATACGAGCTCCGTTTTTGACGTTCTTTATATGCACGCGTAGGTAAAATTATGCTCTACAACTTTCGTTTGGACTTCGTCGGCTAATTTTGAATTTAATTTTTATATTATTATTTTTTAACAGACCGGGACAGGAAATCCGTTAAAAATTCATAACTTCTTCATCCGACGTCCGTTTTCGTCAAACATTTTACCATTGTGCTACTATTTATGAGATCTTCGATTCTCGTTTAGGTCGTGTCGGCTAAAAATCACTCGATCTAAAATTCGAGTTTTTAGCTGTCTACTGCTAAGCTGAAACTTCGAAAAATCATAACTTCCTCATACACAGTCAGATTTGGGTGTTCTTTTTATAACTACTCTCAGTTTAACGAACACTACGAGTTTCGTTTAGATCACTAAGGATAAAAAGTAGTTTATCAAAAACTCACTTTTTACGACATTTAGCACCGAGCCGGTTTTGTCGTGAAACTTCGACAGGTCATAACTTCTTCGTTATAACTCGGATTTCGGCATTCTTTATATATCCGTAAGGCTTTATCTAATATTTATTTTCAACGCTGATTTTTATTCTTAATTAATTAACTCCTAGTAATTCAGCATAAAACACATAAAACACATAGAATTCACATAATTCCTTTTTCATTTCTTCAAAATGAGTTACAAAGGTTAACCTAGACTATCACCTTAATATTAATGCCTAGGCTAGAAACACGAGTGTTACATGCATTCTGCAAATGCCTAACCCTCGTCAGTCCCTTCGTAAGGGGGTCTGTAGGGTTCTCATCCGATGATACCCTCTTTTCCACGAGGAGTCCTTCTTTTATCTTGTGTCTTATGAAGTGATATTTTCTGTCAATGTGTCGGGATCTGCCATGATCTCTTGGTTCCTTGGCTAAGGCAACCGCACTATTGTTGTCACAGAAAATCTCCATAGGCTCCTTAATAGTTGGTACAACTCCAAGGTCTCCGATGAAGTTCTTCGGCCATATCGCCTCCTTTGCGGCTTCACTCGCTGCTATGTACTCTGATTCACAAGTCGAATCAGCTACCGTCTCCTGCTTGGAATTCTTCCAAGTGATTGCCCCTCCATTTAGGGTAAAGACCCAGCCCGACTGAGAGCGGAAGTTATCCCTATCAGTCTGAAAACTAGCATCACTATACCCTACTACTCTTAAGTCATTACTCCCACCAAGGGTAAGGATCCAATCCTTAGTCCTCCGCATGTACTTGAGGATATTCTTCACCGCAGTCCAATGAGCCTCGCCAGGGTTCCCCTGATATCTGCTGACCATGCTCAAAGCAAAGGCCACATCAGGGTGGGTACAAGTCATAGCATATATGATCGAGCCAACAACAGAAGCATAAGATAATCGACTCATCTCAGCTATCTCAGCCTCTGTACTCGGGCTCTTAGCCTTACTCAGTTTTGCGTTTCTTTGGATCGGTAAATCACCTTTCTTGGAATTCTGCATGTTGAACCTTTTCAACACCTTATCCAAGTAGGTACTTTGACTAAGTCCAATTAGTCTTTTACTCCTTTCTCTTATGTGACACCAGTCAAATTTAGGTCAAAAATAAATTGATCAATAATCATAATTGGGATGAACAAAGTGGTAGAAATTGTAACAAGGTTTCCAAAAATATAAAGAACACTGAAATCCGAGTTATAACGAAGAAGTTATGACCAATCGAAGATCCGCGACAAAACCGGCAAAACACTGTTCAGTGTAAAAAGTGAATTTTCGATAAAAGGCTTTTTAGCCTTAACAATCTAAATGAAAGTTGTAGAATATGTTAAACCGAGAACTTTCATAAAAAAAACATAAAAATCTGACTTTGTATGACGAAGTTATGATTTTTCTAAATTTCGGTTTAGCAGTATAAATCGATCAATATTTAGCCGACACAACTTAAACAAGAATCGAAGGTCTCGTCAAAAGTAGTACAATGGTAAAAAGACAGACGAAAACGGACGTCGGATGAAGAAGTTATGAATTTTTAACGGATTTTCTGTCCCGGTCTGTTAAAAATAATAATATTAAAAGTAAATTCCAAATTAGCCGACAAAGTCTAAATGAAAGTCCTAGAGTATAATTTTACCTACGCGTGCATATAAAGAACGTCGAAAACGGAGCTCGTATGCGAAAGTTATGAATTTCGCAAGTTTGGGCACAAAAACCGAGAATTAGTGGATAACCAGTAAAAATCGCATGGCCACAATCCGGACACGTCACCTCGCATGCGAGGCTTCCCCGTGTCCACTCGTATCCTTTGCTGATTTGACCGAATCCGAGGTCCAGTGGGCATCTAACGCGCCTCGCGTCCTAGGCGCCGTCTAAGACAGATCTTAAGACGCCTCCACACGCGTGTCTAGCCTCCCTTCGCATGTCCGACGCGTGGCTGATGACTCTCTTCTTCGGTCGAACCCTAGCACCCCTATATAAAGGGTGCGAGACTTCTCGGATTTTTGATGTTTTTCACCCAAAATTTCACCCTTTTTCACCTTTTCACCCCCTAAACTTTCTTACGACCCCCCAATGCCCCGGTATCGTATCTAAAACCCGAAGCAAGCCCCGAAGCCCCGGAATCCTCGAGAAGATAACCTTTTTCCAGTCGAAGTGCTGCCCGCATAAAGCCGGTTTTTACTCAAAAACACGTGGTTTCTTTGAGAAATATTATCTATAGAAACGAGACGATGCCCAAATCACCACTTATCAAGTGAGTTTATACCCCTATAATCTACCTTTTTAATGGTTTTTAAATGCTTTTTAGGGGGAATACAAGTTTAACACAATATAAATTGTGTTAATAATTGTATGTGATAATAATCACACAAAGTGTTTCCTTATGCTTTTAAGGATTACCAAATACTTCCAAAATGACTTAAAGCCATGTTAAATATTTAAAGTCATGTAAACTCCGTTAAATTCTTTGAAAAAGGTTTTATAAACTATTTCAAATTATAATTGCCAAAATCATGTTTATACATGTATAAATATATAAATAAGATTTGAAGGGCTAATGAATTATGTTATTTCCTTTTCCTTGTTTGGATGTGGAATTAAGGTGGTGTTATTTGTCCGAAGGTTGTTTCTTCTTAATTATATGTATATATATATATATATATATATATATATATATATATATATATATATATATATATATATATATATATATATATATATATATATTATCCATATATGAATATAAAAGGTTACTTCATTCGGTATCATTACCTTTGTATCATGCTGAGCAAAGGTGTTCATCCATGAGAAATCATGCTAATCAGATAGAACATATAAATTATAATAGGTATGATTTATGATTCAAAACTAAATATACAAGTATGATTCACGATTGTATACTTTCCAAGGAAATTACCAACAATTCAATTATCTATACCAGGATATGTATAATACCTTTAATATATGGATAACATATTAAAGAAGTAATAATACATCATACCGGGTTTGTATTAACAAGGGTACAATACAACGTACCAGGGTTAGCAATGACGGGGTAATAATACATCATACCGGGTTTGCATTAACAAAGGTACAATACAACGTACCAGGGTTAGCAATCACGGGGTAATAATACATCATACCGGGTTTGCATTAACAAAGATACAATACAACGTACCAAGGTTAGAAATCACGGGGTAATAATACATCATACCGGGTTTGCATTAACAAAGGTACAATACAACGTACCAGGGTTAGCAATCACGGGGTAATAAGACATCATACCGGGTTTGCATTAACAAAGGTACAATACAACGTACCACGGTTAGCAATCACGAGGTAATAATACATCATATCGGGTTTGCATTAACAAAGGTAAAATCCAACGTACCAGGGTTAGCAATCACGCGGTAATAATACATCATATCGGGTTTGCATTAACAAAGATATAATACAACATACCAGGGTTAGCAATCACGGGGTAATAATACATCATACCGGGTTTGCATTAACAAGGGTACAAGTACAACGTACCAGGGTTAGCAATCACTGGGTACTAATACATCGTAAATCTCGTTGAAACAATAAATTTGTGAGACTCTTCACGGTGTACTTATCTAAGTACGACCTTAAGTCCTGACTTATTAACAAGAATCTCCTGTAGGGATGGCGTGAATTTGTGTATAGATCTATATGGGACTGACAATCCCGCACCTTCACTATTCGGTACAGTTTGGCCGGCAGGCCTAGGGTGTCAAATATCATATCGTTTCCAATACCTAAAGAACGTCGCATCAGGCACATCAGTCATATTAGTATGGTTAATAGAACTCACATGGATAAAACAACGAGTAAATTACTAAGTAATATACTTCTCTTAAAACAGTAAGAAAAGATAATTACATCCTGACCAAATATACATTCTCTTAGTTTTTAGTTACAGTAAAAACTACGTATCATGAAATCAAGTATCGTATACACTTGTACTTCTGGTTTTAGAACATTTAAAACCACAAAGCAGTATTATGGATAATATAATATTTTCCAGGATTAATACTAATGTTTTACTGTAGAACGGATATAACTAAGAATACTTTTACAAATGAAACGGTTTATGGGAGTAAACTACTTTTACAAATGAAACAGTTTATGAGATTAAACTACTTTTACAAATGAAACGGTTTATGGGATTAAACTACTTTTACAAATCAAACGGTTTATGGGATTAAACTACTTTTACAAATGAAACGGTTTATGGAATTAAACTACTTATCAAATGGAACTTAGTCATTCAATCTCTTTAAACTAGTATAACATAAAGTACCTTTAGCGGTTAATTCTATAATTCCTTAGTTTTTACATCAGAGTTATACATAAGTAATATCCGATCGACAGTGAAATGTGTGACTTCCGCCTTACTTCCTGTTCCTTGTTTGGTTGTGGGCTTAGGGCAGATACACCCATTTAACTATCCATTAGACATTAGGTTATATATAACTAGTATAAACTAAGTAATTGCAGAGAGAACTATTGAGGTTATCAGTTTATCACCTCAGGAAATATAGGATTTTCTGGAGGAACCAACGAACTTTTCCGAAGAACTTAGAGTATACTTTATAGAACTAAAATACTTATGAACTCACCAGCTAAAATGCTGATCTACTCTTTCAAAATAACTTGTATTCTCAGGAATCCAGTAGACAAGTACACTCCCGAAGCTTTTGAGAAGACTACCTAGTACCGTACTGCGACTCTTGTCTTCTACTGTACCTACTTTGGTGTTTGAATATGTAATGTTTAAACACTTATGTAAAAATTATACTTATTAATGCAATGGTTGTTTGTACTTTGATTACTATATTGCATGTGTTGTGATACTTACATGAAGTCCTCCGCCCCCGAACGTTTTCGTCGTTCTGGTTTGGGGGTGTGACATCTTAATATCCTTATCCCTAGGATATAGGCAAGTTCTCCAAGCTCCTTCATAGCAAAGCACTTCCCAAGCCAGGATTTAACCTCCTGCAGGGTTGGGATTTCATTTCCTATGAGTAGTATGTCATCTACATACATTACCAAAAAACTAACTATACTCGCACTAGCTCTGACATACACGCAGGGCTCATCTTCACTTCTCGAGAAGCCAAACTCTTTGACCTTCTCATCGAAACAAAGATTCCAGCTTCGAGATGCTTGTTTTAATCCATAAATGGATTTCTCAAGCTTGCACACTCTATAAGGGTACTCTGCACTGACAAAACCCTCTGGCTGATTCATGTAAACATCCTCAGCCAACTTTCCGTTAAGGAAAGCGGTTTTGACATCCATTTGCCATATTTCATAATCATGAAATGCAGCAATGGCTAGCATAACCCTAATAGACTTAATCTTCGCTACTAGTGAAAAAGTTTCATCATAATCAATACCCTGAGTCTGAGTAAAACCCTTCGCGACCAGTCGCACTTTTATAAGTGTGCACCTTCCCATCCATGTCGGTCTTCTTCTTGAAGATCCATTTGCACCCGACTATCTTACGGCCTGGTACATTGTCAACCAAGTTCCAAACTTGATTGTCATACATGGATTGTATCTCGCTGTCGATAGCCTCCTTCCATTTGGCAGACTCTGGGCCTGCCATGGCCTCCTTTACACTGTTAGGCTCATCCAGATTTACCAGTGTACTATCACTGATAAATGTATCACCTTCCGTAGTAATATGAAATCCATAATAAAACTCAGGTGTGTTCCTAACCCTTGTGGAACGCCTCGGAGGTACAGACTCGTTAGTCGGATCAACAGGAATTTCCTCCTCAGGTTGATTGCTGGTGTCTAAGGTTCCTTCACCAATTGATTCTTGAATTTTTTCAAGGTCAATTTGCCTCCCACTGTCTCCTTGGCTTATAAATTCTCTCTCTCGAAAGACCCTTCTCCTTGCCACAAAGACCACATTCTCATTGGGTCTGTAGAAGTGGTAACCAAAGGATTTATGTGGGTAGTAGATGAAAATACACCTCTCGCTTCGAGGTTCGAGCTTGTCATGAGTCTAGCGCCTCACGAAAGCCTCGCAACCCCAAATCTTGATGTGGTCCAAATTGGGAACTTTCCCAGTCCACATCTCATGAGGTGTTTTGGCAACCCTCTTTGTAGGGACTAGATTAAGGATGTGGGCGGCAGTCTCTAAGGCATACCCCCAGAAAGAGATTGGTAGCGAAGCTCGACTCATCATAGAGCGAACCATGTCCAACAAAGTTCAATTACGCCTCTCAGCCACACCATTCAGCTGTGGTGCCCTGGGAGGTGTCAATTGTGAGACAATCCCACACTCCTTAAAATAGTCGAGGAACTCTGTGCTAAGATACTCACCACCTCGATCGGATCGAAGCATCTTAATGTTCCTGCCCAATTGATTTTCTACTTCCTGTATAAACTCTTTAAACCTTTCAAAAGTCTCTGACTGATGTTTGATTAAGTAGACATAGCCATATCTACTAAAATCATCAATAAAAGTCGCATAGTAGCGATTAACATCTCTTGTGGCGGTTTTGAATGGTCCACATACATCAGTATGTATAATAAGGTCCAACAAACCCTCACCCCTTGCACAAGTACCAGTGAAGGGTGATTTTGTCATTTTTCCAAGTAGACAAGATTCATAACTATCATCCGACTTAAGGTCGAACGACTCCAAGACTCCATCCTTTTGGAGCTGGCCTGTGCGTTTCTTGCTTACATGTCCAAGACGACAAAGCCACAAAGATGCTTTATCCAAGCTAGTAGAAGAATCAATACATAACACATTATTTCCTAAATTATCTACAACCGACACAGCTTCATACACACCATTACAAGGTAATGCTTTAAAATAAAGAACATTATTAAAGAAAGCATTAATACTACCAACTTCATTATCAAAAGAAAAGGTAAAACCTTATTTGTACAAATCATGAAAGGAAATAATATTCCTCGCCATTTGAGACGAGTAAACACATTTATTCAAATCTAACTATAACTCACTATCTAGCAACAGAGTATAAACTCCAATCTTGGTAACAGGTGAAACCTTCCTATTCCCCATGATTAAGTTTATCTTCCCGTGCTCCACATCCTCACTTCTTCTTAGGCCCTGCAAATCAGAACATATGTAAATACCACATCCTGTATCAAGCACCCAAGAGTTAGAATATGGTGAGTTATTAGACAATATAGTGTAAATACCTGCATGGGATGGTTTCACTTTCCCATCCTTGACATCCTGCAAGTACTTAGGCAGTTTCACTTCCAGTGCCCCTTATTCTTACAATAGAAGCAATCAGCATCCTTAGGGATGGCAGAAGGAGTGATAGAACCACCTTTGGTTCCAGATGAGAAGCCTTCAAGAGAATTTCCCTTGGTACCCTTCGAAGGGTGCTTCCTCTTCTTCCCTTTGCCTTGCCCGATAGCCAAAACAGGGGTAGTTGTAGGAGTAGGAGTAGCAACCGACTTACTTTTAAGACCACTTTCGACGGTCTTCAGAAGTCCTTGAAGCTTACTAAGTGTAACTTCCTCCTTGTTCATGTGGTATGTAATACGGAATTTATCATAACACGAGGGTAAGGAGTGCAAAATGATATCAATTGCCAACTCCTCTGGGAAGTTCACATTTAGTTTCAGTAAACGGTCCACATACCTTTGCATTTTCTGCATGTGGCCCGTGATTGGTTCGCTATCCTTCATACCGGTTGTTATCATGGAGGAGATTATTTCATACCGCTCTTGACGAGCACTCTGATGGTACCTTTCCATCAAGTCCTAGTGCATCTCAAAAGGGTAATAGTCCTCATAGGACTTTTGGAGTTCGGCTGTCATCATGGCCATCATGATGCATGCCACTTTGGTGGCATCTCTCTCATGTGTCCTATATTCATCGACCTCCTTAGGAGTAGTAGTGGACTCATCAAGTTCCTTAAGCTCCTTATCGAGGACATATTCCTTGTCCTCATAACGAGTAACCATCCTGATGTTCCGGATCCAATCCATGAAGTTGGAACCATCAAAGATGACTCTCCCACAAAGGTTCATGAGAGACAAGGAGCCAGTAGGGTTAGAGCCCAAAGCATTGTTGTTGGAAGACATCTGAAAAGAAGAAAACAAATTTAGATTAGATATATCGAATCTGTAATAAGACACCCAAATGTAATATTAAGGCTAGGACCCAACACAATATATTATAACTTAGAAGAGGGATGTCGTAATCTAAGTTATAACATATTTGAAGGTAGGTGAATGACGATTCACCAATTTCCACCATGAAAAACGAAATGAATTATTAGGTTTAATTGGTTTTGAAATTCCTAGATTCTTTTGAGATTTATTGAAGTTTTCAATGGCATGTTTCAATTTCGATTGTGCCCTTCAAGTTTTGTGATTGGGATGCCGAGGATCACAAAACAAGGTGTGAATAACCATGCAAATTCACTTGGTACCCTTAATATTATCACCTAGTCAATGTGCCAGTTAACCACACGCGCTCCACCGATCTATGATAAACATTAAGTCACCCTTCGTGATCCTTACTAGTCTAAGTTAGTGCGCCGGTTAACCACACACGCTCCACCAACGACTTGGTAAGGTACAAAGTGTGAATTTCATGGGTTAGCGCCATTTTCACATTTTCCCTAAAGTAACTAAGATTGGGAATTTATAAAAACATTTAGTTACTTTGTAATAATTATTATACTTTTAATGAGAGTTTAAAGTCATTGTCCTACCCGTTCAGCTAACGTCCCTCCACCGATTAAGGAAGCGGTGGGTAAGAATGGACACCCATTAAGCTACCATTTTATAGGCAAAAACCTTATACCTCCCTTATAGACCGGCTTGGTGAATGAGGCCTACTAACGGTAAAACGACTTAATCTTATACATATATATAATTATTAACCATTAATGTTATAAATAGTATAAGGGTTGAATTTTAGCTTTTAAAACTCTAAGGGTTGGAATTAAAGTATATTAAAGTGTGTGCAACTTTACAAATTCCAAAACTTGAGGACAAGTTTTGAAACTATTCAAAACTTTTCATTTCATAACTTATGAATTAAAGGTTCATAAAAATGAAGACTTCATTTTCATGTAAATTATGTGTTTTAAATGTGCATAAAAGAAAGTGACCTTTGGAAGTCCATAACTCGAGGACAAACTATGGACTCCATCAAAACACATAAATGATCAAGAATTAATTAATAAACAATTTAGCAAATAATTCCTATGATCTAACAATAATTCATAAGAACATTAATATCATATCAAAATTTAAAGAACATATGAACACATATAAACATGTAATTTTGATATTGTCCATTGTAAATGGATTAGCACAAACATTACACCATCTAAAACAAGTTTTAAAACACCAAAACAGTTTAGGGTAATGTTTCTAGCCCATTTCCAGCAGCAAAAGTCGAAAAACTGCACTCTGCCTAGCCAACTCGTCGAGTGCAAGAACTGACTCGCTGAGTTGGTTGAAGATTTGCTTGGACTCGTCGAGTCCCCCCCCCCCCCCCATGGACTCGACGAGTCCCCTGTGGAGACAGCAAAAACTTCGACTTTTTCAGCTACTTTGCATCAAGTATCAACAAACAAGCCTAGGCTCTGATACCACTGTTGGGTTTTGAGCATTCTAACACTCCTAAGGTGTTCACGCAACCCTAGAAACATTGGATCTATGTTTGACTAAAATACATGCAAAATAATTTTTCCAAGGTCCATAACCTATCTAGCATGACATGAGGTACTTTGAAACATAAAAGTTACTAGAAGAATTACATACCTTTAGTATTGATTTGATTCCTTAGGAGTTTGAGAGCCTAGCACCAATAGTGTGGATGCCTCAAATGGAAATCACAAAACACCACAAACTTGGAAAACTTTATGAGAGAGTATTCAAGCTCTAGAAATCGGCCACTCTTATGTACACACATATAGTGTCATTTCAAGCACCACAAGCCTCTTTATATCGTGTAGATGATTAGGGTTATGAATCATGTAAACCCTAATAACCCATGTCTTTTCCTTTTCCAAGGATCCATAGGTTAAAAGCTCCATGGATCATCCATGGACTCCCATGCAAGCTTATCCCATTCCCTAATGAGTATTAGCCCACACTATATAAATATAATAGCCCATTATTTAATTAGTCACCTTTTGATCACTAAATTAATTCATAATTAATTTAAGATCAATACTAATTAAATAATATGATTTCATATAATAATATATTATAACTTATAATACATTAATAAGTCATAAACATACTATTCTCATAATATTATCCATATAAATAGTTCGGGTGAAGTGCAACCCAAATGGACCATGCCGGATCGGGTGAAGTATATACTAAATAAGTTATGGACGTAGACACGTTATCCAACACATGGATCACAGGAGATTAGATATATAGCATAACTACAACAGTAACATGAATTGCCTTAAAACAGCTAGGCAGATATAACAAAAACTTGAAAAACTTGGTTGCCCGAAATCCACGACTATTCCATCGTCTTAAATTCTTTTTAAGTTATTTCATGAGAATACATGTAGTTTTGAGGGTTAACACAAGGTTGGTGAGAGTTACTGGTTTTATGCTAACAGAAATAATGATACTTTTTAAAATGATCAAAAAGTATTTTCTTTGTAAGTAAAACCATACTTGAAAATGAGTTTGTAAAGAGCCTTTAAAGAACTTTGAAAATCAGAAGGTGTTTTTCCAAAAGTAAAACCATACTTATAAATGTTTCGAAGTGAGAGAAACAAAGTCCACAGTTTATATATATATATACATATATATATATATATATATATATATATATATATATATATAGAGAGAGAGAGAGAGAGAGAAACCAAATCCATGGTTTGTAGAGAATGAGAGATCCAGTTAGTGTTTATAATGAGTCCTATAACAGAGCTATGTGAATTAAGTACCATTACAACGCTCCATTGCACGTCATAGAAATGACTGTAAATAGTAATCACCCGCTTTGATTTGACCGTCATGGTTGTAGCTAGCAACCACATGTGGGGGTTATCAAACCTGTATAGATCTATACATATGTATTTCGCTTCGAGGATTAACGATTATAGTAGTATGGGTATGCTAAGTGTTTATACTTAGGTAATGAATAGGATCTCACTATAAAAGCCATTAACTAATGTATGTGAATAACCCACCTTATCTTATATGTGGATAAGTATATGGTTGTAATGTTCGAGAGTGGATAGCCCTAACTTATATGTGTACAAGTCACTAGGCAAAAAGATTTACAACGAATAGAGTTTATATAAATCATGTATGTTCGATAAGTATATGCCTGAAAGTGTACGATACTTCCTTAAATAAATGATAAATCTCATAGTACTGTAAGAAAGCACGTGTATGATTTCCAAATTATAAAGTGTTATAACATATATATATATATATATATATATATATATATATATATATATATATATATATATACACATGCATGATATAAGTTTGATCTTTGAAATACTATAAAGGTGGTAATGTTTTATGACATACATTGTCACATTAAATCATAACTTTATTGTAGTGAAATGATATGTTATTTTGACTAGTTGTTACATGCTAAAACAACTATAACATGGGTGTATCAAGTTTATCACTCGATTATTTGTACATAATATGTTACTTGACAAAATGACATTTATAAACTAGTATTTATGCATTTTCACTTAAAATTATAGCATTGTTATAGTAAGATTTTGTAAACAAAATATATGAGCACATGTACTCCCCCAAAATGTATAAATTCTTTAAAATGGGTTCATAAGCACTCACCTTATATGTGTGAGCTCGGTTTGGATGTGAGAATGTGATCGTGTTCGGGAAGCACCATGAGATCATACTAATCACCAACACACTTACCCGGGTTTGGACTCGATTCAACCCATGAAATAACACTAAAAACTTGAGTCTAGAACTCGGAACACCACATAAAGAAGCACCTAAGAGGTGGAACAAAATGTGGTGGTCGAAGGTGGCGATGGTGACAGTGGGGGGCTACCAAACGACGACAGTGCTGCTGCCTTTTCTTTTCTGTCCGAAGAACAATGAAGGGAAGATGGGAGAGGGGTAATAGGTGTCAGGAGGTGTTTGGGGGGGATGGTTGCTCGATGAAAACAGGAGGATAAAGGGGTGGAGTGGAGGTGGTTGATAGTGGTGGTTTTAAACCGAAAAAAGTGAAAGAATTGAAGAGGGAGTGAGTGGGAAGATGGCTGGGGATTTTGGTAATGAAATGAGGAAGGTAATGAGCTCTATTTCTAGTTTCATGTAAGCTTGCAAGCCCATGCAAGCACCATGCTTCTATGGAAACACACAAAAGAAAGGACCATGCTTGTACTTCTTGATCATTTGTGCAGTCAACAAGGTAAAGGGAAAGAAGGGGAGGGGTTGTGTACGTGGGTAAGGGAAAGGGAAGGGGAAATTGGCTGATTTTCTTTGCCTCTCATGCAAGGTGATGATGTCATCAACCTCAAAAAGTCCCTAAAACACTTCTAGATTTGTGTTCCAAAATCTCAACGTCTAATAATTTTTTTTGCAAAAATGGCGAATGATAGAGCCGAGTTCAAGGATTGCAAAAACCCGAACATATTAATTTTTGGAGTTATAGAACTCTAGGAAATTGCATTTAAAGATTTGCAGTTAATTGACTCGAAACGTTCGATTTTTTGACTTTTACACATATTTTTACTAAATATATTTTGAGTATGGAATTAAATAATAGACCATAACCTGAGTCCAAAGATGTTCTCAGAATTTCCATCGGAGGTGTACAAGTGCCTCAAGGGATCGAAACGGTTTTTTTAGTTTAAACAAAATGGGTGTTATAATGGTTTAATTTCTTACAACGGTCGTATCTTTTGCATATGAAGTTCGTTTTGGACGTTCTTTATATTTGTAAACTCAGGTGAACATGTACTAGGAGACTAAAATGTTTGCTTCGCTCACAACAGTTTAATATGAAATTTCTATTTTTCAGATGTATTAACTAGGATTATAGTTTGTGCTACAAGTTTCATTTGAGATTTTATACTATCAGAAGTAAGATACCATATGATATCTTATTTTAACTATAATAACAATATTTATTTTTCAAAATACGCATTAAATCTCAATAGGTCAGGTTACAAAGAAGTTTGTGGTGAATTGGTTGTCTACAGTTTTAGACCTAAATTCTGTGATGTCATAAAAACTGATTATTAAACAAGTTAACCAAATGTGTGAAAGAAGTAATAGTGTAATGAGGGACATTTAAGAGCCATTTTAGTGCGGATCCTATAAGGGTTGAACTAAAACCCTTGCATTGACAAGCCTCTTGAGATGTTGTGGTATTAGGACTATATCCATGCATTCTCTATATTTCGCAACATGTTCCTCAGGATCTGTTGTCCCATCATACTGTTAGAAAGTGTGTCCAAGGTCATTAACTATTGCTCATATTTTTAATAATAATAGGGTCCTCTTGGGTTGACTTCGAGACTCAAATTAAGTAGAATCGATAAAGGAGGAATTGGTTTATTAATTATTATGGTTTAATAATTAATTAGAAACTAATTGGAAAACAATTTGGGAATTAATTAATAGTTTAATTAATAGAAGGGTTGAATATCAATTAATCAGTAGTTGATTAATCAGGAATATTCGAGGACCCTAGAAGGGAAGGATGTGGATGAAAATCCTCTTGGATAAGAGCAATTTTCGGAGATCCTATCCCATTCCATATGGGCTAGAGAACAAAACCATAGAAGATATCTAAGGCTATAAATAGGGCCTTAGGGATTTATTCTTCCTTGCTCAATCAAGGCTTGAAGTTTCGCTTCTTCTTTGTCCCCTCTTGTGGACGAAACCGCTTAGAGTTTGGCCCCTCACAGTTGTTTTTTATTATGCTCTTTTGAGTTTATTCGGTGTGAACCAGGAGATGGATTTTGGTTTGGGTCTTTTACATCCAAACAAGGTGGTATGTATGTGAGCTCAAGCACGAAGGTTTTCGCCTGCTAAAGAGGTATGTGATTCTTCCTTTGTATTAAGGTAGTTGTAATTAGTATGAAGCCAAAGATCCATAGGTTGCATGTATACTTTGGTATATCATAGTTTGATTTTCCCGTTACCTATTTTAAAGTGTATTTGATGCATAGAAATTCTAACAGTGGTATTAGAGCCATTGGTTCATAACTACATGCACCCCTAATACTATTTTTCGTAATGCTTGTTTGAAATGGGAAAAAGTAAGAAAATGGAAAACTGAAAGAAACATGTAATCGCAGGCGCTACATGCCTCCCTCTAGGCGTGGCTTGTTCTGCAAGATTAGGGTTTCCTTATGTGTGTGTGTGTGTGTTTTTAGTTTCAAATTTGAAGATTTTTTAATATGGATAAATACCACATTTAAAATGTTTTAAGTTTTGAAAACAATAAATATTATTTAAATATGATTATTTGAATTTGAATATTTATCATTTAAACATTTAATAGTATATATAATAGAGATTTATAAATTTGAATATTACCCCCTCATGAATTATTATTTATTACATTGCGTCGTTACAGTTAATTAAAATTAACAATGGTCAACTAAATTTAAAGAGTTTTAAATTTACCCCTTATATATAAAAATTATATATACTATATCTATAAGGAAATTACAACATGCACCATCGCATGTTTAAGTATTGACATGGCCAGTCTTACCATGATTAGGCTCACCCACTCTAATGTACAGGTTTAAGGAGGTTTCTATGATTCTTAATGAGGTTGACTTTTAATATGCTTTACGCTTACTACCCTCACGCCCTATTGCATTTTCAGTATAAAGTTACCGAAAGGGTTTAATAATGCTAATGGTCAATCTAAAAGTATTCAAAATACAAGTATAAAATGAAATCCCATTTTGTTAATTAAGAATGATTCTTACATTATATATAAAAGCTGCACATTATCTTTATACCTTATTGATGGATCTCGTGTGGTTAATCGACACGTTAATTTGAGAGTATAAGTAGAGGATGATGTGGAACTTGCGAATCTCAAGCGTAACTTGAGCAGGGGACCACACAATTTTGTATGGATGAGTCACCAGATCCGTGACGACCCTGTAATTAAATAAAAGTTGAACATAATCCAAGATTAACATGCCATTGATGGTAAATGAATCTCAAAGATCTAGGAATTTGATGGTGATATAAACTGTCAAAGGGTTTTGCATACCTAAGTAACATTATGATGTGTTTATAACATCCTTTTACACATCATGGTGCCAATTATAGATCCTAGACTTAACTTAATAATTTTATTTAGGGTGATTATTTTAAGGTTTTTCTATATTAAACTAATTGGAATCTTATCTCTTTTGTAGATGTCGATCCTAGTGAACAACAACAACAACAATGCTCATCCTCTACCAACAAAAACAACTACAACATCTCTCCACTGCCAGTTCTAAACAAGGAAAGACTCAACGTGGAAGTAACCAACTATATTTATTGGATCTGAACCTTAAGGTTCATGTTGAGATATGAGAACAAAGAGTATGTTCTCGACAATGATGTTCATGAACTTGGAGAGAATTCCACCACAGATAGAGTTTTTTGCTTACAATAAACATTATGATGAATCAAATAATGTGGCTTGCGTTATGTTGACAACCATGGCCTCTAAACTCCAGAAGAACTTTGAAAACTGGGGCACCTTTGACATTAATTAGCAGTTCCAGGAAATGTTCCAAGAGCAAGATAGGCAAGAGTGGTTCAAGATCGTTAAGTCCTTCATAGAATGTAAACAACAAAAGGGAGCCTCTGTGTGTGCGCACATCCAAAAGATGAAGTAATACATAGACATACTTTGGAATCTAGGTGTCAAGATACTAAAGGAGTTGACTCTTGACATGGTCTAGAACTCGCTTTGTGGTTCATATTCGCAGTTCATCGTAAACTACAATATGAACAATGTTGATAAGACATTGAAGGAACTTCATAGAATGCTTAAGACTGGTGAAGCAACCTTGAAGAAACCCATAAGTGCAAACCCTAATGCTCCAGTCCTAGGTATTGATCATGGTTCTGCTAAAAGGAAAAGGTTTTCTCATTCCAAGGGAAAGTGAAAGGCTATGGTCGGACAATATTACCAAGGCCCTAAGAGAAAGGTCCAAAATGAGATAGCTCCTTCCACTGATCCCAGTAAGGCCATATGTTTCTACTTCCTGTCCAAGGGACATTGGAAACGTAGCTACCCTAAATACCTAGAGGACCTCAAGAAATGCAAAGTCAAGGTGGGTGACACGTCATGTATGCATGTCATAGAACTCTATATCACATCTACTTCTAACTTTTGATTTCTTGATATAGAATGTGGTACTCACATTTTCTCTAATATGCAGGGACTAAGGCAAAATAGGAAGTTGAGGCATAGGGAGCTCAACCTAATCATGGAGAAAATTCACAATTCAATTCTTACAAGGAATGAGAACTATGGGATCGTGCTTAGTGATGGTGTTTATCTTAGTTTATTGAATTGTTTCTTTTCACCTGATATGGAACACAATATTATTTCTTTCCACGGAATTTATAAGGATGGTTGTTATTTTTCTTTTCATAATGATAATGTTAACATCTCGGTTTACAAGAATGGTTCTTTTATATTTAAAGCTAGTCCTTGTAAAGGTATGTATGAAAGTGTTGTTTGTGTAGGTAAAATTGATAAAATATTATCAAATGTTGGTTGATATAATAGATAAATCTTGTTTGTGGAATTATCGACTTGGTCATAAACATGAAGCACAATGCCAATCTCAATCAGATGGGATCTCAGAATCATTTGACCTCAAGTCAGATGATATATGCAAATCTTGCTTACTTGGAAAGATGAAAAAGGCGCCATTCACAGGTCACTATGAAAGAGGCAATGATTTTTTGGACCTCAACCACACAGATGTGTGTGGACCATTCAAATCCACCATAGTACATGGTGACCAATACTTCATGACTTTCAATGATGATTTTAGAAGATATGGATATATCTATTTAATGAAGAACAAGTCAGAAACATTTAAACTGATCAAAGTATTTCAAAACAAAGTAGAGAACCAATTGGGAAGAAAGACCAAGATACTTTAATCTGATAGGGGTGACGAATATTTAAGTCTTGATTCTATGACTATCTTCAGAATTACATAAAATTTTCATATTTGTCTCTTTGTAAAACACCATAGTTAAATGGTGTGGTTGAGAGAAGAAATCAAAAGTTATTAGATATGGTTCGAACAACGATAAGTTGAGCTACACTTCTGATATATTTTTGGGTTATACCTTGGAGACCACCGCCCACATCTTAAACCCCATACAAACTAAGAAGGTTGCTAAAACACCCTCTGAGATGTGGAGTCGGATACGACAGTCTCTAGCCCATATAAAATTTTGGGGATGCGAGGCTTTTATTCATAAGGAGGCGAACGATAAGCCCGAGCCCAGATCAAAGAAGTGTTACTTCACTGGTTATCCATAAAAGTGTTTTGGATACTAAATCTACAAGCTTTCTAAGAATTAGGTGTTAGTTTATCGAATGGGACTCTTCCTTGAGTTCGATCTCATTTCCAAAGAGGCCGGTGGGACTCATATTGATCTTGAAGAGCTTCAAGAGTCAAATGAAGAAGAACCTTTAGTTGACATTAGCACTAAACCTGAGGTACAACAACCTTTTGATGAGCTTCGACCCGAGGCAGATCAGCATGTTGAACAAAAGGATATATACCACCTACCCTTCATAGATCCAATATAGATTGTGTTCTGAGTTCTATAGTTTCCATGTTACCACATAAAGAGACGTATTTATTAGTGATCGTTCACTGGTTAATATGGATATACCATTTAACTATGAGGAAAAGATAACAAGCCCTAAGGCTTTAAAGCAAAAGGAAAGCGTGGATAGCGAGCTGCAATCCATGCATGACAACCAAGATTGGAATTTGATTGATCCCACACCTAGAATTAAAGCTTTTTGGTGCAATTGGATCTTTAAGAAGAATACTGGAATGGATGAAAATTTACACAAGCGCAAGCCTAGGCTTATTGAAAAGGGTTACACTCACACTCAAGGGATTGATTATGAGGAATCCTTCTCGCTAGTAGCCAAAATCAAGTCTATTAGGATATTACTTTCCATAGAATCCTTCTATGATTATGAAGTATGGAAAATTGATATGAAAACCACTTTCCTTACTAGAAAACACATAAATGATGTGTATATGGCACAACCTAAGGGTTTCATTGATCCAAAATATCTGAATAGAGTGCATAAGCTTGAAAGGTCCATATATGGACTAAAACATGCGCGTTTCATCTAGAATATTTGATTTCATGAAAACGTTAGAGTTTTGATTTTCTAGATGTGAAGATGACTCATGTGTCTATATAAAGCTAATGGGAGTATAGTAGTCTTTATCGTGTTGAATGTTGATGAGATACTTCTTATTGGAAATGATATCCCGACGTTGCAAGATGTTAAGACGTGGCTTGGGAGTTGTTTCTCTATGAAATATCTAAGAGAGGGTGCATACATACTTGTTATAAGGATCTATAGAGATAGATCGAAACATCTAATATTAATGAGCTAGAGTACATACTTGGATAAGATGTTAAAAAGATCGAAGATGGAAGACTCCAAGAAAGGTTTTCTACCTATGCAATACGGCACAAAATTGAGTTAAAAGCAATGTCCTAGTTCTAGTGATAAAAAGGAAAGAATAAGTCGAATCCTATATGCTTCAACTATAGGATAGATCGTGTATGCCATGACATATACTCAACCTGACGTCTTGTATGCTCTGAGCATGGTCAGTCGTTTTTAGGAAAACCTAGGCGACAGTCATTGGACAACAGTAAAGAACATTGTAAAAAATCTAAGAAGAATAAAGAGCATGTTCTTGGTATATGGGGGTAAAGATGTGTTAAGAGTTACAGGTTATACATATGCAAGTTTTTAGACTAATATATATATATATATATATATATATATATATATATATATATATATATATATATATATATATATATATATATATATATATAACTCATGTTTACAGTTAGGATGAGTGTTCTTGCTAAATAGATGAGCAGTCACTTGGAAACGTTCCAAGCAAAAAACAGTGGCGGACTCTACTTGTGAGTCAGATTATACATCAGCTACTAAAGCAGAAAAAGAAGCTACATGGTTGAAGAATTTCATTGTTGACCTTGGTGTCGTTCCGTGCATCAAACTCCTTTGGAAATCTTATGTGACAATGAGGGTGCAGTTGTACTGACTAGAGAACCCAAGGACTATGTTAACTCATGATATATACACAAAAATACCATTACATGAGAAAGTGATTCGAGGATGGAGACATTGTCGTGAACATAGTGTCGTTAGAGGAGAATCTAGATGATCCGTTCATGAAGCCATTATCAGGGAGCAAGCATGATAGTTATACTACATCAATAGATATTAAATTTGATTATGATATGGTTTAATTTGTTAGTTTTTAGTTTGATAATATTTTTAAACATTTACTAGTATGAGTTGTAACTGATTTGATGTTTATTTGTGGAGAATTAATAAAGTGCTAGTGATGTTATCATTTCTGTTAATTTGTTAATGTGTTTCACTTTTTCATGTTTAAAACCTACTTCCCAAGTATTAGTGAATGAAGATTGTCATGAGTATTTGTGGATTAACCATTGTGATTAGGTATATCATAATGATTTCCCTAGCGCTCATGAGTACTTAATAGAGATTAAGTATTGGAACAACCTGCACTTAGATAGTACTTCATGGATTCAGTTATGAGTAATTTTAAGATAATAATATCTTCTATTCTTCAAACTGAGATACATGTGGGATTTTGTTTACTCCAACACTATTTGTAACTGGTAGCAATAAAGGGTATGTCCATATATGATTTTAGAAAGTGACAAGTACATCTTGTCAAGACTTGGCTCTTTTATAGGATTTGGATATGTATGTAATGGAATGATTAGGCTTAATCTTAATTAGCTTTCTATTGATTATTCTATTTGCATAGCTTCTACTAGTACTAGCAATAACTTTAATAAATCTGATTTATGACATGCTAGACTATGACACATTCATTACAAGAGAATAAAAGAAATGTCAAAAATGAGTTTAAATCCTGCTTTTGATATAAATAATGAAAAATGTAAAACATTCATGTTAAATAAAATCACTAGACAACCTTTCAAAGATGTTGTTAGGGAAAGAAAGGTGTTGGAACTTATACATAGTGATTTATGTGATTTCCATACAACACCTTCCTTTGGAAATAAAAAACTATGTTGTTACTTTTATTCTTGATGCATCGAGATATTGTCATGTATATTTCTTGCTTTCAAAAGATGAAGCTCTTGATTAATTTAAGATTTATAAACAACATGTTGAGCTTCATAAAAATGAATTAATAAAAGTTGTGCGGACTGATAGAGGTGGTGGGTATTATGATCCAGTTTATTTTGAATCAACTAGAATAATACATCAAACCAAGACTCCTTATACACCTCGAAAAGATGGTGTAGCTGAAAGGAATAATAGGAATTTGAAAGAAATGGTTAACTCCAAGTTGTCCTATTTTTGTTCAAGTAAAGGGTTTGGGGTGAAGCTATGTTGGCTGCATGTTATATTTTGAATAGAACTCCAAAAAAAAAGAATAAGAATACTCATTATGAACATTCGTGTAGAAAGGAACCAAATTTGGGTTATCTCAAAGTTTGGGGTTGTAGAGCACTTGTAAGGCTCACTGAACTCAAAAGGAAAACATTGGGTGAGAAAGGTATAGATTGTATCTTCATTGGATATGTTGAGCATTTCAAATAATATAGATTCTATGTTTTACAATCTAATGACTCTGTGTCTGTGAACATTCTTATGGAGTTAAGGGATGTTATCTTTGATGAGGAGAGACTTACATCTATACCTAGACCAAAGGATATGATTCAACAATCTTTTAGAAAGAAAAAAATTCAAGAAAAAGATGTTTCCGGTGATACAAGTTGTGTACCTAAACCTAGGAAAAACACAAGAGCTAGAAAAGCTAAGTCTTTTGGATCTAATTTCCAACTTTGTTTAGTTGAAGGAACAAGGGATGAGACTGTGTCTCAACATCAATATTATTATATTATTGAGGAAGATCCAAAGACTTTTAGTGAAGCTCTAGCTTATGAGCATGTTCATTTATGGGAAGAAGGAATTTAGGATGAGATTGATTCTATTATGCATAATAATACTTGGGTATTGTCTGATTTACCTGTTGGTTGCAAGGCATTGTGATGTAAATGGATCCTTAAAAGGAAAATGAAAGTGGATGGCATAATAGATAAGTATAAAGCTAGATTTGTTATCCAAGGATTTAGGCTAAAATAAGGCATTGAGTTTTTTGTTACTTATGCTCATATTGCTAGAATAACCATTATTAGATTTTTGTTAGCTCGTGTAGCTATATAGAAACTTGTAATTCACCAAATGGATGTGAAAACAACATTTTTGAATGGCAACTTGGATGAGGAAATTTACATGAAACAACTTGAAGGGTTTATGATGCCTGGAAATGAAGACAAGGTGTACAAGTTAGAGAAATCATTATATGGTTTAAAAGAAGTACCAAAACAATGGCATCAAAAGTTTAATGATATTGTCTTGCCTAATTTTTTCCATTAAACCAAGTTGACAAGTATGTATATAGCAAGTATGATACTTCTGGTAAATGATTTATAGTTTTTCTATATATGGATGATATGTTGATTTTTGGTACTGATTAAGATGAAGTTGGTAAAACAAAGAAATTATTATCATCTAGTTTTGACATAAAAGACCTGAGGGAGGCTTAGGTAATTCTTGGTATAAGAATGAAACAAGGAAACAATGAAATTTTAATTTCTCAATTTCATTACATTGAGAAGATATCGAAAAAGTTCAACTTTGAGTATTCTTATCATATTAGCACTCCTATAGATTCTAATATTAAGCTTCTTCCTCATAAGGGATGTCCAATGTCTCAACTTGAATATTCAAGAGCTATTAGTTTTTTTATATGCCATGATTAGAGCTAGGCATGATATAGCTTATGCTGTAGGAAAGCTTAGTAGGTATACTAAAAATCCTAGTTCATATCATTGACAAGCAGTAAATAGAGTATTCAAGTATTTGCAAGGAACCATGGATTATTGTTTGACTTATAGTGTATATCTCTCTGTTTTGGAAGGCTATTCAAATGCCATATGGATTACAAAATTAGAGGATCACTCCTCTATAAGTGGTTGAGTGTTCCTTCTTTGAGGAGGTACCATTTCTTGGGCATCCATGAAACATACTTGTATTACTAACTCAACCATGGAGTCTAAGTTTGCTGCATTATCTGCTGCTGGTAAAAAAGCTGAGTGGCTAAGGAATTTGATTTATGAAATTTTATTATAGCCCAAACCGATATCTACCATTTCTATCAGATGTGATAGTACTACAACCTTGGCGAAGGCTTATAGTCAAGTGAATAATATGAAGTATATACACTTAGGTGTTAGACATAGCTTGATTAATGAGCTCATCATGACTGGTGTGATATTTGTGGAGTTTGTGAGCACTCAGATGAATTTAGCAGATCATCTAACCAAAGGGTTATCAATAGATCTTGTGTACAAGCCGGTTATATGGATGGATTTAAATTCCATCTAAAATCATTCATTTTGAGATATCTAATTCACATCTAACGTAATATTAGATGTTGAATTCAATGTAGAAAGCTTGATATTTGAAGATTGGAACACATTACTATCATCATCCCAAGGTATGTGTTCAGTACAACAAGTTAAGGAGGTTGAGATATTTTTTCTTAGTAGTTATTTTGAAAAATTGCATTTGCAAGTGCAAGAATAAAAGAATTACCTATATAAGCATGAAGTTTAGCTGCTACAAGAAGTTGGACTTGGTTTTGATATGCTAATTGAAGGATGTCACACAAACTAGTAAAATACAATGTAAAATACAATGTCAATTTAGAACTTATGAGAATGTATATTGTTGTCTGTATTATCTTCATGTATTTTGTTGGGGGTTAGAGATGGCATCGACCAAGTCCTCGCACGATGGCCTGGAGTGCCGCATACGAATTCCTGATCCTGGAGGGCTGAATGCGCTATATGGGTAAAGTTGCGCCCTTTCTAACGCCAATTAGTTTTACAGCAACCGGTAGCGCTGATGCTCAAAGAGTGGTATCAGAGCCAGTGGCGAGGGTTCGATTCTCTCAGGGAGCAATTTCTGAGGGGGGATTGTTGGGGTTCAGAAACGGCATCAACCTAGTCCTCGCAAGATGGCCTGAAGTGCCACCATCGAATGCTTGGTCCTGGAGGGCTGAATGCGTTATATGGGTAAGGTTATGCCCTTTCTAATACCAATTGGTTTTAGATCAACCAGTATCGCTGATTCTCAACATATTCATTATGAATAGAAATGGTTCAATCCTTAGTGACACCTTGATATTCAAATATTTGGAATGAATAATATACTAATGTAAATTCAATAATCACAACATTTCATTTATGCATCCATTTGTTGTTGTAATGTTTTTTTTTACGTTAATCAAGATTACACTTAAATGGGGGAGGTAGTGTTGGTGATTTGTGTTACCAATATGTATTTATGTGTAATGGATTAATTTGTTGACCACATATAATCTTGATAAACATTGAGCAAGTATGTAGGTGAAGAATGCACAGTTGTTTAAGTCTGTTCAAGATTAAAAGTAGACTGTCATTGAGGGGCGAAGCCCCTGAATGAACGGGGGTCCGAGGGCCATTGTAACATCCCAAAAGCCATGATAAAATTTTTCATTTTATTAAAACATTTTCATAAAATCATAAGATAATCAACCATTGTTTTCAAATCAAATCTGTAGAATTAGAGTATCAAATGATCTCTCGAATATAAATCAGTAGGAGGATGTGTATGATCACGCATTTGCCTTGCCTCGATCATCTGAACTACCTGAAAACATTGAAATCAATAACTGTAAGACAAATCTTAGTTTGTTCCCCTAAAATTCCTCATACCGCACGGACCCACAGCTACAAAGGCTGGATTGCCATCGGGCCTACCGCACGAAGACTTGATTGCCCCCGAACGCACAACACAAAGGCAAGATTTCCCTTGGGCCCACAGCCACATCGACTGATTGTCCCCGAGCCTACAACAACAAAGACTGGATTGCCCTCGACCCCACAACATCAGGCTAGAATGCCCTCCTCGCCGTCATGTTATGACTGATTTCTACAGGGTTTGTTTCTCACAACAAAAGCAATATTGCCTCAACCCAACTGCACCATGTACTAACAATAACCAACAATATAGGTAATCATACAGATCTACCAATCTATCAGGTCACTACAATATACCAACATCTTACACATAAGGACACATACTGTAGTACAAAGTATAATGAGAAAACTCACCTTTTAGTGTAGAAGATAATAACGTTGATCATAGATCTAAAACCAACACTAGATGTCACCTAAACAACAAACAGGGAACAAGTCTCAACTACAACCGAAAACCCATAATTTGACCTAAAGTCAAACTTAGTCAAAGTTAATGACCAAAGATCCACAAAATCAACAGTCAACTTAGTCAAAGTCAAAGCCATATTGTGGGCCCTCCTTGGCTATGTCGTGGCAATATGAGGACAAAACAATCGGGGGTTCCAACTTCACCACGTCGTGGCTATCCATTGGCCATGTTGTGGTCACTGGAAGAATGCCAATTCTTCTCATTAAGAACTTAATCCCTACAGATCAATGTATAAACTTTTCAACTTTATCCATTAAGACCTCATCCCTATGCAAGATTTTAAACCCTAAGTCCAAAATTTCATAAATACTTCATAACATATATATAGCTCCAAGGAAAAGATCAAGCTTCCAACTTTACAACAAGAAATGGTCCATAAAACAATCCTTAATGCTTAAAAAGGGGTTGGAGTCATCTCATCTCCAAATACATCACCAAGAAAGGACAAAAAGCTTAAAATGGACCATAAGCTAGATTTAACAAAATAAAAGTAAAGGTTGAAGCTTTATACTCACAATGGTTCAGAAACTTGAAGAAGAAGATGGATCTAGGCTTGCTTTTTTGCTTCATGCACTAAGATGGACTTCCTTCCTTCAAAAGCTCAACCAAATGAAGGGAACAACCTCAAACTCATGGAAAAGAGACTAGGTTTTTGAGGTGGGGAGATGAAGGTTGAGGAAGATGACCAAAAATGGGAGTTAAGGTGTTTCTATACGAGAGAAACACTGAAAATCCTGGGTTTGGGCTGCATCGGCTGCAACGTTGTGGTCATCCTCTTGCCACGTCATGGAGCCAACCAAATGAACGTGTTCATATTAACCTTGCCACGTCATGGGCATCCCTACAATATGTCATGGCATAGGGTTTTCTCCAAAAAACCACATCTTTGATTTTGATAAGTCTTAGCTGATCTATTCAGGAAAAATGGGATGTTACAACTCTCCCCCACTTAAATTAGATTTCGTCCACAAAATTTGTCCCTGCCCATTACTTTTCAAAACACGCTCTGAACCCCTTGTGGGTTCTCCAATTCCACTCCCAGCCTACACAAATCGATACTTCTTTGAATGCCTGAAATTGCGACTATAGTTACAAGGACTTCCAAAGCTAAGCGCATGACCATACCTGAGTGGAAACCTTTAGAAGTCGAAATCACATCCAAAACTACTCCGGAACACAATCTAACCAACAATTTCTTACTGCTACCAAAATCTGAATCAATCCACATCGATCAACACGTGACCTTACAAAGAAATGAATACTAACCGATCATAACTGACCAACATTGAGTATAGCCACTCCTTATCCATAAGTCGAATAGTTCAAGATCATACCTGACTTTTAGGAAAACAATACCACTCCATACGATAACCTGTTGTTCAAAGCTGACAGATTGAATCCAACACTAGAAAACATTTGAATGCAACAACTACCCCTCCTTTCCCCAATGGTACGAACCCCCTCATAACGAAACTACTCAAATCGAGAAACTCTTGAAGTCGCGACTAAACTGATACATAGTTCACAAAATAGGTAATCCCATCAACTTAAAACTCAAGGGACATATGTAAAGGCTGACGATCATCCATTCGTCATGCTTACCCCAAGTCCCTGACCCGGAACACTACTATACCATGCCGAACGAACACTCAGGCCAATCCGATTATGTATTCCCACCAATTCTAGATCCGAAAACTATATCCAAAAGATATCAAATACAAGCTTGACTACCTGAGAAGTCATCACTAAGCCATCACTCCCACAAGAGTAACAATGTCAATCTACAAAAAAAAATCGGGAGAAAACCACACTCCCATACGCCCATGGGTACAACTACTTAATAAATCATCCAAGACTTGAACAATGAACTTTATTACTGGCAACTCAACTCACTTGGATCTGTTCTCGCAACCACATATAAGGATCCATTAGCAAAAATTTACGAGGAACTGTCGATAACACCCATGACTTTCCAATAATTCAAAATCCTACCAAAATCCGACCCAAACCCGTTGTCTACTGAGCCATCAATAATATTTTCATACTACTGAAAATATCCATCTATGTCAAAGACCAACGAATCACATACAGATCTCCATGACACATCTGCCGACCAAACACACAAGTGAAATCCACGATGATTCATGATAGTCCGAGATACCATCCAACCATTGGAATCAGAAGCTCACCGTACTTGCCATCACCCAATCACTGACATGAAGACTCCCATCCAGCACCAGGTGGGCCTATGGGCACCCAATCTCTAACATGCAACCCTTCCATAGTCCAAAATTCTATAGACGCTTCATCGATCAAAAAATACTCGCATGTAACTAGGAAACCAGATAAACTATTGAATAATTGTCCCAACTCGAAAGCAATAAATCCAATGAGAACTACACTATAAGTCCAGACCGTGTGTACTCTGGTTATCATGCTCAATCCTCCTACACTCCACAAAACCTTATCTGCGGGACTATTACCAATTCACACTACTCAACAGAACGCTTCTTTAGGCCGACTGTGTTCCTTCTTTATCATATCATCACCCAAAGGGTGAAGTACCACTAGATCAGGAAAAATGACAAACCTTAAACGCTAACAGAAACATTCTCATAATAACCAAAACACGATCACACACCTTAATTGAAACTGAATAGATCCTGCCAACGCATAACTAACCCGTGAATACTTCTGCATTCGAAGAAAATTCCAAAATTATCTAGAAATATTGTCAGAAACCCGATTGGATCAACACGGATACCAACCCTACCGACGCGATACACCTAAATCGAACTCTGCGTACTTCCACGATCACACCTGAAAAAAATTAAAGAACGTTGCTTTGACTTGCAAGCTACCAACAACCAACTATAACTGCCAAACTCGAGCCTACTAGGGCAATGATTCCACAAACAAACAATCAAGCACACACATACACAGGGACCAAGAGATAAACGTTTTAGAACCTAATCAACAGCCGAAGCATCAACTGCGCCTTCAATTGATATAGATTAAAGCCTTCAAATAACCTCAATTTTTGATGATGAACAAATTACTCACGATCGAAATGGATCGACGACTAAACCCAATGATCCCATGCACTGAAGCACAAATCTTGTGCGAAAATACATATATCGTACTATGAAGCTGGTCGGCAGATCAACAACCGCCCAACTATGAGTATAAATGACAAACACTTACTGTGAGCTAACCTTGTCCTTATATATGATGCACAATCTGAGCGCCTCAAACGCTCCTTTCTCAAGATCCTTGGCATTTCTAGAAGAAACTACTTATCACAAATTGTTCCTTACCGAAAAACATGTTGTTGTGAGGGAAACACATGTGCCCTGGAAGACATAAACCTGGCGGTAACTTTCTATGCACTCGATCTGACCAGTCTTCGAGTTCATCCTAACAAGGAAGGATTCCAATAGAACCTCGAGATCGTAATGAGATGAATTCCTAACCACGAGCTCTTCAATGGTAGCCTACCTTCGTCTCCTTCAACAACAATAACAATGCAACAAAACCTTGCACACTCGAATTATAGATTGCCTCGTACCATTACATAGACCCCACAAAAGTCGGGAAAACCGATAACCTTCCAAGAAAAATATCTAGTTCCCCCCCCCCTTAGGATTCGAACTACCATTAACTAATGAATGCAATCTTAGAGGCTCATACCAGATCAACCAGGTACATTCCCATACTGACTCTCGATACGTAATATGGCTACGATCCTTCGAATAATAACCAACAATCGCAAAGAAATCCCAAGCCTTATATGGAGACATCAGAAACTTTCCCAACATTACAACTTCTAACCTATCAAGAACGACCCATACACCTTTTGATTACGAAGCACCCTGAAGGCTAAATCCTTCATCCATTAAAACCTACATAACCATTCTAGACAACAGTAAAGATCAGAATTCTTACCTATGATTTCTTGTAACTCAAGCTTGACCTCTTTCCAGACGATGGGTATTGGGGGATGCACTCCCTCCGCGATCCACGCATGCCAATTGAGTTTGAGATGACCTGACTGGTCACAATGAAAATACGTCCGACCCATTTTGCAATCACGGAAGACGTGCCCTTTCTCTCCACACTTGTAGCATTTAAACTTGTGGCATGAAAACCCATGGGTTCCACCATACTTTCTACAAATGTCGAAGTCCCCTCGACTTCCAGTACCCAGGTTAGCAACATCGAACTCTTCGCCCATCACTGAAAATGATGAATCATGCGCCCGCTCTCTCCTCCCTTGCTACGCTTCCACATTGATACGTATTTTTTGTACTAAGTAATAAACCAACTAATGTAGACTAACTAATATGTGATAGGCAATATACCTAATTGAATAGTAGGATAGTTCAGGTAAGTAAGGTATTGAACATAGGGAACGGAAATATCAACTAAATGTTAACTAATTCAAACAATTAATTAAAGAAAGGGTTTTTCTAGTTTTGCAAGTCTAGAAACTTAAAACTAATGTTACCAAAAGGAACTTAACTAACAAAAACAATTTAAATGAAGGATTAAGACAAGATATTAAAGAGACTTCCACTTTGATTAGATTCACAATACTCCTATTGCTGATTTCTTGGATAAGTGCAATGGATTAAGTTGATTGTTGCTTACCGGTTCCTAAGTTGACTAAACTTTATGATCAAAAGAATAATCCTTTAGTACAACTAATTTATTCATCATTGATTAGGTGAAAAAGCAAACAAGATTACTAGTATTCAATTTGAGTTATGCTAGACATGAACTATGATTGACGTTAACAGATAATAACATCATTTTAATATATGAATGATAATCAACGATTAGCTTCCACATTAATTTACCTATTCTTCTATTTAACCCTAGGTTTATGATTTAACACTAGTCTTACAACTTTGATGGTCACAAATTAATAAGATTCAAGTTTACCAAAAAAGAATGATCATCCAATTCAGAAAATCTGAGCACTAAATAGAAGAAATATTTATCATCAACACAAAAGGATCTTTAACAAGCTATCATAACAAATAAGAAACTAGAAACAATCCTAAAATCCAATAAATCAACACATAGTCATAATGATCATCTACTCTGAACAAAAGTTAGGGTTTTTAGCCCATGATTTCTGGAAACAAACTCTTAAAAACAAAGTTCACCATGATAATCATAATAAATAACAAAGTATATACGTTTTAAGAAGTAATATTGCCTCAAATCTCTTCAAAAGCTAAAAATTAATCGTAATATGAGATTCTTCTGTGTTCCAGGACTTCCATGGTGTCCAAAAGTTGAATAGAACTCCAAGCATTTGTTAGGTTTGAGAGAATAATCATATTATTTATAATTACCGAATTTGGCCCACCGCATCTTGCTTGACCACCACCACGACGTGGTCTTCATTAAAAGCATGTAATCGAGAAGTTACTATTCAATCGAGATTTCTCCAATCACCACGTCGTATTGAGACAACCGTGATGGGGTCTTCAAGAGTTAAGTCTTCTTTGATTTTTATCCATTTTTCTTGCTTCCAGCACTGCAATAGCTTCTTTTTCATCCTAAGCATGTCTTCGTTGCTACAAAAAATAATTTAAACAAATTAAGTACCTTTTGTTCAATAATGAGGATAAATGTAGCAAAAAGTATAAAAATAATGCATGGAATATATAACTAAATAAGCACAGATCAAAATACCCCACACTTGTTTTTCGCTTGCCCCCAAGCAAAACTGATTGTATTATCATCACATCTAAAAGTTAGCTACCAACATCGCACATGACATTCCATTTTAAACCTCTCCATTACTCCAAGACCACAATGTGTATATTTGTGTCTAATTTTTCCTAAGAACTTTCCCAATCCTAAATACTTACGATCCTCATAAACACTTCCCAATTGATTTGAACAACATTTATTTTTGTCATTCATACCTCCTATGCCCTTTTATTTACCCCCTTTTGTCTCAAATGTTATTCTCAAATGCCAAGTCACTCAACAAAAATGAAAAATAATTTATAGTATAATTTCCTAAAAATATAACTACACTTTTACTTGTTGCAACATTTTCTTTTTGTGGAACATTCTCTTTTTTCACTGTTTTTTTTATTTTCATTTTTTCTATTTGTTTTCTTTTCTTTATCTTTTCTCAATACTTCAACCTCCTATAATCACATATAAGCAAGTAAAAATAACTAAAACTTAAACTTAGTTGTAACTTTTCTAATATTATAGTTCGTGACTTTCTAAAAGATTCATTAGACTCAGAATCCCTTAGGTCACTAATGGAACCAATGAATTTCGATGAAACTCGTGTAGTGTGTAAGGTCACACATTATGATCTGATGAGTCAAATACATAACATGATGATCCATTAGCGTCAGTGTGTACGTATCGACAGCGCTAGCGCCAGCTGAACAAGTTCAACGTCAGCTTATAGTTGTTCTGTCGTAATCTTTTGTATATTAGGCAGTTATTTTAGATATATATTGAATAAATCAGATCCCATATATTTATGATAAGATCGGTTCTTAGTATAGATTACATACAATCTCGTCAATCAAGGGATATATATGTATATATTATTATATATACTACATTGGGGCAAACCCTAATCTAGATAGGTCATGTGCTAGTTCGTGGATTTGTGTAAATTGTCTTTGTGGCAAACCCTGTGTTCTTGGTGAAGACAAAACATCTTTTCTTGGTGAAAGGAACATTTGGAGAACTTTTGTGTTATTTACTTTCTGTTGATTATTTCGTTTAGATTAGTTTTACCTTTCTTTTTCATACTTGAAGTATATCCGATCATAATACAAACCTTCAATTGGTATCAGAGTAGGTTTGTGATATACCCAAGTTATAATGTCGAATTCAAGCAACTCCAAATCCTTCGGTCTCAGCAAAATACCTCCCTTCGATACACAAGTTCGCCATAAGGAAAACCAAGGCCGTGGTGGTTTTTGAAACCATTTACTATGAGATGAAAAATATCGTTGAAAAAGGTCCTCGTGTTCCTATGTACAAAACCATGGTAAACAACGCTCCTGTTGGCCCTATGAAGCAACAACCAACAACTAGTTATGATAACAATGACAAAAAGACTGCTCATTCTTGATGTAAAAGAAAGGGACGCTATTGGAAATTCTCTTCCATACCATGTGTATAAGCTCATATAGAATTATGAATCAGCGCAAGAGATGATGAACACACTGACGGTGGCTTATGAAGGCACTGTGGAAGTCCAGGCTATGACCATCAACAACCTTAATCGAAGATATGAGCACTTCTTTGCTCAACAAGGTGAGTCTCTTACTCAAACCTGCAATAGGTTTAATTTTTTGGTCAATGATATGTGCAGGCTGGGAATCGTTAAGAACTCATCATAGTTGGTTCTAAAGTTTCTCGATTCTCTTGGGAAGAGCTAGGAACATCACGCTGATGTTCTTAAGAACGGTGAAAAAATTGATTCCATGGATTTGAATTCATTGTTTGGTAATCTGCGAAATTATGAAGAGACTAAATCTCTTCGTACGGAAATCATGAAGGACTCGAACAAGGAAAAGTTCGTTGACCTGATTTCTTGAAAGGAAACAATAAAGTACATCAGTGAATCAGAAAAATTAGATCAGGTTGAACAAAGTGATGAAGATCTCACTGATGAGCTTGTTGTCAACGCTGCACTTATCGGCAAGCATTATCAAAGTAGAGCGAATGGGGTGAGAATAGCTTGATTCAAGGGAAGCAGCTCAAGGAAAATACCTATTTCAGAGAAGAAACGCTCACGTAACTGCTTTCATTGTGAGAGTCCTGACCATTTTTCCAGGGATTTCAAGGAGAAGAAAGAAGCCCAGAGTCCTGAAAACTATGAAGTCCTGTACAAGAAGTTGGTGGCTCATATGAAGAAAGGAAACATATATTTGCCAAAGGATTTCAATGCAAAACAGGAGGATCACAAAGAATGGGTGGATAAAGAAGAAACATATGAAGATGAAGCGCTGAATGTTAAGGGTCTCATGACACTTGTAGATGTTTCCCGTGATGACATATGTGACACTGCTATTTATCACGCTGACGCTGAATTAAGTTCAAATCTACGTCAATCTTGGTACCTAGACATTGGAAGCTCTAGAAACCTGAACGGTTACGAGTCTCTCCTAACAAATTTTGTGAAGAAAGACGGTCCAATGGTGACGTTTGGTGACAATAGTGTAAGAGCTATTTTGTAACACCCAGTTCTGAAAGTACTTTGGTTGTGGTCTAGGAGGCCCAAGGTATAGGCAATTTTGGGTCTCGGGTTCTATTCGAAAGGTTTTAAGTCTTGGGTGTGTAGTTAGGAGCGTATGCCTTCTCGCCACCTTTTCTTGGATATAAAGTTCGTCGGAAACGGACTTAGAATGAAGGAGTTATATCACTTTGAAGTTATTCGCAATATTGGTCCTTAATAGAGAAAGATGGCAAGAAAGGACCATGCATGCAAGGTGGCCAGTGCAAGAGTACGCCCAGCGTAAGCTGGAGTACGCCCAACGTATAAGTGTTAAGTGGTCGTGGATGCTGGAGACGTACGCCCAACTTATGAGATCTACGCCCAGCGTACACTCAGAGACCCAAAACCCTAATTTTAGGGTCAAGCACTATACAAGGAACATTAGGACTTAAACCCTAGCCCCTTATCAACCTCCCCAACCTCAGAAAAACCCTAAAACGTCTCATCCCTCCATTCGTGAGTAATCTTGATCTTGAGAAGCCCATCTTGGTGGTTTTAAGCTTGGAAGAAGAAAGAAGAAGTGGCAAAGAAGGACTTGGGGTAGCTTGAGCTCATAGATGCGGGATAGCATCATCATTTGGGACTCTTTGGAGGTATAAAGTTCATAACTTTCCTAAAGTATGCATAGATCTAGTGTAGTGTGGTTTTGAAGTCATTTTGGTCCCAAGTATAGAACTTTATGGTTCAAATCCGATTTCTGGACTTAGAGTTGCCACTCTCAGTTCTAAATGAGTCCCTAAGGCAGAAAGTTGCCATCTTGAGTGTCTTATTGGGTCCATGCGTGAGTTAAGATCATTTTTATGGGAATAGAATGCTATTTTGAGGTTTGGGCTTATTAGGGTCATGTAAAGTCACCAAGTCAGTGATTTTATGGATTAAGGCGTTGAAAAGGACTTGGATCTGTGATTGTAGCTTCAGGATTAGAGTATTAAGCACTTAATGGGATAGTGACTTAACAGGGGAGTACGTTGAGCATACATACATGTAGGCCCAACGTACTCACCATTTATCTTATACTCTTAGAGTACATAGGAGTACGCCCATCATACTCATCAGTTATGGGCTTGATGTGGCTTGGGCCTCGGGTTGGGCCAAGCAATGGACTTTGGGTCTTTGGGCCTTAGTGGGCCATCAGAAGTCAGATGTTTTGGGCCAAGAATATGTTTAGCCTTGGGGTAAAGCCCATTATAGGGATTGGGCCCAAATTAGCAAATTGGGCCATTAGTAGGCCACTAGTGGGCTTGGGAAGCCTACCTAATGTTGGTCCTTTAATACTATGGTTTTGGGACTTAGATATGGACCAAGTTGGACCAGGGGTAAAATGGTAATTTTACCCTGGTGAGGATTATTGGTTTGGGCTAAGTGTTATTTTGGTACTGATAGATCGAGGAGCCAAAGGAGTAGCAGTCGGGGAATGGCCAGTTAGCTGCCAGAGGTTTATCGGTGGGATTTTAGCAGTGCGAGGTGAGTCTCCTCATTATGTGCATGGGTCTACGGCTACAATGCCGGCCCATTATGTTTGTGTATAGTAGGAAGACCCGGGGGTTAGCCCTAGGCATTTTTATGATATATGTTCCAGATTACGATCCGATGCCGGGCGAGGCCCGAGGTATGTTAGTATGCTAGACGTCTTTGTGATTCTTGCATGTGTCGGTAGTATGTTTCCGGAGTAGGGTCCGATGTCGGGGTAATCCCGAGGAATGTTATAGGTTGCATAGTAGTTTATACTTGTTGTCTTTTGTGATACGTGCCTGGTAGGGAGGTGAGTGTGGGTGAGGTCCCGTATCTCACCACTAGCTGAGTACGGACGGGGTTCTGTATCTCATTATTTGCAAAGCAGGGGTGTGGACCGGGACATGAGAGAGGTGAGTGTGGGCGGGGGCCCGTATCTCACCATTAGCAGGACTATGGGTGGGGTTCTATGACTCTTCAGTAGCAGGATAGGGGTGGGGCCCAAGATAGGCGAGGCCTTAGAAGAGGAATACAGTAGAGTATGTTTTCTTATTGTGCTAGTATGTTTATGTGATTGTATATGCATAGCGGCGGGGCCCGGAGACAGGCGAGGCCTAAGAGAAGCAGATCTGTATACCGAGCGGGGCTCGATGCCAGGCGGGGCCTGATTCCGGGGCGAGTCCGATGTTGGGCAAGTCCCGATGCAGCGGGCGGGGGCCCAGTATGTGGTTATGTGTATGGTATGTGGTAGGTTGGGGAACTCACTAAGCTTCATGCTTACGGTTTTCAGTTTTGGTTTCAGGTACTTCCAGTAGCGGAGGGAAGAGCTCGGGATGACTGCATTGCAGACACCATGATGTTTAACCTGGGATGTTTTACACTGATTTTTGATATGGAACTCTATTGAAAATTTTTTGATGAAATGTTTTGATAACTTATGATTTTATTAATGAATTAAAATGAAATTTGTAGTCTTGAATTTTGGGATGTTACAAGTTGGTATCAGAGCCTTGGTTTGAGGGATTCGGGCATACTCTCGGGTTTGTCTGAACACAAACTGAGGACTTGGTATGAAAATTTTCGAAAGGAAATCATTTTATAAAAAGAATCTACAAAAGAGTAATAAACTTGAAAAGACAAAAGAACTTTGAAAAAGAAAAGGGTGTGGTGCATGCAATCAACCGAGCTCAAGTGAGAGTTCCCAAATTACCCATACATGTTTGTTTAGATATGACACGCTTATGTGAATTGCATGCTCGATTAGGGCTAAGGATCTAGGAGGATGCCTTATGTGCCTGTTATATGTGTATGAGCTTTGAATCGCATGCTAGTACAGATTCCTGATATGTGGACATAATTGCTTGATTATGTTTCTGGTTAGATTTTCCGTTGGTCTGAATGCTGATTGCTTTGTGCTTGGTCGGACTTTGAGTCTAACCGTTATAGGGATTAGTCCTTTACTCGAAGGATTATCCGAGCCTCGTTACATGTGATGGTATTCACATAGTGGTTAGTTGGCATTATGAAGAGTCCTTGAGTAGCTGAGGACTGGGTTGGGTTATAGATTACCCTAGGGCAAGCCTAGGATGAGATTAGTGCTGGGAGCAATGGTAATAGTGCAGGGGATTTGGTGGAGTCAATGAAAATATTTGAGGAAAGTACGGATAGATATGGAAGGTAGTAGGGGCCCATACTAATGAAAGCATAGGATCTGTAATCGAATCAAAGAGGGCTGAGATAAAAACAGGGAACTTGTAGTGTGTGTGTGATCCCTCTATAATGATGAGTATTCTGATGGTTATTATGATATGTTGTATAATGGTGACGCTACGGGGTAGACCAATTGGCGATTCAGACGTCGGAGAGGGATCGGGCTCAGGGTCAGGAGCCGAGCAGCTCGGGGAGTAGATGAGAGAGTTTATTTCAACAGAGATTACGCATAGTATTTTAGACCAGACTCCTTGGATCTTCGGTACGTCAAGGAGGGCATACAAGATATTTTGGATGAGAAGCTGGGAGCTTTCGAAACTGAGGTGATAGCCATGATGGGGGCGCGTACCCTGACATTCTGAGAGTTCAGAGCTTGTGGAGCTCCAGATTACCATGGGGCTCGGGACCCCATCGCTAGCAGCAGGTGGTTGGCCGATATTGCCAACGCTTTTCGTACGAGCCGATGTCCCGAGGGGGACAAGGTCCGACTTGCTTCCTGTCTTCTGAAGGAAAGAGCACGAGATTGGTGGGAGGAGGTTGTACATGCCATTGGGGATGACGCCGCGTTGGACGCGATGACATGGAGTGATTTCTCGGCCAGGTTCAAGGCCGAGTTTGCACCAGTGATTGAGGTGCAGCAGTTAGCGCAGGAGTTTCAGGACCTCCGGCAAACGACTGAGACTGTGGAGGAGATTACCGCCAAGTTCAGGGAGAGGGCTCTTCTTGGTCTGCAGTATGTTGCAGACGAGGAGATGAAGAAGGGTCGATATCACGAGATGCTGAGGGATGACATCAGGTAGTTTGTAAGAAGGTCCAGCTGCAAGACGCTGGAGGATATGATTGCTCGAGCTAGGGAGAGGGAGATCGACCTAGAGCACCTCAGGAAGAGGATGACGGATGAGATTCAGGTCGCCATAGGTTCAGGTAAGAGACCCAAGGGTTGAAACTCGAGATCGATGGACTATCAGAGCCGCAGCAGATGTGGCAAGTGTGGCAGGACGCACAAGGCTGCGTGAAGGAGTGGTAGTGGTGGTGATTCTGGCTGCGTCAAGTGGGACCAGACTCGTCATTTTAGCAGAGATTGTACAGCTACCATCACCCAGGGATCGGACCTGGTCTGCTTCCATTGCAGTCAGTGGGGCCACAAGCAGGCCTAGTGTCCGAGTTTGGTTACCACGGGACAGGTGATAACACCTTCCCCTGCGACGGTGAGGAGAAGGGATTTCTAGCTGACTACAAAGGAGGCACGAACAGCTTTCGATGTTGCAGGTGTGTATCTTTTTCTTTCCTATCAGCTTTATTTACGATTTTATTGTTATGGTACCGCATTGATATTGATTTATATGCCAACTGCATACCTTGGATTTTAGATTAATAGTCAGAGGTCATTCCCTTAGAGAAGGTTATCAGGATGCAGTAACTGTAGCAAGTGTGACTAGAACTCGGGACATGTGTCGCTAGTATTTTGAGAGAGGTATTGATTGGTACTGGTAAGTTAGATCACTAGCAGTGTGAGCGTTGGATTGCGATCGGATCGATCGTTGGACGGTAAGAAGGATGGGGAATACTTTCTATGGCTGTGAGCTGTAAGGAGTTAGCTGAATCGAAGTGGGGGAGAACCATCAGAGTATTCGGGAGCAGAAGTAAGTGTGAGCCGGGATAAGTTCGCATCCTGTTTGGTAGTGAAGCAGCCCGATTGGCCATGTGGATATAGTAGTGCAGGAATTGGAAGTTTGGGAAACTTCTCGACGTATGGTTCATGTATTCACGTTAGTAGATAGCTGGTTTTGGGAACCAGGTCGGAGAATTTCCAACAGGACACGGTTTGAGCCAGAATGTAAGACTACGGGATGGCAATAGCACCCACGAGCAGTCAAACAGTGAGAAAAGGGTTGGAAGTTTACGAGATAGCCGTAGAATTCATTAGAAGCCTAGTTAGCGGAGTGTGGGCGAGGGCCCATATCTCCTAGTTAGTAGAGTGTGGGTGAGGGCACGTATCTCCTATATAGCGGAGTGTGGTCGAGGCCCGTAATTCCTAGTCAGCATGATAAGAGCCAGGATATGATAGCAAGATGAGATTGGAGGAGGGGTTGCCTGCATAGCCCTAGAAAGGTGAGACCTATGGGAGAGGCCGCTCCGATATATAGTTTTGGTGGGACCAGGGGCGAGGCCCGTGTACTTATAGCGGCGCAAGTGGGACCTGGTAGAGACCGTAGGGTCAAGGTAGGGGATCAAGGATCCCAGGACTTATAGAGCCAGAGTGGCAAGGTAGATAGAGCAGGTTTAGATAGTCGGAGTTTCTTCGGAAGTCGCTGGGAGCGACTAAGAGATTGAGCTTGGGTTTAGTGACCGGTGGGAGTCCGGTAACCCAAATGATGGTAGACCAGTTGGGACCAAGGTGTCCTGGTTCATCCGGAAAGCGGATAAGAAACAGCAGGATCTTCGGACAGGTAGTGATAAGAGAATTCTGGAGTGGAGCAGCTAGTTGACCGAGAGGTGCTAAGTCACTCACAGCTGGATTAAATAATCTCAGAGTAAAGGGTTTGACTCTGTTGCGCAGCTCTCTTATGAGTCTAACCGTTGCATGGATGAATCTTCTACTTGAAGGATTATCTGATTTTCACGCTATGTTGAGTGTTCAGCATCTAGACAGGGTAAGTGGAAGCATTCAGTGGGTAACAACGAAGGGACCGGCACTGGGAGTGGGTGGAGATTCGTTACAGCGAAGGATCTGTCCTTCACAGACACTGGAAAGGTTGTCGCTTATGTACAGTTGCCTTGGGAAGGCTATCGATTGTGCAGGGTAATGGTTGGACCTCAGGAGGTCAAGTGTATCGGTCCTTTCGGGGAATCGGACTGAGCAGAAAAGGTTAAGCGTTGTATAAGAAGGGTTGTGAGCATTCAGGCTAGCTTGGAGTGACTACTATGACCCATGAGAAGTAACCGATATAAGTATCCGTAGAAGACTTCGATGATGAAGTCTAATTTAAGTGGGGGAGAGTTGTAACACCCAATTCTGAAAGTACTTTGGTTGTGGTCTAGGAGGCCCAGGGTATAGGCAATTCGGTTTTTTATGGGTCTCAGGTTCTATTCGAAAGGTTTTAAGGCTTGGGTGTGTAGTTAGGAGCGTAGGGCTTCTCTCCACCTTTTCGGGGATATAAAGTTCGTCGGAAACGGACTTAGAATGAAGGAGTTATAGCACTTTGAAGTTATTGGGAATATTGGTCCTTAATAGAGAAAGATGGCAAGAAAGGACCATGCATGCAAGGTGGCCAACACAAGAGTACGCCCAGCGTAAGTTAGGGTATGCCCAACGTAGAAAGGTTAAGTGGTCGCGGATGCTGCAGATGTACTCCCAGCGTACGAGATGTACGCCCAGCGTACGCTTAGAGACCCAAAACCCTAATTTTAGGGTCAAGCACTATATAAGGAACATTAGGAGTTAAACCCTAGCCCCTTATCAGCCTCCCCAACCTCAGAAAAACCCTAGAACGTCTAATCCCTCCATTCTTGTGTGATCTTGATCTTGAGAATCCCATATTGGTGGCTTTAATCTTGGAAGAAGAAAGAAGAAGTGGCAAAGACGGACTTGAGGTAGCTTGAGCTCATTTATCCAGGATAGCATCATCATTTGGGACTCTTTGGAGGTATAAAGTTCTTAACTTTCCTCAAGTATGCTTAGATCTAGTGTAGTGTGGTTTTGAAGACATTTTGGTCCCAAGTATAGAACTTTATGGTTCAAATCCGATTTTTGGACTTAGAGTTGCCACTCTCAGTTCTAAATGAGTCCCTAAGGCAGAAAGTTGCCATCTTGAGTGTCTTATTGGGTCCATGCATGAGTTAAGATCATTTTTATGGGAATGGAATGCTATTTTGAGGTTTAGGATTATTAGGGTCATGTAAAGTCACCAAGTCAGTAACTTTATGGATTAAGACGTTGAAAAGGACTTGGATATGTGATTGTAGCTTCCGGATTAGAGTATTAAGCGCTTAACGGGAAAGTGACTTAACAGGGGAGTACGTTGAGCGTACATGCACGTACGCCCAACCTACACACCATTTAGCTTGTATGCTTAGCGTACATAGGAGTACGCCGAACGTACTCATCAGTTATGGGCTTGATGTGTTTTGGGCCTCACGTTGGGCCAAGCAATGGACTTTGGGTCTTTGGGCCTTAGTGAGCCATCAGAAGTCAGATGTTTTGGGCCAAGAATATTTTTGGGCTTGGGGTAAGGCCTATTAGAGGGATTCGGCCCAATTTAGTAAATTAGGCCATTAGTGGGCCATTAGTGAGCTTGGGAAGCCTACCTAATGTTGGGCCTTTTATACTATAGTTTTGGGCCTTAGATATGGACCAAGTTGGACCAGGGGTAAAATGGTCATTTTACCCTGGCGAGGATTATTGGTTTGGGCTAAGTGTTATTTTGGTACTGATAGATCGAGGAGCCAAAGGAGCAGCAGTCGGGGAATTGCTAGTTAGCAGGCAGAGGTTTATCGGTGGGATTTCAGCAGTGCAATGTGAGTCCCCACATTGTGTGCATGGGTCTACGGCCACAATGCCGACCCATTATGTTTGTGTATAGTAGGAAGAACCGGAGGTTATCCCTAGGCATTCTTATGATATATATTCCGGATTACGATCCGATGTCGGGCGAGGCCCGAGGTATGTTAGTATGCTAGAGTTATTTGTGATTCTTGCATGTATCGGTAGTATGTTTCCGGACTAGGGTCCGATGTTGGGGTAAGCCCAAGGAATGTTATATGTTGCATAGTAGTTTATACTTGTTGTCTTTGTGATACACGTATGTGCCTGGTAAGGAGGTGAGTGTGGGCGAGGTCCCGTATCTCACAACTAGCTGAGTACAGACGGGGTTTCCTATCTCATTATTAGCAGAGCAGGGGCGGGGCCCGGGATAGGAGAGAGGTGAGTGTGGGTGGGGGCCCGTATCTCACCGTTAGCAGGATCGTGGACGGGGTTCCATGACTCTTCTGTAGCAGGATAGGGGCGGGGCCCAAGATAGGCGAGGCCTTAGAACAAGAATTCAGTAGTGTATGTTTTCTTATTGTGCTAGTATGTTCATGTGATTGTATATGCATAGCGGGCGGGGCCCAGAGAAAGGCCAGGCCTAAGAGAAGCATATATGTATACCGAGTGGGGCTCGATGCCAGGCGGGGCCTGATGTCGGGTGGGGCCCGATGCCGGAGAGAGTCTGATTTCGGGCAAGTCCCGATGCAGCGGGCGGGGTCCCAGTATGTGGTTATGTGTATGGTATGTGGTAGGTTGGGGAACTCACAAAGCATCATGCTTACAGTTTTCAGTTTTGGTTTCAGGTACTTCCGGTAGCAGAGGGAAGAGCTCGGGATGACTGCATCCCACACACCATGATGTTTAGCCTGGGTTGTTTTACTCTGATTTTTGATATGGAACTCTGTTGACAATGTTTTGATGAAATGTTTTGATAACTTATGATTTTATTAATGAATTAAAATGAAATTTTTAGTCTTGAATTTTGGGATGTTACGTATTTTAGGTGTTCGAACTTTTGAGTGCAGGTCCCTTAAGCTGAAGGACATATTCTATGTAGAAGGACTGAAAGGCAACTTAATCTGCATCAGTCAACTTTGTGATGCTGGTTACAAAGATCTTTTCAACCATGATGAGGGAAAAGTGCTTGATGCTGAAATCAAAATCATGTTTTCTGCTCTCAGGGAGAACGATATTTTATGGTTTGATTTGTTGAGTTTTGATACTGATACTTTACTTTTGTTTTATGCTTTGCTATGTTTAGAAAACTTTGAACATAATTTTCTATACTTTTAATTATATTTTGGTTTGCTTGCAGTTAAATTTTTTTTATTCCTTAACAAATAAGTATACATTGTAAATACCCTTTCCTTTTCTACTAACATTTCCTACATAATCTTATCTATCAATGGTGACCTCTTCTGAATTTCCTACTTTGAAGGAATTAGTGTGTTATCTCCTAAATACATCACTCCCCTTGTGAAAGCTCGTTGATGCTGAGTATACATACTTTCTTCAGCACCAACAGTTCTCACGTTGTCATTGATGCTCATGCTGATAAGAACAGATGGGGAATGACTGTGCCACCAAATGGTCTTCTTGGCATATATTTATTTTGTCTTGAACTGCCTATTTCCATTGAAATGGGATGAAGTGTAGTTAGCTGACTTCGTGTGACTAACTTCCACATACTCTACCACTACAACTTCATTCCTCAAAGATACAAAGGCGCGTTCAAGGAGACAGCCATCCTACCTTCTCCTCCTTCACGAATCATAATGAATGGAACCATCGAGTGTAGTTTTGGTGACTCTTCTAACTCGAAGTTTACAAAGATTGGATTCCTCTAACTTGTTGATTACAAAGATTGGTTCATGTTCTTCATTTGTTCTTGGTTAACATAAAGCTTGGAATCAATTTGCAGAACCTCAACGACGAAAGGCATTCTCTTTCTCCATACTTGTAGCATTTGAACTTGTGGCATGAAAACCCATGGGTTCCCCCATACTTGCTACAAATGTCAAAGTCCCCTCGAATTCCAGTACCCAGGTTAGCAATATCAAACTCTTCGCCCATCACTGAAAATGCTGAATCATGCGCCCGCTCTCTCCTCCCTTGATGCGCTTCCACATTGATATGTATTTTTTTGTACTAAGTAATAAACCAACTAATGTAGACTAACTAATATGTGATAGGCAAAATACTTAATTTAAAAGCAGGATAGTTCAGGTAAGTGAGGTATTGAACATACGGAACGGAAATATCAACTAAATACTACTAAATGTTAACTAATTCAAACAATTAATTAAAGAAAGGGTTTTTCTATTTTTGCAAGTCTAGAAACATAAAACTAATGTTACCAAAAGCAATTAAACTAACAAAAACAATTTATATTAAGTATTAAGACCAGATATTAAAGAGACTTCCATTTTGATTAGATTCACAATACTCCTATGGCTGATTTATTGGATAAGTGCAATGGATTAAGTTGATTGTTGCTTACCAATTCCTAAGTTGACTAAACTTTATGATCGAAAGAATAATCCTTTAGTAAAACTAAATTGTTCATGCATTGATTAGGTCAACAAGCAAACATGATTACTAGTATTCAATTTGAGTTATGCTAAACTTCAACTATGATTGATGTTAACAAATAATAACATCATTTCAATATATTAATGATAATCACCGATTAGCTTCCACATTAATTTACACATTCTTCTATTTAACCCTAGGTATATGATCATAACACTAGTCTTACAACTTTGATGGTCACAAATTAATAAGATTAAAGTTTACCAAAAAAGAATGATCATCCAATTCAAAAAAAAACTCTGCACTAAACAGAAGAAATATTTATCATCAACACAAAAGGATCTTTAACAAGCTATCATAACAAATAAGCAACTAGATACAATCCAAAAATCCAATAAATAAACACATAGTCATAATGATCATCTACTCTGAACATAAGTTAGGGTTTTTAGCCCATCATTTTTGGAAACAAACTCTTAAAAACAAAGTTCACCATGATAATCATAATGAATAACAAAGTATATAAGTTTTAAGAAGTAATATTGCCTCAAATCTCTTCAAAAGCTAAAATTTAATCGAAATATGAGATTATTCTATGTTCCAGCACTTCTATGGCCTCCAAAAGTCGAACAGAACTCCAAGCATTTGTTAGGTTTGAGAGAATAATCATATTATTTATAATTACCGAATTTGACCCACAACGTCTTGCTTGACCACCACCATGACGTGGTCTTCATTAAAAGCATGTAATCGAGAAGTTACTATTCAATCCTCCAATCACCACGTCGTATTGAGACAATCGTGATGAGGTCTTCAAGTTTTAAGTCTTCTTTGATTTTTATCCATTTTTCCTACTTCCAGCACTGCAATAGCTTCTTTTTTATCCTAAGCATGTCTTCGCTGCTACAAAAAACATTTTAAACAAATTAAGTACCTTTTGTTCAATAATGAGCATAAATGTAGCAAAAAGTATTAAAATAATGCATGAAATATATAACTAAATATGCACATATCAAAATACCCCACACTTGTCTTTCGCTTGCCCCAAGCAAAACTGATTGTATTATCATCACATCTAAACTTTAGCTACCAACATCGTACAAGACAATACATTTTAAACCTCTCCATTACTCCAAGACCACAATGTGTATATTTGTGTCTAATTTTTCCTAAGAACTTCCCCAATCCTAAATACTTACGATCCTCATAAACACTTCCCAATAAATTTGAACAACCTTCATTTTTATCATTCTTACCTCCTATGCTGTTTTATTTATCCCCTTTTGTCTCAAATGTTATTGTCAAATGCCAAGTGACTCAACAAAAATGAAAGATAATATATAGTATAATTTCCTAAAAATATAACTACACTTTTTTTTTGTTGCAACCTTTTCTTTTTGTGGAACTTTTTCTCTTTTTTTCAATGTTTTTTTTTATTTTCATTTTTTCTATTTTTTCTTTTCTTTATCTTTTCTCAATACTTCAACTTCACATAATCACATATAAGTAAATAAAAATAACTAAAACTTAAACTTAGTTGCAACTTTTCTAATATTATAGTTCGTGACTTTCTAAAAGATTCATTGGAGTACTCAGAATCCCTTAGGTCACTAATGGAACCAATAAATTTCGATGAAACTCGTGTAGTGTGTAAGGTCACACCTTATGATCTGATGAGTCAAACACATAACATGTTGATCTATTAACGCCGGTGTCTACGTATCGATAGCGCTAGCACCAACTTAACAAGTTCAACGTTAGCTTATAGTTGTTCTGTTGTAATCTTTTGTATATTAGGCAGTTATTATAGATATATATTAAATAGATCAGATCCCATATATTTATGATAAGACCGGTTCTTAGTATAGATTAGATACAATCTCGTAAATCAAGGGATAAACATGTATAGATTATTATATATACTACATTAGGGCAAACCCTAATCTAGATAGGTCATGTCCTAGTTCGTGGATTTGTGTCAATTGTCTTTGTGGTAAACCCTGTCTTCTTGGTGAAGACAAAACATCTTTTCTTGGTGAAAGGAACATTTGGATAACTTCTGTGTTATTTACTTTCTGTTGATTATTTCATTTAGATTAGTTTTACCTTTCTTTTTCATACTTGAAGTATATCTGATCATAATACAAACCTTCAATTGCTATCAGAGCAGGTTTGTGATATACCCAAGTTATAATGTCGAATTCAAGCAACTCCAAATCATTCGGTCTCAGCAAAATACCTCCCTTCGATGAACACAAGTTCGCCATATGGAAAACCAAGGCCATGGTGGTTTTTGAAACCATTGACTATGAGATGAAAAATATAGTTGCAAAAGGTCCCCATGTTCCTGTGTACCAAACCATGGAAAACAACGCTCCCGTTGGCCCTCTGAAGCAACAACCAGCTGCAAGTTATGATGACAATAACAAAAAGACTTCTCATTCTTGATGTAAAAGACAGGGACGCAATTGGAAATTCTCTTCCATACCTTGTGTATCAGCTTGTATAGAATTATGAATCAACCCAAAAGATGATGGACACACTAACGGTGGCATATGAAGGCACTGTGGAAGTCCAGGCTATGACCATCAACAACCTTAATCGAAGATATAGGCACTTCTTTGCTCAACAAGGTGAGTCTCTTACTCAGAACTTCAATAGGTTTAATTTTTTGGTCAATGATATGCGCAGGCTGGGAATCGTTAAGCACTCATCATAGTTGGTTCTAAAGTTTCTCGATTCTCTTGGGAAGAGCTGGGAACATCACGCTGATGTTCTTAAGAACGGTGAGAAGATTGATTCCATGGATCTGAATTCATTGTTTGGTAATCTGCTAAATTATGAAGAGACCAAATATCTTCATATGGAAATCATGAAGGACTCGAACAAGGAACAGTCTGTTACCCTGATTTCTTGAAAGGAAACAATAAAGTACATCAGTGAATCTGAAAAATTAGATCAGGGCGAACAAAGTGATGAATATCTCACCGATGAGCTTGTTGTCAGCGCTGCACTTATCGGCAAGCATTATGAAAGTAGAGCGAATGGGGTGGGAATAGCTCAATTCAAGGGAAGCAGCTCAGGGAAAAGACCTACTTCAGAGAAGAAAGGCTCAGATAACTGCTTTAACTGTAGGAGTCCTGAACATTTTTCCAGGGATTTCAAGGAGAAGAAAGAAGCCCAGAGTCCTGAGAACTATGAAGTCCTGTACAAGAAGTTGGTGGCACATATGAAGAAAGAAAACATCTCTTGCCAAAGGCTTTCATTGCAAAACAGGAGGATCACAAAGAATGGGTGGATGAAGAAGAGACATATGAAGATGAGGCGATGAATGTTAAGGATCTCATGGCACTTTTAGATGATTCCCCTGATGGCATATGTGACACTGCTAGTTTACCACATGCAAGTGGAATGAATCCACCTTATATAGAGGTGTTTACATCTCTCTCTCTCTCTCTCTCTATCTATCTATCTCATGTCACAAGGCTAATTTACCACAAGCAAGTGGGTCTACAAAAGTCAAGCCATTTACAAAGTCATACATGGATAACTTTGTACCCAACATTCTCCCCCTCAAAGTTAGGAATGGATGACCCGCTTCAAATCTTCCAAAATCAAGCAACTACGCGAACCAAGCCTCAAGCATGACACATGTAGAGATGAACTTCAAATCTTCAATTCTTCAATGATTTTTCAATCCGGGTTCTAGAATGTGAGTCCATACGAACTGAGCATCAACGGATAATTAGTAGTTTCTCAATCTCCAAATAATCACCCTAAAGTTGAGCATAAAAGTACACCCAAAAAATCTTCAATAAGTCCAAACCCATCATGAACCGAAATCACTTCCGAATCTCCAATCGAATCATTTCATGAGCTTCAAATACTCACTTCGGTCTTCAAGTCCGCGTAATATGAAAAATTCAACTTTCGAATTTCCATATAAATCTCTCCCCCTTTTTATAATCGAAAATTGATTATAAAACCAAAAAGGAATGAGAAAGTGCTCATTTCAGAATTTTTCTATCCTAAACTCCCCTTTAACACATGGCATAAACATTTTGCTTCAATCCGGAAAATCCAAAAAATCTTCAATTTTTATCTTCGTTCACGGACCTCCTTTGACAAAATTTCTCAAAAATGGGTAGGAGTTGTCAATTTCAAAATTCTGCAGTGACCCGGTGCACCCAAAACAGCCAAAAATGCGAAACTCTCTCCCATTTGCGAAATTGGGTAGGAAGCGTCAATTTGCATTAACTGTAGTGGCCAGAAATGAATATTGTTCAATTTCTCAGCATTATATCCCCATTTTCGAAAGTTGGGTATGAACAGCCAAAATTTCGAAAAATCAGGGACTACTTTCGAAATTTTTGCCTCCTTTCTTCCAAACTATCGAAAATTACCCCAAATGTCGAAGGTGGGTAAAAGGTGTCAAACTTTCGAAACTTTAAGGATTGATTTCGAAATTTCTGCTCCACTCTTCAAAATATCGAAAATTAGGCCAAATTTCGAATATGAGTTTACAGTGTTCAACCTTCGAAACTTTAAGGTCTAATTTCGAAACTTTTATGTTTTCTTCCCGATTTTGTTCCAGTCTCTAATCATCAACAAACTAATGAAAATTTTTCCACATCACCATTATAACGAAAATTTTTCTTGATGGAATATCGAAAACGAAGGTATGCGAAGCCGCTGAATCTTGTCTGAACCATTTAGTCGCTGAATCGACATCCAAATCATCGATATAAAAAAAAACTTTTGCTTTTCATTCAACAGCAACTCAATCATCACGAACAAAAATTAAACCCAGACTCCATTCTTTCGAAATCCAAATTACCCTTCGCTTTTTGTTACTAACCCAAATCAAAATCCATGCTTCGTTCTCAATCTATTATCCATCGAATCAAAGTCTTCATTAACAGTTCTTCAATCTAACTAACCATCGATTCGTTAGTCTCAGGTCGTACACAACTATCAATCATCGGTACTCCGATAAACCCATTTCGTTTTCAATCACCCACCATCGACATCAAAATCACGATTATTGATTCCAACATCGAATCCCAGCCAAATCGATCAACATACCAACATCGACCAAAATTAACACGTCGATATCGATATAATCAGTAAACCAACCATCGATTGATTCCAAAATCGTCATCAAACTTCAATCGTCAGCCTCCTCTATTAACATACCAAAGCATCAGTCGATACTCAACTTTCGAAATCAACTGATTATTAGCCTTCAAAATCAAATTTCTAAATCAGATGAAAATCTCGTATGAAGTTCTTCATCCATTAAACATCGACACCTCCAAATTCGAAATTAGACTCAATTCAGACTAGATTTTGATTCTTTCAACCTCAAAACAACTTGTTACTATTGATTTTAGCATACAATCCACCGATTCACCTCTTGAATTCCAACGGTGACAATTTCATAGTTTGACTTTTCGAAGTCAAAGAGCCATAAACAAGAAATTGATGACTCTAATGCCCAAATTCAGATAAAAAACACGATAAAACAATTGTTCTAAATATTTTCTTCACAAAAATTTGAGAGTTTTTAATCAATATCATTAAACTCAAAGAGTGATCGACAATTACTTGATCATTATCGGCTTATCATACACAACTGATTCACAATTCTAACTCAATAATCAAAGCTGATCAAATGTTAGAGATGACGAAACAAAATCAAATCCATGAGAACAGGTTGAACAAAACGTGAATCAAGACCAGTATGTCCAACAGATAAAGCGTCTGATAACAAGATAAATCGTCTGATAACAATGAATGATGAACAACGAATAAGAGACAAATACATGTGTTGTCATTTGGGCTTAAACAACACTATTGGGTCATAAAAGAATGATTGGACTCAATAATGATGAACAGTATCAGATTCATTAGCACGGATTGTGTTTCGAAATCAATAACAAATGGATTGAAGTTGGACTGGGCTTCGAAATGAATCAAACGAGAAAAAATTTCCAAATGAGCTGAATTAATGAACAGTAATCGAAATTAAAAATTCAATAACGTAACGCACGAATCAACGAGATTTAGAGAGATCATAGAGAGAGACTCACCATAAATGCTCCAATTATGACGAATTTAGCCAAACTGAGAACCGTTTCTTCAAAAAATGATGTTGATCTCCGAAGACCCGCTCTGATACGAATTGATGTGAATTATGAACATTGGTTTGGCATGCGGAATTAAAGAACATAAAAAGAACACGGTGATTTCGGTGTTTAAGAGATGCATTCGATTATGTAAGGTGTTACAAAAAAGGATCTAGATCTTAATCTACATAATTAACACACACTAACACTCTTAATTTTACATCTCTCAAGCACACCTCTATAAGTGGAATGAACCCACCTTATATAGAGGTGTTTACATCTCTCTCTCTCTCTCTCTCTCTCTCTCTCTCTCTCTATCTATCCATCTATCTATCTCTCATGTCACAAGGCTAATTTACCACATGCAAGTGGGTCTATAAAAGTCAAGCCATTTACAAATTCATACATGGATAACTTTGTACCCAACACCTGGTCTGTGACACCAGTCAAGTTTTGGTCAAAAATAAATTGATCAATAATCGTAATTGGGATGAACCAAGTGGTAGAGTTTGTAACAAGGTTTCCAAAAACATAAAAAACACTGAAATCCGAGTTATAACGAACAAGTTATGACCAATCGAAAATCCGCGGAAAAACCGGCAAAACATTGTTCAGTGTAAAAAGTGAATTTTCGACAAAAGGCTTTTTAGCCTTAACAATCTAAATAAAAGTTGTAGAATATGTTAAACCGAGAACGTTCCTAAAAAGAACGGAAAAATCTGACTTCGTATGAGAAAATTATGATTTTTCTAAGTTTCGGTATAGCAGTGTACAACTTAAAACTCGAAATATAAATCGATCGATATTTAGCCGACGCAACTTAAACGAGAATCGAAGGTCTCGTCAAAAGTAGCACAACGGTAAAAAGACAGACGAAAACGGACATCGGATGAAGAAGTTTTGAATTTTTAACGGATTCCCCTCACTGTCTGTTTAAAATAATAATATTAAAAATAAATTCGAAATTAGCCGACGAAGTCTAAACGAAAGTCGTAGAGTATGATTTTACCTACGCGTGCATATAAAGAACGCCAAAAACGGAGCTCGTATGCGAAAGTTATGATTTTCGCAAGTTTGGCACAAAAATAAAGAAAAAATGGGAAAAACCGGGCAATTTCGCATGCCACGTCACCCTCGCACGTGGCAGCTGCTGAGTGGACCGAACCCATGCATGACACCTCCTGATTGGACCGCAGTCGAGGTCCACTTAGAAGCGAACAGCTTCGCATCGGACACCCCGGAGACACCCCCCTCGCAACGTGGCATTCCCCCATTGGACCGAAGGTTGGTGAAATCCGAAACCTACATCTGTTCGAGGCACGTGTCTCGCACCGGGTCCGAGCTTCGCAACCGCCTCAGACTTCGCACGTGGCTTCGCTGCTGACCGACGCATGGCTACTGACTCCTCGCCCTCGCCAGCTGTCCGATGACTCACCAACCTCGGCCGAACCCTCGCACCCCTATATAAAGGGTGCGAGACTTCTCAGATTTGAGAGTTTTTCACCCCATTTTTCACCCATTTTGCACCATTTCACCCCCCTCGACTTTCTCACGACCCCCGAAGGCCCCGGTATCGCGTCTAAAGCCCGAATCAAGCCCCGGAGCCCCAGAATTCTCGAGACTTCATCCTCTCTCCTGTCGAAACTATACCCGGTTTGAGCCGGTTTCTCGTTAAATAAACTCTTTACGGGAAACGAAACGCTGCCCAAATCACCGCTTATCAAAGTGAGTTCATACCCCTACAATATTAAATTGTGTTAATAACTGTATGCGATAATAATCACATAAAGAATTTCAGTATGCTTTTAAGAATTACCAAATACTTCCAAAATAACGTAAAGCCATGTTAAATTCTTTGAAAAATGTTTTATAAACTATTTCAAAATATAGCCAAAGTCATGTTTATATATGTATAAATATATAAATAAGACTTGAAGGGCTTAGGACTAATGAATTATCTTATATCTTTTTCCTTATTTGGATGTGGAATTAAGGTTGTGTTATTTGTCCGAAGGTCGTTTCCTTCTTAATTATATATATATATATATATATATATATATATATATATATATATATATATATATATATATATATATATATATATATATATATATATATATATATATATATCTATTATACATATATGAGTCTAAAAGGTTACTCATTTTAGTATCATTACCTTTGTATCAGGCTGAGCAAATGTGATATTCCATGAAAATTCATGCTAATCAGATAGAACATATAAATTATAATAGGTATAATTTATGATTCAAAACTAAAGATACAAGTATGATTTACAACTGTATACTTTCCAAGGAAATTACCAAAATACATTCAACTATACCAAAATATGTATAATACCTTTAATATAAAAACAACATATTAAAGAAGTAAAGATACATCATACATAGTTTGCACTAACAAAGGTACTATACAGAGTACCAGGGTGCCCGAGTTAACACGTGGTAATGCCGGGTTTGCATTAACACGTGCCCGAGTTAACATAGTTTGCATTAACACGTGGTAATGCCGGGTTTGCATTAGCAAAGGTACTATACAGAGTGCCCGAGTTAGCAAACACGAGGTAATAATACATTCTGTCGGGTTTGCATTAGCAAAGGTACTATACAGAGTGCCCGAGTTAGCAAACACGAGGTAATAATACATAATTCAAGTATATTAGAATACATTGTTTTACAAGAAACCAGGGTTTTGATTCAAAACAAATCAAGGGTTTACACAAATACATGTTTGGAAAACTAAGAATATATTGTCAATCATTATTTCAGAATGATTGGGTTTTCAAAACTTATATACATGTAACGTTTAATATGCTTTTTATGAGACTGTATATTCAGGTTGTTTAATTCATTTTAGACAACATAGGAAAGTCCTGACATTATAACCAGAATCTCCAGCCGGGGATCGAAACAAGTGTGTGTAGATCTATATCGGGATTGACAACCCCGCACTCAGGCTGCTAGCTACAGTTATATGAGTGACAATTGTTATCACAGTTTAAACGCCCACAAAGCGTTTGTTTCAGGCCATCCGTCATAATATGGTTATAGTAAAAACTACACATTAAAAGGTATTAACAATACGTTAGTGTATAAACAAATAAACGAAAGTACACCTTCAAAGTACCAGTTTTGTAACATCACGAAATTCAGGTACAACTATTTAACCCTTCTCTTTTGTCAACTTGTCAAGATTAGCCCTTGAGTGGAAATTGTAGCAAATGAGTACGCTGGGCGTACTCAATAGTACACTGTGCATACTCATGCGCTTATTTTGGACGCGGACTCGCCTAGGTACGCTGGGCGTACCCAGGGTTACGCTGGGCGTAGTTGGCCCAGGTGCAAAACCCTAATTGTGGCTTGAGGGCTATAAAAGGAATGAGATGGTCTTGTCCCCAGCCACCATCCCTCAGAGAGAAACCCTAGAAGAGCAACTTTATCGTTCTAAAGCTAGTGTGTGTGTTCTTGAGCAAGAAAGTGCCTTTGTGTGTTAGTAAAGAAGAAGAGGAGGTTCTTGTGGAGGCTAGAAGTCGGAGTACAAGCTTGGATCTGAGTTCTATAGAGGGAGGAGCTTCACTTGGAGGTATAAAGCTCAAAGCTTTCCTTGTTATTTTTGACTTGTGCTTTATGGACCATTTCTAGGGTTAAAGTCCCAAAGGTGGAGACTTTATGAGCATAAAGGACTCCATGGACCTAGATCTGTCCCATTCCAGTGATATTTGTGTTATAGATCCATAAAGTTTCCATCTTGGTCGTTGATATGAGGTCATGCTTGAATTATAAGCTTTCTAGAGTTGGGAAATGGAATGTTATGGGTGTTAGTGACTTGTCCAGCCATGCAAAGGCTTAAAGTCACCAACTTTATGGATTAAGAGGCTTAGAAATGGTCAGATCTAAAAGTTGGACGTGGGTCTTAACTGTTTAAGACCTCAAGAGCTAAGGAGTCTGAAACTGGGAGTTACGCTGGGCGTAATCCCAGTACGCGCGGTGTAGGGGGTCGCGTTCCCCGTTTCTGTGAGGTCGCCGGGTACACCCAGCGTACAGGCTTGGTACGCGCAGCATAACCCGGAGAGTTGACTTTTGTTGACTTTTAGGGTTTGGTCAACAATTGGACTTTTGGGACCATGAGGGGTAAAATGGTCATTTAACCTTCTGAGAGGACATAGGAAGGGATTAGTCTAGCCTTGAGAGCCATTAATGATTTGAAATAATTACTTTATGTGATTAGGCGGGGCTAGGTCGTTGTTTCGAGATTCAGGGATATCAAGCACGTGAGTTACTAGACATCATATAAGGTGAGTCTTCTCACTATACTGTACCTGGAAGGGTACTTATGTGTGACCGGAAGGTCTTGTATGCTATGATGTATGTGTTATATGCGGTTATGTGATATACATGTGCTATGTATGATTATGTATGATATGGACCAGAAGGTCAAGAGGTTACGGACCGGAAGGTCGATACGGGTAGGACCGGAAGGTCTACCGGGATTTGGGACGGGAGTCCCCTGAGACACATGGATCGGAAGATCCTACAGAGTTGTGGCCTGGAAAGGCGTATGTGTGGCATGTGGTATTTTGGGGAACTCACTAAGCATTTATGCTTACAGTTGTTATGATATGTGTTTTAGGTACTAGCGAGGACCGTGGGAAGGCGCCGGCATGATCCGTACACACTTATGGAGTTTATGTTATTGAGATTCTGGGACATGTTTTTGTTATGACACAGTGACACATTATGTTTTGTGATTATCATGTGAATGAAAGTATGATTTAAAAATGAAAAATTGTTTTGAAAATTTACGTTGTTACAAGTTGGTATCAGAGCCTTGGTTTGAGGGATTCGGGTGCATCTTCGGATGGATCTGAACTCAAACTGAGGAATTAAGAAAGTTTTTCATAAAATAAACAATTTTTCTAAAAGAGTAAAAGATTTTGAGAAAGGCAGAAGGAAGCAGTGTGTACGATCAGCCAGCGCCTGAACGGTGATTTCCCAAAATACCCTTACATTACGTTTTATGAGATATGTTATGATATGATATGTATGCTAGAGTTGGCTAGGTATTCATATTAGGACTAGAGTGGCCTGATTTTGGGATGCCTTAGCCTAGGAAGATTTTTGCTGCTATATGATGCTTGAGAGTGAGTAGATAGCAGTGAGGAGCTTATAAGAGGTCTACCGAAGGGTAGCCTATGCTAGCGAGATGTAGGGTACTTGTGATATGGGATCCATGGAGGAGGACTTAGAGTGAATGCTGATGCGGTGTGGACGGTAGTATAGGGCCCGTACTACTGAAGACACCGGAGCAGTGCGCACCCTAAGTAAGAATCCTTTGGGTACTAAGGAACAAGTAGGGTTGAGTTATCGAGTGCGAGTATGCTCGAGCGAGTCTCTGATATTATTATGTTGTATTTCAGAGACATCATGGTTGTGACATGCCACAGACCTGAGGCGAGCGGTGTGAGTGACGAGGAGCTTCGTCAGATGATCCACGATGAGGTGGCAGCGGCGATTCGAGCCGAGATTCCGGAGATGTTTGGGTCTATCAAGACCACATTGATTGAGACGTTTGATGAGCGGTACACAGCGGTGACTGAGGCTGTGGCTGCTGCAGCCACTGCAGCTGTGGCTGTTGCCAGACCTCAGGGAGGTGACTCGTTGTTGCTTCGAGAGTTCAGCAACACGAAGCCACCAGAGTTTGATGGAACGCAGGATCTGATCGCTGCGATGAGATGGATTTATGATATTGAGGGATGCTTCTATACGTGTTCATGTCCGGAGCATCTGAGGGTACGGTTCGCGTTGAACCAGCTCTGCTTGGGAGCAAAGGATTGGTGGAAGTTCGTGATGGCGAGCTTCACTCTTGCAGAGATTTCAGCGGTGACCTGGGAGAGGTTCACCACCATGTTCAGAGACGAGTATGTTCACCCGGTGGAGAGGGAACGGTTGGTTCAGGAGTTCTTGACCCTGAAGCAGGGTACTGATTCTGTTACAGTGGTTACCAGGAAGTTTCATGAGAGGGCGATGTTCTGCCCTGAGCAGGTGTCTAGTGAACAGGCACGCATGAGCCGGTATTTGGGCATTTTGAGGAGGGACATTCGGCAGTTCGTGTCGAACTCGACTTACCGGTCATTTGCTGAGCTCCAGGAAAATGCCCGGAAGAGGGAGATTGAGTTGGAGACTCAGGCCAGGGAGGAGGCCGAGTCTCAGAGGATGGATCGGCGGCCGACACAGTCTCAGCCGGCAGCCAAGCGGGCCAAGCCCGCTGATACGAGATCTGGAGGCCAGAAGGGCCGCACTTGTAGGAAGTGCGGCAAGGGACATGATGGGGTCTGTCGATCGGGTGCTTGCTACAAATGTGGCAAGGAGGGGAATATCGCCAAGGATTGTCCCAAGGGATTTATGGTTTGCTTTCATTGCAACCAGACTGGCCATCGGAAGGCCGAGTGCCTGCAATTACATCAGGGATCAGCACAGGGATCTGCACCTGCTGCTAGGGTTACCGAGGTTCGGCCAGTAAAGGCCGAGGCACCGAAGGCTCGCGGGAGAGCTTTCCAGTTAACAGCGGAGGAGGTCCGCGCAGCGCCCGATGTTGTGGCTGGTATGTATTCTTTATTTATTTATGTTGAGTTAAGATATTGTGCTTATATGATGATATGCGTAGGTACTTTTCTTATGAGTTCTGTACCTGCCTTAGTGTTATTTGACTCGGGTGCGAGTCGATCGTTCGTGTCGATAGCGTTTAGTCGGCACATCAGTAGCAGACGAGAGGCGTTCAGTCGACCTCTGCCAGTTTCCATAGCTGACGAGATCTTCGGTGTTGAGTTCCCGATAGATCTGGTCCCGATAGCGATGGGAGACGTGTGTGTCATAGTGGGCATGGATTGGTTGAGCCGATTTGGGGCTGTTATAGACTGCGAGCGACAGTTGGTGACAATACGAGACGCTAGTGGGGGAGTACTTACGATGTACGGCGAGGGTACTCGTTCTGGGACATCGTTTTGTTCGGCTGCCAGAGCGAGGCAGAGTTTACAGCATGGCTGCAGCGGGTTTGTAGCCTATGTGATGGACACACGAGGGGCCGCTGAGCGGGCCAAGTTCGGTGGATGACGTTCCGATAGTGTGCGAGTTCCCGGATGTTTTTCCCGAGGAGTTGCCGGGTGTGCCTCCCGAGAGGCAGGTAGAGTTCCGCATTGATTTGGTTCTGGGGGCAGCGCCTATCGCCAAGGCGCCTTATCGCCTTGCGCCGCTAGAGATGAAGGTGTTATCCTCGTAGCTTCAGGAGCTGCTGGGGAAGGGGTTTATTAGACCGAGTAGCTGCCCCTGGGGAGCACCGATCCTTTTTGTCAAGAAAATGGATGGTTCACACCGGATGTGTATTGATTACCGGGAGTTGAACAAGTTGACGGTCAAGAACCGTTATCCATTACCGAGGATCGACGATTTGTTTGATCAGTTGAAGGGAGAGTCTTGGTTCTCCAAGATTGATCTGAGGTCTGGATATGATCAGATGAGAGTGCGTGATGAGGATGTCCAGAAGACAGCGTTCATGACTCGTTATGGGCATTACGAGTTCGTGGTGATGCCTTTCGGGCTCACCAATGCACCAGCAGCGTTCATGGATCTCATGAACAGGGTGTGTAGACCGATGTTGGATTGTTCGATGATCGTGTTCATCGACGATATACTGGTGTATTCGAGATCTAGAGAGCAGGACGAGGAGCATCTGAGAGAGATACTCGGGGTATTAAGGACGGAGAGGCTTTATGCCAAATTCTCCAAGTACGAGTTCTGGTTATGGGAGGTCCAGTTCTTGGGGCATCTCGTCAACCAGGATGGGATTTTGGTCGATCCGGCCAAGATCGAGGCGGTTATGAGGTGGAAGGTGCCAAGATCACCCACCGAGATCAGGAGTTTTCTGGGATTGGCCGGCTACTATCAGAGATTTATCAGAGATTTCTCCAAGATTGTCGTGCCTCTCACCAGGTTGACCCGGAAGGGTGTTGCTTTTTCATGGGGTCCGGAGCAGCAGACCTCGTTTGACACTTCTCCAGAAGTTATGCGAAGCCCCTGTGTTAGCCCTCCCGGAAGGGATGGAGGATTTTGTGGTGTATTGTGACGCGTCGATATCGGGGTTGGGTCCAGTACTTATGCAGAGGGGGCATGTGATACCGTATGCATCGAGGCAGCTGAAGCCTCATGAGACGAGATATCCCACCCACGATTTGGATTTGGGAGCAGTGGTGTTCGCCCTCAAGATCTGGCGTCACTATTTGTATGGGGTTTGGTGTACCATATACACGGACCACAAGAGCTTGAAGTATTTGATGGATCAGCCCAATCTGAATATGCTTCAGAGGAGATGGCTAGACGTGGTAAAGGATTACGATTGTGAAATCCTGTACCACCCGGGCAAAGCTAATGTTGTAGCTGAGGCGTTGAGTCGTAGGGCGGAGGGTGCCCCGATTCGAGGCACTTGTATGAGATTGACAGTGATGACTCCGGTGTTGGACACCATTTGGGAGGCCCAGGCAGAGGCTATGAGACCGGAGAACCGCAAAAGGGAGCGGGTGATCGGGCAGGTGCCTGAGTTCGTTACCAATAGTCAAGGGCTGATGACCTTTCAAGGTCGGATTTGGGTGCCGTATGCAGGCGGGGCACGTACCACTTTGATGGAGGAGGTGCATAGATCGAGGTTCTCGATCTATCCCGGGGCCACTTTGATGAAGAGGGATGTCACGTGGTTTGTCGAGAGGTGCTTGACCTGTCGCAAGGTTAAGGCCGAGCACCAGCGTCCGCATGGCAAGTTGCAGCCGCTTGAGGTTCCCCAGTGGAAGTGGGAACAGATTTCCATGGATTTCATCACCAAGTTGCCGAGGACCGCGAGGGGTGTCGATGCAATTTGGGTGATCGTCGACCGGCTGACGAAGAGCGCGCATTTTCTTGCTATCAGTGAGAGCTCTTCTGCTGAGAGGTTGGCAGAGTTGTATGTGAGGGAGGTGGTATCGCGTCATGGGGTACCGATCTCGATTGTGTCAGATCGAGATGTACGTTTCACTTCCAGGTTCTGGAAGAAGTTCCACGAGGAGTTGGGTACGAGGTTGCATTTCAGTACCGCCTACCACCCCCAGACGGACGGACAGAGTGAGCGGACGATTCAGACGCTTGAGGACATGCTTCGAGCATGTGTGTTGGACTTCGGAGGAAGTTGGGAGACGTACTTGCCGTTGGCTGAGTTTTCCTACAACAACAACCACCATTCTAGTATTGGTATGCCTCCCTTCGAGTTGTTGTATGGGAGGAGGTGTCGGACTCCCATTTGCTGGGGAGAGGTAGGACAGCGTGTGATGGGTAGCACTGAGATAGTGCTGCAGACGACAGAGCAGATACAGCAGGTTAGACAGAGGTTACTGATGGCTCAGAGTCGTCAGAAGAGTTATGCAGATCGGTGACGATCCGAGCTGGAGTTCCAGGTGGGGGACTTCGTACTCCTGAAAGTGTCCCCTTGGAAAGGAGTGATCTGATTCAGGAAGAGGGGCAAGCTGGGGCCCCGGTACATCGGTCCGTTCATTATGACCGCGAGGGTGGGCAAGGTAGCATATCGGTTGGAGCTACCTGCGGAGTTGAGCCAGATTCATGATACCTTCCATGTGTCTCAGTTGAGGAAGTGTATAGCCGACGAGTCGGCAGTGGTGCCGCTAGAGGAGATTCAGGTGGATGTGAGCCTGAATTATGCTGAGAGGTCAATCGCGATTGTGGATCGAAAGATCAAGGTTCTGAGGAACAAGGAGGTGCCCCTGGTTCAGGTTCAGTGGCAACATCGGAGGGGGTCTGAGCTGACCTGGGAGACAGAGTCAGAGATGCGGGAGCAGCATCCGGAGTTGTTTTCAGCATGAGACTTCGAGGGCGAAGTCTGGTTCTAGTGGGGGAGAATTGTAACATCCCGAAATTCAGGTACAACTATTTAACCCTTCTCTTTTGTCAAGTTGTCAAGATTAGCCCTTGAGTGGAAATTGTAGCAAATGAGTACGTTGGGCGTACTCAAGAGTACGCTGCGCGTACTCATGTGCTTATTTTGGACGCAGACTCGCCTAGGTACGCTGGGCGTACCCAGGGTTACGCTGGGTGTAGTTGGCCCAGGTGCAAAACCCTAATTGTGGCTTGAGAGCTATAAAAGGAATGAGATGGTCTTGTCCCCAGCCACCATCCCTCAGAGAGAAACCCTAGAAGAGCAACTTTATCGTTCTAAAGCTAGTGTGTGTGTTCTTGAGCAAGAAAGTGCCTTTGTGTGTTAGTAAAGAAGAAGAGGAGGTTCTTGTGGAGGCTAGAAGTTGGAGTACAAGCTTGGATCTGAGTTCTACAGAGGGAGGAGCTTCACTTGGAGGTATAAAGCTCAAAGCTTTCCTTGTTATTTTTGATTTGTGCCTTATGGACCATTTCTAGGGTTAAAGTCCCAAAGGTGGAGACTTTATGAGCATGAGGTCATGCTTGAATTATGAGCTTTCTAGAGTTGGGAAATGGAATGTTATGGGTGTTAGTGACTTGTCCAGCCATGCAAAGGCTTAAAGTAACCAACTTTATGGATTAAGAGGCTTAGAAATGGTCAGATCTAAAAGTTGGACGTGGGTCTTAACTGTTTAAGACCTCAAGAGCTAAGTAGTCTGAAACTGGGAGTTACGTTGGGCGTAATCCCAGTACGCGCGTCGTAGGGGGTCGCGTTCCCCGTTTCTGTGAGGTCGCCGGGTACGCCCAGCGTACAGGCTTGGCACGCGCAGCGTAACCCGGAGAGTTAACTTTTGTTGACTTTTAGGGTTTGGTCAATAATTGGACTTTTGGGACCATTGAGGGGTAAAATGGTCTTTTAACCTTCTGAGAGGACATAGGAAGGGATTAGTCTAGCCTTGATAGCCGTTAATGATTTGAAATAATTACTTTATGTGATTAGGCGGGGCTAGGTCGTTGTTTCGAGATTCAGGGATATCGAGCACGTGAGTTACTAGACATCATACGAGGTGAGTCTTCTCACTAAACTGTACCTGGAAGGGTACTTATGTGTGACCGGAAGGTTTTGTATGCTATGATGTATGTGCTATATGCGGTTATGTGATATGTATGTGCTATGTATGATTATGTATGATATGGACCAGAACGTCAAGAGGTTACGGACCGGAAGGTCGATACGGGTAGGATCGGATGGTCTACCGGGATTTGGGACGGGAGTCCCCTGAGACACATGGATCGGATGATCCTACAGAGTTGTGGCCTGGAAAGGCGTATGTGTGGCATGTGGTATTTTGGGGAACTCACTAAGCATTTATGCTGACAGTTGTTATGATATGTGTTTCAGGTACTAGCGAGGACCGTGGGAAGGCGCCGACATGATCCGTACACACTTATGGAGTTTATGTTATTGAGATTCTGGGATATGTTTTTGTTATTACACAATGACACATTATGTTTTGTGATTATCATGTGAATGAAAGTATGATTTAAAAATGAAAAATTGTTTTGAAAATTTACGTTGTTACAAGTTTATAGAATACAAAATACAATGGTTTAATACAGTTTTCATTAACACCTGGTGGAGCCAGACACACTCTCAGTTTCAAGTTTTCATAAAGGAATACAAATATAAAACAGTAGTACAAAGAGAACGGTTTATGGGATTAAACCAGTTATCCAATGGAACTTAGTCACTCAATCTCGGTAAACTAGTATAACATAAAAGACCTTTAGTGGTTAATTCTATAATTCCTTAGTTATTACATCATAGTTATACATAAGTAATATCTGATTGACAGTGAAATGTGTGACTTCCGCCTTACTTCCTGTTCCTTGTTTGGTTGTGGGCTTAGGGCAGATACACCCAATTGACTGTCCATTCGATATTGTGTTGTATATAATCAGTATAAACTAAGTAATTACAGAGGGAAACTATTGAGGTTATCAATCTAGCACCTCAGGAAATATAGGATTTCCTAGAGAAACCAGTGAACTTATTCAAAGAACATTAGGGTATACTTAACAGAACTAAAATACTTATGAACTCACCAGCTTAAATGTTGATCTACTCTTTCCAAATAACTTGTATTCTCAGGAATCCAGTAGACAGGTACACTCCAGAAGTTTTTTAGAAGACTACCTAGTACTGTACCGCGACTCTTGTCATCTGTTGTACCTACTTTAGTGTTTGAATATGTAATGTTTAAACACTTATGTAAAACATATACTTATTAATGCAATGGTTGTTTGTACTTTGATTACTATGTTACATGTGTTGTGATACTTACCTTAAGTCCTCCGCCCCCGAACGTTTTCGCCGTTCTGGTTTGGGGGTGCGACAGATTGGTATCAGAGCAGTGTTTATAGTGAACTCAGTATATCAGTCATAAAAGATATACAACTATAAACCCATTGGGATAAAAACACTCTGACAAAAAGTTATACTTTAAAAATATATTAATATTTTATAAAAGTATAAGTACATGCAGAGTATATATACTAGAATGAGTATCACAAGAAGAACAAAAGTAAAAGTATTTAGATGTTGGACATTGCAGTTAAACCTAGACAGTGATGTAATCATATCTGGGATCAATATAGCCTGATCAACTATATTCATCCAAGATATGACCACCATGTGTTTAGGGGAGTGATTGTAGTGTTGCAACTAGTCTGAAACTTACTTAAGTACCAGAAGAATTCTAGAACCAAACATAAAGACTAAAATACTATGGGAGTATTTTAGGATGCTATAACAAGAAAACTGAGAACTTGTTAAGTTCTTGTATCTAGAAGTCCAAGAATCAAACTCATAACTAAAATAACATGGAGGTATGTTTCATACCTTTGGGGAAATATTAAAAGATCTTTTCTGATAGGTCTATAATTACTAAGTGGATACGTTAAGGTTATATATAGCCGAGATTTTATAGACTTAGAATATGTGATTTTCACTCTACTTCCTTTTCCTTGTTTGGATGTGGTTTTAGAGTAGGATTACTTATTCAAAGGTCTATTTGATATGGATTATATATAATCGGTACACACCATGTGATTATAGAAGGACCAGAAAGAATCACCTTCGTAAAAATTCAAATTTTCTCATAGATTCTTTAGACATTCCCATTCTCGTATAAACCCGTTAGATAAACATAGTTACTCCAGCAATCAAGAGAAGACTCAGGGAGTATCCAACAGAACTTCATTAGGAGAATCTCAAGAAGAAACATAGGAGAAGTAAACAAACTATAGAAATCATTTAGTGCCCTTGCCCTATTAAGGACACCAATAAGATATTCGCATGAACTTCCGAGATTCAAAATCTTCATTTCGAAGTAATGGGGATCAGTGTCAGAATCGGAAGTAAGACAGCCCGGGAACTCAATATACATACAGAGGAGAAGGACACCCTATAGATACCAGGAGAGAACAATTCATTACCACCCAGAATAGAACAAAGGAAAACCACGCATGATTTATGTGAAGTGTTCAAGCAGCTTTTCATCCAAGAAATAACTAGTAAATCGGTTCAACCTAGTGAGTTAGTGATTTCATTACTCACATTAGGTTTGGAGCTTATCCTCTTTTCCTGTCATAGCTAAATCAGATCACGGAATCTTAATTGATAGTGATTACTTCTCAAATTCATAAGTCTATTTTATGTAGACACTGTTATGAATTATTTTTGAATATTTTCGAAAATTGGGAAACGATATCCACCAAACGAAGGTAATTTAGTTCGGAGGATACTCGGTTCCTAACCATTCTAGAAACTTAATGTTGTTCCTTACCAGGACTACATCATAGGGATGTAGGTCGAATCATTAAGAACAATATAACAAAACGAAAGATTAATACATAGATACAAATGGTTAGAATATATCTAAAGACACGATAGTCGCTCACGAACTCATTTTCTTATCATGTAACAGAATCATGCCTCCAAAGAAGTGTAACCAACACACCAGCAAAACACCAATCCTTCATATAGATGCGGCTACGTTTCAAGCTGCAGTCACAACAGCTGTAGCAGTTGTCATGGCACAACTTAATGCTAACAATGCAAATGTTAGTAGTAATGCTATCGGTAACCCCGATCATGGTGATGGCCAAGTACAGCCAGGAGCACCTACTTGTAAGAACACCTCGAACCTTAAGCCTAATATCCTTAAACGAAAGTTCGAGAACAAGGAAGAGAGTTGTGTTGGATTAATGTCTAAGTCCATAACTATAATTGGTAAGACTTGACCCGACCCGGCATGGTCCATTTGGGTTGCATGGCATCATGCATTTGGATAGACGATAATGAGAGAAATAACACTTAAGGTTGGTTAATATATTATAAGTTCTAATATATTAATTAGGTTATTTAATTAGTATCGATCAAGAATTAATTTGGAATTAATTAAGTGATCAAAAGGAGACTAATTAAATATATGGGTTGATTGTGTAAATCATTCATTCTTATATATGTGGGCTTGTGATCCAAGATTCCTTATGTTGGACTAAGTCCATGGGGTGACCCATGGATACTCCGTGGAGGTTAAAATCCATGGAGCATAAGGAATGGGTAAAGTTATGAGTTACATGGTGTAACCCTAATAGCCACCATATAAAAGAATCCCATGGCTCAAGAAATCGTGCACTAATGTGTGAGTGTGAGGGCTAGACGATTTCAAGGAGTGTTCAAGTTTCTCTCAAGTTATTCCAAGTGTATTTGGTGTTGTGTGAACCATTTGAGGTGTCACACTTGGGGCACTAGGCACTCAAGCTTCATGAAGACATTCTACATCAAAGAGGTATGTATTCTATCTTGTTATATTTATTATTTTGTATGCTAGATTAGGATAATACCTTGGATGTTCATAATTGTATGTATAATAGAGAAAACATAGATCCAAGGTATTTAGGGTTGCATGTACACTTAGGAGTGTTAGAATGCTCATAACCCTAGATGTGTCAACACTATATAAGAAACCCATTCTCCACCAAAATAGGCACACTAAGAAACAAGAGGGCTAGAGCCGATTTTGCAAGTGTAAGATTCTCTCAAAGTTTACTCCTTTGCATTTGGTGTTGTGTGAAGCATTTGAGGCATCACACTTGGGGTGCTAAGCTCACAAGGTTTCAAGGATCATAATCAACAACAAGGTAAGTTATTCTATCTTTCATTCAAGTTAAAAATGTTCCCCATGTATGCTAGATAGGAATATAACCTTGGAATTCAACTTTGCATGATAATTAGACAAACATAGATCCAAGGTTATTAGGGTTGCATGTACACTTAGGAAGTGTTAGAATGCTCAAAACCCATCAGTGGTATCAGAGCCTGGTTTTTTTGTTGTTTTTTTTTTTGTGCAAACTGCTTGGAAAAAAATAGTTTTTCTGTTTTCTGCTCGTATGAAAGTTTGCACATTTGTTGCTGGAAATGGACTAGAAACATTACCCTAAACTGTTTTGATGTTTTAAAGCTTGTTTTAGATGGTGTAATGTTTATGCTAATCCATTTACAATGGCAATTATTAAAATTACAAGTTTTTTTTAAGTGTAATTTTTGATTCTTCAAAGTGTTCATATTCATGTTCTTGAACTTATGAAGATTAGATGATCATAGGAATTGTTTGTAACCTTCATGGTAGTTTAATTCATGATCATAATGTGTTTTAATGGAGTCCATAACTTGTCCTCAAGTTATGAAAAACCAAAAGTCTCACTTTTATTAAAGCCATTAAAAGAACACAAGAGTTATAAAAATGAAGAGTCTTCATTTTTATTACTCAATTAATTCATAAGTTATAAGAAATGAAAAGTTTTTGAAGTTTACAAAACTTGCCCTCAAGTTTTGGAACAAGTAAAATCTTGATTAAAACTTTAGTTCCAACCCTTAGAATTTAAAAAGTTAAAATTCAACCCTTATACTTGATAATATTATAAGTTACTAATATATATATGTATAAGATCAAGTCGTCTTACCGCTAGTACGCCTCATTCACGATGCCGGTCTATAAGGGGGGTATAAGGTTGTTGCCTATAAAATGGCAACTTAATGGGTGTCCACTCTCACCCACCGCTTCCTTGATCGGTGGAGGGTCGTTAGTCGAACGGGTAAGACAAGGACTTATAAATTATCATTAAAAGTATGATGAATATTATAAAGTAAGTAAATGCTTTTATTAAATTCCCAATCTTAGTTACTTAAAAAAATTGTGAATAAGGTGCTAATCCATGAAATTACACTTTACACTTTGTTTAAGTCGTTGGTGGAGCGTGTGTGGTTAACCGGCACACTAACTTGGACTTAACAAGGTAGGTAAAGGGTGACTTAAGGTTTATCATAGTATTGGTGGAGCGTGTGTGGTTTACCGGCACATCGATTGAGTGATAAACTTTAAGGGTACCAAGTGATTTACATGGTTACTTCACACCTCGTTTTGTGATCCTCGGTATCCCAGTCACAAAACTTGGAGGGCACACTCGAGATTGAAACATGCCTTTGAAAAAAAAAATTCATTGAATCTCCAAAGAATCTAGGAATTTCTAAGAACCAATTAAAAACCTAATATCTATATTTCGTTTTTCATGGTGGAAATTAGTGAATCGTCATTCACCTACCTTTCAAATATGTTATAGCTTGGATTACGGCATACCTCTTCTAAGTTATAATATATTGTGATTGGATCCTAGCCTTAATATTACATTTGGGTGTTTTATTAAGGACTCTCTTAATATCTAAACTCATCTTGTTCTCTTCTTTCAGATGTCTTCAAACAATGCTGCTTCTGGCTCTAATCCTAATGGCTCCTTTACCCTTATGAACTTGTGTGGGAAAGTCATTTTTGATGGATCCAACTTCAATGAATGGATCAGAAACATCAGGATGATTACCCGCTACGAGGACAAAGAATATGTCCTTGACAAGGAGCTTAAGGAGATTGATGAGACCACTGCAACTCCCCAGGAGATTGCTGACTTCCGGGCACATGAAAGGGATGCTACAAAAGTGGCATGCATCATGTTGGCCACCATGACAGCGGAACTCCAAAAGTCCTATGAGGCCTTCTACCCTTTTGAAATGCACCAAGATCTGATGGAAAGATACCATCAAAGTGCATGACAAGAGAGGTATGAAATCATATGCTCTATCACAACAACCATGATGAAGGACGGGGAATCCGTCACGAGCCACATGCAGAAAATGCAAAGGTATGTGGATCGGTTGCTGAAGCTTAATGTGAACTTCCCTGAGGAGCTTGCAATAGATATCATTTTGCACTCCTTACCATCGTGTTATGATCAATTCCGCATGACATATCACATGAATAAGGAAGAGGTCACACTCCTCAAGACCGCAGAAACAGGTCTTAAGGGTAAGTCAGTTGTTAACACTCCTACTCCAAACTCCGCCCCGGTTTTGGCAATCGGGAAAAGTCGAGGGAAGAAGAGGAAGGGCTCTTCGAAGGGTACCAAGGCTAGGACCCTTGATGGCTCTTCTTCAAGTGGAACCAAGAAAGGTTTCGTCACTCCTTCTTCTGACCCAAAAGAGGCTGAATGCTTCTATTGCCATGAAAAATTACATTGGAAGCGGAACTGCCCAAAGTACCAGCAAGATGTGAAGGATGGGAAAGTTAAACCCAACCATGCAGGTATTTACACTATCTTATCTAATAACTCACCCCATTCTAACTCTTGGGTCCTTGATACCGGTTGTGGTATTCATATCTGTTCTGATTTACAGGGACTAAGAAGAAGTGAGAATGTGGAGCATGGAAGAATAAACTTAATCATGGGGAATAGGAAAGCTTTACTTGTCACCAAGATTGGAGTTTATACTTTATCGCTAAGTAGTGGGTTTAGTTTAGATTTGAATAAGTGTTGTTATTCGCCAGAAATGGCAAGAAACATTATTTCCTTTCATGCATTGTATAAACAAGGTTTCACCTTTTCATTTGATAATGAAGTTGGTTCGATTAATGCTTTCTTTAATAATGTTCTTTATTTTAAAGCATTACCTTGTGATGACGTGTATGAAACTGTATCTGTGGTTGATAACTTAGGAAATAATGTACTGTGTATTGATTCTGTTAATAATAATAACTTGGATAAAGCATCATTATGGCATTGTCGTCTTGGACATATAAGCAAGAAACGCATAGGCCAACTCCAAAAGGATGGAGTCTTGGAGTCATTTGACCTAAAGTCAGATGATAGTTGCAAATCATGCTTACTTGGAAAAATGACAAAGTCACCGTTCACAGGTTCTTGTGAGAGGGGTGAAGGTTTGTTGGATCTTATACACACGGATGTGTGTGGACCCTTCAAACATGCCACAAGGGATGCTAATCGTTATTATTTGACTTTTAATGATGATTACAGTAGATATGGATATGTCTACTTAATCAAGCATAAGTCAGACACTTTTGAAAGGTTTAAAGAATTTAAACAGGAAGTCGAGAATCAATTGGGCAGGAACATTAAGATGCTTCGATCCGATCGAGGTGGTGAGTATCTTAGTTCAGAGTTCCTCGACTATCTTAGGGAATGTGGGATTGTCTCACAATTGACACCTCATAGGACACCGCAGTTGAACGGTGTAGCTGAGAGGCGTAATCGAACCTTTTTGGATATGGTTCGTTCGATGATGAGTCGAGCTTCGCTACCAATCTCATTTTGGGGGTATGCCTTAGAGACTGCCGCCCATATCCTTAATCTAGTCCCTACAAAGAATGTTGCCAAAACTCCTCATGAGATGTGGACTGGTAAAGTACCCAAACTAGACCACATCAAGATTTGGGGTTGCGAGGCTTTCGTGAGACGCGAGACTCATGATAAGCTCGAACCTCGAAGCGAGAGGTGTATTTTCATCGGCTACCCACAACAATCCTTTGGTTACCTCTTCTACAGACCTAGTGAAAATGTGGTCTTTGTAGCTAGGAGGGCTGTCTTTCGAGAGAGAGAGTTCATAATCCAAGGAGACAGTGGGAGGCAAGTTGACCTTGAAGAAATTCAAGAGTCAAGTGGTGAAGGAACTTCAAACCCTAACACTCAACTTGAGGAGGAAACTCCTGTTGAGCCAATTGACAAGTCTGTACCTCTAAGGCGTTCCACAAGGGTTAGGAATGCACCTGAGCATTACTATGGATTCCATATTATTGCGGAAGGTGATACACTTATCAGTGATGAGACACTGATAAGTCTGGATGAACCTAACAGTTATGCGGAAGCCATGGCAGGCCCTGAGTCAGCCAAGTGGAAGGAGGCAATGGACAGCGAGATACAGTCCATGTATGACAATAAAGTTTGGAACTTGGTTGATAATGTACCAGGTCATATGACTGTAGGGTGCAAATGGATCTTCAAGAAGAAGACCGACATGGATGGTAATGTACACACTTATAAGGCACGACTGGTTGCAAAGGGTTTCTCACAAACTCCGGGAGTTGATTATGATGAGACCTTTTCTCCAGTGGCCAAGATTAAGTCTATTAGGGTTCTGTTAGCCATAGCCGCATTTCATGACTATGAAATATGGCAAATGGATGTCAAAACCGCTTTCCTTAATGGAAAGTTGGCTGAGGATGTTTACATGAGTCAGCCAGAGGGTTTTGTCAATACAGAGTACCCTAATAGAGTGTGTAAGCTTGAGAAATCCATTTATGGGTTAAAGCAAGCACCTCGCAGATGGAATCTTTGCTTTGATGAGAAAGTCAAAGAATTTGGCTTTTCTAGGAGTGAAGATGAATCTTGTGTATATGTCAAGGCTAGTGGGAGTATAGTTAGTTTTTTGGTATTGTATGTGGATGACATACTACTCATAGGAAATGACATCCCAACTCTGCAGGAAGTTAAGTCCTGGCTTGGGAAGTGTTTCTCTATGAAGGACCTAGGAGAAGCTGCCTATATTCTAGGGATAAGGATCTTGAGAGACCGGAGTAAAAGACTAATTGGACTTAGTCAGAGTACCTACTTGGATAAGGTGCTGAAGAGATTCGGCATGCAGGACTCCAAGAAAGGAGAGTTACCCATCCAGAGTAACGCCAGATTGAGTAAGACACAAAGCCCTAGTACTGAGGCTGAGATAGCAGAAATGAGTCGAATACCTTATGCTTCGGCTATAGGATCGATCATGTATGCTATGACGTGTACTCGACCTGATGTAGCCTTTGCTTTGAGCATGGTTAGCAGGTATCAGGGGAACCCTGGCAAGGCACACTGGACTGCGGTAAAGAATATCCTCAAGTACTTACGGAGGACTAAGGACTGGGTCCTTACCCTCGGTGGGAGTGAAGACTTGAGAGTTGTAGGGTATAGTGATGCTAGCTTTCAGACTGATAGGGATAATTTCCGCTCTCAGTCAGGCTGGGTCTTTACCTTAAACGGAGGAGCAATTTCTTAGAAGAGTTCCAAGCAAGAGACAGTGGCTGATTCAACTTGCGAATCAGAGTATATAGCAGCTAGCGAGGCAGCAAAGGAGGCGATATGGCTGAAGAAATTCATTGGAGACCTTGGAGTTGTACCAGCTATTAAAGAGCCAATGGAAATTTTCTGTGATAGTGAAAGTGCAGTTGCCTTAGCCAAGGAACCAAGGGATCACGGGAGATCCAGACACATCGACAGAAAATACCATTTCATCAGACATCGAATAGAAGAAGGACTCCTCGTGGCAAAGAGGGTATCGTCGGATGAGAACCCAGCAGATCCCCTCACGAAGGGACTGACTCGGGTTAAGCATCTCCAGCATGCTCGGAGCATAGGGCTGAAGGATGATATTAGATTTAGTAGTTAGATAACCTCGAAATTTGTAAAGTGTGATTGACATTAGATGATGAATAAAAGGTGTTTTATTTATGAGTAAAGTGTTGCTATCTCTTGTCGATCGTTTACTATATTTCTTTTGCATGTTTTGACTTCCAGAATAATTATGTTTGGTATATCATATTATTCGAACCTCCACAGTCGGTCATATGTCGGAAGTAGGTATGAATCAAGACTGTCATGATTGATTGCAGAGGTCTAAGGTGTTGGACATGGCTACAACAATCTTGAGTGCTCATAAGTTCTGAGCATTGGACTCAACCCACGCTCATTGGAATCACTTCATGGAATTTATCTCAAGTGATCGTGAGACGGTAATATCATATGAGTCTTCAAACCTACAGATATGATTTGTTACTTATGAGTTGGTTATGAATTGATTGTACGAAAACGCATTGGTAACTCGATGTTATAAAACGTGCTCTTGTGTATAATTCAATGAGTGGTAGAACAAACATATGAGTCGAAGTTTATCTGTTCCTTCTTGGATTAGAAGTTGATATCTGGGCCCCTCGATGATTTTGTTTTGACCTATGTACCAGGCCCGGTCAGAACTAAGTTGATGTGTTCAATTAAGTTCTTTGTCAAACAAATCGGAAATCGGGAAACAAACTGTTGGACAATAAGTAAGACATTGTTCCATGTATTTGTCCGACTGATATCTAGAACAGAGGATTATATGATCACTGATCTTAAATGGCGTATCATCATCTTCTCAGTTCCGAGAGACCTTGAAAGAGTTACGATTGTCGATCGGTTCCTGAAGTATTGCAGTTATAGTTATTAGACTTATCCAAGTGGGAGACTGTTGGATAAGGTGTATAAGTCCATAACTATTTATGGTATGTACTTGACCCGACCCGGCATGGTCCATTTGGGTTGCATGGCACCATGCAATTGGATAAACTAAAATGAGAGAAATAACACTTATGGTTTATTAATATATTATAAGTTCTAATATATTAATAATATTATTTAATTAGTTTGATCAAGAATTAATTTAGAATTAATTAAGTGATCAAAAGATAACTAATTAAATATATGGGTAGATTATGTAAATCTTCCATATCTTATATAGTGGGCTAAGAGGCTCCATGGATTATCAAGTTGGGTTCCACCCATAGGATGCTCCATGGGAGTTACAAACCCATGGGTCATGGAAATGAAGAGTCATGACACATTAGGGTTTACATGGTGTAACACTAGATGTGTCAACACTATATAAGAAACCCATTCTCCACCAAAATAGGCACACTAAGAAACAAGAGGGCTAGAGCCGATTTTACAAGTGTAAGATTCTCTCAAAGTTTACTCCTTTGCATTTGGTGTTGTGTGAAGCATTTGAGGCATCACACTTGGGGTGCTAAGCTCACAAGGTTTCAAGGATCATAATCAACAACAAGGTAAGTTATTCTATCTTTCATTCAAGTTAAAAATGTTCCCCATGTATGCTAGATAGGAATATAACCTTGGAATTCAACTTTGCATGATAATTAGACAAACATAGATCCAAGGTTATTAGGGTTGCATGTACACTTAGGAAGTGTTAGAATGCTCAAAACTCATCAGTGGTATCAGAGCCAGGTTTCTATCCTGGGACCTGTGGGTTATGGGCCCACCACGCTTCCGCTGCAAAGATGGATTTCAATCGCATGGTTCAGTGATCAGAATTTTTGAAGCTGTTACTTAGGAGTTATGATATATTGCTTAGGAATAGATAACAACAAGTTTTTCATATGCATTTGCACTGTAAGGATAAGTTTTTTCCGCAAAGTTTTGAAATAAAATAAAAAGGTTTTAATTTTATATTTATTTTAAAATATCCTTACAAGTGACATTTGTGAAAAATGGTTGTTTATATGATTCCATTAACAGCAATATTTAGGAAAAAAATGGACTTGATTCTTTCCTTTGTGGTAGTGTCATAATTTACCAAATAAGGAAAGATTCTCATTCCCAAGGCTTCAGTTGGATGGAAACTTGGAATCATGCAAGTTGAATAGTATGATGAATGTGAACTTTCAAGCATTGGAAAATTAAGACTTGTTTACATGGATATGTGAATCAAGTAAAGGACTAAAGGGATCGAGTACACATTCTTGTGCACTGGTCAAGTCCACCACAAAGATCGATAAGACTATCCGTCATGATTTACTGAAGTTTAGTAAATATGGTTATACTTACAAGATTAAGTATAATTCTGAAACATTGGAAAAGTCTCAATGTATGGCAGAACGAATGAGAAGAATCAAATTAGGCAGAAAGATAAAAGTTTTCTCAAATCTGAAAAGATGGGAGAGTACTTTAGTATCATGTTTTGTGATCATCTTAATGATTTAAGAACCACATCACAATTGGTCTTCTAAGGACATCTTAGTGCATTCTTATGACTAAGAAGAGGAGTCATGAATTGTTGAAATGGTTAAATCAAGAAGATAAGTCATACTTCGTTTCAAAACAAGTCTTAGAGTCATACACCAAGACTATAAATTGAGTGACATATCTTAAAGAAAGGTTTATAACACTTGTCAAATGTAAGAGTAAAAGTGTCCTACTCTTGTACATTTGAAGTTGGTAAGTTGTGATGTTTTGGATTAAACAAAGACCAACTAAGGCCAATTGTGTTTAGTTTATGTCTTGATATAGAATCCGCACTATCCCTTGAATATTTGACAAGAGAGTCTTATATGTCAAGAGGACAGTGGGAGTCTTAAAGGTCTTGAAAGTCTCAAGAACTAATCAAGAGTAAAACCTGAGGTTCTTTACTAGCACACGACTTGAGGTTTATAACCTATTGTGTTGACATACTTCTATTTCTGTGCCCATTCCAGTTAAAGTTGGTTTTGCATATGAGTTCTTAGAGTTCTCAATTGGTTTCATAACAACTTGGAAGCAATGGCTGGCCTTGTACTGCCAGGTGGCAAGAAGTTAAGATTGAGCTCAGTCCATATGTGTTTGGATTTGTCATATCCTTGTATTGTGACTATGGTTTTGACGATTCACATGGATAAGAACACATACACCATAAAATCTAAGGGTCATAAGGTTTCTCTCCGATTCATGAAAATGATGGTGAGGAAACACTTCCACCAAGTAGATTTGAAGCAGATGGCAAAAGGTCTAAACAATTGAGACTATGATTACGGCATCCCTTTTCATAGTTTTGAAATTGTTTAGACACACATGCATGCTATCTAAGGTAAGGTGTATGATTTTGATAAAGTTTTATCAAAGCATCTGGTATCAGAAATCTGAACTTTGGTAAGAAAGTCAATAAAGTATTGATTTCTAGAAGTCCAGCTGATTTCTGAGTACATGTCAAAGCTAGTGGGAGCATAAGTGTTATGCTAATAATCATCATGTTAGTGGGAGCATGATAATTATTATTAGTGTTTCAAGTTAGCAATGTTAATTATAGAAAACAAAAGTTTCAATTCGTGAGGCTGCAGGGATTGAAAAAGTTGTTTTTGCTATAATTAAGGGAGAGGATATACTTCATTTCAGTTCTAAAGGCTTAGATTGAGGCCTTAATCATCTGTTGTCAAGAATATATATATAAATTTCATGTTGGATTGGTTCAACTTAAGGAAATTCTATATATTGCGTTCTCAAAATTCGATTATGATTACGGCATCCCTCTTCATAGTCAAATTTTGAAAACATAGCAAATAAAAATATTGTAGCAAAAGACTGGTCTAGAATCATGTCTTTATGTGAGACATCATGAATCGTTTACCATTTGCTTTGGGTACAGGATCGATTGCATGTGCTATAATATTTGTCATTTCTAAATTTTTCCAAATGCCCAGAGGCATTAAGAAGGGAAAAGGTCTAGAATTAGATATGACTAAAATGATTAAGCAATTGTCGAGGACAATCTGAGGTTTACCAAAGATTGGTTGCTCAGGGACAGTTGGAAGTATAGTGCTAATTTTGGAAGGACCATATTGACATATTCTGAAAAGAGGCATCTCTTGTTCAGAAGTGATAGTCAAAATGAGAATATGGAGTTGTCTCCATAGGTGGAAGTTATCTGTGTAAGATTAGAAAACTTAATGCAAGAAGCATGTTCAAAGAAATGTACTTTGAATATGAGACTTAGTTTCCATGGAGTTGATCTCCATTGGAATACCTTATAATGACTGTTGACAAGTCTTTGTGACTTTATACATATTCATTACAAGAGGTCAGTGCATATAAGTTTAAAATCTAAACAAATTTCGATAAATGATAGGAATTTGGAATTCTTACATTTTTTGATAAGGATTTGGGAGTGTGAAAAGAGAATCATTGAAAGTATGTTCAATCGATATAGTTCACAATGTAAGGATCATAGACAAACATAGAGTGCATACTTGGTGTATGGCAAAGCTATTGTTTAAGAAAAAACATAGTGTACATGCTTGGAGCATGGGACAACTAGTGTTTTTAATTCAAGTATAAAGTTGATAAAACCGAAACAATGAATAATGAGTAATCAATATGGTGATAAATAAAAGTGTTTATTTATATTCATAAGGTTTGATACCATATTTGATTCATGTATTCTTGTGTTTCACTTTGCATGTTTTGACTTCCAGAATAACTAAGTCGCTCTTCCTGAATGATTAAGTTATTCAAACCATCCACAGTTGGTCATATGTTGGAAGTAGATATGAATCAAGACTGTCATGGGTTGGTTTGTAGAGGTCCAAGTTGGTGGACAAAGTGGTGCTACAACACTCATGAGTGCTCATAAGTTCTGAGTATTGGATTCAACCCACGCTCATTTGAATCACTTCATGGATTTTATCACGAGTGATCATGAGATGATAATATCTTATATTCTTAAAACCTAGAGATATGAGTTGTTACTATGAGTTGGTTATACATTGATTGCACGAAAACGCATTGGTAACTCGATGTTATAAAACGTGCCTTTGTGTATGATTCAACAAGTAGTAGAACAAGCCATATGAGTCGAAGTTTATCCATTCCTTTTACCTTCGGGATAAAAGCGATATTTGTAGGCCCCTCGATGATTTAGCGATGACACATGTGAGTGCTTGGCCAAGCCAGGACTGATTTTGATTTGTTCAATCAGTCAGTCATCATGAATCGAAAATCGGGAAACAACAAATGGACAGAGAGAATGATTGATAATCCATGTCTCAGTCCATATGATATCTAGAATGGAGGAATATATGATCCCTTATCTAATGGACAAGTCATTGACAAAAGTCAGAGTTCATCGACAAGGTCAGAGTTCGACAGAAGCTTTTGAGAGCTACGATTGCTGATCGGTTCCTGAAGTCATACGCAATAATAGTTTTAGACTTATCCAAGTGGGAGACTGTTGGATTAATGTCTAAGTCCATAACTATAATTGGTAAGACTTGACCCGGCCCGGCATGGTCCATTTGGGTTGCATGGCATCATGCATTTGGATAGACTATAATGAGAGAAATAACACTTAAGGTTGGTTAATATATTATAAGTTCTAATATATTAATAAGGTTATTTAATTAGTATTGATCAAGAATTAATTTGGAATTAATTAAGTGATCAAAAGGAGACTAATTAAATATATGGGTTGATTGTGTAAATCATTCATTCTTTTATATGTGGGCTTGTGATCCAAGATTCCTTATGTTGGACTAAGTCCATGGGGTGACCCATGGATACTCCATGGAGGTTAAAATCCATGGAGCATAAGGAATGGGTAAAGTTATGAGTTACATGGTGTAACCCTAATAGCCACCATATAAAAGAATCTCATGGCTCAAGAAATCGTGCACTAATGTGTGAGTGTGAGGGCTAGACGATTTCAAGGAGTGTTCAAGTTTCTCTCAAGTTATTCCAAGTGTATTTGGTGTTGTGTGAACCATTTGAGGTGTCACACTTGGGGCACTAGGCACTCAAGCTTCATGAAGACATTCTACATCAAACAGGTATGTATTCTATCTTGTTATATTTATTATTTTGTATGCTAGATTAGGATAATACCTTGGATGTTCATAATTGTATGTATAATAGAGAAAACATAGATCCAAGGTATTTAGGGTTGCATGTACACTTAGGAGTGTTAGAATGCTCAAAACCCAACAAGTTGTTCAACTCAAGAACCTAACAGAGGGCAACGAACTGGGGCAGTCGATACCTCCATCAGCCCTGTTATTCTAGCACCAACCAAGCCGTACTTAGGAAACTTCCCACACTACAGCAAGTGCAACTACCATCATCATGGAGTTTGCCGAGAGCTGCATTGCAATAGATACGAAATGAAGGGGCATACCGCCCGCATCTGTAGAACTCCGGTCGAGTTCATCACTTCAACTGCCAATGTTGGAACCATTCCCATATGTCACCTTTGTGGCAAAATAGGACATCAAAGAACCCTGCTATATTTTGGTACGCTTCCAAACCCCGATAATTATCTATAATTACTTATATAAAATTTTGAAACCCTAACAGGTAAGCTATGATAACTTAGTATATACATAAGGGTCATTTATAATTAAGATTTGTAGACTTAGAGTGAGTAATCCCGCCTCATTTCTTGTTCCTTGTTTGGTTGTGGATTTAAGGCAGGGTTGCTCAGTCAAAGGTCTTACCAGTCTTAATTATACATGACTTGTATACACCAAGCGATTATAGAGAGACCTAGTAAGGATCGTTTCATGAAAGTTCATAATTTCAAATTGTCAGAACCCTCGTATTGGTAGTACCCGCCAATTTTGAATCAAAAGGGGTTCGTAGCGATAATAACATAATAAAACTAGAAACGCTGAGAACTTAGGTACATAGGATATCATCCTAGTAAGCATTCGTCCCAGAACGACTTAATATCTATTTCGTCGAGAAAATTCTGACATCCTCATTCGACATGGTTTGGCCTGGCTCTTACCATGTGAAAATTCTTATGTTGTATAATAGAACTTTTTCCTTAATCAGCCGTAAGATGAAATTATTCCAATCCATAACGCAAAACCCTTAGGTTGTCTCTCATTTCAAAACTTCAGAAGTACTCATGCGAAGAGTACCCCGCCATTCTAGCCTACTCAGTCCGAAGTAGTCTTGGAAGTCAGTAACTACCGAAGTACCTCAATAGATCTCATAGGAAAATCATCGAACCATAGGTCAAGTTGAAGAATAGAGACTAAGAACTCATTGAGTTAATCTATCGCTACTAAGTGTATACACGAGAGTGGTATATACGTTAGAGTTAACAAGATTAAGGATGTGTGATTCCGCCCTATCTCTTGTTCCTTGTTTGGTTGTGGATCTGGGGCAGAGTCACCCATCCGAACGTTTTTTGAAATCTAGATTATATACAACTTGTATACACGAGGTTATGGTGGATGAGCCAAGTATGAGTCTGATCATGAACTTCGGAGCAAAAGCCAGCATCATGTATTCTACCAGGTAGAATTCAACATGAGACCACGACAGTGGGTCGAGCTACTAAATGATTACGAATTTGAAATTCGTTATCATCTCGACAAAGCCAATATAGTAGCTGACACCCTAAGTCGGAAAGAGTACCCAGGTCATAGTGCCACTCACGGACTATGATAACCCTTTCAAATCTCTCCACACAAAGTAAGGAGGCTCAACAGGAAGCCTTGAAACCTGAAAATATGGTAAGTAGAGAAGATAACTAGAACGTGTGAATGTACGGTATGCCAACATCTGTTATCTCCACTAAGATAATAGAATCATCTCCCAGTTCAGGCCGTCACTCAAAAACCTCTAGGAACCAGAGTAGTCATGATTCTATGGGATCGGCTATGGTAAAGAATGGGATATCAATTTACCAATTAGTCGAGTCCTTTATCACGCTAGCATTCAAGTTGCTCCATTCGAAACCTTCTGCAGTCAAAAGTGCAGATTCTATCTGCATTGGACTAAAGTAGGTAATACGCAACTAGCTAGAGATCCAATTTCCACACAGCACCCTTGCTGATCTAGAATTCATCCGAGAAACTACCAAAAACAAAATACGAATCAGGAAGCGTCATAAAGCTTCCAAAGTTAACCAGAGAAGCTACGACTTCGATAAAAGAAAACCCTTGGAATTCCAGGATTGATGACCTTGTCATGTGAAGGTCTCACTCAGGAAGGACAAGATGCGCTTGAGAAAGCGTGAAATACAAAACTCAAAGTACATAGGACCATTTGAGGTTCTTACCAGAATCGTTCTTGTACTTTTAAACTTAAACTACCACCAAAAATTTAATAACATTCATCCCAGCTTTAACATATCTAATCTAAAGAGGTGTCTACCCGCTGAAACACTTGTTATTTCACTCGATGAAATCAAGTTAAATAAAAGTCTACACTCTATAGTAGAACCAATGAAAACCATGGATATGGAAAACAAAATAACCAAGCAAAGTTTTATCCCGTTAGTGAAGGTTCGCTGGACTACAAACCGGGGACCTGAATTCACTTGGGAAAGGAAAGATTAGACCTAGTCCATGAGTATCACTTTAGACTTAATTTCGGGACGAAATTCCCTCTAACGGGGGGATAATGTGACACCAGTCAAGTTTTGGTCAAAAATAAATTGATCAATAATCGTAATTGGGATGAACCAAGTGGTAGAGTTTGTAACAAGGTTTCCAAAAACATAAAGAACACTGAAATCCGAGTTATAACGAAGAAGTTATGACCAATCGAAAATCCGCGGAAAAACCGGCAAAACACTATTCAGTGTAAAAAGTGAATTTTCGATAAAAGGCTTTTTAGCCTTAACAATATAAATAAAAGTTGTAGAATATGTTAAACTGAGAACGTTCATAAAAAGAACGGAAAAATCTGACTTCGTATGAGGAAGTTATGATTTTTCTATGTTTCGGTATAGTAGTGTACAGCTAAAAACTCGAAATATAAATCGATCAATATTTAGCCGACGCAACTTAAACGAGAATCGAGGGTCTCGTCAAAAGTAGCACAACGGTAAAAAGACAGACGAAAACGGACGTCGGATGAAGAAATAATGAATTTTTAACGGATTCCCGTCCCGCTCTGTTTAAAATAATAATATTAAAAATAAATTCGAAATAAGCCGACGAAGTCTAAACAAAAGTTGTAGAGTATGATTTTACCTACGCGTGCATATAAAGAACGCCAAAAACGGAGCTTGTATGCGAAAGTTATGATTTTCGCAAGTTTGGCACAAAAATAAAGAAAAAATGGGAAAAACCGGGCAATTTCGCATGCCACGTCACCCTCGCACGTGGCAGCTGCTGAGTGGACCGAACCCATGCGTGGTACCTCCTGATTGGACCGCAGCCGAGGTCCACTTAGAAGCGAACAGCTTCGCATCGGACACCCCGGAGACACCCCCCTCGCAACGTGGCATTCCCCCATTGGACCGAAGGTTGGTGAAATCCGAAACCTACATCTGTTCGAGGCACGTGTCTCGCACCGGGTCCGAGCTTCGCAACCGCCTCAGACTTCGCACGTGGCTTCGCTGCTGACCGGCGCGTGGCTGCTGACTCCTCGCCCTCGCCAGCTGTCCGATGACTCACCAACCTCGGCCGAACCCTCGCACCCCTATATAAAGGGTGCGAGACTTCTCGGATTTGAGAGTTTTTCACCCCATTTTTCACCCATTTTGCACCATTTCACCCCCCTCGACTTTCTCACGACCCCCGAAGGCCCCGGTATCGCGTCTAAAGCCCGAATCAAGCCCCGGAGCCCCGGAATTCTTGAGAATTCATCCTCTCTCCTGTCGAAACTGTACCCGGTTTGAGCCGGTTTCTCGTTAAATAAACTCTTTACGGGAAACGAAACGCTGCCCAAATCACCGCTTATCAAAGTGAGTTCATACCCTTATAATATACCTTTTTAAATGGGTTTATATGCTTTTTAGGGGGGAATACAAGCTTAACACAATATTAAATTGTGTTAATAACTGTATGTGATAATAATCACATAAAGAATTTCAGTATGCTTTTAAGAATTACCAAATACTTCCAAAATAACGTAAAGCCATGTTAAATTCTTTGAGAAATGTTTTATAAACTATTTCAAAATATAAATGCCAAAGTCATGTTTATATATGTATAAAAATATAAATAAGACTTGAAGGGCTTAGGACTAATGAATTATCTTATATCCTTTTCCTTATTTGGATGTGGAATTAAGGTTGTGTTATTTGTCCGAAGGTCGTTTCCTTCTTAATTATATATATATATATATATATATATATATATATATTATACATATATGAGTCTAAAAGGTTACTCCTTTTAGTATCATTACCTTTGTATCAGGCTGAGCAAAGGTGATATTCCATGAAAATTCATGCTAATCAGATAGAACATATAAATTATAATAGGTATAATTTATGATTCAAAGTCTTATTTATAATACCTTTAATATAAAAACAACATATTAAAGAAGTAAAGATACATCATACCTAGTTTGCATTAACCAAGGTACTATACAGAGTACCATGGTTAGCAAACACGAGGTAATAATACATTCTGCCTGGTTTACATTAGCAAAGGTACTATACAGAGTGCCCGAGTTAGCAAACACGAGGTAATAATACATAATTCAAGTATATTAGAATACATTGTTTTACAAGAAACCAATGTTTTGATTCAAAACAAATCAAGGGTTTACACAAATACATGTTTGGAAAACTAAGAATATACTGTCAATCATTATTTCAGAATGATTGGGTTTTTAAAACTAATATACATGTAACGTTTAATATGCTTTTTATGAGACTCTATATTCAGGTTGTTTAATTCATTTTAGACAACATAGGAAAGTCCTGAAATTATAACCAGAATCTCCAGCCGGGGATCGAAACAAGTGTGTGTAGATCTATATCGGGATTGACAACCCCGCACTCAGGCTGCTAGCTACAGTTAGATGAGTGACAATTGTTATCACCAGTTTAAACGCCCACAAAGCGTTTGTTTCAGGCCATCCGTCATAGTATGGTTATAATAAAAACTACTCATTAAAAAGGTATTAACAATACGTTAGTGTATAAACAAATAAACGAAAGTACACCTTCAAAGTACCAGTTTATAGAATACAAAATACAATGGTTTAATACAGTTTTCATTAACACATGGTGGAGCCAGGCACACTCTTAGTTTCAAGTTTTCATAAAGGAATACAAATATAAAACAGTAATACAAAGAGAACGGTTTATGGGATTAAACCACTTATCCAATGGAACTTAGTCACTCAATCTCGATAAACTAGTATAACATAAAAGACCTTTAGTGGTTAATTCTATAATTCCTTGGTTATTACATCATAGTTATACATAAGTAATATCCGATTGACCGTGAAATGTGTGACTTCCGCCTTACTTCCTGTTCCTTGTTTGGTTGTGGGCTTAGGGCATATACACCCAATTGACTGTCCATTCGATATTGTGTTATGTATAATCAGTATAAACTAAGTAATTACAGAGGGAAACTATTGAGGTTATCAATCTAGCACCTCAGGAAATATAGGATTTCCTGGAGAAACCAGTGAACTTATTCAAAGAACATAAGGGTATACTTAACAGAACTAAAATACTTATGAACTCACCAGCTTAAATGCTGATCTACTCTTTCCAAATAACTTGTATTCTCAGGAATCCAGTAGACAGGTACACTCCAGAAGCTTTTGAGAAGACTACCTAGTACCGTACCGCGAATCTTGTCATCTGTTGTACCTACTTTAGTGTTTGAATATGTAATGTTTAAACACTTATGTAAAACTTATACTTATTAATGCAATGGTTGTTTGTACTTTGATTACTATGCTACATATGTTGTAATACTTACCTTAAGTCCTCCGCCCCCAAACGTTTCCGCCATTCTGGTTTGGGGGTGCGACATGGTCCAAATGAAAATTATTGATAAAAATGCTAGGGTGTTTAATATTTTGAAGCAAATCATCTTTACCTGACCCTTTCCTTGGAAGCATGCTTGTCGTATGCATCAAGTCTCATGTTCTGCTGAAACATTGAGCATACCCAATGGCTTACCTTGATTGAATAGTTGTCAGCGTAAGAGATACTTGTCAGGTCGTTAAATGACAAAAGGTTGTTCATGATCTTAACCTCCTAGTTCGAGGTAGTCTTGGTACCATTATGAATTAAAAATGAATCTTTGATTCAAGATTACAACTTACTCTATGATACAAAAGTTTAAACCACTCCTTGTTGATGAGTTAAACTGTGAATGATTCATATTGATTTCACCTAAGCGTGACTGAAACAATCTATTCTTGTCCTTACATTATTCTATAAAGTTTCATGATTCAGCGTAATGTACCATACGCTGATGAGAGCTTGATAAATCTATGTCGTTGGGTATATCATTGTCCATTATATATTACATGCACCTATCCACTCTTGCCATTTTTCTTCTTAGTAAAGAGATTTATGATTCAACGTATGAAATAACACGCTGTTGAGATATCGAAATTCTATGTCATTGAATGGTAGTTTAAGCCCACACTGTCATGTGACATCACAGTCTTACTAGATTACAAGTTCATATTCTATTCTGCTTGAAGTTAGCTGGTGATGTCAAAAAGGGGGAGACAATCTTGGTAAAACGGGAAATTTACTGAACAAATCTCGCTAGTAGAACTACAGAAAATCATATTCTAAGAGGGAGTCGAGTTCAGCTAAAGTCAAGCTCAGCTCAAGCTTTTTCGTCTGCTGCCGTTTGTCGTGAATCTTAAATTCTTGTTAAGTCATTCATCTTCTGAGGGGTGGCATTCATTATAGCTAAAGAGTTAAAAATACATTCTTATTCTCAGGGGGAGCACGAGCCAAATAATTCATTAAAGATTAGTTTTAACATCATCATATAGGGGGAGATTGTAAGGTTACACCTTATGATCTGATGAGTCAAAGACATATCATGTTGATCCATCGGAGCCAACATCTACGAATCGACAACGCCAACGCCAACTTTACAAGTTCAATAACGTCAGCTTATTGTTGTTCTGTTGTATTCTTTTGTAGATTAGGCAGTTATTATAGATATATATAGAATAGATCAGATCCAGTATCTTTATAATAAGATCGGTTCTTAGTATAGATTAGATACAATATTGTCAATCAAGGGATATACATGTATAGATTAGTATATATACTATATTAGGGCAAACCCTAATGTAGATAGGTCATATGCTAGTTTGTGGATTTGTGTCAATTGACTTTGTGGAAATCCCTGTATTCCAGGTGAAGACAAAACCTCTTTTCTTGGTGAAAGAAACATTTAGAGAACCTCAATATTATTTACTTTCTGTTGATTATTTCGTTTAGATTAGTTTTACATTTCTTGTCCGTACTTGATGTATATCCGATCAAGACTCAACAATACGGAGAAGTAAATTGATAAACTTGATGAATTGACTGGCTTTATTTTGACAGAAAGGACCCAGGAGATAAATCAGGCCCTAGTAGGCTTTTTATTAGCTCTAGCTTTTCCCAAAGCCAAAAACATTTTACATCCTTCAAATTCAGCAAGGTTGTGTTTTTGTCTCATGATTTCACTAGGACCGGGAAGCCACAAATATACTAGAACATATGTTGGCTCGAATAAACATCAAGCCTCTCATCGGATCGTCTCACACAGCTCTAGCAACCTAGGTCTCAACATAACAACAAATTTTTTTAACTAGGTTTAATTTTAGACCATTGTTTCAAGCCTTTCTAATAAATTTTAAATCGTAGACATTTTTAATAATAAATTTTTTAGAATGCTTGTTATTCCTATGTTCAACCCTCTACCCCTGAAAGGTCACATCTATGTGGTTTGGGCTAGTCACTCATAGAGTATATGTTTCTTGGTAGATTCATGGTGGTTGTAGCTATTTTGTTTAGCGTTTGCGGTTGTAAGGGTGTTTACAGCCGTAAAACCCATTTGCGGTTGGCTTGTTGCTATATATAGGGGTCTGTCAGTCTTATGTCCAGGTTAGCGAGTTGGTCAGTCTGTTCACGGCCTAGTGTGTGTATCCAAGGTGTAGTAGATGTTTTTGCGATATAAACGTGTGCATGCTTGTTTTAATCATTCTTCTACTCTATTCTTTCTTTGATATGTTTGATGATTTGTTTGATAATACTGATGTTCCTGTCTCAAGTACATCCACTTCACCCTCACCAAACACACAACCTGACCCTTGCACATGTACTTGTGGTAAAAGTAAGGGTGTCATTAAAGAAAATAAATAAGAGAAAGGCAATACCATTTTTCGTGATCAAAAACAAATTTGTTTTAACTGTGGAATTGGTGGCCACATTGCTCGCAATTGTTCCAATAGGGCATTTGTACATTTTTCCACACCAAGGAGAGAAAATGAGTCTCGAGGAAGGTCTTTAACGAGAAAATCCTCGAGATATCGTCTTCGTGATAATGATTGGAAAGTTAGTAATAAAAAAAGGGTTGATCTTAAAATGAACAAACAGGTTTTCAGTAAACCTGCCTTGTCGAAATTGAATACGGCTAAGCCAAAATCAATTTCGTCAAAGGGTGCATCTGGATCTTCGACTAACCCTAGTCAAAAATGTAAATGCACAAAGAAAAAGACAAATATTTCGAAATCACCTGTGAATCTTTTAAAACCTAATTACTAGTGGATGCCCAAATCTCAACTTGTCCAATGAACATCATCTCCTGAGTATATTTCTGATAATAAAGAAAAATCAAAAGGTCAAAAAGGAAAATATGTGGATGTTAAAGGTAAACCCAGAGTTGTAATGACCTGGGTTTCCAAATCTAATTAATCTCGTTTATCATGCAGGAACATCTGCGGAGGAATGTCGTCAGACCGTGGTATGTCAACAACAGTTGTTACAGGCACATGACAGGAGACATCTCCCAATTGCATGGCATTCAAACATTTAATAGGGGTTATGTTTCCTTTGCGAGAGGGGATGGCAGAAAGATCACTCAAAGGGGAACAGTTTCAAATAGAGTGCTAAGTTTTGAGAATGTCAACTACGCACCCGAGTTGAAGCACGATTTGTTGAGCGTTTCTCAGATATGTGACAAGGGATACTCAACGTATTTCACTAAAAAATAATGTCTAATTTTGAAGCCAGACATTGTCATCCCGGATGAATGGATTCTTGTAAAATCAAAACGGGACGGCAATACATATATCATTGACATGAATAACAAAGACTTCATCACGTTTGAAAAATGTGTGGCTTACGCTCAAGGAAAACATCACATAAAACCACATTTGCCAAAACAGGTTAATTCAATCAACCAGGTGCTCCAATTGTTATTGGTCCGGTCAACGTCCTCAGCATCAACAAAAATTCATATTGTCTGGCTGTGATCGATGATTTATCGCGATTCACGTGGGTCTTCTTCCAGTGCAACAAAGTGGGGGTCGCTGACTTGATTAAGAAGTTTATTGTGATGATAGAAAACCAGACCAACCACCGGGTGAAGGCGCTCAGAACTGATAACGGGACGGAATTCAAGAATGTTGTCCTTGATCATTTTTGTGCGGAAAAAGGGAACGTGTGTCAATATAGTGCTGCTCACACACCGCAACAAAATGGTGTTGTTGAGTGACGAAATCGAACGTTAAAAGATGCTGCAAGAACGATGTTATGTGACTCCAAACTTCCGGTTTTCTTTTGGGCCGAGGCGATCAACACGGCATGCTATGTCCAAAATTGTGTCCTGATCAACAAAGCTCAGACGAAGACTCCATACGAAGTTATGTACGGTCACAAGCCATCTGTCAGTCATTTCCGTATTTTTGGCTGTCCTTGCACCCTCCTTCATCTGGAATTCAACCCCAAATTCAATGCCAAAGCCGATGATTGTTACTTTGTGGGGTATGATGCTCGCACGGCGTACAGAGTCTACAATAAGAAAACAAATCAGATAGTAGAATCTTTCGACGTGCGTTGGTTGTAGGAGAACGAGACGGATGCTAGAGTTGGTCCAAATTGGTTATTTGACTATAAATCTTTGTTCAAATCGCTCAATGGATCTTCAGATGATCTGTCTGGTTCCTGTTCTAGCTCGAAGACTGTGATTGAAGATGAGGATGATGAAGTTGTTTACAGACCACCGGTGGTGTCTTCTACGACTCCTACAGTGGATACATCTGTTCCAAGTAATTTGTATGATTCTCCATGTCATCAAACCAATCCAGATGCTGATTTCACTCCTCTTACCCCTGATGAAAGAGAGTTCATGTCCAGAGATGCTTCCGCTACTACTCAAACATTTATGGAACTGCTCTTTCCTGAACCAATCGCTAACGAGTTTGTGGCAAGCCCCTCTCACGATTCTAGTTCGTCCGAGCTGGTTCATTCATCAGATGACGCATTTGTTAATATTCACAACCTTGCCGTAACGCTCAATGACATCAGCCAGGAGATGCCTTCCAGAATTCAACGCGATCACCTGATCGAAAACGTCATTGGTCAGCTCGGCGACGGTGTTCAAATGAGGAGTCAGAGTGGAGATGTAAATACATGTCTCTATTATTGCTTCATATCTCAAATGGAGCCAAAGAATGTTCAAATGGCTTTGAATGAGACCAGCTGGGTGAATGCCATGCATGAGGAGTTGAATCAATTTGAAAAACTTGGGGTCTGGAAGATGGTTGAATTACCTAAGGGCAAGAAGTAACTCGACACGCGCTGGGTCTATCGGAAAAAGCAACATGATTCAGGGGTTATTGTGTGGAATAAGGCTCGATTGGTTGTACGTGGATTTCGCCAAATTGAGGGTCTTGACTACACCGAAGTTTATGCTCCGGTAGTTCGCTTGGAGGTCATTCGCATCTTCCTTGCGTACACTTCCTACATGAATTTCACAGTTTACCAGATGGATGTCAAGACTGCCTTCCTGTATGGCGCTGTGAAGGAAGAAATCTATGTTGATCAACCTCCTGGGTTTATCAATTCGAAGTTTCCGAATCACATCTACAATTTGGACAAGGCTTTATACGGGTTTATCAAGCTCCAAGAGCGTGGTATGCAACTCTTACAAAGCACTTGCTTAAGCATGGCTATTCACGGGGAACAATTGATCAAACCCTATTCATAAAGCATGTTGGTGTCGATCAAATTCTGGTTCAGATCTACGTTGATGACATCATTTTCGGGTCCACATGTCCACAGCTATGCAAAGAGTTCGAAAGCGTTATGAAGAAGAGGTTCGAGATGAGTTCTCTGGGAGAAATGACCATGTTTCTGGGGCTTTAGGTCAAACAAAACTCAACCGGAATCCTGATAGATCAAGCCAAATATGTTGAAGAGATGCTAGAGAAGTTTGTGTTTCGAGACGCAAAACCTGCACTGACGCCAATAGCCTAGAGACCTCTGTTGACTCCAGATAGGCGAATCCGTAGATCAGACTGACTACAGATCGATGATAAGATCGTTGATGTATCTAACCGCAAGCAGGCCAGACATCATGTTTGCGGTTTGTCAATGCACACGATACCAGGCTAATCCTCAGCTTTCACATCTTATTGCTGTCAAACGAATTTTTTGGTATCTCGATTCGAAAAATTCTGAATTTGATTTATATGCTTTTGCTGACAGTAATTACGGAGGTTGTGAGCTCGACAGGAAATCAACGTCTAGAGGATGTCAATTTCTTGGTGATCGGCTGGTGTCATGGCAGTGCAAGAAACAACATACAGTCTCAATCTCAACAACAGAGGCGGAATACGTAGCCGCTTTTGCTTGTTGGTCTCAAGTTATCTGGATACAACATCCGCTTATGGATTATGGTTTGAATTTTCTAGAAACCCCTATTTTTTGCGATAATGAGGCTGCAATTAAAATTGCTAAAAATCATGTCCAACACTCGAAAACGAAGCACATCGATATCACAGTGCATTTTATCAGAGATTGTTTTGAGCGTTCCCTCATTCGTTTGGAACAAGTTCCTAGTGCTAATAATGTGGTGGACATGTTCACAAAACCTTTTAACAAAGCTCGATTCGATGTGCTTGTGGGATTTTTGAAAATGATACGCTTTGAGGACTAACTTTTGTTTTAGGATAGTTTAAATTTGCGCATTTAGTTTTCATTCTCACCCATGCATAAATTTAGGAGGAGAAATAAACAAAAACACAAAAATTAGAAAATTTTCAAAAATCCCAAAAACATTAGAAAATCAGAAAACAAAAAATATGTTGCTAATGATATGTGCTTGCAGGTGATGTGATGGGAAGTGATATCAATACGTGATAACATGCAATTTTGATCTGTGTAATGTACCAAAGTTAAAGTTGAATTGTCTAGGCTCTGTGTTCGATGCGCTGGTAGGCACGAAAGATTTAAATGGACTTGACTAGGTGTAGATGAACTTAAGGAATCTAGAGATTTGACAAATCTTAACTTAGATAGTTCCGTTTAGCCTGACAATACAACGCTTGGGTAGATTGAGCAGGTAGATATACATGAGAATCCACCGGTCACACTAAATTTATACGCATCTAGAACTATGGTTTAACTCTTCCTCGATGTACGGACTCTGTCCTTAATTCCGGTATTGATGGGGCGACTGGGGAATTCCGATAAAGTAGGTCTGTAGGAAATTATTTTCTTGCTTTCTTTCTGTTAGTCATATGTTGCCTCCTCTGCGTGATTGAAATACATCCGACCTGGACAACAACATATGCAATTCTATTTCTCTACATCTTCTATCTATGCAATTCTTCCTGTCTGTTAGTCATATGTTGTCTCCTTTGCATGATTGAAATACATCCGACCTGGTACACGGCATATGAACCATTCTACTTCTCAGTCCCTCTAAATCTGGTTAGTCATATGTTTCACCCTCTGTGAGATTGGAAGAGATCTGACCTGGGTGTATAGCATATGCATTCTAAATCTGACTTCTCCCATAATAATTGTCTGCTTACCTAAAGTAATGAGTACTTTGGAAGTTCTTGATTATTCGGGTATATCAGGAAGCGGGAAACATGTTCTAGTACATCTAAAATTGAACAGTGAATTGGTTATCTGTAGATCTTGTTGCTCAATTTAGGTGGACACCAATATCCTTGTTCATCGTCAGATGAATGGTCCTTAGGAATTCTATCTAGGAACATAGGGTCAAATACTTTGTCACTTATAGTTTGTCCAAATTCGTCACAAATCTCTCGTGTTTATGTGGACCACAATACCGGCGATCGATCAGATCTTGACATAAAGATGGAGGTACCGATAAACGGATTAAGGCTTTCTAAGAACTTTGATCCCTTCATCACAAAATTATTATCTGCAGTTGTGAAAAAGAGAAGTTAGTGTCAATTTATTTTTATTTTTATTTTCATTTTGCTAAAAATAAAAAATTAAAAAAATTATAGTTTAGTTTAAATTTTTAGATTTTATTTTATTTTAATTTTAATTTTTAAGTCCTCAAAATGTTTTATTTTTAAAATGAATTGATGTATTGGGCATGAACTTAAGGCATCTTGGGTTGCAGCTCATAGGTGATTGACCGGGTAGGGTCCATGTATAAAAGGAAGAGTCCTTGGCCGAGATCAGTTTTTACTCTCTCTTTGTATTCACGGCCGCAAACTCCTCTTCTCTCTCTCATCATCGATTTTTGATTCATCTATTTTCGTAAAATTGTTTGTTTCATCCTGTAGGTATGCCTTTTTCGATCACCATCATGCTAAAATATTTGAAAAACAACCGTGAATCATGGCTTAAATCGAAGAAAAGGATCTGATCGGCGTTCACGGCCTTTGAAGCGTTCACGGCTCCTTGAAGCGTTCACGGCCTTTGAAGGGTTCACGGCCGTGAACCCTTTTACGGCCGTAAACCACTTTTTAGCCGTGAAACCCCTTTGGAACCGTGAACCCCAATTTGTGGACCTAAATTTTTCACACTTAATAAATAATTAAAGCCTGATTAAATTGTTTAATGAGAAAAACCTAAAACTTCATTATTTAAATCATTGGTTTCTTACTTGGCTTGGTTAAGTGCAAATCGCTATGGCAATCTTGAGGTTTTCAGACAATCACAACCTTGCTGTCTTCTTGGTTGATCCACCTGCTCCTCATGGTGACTTTAATCTCATGATCAATGGGTTGAAGGAGTGTTGCTTGACTTTTGCTCTTACCGCAAGTCCGGTTATTTTCTTAGAGCCATTGAAACAATTCTAGGAAACTGCTACTGTACTAAAACTAAATGGTGAGGTTATCTCAGTAGTTGCCACTGTACACAACAGGAAAGTCTCGATCACCGAACAAGTAATTCGTGAAGTTCTTCAGATCGATGACCAGCCACACTTTCCAACCGAAATTTCATTGGACCAAACCAAAGAAATCATAGCTCGCATGGGGTATGAGGGTGTATTTCCACCAATTATCAAAAATTAATTCCACCCTATTGGAGGTTTTTGGTTCATGTTTTCATTAGTTGCATTTCGGGAAGAAGGATCGGGGCTGACGAGGTCTCGTTGAACAACACCGGAGCAATTATCGCCTTGGCTGTGGGATTGGATTTCAATTTTTCAAGATTCATCTTGAATGATATGGTTGGCAACATTGAAGGGAAGGTCAGAGACAAATTTTTGATGTTTCCAAGGTTTCTTCAAATGATTCTTAACATGAAATATCCGAAAATTGAGAAAAGGGGAGACATAATTGATTTGAAGTCTCTTGGTTCCACAACCTTTGGTCTTATGAAACAAAACAGAAAAGGAAAATTTATGTTTGAAGGGAAAATTTATGTTTGAAGGGAAACAAAACAGAAAGGGAAACATCAGATGACAGACGTGGAGGTTCAAAGCAACTATGATGAGAAAGAAGATGATGATGATAATGATGAGTTTGAAGAGAGCTTGATGGAAAATGTAGCTGTGAATGATGATGAAGAAGATGAGGATGATCTTTATCATGATATTGATCTCTCGGGTTTTGATAAGGACGACGTTCCTTTAAATTTCGAAAGCAATGAGTGTTTCTTATCAAATACAAACCTCAACATTTTCTTTGACAATATCAATGATGTTGCTTAACAAGCAACGGAGATAGGGGAAGCTGAAGATGTTCAAGAAACGATGCCTCCTACCTCCATACAGATGGCTAATACCTCAAGTCATATGGATGCGACTTTAGGGATTCCTCCCCTTGCTACTGCTATTTCGACTTCAATGCCATCTGTGAGTGATCCTCTAACAACTCAAACCTCCCATCCTCCGTTAAGAAGGAGGCGGCTTGATCCGAGGCCGGGAGTACTTATTCTGGAACAAGCCCCGCCAACTCAATCAACAGCAACAACAACTGCTGCTTCATCACCCGAACCAATCCAAGAAGGTCCAAGCACTGTGTATGAATCTGGAGGCACATCAGCTGCTTAGGGATGGTCTCCTCTAAGGCCTTCTCATGATGTTGCCTCTGTGAGGCTTGCAAAACACTTGGCACAACAACAATGTTCAGTGCCTTCCTCTCATGCCAAAGGAATATCTATTGAGGAAGGCCACTCAGAGGATGATGATCCCTTAGTGTCGAAGCTTATATAAGAAATCGGTGTTCTCAACCAGAAAAACATAGAGGAGGACCTCCTCATTGGACAACATGATGTTCGAATTGCTGAGCTTGAAGCAGATGTTACTCTGAAGTCAAAGCAAATTTCAGATTTGCAGACACATCTTGGGAGTCTAACTGCATGTTACTATGATTTAAAAGGAAAGTTGGCAGAGGAACATGGAGACAAGTTCAAATTATCAGTTGAAGAGTTCAGAGCTGGCCAGTCTTCTCAAGACCCCCCTGTTGACCCGCCCACTATGAGCACAACTCAACTCATTGATCGATTTGAAAAAGAACCAATTCAAGCTCCTCACGTAGCTTCTTTAATACGTGCCAAATCAGCAGCGTCCTCTAAGAAACAAAAATTGCTATTCAAGAAGAATTCAGATCAAAATGCTCATGGAGATCAACCCCAAATCACCGTAACTGATCTTCAACAGAACCGATTTGGTCACAAGTATGGTGATAGATCAAGAATTGTGTCGTGGGGTTTTCATGACAGATTGAATATGTGGATTGTGAAACATAAAATTTCAAATGTGGAGTACTACAAGGACTTTCATGATTTCAACTCATGGACAAGAGTTGATCTCTCTGAACTTGCTAATGCTTCGTTTGTTAATCCATCAAATGATCCACGAGCAACTCGTTTCAAGCTTTTCCTGGAAAATCAAGTAAAAAAGGGATTTACTGAGATGAAGACTGTAGAGTCCATCATCAGAACACACCGTCACATACTGGATCCAATGACTAACAAGCCTTTCAAGACTGTGTTGTGGCCACCTACCAATCAAGTGATACAGGTTCCTGTTTTGCAGAATTTTTGCGATGGTTCTCTGAGAAACATGCTTTACTGGGTCTTTGATGAATCCACAGCTTCTGATGTCATCAAATTTCCAGATGGTAGCTTTCTCTTGTTTGACAAGAGGGATTTATTTCAATTTGGAAAATGGGATATACACCAGCTTGATCAACATCAAATTCGGGTAGCTAAAGAGATTTTTGAGAGTGCGGCTAAAGAATACACTGAAATGGTTGCTGAGATTATCCAGAAGAAGATGTGGCGTGGTTCCATGGGGAGGTCAGATGTGCTTATCATTGAGAGTGACTGAGTCAATGCTAGCTACAAACCAAGGGCAAGATTGAAAGGTCACATCTATGTGGTTTGGGCTATTCATTCATAGAGTATATGTGTCTTGGTAGATTCAGGGTGTTTGTAGCTATTTTGTTTAGTGTTTGCGGTTGTAAGGGTGTTCATGGCCGTGAACCTGTTCACGGCCGTGAACCCCATTTGCGGTTGGCTTGTTGATATATATAGGGGTCTGTCAGTCTTATGTCCGGGTTAGCGAGTTGTTCAATCTGTTCACGGCCTAGTGTGTGTATCCAAGGTGTACTAGACGTTTTTGCGATATAAACGTGTGCATGCTTGTTTTAATCATTCTTCTACTCCGTTCTTACTTTGATTGATTGTTATTTGTTTGATCACTAGTTTGGATCCTCAGATTTAGGACCTTACAACCCCACACTTATTTCATGAAATGTCCTCTATGCATGCTTTAACAATGAAATAACATAAAATAAAGAGATAAATTGGAACAGACTCCGTTATGATGGAAGTGGCGAGGTTGAACTTGAATCTTGTGTGGTTAACATCTCATGAGATAGATGTAAAATGGTACTTTGAACTTCTACAAGAATGGTATTCAATGTACCAAGAGAAACGGACTTCACATGCTACGAAACAGGCAACCAAAAATAGTGAATATGAGTAGAAACATGACATGGTACTGTAGGAAAACGTCGTGGTCTTCGAAAAATATAGACTTTTAATCGTGAATTTCCTTGACACCACGTCCTGGTTAGATGTGACCACGTCGTGGTTTCGTTGTTCTCAGAAAAATAAAACTTTTGTTCAGCTGGATTCTTGGACAAGAAAAAGTAATACCAATCTGGTATACCCCTCTATTTTGCTGAAAAATTCTATTATTAAGTTAATATGTCTAACAACTTGTCTTCATCACTCAAAATCGTTACCTTTCAAGTCGCGAATTTCACCCCTCACTTAAGCATTCGTCACGCTCTCTCAGAAATCATTCATCATTTCCTCTGATCATCTAACTATGCTTTTGACAAATGAAAAACAAACAAGTAATAAAAAGGAAAACAACCACAAAAACTAAAATTACTTAAATCCGACATTACTTAAAATCCTACATTACCAAACAAAAAAAAATTCTAAAAAACCACACAAACTTAACATAAAATAAAATAAAGGATAATCATTCTTCGTCTCCGTCTCCTCCACTACCACTGGTACGAACTTGGTGTTCTGCCCATAACTCATCCTAAGTCGGGATGTACGTATATTATGAGCGATAACCGGTTGGGTGATTAATGGATATGTATTGCATCGTAAGATCCATATGCATTCCCATGTAATTCATCCCCCGGTGAAAATTGTCTTCATACCGCCTCAAATAAACATTGTAGAGGTCCATTGGCAACTCATCCTCCTCAAAAATAACAGGCGCCTCATCCTGTATATTATCTCCTTGTCTCCTAACTCGCCTAAGTGTAAGAGTCTCCATTGGATCATCTGGGGGAATAGAGTATTTCTTACCCCCATTATTAATCACCACTCGCACCCTTTTGAATAAGAGGAGGTTGAACGAACGAGTAATCTTCGTTGACAAATCCCTAGCCTCCCTTAACTCAAAATACCATAAGACTTGGCCACTCTTGATATAAGCACTCCCCCAGTAATGGGTGCTTCCTTCATGTCCTTCCCTGCTCTTGTTACCAAAAATTCTGCCACACAATGTGGAAGATGATAGAAAGCCTCGGGTGTGATGATGCTCCACATGAAAAATACATCAAGGGTAGGAACCTTACCCCTTCCTTCCTCTGATTGTTGGTAAAAATTAGGAGATGGTGGATAAGGCTATGCATTGGTGACCGAATGTTGCCCTATTGAGCTGTCCTTGGAATGTATACTCCATTATCTATAGTGTTCCACCAGCTTGCATCATTTATACCATGTGGAAAACCCTTATGAAAATCCTCCATAAACGCGCTAAAATCCACAGTCATAACCTCATCTTGATCATACATGTCCAACCTCCATGCCAACTCAGCTAAACTACACTCTCTTCTCTGTCCTCCCAAAACAATTGAAGTTCTCCATGTTGTAAATGTCATCCTTTTTCCTATATCAGACAGTAGCAAGGAACTCTGCACGTAATTCTTTGTACACCGACTCTTGAATCCTAAATAATCATCTCCATCCTGTGCACACAAACCGAACATTGTCCCCAATAAATTCTTTGACCAAATAATTGTCAAGCATTTCCACCAACCCATCCTCCTGAAACCAATCCTAGTTGAGGGCATTTGGAACATGAATTTCCCGAACCCTCAGTGCAGCTAACTTGTTCCTTGACTAAATCATAACCGGAGGCCCAACAACATTAGGAAAATTAAACCATGGGAAATCTTAGGATGAACTAGCATTTTGTTGCCTTCTCCTGTTAATGTTCTGCAAAACTAAACAAAAAAAACAACCTAAAACAACACAACAATTTAGGAATGAAATAAAAATAAAAAATTATTATGTCCATTGAACACTCAACACGTTGTGCTGGCTTCAAACACAACGTGTTTCAAGAACATGTCGGCGACTAAATACGAAATCGAACAAGAATCGACCATTTAAACTCAAATTACACACAAAGGGCTTGTTTAGGATAACCATTAACACAATTAGGCATCAATTTCATGTTCAAAATGAGGAAAAATAACCCCAAATCGGTTCAAAAATCGGAACCATAGGTTTTGAAATATACTAAAAATCGACCCATTAACACAATTTATGCACCAAATCAAAACTACATCGTTGATTATAGTGATTAGAAGCAAAAAGATGTTACATTTATTGAAGAAAAATGAGAAAAATTGAAGATTGCTTGAGAAGGATGTCGTGGGAGCAAGAACTCATCGTGTTGGGAGCGTGTGGATGAAAAGTGTTTAACTTTTTGGATTTATAGGGTTAAATCCGAATTCAGTGGAAAAATCGACATTATGTAGTGTTTGGTTCTTCACTACGCCTTGTTGTTTTAAAACTGCGCGATTGTCGGGCCCTCTTCCACCACCACGTCTTGGAACAGCTCATCATGTCATGGTGGTGTACAGTGCACCAAATATAATTTCAAAATGTTTTATATTTAATAAAAACACCACCCCCACACTCGTTACTTTCTTTCCCTCATAGCAAAATTTATATGTAAAATCTCAAAGTCCGGGTTGCCTCCCGTAAGTGCTTCTTTTTGAGAAGTCGTGAGTCGGACTCCTTCCCGCCCTACGTTGTGGTAGTTTCTTCCAAATTCACGACCTCTGCTTCCATATCTTCTCTTGGCATTCCTTCCTCATAATATTTCACATGATGCCCATTTACTTTAAATGATGTTCCATCACTCTTATATAATTCTATTGTTCCATATGGAAAGACTTCTTTCACCACGAACGGAGCATGCCATCTTGTCTTTAATTTTCCTAGAAAGAGCTTCATTCTTGAATTAATGAGTAGGACCTTTTGACCGGGCTCAAAATGCTTATTGCCTCTTAACCTAGGATCATGCTACTTCTTGGTTTTGTCTTTATAAATCAAGGAATTAGTATAAGCTTCATTTCTAAATTCCTCCAGGGAATTCATCTGTATCAAACGGTTAGTACGTAATTCGGATAAATTAAAGTTACAAGTCTTCAAAGCCCAAAATGCATTGTTTTCTATTTCAACCGATAAATGGCAATTTTTACCAAAAACTAGCGTGTAAGGTGTGATACCAATTGGAGTTTGAAAAACGGTTTGAAAAGTCCATAATGCATCATCGAGCTTGTCGGAGCATACCTTTTTATTACTTCCGACCGACCTTTCTAATATTCATTTTAAAGCCCTATTTGTTATTTCTATTTGCCCACTTTTTTTAGTATGATAGGGTGTTGCAAACCTATGGTGGACACCATATTTTTGTAGCCCACTTGCACGTTGTTCATTACAAAAGTGGGTTCCCTAGTCACTAATTAATGCCTTCGGTATGCCAAAACGAGAAAATATTTGTTTAATAAATTTAACGACGACACATGCATCATTAGTGGATAAAGTCTGCGCTTCCGCCCACTTTGACACGTAATCAACCGCAACTAATATGTACTTGTTACCTCTCAAAGCCGGAAAAGGTCCCGTGAAGTCAATTCCCCAAATTTCAAAAACCTCACAGACTTGAATAATGTTTTGAGGAATTTCATTGCTTGAAGATATATTACCCAAATGTTGGCAAGAGTCGTACTCCTTAAAAAAATTTGGTATCAACTTTGAAGATCTTGGGCCAATAGAATCCCACATCAAACACCTTCTTTGTCGTCTATTGGGCCCCATGATCTCCTCCATTTGGCCCACTATGACAATGTTGGAGAATGTTTCTTGCTTCACTTCCGAATACACAATCCCTTATCATCCCATCCGCACAACTTCTAAATAAGTAAGGCTCATCCCATAAATAATATTTGAGTTCTGAGAAGAGTTTCTTCTTTGTTGATGGGATAGGCCTTTGGGGAGATGTCTGCTTACAAGGTAATTGACAATATCTTCATACCATGGTTCATCACCCGCCTTTGGGATTCTCTAATCTCGAAAGATGATTGGCCACTACGTTTTCCATTCCCTTTTTGTCCGTGATTTCAATGTCAAATTCTTGAAGCAAAAGGACCCATCGAATCAATCTTGGCTTCACATATTGCTTATTAAACAAATACTTAAGAACACAATGGTTAGTAAAAACATTTGCTTTGGACAAAATCAGATAGGGACAAAATTTGTCAAAGGCATAAAATACGGCCAAAAACTTTTTTTCTATAGTCGTGTAATTTTCTTGGACCAGATTTAGGGTCTTGGTTGCATAATAAATGGGTTGAGAGTGCTTACAAACTCGTTGTCCCAAAACTACTCCTAAAGCGATATCGCTAGTATCACACATACGTTTGAAAAGTAAACTCCAATTGGATGCTACCATGATTAGGGCGTGAGTCAATTTATCTTTTAAAATTGCAAATGCATCCAAGCAATCTTTAGAAAAATTAAAATCCATATATTTTAAAAGCAATTGTGTTAAGGGCTTTGCAATTTTTGAAAAATCCTTTATGAAATGGCAGTAAAATCCTACATAACCCCAAAAACTTTGCACCCCTTGCATGTTAGTTGGAGGTGGTAATGTAGCACTGGTGTCGATCTTTGCACGATCCACCTTGATTCCCGCTTTGGAAACCTTGTTCCCTAGGACTATTCCTTCCATCACCATAAAATGGCACTTTTCCCAATTCAAGACCAAGTTGGTCTTCTCACCCTAGCAAGCATTAAGTCAAGGTTATCCAAACAATCATTAAAAGATGACCCAAAAATGGAAAAATCATCCATGAAAACTTCTATGAACTTTTAACCATGTCGTGAAAGATTACGGTCATGCATCTCTGAAATGTGGCCGACGCATTGCATAGTCCAAATGGTATCAGACGATAGGCAAAGGTCCCACTTGGACACGTAAATGTCGTATTCTCTTGGTCACGTGGGTCGATGGGAATCTAGAAATATCCTGAAAAACCATCTAGAAAACAGTAATAGAGTTGACCAGATAAATGTTCGAGCATTTGATCGATAAAAGGTAAGGGAAAGTGGTCTTTGCAAGTGGCATCCTTTAACTTGCGATAATCGATGCACACTCGCCAACTGGTTACCGTTCGTGTCGGAATAAGCTCATCTTTTTCATTTTCGACCATCGTCATTCCACCCTTCTTTGGTACCACGTAGATTGGGCTAACCCATGGGCTATCGTAAATTGAATCAATAATCCCGACGTCTAATAATTTCACCACTTCTTGCATATTTGGATTTAATGTTCTATGTGTTTGTACCACAAGTTTGGCCCCTTCTTCCAGGTTAATTTTGTGTGAGAAATATGAAGGGCTAATCCTCTTTATGTCATAATTATTCCAAGTGATAGCGTTCTTTCGTCTTCTTAATACCTCCACTAATATTTTCTTCTCTTCGATCTCAAGATTGGCTAATATAATAACAGGCTTTTGCTCATTTTCCTCCAAAAAGTCTTATTCAAGATGTCTGGGCAAAGTCTTTAGCTCGATTTTTGTGTTCTGAAAAACCACCACGTCATGGTCTTCCATCTGCCATGCTGTGATGTTCTTGAATGGCTCGCGACGTGGATGAGTCACCACGTCGTGATTGGCCTTCAAAATGCATTTTAAGTAATTTAATTTCACTTTCTTCCATTAGCTTCTCCAATTCTTCTATGTCATGTTTAGCATCAAAATCACTCTCTTCAAGAACCATATACCCCTCGAAATTATTATACTTCCACCCATTTAATTCTTTTTCTAACACTTCATCAAAGATATCCACCGCGGAATCCATTTCATCTTTTATTTTTGATGTTTCATAGCTCGATCCACTCCAAAAGTGATAGCATCTTCTCCAACTCTATGTTGGATTAGGTGTCTAAGCCCATAACTATTATTGGTATGTATTCAACCCAAGAGTAGCATGGTCCATTTGGGTTGCATATCATCAGGACAATTTGTTAGGATGGACTTTTGAGAGAAGAGGTTATATATGATTTATTAATATATTATAAGTTCTAATATATTAATATGAAGTCATATGTTTTAATTAGTATTGATCAAGAATTAATTTGGAATTACTTTAGTGATCAAAAGAGACTAATTAAAACTATGGGGACTAATTATGGTAATTAGTTATATTTATATGTGTTGGGCTTATGATCCATGTTGGACCAAGTTTATGTATGGATACATAAAGAGTTGGGCCACATGAACCATGGATCATAAAACCCATGTATATGGGTTTGGGTTATACCCATGACTCTTAGAATTCAACACATATAAATACATATGTTATGACCTAAAAACCGCCACCCTAGAGTGTGTGCATGTTCTTGGAGTTCATGAAGGTTTTAGAGTGCATGGAGATTCTCTCTCAAGTCCTACCTTTGTCCTTGATGTGTTGTAACTTCATTTGAGGCTTCCACACTATTGGGGCTAAGCTCTTAAGCCCAAATACATCAAGACTTCCAGCCACACAAAAAGGTATGTTACAATATCTAGTATTTTATGTAGTTTGTATGACAATTGCATGCTAGCTATAGGTTCAATACCTTGGAAACCATTTGCATGTATAATTAGTGAAAACATAGATCCAAGGTATTTAGGGTTGTATGTGCATCATAGGATGTTGTATTATACCAAAACCCAATAGTGGTATCAGAGACAAGGCTTGTTTTCATGTTATACTTGCTGAAATGGCTGAAAAAATCGAAAATTTTGGCTGTCTGAGTGCTGGACTCTCCGAGTCCACTAATGGACTCGCCGAGTCCATGAAGAAATTCATCCAACTCGTCGAGTTGGTTCGTTCACTCGATGAGTAGGACCCCCTGACAGCATATTTTCGACTTTTAAGGCTGGAATTGGACTAGAAACATTACCCTAAGCTGTTTTTGGTCTTGTAAACCTGTTTTTGATGTGGTAATGTTCAAGCTAAACCAATTTCAAAGATAGTTGTCAATAGATTCATGTTTTGTATTAGTTTAATGGTTAGGCTAATTTCATGAAAAAGTTTGATTTGAATTGTCTTGTTCTTATGAGTTAGTCTAGATTAATAGAAAAGTTATGTGATAATTTGTTTTCAATCCATATTAATCTTAAAGTTTCTCATGAAATGTGTTTTTGTAACTTGTCCTCATGTTATATGAAAAGTCACATTTATGATTCTTTAAAACTCATAAGATTTCCATTAGTTAGGAAAAATGAAGAGTCTTATTTTCTTGAATGATTTTAAAGTCTTCCATAACTTATTCTCAAGTTATGGAACTTGAAGAGTTTATTCATTAAACTACTTTAAACTCATAGGTTATGAAAATGAATAGTTTATTTTTTCCTTAAATGTTTTTTAAAGTCTTCCATAACTTGTCCTCAAGTTATGGAACTTGAAGAGTTTTCATTAAAACTACTTTAAATTCATAAGTTATGGAATTGAAAAGGTTTTTGAATTGTTCAAAACTTGCCCTCATGTTTTGGAATTTGTAAAGTTTCCCCCCATGAATACTTTAGTTCCAAGTTAAACCCTTAGAATTTTAATAGTTTAAAATTCAACCCTTATACTATTATAATATTACAGGTTTAATATTTATATATAAGTATAAGAGTAAAAGTCAGTCTTACCGTTAGTAGGCCTCATTCACGAAGCCGGTCTATAAGGGGGGGTATAAGGTTACTGCCTATAAAATGGCAGTTGAATGGGTGTCCACTCTCACCCACCGCTTCCTTGACTGGTGGAGGGTCGTTAGCCGAACGGGTTTGACATGACTATAATTCTCCCTTCATTAAAAGTATTAATGATCAATACTAAGTAACTAAACACTTATTAATTCCCAATCTTAGTTACTTAGGAAAAATGTGAATTTGGTGCTAACCCATGAAATTTACACTTTGTACCTTACCAAGTCGTTAGTGGAGTGTGTGTGGTTAACCGGCACACTAACATGGACTAGTAAGAGTGGCGAAGGGTAACTTAATGTTTATCATAGATCGGTGGAGCGTGTGTGGTTAACCGGAACATCGATTAGGTGATAATATTAAGGGTACCAAGTGAATTTGCATGGTTATTCACACCTTGTTTTGTGATCCTCGGCATCCCAGTCACAAAATTTGAGAGGGCACAATCGAGATTGAAACATGCCATTGAAAAGTTCAATGAATCTCAAAAGATCTAGGAGTTTCAAAACCAATTAAAACCTAATAAATTATTTCGTTTTTCATGGTGGAAATTGGTGAATCGTCATTCGCCTACCTTCAAATATTTCATAGCTTGGATTACGACATCCCTCTTCCAAGTTGTAAAATATTGTGTTGGGTCCTAGCCTTAATATTTCATATTGGGTGTTATATTAAGGACTTAAAAATCAACTAACTTGAAGATCTCCCATTGTAGATGTCTAGTTTAGACATCTATGATCTTCCCAAATCTCTTGGAATTTCACTTCCTCCACCCCCTCCAATTATTCTCCCTAACCCACAAGTTCAAGGTCACTCAAGCCCTATTGGCAAGCAAGGTCTATGTGTGATCATATCTTGGAGATAAAGTCACGTATTGACAAGCCGGGAGAGTTGGGTGTCAAAGTCTTGAGAAAGTTGGATGTTCAATCACTTTCTAAGTCACATAGTGAGTTCCTTTGGGACTACTATGTGACAGACCATGACTTGACCCTTAATGATCTTACCTATTTGCTTGGTGTTGCTGAGTCAGCAATGATTTTGAGAACTGGTAAAAGCAAATTTGATTAGAAGATCGACTTCCCAAACCTTCTATTTCCAAAGGAAGGGGCATTGGTTGCGAAGCTGGCTAAATTTACCTGATAGTCTGTAAGGATGGTAAAGTCACTATCTAACTCTATTAAGTTCCTATTTGGAGATTCTTATTACATGATGTGACTAGATCACATTTTGATGTTTTAAGAATCAAAGTGAAGAGGAATCTTAAAGGAAGAATTTTGAGCTGTTACTTAAAGAGTTGTGATAGATTGCTTAGGAATACATAAAAACATAGTTTTTCACATGCATTTGCATTTTAAGGATAAGGTTTTCCGCAAAGTTCTAAAATAAAAGAAAACGTTTTATTTTATTTTCAAATATCCTTATAGTGGCATTTGTGAGAAATTGTTGTTTATATGTTTCCATTGATAGCAATATTGGAAAATGGATTTGATTCTTTCGACTGTGGTAGTGTCATAATTTACCAAATAAGGAAAGATTCCCATCACCCAAGTTTTCAGTTGGGTAGAAACTTGGAATCATGCAAGTTGTATGAAGAATGAGAATTTTCAACTTTGGAAAATTAAGACTAATTCCTTGTTTACATGTATATGTAAGTCAAGTGAAGGACTAAGGCATCGAGTATACATTCTTGTGCACTGGTCAAGTCCACCACAAAGATAAATAAGACTATTCGTCATGATTTACTAAGGTTTAGTAAATATGGTTATACTTACAAGTTTAAGTATAATTCTGAAACATTGCAAAAGTTTCAATGTATGGCAGAACGAATGAGAAGAATCAAATAAGGCAGGAAGATAAAAGTTTCCCAATCTGAAAAGATGGGAGAGTACTTGAGTGTCTTGTTTTATGATTATCTTAGTGATTATGAAACCATATCACAATTGTTTCTCTAAGGACATCTTAGTGCATTTGTTTAGCTAAGAAGAGAAATCGTGGATTGTTGAAATGGTTAAAATAAAAAAGATAAATCATACTTCGTTCCATAACAAGTCTCAGAGTGATACTCGAAGATTGTAACTCGAGTGACATATCTTAAGGAAGGTTTGTAACACTTGTCAAGTGTAAGAGTAAAATGTGTCTCTACTCTTGTACATTTGAAATTGGTAAGTTGTCATGTTTTGGGTTAAACAGAGACTAACTAAGGCCAATTATGTGAAGTGTTAGTCTTGATAAGAATCTGCACTGACCCTTGATAAGAAATGGTTCTTGACAAGAGAGTCTTATATGTCAAGAGGACAGTGGGAGTCTTAAAGCTCTTGAAAGTTCCAAGAACTAATCAAGAATAAAAACCTGAAGTTCTTCACTAGCACACGACTTGAGGTTTATAACCTATCTGTTGACATTTTTGTGCCTATTCCAGTTAAAGTTGGCTTTTCATAGGAGTTCTAAGAGTTCTCAATTGGTTGCATAACAACTTGGAAGCAATGACAGGCCCTTGTGCTGCCAGTTGGCAAGAAGTTAAGATTGCACAAGTTCAATCCATATGAGGTTGGATTTGTCACTAACCTTGTCTCGTCATTATGGTATTGACAGATTCACATGGATAGGAACTCATTCACCACAAAATCTAAGTGTCATAAGGTTTCTCTCCGATTCATGAAAATGATGGTGAGGAAACGCTTTCACTAAGTAGATTTTAAGTAGATAGCAATTGTGTTATTTGCATTCTCAAAGTCGTTAGTGGAGCGTGTGTGGTTAACCGGCACACTAACATGGACTTGTGAGAAGTGGCAAAGGTCTAAACAATTGAGACTATGATTATGGCATCCCTTTTCATAGTTCTAAAATTGTTTAGACACACATATGAGATATCTAAGGAAAGGTGTATGAATTTGATAAATTCTTATCAAAGCATCTCGTATCAGAAAACTGAACTTTGTTAAAGAAGTCAATAAAGTATTGATTTCTAGAAGTCCAGCTGATTTCTGAGTACAAGTCAAAGCTAGTGGGAGCATAAGTGTTGTGCTAATAATTATCATGTAAGTGGGAGCATGACCATTATGTTAAGTGTTAATTATAGAAAACAAAATGTTTCAATTGGGAAAAGTTGTTTTGCTATAATTAAGGGAGTGGAAATTATACTTCATTTCAATTCTAAAAGCTTAGATTGAGATTGTGATCATCTTTATTCAAGGATATATATATATATATATATGAATTTTATGTTGGAATGGTTCAACACAAGGAAATTCTATATATATTGCGTTCTCAAAATTCGATTATGATTACGACATCCCTCTTCATAGTCAAATTCTGAAAACATGGCAAATAAAAAATATTGTAGCAAAAGAGTCATCATGAATCGTGTCCCATATGCTTCGGATATAGGATTGATTACGTGTGCTGTAATATTTATCCTTTCTAAATTTTCCAAATGCTCAGGGCATTAAGAAGGGAAAAGTCTAGAATTGGATATGACTAAAATGATTAAGCAATTGTCGAGGAAAATCTGAGGTTTACGAAAGATTGGTTGCTCATGGACAGTTGGAAGTATAAGTGTTAATTTTGGAAGGACCATATTGACATATTCGGAAAAGAGGTAACTCTTGTTCAGAAGTGATAGTCAAAATGGGAATCTGGAAAGGTTTCCATAGGTGGAAGTTGTTCTTCAAATCTTTGTAAGATTAGAAAACTTAATGCAAGAAGGATGTTCAAAGGAATGTACTTTGAATGTGAGACTTCGTTTCCATGGAATTGATCTTCATTGGAATACCTTGTAATGATTGTTGACAAGTCTTTGTGACTTTGTGTATAGTCATTACAAGAGGATCAATGCATGTAAGTTTAGAATCTATCAAATTTCGGTAAATGGCAGGAATTTAGAATTCTTACATTTACAATGAGGATTTGGGATTGTGAAATGGGCATCATTGGAATCATGTTCAGTTGATCTATTTCACAAAGTAAAGATCATAGTTAAACATAGTGTGCATACTTGGTTTATGGCATGACTAGTGTTTAGAAAACATAGTTTACATGCTTGGAGCATGGGACAACTATTGTTTTAATTCAAGTATAAAGTTGATTATTTGAAACATTATACAATGAATAATGAGTAATCAATATGGTGTTTAAATAAAAGGTGTTTTATTTACTCTCAAAGGTGCTTGGGACCATAGAGTGATTAGTATTATTCTTGTGTTTCACTTTGCATGTTTTGACTTCCAGAATTGCTAGGTTATTCTTTCCGAATGACTAAGTTATTCAAACTATCCACAGTCGATAATACATTGGAAGTAGGTATTAAGGCAAGACTGTCATGAATCGGGTTTGTAGATGTCCAAGGTAGTAGACATAGTAAGAGTTACTACAACATTCATGAGTACTCCTGGAATAAGGATTCGAGTATTGGATTAAACCCACGCTCATTTGACTCACTTCATGGATTTTATCACGAATGATCATGAGACGATAATATCTTATATTCTTCAAACCTAGAGATATGACTTGTTGCTTATGAGTTGGTCATACATTGATTGCACGTAAACGCATTTGGTAACTCGATGTTATAAAACGTGCCTTTGTGTATGATTCAACAAGTAGTAGAACAAGCATATGAGTCAAAGTTTATCCATTCCTTTTACCCTTGGAGGGATAAAAGCGATATCTGTGGGCCCCTCGATGATTTGGTGATGACAAACGTAAGTGCTCGGCCGGGCCTGGACTGATTTGATTTGTTCAATTAGTCAGTCGTCATAAATCAGAAATAGGGAAACAACAAATGGACAGAGAGAATGATTATAATCCATGTCTCAGTCCATATGATATCTAGAATGGAGGAATATATGATCCCTTATCTAATGGACGCGTCATTGATTTGTTCAGAGTTCGACAGCGGCTTTAAAAGCTACGATTGCTAGTCGGGTTTTGGAGCCATATGCAATAATAGTTTTAGACTTATCCAAGTGGGAGACTGTGGGATTAGGTGTCTAAGCCCATAACTATTATTGGTATGTATTCGACCCAAGAGTACCATGGTCCATTTGGGTTGCATATCATCAGGACAATTTGTTAGGATGGACTTTTAAGAGAAGAGGTTATATATGATTTATTAATATATTATAAGTTCTAATATATTAATATGAAGTCATATGTTTTAATTAGTATTGATCAAGAATTAATTTGGAATTAATTTAGTGATCAAAAGAGACTAATTAAAACTATGGGGACTAATTATGGTAATTAGTTATATTTATATGTGTTGGGCTTATGATCCATGTTGGCCCAAGTTTATGTATGGATACATAAAGAGTTGGGCCACATGAACCATGGATCATAAAACCCATGGATATGGGTTTGGGTTATACCCATGACTCTTAGAATTCAACACATATAAATACATATGTTATGACCTAAAAACCGCCACCCTAGAGTGTGTGCATGTTCTTGGAGTTCATGAAGGTTTTAGAGTGCATGGAGATTCTCTCTCAAGTCCTACCTTTGTCATTGATGTGTTGTGAGTTCATTTGAGGCTTCCACACTATTGGGGCCAAGCTCTTAAGGCCAAATACATCAAGACTTCCAGCCACACAAAAAGGTATGTTACAATATCTAGTATTTTATGTAGTTTGTATGACAATTGCATGCTAGCTATAGGTTCAATACCTTGGAAACCATTTGCATGTATAATTAGTGAAAACATAGATCCAAGGTATTTAGGGTTGTATGTGCACCATAGGATGTTGTATTATACCAAAAACCAACACTCTAAGGGTGAGTTTAGACTCTCGTATGTCCTCCAAGTCCCGTGTAGTGCTTAGGAAGGGCCTTCTAAGAATAATTGGAACTTAGTTGTCTTCTTCAATATCAAGAACAGAAAATATGCGGGAATCACAAAATTGTAAGTTTTTATTATCAAGTCTTCACATATACCTCTCAGAAAGGTCACCGTCTTGTTAGTGACGTGTATTGCCATTCGAATTAGCCTTGGCTCCAGAAGCTCTAGTTTCTTAAAAAATGAATGTGGCATGAGATTGATACTAGGTCCCGAGTCAGCAAGAGCATAGATTGTGGTTCAATTTCAAAATTGGCATGAAGTGTTAGGCTTCTTGGATCCCCCATCTTCTTAGGTAACTTGTTTGACATGGCGGCTGAGCAATTCACATTTAAAAGCACCTTTGCAGCCTCTTCCATATTTTTTATAGTCGTAAGAAGATCCTTTAAAAATTCCACGTACTTTCACATTTGGGCCATTGCTTTAATGAAGGGAATATTTATCCGAAGGGCCTTTATATGCTTCAGGAACTTCTTATATTCTTCGGCTTGAGTGTCTTGCCTTGCACGGCTTGAAAATGGCAGTGATGGATGATATGGCTTAACATGAGGAGTTTTATTAGCTTCAGTAGATGACCACATTATGGTTGGTTCTTCACCATGTTGTGGTTGAGGTTCAGAGTCCTTTTCTTAATTTTTAGTTTTCGGTTTCTACACAATATCTGAATCACCATTAGAAATAGATGTTATAGGAGTAGTAGTTTTACCACTCCTTGTGGTGATGGCCTGGACATGTGCTTTCGGGTTTTGTTTCTTTCTGCTTGGAAGTGTGTCTGGTAACCATTCATTGAATTGCTTAGAAAGTAGACCGATTTGTTGCTCAATATTTCTGATGGAGATTTTTTGACTTTCGTATTACAACATCAGTCTCATCGTGTCTTTTCTCTGATGCATCTACGAATCAGGCAAGCATGTCTTCTGTAACAGCCTCTATCGAATCGTTTGCTAATTTGGGGCCGTGACCCGAATATTAGTTATAACAAGGCTTAGGACCTTTTGGTAAGAGATATTTAGACCCATTTGGGTGTGGGTATGTAATCTAGATGATATGGGGGCTCAATTTTGTTTTGGAGCCAAGGGTTATGTCGGTAAAGTGTTAGTTCGGGCATTTTATGAATTTTGGATTTTTGTTCGATACGTTTTAAGGCAAGGATGTGGTTATATAAGTGTAGAGCTTCTTGTTACGTTTCTGTGGATATAAGGATCATCGAAATCGAACTTAGAATGAAGAAATTATGTCCTCCAAAAGTTGGTGGTTTAAAAGGCTAAGCCTTGTACGCAGGGCGTACTAAGCAAAAAGGATTGCGGACCTTCATGGAGTACATTGGGCGTACTGGGAGTACGCGGGGCGTACTCCAGCCAGATGAAAACCCTAATTTTTAGTGTTTTCACCCTATTTAATCTTCATTATATCATCTTTTGGTCATTTTAGACCAACCACCATCTCCCATCACCCTAAAATCGAAACCCTATATTGAGTTGGTGAGTTTTGAGCTTGAAATAATATTTGTTCGTGGATTGTGAATAATAATAAGAAGAAGATGAGCATGTAGATCCAAGATCTTCAGCTCATTTGGAAGCATTTTGAGGTAAACAGCTCTCACCTTGATGGTATTTGGTGTTAGATCTAGTTTATGGTGTACTGTGTGCACTTTTAGAGCTTTTGAGTTAAGGGTGAGCTTTTGCTCTACTCCAGAAGCCGTGGATGCTACATCTTTGCTCCATTTAGTGCCCATGTTCATAAAAATGTCAACTTTATGGAATATTTTGGTCCATGCAAGCATTAAGACCTTTATTAAGATCTATTTGAGCTTTTGAGTCCCTTTAAGCCATGCATGAGTGTAAAGTTTCCAACTTTACATGATAATTTACCCTTTAGAATCAGGCTGGAGAGTTTGGCTTAAAGTCTTAACCAGATAAGCGCTCAATGAAGTGATTTGGTGATCTGGGGAGTACGCCTCGCATACTCAGTGGATGGGCTTTTGGGCTTGGCGATTCTCGGTATTGGGCCATGCTTGGAATATTAAAGATTGGGCCTTGTTGGGCCATTAGACTTTAAATTGTTGGGCAATTGGTCTAGGTTTCCAGTCATGGGTTGACAACCAATTATTTATTTGGCATTATTTTGATGATATTAGCACAGGGATTTTCGGATCCGCAGTCTGAGTTGCTATTATATTAGGATGTTAGATGTCTGCTTGACTCTTGCATGTGTTATGTGTTTGTATGCTTATCGGGCAAGGCCCGATGCCGGTTGGGCCCGATGACTGTACCGTATGCTATTATCTTTGTGATTATCGCATGTATTTGTATGATTATATGCTTATATGTTTATATTTATATTGGGCAGGGCCCGTTTCCATATGGGTCCTGATGACTGGCAGATCTACATACCGAACGAGACCTGATGACGTGTAGGTCCAACTATATGTTTGATATGTACGGTAGTGATAGGGGGTGAAATAGACCCGGTATCTGATTGAAATAAACCGAAGGGGATTGCAAGCACCCAGTTATGCTTGAGTGTATGTATGTATGGTATGTGGTATTTTGGGGAAACTCACAAAGCTTTATGCTAACGGTTTTTATGGTTATGGTTTCAGGTACTTCCGATTCGAAAGGGAATGGCCCGGTTTTATTGCAGCGCATCCACCCATGTTTCCACATTATGATAATTTTAGGATTGTACTCTGATAAATGTTTTGCTATAAAGTACTTTTGAATGTTTAGAAAAAGTATAATGAATGTTTTGCTTAAAGATAATTAATGTTTTGTTTGAATTAAAATGAAATGTTTACCTCATAATTTTTAGGACATTTCAAGTTGGTATCAGAGCCTATGTTTGAGGGATTCTGGTACAATGAGGAATTGATAATCTTTTGAAAGAAAATGAGTTTCCAAAAAGATCATTGTAAATGGGAAGAAATTTGTAAAAGGATTTTATAAAGACAAAAAGGGGTGGTGCGTGCAATCAGCCGAGCTCAAGTAAGTGCATCCCAGAATACCCATGCATGTTGTTACATTATATGTTATGAGAATCACATGTTAGGTTAGGGCTAAGGATCTAGGAGAGATGCCTTTGTACGCCTGTTGTACGATATTTTAGACTTGCATGGTAGTACTGATCAGTCAGTGATAGGATGGCCTGTATAGGTTCCGCTTTGCGCTTTTAGGAGCTTCCATTAAATTTGGCTAACCAGTAAACGAATATACTAAGTTACATATTATTGAGATTGGCTAATTTGAGAAGGCTAGGTTTTAACACTATTGTGCAGCTCTTGTCTGAGTCCGACCGCGGTAGTGTGAGACCTTTCATTCGAAGAATTATCTGGTGTTGGTAATATGTAATTGTATTTGTCACACCCCCAGCCATCGGCAGAAACACCGGGTGGTGTAACGTCATTCTTCGTATCACAGTTATATAACATACATTGAACAGTACTAATTAAAATACATACCTTTATTGATAACTGAAAGTTACATAACTGTTTTTCTAGGACATATTACATAATATCCGACTATGGCATACTTCTTAATGAACAGAACGGTAATAGTAAAACTTCTTCTGTTCGAATACATACCAGATTTTCAAGTTCCTGAAAACACATGCATTTTAAAATACATCAACATAAAGTTCGTGAGTCCACAGGTTTTGACTCCATAAAATAATACATTTTCCACGTTCAAAAGTATAGTTTTGAAAGTATCATTTTGACTCTCCAACGTTTAGTATATATATCCTAGGTATAATGGTTTACTTACCAAATCAGTATATACCTATAAGTCTCATATATTATAAATATAAATGTTTGTAATTCCATACAAACGAAAGTTGCTACGTATAAATCTTATTTCAATTCTATACGAGTAAAACCGCTACGTATAAATCTATTTCAATTCTATATGACTATGTGTGTTAGGTATAATTATGTACTTAATACACAAGTAGTACGTAGGGTATAAGTAGGGGGAAACTTATACTTAACATTAATACTTGTATACGACAAAGTATAATGTTTCTAACAATTTGCTACCATGAGCCTGTAACCGCTGCTACGACACAATACCTCTGATAATGCACACTCATGATTTCCGTGAGAAACAATACACTCATGATTTCCATGAGAAACAATACACTCATAATTTCCATGAGAACAACACCGTACGCTTCATCAACGCCGTAACAATAACAGGTAAAGGGATAGTTTGTCACTTGCTTGTGGTTGACTATAGGTAACAGTCACAAGTGGGGTGGTCAACCCGTATACTAATTATACACGAGTTCCTCGCTCACACAGGATTAACGGTTACAGTTCAGAGGATTTCCGCTAAGATCCCCAATCTTAGTTGATGAATACAATTACTCATGTAGACTTCGACGCCTTCCTATAGCTCTAACAACAAAAGCATCTTCATGTCTAAAACCCTAAATTACTAGACTATGCTTTTAAACATTACTCCTAACTGCATAACATTTAGGCAGTATAACAGCTATAGCTTGAAGTAAAACCAGGTTTTATCTTGACATAAAACCAATAACCACAACAACATCTAACATACCAAGTTTTATCTTGTCATAAAACTAACAATAACAACATACTTTATAAATTAACATATAGAACTTCCGAATATAACTTCGGAACTATATCGCACACAACATATATATAGAATCCTAAGTATAACTCAAGATCTACATTAGTATACTACTATAACAATAACATGCTAACAACTTTACGATAGTTGTATACTTTCAAATACGAAATAAGTATATCCCGGTTATTATAACTATCTACGTTGATGCTAATATAATATCATATAGATATAATAATAACGTATATATAATATTTAGCATGCGTTTTCCCCCGAAATATTAGAAAGTGGGGTCGTGAAACTCACCCTAGTAGCGTGATTTTATGTAATCTAAGCATAAACGGTCAGCGTACGAGGTCGTCGGCGCTCGAGATACAAGATGGCTTCAGCAAGGGAGAGAGGAGAAAGAATTTCAGGTGTAAGAATAGCTGAAGTCGGACCTGCTATTTATAGTAAGGATTTTGGAGTCTCACGTCGTGAGTTTTATGGTGTCACATCGTGAGTTTGGATCTTATCCCCGTACACTTGCCATTTGCGTCCCTGGCTTCGGAAGGTGGCCATGTGACTCATCACTTCGTGAGATATCCTTGCTCACATCGTTAGTTTGGATCTTATCCCCTCGCAGCCTCGTCACACACCTTCTAGATTCCGAGATGTGGATAAATGACTCCTCACGTCGTGAGTTATGTGCTCACGTCATGAACTCAGTCAGATTAGGGTTTCTGACAGCTGAATCATCAGAAGATCTGCACGCATAGGTATTTACAAGTACTACAACTCTCTTTTAGACTCCAATAGCTAATTCTAAGTCTATTTTAAATTCCTCTTATTATAGAGATTTATCGTGTTTGGTTTCTCATAACTTCTTCATGCGAAGTCAGATTCAGACATTCTCTATATTTTAGGAATCGTATGGACGTATACTTTGAGTTGTATCATAAAGAAAGTTCATATTTGTATTAGAATTTATCAAGAACTACATAGAACTCTTATCACATTACTAGTTTAACAAAATCACATTTCATGATTGGCCTAATCACATGTGATTGTCTTATTGACCTATTTTGACTAGTGTTACATTCTCCCCCCGTTAGAATAATTGCGTCCCAAAATTTATCTTATGGATGGGGTTTTTTCAAATAGTTGGGGGTATTTTTCTTTCATCTGATCTTCACATTCCCAAGTAAATTCAGGTCCTCGTAAAGATTTCCATCAAACTTTCACTATGGTAATACGACTTTGCTTTAATCGATTAACTTCTCGATCCATGATCTTAACATGTTTTTCTACAAAGTTGAGTTTCATATTGACTTGTATCTCTTCGAGAGGTATAACAAGAGTGTCATCGGAAAGACGTCTTTTGAGATTTGATACGTGAAAAACATCGTGCACATTACTTAGCTCTTGAGGCAACTTGAGTTGGTATGCGACAGAACCAATTCTTGCTAGAATTTCAAAAGGTCCTATATACCGTGGGTTTATTTTGCCTCGTTTCCCGAATCGAATTACGCCTTTCCAAGGAGAGACCTTCAACATTACTTTATCTCCAACTTGGAATTCTAAAGGCTTACGTCTTACGTCAGCATAGCTCTTTTGACGATCACGTGCAGCCTTTAATCGATCCTTAATTTGCATGATCTTTTCAGTTGTCTCGTGGATTATTTCTGGTCCAGTACGTAAGGTATCGCCTATACGTTCTCTGGCCATCTGCGTATCTCCAACTTCTGCCCAACACACTGGGGAACGACATTTTCGTCCATAAAGAGCCTCAAACAGTGCAGCCTTGATGTTGGTGTGATGACTATTGTTGTAGGAAAACTCAATTAACGGTAAATGAGTATCCCACGCATTTCCAAAGTCTATTACACAGGCTCGGAGCATATCTTCTAAAGTCTGAATGGTTCTCTCACTCTGACCATCAGTTTGTGGATGGTAAGTTGTACTCATATCTAGACGTGTTCCTAAGGATTTTTGTAGAGATTGCCAAAACCGTGAAGTGAATCTACTATCACGGTCAGAAATAATAGAATTTGGAACTCCATGCAATCTGACAATTTCCTTAAGATAAATTCTAGTTAGCTTCTCCATCTTGTCATTCTCCTTAATTGGTAAGAAATGGGCGGACTTAATCAATCTATCGACTATTACCCAAATAGTGTCGAACCCACTAGGAGTTTCAGGTAACTTAGTGATGAAGTCCATTGATATCTGCTCCCATTTCCATTCAGTTATTTCCGGTTGTTGAAGTAAACCTGAAGTCTTTTGATGTTCTGCCTTTACTCTAGAACAATTCAAACATTTGCTCACATAAGTAGCAATTTCTGCCTTCATGTTTGGCCACCAATAATGTACTTTTAAATCTAAGTACATTTTGTCAGAGCCTGGATGCACGGAATATCTGGACTTGTGGGCTTCTTCTAAGACCAAGTCCCTGACTCCACTGAACTTAGGCGTCCAAATTCGGTTCATAAAGTGTCGCGTTCCGTCATCTTTTTGTATAAGTTGCTTTTCCATTCCTCGCAAAGCTTCATTCTTGATGTTTTCTTCTTTTAGAGCCTCAAGTTGAGCTTCTCTAATTTGTGTGGTAAAGTTAAAATGGTTAGTTATAGTTAATGCTCGTACCCGACGGGGTTTAATATATTCTTTCCGGCTCAAGGTATCTACTACCACGTTTGCCTTTTCCGAGATGATAACGAATCTCACATTCGTAATCATTCAACAATTCGACCCATCTTCGTTGTCTCATATTAAGAACTTTTTGGTTGAAGATATGCTAGAGACTCTTGTGGTCGGTAAAAATAGTACACTTAGTATCGTATAAGTAATGTCTCCAAATTTTTAGTGCAAAAACTACAGCTCTCAATTCAAGATCATGGGTAGTGTAATTATTCTCATGCACCGTAAGTTGTCGTGATTCATAGGCAATAACTTTTCCTCTTTGCTTCAACACACATCCCAATCCTTGATTTGATGTGTCGCAGTATACAACGAAATCTGTTGTCCCATCTGGAAGGGATAGGATTGGTGCACTACACAACATTTGCTTCAATTTCTGAAAAGTAGCTTCTTGTTTGTCTTCCTAGTTGAACTTCGTATCCTTCTGGGTTAGTGTTGTAAGCGGCTTGGCTATTTTGGAGAAATTATCTATGAATCTGCGGTAATAGCCAGCAAGTCCTAGGAATTGACGCACTTCTGTTGGCGTCTTTGGTGCTTCCCAATTCCTGATTGCCTCAACTTTGGATGGGTCAACATGAATTGCTTCATTGCTAACTACATGACCTAAAAGTTGTACTTCTCTAATTCAAAACTCACATTTGGAGAATTTAGCATACAACTTTTCTTTTCTTAGTAGTTCCAAGATTATTTGCAGGTGTTGACCATGTTCTTCCTTGGTTCGTGAATATATCAACATATCATCGATAAATACGATCACGAATTTATCCTAGTATGGTTTGCAAACACAATTCATGAGATCCATAAACACTGCTGGGGCATTGGTCAATCCAAAAGACATACCTAAGAACTCATAATGACCATAACGAGTTCTAAATGTTGTTTTTGGAATGTCGTCGTCTTGTACTCTGAGTTGATGGTATCCTGATCTGAGATCTATCTTTGAGTAGTAGTTGGATCCTTGCAGTTGATCGAATAGATCATCAATTCTTGGAAGCGGATAACGATTCTTGATCGTTAGCTTGTTCAGCTCCTGATAATCAATACACATTCGAAAGGATCCGTCCTTCTTCTTGACAAACAAGATCGGTGCTCTCCAAGGTGAAAAACTTGGTCGGATAAAGCCTTTTTCAAGAAGTTCTTGTAGTTGGCTAGACAATTCTTGCATTTCAGATGGAGCCAACCGATAAGGAGATTTCGCTACTGGTGCTGCTCCTGGAATTAAGTCGATTCGAAACTCGACTTGTCGGACGAGAGGTATTCCAGGTTGATCTTCAGGAAACACGTTAGGGAAATCACATACTTGAGGTATGTCCTTGATTTCTTTTATCTTTCTCTTCCTATCTACAATGTGGGCTAAGAATGCGCTACATTTCTTATGTAGATATTTATGGGTCTTAGTACAAGAGATGACTTTGAGGTTCTTCCCAGATTTATCACCATAGATAATCAGGGCTTCGCCGTTTGGTAAGGGTAGTCGTATGGCTTTCTCATGACATAGAATTTCGGCATGGTGTGAAGATAACCAATCCATGCCAATTATGATAACAAAACTACCGATAGGCATTGGCATGAGGTTGACGTGAAAAAGGTAGTTATTAAGAGTTAACAGACAGTTTTCTAGGATTTCAGGTGTTCTCTCGGTTTGACCATTAGCGATTTCTACTTCATAGATTTTTTTAATTTGCTAGACTTATGACTTAACAATTTTCTAAACGTCAGAGTTATAAAAATTCTATCTGCTCCAGAGTCGAAAATTATAGTAGCATATAAATTATCTATGAGAAACGTACCAGATACGACCGATCGGTCCTGGATAGCCTCTCTGCTTCCGATCACAAACGCCCTGCCACGTCCTATGCCTCCTTGACTCCTTAACTTTGGACATTCTTTCTTGATGTGTCCAACGTCCCCACACTCATAGCACTTTCTTCCTTCACCACGGCCTGTTCCAGTATTTGTTTGCTGATTGACTGTTGTAGGTGTTGTGATCCTGCAGTAACTAGCAGTATGTCCCTTCTTCTTGCACTTCGTGCAGACAAAACAGTCACCTGGATGATGACGGTTGCACTGATTGCACCATGAAGATTTTGGGTGCGTAGGTACTGTTGTCGTGGCTGCATAATTGGTTGCCACTTCTTGTCTTTTCTTAAATGATTTTTTGGGATTCTTCCTATTAAACTTGCGCTTGTTTGTTCCAGATTTGGGATACTCAGCTTCTGAGACCAATTCTGTTCCTTGGATCTCTGTGAGGGTTAGTTGATGAGCTATTCTCTTGGTGCTGTCATAGGTCGTAGGCGTTGATGCGATCACCATGCCTTTGATTTGCGATGTTAAACCCCAGATATATCGCTCAATCTTTTTATATTTAGGGGTTACAAGTGCTGGACACATTACTGCAAGATCATTAAATCTAGCGGTATAAGCTTTTATCTCTGAACCCTTCATGGTTAGGGTCCACAATTCTTGTTCCAGTTTATGTATCTCCTCCCTAAGACAATACTCTTCTACTAGCATCATTTTTAGCTCCTCCCATTTCATGGAATTTGCAGTATCAATTCCCATTGTATTCACATGGTTGTTCCACCATGTGAGTGCTGCATCAACGAAAGTACATGCTGTAAATCGTACTTTACAATCATCTGGACAGAAGCTTATTTAAAAGACTGACTCTGTCTTTTCTATCCACCTAGTCAAATTAACTACCCCTTCATTTCCATGAAAGGTTTTTGGCCTGCAATTCATAAAATCTTTGTAGGTGCACGTTCTAGCGGTCCCTACATGGCCTTCATTTCTAACTCCATCTCTTGTGACATTAGATAGAGCCGCAACAATTCTTTAAGCTATGATTTCTTCAAGTTGTACTGTACTTATTGGGGGGTTTGGTTCTGGTGGTTGTTGTTGTGGTGCTGATGGTCGGTTAGGGTTTAGCCGAGCACTACTCGCATTTTGTTTTAGTTCCTATTATAAATAATAAGAATTTTATAAGTTTACTATACGAGTACTTCAATTATTCTTCAAAGTGTAAAACATAATGGATAACACATTGATTATTGTAATATATCCTTCATATTATTACCAGTGATTACATCAGTTTATTTAGGCATATAAGTGAAAAGTTTCTATAAACATTGCAAAATTTGCAAGGTTTTCTACATCCTTGCTATAAACTTTCCTCTTTTCGCCTTAACTAGTCTGATTTCTCTATTTACACAACCATTAGTTTTAGCTTATCTACCAGAAACCTAAGTGATGACCTAGCACGTCAGTGACAGTAACCACTTGCTCCTCGAGTGTTTGAGTTCTCTGCTCAAGACTTCCCGTGCGTTCTTCATTTCTTGAGGTTTGATTGTAGAGCTCTAACTCTGCAATCCTTGCATCATGAGTAATCATGTCGTTATAAGCAAAATTTATATGATGATGGACATCCATCACCGGTTCCTGATCACGCGTCCTTTGTCCTTCTAGACTTCGTACTCTACCAGAGAGATGAGTAGCCCTTCCTTCGACAATTTCCATCTTATCTTCAATTTTCACACTTTTCTCGAACAATTGCGATAAAGTGTTAACTTCGGAAGAAAGTGGGAGATGTGGTCGAGATGATTGACCAGTCTCATACATCTTAGCAGCTTTTTCTTCCGCCACCCACCTATCAACAGTTTGTGCGATCCGTGCAGGTTCATCTTAAACTCTATGACTTCTTAAAGATGTCGCCTTCTGATTCTTCTTAGTCCTTTTCCATATTGGTATGGATTTACGTGCCGTGCGTTTCATTTTTGCTCCTCCTAGAACTTGATAGTAAAGAGTGTTCATTGGTGGTAAAGATGATGCCACCGATTCTGTCTCCTCCATTGGTTCGCTTTCTTCCATTGATTCACTCTCTTCCCATTCGTTGGAGGGTAAAGGTGCTCCATCGTCAGAAGGTATTGGATGAAAGGTCGTTGGATTTATAGGGTAGTAAGGATCGCCTACCATCATAGGGAATGAAACTTCCTCTTCTTCATCCGTATCCTCGATGATTATCCATTCTCGTGAATGTGCCATGTCGAATTCCTATACATTTTGGATCGCCAACAGTTTTAGTCTATCAAATATTACTCCCAAATTAAATAATTCATATGATCTGATCATAATAAAAGGTAGTTGCGCACCTACACCTAGTTGTGATAGGATATATGCACATATAAACTTTATTTGGAATGTTTGATCTAAATCCTTGAGATCAAAAACATTTCGGGTATTAAGGTGTATTCTCGTCGCGGGTCTGAGTCTTTATATATGACTCTATATTTTTATTTATTGTATTCACGCTTTAACTATTGTTTGTTACTTCAGTTCTATCTGATACGGCTCCGGCCAGTCAGGACAGTCGAAAGGGCAGGATCATTTTAGCATATAGCTGTTCTGAAATCTAGCAGCCCAAATCGACATGTCTATCCTTGTCACCGCTCCCGTAAGTAGTCCTTCAGTAGAATAATTAATAATACTTTTTATTTGTAGGCTAAGGGATATACCTAAACCTAATAGAGTAAGCCCTAAACTATAGACGTGCTTTCCTAAGAAAGTAGTAGTTCACTATAGTTAATAGCTCTGATACCAATTTCTGTCACACCCCCAGCCATCGGCAGAAACACCGGGTGGTGTAACGTCATTCTTCGTATCACAGTTATATAACATACATTGAACAGTACTAAAGAAAATACATACCTTTATTGATAACTGAAAGTTACATAACTGTTTTTCTAGGACCTATTACATAATATACGACTATGGCATACTTCTTAATGAACAGAAAGGTAATAGTAAAACTTCTTATGTTCGAATACATACCAGCTTTTCAAGTTCCTGAAAACACATGCATTTTCAAATACATCAACATAAAGTTGGTGAGTCCACAGGTTTTGACTCCATAAAATAATACATTTTCCACGTTCAAAAGTATAGTTTTGAAAGTATCATTTTGACTCTCCGTCGTTTAGTATATATATCCTAGGTATAATGGTTTACTTACCAAATAATTATATACCTATAAGTCTCATATATTATAAATATAAATGTTTGTAATTCCATACAAACGAAAGTTGCTACGTATAAATCTTATTTCAATTCTATACGAGTAAAACCGTTACTTATAAATCTATTTCAATTGTATATGAGTATGTGTGTTAGGTATAATTATCTACTTAATACACAAGTAGTACCTAGGGTATATGTTGGGGGAAACTTATACTCAACATTAATACTTGTATACGACAAAGTATAATGTTTCTAACAATTTGCTACCATGAGCCTGTAACTGTTGCTACGACACAATACCTCTGATAAAACACACTCATGATTTCCATGAGAACCAATACACTCATGATTTCCATGAGAACAACACCGTACGCTTTATCAACGCCATAACAATAACAGGTAAAGGGATAGTTCGTCACTTGCTTGTGGTTGACTATAGCTAACAGTCACAAGTGGGGTGGTCAACCCGTATACTAATTATACACGACTTCCTCGCTCGCACGGGATTAACGGTTACAGTTCAGAGGATTTCCGCTAAGATCCCCAATCTTAGTTGATGAATACAATTACTTATGTAGACTTCGACGGCTTCCAATAGCTCTAACAACAAAAGCATCTTCATGTCTAAAACCCTAAATTACTAGACTATGCTTTTAAACATTACTCCTAACTGCATAACATTTAGGCAGTATAACAGCTATAGCTTGAAGTAAAACCAGGTTTTATCTTGCCATAAAACCAATAACAACAACAACATATAACATACCAAGTTTTATCTTGTCATAAAACTAACAATAACAACATACTTTATAAATTAACATATAGAACTTCCGAATATAACTTCGGAACTATATCGCACACAACATATATATAGAATCCTAAGTATAACTCAAGATCTACATTAGTATACTACTATAACAATAACATGCTAACAACTTTACGATAGTTGTATACTTTCAAATACGAAATAAGTATATCTCGGTCATTATAACTATCTACGTTGATGCTAATATACTATCATATAGATATAATAATAACGTATATATAATATTTAGCATGCGTTTTCCCCCGAAATATTAGAAAGTGGGGCCGTGAAACTCACCCTAGTAGCGTGATTTTATGTAATCTAAGCAGAAACGGTTAGCGTATGAGGTCGTCGGGGCTCGAGATACAAGATGGCTTCAGCAAAGGAGAGAGGAGAAAGAAGTTCAAGTGTAAGAATAGCTGCAGTTGGACCTTCTATTTATAGTAAGGATTTTGGACTCTCACGTCGTGAGTTTTATATTCTCACGTAGTGAGTTTGGATCTTATCCCCGTAGACTTGCCATTTGTGTCCCTAGCTTCGGAAGGTGGCCATGTGACTCATCACGTCGTGAGATATCCTTGCTCACGTCGTGAGTTTGGATCTTATCCCCTCGCAACCTCGTCACACACCTTCTAGATTCCGAGATGTGGATAAATGACTCCACACGTCGTGAGTTCTGTGCTCACCTCGTGAACTCAGTCAGATTAGGGTTTCTGACAGCTGAATCTTCAGAAGGTCGTAACTTTCACATACCAACTCAGTTTTTGACGTTCTTTATATGAACGCGTAGGTATTTACAAGTAGTAAAACTCTATTTTTGACTCCAATAGCTAATACTAAGTCTATTTTAAATTCCTCTTATTATAGAGATTTATAATGTTCGGTTTATCATAACTTCTTCATGCGAAGTCAAATTCAGACATTCTCTATATTTTTGGAATCGTATGGACGTATACTTTGAGTTGTATCATAAAGAAAGTTCATATTTATATTAGAATTTATCATGAATTACATAGCACTCTAATCACATTACTAGTTTAACAAAATCACATTTCATGATTGGCCTAATCACATATGATTGTCTTATTGACCTATTTTGACTAGTGTTACAGTATTCGTAAGCTACTTAGAGGGTGTTAGGGGGAGTTGCTTCTGCAGCTGATGGTAGGGAATAGTGTGGTGGTTGCCCTAGAGGAATCTAGGAAGAATGTTAGTGCAACAAAGACGTTGGTAGCCAATAATCTTGAGAAGCCTCCTTGATCAGTCTATGGATTAGAGTGTTACTGCACAAATGCTGCTTGCTTTCTACTTTGTGGAGATATTAAGTGATTTGAGTTAACAATTAAGTGAATGTGTTAAGTCACATGTGGCGATGTATGAGTCTAACCATTGTAGGGAACTAGGGATGAGTCTTTTACTCGAAGGATTATATAAGCTTTGTTGCATGTGATTGTATTCATAAGGCGATTAACTGACATTATGGGGAGTTCTTTAGCATCTGATGGCATGGTGAGGTCGGGAACCTAGGAGCTCCTAGGTTGTGTTGTAGAGGTTTGTTGGCGCTGCTTAACGAGTATCTGGAGTATAAGTCTGAGAAGGTGACTTATAGGATTCGCGATGATTCTTAAGGAAAGTATGGATAGGTGTGGAAGGTAGTATCGGGCCCATACTATTGAAAGCATAGGATCCATACTCGAATTGATGAGAGTCTTGTAGAATCTAGGAAGCCTGTGGATGGGGATTCATGGTTATATTCTGATCATTTGCATGGTTGTTTTTCGGAATGGTGATTAGCACCCAGGAAGGAGGTTTAGGTTCTGGTTCGGTCTCTAGTCCAGGTACTGAGCCGATCGATGAGTGGATGTTGTAGTTCATCTCGTTGGAGATTACCCGCAATATTTTATAGCAGACTCATGTAATCTTTGGCACGTTCAAGGAAGGGATTATGGAGATTTTGGATGAGCATCTGGGTGCATTACGTACAGAAGTTATGGCTATTGTTGGAGCCCGCACTCTTTCTTTTATTACGTTTCGTTCTTTTGGAGCTCCCGAGTTTTTTGAGTAGAAGAACCCCTTTACTAGTTGGAGATGGTTAGCGGATATTGCTAACGCTTTTACGACGAATTTATCCCCTGAGGGGTCGAAGTTTAGATTTGCCTCCTGTCTTCTTAAAGACAGAGCCTGAGATTGGTGGGAGGAGAAGCCTTGTTAACGATGACTTGGTATGAGTTTGTGGCCTGGTTTAGGGCTGAGTTTTCACAAGCCATTGAGGTGTAGCAGTTGGAGAGGGAGTTTCGAAACCTTCTCCAAACGACTGAGACAGTGGCAGAGATCACTTCCATGTTCCGGGAGAAAGCTTTGTTGGTTCCGCAGTATGCATCATACGAGGAGATGAATAAGGTAAGGTATCATGACATGAAGAGAGATGACATCAGGGAGTTTGTGAGTTTCTCATGGTGCGAGACCCTGAATGATATGATTGCTAGAGCCTGAGAGCATGGGATTGATTTGGAGCACCTCGGGAAGAGGAAGTCATAAAAGACTCAGAATTCAGTAAGCCAGGTGAAGAGGCCCAAGACTCAGGATTCATTTTCGAGAGGCCATCAGGGCCAGGGCCGGTGTGCCAAGTGTGGGAGGACCCATGAGGGAGGATGTCAGGAGACAGGATGTGGATGTTTTAGTGTGGTGGTTGCCCTAGAGGAATCTAGGAAGAATGTTAGTGCAACAAAGACGTTGGTAGCCAATAATCTTGAGAAGCCTCCTTGATCAGTCTATGGATTAGAGTGTTACTGCACAAATGCTGCTTGCTTTCTACTTTGTGGAGATATTAAGTGATTTGAGTTAACAATTAAGTGTGGGAGGACCCATGAGGGAGGATGTCAGGAGATATTAGAGGAATCTATGGTTAGATGGGTCATTTTCGTAGGGATTGGCCCATGGGTCATTTCCGATGTGTTTTACTGCAACTAGGTGGGCCACAAGAAGGTCGATTGTCCGATGTTCAGGGGTGGCGCAGCGAGTGCACCTGCTCTAGTTACTTTGAGGATCACTGACGGTCATGAGGGTAGGACATAAGCTCCAGTAGCGAGGAGCCGAGCATTGCAGGGTTAGTCAGGGGAGGCCAGGGTTTCATCAGATTCTATTGTAGGAATGTTATCTTTTGCTTTCTTCTTGATTATTATAAGTATTTGTATTGCCTTGGAATCTTGTTTTGGTATGGGTAAGCATTATCTTTGGTTTAGTTCACTGTTATTGCATGGGTTAGATCATCAAGAATTGTTATATGCCATTTTTTCATGCCAATAGTTGTTAGTGGGTCGTATCTTGATGAGAGGGATTCAAATTGTTCGATCGTTGTTCCAGTTGTTTGATGGGGTCCAATTCAGGGGTATCATTTGGAAGGTCTATGGACGGATTAGCTAGATTAGTTCTTCAATGAAGTCAGAGTTTATTTGTGTTAGCATTTGTTTAGGTAGGAGCGGAAGTCGACTATGGAAGGACCTTTGGGTCAAATCACTACAGTTGCTAGGGAAGGAGCAGTAGCAAGAAGATGAAGGTGGCAGCCACATGAGTTTTTTGGAGATTGGAAGTGCCATGGAAATTTTATAATCTCAGAGGTTGTAGATTGTTAGAATGCAAAGATCCTTCTGAGGATGGGAAATCGGAGTGCAGATTTGCCAGTTCAGAACAACGATTATAGTGTTTTTCACCAACATAAAGTACTTAAGGATTTGGTGTTTTATCATGGGAAGCGATTGGGTTTATCGGGCTTGTAGAGATTTCTCAGAGTATACATATGGACTTCAAGAGTTATGCGATCATCGAGATTGGGTAGTAATGGAACGTTGGCGTTTGTAAGATCAGGTTGTTGACAGTTGGAATCGCAACGTTCCGAGATGGATTGGAAATCCATCAAATCTTGAGGATTGGAACAGCGCAGTAGAACCCAAGTGGGGGAGAACCGTTGGTATAAGGGGGTTGCACAAGTAAGGATATTCGGGTTTCATTGCATATGAGGAGTGACGCATGGCAGGTATGTGGATGGATCCAGGTCGAGGCTAGTGGTAGGGCCTCTCTGCCTGTTCTTGTCAGATTAAGGCTTTGGGGTTCTAAGCATGACCCTAACACCTGATTGGGATATAGTCGGATGCGGGTTTGACTCAAGATAATTTTGGTCGGTATGGTAGAGGTGTGGTAAGATCATGGGCGGTGACCATGGCGGAATAGGAGTGTCGTAAGACTGCGGGGTGACCGTAGTATTCATCAAGATAATAGATAGTTGTGGGAATATTATAAGACTGCGATAGGATCGTAGTATTCAGCCGATTATGGAGAACCATCATTGGGGGTGGTCGTTGGTATGAAAGGGGATCAGCTCGTGCCTAGGGCAGGTGGATAGTATTGTCGGATAGTATCTCCCTGTTATGTAAAGAGGGTCATTGGGGCCCGAGGCAAGGTTGGACCTAAGCAGCTCTCGATTTGGGTGACACCTATGGGTGAGGCCCGTATGGTTATGACAGTGTGGTTGGGACCCTGTGGAAACTGGTTGGGTCCATGTATTGGATCATGGTTATAGTGGGATGGTTGTGTGGTCAATGAGTGGCACGAATGTGGTGCATATGCTTGGGTAGCCTTATCACTTGGACTCTCAGGAACTTGCGGGTTGGACTAGGTGCGAGACTGGACTCTCAGCGGTGGTTTGGGGATTTTTATATTCCGGTTTAGTGAGTGGTTGCCGTGAATCAGAAGATTTCGGGTGAAATGCAAGTGTAAATCCTTGGATCTCAGGATATGAGTTATGTATCGAGGTAGCTTTTGGCTGAGACTTGCATTGGGAATCGTTAGTGTATATGTGTGAGATCTGTATTTCAGCAAGTAATCTGTATGTCAAGTGCAGCAGTTGAAGGGTTCAAGGTCAAAAGGATGTTTTAAGTTATGATGGCAGAAAAAGACATTTGTGATTGTGTTTTGGATTGGTTCCACCTGTGTGGAGGTCAAGCAAGTTATGGGGCTTTGGAACTAAAGCAGTATCGTATTGGATCGACAGTTATGGGATTAGTGATTGGTTTAGTACTAGAATGTTTTGTTCAGAACGTTGGTTTCCAGGAAGATGGTAAGGAGTGATTTCGAGGACGAAATCTAATTTAAGTGAGGGAGAGTTGTAACACCTTGTTCTGAATCGTTTCCTAATTTGGGGTTGTGACCCGAATATCGGTTATCACAAGACTTTAATCTAATTGGGTGTGGGTATGTAATCTAGATGATTCGGGGGTTCGGTTTTGTTTTGGAGCCAAGTGGTATATCGGTAAAGTGTCATTTCAGGATTTTTATGAATTTTGGATTTTTGTTCGAGAAGTTTTAAGGAAAGGATGAGTTGATAGAAGTGTAGATCTTCTTGTTACCTTCCTGTGGATATAAGGATCGTCGAAATCGAACATAGAACAAAGCAGTTATGGCTCTGGAAGTTGGTGGTTTAAAAGGCTAAGCCTTGTGCGCAGGGCGTATAAGGGATTATGTTGGTCGTACTAGGCGGAAAGGATCTCGGACCTTCATGGAGTACACTGGGCGTACTGGGAGTACACGGGGCGTACTCCAGCCAGATGAAAACCCTAATTTTTTGGGTTTTCACCCTATTTAAGCTTCATTATACCATCTTTTGGTCATTTTAAACCAGCCTCAATATCCCATTACCCTGAAGTCGAAATCCTAGATTGATATGGTGAGTTTTAAGCTTGAAAGACTGTTTGTTGGTGGATTGTGAAGAAGAAGAAGAAGAAGAAGAAGAAGAAGAGGAGCACTTGAAGGGATAGCTTGAGCTTGTAGATTGTAACATCTTGATGATAAGGTAATTCTAATTTTAACCCTAAAATTTAATTATGTAGCATTTTGGTCGCTAAATTTCAAGGAAGTGTGTAAATAATCCCTAGTGGCATTTTCGTTAATAAGCATGGGGAGTACGCTGAGCGTACTTTCCAGATTTGGAAACCCTAATTTTTAGGGTTTATCTCGTATTTAAATACCCTTGTGGCTTCATTTCCCCTCACATCATCAGCCTTCATCCCTCTTGAAACGTTTTGCAATCCAAGTTCACCTTGAGAAGCTATTTCCAAGCCTAAAAGTGTGTGGTTTTGCTTAGATGAAGAAGGAAGGAAGGCAAGCTCATCTTGGAAGAGTGAAGCACTTTCGCTTGCAAATTTATCCCTCTATCATATAGATCTAGATTTGGATGTATTTATGAAGCTTTTTGGACCCAAAATGTTATATCTTGAGCATGGCATGTTCTGACCATTAAGTTGTCCTTTCAGACCCTAGGAGGGCTCTTAATTCATAAAAATGAAGTCCCAATGGTTGGTTTTCTCCCGTGCATGTTATGGAGGGTCTTAAGGCATTAATATGTTGGGTTTTTATGGATTAAGCACTCGGTAACCAAGCAAGGTGATAAAGTTGGAAACTTTATGACTCCTAATGATATTTTGACCTTGGATCTGCATTTGAATGTGTTAAGATAGTTTATTAAAGTCGTAAGGATAAAAAAGGGATTCTGGGGTTACGCCATGCGTACCTGGGGTATGCCCAGTGTAGGTGGTGAATGGCCTGTTTTTGGTTAAGAGGAGGAGTACGCCCAGCGTACCTCCAGAGTATGCCCAGCGTACGCTTGCAGAGTTGACTCGGCTGGGTTGACTCAGTTGATTTATGGATTTTGACCAGTTTTACCTTGACTTTGACCAAGTTTGACCTTAAGGGTATTTTAGGTATTTTGGGATTTTGATGAAGATTGGTCATTTGATTGGAATAGGTGTCAGCTAGAGAGGTGAGATTCGGACCCAGGACCTCATCAACTTTTGTCCAGTTTGTAAGGTGAGTTTTCCTCACTGTACTTGCGGGTCGAAGGCACCAAGGCCGGCCCTTTTGATTTGATATCATGTTATGTATGTTATCATGTTGTAGTGATTTGTTAGATCTTTATCCCGGTATATAAGATGATGATATGCTTAGCGATCTGTAGATCTATTTTACTGTTTGTAAAATGTTTAGATGATTATCTGTTATATGTGCAGATATTTGGTTGGTGGTTGAGGCTTTACTGCTTTGTGCGTAAGCCAACATGCCGGGGGCATACCAACCCGATGGTTGATTGGGCACGAGGGTATTCCACCCCGATGATGACAGGACACGTTGTAGATTGGCATTCCAACCTGCTGGTTGATTGGGACTGAGGTATTCCAACCCGATGGTTGACTAGACCCATAGTATATTGGCATTCCAGCCTGATGGTTGATTGGGCCTCAGGGTATTCCAAGCTGATGGTTGATTGGACCCGACATGTTGTTATTTTATACGTTATTTTTTTTATGTGTTGGTACTTTGGGGGATCTCACTAAGTGTTGGCTTACAGTTTTGGGTTATGTTTCAGGTACTTCGGATAACCGCAGGAAGGCGAAGGCATGATCGTACACAACCTCTTGTTTATGACTTACGATTTTGGGTGAGTCTGATGTTCGAAAATGTTTTGAAAACTATCTTTGTAAAAAATTTGTAAATTTGGGTTGGTTTGAAAAAGTTTAAATTTCTTGTGATTTTTATGGGTGTTACAAGTTGGTATCAGAGCCTTGGTTTGAGTGAATTGGAGGAACAATCGTGTGAATCCAGTCTCAAACTAAGGAAAAAAATTTTAAAAAATGATTTTCAAATTGTTTTCAAAATAATCAAAGAGGATGTGATGTGTACGAACAGTCGGAGCAAGTAAGTAGACCCCAAATTACCACACTATTATTTGACATTGTGATAAGTTAGAACATCATGCTAGTGATAGGCTAGGGATCTTCAGGAATTGCATGATAGCATTGCATGATTATATGATGCCTGATAGGGTGTTTTTTTCCTTATATGAAATTGACATCATTATTGTAGTTGCTTTGTGTATGGATCATAGTTGTACGTAACTAAGATTCTATAGCCTGAGAATGTTTGGATTGCCTTTATTTCCTGTTCTTCTTTGATGAAGGGCTTAGGGTAGGATCAGATAATCGACTATCTATATGGTCCAGTGTTATGTATGATTAGCATACACGAGTGTTGCAGAGTTGGTGGAAGTTTCATGGATGAGTTGTGTGGGGTCAGTTGGCCAGTTTCGTGATGTTTACCCTTCCTCTAGGAAGTGAGGATTGAGTGTATGTATATTCTAGTGTGTATTTTTAGGGTTGTTGTGATGTTCCTCTGAGAAAAATAAAGGTAGGTATGGAAGGTAGTATTGGCCCGTACTACTGGAAGCATAAGACCCGTACACGTAGCAGGGAAGTCACAACATGTACGGCTATGTTGGGAGTTGGTTCCCCTGGTATGATATGCATTTTATTTGATATCTCCCTAGTTTATTTTTAGTATGGTGATGACGAGACGATTTGAGGCGGGATCTGGATCAGGATCGGGAGCAGGTGGCCAAGACAGGCCAGCATTAACAGAGGAGCGAGTGAGGGAGATCATGCAGGAGGAGGTTGTTTCCCTCTTTTGGACGCAGTTATCATAGATGTTTGGGTCTATTAAGAACACAATGGTGGAGTACTTTGACGAGCGTTATGCTGCTTTGTTTGAGGCTACTGTTGTTGCAGCCACCATAACCATTGTGGCTGCTGGGAGAGCCTTTCAGTACCGGGACTTCGACAATACGAAACGTTCAACATTTGATGGAGTTTAGGATCCGATTATATCCATGAGGTGGCTGTCTGACATCAAGGGATGCTTCTTCACTTTCTCTTACCTAGTTGACCAGAGGGTCAGGTGCGCTCTGAACCTTCTTAGGTCCGGAGCGAAGGATTGGTGGAGACTTGTTACCAGCTCATATTCTCCAGAGCAGAGGACTGCAGTGTTTTGGGAGAGTTCTCGGAGATGTTCCATTCTAGATATGTTCTGCTGGTGGAGCGTGAGAGGTTGGCCCAGGAGTACTTGGATTTAAGACAGGGGACTGAGTTGGTGACGGAGTTCACTAAGATGTTCACGGAGAGGGCCACGTTTATTCCTCAGTTTGCTGCTTCTCAGCAAGCTCAGATGACCCGTTACCTGAGCATGCTGAAGACAGACTTCAGACAGTTTGTATCCACTTAGCGTTAAGGTTCATTGTTTGAGTTGCAGGAGTCCGCCAGGCAGCGTGAGATTGAGATGGAGCTTAAGACGAGGGAGCAAACACCGGCCCCAGTGCAGTCACAACCTGCACCGAAGTGGTTAAGGGCCACTGATACTAGATATGGGAGTCAGAGGGGATGCACTTGTGGGATGTGCAGCAAGGTTCATGATGGTGCTTGACGATCTTCTTCGGGATGCCACAAATTTGGCAAGCAGGGCCACATTACGAGGGACTGACGGCAGCAGGCTCCAGCATCTGGCATCAGACTTTGTTATCATTGTAATTAGGTGGGCCATATGAAGGCCCAATGCCCCTTGCTTGCTGCCAGGTCGGCGCAGGCTCCAGTGCCGGCTATTTTGAGGATCACGGATGGGAGTGAGGACAGGGCAGAGCCCCCGAGGGCTCGGGGTCACGCTTTCCAGCTCACGGCAGAGGAGGCCAGGACGGCACCAGACGTCATGATCGGTATGTTTCTATTCATTATTTTGTAGATTATGTTTCATGTTTATGCTCCTAATAGGTACGTTCTTAGTGAACTCTTTGCCTGCCCTTGTATTATTCGACTAGGGCATAATTCGTTCCTTTGTATCTCGATCATTCAGTTGGAGTGTTAGTTGCGGAGTTAAAGTGTCCGTTTGCGGGTTTCTATCGCCAGCGATCACGTAGTTTCTGCATCCACAGTTTATCAGGGTTGTATATTGGAGATCTTCGGAGTGCCTTATCCGATTGATCTGATCCATATCCCCATGGGAGATGTATGTGTGATAGTGGGTATGGACTGGTTGAGCAGCTTTGGTTCCATGATTGATTGTGAGGGCCAATGAGTGGTAGTTTGAACCTCAAGTGGGGGAGAACTGGTTATCTATGGAGACGACACCAAGGTTGGTTCAGGGTTTTGTTCGACAGCCAGAACTCAATAGTATATTCAGCACGGGTGTGCAGGTTATTTGGCTTATGTTGTTGATACTCGGTTTGGGGAGCCGAATTCAATTTTCAAGGTTCTAGTTATCAAGGAGTTTGCTGAAGTTTTATCGGAGGAGTTACCCGGTGTGCCTCCTGCGAGGATGGTTGAGTTCAGGATTGATCATGTGCTAGGTGCGGCCCTGATTTCCAAGGCGCCATACCGCTTGATACCGCCTAATATGCAGGAGTCGTCATCTCAGCTTCCGGAGCTGCTAGGCAAGAAGTTGATCAGACCAAGCAGTTCTTCGTGGGGATCGCCGATACTATTCATCAAGAAGAAGGATGGTTCACACCGGATGTGCATTTATTATCGGGAGTTGAACAAGTTAATGATGAAGAACAGTTATCCCCTCCTGTGGATTGAAGTCCTCTTTGATAAGTTGCAGGGTGCATCTTGGTTCTCGAAGATAGATATGAAGTATGGGTATCATCAAGTGAGAGTGGGAGAGAAGGACCTGTAGAAGACCGCGTTCCGGACTCGTTATGGGCATTACGAGTTTGTGGTGATTCCATTTGGCTTCATCAATGTGCCTTCTGTGTTTATGGATCTGATGAATCGGGTATGCAGGCCGATGCTCGAACGATCAGTCATTATGTTTATTGATGATATCTTGGTGTATTCCAAGACCAGAGAGTAGCATGAGGAGCTCCTTTGAGAGCTTATGGGGGTTTTGAGGCGAGAACGGATTTATGCCAAGTTCTCGAAGTTCGAGTTATGGTTACGAGAGTTTCAGTTCCTTGGGCACCTCCTTAACCAGGATCAGATTTTGGTCGATCCAGCCAAGATCGAGGCTCTGATGCAGTGGGAGGTTCCGAAATCTCCCTCAGAGATCAGGAGTTTCTTTGGTTTGGTTGGGTACTATTGGAGATTTATTCAGGACTTCTCCAAGATTGTGGTACCCCTCACTTGTCTGACGAGGAAGGGGTGGATTTCCGATGGGGCCCTAAGCAACATTCAGCTTTGAGACTCTTCGGCAGAGGTTATGTGAGGCCCCGATATTGACGCTCCCGGACAGGGTCGAGGATTTTCTGGTATTCTGTGATGCATCCATCACCCGTCGAGGATTTTGTGGTATTCTGTATGAGGATATCCGTTGATTTGCTGCTTTTTCGATTGGTCAGAGAGGATCAGGTAGAGGGGTTCGAAAAGAGAACTAGAAACAGAAAAGGATCAGGGGTGAGATTGAAAGATTTGTCACGAATAGTAGAGGGTTATTGACCCGGTGTGGTCCGGTTTGAGTTCCAGTTTCTGGTGGGATCAGGAAGATTATGTTAGAGGAGGTGCATAAGTCTCATTTTTCTATACACCCAGGAGCCACGAAGATGTATCAGGATTTGATATTTAGTTACTGGTGGTCGTGTGTGAAGAGAGATAGGCTGGTATGTCGAGAGGTTCTTGACCTACAGGATGGTCAACGCTAAGCATCAGAGGCCTCATGCTAAGCTGCATCCTCTAGAGGTTCCCATATGGAAAGGGAGCAGATCACAACGGATTTTATCAGAAAGTTGCCGAACCCGGAAAAGGGTTTTGATGATATATGGGTCATCGTGGATCGATTGACCAAGAGTGCTCACTTTTTGGCCATCCGGGAAAGCTCTTCGGCCAAAAAGTTGGCTGATGTTTATGTTTGGGAGTTTTTTTCTCGCCATGGGGTTCCAGTTTCCATTGTTTCTGACTGAGATGCTCGGTTCGACTCCCGTTTCTGGCAGAATTTCCACAAGGAACTAGGAACGAGGTTGCATTTTAGCACTGTATATCATCCGCAAACCGACGGCCAGAGTGAGCGGATGATATAGACCCTTGAGGACATGTTGTATGCATGTGATATTGATTTTGGTGGGAGTGAGGATTCCTACCTACCTCTTACGGAGTTCTGCTACAACAATAGTTGTCACTCCAGCATTGGTGCTCCGCCTTTTGAGTTGTTGTATAGTCGGAGATGTCGCACCCTGGTTTGTTGGGGAGTGACAACCCGAAATTTTCATTTGTATAATCTCTACAGTTAAACACTTCGTATAATATTCAAAAACATTTCAGTACATTTTTGGCCGGATTTAAGTCCGTTTGGGTGTTTTATTTTATTTTCGTCAAACGCTTAAATAAAAGGAAGTGACGTTATTAGTGAGGGGTAGCAAACAAAACAATCATCACCTTATCTAGGTGTTTACGGCCAAACAAGCGGTGTTTGGGCCGTAAACACCAATTTCCCAAGGACTCATGCATATAGCATGAGTTTACACACCTTTTTCCTCATTCTCCACTTCCCACCTCAAGAACACCAAACTTTTTCTCTCAACTATCATAATTTCATTTCTTCAAATCCGCCAAAATGTAAGTGTTTCCTTCCTAGATTCGTTCATACAACACTTAATCTAGTGTTTATACATCATTTCATCCATGGATTATTGGTTTTTACTTAGATCTTCAAGTGTTCTTCAAAACACCAAGAACACACAGTAGTGTTTTTGGGTCCTAAACACTCTTACAAGGTTCATATAAGTATACTCCTTCTAGCTAGTTATTTGCTTAGTATACTTGTTAATCCATGGAAAGTCATCCAAAACCCCAAGAACATATGTGTTTACGGTTTGGGGATCTCCCAAAACCGTAAACACCCCCAAAGGGTGTTTTGATGCCCTAACACCTTCAAATGCTTGGATAAAGGGCTAGAAACTTGCATGCATGAGCTAGAAACACCAAAACATGAAAATATTGAGGCATACATGAGTTTACGGCCGTAAACTCATGGGTTTACGACCGTAAACCCAAGTGTTTACGACCGTAAACTCTCAAGGATGGTCCAAGGACCGTAAACTCCAATGAGGGGTCCTTTTGTGCCTTAACCACTTCCTAAGCCTTAGTTTCGAACTTAGAACCTTTCCTTGTGAGATATAGGACCTTGAAAAACACAAATGCACCATTTCCATGAGTTTACAGCCGTAAACTCATGGGGAAAATGGTCCAGAAACCGTAAACACACATAAGGGCCACCATTTGAGGAGTAAACTCGAATGTGAGGCCATACTCTCCTTAGATGCAACCCTTAGCACTCTTAGCACTTGAAACAAAGTGTTTTCATGCATTAGAGTGTCTTTGCTTGATTAATTAGTGATTAAATAACTAATTAGATACATTTATGTATCACTACATGTTACATAGGATCCGTGTGTGTGTTCAAGTCCTCACTTGACACCTAGCATCCTACCCGGCACTTCCATCCACTCCACTCACTGCAGGTGAGTTCATACCCCTAAATCAACCTTTTAAATGATTTTAAATGCTTTTATGGGGGGGGGGAATACAAGTTGAACTGTTATAGTTATTGTATCAATCACATGTGATTAATAACTAGAACGGACTACATAATTTATTGCTACTTTCAGATTTCCATCAAACTTTGGGTTTTCAAGTGTTTCAAACCATTTATCAAATTCTTTAAATGCTAAAACTGTTATCAAACTCTTTTAAACTTGTTTTATCTTCAAAACCATATCTATACTAATATATTTATATAAGTAAGACTTGAAGGACTTAGGACTGATAGCTCACCTTATTTCCTGTTGCTTGTTTGGTTGTGGACTTAGGGTATTCTGTTAATTGTCCGACTGTCATTGAATTCTTAGTTATATATCATATATATTTGTGTTGGATATAAAAGTCTTCACTTCAGTTCAGTACCTTTGTGTAACAAAGGCATGCAACCAACATTACTATTTAACTATAATAGGTATAGTTAAGGATTATTACTCATTACTCCTATTACAATGACATCTACCAGAGTCAGTACAGTTATGAGTCAATACATGATAAACACTATACAAAGAGAATACTATATGCTATCCAAGAGAACACTCTATACATTATACAATATACAAGAGGATATACTATAATTAGAATGTGACATACTACTTCTCGATACGACACTTCATAGTGGTATCACCGTGTAACCAGAGTCTCCTGGAGGGAGAGCGGGCATTGTGTGTATAGATCTATACGGGACAGACACTCCCACATCCCGACTGCTAGCTACAGTCCCAGCCGAAAGGCCAAGGGGTGACAGAATGTCACATTTCTACATATGACTCGGAGGGTCATCAGTTATTCGATCGTCAATCAGCATGGTTACATACGAGTTCACATTCAGACCTTTAATTAACACTTTAAGAATTAAAGGCAAAACGGATTCCCCGGGGTGTATTGTACATTTAATACTACCTGGAATCTGCATTTTCATTACATTAAGTCGGCAGTGACACTGTTGGGGTAAAGCATTATTTTCCCAATTACTCTATACGAATAAAGTCTAAAACTATATTTTCATACTGATAGTTTCACTGGGAAAACTTTTACATTTTCAAAGGATCAAACATGCAACCAACTGGGTCTTAGTAGAAGACTACTTTTACTGGAAAAATATAGGATTTTCTAGGGAGCATACTATTTTCGAACATTGATATCAACTATCATACTACATTGTTGTAAACATTTTATACAAGCAATGACACTAAATACTTATGAACTCACCAGCTTTATGCTGATAAACTCTTTCAAAATAACTTGTATTCTCAGGTCATCAGTAGATAGGTACAGATGCAGCTTTTGAGAAGATGGAGCACATATAAGACTCATCTTTTATTTTGATTATACTTTTGGTGTCTTACAAACTGTACAGAACACGCTTGTATTAAAATTATTATATTAATGCAATGGATGTTGTTGCTTGTCTTTACTATTATGCTTTGTGATGATACTGTACATGACGTCCTCCACCCCAGAACGTTTCCACCGTTCTTGGTTTTGGGGTGTGACAGGGAAGGACCGAAGTAGTCCTTCAGACCACAGAGCTTATTTAGAAGATCAGGGAGAGACTGCAGACCGCTCAGAGTCGGAAGACGAGCTATGTCGACCAGCGCCGATCAGAGTTGGAGTTTCAGGTCGGTGATATGGTACTCCTGATGGTCTCGCCCTAGAAGGGTTTTATACACTTCAGCAAGAGGGGGAAATAGGGTCCTCAGTTCATTGGACCTGTTCGGGTTATTCCCAAGGTTGGCAAGGTGGCTTACATGTTGGATTTACCTACGGAGCTCAGTCAGAATCACAGCACTTTCCATGTTTCGCAATTGCGAAAGTGCGTATTAGATAATGAGGCAGTGGTTTACTTGGATGATACTCAAGTCGATGACCTCCTGAATTATGTTGAGAGACCGGTGGCTATTCTAGAAAGAAAGATGAATGTCACGTGCAATAAGAAGATACCTTTGGAAAAGTTACAGTGGCAGCATCAGAGGGGTTCCGAGTGGACCTGGGAGCCGGAAGCTGAGATGCAGGAGCATTATCCTGAGTTATTCGCCATGACAGACTTCGAGGACAAAGTCTAGTTTAACTGGGGGAGAACTGTAACATCTCGATGATAAGTTACTTCTAATTTTTAACCATATAATTTAATTGTGTTTCATTTTGGTCCATAAAGTTCAAGGAAGTGTGTAAATAAGCCGTATTGAAAATTTGGTAAAAAATCTTGGGGAGTATGACATGCATATGTGTGTACGCTGAGCATATTACGGTGTTCCCTAGTACGTTGGGCGTACTTTCCAGATTTGGAAATTCTAATTTTTAGGGATTAGCTCGTATTTAAACACCCTTATGACTTTGTTTCCTCTCACCTAATCAGCCTCCATCCCTCTTGATACGTTTTGCAACCCTAGTTCACCATGAGAAGCTATTTCCAAGCCTAAGAGTGTGTGTTTTGTGCTTAGAGGAAGAAGTAAGGAAGCCAAGCTCATATTGGAAGAATGAAGCACTTTGTATCTGGGGTTTCTGCATCATTTCCAAACTTTCTAAGGTATAAATCTTGCAACTTTATCCCTTTAGCATATAGATCTAGATTTGGATGTGTTTATGAAGCCTTTTGGTCCCAATATGTTCGATCTTGAGCATGGCATGCTCATGACCATTAAGCTTTCCTTTCAGACCCTAGGAGGGGTTTTAAGTCATAAAAATGAAGTCCTAATGGTTGGTTTTGTCCCATGCATGTTATGGAGGGTCCTAAGGCATTAAGATGTTGGGTTTTTATGGATTAAGCACTTATTGAGCATGCAAGGTCATAAAGTTGGAAACTTTATGACTCCTAATAACATTTTAACCTTGAATTTGCATTTGGACGTGTTAAGATGTTGTATTAAGCTCTTAATGAGAAAAAAGGGAGTTTGGGGTTACGTCGTGCGTATCTAGGGTATGTCTAACGTACGCAGTCAACGACCCTGTTTTTGTTCAAGAGGAGGAGTATGCCTAGCGTACCTTCAGAGTATGCCCAACGTACGCTTGTTGAGTCGACTCAAATGAGTTGACTCGGCTAGGTTAATTCAGTTGATTTATGGATTTTGACTAGTTTGACCTTGACTTTGACCAGGTTTGACCTTAAGGGTATTTTTGGTATTTTGGGATTTTGATGGATATTGGTCATTTGATTGGAATAGGTATCAGTTAGAGAGTTGAGATTCGGAGTCGGGACCTCATCAGCTTTTGTCCAGTTTGTGAGGTGAGTTTTCCTCACTGTACTTGTGGGTCGAAGGAACCAAGGTCGGCCCTTTGGATTTGATATCATGTTATGTATGTTATTGTGTTGTACTAATCTGTTATATCGGTATACTGGTATATAGGATGATGCTATGGTTAGTGATCTATAGATTTGTCTGACTGTCTGTAGACTATTTGTATGGTTATCTATTATATTTGCACATATTTGGTTGGTGGTTGAGGCTTTACTGCTTTGTGCGTAAGCCAAAACGTCGGGGCCATACCAACCTAATGGTTGATTGGGCCCGAGGTTATTCCATCTCAAGGATGACAGGACCTATTGTAGATTGGCATTCTAAAGTGATGGTTGATTAGTCCTGCGGTATTCCAACCCGATGGTTGACTAGACCCATAGTATATTGGCATTCCAACCCAATAGTTGATTGGACCCGACATGTTGTTATTGTATATGTTATTTGTTTATACGTTGGTACTTTAGGGGATCTCACTAAGTGTTGGCTTACAGTTTTGGATTATGTTTCAGGTACATCGGATGACCACATGAAGGCGAAGGCGTGACCGTACACATCCTCTTGTTTATGACATATGATTTTGGGAGACTTTGATGTTCGAAAATGTTTTGAAAACTATGTTTGTTAACAATTTGTGAATTTGGGTTGGTTTTAAAAAGTTTAAATTTCTTGTGATTTTTATGGGTGTTACATAGATCCAAGATCTTCTTCTCATTTGGAAACATTTTTAGGTAAAAAAGCTCTTACCTTGATGGTCTTTAGTGTTAGATCTAGTTTATGGTGTACTTTATGCACTTTTTGAACTTTTGATCTACCCAGAAGCTACCGATGCTAGATCTTGGATCCATTTAGTCCACATGTTCATAAAAATGTCAACTTTATGGAAGATTTTGGTCCATTCAAGCATTAAGACCTTTATTAAGATCTTTTTGAACTTTTGAGTCCCTTTAAGCCATGCATGAGAGTAAAGTTGCCAACTTTACGGGATACGTTACCCTTTAGAATTAGGCTGGAGAGTTTGGCTTAAGTTCTTAATAGGATAAGCGCTCAATTAAGTGATTTGGTGAACTGGGGAGTACGTTGGGCGTACCCAGCTGGTACGCTACGTGTTTTCGCCCCGGAGGGAGTACGCTAAGCCTATGAGCTGAGTACACCCTACGTACTCAGCAGATGGGCTTTTGGTCTTGGCAATTCTTGGTATTCGGCCATGCTTGGTCTTTTGAAGATTGGGCCTTGTTAGGCCATTAGACTTTGGATTTTTGGGCAATTGGTCTAGGTTTCCAATTATGCGTTGAGAAAAAATTATTTATTTGCATTATTTTGATCGTGTTAGCGCAGGGATTTCCGAATCGACAGTCTGAGATGTTATCGGTGATATTTAGCAGCGTGAGGTGAGTTTCCTCACTGTTTTTAGTGGGTCGAAGGCACCAATGTCGCCCCGTGGTTTATTATGTTAGGATGTTAGATGTCTTCTTGACTCTTACATGTGTTATGTGCTTGTATTCTTACCGAGCAAGGCACGATGTCGGTCGGGGCCCGATGACTGTACCCTATGCTATTATCTTTGTGATTACCGCATGTGTTTGTATGATTATATGTTTATATTTATACCGGGAGGGGCCTGATGACTGACAGATCTGTATACCAAATGGGGCTCGATGTCGGGCAAGGCCCGCTGTATGTTTGATATGTATGGTAGTGATACCTGGTATTCGGTTGAAATAAACTCAAGGGGATTGCAAGCACCAAGATATGATTGATTGTATGTATGTATGGTATGTGGTATTTTGGGGAAACACACTAAGCTTTATGCTTACGGTTTTTATGGTTATGGTTTCAGGTACTTCCGGTTCGAAAGGGAAGGGTCCGGTTTGATAGCAGCGCATCCACACATGTTTCCGCATTATGGTAATTTTGGGATTGTACTTTGATAATTGCTTTCCTATAAAGTACTTTTGAATATTTAGAAAAAGGATAATGAATGTTTGGCTTAAAGAAACTTAATGTTTTATTTGAATTAAAATGAAGTTTTTACCTCATAATTTTCGGGACGTTTCATCTTATAAGTCATTCTTCTTAGGCTTCTTCCAATATTCATCGTATCTATCTCCAATATAATAGCACGCTTGAAATCTTCGATTTCCGTCTTCATCAAGGTCACAATCCTATGTAAAATGAGGACAGCCACAATTATCACATCCATCCCGAATTGAGTGGATGGATTTATCCATCTCAGTCATCCTCCTGTCCATTGATTCTAATTTTTCCAAAACTGCTGCCATGTGTTCATTTCCTCTATCTAAATTTCCTCTTACTCTTGTAACGTCTTCTTGTGGTGTATGATATTCGCGTGAATGTTTTGCAAATTCGTCCATCAACTCCTTAATAGTACCCGATTCTTTAATTTTCATTGGTCCTTGAGAGCCAAGGAGTTTTTTTGTGGTAACATTCACCCCATCATAGAAAATAGCCACTTCATTTTTCACATTTAGATCATGTTGGGGGCAATTCCTAAGCATGCCTTTATACCTCTCCCATGATTCAAACAAGGACTCACCATCGTATTGTTGGAAATTTGATATCCTCTTCTTGAGCTTGGATATTTTTTATGGTGGACTGAATTGCTCAATGAAAGCTTTGCGTAGATTCGTCCAAGTAGTAATTGCTCCAGGTGCAAGGGATTTTAACCAAATTTTTTGAATCTCCCGTGAAGGTTACTGGGAGCATTCTAAGAAAAACTACTTCTCACAGGTCATTTGGAACATTGAAGTAATTGGAAATGTCCTTGACATCTTCGATGTGATTAAATGCATCTGTAAGTCCCTAATCTGCTTGTCTAACAATCAGATCCGTTTGATGGTGCGGAATCCCAATCAAACAGATGATGTCAGATCAAATAGAAGAGAAGGAGAAGAAAAATAATATGAATCTCAATGTATTAATGAATAGAATGATGATCCTTTACATGAGATTCACACACACTAACACACACTTGTTCTTCTCTCTAGTTTCTCTCTCTAGAACACCTTCAAATGCACACACTTAAGCTCCTCTAGTGTTCATCACTCTATTCCTCACACCCCTCACCCCTATATATATACATGAGAAACATGGGCCGTAAATGGGTTTACGGTCGTAAATGGGTTTACGGCCGTAAACACCCATTGGGCCGTACACAGGGTTTACAGTCGTAAACCTGTTTACGGCCGTAAACACTGAGCTGTTTACGGTCCTAGACATAAAATTACATTTTCCTAGAAAAGCAAAATATAAACCATATTTTTGACCCAACAATCTCCCCCTTGGTTTATAGCTTTTTTTTTAATTTTCTGATTTTTGTTTGGTATTTTTTTTAAATTTTAATTCTCCCCTAATATTTAAATTAGAAGAAACTATGAACAAATTTAACAAAAATAAAATGATATCTAACTTTAAGAGTGATTTGGGATCAAAGTTTTTAGACATCCTTTATCCGTTTATCAGTACCTCTCCCTTCATGAATAGATCTGGTCAATCGCCGGTATTGTGGTCCACTTAAACACGAGAGATTGTGACAAAATTAGGACATACTATAAGTGACAAGACAATGTGATCCTAAGTTCCTAGATAATATTCCTTAAGGACCATTCAGCTGACGACGACCAAAGATATTGTTGTCCACCTAAATTGAGCAGCGAGATCTACAGACAATCTGTAAGTGTTCAGTTTTAGTTGTATCAGAACATGTTTCCCGCTTCCTGATATGCTCCAGTAATCAAGGACTTCCAGAATACTCCTTACATCGGGTGAGCAGACAATTATTAATAGAGAAGATAGATTTAGAATGCATATGCTATACACCCAGGTCGGATCTCTTCCAATCTCGCAGAGGGTGAAACATATAACTAACTGAAGTTTTAGAGGGATTGAGAAGAAGAATGATGCATATACTATGTACCCGGTCGGATTGTGAGTCACGCAAAGGAGACAGTATATGGCTAACAGATAGAAAGAATTGCATAGATGGAGGATGCAGACAGATAGAGTTGCATATGCTACATTCCAGGTCGGATCTTTCGCTCATGCAGAGGAGGCAACATATGACTAACAGATAGAAAGAAAGAATATAACCTTCTACAGACCTAATTTATCGGAATTCACCAGTCACCCCATCAATACCGGAATTAAGGACAGAATTCGCACATCGAGGAAAAGTTAATCCATGGTTCCAGATACAAGTTCTTTTAATATGACCAGTAGATTCCCATATATATCTCCCTGCTCAACCTATCCAAGCGTCGTATTGTCAGGCTAAATGGATTTAACTAGGTCAAAATTTGTCAAGTCTATGAATTCCTTAAGTTCATTAATGCGTAGTCAAGTCCAATTTAATCTCTCGTACCTACCAGCGCATCGAACACAGAACCTAGACAATTTAGTTTCAGTCCCTTACACAGATTTAGATTGCCTGTTATCACATGATTATATCACTTCCCAAAACATCTCCCTCAAGCACATTTCATAACCAACATATTTTTGGATTTTCTGATTTTCTAATGTTTTTGGATTTTTTAAAATTTTCTAATTTTTGTTTTCTTTTTATTTCTCCCCCTAAATTTGTGCATAGGAGAGAAACGAAAGTAAATGCGCAAATTTAAACTATCCTAAAACAAAAATTAGTCTTTAAAGCGAATCAGCTTATGAAAAACTCAGGAGTATAAAGAAGAAAACTCAAACCGTAAGTCACCGGTTGAATTTGCATCCAGAAGGTCCGAGAACAGCACGCGTAATCTCATAACAGATCCGAAAATTCTTCATGTCATTAAGCACTAACCCCGTTTGTGATCCCTTCCTTTCTTCCCTTCCCGCAAAGGACACATACTCTCAAACAAAGGTCTGAATGTTGTACCGTTGAGAGATGTCCCCTATCATGTGCCTGGAACAGCCACTACCAACAAACCGAAGTCTGATGATATGCCTCCATAGTTAAGATCAAATCGGCTCCAGATCTGGAGCCAATTAAAAATTTGCTTGTGTATCAATCAGATCCGTTTGATGGTGCGGAATCCCAATCAAACGGATGATGTCAGATCAAATAGAAGAGAAGGAGAAGAAGAAGATGATGAATCTTGTATGTATTGATATGAATGAAGATCCGAATACAAGATTCACACACACTAACACACACTCTCTTTTCTCTCTCTCTAGAACACCTTCAAATGCACACACTTACGCTCCTCTATTCTATGTGTTCATCTATCTATTCCTCACACCCCTCACCCCTATATATATATATATATATATATATATATATATATATATATATATATATATATATATATATATATATATATAGATATATATATATATATATATATACATGAGAAACATGGGTCGTAAATGGGTTTATGGTCGTAAATGGGTTTACGGTCGTAAACACCCATTGGGTCGTAAACAGGGTTTACGGTCGTAAACCTGTTTACGGCCGTAAACACTGAGCTGTTTACGGTCCAAGACATAATATTACATTTTCCTAGAAAAGCAAAGTATAAACCATATTTTTGACCCAACAATCTCCCCCTCGGTTTATAGCTTTCTTTTCTTTTCTTAAATGACCCAACAAACTCCCGCTAAAAAGTAGCTGGCTTTCTTGTTCATCTTCATTGTAAGCTTGGCTTCAACATTTATCTTCAAATTCTTCACAACCTCAAGATGAACTTGATGAATCTTCAATGAATGACTTCATCTTGAGCACTTGAGCTTTTCTTCAGAATTTGGCGTTGAACGCTCGTTGGGTGAGGAGGCTTTTTGTACTGATTCTTGAAAGATAATGCTTTCAGTTTGAGAATCTTCAGAGAGAACATCAGACAGAACTAATCCTCTGGATCACTTCAGCAGGTACAAGGTAGTAGCAGATTCATTGAGGAGGCTTCAAGACAATCTGTCACATAATCTTCAAGTGCAGCTTCACCTTGCTTCTGGGGTTGAAAGATTGAATGTCGAAAGAATAATCTTCATTTCTTGTTCCTTCGAATGAGAATTCTTCGATGATCACGGATGAAACTTTGGCTCGGAAATCTTTATACAGTTTCCATGAGTCTCATCTACACCTGAATTCACTTTTCAAGACAAAACAAAACTAAAATAAAATTTAGCACACAATAGTTTTTGGATTTTTCATATTGTCTGGAAAAGAAATAAAATAGAAATAACACTATTTTTGAATTTTTTTAATTTTCTGATTTTTGTTTGGTTTTTAAAATTTTTAATTCTACCCTGATATATAAATTAGAAGAAAACTATGAACAAACTTAACAAAAATAAAAATGATATCTAACTTTAAGAGTGATTTGGGATCAAAGTTTTTAGACAGCCTTTATCCGTTTATCAGTACCTCTCCCTTCATGAATAGATCTGGTCAATCGCCGGTATTGTGGTCCACTTAAACACGAGAGATTGTGACAAAATTAGGACATACTATAAGTGACAAGACAATGTGATCCTAAGTTCCTAGATAATACTCCTTAAGGACCATTCAGCTGACGACGACCAAAGATATTGTTGTCCATCTAAATTGAGCAGCGAGATCTATAGACAATCTGTAAGTGTTCAATTTTAATTGTACTAGAACATGTTTCCCGCTTCCTGATATGCTCCAGTAATCAAGGACTTCCAGAATACTCCTTACATCGGGTGAGCAGACAATTATTAAGAGAGAAGATAGATTTAGAATGCATATGCTATACACCCAGGTCGGATCTCTTCCAATCACGCAGCGGGTGAAACATATGACTAACTGAAGTTTTAGAGGGATTGAGAAAAAGAATGATGCATATACTGTGTACCAGGTCGGATTGTGAGTCACGCAAAGGAGACAGTATATGGCTAACAGATAGAAAGAATTACATAGATAGAGGATGCAGAGAAATAGAGTTGCATATGTTACAGTCCAGGTCGGATCTCTCGATCACGCAAAGGAAGCAACATATGACTAACAGACAGATAGAGAGAAAACAATTTTTTACAGACCTAATTTATCGGAATTCACCAGTCACCCCATCAATAGCGGAATTAAGGACATAATCCGCACATCGAGGAAAAGTTAATCCACAGTTCCAGATATGAGTTCTTTAATATGACCAGTAGATTCTCATATATATCTCCCTGCTCAGCCTATCCAAGCGTCGTATTGTCAGGCTAAACGGATTTAACTAGGTTAAGATCTGTTAAGTCTATGAATTCCTTAAGTTCAACTCTGCCTAGTCATGTCCATTTAGAATCTTTCGTGCCTACCAGCGCATCAAACACAGAGCATAGATAATTCAGTTTTGGGTACGTTACGCAGACTCAGATTGCCTATTATCACTTGATAATATCACTTCCCAAAACATCTCCTTCAAGCACATTTCATTAACACCATATTTTTGATTTTTTTGATTTTCTAATGTTTTTGGATTTTTTAAAATTTTCTAATTTTTGTTTTGTTTTTATTTCTCCCCCTAAATTTGTGCATAAGAGAGAAACGAATGCAAATGCGCAAATTTAAACTATCATAAAACAAAAATTTGTCTTTGAAGCGAATCAGCTTAAGAAAAACTCAGGAGTATAGAGAAGAGAACTCAAACCGTAATTCACCGATTGAATTTGCATCCAGAAGGTCTGAGAACAGCACGCATAATCTCATAACAGATCCGAAAATTCTTCATGTCATTAAGCACTAACCCCATGAGTGATCCCTTCCTTTCTTCCCTTCCCGCAAAGGACACATACTCTCAAACAAAGATCTGAATGTTGTACAATTGAGAGATGTCCCATATCATGTGCTTGGAACAGCCGCTACCAACAAACCGAAGTCTGATGATATGCCTCCATAGCTGCTCCTACACAGAGCGGGATTAGTTGGTCTTTGGAACCCAGTCCATTTTGAAACTGGGTCGACCTTTGTCATCCTTGCACGGTACTCTCTCCCATGACATATCCTGTTTATCACAAACAGAAGATGAAGAAATATTAGAGTCATTAGTTGATTTGGGAGAGTGAGCCTTTGGAACCCATTTGTAGTTGGGTTTAACCCATTTCTTTTTCGATCTGATGGGTGGCTTAATACTTGCTTTTGATCTTGATGTCGGTCGTTGAGATGAATTTGATTTTGGATTCACGAGAGCATCTCTTGGATTTAGCTTCTTGGCCGGCATTCCCTTCTTTCCCTTGGGATTCGGATTCTTGGCCTTGTGGGTTTGATTCTTGGCCTTCTGCGCGTTCCAGTCACCATGGTCTGAACGTGACCTTGAGGGTTTTCTTTTGAAGTATCTCCCTCTTGGCGCGTTCTGCCAGCCTTGTGCATAGTAGGGAACACATGCGCGATTAGGACAATTTCGGGCAATGTGACCAGGTGTTCCACAGTGAAAACAAGTCTTTTTCTTCACTGGGAAATTGTTTCTTCCTGCCCCTGGTGGCGTGTCTTTGCCTTGTCTCTTGCTTTTCCCACACGCACAGTTGCAGCATGCATTCTATTTAACTTGATTTGGTGGCCTGTACTTCTCAACAACAGGTTGAGCAGAAGCAACTGAGTTCGAAGCAACAGATTCAGAGCTCAAGGAGATGTTGGTTTGTTCAATGGTTTTCTCCTTGTTCTCATCTTCTGCTACTTTACTATCAGACACACTCTCTTCAGCTGCTTGCTTGGATTGATTTAAGGATGGATCTGCAGGGGAAGTAGAAACGTTAGCATTTTCAACATTAATAAATCCTCCTGAAACAAAACCAGATGGCTTGCCATAAACCATGAATGGTTCGTTGGTAATCTCCTCTTTAGACAAAGGTTGATACTGATATGTATGATTAAAAGGAGGAGGTACATTATCGTATCCTAAACCCTTTGATTGATTATGTTTAAATTGCATGCAATGGTCTATCATGTTGGCAACTACTTCGCTTGATACATCAAACTTTTTAAAATCAAAATTTGCAGTTTCAAATTGCCCTTTTAATGTATCAAGCTCAGTAATTAACTCAACATTCTGTCTCTTGATATAATCATAATGTTCACATTTTTCACTGTAGTCTTGCTGAATTCTCTTAAAGTCCTTTATTTTTGTTTCTAATTCAGCCTTCAGGGGTTTCTGTCCTTTCCTGAGTTGATATCCTTCATATCTCAGGTCCTCAACTTCTCTTTTTTAATAACTCAATTTGTTCATGAAGAAGTTTAATCGTAGCTTCACATGATTGAGAACATGAAACTTCACATGATTGAGAACATGAAACTTCATTGACCGGAAGGTTTGCGGAACTCATTGTTTTTCCACACTTCAGAGCGTCAAGTTCTTCAATTATATCAGCAAGACTAAGACGATTGAGATCTTTTGTCTTCTTGATGTCAGCCACGTTCATATCCCACGATTTCGGAAGTGCATTCAGCAGCTTTTTGTTTATCTCACATTTAGTCAAGAAGATCCCAGCTATATTCATCTCAGTAGTAAGTGTAGTAAATCGCTGCAACTGAGTTTCCAGGGTTTCTCCAGGGATATAATCGAACATGTTGAAATTTTGTCTTAACATCTCCTGACGACTCTCTTTCATGTCTTCAATTCCCTTGTAGACCTCAAAAACCATTAAAAGTCAAATTTAAAGAGTCAAGCTTAAAAGTCAAACTTAAATTTAAAAATGCCCTTTGACTATAAACCTCAAAAGTCAACCTTAAAAGTCAAATTTAAAAAGTCAAACTGAAAAGTCAAAGTTAAAAGTCAAATCGAAAAGCTAAATTTGAAAATTTAAAAGTTAAACGAGAAAATCAAAGTTTAAAGTCGAAGCTCAAATTTTAAAAGTCAAAGTCAAAATTTTAAGTAAAAAGTCAAAATTAAAAGTCAAAAATTAAAAATTAAAATTTTTGGTTTGAAATTGGAATTTAAAATGAAAAGAAATTGAATTTTGGGCTAAAAGTGCCAATTTGCGAAAATGGGAACCGAGAAGGACTGGTTTTGAATTAAATTTCGAAGGAGAGTATCGTCTGGTAAGTCAGCTTAGTTGGTAAGGCGCTTGGTTGTGTTAGCAGGAGACCCGGGTTCGATCCCCGGCACCTACAACTCCATTTCAATTTTTGAAGTGCGAAGGCGAGGCTGCTTGCGAGGACGAGGTGCGAGGCTCCTGAACGAGGCGAGGTGCGAAGCGCTGATGCGAAGCTTGCTGCTGCTGAGCCGGCTTCCTTAGCCGTTCACCGAGCCGAATTCCGAGCCGAGGCCGCAAACTCCGACGACCGTAAACCGTCGACCGTAAACTCCGGCGACCGTAAACCGCCGACAGTAAACTCCGGCGACCGTAAACACGTTTACGGCCGTAAACTCCGGACCGTAAACCCTTCAAAGACCGTAAACACAGCTTCAGATCGCGAAAAAAACGACGTTTTTCACCATTTTTGCTCCAAAACTCGATCAAAAACTCGTTTTTATGAAAAACGCAAAGAACAAACCCCCCCTAATTTTCAGAGATCTATCCAAAAACACAAGAATCTTTCCAAAATAAGATCAAATCGGCTCCAGATCTGACAAAGATGAGTGATACAAACCAAGCTTTGATACCAATTGTAAGTCCCTAATCTGCTTGTCTATCAATCAGATCTGTTTTATGGTGCGGAATCCCAATCAAACGGATGATGTCAGATCAAATAAAAGAGAAGGAGAAGAAGAATAATATGACTCTTTATCACACCCCAAAACCGGAACGGCGGAAACGTTCTGGGGTGGAGGACGTCATGTCAAGTATCACAACATATGCAGTATAGTAATCAAAGTACAACAACCATTGCATTAATAGTAATAATTTTACATGGGTTACATTTAACAACATCAAAGTAGATATAAGAAATAACATAAGCTGCAGCTTGGTACTAGGCTGACTTCTTAAAAGCTCCCGGAGTGTACCTGTCTATTGATGACCTGAGAATACACGTTATTTTGAAAGCGAGTATCAGCATTTTAATGCTGGTGAGTTCATAAGTATTTAATGGCATTGATATAAATACATGTTTTCCTTCAAAATAATCTCATAAAAGATGGTGGTTTAGAATTTACGGAGTATTAGAATTCCTTCCAGAAAATCCTATATTTTCTATTAAAAGTAGTCTTCTACCAAGACCCTATTGTTTTATGTTTAAGGAGTAATTTCCCACAAAGGTAACTATCTTTATCAAAATATAGTTTTTACCTTAAAGAATATGTGTGGAAATCACAAGCAAAAGTAATGGGGAAAATAATATTTTTCCTCAGCAGTAACACTGCTGGTTTAAAAGTAAATAAAACATAGACTCTAGGCGGGACGCCTCGAAAAGTCTAAAAGAATGAAGTACAGACTCCAGACGGTATCAAATGAGCAATACGTCTAGCAAAGTCTAAAAGAATGAAGTACAGACTCCAGACAGTATCAAATGAGTAATACGTCTAGCAAAGTCTAAAAGAATGAAGTACAGACTCCAGACAGTATCAAATGAGTAATACGTCTAGCAAAGTCTAAAAGAATGAAGTACAGACTCCAGACGGTATCAAATGAGGAATACGTCTAGCAAAATCTAAAAGAATGAAGTACAGACTCCAGACGGTATCAAATGAGCAATACGTCTAGCAAAGTCTAAAACAATGAAGTACAGACTCCAGACGGTATCAAATGATCAATACGTCTAGCAAAGTCTAAAAGAATGAAGTACAGACTCCAGACAGTATCAAATGAGTAAGACGTCTAGCAAAGTCTAAAAGAATGAAGTACAGACTCCAGACGGTATCAAATGAGCAATACATCTAGCAAAGTCTAAAAGAATGAAGTACAGACTCCAAACAGTATCAAATGAGTAATACGTCTAGCAAAGTCTAAAAGTATGAAGTACAGACTCCAGACGGTATCAAATGAGCAATACGTCTAGCAAAGTCTAAAAGTAAATAAAAGAGTGAATGTGAACTCGTATGTAACCATGCTGATTGACGATCAAATACCTGATGACCCTCCAGGTCACACGTAGTATGGTGACATTATGTCACCCCTGGGCCTATTCGGCTCGGACTGTAGCTAGCAGTCGGGATGTGGGAGTGTCTGTCCCGTATAGATCTATACACATGATGTCCACTCTCCCTCCAGGAGACTCTGGTTACAAGATGATAGCGCTAGGAAGCGTCGTATCGGGAAGTAGTACGTCACATTCTATTTATAGTATTAAAGTAATGGTATAGACTCATGAATGAACTGACTCCTGTGTAATTCTTCGTACTAGAAAGTGTAAATAGAATCTCCTAACTATTCCTATAATAGTTACTAGTATTTTAGGTATATGAATAATGGAAGGATGCCTTTGCTACCCAAAGGAAATGAACTGGCTGATAGAACTTTTATGACTATATATGTATACATGATATATAACTAATATTTAAACGACCTTCGGACGGATATCCGATACCCTAAAGCCACATCCAAACAAGGAAAAGGAGTTAGAGCGAGCTAGCCTTCCTAAGTCCTTTAAACATTACTTATATAACTATACATATACAGGCATGCATTTATCGTTATAAAAGCATAAAAGAAATTTTGGTAAAACCTTTGGAAAAGCTTTAATAATCTAAAAAGGGATATTCATAATTTAAAAGAGATTTGAAAACAAGATTTGGAAACCTTTAGCTGGATAAAGCAGTTTAACATGCAAAAATCTATTTGCTATACAGTTATTAATCACATGTGATTGATATAATAACTCTATAGTTTAACTTGTATTCCCCCCCCCCATAAAAGCATTTAAAATCATTTAAAAGGTTGATTCAGGGGTATGAACTCACCTGACGTGGGTGATTCGGATGAACGGATGGTATAGGATGCTAAGTGTCAAGTGAGGACTTGACCACACACGTGAATCCTATTTAACATGTAGTGATACATTTAAGTATCTAATTATTCATTTAATAACTAATTATTCAAGTAAAGACATCCTAATACATGAAAACACTTTGCTACAAGTGCTAGGAGTACTAAGGGTTGCATAGAAAGAGAGTATGGCCTCACATTGGAGTTTACTCCTCAAATGGTGGCCCTTAGGGGTGTTTATGGTTTCTGGACCACTTCCCCCATGAGTTTATGGCCGTAAACTCATGGAAGTGGTGCCATTGGGTGTTCAAAGGTCCTAAACCACTCAAGGAATTAAGCTAGACTCGAATCAAGGGCTTAGAAAGTGACTAGGGCTCAAAATGACCCTTCTTTGGAGTTTACGGTCCTTGGACCACTCCTTGGGAGTTTACGGTCGTAAACACATGGGTTTACGACCGTAAACTCATGTTTGCCCATTTCTTTCGTGTTTTGGTGTTTCTATCTTATGCATGCAAGGTTCTAGTCACTTATACAAGCCATAGAAGGTGTTAAGGGCACTTAAACAACATTGGAAGGTGTTTACGGTTTTGGGAGATCTCCCCAAACCGTAAACACATATGAACATGGGGATTTTGATGATTTTTAAGTGTAAACAAGTTCATATTAAGCACACAAGAAGCTAGGGCAAGTGTACTTACAATCTAGGAGCTTGAATGATCGGTTTTGGCCAAGAACACTAGTGTATGTTCTTGGTGTTCTTGGTGTTTTGAAGAACACTTGAAGATCTATGAAAAAGACAAGATTTCATTAATGAAATCGAGTATAAACACTAGATAAAGTGTTACATGAACGAATCTAGGAAGAAAACACTTACATTTTGGCGGATTTGACGGGAATGTGATATGATACTTGAGAGAGAATTTTGGGTGTTCTTGAAGTTGGAAGTGAAAAATGAGCTAAAAATGACTAAGTGTCATATTTATACTCTTTGGGGTTGACGGCCGTAAACTCAATGTTTACGTCCGTAAACTCCAAACTTTTGGGGTTTCGAGACTTACGTGATACACGGCAACCTCTAACGTAAACTTCCTTATATTTGTTCGCTTGACGAATATAAAATAAAATACGCAAACGGGCTTAAATCCGGCCAAAAATGTTTTGAGATGAATTTGGCAAATTTTTGATGTGCTCGATTGCGGAGTTTATACAAATGAAAATTTCCGGTTGTCACATCATCCCCTCGTTAGAGGGAATTTCGTCCCGAAATTAGAGTTCAAGCACACATGCAGATGCAATTGAGCGACTCAAAAGATGAGGACACTTTAGTTTCGTCTTATCCTCTCGCTCCCAAGTGAATTCAGGGGCTTCGCTTGGTGATCCAGCGAACATTCACTACCGGGATACGGCTTTGCTTGGGTCGCTTGACCTCTATAGGTTTCTACACGGAATTGGGTTCTCATTGATTTCGATCTTGACGAGTGGGATTTAGAGAGTCACGTCGGACAAGCACTTTTTCAAGTCTAAGACGTGGATAGATTTGGGTGGAATTTATGGAATTCCAACAGAAGTTGTGGTCTGACGGGGGTTGGACCAATTCTTATTAAGAATCTCGGATGGTCCTAAACTCTTGGGAAGATAGAGCTTTTCAGTACTTAGAACATAATGTACTTCCATGGTTAGATCATCACTTGGCGTGATCGCCATTCTGAAGTTCAAAAAGTTCTCTCTTACTGGAGTGTGCAGTTCTCGGGTTGGTTCTTAGAAGGCTCAGGTCGTCTTCGGATTCGTATCTCCTACTGATTGGCTTTCGGAGGTTTTCTGGATCATCGGAGGTATTGGCTATTTACTGGCCTCTATTGGTTACGGGACATCTATCTCGACCTAGTGCAAAAATGGACCTGCACTTCTAACTCTCGAGGTGTTTCTAATGGAAACCCTCAAAGTCGGTGAGATAGGGGGTTTTACCAGACGATGCTTTCACAGTATGATTCCTAACTGGAAAGAATCATTCTCTTACTCGCTTCGCTGTTTCATGGATAGCAGTCTCTGGTCAAGGCTATCTTAGCCCTTAGAGATTTTCTGGAGTGCTGGACTATTTCAGGAGGTGGTTCTACTATCTCTTTAGGGATAGTATTCCTTGGACACCTAGTAGTCCAACAAATCTCTACGACATGCCCTATTCTCAATGAGTTGGCTCCCTTAAGTTTGTAGGAAGCGTGTGTTCTTGCATAACCCATCGACTAACACCTAGACTGGTGTCGAGTCTACAATCTCTTTATGATCCGGGTTATAAGGCTTAACGCAACATACCATTTTACTTTATTCAAGTATTCTTGGTTGCGGAGGTGGTTATGTGGTTCTTAGCGTCCTAGTATTAACTTCGATGAATGCGGTCGATCGTCTATAGGGTGACGGTGACTTTTTCTCGCATGAGGAGGCGTTGTGTCCTAGGCACTACTCGTCTGTAACGGGATAGACGAATTGCATGAGTAGTGCGAGTATCTCTTGCAACTACTCTTCCGGTGTTACCGAGTTTTCTCGATCTAGATTAAATCTAGAGAGTATAGGGTTCCGTCACTCGGAACTTCTAATTTCCTCTTCTATTCTTCTCAGAGTTTAACCTGTGACAGCTTCCAGGTTTCCGGGATCTCTGCTGAGATGCTTAATTCGTGGGATTAAGCGTGAATGGACGGTCGTAGTCAATGCTTTTGACTCTTACGACTTGGTTTACTTTTCTTAACCGAGGGTGTTAGCTACGATGTTGGCTTAACCGGGATGACAACAAATTTCGAATTTCTGGTCATTTTAGTAGCTCAACCCGCAGTGGTTCTCTTGACTCCAGCTCCTTTTCTATGGGATAGGATGAAGGGTCTTATTATAAGGTTCGTGGTAGACCTCATACTCGGCTTAATCACTGATACTCGGTGTATGCAAGTCGTATATAATTGAGATTTGACGGGATGTTCAGATGTGTGGCCCCACCCCAGACCCACAACCCAACGAGGAACAGGGAGTAGGGAGGAAGCACATATCTTAATTCTTATTGATCTAAATTATATACCACTCTAATGCATATACTTAGTAGTAGTAAGTCAATCCTATGAGTTTTCTCTTTTGATTCACGAACCTGATTGTGCGGTGCGGATAGCCTTTTTGGGGGATCTTTTGAGTAGGCTTCGGACGGTTGTTGTCTTCCGGAGAATCTGCGGTGTCCTCCGCTTCTGGTTTTAATGTCTATGGAGGGGTCGGTTAACAGCGTGTGGTACCTTTCTCGTGGGTACTTCGGAAGGTTTGGATAAGATAGACGACTGACAGATCGCATTAGGTTTTCTTATTAGGTTCAGAAGAACCTTTATTTGACGCATATGCTATGGTGAAAGTTCTCTTTATACAGCACTAGGAATTTTCACATGGTCGCACCAAGTCGAACCATGATTGACGGCAGTGTCAAATTTAACAAACATCGACATGATATGGAATGAATATCGATAGGACCATGTGCTGAACAGGGCACACAAGTTCTTTAGCGTCTCGGGTTTCGTCCATGGTATCACTATCGCGGATACTTGGATCGATAGAATTAACGCAAAACTCTAGGGGTCCTGATGTTCTGGAATAATTTACTTTTCATGAATGGATTTCTCACGAGGCCTCTCTATAATCGCCTAGTATACACTAGTCATGTATAATTAAGATTAAAAGGACTATTGACTGAGCGACTCCGCCCTAAACCCACAACCAAACGAGGAACAGGAGATAAGGCAGCATCACTCACTAGAGGTCTATCAATCCTAATTATAAATGGCCTTAACGTATATATCAAGCCGTCATAGCTTTACCTAATGGGTTTTTGAATTCTTACAACAGTGTTGCGAATTTCGCCTTAACGAGGGAGTAATTACAACTAGAATTGATTTATTTAAAGTTCTCGGTTAGCTACTTAAGGTCGAGAGACGTACCAGAATTCTACCGGGTTCCTTGATGTTCCCCCTAGGCATTAGGGTTAAACTCCTCCTGCGCCTTTGTCGTTTCTTTCAGTTGGGCAGTCCCTCTTGAAGTGCCCAATTTCACCACATAAGTGGCATACTGGACTGGTCCCAACATTGGTGGTTGATGTAATGAACTCAATCGGGGTTCTGCAGATACGAGAGTTATGCCCCTTCCTGTTGCATCTGACATAAAGAAATTCTCGACAGATACCATGATGATGGTACCTACACTTGCTGCAACGGGGGAGGTTTCCTAGGTATGGTCTTCTTGTAGTCGAGACGGAAGGGTTGACAAGGGTATTGACTACCTCAACTCGTTGCCTTTTGGAAGGTCCTTGACTCGAGGTACTTCCCTCATCATTCTTAAACTTCCTTTTCAGTGGATTTGGTTGGGGTTCTTGGGTGGCTGGGTACACAGGCGTTGGTTGCTGCTGTCCATTGCTAAGATCGGGATTCCCGATAGGGCTCTTGCTAACATCGGCGTTGTTAGCATTCAGGTGAGCCATGACAGCTGCTACGGCTGCTGAGACTGCAGCTCGGAACGTAGCTTCATCGAATTGAAGGATCGATGCCTTACCAGCGGGTTGGTTACGTTTCTTCGGAGGCATGGTTTTTCCCACACAAAAAGGAACACAAGCTGATGAGAGACGATGGTTAACCCTAGGCGTATCTTCTTTACTATGATAGGCACAAATTTTTCCGCGCCTTGATGTATGGTTATCTGAGCGTCGACCTACATCCCTATGATGCAGTCTGGGTAACAGGGTAGGAGTATGTGTATCGGAAAGCCATAAAATGGGTGTCGTTCCTACTAAGTTATCTTTACGTTGGAGAGGTTCACTCTCCGGTCTTGAGAAGATTTGAGAGAAGTTCGGAACGAAGATCATAGAAGAAAAGGCCCATGAAAACTTATGGCTAAACACCCTCAACCGAGGTTTTGAGATCCGATCTATTCGTATTAATTGCGACGGGAAAGACGATTTGCCTAGCACATAATGTGAGTAGTGTAATCACTAACTCACTAAATTGTATTATTTTACGGATTATTAGCGTGACGATAACGAGGAAAAGACACTTCTCGGGTTCCATGTATTGGCTCCTTCTGTCCACCTCTTATCCTTGACTGGAACAGGTGTTGGTTTTCTTCGGGTATTTTCCTAGGGTTCTCTTCTCTTGTAGACCTATTGAATTTCTGCTCCGCCTTACTTCTGCTTCTGACTCTGAGTTTCATCACCTCATAATGGATTACTGGAATCTCGGAAGTTCAGGCGAATTTCCCACCGATGTCCCTAAAAGGTATAGGCACATGGTGGATTCAATACTCTCGTCCCTGTTCATTTATTTCCTAATTGGAAATCTTCTCAATGAATTTCTTCCGGGTCTGTATCGACTCTCCTGCCGATTACTGAAGTGGATAAGGTTTTCTAAAATGGGTTCGTGCGAGAATGGAAATGTCTAAAGAATCCTAAGAGATTATTAAAACATTTCACTGAGCGATTCATATCGAGTCCTGCTACAATTTCATAGTGTACACAAATCATATATAACTTAGATCTGATAGGCCTTCGAATATGTGATACTATTCTATATCCACATCCAAACAGGGAAAAGGAAGTAGAGAGAAACCACATATTCTCAGACTATGAGATCCTTACTATATATAACCTTGGGAGTATACACTTTGTAATCATAGGTCTATCAATAAGGATCTCTTTAGTTTTCACGCAAGGTTATTTATGGTTCCTAAAATACCCCTATGGTATTTTAATTACATGCTTGATTCTTATCTTCTGAACATGCTTTTGGGTTTATTGTGAGTCTTTTAGTATCCTAAAAATACTCCTATAGTATTTTAAACTTTATGTTTGGCTCTAGAATTCCTATTTGGTAAGTTTCAGATTTGTTGCAACACCACCAACACTCCCAAGCACACGTTAGTCGCATCTCGAATAAATATAGTTGATCAGGTTATATTTATTCCAGCTTACGATTACATAACTGCCCAGGTTTGACGGTAATGGTCAACATCCAAAGACTTTTATTCTTATTCTTCTTGTGATACTTCGTTCGGGTGTTTTAGATTCTGGATGTTCTTATACTTTTGTAAAATATGGTTATATTTTAAAGTATAATTCTTGGTCAGAGTATTTTATCCCAATGTATTTATAGGTCGTATATCTTTTATGATTAGATATACTGAGCTCACTATAAACAATGCTCTGATGCCAATCTGTCACACCCCAAAACCGGAACGGCGGAAACGTTATGGGGTGGAGGACGTCATGTCAAGTATCACAACATATGCAGTATAGTAATCAAAGTACAACAACCATTGCATTAATAGTAATAATTTTACATGGGTTACATTTAACAACATCAAAGTAGATATAAGAAATAACATAAGTTGCAGCTTGGTACTAGGCTGACTTCGCAAAAGCTCCCGGAGTGTACCTGTCTATTGATGACTTGAGAATACAAGTTATTTTGAAAGCGAGTATCAACATTTTAATGCTGGTGAGTTCATAAGTATTTAATGGCATTGATATAAATACATGTTTTCCTTCAAAATAATCTCATAAAAGATGGTGGTTTAGAATTTACGGAGTATTAGAATTCCTTCCAGAAAATCCTATATTTTCTAATAAAATTAGTCTTCTACCAAGACCCTATTGTTTTATGTTTAAGGAGTAATATCCCCCAAAGGTAACTATCTTTATCAAAATATAGCTTTTACCTTAAAGAATATGTGTGGAAATCACAAGCAAAAGTAATAGGGAAAATAATATTTTTCCTCAGCAGTAACACTGCTGGTTTAAAAGTAAATAAAACATAGACTCCAGGTGGGACGCCTCGAAAAGTCTAAAAGAATGAATTACAGACTCCAGACGGTATGAAATGAGCAATACGTCTAGCAAAGTCTAAAAGAATGAAGTACAGACTCCAGACAGTATCAAATGAGTAATACGTCTAGCAAAGTCTAAAAGAATGAAGTACAGACTTTAGAAAGTATCAAATGAGTAATACGTCTAGCAAAGTCTAAAAGAATGAAGTACAGACTCCAGACGGTATCAAATGAGCAATACGTCTAGCAAAGTCTAAAAGAATGAAGTACAGACTCCAGACGGTATCAAATGAGCAATACGTCTAGCAAAGTCTAAAAGAATGAAGTACAGACTCCAGACAGTATCAAATGAGTAATACGTCTAGCAAAGTCTAAAAGAATGAAGTACAGACTCCAGACGGTATCAAATGAGCAATACGTCTAGCAAAGTATAAAAGAATGAAATAGAGACTCCAGACGGTATCAAATGAGCAATACGTCTAGCAAAGTCTAAAAGAATGAAGTACAGACTCCAGACAGTATCAAATGAGTAATACGTCTAGCAAAGTCTAAAAGAATGAAGTACAGACTCCAGATGGTATCAAATGAGCAATACGTCTAGCAAAGTCTAAAAGTAAATAAAAGGGTGAATGTGAACTCGTATGTAACCATGCTGATTGACGATCGAATACCGGATGACGCTCCAGGTCACACGTAGTATGGTGACATTATGTCATCCCTGGGCCTATTCGGCTCGGACTGTAGCTAGCAGTTGGGATGTGGGAGTGTCTGTCCCGTATAGATCTATACACATGATGTCCGCTCTCCCTCCAGGAGAATCTGGTTACAAGGTGATAGGGCTAGGAAGCGTCGTATTGTGAAGTAGTACGTCACATTCTATTTATAGTATTAAAGTAATGGTATAGACTCACGACTGAACTGACTCCTGTGTAATTCTTCGTACTAGAAAGAGTAAATAGAATCTCCTAACTATTCCTACAATAGTTACTAGTATTTTAGGTATATGAATAATGGAAGGATGCCTTTGCTACCCAAAGGAAATGAACTGGCTGATAGAACTTTTATGACTATATATGTATACATGATATATAACTAATCTTTAAACGACCTTCGGACGGATATCCGATACCCTAAAGCCACATCCAAACAAGGAAAAGGAGTTAGAGCGAGCTAGCCTTCCTAAGTCCTTTAAACATTACTTATATAACTATACATATACAGGCATGCATTTATCGATATAAAAGCATAAAAGAAATTTTGGTAAAACCTTTGGAAAAGCTTTAATAATCTAAAAAGGGATATTCATAATTTAAAAGAGATTTAAAAACAAGATTTGGAAACCTTTAGCTGGATAAAGCAGTTTAACATGCAAAAATCTATTTGCTATACAGTTATTAATCACATGTGATTGATATAATAACTCTATAGTTCAACTTGTATTCCCCCCCCCCCCCCATAAAAGCATTTAAAATCATTTAAAAGGTTGATTCAGGGGTATGAACTCACCTGACGTGGGTGATTCGGATGAACAGATGGTATAGGATGCTAAGTGTCAAGTGAGGAATTGACCACACACGCGAATCCTATTTAACATGTAGTGATACATTTAAGTATCTAATTAGTCATTTAATAACTAATTATTCAAGTAAATACATCCTAATACATGAAAACACTTTGCTACAAGTGCTAGGAGTACTAAGGGTTGCATAGAAAGAGAGTATGGCCTCACATTGGAGTTTACTCCTCAAATGGTGGCCCTTAGGGGTGTTTATGGTTTCTGGACCACTTCCCCCATGAGTTTATGGCCGTAAACTCATGGAAGTGGTGCCATTGGGTGTTCAAAGGTCCTAAACCACTCAAGGAATTAAGCTAGACTCGAATCAAGGGCTTAGAAAGTGACTAGGGCTCAAAATGACCCTTCTTTGGAGTTTACGGTCCTTGGACCACTCCTTGGGAGTTTACGGTCGTAAACACATGGGTTTACGACCGTAAACTCATGTTTGCCCATTTCTTTCGTGTTTTGGTGTTTCTATCTTATGCATGCAAGGTTCTAGTCACTTATACAAGCCATAGAAGGTGTTAAGGGCACTTAAACAACATTGGAAGGTGTTTACGGTTTTGGGAGATCTCCCCAAACCGTAAACACATATGAACATGGGGATTTTGATGATTTTTAAGTGTAAACAAGTTCATATTAAGCACACAAGAAGCTAGGGCAAGTGTACTTACGATCTAGGAGCTTGAATGATCGGTTTTGGCCAAGAACACTAGTGTGTGTTCTTGGTGTTTTTGGTGTTTTGAAGAACACTTGAAGATCTATGAAAAAGACAAGATTTCATGGATGAAATCGAGTATAAACACTAGATAAAGTGTTACATGAACGAATCTAGGAAGAAAACACTTACATTTTGGCGGATTTGACGGGAATGTGATATGACACTTGAGAGAGAATTTTGGGTGTTCTTGAAGTTGGAAGTGAAAAATGAGCTAAAAATGACTAAGTGTCATATTTATACTATTTGGGGTTTACGGCCGTAAACTCCATGTTTACGTCCGTAAACTCTAAACTTTTAGGGTTTCGAGACTTACGTGATACACGGCAACCTCTAACGTAAACTTCCTTATATTTGTTCGCTTGACGAATATAAAATAAAATACGCAAACGGGCTTAAATCCGGCCAAAAATGTTTTGAGATGAATTTGGCAAATTTTTGATGTGCTCGATTGCGGAGTTTATACAAATGAAAATTTCGGGTTGTCACAATCTTGTATGTATTGATATGAATGAAGATCCGGATACAAGATTCACACACACTAACACACACTTGTTCTTCTCTCTAGTTTCTCTCTCTAGAACACCTTCAAATGCACACACTTAAGCTCCTCTATTCTATGTGTTCATCCCACTACTCCTCACCCCTTACACCTATATTTAATCATAAGAAACATGGGCTTGGGGAACATGGGTCGTGAATAGGTTTACGGTCGTAAATGGGTTTACGGCCGTAAACACCCATTGGGCCGTAAACAGGGTTTACGGTCGTAAACCTGTTTACGGCCGTAAACACCCACCTGGCCGTAAACTCATAAAATATTACATAAAAATACATTTTCCTAGAAAAGCAAAGTATAAACCATATTTTTGACCCAACAATCTCCCCCTTGGTTTATAGCTTTCTTTTCTTTTCTTAAATGACCCAACAAGCTCCCCCTAAAAAGTAGCTGGCTTTCTTGATAATCTTCATTGGGAGCTTTGGATTCAGCTTTAATCTTCGAATTCTTCACAGCTTCAAGATGAACATGATGAATCTTAAATAATTGACTTCATCTTGAGCAGTTGGGCATTTCTTCAGAATTTGACATTGAACGAACATTGGGTGAGGAGGCTTTTTGTACTGATTCTTGAAAGATAATGCTTTCAGTTTGAGAATCTTCAGAGAGAACATCAGAGAGAACTAATCTTCTGGATCACTTCAGTAGGTACAAGATAGCAGCAGACTGATTGAGGAGGCTTCAATGCAATCCGTCACATAATCTTCAATTGCAGCTTCACCTTGCTTTTGGGGTTGAAAGATTGAATGTCGAAAGAATAATCTTCATTTCTTGCTCCCTCGAATGAGAATTCTTCGATGATCACGGATGAAGCATTGGCTTAGAAATCTTCGACACAAACTCCATGAGTTTCATCTTCACCTGAATTCACATTTCAAGACAAAACTAAACTAAAAGAAAATTTTAGCACACAATATTTTTGGATTTTTTTTCATATTTTCTGAAAAAAAAAAAAACAGAAATAACATTATTTTTGGTTTTTTTTAATTTTCTTAAACTAAAAGAAAACTTAGCACACAATATTTTTGGATTTTTAATTTTAATTTTTTTTTTATTAGTTTTCAAAATTTTTAATTGGCTCCAGATCTGACAAAGATGAATGATACAAACCAAGCTCTGACAATGGGTTTACGGCCGTAAACTCAGTTTGCTTGTGTATCAATCAGATCTATCCAAAAGCGCAAGAATCTTTCCAAAATAAGATCAAATCGGCTCCAGATGAGCTTACAAGTCTGATGATATGCCTCCTTTTGAGTTTACGACCGTAAACTCAGTTTACGGTCAGGTGACCACTGCAATGGGTTTACAGCCGTAAACCCAATTTGGACAGTAAACTCATTTTTTACCAATATTGACCATAAACTCATTCTGAACCGTAAACTCAAATTTGACCTTGTTTGACCGTAAACTCCAAATCTTTGATCAAAATAATTTTTAAGGCCAAAATAAAATTGATTAATTAAGAAAACTCAAAGCTTTAATTGTTTAAATACTTTGTTTTCTTACTTGGCCTGGTTTAGTGCAGATCAATGGCGAGTCTTAAGTTTGCTCACATGCATAACCTGGCAATTGTACTGGACGAACCTCCTACTGCTCATGGAGATTTCAGGTCGATGATATACAGACTGAGAGAATGCTGCCTAGCATGTGCCATCACTGTGAATCCAGTCATCTATCAGCAAAATGTGAAGGAGTTCTGGCAGAATGCTAAGATGACATCAGACAAAGGAGTGGTTTCCATTAAAGCTATGGTCAAAGGATGCAAGATTACTATCAATGAGCAGTTCATCAGAGAAACATTGCTGATCAATGATCAACCCAATTTTCCTACTGAAATTGGGATTGATGATGTACAAAAGATTCTCAAGAAGATGGGGTATGAAGGCATTTACCCTCCCACGGTGAAAAAGCTTCTGCCACCCTACTGGAGATTTTTGGCGCATGTGTTCGTGAGCTGTATCTCGGGCAGGAGATCAGGTGCTGATGAAATCTCGCTCGGGAACACAGGAACAATTGTTTTACTGGCTGCTGGCATCAAATTCAACTTCTCAAAGTTCATACTAGATGAGTTCTTGGTAAACATCAACGCTATAAGCCGGGAGACCAGGGATGCATTCTTGTTGTACCCTAGGTTTATTCAGATGTTTATTGACACTCAATTTCCTGAGATGGTCAAAAAAGGAGACACACTGGATATAAAGTCATTAGGCCCACACACGATTGGTCTCATCAAGCAGAATCGAAAGGGAAAAGTCGTATTCCAAGGCTTACATCCTCTCGTGAAATTCGGAAAATTTGCTGAAATAAATGAATCTTCCGAATCTCATGGAACGTCTGACAAGGCGTCTTCTGAGCCTACTTCCTCCGAGAGAGTCATTTCGGAAGATGATGTCATCACCGTGTCCGATCGTGCTGAAGAAGAAGAAACTCCTGCTACTCTTGCACAAGTAGCTGAATAACATGAGCTGCCATCTGTTCACATTCAAAGTAATTATAATGAGGAGTCTCCAAGGGGTAGAACAGAATCCGAGATGTATGAAGACCTTGATCTTACCGGTTTCGATAACGATGAGATCCCTCTCAACTTCGATAGCAATGAAGACTTCATGACCGGTGTAAACCTCAACACGCTGCTTGACAATATCAATGAAGTTGCTCAGCCAGCAATGGAGATAAGGGAAAATGAAGACGTTCTCGAAGCCACGCCTCCTCCTACCAATCCAACGGCGGAAATAGCAATTCCTATGGTGACAGTGTCAGGGATTCCTCCCCTTGATGTTGTTTTACCTACATCTGAGCCATTGGAAAGTGATCACCCAACTACACAGGCCTCTCAACCTCCAACAAAAAGACGAAGACTTGACCCTAGAAATGGAATTCTTGACTCGGGTATACTTCAAAGTTTTACAGCTCCACCAATAACAACTCCTGTTATCGTTTCATCTGAACCCGTCAGTGAAGGTCCTAGCACCTTCCATGAAGCTGGTGCCTCTTCCTTCCACACAGGTTTCTCTCCTCCCCGGCCAGACCATGATGATGCTTCTGTGAGGCTAGCCAGGTTTTTGGCCGAAGAACAATTCACAACGCCTCCCTCACGTGGCAAAGGAATTTCTATTGGGGGTGGCAGCTCAGGAGAAGAGAATCCTTCAATATTTGGACTTCAGAAGGAGATTGATGCTCTGAATTAGAAAAATATTGATTTAGATCAGAAAAATATTGAGGTGGATATTAACGTCGCAGACCTTCAGACCGAAAATGCAAAGCTCAACATTGAAGTTGCCGAACTTATCGAAGATAAAGCTCTGAAGACGAAGCAAATTACTGATCTTCAGACGCATTTCGGATTGTTAACCGCCAGCTACTACGATCTTAAGAAGAAGCTGGAAGAAGATTTTGGCGACAAATTCAAGTCATCCGTTGACGAGCCAAAGATCTATCTTCCTGATCAAGATACTCCCATAGTTCCACAACCTACAAGAACGACCATTGTTGTTAACCGTTTTGAAAAAGAACCGGCTCAGGCTCCAAGTATAGTGGCATTGAAACGTGCTAAATTGGCCAAGTCAGCTGAAAAGGGTCAATTACTATTCAAAAGGAGCGCAGATCATAATGCTCCCTGGGATCAATCAAAGATCACCGTTACGGATCTAGGCGAACATCGTTTCAGAGATGTTTATGGTGATAGGTCAGGAATCATTTCGTGGGGATCCCATGACACTATGAATATGTGGATGGTGAGAAGAAAGAGTGGCAATACTGAATTATACAAAGATGCTTACGATTTTCATTCCTTTACTAGGTTTGATCTTACAGAGCTGTCTAAAGCTCCTTTCTCAAATCCATCAAACAATCCCAGGGCGACTCAGTTCAAATCATTTTCGGAAGATCAAGTAGCTAAGGGCTTCCCTTCAATGAAGACTGCAGAGTCTAGTATCAAGATTTACCCTAACGTTATTGATCCCAAAACAAGTCAGCCACTTCGGTCAGTGATGTGGCCCGCTACCGCTCAAGTAAAGCAGATCCCCGTTCTTCAAAATTATCCAGATGGATCTCTTGCATCCATGCAATACTGGGTGTTTGATGAATCTGCTGCTGCTGCTGTCATCAAGCTTAAAGACGATTGTATCCGCTTGTATGAGAAGAGGGATTTGCTTCAATTTGGCAAGTGGGACATACATTAGCTCTCCATTCATCAGATCAAGGTGGCTGAAGACATTTTTGAGCCCATTGCAAAAGAATACACTTCGATGGTTGCTGAGATTATCGAGAAGGAGATATGGAATGGAGCTATGGGAAAATCTGATGTGCTGGTGGTCGACAAAAGCTGAGTCCAAGCTAGCACCAAACCAAGGGGGAGATTGAAGGGTCCAATTAATGGTTTGGTCTAGGCTTTCATTGTAATTTGTTCAGTATGAGTCTGTAATACATTTTGTGAGTTGTTTATGTGTTTACGGTCAGAAAGTGTGTTTACGGCCGTAAACCCAGTTTGCGGTCCTGTCTAGTATATATAGTGGAGGTGTAGGTCTATGTGTGGTTGTTGATTCGATTTCTTTTCTTCTTCTACTTCTATTGTGATTGTTTGTTGCTTGATCATTGGTAAAGATCCTTTTCATGACCTTACAGCATCTTCATAATCTTTTTCGGAAAATGGAATGTCCTTGAGCATCCCTAAAATATGGCCTTTGAGCTCGAATTTGATTTCAGCTGGAATTTCTAGTGGAGCAAGTCCTAATCCTAAATCATTACGCGCTTGCTTCTTGTATATGCCCATCGTCATCCGCATGATATTCGTCATCTGGAAAAATAACTATAATAAACATAAAACGAAGGCGTAAAAAGGAAAAAAATTTAATAAGCAAAAAGTATCAGGTCGTCAACCACGTCGTGGTGAGAACCCGCCACGTCGTGGTTACACAATAAAAACAAAAAATAAAAGAAGAAAAATTTAAACTTTATGTGAAATAAATCTCACACAAAGAATCGAAAACTAATAGTAGATAATAATTAACTAAAATTTGAACCGTTCCCCGGCATTGACACCAAAAAGTTGATACGTATTTTTTGTACTAAGTAATAAACCAACTAATCTAGACTAACTAATACATAATATGGAGTGTACCTAATTGAATAGTAGGATAGTTTAGGTAAGTAGGGTATCGAACAAAAGGAATGGAAATATCAGCTAAATACAACTAAATGTTAACTAATTCAAACAATTAATTAAATAAAGGGTTTTTCTAGTTTTGCAAGTCTAGAAACTTAAAACTAATGTTACCAAAAGCAGTTAAACTAACAAAAGCAATTCAAATTAAGGGTTAAAACAGGATATTAAAGAGACTTCCGATAGATTCGTTTCATAATACTCATATGGTTGATTTCTTGGATAAGTACAATGGATTAAATTGATTGTTGCTTACCAATTCCAAATTTGACTAAACTTTAAGATAAAAAGAATAATCTATTAGTAAAACTAATTCATTCATGCATTGATCAGGTGAGTAAACAAATAATATTACTGGTATTCAATTCGAGTTATGCTAGACTTGAACTATCATTCACGTTAATGGATAATAACATCAATTCAATATATGAATGATCATCACATATTAGCTTCCACATTAATTTACCAAATCTTTTATTTAACCCTAGGTTTATGATCAAAACACTAGTCTTACAAATTTGATGGTCACAAATTAATAACATTCAAGTTTACCAAATAAGAATGATCATCCAATTAAGAAAAACTCAGAAATAAACAGAAGAAATAGTTATCATTAACACAAAAAGGATCTTTAACAAGCTATCATAACAAATAAGGAACTACCAACAATCCAAAAATCCAATAAATCAACACATAGTCATAATGATCATCTACTCTAAATAGAAGTTGGGGTTTTTAGCCCATGATATCCGGAACAAACTCTTAAAAACTAAGTTCATAATGAAAATCATAACGAATAACAAAGTAAATAAGTTTTAAGAAGTAATATTGCCTCAAATCTCTTCAAACGCTAAACCTTAATCGAAATCTGAGCTTATGCTGTGTTCCAACACTTCTATGCTCTCCAAAAGTCGAATAGAACTCCAAGCATTCATTAAGTTTGAGATAATAATCGTAATATTTATAATTCCCAAATCTTTCCAACCACATCGAGGTTGACCGCCACCACGACGTGGTCTTCAATAAAAACACGTAATCGACAAGTTACTATTCAATCAGGATTTCTCCAATCACCACGTCGTGTTGATACAATTGTGATGTGGTCTTCCAGTTTTAAGTCTTCTTTGATTTTTATCCATTTTCCCGCTTCTAGCTCCGCAATAGTTTCCTTTTCATCCCTAGCATGTCTTCGCTGCTACAAAACATATTTAAACAAATCAAATACCTTTTGTTCTATACTAATCATAAATGTAGCAAAAAGTATTAAAATAAAGCATGAAATATATAACTAAATATTCACATATCACAGATCAAGATCTCTTCCCCTAGTCACCTCAGCAATCTCTGTAACGCCCGTAGATCCGAGCTAGTTAATTTAGAGATAATAAGGGTCGAAAACAACTTTTCGACAAAAGATTATCTAGAATAAATAATCTTAACCGAGTTGTAGAATATGTCTCAAGGGTTCCGTACATATAATGAACGCCGAAATCCGAGTTATAACGAAGAAGTTATGGCCCGTCGAAGTTTTTCGACAAAACCGGCACGGCACCGGGAGACATAAATAGTGAATTTACGATAGAGGACATTTTAGCCTTAGTGATCTAAACAAAAGTTGTAGTATACGTTAAACCGAGAACATACAAAAAAAGAACGCCCAAATCTGACTTCGTATGAGGAAGTTATGAATTTTCTAAGATTTGGCATAGCATTGCACGACCCGAAACTCGAATTTTAGTTCGAGCGGTTTTTGGCCTATGCAACCTAAATGAGAGTTGAATATCTCATTAATAGGAACTCAACGATAAAAATACAGACAAAAACGGAGTCCGTATGAAGGAGTTACGAATACTTCGCGGTCATTTAACAGTCTAATCTCCTCCTACTGTTAAATTTAAGATCGGTCGAGAATTAGCCGACTGAGTCTAAATGAAAGTTGTAGATTTTGTTTTTACCTACGCGTGGATATAAACAACGTCAAAAACGAAGCTCGTATGCGAGAGTTATGATTTTTCTAAATCGGGAGGCTGTTGTGCGAAATCGGGTGACGTGGCGAAATCCTGGCCGTTGCTTCCTCCCCAAGGCTAGCCACTAGAGGGTGACATGTGGCATGGAATAGACGAGTAGTTCCTCCTACTCGACAAGTTGGGTTGTTTCCCAGCCTTTAAATAAGGGTGCCGGGTGAAACCTTCTCCTCACACCTCCCACTTCTACTTTCTCTCTCTAGAAACTCTCTCTAAGCCTCCCTAACCCCCCCCCCCCAGCCTAGGGTAACTCCCTAGCACGAGGTGGAAGCCCCGGAGCGCCTGAAGGTTCCGAAAAGAAGAGCCTTCGGCTCAGAAACTCTGCTTCGGCGGAGCCCGGTTTTGAGAAAAACCCGCTGTAAGTGAGCTACGCCTACCCTATCTTTAGTATAACTTATGTTTCAATATAGTAATATTATTAGTACCTTAAAATAATTATTTGGGCTATTATTATGAGTTATATAAGAGTGTTGCTTAACGCTTATATAATAGTAATAATGGCTAGACTATTAATTAGTCTCGGTAAATATTAGACTAAACCCTAGAGATAATGATACTAGGTTTTGTCGAAGGAAATTGTTTTAAAAGTAACGAAGTGTTGTCCAAGTGCAGAGTCACCACCTTAACAAGTGAGTGCATAGTTACTTTCATCTTACACATAGATATGAAGTATTTAATATAAACTACGTGATATGTTTGCTAATTGTCTGAATACTTGTTGTCTATGCTGGTGAAAGATTTTTATACATATTTTAAATGATTTAAACTGTATATGTATTTTATATCTACAAAAATGTTGGGGTAAAACATGGGTAGATGAAATATGAGTTGGACGATAAGTTGAGAGGTAATATAGACCATGAGGTAAGGGTGAGAGGTGGACGATGTGAGAAGCCTTTTTTCCAAATGTTGGCCCCGTCATGTAGCAGAGTATGGATGGCAACCACGGACTATTCTAGACAGTCCAGTGGAACACTAGCAGGCTCACAACCTGTAGGTGTTGTGAACGATGTGTTCACCGGTGTACCCTAAAAACCCATTGACCTGTATTGCCAGTCGACTCTCGAAAACGATACTGTCAATAAACGAGATAACCCTGGCAGATATGCCTAAAGGACTCTACCGGCAGAAGCGCCTAATAGAGAACCTCATAACCCCGGCAGATGCGCCTAAAGGACTCTACCGGCAGAAGCGCCTAATAGAGAACCTCATAACCCTGGCAGATGCGCCTAGTGGACTATACCGGCAGATGCGCCTCATAGAAAATGTCACAATTTTGGCAGCTGCGCCTAAGTGATAGAACTACCAGATGTGCTTGACAGTTGTGTCATAGGCAACGATGGACTTCGTGCCTATTCCTTAGGACAATCCTTAGGAATGAATTAACGAGGAATAGTCGATTATTAGGGTAGATCGTTAAGAGTAAAGAAGATAATGGGGATAGGTAATTGGGTTGATTGTTTAATGATTAAACATAATTATATTATTGTGGGTTGAAAATCGTATGTACTCACCAGGTTTCCCAACCTGACCCACTCAGTTTATCTGTATCACAGGTGTCGATACGAAGCTACATTAGACTGAGAGATTAAAGAGATGTAGATCACTAGTGTAAATTAATGTAAGTTCTGTTTATGCTTATTTTTCTGTATTGATGATGACATCTCAAATGTTTTAAAATGAACAAAAATACATTTCTTCGGAAATGCTTTGATAACGTATTTATCATGTTTTTCTGGGAACAAATTCCGCAACACTTTTATTGAAAATGTTACTCTGATTTTTATAAAGCATAAACAAAATCGGTCTTTTTTGGCCGTGAAAATGGAGATGTCACAGTTGGTATCAGAGCATTAGTTTAAGCGAACTAGGAATATAGATTTATTTCTAAACTTAAACTTAGAATGTTAAGCGATGATCGTGAGGAGTGTGTTTAATATATTTTAGGAAGTACACCTGAATAGACACAAGCACTAGCTTAATTAGGGAAGATGCCTAAAATGCTTTTATGTTCTAAGTGATTTATGCTGCCTTATATGCTTTATGATGTTATCGTTTAATCGGATCTATGGTCTGTTGCCGATCGGATCTGGAAATTTTATGTGTTCAGATTTCTAAACGTTTTTTTACGGTGTTAGAACTGGCATGTAACTTTTCGGAGTAATAAGGAGGAATACGCGCCTAAATATTCCTCTATCTATATTCTCGTCTAGATACACCGAACACCTGCTTTGGTGTGCAGAACATCATGGCGAAGACTCGTAGTGAATTGAGAAAATAGAGGAAATGAGAAGGCTTACGATAGTGAATGATACCTATCGGAAGATATCATAAGAGTGATATCTTGCCTTTAGAACGCGTCTAAGAAATAATACGTCTAGTACAGGAGAAGTACAATTTCGATTAGCAGAAAGAACGATTTTTTGTATAATCCATGAAGTTATCCCATTTCCATCACCAACCAAGTTGAATCAGAATTGATGATTGAAGATACGCATGGAAGAAGTCCTAGTAGAGTCTAGGGAAAATTATGTGATAGTTTGGACACATTTGTATGTGTTAAAATTGTTTTTGTGGTAATAACTTGAGAACTGTGAGACAATACTTGGGATGAGTATGAGTAGGTGTGAATGGTAGTAGAGGCCTATACTACCGGAAGCACAGGACTCACGCTTGGATCAGGGAAAGTCACAAGGTTATCAAGAAACTAGTAATCGATTTCGTTTTATTCAAGAATGTCGTTACCATCATTTCGGTAATGACTAAGAAGATGATTGTTATTCCAACCCTAGTGGTCATACCAAATTGAGTCCGACTAAGACGATTATGTTACATGGTTCAGAGAACCAAGTCCGATGTAGCACCGAACTTAAGCTGGAAGAATTAATCAAAGCGATCAGTAGAGGTATCGCGACGGTTGCTTGTAGCTAGAAATGCTACCTTTTCAGATGAGATTAGAACATGAAGGAAGGTATAGTCTGTTCTGGAAGACTCCAAGAGACCTGAGTCTAAGCGTTGCAACATACGATGATAAGTCATTAGAATATGACACATCATTCCATTGTAGTAATAAAAGAACTTATCTTAAGTTCGTATCCAGTGAGGATCGAGATTGTGACTTGAAGGTCATAAATTGGAGTCTAACGTGAGATAAGGAGCAAGTGCAAGATCGAGCACCGCCTGCAGTCACGGAGTCCAAGAGTTAGATACTCATTTGAAGAAACAAGGAAGTTACGATTATTACCTAGGATGAAGAGATAACGTATGGAGTCATTATACTGCCCTGTTTCGTTGATGATTCTGGGATGTAATCATCCTAAGGAGGAGATAATTGTAACGCCCGTAGATCTGGGCTAGTCAATTTAAAGATAATAGGGGTCAAAAATGACTTTTCGACAAAGGATTATTTAAAATAAATAATCTTAACCAAGTTGTAGAATATGTCTCAAGGGTTCCGTACATATAAAGAACGCCGAAATCCGAGTTATAACGAAAAAGTTATGGCCCGTTGAAGTTTTTCGGCAAAACCAGCACGACACCGGGAGACGTAAATAGTGAATTTACGATAGAGGACTTTTTAGCCTTAGTGATCTAAACAAAAGTTGTACTATACGTTAAACCGAGAACATACAAAAAAAGAATGCCCAAATCTGACTTCGTATGAGGAAGTTATGAATTTTCTAAGATTTGGCATAGTAGTGCATGACCCGAAACTCGAATTTTAGTTCGAACGGTTTTTGGCCTACGCAACCTAAATGAGAGTTGAAGATCTCATTAATAGGAACTTGACGATAAAAAGACAGACGAAAACAGAGTTCGTATGAAGGAGTTACGAATTCTTCGCGGTCATTTAACAGTCTAATCTCCTCCTACTGTTAAATTTAAGATCGGTCCAGAATTAGCCGACGGAGTCTAAATGAAATTTGTATATTTTTTTTTACCTACGCGTGGATATAAAGAACGTTGAAAACGGAGCTCGTATGCGAGAGTTATGATTTTTCTAAGTTGGGAGGCTGTTGTGCGAAATCGGGTGACGTGGCGAAATCCTTGATGTTGCTTCCTCCCCAAGGCTAGCCACCAGAGGGTGACATGTGGCATGGAATAGACGAGTAGGTCCTCCTACTCGACAAGTTGGGTTGTTTCCCAGCCTATAAATAAGGGTGTGGGGTGAAACCTTCTCCTCACACCTCACACCTCCCACTTCTACTTTCTCTCTCTAGAAACTCTCTCTAAGCCTCCCTAACCCCCCCCCCCCCAAGCCTAGGGTAACTCCCTAGCACGAGGCGGAAGCCCCGGAGCGCCTGACGGTTCCGAAAAGAAGAGCCTTCGGCTCAGAAACTCTACTTCGGCGGAGCCCGGTTTTGAGAAAAACCAGTTGTAAGTGAGCTTTGTCTACCCTATCTTTAGTATAACTTATGTTTCAATATATCAACATTATTAGGACCTTAAAATAATTATTTGGGCTATTATTATGAGTTATATAAGAGTGTTGCTTAACGCTTATATAATAGTAATAATGGCTAGACTATTAATTAGTCTCGGTAAATATTAGACTAAACCCTAGTGGTAATGATACTAGGTTTTGTCGAAGGAAATTGTTTTAAAAGTAACGAAGTGTTGTCCAAGTGCAGAGTCACCACCTTAACAAGTGAGTGCATAGTTACTTTCATCTTACACATAGATATGATTTATTTAATATAAACTGCGTGCTATGTGTGCATATTGTCTGAATACTTGCTGTCTATGCTGGTGAAAGATTTTTTTTCATGTTTAAATGATTTAAACTGTATATGTATTTTATACCTACAAAAATGTTGGGATAATACATGGGTAGATGAAATATGAGTTGGACGATAAGTTGAGAGGTAATATATACCATGAGGTAAGGGTGAGAGGTGGACGATGTGAGAAGCCTTTTTCCAAATGTTGGCCCCGTCATCTAGCAGAGTATGGATGACAACCACGGACTATTCTAGACAGTCCAGTGGAACACTAGCAGGCTCGCAGCCTGTAGGTGTTATGAACGATGTGTTAATCGGTGTACTCTAAAAACCCATTGACCTGTATTGCGAGTCGACTCTCGAAAACGTTACTGTCAATAAAAGAGATAACCCTGGCAGATGCGCCTAAAGGACTCTACCGGCAGAAGCGCCTAATAGAGAACCTCATAACCCCGGCAGATGCGCCTAAAGGACTCTACCGGCTGAAGCGCCTAATAGAGAACCTCATAACCCCAGCAGATGCGCCTAAAGGACTATACCAGCAGATGCGCCTCATAGAGAATGTCACAATTCTGGAAGCTACGCCTAAGTGATAGAACTAGCAGATGTGCTTGACAGCTGTGTCATAGGCAACGATGGACTTCGTGCCTATTCCTTCGGACAATCCTTAGGAATGAATTAACGAGGAATAGTCGATTCTTAGGGTAGATCCTTAAGAGTAAAGAAGATAATGGGGATGTGTAATTGGGTTGATTGTTTAATGATTAAACATAATTATATTATTGTGGGTTGAAAACCCTATGTACTCACCAGGTTTCCCAACCTGACCCACTCATTTTATTTGTATCACAGGTGTCGATACAAAGCTACATTACACTGAGAGATTAAAGAGATGTAGATCACTAGTGTAAATGAATGTAAGTTCTGTTTATGCTTATGTTTCTGTATTGATGATGACATCCCAAATGTTTTAAAATGAACAAAAATACATTTCTTCGGAAATGCTTTGATAACGTATTTATTATATTTTTCTGGGAACAAATTCCGCAACACTTTTATTGAAAATGTTACTCTGATTTTTATAAAGCATAAACAAAATCGGTCTTTTCTGGCCGTGAAAATGGGGATGTCACAATCTCTTCCACATTTCTAATGACTACAGTTCCTTCCTCGAACATGACAATCAGGTTGTCAATGATTCGACCAATGATACCTCAAAACTCTTCCAATAAAATTTGTGAAACCTCAATGGTAGTCCAATCATGTACTCTTGCGTTGTCCGCATCAATCTCGGAGGACTTTGCTTCCCATCCAAACATCGACATCCTATTATACAAGACCAACTGCCATATCATAACCAAAGTGTCATTATTAATCCATCATAATTACCCATTAATCAGGAACACGCACATCAATCCTCTACCAGCTTCTTAGATTCCCGGTGATTTTCCTTGATTTAAGTATAGATCCTGTGATTTCAGTAGTACGGGTCTAATACTACCTTCCACGCCTATGTATACTTTCCTCAAGAATCATCCTGAGTCCACTAAGTCACCTAATTATAATAATACTCCCAATACCCACTAAACAACATACTACCTGCACTAAAGCACTTCCTTTGCTCTCTTAGGATCCCCACCTCACCCTGTCACTAGCTGCTGAATGACTCCTACTAATGTTAGCTAACTACTTCATGAATACAATTACATGTAATAAAACTTAAATAATATTTTGAATAAAAGATCCTTCCCTACAATGGTTGGACTCAGAAGAGTTGTGTAATAGGGCCGAAACAATTATTCTAAAACCATTTAACCTTTGTAGCATGTAACTTAACGTATTCATGTAATAGTTAACCCATGTCGATATAAGCCCTACAAAGCACAAATCAAGTAGTATTCGAGCAATAGAACTCTACAGGAAACAAGTCATCAATAAGCATATTCCTTAACAGGGATCTCTCCCAATAGTCATCTCTCTTAGTAGGCATTCTAGCATGCAACCATGAGCAGATCCTTATTCTAACTTCTAGCATGCATTTCTAACATATCACCAATACATATAAAACAAGTGTGGGTAACTTGGGGAATAACTTTTCTTGAGCTCTGACTGATTGTATACATCACATCTTCTCCTTTAGTTATTTAAAAATTATTTATGAAAAAATTGTTGCAGATCCTTAGTTTGAGTTTGGAATCACATAAGTGTTTGTCTTATTCTTTCAAACTCGGGCTCTGATACCAACTTGTAACATCCCAAAAACCATGATAAAATTTTTCATTTTATTAAAAAAAATTTCATAAAACCATAAATAATCAACCATCATTTTCAAATCAAATCCATAGAATCTGAGTAGCAAATAATCTCTCGAACATAAATCAGCAGGGGGTGTGTACGATCACGCCTTATCCTTGCCCCGATCATCTGAAGTACCTAAAAACATTAAAATCAAAAATTGTAAGCCAAAGCTTAGTGAGTTCCCCCAAAATACCCCACATTATATTACATAAAAATTCATGCACATCGGGCCCACAGACAAAGACAAGATTGCCCTAGGCCCACATCACGAAGACTTGATTGCCCCCAGTCCCACAACCACATAGACTAGATTGTCCCCAGGCCCATGGTCATAAAGACTGGATTTCCCCCAAGCCCACATCATAAGACTGGAATGCCTTCCCGGCCATCAGCTTATGATTGGATTGCTATCGGGTTTGCTGGCTCACAACACAAAGCAGTATTGCCTCAACCCAACTGCACCATGTACTAATAATAACCAATAATACAGGTAATCATATAGATCTACCAATCTATCAAGTCACTATAGTATACCAATATCCTACTCACAAGGACACATACTACAATACAAACTATAATGATAAAACTCACCTTGCAGTCTAGAAGATAATATCGTTGATCACGGATCTAAAATTGACACTACAGGTCACGCATACAACAAACAGCGACCAAGTCTCAACTACAGCCCAAAACCTTCAATTTAAACTAAAGTCAAAAATGGTCAACGTCAACGATCAAAGATCCACAAAACCAATGGTCAACTTAGTCAAAGTCAACGTCACGTTGTGGGCCCTCCTTGGCCATGTGGTGTGAAATTTAAGTCAAACAGTTAACATGCAGGACAATGCCACATCGTGGGCCTTCGTTGGCCATGTTATAGCAATGGCAGAATAAAACAGTTGGGGGTTCCAACTTTACCAAGTCGTGGCTATCCATTCTCCATGTCGTCGTCGCTGGCAGAATGTCATTTCTTCTCAGTAAGGACTTAATCCCTACCGACCAAGGTTCATCCTCCCATATCTACTTCATTTTATTGACTTAATGGATAAAGTTTCAAACTTTATCCATTAATACCTCATCCCTAAGCAAGATCTTAAATCCTAAGTCCAAAATGTCATAAATTCTTCATAAAGCATGCGTGGATATACGGACAAGACTAAGCTTCCAACTTTACAACACGAAAAGGTCCATAAAATAAACCTAGTGCTTAAAAAGAGGCTGGAGTCATCTCAACTCTAAGCACACCAACAAGAAGGGGCCAAAAGCATAAACTGGAAAAAAATCTAGATTTAACAAACTAGAAGTACAGGTTGAAGCGTTATACTCACAATGATTCAAAAACTTAAAGAATATGATGGATATAGGATTTCTATTTTGCTTCTTGCATTAAAATGGACTTCTTTCCTTCACAAGCTCCACTAAATCAAGGTAACTACCTCAAGATCAAGCCACCAAGCTCAAACTCATGGAAATGAGGCTAGGGTTTCAAGGTAGGGAGATGGAAGATGAAGAATATGACCTAAAATGGGATTTAAGGTGTTTATATATATGAGAACCCTGAAAATCATGGGTTTGGGCTGCAACGGTTGCTACATCATGGAGCCCACCAAATCAACGTGTTCATATTAACCTTGCCATGTCGTAGGCATCACTACGCCACTTTGTGGCATAGGGTTTTCTCCAAACACCCCCATCTTTGATTTCATTAAGTGTTACTTGATCTATTTAAAAGAAACGTGATGTTACAGCAGCGCCCCTGGAAGCAGGGTTCAAGGGGTGGTAGCCCCTTGCAGGGTCTAAGGGGAAGAACCCTTGGCTAGGTTCGAGTTTTCTTGTGAAAGTTGATGGGTTTTATAGGTTACAAATATTTTCATGAGGCGGAAAATAACTTAACTCTTAAGTTCACATGCAACCTATTTGGATCTATGTTTTTTCCATTGATAACAATAAACTATGAACATCAAGAACCCTAACCATAACCTACTATAATCAAAATATACATAGGATTAGGGTTATATACCTCTTGATTATTGTAGGAAATAATCACACCAATATCCTTCTTGAAAACCTTGGAAAGCAGGCACCAATAGCTTAGTGCCTCTAATGGTTTGTACCCAAAACCCTATAAACCTTAGAATGATGAGTAGAGAGAGAGAGAGAGAGGAGATGGAAATTTCATTCCTATACTTCTTAGGAATGCCATGAACGAAATTAATGAGCCAAGGGGTCATATTTATAGTTTAGGTAACTTGAAGGCGAGGATAGATTTGAATGAATTAAACAATAGATTTAAACCCGATTAAAATCTTTTCCTTATCTGCATCTAGGAGGCTTCCAAAAACCCTAAATCCCTTCCAAAATTGTCTATTCAATGGTGGGTTCTAAAATTGTTTCTTTTGTTCAGCTATTGAGAAATACCAATCCACCTTTTGCACTTTTAATTATTTCCACTTAATCCCAAATTAAATCCAGATTAATTCTGATTAATAATTAATTAATTCTAATTGATTTTTTATTAATTTATTAACTATATAAATTAACAAATGAATTATTTCACTATTGATCTCATGTTAATTTATTAATCAATTTATAAATTAACCAATCAATTATTTATTTCTAATTAATATATTAATCACATAATATATTAACAAAGCATTTCTCTATCTCCTAATATCATTTCTAGCTATTTCTGGTTATGAGGGTTCCCCCAAAAGGACTTTGTTTCTATTTTCAAGTTTATACCAATTTAGTTATGAGCTTGGACGCCTTAATCGAACAGTCTCCCACTTGGATTGATCTATAACTACAATTGAAAGTATAACCAAACAAAAAAGAGTGCTTTCTAAAGCCACTGCCAGACTTTTATCCAATCAAACATTGTCCCTATGATAAGTGATCAAATATTGCTTCCCACTTCAACATATCATATGGACATGAGACATTGATCAGAATCAATTTCATAGTCCTAGATTTTGTTTCTAAATTTCCTAATTTGTGAAGATTGAATTTAGACTACTAATTGATTGCATCAATTCAGTCTGGGCTTGGCCAAGCACTTCAGATGTCGACAACAAATGAATGAGGGGCCCAAAGATATCGCTTTTCCTGTTAGGGAAAAAGAAATAAATAAACTTTGACTCATATGCTTGTAGCTTTTACTCAACAAATTATGCATGGCACTACATTTTATGACATCATGTTACTGATGCATTTTTGCAATAGCAATGCACAACTGATTGTAAATTACAACTCATATATCTTCATATTAATAATACAAGATATTATCGTCTTACAATTACTCGTGATAGAATCCATGAAGTAATTCGCTGAGCATGGGTTTATCCAATACTTAAAATCCTTATTTTTCTAAGTACTAGTGAACATTTTAACAATTTTATTGCAATGTCTAATCCCCATAAACAATATACAATTCAATTGATCACAGTCTTAATTCACTACTTACTTCCAAAAGTATTAGCGACTGTGGAATTTCTAATAATCAAATCATTCAGGAAGTAAAACATGCAAAGTAAAACACAATAATAAATTAATTAACTATGGTCTCAAATCTATTGAATGTAAATAATCTCTATTATTTAATCAACATAATAATTACGACTTTATTTATTGTATAATGTATCGAGTAATCAACTAACCACTTGAATTAAACATCAGTCATACTATATTATGAACATGCATATTATGCCTCTCTAAGGTCATTCCTTTGTGAACAGATCTACTGGACATTATTCCAATGATGGTCATTTCATAATTCCAAATTCTTATCACTATCCAATATGTGATAGAATTTCAACTTTACATGCATTGATCCCTTGCGATATCTAAATTACAATGTCTCAAAGACTGAGTCTTCGATATTACAGAATATTCCACTGGAAATTTTTTACTAGAAACAATTCCATGACAATGAAGTCTCAATTTCAAGGTACACTCCTTGAATACTTCTCTTGCATTAAAGTTTCCAACTAACATGAAGATTTTACAAGCTTCTTCCATTATGGTAACATTTCCATATTGCCATACGACCATCAATTTTGACCAAGAATCATCTCAATCCATAAACGTGTCACTATGGTCCATCCTAAATAATATCATACTTCTAAGTATCCACAAGCAACCGGTCTTTGGCAAGCCTCAAAATGTTCTTGACAATTTGTTTAATAACTCTAGTCAATTAAAGTTCTAGTCCTTTTTCTCACAATTCTAAAAGCATTTGAAAAATTAGAATAAGTGAATATTATAGCATGTGTAATCGATCCTATATTCAAAGCACATGGGATTCGATTCATTATGTCTCGCATAAGGATTTGATATATGTTCAATCTCTTGCTATAATATTTCTATGTATCGAATGTCCTATCTTAAAACATTTCAACATGATATTCATATATTTCTTTGACTAAGTCCTATTAAACTTTATGATCTAAACCTTTAGATTGGAAATGAAGTATAAGTTCCCTTTCCTTTAAGTCTACCAAAGAAAAACAATTCCCGAACTTTGTAATTTGCAAATTGAAAACTTTGTTCCCTACGAACAGTATTGTCAACATGCAATACTGACATAACAATTATGCTCCCACTAGCTTTGACACGTACCCAAAAATCAACTGGACTTCTAGAAAGCAATACTCTTGACTTTCTTACTGAAGTACAAATTTTGTTATGTGATGCTTCTGTAAGTCTCCAACGAGACTTCTTAAGCTTATACACCTTAATCGGATAGCATATGTATGTGTGTTTAAACCCATCAAGACTGATAGATATATCTCTTAAAAGTTCAAACAATTTCATGTCATTCCTCAAATTTTGAAATATGAAAAGGGATGCCGTAATCATATTGTGATTTTGAGAATGTAATTAACACAACCAATATCCATATCGATCTTTATCAGATCTTATAATCTATCAGCGAAAGTATTTCCTCACAATCATTCTCATGAATTAGAGCAAAAACTTTGCCACCTAGATTTCATGGTGTATACATTCCCATCCATGTGAAGCTATCATTTCCAAGCTACAATCATAAGACAAGGTTTAGGACCAACCCAAATTCAAATTTCGCTTTCCTTCATGGACTAAACTTTGCTATTCTAAATTTCTTCCCCTCTGGTAGCACAAGGACCTACCAGTGCTTTCATGTTGTTATCAACTCACCCATATTGATCAATATACTTTCACTGACCAACGCACTTTTTAATTTGAAGTTAAATGAAAACATAGAACTCATAAGCGATTCCAACTCAACTAGAAGTGAACAGAAATAAGAATGTGTCAATCAAACATGATAGGTTATCAACCTCAGGTTGCATGCTAGTGATAACTAAAAGGTTTATTGTCGGTTGACTCTTGAAACTCTTAAGATTAATACGACTCCCACTGAATTCTTAGCATATGAGTTTTCTCTCAAGGAACATTCCTTGATGAGCTAAAACAAATATTCAAAAGTTCGTGTGGATTCTTGATATGAAAAACACTTCATAGAATAGGTCTCAGTTTATCTTTTTTTTCTCGATTAACGAAAACATCAAGCTCTAATTCTATATGTGCTAGAGTAAGAAAACATTTTTACTCCACATATTTCGAGGTGTTTTCAACCTTCTTAGTTTGAAATGAGTTTCAAGATATGATTCATAGTTACTAGAGCATGGCTCTAGAACTTCATTTGGAATGAAGTATGACTCATTTCTTGATAAAACTATTTCTAACAATATTTGATTCTTATCCTTAGTCTTACAATTCCACTAAGATGTTCTTTTATGATCAATTGTGATATAAATCCACTATTACTAAGATGGTCATAAAACATGATACTAAAGCATTCTCCTTTCTTTTCAGATTGGAGAATCTTTTATCTTCTTGTCTAATAGATTCTTCTATTCGTTTTGCTACTCTATGAATCTTTTCAAAGTATTTGAATTATGCTTAATCTCATAAACACAACCATATTTACTAAAGCATCAGTAAATCATGACGAATGGAGGTATCATCCTTTATGGTGGATCTGAATAGTCCATATCAACATGTACTAGATCCATTAGTCGTTCACTTGCCTTACATAAACATGTGATCAACGAATTAGTCATAATTTTTTAATGACCAAGATTCTCATGCATCACAAAGTTCGAATTGCATGACTCCAAGATTTTGTCCAAATGAAACTTGGTGATGAGATTTCTTTTCACCTAGTCAATTATGACAATACCAAAAGTGATATTATAAGTATGAAATCTACAATTAATATTGCCAATATTAGAAACATAACCAACACTTTCATAAATGCCATTGCAAGGAAATATAAAATAAGGTAACCAGATAAACCAAAATTTCACTTTTATTGAAAACAATCGAAAAGTTGGAACTTGTCCTTACAACATATAAAATGAAAAACTATGTTTCTAGACATCTCCTAAGAGTAATAGCAATCTATTAAATTATCCTAACTCCTCTAAAAGTAGCTCCAAATTCTGATCTTTGAACCATGTGACAAAAGTCCATCTCTCGCGATTAGATTTAGCTTGCTTTGCTTGCTTCCTTCTATCTCATAGATCCTTCAATATCATCAAAATGTGACTATCACATCATGTATTAATATTCTATGCATAAGAACTAATAAAACAATGGAGTTAGATAATGGATGTACCTGAAGTAGAGAAATTTGAATTGACTTTAGCATCTTTGAGATCTTTCAGGTACTTTGGGTAGCTTTACAACCAATGTCCTTTCAATTGGCAGTAGAAACGAATGGACTCTTTGGAGTTAACATATGGAATGATCCCAGAACTAGCTTTTCTCTTTATCATATGATTAAACGGTTTGAACTTGGACGACCCCTTTCCATTGGGAAGGGAAATCTTTTCTGGATCCCCATTGTCACCATTGTTAATGTCCGTGAAAACCTTGGAATTAGACCTTATAATCATCTCTGCTTCATATGTGCTCTTAATCATTTATGTTTCAACAATAATCAACATTTGGGTCAGATGAATTAGGTCCACGTCGATATTCTTCATATAAAAGTTCTCAATGAATTGATCATATGACTTTGGAAGTGAAAGAAGAACCAAATCGATGGCGTGCTCCCTTGGGAAAACGATTTCATTTTCAGATCATGCGCACACACAAAATTTCCATCTTTATGTCTACATGCCAACTGGGCTTGAGTTATTTCGTATCTTTCAACTTGAGTAAAACATGTCGTTGGGAGAGTCACTGAAAGAGGAGACGGAAGAGTTGATGAAGAATGATGTCGAGTTCCACCAATTCCCGAAGAAGGGAAAATATTTTCACCTTAATCAGAATATGGAAGATGATCTTCAGAAGGAAGAGGAAAACCCTTTACAAAAGAATGAGGAAGTCCATTTCTATGTTCATAAGACATCTAAAATTGGAAGAAAAAAGAGAATTCAAGTTAATTTATTTTAATCCTTAATTATTAACTCGGAAATTTAAATTAAGGCTAGGATCCATATTTTCGAGTCAAACATGGAAGAGCAACGCCATAATCAAATTTGAATATATTTTAGGTAGGTAAGGCTTTTACCAATTTCAATCTTATGAAACTCCTAGATCTTTTGAGATTCATTAAATCTTATCAATGGAAATTTTAATCTCGGATTATGCTCTCACTTTTGTGACTGGGATGTCGAGGATCACAAACAAGATGTGAATAACCATGGAAACCTGCCTGGCAACCTCGAGGTCTTTTATTATCTCAAATTGATGTGCTGGCTAACCACACACGCTCCATCAACAATGATAATTTTCGAGATGCTCCATCATATCTCTTTATAGTCCCTATTAGTATGTCGGTTAACCACACACGCTCCACTAACACAACATATAAAGCACGATGTGCGTTTTCACGGATTAGCATACTTTTCACATTTTTCCTAAAGTAACTAGAGTGAGATTTTTTAACAAAGGTTCAAGTACTTTTATATCATTATACTTTTAATGAGGTTTTGTCCTATCGAACCCATTTTGCTAACGACCGTCCACCAAACATGGGAGCCGTAGGTGAGAGTGGACACGCATTCAATGACCATTTTATAAGTCGTTTCCTTATATCCCCTTATAGTATGACTGCGTGAATGACGTGTACTTGCGATTCGACTTACTTAATCTTATACATATAGTAATTAACTTATATATATATATATATATATATATATATATATATATATATATATATATATATATATATATATATAATGTGTATTTTAAAACTTTTCAAAATACAAGGTTTAAACTTTTAATTATTTAAATTAAATTTTAATTACATTAAATTTAAACTATGATTTAATCTTTATCTTTTAATTAACTTTTGATTAATTCAATTTAAATCATTTAGGGATAAAATAATTATTTTCTATTAAACAATTAATAAAATAATTCAAATTTAATCCTAATCCAAAACCCTTCTAATTTTCGAAATTTGGGTTTTAGGGTTATCAAATTTAAATTATTAAAATTTTAAGGCTATTAAAATAATAATTAAGGGAACTATGAAACCCTAAGAACCCCTCCAAAACAGTCCGTGGAGGGTTTTATAATTGCTTTCTTTTATTCAACTATTGAACAATTACAATTCATCCATTGTACCTTTAGCTATTTCCAATTTATTCGAAATTAATTTCAGATTAATTCTGATTAATAATTAATTAAATATAATTGATTTCTTATTAATTTAGTAACCATATAAATTAGTGTATCAACCATTTACCTATTGATCTCATGATAATTTATTAATCGCATAACAAGTTATGAAATCAAGTATTTATTTCCAATTAACATATTAATCACATAATATTTTAACAAATCATCTCTCTCTCTCTCTCTCTCTCTCTCTCTCTCTCTCTCTCTCTCTCTCTCTCTCTCTCTCTCTCTCTCTCTCTCTCTCTCATAATATCATTTCTAGTTGTTTCTCTTTATGAGGACAATCCAAAAATGATTTTGATTCTATTTCAAATTTATACTAAGTTACTTATAAGTTTAAACACTTTAATACAACAACTATTTGGGGAAATTTTGACTTTGTTTTAACCTTTATAGGAAAACACGAATTTGTGACAGTTTATGACTGTTAGAAACTATCGTGTGACAGTTTGGGGCAGTTTTGGGACATAAAACTGTTGTATGATTGTTTTCAGACAAACTATATACTTAACTAATTTTGGTCATAATTCTGGGACACATACAAAATCATAACCTCTCATTCTCTGTTCTTGTTTCTTTTATATTCTGAGTCTTATCCAATTGAAAAATCAGAGTACCACCGAAATACTTTAATTTGAAAGTGTTATCACGAATCTCAAAATTCCAAAGTGTTATTACATCCCAAAAATCTAAAATGTAGCACACGCGAAATTCCCCACTCTTGCCAACTTAGAGAATCTTGGTATTTACCCCAATTCTTCTTGTCACCTTTTCAACTCACGTGTAGAGTCCGAAAATCATCTGTTTGTTGACTGCCTCGTCGCCAAAGAAGTCTAGAGCCAAATCTCATCATGGTGGAAGATTTTTCGCACTCTTTCTCCGCGTCTCTGATTTTATTTATTGCAGGAATCTTTTATGTAGTAGCAACCGGTTGGGCTTGGTTCATGAAGCTATATAGTATGTTTGTCTTCAGTTGAGTGATTTGGAACTTTTAAAACGACAAAATGCATTCATCTGATACCAAGACACATTCTTCACTGGCAAATGAGGTTCAAATTCTTTCACACCTTTGGATAAACTCTCGTATGAAGAAATGCAGTGCTTTGAGATGGATGGTGCATCGACCATATAGCGGAATGTCATTCGTGATTCTTTGTTTAATTTGGGTACATGCTTTGTTTGTGTCTGTTTTGATTTTCCTTTCTTTACTCTGAACTCTCTTTCATTTTGTTCCTAGCTCCGTGCTAGGGTGCAATATAAAATCCATTTTGCCATTAAAAAAGAGGTATATATAATAAATATATTGCAATTTTTGTATTAATGTAGCAAGATGCCAAATTACTTTTGATGGTTTTACGGCTATCAGCATATAATGGTTCCTTACCTACCTCTATACACCACAAACAGAGTCGTTAGCTATATTACCTCTATCCGATTATAATTAAGAATTTGCCGATTAAATGTGTGTGGGTGGGGTGGGTGTTGACCCTTGCCAAAGGTGCGATAAAATTAAGTTCATAATTTGTTAGATTCTTGTGTCTTTGGTAGAGCCATCACCCATATTACGTGAGATTTTCTCCTTTATTAAATTAGGCTTCAAAGTGGGCCGGTGAAGATTGGAGAGCCCACGCCTAGGGCATGGCCTATTAGTAACAAAGATTTTCCAGTTGTGATTAATAAAAATTCCGATTGTTATATTATTTGGGATTTTTTTTGTTTATCAAATTTGCATGATTTACTTGTAACCGATCCTTTTCCTCTTAGAGTCACCATGGTGGCTTTTAATTAAAGTTTTAAAGGCAATGGTCCAACTTTTGTATAAATCCTGAAACATGAGCTCATATTATGTCCGATAATGGTTTTGTGACTCGCTGTTTCTCGATTACACATTGACAAACTTGAACATGAACTTTACTTTGAGGAGTAATAGGCTGCAGCGGCCGATAATTTCTGCAATTAAGAGATCTTGTCTAGGGAAAGTAAATGTTGTATCAACAACTTAACTATTGGTAAAGTTAAAATTTGCACATGAAGTCTCTTTAGTCAGTAAGGACGAACTGAACCCTATAGTAGAATTTTGTAGATCAAGAAGTAGGAAGTTATCCTCCAACTGAAATGTTCCTATCACGATCCCATGTTCACTTATTGCACCCCCGTCAACAAAGGCAAGACATGCAACATCATTTGTTATTCGTTTCATTGAGTTAGCAGTGGATATAGTCCAATTCTTTCCATTCCGAAGACTAAGATCAATCTCAGGAACCTTCAAACCATCTCCAGTTTCATTCTTCAAGGTCCTGAAACAAAGGCCAAATGGTGCGACTGGGCTTGTAAGAGGCATTCGTTTTGTAACCTTTGAAAACCTCCGAACCATGCGATCATAAATGTCAGTTCTAAGTGTCGTGTAAGGCTCGGTTGTACTGAGCTTAGTAGTCATATTCCCGGAGATGTTAAGAGATCTCCCTCTGATTATAATGTCATCGGCACCTACAAAGTATCCAAAAGAATCTGGATGCTTTAACAACGGTGTATATGAAAGCAAACTTCTTACATCAATATCTGAGTGTGGAAGAAGGTAAAAAGGACCAGACCCAAAGAATAAAATCCCAGGAGCAGACGAGTTGCTAGGCAAACATAGAGCCAGGCTTGTTTTGAGCTCTGACTGAAAGAAAGAAGCTGGTAACGCATAAGGGGAGGTCGAAAACGCCATAACACCACTAACATTTACAGGGAATGATTCGAAAGATGTAGAAGGAGCACATGCAGCATTAACTATAATGTCTTGATAAAAAGGAAAAGGGTTTGTTCCATCACTTGTGTTTGCTTCAAAAGTATCAAAGTTGAGCCCGGCATGACTACATATCCCAGTTACAGGATTGATCACATTGACAGGGCATGTATAAAGTCCCCAACCAGGTAACGTGTAGCTGTTGGTTACTACGGGGCAGGAAGGAGCATGATAAGAGTAAGTAGTCCGAACATCACTACATTGATATTCCTCGCAAGAAACAGGAGAGGTACAAAGCTTGTTGCTTGGGCAAATATTTTCTCCATACCTGTTCCATAACAGGAGGCAATCGTGCCATGTGAAAGGAGCATCGATGTCTATCAGAAATTTTGGATTCTGGAATGTATTGTTTACATATGGTGTCATGATCGTAATGCTATACACAGGCTGAGCAGCATCGGTGTGTTTGTTTACTGGGAACAGAAAGGAAGTGTATGGTAGTTCCAAATCTGCTTTGGCTTCATGTTCATAAGAGATCAAGGCCAGAAAGAGAACGATAATTTGTTGCAGAAGAAGTTGCATTTTTGATGTTGTATATATGTTCTCAACAATGAAATTTTTAAAAGTGGATCAAGCGGATATATATACATATTTGACCAACCATGTGTCACACCGTTACTTCCTATAGTTGTTTTAGAGAATCACTTGCTGGCAGGAGGCATTGATAGCAATTCTTGAAAATCAACAGACAATGAAGCAATTTCTTTTATATATGACCATGAACGGTGAACCACGTCTTTCATGATTTCCGAATATTTGTTACCATTTTTGCGTTGGAAAGTTTTATTGTTTATAGAGTTATTAAAGCAATCACTACAAGAAAATTTTGGAATAGGCACAGAAAAATTCAACAGCTTAACCTTTTCTTTTTTAATTAAAACAAAATAAATTATTTAAAAGAAACAGAGAAAGTTCCGCAGAGTATCAAAGTTACAAATCATAGAATATAAAAGAATATCCAAACAAGACTAGAAGTATACTAAAAACTGATACGAACGATTAATTGCTGAAAAAAATTGGCAAATATTAAAGGGCATAACAAATTAAGTATTAAATATGTTATACAATTATATATTATAGATAGTCTAACAAAACCTTAAATAAAACTTAAAACTAGTTAGACGTGTTATCATCTTGGTTCCCCTTGTTGTGCCTCCGGTATCACTTGGTGGCGGCAAAGTTCGAAACCATATATGAATTACGTTTTAGGGAATAATAGTAGGGTGATGGTGGAAAACCAGATTCCTAATGGATCGTGTAAGACAGTAAGGTGTCTTCTCGAACTGATACTTTTACTCTATGTCTGGATTACATGAAATCCAGTTTATGATAATCTAAAACGACACTTGTATATCTAGACACAAAAACACAAGTCAAATTGTTAGATGAATTTTGAGTTTGTTGTAGAAGAAAGAGAGCTCTGGAGGGTTCTATACGTCTCAAAAGAGGAGTCGTATATATGCATGACTTATTAAGGTTTCTATCTTTTAAATTAGTTAGGAGAATCACCAATTTAGTGGTTTAATCAATGGTTTCCAAAACTGACAAGATTTGTCAATCTTACCATAATACCCACTAAAACCGTCAGGGGCTCTGCCCCTTGGACCCCGTTAGGGGCGCTGCATCTAGGACCCTCCAAGGGGGCGCAGCCCCCTTGACCCCCGTTATTTTGTCGTATCGGCTTATAATTCAATCTTATATAGGCATGCACTACGAATTCACCGAACTTATAATATAGAGTACAAATAATAAACCACTTAACTCACATTTTAGTTCCAAATACCCAAAATGTCTGGTGACATTAAAATCATCAACAATCATCTCTCATTTTAGTGTATACTATGAACTAACATAAAACTATCTAAACAAACCAAACCAGTACATAAATGAAAATGTCGAAACGATTGAATTCCCACTTTAGTATCGAACATTTCAATGACTCGAGAATCATGGTTTTTTAAGAATTGAACCCTTCAACCCAAGTGAATACTTGAAAGTAAAATACATACTAGTTATTGAATTTTCTAGCAAAATACAACTTGACACAATTATATGTGTCCTAATCCTCTCATGATTGTATCAAGTCCAAGTCCCCAACCTCTTGAAATATGGCTACACTTCACAATCACGTAGGTAATTTCTTTACTTCATGTATTTGCACATACATTTTATGAAAGGAATTATTAAAAAGTTAAACTTCAACCTAATCGACTACAAAACTGAACACATACCTGGGATGTATACTTTATGTGTTCCAATCTATAATTGTGAGCTTTCCATATTAAATTCAACTTATAGTGTCATATTAGAATGGAATTGGGTCTCTGTCACAACCTGAAAATTTCTATCTTGTAAGGTCAAACACATCAACTTAAGGTCAAACTTATAGGTTTCTAGACCGGTTCTAGGTAAGGGTTGTGTGTGAGGAAGTGAACCACGTAAGAACCGAGAGCCAAGATCAATATTCGAGCCATAAAACCTCATCAAGTGAGGTTCACGGCCGTGAACTACCCCTTATATATATATATATATATATATATATATATATATATATATATATATATATATATATATATATGAGATGGATTCATTTCTCTTCTTCTGGCCGTGATCCTCCCATTCTCTCTCAAGTATCATCCTCAAGAAACACTCTTTTCTTCCCTTAAACCTCCCCTTTCTTTTGTATCTTCTTGGAATACAACAAAGGGCCTTCAAGCACTTGCTAAACACCAAAATCTTCAAGTGTTCTTCATGTTCTTGGGCCGTGAACAACTCATAGAGTCGTGAACCCTTCAACTTGGGCCGTGAACACTCATGTGTTCTTGGACCGTGAACACCCCATAGGGCCGTGAACTCCATTTCAGCCTTCCAACTTGCTTCTAACACTCCTTTGGTGAGTTATTCTTGCATCCTAGGTTGTTTCCCAATCGCCTTTGTAGTTAGATTCACTAATTTCATGCCTATATGTATCATTATATGTCATTTAGGACTCGTTTGTGCTTCGGGACTTCACTCGTGGAACTTATCATTCTATATCGAATCTTCAATTGAATCACCCACATAAGGTTAGTTCATACCCCTATAATCTACCTTTTAAATGATTTTAAATGCTTTTAGGGGGGAATACAGTTATAACACAATAAATCTTGTGTTGAAAAATATAAATTGCTTAAAATGTCTTTCTTAACTTTAAAATGTATTTAGGACATGAAACTTATTAAAGCTAGCAAATAAACTTAGAAGCTATAAATTAGTTTATGAAATCAAAGGAAATCTTTTTACAAAACTTATCTGTTAATTAACAAAAAGGGTTTTTCCGCACCGTTACTTGTAAAGTCGTTAATCTAGCTTGTGAGATATGTCTTCGAGTACTCATATAAGTACCAGCAGAAGTCTACGCTTATGACCAGAGTCTCCTGGAGGGAGAGCATGATTTTATGTATAGATCTATACGTGATTGACAATCCTGCACCTCGCTGTTAGCTACAGCCGGACCGGCAGGTCTGCGGGTGACAAATGTCATATTTTTCGACGCCTACAATACATCGTGTTTTACACTAGTCAAATTTAGTAGTCATAAAACTCACAAATAGATAAAAACGATATATTTACGTAGTAATATACTTTTCATGCTCAGTCTCAAGGGATATTAACTATGTGCTTACTTAGTATGTACTACAGGGTTAGATAAAACTGAAGTCCGATAGGCAGTGGAATGTGTGTTTTCCGCCTTACTTCCTGTTCCTTGTTTGGTTGTGGGCCTAGAACAGATTCACCCAATCAACTGTCTGTTCGATCTCGGTTATATGCAACTCGTATGTATTAGGTAATCATAGGAGGGTAGTATCGTCGTATCAGGATTCCAAAACAACCAAGTCTTCAGATAGTCTAACTTATCAACAGAACTAAATAACATTACAGTAAGTACAGTATTTGTACTTGTGTTTTCGATCTTGGAACAACTTAGACAACCAGTCAGTTTTATAGAAAATATAGGATTTTCTATGGTAAACATCGTTCTTTTAAGGTAAACAGTTTTCGATAGAACTTTCTGAAAACAATATTTCACAATAGAGTTAGTGAAACTAGAAGCTCATTTATAAAAGGTTTAATACTTCTTATTAAACTAGTATAACATAAAGGACCTTAAATGGTTAATTCTATAATACCTTAGTTTATTCATCAGAGTTATATATAATTAATATCTGATAGGCAGTGGAATGTGTGACTTCCGCCTCACTTCCTGTTCCTTGTTTGGTTGTAGGCTTAGGGCAGATTCACACATTTAACTGTCTGTTCGATATTAGGTTATATATAACTAGTATAAACTAAGTGATTGTAGAAGGAAATATTGTGGTTATCATTTTACTAAAGAAAATATATGATTTTCTTAAAGAATATTTTCATCAAATGTCAAAGACCTATTACAGTTAACTCTGTAAGCACCTGGTGAATACATCAGGGTTATATACAATGAGGATCTAACAAACAATGGAATGTGTGACTTCCGCCTCATTCTATGTTCCTTGTTTGGTTGTGGGCTTAGGGCATATCCAAACAATTCATTGTCCATTTGATCTGGATTGTATATAACTTGTATTCATTAAGTACTCATAGAAGGAATTGTAGAGTCATTTTTACTTATCATTTTTTCACATCAGAAAATATAGGATTTTCTGGAGGAACATGCGAACTTTTCTAAAGAACTCAAACTGTACTTTTTATAACAAAAATACTTATGAACTCAACAGCTTAAATGATGATCTACTCTTTCAAAATAACTTGTATTCTCAGGAAACTAGTAGACAGGTACGCGCACCGGGATTCAGAAGATGGAGCATAGTAGCTTCATGCCCTTGTTTTGTTATTTACTTTTGTAGTCAATCTTTTGTGAATCGAATACATTGTAAACACTTTAATATTAGTGCAATGGTTGTTGTTACTTTTATTACTATGATGCATGTGTTGTGATACTGAGCATGACGTCCTCCGCCCCCGAATGTTTCCGCCGTTCCGGTTTGGGGGTGTGACAGATTGGTATCAGAGCATTGTTTATAGTGAACTAAGTATATCAACCTATAAAAGATATACAACTATAAATACAATAGGGCCAAAGTGCTTTGACTAAAAGTATATTTTTAAAATATAACAATATATTTATAAAAGTATACATACCTACAAACATATATATACATACTAGAACAAGTATCACAAGAAGAACAAAACAGAAGTATTTAAAGGTTGGACACTACAGTCAAACCTGGACAGTTATGTAATCATATTTGGGATCAATATAACCTGATCAACTATATTTATTTGAGATATGACCAACATGTGTTTGGGAGTGATATGGTGTTGCAACAGACTTAAAACTTACCTAACCCTATACACAAAGGATTTCTATAACAGAACATAAAGTTAAAATATTATAGGAGTATTTTATGATACTATAAGATAACAAGAAGTTTAAAACTTACGAAGTTCATACCATTAAAATATTATAGGAGTATTTTAGGCATTATAAATAACTTATGTGAAATTTTAAAAGACCCTTCTGGTAGATCTATAATTTCGGAGTGTATACTCCCAAGGTTTTATATAATTGAGATTTTATAGACTTAGAATTTGTGATCTATGATCTACTTCCTGTTCCTTGTTCGATTGTGGTTTTATATTAGGATCACTTATTTGAAGGTCTATTTAATCTTAACTTATATACAACTTGTATACACTGCGCAATTATAGGAGGACCCGATAAGGATCACCCCATAATGTTTCACTTAACCTCATAGATTCTTTAGACACTTCCATTCTCGCACGACAAACCTAGATAGATGTAACCACTCCATCATAGCAGTCAGTAGAGGAGTCAAGGAGGAACAATAAGAGATTCATGAGGAGTTTTCCAAGGAGGGATCAGCCGGAGAAACCAAACTGTTGGGTTTTGAGCATTCTAACACTCCTAAGTGTACATGCAACCCTAAATACCTTGGATCTAGGTTTTCTCTATTATGCATGCAAATATGAACTTTCCAAGGTATTCATCCTAACTAGCATAATAACATTGATTCATATGAATATATCAAGTTAGAATTACATACCTCTTTGATGTAGAATGACTTCATGAAGCTTGAGTGCCTAGTGCCCCAAGAGTGACACCTCAAATGGTTCACACAACACCAAATACACTTGGAATAACTTGAGAGAACATACACACTTCATGAAAATCGGCTAGCCCCCATGTTCATTCTCTAGTGGCCGATTTTGTCAACAATAAGATGCTTATATAGTTAGTGACAATTAGGGTAAACCCTAATTGTCATGGCTTTCCATTTCCTTGGATCAATGGGTTCAAACATACCATGGAGCATCCATGGAGCATCTTATGGGTTTTAGCCCAACTTGACAATCCATGGAGCATTAGCCTACTATACAAGTATGGGTGATTTACACAATCAACCCATATATTTAATTAGTCTTCTTTTGATCACTTAATTAATTCCAAACTAATTCTTGATCAATACTAATTAAATAATCTTATTATTATATTATAACTTATAATATATTAACAAACCTTAAGTGTTATTTCTCTCATTATAGTCTATCCAAATGCATGATGCCCTGCAACCCAAATGGACCATGTCGGGTCGGGTCAAGTCTTACCAATTATAGTTATGGACTTAGACATTAATCCAACAGTCTCCCACTTGGATAAGTCTAAAACTATTATTGCGTATGACTTCAAGAACCGACTGACAATCGTAGCTCTCAAAAGCTTCCGTCGAACTCTAACCTTGCCGATGATCTCTGACCTTTGTCAATGACTTGTCCATTAGATAAGTGATCATATATTCCTCCATTCTATATATCATATGGACTGAGACATGGATTATCAATCATTCTCTCTGTCCATTTGTTGTTTCCCGATTTCCGATTTATGATGACTGACTGATTGAACAAATCAAATCAGTCCTGGCTTGGCCAAGCACTCACATGTATCATCACTAAATCATCGAGGGGCCCACAGATATCGCTTTTATCCCTAAGGTAAAAGGAATGGATAAACTTCGACTCATATGGCTTGTTCTACTACTTGTTGAATCATACACAAAGATACGTTTTATAACATCGAGTTACCAATGCGTTTTCGTGCAATCAATGTATAACCAACTCATAGTAACAACTCATATCTCTAGGTTTGAAGAATATAAGATATTATCGTCTCATGATCACTCGTGATAAAATCCATGAAGTGATTCAAATGAGCGTGGGTTGAATCCAATACTGAGAACTTATGAGCACTCATGAGTGTTGTAGCACCACTTTGTCCACCAACTTGGACCTCTACAAGCCAACTCATGACAGTCTTGATTCATATGTACTTCCAACATATGACCGACTGTGGATGGTTTGAATAACTTAATCATTCAGGAAGAGCGACTTAGTTATTTTGGAAGTCAAAACATGCAAAGAGAAACACAAGAATAAATGAATCAAATATGGTATCAAACCCTATGAATATAAATAAACACTTTTATTTATCACCATACTGATTACTCATTATTCATTGTTTCGGTTTTATCAACTTTATACTTGAATTAAAAACACTAGTTGTCCTATGCTCCAAGCATGTACACTATGTTTTTCTTAAACAATAGCTTTGCCATACACCAAGTATGCACTCTATGTTTGTCTATGATCCTTACTTTGTGAACTAGATCGATTGAACATACTTTCAATGATTCTCTTTTCACTGACCCTCCTGTAATGAATATGTACAAAGTCACAAAGACGTGTCAACAGTCATTATAAGGTATTCCAATGGAGTTCAACTCCATGGAAACTAAGTCTCATATTCAAAGTACATTGCTTTGAACATGCTTCTTGCATTAAGTTTTCTAATCTTACACAGATAACTTCCACCTATGGAGACAACTCCATATTCTCATTTTGACTATCACTTCTGAACAAGAGATGCCTCTTTTCAGAATATGTCAATATGGTCCTTCCAAAATTAGCATTATACTTCCAACTGTCCCTGAGCAACCAATCTTTGGTAAACCTCAGATTTTCCTCGACAATTGCTTAATCATTTTAGTCATATCCAATTCTAGACCTTTTCCCTTCTTAATGCCTCTGGGCATTTGGAAAAATTTAGAAATGACAAATATTATAGCACATGCAATCGATCCTGTACCCAAAGCAAATGGTATACGATTCATGATGTCTCACATAAAGACATGATTCTAGACCAGTCTTTTGCTACAATATTTTTATTTGCCATGTTTTCAAAATTTGACTATGAAGAGGGATGTCGTAATCATAATCGAATTTTGAGAACGCAATATATAGAATTTCCTTAAGTTGAACCAAACCAACATGAAATTCATATATATATTCTTGACTAAAGATTATTAAGGTCTCAATCTAAGCCTTTAGAACTGAAATGAAGTATATCCTCTCCCTTAATTATAGCAAAACAACTTTTTCAATCCCTGCAGCCTCACGAATTGAAACTTTTGTTTTCTATAATTAACATTGCTAACTTGCAACACTAACAATAATTATCATGCTCCCACTAACATGATGATTATTAACATAACACTTATGCTCCCAATAGCTTTGACATATACCCAGAAATCAGCTGGACTTCTAGAAATCAATACTTTACAGACATTCTTACCAAAGTTTAGATTTCTGAGACGAGATTGCCTTGATAAGACTTTATCAAAATCATACACCTTTCCTTAGATAGCATGCATGTGTCTCTAAACAATATCAGAACAATGAAAAGGGATGCCGTAATCATAGTCTCAATTGTTTAGACCTTTTGTCATCTGCTTCAAATCTACTTGGTGGAAGTGTTTCCTCACCATCATTTTCATCAATCGGAGAGAAACCTTATGACCCTTAGATTTTATGGTGTATGTGTTCTTATCCATGCAAATCTGTCAAAACCATAGTCACAAGACAAGGATAATGACAAATCCAAACTCATATGGACTAAACTTATGCAATCTTAACTTCTTGCCACCTGGCAGTACAGGGCCTGCCATTGCTTCCAAGTTGTTATGCAACCAATTGAGAACTTTCAGAACTCCTATGCAAAGCCAACTTTAACTGGAATGGGCACAAAATATGTCCACAAGATAGGTTATAAACCTCAAGTCGTATGCTAGTGAAGAACCTCAGGTTTTACTCTTGATTAGTTCTTGAGACTTTCAAGACCTTTAAGACTCCCACTGTCCTCTTGACATATAAGATTCTCTTGTCAAATATTCAAGGGATAGTGCGGATTCTTTATCAAGACAAACACTTCACACAATTGGCCTTAGTTGGTCTTTGTTTAATCCAAAACATCACAACTTACCAACTTTAAATGTACAAGAGTAGGACACTTTTACTCTTACATTTGACAAGTGTTATAAACCTTCTTTAAGATATGTCACTCAACTTATAGTCTTGGAGTATGACTCTAAGACTTGTTTTGAAACGAAGTATGACTCATCTTCTTGATTTAACCATTTCAACAATTCATGACTCCTCTTCTTAGTCATAGGAATGCACTAAGATGTCCTTAGAAGACCAATTGTGATGTGGTTCTTAAATCATTAAGATGATCACAAAACATGATACTAAAGTACTCTCCCATCTTTTCAAATTTGAGAAACTTTTATCTTTCTGCCTAATTTGATTCTTCTCATTCGTTCTGCCATACATCGAGACTTTTCCAATGCTTCAGAATTACACTTAAGCCTGTAAGTATAACCATATTTACTAAACTTTAGTAAACCAAATAGTCTTAACGAGCTTTGTGGTGGACATGACCAATGCACAAGAATGTGTACTCGATCCCTTTAGTCCTTCACTTGACTCACACATCCATGTGAACAAGTAATTAGTCTTGATTTTACAATGCTTGAAAGTTCTCATTCATCATACTATTCAACTTGCATGATTCCAAGTTTTGGTCCAATTGAAACTTGGGCGATGAGGAACTTTCCTGATTTGGTAAATTTAGACACTACCACAAATGAAAGAATCAAATCCATTTTCCAATATTGTTGTCAGTGGAATCATATAAGCAACAATTTTCCACAAATGCCATTGTAAGGATACTTCAAATAAATAAAATTAAACAATTTTTCTTTTATTTTAAAACTTTGCGGAAAAACTTATCCATACAATCCACATGGAAAATTGTTGTTATCTATTCCTTAGCAATATATCATAACTCCTAAGTAACAGCTTCAAAAATTCTGATCACCAAACCATACGATCGAAATCCATCTTCGTGATTAGAATCAGCATGTACTTCTTTTAATTTTCTTCAATTTTCTTTGATTCTTAAAGCATCAACATGTGACCCAGTCACATCATGTAATGAGAATCTCAGAATAGAAACTTAACAGAGTTAGATAGTGGACTTTATCTAAAGTAGAGTCAAACTTCTTGGATTGATCAACCTTATGATCTTTCAGGTAAATAGGCAGCTTCGCAATCAATGCCCCTTCCTTTGGCAAGAGAAACATATGGACTCACTGGGAATGGTACATGGGACTATCTCAGACTTAGCCTTTCTCTTTACCATTTCGTCAACCTAGTTGACTATGGTCAAACCCTTTCTTTGGGATGAGAAGGTTTTTCTAGATATCCAATGTTACCATTGGCAATGTCCATTGGGAAGTTGATCTCCTAATCAATTTGCTTTACTAGTCCTCAAATCATTGCTGACCAGGCAAATAGATAAGATCACTAAGGGTCATGTCATAGTCTGTTTCATAGTAGTCCCAAAGGAACTCACTATGTGACTTAGAAAGTGATTGAACATCCGACTTTCTCAAGACTTTGATACCCAACTCTCCCGGCTTGTCAATATGTGACTTCATCTCTAAGATGTGATCACACATAGACCTTGCTTGCCATTAGGGCTTGAGTGACCTTGAACTTGTGGGTTAGGGAGAATAATTGGAGGAGGTGGAGGAAGTAAAGTTCCAAGAGATTTAGGAAGATCATAGATGTCTGAACTAGACATCTTTTGGGAGATATTCAAGATAGTTGATTCAAAGTCCTTAATATAACACCCAATATGAAATACTAAGGCTAGGACCCAACAAACTATTTCATAACTTGGAAGAGGGATGCCGTAATCCAAGCTATAAAATATTTGAAGGTAGGTAAATGACGATTTACCAATTTCCACCATGAAAAACGAAATATAATTAAGTTTTAATTGGATTTGAAACTCCTAGATCTTTTGAGATTCATTGAATTGGTCAATGGCATGTTTCAATCTCGGGTGTGCCCTTCAGGTTTTGTGACTGGGATGCCGAGGATCACAAAACAAGGTGTGAAGTAACCATGCAAATATACTTGGTACCCTTAATATTTACCCCTCAATCCATGTGTCGGTTAACCACACGAGCTCCACCGATACTATGATAAATATTAAGTTACCCTTTGCCTACCTTGTTAAATCCAGGTTAGTGTGCCGGTTAACCACACGAGCTCCACTAACGGTTTATACAAAGTGCAAAGTGTAATTTCATGGATTATCACCTTATTCACATTTACCTAAGTAACTAAGATTGGGAATTTATAAGAGTTTAGTTACTTAGTATTTATCATTAATACTTTTAATGAAGGGAGAATTATAGTCCTTGTCCTACCTGTTCGGCTAACGACCCTCCACCAGTCAAGGAAGCGGTGGGTGAGAGTGGACACCCATTAAGCTGCCATTTTATAGGCAACAACCTTATACCCCCCTTATAGACCGGCTTCGTGAATGAGGCCTACTAATAGTAAGACTGACTTGCTCTTATACACATATATATATATATATATATATATATATATATATATATATATATATATATATTAACTTATAATATTATAAAGTATAAGGGTTGAATTTTAACTTTTAAAATTCTAAGGGCTTAACTTGGAATTAAAGTATTCATGAGAGAAACTTTACAAATTCCAAAACTTGAGGGCAAGTTTTGAAAATATTCAAAACCATTTAATTCCATAACTTATGTGTTTAAAGTAGTTTTAATTAAAACTCTTCAAGTTCCATAACTTGAGGACAAGTTATGGAAGACTTTAAACTATTAAAGAATGTAACTCTTCTTCTTTTGTATCTTATGGAACTAATTAAGGTTACACATTTTTACTATTTAATGAAGTGACTCTTGAACCTCCATAATTTGAGGACAAGTTATGGAGTCATAAAACCATTTAATGAGGACAAGACTCTTCATTTTGTAATCATTGCCAACTTTTATGAGTTTTAAGAAACTTTAATGTGACTTTTCATGTAACTTGAGGACAAGTTACACAAACACATTTTAGAATCCACTCTTAGATTAAAATGGATCAAAGACACATAATCAATCAACCTTTTCTATTAATCTAAGCAACTCATATGAACAAGGTAATTGGAATCAAACTTTTTCATGTAATTAGCACAACACTTAAACTAATACAAAACATGAATCTATTGACAATTATCTTTGAAATTGGATTAGCATGAACATTACCACATCAAAAACAAGTTTATAAGGTCAAAAACAGCTTAGGGTAATGTTCCTAGTCTAATTCCAGCCAAAACAGTCGAATATATGCTGTCAGGGGGTCCAACTCGTCGAGTGCATGAACCAACTCGGCGAGTTGGATGCATTTTGCCTTGGACTCGTCGAGTCCCTTCATGGACTCGGTGAGTCTGCTGTTCAGACAGCAACAAAATTTGATTTTTCAGCCATTTTTGCAAGTATAACAAGAAAACAAGCCTAGGCTCTGATACCACTGTTGGGTTTTGAGCATTCTAACACTCCTAAGTGTACATGCAACCCTAAATACCTTGGATCTAGGTTTTCTCTATTATACATGCAAATATGAACTTTCCAAGGTATTCATCCTAACTAGCATAATAACATTGATTCATATGAATATATCAAGTTAGAATTACATACCTCTTTGATGTAGAATGAATTCATGAAGCTTGAGTGCCTAGTGCCCCAAGTGTGACACCTCAAATGGTTCACACAACACCAAATACACTTGGAATAACTTGAGAGAACATACACACTTCATGAAAATCGGCTAGCCCTCATGTTCATTCTCTAGTGGCCGATTTTGTCAACAATAAGATGCTTATATAGTTAGTGATAATTAGGGTAAACCCTAATTGTCATGGCTTTCCATTTCCTTGGATCCATGGGTTCAAACATACCATGGAGCATCCATGGAGAATCTTATGGGTTTTAGCCCAACTTGACAATCCATGGAGCATTAGCCCACTATACAAGTATGGATGATTTACACAATCAACCCATATATTTAATTAGTCTTCTTTTGATCACTTAATTAATTCCAAACTATTTCTTGATCAATACTAATTAAATAATCTTATTAATATATTATAACTTATAATATATTAACAAACCTTAAGTGTTATTTCTCTCATTATAGTCTATCTAAATGCATGATGCCATGCAACCCAAATGGACCATGCCGGGTCGGGTCAAGTCTTACCAATTATAGTTATGGACTTAGACATTAATCCAACACAAACATCCTATACGTCACACTAATAAATAATAACCTAAAATGACTTAGTGAGCTAGTGAATACACTACTCACACTATGTGTTAGGATTATTTCATTTCTCGTACAGCTGGTAACAGTTATTCAGTTCACAAAAATTCATTCGAGGATAGCCACTTCTGATTCATAAAGTTTATTTTATATAGACTCCCTTTATGAATTGTTTTTCATAACCCCATAAAAGTCAGAACCGGATACACTCCTAATTAGAATAACTTACTTATTCAGCATTCGGCTTATAACCACTGATATAGACTTGTCACAGTTTCATCTCGTATTCATTATAGAAAAAGATGCCTCGCGGTATACCTATAAGGCGCGTAGTCAATACCACAACAGATAATCCACCACCACCTCCACCATCACAATTTGATCTTGCTGCTTTCCAAGCAGCAGTAACAGCCGCAACAACAGCTGCTATAAATCAAATCCGCGCAAGTGGTACCAGTGGATCTGGCAGCGGTACCCACCTATCTAACCCTGGAGTTACTCACGGACACCCACGGGAGTGTTCGTACAAGGACTTCATGAACTGTAAACCCAAATCCTTTAATGGAAATGGGGGAGTCATTGCTCTAATGCGATGGTTCGAGAAATCAAAATCAGTTTTCGAAATCTGTCTGTGCCCAGAGGAGAGCAAAGTGAAGTTTGATGCATGCACCTTCTCCGACAGAGCCCTAACATGGTGGAATGTCCATGTTAAATCACTGACCCTATCAGTGGCTAACTCTATGGGTTGGGAGAACCTGAAAGAGATGATGTTGGAAGAATACTGCCCAAGAGGCAAAGTTCAAAAGCTAGAGCAAGATCTATGGGAGCATACCATGGTCGGCTTAGACATAGTGGCCTACATTGACAGGTTTAGCGACCTGGCATCACTGTGTCTCGAGATGGTTACCCCGGAGAGTAGAAAGATAGAAAAGTACATCTGGGGCTTATCTACCCCGATTCAGGGGGAGGTACTGTCTTCTAATCCAACTACCTTTGATAGCACCAAACGCCTGGCCCATATACTCATTGACCATGGAGTCCGCCATGGCGTGGTAGTCCCCGTTCCCGAGCCAGCAAAGGGAGTGGACTATAAACGAAAGTCGGGGAACAAGAGGAAGGAACGAACAACACAGGAACCCACGCAGGAGCAACAAGTAGTTACTGTACACGCCGCCACAACACCTGCCACTCCAGCACCTGTTAGTCGATATGCGGGAACTCTCTCGAAGTGTAGTAAATGTACCTACCACCACACCGGAGCTTGCCAAGAGATGCAGTGCAGGAATTGCCGCAGGAAGGGGCACACTGCCCGTTTCTGTAGGGCGCCGGTACAACCAATCTCCCAAGTCCCCGGAGTAGAAATGAACCAGGCCTGCTATGGGTGTGGTGAGATTGGGCACTACAAGAGGGATTGTCCAATAACGAAGAACTCGGGCAGGGAAGGGCAAATACTGATGATCACCGCAGGAGAGACTGACTCGGGACCAGCAACGAACAGTGGTATGTCTTCTAAATAAATTTACTTTAAAAATTAAAATTTTATTAAAAATTGGGGAAATTAAAAAGTAGTTATAAATTATTTACTCGAACAAGTCGCAACATTCATAAGAGAACTAAAGATCCGTGCAGGTGAGCTATGATGGCTTAGTATATACATCAGGGTTATGTATAACTAATATTTTTTAGGCTTAAAGTGAGTGATTCCGCCTCATTTCCTGTTCCTTGTCTGGTTGTGGATTTAGGGCAGAGTCACTCAGTCGACCGTCTTATTCATCTTAGTTACACACAAGTTGTATGTGCCAAGCGATCATAGAGGTACCGAGATGGATCGTAATATATAGTAACGTCACTAGTTATCAAATCACTTTCACTTCCAGTACTCGCTTATTGCAGTACGATTTGTGGCAGTGGTAATATTGAGAAAACACTAGAAAGCCTACACAGAATGCACTGTCGAGCACACTCGGAATACACCATTGTTAGAACAGAAGTTTCTTTCAAATTTACTTAATACATGTTTCCATAAAGAGTCTGTTGTCGTCATTCGACATGGATTGGCGTGGTCCTCGCCATACTAAGTTTATGTGATACAAAAACCCACCGTCTTAACCGACCAATTGACGAAACCCTCGCCACTCGTAACGATAACTCGACCCAGACCCCAGAATTGTCTATTGTCTTCTAAACCCCAAAGTACTCATAAGAGGAGTACTATGACCTCCGAAACCTTGCCGACGTATACTCAGCAGACCTTCCCGAACTACTACTCGTCCAACAGATCAAGTTCATGATGGGTTTTGAGCATTCTAACACTTCCTAAGTGTACATGCAACCCTAATAACCTTGGATCTATGTTTGTCTAATTATCATGCAAAGTTGAATTCCAAGGTTATATTCCTATCTAGCATACATGGGGAACAAATTTTAACTTGCATGAAAGATAGAATAACGTACCTTGTTGTTGCTTATGATCCTTGAAACCTTGTGAGCCTAGCACCCCAAGTGTGATGCCTCAAATGCTTCACACAACACCAAATGCTTTTGGAGTAAACTTTTGAGAGAATCTTACACTTGCAAAATCGGCTCTATCCCTCTTGTTTCTTAGTGTGCAACCGATTTTGGTGGAGCATGGGTTCTTTATATAGTGTTGACACATCTAGGGTTACACCATGTAAACCCTAATGTGTCATGACTCTTCATTTCCATGACCCATGGGTTTGTAACTCCCATGGAGCATCCTATGGGTTTAACCCAACTTGATAATCCATGGAGCCTCTTAGCCCACTATACAAGTTATGCATAATTTACATAATCAACCCATATATTTAATTAGTTATTTTTTGATCACTTAATTAATTCTAAATTAATTCTTGATCAAACTAATTAAATAATATTATTAATATATTAGAACTTATAATATATTAATAAACCATAAGTGTTATTTCTCTCATTTTAGTTTATCCAATTGCATGGTGCCATGCAACCCAAATGGACCATGCCGGGTCGGGTCAAGTACATACCAGAAATAGTTATGGACTTAGACACCTTATCCAACAGTCTCCCACTTGGATAAGTCTAATAACTATAACTGCAATACTTCAGGAACCGATCGGCAATCGTAGCTCTTTCAAGGTCTCTCAGAACTGAGAAGATGATGATACGCCATTTAAGATAAGTGATCATATAATCCTCTGTTCTAGATATCAGCCGGACAAATACATGGAACAATGTCTTACTTATTGTCCAGCAGTTTGTTTCCCGATTTCCGATTTGTTTGACAAAGAACTTAATTGAACACATCAACTTAGTTCTGACCGGGCCCGGTACATAGGTCAAAACAAAATCATCGAGGGGCCCAGATATCAGCTTCTAATCTAAGAAGGAACAGATAAACTTTGACTCATATGTTTGTTCTACCACTCATTGAATTATACACAAAAGCACGTTTTATAACATCGAGTTACCAATGCGTTAACGTACAATCAATGCATAACCAACTCATAAGTAACAAATCATATCTCTAGGTTTGAAGACTTATATGATATTACCGTCTCACGATCACTCGAGATAAATTCCATGAAGTGATTCCAGTGAGCGTGGGTTGAGTCCAATGCTCAGAACTTATGCGCACTCATGAGTGTTGTAGCCATGTCCAACACCTTAGACCTCTACAATCAATCATGGCAGTCTTGATTCATACCTACTTCCGACATATGACCGACTGTGGAGGTTCGAATAATATGATATACCAAACATAATTATTCTGGAAGTCAAAACATGCAAAAGAAATATAGTAAACGATCGACAAGAGATAGCAACACTTTACTCATAAATAAAACACCTTTTATTCATCATCTAATGTCAATTACACTTTACAAATTTCAAGGTTATCTAACTACTAAATCTAATATCATCCTTCAGCCCTATGCTCCGAGCATGCTGGATATGCTTAACCCGAGTCAGTCCCTTCGTGAGGGGATCTGCTGGATTCTCATCCAATGATACCCTCTTTGCCACGAGGAGTTCTTCTTCTATTCGATGTCTGATGAAATGGTATTTTCTGTCGATGTGTCTGGATCTCCCGTGATCCCTTGGTTCCTTGGCTAAGGCAACTGCACTTTCACTATCACAGAAAATTTCCATTGGCTCTTTAATAGCTGGTACAACTCCAAGGTCTCCAATGAAGTTCTTCAGCCATATCGCCTCCTTTGCTGCCTCGCTAGCTGCTATATACTCTGATTCGCAAGTTGAATCAACCACTGTCTCTTGCTTGGAACTCTTCCAAGAAATTGCTCCTCCGTTTAAGGTAAAGACCCAGCCTGACTGAGAGCGGAAATTATCCCTATCAGTCTGAAAGCTAGCATCATTATACCCTACAACTCTCCAGTCTTCACTCCCACCGAGGGTAAGGATCCAGTCCTTAGTCCTCCGTAGGTACTTGAGGATATTCTTTACCGCAGTCCAGTGTGCCTTGCCAGGGTTCCCCTGATACCTGCTAACCATGCTCAAAGCAAAGGCTACATCAGGTCGAGTACACGTCATAGCATACATGATCGATCCTACAGCCGAAGCATAAGGTATTCGACTCATTTCTGCTATCTCAGCCTCAGTACTAGGGCTTTGTGTCTTACTCAATCTGGCGTTACTCTGGATGGGTAACTCTCCTTTCTTGGAGTCCTGCATGCCGAATCTCTTCAGCACCTTATCCAAGTAAGTACTCTGACTAAGTCCAATTAGTCTTTTACTCCGGTCTCTCAAGATCCTTATCCCTAGAATATAGGCAGCTTCTCCTAGGTCCTTCATAGAGAAAAACTTCCCAAGCCAGGACTTAACTTCCTGCAGAGTTGGGCTGTCATTTCCTATGAGTAGTATGTCATCCACATACAATACCAAAAAGCTAACTATACTCCCACTAGCCTTGACATATACACAAGATTCATCTTCACTCCTAGAAAAGCCAAATTCCTTGACTTTCTCATCAAAGCAAAGATTCCATCTGCGAGGTGCTTGCTTTAACCCATAAATGGATTTCTCAAGCTTACACACTCTATTAGGGTACTCTGTATTGACAAAACCCTCTGGCTGACTCATGTAAACATCCTCAGCCAACTTTCCATTAAGGAAAGCGGTTTTGACATCCATTTGCCATATTTCATAGTCATGAAATGCAGCTATGGCTAACAGAACCCTAATAGACTTAATCTTGGCCACTGGAGAAAAGGTCTCATCATAATCAACTCCCGGAGTTTGTGAGAAACCCTTTGCAACCAGTCGTGCCTTATAAGTGTGTACATCACCATCCATGTCGGTCTTCTTCTTGAAGATCCATTTGCACCCTACAGTCTTACGACCTGGTACATTCTCAACCAAGTTCCAAACTTGATTGTCATACATGGACTATATCTCGCTGTCCATTACCTCTTTCCACTTGGCTGACTCAAGGCCTGCCATGGCTTCCGCGTAACTGTTAGGTTCATCCAGACCTATCAGCGTCTCATCACTGATAAGTGTATCACCTTCCGCAGTAATATGGAATCCATAGTAATGCTCAGGTGCATTCCTAACCCTTGTGGAACGCCTCAGAGGTACAGACTTGTCAATTGGCTCAACAGAAGTTTCCTCCTCAAGTTGAGTGCTAGGGTTTGAAGTTCCTTCACCACTTGACTCTTGAATTTCTTCAAGGTCAACTTGCCTCCCACTGTCTCCTTGGCTTATGAACTCTCTCTCTCTCTCTCGAAAGAACGCCCTCCTAGCTACAAAGACCACATTCTCACTAGGTCTGTAGAAGAGGTAACCAAAGGATTTCTGTGGGTAGCCAATGAAAATACACCTCTCACTTCGAGGTTCGAGCTTATCATGAGTCTCGCGTCTCACGAAAGCCTCGCAACCCCAAATCTTAATGTGGTCTAGTTTGGGTACTTTACTAGTCCACATCTCATGAGGAGTTTTGGCAACTTTCTTTGTGGGAACTAGATTAAGGATATGGGCGGCAGTCTCTAAGGCATACCCCCAAAATGAGATTGGTAGCGAAGCTCGACTCATCATGGAACGAACCATAATCAACAAGGTTCGATTACGCCTCTCAGCTACACCATTCAACTGCGGTGTCCTGGGAGGTGTCAATTGTGAGACAATCCCACATTCCCTAAGATAGTCGAGGAACTCTGAACTAAGATACTCACCACCTCGATCGGATCGAAGCATCTTAATGTTCCTGCCCAATTGATTCTCGACTTCCTGTTTAAACTCTTTAAACCTCTCAAAAGTCTCTGACTTATTCTTGATTAAGTAGACATATCCATATCTACTATAATCATCAGTAAAAGTCAAATAATAACGATTAGCATCCCTTGTGGCATGTTTGAAGGGCCCACACACATCCGTGTGTATAAGATCCAACAAACCTTCACCCCTCTCATAAGAACCTGTGAAGGGTGACTTTGTCATTTTTCCAAGTAAGCATGATTCGCAACTATCATCTGACTTTAGGTCAAATGACTCCAATACTCCATCCTTTTGGAGTTGGCCTATGTGTTTCTTGCTTATATGTCCAAGACGACAATGCCATAATGATGCTTTATCCAAGTTATTATCATTAACAGAATCAATACACAGTACATTATTTCCTAAGTTATCAACCACAGATACAGTTTCATACACACCATCACAAGGTAATGCTTTAAAATAAAGAACATTATTAAAGAAAGCATTAATCGAACCAACTTCATTATCAAATGAAAAGGTGAAACCTTGTTTATACAATGCATGAAAGGAAATAATATTTCTTGCCATTTCTGGCGAATTACAACATTTATTCAAATCTAAACTAAACCCACTACTTAGCGATAAAGTATAAACTCCAATCTTGGTGACAGGTAAAGCTTTCCTATTCCCCATGATTAAGTTTATTCTTCCATGCTCCACATTCTCACTTCTTCTTAGTCCCTGCAAATCAGAACAGATATGAATACCACAACCGGTATCAAGGACCCAAGAGTTAGAATGGGGTGAGTTATTAGATAAGATAGTGTAAATACCTGCATGGTTGGGTTTAACTTTCCCATCCTTCACATCTTGCTGGTACTTTGGGCAGTTCCGCTTCCAATGTGACTTTTCATGGCAATAGAAGCATTCAGCCTCTTTAGGGTCAGAAGAAGGAGTGACAAAACCTTTCTTGGTTCCACTTGAAGAAGAGCCATCAAGGGTCCTAGCCTTGGTACCCTTGGAAGAGCTCTTCCTCTTCTTCCCTCTACCTTTCCCGATTGCCAAAACCGGGGCGGAGTTTGGAGTAGGAGTGTTAACAACCGACTTACCCTTAAGAACTGTTTATGCGGTCTTGAGGAGTCCCTGAAGTTTGCTGAGTGTGACCTCTTCCTTATTCATGTGATATGTCATGCGGAATTGATCATAGCACGATGGTAAGGAGTGCAAAATGATATCTATTGCAAGCTCCTCAGGGAAGTTCACATTAAGCTTCAGCAACCGATCCACATACCTTTGCATTTTCTGCATGTGGCTCGTGACGGATTCCCCGTCCTTCATCATGGTTGTTATGATAGAGCATATGATTTCATACCTCTCTTGTCGTGCACTTTGTTGGTATCTTTCCATCAGATCTTGGTGCATTTCAAAATGGTAGAAGTCCTCATAGGACTTTTGGAGTTCCGTTGTCATGGTGGCCAACATGATGCATGCCACTTTTGTAGCATCCCTTTCATGTGCCCGGAAGTCAGCGATCTCCTGGGGAGTTGTAGTGGTCTCATTAATCTCCTTAAGCTCCTTGTCAAGGACATATTCTTTGTCCTCGTAGCAGGTAATCATCCTGATGTTTTTGATCCATTCATTGAAGTTGGATCCATCAAAAGTGACTTTCCCACACAAGTTCATAAGGGTAAAGGAGCCATTAGGATTAGAGCCAGAAGCAGCATTGTTTGAAGACATCTGAAAGAAGAGAACAAGATTAGTTTAGATATTAAGAGAGTCCTTAATAAAACACCCAAATGTAATATTAAGGCTAGGATCCAATCACAATATATTATAACTTAGAAGAGGTATGCCGTAATCCAAGCTATAACATATTTGAAAGGTAGCTGAATGACGATTCACCAATTTCCACCATGAAAAACGAAATATAAATATTAGGTTTTTAATTGGTTCTTAGAAATTCCTAGATTCTTTTGAGATTCAATGAACTTTTCAAAGGCATGTTTCAATCTCGAGTGTGCCCTCCAAGTTTTGTGACTGGGATACCGAGGATCACAAAACGAGGTGTGAAGTAACCATGCAAATCACTTGGTACCCTCAAGGTTTATCACTCAATCGATGTGCCGGTAAACCACACACGCTCCACCGATGCTATGGTAAACCTTAAGTCACCCTTTACCTACCTTGTTAAGTCCAAGTTAGTGTGCCGGTTAACCACACACGATCCACCAACGACTTAAACAAAGTGTAAAGTGTAATTCCATGGATTAGCACCTTATTCACATTTTCCTAAAGTAACTAAGATTGGGAATTTAATAAAAGCATTTAGTTACTTTATAATATTCATCATACTTTTAATGAGAATTTATAAGTCCTTGTCTTACCCGTTCGGCTAACGACCCTCCACCGATCAAGGAAGCGGTGGGTGAGAGTGGACACCCATTAAGTTGCCATTTTATAGGCAACAACCTTATACCCCCCTTATAGACCGGCTTCGTGAATGAGGCGTACTAGCGGTAAGACGACTTGATCTTATACATATATATATTAGTAACTTATAATATTATAAAGTATAAGGGTTGAATTTTAACTTTTAAAATTTTAAGGGTTGGAACTAAAGTTTTAATCAAGACTTTACTTGTTCCAAAACTTGAGGGCAAGTTTTGTAAACTTCCAAAACTTTTCATTTCTTATAACTTATCAATTAATTGAGTAATAAAAATGAAGACTCTTCATTTTTATAACTCTTGTGTTCTTTTAATGGCTTTAATAAAAGTGAGACTTTTGGTTTTCCATAACTTGAGGACAAGTTATGGACTCCATTAAAACACATTATGATCATGAATTAAACTACCATGAAGGTTACAAACAATTCCTATGATCATCTAATCTTCATAAGTTCAAGAACATGAATATGAACACTTTCAAGAATCAAAAATTACACTTAAAAAAAACTTGTAATTTTAATAATTGCCATTGTAAATGGATTAGCATAAACATTACACCATCTAAAACAAGCTTTAAAACATCAAAACAGTTTAGGGTAATGTTTCTAGTCCATTTCCAGCAACAAATGTGCAAACTTTCATACGAGCAGAAAACAGAAAAACGATTTTTTTTCAAGCTGTTTGCACACAAAAAAAAACAACAAACAAACCTAGTCTCTGATACCACTGATGGGTTTTGAGCATTCTAACACTTCCTAAGTGTACATGTAACCCTAATAACCTTGGATCTATGTTTGTCTAATTATCATGCAAAGTTGAATTCCAAGGTTATATTCCTATCTAGCATACATGGGGAACAAATTTTAACTTGCATGAAAGATAGAATAACTTACCTTGTTGTTGCTTATGATCCTTGAAACCTTGTGAGCCTAGCACCCCAAGTGTGATGCCTCAAATGCTTCACACAACACCAAATGCTTTTGGAGTAAACTTTTGAGAGAATCTTACACTTGCAAAATCGGCTCTAGCCCTCTTGTTTCTTAGTGTGCAACCGATTTTGGTGGAGCATGGGTTCTTTATATAGTGTTGACACATCTAGGGTTACACCATGTAAACCCTAATGTGTCATGACTCTTCATTTCCATGACCCATGGGTTTGTAACTCCCATGGAGCATCCTATGGGTTTAACCCAACTTGATTATCCATGGACCCTCTTAGCCCACTATACAAGTTATGCATAATTTACATAATCAACCCATATATTTAATTAGTTATCTTTTGATCACTTAATTAATTCTAAATTAATTCTTGATCAAACTAATTAAATAATATTATTAATATATTAGAACTTATAATATATTAATAAACCATAAGTGTTATTTCTCTTATTTTAGTTTATCCAATTGCATGGTGCCATGCAACCCAAATGGACCATGCCGGGTCGGGTCAAGTACATACCAGAAATAGTTATGGACTTAGACACCTTATCCAACAGTTCAAGCATAGAGGCTAAGGACGAATACGGCCCACCTATCACTATTAAGTGTATACGCGAGGGTGGTATATAATTATGATTATGCGGATTTAGTATGTGTGTTTCCGCCCTATCTCCTGTTTCGTGTTTGGTTGTGGACCTGGAGCAGAGTCACACATCCGACCGTCTTACTAATCTTAATTATATACGACTTGTATACACGAGGTACTGATGGATGGACCAGGTATGAATCCTATCATGAACTTCATGGTAAAGTTACCTAGGTCTACGAGTGGATATTCTACCATTCAGAGGAGCAAGACCCCAGGAGTCCTGCTAAGAAAGCCAATTTCGGGACGAAATTCCATCTAACGGGGGGATGATGTCACAACCCGAAAATTTCTATCTTGTAAGGTCAAACACATCAACTTAAGGTCAAACTTATAGGTTTCTAGACTGGGTCTACGTAAGGGTTGTGTGTTAGGAAGTGAACCACGTAATAACCGAGAGCCTAGATCAACATTCGAGCCATAAAACCTCATCAAGTGAGGTTCATGGCCGCAAACCATGTTCACGGCCGTGAACCCTCCTTAGGCCGTGAACTACCCCTTATGTGTTTTCCGCCTTACTTCATGTTTCTTGTTTGGTTGTGGGCTTAGGGCAGATTCACCCAATCAACTGTGTGTTCGATCTCGGTTATATGCAACTCGTATGTATTAGGTAATCATAGGAGGGTAGTATCGTTGTATCAGGATTCAAGAACAACCAATTCTTCAGATAGTCTAACTTATCAACAGAACTAAATAACATTACAGTAAGTACAGTATTTGTACTTGTGCTTTCGATCTTGGAACAACTTAGACAACCACTCAGTTTTATAGAAAATATAGGATTTTCTATGGTAAACATCATTCTTTTAAGGTAAACAGTTTTGGATAGAACTTTCTGAAAACAATATTTCACAATAGAGTTAGTGAAACTAGAAGCTCATTTATAAAAGGTTTAATACTTCTTATTAAACTAGTATAACATAAAGGACCTTAAATGGTTAACTCTATAATACCTTAGTTTATTCATCAGAGTTATATATAATTAACATCTGATAGGCAGTGGAATGTGTGACTTCCGCCTCATTTCCTGTTCCTTGTTTGGTTGTGGGCTTAGGGCAGATTCACACATTTAACTATCCGTTCGATATTAGGTTATATATAACTAGTATAAACTAAGTGATTGTAGAAGGAACTATTGTGGTTATAATTTTACTAAAGAAAATATATGATTTTCTTAAAGAATATTTTCATCAAATGTCAAAGAAATATTACAGTTAACTCTGTAAGCACCTGGTGAATACATCAGGGTTATATACAATGAGGATCTAACAAACAATGGGATTTGTGACTTCCGCCTCATTCCATGTTCCAAGTTTGGTTGTGGGCTTAGGGCAAATCCACACAATTCATTGTCTGTTTGATCTGGACTGTATATAACTTGTATTCATTAAGTACTCATAAAAGGAATTGTAGAGTCATTTTTACTTTTCATTTTATCACATTAGAAAATATAGGATTTTCTGGAGGAACAGGTGAACTTTTCTAAAGAACTCAGACTGTACTTATTATAACAAAAATACTTATGAACTCACCAGCTTAAATGCTGATCTACTCTTTCAAAATAACTTGTATTCTCAGGAAACTAGTAGACAGATATGCGCACCGGGATTCAGAAGATGGAGCATAGTAGCTTCATGTCCTTGTTTTGTTATTTACTTTTGTAGTCAATCTTTTGTGAATCGAATACATTGTAAACACTTTAATATTAATGCAATGGTTGTTGTTACTTTGATTACTATGATGCATGTGTTGTGATACTGAGCATGACGTCCTCCGCCCCCGAACGTTTCTGCCGTTCCGTTTTGGGGGTGTGACAGTCTCACCAGCAATATAAAATTAAATGGACTTTAATCTCATCCAAATAACAGACTTGTGCACTAAGTCTCTCGTCAGACCTTTAGTCAAGTGATTTGCCAAATTTTGTTGCGATTTCACAAACTCTATAGAAATCATACCATTCAGGATTAGTTTTCTAATCATAATATGGCTAACACCTAAGTGTCTAGAGTTACCATTATAAACCTGTTTGTAAGCCTTAGCCAATGTGGCTGTATTATCATAAAGGATAGAGTTGGGTGCTATCGACTTTGACCACATAGGAGTCTCAAAGGCTAAATTCCTTAGTCATTCTGCTTCTTTATCAATAGCTGCTAACGCAACAAACTCATATTCCATTGTCGATTTTGAAATGCAAGATTGCTTCTTGGAAACGCAGGAAATGGCATCTCCCCCAAGCAAGAACACTCAACCAGTTGATAAGGAATGGTCCTTTACGTTGGTTATCCAACTTGCATCTGAATGACCTTCTAATACTGAAGGACTTCCCATGTAACTCAACCCATAATCCATGTTTCCCTTGAGATACTTAAACACTCTATTAACCGCTTGCCAATGTTGAGCACTAGGATTACTAGTGTATTTGTTCAACTTTCCCACAGCAAAAGCAATGTCAGGTCTGGTACTTTTCATTACATACATTAACCTACCAATAGTCTTAGAGTATTCTAATTGTGAAATAGGAATGCCAGTGTTTAGCATTAATTTCACACTTGAATCCATAAGAGCGTTCACATGAGAACAATCACTAAATATGAACCGTTTGAGAATTTTCTCAACTTAATGACTTTGAGTTATTACCAAGCCCTTGTTCACCCTCTTAATCCTTATACCGAGAATTACATCAGTCTCTCCCAAGTATTTCATGGAGAATTTAGATGAAAAAATAGCTTTATTACATTTATTTGATCTTGGTATGTACCAAAAATCAACATGTCATCTACATACAAGCAAATGATCCCTCCTACACCAGTAGCATCATTAAATATAATATAAAAACATTTGTCATATCGGTTTCACTTGAAACCAGGGATAAAATGACATCATCAAACTTTTGATGCCATTGTTTGGGTGTTTGTTTCAACCCATACAAAGATTTTACCATTTTACATACCATGTGTTATTTACCGGGCATAATGAAACATTCTGGTTGTTTCATGTAAACTCCTTCATCAAGTTTCCATATTAAAAAGGTTTTTTTAACATCCATTTGATGAATAATCAGATTGTGAATGCTTCTCTAGGCAATTAAAAATCTAATGGTAGAAATATGTGCAACCGTAGCATACGTATAAAAATACTCAACACCGGATTTTTGCCTAAAACCTTAAATGACTAAGTGGTTTAGAACCTGGAGGCAAATCATACAATACGCAAGTGTTGTTCTCAAGAATCGATGACATTTTATCATTAATTTCTTCCTTCCAAAAGACATCATCTCGAGAATCCATGGCCTCTTGTTATGTCTTAGGATCATCCTCAATACTATAGCAATAAGAGTATTGAATACAAATTTCATCCCTTGAACCTTCCACCAAATACAGTTGAAAGTATGAGCCGAAATCTTTTGCAATTCGGCTTCGTTTGCTTCTACGAAGCTCTTGTGTTTCTGGTATAGCAATATCATCTTGATTTTCTGGATATTTGCCTTCATTGGTGTCAAAAGTCAGATCCTTAGGCCTTTGAATCGATGAAAAATAGATCTCATCAAAAATTGCATCTCGTTACTCGATAACGGTGTTAATCGGTACGAAATCATTAGATACTATTACATAGAAACTATATGTCTTGCAATGTTCAGCATATCTGTAACATCCATAAAATTTGATCCAATTTAAGACTTTTTAAAACATTTCAAACACATGGTTATTACAAACTTGTTTTCAAAACAGTATATCCGGACCGCCCTCCTCGGGGCCTTCAGCCTATCCGGACAGCTCGCTGGTCCTTCGGCCTGACTAGATTTGCCCGGCCCGGGCCTGCAGTCTACCCGGTCCGCCCAGGGTGTCTTAGCCTACTGCACACAGCAGGACCTGCCTCAACCCTTTCCCCAAACCAACAAACATGTGCACATATATACAAACAAGTAAACATGCAGATCTAATAGATCACTAGTCATGGCAACCATCCTAAACCAGGATGTAATCTAACATAGCAGCTGTCACACCCCAAAACCGGAACGGCGGAAACGTTCGGGGGTGGAGGACGTCATGTTTAGTATCACAAGATATGTATTATAGTAAGCAAGTAATTGAACAACCATTTCATTAGAAAGAAAGTGTTTACAATGTGTGTGTTCACAAAACATAGAATTCATAAGCAAATGACAAAACAAGACTTGAAGCTATTATGCTCCATCTTCTGAATTCCCAGCATGAGTACCTGTCTATTAGTCTCCTGAGAATACAAGTTATTTGAAAGAGTTGATCAGCAATTAAGCTGGTGAGTTCATAAGATTTTAGTGATGTAAGTAAGTTGTAAAATGTAGTTGAAAATGTAGTTGAAAGATGTAGTTGTAAAATGTAGTAAGTTGTAAGTTCTGTTTAGAAAAGTTCGCCTGTTCCTCTAGAAAATCCTATAATTCCTACTTTAATGAAAGATAAGTAAAAATGACTCTACAATCCTTTCTATGAGTACTAAATGGATACAAGTTATATAAGACTCAGAGTAAACAAACAGTCGATTGTGCGCATCTGCCCTAAGGCGGAAAGCACACATCCCATTGTTTGTTTGATCATTGTGGTATATAACCCAGGTGTATTCACTTGTTACTCATGGAGTTAATTGTAAAGGTTCCTTTATTTTTAATGAAAAGATTCTTTAAGAAATCCCTTATTTCTTATAATAAAATGATGACCACAGTGATTACTTCTATAATAACTTAGTTTATACTGGATATATATGATCTAATATCGGATAGAAAGTTAATTGGGTGAATCTGCCCTAAGCCCACAACCAAACAAGGAACAGGAAGTAAGGCGGAAAGCACACATCCAACTACCTATTGGGTATTAATTATATATAACTGTGATGTATAAACTAAAGTATTATAGAGTTAATCACCTAAGGTCTTTTAAGTTTATAATGGTTTAATAAAATGGATTAAACCATTTACTGGGAAGTTTCTAGTTTTTTTTACCAAAATTTCTGAATTGGAAAGTATGTTTTGTACTAGAAAACTGTGCATTGACTTTGTGTCCTATGACTTGACCCATACCTGGTACCCTTATGATGACTTAATGTATATTGAGCATATATATATCTAGAATCGAATAGAAAATAGACTGGGTGAGTTCGTTCTAAGCCCACAACCAAACAAGGAACAGGAAATGAAGCGGAGAGCACACATCCTATTACCTGTCGGATCCTATTGATATATATATATCCTTTGATGTATACATTAAGGAATCATAAGGTTAGCATTATGTTCCTCTCTACTAAACGTAGCCTTCTACCAAGGCATCTAATGTTATCTATGTTTGTTTCTTGCATGAGTTATGTGATTTCCCAAGTGAGACTATCATTTACCAAAAATATATTTTTTACATTACTGTTTATTGTGAGAAGATCACAATGTGAATGAAATGGGGAAATAACAAAATACTGTAGTGTTGTATTATAGTAACTACTGATGTACTTTCTACCTTAAACCAATTGATATTTAAGGTATGATGTGAGCTGATTGTACCATACTATCGACTAATAACACGACGATGAAAGACGTCGGAAGAAATGACATTTGGCACCCGTAGACTCGCAGGTCCCACTATAGCTAACAGCAAGGTGTAGGATAGTCAATCCAGTATAGATCTATACGTAAATTCACGCTCTCCCTCTAGGAGATTCTGGCTACAAATCGAGCCATGACAGGTGATGTCATGCCCCGAACGATGGTCCACATTTATGTTATTGTATACTTGTATATGTAATGTATGTACTAGATGTATTGTATGTTCTCTCTATCTAGTATGTATGTATGTTCTGTTTGTTTCTCATCATAGTATGTTTCACTCATGTATGAACTGACTCTTTGTATGCTTCATTGTACTAGAAGTAATGACTAGTATCTTCCTAAACTATACCTATTATAGTTTACTAATGTTTTTACTTGAACTGTTATTGAAAAGACTCATTTTACTACTAAGTTATGCTTGTACCTTAAAAACGGAGTTTGATTAACTATAAAGTAACATAACTTTAAAAGAGTTTTTGAAATGTTTTGATCACTTATAAAAGACATAAGCAACATTTTGAAAGATGTTTATAACAAACAATTTACACAATTATCATTGTGTTCAACTTGTATTTCCCCCCCCCCCCCCCTTAAAAGTATTTAAAACAGTTTAAAAGATTCATTACGGGGTATGAACTCACCTGATGTGGGTGATTCAACGAATACGCGTGTAAGGATGAGAAGTTCCATGAATGAAGTCCCGAGACACAACAAGTCCTAAATGACATATAATGACATATATTGGCATGCATATAGTGTTTATAAGCAACTATATGAAAGGAAACACCTTCCGGGACTAGGAAACACTTTGACCAAGTGTTGGAATCACATGTGATTCATCAAAGGAAAGTAGAATGGCAATATCATGAGTTTACTACCATGGGTTTATGGCCAAAGGGAGTTTACAACCGTAAACTCATGGTCAAACATGCATAAGTGGGTGTTTGAAGGCTAGGGAAACTTGAAGGACCATTGCTCTACACAAGGATGATAAAGACCATCATAAGGAAGGCTTTTGATGAGTTTACGGCCAAGCAAGGAGCTTACGGCCGTAAACTCATGGACATTATGAAGTGAGTGTGGTTTAAGGTCCTATACTCATCAATGAATGGTTCTAGGTCACAAGCTTTACACCTAGAAGGGTTTATGGTCCATACATGCTATAACATTGAGTTTACGGCCAAGGAAGATCTTAGGCCGTAAACTCAAGATGTTCTTGGGAAAATGTATGTTTCAAGGGTGTGATTCAAGGCTTCCTAGTAGATATGAAGTATAATGAAGGAATACTTACGATATGGAGGCTTGAAAGGGTTGATTTTGGCCAAGAACACTAGTGTGTGTTCTTGGTGTTCTTGGTGTTTCTTGAAGATCTAAGAAAACATGATTTCCATGGATGAATCATGAGGATGAAGCTAGTTAAGAAGGATTAACAACAAACTAGAGAAAGAACACTTACACTTTTGAAGATCTAAGATGAAAAGTTGGATGATACTTGAGAGAGAACTCAAGTGTTCTTGAGGGAAAGTGAGATAATGAATGAAAATGAGGGAATATGAGTCTTAAAGGTGAGTTTACAGCCCACCTTGAGTTTACGGCCGTAAACTCAAGTGTTGTGGCCGTGAACTCTTTTTAATGAGGTTAAGGCTGGATTTGTTGCACAGTGTCTTTATCAGGTACATTCTAACACTCATTCCTTAAGTGTACTAGGCTTAAAACTCCTTAGAATGACCTTTACCAAGGCTAGAACTCATTACCAATGAGTATGACACTCACTTGAGTTGACTGACTGAGCTTTAAAAGCAAAAAAAAAATTCGGGTTGTCACAGCAGCAACATAGCAACCATCCTAAACCAGGATGAAATCTAGCATAGCAATAACATAGTAACCATCCTAAACCAGGATGTAAATAAAAAAGGGTCGGCCTTGGTGCCGTAGACCCTGTTGATATAGTGAGGATAACTCACCTTCCAAATGTCGCACCGAAGTGATAGGCTCAACTCTCGAATCACCAACACGAACTCCACCACCTATAGTGACCATAAAACCCTTTTCCATAAATTTCCAAATTACCAAAATGCCCCCAGAGGTCGACTGGTCAACCTTTGGTCAAAGTCAAAGTCCACAGTCAAAGTCAACAGTCCAGCTTGACCTGACTCGTCGAGTGAAGTTCACCGACTCGTCGAGTCCTTCCTGAACTCGAGAAGTCATGAAATCCTTGGTTGACTCGTCGAGTTCCCCTATAACTCGTCGAGTTCATGCGTGTCCAAAGGTTGGGAGAAACCCTAGCCGACTCGTCGAGTCATTCGACTGACTAGCCGAGCCCAAGGCAATCTTCATCGGACTCGCCGAGTTGTTCATCCAACTCGTCGAGTATAAGACCATCTTCATGTGGCTCGCCGAGTTGACTAAGCAACTCGCCGAGTCCCTTCAGACCTTCATCCATACAGGTACCTTTTTAAGCCATGCAACGGCTCCAAATTCCAGATCCAAGCTTCTAAGGCATGTTTATCACGTAAAGTTGAAAACTTTACGTGCATGCAAGGCCCTAGAGACTCTAAATGACCAATCTAAGCTTCTAATGGAGCTTTACACCTTAGGAGAGTCTCATTCTTGCAAATTTGGAAGCTTTATGGACTTAAAGGCCCAAGAGAGTTCAGATCTGAAGTTACAACTTCAGATCTTAGCTTATACACAAGAAAAACTTCCAAACATACTAGAAAAGCCCTAAAATTTACCCAAAAGGGATCTAGAAATGAAATGGAGTCAAGATAGCGATTTGATACCTTCCAGAAAATGCCAACTAAAATAGATTTCAAATCCCACACGTTCCTTGCTTCTGGATACTTACTCTCCAAGCTCTTTTCTCCAAAAATCCTCTTCCAAATCTTAAGAATACACAAATGGAGAACAATCTCACGAATTAGGGTTTAAGGGTATCAAGTAACTGTAAAGGGGAGGTTGGGGAAGGCCAATGATCCTTTAAATAGGGTGCAATACCCCGGGATTTAGGGTTTCATCTGCCAGCTCCTACTCGTCGAGTCCCTTCTTAGACTCGGCGAGTAGGTCACTAAAACACGTGGACCAACCCGCTGCTACTCGACGAGTAGGGCAACCAACTCGTCGAGTAGACCTTGAAATCAAAGAAATTCTCATATATATCAATACCTGAGAATCGGGGTGTTACAATATCCGATGAATATGCAATCTATTCCACGTTCTCCCAAGGTTTTTCTTTTGGACTGGGTGAGTTTTACAACTTCCCAACATCCCTAAACCTGAAAATATCACCATTTCGGCTTTTTCTTGAACCAAAGTTCATATGGGACTGTTTTGTTCCTTTTATTTGGAACCCTATTCAGAAAATAGCGGGTTGTTAACATGGCCTATCCCCGGAATCCCTCACTCAATCTCAAGTAAAAAGCATCGAGTTTACCATTTCTTTTGAAACTCGATTTTTTGCGTTTGGCGATTCCATTTTGTTGGGGCGAGTATGGTTTTGTGGTTTCATGAATGATACCCACTGATTAGAAGTATATGGGATCCATATATTCACCTCCCCAATTAGTTCTAAGACATTTAACCAAATTGTCCAATTGCAATTCCACCTTAGTTTTGTATATTTTGAACTTTTCCAGTACTTCATTTTTATCATATAGGCTATAGGCCACCTTGCCAACCCTGGCAATGATCCTGAACGGCCCAATGTAACGGGGACCCAATTTCCCCCTCTTCCTGAAGCGGATCACACCCTTCCAGGGTGAGACCTTCAGGAGAACCATATCACCCACCTGAAACTCTAGCTCCGATCGGCGTCTGTCGGCGTAACTCTTCTGCCGACTCTGAGCGGTCTGCAATCGCTGCCTAACCTGGTGTATCTTCTCGATAGTCTGCAAGACTACCTCTGTCTGTCCCATCACCCTGTGTCCAACCTCACCCCAACAAACTGGGGTACGACATCTTCGCCCATACAACAACTCCAAAGGCGGAACGCCGATGCTGGAATTGTAGTTGTTGTTGTAGGTGAACTCTACAAGCGGTAGGTGGGAATCCCAGCTCCCACCGAAATCAATGACACATGCCCTTAACATATCCTTGAGGGTCTGAATATTCCGCTCGCTCTGACCGTCTGTCTGAGGGTGAAATGTTGTGCTGAAGTGCAACCGCGTTCCCAGTTCCTCATGGACCTTCTGCCAGAAGCGGGAGGTAAATCTAACATCCCGGTCGGAGACAATGGAGACCGGAACCCCATGGCGAGCAACGATCTCGCGGACATATACGTCGGCCAATTTCTCGGCCGACAAACTCTCCCATATGGCCAAGAAATGGGCACTCTTGGTCAATCGATCCACGATGACCCATATAGCATCAAACCCCTTCGCCGTTCGCGGCAGCTTGGTAATAAAATCCATCGTGATATGTTCCCATTTCCACATGGGAATCTCCAGGGGCTGCAGTTTTTCATGCGGCCTCTGATGCTCGGCCTTGACCATCCTACAGGTCAAGCACCTCTCGACGTACCAATCGATTTCTCGCTTCATGCACGACCACCAGTAGCTCAAACTCAAATTCCGATACATCTTGATGGCCCCCGGGTGAATAGAGAAGTGAGACTTATGAGCCTCCTCCATGACCGTCTGTCTGACCCCACCAGTCATCGGAACCCATACCCGACCATATCGGGTCAACAATCCCCGGCTATCCTGCACAAATCGAGCGTTCTCGCCCCTAACCCTCTCCAGTTTCCAATTCTCTGGTCGCATACCCTCCACCTGAGCATCTCTGATCAAACTCACAAGCGGGGAATCCACTGCTATCCTCATATATATCGCTGGGGTGGGATTCCCAGCTGACTTGCGGCTCAGAGCGTCCGCCACTACATTCGCTTTATCGGGGTGGTAAAGGATCTCGCAATCGTAGTCCTTGACTATATCCAGCCACCGGCGCTGCCTCATGTTCAGGTTCGGCTGATCCATGATATGTCTTAGGCTCTTGTGATACGTGTAAATGGTACAACGGACCCCAAATAGATAATGTCTCCAAATCTTGAGAGCAAAAACCACCGCTCCCAACTCTAGATCATGAGTAGGGTATCTCGTCTCATGCGGCTTCAGCTGCCGCGATGCGTAGGCTATAACTCGTCCTCTCTGCATGAGGACCGCCCCTAAACCTGTGATGGATGCATCACAAAATACCACAAAGTCCTCAACTCCCTCTGGGAGTGTCAAAACTAGGGCCTCACACAAACGCTGGCGGAGGGTCTCAAACGCCCTCTGCTGCTCAGGGCCCCACCGGAAATCCACCCCCTTCCTCGTCAGACGAGTGAGGGGTACTGCAATCTTGGAGAAACCCTGTATGAATCTCTGGTAGTACCCTGTCAATCCCAGAAAACTCCTGATATCTGAGGGAGATTTCGGAACCTCCCACTGCATGACTGCCTCGATTTTGGCTGGATCGACCAAAATCTCGTCCTGGTTAACGGGTGTCCGAGGAACTGGACCTCCCGTCACCAAAACTCACACTTCGAGAACTTGGCATATAGCCGCTCTCGTCTCAGAACTCCCAACAACTCCCTGAGATGCTCATCATGCTGCTCTTGGGTCTTGGAATACACCAAGATATCGTCGATAAACACTATGACCGAGCGATCGAGCATCGGTCTGCAGACTCGAATCATCAGGTCCATGTATACTGCTGGCGCGTTGGTGAGCCCAAATGGAATCACCACGAACTCGTAATGTCCATAACGAGTTCGGAACGCGGTCTTCTCCACGTCCTCCTCTCTGACCCTAACCTGATGATACCCCGACATCAAATCTATCTTGGAGAACCAAGATGCCCCTGCAACTAATCAAAGAGGTCGTCTATCCTCGGAAATGGATAACGGTTCTTCACCGTCAACTTGTTCAACTCCCTATAATCAATGCACATCCGGTGCGAGCCGTCCTTCTTCCTGGCGAAGAGGATCGGTGCTCCCCATAGAGAACTACTCGGACAAATGAATTGCTTTCCCAGCAGCTCCTGCATCTGCGATGACAGCTCCTGCATCTCTGGTGGTGTCAGTCGGTACGACGCCTTGGCGATAGGGGCCGCACCTGGCACTAGGTCGATCCTGAACTCGACCTACCTCTCTAGAGGCATTCCGGGTAATTCCTCCGGAAACACATCAGCAAACTCTCTAACCACTGGAACCTCTGACACCGGAGTCTGATCCCTATCCCGCGCATCTACCACATAGGCTAAATAACCCGCACACCCGTGCTGAATGTACTGCCGAGCCTTGGCAGCTGAACAAAACCCTGAACCCACTCTGGTGCCCCCGCCATAAACAAACAGCTCTCCCTCACTTGGGGTTCAAACCACCACTATCTGGCCCTCAAAATCTATCATGGCACCAAAACGGCTAAGCCAATCCATCCCTACAATCACGCATACCTCCCCCATGGGAATCGGTATCAAATCTATCGGAAAGGACACTCCGAATATCTCTAACTCTCACCCTCGATAGACCGAAGAAGCAAAAACTCCGTGTTTGTTGGCGATAGAGACTCGCAACGGACACTCTAGCTCACCCACTGGCGCACCAAACTCCCTACTAAAATTCTAAGATACGAAAGACCGACTTGCCCCCGAGTCAAATAAAACCAAAGCATGCAAGGAGTTCACTAAAAATGTACCTAATCATAGGTACAACAAATAAGCATAAAACAGATACAATGAATGAGATAAAGGATAGAAACATACCAGCAACCACATCTGGCGCTGCCCTGGCCTCCTCCGCTGTAAGCTGGAAAGCACGCCCCTGAGCCTTCGGAGGCTCTGCCCTAACTGGCCTCCCATCGGTAATCCTCAATGTAGTCGGCGTTGGAGCCTGCGCCGGCCTAGCTGCGAGCTGCGGACAGTTGGTCTTCACGTGACCAACCTGATGACAGTGGTAGCAGATCCTCATATCCTGAACCGGGGCAGTCTGACGACAATCTCTCGCAAAATGCCCCTCCTGGCCGCATTTGCGGCATCAGCTACTAGACCTACAAACCCCCGTGTGCCCCTTTCCGCACTTGCAACAAGTGCGGCCCTGATGTCCCCTGACCTGGAATCAGCGGTCTTAGGCCGCTTTGGCACCGGTTGTGTCTGTGCCGGGGCCCGACCCTACTCTCTCAGCTGTAACTCAATCTCCAGCTCCCACCGTCTGGTGGCCTCCTGTAACTCCAGAAGCGTATCACAACGCTGAGTAGCAACAAACTGACGAATGTCAGTATTGAGCATACTCAGATAATGTGTCATATGGGCCTGCTCCGATGCAAACTCTAGGCAGAACATTTCCCTCTCTGTGAACATCCAGGTGATCTCCGTCACCGTCTCTCCCTCCTGTCTCAAGCTAAAAAAAACCCATGCGCTAACCGTTCCCGCTTGACTCGAGGAATGTAGCGAGCGCGGAACATATCCCTGAACTGCTCTCAAGTAACAGCAGCTCTTTGCTCGTCTGTATACGACCCAGTCATCAACCTCCACCAGTCCTTTGCCCCGGACCTCAGCAAGTTCAGGGCACATCTGACCTTCTGGTCAGTAGAACATAAGCATGTGAAGAAACATCCCTCCACGTCAGACAGCCACCTCATGGCTTTGATGGGGTCCTGAGTCCCATCAAAATTAGGGGGCTTCATGTTGTCGAAGTCCCGATACTCGAAATACTCCACCATAGCGGTCTTAATAGACCCGAACATCTCCGGCAATTCGGCCCGGAACAAATCAGCAACCTCATCATGCAGGATCTCCCGGATCCTGTCATCCATCTCATCTGGCCTCATTTGGCCGATAGTCGCGGGCGCTGTCGGCGCCCCCTGTCCGCCCTCTCCCTCTCCTGATCCTGATCCCGAACCGGATCCAGTCACAAAACGCCTGGTCATCACCATTCTGAAACACAACACAAGGTATCAGATAATCCATGCAAAGAACTGGGAACCAGCTCCCGATAAAACCCTAGGGGTTGTGACTTCCTTGCTACGCGTATGGGTCCTATGCTTTCAGTAGTACGGGCCCATACTACCTTCCACACCTACCCATATTTGTCTCAAGTATCATCACAACGCCCCAACAATATACATAATCATAGCGAGCACTCAAACCTCACTCCTAGAGGAAGGCTAAATATCTCGTAATCGGTGGACTCATCCCAAACAACCTACCCATCCATGAAACTTCCACCAACCCTGCAGCACTCGTGTATTCTAACCATACATAACGCTGGACCCTATAGACTTTCGAATACTCGGTCCTACTCTAATCCCACAACCAGACAAGGAACAGGAAATAAAGCCAAACCAAACATTCTCAGGCTATAATATCTTAGTTATGTACAATCGTGATGCATACACTACGCAACTACAGTAATGATGTCAATTTCATCTAAGGAAAACCCTAGGCTATCAGGCATCATATAATCAGGTAATTCTATCATGCAATTCCTGAAGATCCCTAGCCTAGTACTAGCATGATGTTCTAATCACATCTCATAAATCAAATAATCCGTAAAGTATTTTGGGGTCTATCCGCGAGCTCCGGTTGATCGTACACTTGCAACCACCTTTATTATTTTGAAAACATTTTAAGAAAATCGTTTTATAATCTTGTCCTCAGTTTGACACTGGAGACACATGAGTGTTTCCTCCAATTCACTCAAACCAAGGCTCTGATACCAACTTGTAACATCTATAAAATTCAAGCCAATTGAAAACTTTTTAAAACATTTCAAAAACACATGGTTATTACAAACTTGTTTTCAAAACAGTATATTGTTAGAGTATCCCAGAATCAAATCATAAAATCATAAAATGTGAGGAGCAGTACGATCACGCCTTTGCCTTCCTGCGATCATCATAAGTACCTGAAACAATAATCGATAAATGTAAGCTCGAAGGCTTAGTGAGTTACCCCCAAAATACCAACGCCATACAGTCATAATCGTATCATATAACATATAAGCAAACAACATGCATAATGAGCCATCAGTCTGACTGGACCGAATCCCGGTCCTCAGTCTATCTGGACCGCCCTCCGAGCCCTCGGCACGTCTGGACCGCCCTCCTCGGCGCCTTCAGCCTATCCGGACCGCTCGCTGGTCCTTCGGCCTGACTAGATTTGCCCGGCCCGGGCCTGCAGTCTACCCGGCCCGCCCAGGGTGTCTTAGCCTACTGCACATATCAGGACCTGCCTCAACCCTTTCCCTAAACCAACAACCATGTGCACATATATACAAACAAGTAAACATACAGATCTAACAGATCACTAATCATGGCAACCATCCTAAACCAAGATGTAATCTAACATAGCAGCAACATAGCAACCATCCTAAACCAGGATGAAATCTAGCATAGCCATAACATAGCAACCATCCTAAACCAGGATGTAAATCAAAAAGGGTCGGCCTTGGTGTCGTAGACCCTTTTGATATAGTGAGGATAACTCACCTTCCAAATGTCGCACCGAAGTGATAGGCTCAACTCTCGAATCACCAACACGAACTCCACCACCTATAGTGACCATAAAACCCTTTTCCATAAATTTCCAAATTACCAAAATGCCCCTAGAGGTCGACTGGTCAACCTTTGGTCAAATTCAAAGTCCACAGTCAAAGTCAACAGTCCAGGTTGACCTGACTCGTTGAGTGAAGTTCACCGACTCATCGAGTCCTTCCTGAACTCAAGAAGTCATGAAATCCTTGGTTGACTCGTCGAGTTCCCCTATAACTCGTCGAGTTCATGCGTGTCCAAAGGTTGGGATAAACCCTAGCCGACTCGCCGAGTCATTCGACTGACTCGCCGAGCCCAAGGCAATCTTCATCGGACTCGTCGAGTTGTTCATCCAACTCGTCGAGTACAGGACCATCTTCATGTGGCTCTCCGAGTTGACTAAGCAACTCGCCGAGTCCCTTCAGACCTTCATCCATACAGGTACCTTTTTTAGCCATGCAACGGCAACATATTGCATATCCAAGCTTCTAAGGCATGTTTATCACGTAAAGTTGAAAACTTTACGTGCATGCAAGGCCCTAGAGACTCTAAATGACCAATCTAAGCTTCTAATGGAGCTGTACACCTTAGAAGAGTCTTATTCTTGCAAGATTTGGAAGCTTTATGCACTTAAAGCCCCAAGCGAGTTCAGATCTGAAGTTACAACTTCAGATCGTAGCTTATACACAAGAAAAGCTTCCAAACATACTAGAAAAGCCCTAAAATTTACCCGAAAGGGATCTAGAAATGAAATGGAGTCAAGATAGCGATTTGATACCTTCCAGAAGATGCCAACTAAGATAGATTTTAGATCCCACACGTTCCTTGCTTCTGGATACTTTCTCTCCAAGCTCTTTTCTCTAAAAATCCTCTTCTAAAGCTTAAGAATACACAAATGGAGAACACTCTCACGAATTAGGGTTTAAGGGTATCAAGTAACTATAAAGGGGAGGTTGGGGAAGGCAAATGATCCTTTAAATAAGGTGCAATATCCTGGGATTTAGGGTTTCATCTGCCAGCTCCTACTCGTCGAGTCCCTTCTTGGACTCGGCGAGTAGGTCACTAAAACACGTGGACCAACCCGCTGCTACTCGACGAGTAGGGCAACCAACTCGTTGAGTAGACCATGAAATCAAAGAAATTCTCATATATATCAATACCTGAGAATCGGGGTGTTACAATATCCGATAAATATGCAATCTATTACAAGTTCTCCCAAGGTTTTTTTTGGACTGGGTGAGTTTTACAACTTCCCAACATCCCTAAACCTGAAAATATCACCATTTCGGCTTTTTCTTGAACCAAAGTTCATATGGGACTGTTTTGTTCCTTTTATTTGGAACCATATTCAGAAAATAGCGGGTTGTTAACATGGCCTATCCCCGGAATCCCTCACTCAATCTCGAGTAAGAAAGCATCGAGCTTACCATTTCTTTTGAAACTCGATTTTTTGCGTTCGGCGATTCCATTTTGTTGGGGCGAGTATGGTTTTGTGGTTTCATGAATGATACCCGCTGAATAGAAGTATATGGGATCCATATATTCACCTCCCCAATTAGTTCTAAGGCATTTGACCAGATTGCCCAATTGTAATTCCACCTTAGTTTTGTATATTTTGAACTTTTCCAATACTTCATTTTTATCATTAAGCAAATACACATAGCAAAACCGAGTACATTCATCAATGAATGTGACCATATACCTTTTTATTTTCCACGTATGGAGTAGATTGGAAATCACACAAATCACTGTGTACAAGTTCCAAAGTAGCTTATTTTCTAGTAACATTTGGAAAGGGTTATTTTGTAACTTTTGTAGGCATGCATGTTTTAAATTTTTCCAAATTCATGTCAAATGGTGGAATTAAACCATCTTTTGACATTTCCTACATCCTTCTAAAATTGACATGACCCAATCTAGCATGCCAAATCATAGAGTCATCAATTTTAAAAGAAGAAGATGACACAAAAGCATAATTTTGAATAGGTGACAATTCTCGATAACATTCAAACGAAACATTCTATTATTTACATATCCAAAACCAATAAACATTCCACCTCGAGATAGGATATACCTATCCGATTCATAAACTTGTTTAAAACCATCAGAATTCAAACAACTACCACTAACAAGATTCTTTCGAAACTTAGGAACAAACAAAACACCAAAAAGTCTAACAACCTTTCCAGAAATAAATTCACGATTAACGACACCGACACCACAAATTGGTTTAAAAGAATCATCTTCCATGTTCAAAACATATCCATCTTCAAGCGGTGTTAGTGTTTTCAAACAACCGTTCATCCTTGCATACATGGTTTGTTGCACCAGGGTCGATCCACCAAGCAACATCATCATCATGGACATAGAATGATTCAAGAATAATTTAAGCATAGTAAACATAATTCTTATTAGAATTACCAAAGTTACTCAAAAAATGACCTTTTTCACTTGGTACTTAGACTCATTTCCACTTTCATTGGCTCAAATATTTCCAACACCATTGTTGCCAAGATTCACACGAGAATCACGCTTGCAATGTCCCACTTTGAAGCACCTCCAACAAACCAGTTCCTTTTTCTTTTTGTTGGAGTTATTCGGGACATATTCTTGCTTGAATTTCTCATGTCATTTGTTGTTTGGATTTCTTGCTTTGTTTTCAACCACATGAACCGAGGTTGTCCAGATTTAACGTTTCCTTTATTTTTGTCACGTTCTTAAGCACGAAGGGATTCTTCAATGTGAAAATGACTACCAAGTTGAACCAAAGACACCTCCTCATTGTGATGTTTCAAGTTATGTTTTAAGTCTTCCCATGATGGTGGAAGTTTTTCAATCACACTTGACACAACAATGGTTTCATCCATGTTTATTTTGTGTATTTTGAATTGACCGAAAATGTGAACGAGTTCGTTATATTATTTCATGGCGGATCTTGAATCAACATCTTCTTCTGCCAGCGCTTGAAATCATTTTAATCAAACTTGTCCAGTTTTATGAACTATGTGGTCAACTCGCGGATTAATTCATCAATCTCTACCACATGAGAATATTAGTTAGATTGTTAGGGGAATAATAATAGGGTGATGGTGGAGAAGCAGATTCCTAATGGGTCATATAAGGTCATTTTCAGAATTGAAATTTCCACCCTATGCTTGGGTGACAGGAAATCCAGTCTAGGATAACCCAAAATGACATTTGTGTATCTAGGCACAGAACACAAGCCAAATTGACAGACGAATTTTATGTTTGATGTGGAAGAGAGAGCTCTGAAGGGTTCTATATCGCTCAAAATAGAGTCGTATATGCATGACATATTAGGGTTTCAATCTTCTAAACTAGTTACAGGAATCATGAATTTAATTGCTTAATCAATGGCTTCCAAAATTGACATGATTTGTCAATCTTACCATAATCACCCACTAGAATTCAGTTTTTCCATAATGAAACTAATTCAAATTTCTGAAGACCACCGTCAGGGGATCTGCCCCTTGGACCCCGCTAGGGGCGCTGCCCTAAGCGCCTGCAAGGGGGCGTAACCCAACCCTCGTCATTCTGTCGTACCGACTTATAATTCGATCGTATATATGCATGAACTTCGCATTCACCGAATGTATAATATAGACTACAAATAATAAGCCCCTTAACTTACATGTTAGTTCCAATTACCCGAAATTTCTAGTGACACTAAAATCACCAACAGTACGTAGTGCACTACATGTCAGGAAGGCAAGCATTGATTGAAGATTATCCAACTACAAGATAATTAACATCATAAACTTATAAATTAAATCAAACAAACTACCAAAATATAACCAATTGCATAGAAAATGTGTAGAAAAAGAAGTATGTACGCAAATAAAAATTCAATATACAAAACAATTCCATCACATTTTGTAAATGGAGTCGGGACATAGCTACGTACGTAGCAAATTCGCTATGCAGTACTTATTAGTTAGTACTTAGTATGTAGTAAGCACTTAAACACTTATGCAAATTCACCACCTAACGTTATCTCTCTAATATAAAGATGAAAGAAATATGAATATAAGAATTCTATAAATTCTTTTATATATATATATATATATATATATATATATATATATATATATTAATTATGAATAGTTAACTTCTATTCCTTCAAACTTTGGCCACATTACTTTTTTATATTAACACTTTTGGTCCCTTGACTGGGTGTTCAATGCTTGCCTGCGTGTCTTGGACACGTGTTTTATGGAAGACAATAGTGAATTAAGATTGTCATGGAGTATTGGTAGATTGTTCATCGAGATGAACATAGCAAAAGTACTTTGCAACCAATACTGATGAGTACCTGAAAATTGAGATTTTAAGTATTGGAGTAACTATGCTTAAAGATTATTTTATAGATCATGTGATGAGTAAATTAAGATGACTAAATTTCTTATTCTTCAAATAGAGATGCATGAGGTTTGTTCTACAATATGTTGTATCTTAGTTTCTCCCCAACTTTGTTTGTAATTAGCAACTATACATGGTTTGAGTAGATATTACATAATGAATAGTGCAAGCCTATGTAGTCAAAGTTTATTTGATCCTTTTGCCAGAAATGGAAAAGTATATATCTTTGGGCCCCTCGATGACTTAGGTGTTATTTGTTTTTTCGAAGCAAAAACGGTTGAAGTCTACGGACCACATCTGCAACCCTCTACAGTAGAAGAGGTGGATCAAACGGTTGCAACTTGTAATAAGAAGTCTGTTTGTTTTTAAATCTCTGCAGACTGCTGCAATAAACTGAAATTAACTATAAAATAGTTAAAAATAAATCTAAATAAAAAAGTTATTTAGTTTAATCATATGCAAATCAAATATAAAGATTATTGTGGTGATATGATTTTTAAAGAGGCTTATATAAAAGAATAAACATAATATTTGATAAATACCAATAAATAAAATTTTTAATTTAGCTAAAAACATGTTCATTTTGTTGAAATTTTGAAGATGATGATTATTTTCCGGTTAACTTCAATAAATTTGATAATTTTAATGATTAACTTTATAATTTATTGATATTTTCTTATAGACAATATAAAACAAAAAAATATTTATATGAAATTTACCAAACGGTTTTGAAATTATTTGAAATTATGTAAAATATACTCCAAATGTTATGATATTCTTCAAATATTAATAAAATAATAAACATGTTATTGAAAAAAGAAAACTAAAACAAATCTAAGTTGAATAATATAACTTAAAGTAAGTGAGAAGTGGTTTGAAGAGGATGGTTCAGTGTTGTCTCACGCAGCACACGCGCAACAGTTTTTAAGTTAGAAATCTTCCATAAAACAAACAGCTGCGAAAGGCCAAGTGTTGTGTTGTGCTGCGTGGCGTAGCAAGAAGTGGTCATAAGTGGTTTTTCTAAAAAAAACAAACAGCACCTTAGTGTTGACAACAAAAGCTAGGCTAAGTTGAGACTGAGTTGATCAGAGTCGATAGTCGGTCTGAAAAAAATACCACAAGTGAGTATCGAGAAACATAATCCAGAACCATTAAATTGACCCTTGATCCATGTCTCAAGTTCATCATAATATATCATGAAGATCAAAGGAATTTGAAGTCACTAGTCTTAGGATTGCGTATAGCAATGTTGTGACAAGTACAATAGTTGCATTATACTGCGAACTGCCACTATGTGTTGTTCCTAGTAAGTATTGGATCAGTCTCTTGTTGATGCCTAATTGCAAGTAGGAGTTGATGGAGAATTGTGCCTATAACCATAACAAGCAAGTAATATTACTATAAATAGCAGTGTCATTTTGGGTTATACGCAAGAGCACAATAATGCAGAACTAAAAATATATTTCTTATAGAGACTTGTTTTGTTGATTAATTAATAGTTTAATTAATTAATTAGAAAAACATGGAGAATATGGAATAGTCTAGAAAGATTTGATTCTTGGATAATTACCAAAAGCCTAGATAATTACTAATATATTATGTAATTATCTTTAGGGTTTCGAATCACTTCCCTATATATAAAGGGGTCAAAACCCAGTTTTGGATAATAAGAAAATAGCTTTATACCTCCAAAAATCGAAAACCCTAAGCAAAATCTAGAGGAGTCAGAGATCGTCGCCACGTCGTGGTGCTTCTTTTGCCACGTCGCGGTCTTGGTCAGATGTAACGTCCCAAAAATTAAGACTAAAAATTTCGATTTTTAAATTAATGAAACCATTATCCAAACAACATCATAGAGACTATGGTGAATCCAAGTGTATCAATAACATCCAAGTACATTAGAGTAATATAAAGATGTGGAACGGTGTGGTGTGTGCACTGCAATCATCCCGGGCTCTTCCCCTTCGAACCAGAAGTACCTGAAACATAAACTAAAAACCATAAGCACAAAGCTTAGTGAGTTCCCCAAAATACCACATACCATTGTGACATCCCCATTTTCACAGCCAGAAAAGACCGATTTTGTTTATGCTTTATAAAAATCAGAGTATCTATTTTAATAAAAATGTTGCGGAATTTGTTCCCAGAAAACATGATAATACGTTATCAAACCATTTCCGAAGAAATGTATTCTTATGCATTTTAAAACATTTGGGATGTCATCGTTAATACAGAAACATAAGCATAAACAGAACTTACATTCATTTACACTAGTGATCTACATCTCTTTTAAATCTCTCAATGTAAAGTAGCTTCATATCGACACCTGTGATACAAATAAGCTTGAGTGGGTCAGGTTGGGAAACCTGGTGAGTACATAGGGTTTTCAACCCACAATAATATAATTATTATATTTAAACATCAAACAATCAACCCAATTACCCATACCCATTATCTTCTTTACTCTTAAGGATTTACCCTAAGATTCAGTTATTCCTCATTCATTTATTCCTAAATATTATCCAAAAGAATCGGCACAAAGTCCATCATTGCCACGGTTTATACAACGGGCACTAAGTCTGCATAGTCGCCAGGGTTTAAGCACCAAGTCTGCATGGTCGCCAGGGTTTAGGCACCAAGTCTGCATGATCGCCAGGGTTTAGGCATTAAGTCTGCATAGTCGTCGGGGTTAGGCACCAAGTATGCATGATCGCTAGGGTTTAGGCACTAAGTCTGCATAGTCGCCAAGGTTTAGAGTACACTGGGTGAACACATCGTTCACAACACCTACAGGTTGTGAACCTACTAGTGTACCACTAGACTGTCTAGAATAGTCCGTGGTTGTCATCCATACTCTGCTAGATGACGGGGCCATCATTTGGGTAAAAGGCTTCTGTCATTGTTTACCTCTCACCCTTATCTCATGGTATATATCACCTCTCATCTCATCATCCAACTCATATTTCATCTACCCATGTTTTACCCAACATATTTTGTAGATATAAAATACATATACAGTTTAAATCATTTAAAGCATGTATAAAATCGTTCATCCAGCATAGACGGCAAGTATTCAGATAATATGCACACATAGAACGTAATTTATATAAAATATTTCATATCTATGTGTAAGATGAAAGTAACTATGCACTCACTTGTTAAAGTGATGATTCCAAACTCGGGCAGCGCTTCGCTTCTAACGATTCTATTTTCCTTCGACGAAACCTAGCATTATTATCGCTAAGTTTTAGTCTAATATTTATTGCGACTAATTATTAGTCTAGATTCATCATTAACTCAAAGTCTACTTCATGATCTATCAATTAAGGAACAACCAGGTAGGATCATATCGGAGGTAGGGTCCGTTTGGTATACGAAGTATACTGTTTGGAAATCTCACTTTAAACACCTCACTAAATCACAGCCTAGACATCATTCCCGTAAGTAGATCAATCAGTATAACGACTTTGAATCACTGATAAATCTTATTTATAGGTTCATAATAACGATATTATATTTAAATATAAGCTATATTTAAAGTACGGTATGCGTATCTCACTTACAGCGGGTTTTTATTAAAAACTGGGCTTCGCTGGAGCAGCGTTTCTGAGCCGAAATCTCTTATCTTCGGAGCCGTCGGGAGCTCCGGGGCTTCCTTCTCGTGCTAGGGAGTTACCCTAGGCTTTTGGGGGGTTTGGGGGGTTAGAGAGATGTTCTAGAGAGAGAAAGAGAAGTTGGAAGGTGTGAGAAATGAGCTTCACCCGACACTTCTATTTAAAGGCTGGAAAACCGCTCTACTCGTCGAGTAGGAGGACCTACTCATCGAGTCCATGCCACATGTCACCCTCTGGTGGCTAGCCTTGGGGAGGAAGCAACGGCTAGGATTTCGCCACGTCACCAGATTTCGCACAGCTTATTCCCGACTTAGAAAAATCATAACTCTCGCATATGAGCTCCGTTTTTTACGTTATTTATATCCACGCGTAGGTAATGACAAGATCTACAACTTTCCTTTTGACTCCGTTGGCTAATTCTCAACCGATTTTAAATTTAACTGTAAGAGAAGATTTACTGTTAAATGACCGCGTAAAATTCATAACTTCTACATACGGACTCCGTTTTCGTCTGTCTTTTTATTGTTGAGCTCCTATTAATGAGATCTTCAATTCTCATTTAGGTGGCATTGGCCAAAAACCGCTCGATCTAAAATTTGAATTCCGGGTTGTGCATTGCTATGCCAAATCTTAGAAAAATCATAACTTCCTCATACGAAGTCAGATTTGAGCGTTCTTTTTATGTATGTTCCCGGTTTAACGTATACTACAACTTTCATTTAGATCTATAAGGCTAAAAAGTAGTTTATCAAAAAAATCACTTTTTACGATTCCCGGTGTCGTGTCGGTTTTGCCGTAAAACTTCAACATGTCATAACTTTTTCGTTATAACTCGGATTTCGGTGTTCTTTATATGTACGGAACCCTTGTGAAATATACTATAACTTGGTTAAGATTATTTATTCTAAATAATCTTCTATTAAAAATTCATTTTTTGACGCTTATCGTCACTAAATTAACGAGCCTGAATCTGCGGGCGTTATAACCATACATATCAAACATATAATGGGCCCTGCCAATCATCGGGCCCCGCTCAGTAAACAGAGTTGTCAATCATCAGGCCCCGTCTAGTATACATATAACATATACACACATGCATAAAAATCACAAAGATAAATAACATACAATACAATAATCAGGCTGTGCCCGGTAATCATAGAAACACATAACACATGCAAGAGTCACGCAGACAACTAGCATCCTAAACATAACAAACCATGGGTCCGCATTGGTGCCTTCGAATCACTAAAATCTCAGTCTGCTGGTCCGGAAAATCTCCGCGCTAACATTATCAAATAATATCCAATTAATAACTAGATCTCGACCCATAATCAAGAATCTAAGCTACTTGTCCAATTTTCAGGGTAAAAGACCATTTTACCCTTTTTCTTAATTGGACCAAAACCAATGCCCAACTCATATACTCAAAAGGCCCAAATTCCTTAAATGGCATCCCAAGCCCCAATGTGGCTCAACTTCTTAATTGGGCCCAAAAACCATCATGGACCTAATCCTAAGGAAGTCCATAGTCTATCCATGGCCCAAATTCAGAAATCCAATGGCCCAATAAGGCCTCAACCCTAAAATCCCAAAACATGGCCCGAACCTGAGGAAGTCAAACCGAAAGTCAATCTTCTAAGTACGTGGGGCGTACTCAGCTCGTACGCTTAGCGTAATCCTTCTAGGGCTAGTAAGCACATCGTACCAGCTTGGTACGCCCAGTGTACTCCCCAGATTACCAACCCAACCCATTAATCACTTCATTGGTTAAGCCAACACGCTAAACTCTCAGATCTGATTCTAAATGGCGACTTAATACGTAAAGTTAACAACTTTACACCCATGTATGACTTAATGGGGTCCAACACTAAAAACGAAGCTTAATAAGACTCTTAACACTTACATGGACCAATATCTTACATAAAGTTTGCATTTTTATGAACAAGGGACCTCAATGGAGCTAAGATCTAACATCCATGGCTTCTGGAGTAGATCAAAAACTCAACTTTAACTCAAAAGACCCAAAAATGCATAAATAACACCCTAAGTTGGATCTAGCATAAGGAATCATCAATATGGGAGCTTTTTTACCTCAAGTGACTTGCTAAAATGAAGATGACCTTGGATCTATAAGCCCAAGCTACTCCCAAGCAACCACCAAGTGTTCTTCTTCTTCTTTACTAGAAACACCACCAAATCTCACTTTCAAGCTCAAAACTCACCAAAAGCACTTAGGGTTTCGTTTTTAGGGTAGAGGGTGATGGAGACTGATCAATAGAATGTCCAAAGGTGGTATAAGTTGCTTAAATAGGGTGCAAACCCTAAAAATTAGGGTTTACCCCTGCACAACATACGCCATGCGTACTCCACATACGCAAAAGAGCTAGTACGCTAAGCGTACTCATAGAGTACGCGGGGGGCGTACTAACTAGGGACCAAAAAGATATAGATTTTGTATTAAGGGCTAAAAGGGAAACATACCAAATTATGAATGTTACATCAGATCCATTGATCGAGTTTATTTTGTGTTGGTTCTCGAGGTGCTTTCAAATTTGTTTGTGCTTTGCGTCTTGGATGCGATCACAAGAAAGGAACTCTACGTTGGGTTCTCAAGTTCGATCAACTAGCTAGACCAAAGTTAATTAAAAACATGAAGGTACGATTTGTTTTATTCAGCCATTTAAGTTGCATAGATTAATTAAGTTACATTTGTTATTATGAATCTATATATCAGAATTTATTATTGTTTTTTTGTCCCGAATTGGTCTTTGACTAGGCTCGTAACCCATCCCAAGTGATCATTTTAATTTATTGTCATCATGCTCGGCTTGAGAATCTTGTCCTATCATACTACTTACCATTCTCGACAATAAGTATCTCCCAAATACCTATTTATCAAGTAATTATTTCAAAGGTTAGGCATGAAACTACATACTATAATATCAAAATATTAATACAATTTAATTACCATGATCAACAATAGAAATGCATAGATGGTGTACGTCAATGCTTTTTCAAAACACTTACACATCTTCTTGTAGCGTGTGTCCGTAAAAAAACCACCCCAAGCAAACATGTCATATATAGAATATTTTTTTTATTAAGAGTAAATTACACGAATGGTCCCTATGGTTTGGGGTAATTTGCACGTTTGGTCCCTAACTTATTTTTTTTAACTCGGAAGGTCCCTACTGTTTGTTTTTGTTGCGTGTTTGGTCCATGTCTTACCTAAAAAGACTATTTTTCCCTTGATTTTTTAATTTATTTAAATAAATACACCCCCAACCTCACTTCAACCTTACCTTACCTATCTCATCTTATTTAAATAAATTAAAAAATCAAGGGAAAAATAGTCTTTTTAAGTATGACAGGGACCAAACGCGCAACAAAAACAAACTGTAGGGACCTTCCTAGTTAAAAAATAAGTTAGGGGCCGAACGTGCAAAATATCCCAAACCATAAGGACCATTCGTGTAATTTACTATTTTATTAATAACAACATATATTTATTACTCCCTCCGTCCCAAAATTATAGTTCATCTTTCCTTTTTGGTTTGTCCCAAAATAATCGTTCACTTCTAAAAATAAATAACATTTTTACCAAAATACATCATCATTATTACTTAACCAACTAAGCATTTAATGGAACGTTAAATGCAAAGTAAGGACAAAACTGTCATTTTATTATATAAAGTTAGTGGTAATTAATGATTTTCTTAATCTGTATGTTTTTTTGTCTGTGGACAATAATATTGGGAGGGAGGGAGTATAATAGTAGTAAACAATATAAATGGCATAGCTCGACGAGTGAAAGCTACTGACGCGTGATATTGTCATTTTTTTCCAGTCCTAGAAATCCATCACAAAGCATATGAAGCAAGGAAGCTCCCCATGTATCGTCGTGTAATATGCTATCTGTTTGTTTGGAACTCATGTTTTGGGAATGTTGGGAGAATGATCTTCAATTCTCTTTTTAAGTTTGGAACACACTCGAATCTGAATCTAGTGACAAAACTTGAGCAACCCAAACGACAGCTCATACGTTAAAACAGAAAATCACAAACATTATTGGACGATAATTTTTTCATCCGTAAGGACTCCATGAAGCATCAATCCATGAATAAGCAACGAGTGCCTCGATGTTGAACGTACATCCAACCAATATATGAAAGACGTGGTATCAGATGGTCCTCGATGTGTACCTAGTAGACAATCTACTACGCGTTGATCATTATTGGCGGTTTCTTTTGCCTTTATTTGCCCACTAAAATCACTATTTAAATGTTAAAATAAAGAACAAACAATGGAGTTAGCATTAGGTATGATATATAAAGAGTAGAGGTTTATATCGGTTTCCACCTTTCAAAAATGAGGATCTTGCATGTGGAACTGATATTTTTTTAGGTCACATCTGAGAAAATACCAATTCCACCTGCAAAAATTATCATTACGTAAAAGAATTGTATTTTCGCAGATGATACCTTCGAAACACTAGTTTTTATATGTGAAAATGAGGATTTCGCATGTGGAATTTATATTTTATTAGGTGTGACATGCAAAAATATTAGTTTTACATGCAAAAACCCCATTTTCACAAATTGAAATGCCAAAAATACACCAAAATTAGCAAAATTATAGATCTAGGATAATAACAAGAAAATAAAAATCACTATATTAATTCATTGTATACCCGAGCACCAAACAACCATTCCCGGATCATGAGGCCGATTTTGCGACCTATTACATATTTTGGCTGCGTATTTCTAGCTTCACAAGTGAATTGCGAAAGTGGTTAGGTAGATTTTGACTCCTATATATCCACCATGTGGTACTTCTTTATATCATAAATATAAAATCCGTATGTATAGATATCAACATCTACATCTAAAAAGCCGTATGCTTTGGAATAAACTTGTATAATATGGGAAGGGGTTTTGATTTTGTGGCTATTTTGGTAAATCTTACTTTTTTGGCTAAATTTTGAAAAAAGTTTGAGAATTAGCCAAATTTGTCTTTTACTCCAAGAACTACCTTAGGATATACAATTGTGATTTCCATACTTATTGAACGACAAAGGGTAAGCTATTAATAGAGATACTTGTCCACTTCATGTTCATCTTGTGAAAGAGATTAACAAGCGAGGAAGCTTATTCCCAATCTTTAGTGAATGCAAAAGACATGCATCTCTTCCTTACTTTCATCATTAATAACAGCTCTACGAAACTTATATGATCCCCATTTAATCCAATTTGTATCATATCTTATTGTTTTTTTAGGATATAAAATTTTACGAGCACGTTTTGATCCCGTAACCCAAATTATTATTATTATTTTGTACAAGAAAAATGTACACATATAACAACAATCTCTAAATATATACAAACTAGCACAATATCAACATCAACATCAACATTAACATTAACATTAACATCCGATCCTACTAAACAAAAGTGCGGATCCATTGACACTGCGAAGAATCATCATCCTTGAATCTACATACGTCCCACAAACAATCTTTGACAAATCAAACATTTCAGGTGGAATTTGCATGCGGACCTCATTAACCACAAGCTCCCCAACCCTAATGTCTTTCGACAACGGGTCATTCAATGTCATAGTCACCTCAATGTCCCCAGACACCGACACCAATTTAGCAACTGCAAGACTTGATGGTAATTCTTTATGTCGTAATGCTTTTCTCCACTTGTTACCCGAGAGTTTCTTAATTACAGACGGGAGGTTTTCACTACCATTTTCTTGTTTCAGGTAAAGTCTTTTTCCGGCAGTTAACCGGAAATCGGACGTTATTTGAAGTTTTCCGGCGACTCCCACCTTGTGGTGTGGCCAGTCTTTTCCGGTCAAGACTGTGAATGTGACGTCTGAGGTGAATGAGAATAGTTTGGATGATGGTGGAGTTATTGTGAGGTTGACATCTCCGATGAGGGCACGAGATGGTGGTTCACGGGTGGTTAAACCTATGTGCCGCCCGCTGCAGTACACCAACCTCCATGTTCCTGGTAGCAACCCCCGCCAGCTCTGGATATATATTTGTTGGAGTAAATTACACGAATGGTCCCTATGGTTTGGGGTAATTTGTGCGTTTGGTCCCTAACTTAATTTTTTTAACTTGGAAGGTACCTACCGTTTGTTTTTGTTACGCGCTTGGTCCCAGTCTTACCTAAAAAGACTACTTTGCTCTTGATTTTTTAATTTATTTAAATAAACACACCCCCAACCCCAACCCCACCCCCTCACCTTACCTTACCTACCCTACCATTTTTCCCTATTTGAATAATAGTCTTTTTAGGTAAGATAGGGACGAAGCGCGTAACAAAAACAAACAATAGGGACCTTCCGAGTTAAAAAAATAAGTTAGGGACCAAACGCGCAAATTTCCCCAAACCATAGGGACCATTCGTGTAATTTACTCTATTTGTTGTATGGAACAAAAAGACAAAAAGTTGTAATTTTGTATTCCACATAGAAGGGTAAAGGCGGTGGGACAGCAACAAGAGATTTTTTTTTATCTCTCGTATGTGAAAAAGACGTAAATACCCTTACCCTTACCCTCCCTCATCATAAAGGAAAGACGTAGAAATCGTGTCTCATATGATATAACAAAGTGAAGTGAACTTGGAATTATAAAATATCAAGAGAGGGGAATGATGTGTTATTAACCTTGGGCTTTGAAGGATTCAACATCTCCATTAACTCAAGGAAATGAGCAAGCCTGATGCGCTGAAAACAATAATAATAATAATAATAATAATAATAATAATAATAATAATAATAATAATATGAGAAAATAATAATAATATGAGAAAATAGAGAGAAGAAAAGGTACCTGTTGGTGGCCATATATGTATTCCTCAGTAATTCTAACTGCAGTTGATCCCAAACTCCATCTGATTATATCCATTGATGGATTAACACGCCATCTTGGCCCACATAGAAATGGATGTCTCAGAGCATCTAAACATCTGTAACAAATATAAATTACAACCTTTTCAAACAAAAATTAGTTATTCTTGATTTCCCTTGATCATTTATGTAGTCAGTTAGTAATTACCTTATTCTATCAACAGGTTTAGCTGCAAGAAGCACTGATAACAGATGCCATCCTGCACCCCAGTTTCTATCTAGCATCTGCAATAAAAAATAACCATATATTCATTTACCCCAACACTAATACCAAAAAACTTACATTCCTTTATTCATAATTCAAATATATATATAATTTCTATACACATTGAAGAGATGTGTACTTACTTGCAGCCCAATATTTCCATGTGATGAATTCATGTTTAGAGTTGGTAGGAGGAACTCACGCAAGCAAGAAGGATCATTTCCCTGAACAGATAATGAGAATAAGTAGATATTACTTTGGTTCAATTTTTTAGGATTCTGATTGAATTATGTTACCTTGTTGAGGAATGCTTTGAACTTTGTGAAGATAACTGGATCCATAAGTTCCCGTAATACCATCTTTGCCATGATGAATCCAAGACATCTAATTTAATATATTATAAGATAAGATTAGGATGATTGATCAATTGCATGTTTTGCAAGAGTAACCCTAACAATTTTTGTTCAATTCAACACAACACAAGACATATCTATTTGTTGACTGCATACCTCATATCAAATGCAATCATCATTTGTTGTCTGTCTGTGTTATTTTCAAAAAAGTCAGCAGCATTCCCCAATATTCCTACCTGTAGTACAAAAAGTCAAAGAGCTATAAGAAAGGAAAAATATAAATCTTGAATCCTAAGTAAGTGTTTGGTTTGTTGGTTGCCAATTGAAATGGATACAATTCAATTTGTTCGATTCCATTCTTCCTTTTCTATCAAAAGACAAAAATACCCTCTCATTTATTTAATACATCAAAATAACATACTGCAAACCAAGCACTCCCTATTGTCTGTTTTGTATGATGAAATGGAATCACAAAGGTCCACAGAATGAGTCATTATTATACAATTATTATGTTCGGTTGGATTGAAGGAATTTAACCGGAATCCTAAGTAAAACTAAAATCGATAAATATAAATTTATAAAATAAACATTACTTAAATGAACACTAAATAACTTACATATAAGCGTGTTTTTATGTTTGTTTGAAAATTGAAATATACCATGTATATTTCCGATAGTAAAAAATAACTATTCAACACTTTGAAATACTTGTTTACAAATAAAGTGAATACCATGAAATCTCAAAATAGGAAGAAAAAAAAATATCTTTATCTACTTTTGGGAATAATAAAAATAATTTAACCAAAGTTGTGATTTTAACATTTGTAGAAGCAAAGAAACAGGAAATGCATACGATTGGTGTGGATTAAGAATACTCACTTTAATATGTCTATCAACTGGACTTATATGAACATTCTCCAATCTCAACTCTGTATGGGCAAGTCCATGACTATGTAAGTAGTTTACCTGAGTGAGGTACAACAAAATCAAAATCAACATGAAGGCGAATGTTAATAATAACTACACTACCTCCATCTCATATTTATTGTCTGCTTTTGACTTTTGAGGTCTTTATTTTTCGACTTTGACCTTAAATATTTTTGTTGTTGATATATAATACTTGATGCAAAATATATGAATGGATTGTGTTTTAAATGTCTTTTCATCGTTATAAGTTTCATCAAGTAATTTACAACACAAATAAAAATATTTAAGGTCAAAGTTGAAGAATAAAGACTTCAAAAGTCAAAAGTGGACAATAAATATGGGACAGAGAGAGTATTTAACTATCTATTAAGCAACGTACTCCAATGAGCAGATCTCTCATGAGAATTCGAGTAACACGCAGTTGGCGAGAGACCGCAGGGCCGCCTACGGTATCATCACCCGCCCTCCTCACCGCAGATTCTTCGTCTAAAGCAAGCGTAGCTTCTAATGTTGGGAGCCAGTCTGTCTGTCGAAGCCAGTGCCTCAAAGACAAACCACCATGATACTGCACGCATCACATTCATCTTCAATTATATTATATACGTAAAATTATAAATAATCACTTTCGTATTTAAGAAAATATAAAAATTAAAAATAAAAATAAAAATAAAAAAGTGAATTTAACTAAAATCATTAAAAATTTACATAAATGAAAATCGGTTAGTTATATTGCAAATTTTCATTTTATTTTACGGTGGAATGAAAATTGATAAAATAGAAGGAAGCAATTAAAGTCATTTAATAAAAAAGTTAATACGACCTACCCCATGAACAAGGGTAAAAGAGCCCTCATCCTCCGTTGTTGTTTCTGGGGAGAAGACGTAACCATGTACTTGCATTGAATACGAATGGTACATCATTTTACGGCGACACAGCTTCTTTAACACCTACACTCCAAATTCCAAATTCCAAATTCCAAATCCAAACAATGATACATACATACATACATACATACATATATGATGATGATGATGATGATGATGATGTAATAAATATTATGAATTCAATAAGGAATATAGCTAGTAAGCAGCCACCTGCATAGCGCGTTTCCCTCTGCGTTGTGCTTGAGCACTAGTGAGTCGCCGAAGCACCACTCTCGTATTATGCAATGGGCTGCATTTTCATAACGTTATGAGTTATGAGTAACTTAAGCTATTGGGGTTGGGGTGTTATGTAATAGCTAACCTATCAGTGTCATTGATTATCGCTTCAAATACAACCTCATCTCCCTACAATCAATCACCACAAATATCACGTCCAATCCAACAGACAGACAGATAGATAGATAGACAGATATAATTAATATATTTGCATACCCGTCCACCCAAGCCAATGCTAACGCGATCACTGATCTTAAAATCAGAAAATTTAAACTTGATAACATGGCTAAATTCTTCTCCCTCTAAAGAATCCGAATCTTCGAATTCAAGTGGAGATAGGGTCTCTTTCTCTCTCGATAGTGAACACCTGATTTTGATTTGTGATTTTTGTTTGTAAAACAAATCAAAACTAGTCCGCATTCGAGGCAAGCAACTTGGTCTTATCAGTGTTGATGGAAAATTATTAGTGTAGCATTTGCTTGTTTCCATAAGGCCAGTTAAATAATGCCCTCCATGTAAAGCCATTTGATTCTGAACAACACTGCACTCACTGCAACAAAAGTGATTATTGACTTATACATGTAAAATGACCAAAAAGGACATTCTTACATATTTAGAAATCTATACTTTTAATTTTACCAATTGTACTTTGGAAATCTAAACTTTAATGATTTTAGTATAGTTTTTTTTTTCTATTAAGACACGGTATTTTAAAGATGAAAACTTTTTTAGCATTATACTTTCAAAAGAAGCCTATCAAGACAATGCAGTTACTAATAATATAACTCTGTCAAATTTTTGGATCTACTCGTGTATCTGTATGTACAGAGTACAGTATCCATGATTCAAAACCATTTTCTTGTATCTCAAATGGACACGTGGCTTATAAATTGGCAAACAATGTACTTCACTTACAATGATATCTTGTTATGTTGACCATTCCTGATGATTTGTTTGTTACTTTTAAATAAGTCTTCTATTTGGTATTAAGAAACGTTTTTTCTTTAGGGACTGTGGTGATATATATCTTTTCCATGGTTAGCTTATTGGATGAGATAGGCCCATTCAAATCTAATTGAAAAAACATATGCACATAATTCTTTTATCTAACTAGATCAGATGTATGGATGATTAGGAGGTTTATTAAGTGATTTTCAAAACAAAAGCCCAAACTATATCAACAAAATCAGATTATAACACCAAACATAAGTGCTTACTGTTAACAACTTAACATGTAACCAGATAATCACCGAACTAAATCAACAAAATCAGATTATTACACCAAATCAGATTATAAGCTTCATTGATTCAAAAAAATTCATGTGCTTCAAATTTAAGTGCTTTATTGATTAAAAAAAATCATCAGCTTATCACGAGGTGTACAGAACCAGAAAAAGAAAGTGGGATTCCAAACCAGAAATTACTCAAATTAGGAACAAGAATTAAGCTCTAGATACAAAATCGAACAAGAAAGTTATATGCTTCATCGATTCCAGAAATCAAACATTCATGTATTAATCGAGGAGGTGTAACCGAATAAAGAAAGTCGGACTTACCAGATAAAGAAGCAGTAGCCGGCGCCGGCGATAGGAAGTCTGGACCGGAGATGAAGAAGGGTCGCAGCTCTTCTCGCTGATGAACGTTGTGAAGGAGCGTGTATGGGGAACGAGCCTAACAACGTGAAGAGGGTATTCCTATTACGGAAAATGGGAACAAGAAGACTTGCCTAATCGAATTCGCATGAACAATTACTTAGGGATGAAATTCATTTAGGGATTTGTTAGTTAACATGGAGCGGTGATATAGATTAACAGAGAGTGTGATGGTTGCGTGTAATAGATTCTCAACGTGCGTCTTTCTCATGCCTACATCCGTCCGGCCGGTCTATTACTGCTGAACGCGCGTGCCAAGGGACCGACCACAACGTCAATTTGACGGGGCAAACCGTTTTAGCATGTTTTAGACAGGAGGGTACGGGGAGTTTCCTAATTTTTTGTGGCCACACCGGCTTCACTTCCCTTTTCTTTACCTAAACTGCTAAACCCAATGAATGGATTCGAAACTTCTTTTACTATTTTTTTTTTAAAATATATTTCCTATAAATATTATACTCATTTTGTAGGGAATTAAAAACCATGAGTTTTGATATATTTTTTTATAATTTTTAGTAGGTATATAATTTAATAAGTATTAAAAAAGATAAAAAAAAATAAAAAAAAAGTTGACCAATAGGAATAGAAGAGAGAGTGAGGGAATGGGATCTCTCATCTCTTTCCCTCAGTCAAGGGATGGTGTTCAGCTGAGAATGAAAACTTCCCTCACTCTTTCCCTCACTCATACCGTCCAGCCTTAGAGACGGGTTTTTGTTTGAATCGGTTTGTTGACGGTTTAGTTTAATAGGTTCACTTTTGATTATTAAATATTGGAAAGCCAAAATTGCAAAAATGCCCATGTTTGTTAAAATCATGTAGTTTTGGTCTAAAAAAATTTAAGGGTACATCAGTGCTCGAATTCCGGATACTTTGTGTGGTTTTGGTCCTTATAGTTGGTATTTTTGTGTGATTTTGGTCTATACCCAACCTAAAATGACTACTATATCCTTAACTAATTTTTTTAAATTTCTTTTAATTATATTCTTATTATTTTTAATTAAAAAAACAAAAAATAAAAATTCCACCTACCCACCCCTCTATCCCTTCCCATGTACTCTATCTCATGTAAATCCCAACCAAAGTGTAATCCAAGAACATTAAGGATCTGATGCCCCGTCTTTCGCAACTAGCATCGTCGCCCCTATGTCGATATCAGCCTCCGTCGCTGTTGTGATATATGTTTCGATCTTAATGTCGTTTGGGGGACAGCGTCGTCTGGGTTAAGCGTGAGAATCATAGCAAAGAAAGAACCAGCGTCAGTCATCGACCGGGAGGTAGTCCCGGAACGAGGCTCCGACGGTCGAGTCAGTAAATTGGATCAGAGAATGAGATAATTAGGGTTTAGTTTAAGGTAAAGAGTGAGGTCATCCCTTCTTCTGGAGAAGAAGGGTTTCTTTTATACATGTCATCGTTGGAGCATGTCTCCGACTATACATTTTGTCTTGTCTGGGCCGACAGGACGTGGAGGCGTCCCATTGGCGGATCGAGCACCACTAGCGGTTATATGCTATTGGTGCAGAACTACTGAAGGTGTACGACCATGTTTTCGGGTCGTTTTATAATTTGAGGCCGTGACCCTAGGATCAAGTATCATAAGGCTTTGGGCCTTGGGAAGGAGGGGTTTAGACCCAATTGGCGGTGGATAATGTAGGTTGTGGGTATCGAGTGTCCGATTTGTGTTTTGGAGCCTAAGGGTATATTGGTAAAGTGATGATTTAGACCTTTTATTGAATTTAAGGATTTTAGTCTGATGTGTTTTAAGTCAAACGAAAATAAATAGGGTTGTAGAGCATATCAACACCTTTTCGTGGATATAAGGATCGCCGAAAACGGAGTTTGAACGACTAAGTTATGACCGTTTGAAGTTATGTGGATTTTAGGCAAGCCGGGAACGTTGGGCGTTCGTGGCTGGGTGATCGTGAAGGTTCCCACGAGAACGATGGGCGTTCCATTTTAACACTAGGCGTTCGCTACTCAGACTCAAACCCAATTTTGGGGTCTTAGACCCTATTTAAAGGCCTTAACTCATTCCCAAACCTCCTTACCTTCAGCCTCCACCTTTCCAAACCCTGAGAACGAAGCCCTAATTTTCATTTGAGTGTTTTGAGCTTGGAAGTGATCTTTGAGAGTGTTTTTGGTGACCTTAAAGGAAGAAGACCTCTTGGAAGTTGCACTGGTGTGGTTGAAGCTTGTAGATCCAGAATCATCACCAACTTGGAAAGCTTTTTGAGGTATAAAGCTCTTGACTTGATGGTTCATTATGATAGATCTAGTTAGGGCTTGTTTTTGTGCATTTTATGGTCCCTTAAGTCATGCTTGAGAGTATGGGCTACTCCAGAAGCTAGGGATGGTAGATCTTAGCATTGTTGAGGTTCCTTGTGCATAAAAATGCAATCTTGATGTGTTATATTGGACCATGCACGACTTAGGGCTCTTATTATGGGTTTTAATAGTCAAAAACAAGTATTGGGTCCCATTAAGACATGCAAATGAGTAAAGTTGCCAACTTTACGTGTTAAGACGTCATTTAGGATCAGATCTAAGAAGTGGACTTAGTGGCTTAACCAATTAAGCAATTAATGATGAGATTGGGCTGATGTGGAGTACGTTGGGCATACCCAGCTCGTACGCTGTGCGTACTGGCCAAAGGTGGCGTACGTCGGGCGTAAGTCTGAGTATGATGGGCGTAATTAGTAGTTGTTGGCTTTATTGACTTTTGTGGTTTGGGCCATATTTTGACTATTAGAGTTTTAGGCCTTGTTGGGCCACCAATCTTTCTGACTTTGGGCCATTGCTAGGCTTTGGGCCTTCTTGGATTTGGGGCCATAATGGGCTTTGGGTATCATTTAGGAATTTGGGCAATGTTGGGCTTTTGGTGCCATTGGGTTGGGACTCGGTTATTGGGCTAAGTGAGGAAAGGATAAAATGGTCTTTTACACTAGGTGTTGGACAAATGAACTAGATTCCCAGTTATGCTTTATGGCCTAATTATTAATTGGGGTTTTATTTGATTGGTTAGCGCGGAGATTTTTCGGTTTAGCAGCCCGAGCATCTATTTAACTGACACAGACTGAAGTGAGTTTACTCACTATACTGTAGGACAATAGGATATGTTATTGGCTTGTAGTCTTTGTGACTCCTATTGTATGTGTCATATGTATGTGTGCATGTTTGCTATATGTATGTGGGGTGAAATAGACCTAGGGGTGAAATAGACCCGGTACGGCCTTGTGCTGACACACGAGTTGAAATAAACTCGGGGGTGAAATAGACCTGGTATAGCCTTATGCTGACACATGAGTTGAAATAGACTCGGGGGATGAAATAGACCAGGGGGTGAAAGAGACCCGGTACGGCCTTGGGCCGTCACATAAATTGAAATAGACTCGGGGTGAAATATACCCGATACAGCCTTAAACTGGCAGATATGTATGGTATGAGGTATTTTGGGGAACTCACTAAGCTTTATGCTTACGGTTTATGTTCAAAATGTTTTTCAGGTAATTTTGATTCGTGAGGGAAGGGCTCGGCTTGATCGCAGCGCATCCACCCATGTTTCTAAACTTTATGATTTTGGGAATTGTACTCTGATAACTATTTTTACTCTGATATACCTTGAATGACTAAAATGATTAAATGGTGCTATGGTTGATTTAAAAATTAAAATTTTTACCTTATAATTTTTGGAGGTTACAAGTTGGTATCAGAGCCTTAGTTTGAGGGATTTTGGCATACTCTTGGGTGTGTTTGAACTCAAACTAAGGGTTTGGTAGATTTTTCATAAAATCAAAGTTTTAATTAAGGATTTTCTAATAAAAGAAAGGGGTGTGGTGTGTGTAATCAGTCGAGCTCAAGTAAGTGATTCCCAAAATACCCATACACGTTTGTTATGTTATATGATATGAGAATTTCATGTTAGATTAGGGTTAAAGATCTGCTCAGAATTTCATGATAGGAGAGATGCCTTTATATGTCTGATTGTTTCAGCTTTTAGAATTGTATGCTAGTATGGATTTCAAATGATTGGGTGGATTAGCCAGATATATGATGCCTTGTAGCCTAGAGGAATTAGATGTTATACTAGATTTGGAATCTTTCTTGGTAAGAAGTGAGCTTGAGATGTCCTCTGTGTGGTTGTGGCTTGGAGTGTTACTGCACGAATGCTGCTTGCTTTGTGCTTTGTGGAACTCTTGATGATGTGAGTTAACTATTAAGTGAATATGTGTAATAGCCCAAAAGTTGCAATAAAATTTTTTCATTTTTAAATTGGGAATTTCATTCACAATTTTTTAAAAGAAATCCATTACATCAAGTCAGAACAAAAGATCATAGTATCCATAATAATAAATGCGGAAAATGTTGGAGAGTGAATGTTGCGCCATCAAGTCGGGCCTTTCCCCTTAGTACCGGAAGTACTTGAAACACCCAAATAAATTGTAAGCAAAATCTTAGTGAGTTTTCCAAACAACACATACCAAGCATACAAGTGGGCCCAACCCTGGGGTTCGTACCAACCCAACACAAATATGGGCTCCCGCCCTGGGGTTTATTCCAACCCAACAATACATATTGGGCCCTGCCCTGGGGTATATTTCAACCCGACATATCATATTGGGTCCCCGCCCTGGGTGTATTTCAACCCGATCATAACATACAACACACAACAATTAATATATTTCATAACAATTAATGGGTCGGCCTTGGTGCCTTCGACCCGTAATACCGGGAAGAGACTCACCTCGATCTGCTGAAAGTAAAATCTGCTCGACTACCAATCCAAATTCTCACACTGTAAAGATATACAATTATCCTAATGAGGATTATAACAGAAACTCGACTAAGGGCCCAAAATCCCAAGTCCAAACTCCTCCACAAAGGTCCAAAAGTCTTTCTTCCTAGATGGGCCTACATCCAAGGTCTAGAACAACAATAGGCCACAAGGGCCAATAGGCCCAACCTTGACATCCATGGCCTAAAAATAATTCCAAGGCCCAATTACCCTAATCGATCCAGGCCCAAGGCTAAGTAGGGCCCAAATCACTAGAGGCATACGCCCAGCGTACAACCTCAGTATGCTTCGCGTACAGGGTTTTGTGGTGGTACGTGCAGCGTACAAGATAGTATGCCCAACGTACAAGCAGCTTATCCACCAACGGCCATTAAGTGCTTAATACGTGGAAACTCAATGTCCAAAACCAGATCTGAGTCGATTAAGATGTCTTAGGGCATAAAGTTGGCAACTTTATGCCCTTGCATGCCACATGGGAACCCAACACTTCACTTAACCCATTAAGACCCTTTTAAGACCTTAAATTCATGAATGAAGTCTTAACTGTAACACCCGGTCTCAGGTACGCAGTTACATTCAAGCCAAACTTCACATTTTACCCTTGGACTCGGCAGTTGGAGGCCCAACTCATCGAGTAGGATCGACTCCGGGTTGGGGGACTAAGTGGCCTACTCGACGAGTCGGAAGACCGACTCAGCGAGTAGGAGCTATCCAAGTAAAACCCTAAATTGGAGGGTTTGCACCCTATTTAAACAACTTATGAGGCTTCCACCCCAGCCTCCATCACCCCCAAGTCCTGTCCTCGAAACCCTAATCAGTTGTGAGCATCTTTGAGCTATATTGTGCCTTTGCATCTTGATTTGAAGCTAGAAGAAGGGAGGTAAGTTTGGTGTTTGAGGTAAATAGCCCCTATCTTGACCTCCTATGTGTTAGATCTAATTTGGGGTTTGAACCTTGGCATCTTTGAGGGCATTTCCATGTCATTTCGGACTTTAGGGTGTAAGTAGGGTAGAAGCTTCAGATCTGGAACCTTGGAAGGTCCTCATGGCATAAAGGTGTCATTTCTATGGCCATGAGAACCCCATGCATGTAATAAACCCCATTTTTGGTCCTTTAAGCTTAAAAGTCCCATGCATGCATGTAAAGTTCGTGACTTTACATGTTATATCGGCCTTAGGAGCGCAGATCTACCTTTTGGATGAGCTTTGCACAACAGAAATCGAGTTATGGACTTGGACATAAGTAGACTCGACGAGTCTCTTTTGGGACTCGGCGAGTCGGGGGGTTTGGTTCTCCAATTTTCTATGTTTTGAAAGGATCCAGTTAAGTTTAGAAGGGATCTAGATGAGTCCAGAAGAAGGACTCAACGAAATAGACGTAGTTATGGACCTGGAAACCATGAGACTCGGCGAGTGGATGAACACACTCGGCGAGTCCAAGGCAATCCCCAACCCATGAAGACGGACTCGATGAGTTTTTCATATAAGTCGGCGAGTCACAGACTAGTCACACTCTTATGGTGAAGATGAACTCGACAAGTTCAAGGATGAACTCGGCGAGCCAGATGAAGATAGTCCCGATGTTAGGTTTGAAGGGGAACTCGTCGAGTTCTTGCTAGACTCGACGAGTAGAGTTGGGGTTGGGAATCGATGAAAGAATAGGGACTCGATGAGTTGGTGAATCAACTCGGCGAGTCAGGTCAACTGGGTGTTGACTTTGACGAAGATGTTGATTTTAGCCAGGGGTAAAATGGTCATTTTACCCTAAGAGTAATTATCAGTTTTTGACTAAGTACATTTATGGAAATTTATAGTCGGAGAGTCACCGGAGCAGCAGACAGAGATTCCTCACCTAAAGTTACAGCAGTCAGTCATACGAGGTGAGTTTCCTTCCAGTAGGAACGGGTCTACGGCCACAATGCCGGCCCGTTTAGATGATAGTAGTTCCGGACTTCGGTCCGATGTCGGGGTGGTCCCGAGAAGCAGTTATGTATGCTTGATGTCTTCGTGATTCATGCATGTTATGATATGTGTTATATGTTCCGGATTCCGGTCTGATGTCGGGCAAGCCCGATGCAGTATATATGATTATGTTATATGTTATGTTTATGTTATGTTCAGCTTATACCGGACTTCGGTCCGATGCCGGGCGGGGCCCAAGTTATTCCGGACTTCGGTCTGATGTCGGGCGGGGCCCAAGTTATGTCGGACTTCGGTCCGATGCCTGGCGGGACCCGATGCAGTGGGCAAGGCCCAGTATGTGTTATATGTGTTATTGTATGGTATGTGGTAGTTTGGGGGAGCTCACTAAGCTTCGTGCTTACAGTTTTCAGTTTTGGTTTCAGGTACTTCCAATAGCAAAGGGAAGGGCTTGGGTTGATCGCCTGGCACACCCCACAGTCACAGCCTGGGAGTTTACTCTGATGATTTGTTATGAGATCTTGATTTGAGATAGACACTATGATGTTTTAGGATACATGATTTATGATTTTACTTATGACTTGGATGGTTTATGATTTTAATAATGATTTGAAAACAAAAATTTTGGGTCATATTTTTGGGATGTTTTAAGTTGGTATCAGAGCCTTGGTTTGAGGGATTCGGGCACACTTTCGGGTGTGTCTGAACTCAAACTAAGGAAGTGATATAAAGTTTTCAAAAGAAGAACCATGTTTATAAAAAGGATTTTGAGAAAATAAAACAATTTCAGAAAAGTATAAAGAAAAGAATTTTGAAAAGATAAAAGGGTGTGGTGCATGCAATCGACCGAGCTCAAGTAAGTACTCCCAAATTACCCATACAAGTTTATGCTATATTATGATTATCAGCTTTATTAGAACAGCATGCTAGATTAGGACTAAGGATCTAGAAAGGATGCCTTATGTGCCTGATATATGTGTTCAGCTTTATGAGAACTGCATGCTAGCATAGATTAGTCAGTATGATAGCCAGAGTAGTAGATGCTTGATTATGTGTACTCAATGCCCGAATGCTGCTTGCTTTGTGCTTTTAGGAGTTCTAGTTGTCTTTCACTAACTAGTAAACGAATATGTCAAGTTGCATATTGCAAGGACTAAATAATTTCAGAAGGTTAGGTCTAGCTCTATTTCGCTGCTCTTATTTGAGTCCAACCGTTGTAGGGTAGGATCTCTCATTCGAAGAATTATCTAGTCTGAGTAATATGTAATAGTATTCGCGAGCTAGTTAGGGGAAGAAAACAGGGACTTTTATGCAGCCGATGGCGGAGAGTGGGATGGTGATTTCCCTAGGGCAAGCCTAGGATGAGAGTAGCAGAGAGCAGTAGCAGTAGAAGGGACTTGGTGGAGTCGAGGCAGTTCTTGAGGAAAGTACGGATAGATGTGGAAGGTAGTATGGGCCCGTACTACTAAAAGTAGAGGATCCGTACTTGAATCAAGGAAGGCTGAGATGAGACCAGGGAACTTGAAGTATGTGTGATCCATCCAGTTATATTAGTATTCTGATACTTGTTATGATGTGTTTTCAGAATGGTGGTTTTACGCCCTAGACCAGCAGTTGGTAGTTCAGGTGCAGGAGAGGGATCGGGCTCAGGCTCTGGAGCCGGGCAGTTAGAAGAGCAGACCAGGGAGTTCATCTCCTCGGAGGTCACACGCAGCATACTAGACCAGACTCCTGTGATTTTTGGATCGGTCAAGGAGGGTATCTTAGAGCTTCTGGATGAGAAGTTGGGTGCGGTCCGTACTGAGATAGCGGCCATGATGGGATCGCGCACATTGACTTTCAGGGAGTTCAGAGCTTGTGGAGCTCCCGACTACCATGGGGCTCAGGACCCCATTGTGAGTACCAGATGGTTGGCGGATGTCGCCAACGCGTTCCGCACCAGCAGATGTCCCGAGGGGGACAAGGTCAGATTAGCATCCTGCCTTTTGAAGGACAGGGCACGAGTTTAGTGGGAGGAGATCGGAAGAGCTATTGGTGATGACTCGGTTTTGGATGCGATAACCTGGAGTGATTTCACGACCAGGTTCAGGGCCGAGTTCGCACCTGTCATTGAGGTGCAACAACTTGGTAGAGAGTTTCAGGACCTCCAGCAGACGACAGAGACTGTGGCGGAGATTACCGCTAAGTTTAGGGAGAGGGCCCTTCTCATTTCGCAGTATGTGGCGGACGAGGAGATGAAAAAGGCCCGATATCATGAGATGTTGTGGAGTGATATCCGCCAGTTTGTGAGCCGCTCCAGCTGCAAGACACTAGAGGACATGATTGCGAGGGCTCGTGAGAGGGAGATTGATCTAGAGATGGAGAGGAAGAGGAAGCCAGATGTGGCGTCCGGCGCAGCAGGTTCGGGCAAGAAGCCCAAGGTGTCTGATCACAGGTCTAGGGGACAGAAGAGCCACAGTCGGTGTGGCAAGTGTGGTAGGTTGCATGATGGGGTGTGCAAGGCGGGGAGTTCTGACTGCTTCAAGTGCGGTCGGACTGGTCATATGAGTAGAGGCTGTACAACTACTACTATTACGACCACCACAGCATCTGATCTGATTTTCTTCCATTGCAATCAGAGGGGACACAAGAAGTCCCAGCGTCCGAGTTTAGCATCAGCAGGACAAGTGGTGGTACCCGCTCCTACGACACTAAGGGTTACAGACGGTCGGCAGGGTTACGCTGAGGCGCCAGTGGCGAAGAGTAGAGCCTTCCAGTTGACAGCAGAGGAGGCACGAGCGACTCCTGATGTGGTTGCTGGTATGTATTTTCTCCATCTTCTCTTATTTACTTTGATTATTACTCATGCTTAGGGATGAGCAAAAGGACCGGGGAACCGGCCGGAACCGGTCCCGGAACAGGCACACGATAGAACCGGTCGGGCCGGGACCTATACTATAATTTCGTGAATATTTGGAACCGGGACCCGGTAAGAACCGGCTATTGGAACCGGTCCAAAACCGGGAACCGGACCGGATACAATTGTGGTTTTGTCGCTTGAACTTCTTTTGGTTTGGTCTTTGGACGTAAGTCACGTAACAAAAAAAAAATGCGATCTGTAAAACTGAGGACGACTGGCGACCCCAACTCCCCAAGTCACGAAAAAGAAGATACGATCATACGAACCCTACCAGCACTAGGCTACCATCGATCGACATCTCCAAGCAATCCAAGCATCGATCAGTTTGTTGTGGCTTGTACGGTTGTACCCTACTTGTACGATTCCAACTTTCCAAGCATCTCCAAGTTTCAATCGATCTTCAATTCTTCTTCATCATTCATCAATTTTCATCTCCAATTGCTTCAATGATTCGAACTATGGATGTTCATGAAGATCAAGTAAGATTATATATTTGTATTTCATGTTTTAAGATTATATATTTGCTTCAATGATTCGCCAATGCAGCCTCTGATATATGATTCAACTGCTTGAATAATTCGAATTATGTATTTCATGATTTAAGATTATAATGGGATGCATGCAAGTTTTTTTTCTTTGCTTTTGCTGTCTCCATTCCAAATATATGCATTCTTTTTGTTCCTTAATTAAATGATCTTGATCATAGTCTCATAGTGGAATACTCCTTTACGGATGAAAGGTTGTACATATAATATATTTCATGTTTTAAGTTCCATTTAACAATGTACTTTGTAGACATACATGCAAGATTTTTGTTAGATTAGTTTATTGTTTATAGTATGAATGTAATTATGTAAGATTGTCAAAACTACGAATTTGTTTAGTACTTTAGTTATATAATTAATGTGTTAAATTGACAATGTAGGATTTGGATGGGTTACCAAATGTACCATCATCAAGATACTGAAACTCAGATGTTCATGATGCCAATAATGAAGATGGTAATCCGGCTAATTGGATTGGAAAAGACTTTGATGACCAAGTAAGACATTAGCAATATTTACTTCTTTAGCAATCTGTCCAAATTTTGAATTGTGCATAACTCACTCAATTTAACTTGTTTTGATTTAAATCTTTTCCTACATGTAGATTAAGATTTGTAGTTGATTTTAGACTATAAAAACGCTTGATTTGGTTAAAAATTGAATGAGTTACAAGCCCCGCAAGGAAGGGTGTCAAATCAGAATGTTTTTTATTTTTCATCATTTAAACGTAATATGACTTATTATATGTTTTATTTTGAGAATATAGGATTACGGAGAAGATTCAGAAGAAGATTATATAGAAGAAACACCGGCATAGAATGTTATACCAAGTGATGAATCAAACCAAGAAGAGGATCCACAAGAACAACAACCTTCAAAAAAACGAAAATTTGCAACCCCACGAAAACGAAGACAACCAAAAAAACCAACACAAACAAAAAAACCACCACTACCAAAAAAACGAACACAAGAAAAATACCCAACAAAACCAAAACCCAAAAACAAAAAAATGACTCAAAAGGAGTTAAGGGACTGGATTAACCCAACCAGACGAGGTGAGGGTAGAGAAAATTGTACCGCTCCTGTTTGGAATTACTTCGAGCTAGAATGGATAAAGGAGGAAGATGGAATTGAAAGAAAGTGGGTTGAGTGTAATTATTGTTTACAATTACTAGCTGCGGATCCAAACCGGAATGGGACAACTTCAATAAACAAGCATTATAATGGGTGCAAGTTAAATCCGGACAACAAACCGAAAGAAGTTGATGACAAACAACAAAAGTTGTCATTTACGAAAGCTCCTAATGGTGAGGGTCATGTATAGACATGGAAACATGATGATACTAGGATCCAACTTGCCTTGCCAGGCCTTTTCACCATCGGGGAACTACCCTTTAAATTCATTGAAAACGAGGCATTCATAGAATTTGTAAACGCCCTCAATGGTAGGGTGAAATTGCCTTCAAGGCATAAAATTTCTCGTGATGTTGTGTCCTTCTATTTAATGGAGAGGCAGAAGTTGTACAAACATTTGAGCAACCCCAAAACAGCCATCCACTTGACAACCGACACGTGGACATCCTCGTGTCAAAAGATAAATTATATGGTTGTCATGGCCCACTTCATTACTGAAGATCTTGTCATGCACAAAAGGGTAGTCAACTTTAGAGAGGTTGATACTCACAAAGCTGAAGACATGGCCCGAGAGTTGCTAATTTGCATAAACGAGTGGGGGATGAAGAATGTCATGACGATGACCGTTGATAATGCCAAGACAAATGACGCGGCAATCAACATCATTGTGAAAGAACTACCCGGTATTTACGAGAATGGCAAACATTTTCACCTTAGGTGCATGGCTCATATCATAAACCTAGTTGTGAAAATGGGGTTAAAACACGAATATTATCATGTAAAAAGCATACAGGATGCGGTGAAATACATTAGAGCCTCCCCGCAACGGATCAAGACCTTTAAACAAGCCATGAAGGATGCGGCTGTAGAAAGTCAAAGGTTTTTGTGTGGTGAAACTCCAACAAGGTGGAACTCTACCTTTGAATTGCTAAGATCAGCATACGATCTGAAAGATGCATTTCTCGAATATAGCCATCAAGGTAAATAAAACCAAATATATTTCAGCACTAAAAAATAACAATATTACTTCTTTAGCAATCTGTCCAAATTTTGAATTGTGCATAACTCACTCAATTTAACTTTTTTTTGATCTAAATCGTTTTCCTACATATAGATTAGGATTTATAGTTGATTTTAGACTATAAAAAGGCTTGATTTGGTTAAAAATTGAATGAGTTACAAGCCCCGCAAGGAAGGGTGTCAAATCTGAATTTTTTTTTGTAACAACAATAAAACGTAATCTGAATTTGACAATAAAATGTGCATAACTCACTCAATTTAACTTGTTTTGACCTGAATCTTTTTCCTACATGTATATTAGGATTTTTAGTTGAGTTTAGACTATAAAAACGCTTGATTTGGTTAAAAATTGAATGAGTTACAAGCCCCGCAAGGAAGAGTGTCAAATCTGATTTTTTTTGTAACAGCAATAAAACGTAATATGACTTTGTTGTTCAAATGTGCATAACTCATTCAATTTAACTTGTTTTGATCTGAATCTTTTTCCTACATGTAGATTAGGATTTGTAGTTGAGTTTTGACTATAAAAACGCTTGATTTGGTTAAAAATTGAATGAGTTACATGTCTTCGAATATACCATACCAAATCTGTTTATTGTTTCAGCAACATACATGAAACTTTGATTGTATTTTCTTTGTTCTTTTTTGTAGATCCAATGTTTCAGAAAACTGTGGGAAGGATACCATCACATTTAGACTTCGAGATGATTAAAAAGATGATGGATTTCCTTGAGAAGTTTAAGAAGAAAACTGAAAAAGTTTCGTGTTCAACAAAGCCTATCTTCCATACGTATACCCGGGCGATCCTAGACATAGAGCAACATCATAGGAAACATGAAAGCATCCCGGATTTTTTGTTTATGGTACCGGATATGAAAGATAAATATGACAAATATTGGGGTGACTATGATACTATAAGTGATTATGTCTTCTTTGCGACATTGTTAGATCCTCAATGCAAGTCAAAGTTTATGAAAGTTGTTTTTACCCAAATGCTTAAAGCCAAGAACAAGGATAAAAAGATGTCCGTTGATGAGATAGAATCCAAAACTCGTGCAAAGGTTATTGATATCGAATGCAAATTGGACAAGTTTTTCAAGACATACTTGGAAAGGTCAAACACGACCTCATCATCTCAACAAGAAACTCCCGAAGAAGTTGTTAATTTTGATGACGAAAATGAATTCTTTGGAAGCTATATGACTTCGGGAAGTTTCCCCTCGACTTCGTCAGAAAGTCAATTGCAACGATACTTAAACGACGACCCAATCGGATTTGACAAAGGATATGATATCCTCACATGGTGGAAAAATAACGCGGTGCGGTTCCCCATCGTTGCTCGAATGGCAAGAGGTATCGACCTTCTTTTACTCTAATTTTCATTTTTAATTTATAAATTCGTGTCGTGTATTATACACTAATTTGTTTCTTAATAGATATTTTGGGGATGCAAATTTCCACCGTAGCATCCGAATCCACATTCAGTAACGGTCATCGAGTAATTACCGACTACCATACTAATTTGTCTGTTGTGATTGTGGAGGCATTGATATGTACTCAAGATTGGCTAAGAAAGAGTAGTTTGCGTATATATGACTACGACGAAGTGCACGATGTGTTAGCTGACGATGACCTCGCTATCGGTAATACACTAATACTTGTTACATCTTATTTTAACATCTTATTAGTAATTGTTACATTTTAGTAAGTAATAACGTTTTTGTTTTGTATTATATATAGACATTGTGGATGCTATACACAACTTGAAGCTAACAGAGAAGAGATCGGGGAATTAGTCAAAATGTCAAAGAGATGTTCGAATCCACATATTAGACTTTGTTTTTTTGGTGAAACTTGAAAGTATATTTTGAATGTTGAAAGTGTATTTTGAATGTTGAATGTTTGAATGTTGGATAGTTTATTTATTATTAGATCATAAAAATCATCACAATCAACAAAAAATCACTCCCAAATAATATGTTTAATCAATGTTTATGAAACAAAACCACACAATCGTTTCGTTTGGTTGTATTTACTAATTACTATTAAGCTTATTTTGTGAGATTTCTTGAAGCACAAAAAGCATACAGTTGGAGCACAACAGGCATAACATAGTATTTGACAAAAGCAAAACACAAACAGGATAAAATACAACCTTGTAAACAAAAACTATAGTACAACAAACTTATCAAAACACAAGATATATAAAAATATCTTTTTATTTAGCATCTTAGCCGGCTTTTTGTCTTTGTAGTAAATTGTAAATATATTATATTCTTTAATTTAATTTTCCGCCTTTGGATTTTTCCTAATTAGACAAAAGTTAGTAGCAAGTGTTTGGCAAAAATAGGAGGTAGCCGGTTCCAAAATCATCACAATCATAGAAAAATCATCTCTAAATGTGTTTGGCAAAAATAGGAGGTAGCCGGTTCCAATATCGAAAAACCGGCAAAAACCGGACCCGGAACCGGAACCGGTAGAACCGCCGGGCCGGTTCGGTTCTTGATTTTGGCCGAAGCCGGTTCCCGGGCCGGTTCCGGCCGGTTCGGTCCTTTTGCTCATCCCTACTCATGCTTATGTGTTGTTTATAGGGTCGTTCCTAGTGAACGACATTTTAGCTATGATATTGTTTGATTCGGGGGCTAGCCGATCGTTTGTGTCGCTTGCACTTAGCAAGCGATTTAGCAGAGCTCCGGGGGAGCTGGATTGCCCACTTGACGTTGAGATAGCAGATGATAGCACCGTCAGGGTCGCAAGAGTTCATAGAGGATGTACACTTCGGTTATTTGATGAGCAGTTTTCAGTGGACTTTGTTCCTATTCCCCTGCGAGGGAATAAGGTGTCACAACTAGCAATTTAGCTAGGAAATTCTACTCTCATGTAATCATTCAACTATTGTAAAGCATGTACTCTAAGTAGATATCACTCAATGCACATTCAGATACACCTCTTATGTTCAACAAAGAGTTTGAAACTCTAAAAATCCTAGTTCAAGTCTAATAAGGTCTAGGATTTTCTTGTTGGGCCAAATGGACCAAGAAGTATCCAAGTTGACTATTTTGGGCCTAGAAACCCTAATTTGGGCTCTAAACGGTTCCACTTTCATGAAACTTGACATTTTGGGACATTATGGGCCTAGAATGGATTAGTTTACCCTAATGGGCCAATTTGGGCCACAACAAATTCCAATAGCCTCAATGGACCCTAAACATCTTTAATTGGACTTCATTGGGCCGTGAACTACCCTAAAGGCCCAATGGGCCGAAAACTACTTATTGGGCTTCACAAACTCGATCGAAACCAAGAGTGGGCCAAGCAAATTCAACTTCATTTATCTTAAGCCCAATTCTCTGCCCAAGATATAAAAAAAAGATCAAGGGAGGATTTAGGAGGTGATGACAACACATAATTTTCTAACATACTTCTAGATAATCACAAACATCCATGAGATCTTTACCCTCCATGTAAAATTTCTCCTTCCCTCTCTCCATTTCTTCCTCTCGGCCGAAGACAAGCCCACAACACACCCATACACTTTCAAAACTTTCTCTCAAACATACTCTCAAGAACTTCTCCAACTTTCTCTAAATTTTCGAGATTTAGTGTTGTTTCAAGAAGGTTTCTACCAAAAATCATCATTTCTTGGTAAGTTATTATCAAACACAAACATCTCCTTTCATTTTAACATTAAGAACTTCTTCTTACATAGCTTTATTCCATGATCACACTCTTAGAAACTTCTTAAGCTCGAAATCTATTCAAGAAGGCTTGCTAGGGCCAAAAACACACTCACTTCTTCAAATCAAGATCAATCAAGCAAGGTGAGTTCATACCCCCTTGTTTTCGGTTTTTACATGATTTTTGGGGGAGAATACAAGTAAAATGTGTAGATCTATGTGTTTTATGCATGTCATGTGTGAGTTCTTAGTTTATTTTGTAAAAATGAGTTAGATCTTAACACATCTCAACATCTTAAGCAACATTGAGTAAAAATCCATGAACTAAGACACCTTATACATCATACTATCAAGTTAAAAGTGTTTACATGTTTAAGATATGAAAAATTAAAGAAAAAATCTTATTAAGGGTCATATTTGTCATGAAAACAAAAGATAAGGGCAAAAAGTGACATTTACGGTTTTATAAGGATCAAACAGGTCATACATATACAAAAATGGGTTTTAATGATAACCCTACTTTTCAAAGGGCCAAAAGTGTAAATTTTAGCCTAATGGACTTAATATTTGGGCCTCACGGTTTTGGGCCCAAATTTACGAAAAATAAGAGTTTTGGAGTTAAAAATGTCATTTGATCAAAGTTTGAGCCCTAAATGTAATTAAACCGAGTTTAGGGTGAAAATAACATTTATTTCTAAATTGGGCTAAAAATGCAAAGTTTTTGGAATTTGGGCCAAAAATGTAAAATTCACGAAAAATGGGTCAAGAATGTAATTTTATGCAAAAATGGGCTGAAAACGCTAATACATGTATTTTTGGGTCAAATCTGTCAATTATTAAACATTTGGCCCGAAAATATAGAACTTTTATAAATTAATGGGCTAAAATGTTATTTTTAACTAAAATAGACCAAAAATGACATTTTTGTGAAATAAGCCTTTAAATGTGATGAACCAATGAATCGAGTAATGAATTAATCAGAGTATGAATTCAAGTAAGAATATGAGATTTGAACACACGATGTAAATATGATCTTGTTATGCTCTATTATGCTTTCGAATTCTTTACAGAGAATAGTAGACAAGTCTGTAAAAGTTCTTCTCTAACTCTAGTAAATAACCCTATTTATAGGGAACTGAAAGCATACAAAAAAAATACTAAGGCATTGACCCTAAAGCTTCGAATAAAAGCGCCCTAGTAAAATACATTACAAAATATTCGAAGAGTTCAAAACATACTTCGACTAATTACAATAATTCGACCCTTACAATCTCCCCCTTTGTAATCATAGTCGAAGTCTTCAATTTGTAAGAAGTGTGATGGAATACAGTAATACTCTTCGAATCTCCGTGTACCAGGAGATAATCTTCTTCATCTCTTTCTTGTCGCCTTCATTGTTCTTCTTGCAATGATTCATACGAACAATCAAGTTCGTATATTGAGATGTTGAATATCTCTCGACTTCACTTGCTTGGAATAAGAACCGTTTAAACTTTCCAGCTTTGTCAAATTTCACCATCAGCATACTTTTTCAATTCAACCTGAGTCTTCGTAGGAGCCATCGGAGCTTTAATTTCCATTCCTTTAGCAGTAGCTAATTCAACATCTGTTAGTGCCAAGCACTCATAATAGTTTTCGATAAAAATCTTGATGCGAGCTACTCCAAGCTTGAATTCATCTGGTTCTGTGTTTTGAAGGTATGAGAATGATTTGTCTTTCAAAAGTAATGCAACTTGTATAAGATCATACAAGTTCATTAATGGAAAATCTGCAACAGTGAATTCGCAAATATTTCCATTTGCCCTGGCAACCACATACTTAACATTTTGGACTGTGTTTTTGAAAACTACATCCTTTTTCATACTTATGACCTTCTTGATTTTTATTAAAGACCAAACTTCCTCAGGGACTTTTCCAAGAACAGCATGAAAACGAATTTTCATGTGTGTACCTTCATCTTTATTTTTAAAATTCCCTTCTGCTTTGAACTGAGGCATGATAAACATCATTTCGTTTATGGGAAAATCCAATTGGCCTGCATCAGTATTTGTGACCAAATAACTCTGCTTTGGTTTCTTCTCAAATGAATACATGTGATTGAATGCAACCTTGGCCTCGATTGTTTCGTAGTTATAGTGTTTAGTTGGATCCCCTTTATCCATTCCCTTCGGATCATTTGCTCGCTGAGCCATAATGCTTTGAACTATTCTGAGCTTTTCGATTTCAGCATCAACTTCAGCCTTCTTTTCTTCTTTTGATTTTTCCACAACAATCGATTTCCATTTATCTTTCAATGCTTGAATGTCAGTTGTCTCTTTTGGTTTTGAACCACTCCCACCCAGTCTCCGAAGATTTACCAATCACAATTCCTTTCGAAATTGATCTTGCAATTGGTATTGTTGTTACGATTGTTGAAGTCACCTGTTCAGCAGAAACAATTATTGGTTTTGTTGTAGGGATTTTTGAAGAAAATACTTTTCCCACAACTTTCGCATCTTCTCCACTAGTCTTCGACTCACTAGCTTTTCTTTCTCCCCCTTGCACCCCTGTGAAAACAGGTGGGGCATTTGTGGTTGGAAGAAGACTTGATATGCGAAAGAGAGGAGCAAGTTGCTTGTTGAGAATGACTTCGAATTTTATAAACTTCTGAGATAAAAATTCAGAAGTAATCAATGGAGAAGAAACCGGCTTATCAGAAATCTCTTTTAACTCCTTAAGCAACTTAAGCACTTCGTCAAAGCTTGCACTTTCGGATGTTGAAAGTTGAGTAATTTGAGGACTCAAATTTTCATACAACTTAACAAATCGAGTGACTGCGTCACAAATGATATCAACCTTTTGATGCAATGATGCATAGTCATGTTGAACAGTTGCTATTTCTCTTTTCATATCTTCACGAAGTTCGTGAATTTGCATGTTGACATCCTCTCGAACTTTCTTCACATCTTGAATAAAAAGAACATGTCGTTCCTTTGCAACATTCTTCAATTCTTTCAGATTACCAGCAAACTTCAAACTCTGAGAATTGATCCGAAGTTCATTGTTTTGATCATTATGATCAATCTTCTCCAAGATTCGAGATTCAGAATCTTTAAGCATCCCCGATACTTTACTTATGATTCTGGATTCAAACACCTTCAACAATGAATCAACTTCAACACTTGAAACAGACGAACCAACCCCTAGATCTGCTTGAGATTGAATGACTGGATTCAACTTTTGATTTAAAATCTTAAACTGCTTCATGGTCATCAGCATGTGATCTGGAAACTGCTCTTCTTCTTCATGAAACTCCAAGTCGTCAAACATACCGCCAAACCCCTCATTATCAGTCTCTGTTTCCATATAAACAGTATCTTGAATAGGTGAAGTTGTTTTGGGTGGCTCAGTAGATTGAGAAGAAAAAATAGACGTAAAGGGTTGATCAAGAATGTGTTCGAATGTTGGGGAATCTGTTGTTGAAGTAAGAGGAGTAGAAGATAATGGTAAAGAAACAGTACTTGCTAAAGGAGCAGAAGTAGATGGACCTGTAGCTTCATTCTTCGAACCTCCTTCACCCATATGGACATTTGCATCTGTATCAGATACGTGTGCAGGGATGCCTGAAGTTCGAACCTCCTCAGGAACTGATTTGGCAATCGAAACTTCGGATGGTATGACAACTGTCTTCTCAGGAGTGAAACTTTCGGTGATAAGAGTAAACTCTGGAGTTTCAGGAATTCTTTCACTATCATCATCTGTTGACTCAGTAGAGATTACAAGTTTTCGAGTCTTCTTCTTCTTTTTCTTTGACAAATGCTTTGCCATGTCTTCAGCCCTTCGTTTCTTGGACACCGGTGAAACAGGTGCGGGCACTTCTCTAATTAGAATCCCTTGATGAGTTATTTGAGGTTTTCGAACCACTTTGTGCGTTGGAGACTTGCTTTTGTAAGTGGACTTCATTTTAATTCTTCGAAACATGCCAGTCTTCGAAGGAAGGAGTACATGTTCTCGTGTTTCTTCAATAATGGGCTCAATTACTGGAGTCTCAGCAACAATCACTTCAACTGTTTCAGGCTTCTTCTTTGGAGATTTCGAAGATCTGGACTCAGTTTCATGCTTTCTCGACTTCTTGGTTTTCTTATTATCTCCTCCCAGTAAAACACCAGTTTTAATTGAAGAATCAATTGTCGTCAAATAGGCTACCAATATAGGGTTCGAAGAATCAACTCTTTTAAGCATCGCATCTGGAATACGAGCAACTGTAGGAAAAACATCAACATTATCTATAACCTCCTTCGGATAGTGGTAAGATTGAAAAACTGCTTTGTCTTCATCAGTGGGTACCAAAATCCCTTCCTTATTGTAAAAGTGTTGCAGAATCAAACTCCAGTATCTTGCACACGAAATACCATGAATAGCATTCGTGTGTTCTACACCCTTTTGGAATTCCTTCCACAACTGTGTAGAATAATCTACTTGAAGATCATAGTAGATTCCAGCAACCATGGCATAAACCTCCATTCTTCCTTTATCAAGCCCAGCTGATCTCCCAGTCAAACAGCGTAGAAAAATACCAAATAAGAAATTCCAGATTCGTGGAAGACCAGATTTCTTAAAATCACTAATCTTGGACAATGGTGGCTGATATCCCATCTCATTAAACATGTGAACGATTTGTGGAACAGTAAATGAGACATATGGAGGCAAATTCGGAATATCAAGAATTTGGCAAAATAGTTTCTTGGTTAGCCTGACCTTTTTGTCGTTCACCAGATGAAAAGTAATTGTATCAGTTGCTTTGTTATATGTCGCAGTTGATCCTGATTGAGAAAGCCAGGACAATGGAACAGAAAAAGAGTTGAACATCGCTTTGGCCAAAACCGAGTTCTTCAAAGTAACTATGAGCATCTTTAATTCTTCCGGGTACTGAGAAACGTCACCCTCCAAGTAGTAGTTTGTTGCTTGAATCTTCATTATTGGTAATGAAGAGGCATCTTCAGTGGTATGAGAATCAACATGAGCAGAAGTCGCCATTGTTAGGGTTTGAAGATGATGATGAACAGAGAATTTTGGGAAATTTGCTTTTTGATCGCGTAAACTGACAATGAACCCCTAGAATTCCCTTTTATATGTAACCCTTAAATTTGAATTTGAAGCGGGATATGTATTTAATGATATCCGACGTGGCACCTTGAAAACCGGACCATTATTGCGTAAAAGTAGCCATGCGTCAAAAAGTAGCTGTCACATCGCCTTGAGAAACGGACAGAATACCATACGTCATTTATAAACAGCCTGTCTTGTAATCCCCAAGAAAATTGTAACCGTCAGAACCCTTCGAATGGAAGCAAGGCCCTTTCACTTTTGGGATGAAAAGCGAAGTCATACGCCAGAAGTTCGAAATCATCAGCATGAGTTGGTATTACTCAGAACCTCAAGGATTTCGTGAGTGTTGTGTTCCAAAGAATAGAGACGAGAAACAAATATAATAAAAACATGGGATATTGTGATGTCAAAACATTGACACAAAAGCAGATGAAATCCCGGGCAAAGATTACTTCATTAATCATTAAGAGAAATGATCAATAGCTTGTGTGGGTTCCCGTGAATTACAATCGAATACTTGTTGATAAGTATCAAAGGGCTTCTTTTATAATGCTTCGAGGATGGTTTAAAATTTCGTTACATGTCATCCTAAACATAAGGTGAGAAATTGTAACAGAAATTACTTGTTTGACTAGTGTAGTCAGTGACAAGTTGGCTTTGAAAAATTTTGAAATGACTAGGACATTCGAATGAAATTCACACGGAAATCATATTCAAGAAAAAATTTATATGCTGGATCTTGTTGGGTAACAAACATCGTGGGTTTCGAATGTTTGATCAAGACCACTCATTCGAAATGAATATGATTTGGAGTTTCGAATTTTGGTATAGAAACAAAAGTTTCGTGAAAATTTGGAACTTAGTTCCCCGTCAATTCCTTAAAAGTTAATGAAAATTAGGTTTCACTTTCATCACGGTCTCATGATGTCAGATCATAAACACAGAGTTTTGATATATCTAAGTCTCGATGGGTTTGATCAGAGACCTCTCGGACATATGTCTTCGTGTGTGATCGTGAAAGAATTTTATGGATGAAAAAGATTGATGTAAGACACGAAAAGTACCTCTGTTGTGTTTGGACCAAACAGTAAACTGTTAACTTATTTTGAGAAGAGTAAGGTAGCTCAAAGACTAATGTGAATATAAGCCTGATTGGGAAGAAATCTTCGTATGAATAATTTCATTAAGGCTTTCTTACACACACATTGAGTCATGGAAGCTTTGGTCAACATACAGCAGCATGCTTCTAGGGACATCCTAACTAGTTCGAATGGTGAAAAATTTATCGATTCATATGAAAAATGTACCGTACTCGAGTACTGCAAGCATAATATCCGCTGTATCTTCATGAGAATCTGCAACAAAATACTAAAAAGAAATAGGAATCAAAATATTTTTGATGTTTTGATTTTTCGAAAATAAAGACAGAACAAACGAAAATCTTTTTGAATTTTTAAATTTTTCGAAAATTAAATGACAAAATAAACGAAAATCTTTTTGAATTTTGGAATTTTCTGAAAATTAAATGACAAAACAAACGAAAATCTTTTTGGATTTTGGAATTTTCGAAAATTGAAATAGTACTTGATGCAAATATGCAAAATTTTATCATCCCCTTATAAGTAACAAATGTACGAATGCGAAGAGGTCGAAGCATTGACTATGAACAGTAACAGCTAAATCAACCCTTAAAATAAGTAACAAATGTGCGAATTCGAAGGGGTCGAAGCGTTGACTATGAACAGTAACCTCTGAATCAACCCTTAGAATAAGTAACAAATGTACGAATTCGAAGGGGTCGAAGCGTTGACTATGAACAGTAACCTCTGAATGCTGAATGATTTTGCATTATCTTTTAGTCAGCGCCTCTGAATCATTCCTTATCATGCATCATTCTTCCTTTTCGCATGGAACAAAATTTCCATCGATCATTCCAAGTCCTTCTATAATCTTCACAAGGAATTTTTCATCCAAAGCTTTCGTGAAAATGTCAGCTAACTGATCAGTTGTTTTCACGAAATGTACTTCAATATTTCCATCTTCCACGTGATCTTTGATGAAATGATAACGAAGAGCTATATGTTTAGTCTTCGAATGCTGCACAGGGTTATGACAAATTCTTATCGCACTTTGAGAATCACAATATAATGGAATCTTTTTCATATTAATTGCATAATCACGCAATTGACTTTGGATCCATATTATTTGTGAAGTGCTAGCAGCAGCAGCCACATATTCTGCTTCAGCTGTTGAAATTGATACGCATGTTTGCTTTTTCGACTGCCAGCTCACCAATTTGCCATCAAGAAATTGACATCCACCACTTGTGCTTTTGCGATCAAGATTACAACCACCCAGGTCTGCATCCGAATATGCTTGTACAAAGAACCCAGTGTTCGAAGGATACCACAATCCTAACGAAATTGTTCCTTTAAGATAACGAAAGATATTCTTCACAGCAGTGAGATGTGGTTCTCGTGGATTAGACTGATACCAAGCACAATTACACACAGAAAACATGATATCAGGTCTACTAGCTGTAAGATAAAGTAATGAACCAATCATGCTCCTATATAAAGTTATGTCAATGGCAGGTTTATCTAACGAAGATGTAAGCTTTATGCCCGTTGCCATTGGAACTCTTAAACTTCGTGCTATTCGTCAATCCAAACTTTTCCAACAAATTCTTCGTATATTTTTCTTGATTAATAAAAATTCCTTTTCTGTTTTGACGAATATTCAAACCAAGAAAATTATTGATTTTTCCCATCATGCTCATTTCGAACTTACTTTTCATCAAATTTTCTAATTCTCTAGACAAAGCAGAGTCAGTCGAGCCAAAAATAATATCATAAACATAAATTTGAACAAGCATTAGATGATTCCCCACTTTCTTTCGAAATAATGTGGGATCAACTGATCCTTGTTTAAATTTAGATTGTTTCAAAAATGAGGTAAGAGTTGCATACCATGCTCGTGGTGCTTGTTTCAAACCATAAACTGCCTTATCTAAAATATAAACATGATTTGGAAATTCTTCGTTAATAAAACCTGGGGGTTGTTCCACGTAAACAGTTTCTTCAAGCTCTCCATTTAGAAATGCACATTTCACGTCCATTTGATAAACATCAAAATCTTTGTGAGCTGCATGAGCCAAAAATATACGAACCGCCTCGAGTCTTGCGACAGGGGCAAAAGTTTCTTCATAGTCGATTCCTTCTTGTTGTGAATATCCTTTAACAACAAGTCTGGCTTTGTTTCGAACAATATTTCCATCTTTGTCGGTTTTATTTTTGAAAATCCATTTTAACCCGACAATCGAAACATTTTCAGGTTTAGGAATTAACCTCCAAACCTTGTTTCGTTCAAATTCAGACAATTCAGATTGCATTGCAACAACCCAATCTGAGTGTTCCATTGCAATCTTAACTGTTTTTGGTTCAATCTTAGAAATGAAAACATTGAACATGCAAAATTCTTGATGAGTATTCAATACCTCATTCTTTGCACGAATTTGAGCTCTTGTTAAAACTCCCTCTTGTGGATTCCCAATTACTTGATCCTTCGGATGATCTTTTGTCCACTTTTCCATTGGCGGATATGCTGGATCAAATTCCAAAGGTGCATCTTCGTATATATCATCGTTTTCTGAGCCTACAATCGAACAAGCATCATCAAAATCATTATTATCTTCAATATTTTCTGAATGCCCCCCCTCAACATTATGCTCCCCCTCAACATTATGCTCCCCCTCAACATCATCATTCATCCTTTCTTTTTCCCCCTCGAAAGAATGTTGTTCGTCATCTAATGTATTCGAATCCAAGTGCTCCCCTTCCACTGGATTGTTTTGCATACTTTCGCCATTTTCTGGAGAATTTGATATTGAAGTATCATTAAGCTTTGTTAGTTCAGAGATATGATTATCACTTGCATTGATTTCAGCATCAACAGCATGATCTGAAATTCCAAAAATTAAATCATAATCAATATCTAATGTTTGTGAGGATTCAGATTCATCTTGTATGTTTTTCAGAATTGGATGATTTTCAAACTGAGTTGTTGTTTGTTTAATGTAGTAATCATCAAATGTAAGATTAAAAGTTTCTTCAACTTTTCGTGTTCTTTTAATCAACACACGATATGCAACTGAATTATGCGGATATCCCAAGAAAATCCCTTCATCTGCTTTTGCTTGAAATTTCGTAAGATTATCCTTGAGATTCATAATGAAGCACCTGCATCCGAAAACATGAAAAAATTTTACATTAGGTTTTCGATTTTTGAGAACTTCATATGGAGTAATGTTGAAACGACGATGAATAAACGATCTGTTTTGAGTGAAACATGCGGTTGATACTGCTTCAGCCCAAAGATATTGTGGAAGATTCGCATATGCCAACATAGTCCTTGCCGCTTCGCATAGAGACCTATTTCTTCGTTCAACAACACCGTTTTGTTGTGGTGTGTATGGAGATGAAAAATTATGCGAAATCCCATTGTCCACCAAAAATGAATCAAGAACATTATTCTTAAATTCAGTTCCATGATCACTCTTAATTTTTCGAACAATCTTCTTCAATGTTGTTTCCATCTTTTTGATACAGTTAATCATGATTTGTGCAACTTCAGATTTAAGCCTGAGAAAATAAACCCACGTAAATCTGGAAAAATCATCAACAATCACTAAAATGTACCGTTTCTTGTTGAGAGTTAAAATAGTCGAAGGACCACACAAATCAATATGTAAGAGCTCCAGAGGTGCAACTATTTTCGAATCAATCGTAATTGGATGACCTTGTTTATGTTGCTTGCCAACTTCACAAGCTGCACATAAAGAATAATTGTGAAATTTTAGTATAGGTAAACCTCTTACCAGATCTTGTACCACAAGTTTATTGATGTTTCGAAAATTGAGATGAGAAAGTGTTCGATGCCAAAGCCAACTTAAGTCTGATGTTGCCTTCGAAAGAAGACATATAGCAGGTTTCCCTACTATCGGATTGATGTCCAAAGTGAACATGTTACCTTTCCTTTTGGATTTTAGTAACACCTCTTTTGTTGTGACATTCGAAATAATACTTCCTTCTTCGTTAAAAAGAACTTGATTGCCAGTGCCCACAACAAGTTGAGAAACACTTATCAAGTTATGTTGAAGACCTTCAACATATGCCACCCGATTCACTGTGAATTGACCATTCGTGATCTTCCCATATCCTTTGACTTGACATTTTTGATTGTTCCCAAACTTCACTACTCCAACATTTTTGAGACTTCGAAAATCACGTAAATTCTCCTTCTTCCCAGTCATGTGACGAGAGCAACCACTATCGACGTACCACTTGTTATCATATTGCTCATCACATAGTACCTACATTCAATGGAAAAATTTAGGTACCCAAGGCTTTTTGGGTCCTTGGAAATTAGATTTCAATTTCGAATGTAATGAAGAACTTTTAACCCAATCACAAACATTTGTTTTGAGACTATCAATTAAGTTCACTTCTTCATTTAAAGGAACCGAAACATAAGTTTTTGATGGTTTCGAATGTTCACTGACATTACCCTTCGAAGTCTGAGTTTGTGAATGAACATTCTTTGCTTTTATAACTGGTTTCCATGCTTTAACTGATATGTTCGAATCCTTAGACGATGAACTGTCATTTGATGAATTATTCACATACTTTTCATATGCTTCGTGAATTTGCTCCTTTGAAAATGTATTTGACTGATACATCTTTCCTTTTCCTTCAAGCCAATGATCAATGTTCTTCCTTGACGTTATTCCTTTTTCTCGTGAAGTTTTCATAGTTTCTTTCTTCGTTTGATTTAGAAAATTTGGCTTTAGTGGAACAAAATCAACTTTTGGTTTTGTTATAAAAGATTTAGCATATGATGTATCAACTGTTGATTTAAAATGTTGACGTTGAAAGAATTTTTGATTTGGTTTTGAGTTATTTGAAAATTTTCTTGGAATATTAGTTTCTAAAACTTTCGAAAACCTTGGTTGTTTATTCACTTCAGACTTTGAATGATTTGATTGATATGAATGTTGAGGTTTTGTTGAAAAGGATGAATTTTTAGCTTTGAAATTTTTTTTGGGTGATTGTGATTCAGACATCTTTTGAGACTCAACATTTTGCCAAAATATTTTCTTTCTTGCTTGTCTTTTTGAAATGTTGTTTTCCTTTGAAAATTTTTCAATTTGATCTTTGAATTCCTTGGCGTTTAATTTGACAACTTTTTCACATTCTTTTTCAACTTGTTTTGAATTCTCTTTTTCAATTTCTGATTTTTCAATCCATTTTCTTTGTGGTTTTTGACGTTGGAAAACATACGAATTCTTTGTTAAGTTGTTTTCAACTGTGCTTTGATTTGCGAAAAAACCTTCATCAGTTGTTTTTGAATTATCCTCTTCAACTAACTTCTTTAATTCTGGTTTGATTTTCTCAACATTTCCAGTAGTTACGAAAACTTGATTTGGAAAAATGACATTATCTGTACATTTGAAATTTGGATAAACCACTGAATTCGTTTCAAGATAGTGTTCACCTTTTTCATTCATCACTTTTTCGAACTTTTGTGTATCACCATACACCTGATCAACCATAATTCGAGGACTTTCTTCTTCCTTTGAAGATTTCTTTTCCTTCGAAATGTTCACTTCATCTTCATCATCACTATCATCAGTTTGGCTGTCTTTGAGATCCATGAAGTTCATATCATAAACTTTCGAAGTTGAGGGTATATCAGTTTCATTTTCAACCATCAAATCCTTAACCTTTTCTTTTCCTTTAGATGTTGAAGTAACATTAACAACAGACAACTGAGAACAATCAACATCTTCAAGTTCACTAATTTCACTAATATTGTCAGAATTCTCTTCAATATCAGCAAAATTAGATTGAGAATCAGATGTTGAATTCTCAGTCTTTTTCAAAATTTGAATTTGTTCAGATTTAGTCAAAGTATCATTTACTATGTTAACTAATTCATTCGCATCAAGACATTCATCAATTTTGACAATTCCAGATTTATATCTATCATCAGGGACTCTGTCAAAATCAGCTATTATTTGCTCACAATCATACGAAATATTATCTACCTTGACTCTTTCGAATGCTAGGAAAGGTAGTAATTTTCTATGTTGCTCTTTACTTATATCACATGAATGATGTAAATCAGTTAATTTGCTATAAAGTCGTTTAGCAGAATTACAATAGATGTTTCTTTGTGCTAGCAAAAGTTTAACATCGCTCGATAACCTATCCCTATCACACATTATATTTGTCATTTGTAATTCCAAACATTCAATTTTGCTTATTTTCATGTCTAATCTCTTTTTGACCTCTAACAACTCCATTGACAACTTGTTGGCCTCATTGCTAGCAGACACAACAATTGAATCAAAATAAGTAACCGTCTCATCAAAATAAATTAGTTCAGAATCATAAGCATGTGTAGGAATATTAAAAGATTCGAGAATTTTACGTACCTTTGTTGTCATTGGAGATTTGTCAGCCGCTTTGGATACGAAGCATCGTCCCCTCACTTCGAATTCCTCATCATCTGAGTCCTTCTCCATTTTCGCATACAACGCCCCATGCGTTGGATTCCTCATTTCCTCATCGTCTGACCCGGATGACCAAATTTGATAAGTTCCATCTTCATCCTCATGCTCACCCTTTGCAACCAATGACAAATTCTTTGCTTTAGCACAAACCACCTCAAGCTTTTTTGCATAATATGCCTCATCTTTGACTTTATTCTTCCTCTCATCCTTCTTTCGAAGCATACAGTCATTTGCAAGATGATTCGCACCGTTGCAATAATGACAATCTATTCCTGCATCACCTTTCAGCTTCTTCTCACCCTTTCCATCAGCTATCTTCGAATCTTGCTTCTCAACTTTCTTTTTCTCCTCAACCACATTTTTACTCACAGAATTTCCTTTCACCTCAGCAATCATAGTCTTCGAATTGAACGGCTTTTTGAAAAATTTGTTGACACGATTATTCGAGTAAAATGCTATTGCTTCGTCATCCGAATTCATGATGAATCCTTCTTCTTCCTCAGAATCACCATTTTCAGCTTCTTTATCAGAAATCTTTGATACAAGAGCTAATGGACCTCCCAAATTCAACTTCGATTCCTCAGCAATTTCATTTACCTCAATTTCGTGTGTTTTCAATTGATTATACAAATCATTGAGAGTTGATGTATCAAAACTTTGTTGATTCTTCACCATCATACTCACACTTCTCCATTCTTTTCGAGGCCCTATTACAAAGATGAGATTGAATTCCATTGAAGTTCTGGTAATTCCATAGCGATTGCACCGATAGATTAACTCGTTCAGATGATCATAGTAAACTTCAATTGTTTCTCCTTCTTTTTGTTTGAAATCTTTCAACTCAACCAAACACTGTTTAACTGAATTGATTTTTGTCTTCTCACTTCCTTGAAATTTATCTTTCAGATTGTTCCAGACTTCCTTTGCAGTTGTACAACTCCTAGCGTAATTGTACACAACTGGAGGTAATGCACCTCGCAGTTCCCTCATACACCTCTTCTCCAGTTTCTTCAGACGATCAGTTTGACTATCAACTCCAAAATTTGTAGAAGATGATCCAATTGGTTGAACATTCACTGGAACATTGACATTTCCAGTAATACATGACCATAATTCTTCATCCAGACCATTCAGATAATCCTGCATACGATCAGCCCAGTGATCATAGTATTCAGGGATTAGCATTGGAATTTTGGTTGATGAACCTAGCAGATGAGAAAACGAGGTCATCGAATTGAGATTGAAACTCGCCATTGTTGTACGGAAGAAGATTTTGAGAAGTTTGAAAAGATTTGAGAATTTGAAAACAAACTAGATGAATCAAATCGAATTGATGAGAATAACACTCGATTCAACAATTCAAATGCATAATCGAATCACAGACTAAGATCTAGACAATTTCTCACTTTCAAAAAGTGCGGAAACTTTTGAATCAAAAAATTGATTCAAAAACTTTTTGAACAGCGTGAAAATCAGATCAGAGATATGATTCTAGCTCTGATACCAATTGATGAACCAATGAATCGAGTAATGAATTAATCAGAGTATGAATTCAAGTACGAATATGAGATTTGAACACACGATGTAAATATGATCTTGTTATGCTCTATTATGCTTTCGAATTCTTTACAGAGAATAGTAGACAAGTCTGTAAAAGTTCTTCTCTAACTCTAGTAAATAACCCTATTTATAGGGAACTGAAAGCATACAAAAAAAATACTAAGGCATGGACCCTAAAGCTTCGAATAAAAGCGCCCTAGTAAAATACATTACAAAATATTCGAAGAGTTCAAAACATACTTCGACTAATTAGAATAATTCGACCCTTACAAAATGTCTCAAATTAGTTTTTAAGAGGTTTAAAGCGCAAGTTCTATTAAAATTAAGTTCAAATTATAGAATTACGACATAACAAACTGTACTATAACGAACAAGCGAAATACAACAATGGTGCGATTATTGGGCCTAGTAATTGATATACATGTTTATTGGGCCTTCGTGGTCCAATTACATGTTTATTGGGCCCAATGTATTCATCACATGTCTATTGGGCCTAAGTGACCCAATTACATGCTAAATGGGCCTAATTTAGCATTTACATGTTATTGGGCCTTAGTGGTCCATTTACATGCTAATTTAGCCTGGAAATAACTTACACGTCTAATGGGTCATAGTTGCCTTTTCTTCATGTTTGTTGGGCCTTATCTTATCATTTCATACATTATCTAGTGATCGAACTTCTAAATACATATAACATTATACAAATTCATGTGAATACAAATGAGATCTAGTGAGACGTGTCGGTTGGGTTATAATCAGAGTCTCCTGGAGGGAGAGCGAGAGTTTGTGTATAGATCTATACGGGGGTGACTCCCCCACACCTGAGCTGTTCGCTACAGTTAGACTAGGCCAGTCTAGGGTGACCAAAACCTTGAACGAAAATCCGACATTTGGAAAAATGCCAAGACAGACAAATCAGTCACTATCATGTATGGTTATAACGACTCATATAGAGATCCATTCCCATTAAGACATTATGGAAAATTAAAAACTCGTAAGTCATAATGATACAAAATATTTCTATAGTGCATGGACCGTGACATTTTTATAAATCAGAAAATATCGGATTTTCTGGGGAAATACTATTATTCAAATATTACCTACATACAACAGAAAGAATACAAAGAAATTTGAACTGCATTTCTATATGTTACTACTATGAAATTCACACATGCATTTATACTTGATTTTCACATCATTTTTCGGACATTTTACAGAAAATATCGGATTTTCTGGGTTTACAAAAGATACAAAGACTTTTATTCAAACATGCTTATGAACTCACCAACATTATATATGTTGACCGTTTTCAAAATAACTTGTATTCTCAGGTAATCGTTAAGCTGAAGAATCGTCGAGAGTATTTTGGGATTTCTTTTATGCATATGTCAATTATCGTACAATTTATGTCTCCGAATTATGTAATGTAAAACAATGTACTTGATGTGAACAATGCCAGTTGTAATATGTAATGTTGGTGATGATTGTGTTATGTTTCATGTATATTCATTGTGATGATATTTCAATTTATAGTCACACGAGCCTCTAGACGTTTCCGCCGTCTGGTTCGGGGGTGTGACAGGTTGGTATCAGAGTATTGTTTATAGTGAAATAGCATATCTAACGATACATGATATGCAACTATAAATACAATGGGACTAAAACACTTTGAATAAAGTGCATACATTAAAACTATAACATTAAAAGTCTCTAGAGGAGATGGAACGCTGTGATGAAACCCGGACAGTTATGTGGTTATATTGGGGGTAAATATATCATGATCAACTATATTTATTCAAAATATGACCAACATGTGTTTGGGGTAATTATGGCGGGAAGTTGACCTGGAAACTCACCTCATACCCAAAACTTCGCAAGAATTCAAACATAAATAATTAAAATACTATAGGAGTATTTTGGAAATACTATATGCATACTTGATTAGAATTTTTACGACGTCTTACACCCCTCGTGCAGACTTCATGGCTGGATTTCATCACGCTGGAGATCCCTATTTCCCCAATCAGGGAAATGGTGGATGGTTAGAACCCGAGGAAGAATCCGAAGAAGAACCCGAGGAAGAACCAGAAGAGGAGCCTAAAGAAGGACCGACAGAACCAGTAGCCGACTCGGATGAGGAAGAGGCGGAGGGCAGTGACTCCGATGACTCGGACACAGGGTCCGAAGTCATCAACCCTCCGTACATGGCCAGGGTGCCCCCACACCGGATGGGCCCCAATGGACCTACGCCCCCATGGGCACACGACATTTGGAGATGGATCCGTCAGCAGGGGATGCGGCCCCCAGTTGGTATGGATCGAAAGTTTTATGATCTGAGACACGGTGGACCCGCCGATCGAGCCTTGCCAGTGATAGTAAGGAGGACTCACGATATCGGCGAGCAGGCGCAGGCGACTGCTGGCCAAATGGTGGCCATGAGAGCTGCGATGGAGCGTACGGAGAGGATGACGCACGCGGTAGTCAGGGACTACCAGATGCGACAGGCAACATTGGAGTCCCGACTACAGGACGCCGAGCGCTACCTGGCTAGACTTCAGGGCGCATCCACTTCTTCAGCACCACCTCCTGACGCATCTCGTCATGATTAGGATTCACTCCCTCACTCACTAGTATCGTTTTCTTTTATATTTATGCCACCTTATGTACTATCGACCTTATGTTTAAGTGATCACACTACTCATAGGGTCGTCATGCTGCCGGATTTTATATTCCCCATGTACTGTATGCCTTCTGGCAAGTTTTCATGTATTAAAACAATTAGTATTAATGAAAATGCTTTATGTTTTTATCATGATGTTGTTATCTGCTATGTGTTTTATTTCCTTGTTAATGCATGGAATTACTTAAACACACACTCGATACACTGGGTCTATGAAATTCTAAACTCGGAATATAAATATGCACTCAACATCTTTCCGTTATTTGACAGAAAGATGCCTCAAAGACCCAACCGTGGAAACAACGCAACACCAACCCCGCCGGAGATAAACTCGGTTGCATTCCAAGCAGTAGTGTTCGCTGCGGTCACTGCAGCGCTTGTGCAAATTCACAATGGAAACAACGGAGAAGGCAACGGACAGGGAGCCGGAAGCACGAATCAAGGGACAAACCACGGAACCACGCGAACCTGCACCTACAAGGATTTCACCAACGCCAAACCTCGAACCTTTAATGGAACAGGAGGCGTGATAGCCCTAAAGCCTTGGATTGAGAAAGTGGAATCCGTTTTTGAAATCTGCGGGTGCCCAGATGGATGCAGGGTCAAGTTTGCGGCCTGCACATTCACTGATCAAGCTCTCTCCTGGTGGAATGGCCACATAGAGGCCATGACACTCCCGGTGGCGAATGCGTTGCCATGGGAAGAGCTCAAAGAAATGATGCTGGCTGAATACTGTCTAAGAGGCGAAATTTAGAAGATGGAACAAGAATTGTGTAACCTCACGGTTCAAAACTCCGATATCGATGCCTACATAACCAAGTTTAGTGAGCTATCTCTTCTGTGTCCCGGAATGATCACCTCAGAAGGGAAAAAGATTGAGAGATTTATTTGGGGATTGACTGCACCTATCCAAGGAAATGTCATTGCGGAAAATCCTGAGACGTTCGACAGCGCCAAGAGGTTGGCTAAGAAATTGTATGATCATGGCAACAAAAAGGGTGCCAAAACAGTAGAAACGGAGGTTAAGAAGGAAGGTGAGAACAAGAGAGGGAAAAACAACAAGCGAAAGGGGAAGCAAAACTCGGAATCATCTAAGAAACAACAAACGGTGACTGTTCATGTTGAAACTCAAGCTACCACCACACCACATGCTCCAGCCTCATCCACGCCTAATGCTCGAAAGCAGTACTCAGGAAATCTCCCCAAATGTAACAAATGCAACTTCCACCATCAAGGGGAATGCAGAGAGATGATTTGCACAAGGTGCAACCGGAAAGGCCATATAACAAAGTATTGTAGGACTCAGCTTCAACAAAACCAGGTGCCAAACAACAATAACAACAACAACAACAATAACAACCACAACAACAATAACAACAACACCAATGTTGGGGCCAGTTATACATGTTACAGATGTGGGAAAACCGGGCATTTCAGGCGTAATTGCCCCAACGCAAACAATCAAGAGGCAGGAGCAGCAGGGAGAGTGCTGATAATGAATCAGGGTGAAGCAGTGCAGGAGCCAGCCGTTGTCACCGGTACGTTCCTACTTAACAAATCATACGCATTCCTTCTGTTTGATAGTGGGGCAGAACGGATTTTTGTGAGTAATAAGTTAAAACATTTGCTAAAACAACAACCCCAGAAGCTCAATGAAACCTTCACGGTGGAAATGGCTAATGGGAAAACAATATCAGCTAAGAAAATCTATGTAGGGTGCACGATAACATTAAACAACCACACTTTCCAAATAGATTTGATGCATGTAAATATTAGGAGTTTTGATGTAATAATTGGCATGGATTGGTTAAGCCCCCATCGGGCCGATATTATGTGTCACGAGAAGGCCGTTCGCCTTCATCTTCCTAAGCACGAAACCCTAATAATCTATGGAGATAAAACCGGCGCAAACCTTCGCCTTATCTCGTGTATCAAGGCACAAAAGTGTCTACAAAAGAAGAACTATGCATTCCTTGCTCATGTAGTGGATAAAACCAAAGATGAAGTGAATATTCAAAACATTCCAGTGGCATGTGACTTCCCGGATGTGTTTCCAGAAGATCTTACGGGAATACCCCCAGAAAGGCAAGTCGAATTTCGAATCAACCTAGTGCCTGGAGCCACTCCAATCGCCAAATCACCCTATAGGTTGGCTCTCGCTGAAATGCAAGAATTATCAAGCCAAATGAGTGAACTCCTGGATAAAGGATTCATAAGACCAAGCTTCTCTCCATGGGGAGCTCCAGTTCTTTTCGTTAAAAAGAAAGACGGATCCTTCAGGATGTGCATTGAATATAGGGAATTAAATAAGCTCACCATCAAAAACCGGTATCCACTTCCTCGAATCGATGATCTATTTGACCAGCTTCAAGGGGCTAGTTACTTTTAAAAGATAGATCTGAGATCTGGTTATCATCAACTCAAAGTCCGAGATGAGGACATTCCTAAGACAGCTTTCCGAACTCGCTACGGACATTACGAATTCGTCGTGATGCCCTTCAGTCTAACAAATGCCCCCGCTGCATTTATGGACCTCATGAATCGAGTCTGCCACCCATTTCTTGACAATTTCATAATCGTTTTCATCGATGATATTCTCGTATACTCTCGAAGCAAAGAAGATTATAGCCAACATCTCCGACAGATCTTAGAGACCATGCGGGCTGAAAAGTTTTGTGCGAAACTCTCCAAGTGTGAGTTTTGGCTCCGCGGTGTAAATTTCTTGGGTCATATTGTCAGCAAGGAAGGAATTCATGTAGATCCCTCCAATGTCAAAGCCATTGAAGGCTGGGCAATTCCGACAACGCCAACATAAATTCGTCAATTCTTGGGTCTTGCAGGCTACTACCGAAGGTTCATTCAGAACTTTTCCAAGATAGCCAAACCCCTCACCACATTGAAACAAAAAGGCGTACCTTTCAACTGGACCGAGAAGCAAGAGATTGCCTTCCAAACCTTGAAGCAATCCCTCTGTAGTGCTATAGTGCTATCCTTACCTGAGGGAACCGAAGACTTCGTAGTTTACTGTGATGCTTCGAATCAAGGTTTAGGTTATGTCCTTATGCAACACGGGAAGGTAATTGCATATGCATCCAGACAACTGAAAACTCATGAAGTAAATTATACCACGCATGATCTCAAACTGGGGGCGGTGGTCTTCGCCTTGAAAATTTGGAGGCACTACCTATATGGTACTAAGTGCACCATCTTTACAGACCACAAAAGCCTCCAGCACATTCTAAATAAAAAAGAACTAAATATGAGGCAACGGAGATGGGTTAAACTATTAAATGATTATGAGTGTGAGATCAAATACCATCCAGGCAAGGCTACTGTGGTAGCCGATGCCCTGAGTCGGAAGGAGTATTCAAGTCGTCGTGTAAAGACTCTATCGATCACCATCCAATCTCATCTAGCCTCACAGATCAAGGAAGCCCAATTGGACGCATTGAAGCCAAAGAATGTCGTTAGTGAATCACTGCGTGGAATGGATAAGGGACTTGAAGTTAAAGAAGACGGAACTCACTACTTCATGAATAGAATCTGGGTTCCCAAGATTGGGGGATTCAGAGAAGTAGTCATGCATGAAGCCCACAAGACATGATATTATATTCATCCGGGGTCAGATAAGATGTATCTGGATATCATGCAACATTATTGGTGGCCTAATATGAAGGCAGAGATAGCCACTTCCGTGGGCAAGTGTCTTACTTGCGCCAAAGTGAAAGTGGAATACCAAAAGCCCTCGGGATTATTGCAACAACCAGTGATACCCGAGTGGAAATGGGAAAGGATTACTATGGACTTCGTGACCAAATTGCCAAAGACAGTAGACGGATTGGATGCTATCTGGGTAATCGTCGTCAGATTAACAAAATCTGCTCATTTCCACCAATAAAAGAATCCTACAAGATGGAAAAGCTGACCCGAATCTACCTCAAGGAGATCGTGAGACTCCATGGAGTGCCAGTGTCTGTTATCTCGGATCGATATAGTAGGTTCACTTCAAGATTCTGGCAATCTCTTTAGAAAGAAATGGGAACACAACTAGATATGAGCACTGCCTATCACCCACAGACGGATGGTTAGAGCGAGCGTACCATCCAGACACTTGAGGATATGCTCCGAGCTTGCATGATTGACTTCGGCAAGTCATGGGATGCTCACTTGCCTCTGATCGAATTCTCCTACAACAACAGTTATCACACGAGCATCAAGGTTGCTCCTTATGAGGCTCTCTACGGGCGTAAATGCAGATCAACCCTATGTTGGGCCGAGGTGGGTGACACTCAACTAGCAAAAGGGCAATCGCCAGCCAGTGCTCTCACAGGACCAGAAATCATCCGTGAAACGACCGAAAAGATAATCCAAATCAAAGCTCGACTTCAAGCATCGCGAGACCGACAGAAGAGCTATGCTGACAAGCGGCGGAAGCCGTTAGAATTTCAAGTCGGGGATCGAGTGTTACTAAAGGTCTCTCCTTGGAAAGGAATGATGCTCTTTGGGAAACGGGGAAAACTAAACCCACGATACATTGGACCGTTCGAGATTCTTGCCCGGATTGGTCCAGTGGCTTAAAAGCTGCAGCTACCTGCCGAGCTCAGCAACGTACACCCCGTGTTTCACATCTCAAATCTGAAAAAGTGCCTATCAGATGAAACTCTTGTCATTCCTATAGAAGAGATCGAGATCAACGAGAATCTCATGTTCGTCCAAGAACCAGTTGATATATTGGATAGGGAAGTAAAGTGTACAAAGCAAAGCCGCATTCCGATTGTGAAGGTTCGATGGAACGCCAAGCGTGGACCGGAATTCACATGGGAACACGAAGATGAAATGAAGCAAAAGTAACCTCACCTATTCTCGCATTCACAAACCTAGCTTTCAAAAGAATTTCGGGACGAAATTCCCTCTAACGGGGGGATGATGTCACAACTAGCAATTTAGCTAGGAAATTCTACTCTCATGTAATCATTCAACTATTGTAAAGCATGTACTCTAAGTAGATATCTTTCACACCCCAAAACCGGAATGGCGGAAACGTTCTGAGGCGGAGGACGTCATGTTTAGTATCGCAATACATGCATCATAGTAAGCAAGTAATAAACAACCATTTCATTAGAAAGAAAGTGTTTACAAAGTACGTGATTCACATAATATAGAATACATAGCGAATAACAAAAAGACTTGAAGCTATACTGCTCCATCTTCTGAATCCCAGTGCGCGAACCTGTCTACTGGTCTCTTGAGAATACAAGTTATTTTGAAAGCGTAGATCAGCATTTAAGCTGGTGAGTTCATAAGATTTTAGTGATGTAGTAAGTAGTAAGAAAGTTTGTAGAAAGTTGTAGTAAGTTCTGTTTAGAAAAGTTTGCCTGTTCCTCCAGAAAATCCTATATTTCCTGCTTTGATGAAAGATAAGTAAAAATGACTCTACAGTCCTTTCTATGAGTATTAAATGGATACAAGTTATATAAAACCCAGAGTAAACAAACAATCGGTTGTGTGTATCTGCCCTAAGCCCACAACCAAACAAGGAACAGGAAATGAGGCGGAATGCACACATCCCATTGTTTGTTAGATCATTGTTGTATATAACCCCTGCGTATTCACTTGGTACTCACGGAGTTAACTGTAATAGTTCCTTTAGTTTGATGAAAATATTCTTTAAGAAAACCCTTATTTCTTATAATAAAATGGTAACCACAGTAATTCTTTCTATAATCACTTAGTTTATACTAGCTATATATAATCTAATATCGAACAGATAGTTAATTGTGTGAATCTGCCCTAAGCCGACAACCAAACAAGGAACATGGAATGAGGCGAAAGGCACACATCCAACTACCTATCGGATATTAATTATATATAACCCTGGTGTATAAACTAAGGTATTATAGAATTAACCACCTAAGGTCCTTTAAGTTTTACTGGCTTAATAAAATGGATTAAACCCTTTACTGGTTAAGTTTCTAGTTTTGTATTCCAAAAGTTCTTCATTTGAAAAGTATGTTTTGTACTAGAAAAGCTGCATTGAATTAGTGTCCTATGACCTGACCCATACATGGTACCCCTTATGATTACTAGGTGTATATGGAACATATATATAGCTAAGCTCGGATAGATAGTAGGCTGGGTGTATCTGCTCTAAGCCCACAACCAAACAAGGAACAAGAAATGAAGCGGAAAGCACACATCCTACTACCTGTCGGACCCGATTAATATATATCCCTGAATGCATACACTAAGGAATCATAAAGTTATCATTATAGGTCCCTTTCTACTGAATGTAAAAGACTCGACTGTTCTGTGTGTCGTTTGTAAAATGTAAGTTTTCCCTAGTTTATAACTATCTTGACTCGAAAATAGTTTGCATTAACTTTCCAGTGGAACTGTCACTTACTGAAAGTAATGAGAAATTATAAGTACACAGTTGTCTTTTGAATTGACATCCTATAGTACTAATTACCTTAAAACATGTTTGTTTTATTAAGGTCATAATGTGAGGAATAGTACCCATACTATACGCTCTCCCTGCAAGAGATTCTGGGGACCAAACGCGACTTCCGCAAACAAATTGCTAGGTCGTGTAGAATTCATATTAAAGTTATGTGATCATGTATACCCAATTTTACTATCACCTTTTGTTTAGAAAAATGAGTTAGTGATTCATTGGTATAATTAGATCCTGTAGTGTTCTCATGCTATAGCATCTTAGTATTTTCGTTCTGTTATAGTGTATAGTGTGTAGTATGTCTCTCTGATGTATTGTATCTACCTCCCTATTTCTCTTTATGTTATCGTGTATTGTATCTACCTCCCTGTTTCTCTTTATGTTATCGTGTATTGTATCTACCTCCCTCTTTCTCTTTATAGTATGTTCTAGCATCTAGTATGAACTGAACCTCTAAACTATACCCCTTATAGTTTACTAGTATTTACTTGAACTGTTATTGAAAAGACTCATTTTACTACTAAGTTATGCTTGTACTTTAAAAACGGAGTTTTGTTAAACTATAAAGTAACATAACTTTAAAAGAGTTTTTGAAATGTTTTGACTACTTATAAATGACATAAGCAATCCTTTAAAAATGTTTATAACAAACAATTACACAATTAACATTGTGTTCAACTTGTATTCCCCCCTTAAAAGCATTTAAAACAGTTTAAAAGATTGATTACGGGGTATGAACTCACCTTATGCGGGTGATTCAAACGAATATGCGCGTCAGGATGAGAAGTTCCACGAATGAAGTCCCGAGATACAAACGAGTTCTAAATGACATATATGGCATGTATTGGCATGAATATACTGTTTATAAGCAACTAACATGCAAGGAAACACCCTACGAGACTAGGAAACACTTGGACTAAGTGTTGGAATCACATGTGATTCATCTAAGGGGTGTTTAAGGCCAACATTAGGTGTTTACGGCCATGGGTTTTCGGCCAAGGGAGTTTACGGCCGTAAACTCATGGTCAAACATGCATAAGTGTGTGGTTTTAGGTCCTACAACATCCATTAAGGGTTTAAGGACTAGTGCTTGGATGTAAGAAGGGTTTGCGGCCAACATGTGACCAAAACATGGGTTTACGGCCAAGGGAGATTCCATGGCCGTAAACTCTTGATGTTTATGCTAAGGTGGTTGTTTCAAGACTATGATCTAGTGTTTAACATGGCTAACTAGATGATAGATGGAATACTCACACTTTTGAGGGCCTTTGAGGAGTTTTCGGCCACCAAGAACAAGTGTGTGTTCTTGGTGTTCTTAGTGAAAGTTGATGATCTTGAAGATCTAACCAAAAGAGATGATTTCCATGGATGAAATCAAAAGGGTGTACTAGATTAAGAAGAATAACAACTCAAAGATGGAAGAACACTTACGTTTTTGAAGATCTAGGATGAAAGGCTTGATGATACTTGAGAGAGTTTGAAGAGATTTCGGCGAAAGAAAGGAAATGAATGAAGAAATGGCTAAGTGTTACTTATATAGGGGTGAGTTTACGGCCACCTTGAGTTTACGGCCGTAAACTCTTGGTGTCTTGGCCGTAAACTCCTCTTGAATGAGTTTATGGCTTGATCTTTGTATAGTGGCTCTAGCAGATACTTCCTGACACTTATTCCTTGAATGTATTGGGCTTAGAACACTCAAACAGATTCTAAACAGTGCTAAAAGATAGCAGGAGCGATTCTGACTTAAGGTTGATTGTACTGGCTTTACAAGGCAAAAATTTTCGGGTTGTCACATCATCCCCCCCGTTAGATGGAATTCCGTCCCGAAATTAGCTTTCTTAGCAGTACTATTGGGGTTGCGCTCCTTTGATTGGCAGAATACCTACTCGTAGACCTGGCACTTTACCCTACTGTTCGTGATAGGATTCATACTCGGTCCATCTATCATTACTTCGTGTGTACAAGTCGTATATAATTAGGATTAGTAAGACAGTCGAATGTGCGACTCTGCCCCAGGTCCACAACCACCCTCGCGTAATCATAATCATATACCACCCTCGCGTATATACTTAATAGTGATAGGTGGGCTGTATTCGTCCTTAGCCTCTGTGCTTGAACTAGGTCTGCTGGACAAGTGGTATTTCGGAAAGGTCTGCGGACATACGACGACAAGGCTTCGGAGGACAAAGTACTCTTCGCACGAGTACTTCGGGGTTTAGAATACGAAAGAAAAAACTGAGGTTTAGGTCGGACTGTCGTTACGAATGATGAAGGTTTCGTGAATTTGACGGTCGCGGAAATAGAATCATATGAACTTAGTATGGTGAGGACCACGCCAACTCATGACGAATGATAGAAACAGACTCTCTACTGAACAAAGTTTGTCCGATTTGAAAGAAATGTATGTTATACGATGATGTACTTCCCTATTGTGCTCGAAAATGTACTCTTTGTAAATGTTCTAGTGCTTGTTGTTTTCCTCTTGATGTTAACACTTCTATGTATCGTACCGTGATGTGCGCGTACATACCGCGAAAGTGCCTTGATAACTAGTATTGATACTTTAACTATGATCCTCCTTGGTACCACTACGATTGCCTTGAATATACAAGTTATGAATAACTAAGATGAATTGGATGGTCGACTGAGTAACTCTGCCTCAAATCCACAACCAAACAAGGAACAAGAATTAAGGCAGAATCACTCACTCTATGTCTGCAAAATCTTTGCTATGCACAACCCTAATGTACATACTAGCCATCATAGCTTCTCAGAACGAACCTCTTAGTTTTTTTGAATACTGTGACCTATTTCATTAAGTGAGTTATTATAATTACTTTTAAGTTTTATCCCCAAGTTTTAATCTTTTATAAATATAAATTAATTTTTAAAATAATTACTATTTCGAAAACGTACCACTGCTCGATGGCGACTCCGAGGTCGATTCTCCTGCAGTGATCATCAGAATTCGTCCATCCGCTCCTGAGTTCTTTGTTATCGGCCAGTCCTCCTGGTAGTGTCCAGTCTCACCATAACCATAGCAGGCTTGGTTTTCTTCAACTCTGGGGACTTGGGAGATTGGTTGAGCTGGTGCCCTACAGAAACGGACTGTGTGTCCCTTTCTGTGGCAGTTCAGACACTGCATTTCCCGACATACTCCGGTGTGGTGATAGTTGCACTTTCCACACTTCGGGAGGGTTCCAGCCTATCGACTGGCAGGTGCTGGAGTAGCAGGTGTTGTGGCGGCGTACATACTACTCGTTTGTTCCTCCTGCGGGTTATCTTGTGTTGTTCGCTTCCTCTTCCTCTTGTTCCCCGATTTCTGTCCATAGTCCTTGTCACACCCCGCTAAAGCGGAAACACGAGGCGTGGCAGTATAAAGGGTTTCATAGCAAAAGTTAAAAGACAACACCAACCATAGTATTAAAAATCATTACAATTTTACAATGGGTTTGAACAACTTTTAAAAGAAATTACAATGTAAATTGAAATACAACACATGCGAATGCTCCTAAAAGTGAAGTGTCCCTAAGTGCCACTTACTCGATGATTCCTGAAAAAGCATGTAAAACGAGCGTCAACTATAAAAATAGTTGGTGAGTACTCACAGATAAACAAAATAATATTGGTTCCATGAATTGAAATCAAAGTTTTGATAAAAGTTTCCAATAATAAAAGTATATTGTTAAAATGAGTAAATAAGTTTGTAAAAACAAAGTTCTTTGTCATCATGAGAGATAAAGTATGTTGCCCAAACAAGATGCAACATTCATATTCTCATGGAAGATAAAGTTCGTTACTCAAACGAGTAAACAAGTTTCATTGCTAAAATGAGCAATCAATTTCGTTGCTACAAGGAGCAAACAATTTCATTGCTAAAACATGTATATAAGTTTTCAGTAATAAAAGTTCGTTGTTGTAATGAGAAACAAAGTTCATTGCTATAATTAATAACAAGTTTATTGCTATAACGAGAAACGAGTTTGTATGTGTATGAGCAAACAATGAGTCTCAACCAAACCTATGATTGAAGCCCTATCAAGATCTATGCTTATCGTTCCATAGATGAATATGGTATCATGCACTCCAGCAATAGGGCGAGTGAGGAGTTGACAATTCCTAATAGCGCTATCCATAATGACCATTGGCTCAAAGAGTTAATGGTTAGAGATAAGGGAAGGGCCTTAGTACGATAAGTTCTCATGTTCCGTGTTGCATAGACATACATAGAGAGACATAGCAATAAAATAGCAATCATGTTTGATACAAATCAATTTAAATACAACATTCAAATAATAGTTTTTCGGGACATGCTTTTCCACCCCAAAACATAAGAACTGAAAATAGGGGAGTGCGTGAATACTCACAATATGCATTGAGATGATGCAAATGATGCCTTGAGCTAAGTTCCACTTGTACCACTATCGATTCCTACAATAATGGTATTCGCTAGTGAGTCTCTAATCGAAATCTAACACTAGTATACTTACTACTACAATAGAATTATGCCAATATTGTGTCAAAATTTAATATTGATAAGTTATAAACATTTTTCTGTGAAAATTAAATTTCAATGAATCAATTGTTATATAACAATTTAAGTGGAAATTTCCCATTATTGAAATGCTAATATTTAACAATTTAAGAGGTGTTCCAATGATTAAATATTCAAAAACTAAATTAATTTAGTTCTAAAATTTCCCAAAGTTTGCATTTCAGTTTTAATTGAAGTGAAAGACCTCAAGATAAATTTTCTTGAATTTTTGATTTGTCCGACTATTTTTCACGATTTTAGTTTCTTGAATAACCATAAAATCTTGAAAAATACTAAACAGTTAATAAAAATTACCAAACTTCAGATTTTGGTTCTAAATGTACTAAAAGACTTCTAGATAAATTTTCATGGAGTATGAATATGTATAACCATTTTTCATATATTTAATTCTCTAAATAGATACAAATTCATGAAAAATAGAAATCAGTTTCCAAAATTACCCAAACTTTTTGTATTACTGTTATTAAACATTATTAAGCTGGGAAAAATATAAAAATTGATTTCTAAACTGTTTAACCCAATTTTATGATTTTTGAGCATTTATTTTAATACAAATTGAAATAAATAGAAAACAGTTTCCAAAATTGCCCAAAATTTTTGTACCACTTTTATTATACATTTAGAAGCTGTGAAAAATATAAAAGATATTTTTCAATTAGTCTTTCTATTTTTCTTTGTTTTATCCTCTTAAATAATCATTAATTGGAGAATAATTATTAAACAGTTAAAGTAAATTACCAAAATTTTTGTACACTTCATTTTCAGAGTAAATAATCTGGGAAAAATATCAAATGTGGTTTTTATATACTGAAATCTGATTTTGTGTATTTAAGTGTATTTAATCTTAGAAAATAGGAGAAAAATAGTATACAGAAGAGAAAAATCATCAAAATTTTTATGTAGCCTCCTAATGTACTACAAGGTGTTCTGGTAAATTTGCAAGAATTTTGGATGAGCAGAACTATTTTTTCTATTTTTAGTCCATTATAAATACAAAAATCGGAGAAAAATAGGAATACATTATGAAAAATTCTGAAAATATTTTTCTAAGTCTTATACCTCTGGTAGAAGCTGCGAAAATTGTTATACAGCCTTTTCAACTTGTCTAAAGTGGTTTTATGATTTATTGGGGCTAAACAAAAAGAAAATTCAAAATCATATTAAACAGTAACAAAAGTCATTGAAACTTCATGGGAGATGTTTATTAACTTAAAGAATCATCCAAGAATTTTTCCAGAATTTATTTACTAGTGTAAGTATTTTATATGATTTAACACTCTATTTTCTTATTATTTTCATATAAAAATAAAGAAAATATATATTGAGCTGAAAATTTCCAGAATGCATCTTCATACAATTTAACAACAATGAAAAATTGTTTTCTTATTTTTGATGTTGAAAACCATGCCTAAAGGCTCAATAAAATGTATAGAGAAAATTTGGTTCTTGTGATTTATGTAAAGATTATTGATGTTACTTTGACAATTTTTGCAACATGTTACAAAGACTTTTGAATCAAAATCTTTTTGTTCCTATTAATACATGATATTAAGAGTTTAAAATAATTTTTGAATGATTTTTAGTGATGAATAAGTCCTTTGAACATGCAACACAAAACAAATGTTCATAAGGAAAGTGCTGTTTGAGCAACAGTTTTGTAAAAATTGGTAAAAATCGAAATATTGGAATTTTCCAGTGAGGTCAGATGGGTTTGAAAGCTAACTCAAAATATTATATTTCAGAAAAAGAATCACGAATTTTGGCTAAGAAATGAGTGAGATATGACAGTTTAAAGTCAGGTAAAGAAATCTGGCAGATTGCATGCATGATGATTGGTTAGAAAAGTGGGTTTTCATCATTTCCTTGAGTAAATCTTTTCAAGTATTTTAAATATATCATGATAAACTCATATTTTAGTCATGTTTCCAGAGATCAAAAGATTAAAACTTATCAAAATGTATACATGCATTTATGAACAAAATTTTGTTTCTCAAAAACTCTTAACTTGAGTTTGATGTTTTAATCCTTAAAATCGATTTTTGCACTAAGATCATGAACATGCAACCTTGTTTATCATACATGCATGGTGTTAAAACACATCCATCATGTTGTAAAAACCATTTTAACAAAAAGAAAACAAGTTTTAAGAAGATGAAGAAGGAGAAAGTGTAAGAAAAAGAGCAAAACTTGAAGGAAAAGTGAAGTAGAAATCGATTTTACCTTCAAGAATACCACAAGATGATGAAGATTTAGAGTTTGAGGAGTGTTCTTGGGTTTGTTTTCTGGAAAATTTCTTGGTTCTTAGAGGGAGGAAGAGAGAATGGAGTGGTGTTTGGAGAGAAAAAGTAGAGAGAAGGTAGAGAGAGTTTTCTAGAGAGAGAAAGAAGAGAGATGTGTGTGTGTTGGAGAATGAGAGTATGAGAGAGATATGGGGAGAGAGGGATCCGATTTTAGGGGAGGAGAGGCTCTCTCTCTCTTTTTTCTTTTATAAAAATTCAAATCTTTTATAAAAATATCCAACTTTTTATAAAATGTGCACCTTAACCTAGTTTTTATGCATAAAACTCTTGATTTTTGACTTATAAATCAAGGGTAAATGTTAATAACTAAATCTTTATTTTTCATTGAATTTTATTTCATAATAATTATTATGATAAGATAATATTATAAGGTTCATAATTGTTTTTATAGGATTTTTAAGGTTAAAGTTTATACATATGAGTTTTTAGGGCTTTTAGGGTTTTGGAGTTTAATAAACTTTGAATATCAAAATAAACAGAATATTTGAGACTTTAAATTATCTTATGGTATTATAACTCTTTTATAGTTATAAATAATGTTTGTAATTTATTTTTATCGGTTTATTGGCATTCTATGTAGTGATTCCGAGATTCAAGCGAAATTGAGGAATCAAGTATACTAGTCCTAGTCTTCAAATTTGACTTAAGTTTCTATGAGACTTTGAACTAACTTCTACTTCTAGGTCAAGTGCATGATGTGTGTATATGATTCATGAAATGTTGTTCGAGTCAAAGAGTGATCCAAATATGGATAGTCACTACAGCTTAGTAGATGTTGAATTCACATATCAAGGTGAAATCTAAGTACACCATCCATTGTTTCTATCTGTTTCCAAGTTTCTAGTAGGTTATAACTTAGCTTCTAATTACTAAGTTTAATATGTGTTGTGCCTATATGTGCAACTAAGTTTATCAAATCTATAACTAACTCGAATTTTGACGGTTGTCACAGTCTCCCCCGGTTGAAAGAATTTCGTCCCGAAATTCAATTCGTGACACATTCTATTAGAACTCAGTCGAATACAATTGTATAATTGGAGAGATGATGACTTGAAGAGCTCTTTGATTATTTTGGGTTAATTCCTCAAGGGAACAGCCCAACTCTTTAGTTATAATCAAATTAATGTTTCCCTAATTCGAGTTCTACAGTCTAGATTGCGAGAAATTAGGATCATGGAAATCATGATCCAACCATGGCGACCTAGTTGAAAAAGATTATATAGTTAGATATTATCTAACTTAAAAGAACGTTATAAGTTTTGCTGAAGCACGAACTGCACTGAGCGTTAAATCTGCATTGATGCTTAAGTCGCATTCTAAATTAACACTAAGTGTAACTTCGCCGCTAAAAAAAAAGAGATTAGGAACAATTTGTTCACTTTCGGGTTGGCTACTAAATCTGGAAAAGATATATTCCAAAATAAGAAGGGGTACCACGAATGAAAGAGAAGCGGTCGAGGGTAAGTTCCTAAAAATACGTAGTAAGGGTAGGCAACGAAGTTTTGGTACATCTCAAATGTAAAGGCTAATTAAGTGTCGTCGACAAAATAAATTACGAAATGATTGAGCATCTCCGAGGCTATAATTACTACTACGGTTACTCTTACAATAATAAAACCTTATTCGAAGAATAAATATATTTAGAGAGTCATTGTTGCAAATGGAAGCGATGAAAGTTTATGATAAGTTAAATCACATTGTGTAGATAGCATTTTAAGTGTTTAGAAGTGATAAAAATCTCACTGTTATCAAAATGTGTGTTTAAAAATGATAATTAATCTCACTATTATCAAAATGTGTAATAATTCCAAGATAATGAAGATACATGTGTGGCGATCCAACAAAGTAGTAAAATAATATAAAGATTGATTAAGGTTAAAGGTTTAAGTCGTCATTAAAGGAATTTGTATAGAAATATTTGTATTAAACTTTTGAGAAATTGTCCAATTGTCTAAGTCAGGACAAATTCAAGCTTACGGGTCAGACTATTTATGAAAACAAAGTTGAGAGTTTAGGAACTCACTGAAAATTGCAAAGTAAAATACTATTTTAAGAAAGGTGTAAAAATGTCAATCTTTGAAAATAGTGCATTCATAGTTTAGTGTTTCTACAAAAAACAATCATTTAGAGAATAGATAATCGTAAAATTTAAAACTTTTGATGTATTTAAATAAAAGAAGAAACATAAGGATACATATCCTTCACATATATTTTTCGGATATAGAAAAATTATAAGCATAAAGGTATTCATCTTGTGTATTACTTATAACGAAAGATACAATGAAACTTGCATTTTAAATCAAGTTTCCAAATTTAGAACGAAAGAGCAAATGTAAATAAGGCTTACTTGTTTATTGTAGATTTAAAAATAAAAACAAGATGTATATGGTAAAAGGCATAATTGAATATATCAAAGTTGACTAAGTCGAAGTTATGACTCACAACTATACACGTATTAATCGCTCAAAACGAAAGGGTAGACTTCTAGTCTATATGTGTACGAACATGGTACCAAGAGAAGCAAAATAAATAGAAACAAAGTTAGACAATGTATTATGTTAATTATGGCGTGCGAGATCTAAAATCAGAAGGAGAGCGAGAAATAAAGTTTGGGGGAAAGAAAAAGGAAGGTAGCGGCGGCAATGATTGTTATTGTCGAAATTATAAGAACAATACATATATGTAGATTTAAAACCAGGTTGAGATATATTTCAAACTTCAATATGTGATGTATATTGATGATTAAATAGAAATGAAGAAGTTTTAAAGTGTTTTCTAAGGTTTGCTAAAAATTCACGAGTTATCCATTAAGTTAAACTCCATTTGTGAAAAAGAAGAAACACTAAAACTTGTAATTGAAAATCTGACAGTTTTGACCTTTTTGACTGGGGTCCAACAATGGTTAAAATGGATAATGTAAAGACTTAACATATTTAGATGAATAATCGTGCATTGTCAAAAGTACGTCGCTGGAAGTTTAAAAGTGAACACTAAGTTTTGCAATGCTGTAAGTTTTATAAACACGGATTATAAAACTAATTTGAAATAAAATAAACAAATGATGTGTGTTGGAAATTTAGGAATTAGAGATATCTTAGAAACATGTGTGAAGTAGAAAGTTGTGAAAATATCATGTTGGGATTCAAGAAAACACATTTAAGTAAGGTACAATGCCTAAATGAGAAAGTGGTCAAAAGAGTCAAAACAAAAGTGGTTTGAAAGATCCGATGAAGCTTTTACACATAATATGAACTTCAATGTGATATGTCTATGTTTTATAGCATAGAATTTAAACACTTTTATAAAAGAAAATGTTTCTAAGTTTTTCGAAAACGTGCCAAAATGGTAATCAAGGTTTAAAATGGTTTCTATGCCCTTAAAAGCACATTTATCCATTGAAATGGATTTGAAATGAAATTGAAATAGCAAGGTAAAAACCAATATTGGTTAAATTGAGTTTTGAAGAAAAGTGTTAAGTTAAAGCAAGTTGTCAAAAGATTTTTATCGAGAATATGGCTTAAATTGTTAGAAAAGGTCTAGTAAGTTGTATAAAGTGGTTATAAAGTATTTTATCGATGATAAATAAAACCGATGAAACGAAATAACTTTTCGATGGAAGATTAAGAATTAAGGAATAAGTAGATTAGTGTAGCTGATCGTACCTAAATACTAAGGAGAGTATAAGACAAGTATAAGGCGAGTACCAATGACTTTTTCCTAAGATAAAGGACAAGAAAAATTGTTTGAAAAACATTTTATGGCGTCAATGCAGTTGACGACCTTTTATAGAGGTCAAAGGGATATCCTATGTTAAGTTTTAACCTCAAGGTGGAAACAACCTAGACCTAAATCGTAGCGTAGAAATAAGATCTCACATATAGGTTAAACCTCCGTGTCTCCTTGTGAGTCGAATCCGGAATGCCCACCAATGGTATCAAAGTGATTACTTAGTGGCGACTCATCTACCTGCTTACACGATGCTCCAATTATCATTTGTGTCGGTATCGAAACGCTTTTTCCTAGTTGTAACTCTAATACGAAGACGATGAAGAGGTATTAAGGAATAATTGGCATAGGTTTCGACTTAAGATTATTACTTGTGTATATCTAGCTACTAACCTTACATCTAAAGTCAATAGCTACCGAGGAATACCCATTCTTAGTACTATGTGCATTGCTCCTAGAGTGGCTAGTGATATAACCTAAGTGGTTAACCTAGCACTTGATAAGGGACAAGAATATTTCTAAATAAAGACATTGTGGTAAAAGTGCACTTAGTTTCTAAGTGTACCTAGATGAATGCCTATAATATGCAATGCCCGTACGCACACCGAAAAACTTTGTTTTTCAAGAGTTCAAACTGAAAATCGTTTTGAACATAATTCTACTATAACCGTTTCAAGCCTCACATTAAGTTTCCTTAATTAAGCATAGTTGGCCAGGCTATACTTAATTAAAGTCTGATAATGCGTACTCGAATTAGTTATACCAGTAGTATGTTCAGTATTTTAAAAATTCTTAGAAATTTTTTTATTTTTTATTTTTTGGCTATAGTTGTGGTTCTCCAAAGGAAAACCGGTATTCTCTATAACCTTCGGCTCTGATACCATTTTCTGTCACACCCCGCTAAAGCGGAAACACGAGGCGTGGCAGTATAAAGGGTTTCATAGCAAAAGTTAAAAGACAACACCAACCATAGTATTAAAAATCATTACAATTTTACAATGGGTTTGAACAACTTTTAAAAGAAATTACAATGTAAATTGAAATACAACACATGCGAATGCTCCTAAAAGTGAAGTGTCCCTAAGTGCCACTTACTCGATGATTCCTGAAAAAGCATGTAAAACGAGCGTCAACTATAAAAATAGTTGGTGAGTACTCACAGATAAACAAAATAATATTGGTTCCATGAATTGAAATCAAAGTTTTGATAAAAGTTTCCAATAATAAAAGTATATTGTTAAAATGAGTAAATAAGTTTGTAAAAACAAAGTTCTTTGTCATCATGAGAGATAAAGTATGTTGCCCAAACAAGATGCAACATTCATATTCTCATGGAAGATAAAGTTCGTTACTCAAACGAGTAAACAAGTTTCATTGCTAAAATGAGCAATCAATTTCGTTGCTACAAGGAGCAAACAATTTCATTGCTAAAACATGTATATAAGTTTTCAGTAATAAAAGTTCGTTGTTGTAATGAGAAAAAAAGTTCATTGCTATAATTAATAACAAGTTTATTGCTATAACGAGAAACGAGTTTGTATGTGTATGAGCAAACAATGAGTCTCAACCAAACCTATGACTGAAGCCCTATCAAGATCTATGCTTATCGTTCCATAGATGAATATGGTATCATGCACTCCAGCAATAGGGCGAGTGAGGAGTTGTCAATTCCTAATAGCGCTATCCATAATGACCATTGGCTCAAAGAGTTAATGGTTAGAGATAAGGGAAGGGCCTTAGTACGATAAGTTCTCATGTTCCGTGTTGCATAGACATACCTAGAGAGACATAGCAATAAAATAGCAATCATGTTTGATACAAATCAATTTAAATACAACATTCAAATAATAGTTTTTCGGGACATGCTTTTCCACCCCAAAACATAAGAACTGAAAATAGGGGAGTGCGTGAATACTCACAATATGCATTGAGATGATGCAAATGATGCCTTGAGCTAAGTTCCACTTGTACCACTATCGATTCCTACAATAATGGTATTCGCTAGTGAGTCTCTAATCGAAATCTAACACTAGTATACTTACTACTACAATAGAATTATGCCAATATTGTGTCAAAATTTAATATTGATAAGTTATAAACATTTTTCTGTGAAAATTAAATTTCAATGAATCAATTGTTATATAACAATTTAAGTGGAAATTTCCCATTATTGAAATGCTAATATTTAACAATTTAAGAGGTGTTCCAATGATTAAATATTCAAAAACTAAATTAATTTAGTTCTAAAATTTCCCAAAGTTTGCATTTCAGTTTTAATTGAAGTGAAAGACCTCAAGATAAATTTTCTTGAATTTTTGATTTGTCTGACTATTTTTCACGATTTTAGTTTCTTGAATAACCATAAAATCTTGAAAAATACTAAACAGTTAATAAAAATTACCAAACTTCAGATTTTGGTTCTAAATGTACTAAAAGACTTCTAGATAAATTTTCATGGAGTATGAATATGTATAACCATTTTTCATATATTTAATTCTCTAAATAGATACAAATTCATGAAAAATAAAAATCAGTTTCCAAAATTACCCAAACTTTTTGTATTACTGTTATTAAACATTATTAAGCTGGGAAAAATATAAAAATTGATTTCTAAACTGTTTAACCCAATTTTATGATTTTTGAGCATTTATTCTAATACAAATTGAAATAAATAGAAAACAGTTTCCAAAATTGCCCAAAATTTTTGTAACACTTTTATTATACATTTAGAAGCTGTGAAAAATATAAAAGATATTTTTCAATTAGTCTTTCTATTTTTCTTTGTTTTATCCTCTTAAATAATCATTAATTGGAGAATAATTATTAAACAGTTAAAGTAAATTACCAAAATTTTTGTACACTTCATTTTCAGAGTAAATAATCTGGGAAAAATACCAAATGTGGTTTTTATATACTGAAATCTGATTTTGTGTATTTAAGTGTATTTAATCTTAGAAAACAGGAGAAAAATAGTATACAGAAGAGAAAAATCATCAAAATTTTTATGTAGCCTCCTAATGTACTACAAGGTGTTCTAGTAAATTTGCAAGAATTTTGGATGAGCAGAACTATTTTTTCTATTTTTAGTCCATTATAAATACAAAAATCGGAGAAAAATAGGAATGCATTATGAAAAATTCTGAAAATATTTTTCTAAGTCTTATACGTCTGGTAGAAGCTGCGAAAATTGTTATACAGCCTTTTCAACTTGTCTAAAGTGGTTTTGTGATTTATTGGGGCTAAACAAAAAGAAAATTCAAAACCATATTAAACAGTAACAAAAGTCATTGAAACTTCATGGGAGATGTTTATTAACTTAAAGAATCATCCAAGAATTTTTCCAGAATTTATTTACTAGTGTAAGTATTTTATATGATTTAACACTCTATTTTCTTATTATTTTCATATAAAAATAAAGAAAATATATATTGAGCTGAAAATTTCCAGAATGCATCTTCATACAATTTAACAACAATGAAAAATTGTTTTCTTATTTTTGATATTGAAAACCATGCCTAAAGGCTCAATAAAATGTATAGAGAAAATTTGGTTCTTGTGATTTATGTAAAGATTATTGATGTTACTTTGACAATTTTTGCAACATGTTACAAAGACTTTTGAATCAAGATCTTTTTGTTCCTATTAATACATGATATTAAGAGTTTAAAATAATTTTTGAATGATTTTTAGTGATGAATAAGTCCTTTGAACATGCAACACAAAACAAATGTTCATAAGGAAAGTGCTGTTTGAGCAACGGTTTTGTAAAAATTGGTAAAAATCGAAATATTGGAATTTTCCAGTGAGGTCAGATGGGTTTGAAAGCTAACTCAAAATATTATATTTCAGAAAAAGAATCACGAATTTTGGCTAAGAAATGAGTGAGATATGACAGTTTAAAGTCAGGTAAAGAAATCTGGCAGATTGCATGCATGATGATTGGTTAGAAAAGTGGGTTTTCATCATTTCCTTGAGTAAATCTTTTCAAGTATTTTAAATATATCATGATAAACTCATATTTTAGTCATGTTTCCAGAGATCAAAAGATTAAAACTTATCAAAATGTATACATGCATTTATGAACAAAATTTTGTTTATCAAAAACTCTTAACTTGAGTTTGATGTTTTAATCCTTAAAATCGATTTTTGCACTAAGATCATGAACATGCAACCTTGTTTATCATACATGCATGGTGTTAAAACACATCCATCATGTTGTAAAAACCATTTTAACAAAAAGAAAACAAGTTTTAAGAAGATGAAGAAGGAGAAAGTGTAAGAAAAAGAGCAAAACTTGAAGGAAAAGTGAAGTAGAAATCGATTTTACCTTCAAGAATACCACAAGATGATGAAGATTTCGAGTTTGAGGAGTGTTCTTGGGTTTGTTTTCTGGAAAATTTCTTGGTTCTTAGAGGGAGGAAGAGAGAATGGAGTGGTGTTTGGAGAGAAAAAGTAGAGAGAAGGTAGAGAGAGTTTTCTAGAGAGAGAAAGAAGAGAGATGTGTGTGTGTTGGAGAATGAGAGTGTGAGAGAGATATGGGGAGAGAGGGATCCGATTTTAGGGGAGGAGAGGCTCTCTCTCTCTTTTTTCTTTTATAAAAATTCAAATCTTTTATAAAAATATCCAACTTTTTATAAAATGTGCACCTTAACCTAGTTTTTATGCATAAAACTCTTGATTTTTGACTTATAAATCAAGGGTAAATGTTAATAACTAAATCTTTATTTTTCATTGAATTTTATTTCATAATAATTATTATGATAAGATAATATTATAAGGTTCATAATTGTTTTTATAGGATTTTTAAGGTTAAAGTTTATAAATATGAGTTTTTAGGGCTTTTAGGGTTTTGGAGTTTAATAAACTTTGAATATCAAAATAAACAGAATATTTGAGACTTTAAATTATCTTATGGTATTATAACTCTTTTATAGTTATAAATAATGTTTGTAATTTATTTTTATCGGTTTATTGGCATTCTATGTAGTGATTCCGAGATTCAAGCGAAATTGAGGAATCAAGTATACTAGTCCTAGTCTTCAAATTTGACTTAAGTTTCTATGAGACTTTGAACTAACTTCTACTTCTAGGTCAAGTGCATGATGTGTGTATATGATTCATGAAATGTTGTTCGAGTCAAAGAGTGATCCAAATATGGATAGTCACTACAGCTTAGTAGATGTTGAATTCACATATCAAGGTGAAATCTAAGTACACCATCCATTGTTTCTATCTGTTTCCAAGTTTCTAGTAGGTTATAACTTAGCTTCTAATTACTAAGTTTAATATGTGTTGTGCCTATATGTGCAACTAAGTTTATCAAATCTATAACTAACTCGAATTTTGACGGTTGTCACAGTCCTCTTCCCTCGATGGATCAGGAATGGGGAATTCCATACCATGGCGGACTCCGTGGCCGATGAGTTGCTGAGCCAGGCGTTTAGCACTATCGAATGAGACTGGGTTAGAAGACAATACATCTCCTTGGATCGAGGCAGATAGACCCCAGATGTATCTTTCTATCTTCTTGCTCTCCGGGGTAACCATCCCGGGGCATAGTGCTGCTAGGTCGCTGAACCGGTCAGTGTAGGCCACTATGTCTGACCCGACCATAGTGAGCTCCCACATTTCTTGTTCCAGCTTTTGAACTTCGCCCAACGGGCAGTATTCTTCCAGCATCAACTCTTTTAGGTTTTCCCAACCTATTGAGTTAGCCACTGATAGGGTCAGTGACTTAACATGGATGCTCCACCATGTCAGGGCTCTGTCAGAGAAGGTGCAGGCAGCAAACTTCACTTTGCTCCCTTCTGGGCACGAACATATTTCGAAGACCGAATTTGTTTCTCGAACCATCGCATCAGAGCGATGACTCCACCATTCCCATCGAAGGAATTGGGTTGGCAGTTCATGAAGTCTTTATACGAACACTCCCTTGGGTGTCCGTGAGTAACTCCGGGGTTGGTTAAGTGGGTACCGCTACCAGATCCGAGGGTACCACTTTCACCAAAGTGAGCTAGAGCAGTCGCCACTGCGGAGGATATCGCTGCTTGAAGGTCAACAGGATCGAATTGCGGCGGTGGAGTTGGAGTTATCGGAGTAACGCGTCTGTTTGATCTGCGAGGAGGTATCTTTGCTAAAAGAATACAAAGATGAGATGGAATAAGTCTAAAGCAATGGACACAAGCCGAAAGCTGAAAAGACAAGGTTATCCTATTTCTGGGTGTATCGGGTCCCGACTTCCACAGGGTTCTGGAAACAATTCATAAAAGAGTCTATACCTAATAAACTTTATGAATTTGGAATGGCTATCCTCGAATGAATATATGTTGCCTGAATAACTGTTACCAGCTACATGTAAGAAAATAATCCTAACACATAATGTGAGCAGTGTTTCCACTAACTCATTAAGTTAACAAGATTATTATTTATTAGTGTGACGCATAAGACGTTTTCGGTTACTTTGGTTAATCCTTCTTTGAAAGCTCCTCATGAACTTGCTCTCGTTTCCTCCTGACTCTTTTGTTGTCTACTATGAGGAAGTGGTTACATCTATCTGGGTTTGTCGTGCGAGAATGAAAGTGTGTAAAGAATCTATGAGATTAAGTGAAACATTATGGGGTGATCCTTACAGAGTCCTCCTATAATTGCACAATGTATACAAGTTGTATATAATTCAAGATTAAATAGACCTTCAAATAAGTGATCCTACTCCAAAACCACAACCAAACAAGGAACAGGTAGTGAAGCGTAGATCAAAAATTCTAAGTCTATAAAATCTCAATTATATATAACCTTGGGAGTATACACTGCAAGATTATAGACCTATCCGTAAGGGTCTTTTAAGTTATCACATAAGTTATTTATATGGTGCCTAAAATACTCCTATAGTATTTTAATGTAATCTACTTGGTATGTTTTAAACTTGGTATCGCGTTATAGTATCGTAGAGTACTCCGATAGTATTCTAACTCTAATATACTTGATCTAGTATTCTCTTGACTAGTATTAGGTAAGTTTTAAGACCGTTGCAACACCACATCACTCCCAAACACATGTCGGTCACATCTCGAATGAATGTAGTTGATCAGGCTATATTGATCCTAGCTATGATTACATAACTGTCCAGGTTTGACCATAGTGTTCAACCTTTAACTTCTTATGTTCTGTTCTTCTTGTGATACTTGTTCTAGTAGTTATATATGTATAAGCAAGTATGTATACTTTTATAAGGTATCATTATATATTTAAAATATATTTTTTATCCAGAGCACTGCGACCCCATTGTATTTATAGTTGTATATCTTTTATCGGTTGATATACTTAGTTCACTATAAACAATGCTCTGATACCAATCTGTCACACCCCAAAACCGAAACGGCGGAAACGTTCTGGGGCGGAGGACGTCATGTTTAGTATCACAAGACATGCATCATAGTAAGCAAGTAATAAACAACCATTTCATTAGAAAGAAAGTGTTTACAAAGTATGTGATTCACATAATATAGAATACATAGCAAATAACAAAAAGACTTGAAGCTATACTGCTCCATCTTCTGAATCCCAGTGCGCGAACCTGTCTACTGGTCTCCTGAGAATACAAGTTATTTTGAAAGCGTAGATCAGCATTGAAGCTGGTGAGTTCATAAGATTTTAGTGATGTAGTAAGTAGTAAGAAAGTTTGTAGAAAGTTGTAGTAAGTTATGTTTAGAAAAGTTTGCCTGTTCCTCCAGAAAATCCTATATTTCCTGCTTTGATGAAAGATAAGTAAAAATGACTCTACAGTCCTTTCTATGAGTATTAAATGGATACAAGTTATATAAAACCCAGAGTAAACAAACAATCGGTTGTGTGTATCTGCCCTAAGCCCACAACCAAACAAGGAACAAGAAATGAGGCGGAAGGCACATATCCCATTGTTTGTTAGATCATCGTTGAATATAACCCCTGCGTATTCACTTGGTACTCACAGAGTTAACTGTAATAGTTCCTTTAGTTTGATGAAAAGATTCTTTAAGAAAACCCTTATTTTTTATAATAAAATGGTAACCACAGTAATTCCTTTTATAATCATGTAGTTTATACTAGCTATATATAATCTAATATCGAACAAATAGTTAATTGTGTGAATCTGCCCTAAGCCCACAACCAAACAAGGAACATGGAATGAGGCGGAAGGCACACATCCAACTACCTATCGGATATTAACTATATATAACCCTGGTGTATAAACTAAGTTATTATAGAATTAACCACCTAAGGTCCTTTAAGTTTTACTGGCTTAATAAAATGGATTAAAACCTTTACTGGTAAAGTTTCTAGTTTTGTATTCCAAAAGTTCTTCATTTGAAAAGTATGTTTTGTACTAGAAAACGGTGCATTGAATTAGCGTACCACCCTAAATTTCAATACAATTTTTCACTTTTTAAAAATATAATTCCATTCATAAATATTCTGAAATCTCAATGTATCACATATCAACTTCATAAAAACACATCCCAAGATCAAAATGTGTAAAACTCCAATAGTGTGTACTGATCATGCCGGCGCCTTACCACGATCCTCACTGGTACCTGAAACACATAACACAAAACACTGTAAGCATAAATGCTTAGTGAGTTCCCCAAAATACCACATATAACACATATTAGCCACTTGAGGCTATAACTCTGTGGACCCTCCGGTCCTAACTCTGTGGACCCTCCAGTCCTAACTCTGTGGACCCTCTGGTTCTAACTCTGTGAACCTTCCGGTTCTAACTCTGTAACTTTGGAACATACACGACATGAAACACATAGAAATAATGCAGTGTATCACAATCACATAAATAGCATACAAGATACTCTGTCACATAACTCTAATTACCATTATAGGTAAAGTATAGTGAGAAGACTCACCTCGGGTAACTTGGTAAACCTCGAGCTCTGAAATACTGCACTAGCCTTCGCCTAATCACATAAATAATTACTCTAATTAATACAGCTTCTAAAGGCTAGGCCAACCCCTCTCTATAAGTTCTCTAAGAAGGGTAAAAGACCATTCTACCGCTCTAATGGCTCATAAGTCCAAACACTGACTAAACCCTAAAAGTCAACAAAAGTCAACGGTCAACATTGACCGGACTCGCCGAGTGCACTAGAGTGACTCGGCGAGTACATGCCTGCCCTCTTCGCCCCTGGTGACAAGATAACTAGTAGTTGTTAGTTTCAGAGAAGGATTTCGTTCAGAAGTTGTGTGAGGCGACTAAGTAGGGAGTCCTTGGGGATAGGCGCTGCCCCCGGAACGAAATCGATGCGGAACTCTACCTGCCTCTCGGGAGGCACGCCCGGCAACTCCTCGGGGAAAACATCCGGGAACTGACGCACTATCGGGACCTCATTGACCGATCTCGGTCTCTCTGCATCTACCCTTGTATCCACCACATAAGCCTGCCTCGCTCTAGCGGCCGAACAAAATGGTGACCCAGAACGGGTACCCTCACCATAAACCGTAAGAACTCTCCCACTAGGGTCTCGTATGGTCACCAACTGTCGCTCGCAGTCGATAACCGCTCCAAACCTGCTCAACAGTCCATGCCCACGATGACACAGACATCTCCCATCGCAATCGGGACCAAATCAATTGGAAACTCAACGCCGAAGATCTTGAGTACACATCCTCGGATCACATCAGTGGCATACACTGCCCTCTCGTCAGCTATGGAAACTCGCAAAGGTCGACTCAACGCCTCTCGACAGATACTGATGTGCTGACTAAAGGCTAATGACACAAAAGACCGACTCGCACCCGAGTCAAATAACACCAAAGCAGGTACATAACTCACAAGAAACGTACCTACGCATATCATAATATAAGCATAACACCATAATCTCAAAATAAATAGATGAAAGAACACATACCTGCCACAACATCTGGCGCTACGCGGACCTCCTCCGCTGTCAACTGGAAGGCTCTCCCGCGAGCCTTCGGCGCCTCGGCCTTCGCTGGCCGACTCTCTGCAGCTCGAACGGTAGCAGAGGCAGATCCCTGTGATGCTCCCTGGGCTGACCCCCGCAATTGCGGACACTCAGTCTTCCGGTGTCCTGTCTGGTTGCAGTGAAAAAAGACTGCAAACCCCTTGGGGCAATCCTTGGCCATGTGCCCCTCCTTGCCACACTTGTAGCAAGACCCTGCTCTGCAAACCCCCTCATGACTCTTGTCGCACTTGCCACAAGTGCGGCTCTTCTGGTTCCCTGAACTCGAATCCGCGGGCTTGGCCCGCTTGGCTGCCGGCTGGGACTGTGCCGGTCGCCGATCCCTCACCTGAGACTCCGCCTCCTCCCTAGCCTGAGTCTCAAGCTCTATCTCCCTCTTCCGAACATTTGCCTGAAGCTCGGCAAATGTCCGGTACGATGAGTTCGCCACGAAATCGCGGATGTCTCTCCTCAAAATTCTCAAATACCGACTCATGCGTGCCTGCTCGGAAGACACGTGCTCAGGGCAGAACATCGCCCTCTCATGGAACATCCTGGTGATCACAGTAACAGAATCGGTACCCTGCTTGAGGGTCCAGAACTCCTGGGCCAAACGTTCCCTTTCCACCGGGGGAACGTACTCATCACGAAACATAGCGGCAAGCTCTGCAGAAGAATAGTGCGCTGTCACAAAGTTTCACCAGTCCTTCGCTCCCAAGCGAAGCTGGTTCAGCGCGAACCGAACTCTCAGATGCTCCGGACAATAACACGTATAGAAGCATCCCTCAATATCAGAAATCCATCTCATCGCAGCGATCGGATCCTGCGTCCCATGAAACTCTGGTGGCTTCGTGTTGCTGAACTCTCGGTACAGCAACGAGTCACCCCCCTACGGTCTCGCAGCAGCGACGGCTGCGGTGGCTACATCAACAGCAGCATCAGTAAGAGCAGCGTAACACTCGTCAAAAGTCTCGATCAGGGTGGTCTTGATAGACCCAAACATCTCTGGTATCTCGGCTCGGATGGCAGCAGCCACCTCCTCATGAATCAACCTACGGATCTCCTTATCACTGGTACCACTCGTACCACTGCCTCCTGGGTGGTGGAGCGTCCCAACCATGATGTCTCTGAAATACAACACAAAAGAAATCAGAGACTCGCTCGAGTATACTCGCACTCGAGACCCAACCCTACTTGCTCTTTAGTACCCTAAGGATCTTACTTGGACTGCTCACCAATCCGGTGTTTGTAGTAGTACGAGCCCTTATACTACCTTCCACAGCGCATCGGTATTCACCCCAAGTCCTCCTCCTAGGATCCCAGATCACAAGTACTCTATATCTCACTGAACTCAGGCTACTCTCCGATAGACCACTCATAAGCTCCTCACTGCTACCTACTTACTCTCGAAGTATCTCATAGTAGCAATAACTCCTAGGCCAAGGCATCATAAATCAGGCCCACTCTAGTCCTAACCATGAGTACCTAGCCTACTCTAGCATGCATATCATACCACATAATATCTCATAATACATAATGTAAGGGTATTTTGGGAAATCACCGTTCAGGTGCTGGCTGATCGTACACACTGCTCTGCTCTGCTCTTTTCAAAATCCTTTTACTCTTTTAGCAAAATTTTGTTTTATTTCAAAAACAATTCCTCAAATCCTCAGTTTGAGTTCAAATGCACTCGAAGGTGCATCTGAATCCCTCAAACCAAGGATCTGATACCAACTTGTAACACCCTAAATTTCAATACAATTTTTCACTTTTTAAAAATATAATTCCATTCATAAATATTCTCAAATCTCAATGTATCACATATCAACTTCATAAAAACACATCCCAAGATCAAAATGTGTAAAACTCCAATAGTGTGTACTGATCACGCCGGCGCCTTCCCGTGATCCTCACTGGTACCTGAAACACATAACACAAAACACTGTAAGCATAAATGCTTAGTGAGATCTCCAAAATACCACATATAACACATATTAGCCACTCGAGGCTATAACTCTGTGGACCCTCTGGTCCTAACTCTGTGGACCCTCCAGTCCTAACTCTGTGGACACTCTGGTCCTAACTCTGTGAACCTTCCGGTTCTAACTCTGTAACTCTGGAACATACACGGCATGAAACACATAGAAATAATGCAGTGTATCACAATCACATAAATAGCATACAAGATACTCTATCACATAACTCTAATTACCACTCTAGGTAAAGTATAGTGAGAAGACTCACCTCGGGTAACTCGGTAAACCTCGAGCTCTGAAATACTGCACTAGCCTTCGCCTAATCACATAAATAATTACTCTAATTAATACAACTTCTAAAGGCTAGGCCAACCTCTCTCTATAAGTTCTCTAAGAAGGGTAAAAGACCATTCTACCGCTCTAATGGCTCATAAGTCCAAACAGTGACTAAACCCTAAAAGTCAACAAAAGTCAACGGTCAACATTGACCGGACTCGCCGAGTGTACTAGAGTGACTCGGCGAGTACATGCCTGTCCTCTTCGCCCCTGGTGACAAGATAACTAGTAGTTGTTAGTTTCAGAGAAGGATTTCGTTCAGAAGTTGTGTGAGGCGACTAAGTAGGGAGTCCTTGGGGCTCCGCAGTAGGGCGGGAACCCGATATTCCAGATGACTGACGAATGAATTGAGACCAGGAAGGTCTCGATAGATGTTGGAAAACAGCCATGTAACAACATGCTGTTTCAGGCAATTCAGTGTTTCAGGCAGTTCAGCGTTCAGGCAGTTCAGTGTTTCAGGCAGTTCAGTATTCAGGCAGTTCAGTGTTTCCAGGCAGATCAGTGTTTCAGACAGTGTTGGGTCTCCATCGGTAATGATATTTTGGATTCTCATGGATAACTTGGGGAGTGGCAAGTCACTCATAGCACGATTGTCTGAGTTATGGCCAAGTATAAGTGGATCGCAGGGATAAGTGGATCTGTGAATTCTGTTGTTATAGTGGGAACCTGGAGTGGTTAGCATGAAGGGAATGGTAAGGAATGATTTCGAGGATGAAATCTAATTTAAATGGCTGGAGTAATGGATAGCATGAAAGGAATGTTCTTCGCAGTGGCAGGGGAGATGGTTAGTTATGGAGAGTTGCCTTGGGGAAGCCAGAAAACGCGCAAGGAAAAGAGGGTGAGCCCATAGGATGTTCATCATAAGTAACCGGGGAGTACCAGATGGATGGTCAGTTGGGTAAGATGTGTTCTCAGGGTTGTTGAGAATTAGAGTGCACTCAAGGTGATTAGCTACAAGAACTAATATTAGTCGGAATGACCGGGTGAAAGGTTAATGGAAGTGGCCAGCGGGAGTTAGATTCTTCCGGCAGTAGTGTTGAAAGCAGATTGCAGAACAGTTGGACATAGCGGACTTCGAGGACGAAGTCTAGTTTAAGTGGGGGAGAGTTGTAACACCCAGAATCAGGAAGATCAGGAAAGGGAAGAAAAGCTCTAAGTCAAAGGAGTCAACTCGTCAAGTCCAAGGAGGAACTCGACGAGTCGGAGCGTGACCCGTGTCGCGGATTAAGTGACCGACTCGGCGAGTCGGGGAGACTGACTCGACGAGTCTGGTCTGGGTTGAGAAACCCTAATTTCAGGACTTGGCACCCTATTTAAGCATCTCATTCTCATTTCTAGGGTTTCATTACAGCCTCTCTCGCCCAGAACCCCAAAACCCTAGCCACCCAACTTCATTTTTGGAGGTTTTGGTGAAGATTAAGGTCCATTGGAGTGGAGTTTGAAGGCTTGGGAGAAAGGAGCAAGGAAAGAAGTGTAGATTCAGCCTTCACATCGAGTTGGCAACTGTTAGAAGGTAAAAAGTCTGGACCTTGAGCTTTCAATTGATAAATCCCCTTTCTAGCTTGCCTTTTTGTTAATTGGATCATTTCCAAGTAGGATCCGAGTATTAAGCCTTTGTGGATGGTTTGGACAACAGATCTGGACACTCTTGAGCTTTAGAAGCTCAAAGTAGTTGGCTTTATTTAGCTAAGGTCCCATTTCATGACCTAGGTCTTCTTGGAAGCATTGGATTAAGTGTTTTAGCCCCATAACACCTTACATGCACGTAAAGTTAGCAACTTTAGGTGCAATGCTAGCACAAGGAGTCCAGATCTATGAGTTGGAGGTGTTGGGATGGTCTGTAATCGACAAAATAGAGATGTCACAAGATGGACTCGGTGAGTCAGGTCGCAAACCCAAACCCTTCTGTTTATGATATAGATCAGTGAGTGGAGTTAGTAAAGGATTCAGCCAGTCTGTGTCCGTGATGGACATGAATATCATGGTACTCGACGAGTTCAAGGAGGAACTCGGCGAGTCCAAGGCAATCTTCTAGCCGATGAAGATGGACTCGGCGAGTTGTAGAACAACTCGACGAGTCGGTTGAAGATAGTCCCGAAGCGTTAGATAAAGGAGAACTCGTCGAGTTCTCGCTAGACTCGACGAGTGGAGTCGAGGTTGTTTGGGATTGAAGAGCATGGACTCGGCGAGTTGGTAGAACAACTCGGCGAGTCGAGTCAACTGGAAGGTTGACTTTGACCAGGACCTTGACCAGAGTTGACTTAGTTGACCTTTGGAGGACAGTTTAGGCTAAGTTATATTATTTGGTGTTGGTAGCTCGGTGAGCTAGGAGAGCAGCGCTTCAGAGAATAGTCGATTAGCAGCCAGAGGATTATCAGCAGATTTCAGCAGTACAGGTGAGTTTCCTTCCAGTAGGAACGGGTCTACAGCCACAATGCCGGCCCGTTTAGTTAGCAGTAGTTCCGAACTTTGGTCCGATGCAATAGTTCAGTGTGCTTGATGTCTTTGTGACTCAAGCATGTTTATGTGTTAGTTAGTCCGGACCTCGGTCCGATGCAGTATGCAATATATGTGTTTATGCTAGTAGCTATGATTATGTTATGCTATGTTCAGTTAGTCCGGACTTCGGTCCGATGCAGGGGGTAAGGCCCCAGTTAGTCCGGATTTCGGTCCGATGCAGGGGGCAAGGCCCCGGTTAGTCCGGACTTCGGTCCGATGCAGGGGGCAAGGCCCCAGTTATTCCGGATTTCGGTCCGATGCAGGGGGCAAGGCCCCAGTTAGTCCGGACTTCGGTCCGACGCAGGGGCAAGGCCCCAGTTAGTCCGGATTTCGGTCCGATGCAGGGGGCAAGGCCCCGGTTAGTCCGGATTTCGGTCCGATGCAGGGGGCAAGGCCCCAGTTAGTCCGAACTTCGGTCCGATGCAGTGGGCAAGGCCCAACATGTGCTTTATATGTTATTGTATGGTATGTGGTAGTTTGGGGGAGCTCACTAAGCTTCGTGCTTATAGTTTTCAGTTTTGGTTTCAGGTATTTCCGGTAGCGGAGAGTAGAGCTCGGGATGATCGCATGGCACACACCATAACTAGTCAGCCTGGGATGTTTACTCTGATGAAATGAATAAGTGTTTTGAAAAGATACTCTGATTTGTTATATAACTCTTTTAGTATGTTTGAAATGATTTAATATTGTGGTTTAAGTAATGTTTTTCAAAAGAATTTTTAGTCTTGATTTTTGGGTCGTTACAAGTTGGTATCAGAGCCTTGGTTTGAGGGATTCGGGCGCACTCCCGAGTGTGTCTGAACTCAAACTAAGGAAGTGGTATAAAGTTTTCAAAAGAAAAGAGTTTTATAAAAGCAAAAAGAAACTTAAAAAGGAAAAGAATTTTAGAAAAGCAAAAAGAATTTTTAGAAAGAAAAAGAACTTTGAACAGAGAAAAAGGGTGTGGTGCATGCAATCAGCTGAGCTCAAGTAAGTACTCCCAAATTACCCATACAAGTTTGTATTATGATTATCAGTTTCAGTTTCAGTAGAACAGCATGCTAGAATAGGACTAAAGATCTAGGAGGATGCCTTATGTGCCTGCTATATGTGTTTCATCTTTATTAGAATTGCATGCTAGTATTGAGTAGACAGTAGTAGGATAGCCTGTTTAGGTTATGCCTGATAGTATGAGCCTAACATTGTATGCTAGTATAGTTTCTCGTTATGAGAATAGATTTGCTTGAGTAGTTTCCTGTGTCCGAATGCTGCTTGCTGTGTGCTTTGTGGGACTCTAAGTGATGGGAGTTAGCCATTAGGTGAATACGTCACGTCACATGTGATCAGGGTTGAATAATCTCAGAGTGCTGGATTTGGCCCAATTGCGCAGCTCTCGTTTGAGTCTAACCGTTGTAGGGACGAGTCTTTTACTCGAAGGATTATCTGAGCCTCGTCACATGTGATGGTATTCAGGTGATGACTAATTGGCATTACAAGGAGGCCTTTAGCAGCTGAGGACTGGTTTGGGTAGAGTCAGAGATTTGCCTAGGGAAAGCCTAGGATGAGAGTAGCAGAGATCAGTAGCAGTAGAAGAGACTTGGTTGAGTTAAGGTAACTCTTGAGGAAAGTACGGATAGATGTGGAAGGTAGTATGGGCCCGTACTACTGAAGGCAGAGGATCCGTAATCGATTCAAGAGGGGCCAAGACGAAACCAGGGAAATTGTAGAGTGTGTGAGATCCCTCAGCAGCCATGAGTATTCTGACAGTTAATGCGATATGTTTTCAGCATGGTGACGTTGCGCGAGATACCAGTTGGCAGTCCAGGTGCCGGGGAGGGATCTGGCTCAGGCTCTAGAGCCAGACAGCTTGATGAGCAGATGAGAGATGTCATTTCTGCAGAGATTATGCGCAACATCATTGATCAGACTCCTGTGATATTCGGTTCGGTCAAGGAGGCCGTTGTGGAGCTTTTGGATAGCCGCCTAGGGGCCCTTCGGGCCGAGATTGTAGCAGAGCGGGTGGGGACTCATCTGGAGCCCGAAGCTTGTGGACCTATGGGATCCTTCTGGAAGGAGGATCTTGCCCCTAGCTTTTGTAGTTTGGGGTCAAAAGTGAATGGTGCACCATGTTTTCAGGGGAGTCAATTACAGGATTGGATTGCTGCAGAGGTTTCGCAGGCCCTCCGCGAAGAGTTACTAGACACCATTGGGTGTGTCACCGATAGAGTGGTCGCCGGAATTGATAGGCGGGCCTCAGCTATCCAGGCGATGGGTGAAATGGTCACTGTGACCCGGGGATAGGAGATTGGTTCGGATAGTCAGCTGAGGAAGAGGAAGCGGTCTTCCGGTCTAGTTCGGCAAGATGGGCAGATGGACACTGCCGGAGTTGGTGTCAGGGACCCGCAGGGTCGAGATGGCTGCACGAGGAAGGAGGGAGCACGGGATGACGTGCGCAGCAAGTCTAAGTGTGGCAGATGCGGATGGAAGGGTCATAGACGCCAAGAATGCACAATAGAAGTAGAGTTATGCCATCGTTGCCATCAGCCTGGTCATGTCAGGGCAAATTGCCCCGCTCAGCGGATGGGGCAGCCTCAGTATCATCGCAGGCCTAGGAAGGAAGGAGGATTCGGGGGTTCTTTAGAGCAGGTTGCGGGTATGAATCTTCTTCTCTCTATCAGCTTATGTTATGATTTTATTGTTATGGTTCTACATCAGTAAGGATAATGATATTTCAGAATTTTGTGGCCTGCTTGTGATTGAGTTATATGCCATCTGCATACCTTGGATTTGGAATGATAGTTGGAGGACGTCCCCTGTAGAGCAGGTTACTACGGATGCAGTAACTGTAGCAAGTATGAGTAAGACTCGGTAGTATCTCACTACCTTTGGGAAGGTGTAGTTCGGGTATAGATCGGTTATATTCCAGCACGAGGAGCACCTGAGGGAGGTGCTAGAGACTTTGAGAAGGGAGAGACTTTTTGCAAGGTACTCCAAATATGAGTTCTGGTTGTGCGAGGTGCAATTTCTTGGGTACCTTGTCAGTCAGAAGGGTATTCTAGTCGTTCCGGCTAAGGTAAAGGCCGTGATACAGTGGGAGTTTCCGAGGTCTCCAATTGGGATTCGGAGCTTCCTGGGTTTAGCGGGTTATTACCGGAGATTTATTCGGATTTTTAGAAGTTGTGTGATCTTTAGGAGTTGTTGGTGTTGAAAACACTAAAAAGGGTAAGCGTGGTACTAGCAGATTGGTCATGGGTGGTAAGAAGGATCGGGAATCCTTTCCAGACAGTGAACTATAAGGAGCTAGTTGAATCGAAGTGGGGGAGGAACCCTCGTATAGTCAGGAACGGAAGAAAGTGCAAAGCGAGGATGAGTTCACAACCTTGTTGAGCAGGATAGTAGTCCGAGTGGCTGATCGGATTGGGAAACACATAAGATGGAAGTTGGGAAACTCCCCAGTATTGAGTGCGTGTAATAGCGATCAGTAGATGATTGGTTTGGGAAACCAGGTTGAAGATTTTCTCGGCAGGACGTGATATTAGTTAGGATGTAAGACTACAGGACAGCCGTAGCATTCACCAGCAGGTAGACAGTACGGGAAGTGTAGTGAGGCTACGGGATGACCATAGTAATCACGTTAGATGATAGCTGGTTCGGAAAAACCAGGTTGGAGGATCGCCGACAGGACTCGAGTGAGTCAAGATGCAGATTGAGTGAATGTCCGACATGGGATGCTTTCAGATTAGTAGGCAGTGTAGAGTCAGAATGGAGAGTGCAGTAGGACTGCGGGATAGCCGCAACATTCCCCATCAGCGAGTTAGTGAGGGGGGTGTTGTAAGTCTGCAGATGTAGCCGTGGCATTCACTAGCAGTCAGATAGTATCAGAGTGTTGTAAGTCTGCAGATGTAGCCGTAGCATTCACTAGCAGTCAGATAGTATCAGAGTGTTGTAAGTCTGCGGGTGTAGCCGTAGCATTCACTAGCAGCCAGATAGTATCAGAGTGTTGTAAGTCTGCGGGTGTAGCCGTAGCATTCACTAGCAGCCAGATAGTGTTAGAGTGTTGTAAGTCTGCGGGTGTAGCCGTAGCCTTCACTAGCAGCCAGATAGTATTAGAGTGTTGTAAGTTTGCGGGTGTAGTCGTAGCGTTCCCTAGCAGCCAGATAATGTCAGAGTGTTGTAAGTCTGCGGGTGTAGCTGTAGCATTCACTAGCAGTTAGGTAGTGCTAGAGTGTTGTGAGACTGCGGGCTTAGCCGTGGAATACACTTGGCTCGTAGATAGCGTGAGTGCGTTGTTAGGACGCGAAAAGAACCGTAGCACCCACCATTTCGGGTATAGCAGTAAGAATATGGAAATCCACGGATTGGATTTCGGAAGTTCCCAGACGGATTAGACCTGGTTAAGCCAGTGATAAGATTGTAGAAGCGTCACTACAGGGATGAGAGCAAGGAAGCAGTGGACTGCTTAAGGTCATTTATGACATAAGGCTACAATTGGTCATGTAGCAATCGCGTTTAGCTGTGGGTTGGTAACCTCAGGATTCGACGTGTGGAACCGATCAGTTAGATCAGAAGGCCGCTAGGGCCATAGTGACAAGATAACTAGTAGTTGTTAGTTTCAGAGAAGGATTTCGTTCAGAAGTTGTGTGAGGCGACTAAGTAGGGAGTCCTTGGGGCTCCGCAGTCGGGCGGGAACCCGGTATTCCAGATGACTGACGAATGAATTGAGACCAGGAAGGTCTCGATAGATGTTGGAAAACAGCCATGTAGCAGCATGCTGTTTCAGGCAGTTCAGTGTTTCAGGCAGTTCAGCGTTCAGGCAGTTCAGTATTTCAGGCAGTTCAGTATTCAGGCAGTTCAGTGTTTCCAGGCAGATCAGTGTTTCAGACAGTCTTGGGTCTCCATCGGTAATGATATTTTGGATTCTCATGGATAACTTGGGGAGTGGCAAGTCACTCATAGCACGATTGTCTGAGTTATGGCCAAGTATAAGTGGATCGCAGGGATAAGTGGATCTGTGAATTCTGTTGTTATAGTGGGAACCTGGAGTGGTTAGCATGAAGGGAATGGTAAGGAATGATAAGGAATGATTTCGAGGATGAAATCTAATTTAAATGGCTGGAGTAATGGATAGCATGAAAGGAATGTTCTTCGCAGTGGCAGGGGAGATGGTTAGTTATGGAGAGTTGCCTTGGGGAAGCCAGAAAACGCGCAAGGAAAAGAGGGTGAGCCCCTAGGATGTTCATCATAAGTAACCGGGGAGTACCAGATGGATGGTCAGTTGGGTAAGGTGTGTTCTCAAGGTCGTTGAGAATTAGAGTGCACTCAAGGTGATTAGCTACGAGAACTAATATTAGTCGGAATGACCGGGTGAAAGGTCAATGGAAGTGGGCAGCGGGAGTTAGATTCTTCCGGTAGCAGTGTTGAAAGCAGATTGCAGAACAGTTGGACATAGCGGACTTCGAGGACGAAGTCTAGTTTAAGTGGGGGAGAGTTGTAACACCCAGAATCAGGAAGATCAGGAAAGGGAAGAAAAGCTCTAAGTCAAAGGAGTCAACTCGTCGAGTCCAAGGAGGAACTCGACGAGTCGGAGTGTGACCCGTGTCGCGGATTAAGTGACCGACTCGGCGAGTCCGGGAGACTGACTCGACGAGTCTGGTCTGGGTTGAGAAACCCTAATTTCAGGACTTGGCACCCTATTTAAGCATCTCATTCTCATTTCTAGGGTTTCATTACAGCCTCTCTCGCCTAGAACCCCAAAACCCTAGCCACCTAACTTCATTTTTGGAGGTTTTGGTGAAGATTAAGGTCCATTGGAGTGGAGTTTGAAGGCTTGGGAGAAAGGAGCAAGGAAAGAAGTGTAGATTCAGCCTTCACATCGAGTTGGCAACTGTTAGAAGGTAAAAAGTCTGGACCTTGAGCTTTCAATTGATAAATCCCCTTTCTAGCTTGCCTTTTTGTCAATTGGATCATTTCCAAGTAGAATCCGAGTATTAAGCCTTTGTGGATGGTTTGGACAACAGATCTGGACACTCTTGAGCTTTAGAAGCTCAAAGTAGTTGGCTTTATTCAGCTAAGGTCCCATTTCATGACCTAGGTCTTCTTGGAAGCATTGGATTAACTGTTTTAGCCCCATAACACCTTGCATGCACGTAAAGTTAGCAACTTTACGTGCAATGCTAGCACAAGGAGTCAAGATCTATGAGTTGGAGGTGTTGGGATGGTCTGTAATCGACAAAATAGAGATGTCACAAGTTGGACTCGGCGAGTCAGTTCTTGGACTCGGCGAGTCGGGTCGCAAACCTAAACCCTTCTGTTTATGATACAGATCAGTGAGTGGAGTTAGTAAAGGATTCAGCCAGTCTGTGTCCGTGATGGACATGAATATCATGGTACTCGACGAGTTCAAAGAGGAACTCGGTGAGTCCAAGGCAATCTTCTAGCTGATGAAGATGGACTCGGCGAGTTGTAGAACAACTCGGCGAGTCGGTTGAAGATAGTCTCGAAGCGTTAGATAAAGGAGAACTCGTCGAGTTCTCGCTAGACTCGACGAATGGAGTCGAGGTTGTTTGGGATTGAAGAGCATGGACTCGGCGAGTTGGTAGAACAACTCGGCGAGTTGGTAGAACAACTCGGCGAGTCGAGTCAACTGGAAGGTTGACTTTGACCAGGACCTTGACCAGAGTTGACTTAGTTGACCTCTGGAGGACAGTTTAGGCTAAGTTATATTATTTGGTGTTGGTAGCTCGGTGAGCTAGGAGAGCAACGCTTCAGAGAATAGTCGATTAGCATCCAGAGGATTATCAGCAGAGTTCAGCAGTACAGGTGAGTTTCCTTCCAGTAGGAACGGGTCTACGACCACAATGCCGGCCCGTTTAGTTAGCAGTAGTTCCAGACTTCGGTCCGATGCAGTAGTTCAGTGTGCTTGATGTCTTTGTGACTCAAGCATGTTTATGTGTTAGTTAGTCCGGACCTCCGTCCGATGCAGTATGCAGTATATGTGTTTATGCTAGTAGCTATGATTATGTTATGCTATGTTCAGTTAGTCCAGACTTCGGTCCGATGCAGGGGCAAGGCCCCAGTTAGTCCGGATTTCGGTCCGATGCAGGGGGCAAGGCCCCAGTTAGTCCGGACTTCGGTCCGATGCAGGGGGCAAGGCCCCAGTTAGTCCGGATATCGGTCTGATGCAGGGGGCAAGGCCCCAGTTAGTCCGGACTTCGGTCCGATGTAGGGGGCAAGGCCCCAGTTAGTCCGGATTTCGGTCCGATGCAGGGGGCAAGGCCCCAGTTAGTCCGGATTTCGGTCCGATGCAGGGGGCAAGGCCCCAGTTAGTCCGGACTTCGGTCTGATGCAGTGGGCAAGGCCCAACATGTGCTTTATATGTTATTGTATGGTATGTGGTAGTTTGGGGGAGCTCACTAAGCTTCGTGCTTACAGTTTTCAGTTTTGGTTTCAGGTATTTCCGGTAGCGGAGAGTAGAGCTCGGGATGATCGCATGGCACACACCATAACTAGTCAGCCTGGGATGTTTACTCTGACGAAATGAATAAGTGTTTTGAAAAGATACTCTGATTTGTTATATAACTCTTTTAGTATGTTTGAAATGATTTAATATTGTGGTTTAAGTAATGTTTTTTAAAAAGAATTTTTAGTCTTGATTTTTGGGTCGTTACAGTATCTCTCTCTGGACTGGTAGCCGCAAATGGAGGCCATAAAGGCCTTTAAATAGGGCTCATGCCCTGAGATTTAGGGTTTCATTTTACAGCGCGGACTCGCCGAGTCCACTCATCGACTCGTCGAGTCCCTCATTAATCCTGACAAGAATTCGCGATCCTACTCGGCGAGTCTGAGCGCCTACTCGCCGAGTCCCTCCCTAAAACTCAAGGTAAATACTTAAAATAAGATACCTGGGAATCCGGATGTTACAATTAGTGTCCTATGACCTGACCCATACATGGTACCCCTTATGATTACTTGGTGTATACGGAACATATATATATCTAAGCTCAGATAGATAGTAGGCTGGGTGTATCTGCTCTAAGCCCACAACCAAACAAGGAACATGAAATGAAGCGGAAAGCACACATCCTACTACCTGTCAGACCCGATTAATATATATCCCTGAATGCATACACTAAGGAATCATAAAGTTAGAATTATAGGTCCCTTTCTACTGAATGTACTAGACTCAACTGTTCTGTGTGTCATTAGTAAAATGTAAGTTTTCCCTAGTTTATAACTATCTTGACTCGAAAATAGTTTGCATTAACTTTCCAGTGGAACTGTCACTTACTGAAAGTAATGGGAAATTATAAGTATACAATTGTCTTTTGAATTGACATCCTGTAGTACTAATTACCTTAAAACATGTTTGTTTTATTAAGGTCATAATGTGAGGAATAGTACCCATACTATACGCTCTCCCTGCAAGAGATTCTGGGGACCAAACGCGACTTCCGCAAACAAATTGCTAGGTCGTGTAGAATTCACATTAAAGTTATGTGATCATGTATACCCAATTTTACTATCACTTTTTGTTTAGAACAATAAGTTAGTGATTCATTGGTATAATTAGATCCTGTAGTGTTCTCATGCTATAGCATCTTAGTATGTTCTTTCTATTATAGTGTATAGTGTGTAGTATGTCTCTCTGATGTATTGTATCTACCTCCCTGTTTCTCTTTATGTTATCGTGTATTGTATCTACCTCCCTGTTTCTCTTTATGTTATCGTGTATTGTATCTACCTCCCTGTTTCTCTTTATAGTATGTTCTAGCATCTAGTATGAACTGAACCTCTAAACTATACCCCTTATAGTTTACTAGTATTTAATTGAACTGTTATTGAAAATACTCATTTTACTACTAAGTTATGCTGGTACTTTAAAAACGGAGTTTTGTTAAACTATAAAGTAACATAACTTTAAAAGAGTTTTTGAAATGTTTTGACTACTTATAAATGACATAAGCAATCCTTTAAAAATGTTTATAACAAACAATTACACAATTAACATTGTGTTCAACTTGTATTCCCCCCCTCCCCTTAAAAACATTTAAAACAGTTTAAAAGATTGATTACGGGGTATGAACTCACCTTATGCGGGTGATTCAAACGAATATGCGCGTAAGGATGAGAAGTTCCACGAATGAAGTCCCGAGATACAAACGAGTCCTAAATGACATATATGGCATGTATTGGCATGAATATAGTGTTTATAAGCAACTAACATGCAAGGAAACACCCTACGGGACTAGGAGACACTTGGGCTAAGTGTTGGAATCACATGCGATTCATCTCAGGGGTGTTTAAGGCCACCATTAGGTGTTTACGGCCAAGGGAGTTTACGGCCGTAAACTCGTGGTCAAACATGCATAAGTGTGTGGTTTAAGGTCCTACAATATCCATTAAGGGTTTAAGGACTAGTGCTTGGATGTAAGAAGGGTTTGCGGCCAACATGTGACCAAAACATGGGTTTACGGCCAAGGGAAATTCCATGGCCGTAAACTCTTGATGTTTATGCTAAGGTGGTTGTTTCAAGACTATGATCTAGTGTTTAACATGGCTAACTAGATGATAGATGGAATACTCACACTTTTGAGGGCATTTGAGGAGTTTTCAGCCACTAAGAACAAGTGTGTGTTCTTGGTGAAAATTGATGATCTTGAAGATCTAACCAAAAGAGATGATTTCCATAGATGAAATCAAAAAGGTGTACTAGATTAAGAAGAATAACAACTCAAAGATGGAAGAACACTTACGTTTTTGAAGATCTAGGATGAAAGGCTTGATGATACTTGAGAGAGTTTGAAGAGATTTCGGCGAACGAAAGGAAAGGAATTAAGAAATGGCTAAGTGTTACTTATATAGGTGTGAGTTTACGGCCACCTTGAGTTTACGGCCGTAAACTCTTGGTGTCTTGGCCGTAAACTCCTCTTGAATGAGTTTATGGCTTGATCTTTGTACAGTGGCTCTAGCAGATACTTCCTAACACTCATTCCTTGAATGTATTGGGCTTAGAACACTCAAACAGACTCTAAATAGTGCTAAAAGATAGCAGGAGCGAGTCTGACTTAAGGTTGAATGTATTAGCTTTACAAGGCAAAAAATTTCGGGTTGTCAGAATATCACTCAATGCACATTCAGAAACTTGACATTTTGGGACATTATGGGCCTAGAATGGATTAGTTTACCCTAATGGGCTAATTTGGTCCACAACAAATTCCAATAGCCTCAATGGACCCTAAACATATTTAATTGGACTTCATTGGGCCGTAAACTCCCCTAAAGGCCCAATGGGCCGAAAACTACTTATTGGGCTTCTCAAACTCGATCGAAACCAAGAGTGGGCCAAGCAAATTCAACTCCATTTATCTTAAGCCCAATTCTCGGCCCAAGATATATAAAAAAAAAAGATCAAGGGAGGATTTAGGAGGTTATGACAACACATAATTGTCTAACATACTTTTAGATAATCACAAACATCCATGAGATCTTTACCCTCCATGTAAAATTTCTCCTTCCCTCTCTCCATTTCTTCCTCTCAGCCGAAGACAAGCCCACAACACTGTTGGATTAGATATCTAAGCCCATAACTATTATTGGCATGTACTTGACCCGAGAGTAGCATGGTCCATTTGGGTTGCATATCATCAGGTCAATTTGTTAGGATGGACTTTTGAGAGAAGGTTATTTATGGTTTATTAATATATTATAAGTTATAATATATTAATATGAAATCATATGTTTTAATTAGTATCGATCAAGAATTAATTTGGAATTAATTTAGTAATCAAAAGAGACTAATTAAATCTATGGGGACTAATTATGATAATTAGTTATATTTATATGTGTTGGGCTTATGATCCATGTTGGACCAAGTTTATGTATGGATACATAAAGAGTTGGGCCACATGAACCATGGATCATAAAACCCATGGGTATGGATTATGGGTTATACCCATGACCCTTGGAATCCTACATATAAATAGGTTACTCCATAGCCAAAATCACCACTTCTTTTCTTAGAGAAATATGGAGGTGTTTTGGTGCATGGAATTCTCTCTCAAGAGCCACCTTTGTCCTAGGTGTGTTGTGATTCCATTTGAGGCATTTCATACTATTGGTGCTAAGCTCTTAAGGCCAAATACATCAAGACTTCAAGCCACATAAAAGGTATGTTTCCCTAACTAGTATATTATATGGTTTATGTCAAATGCATGCTAGTTATAGGTTTAATGCCTTGGAAACCATTTGCATGTATAATAGAGAAAACATAGATCCAAGGTATTTAGGGTTGTATGTGCACCATAGGATGTTGTAGTATACTAAAACCCAACAGTGGTATCAGAGCCATGGGTTGTTTTGTATTATATTTGATGCAAATGTATTTTTTTTTTCAAGTTGAAGGAAAAAAAAAAAGAAAAAAAAACATGAAGTTTGTCAAATTTTATGATAATTTCTTGATTTTATGAAAAACTAATTATTTATAAAATTTGAGTCACTTTACTACAAAAGTTGAATTAGGTCAATTTATTAAAAGATAGAATGATATGATTATTTTATTTGTTTTAAAAGTTTGATCTAAATGGTTTTAAGGAGTTACAAATTTTGTCATAAAATTTTGGAACTCAAAAGTTTTTTTTAAAGTTATGATCTTAAGAGTTTTGAAACTTCCATAAGTTATGGATGTGAAATGTCTCATTTATTAACTCTTTAGGTTATGAATTCCAAGAGTCTTCAAAGGATAATTGTCAAAGTTTCAAGATTTGTATTAGTTTATATGATTATCTAATTTCTTGAAAATTGCTGATGTGAATTATCTTTACTTATGAGTTTAATCTAGATCATAGAAAAATTATTTGATTATTGTGTTAATTGGAATATTTGATCTTAATGGTTTTTATGAACTCCATAACTTGTCCTCAAGTTATGGAAAGTGAAGAGTTTTTCTTTTTAAAGTGTCATTAAGTCTCATAGGTTATGAAAATAGAAGAGTCACTATTTTTAATGTCATCATTAAATGATTTAATGTCTTCCATAACTTGTCCTCAAGTTATGGAACTTGAAATTTTTTTTTCATTAAACCTTAATTAAACTCATAAGTTATGAAAAATCCAAGAGTTTTGAAAGGTTTCAAAACTTGTCCTCAAGTTTTGGAATTTGTAAAGTTACCCCCCATGTATACTTTAATTCCAAACTAGACCTTAGAATTTTAAAAGTTTAAAATTCAACCCTTATACTATTATTATAATTTTAATTATATAGATATGTATAAGATAAAGTCGTCTTACCATTAGTAGGCCTCATTCACGAAGCCGGTCTATAAGGGGGGTATAAGGTTGTTGCCTATAAAATGGCAGCTTAATGGGTGTCCACTCTCACCCACCGCTTCCTTGACTGGTGGAAGGTCGTTAGCCGAACAGGTAGGACAAAGACTATAATTCTCCCTTCATTAAAAGTATTAATGATAAATACTAAGTAACTAAACCTTTTATTAATTCCCAATCTTAGTTACTTAGGAAAATGTGAATAAGGTGCTAATCCATGAAATTACACTTTGCACTTTGTTTAAACCGTTAGTGGAGCGTGTGTGGTTAACCGGCACACTAACCTGGATTTAACAAAGTAGGCAAAGGGTAACTTAATATTTATCATAGTATCGGTGGAGCTCGTGTGGTTAACCGGCACATCGATTGAGGGGTAAATATTAAGGGTACCAAGTATATTTGCATGGTTACTTCACACCTTGTTTTGTGATCCTCGGCATCCTAGTCACAAAACCTGAAGGGCACACTCGAGATTGAAAAGTTCAATGAATCTCAAAAGAATCTAGGAGTTTCAAAACCAATTAAAACCTAATAATACATTTCGTTTATCTTGGTGGAAATTGGTGAATCGTCATTCACCTACCTTCAAATATTTTATAGCTTGGATTACGGTATCCCTCTTCCAAGTTATAAAATAGTTTGTTGGGTCCTAGCCTTAATATATCATATTGGGTGTTATATTAAGGACTTAAATCAACTTTACGTGAATTTCTCCCATTGTTGATGTCTGATTTAGACAACAATGATTTTCCCAAACCAAGCTTTCCTAATGAATATGACTTCCCGAGTTTGGCTCATGGAAGTCATACTTCTCTTCCTCCACCTCCTCCAATTATTCTCCCTAACGTACAAGTTCAAGGTCACTCAAGCCCTAATGGCAAGCAAGGTCTATGTGTGATCACATCTTAGAGATGAAGTCACATATTGACAAGCCGGGAGAGGTGGGTGTCAAAGTCTTGAGAAAGTTGGATGTTCAATCACTTTCTAAGTCACATAGTGAGTTCCTTTGGGACTACTATGAAACAGACTATGACATGAACCTTAATGATCATATCTATTTGCTTGGTGCTGCTGAATCAGCAATGATTTGGAACGATAGTAAAGCAAATTTGATTAGAAGATCAACTTCTCAAAAAAAACTTTATGGACAGTGACAATGGTGACACTGGAAATCCAGAAAAAGCATTCTCTTCCCAATGGAAAAGGATTGGCCATAGTCAACCCGGTTGACCAAATGGTAAAGAGAAAGGCTAAGTCTGAGATAGTCCCATTACCAAAGGGTCTATATGTTTATTTTGCCAAAGGAAGGGGCGTTGATTGCAAAGCTGCCAAATTTACCTAAGGATGTTAAAGTCAATAAGTTTGACTCTACATCAGGTAGAGCCCATTATCTAACTCTGTTAAGTTCTATTCTGAGATCCTCATTACATGATGTCACTGGGTCACATGTTGATGTTTTAAGAATCAAAGAATAGAGAGAAATCTTAAAGGAAGTATATGCTGATTCTGATCGCGAAGGTGGATTTCGATCGCATCAGAATTTTGAGCAGTTGCTTAAGAAGTTATGATATATTGCTAAGGAATAGATAACAACAATTTTCCATGTGGATTGTAAGGATAAGTTTTTCCGCAAAGTTTTAAAATAAAAGAAAATTGTTTAATTTTATTTATTTGAAGTATCCTTACAATGGCATTTGTGGAAAATTGTTGCTTATATGATTCCACTGACAGCAATATTGGAAAATGGATTTGATTCTTTCATTTGTGGTAGTGTCTAAATTTACCAAATCAGGAAAGTTCCTCATCACCCAAGTTTCAATTGGACCGAAACTTAGAATCATGCAAGTTGAATAGTATGATGAATGAGAACTTTCAAGCATTGGAAAATCAAGACTAATTACTTGTTCACATGGATGTGTGAGTCAAGTGAAGGACTAAAGGGATCGAGTACACATTCTTGTGCACTGGTCATGTCCACCACAAAGCTCGTTAAGACTATTTGATTTACTAAAGTTTAGTAAATATGGTTATACTTACAAGTTTAAGTATAATTCTAAAACATTGGAAAAGTCTCAATGTATGGCAGAACGAATGGGAAGAATCAAATTAGGCAGAAAGATAAAAGTTTCTTAAATCTGAAAAGATGGGAGAGTACTTTAGTATCATGTTTGTGATCATCTTAATGATTTAGAAATCATATCACAATTAGTCCTCTAAAGGTCATCTTAGTGCATTCTTATGACTAAGAAGAGGAGTCATGAATTGTTGAAATGTTTAGATCAGGAAGATGAGTCATACTTCGTTCCAAAACAATTCTTAGAGTCATACTTCAAGATTGTAACTTGAGTGACATATCTTAAAGAAAGGTTTAAAACACTTGTCAAATGTAAGAGTAAAAGTGTCCTACTCTTGTACATTTGAAATTGGTAAGTTGTGATGTTTTGGATAAAACAAAGACCAACTAAGGCCAATTGTGTGAAGTGTTTGTCTTGATAAAGAATCCGCACTATCTCTTGAATATTTTGATGGGTTTTTGAGCATTCTAACACTTCCTAAGTGTACATGCAACCCTAATAACCTTGAATCTATGTTTTCTCTATATACATGCAAATTTCTTTTTCAAGGTTATTTCCTAACTAGCATGGCATGGGGATTACATAAAACATAAAAACTAGTAGAAATACATACCTTGTTGTTGCTTGGATTCCTACAAGACTTTGTGAGCCTAGCACCCCAAATGTTGTGCCTCAAATGCTTCACACAACACCACAAGACTTGGAATAACTTGAGAGAATACTTCTAGCACTCAAAATTGGTTATGCCCTCTCTAGTAACACTATGTCCACTAGGTCACCATTTTGCTAGCCATAAGGTTCCTTTTATAGTGTTGTCACAATTAGGGTTTACACATGAATGCCCTTAATTGTCATGACTCTTGATTTCTCATGACCCATGGGTTTGTAACTCCCATGGACTATCCATGGAGCTCCATATGGTTATAACCACACCCATAAACCATGGATCATTAATCCACCATAAAAGAATTGATGATTGTCATAATCAACCCTATATATTTAATTAGTCTCACTTTGATCACCAAATTAATACTAGATTAATACTTGATCAATACTAATTAAATAATACTATTATTAATATATTAGAACTTATAATATATTAATAATCATAAGTGCCTTATTCTCTCATTTAGTCTATCCAAGTATTGCAATGCCATGCAACCCAAATGGACCATGCCGGGTCGGGTCAAGTACATACCAAATAAAGTTATGGACTTAGACACTATATCCAACAGTCTCCCACTTGGATAAGTCTAATAACTATATTTGCGAATATGACTTCAAAATCCGACTAGCAATCGTAGCTCTTTCAAAGTCTCTCGGAACTGAGATGATGATGATACGCCATTTAAGATAAGTGATCATATAATCCTCTGTTCTCATGATATCAGCCGGACAAACACATGGAACATGGTCTTACTTATTGTCCAGCATTTGTTTCTCGATCTCTGATTTGTTTCGACATAGAACTAAATTGAACACATCAATTAGGTTCTGACCGGGCCCGGTACATAGGTCAAAACCAAATCATCGAGGGGCCCAGATATCGCTTCTATTTCTAGAAGGAACAGATAAACTTCGACTAATATGCTTGTACTAACTACTTGTTGAATTACTCACAAAGGCACGTTTTATGACATCGAGTTACCAATGCGTTTTCGTGCAATCAATGAATAACCAACTCATAGTCAACAACTCATATCTCTAGGTTTGAAGATTTATATGATATTACCGTCTCACGATCACTCGAGATAAATTCCATGAAGTGATGCAAGTGAGCGTGGGTTGGATCCAATACTCAGCCCTTATGAGTACTCATGAATGTTGTAGCAACCATTGCATTGTCCAAAGCACTTTTAGACAAATCATACAAGCCAAATTCATGACAGTCTTAAATCAATACTTACTTCCAAAGTTTGACTGACTGTGGATGGTTTGAATAATAACATAATTATTCTGGAAGTAAAAACATGCAAAATTGAAACATAGTAAACAATCAACATAAGATAGTAACACCTTACTCATAAATAAATAACAACTTTTATTTATCATCAAATGTCAATTACATTTTACAAGTTTCAGGAATCTAATTATTGAAACTAATATCATCCTTCAGCCCAATGCGCCTCGCATGCTGTAAATGCTTAACCCTGCTCAGTCCCTTCGTGAGGGGATCTGCCGGGTTCTCATCTGATGATACCCTCTTAGCCACGAGGAGTCCTTCTTCTATTCGATGTCTTATGAAATGGTATTTTCTGTCAATGTGCCTAGATCTCCCGTGATCTCTTGGTTCCTTAGCCAAAGCAACCGCACTTTCGCTGTCACAGAAAATTTCCATTGGCTCTTTTATAGCTGGTACAACTCCAAGGTCTCCGATGAAGTTCTTTAGCCATATCGCCTCCTTAGCTGCTTCACTTGCTGCTATGTACTCTGATTCACAAGTAGAATCAGCTACTGTCTCCTGCTTGGAACTTTTCCAAGTAATTGCCCCTCTATTTAGGATAAAGACCCAGCCTGACTGAGAGCGGAAATTATCCCTATCAGTCTGGAAGCTAGCATCGCTATATCCTTCCACTCTCAAGTCATCACTGCCTCCGAGGGTAAGGACCCAATCCTTAGTCCTCCGCAGATACTTGAGAATGTTCTTTACTGCTGTCCAGTGTGCCTTGCCAGGGTTCCCTTGATATCTACTGACCATGCTCAAAGCAAAGGCCACATCAGGGCGAGTACAAGTCATAGCATACATGATTGAGCCCACAGCGGAAGCATATGGTATATGACTCATTTCAGCTATCTCAGCTTCTGTACTCGGACTCTGAGTCTTACTCAGCTTGGCATTACTCTGGATTGGTAATTCTCCTTTCTTGGATTCTTGCATGCTTAACCTCTTCAGCACCTTATCCAAGTAAGTACTTTGACTAAGTCCAATTAGTCTCTTACTCCTATCTCTCAATATCCTTATCCCTAGGATATAGGCAGCTTCCCCAAGGTCCTTCATAGCGAAACACTTCCCAAGCCAGGACTTAACCTCCTGCAAGGTTGGGACGTCGTTTCCTATGAGAAGTATGTCATCCACATACAACACCAAGAAGCTAACTATGCTCCCACTAGCCCTGACATACACACAAGACTCATCCTCACTCCTAGAAAAGCCAAACTCTTTGACTTTCTCATCAAAGCAAAGATTCCATCTGCGAGATGCTTGTTTCAATCCATAAATGGATTTATCAAGCTTACACACTCTATTAGGGTATCTTGTATCGACAAAACCCTCTGGTTGAGCCATGTAAACATCCTCAGCCAACTTTCCATTAAGGAAAGCGGTTTTGACATCCATTTGCCATATTTCATAATCATGAAATGCAGCTATGGCTAACAATACTCTAATAGACTTAATTTTAGCTACTGGTGAGAAGGTCTCATCATAGTCAACTCCCGGAGTTTGAGTAAAGCCCTTCGCAACCAGTCGTGCTTTATAAGTGTGTACCTTCCCATCCATGTCGGTCTTCTTCTTGAAGATCCATTTGCACCCAACTGTCTTACGACCTGGTACATTGTTAACCAAGTTCCAAACTTGATTGTCATACATGGACTGAATCTCGCTGTCCATAGCCTCCTTCCATTTAGCAGACTCAGGGCCTGCCATGGCTTCCCTGTAATTATTAGGTTCATCCAAATCTATTAGTGTACTATCACTAATAAATGTATCACCTTCAGTGGTGATGTGATAACCATAATAAAAATCAGGTGTGTTCCTCACCCTAGTGGAACGTCTTGGAGGTACAGAGTCATCTATCGGATCAACAGGAGTTTCCTCCTCAGGTTGGTCGATAGGATTTGAGGTTCCTTCACCACTTGACTCTTGAAGCTCTTCAAGGTCAATTTGCCTCCCACTGTCCCCTTGGCTTATGAATTCTCTCTCACGAAAGACTCCTCTACTTGCTACAAAAACCACATTATCACTGGGTCTGTAGAAGAGGTAACCAAAGGATCTCTGTGGGTAGCCGATGAAAATACACCTCTCACTTCGAGGTTCAAGCTTATCATGAGTCTCACGCCTCACGAAAGCTTCACAACCCCAAATCTTGATGTGGTCCAAATTGGGAACTTTCCCAGTCCACATCTCGTGAGGTGTTTTGGCAACCTTTTTAGTAGGGACTAGATTAAGGATATGGGCGGCAGTCTCTAAGGCATACCCCCAGAAAGAGATTGGTAACGAAGCTCGACTCATCATGGAACGAACCATATCCAACAAGGTTCGATTGCGCCTCTCAGCTACACCATTCAACTGTGGTGTTCTGGGAGGTGTCAATTGTGAGACAATCCCACATTCCTTAAGATAGTCAAGGAACTCAATGCTAAGATACTCTCCTCCTCGATCGGATCGGAGCATCTTGATGTTCCTGCCCAATTGATTCTCCACTTCCTGCTTAAACTCTTTGAACTTTTCAAAGGTTTCTGACTTATGCTTGATTAAGTAAATATATCCATATCTACTGTAATCATCAGTAAAAGTCACATAATAGCGATTAGCATCCCTTGTAGCAACTCTGAAGGGCCCACACACATCCGTGTGTACAAGGTCCAACAAACCTTCACCCCTATCACAAGTACCTGTGAAGGGTGACTTTGTCATTTTTCCAAGTAAACAAGACTCGCAACTATCATCTGACTTGAGGTCAAATGATTCCAAGACTCCAGCCTTTTGGAGTTGGCCTATGCGCTTCTTGTTAACATGTCCAAGATGACAATGCCACAAGGATGCTTTATCCAAGCTATCTGAAGAATCAATATACAACACATTATTTCCTAGATTGTCTACAACATTCACGACTTCATATACACCATCACAAGGTAATGCTTTAAAGTAAAATACATCATTGTAATAAACATTAATAGCACCATTTTTATTATCAAATGAAAATGAAAAACCTTGTTTGTACAAGCCATGAAAAGAAATAATATTTCTCGCCATTTCGGGCGAGTAACAACACTTATTCAAATCTAACATTAACCCATTATTAAGCAATAAAGAATAAACTCCTATCTTGGTAACAGGTGATGCTTTCCTGTTGCCCATGACTAAGTTTATCTTCCCGTGCTCCACTTGCTCACTTCTTCTTAGTGCCTGCAAATCAGTACAGATGTGAATACCACAACCTGTATCAAGCACCCAAGAATTAGCATTAGATGAGTTGTTAGACAATATTGTGTAAATACCTGCATGGGTGGGTTTAATCTTCCCATCCTTTACATCTTGCAGATATTTAGGGCAGCTTCGCTTGAAGTGTCCCTTATCCTGTCAATAGAAGCACTGTGCTTCCTTTGGGTTTGAAGAAGGAGTAATGGGACCTTTCTTCGTCCCACTTGAAGAGGAACCATCAAGAGTCTTACCCTTGGTACCCTTCGAAGGGTTTTTCCTCTTCTTACCCTTTCCCTGCCCAATAGCCAGAACAGGGGCTGTTGAAGGAGTAGAAGTAGCAACCGCTTTACCCTTAAGGCCATTTTCAGCTGTCCTTAAGAGTCCTTGAAGTTTGCTAAGTGTGACTTCCTCCTTTTTCATATGATAAGTCATACGAAACTGATCATAACTTGGAGGTAAGGAATGGAGAATGATGTCAATCGCCATTTCCTCAGGAAAGTCAACATTTAGCTTCAGCAACCGGTCAACGAACCTTTGCATCTTCTGCAAGTGACCGGTGATGGGTTTACCATCCTTCATCCTTGCGGTTATCATGGAGGAGATGATTTCATACCTCTCCTGACGCGCACTCTGATGGTACCTTTCCATCAGATCCAGGTGCATCTCATAGGGGTAGAAATCTTCATAGGATTTTTGAAGTTTAGGAGTCATGGTGGCCATCATGATGCATGCTACTTTAGTAGCATCCTTTTCATGTGCAACAAACTCCGCAAACTCTTCAGGAGTAGCAGTGGCTTCACTCACAACCTTAAGCTCCCTATCGAGGACATATTCTTTGTCCTCATAGCGGGTAATCATTATGATGTTTCTGATCCACTCATTGAAATTGGATCCATCAAAGATGACCTTACCACACAAGTTCATAAGGGAAAAGGAGCCTGTTGGGTTTGAGCCAGAAGCATTGTTGGAAGACATCTGAAAGGAAAGAAAGACAAGTTTCATTAGATTAGGAATCCTTAATAATTCACCCAAATGAAATATTAAGGCTAGGATCCAACAAACTATTTATAGTTGGAAGAGGGATGCCGTAATCCATACTATAAAATATTTGAAGGTAGGTAAATGACGATTTACCAATTTCCACCATAAGAACGAAATATTTTATTATTAGGTTTTATTGGTTTTGAAACTCCTAGATCTTTTGAGATACATTGAACTTTTCAATGGCATGTTTGAATCTCGATTGTGCCCTCTCAAGTTTGTGACTGGGATGCCGAGGATCACAAACAAGGTGTGAATAACCATACAAATTGACTTGGTACCCTCAACAATATTACCTAATCGATGTGCCGGTTAACCACACACGCTCCACCGATCTATAATAAAGTCAAGTTACCCTTTGCCACTCTTACTAGTCCATGTTAGTGTGCCTGTTAACCACACACGCTCCACTAACGACTTGGTAAGGTACAAAGTGTAATTTTATAGGCTAGCACCAATTTCACATTTTCCTAAAGTAACTAAGATTGGGAATTTATAATGTATAGTTACTTTATAATTCATTATACTTTTAACGAGTATTTAAAGTCGTATCCTACCCGTTCGGCTAATGACCCTCCACCGATCAAGGAAGCGGTGGGTGACAGTGGACACCCATTAAGTCACCATTTTATAGGCAACAACCTTATACCCCCTTATAGACTGGCTTCGTGAATGAGGCCTACTAACGGTAAGAATGACATATTCTTATACATATCTATATAATAAAATTATAATAATAGTATAAGTGTTGATTTTTAAACTTTTTAAAAATCTAAGGTTTAATTTGGAATTAAAGTATTAAAGTGTAAGACTTTTCAAATTCCAAAACTTGAGGGTAAGATTTGAAACTATTCCAAGTCTCTTCAATTTGTAACTTATGAGTTTTAATGGTTCATAAAATGAAGACTCTTCATTTTATGAAACTTCTTTAGTTCTTTAATCACAATTTAAAGAAGTGACTTTTGGTTATCCATAACTTGAGGACAAGTTATGGACACCATCATTTCCATTAAGATCATGAATTAAACATACATGGAGGTTACATATAATTCCTATGATCTTCTAAAAACTCATAAGAACACAAATTCATGTCAAGCAATTTCAAGAAATCATATAAACATATACAATACTTGAAAATTGATAAAAGTCATGTAAAATGGGTTAACATAATCATTATCATTTTGAAAAACAGATTTTACAAGTCCAAAACAGATTGGGATAATGATCTTAATCCATTTCCAGCAACAAAACTCAAAAAAACTGCCCAGCACGCTCCTACTCGCCGAGTGCATTATTCTACTCGCCGAGTAGGATGAATTTGTTCATGGACTCGGCGAGTCCTCCCCATGGACTCGGCGAGTCCAGTCGTCAGAGTGCAGAATTTTCGATTTTCAAGCTGTTTTGCATCAAGTATACAGAAAACAATCCTAGGCTCTGATACCACTGATGGGTTTTTGAGCATTCTAACACTTCCTATGCAACCCTAATAACCTTGAATCTATGTTTTCTCTATATACATGCAAATTTCTTTTTCAAGGTTATTTCCTAACTAGCATGGCATGGGGATTACATAAAACATAAAAACTAGTAGAAATACATACCTTGTTGTTGCTTGGATTCCTACAAGACTTTGTGAGCCTAGCACCCCAAATGTTGTGCCTCAAATGCTTCACACAACACCACAAGACTTGGAATAACTTGAGAGAATACTTCTAGCACTCAAAATTGGTTATGCCCTCTCTAGTAACACTATGTCCACTAGGTCACCATTTTGCTAGCCATAAGGTTCCTTTTATAGTGTTGTCACAATTAGGGTTTACACATGAATGCCCTTAATTGTCATGACTCTTGATTTCTCATGACCCATGGGTTTGTAACTCCCATGGACTATCCATGGAGCTCCATATGGTTATAACCACACCCATAAACCATGGATCATTAATCCACCATAAAAGAATTGATGATTGTCATAATCAACCCTATATATTTAATTAGTCTCACTTTGATCACCAAATTAATACTAGATTAATACTTGATAAATACTAATTAAATAATACTATTATTAATATATTAGAACTTATAATATATTAATAATCATAAGTGCCTTATTCTCTCATTTAGTCTATCCAAGTATTGCAATGCCATGCAACCCAAATGGACCATGCCGGGTCGGGTCAAGTACATACCAAATAAAGTTATGGACTTAGACACTATATCCAACATATTTGGCAAGCTAGTCTTATATGTCAAGAGGATAGTGGGAGTCTTAAAGATCCTAAAAAGAATTTCAAGAACTAATCAAGAATAAAACCTGAGGTTCTTCACTAGCACACGACTTGAGGTTTATAACCTATCGTGTTGAAATATTCTGTGCCCATTCCAGTTAAAGTTGGCTTTGCATAGGAGTTCTGAAAGTTCTCAATTGGTTGCATAACAATTTGGAAGCAATGGCAGGCCCTGTACTGCCAGGTGGCAAGAAGTTAAGATTGCGTAAGTTCAGTCCATATGAGTTTGGATTTTTCATTATCCTTGTCTTGTGACTATGGTTTTGACGATTCACATGGATAAGAACACACACACCATAAAATCTAAGGGTCATAAGGTTTCTCTCCGATTCATGAAAATGATGGTGAGGAAACACTTCCACCAAGTAGATTTGAAGCAGATGGCAAAAGGTCTAAACAATTGAGACTATGATTACGGCATCCCTTTTCATAGTTCTGAAATTGTTTAGACACACATGCATGCTATCTAAGGAAAGGTGTATGATTTTGATAAAGTTTTATCAAAGCATCTCGTATCAGAAATCTGAACTTTGGTAAGAAAGTCAATAAAGTATTGATTTCTAGAAGTCCAGCTGATTTCTGAGTACATGTCAAAGCTAGTGGGAGCATAAGTGTTATGCTAATAATCATCATGTTAGTGGGAGCATGATAATTATTGTTAGTGTTGCAAGTTAGCAATGTTAATTATAGAAAACAAAAGTTTCAATTCGTGAGGCTGCATGGATTGAAAAAGTTGTTTTGCTATAATTAAGGGAGAGGATATACTTCATTTTAGTTCTAAAGGCTTAGATTGAGGCCTTAATCATCTTTAGTCAAGAATATATATATATGAATTTCATGTTGGATTGGTTGAACTTAAGGAAATTCTATATATTGCGTTCTCAAAATTCGATTATGATTACGACATCCCTCTTCATAGTCAAATTTTGAAAACATGGGAAATAAAAATATTGTAGCAAAAGACTGGTCTAGAATCATGTCTTTATGTGAGACATCATGAATCGTGTACCATTTGCTTTGGGTACAGGACCGATTGCATGTGCTATAATATTTGTCATTTCTAAATTTTTCCAAATGCCCAGAGGCATTAAGAAGGGAAAAGGTCTAGAATTGGATATGACTAAAATGATTAAGCAATTGTCGAGGACAATCTGAGGTTTACCAAAGATTGGTTGCTCAGGGATAGTTGGAAGTATAGTGCTAATTTTGGAAGGACCATATTGACATATTCTGAAAAGAGGCATCTCTTATTCAGAAGTGATAGTCAAAATGAGAATATGGAGTTGTCTCCATAGGTGGAAGTTATATGTGTAAGATTAGAAAACTTAATGCAAGAAGCATGTCCAAAGCAATGTACTTTGAATATGAGACTTAGTTTCCATGGAGTTGATCTCCATTAGAATACCTTATAATGACTGTTGACAAGTCTTTGTGACTTTGTACATATTCATTACACGAGGGTCATTGCATATAAGTTTAAAATCTAAACAGATTTCGATAAATGATAGGAATTTGAAATTCTCACATTTTTCGATAAGGATTTGGGAGTGTGAAATTAGAATCATTGAAATTATGTTCAATTGGTTTATTTCACAAAGTAAGGATCATAGACAAATATAGAGTGCATACTTGGTGTATGGCAAAGCTATTGTTTAAGAAAAACATAGTGTACATGCTTGGAGCATGGGACAACTAGTGTTTTTAATTCAAGTATAAAGTCGATAAAACCGAAACAATGAATATTGAGTAATCAGTATGGTGATAAATAAAAGTGTTTATTTATATTCATAGGGTTTAATACCATATTTGATTCATTTATTCTTGTGTTTCACTTTGCATGTTTTGACTTCCAAAATAACTAAGTCGCTCTTCCTGAATGATTAAGTTATTCAAACCATCCACAGTCGGTCATATGTTGGAAGTAGATATGAATCAAGACTGTCATGGGTTGGTTTGTAGAGGTCCAAGTTGGTGGACAAAGTGGTGCTACAACACTCATGAGTGCTCATAAGTTCTGAGTATTGGATTCAACCCACGCTCATTTGAATCACTTCATGGATTTTATCACGAGTGATCATGAGACGATAATATCTTATATTCTTCAAACCTAGAGATATGAGTTGTTACTGTGAGTTGGTTATACATTGATTGCACGAAAACGCATTTGGTAACTCGATGTTATAAAACGTGCCTTTTTGTATGATTCAACAAGTAGTAGAACAAGCCATATGAGTCGAAGTTTATCCATTCCTTTTACCTTTAGGATAAAAGCGATATCTGTGGGCCCCTCGATGATTTAGCGATGACACATGTGAGTGCTTGGCCAAGCCAGGACTGATTTGATTTGTTCAATTAGTCAGTCATCATAAATCGAAAATCGGGAAACAACAAATGGACAGAGATAATGATTATAATCCATGTCTCAGTCCATATGATATCTAGAATGGAGGAATATATGATCCCTTATCTAATGGACGCGTCATTGATTTGTTAAGAGTTCGACAGCGGCTTTAAGAGCTACGATTGCTAGTCAGGTTATGAAGTCGTACTTGCAATAATAGTTTTAGACTTATCCAAGTGGGAGACTGTTGGATTAGATGTCTAAGCCCATAACTATTATTGGTATGTACTTGACCCGAGAGTAGCATGGTCCATTTGGGTTGCATATCATCAGGACAATTTGTTAGGATGGACTTTTGAGAGAAGGTTATTTATGGTTTATTAATATATTATAAGTTATAATATATTAATATGAAATCATATGTTTTAATTAGTATCGATCAAGAATTAATTTGGAATTAATTTAGTGATCAAAAGAGACTAATTAAATCTATGGGGACTAATTATGATAATTAGTTATATTTATATGTGTTGGGCTTATGATCCATGTTGGACCAAGTTTATGTATGGATACATAAAGAGTTGGGCCACATGAACCATGGATCATAAAACCCATGGGTATGGATTATGGGTTATACCCATGACCCTTGGAATCCTACATATAAATAGGTTACTCCATAGCCAAAATCATCACTTCTTTTCTTAGAGAAATATGGAGGTGTTTTGGTGCATGGAATTCTCTCTCAAGAGCCACCTTTGTCCTAGGTGTGTTGTGATTCCATTTGAGGCATTTCATACTATTGGTGCTAAGCTCTTAAGGCCAAATACATCAAGACTTCAAGCCACATAAAAGGTATGTTTCCCTAACTAGTATATTATATGGTTTATGTCAAATGCATGCTAGTTATATGTTTAATGCCTTGGAAACCATTTGCATGTATAATAGAGAAAACATAGATCCAAGGTATTTAGGGTTGTATGTGCACCATAGGATGTTGTAGTATACTAAAACCCAACAAACACACCCATACACTTTCAAAACTTTCTCTCAAACTTACTCTCAAGAACTTCTCCAACTTTCTCTAAATTTTCGAGATTTAGTGTTGTTTCAAGAAGGTTTCTACCAAAAATCATCATTTCTTGGTAAGTTATTATCAAACACAAACATCTCCTTTCATTTTAACATTAAGAACTTCTTCTTACATAGCTTTATTCCATGATCACACTCTTAGAAACTTATTAAGCTCAAAATCTATTCAAGAAGGCTTGCTAGGGCCGAAAACACACTCACTTCTTCTTCAAATCAAGATCAATCAAGCAAGGTGAGTTCATACCCCCTTGTTTTCGGTTTTTACATGATTTTTGGGGGAGAATACAAGTAAAATGTGTAGATCTATGTGTTTTATGCATGTCATGTGTGAGTTCTTAGTTTATTTTGTAAAAATGTGTTAGATCTTAACACATCTCAACATCTTAAGCAACATTGAGTAAAAATCCATGAACTAAGACACCTTATACATCATACTATCAAGTTAAAAGTGTTTACATGTTTAAGATATGAAAATTTAAAGCAAAAATCTTGTTAAGGGTCATATTTGTCAAGAAAACAAAAGATAAGGGCAAAAAGTGACATTTACGTTTTTATAAGGATCAAACAAGTCATACATATATAAAAATGGGTTTTTATGATAACCCTACTTTTCAAAGGGCCAAAAGTGTAAATTTTAGCCTAATGGGCTTAATATTTGGGCCTCACGGTTTTGGGCCCAAATTTGCGAAAAATTAGAGTTTTGGAGTTAAAAATGTCATTTGATCAACGTTTGAGCCATAAATGTAATTAAACCGAATTTAGGGGTGAAAATAACATTCATTTCTAAATTGGGCTAAAAATGCAAAGTTTTTGGAATTTGGGCCAAAAATGTAAAATTTACGAAAAATGGGTCAAGAATGTAATTTTCTACAAAAATGGGCTGAAAAAGCCAATACATGTATTTTTGGGTCAAATCTGTCAATTATTAAACATTTGGGCCGAAAATATAGAACTTTTATAAATTAACGGGCTAAAATGTTATTTTTAACTAAAATAGACCAAAAATGACATTTTTGTGAAATAAGCCTTTAAATGTCTCAAATTAGTTTTTAAGAGGTTTAAAGCGCAAGTTCTATTAAAATTAAATTCAAATTATAGAATTACGACATAACAAACTATACAATAACGAACAAGCGAAATACAACAATGGTGCGATTATTGGGCCTAGTAATTGCTATACATGTTTATTGGGCCTTCGTGGTCCAATTACATGTTTATTGGGCCCAATGTATTCATCACATGTCTATTGGGCCTAAGTGACCCAATTACATGCTAAATGGGCCTAATTTAGCATTTACATGTTATTGGGCCTTAGTGGTCCATTTACATGCTAATTTAGCCTGGAAATAACTTACACATCTAATGGGTCATAGTTGCCTTTTCTTCATGTTTGTTGGGCCTTATCTTATCATTTCATACATTATCTAGTGATCGAACTTCTAAATACATATAACATTATACAAATTCATGTGAATACAAATGGGATCTAGTGAGACGTGTCGGTTGACACCATTGAGTGTATGGCCGTAGCTTGTAGTTATAATCAGAGTCTCCTGGAGGGAGAGCGGGAGTTTGTGTAAAGATCTATACGGGGGTGACTCCCCCACACCTGAGCAGTTCGCTACAGTTTGTTGGATTAGTGTCTAACCCCGTAACCATATTTGGTAAGTACTTGACCTGATTGTGCATGGTCCTTTTGGGTTGCCTTCACCAAAGCAACTTGATTGGAGAAATAATAGAGAAAGAGGTTATTATGGTTTATTAATATATTATAAGAGTAATATATTAAAAGAGAAATCATATTTGTTTAGTTAATATTGTTCAAGAATTAATTAAGAATTAATTTTGTGATCAAAAGAAATTAACTAAACTAGGGGGACTGAAATGCAATTATGTGATAGTTGGAAAGTAGGTCAAAGGATGCCCTAGTGATAGGGTCGACGAATTCAAGGGGATAAGGCCCTAGAATTCGTCCAAGGATAGGGCTTCTAGAGTTATCCTTGGGCTGCTTGGTGGCTAAGCAACCATATAAGGATAAGGACTGAAACCCTAATCCCTACAGCTATATAAAGACCCCCTGGCTTAGGAAAATCGGCCACTTGATTATTAAAAGTTCTAGAGCCGATTTTCTACCTCTCCTCTCTCTCTCTCTCTCTCTCTTGCCTCTCCATTGCTCTTGGTGTTTGTGAGCCATTAGAGGTACTACACTTGTGGTACTTGCTTTCGAGACAAGAAGATTGAAGATTTGAGTGTTGGGTTATGAGCATTCTAACACTCCTAAGTGTACATGCAACCCTAAATACCTTGGATCTATGTTTTCTCTATTATACATACATTTATGAACATCCAAGGTATTATCCTAATCTAGCATACAAAATAATAAATATAACAAGATAGAATACATACCTCTTTGATGTAGAATGTCTTCATGAAGCTTGAGTGCCTAGTGCCCCAAGTGTGACACCTCAAATGGTTCACACAACACCAAATACACTTGGAATAACTTGAGAGAAACTTGAACACTCCTTGAAATCGTCTAGCCCTCACACTCACACATTAGTGCACGATTTTTTGAGCCATGGGATTCTTTTATATGGTGGCTATTAGGGTTACACCATGTAACTCATAACTTTACCCATTCCTTATGCTCCATGGATTTTAACCTCCATGGAGTATCCATGGGTCACCCCATGGACTTAGTCCAACATAAGGAATCTTGGATCACAAGCCCACATATATAAGAATGAATGATTTACACAATCAACCCATATATTTAATTAGTCTCCTTTTGATCACTTAATTAATTCCAAATTAATTCTTGATCAATACTAATTAAATAACCTTATTAATATATTAGAACTTATAATATATTAACCAACCTTAAGTGTTATTTCTCTCATTATAGTCTATCCAAATGCATGATGCCATGCAACCCAAATGGACCATGCCGGGTCGGGTCAAGTCTTACCAATTATAGTTATGGACTTAGACATTAATCCAACAGTCTCCCACTTGGATAAGTCTAAAACTATTATTGCGTATGACTTCAGGAACCGATCAGCAATCGTAGCTCTCAAAAGCTTCTGTCGAACTCTGACCTTGTCGATGAACTCTGACCTTTGTCAATGACTTGTCCATTAGATAAGGGATCATATATTCCTCCATTCTAGATATCATATGGACTGAGACATGGATTATCAATCATTCTCTCTGTCCATTTGTTGTTTCCCGATTTCCGATTCATGATGACTGACTGATTGAACAAATCAAATCCGTCCTGGCTTGGCCAAGCACTCACATGTATCATCTTTAAATCATCGAGGGGCCCACAGATATCGCTTTTATCCCGAAGGTAAAAGGAATGGATAAACTTCGACTCATATGGCTTGTTCTACTACTTGTTGAATCATACACAAAGGCACGTTTTATAACATCGAGTTACCAATGCGTTTTCGTGCAATCAATGTATAACCAACTCATAGTAACAACTCATATCTCTAGGTTTGAAGAATATAAGATATTATCGTCTCATGATCACTCGTGATAAAATCCATGAAGTGATTCAAATGAGCGCGGGTTGAATCCAATACTCAGAACTTATGAGCACTCATGAGTGTTGTAGCACCACTTTGTCCACCAACTTGGACCTCTACAAACCAACCCATGACAGTCTTGATTCATATCTACTTCCAACATATGACCGACTGTGGATGGTTTGAATAACTTAATCATTCAGGAAGAGCGACTTAGTTATTCTGGAAGTCAAAACATGCAAAGTGAAACACAAGAATAAATGAATCAAATATGGTATCAAACCCTATGAATATAAATAAACACTTTTATTTATCACCATACTGATTACTCATTATTCATTGTTTCGGTTTTATCAACTTTATACTTGAATTTAAAACAATAGTTGTCCCATGCTCCAAGCACGTACACTATGTTTTCTAAACACTAGTCATGCCATACACCAAGTATGCATACTATGTTTGTCTATGATCTTTACTTTGTAAAATAGATCAATTGAACATCACTCCAATGATCCTCTTTTCACAGTCCCAAATCCTTACTGCAAATGCAAGAATTCCAAATTCATGCCATTTACTGAAATCTGTTAGATTCTAAACTTATATGCATTGATCCTCTTAATGATTTTGCACGAAGTCAGAAAGACTTGACAACAATCATTACAGAGCATTCCAAAGGAGATTAGCTCCTTGGAAACATCCTTCTTTCATTAAGTTTCCTAATCTTACACAGATTGAATAATTTCTAACTTTGAAACATTTCCATATTTCATTTTGACTATCACTTCTGAACAAGAGTTGCCTCCTTACAGATTATGTCAATATGGTCCTTCCAGAATTAACATTATACTTCCAACTGTCCTTGAGCAACCAATCTTTGGTATACCTTAGATTGTCCTCGACAATTGCTTAATCATTTTAGTCATATCCAATTCTAGACCTTTTCCCTTCATAATTCCCCAGGCATTTGGAAAATTTTAGAAAGGATGAATATAGCACATGTAATCGATCCTATATCCGAAGCATATGGGACACGATTCATGATGTCTCACATAAAGACTAAACCAGTCTTTTGCTATAATATTTCCATTTCAATTTGCCAAGTTCTCAAAATTCAGATTATGAAAAGGGATGCCGTAATCATAATCGAATTTTAGAACGCAAATAATGGACCCATATATAGAATGTCCTTATGTTGAGCCATTCCAACATGAAATTCATATATATATCCTTGATTAAATACGATTAAAATCTCAATCTAAGCTTTTAGAATTGAAATGAAGTATAATTTCCTCTCCCTTAATTATAGCAAAACAACTTTTTCAACCCCTGCAACCTCACGAATTGAAACTTTTGTTTTCTATAATTAACATTGCTAACTTGCAACCTTTGTCATAATTATCATGCTCCCACTAACATGATGATTATTAGCATAACACTTATGCTCCCACTAGCTTTGACATGTACTCAGAAATCAGCTGACTTTCTTACCAAAGTTCAGATTTCTGATACTAGATTGTTTTGATAAAACTTTATCAAAATCATACACCTCTCTTAGATAGCTCACATGTGTGTCTAAACAATTTTAGAACTATGAAAAGGGATGCCGTAATCATAGTCTCAATTGTTTAGACCTTTGCCACTTCTCACAAGTCCATGTTAGTGTGCCGGTAAACCACACACGCTCCACTAACGACTTTGAGAATGCAAATATCACAATTGCTATCTAGCTAAAATCTACTTAGTGAAAGTGTTTCCTCACCATCATTTTCATGAATCGGAGAGAAACCTTATGACACTTAGATTTAATAGTGTATGTGTTCTTATCCATGTGAATTTGTCAAAACCATAATCACAAGACAAGGTTAGTGACAAATCCAAACTCATATTGATTAAACTTGTGCAATCTTAAATTCTTGCCATTTGGCAGCTCAGGTGCCTGCCATTGCTTCCAAGTAGTTGTGCAACCAATTGAGAACTCTCAGAACTCCTATGCAAAGCCAACTTGAATAGGCACAAAAATTTCAACACGATAGGTTATAAACCTCAAGTCGTGTGCTAGTGAAGGACTTTAGGTTTTATTCTTGATTAAGTCTTGAAACTTTCAAGAGCTTTAAGACTCCCACTGTCCTCTTGACATATAAGACTCCCTTGTCAAATATTCAAGAGATAGTGCGGATTCTTTATCAAGACTAACACTTTACACAATTGGCCTAAGTTGGTCTCTGTTTTATCCAAAACATCACAACTTACCAATTTCAAATGTACAAGAGTAGATAACCTTTTACTTTTACATTTGACTAGTGTTAACAAACCCTCTTTAAGATATGTCACTCAAGTTACAATCTTGGAGTATGACTCTAAGAATTGTTTTGGAACGAAGTATGACTCATCTTTTTTATTTAACCATTTCAACAATTCATGACTCCTCTTCTTACTCATAAGAGATGACTTTAGAGGACCAATTGTGATATGGTATCTTAATCATTAAGATGATCATAAACATGATACTAAAGTACTCTCCCATCTTTTCAGATTTGAGAAACTTTTATCTTTCTGCCATTCTTTGATTCTTCTTATTCGTTCTGTCTCACATTGAAACTTCTCCAATGCTACAGACTTATACTTAAACTTATAAGTATAACCATATTTACTGAACTTAAGTAAATCATGACGAATAGTCTTCTTGATCTTTTGTGGTGGACTTGACCAGTGCACAAGAATGTGTACTCGATCCTTTAGTCCTTTCCTTATTCACATAAGGAATTAGTCTTAATTTTCCAAGCTGAAAGTTCTCATTCATCATACTATACAACTTGCATGATTCCAAGTTTCGGTCCAATTGAACCTTGGGTGATGAGAATCTTTCCTTATTTGGTAATATTAGACACTACCACAACCGAAAGAATCAAATCCATTTTTCCAATATTGCTATCAATGGAATCTTATAAGCAACAACTTTTCACAAATGCCATTGTAAGGATACTTAAAATAAATAAAATCAAAACCTTTTTCTTTTATTTTAAAACTTTGCGGAAAAACTTATCCTTACAATCCATATGAAAACCTTGTTGTTATCTATTCCTAAGCAATATAAATATCATAACTCTTAAGTAATAGCCCAAAATTCTGATCACCGAACCATGCGATTGAAATCCATCTTCGCGATCAGAATCAGCATGTACTTAATAGAGTTAGACAATGGACTTTACCTAAAGTAGAGCCAAACTTATTGACTTTAACATCCTTAGGTAAATTTGGCAGCTTCGTAACCAATGCCCCTTCCTTTGGAAATAGTTACCTATGGACCTTTGATAATGGGACTATCTCAGACTTCGCCTCTCTCTTTACCATTGGGTCAACCGAGTTGACTATGGCTGATCCCTTTCCATTGGGAAGAGAGAGCTTTACTGGATATCCAATGTCATCATTGTCAATGTCCATAGCGTTTTAGGAAGTTGATCTTAGCAAATGGATAAGATCATTAAGGGTCTTGTCTTAGTCTGTTTCATAGGATTCCCAAAAGAACTCACTATGTGACTTAGAAAGTAGTTGAGCCACCAACTTTCTCAAGACTTTGACACCCAACTCTCCCGGCTTGTCAATATGTGACTACATCTCCAAGATGTGATCACACCTAGACCTTGCCTTGCCAATAGGGCTTGAGTGACCTTAAACTTTTTAGGAACTTGTGGGTTAGGGAGAATAATTGGAGGAGGTGAAAGAAGTATGATATCCATGGGACATCATCTTCATTTAGGAAAGCTTGTTTCAAGAGATTTGGGAAGATCATAAATGTCTAGACCAGACATCTTTTTGGGAGATATTCAAGATAGTTGATTTAAAGTCCTTAATATGACACCCAATATGAAATATTAAGGCTAGGACCCAACAAACTATTTTATAACTTAGAAGAGGGATGCCGTAATCCAAGCTATAAAATATTTGAAGGTAAGTGAATGACGATTCACCAATTTCCACCATGAAAAACGAAATAATTTATTAGGTTTTAATTGGATTTGAAAGTCCTAGATCTTTGAGATTCATTGAACTGTTCAAAGACATGTTTCAATCTCGAGTGTGCCCTTCAGGTTTTGTGACTAGGATGCCGAGAATCACAAAACAAGGTGTGAATAACCATGCAAATATACTTGGTACCCTTAATATTTACCCCTTAATCAGTGTGCCGGTTAACCACACACGCTCCACCGATACTATGATAAATATTAAGTTACCCTTTGCCTACCTTGTTAAGTCCAGGTTAGTGTGCCGGTTAACCACACACGCTCCACTAACGACTTAAGCAAAGTGCAAAGTGTAATTTCATGGTTTAGCACCAAATTCACATTTTCCTAAGTAACTAAGATTGGGTATTAATAAGAGTTTAGTTACTTAGTATTTATCATTAATACTTTTAATGAAAGGAGAATTATAGTCCTTGTCCTACCCGTTCGGCTAACGACCCTCCACCAGTCAAGGAAGCGGTGGGTGAGAGTGGACACCCATTAAACTGCCATTTTATAGGCAGTAACCTTATACCCCCCTTATAGACCGGCTTCATGAATGAGGCCTACTAACGGTAAGACTGACTTTACTCTTATATATATATAAATATTATTAACTTATAATATTATAAAGTATAAGGGTTGAATTTTAACTTTTAAAATTCTAAGGGCTAACTTGGAATTAAAGTATTCATAAGTGAAAACTTTTCAAATTCTAAAACTTGAGGGCAAGTTTTGAAACTATTCAAAACTAATTAATTCCATAACTTATGAGTTTAAAGTAGTTTTAATTAAAAAAAAAAAAAACTCTTCAAGTTCCATAACTTGAGGACAAGTTATGGAAGACTTGAAACTAATTAATAAAAAAAAATAACTTTTTTTTATTGTAACTTATGGAACTAATTAAGGTTACACTTTTTTTTTTTAATTTAATGAAGAGACTCTTGAACCTCCATAACTTGAGGACAAGTTATGGAGTCATAAAACCATTTAATTAGAACTAGACTCTTCATTTTGTAACCTTTGCCAACTTTTATGAGTTTTATGATTCTTAAATGTGACTTTTCATATAACTTGAGGACAAGTTACAAAAACACACTTTGGAATCAACTCTTAGATTAAAATGGATTGAAAACAACTATTTCACACAACTTTTCTATTAATCTAAGAACCTCATAAGAACAAGATAATTCAAATCATCAATCTTCAAGAAATTAACATGAACATACAAACTAATACAAATCTTGAAATTATGACAATTATCTTAGAAATTGGATTAGCATGAACATTACCACATCAAAAACAAGTTTGTAAGTCCAAAAACATCTTAGGGTAATGTTCCTAGTCCAATTCCAGCCAAAACAATCGAATATATGGATCCAACTCGATTTTTCAGCTACTTTTGCAAGTATAACAAGAAAACAAGCCTAGGCTCTGATACCACTGTTGGGTTATGAGCATTCTAACACTCCTAAGTGTACATGCAACCCTAAATACCTTGGATCTATGTTTTCTCTATTATACATACAATTATGAACATCCAAGGTATTATCCTAATCTAGCATACAAAATAATAAATATAACAAGATAGAATACATACCTCTTTGATGTAGAATGTCTTCATGAAGCTTGAGTGCCTAGTGCCCCAAGTGTGACACCTCAAATGGTTCACACAACACCAAATACACTTGGAATAACTTGAGAGAAACTTGAACACTCCTTGAAATCGTCTAGCCCTCACACTCACACATTAGTGCACGATTTCTTGAGCCATGGGATTCTTTTATATGGTGGCTATTAGGGTTACACCATGTAACTCATAACTTTACCCATTCCTTATGCTCCATGGATTTTAACCTCCATGGAGTATCCATGGGTCACCCCATGGACTTAGTCCAACATAAGGAATCTTGGATCACAAGCCCACATATATAAGAATGAATGATTTACACAATGAACCCATATATTTAATTAGTCTCCTTTTGATCACTTAATTAATTCCAAATTAATTCTTGATCAATACTAATTAAATAACCTTATTAATATATTAGAACTTATAATATACTAACCAACCTTAAGTGTTATTTCTCTCATTATAGTCTATCCAAATGCATGATGCCATGCAACCCAAATGGACCATGCCGGGTCGGGTCAAGTCTTACCAATTATAGTTATGGACTTAGACATTAATCCAACATTGAGTTGTTATTACAATATAACAACAAGAGGTATGTAAACCTTTCTCCTTTTTGAATTTCGAAATTACTAGGAGCATGCTAGGGTTCTTCATGTGTTCATAATGTTGTATATCTAATAGTAAAACATAGATCCAATTCTAGGGTTGCATGCACACATAGGATTGTTTGTATAAAACCCATCAGTGGTATCAGAGCCATTGGTTTTGTTGTTTTCAATTAGTTTATACAAAAGTATGAATTGGACAATTAGGGTTTATGGCCAATAAACCCTAGGAGGCAAGATTTCGAAATTAGGGTTCTTGAACCCTAAATTTCGAAAATTGATAAGGGTTTTTCAAACCCTTTCCTTAGCCCCAAGATTTCGAAATCTAGGGTTTGCAAACCCTAGGGTTTCGTTTTTAGCCTCCTCCCCAAGATAAGATCCTAAATTTTAGGGATTAGGATAATCCCTTATCTTGTAATTATCTTTTAAGTTTTTAAAATATGGTAATTAAAGATTTTGAATTATCTCATCCCATATTTTCGATTTTAGGGGATTTAAGGGATTATGTTAAATTAATTGTTTAATTTAAAAGATAATCCTTTAAGATTTGATAATTAAAATAAATTGTTTATTTCAAGGATAATTATTAAATCAAGAGAGTTTTAATATTTAAAATTTTAAATTAAAAGGTTTAAAATTCAAAAAATTTTAAATTGAAATTAAAACCGTAGTGTTTTAAAATGTTTAAAATACACCCTATACTATTATAATATTACAAGATTAATATATATATATATATATATATATATATATATATATATATATATATATATATATATATATATATATATATATATGTGTGTGTGTGTGTGTGTGTGTATGGATGTATAACTTAAAATGTTAGTCTTACCGTTAGTAGGCTTCATTCACGAAGCCAATCTATAAGGGGGTATAAGGTTATGGCCAATAAAATGGTCGTTTAATGGGTGTCCACTCTCACCCACCGCTTCCTTGATTGGTGGAGGGTCGTTAGCCAAACGGGTAGGATAGGGCAAACCCTTCCTCATTAGAAGTATAATGAACTATAAGAGTAACTAAATGTTTTTACAAACAATTCCCAATCTTAGTTATTTTAGGAAAAGTGAATTGGTGCAATTCCATGAAATTACACTTTGCACCCTTGCTAAGACGTTAGTGGAGCGTGTGTGGTTAACCGACACACTAATTGGATTCTAAGCATAGGTGGCAAAGGGTGACTCATTGTTTGTCATAGTTCGATGGAGTGTGTGTGGTTAACCGACACATCGAATAGGCGACTGTAACAATGAGGGCACCATGTACATTTTCATGGTTATTCACACCCACTTTGTGATCCTCGGCATCCCAGTCACAAACTAGAGGGGCACATCGAGATTTAAACATGCCATTGAAAAGTTCAATGAATCTCAAAAGATCTAGGAGTTTTCAATACATTTAAAACTTAATCTCTTTTTCGTTTTTCATGGTGGAGAATTAGTGAATCGTCATTCACTTACCTTCAAATTATTTATCTCTTAGATTACGACATCCCTCTTCTAATTTGTAAATAATGTTGTTGGATCCTAGCCCTAATTTCTCATTTGGGTGTTTAATTGGGGAATTCGTTTCTAATCAACTTTGTTCTTTTTCCTTTTCTGATGTCGAACGCAAACAACAACGCTTCTGGTTCAAACTCCTCTAGTTCGTTCTCACTCATGAACTTGTGTGGGAAAGTGATCTTTGATGGGACCAATTTCAGTAATTCGATCTGCAACATTCGCATGGTTACTCGCTACGAGGACAAAGAATATGTCCTCGATGAGAAGCTAAAGGAGATTGACATCGAAACTGCTACCACTGAAGAGATCGCGGTCTATGAGACCCATGAGTGTGATGCCGCGAAAGTCCATTGCATCATGCTGGCCACTATGACTGCAGAACTCCAGAAGTCCTATGAGGACAAGTACCCCTATGAGATGCATCAAGATCTGTTGGAACGCTACCACCAGAGCGCTAGGCAAGAAAGGTACGAGATCATCACTTTGATGATCACTACCAAAATGGGTAATGGAGAGTCCCTTACCGCCTATCTGCAAAAGATGCAGAGATATGTCGATCGCCTGCTAAAGCTAAATGTTAACTTTGATGAGGAGTTGGAAATTGACATCATCCTTCACTCATTGCCTTCCTGCTATAGCCAGTTCCGCATGACCTACCACATGAATAAGGAAGAGGTCTCTTTGAGCAAGCTTTAGGGCTTGTTGAGGAATGCTGAGAGAAACCTCAAAGAAAAATATGTTGCATTAACTCCAACTCCCGATGCTGCCCCTGTCTTAGCAATAGGGCAAGGAAAGTGTAAGAAGAGGAAGGCTCCCTCAAGGGGCCAGCACAAGGGAAAGTCCCAAGATGGCACCTCTTCTAGTGGAACCAAAGTTGGTTCTGCTAAACCCAACTCAAACCCTAAGGAGGCAGAGTGCCACTACTGCCACAAGATAGGGCATTGGAAGAGAAGCTGCCTAGAATATATGCAGACCATCAAGGATGGGAAGATCAAGCCATCTTTGGCAGGTATTTACACAATTAAATCTAATAGTTTATCACATGCTACTTCTTGGGTTCTTGATACAGGATGTGGTTTTCACATATGTTCTGATTTGCAGGGACTAAAAAGAAATAGGGATGTGGAGCATGGAAGGATGAATCTGATCATGGGAAACAGAAGATCGTCGCCTGTGACCAAGATTGGAGTTTATTCCTTAATGCTTAGTAATGTATTAGGTTTAGATTTGAACAATTGTTGCTATTCGCCAGATATGGCAAGAAACATCATTTCATTTCATGGTTTATATAGACAAGGTTTTAGATATTCATTTGATAATGAAAAGGGTTCTATTTGTGCTTATCTTAATAATGTTTTATATTTTGAAGCATTGCCTTGTAATGTAATATATGAAACTGTGATGTTTGTAGATAACTTAGGAAATGATGTATTGTGTGTGGATTCTTCCAATAGTATGGATAAAGCATGCTTGTCGCATTGTCGTCTTGGACATGTCAACAAGAAACGCATAGCCCAACTCCAAAAGGATGGAGTGTTGGAGTCATTCGACCTTAAGGACGATGGCGTGTGCGAGTCTTGTTTACTTGGAAAGATGACCAAGTCACCCTTCACTAGCACTTGTGCGAGGGGTGAGGGTTTATTGGATCCCATACATACAGATGTATGTGGACCCTTTAGATCCACCACAAGGGATGTGAGCCGCTTCTATGTGTCTTTTACCGACGATTATAGCAGATATGGGTATATCTACTTAATCAGGCATAAGTCAGAAGCCTTTGAAAAGTTGAAAGAGTTTAAACAAGAAGTGGAGAATCAGTTGGGCAGGAAAATCAAGATGCTTCGATCTGATCGAGGAGGAGAGTACTTAAGTCTTGAATTCCACGACTACCTCAAGGAATGCGGAATTGTTTCGCAATTGACGCCACCTAGGACACCGCAGTTGAATGGTGTAGCTGAGAGGCGTAATCGAACCTTGCTAGACATGGTTCGTTCCATGATGAGTCGTGCTTCACTACCTATCTCATTCTGGGGGTATGCCTTAGAGCCTGCCGCCCATATCCTTAACTTAGTCCCTACGAAGAAGGTTGCCAAAACACATCATGAAATGTGGACAGGGAAAGCTCCCTCGTTGGCACATATCAAGGTTTGGGGTTGCGAGGCTTTCATAAGACGAGAGACTCACGACAAGCTCGAACCTCGTAGTGAGCGATGTATTTTCATCGGCTACCCGCATAAATCCTTTGGATATCTCTTCTATAGACCGAGTGACAATGTTGTCTTTGTTGCGAGGAGAGGGGTTTTCCGAGAGCGAGAACTCATAAGCCAAGGAGACAGTGGGAGGCAAATCGATCTTGAAGAGCTTCAAGAGTCGAGCGATGAAGGAACCTCTAACACTGGCGCTCAACCCGAGGAGGAAACTCCAGTTGAACCGATTGACGAGTCCTTACCTCTTAGACGTTCCGAAAGGGTTAGTGTTCCACCCCAGTTTTATGGTTTTCATATTACTACAGAAGGGGATACGTTCATTAGTGATAGTATACTAGTGAATCTGGACGAACCTAACAGCTATAAGGAAGCCATGGCAGGCCCGGAGTCTGCGAAATGGAAAGAGGCTATGGATAGCGAGATCCAGTCCATGTATGACAACCATGTTTGGAATTTGGTTGACAACGTACCAGGTCGTAAGACGGTCGGGTGCAAATGGATCTTCAAGAAGAAGACCGACATGGATGGAAACATGCACACTTATAAGGCGCGATTGGTTGCGAAGGGTTTCACTCAAACTCTTGGAGTTGACTATGATGAAACTTTTTCACCAGTTGCGAAGATAAAGTCTATCAGGGTGATGTTGGCCATTGCTGCATTTCATGACTATGAAATATGGCAAATGGATGTCAAAACCGCTTTCCTTAATGGGAAGTTGGCTAAGGATGTTTACATGGCTCAGCCAGAGGGTTTTGTCAATGCAAAGCATCCCAATAGAGTGTGTAAGCTTTAGAAGTCCATTTATGGACTTAAGCAAGCGTCTCGCAGATGGAATCTTTGTTTTGATGAGAAGGTCAAAGAGTTTGGTTTTCTGCGAAGCGAGGATGAATCATGTGTATATGTCAAAGCCAGTGGGAGTATAGTTAGTTTTCTCGTATTGTATGTCGATGACATACTACTCATAGGAAACGACATCCCGACACTGCAGGAAGTTAAGTCCTGGCTCGGGAAGTGCTTCGCTATGAAGGACCTCGGAGAGGCTTCCTATATTTTTGGAATAAGGATAGCGAGAAACAGAAGTAAGAGACTAATAGGACTTAGTCAGAATACTTACTTGGACAAAGTACTAAAACGTTTTAGTATGGAGAATTCAAAGAAAGGGGAGTTACCAATCCAAAATAATGCCAAGCTGAGTAAGACTCAAAGTCCGAGAACCAAAGTCGAGATAGCAAAAATGAGCTGAGTACCATACGCTTCCGTAGTTGGCTCGATTATGTATGTTATGACTTGTACTCGCCCTGATGTGGCCTTTTCTTTAAGCATGGTCAGCAGGCATCAAGGGAACCCTGGCAAAGCACATTGGATCGCAGTCAAGAATATTCTTAAGTACCTTCGGAGGACCAAGGAATGGTTTCTAGTCCTCGGTGGGAGTAATGACTTAAAGGTGCAAGGGTACAGTGACGCCAATTTTCAGACCGACAGGGACAACTACCGTTCGCAGTCGGGCTGGGTCTTTACCCTCAATGGAGGAGCAGTGACTTGGAAAAGTTCCAAACAGAAAATCGTAGCTGATTCAACGTGCGAATCAGAGTATATAGCGGCGATCAAAGCGTCAAAGGAGGCGATATGGTTGAAGAACTTTATTGGAGACCTTGGAGTTGTGCCAGCCATAAAGGAGCCTATGGAAATTTTCTGTGATAATGAAGGAACGGTTGCCTTGACCAAGGAACCAAGAGATCATGGTAGATCTCGACATATCGACAGAAAATATCACTTTATTCGACATCGGGTGGAAGAAGGACTCCTCGTAGTAAAGGGGGTATCGTCAGAAGATAACCCAGCAGATCCGCTTATGAAGGGACTGAGCAGGGTTAAGCACTTGCAGCACGCTAGGAGCATAGGGCTGAAGGACGATATTAGTTTAGATTAGATAGTTTAGAAACGTGTAATAGATAAATGTAATTAACATTCGATAATTAAATAAAAGAGTATTATTTATTAGTAATGTTACTGTCTTATGTTAATCATTTACCTATTGTTTCATTTTGCATGTTTTGACTTCTTGAATAATTGAATTATTTCATAATAATCGAATTATTCGAACAGTCCACAGTCGTTCATATCTTGGAAGTAGGTATGAATGAAGACTATCACGAATTGGTGTGTAGATTGTATAAAGTGTATTATACATAGCAAAGGTTTGCTACAACGTTCATGAGTGCTTATGAACTGTAACGCCCGTAGATCCGGGCTAGTCAATTTAGAGACGATAAGCGCCAAAAGTGAATTTTTGATAGAAGATTGTTTAGAATGAATAATCTTAACTAAGTTGTAGTGGTCGTGACAAGGGTTCTGGATATATAAAGAATGCCGAAATCCGAGTTATAACGAAGAAGTTATGACCTGTCGAAGTTTCGCGACAGAACCGGCACGACACATCGCGACGTAAATAGTGAATTTACGATAGAGTGATATTTGGATTTAGAGATCTAAACGAAAGTCGTAGAATACGTTAAACCGAGAGCGTGCATGAAAAGAACGCCCAAATCTGACTTCGTATGAAGAAGTTATGATTTTTCGAAGTTTCGGCTTAGCAGTGTACAGTCCGATGTTTGAATATGAGATCGAGCGATATTTAGCCAAAACAATCTAAATGAGAATCGAAGATCTCGTTGATAGTAGTCCAACGGTAACAAGACAGACGAAAACGGACGTCAGATGAAGGAGTTATGAATTTCTAACGGAGTTTTCCTGTCCCGGCCCACTAAAAATAATATAATAAAAATTTAATAAAAATAAAGTCAAAATTAGCCGACAGAGACTAAACAAGAGTTGTAGAGCATAATCTCACCTACGCTTGGATATAAAGAACGTCAAAAACAGAGTTCGTATGCAAAGTTATCAATTTCTGAAGTTCGGGGCGCGAATCCCAATACTGTGTCAGAGTTCACTACGTGAATACAGTGTTCACGACATGAACTCAGCATTTATGTCTTCTGGAGCCAGACAGACGCAAGTTGCGATGACGCACGCAGTGACGATCAAGCCCACGACGTAAAAATACTGTTCACGACGTGAATTTCATGAAATCAGCCCTATAAATAGAATTGAAGGGGCAGCCGGCCAAGGTTGCTAATTCACTCTTCTCTCACCCATATTGCCTCGATTTACGTGCAAAGAAGTACCCCCGAAACCCCGGTATCATCCCGAGACCCGAAGCGAGTCCCGAAGCCCGAAGATCCCGAGAAGAAAAGAATTTCCGAGCCGACGCTCTGCCCGCGAGAAGCCCGATTTTCAAGAAAACATCCCGGTTTCACCGAAGAATACTACTCTTAGAGCCGTAGTGCTGTCTGATCATCTTCTGATCAAGTGAGTGTATAGTTACTTTCTTCTAACACATAAATATGAAGTATTTACTATGAAATACGTGCTATGTGTTTATATATTGTTTGTTTATTTGAGATGGGTGTGGTATGAATGTTTTATATAGGTTTTAAATAAGTTAAACTGTATATGCATTTTATATCTACGAATATGTTGGGTAAAACGTGGGTAGATAAATGATGAGGTATGAAAGATAATTAAGAATGATATTGGCAGATGCACCAAATAGAGAATCTCAAAATACTAGCAGATGCACCTAACATAAAATTGGCAGATGCGCCTAATAGTGAATGTCGTAATCCTGGCAGATGCGCTTAAAAGATAATGTCGGCAGATGCGCCTAATAGTGTATGTCGTAATCCAGGCAGTGGCGCCTAATAGTGAATGTCGTAATACTGGCAGAGGCGCTTAAAGGATAAAGTTGGCAGATGCGCCTTATGTAGCAATGGATTTTGTGCCAATTCCTTAGGTCAATCCTTAGGAATGAATGAATGAAGGATAGTTGATTCTTAGGGTAAAACCTTAAGAAATAAAGAAGATAATGGGGATGGGTAATTGGGTTGATTGTTTGATGATTGAATATAATAATTGTATTGTTGTGGGTTGAAAACCCTATATGCTCACCAGGCTCCCAAGCCTGACCCACTCAGTTTTCTTTGTATTACAGGAAGTGGCTCAAGAGCATAAGTTGGTTGACATGACGAGAGATAATGGATTATAGGCCAGTAGTTATAAATAACTGTTATAAGGTCTATTTTGATCCGTTTATACTTTTGGTCTGTATCGGAACATGACATCCCGAGATTTTGTTATGTAATGAAAATACATTTCTTTAAGAAATGCTTTTCATAAATTCTTATCATATTTCGTTTTGGGAACCAATTCCGCAATAGTTTTCTTTAAATGATTACTCTGATTTTAAAATAAAGCATAAACAAACCGGTCTTTTCTGGCCGTGATTTTGGGGATGTCACATGAACAAGTTTTGAGCATTGGAATAAACCCACGCTTGCTAGAATCACTTCATGGAATTCATCACGAGTGATCGCAAGACGATAATATCATATGGTCTTAAAACCTAGATATATTGTTTATTGTTTGCTAGTTGGTTGTGCATTGATAATGCGTAAATGCATCAGTAACTTGATGTTATAAAACACATTGTTGTGTATGATTTGATTAGTGGATAATAAATGCATATAGGTCGAAGTTTATATGTTCCTTTTATCCTAAGAGGGTAAAAGCGATATCAGGGCCCCTCGATGATTTGATTTGACTTTTGTGTCGGGCCCGGTCAGGACTGAATTGATGTGTTCAATTAAGTTCTATGTCAAATGAATCTGAGATCGAGAAACTAACTGTTGAACAATGAGTATGACATTGTTCCATGTGATTGTTCGCACGATATCTAAAACAGAGGATTATACGATCCCTTATCTAAAGGACAAGTTACTGATAGGATCAGAGTTAGACAGCGTCTTTGAGAGCTACGATTGCTAATCGGATTGTACTTGTATTTATGGTTACTAGACTTATCCAAGTGGGAGACTGTTGGATTAGTGTCTAAGCCCGTAACCATATTTGGTAAGTACTTGACCCGATTGTGCATGGTCCTTTTGGGTTGCCTTCACCAAAGCAATTTGATTGGAGAAATAATAGAGAAAGAGGTTATTATGGTTTATTAATATATTATAAGAATAATATATTGTCACACCCCAAAACCAAGAACGGCGAAAACGTTCAGGGGTGGAGGACGTCATGTAAAGTATCATAACAGTGCAAAGTAGTAAACAAGCAACAACATCATCCATTGCATTAAAAGTAAAGTTTTAATACATGAGTGTTCTTTCATAGTAATAAGACACGAAAATATGTAATCAAAATAAAAGACGAGTCTTGTCTGTGCTCCGTCTTCTCAAAACTTGGTCATCGTACCTGTCTACTGGTGACCTGAGAATACAAGTTATTTTGAAAGCGTAGATCAGCATAAAGCTGGTGAATTCATAAGTATTTTAGTGTCATTGATTTGTAAAGCTGTTACGAAAGACTTGCAAATGTTTAATGAAACATTTAGTATAAGTATGAAAACCCTAGAAAATCCCATATTTCCTACTAGTATAAAAGGTAGTCTTCTACCAAGACCCGAATGCTTCGAAGGTTTGCATTTCTGTATCAATGAAGGTTTTTCCCATGTACAACTATTATTATAAAATATAGTCTACCTCATCGTTTATGTGAATGTGTCACAAAATAAAAGTAATAGGGAAAATTATATAATCATTGAAATCGTATCCTTTTGCCTTAGGATAATCACGGCGTGGAAACTCGCCGAACAGTACAACCGCGAACATCCGTCGATGAACAGGTCCCGCTGTAGCTAGCAGCCAGGTGTAGGATGGTCAGTCCCATATAGTATATATAGTATCTTTCTCTGTATAGTATATAGTATTTCTCTCTGTATAACAAGTAATAGTATCTCTTCATATAGTATTTAGTATATTTGTATAGACTCATGAATGAACTGACTCTTGTGTAATTCCCTATACTAGGAATGGTAATTTGTAGCCCCTAAACTATACCTATAATAGTTTACTGGAATGTAGATTGAATGTCCAAGTAGGTTTATACACCCTTGCTACTCAAGAGTGTTGGAACTGAAGAAAGAATGAAAGCCCTCATATCAATACATATATACATGAAACATAAGTGTATATATATGGTTTTTATCAATAAGTTGAAAGAGGTTTTGTAATACATTTAAGAGTTTTGAACAATAAATAATAATGACTTGATGTCGGTTTATAAAACGATTCAAAAGTAGTTTATTTAATAACAAAGTATAAAATAACTGAAAACCATTGCATTTAACACATTTTGAAGTATGTGAAATTAGGTGGTTGAAAACACCGTTATAAATCACATGCGATTGATTCTATAACTTCCTGTTCTGTACTTGTATTCCCCCCTATGAAAGCATTTAAAATCATTTAAAAAGATTGAGTAAGGGGTATGAACTCACCTGTAGTGAGTAACTCGAATGAAAGATCGATATAGGATTGTTGGGTGTCAATTGGAGTCTTGAGCACAAACGAATCCTATTTAACATATAATTACACATATATGAATACATTCCATGTATATAACCACTAAAAGTGTTAGGGACATTCCTTAGGGACATAAAAACACTTAGAATTAAGTGTTACAACCATATATGATTGTATATAAGGGTTATATGGCTATACAAGGGAGTGTATGGTCAAAATGCACAACATTTATGTGTGTGTGGCCAGGAGGTGTGTGCGGCCACACACTCCCTATGAAATGTGCCAAAACGTATTTTAAGGCTTTAGGACTCATCTAGGAAGGTTTCTTACTTCATGCCTTAGCCTTATATGGAGTGTATTGCCATTTTTGGACCTAAAAAGGGTGTGTGCGGCTACACATGGTGTGTGCGGCCGCACACCCTTTATGAAGATGATAAAATCGAGTTTTTCTAGTATATCATCAAGTGTTCTTAGCATATTACAAGTTATGATAAGTGTATACACGTTATAGAGGCTTGAAAGGGTGATTAAGGTCCAAAACTAGTGTGTGTTCTTGGTGTTCTTGGTTAAAAATGGATGTTTTCATGGATCAAACCAAAGGGTTTTGCTACTTAGGGTCGTGTATCAACAAATAAAAGGAAGGATTACTACCTTTCATGAAGATCAAGATGAAGATTTGGATGATACTTGAGAGGATTTCGAGTTCTAGCTTTGAAGAAGTGGGAAAAGTGTTCAAAAATGGCTAAGTGTTCTATATATAGGTGGGAGTGTGCGGTTGGGATGGGTGTGCGGCCGCACACACCTGTGTGTGGCCGTACACTCAAGTGTGCGGCCGCACACTCCATGTGTTGGAGTGTTTGGCCCGATTTTGCTTGATATGCATCGTGTTATCCCATTTCTAGGTTCCTACCTTAATTGCACTGGGTTTAGAACACTCAAATAGACCCCAAATAGTGCTAAAAGCTAGCGAAATGAGTCTATCTTTGATTAAATTGATCCAATGATCGAGATAGAAATTTCGGGTTGTCACATCATCCCCTGTTAGAAGGAATTTTGTCCCGAAATTAGAGTTTAAGCAAATAAGTAGTTACAAATAACTAAGTAAAAAGACGAGGATATTTCAGTTTCATCTAATCCTCACTCTCCCAAGTGAATTCAGATCCTCGCTTGGCGTTCCAGCGAACCGTCACTATCGGGATACGGCTTTGCTTTGTTTGCTTGACCTCTCGGTCCATGATCTCTACAGGTTCTTCCACGAAGTTGAGGCTCTCGTTGATCTCTATCTCGTCGAGTGGGATTACAAGAGTCTCGTCGGACTGACACTTTTTCAAGTTCGAGACGTGGAAAGTAGAATGTACGTTACTGAGTTCACGAGGTAAGTTAAGTTTGTAAGCTACAGGGCCGATTCTAGCGAGAATCTCGAAGGGCCCTATGTATCTTGGATTTAGCTTTCCACGCTTTCCGAAGCGTATCAAGCATTTCCAGGGTGAGACCTTCAATAGAACACGGTCCCCCACCTGGAATTCCAATGGTTTCCTTCGTTTATCTGCGTAGCTTTTCTGTCGGTCTCTAGAGGATTTCAATCGTTCACGAATCTTAACGATCTTCTCTGTCGTTTCCCGAATGATCTCCGGACCTGTGAGAGTGCTGTCAGGAACTAGTCCTTTAGCTAACTGGGTATCACCCACCTCAGCCCAGCACAGAGGGGATCTGCACTTTCGGCCATAGAGGGCCTCGAATGGAGCAGCCTTTATGCTCGTGTGATAACTGTTGTTGTAGAAAAATTCGACAAGGGGTAAATGAGTATCCCATGCCTTCCCAAAGTCGATCACACAGGCTCGCAACATATCTTCCAAGGTTTGGATAGTCCTCTCACTTTGTCCGTCGGTCTGTGGATGGTAGGCTGTACTCATGTCCAGCCTAGTTTCTAGGGAACTTTGTAGCGACTGCCAGAACCTCAAAGTGAATCTACTATCTCTGTTCGAGATAATGGATATGGGAACACCGTGCAGTCGTACAATCTCCCATATGTAAGTTCTTGTAAGCTTCTCCATCTTGTCTGTTTCTTTGATAGGCATGAGTGTGCGGACTTGGTCAATCTGTCGACGATGACCCATATGGTATCAAGTCCACCCGTTGTCTTGGGCAACTTGGTTATGAAGTCCATAGTGATCCACTCCCACTTCCATTCTGGTATCTCCGGCTGCTGTAGTAGACCGGAGGGTTTCTGGTATTCGACCTTGACCTTGGCGCAAGTAAGGCATTTACTCACGAAGGTAGCAATCTCTGCTTTCATGTTAGGCCACCAGTATAGCTTTTTAAGATCCAGATACATCTTATCTGAACCTGGGTGGACAGAATAACGAGTGTTGTGCGCCTCGGTCATGACCAAGTCTCTGAAACCACCGTGTTTCGGTGTCCAGATCCGATCCATGAGATAAAAGGCTCCGCCACCTTTGACTTCCAAGTTCTTATCCATCCCTCTCAGGGATTCGCTCGCCACATTTTCAGGTTTCAAAGCATCGAGCTGAGCCTCCTTAATTTGCGTGGACAAGTGTGAATGGATAGTTAGAGTCAAAGATTTGACTCTACGACCAGAGTATTGTTTCCGACTTAGGGCGTCAGCTACTACGTTGGCTTTACCCGGATGATAACGAATTTCACATTCGTAATCACTGAGTAGCTCGACGCACCGTCGTTGTCTCATGTTGAGCTCCTTCTGGTTGAATATATGTTGTAGGCTTTTGTGGTCTGTAAAGATAGTGCTTTTTGTACCATACAGGTAGTGTCTCCAGATCTTCAGAGCAAACACAACTGCCCCTAGCTCAAGATCGTGGGTGGTGTAGTTGACTTCATGTGTCTTCAGCTGTCTCGAGGCGTAGGCGATGACCTTACCTTGTTGCATCAGAACACAACCGAGCCCTTGATTTGAAGCATCGCAATAGACAACGAAGTCTTCTATCCCTTCGGGGAGGGATAGTATTGGTGCGGTACACAAGGCTCGCTTGAGCGTTTGGAATGCTCTCTCTTGCTTCTCTTCCCAGTAAAAGGCTACGCCCTTCTGGGTTAGAGTGGTAAGAGGTTTCGCAATTCGGGAGAAGTCCTGAATGAACCTGCGATAGTAGCCAGCGAGACCTAGAAATTGACGAATTTTTGTAGGTATCTTCGATGCTGACCAGTTCTCAATGGCCTTGATTTTGGAAGGGTCCACGTGAATTCCCTCTTCACTAACTACGTGGCCCAAGAATTCGACTCTTCGAATCCAAAATTCGCACTTAGAGGACTTCGCATAGAGCTTCTCCGATCGTAATGTTTCTAAGACTCTTCGTAGGTGTTGACTATGTTCCTCCTTACTTCGAGAGTAGATGAGTATGTCATCGATGAAGACAATGACGAACTGATCCAAGTAAGGACGACACACCCTATTCATTAAATACATGAATACGGCGGGCGCGTTTGTTAATCCGAATGGCATCACTACAAACTCGTAGTGTCCATAACGAGTTCGGAAGGCTGTCTTGGGAACATCCTCCTCTAACACTCGTAGTTGGTGATACCCAGATCGTAGATCTATCTTCGAGAAGTAGTTGGCTCCTTGAAGTTGATCAAATAAATCGTCAATGCGGGATAGAGGATAACGATTTTTAATGGTAAGCTTGTTGAGTTCCCTGTAGTCGATGCACATACGAAACGATCCGTCTTTCTTCTTGACGAACAAGACCGGTGCTCCCCATGGTGAGAAGCTTGGCCTAATGAATCCCTTCTTGAGAAGTTCGTTAAGCTGACTGGAAAGTTCCTGCATCTCTGCTGGTGCCAGTCGATATGGAGATTTGGCTACTGGAGTAGCCCCTGACACTAAGTCGATTCTGAACTCGACTTGGCGTTGAGGTGGTAATCCCGGTAGTTCTTCTGGAAAGATGTCGGGAAAGTCGCGTACTTCTGGGATGTTCTGAATGTCTTTCACTTCTTGACTCGTATCGACTATGTGTACGAGGAATGCATGATTTTCCTTTCGCAAGCACTTCTGAGCTTGGATACATGAAATGATGCGAAGGTTCGTACTAGGTTTGTCGCCATAGATAACTAGAGTTTCGCTGTTAGGGAAGTTAAGACGAACTGCTTTCTCAAAGCACATGATGTCGGCGCGACGATGACTTAACCAATCCATGCCGATTATGACGTCGAAGCTTTTAATTGGGACCGGCATGAGGTCTATTTTGAAAGTATGACCATCTAGAGTTAGAGTACAACCTACGTATATGCAGTTAGTACTTTCCGTTTTCCCGTTTGCCATTTCTACAATGAATGGTTCATCTAGTGCACGTGGTTTTTGTCTAAGCAAGTGTGCAAATTTCTGGTTTACGAAGCTTTTCTCCGCTCCTCTGTCGAAAAGTATGCATGCATAAGAGTTATCGAGGAGAAACGTATCAGTCACCACTGTGGGGTCGACAACCGCTTCCTCGTGGCCTATGGCCAGAATTCTTCCTACTCCGCCAGCTATCCCTGCCTTAGGGCAGTTCCTCTTGTAGTGGCCCACTTCGCCACAACCGTAGCAAGCTTGGCCCACACCGACGTTAGGAACTTGAGCGATCGGCCTTGCTGGAGTCTTGCAGAAACGGGGAATATGCCCCCTTCTATTGCAGTTAGTGCATTGTATTTCCCGGCAAGGTCCGTTGTGGTGGAAGGTGCATTTGTTGCACTTTGGAAGATTATCGGCATAAGGCTTAGCTGGTAAGGGATTAGCAGGGACAACAGGAGTTACCGTGGCAGCATTGATTGTAACTAGTTGTTGTCTCTTTGAGGATTCTTGCGAAGTCCCGCTTTTCCTCCTGTTCCACCCCTTTTTCTTGTAGTTGTTGTTGTTTCCCTTTTGTTGCTCGGGTGTAGTAACCGTTGGGTTCTGGTAGTTTCCGTGATCGATAATAGATTGTGCCAGCTCTTTAGCGATGTCAAAAGTAACAGGCCTTGATGCTAACACACTTGACTGGATCTGGGGCGACAGTCCCCAAATATATCTCTCTATTTTCTTGCTCTCAAGAGCAACCATATCCGGGCAAAGAATTGCCAGATCACAGAATCTATTAGTATAGGTTGATATGTCAGTACCAACCAATACTAGACCCCAGAGTTCCTGCTCGAGTTTTTGAATCTCCCCTCGTGGATAGTACTCTCTCATCAGCGTGGCTTTCAAGTTCTCCCAGCTTATCGAATTTGCCACTATTAGAGTCAGTGACTTAACGTGGCCATTCCACCAAGTTAAAGCCCTGTCAGAAAAGGTACAAGTAGCAAACTTGACTTTATTGTTCTCTGGGCAGGCGTAGATTTCAAAGACTGCTTCTGTCTTTTCTATCCACTGCCTTAAAATCATAACCCCTCCAGTTCCATTGAAATTCCTGGGTTTGGCATTCGTAAAATATTTGTAAGTGCATTCTCGGGGGTGCCCATGACTCTCGCCATGGTTAGAAAGAGGTGCCCTAGTTCCCGATCCACTAGGGACAGGAGTATTGATGTGTGACATGGCAGCCGCTACGGCCGCCGTGACAGCTGCTTGGAACATAGCAGCGTCGAACTGAGGAGGTGGTGGTGGTATCGGTGTTTCGTTATTATTGTTACGCCTTGGATTTCTGCGAGGAGGCATCTTCTAAGTTCAAGTTTAAAAGATAGAAACAATGATAAGAATCCAATAGTATAGAGAATGAAAGTGTCTTGTGAACTAAGTCGCCATAGTTCGATATCAAATGAGAGTATGAATTTCTGAATAGATTAGATAACTGCCAAAATTACTGGTATAAAAGATGTAAATAAGTTCGGGAAAATGACCTAACTATAGGTCTTACATCATACCATAAGGAAAATGTCGGCAGTTTAGAAGTCTAATAAAGTACTTGAGAGACAGGAATATTTTACAGAACAGTGCTACTTAGAGCTCAGTTAGGAAAGGCTATTCCTTATATCAAAAGAAAAGATGTACTAGACATCTTCTACCGGCGACGGGAATTCCTGGGGAGAATCCTCATATCCGCCAGTTGACGTACCACTTCTTGGAGATGTCGCTCGTGAGCCCTCTGACGAACTCGAAGTTCTAGGATTTCGGTCCGAGATGCAGCCAACTATTGCTGTAGAGTCTCATTGGTTCTTCTCGTCCCTTCGACAATGTCTTCCAGATGTCGAATGCGGACGGTGTTAACGCCTGAGTTGGCATCAATTTCCATGACTCGGTCGATGGCTGCTCGACCTTGCTCGACGTTCCGAGCAATCCTACGGATCATAACAGGCAGAGCTCGATCCGCAGAGCCACCTCTGCTAAGGTCATAGAAGCTTCGGTCCCCATGGTAGAGTAAGGGTTGACCCTGCTCGTCGCTCCAGCGATTCAAGTTTGTTGCCCACAAGGGTGTGGGACCTTGAAACGCGGGTTGGGGGTTGAGATTTGAGGCCTGACCCACTTGGGGTAGGTTGTTGACTTCAGGCTCTAAGTCAGAAGTATCAGAAAAGCGTTCAGCATGGTGATCATCCAAAGGGATTGGGTGATCATCTTCTGGTTCTTCCTCTAGCCATCCAACATTACCTTCGTTTGGGAAGTACGGGTCGCCGTGGGGATGGAATCCAGCCATAATATCTACGCGAGAAAAGGGGTAGAAGAAGAAATTAATAGACGTACTAACTAAGATAATTATAAGATGATCTTTATCAGTTACTTCAACACTTGTTAAGTGCAAGTAGTTATATGTACTCAAAACAGGATAGACCTTCGAATAAGTGACCCTAACTCTAAGCCCACAAGCAAACAAGGAACAAGAAGTAAAGCAAAGATTCACAGATTCTAAGTCTATGACGCCCTAGATACATATAACCTTAGTGTATCCACTTAGCAACTATTGACCTACTGATAAAGACCTTTTTAGTGTGCAGATAAGTAATTATAGTAACACCAAATACTCCCATATTATTTCATTGTGGTAGTGTTGGTAAGTTTTTAGACTTGTTGCCATATCACAACCATTCTTGGGCATATGCTAATCACTCCTCGGACTAGCATAGTTGATCAGGCTATGCCACTCCCAGGACTGACCATACATCCCCGAGCTTACTTGTGATATTCAACAATCGTAATACTTTTGTTTTTGTCATTGTGACACTGATTTTAGTATGAATGCAGGCATGTATACTTAGTTAAATATTTTATTATTTAAAAGTATAAACTCTTGGTCAGAGTATTTTAATCCCATTGTATTTATAGTCAGTATATCTTTTATGGGTTGATATACTCAATTCACTATAAACAATGCTCTGATACCAATCTGTCACACCCCAAAACCAAGAACGGCGGAAACGTTCAGTGGTGGAGGACGTCATGTAAAGTATCATAACAGTGCAAAGTAGTAAACAAGCAACAACATCATCCATTGCATTAAAAGTAAAGTTTTAATACATGAGTGTTCTTTCATAGTAATAAGACACCAAAATATGTAATCAAAATAAAAGACGAGTCCTGTCTGTGCTCCGTCTTCTCAAAACCTGGTCATCGTACCTGTGTACTGGTGACCTGAGAATACAAGTTATTTTGAAAGCGTAGATCAGCATAAAGCTGGTGAATTCATAAGTATTTTAGTGTCATTGATTTGTAAAGCTGTTATGAAAGACTTGCAAATGTTTAATGTAACATTTAGTATAAGTGTGAAAACCCTAGAAAATCCCATATTTCCTACTAGTATAAAAGGTAGTCTTCTACCAAGACCCGAATGCTTCGAAGGTTTGCATTTCTGTATCAATGAAGGTTTTTCCCATGTACAACTATTATTATAAAATATAGTCTACCTCATCGTTTATGTGAATGTGTCACAAAATAAAAGTAATAGGGAAAATTATATAATCATTGAAATCGTATCCTTTTGCCTTAGGATAATCACGGCGTGGAAACTCGCCGAACAGTACAACCGCGAACATCCGTCGATGAACAGGTCCCGCTGTAGCTAGCAGCCAGGTGTAGGATGGTCAGTCCCATATAGTATATATAGTATCTCTCTCTGTATAGTATATAGTATTTCTCTCTGTATAACAAGTAATAGTATCTCTTCATATAGTATTTAGTATATTTGTATAGACTCATGAATGAACTGACTCTTGTGTAATTCCCTATACTAGGAATGGTAATTTGTAGCCCCTAAACTATACCTATAATAGTTTACTGGAATGTAGATTGAATGTCCAAGTAGGTTTATACACCCTTGCTACTCAAGAGTGTTGGAACTGAAGAAAGAATGAAAGCCCTCATATCAATACATATATACATGAAACATAAGTGTATATATATGGTTTTTATCAATAAGTTGAAAGAGGTTTTGTAATACATTTAAGAGTTTTGAACAATAAATAATAATGACTTGATGTCGGTTTATAAAACGATTCAAAAGTAGTTTATTTAATAACAAAGTATAAAATAACTGAAAACCATTGCATTTAACACATTTTGAAGTATGTGAAAATTAGTTGGTTGAAAACACCGTTATAAATCACATGCGATTGATTCTATAACTTCCTGTTTTGTACTTGTATTCCCCCCTATGAAAGCATTTAAAATCATTTAAAAAGATTGAGTAAGGGGTATGAACTCACCTGTAGTGAGTAGCTCGAATGAAAGATCGATATAGGATTGTTGGGTGTCAATTGGAGTCTTGAGCACAAACGAATCCTGTTTAACATATAATTACACATATATGAATACATTCCATGTATATAACCACTAAAAGTGTTAGGGACATTCCTTAGGGACATAAAAACACTTAGAATTAAGTGTTACAACCATATATGATTGTATATAAGGGTTATATGGCTATACAAGGGAGTGTATGGTCAAAATGCACAACATTTATGTGTGTGCGGCCAGTGTGTGCGGCCAGGAGGTGTGTGCGGCCACACACTCCCTATGAAACATGCCAAAACGTATTTTAAGGATTTAGGACTCATCTAGGAAGGTTTCTTACTTCATGCCTTAGCCTTATATGGAGTTTATTCCATTTTTGGACCTAAAAAGGGTGTGTGCGGCTACACATGGTGTGTGCGGCCGCACACCCTTTATGAAGATGATAAAATCGAGTTTTTCTAGTATATCATCAAGTGTTCTTAGCATATAACAAGTTATGATAAGTGTATACACGTTATAGAGGCTTGAAAGGGTGATTAAGGTCCAAAACTAGTGTGTGTTCTTGGTGTTCTTGGTTAAAAATGGATGTTTTCATGGATCAAACCAAAGGGTTTTGCTAGTTAGGGTCGTGTATCAACAAATAAAAGGAAGGATTACTACCTTTTATGAAGATCAAGATGAAGATTTGGATGATACTTGAGAGGATTTCGAGTTCTAGCTTTGAAGAAGTGGGAAAAGTGTTCAAAAATGGCTAAGTGTTCTATATATAGGTGGGAGTGTGCGGTTGGGATGGGTGTGCGGCCGCACACACCTGTGTGTGGCCGTACACTCAAGTGTGCGGCCGCACACTCCATGTGTTGGAGTGTTTGGCCCGATTTTGCTTGATATGCATCGTGTTATCCCATTTCTAGGTTCCTACCTTAATTGCATTGGGCTTAGAACACTCAAATAGACCCCAAATAGTGCTAAAAGCTAGCGAAATGAGTCTATCTTTGATTAAATTGATCCAATGATCGAGATAGAAATTTCGGGTTGTCACATCATCCCCTGTTAGAAGGAATTTTGTCCCGAAATTAGAGTTTAAGCAAATAAGTAGTTACAAATAACTAAGTAAAAAGACGAGGATATTTCAGTTTCATCTAATCCTCACTCTCCCAAGTGAATTCAGATCCTCGCTTGGCGTTCCAGCGAACCGTCACTATCAGGATACGGCTTTGCTTTGTTTGCTTGACCTCTCGGTCCATGATCTCTACAGGTTCTTCCACGAAGTTGAGGCTCTCGTTGATCTCTATCTCGTCGAGTGGGATTACAAGAGTCTCGTCGGACTGACACTTTTTCAAGTTCGAGACGTGGAAAGTAGAATGTACGTTACTGAGTTCACGAGGTAAGTTAAGTTTGTAAGCTACAGGGCCGATTCTAGCGAGAATCTCGAAGGGCCCTATGTATCTTGGATTTAGCTTTCCACGCTTTCCGAAGCGTATCAAGCATTTCCAGGGTGAGACCTTCAATAGAACACGGTCGCCCACCTGGAATTCCAATGGTTTCCTTCGTTTATCTGTGTAGCTTTTCTGTCGGTCTCTAGAGGATTTCAATCGTTCACGAATCTTAACGATCTTCTCTGTCGTTTCCCGAATGATCTCCGGACCTGTGAGAGTGCTGTCAGGAACTAGTCCTTTAGTTAACTGGGTATCACCCACCTCAGCCCAGCACAGAGGGGATCTGCACTTTCGGCCATAGATGGCCTCGAATGGAGCAGCCTTTATGCTCGTGTGATAACTGTTGTTGTAGAAAAATTCGACAAGGGGTAAATGAGTATCCCATGCCTTCCCAAAGTCGATCACACAGGCTCGTAACATATCTTCCAAGGTTTGGATAGTCCTCTCACTTTGTCCTCGGTCTGTGGATGGTAGGCTGTACTCATGTCCAGCCTAGTTCCTAGGGAACTTTGTAGCGACTGCCAGAACCTCGAAGTGAATCTACTATCTCTGTCCGAGATAATGGATATGGGAACACCATGTACTCGTACATGGATATTGGAACCTCGAAGTGAATCTCCCGTATGTAAGTTCTTGTAAGCTTCTCCATCTTGTCTGTTTCTTTGATAGGTAGGAAGTGTGCGGACTTGGTCAATCTGTCGACGATGACCCATATGGTATCAAGTCCACCCGTTGTCTTGGGCAACTTGGTTATGAAGTCCATAGTGATCCACTCCCACTTCCATTCTGGTATCTCCGGCTGCTGTAGTAGACCGGAGGGTTTCTGGTATTCGACCATGACCTTGGCGCAAGTAAGGCATTTACTAACGAAGGTAGCAATCTCTGCTTTCATGTTAGGCCACCAGTATAGCTTTTTAAGATCCAGATACATCTTATCTGAACCTGGGTGGACGGAATAACGAGTGTTCTGCGCCTCGGTCATGACCAAGTCTCTGAAACCACCGTGTTTTGGTGTCCAGATCCGATCCATGAGATACAAGGCTCCGCCACCTTTGACTTCCAAGTTCTTATACATCCCTCTCAGCGATTCACTCGCCACATTTTCAGGTTTCAAAGCGTCGAGCTGAGCCTCCTTAATTTGCGTGGACAAGTGTGAATGGATAGTTAGAGTCAAAGATTTGACTCTACGACCAGAGTATTGTTTCCGACTTAGGGCGTCAGCTACTACGTTGGCTTTACCCGGATGATAACGAATTTCACATTCGGAATCACTGAGTAGCTCGACCCACCGTCGTTGTATCATGTTGAGCTCCTTCTGGTTGAATATATGTTGTAGGCTTTTGTGTTCTGTAAAGATAGTGCTTTTTGTACCATACAGGTAGTGTCTCCAGATCTTCAGAGCAAACACAACTGCCCCTAGCTCAAGATCGTGGGTGGTGTAGTTGACTTCATGTGTCTTCAGCTGTCTCGAGGCGTAGGCGATGACCTTACCTCGTTGCATCAGAACACAGCCGAGCCCTTGATTTGAAGCATCGTAATAGACAACGGTGCACAAGTCTTCTATCCCTTCGGGGAGGGATAGTATTGGTGCGGTGCACAAGGCTCGCTTGAGCGTTTGGAACGCTCTCTCCTGCTTCTCTTCCCAGTCAAAGGCTACACCCTTCTGGGTCAGAGTGGTAAGAGGTTTCGCAATTCGGGAGAAGTCCTGAATGAACCTGCGATAGTAGCCAGCGAGACCTAGAAATTGACGAATTTCTGTAGGTGTCTTCGGTGCAGACCAGTTCTCAATGGCCTTGATTGTGGAAGGGTCCACATGAATTCCCTCTTCACTAACTACGTGGCCCAAGAATTCGACTCTTCGAATCCAAAATTCGCACTTAGAGGACTTTGCATAGAGCTTCTCCGATCGTAATGTTTCTAAGACTCTTCGTAGGTGTTGACTATGTTCCTCCTTACTTCGAGAGTAGATGAGTATGTAATCGATGAAGACAATGACGAACTGATCCAAGTAAGGACGACACACCCTATTCATTAAATCCATGAATACTGCGGGCGCGTTTGTTAATCCGAATGGCATCACTACAAACTCGTAGTGTCCATAACGAGTTTGGAAGGCTGTCTTGGGAATATCCTCCTCTAACACTCGTAGTTGGTGATACCCGGATCATAGATCTATCTTCGAGAAGTAGTTGGCTCCTTGAAGTTGATCAAATAAATCGTCAATGCGGTGTAGAGGATAACGATTTTTAATGGTAAGCTTGTTGAGTTCCCTGTAGTCGATGCACATACTAAACGATCCGTCTTTCTTCTTGACGAACAAGACCAGTGCTCCCCATGGTGAGAAGCTTGGCCTAATGAATCCCTTCTTGAGAAGTTCGTTAAGCTGACTGGAAAGTTCCTGCATCTCTGCTGGTGCCAGTCGATATGGAGATTTGGCTACTAGAGTAGCCCCTGGCACTAAGTCGATTCTGAACTCGACTTGGCGTTGAGGTGGTAATCCTGGTAGTTCTTCTGGAAAGATGTCGGGAAAGTCGCGTACTTCTGGGATGTTCTGAATGTCTTTCACTTCTTGACTCGTATCGACTATGTGTGCGAGGAATGCATGATTTTCCTTTCGCAAGCACTTCTGTGCTTGGATACATGAAATGATGTGAAGGTTTGTACTAGGTTTATTGCCGTAGATAACTAGAGTTTCGCTGTTAGGGAGGTTAAGACGAACTGCTTTCTCAAAGCACATGATGTCGGCGCGACGATGACTTAACCAATCCATGCCGATTATGACGTCGAAACTTTTAATTGGGACCGGCATGAGGTCTATTTTGAAAGTATGACCATCTAGAGTTAGAGTACAACCTACGTATATGCAGTTAGTACTTTCCGTTTTCCCGTTTGCCATTTCTACAGTGAATGGTTCATCTAGTGCACGTGGTTTTTGTCTAAGCAAGTGTGCAAATTTCTGGTTTACGAAGCTTTTCTCCGCTCCACTTTCGAAAAGTATGCATGCATAAGAGTTATCGAGGAGAAACGTACCAGTGACCACTGTGGGGTCGGCAACCGCTTCCTCGTGGCCTATGGCCAGAACTCTTCCTACTCCGCCAGCTATCCCTGCCTTAGGGCAGTTCCTCTTGTAGTGGCCCACTTCGCCACAACCGTAGCAAGCTTGGCCCACACCGGCGTTAGGAACTTGAGCGATCGGCCTTGCTGGAGTCTTCCAGAAACGGGGAATATGCCCCCTTCTGTTGCAGTTAGTGCACTGCATTTCCCGGCAAGGTCCGTTGTGGTGGAAGGTGCATTTGTTGCACTTCGGAAGATTACCGGCATAAGGCTTAGCTGGTAAGGGATTAGCAGGGACAACAGGAGTTACCGTGGCAGCATTGATTGTAACTAGTTGTTGTCTCTTTGAGGATTCTTGCGAAGTCCCGCTTTTCCTCTTGTTCCACCCCTTTTTCTTGTTGTTGTTGTTGTTTCCCTTTTATTGCTCGGGTGTAGTAATCGTTGGGTTCTGGTAGTTTCCGTGATCGATAATAGATTGTCCCAGCTCTTTAGCGCTGTAAAAAGTAACATGCCTTGATGCTAACACACTTGACTGGATCTGGGGCGACAGTCCCCAAATATATCTCTCTATTTTCTTGCTCTCAAGAGAAACCATATCCGGGCAAAGAATTTCCGGATCACAGAATCTATTAGTATAGGTTGATATGTCAGAACCAACCATTACCAGACCCCAGAGTTCCTGCTTGAGTTTTTGAATCTCCCCTCGTGGACAGTACTCTCTCATCAGCATGGCTTTCAAGTTCTCCCAGCTTATCGAATTTGCCACTATTAGAGTCAGTGACTTAACGTGGCCATTCCACCAAGTTAAAGCCCTGTCAGAAAAGGTACAAGTAGCAAACTTGACTTTATTGTTCTCTGGGCAGGCGCAGATTTCAAAGACTGCTTCTGTCTTTTCTATCCACTGCCTTAAAATCATAACCCCTCCAGTTCCATTGAAATTCCTGGGTTTGGCATTCGTAAAATCTTTGTAAGTGCATTCTCGGGGGTACCCATGACTCTCTCCATGGTTAGAAAGAGGTGCCCCAGTTCCCGATCCACTAGGGACAGGAGTATTGATGTGTGACATGGCAGCCGCTACGGCCGCCGTGACAGCTGCTTGGAACATAGCAGCGTCGAACTGAGGAGGTGGTGGAGGTGGTGGTGGTATCGGTGTTTCATTATTATTGTTACGCCTTGGATTTCTGCGAGGAGGCATCTTTTAAGTTCAAGTTTAAAAGATAGAAACAATGATAAGAATCCAATAGTATAGAGAATGAAAGTGTCTTGTGAACTAAGTCGCCATAGTTCGATATCAAATGAGAGTATGAATTTCTGAATAGATTAGATAACTGCCAAAATTACTGGTATAAAAGATGTAAATAAGTTCGGGAAAATGACCTAACTATAGGTCTTACATCATACCATAAGGAAAATGTCGGCAGTTTAGAAGTCTAATAAAGTACTTGAGAGACAGGAATATTTTACAGAAGAGTGCTACTTAGAGCTCAGTTAGGAAAGGCTATTCCTTATATCAAAAGAAAAGATGTACTAGACATCTTCCTGTTGGATAAGGTGTCTAAGTCCATAACTATTTCTGGTATGTACTTGACCCGACCCGGCATGGTCCATTTGGGTTGCATGGCACCATGCAATTGGAGAAACTAAAATGAGAGAAATAACACTTATGGTTTATTAATATATTATAAGTTCTAATATATTAATAATATTATTTAATTAGTTTGATCAAGAATTAATTAAGTGATCAAAAGATAACTAATTAAATATATGGGTAGATTATGTAAATCTTCCATATCTTATATAGTGGGCTAAGAGGCTCCATGGATTATCAAGTTGGGTTCCACCCATAGGATGCTCCATGGATGCTCCATGGAGTTAACCCATGGATCATGAATTGAAGAGTCATGTTACATTAGGGTTTACCTAATGCAACACACTATATAAACAAAGGTGTTCTCCCCAAAATCGACGACACTAAGAAACAAGAGGGCTAGAGCCGATTTTGCAAGTGTAAGATTCTCTCAAAGTTTACTCCTTTGCATTTGGTGTTGTGTGAAGCATTTGAGGCATCACACTTGGGGTGCTAGGCTCACAAGGTTTCAAGGATCATAATCAACAACAAGGTAAGTTATTCTATCTTTCATTCAAGTTAAAAATGTTCCCCATGTATGCTAGATAGGAATATAACCTTGGAATTCAACTTTGCATGATAATTAGAAAAACATAGATCCAAGGTTATTAGTGTTGCATGTACACTTAGGAAGTGTTAAAATGCTCAAAACCCATCAGTGGTATCAGAGCCTAGGCTTGTTTGTTGTTTTTTTTTGTGCAAACTGCTTGAAAAGATTGTTTTTTTGTTTTCTGCTCGTATGAACTCGCCGAGTCCATGGGGGGACTCGACGAGTCCATGAACAAATGCAAGTTACTCGTCGAGTCTGTTCTTGCACTCGACGAGTAGAGGCTGCAGTTTTCAGAATTTCGACATTTGTTGCTGCAAATGGACTAGAAACATTACCCTAAACTGTTTTGGTGTTTTAAAACTTGTCTTAGATGGTGTAATGTTTATGCTAATCCATTTACAATGGCAATTATCAAAATTACAAGTTTTTTAAGTGTAATTTTTGATTCTTGAAAGTGTTCATATTCATGTTCTTGAACTTATGAAGATTAGATGATCATAGGAATTGTTTGTAACCTTCATGGTAGTTTAATTCATGATCATAATGTGTTTTAATAGAGTCCATAACTTGTCCTCAAGTTATGGAAAACCAAAAGTCTCACTTTTATTAAAGCCATTAAAAGAACACAAGAGTTATAAAAATGAAGAGTCTTCATTTTTATTACTCAATTAATTCATAAGTTATAAGAAATGAAAAGTTTTGGAAGTTTACAAAACTTGCCCTCAAGTTTTGGAACAAGTAAAGTCTTGATTAAAACTTTAGTTCCAACCCTTAGAATTTTAAAAGTTAAAATTCAACCCTTATACTTTATAATGTTATAAGTTACTAATATATATATATCTATAAGATCAAGTCGTCTTACCGCTAGTACGCCTCATTCACGAAGCCGGTCTATAAGGGGGGTATAAGGTTGTTGCCTATAAAATGACAACTTAATGGGTGTCCACTCTCACCCACCGCTTCCTTGATCGGTGGAGGGTCGTTAGCCGAATGGGTAGGACAAGGACTTATAAATTCTCATTAAAAGTATGATGAATATTATAAAGTAACTAAATGCTTTTATTAAATTCCCAATCTTAGTTACTTTAGGAAAATGTGAATAAGGTGCTAATCCATGAAATTACACTTTACACTTTGTTTAAGTCGTTAGTGGAGCTCGTGTGGTTAACCGGCACACTAACTTGGACTTAACAAGGAAGGTAAAGGGTGACTTAAAGTTTATTATAGGTCGGTGGAGCTCGTGTGGTTAACCGACACATCGATTGAGTAATAAACATTAAGTGTACCAAGTGATTTGCATGGTTACTTCACACCTCGTTTTGTGATCCTCGGTATCCCAGTCACAAAACTTGGAGGGCGCACTTGAGATTGAAACATGCCTTTGAAAAGTTCATTGAATCTCAAAAGAATCTAGGACTTTTTAAGAACCAATTAAAAACCTAATATCTATATTTCGTTTCTCATGGTGGAAATTGGTGAATCATCATTCACCTACCTTTCAAATATGTTATAGCTTGGATTACGGAATACCTCTTCTAAGTTATAATATATTGTGATTAGATCCTAGCCTTAATATTACATTTGGGTGTTTTATTAAGGACTCTCTTAATATCTAAACTAATCTTGTTCTCTTCTTTCAGATGTCTTCAAACAATGCTGCTTCTGGCTCTAATCCTAATGGCTCCTTTACCCTTATGAACTTGTGTGGGAAAGTCACTTTTGATGGATCCAACTTTAATTAATGGATCAGAAACATCAGGATGATTACCCGCTACGAACACAAAGAATATATCCTTGACAAGGAGCTTAAGGAGATTGATGAGACCACTGCAACTCCCCAGGGGATCGCTGACTTCTGGGAACATGAAAGGGATGCTACAAAAGTGGCATGCATCATGTTGGCCACCATGACAGCGGAACTCCAAAAGTCCTATGAGGACTTCTACCCTTTTGAAATGCACCAAGATCTGATGGAAAGATATCATCAAAGTGCACGACAAGAGAGGTATGAAATCATATGCTCTATCATAACAAGCGTGATGAAGGACGGGGAATCCGTCATGAGCCACATGCAGAAAATGCAAAGGTATGTGGATCGGTTGTTGAAGATTAATGTGAACTTCCCTGAGGAGCTTGCAATAGATATCATTTTGCACTCCTTACCATCGTTCTATGATCAATTCCGCATGACATATCACATGAATACGGAAGAGGTCACACTCAGCAAACTTCAGGGACTCCTCAAGACCGCAGAAACAGGTCTTAAGGGTAAGTCGGTTGTTAACACTCCTACTCCAAACTCCGCCCCGATTTTGGCAATCGGGAAAGGTCGAGGGAAGAAGAGGAAGAGCTCTTCGAAGGGTACCAAGGCTAGGACCCTTGATGGCTCTTCTTCAAGTGGAACCAAGAAAGGTTTCGTCACTCCTTCTTCTGACCCAAAAGAGGCTGAATGCTTCTATTGCCATGAAAAGTCACATTGGAAGCGGAACTGCCCAAAGTACCAGCAAGATGTGAAGGATGGGAAAGTTAAACCCAACCATGCAGGTATTTACACTATCTTATCTAATAACTCACCCCATTCTAACTCTTGGGTCCTTGATACCGGTTGTGGTATTCATATCTGTTCTGATTTACAGGGACTAAGAAGAAGTGAGAATGTGGAGCATGGAAGAATAAACTTAATCATGGGGAATAGGAAAGTTTTACCTGTCACCAAGATTGGAGTTTATACTTTATCGCTAAGTAGTGGGTTTAGTTTAGATTTGAATAAATGTTGTTATTCGCCAGAAATGGCAAGAAATATTATTTCCTTTCATGCATTGTATAAAGAAGGTTTCACCTTTTCATTTGATAATGAAGTTGGTTCGATTAATGCTTTCTTTAATAATGTTCTTTATTTTAAAGCATTACCTTGTGATGGTGTGTATGAAACTGTATCTGTGGTTGATAACTTAGGAAATAATGTATTGTGTATTGATTCTGTTAATGATAATAACTTGGATAAAGCATCATTATGGCATTGTCGTCTTGGACATATAAGCAAGAAACGCATAGGCCAACTCCAAAAGGATGGGGTCTTGGAGTCATTTGACCTAAAGTCAGATGATAGTTGCGAATCATGCTTACTTGGAAAAATGACAAAGTCACCCTTCACAAGTTCTTGTGAGAGGGGTGAAGGTTTGTTGGATCTTATACACAAGGATGTGTGCGGGCCCTTAAAACATACCACAAGGGATGCTAATCGTTATTATTTGACTTTTACTGATGATTACAGTAGATATGGATATGTTTACTTAATCAAGCATAAGTCAGAGACTTTTGAGAGGTTTAAAGAGTTTAAACAGGAAGTCGAGAATCAATTGGGCAGTAACATTAAGATGCTTCGATCCGATCGAGGTGGTGAGTATCTTAGTTCAGAGTTCCTCGACTATCTTAGGGAATGTGGGATTGTCTTACAATTGACACCTCCCAGGACACCGCAGTTGAATGGTGTAGCTGAGAGGCGTAATCGAACCTTGTTGGATATGGTTCGTTCCATGATGAGTCGAGCTTCGCTACCAATCTCATTTTGGGGGTATGCCTTAGAGACTGCCGCCCATATCCTTAATCTAGTCCCCACAAAGAAAGTTGCCAAAACTCCTCATGAGATGTGAACTAGTAAAGTACCCAAACTAGACCACATTAAGATTTGGGGTTGCGAGGCTTTCGAGAGACGCGAGACTCATGATAAGCTCGAACCTCGAAGTGAGAGGTGTATTTTCATCGGCTACCCACAGAAATTTTTTGGTTACCTCTTCTACAGACCTAGTGAGAATGTGGTCTTTGTAGCTAGGAGGGCTTTCTTTCGAGAGAGAGAGAGTTCATAAGCCAAGGAGACAGTGGGAGGCAAGTTGAACTTGAAGAAATTCAAGAGTCAAGTGGTGAAGGAACTTCAAACCCTAGCACTTAACTTGAGGAGGAAACTCCTGTTGAGCCAATTGACAAGTCTGTACCTCTGAGGCGTTCCACAAGGGTTAGGAATGCACCTGAGCATTACTATGGATTCCATATTACTGCGGAAGGTGATACACTTATCAGTGATGAGACACTGATAGGTCTGGATGAACCTAACAGTTACGTGGAAGCCATGGCAGGCCCTGAGTCAGCCAAGTGGAAAGAGGAAATGGACAGCGAGATACAGTCCATGTATGACAACCAAGTTTGGAACTTGGTTGATAATATACCAGGTCGTAAGACTGTAGGGTGCAAATGGATCTTCAAGAAGAAGACCGACATGGATGGTAATGTACACACTTATAAGGCACGATTGGTTGCAAAGGGTTTCTCACAAATTTCGGGAATTGATTATGATGAGACCTTTTCTCCAGTGGCCAAGATTAAGTCTATTAGGGTTCTGTTAGCCATAGCTGCATTTCATGACTATGAAATATGGCAAATGGATGTCAAAACCGCTTTCCTTAATGGAAAGTTGGCTGAGGATGTTTACATGAGTCAGCCAGAGGGTTTTGTCAATACAGAGTACCCTAATAGAGTGTGTAAGCTTGAGAAATTCATTTATGGGTTAAAGCAAGCACCTCGCAGATGGAATCTTTGCTTTGATAAGAAAGTCAAAGAATTTGGCTTCTCTAGGAGTGAAGATGAATCTTGTGTATATGTCAACGCTAGTGGGAGTATAGTTAGCTTTTTGGTATTATATGTGGATGACATACTACTCATAGGAAATGACATCCCAACTCTGCAGGAAGTTAAGTCCTGGCTTGGGAAGTGTTTCTCTATGAAGGACCTAGGAGAAGCTGCCTATATTCTAGGGATAAGGATCTTGAGAGACCAGAGTAAAAGACTAATTGGACTTAGTCAGAGTACCTACTTGGATAAGGTGCTAAAGAGATTCGGCATGCATGACTCCAAGAAAGGAGAGTTACCCATCCAGAGTAACGCCAGATTGAGTAAAACACAAAGCCCTAGTACTGAGGCTGAGATAGCAGAAATGAGTCGAATACCTTATGCTTCGGCTGTAGGATCGATCATGTATGCTATGACGTGTACTCGACTTGATGTAGCCTTTGCTTTGAGCATGGTTAGCAGGTATCAGGGGAACCCTGGCAAGGCACACTGGACTGCGGTAAAGAATATCCTCAAGTACCTATGGAGGACTAAGGACTGGGTCCTTACCCTCGGTGGGAGTGAAGACTTGAGAGTTGTAGGGTATAGTGATGCTAGCTTTCAGACTGATAGGGATAATTTTCGCTCTCAGTCAGGCTGGGTCTTTACCTTAAACGGAGGAGCAATTTCTTAGAAGAGTTCCAAGCAAGAGTCAGTGGCTAATTCAACTTGCGAATCAGAGTATATAGCAGCTAGCGAGGCAGCAAAGGAGGCGATATGGCTGAAGAACTTCATTGGAGACCTTGGAGTTGTACCAGCTATTAAAGAGCCAATGGAAATTTTCTGTGATAGTGAAAGTGCAGTTGCCTTAGCAAAGGAACCAAGGGATCACGGGAGATCCAGACACATCGACAGAAAATACCATTTCATCAGACATCGAATAGAAGAAGGACTCCTCGTGGCAAAGAGGGTATCATCGGATGAGAATCCAACAGATCCCCTCACGAAGGGACTGACTCGGGTTAAGCATCTCCAGCATGCTTGGAGCATAGGACTGAAGGATGATATTAGATTTAGTAGTTAGATAACCTTGAAATTTGTAAAGTGTAATTGACATTAGATGATGAATAAAAGGTGTTTTATTTATGAGTAAAGTGTTGCTATCTCTTGTCGATCGTTTACTATATTTCTTTTTCATGTTTTGACTTCCAGAATAATTACGTTTGGTATATCATATTATTCAAACCTCCACAGTCGGTCATATGTCGGAAGTAGGTATGAATCAAGACTGTCATATTGGTTGCAGAGGTCTAAGTTGTTGGACATGGCTACAACACTCATGAGTGCTCATAAGTTCTGAGCATTGGACTCAACCCACGCTCACTGGAATCACTTCATGGAATTTATCTCAAGTGATCGTGAGACGGTAATATAATATAAGTCTTCAAACCTAGATATATGATTTGTTACTTATGAGTTGGTTATGAATTGATTGTACGAAAACGCATTGGTAACTCGATGTTATAAAACGTGCTCTTGTGTATAATTCAATGAGTAGTAGAACAAACATATGAGTCGAAGTTTATCTATTCCTTCTTGGATTAAAAGCTGATATCTGGGCCCCTCGATGATTTTGTTTTGACCTATGTACCGGGCCCGGTCAGAACTAAGTTGATGTGTTCAATTAAGTTATTTGTCAAACAAATCGAAAATTGGGAAACAAACTGCTGGACAATAAGACATTGTTCCATGTATTTGTCCGGCTGATATCTAGAACAGAGGATTATATGATCACTTATCTTAAATGGCGTATCATCATCTTCTCAGTTCCGAGAGACCTTGAAAGAGCTATGATTGTTGATCGGTTCCTGAAGTCACACTTGCAGTTATAGTTATTTGACTTATCCAAGTGGGAGACCGTTGGATAAGGTGTCTAAGTCCATAACTATTTCTGGTATGTACTTGACCCGACCCGGCATGGTCCATTTGGGTTGCATGGCACCATGCAATTGGATAAACTAAAATGAGAGAAATAACACTTATGGTTTATTAATATATTATAAGTTCTAATATATTAATAATATTATTTAATTAGTTTGATCAAGAATTAATTAAGTGATCAAAAGATAACTAATTAAATATATGGGTAGATTATGTAAATCTTCCATATCTTATATAGTGGGCTAAGAGGCTCCATGGATTATCAAGTTGGGTTCCACCCATAGGATGCTCCATGGATGCTCCATGGAGTTAACCCATGGATCATTAAATGAAGAGTCATGTTACATTAGGGTTTACCTAATGCAACACACTATATAAACAAAGGTGTTCTCCCCAAAATCGGCGACACTAAGAAACAAGAGGGCTAGAGCCGATTTTGCAAGTGTAAGATTCTCTCAAAGTTTACTCCTTTGCATTTGGTGTTGTGTGAAGCATTTGAGGCATCACACTTGGGGTGCTAGGCTCACAAGGTTTCAAGGATCAAAATCAACAACAAGGGAAGTTATTCTATCTTTCATTCAAGTTAAAAATGTTCCCCATGTATGCTAGATAGGAATATAACCTTGGAATTCAACTTTGCATTATAATTAGAAAAACATAGATCCAAGGTTATTAGGGTTGAATGTACACTTAGGAAGTTTTAGAATGCTCAAAACCCATCACTTCTACCGGCGACGGGAATTCCTGGGGAAAATCCTTATATCCGCCAGTTGACGTACCACTTCTTGGAGATGTCGCTCGTGAGCCCACGAACTCGAAGTTCTAGGATTTCGGTCCGAGATGCAGCCAACTGTTGCCGCAGAGTCTCATTGGTTCTTCTCGTCCCGTCGACAGTGTCTTCCAGATGTCGAATGCGGACGGTGTTAACGCCTGAGTTGGCATCAATTTCCATGACTCGGTCGATGGCTGTTCGACCTTGCTCGACGTTCCGAGCAATCCTACGGATCATAACAGGCAGAGCTCGATCCGCAGAGCCACCTCTGCTAAGGTCATAGAAGCTTCGGTCCCCATAGTATGGTAAGGGTTGACCCTGCTCGTCGCTCCAACGATTCAAGTTTGTTGCCCACAAGGGTGTGGGACCTTGAAACGCGGGTTGGGGGTTGAGATTTAGGGCCTGACCCACTTGGGGTAGGTTGCTGACTTTAGGCTCTGAGTCAGAACTATCAGAAAAGCCTTCAGCATGGTGATCATCCAAAGGGATTGGGTGATCATCTTCTGGTTCTTCCTCTAGCCATCCAACATTGCCTTCGTTTGGGAAGTACGGGTCGCCGTGGGGATGGAATCCAACCATAATATCTACGCGAGAAAAGGGGTACAAGAAGAAATTAATAGACGTACTAACTAAGATAATTATAAGATGATCTTTATCAGTTACTTCAACACTTTTTAAGTGCATACTAGTTATATGTACTCAAATAAGGATAGACCTTCGAATAAGTGACCCTAACTCTAAGCCCACAAGCAAACAAGGAACAAGAAGTAAAGCAAAGATTCACAGATTCTAAGTCTATAACGCCCTAGATACATATAACCTTAGTGTATCCACTTAGCAACTATTGACCTACTGATAAAGACCTTTTTAGTTCGCAGATAAGTAATTATAGTAACACCAAATACTCCCATAGTATTTCATTGTGGTAGTGTTGGTAAGTTTTTAGACTTGTTGCCATATCACAACCATTCTTGGGCATATGCCAATCACTCCTCGAACCAGCATAGTTGATCAGGCTATGCCACACCCTGGACTGACCATACATCCCCGAGCTTACTTGTGATATTCAACAATCGTAATACTTTTGTTTTTGTCATTGTGACAATGATTTTAGTATGAATGCAGGCATGTATACTTAGTTAAATATTTTATTATTTAAAAGTATAAACTCTTGGTCAGAGTATTTTAATCCCATTGTATTTATAGTCAGTATATATTTTATGGGTTGATATACTCAATTCACTATAAACAATGCTCTGATATCAATCTGTCACACCCCAAAACCAAGAACGGCGGAAACGTTCAGGGGTGGAGGACGTCATGTAAAGTATCATAACAGTGCAAAGTAGTAAACAAGCAACAACATCATCCATTGCATTAAAAGTAAAGTTTTAATACATGAGTGTTCTTTCATAGTAATAAGACACCAAAATATGTAATCAAAATAAAAGACGAGTCTTGTCTGTGCTCCGTCTTCTCAAAACCTGGTCATCGTACCTGTCTACTGGTGACCTGAGTATACAAGTTATTTTGAAAGTGTAGATCAGCATAAAGCTGGTGAATTCATAAGTATTTTAGTGTCATTGATTTGTAAAGCTGTTATGAAAGACTTGCAAATGTTTAATGAAACATTTAGTATAAGTGTGAATACCCTAGAAAATCCCATATTTCCTCCTAGTATAAAAGGTAGTCTTCTACCAAGACCCGAATGCTTTGAAGGTTTGCATTTCTGTATCAATGAAGGTTTTTCCCATGTACAACTATTATTATAAAATATAGTCTACCTCATCGTTTATGTGAATGTGTCACAAAATAAAAGTAATAGGGAAAATTATATAATCATTGAAATCGTATCCTTTTGCCTTAGGATAATCACGGCGTGGAAACTCGCCGAACAGTACAACCGAGAACATCCGTCGATGAACAGGTCCTGCTGTAGCTAGCAGCCAGGTGTAGGACGGTCAGTCCCGTATAGTATATATAGTATCTCTCTATGTGTAACAAGTAATAGTATCTCTTCATATAGTATTTAGTATATTTGTATAGACTCATGAATGAACTGACTCTTGTGTAATTCCTTGTACTAGGAATGGTAATTTGTATCCCCTAAACTATACCTATATTAGTTTACTGGAATTTAGATTGAATGTCCAAGTAGGTTTATACACCCTTGCTACTCAAGAGTGTTGGAACTGAAGAAAGAATGAAAGCCCTCATATCAATACATATATACATAAAACATAAGTGTATAGATATGGTTTTTATCAATAAGTTGAAAGAGGTTTTGTAATACATTTAAGAGTTTTGAACAATAAATAATAATGACTTGATGTCGGTTTATAAAATGATTGAAAAGTAGTTTATTTGATAACAAAGTATAAAATAACTGAAAACCATTGCATTTAACACATTTTGAAGTATGTGAAAATCAGTTAGTTGAAAACACCGTTATAAATCACATGCGATTGATTCTATAACTTCCTGTTTTCTACTTGTATTCCCCCCCTATGAAAGCATTTAAAATCATTTAAAAAGATTGAGTAAGGGGTATGAACTCACCTGTAGTGAGTAACTCGAATGAAAGATCGATATAGGATTGTTGGGTGTCAATTGGAGTCTTGAGCACAAACGAATCCTGTTTAACATATAATTACACATATATGAATACATTCCATGTATATAACCAGTAAAAGTGTTAGGGACACGCCTTAGGGACATAAAAACACTTAGAATTAAGTGTTACAACCATATATGATTGTATATAAGGGTTATATGGCTATACAAGGGAGTGTATGGTCAAAATGCACAACATTTATGTGTGTGCGGCCAGGGTGTGCGGCCAGGAGGTGTGTGCGGCCGCACACTCCCTATGAAATGTGCCAAAACGTATTTTAAGGCTTTAGGACTCATCTAGGAGGGTTTCTTACTTCATGCCTTAGCCTTATATCGAGTTTATTGCCATTTTTGGACCTAAAAAGGGTGTTTGCGGCTACACATGGTGTGTGCGGCCGCACACCCTTTATGAAGATGATAAAATCGAGTTTTTCTAGTATATCGTCAAGTGTTCTTAGCATATAACAAGTTATGATAAGTGTATACACGTTATAGAGGCTTGAAAGGGTGATTAAGGTCCAAAACTAGTGTGTGTTCTTGGTTAAAAATGGATGTTTTCATGGATCAAACCAAAGGGTTTTGCTAGTTAGGGTCGTGTATCAACAAATAAAAGGAAGGATTACTACCTTTTATGAAGATCAAGATGAAGATTTGGATGGTACTTGAGAGGATTTCGAGTTCTAGCTTTGAAGAAGTGGGAAAAGTGTTCAAAAATGGCTAAGTGTTCTATATATAGGTGGGAGTGTGAAGTTGGGATGGGTGTGCGGCCGCACACACCTGTGTGTGGCCGTACACTCAAGTGTGCGGCCGCACACTCCATGTGTTGGAGTGTTTGGCCCGATTTTGCATGATATGCATCGTGTTATCCCATTTCTAGGTGCCTACCTTAATTGCACTGGGTTTAGAACACTCAAATAGACCCCAAATAGTGCTAAAAGCTAGCGAAATGAGTCTATCTTTGATTAAATTGATTCAATGATCGAGATAGAAATTTCGGGTTGTCACATATATTAAAAGAGAAATCATATTTGTTTAGTTAATATTGTTCAAGAATTAATTAAGAATTAATTTTGTGATCAAAAGAAATTAACTAAACTAGGGGGACTGAAATGCAATTATGTGATAGTTGGAAAGTAGGGCAAAGGATGCCCTAGTGATAGGGTGGACGAATTCAAGGGGATAAGGCCCTAGAATTCGTCCAAGGATAGGGCTTCTAGAGTTATCCTTGGGTTGCTTGGTGGCTAAGCAACCAGATAAGGATAAGGACTGAAACCCTAATCCCTACAGCTATATAAAGACCCCCTGGCTTAGGAAAATTGGCCACTTGATTATTAGAAGTCCTAGAGCCGGTTTTATACCGCTCCCCCCTCTCTCTCTTGCCTCTCCATTGCTTTTGGTGTTTGTGAGCCATTAGAGGTACTACACTTGTGGTACTTGCTTTTAAGACAAGAAGATTGAAGATTTGAGTTGTTATTACAATATAACAACAAGAGGTATGTAAACCTTTCTCCTTTGTGAATTTCGAAATTACTAGGAGCATGTTAGGGTTCTTCTTGTGTTCATAATGTTGTATATCTAATAGTAAAACATAGATCCACTTCTAGGGTTGCATGCACACATATGATTGTTTGTATAAAACTCATCACAGTTAGACTAGGCCAGTCTGAGGTGACCAAAACCTTGAACGAAAATCCGACATTTGGAAAAATGCCAAGACAGGCAAATCAGTCACTATCATGTATGGTTATAATGACTCATATAGAGATCCATTCCCATTAAGACATTATGGAAAATTAAAAACTCGTAAGTCATAATGATACAAAATATTTCTACAGTGCAAGGACCGTGACATTTTTATAAATCAGAAAATATCGGATTTTCTGGGGAAATACTATTATTTAAATACTACCTACATATAACAGAAAGAATACAAAGAAATTTGAACTGCATTTCTATATGTTACTACTATGAAATTCACACATGCATTTATACTCGATGTTCACATCATTTTTCGAATATTTTACAGAAAATATCGGATTTTCTGGGTTTACAAAAGATACAAAGACTTTTATTCAAACATGCTTATGAACTCACCAACATTAGATATGTTGACCATTTTCAAAATAACTTGTATTCTCAGGTAATCGTTAAGCTGAAGAATCGTCGAGAGTATTTTGGGATTTCTTTTATGCATATGTTAATTATCGTACAATTTATGTCTCCAAATTATGTAATGTAAAACAATGTACTTGATGTGAACAATGCCAGTTGTAATATGTAATGTTGGTGACGATTGTGTTATGTTTCATGTATATTCATTGTGATGATATTTCAATTTATAGTCACACGAGCCCCCAGACATTTCCGCCGTCTGGTTCGGGGGTGTGACATAAGGTTATTGTGGGTATGGATTGGTTGAGCCCCAATAGGGCGGTGATAGATTGTGATCAGCAGTTGATTAGAGTTCGCACTCCCAGTAGGGGAGAGTTAGTGATTCAGGGTGAGAGACCACAACGCGGACTGATTCTTTGTTCAGCAGCGAGAGCGAGATGCTATTTTCAACAGGGTTGCGCAGGATATGTTGCTTACGTCATGGATACCCGGGATAAGGTTAAGACGACAGTCGATGATGTACCGGTGGTACGAGAGTATCCCGATGTGTTCCCCGAGGATTTGCCTGGAATACCACCAGAGAGACAAGTCGAGTTCCGGATTGACCTGGTCCCTGGTGTGGCTCCGATAGCCAAGGCACCATATCGTTTGGCTCCTCCCGAGATCCAGGAGTTGTCTACCCAGCTGCAAGAGTTGCTAGACAAGGGTTTTATCAGGCCGAGCAGTTCACAATGGGGAGCCCCGATCCTGTTTGTGAAGAAGAAGGATGGGTCGCACCGTATGTACATAGATTACCGGGAGCTGAACAAGGTGACGGTGAAGAACCGTTACCTACTCCCGAGGATAGATGATTTGTTCGACCAGCTTCAGGGAGCATCTTGGTTCTCCAAGATTGATCTACGGTCCGGATATCGCCAGATGCGGGTCAGAGATGATGGTGTGCCGAAGACCACTTTTAGGGCCCGCTATGGTCATTATGAGTTTGTGGTGATGCCGTTTGGGCTCACCAATGCTCCAACCGCATTTATGGACCTCATGAACCGCGTGTGCAGACCGATGCTGGATCGGTCTGTAGTAGTATTCATTGACGACATCTTAGTTTATTCCAAGACTCAGGAGCAGCCCGAGGAGCACCTGAGAGAGGTGCTAGAGACCTTGAGGAGGGAGAGACTTTTCGCAAAGTTCTCCAAGTGCGAGTTCTGTTTGCGCGAGGTGCAGTTTCTGGGACACCTCGTCAACCAGAAGGGTATATTAGTCGATTCGGCCAAGATAGAGGCCGTGATGCAGTAGGAGGTCCCAAAGTCTCCATCCGAGATTCGGAGCTTCCTGGGTTTGGCAGGGTATTACAGGAGATTCATCCAGGATTTCTCCAAGATAGCAGTTCCGCTAACCCGACTGACCAAGAAGTCGGTGGTGTTTCGCTGGGGTCCTGAGCAGCAGACAGCTTTTGAGACGCTCAGGCAGAGACTGTGCGAGGCGCCGATTCTTACCCTGCCAGAGGGGGTAGATGACTTTGTAGTCTACTGTGACGCTTCGATCACAGGTATGGGAGCATTATTGATGCAGCGGGGGCATGTGATAGCTTATGCCTCGAGACAGTTGAAGCCTCACGAGGCTAACTACCCGACGCATGATTTGGAGCTGGGGGTGGTGGTGTTCGCCCTCAAGATTTAACGACATTACCTCTATCGGGTCCGCTGTACTATCTACATGGACCACAAAAGTTTGAGGTACCTCATGGACCAGCCGAGTCTGAACATGAGGCAGCGTCGGTGGTTAGATGTGGTAAGGGATTACGACTGTGAGATTCTTTACCACCTGGGCAACGCCAACATAGTTGCCGACGCCCTGAGCCGCAAGGCGGTAGCGGCTCCGATCTGAGATATCTGTCTGAGGATGACAGTGATTACTCCATTGTTGGAGAAGATTAGGGAGGCACAGGTTGAGGGCCTGAAGGAGGAGCGCCAGAAGTGCGAGAGGATAGTAAGCCGAGTAGCTTCTTTTGATTACGATAGCCGAGGATTATTGACCCTAAATGGGAGGGTGTGGGTGCTGTACTAGGGCAGAGTACGGCTGGTGTTGATGCATGAGGCCCACAAGTCTCGCTTCTCCATCCACCCAGGGCGACGAAGATGTACAGAGATCTTCGACCCGATTACTGGTGGCCCTGCATGAAGCGGGATGTAACCTGGTATGTGGAGAGATGCCTGACCTGTAGGAAGGTCAAGGCAGAGCACCAGAGGCCTCACCGTAAGATGCAGCCGTTAGACATTCCCGTGTAGAAATGGGAGGATATCATGATGGACTTCATTACTAAGCTTCCCAGGACCGTACGTGGGGTTGATTCGATATGGGTCATCGTAGATCGGTTGACCAAGAGCGCCCATTTTATACCGATCCAGGAGAGCATCTCGGCCGAGAAATTGGCCGAGATTTATGTGCGAGAGGTAGTGACACATCATGGAGTGCCTGTCTCGGTGGTGTCAGACCGAGATGTCCGGTTTACTTCCAGGTTTTGGAAGTGGTTTCACAACTAGATGGGTACTCGTATCCATTTTAGCAACGCTTTCCACCCTCAGACGGATGGGCAGAGCGAGATGACGATTCAGACTCTCGAGGACATGCTTCGGGCATGTGTGCTAGATTTCGGTGGCAGTTGGGATACGTATCTTCCGTTAGCGGAATTTTCATATAACAACAGCTATCAATCCAGTATAGACCGACCTCCCTTCGAGATGCTCTACGGGAGGAAGTGTAGGACCCCAATTTGTTGGGGTGAGGTCGGTTAGAGAGTCATGGGGAGTACGGAGGTAGTACTCAAGACTACATAGCAGATTCAGCAAGTCCGGAGCAGGCTCCAGACTGCTCAGAGTCGGCAGAAGAGTTACGCCGACAAGCGGCGTTCGGACATGGAGTTTCAGGTGGGCGATATGGTCCTCCTGAAAGTGTCACCCTGGAAGGGTGTTATCAGGTTTCGGAGGCGGGGCAAGCTGGGCCCCCGATTCATTGGTCCATTTAAGGTTTTGGTCTGGGTGGGTCGGGTTGCCTATCGATTAGATCTTCCAGCAGAGCTCAGCCAGATCTACAGCACGTTCCATGTTTCTCAGTTGCGGAAGTGCCTAGTGGATGATTCAGCAGTGGTACCCCTTGAGGATATTCAGGTTGATGATAGCCTGAACTACATCGAGAGACCCATGGTGATTTTAGATCGCAAGGCGAAGGAGATGAGAAACAAGAGAGTGGAGTTAGTGAAGGTGCAGTGGCAGCACCGCAACGGTTCGGAGTGGACGTGGGAGCCCGATGAGGAAATGAGGGAGCATTACCCGGAGTTGTTTTCAGAGACAGCAGACTTCGAGGACGAAGTCTAAGACAAGTGGGGGAGAATTGTAACACCCGGTCTCAGGTACGCAGTTAAATTTAAGCCAAACTTCACATTTTACCCTTGGACTCGGCGAGTTGGAGGCCCAACTCGTCGAGTAGGATCGACTCCAAGTCGGGGGACTAAGTGGCCTACTCGACGAGTCGGAAGACCGACTCGGCGAGTATGAGCTGTCCGAGTAAAACCCTAAATTGGAGGGTTTGCACCCAATTTAAACAACTTATGGGGCTTCCACCCTAGCCTCCATCACCCCCAAGTCCTGTCCTCGAAACCCTAATCAGTTGTGAGCATCTTTGAGCTATATTGTGCCTTTGCATCTTGATTTGAAGCTAGAAGAAGGGAGGGAAGTTTGGTGAATTAAGGAGCAAGTCAGTGGATTCTGAGTTTGGTTGCATTTCCAGTGTATTTGAGGTAAATAGCTCCTATCTTGACCTCCTATGTGTTAGATATAATTTGGGGTTTGAACCTTGGCATCTTTGAGGGCATTTCCATGTCATTTCAGACTTTAGGGTGTAAGTAGGGTAGAAGCTTCAGATCTGGAACCTTGGAGGGTCCTCATGGCATAAAGGTGCCATCTCTACGGCCATGAGAACCCCATGCATGTAATAAACCCCATTTTTGGTCCTTTAAGCTTAAAAGTCCCATGCATGCACGTAAAGTTCGTGACTTTACGTGTTATATCGGCCTTAGGAACCCAGATCTACCTTTTGGATGAGCTTTGCACAACAGAAATCGAGTTATGGACTTGGACATAAGTAGACTCGACGAGTCTCTTTTGGGACTCGACGAGTCGGGGGGTTTGGTTCTCCAATCTTCTATGTTTTGAAGGGATCCAGTTAAGTTTAGAAGGGATCTGGATGAGTCCAGAAGAAGGACTGAACGAAATAGACGTAGTTATGGACCTGGAAACCATGGGACTCGACGAGTGGATGAACACACTCGGAGAGTCCAAGGTAATCCCCAACCCATGAAGACGGACTCGACGAGTTGTTCATACAAGTCGGCGAGTCACAGACTAGTCACACTCTTATGGTGAAGATGAACTCGACGAGTTCAAGGATGAACTCGGCGAGCCAGATGAAGATAGTCCTGATGTTAGGTTTGAAGGGGAACTCGTTGAGTTCTTGCTAGACTCGACGAGTAGAGTCGGGGTTGGGAACAAATGAAAGAATAGGGACTCGACGAGTTGGTGAATCAACTCGGCGAGTCAGGTCAACTGGGTGTTGACCTTGACCAGGATGTTGATTTTAGCCAGGGGTAAAATGGTCATTTTACCCTAAGAGTAATTATCAGTTTTTGACTAAGTACCTTTATGGAAATTTATAGCCGGAGAGTCACCGGAGCAGTAGACAGAGATTCCTCACCCAGAGTTACAATAGTCAGTCATACGAGGTGAGTTTCCTTCCAGTAGGAACGGGTCTACGGCCACAATGCCGGCCCGTTTAGATGATAGTCGTTCCAGACTTCGGTCTGATGCCGAGGTGGTCCCGAGAACTAGTTATGTATGCTTGATGTCTTCGTGATTCATGCATGTTATGATATGTGTTATATGTTCCGGACTCCGGTCCGATGCCGGGCAAGCCCGATGCAGTATATGTGATTATGTTATATGTTATGTTTATGTTATGTTCAGCTTATACCAGACTTCGGTCCGATGCCGGGCGAGACCCAAGTTATTCCGGAATTCGTCTGATGTCGGGCGGGGCCCGATGCAGTGGGAAGGCCTAGTATGTGTTATTGTATGGTATGTGGTTGTTTGGTGGAGCTCACTAAGTTTCGTGCTTACAGTTTTCAGTTTTGGTTTCAGGTACTTCCAGTAGAAAAGGGAAGGGCTCGGGTTGATCGCATGGCACACACCACAGTCACAGCCTGGGAGTTTACTCTGATGATTTGTTATGAGATCTTGATTTGAGATAGACACTATGATGTTTTATGATACATGATTTATGATTTTACTTATGACTTGGATGGTTTATGATTTTAATAATGATTTGAAAACAAAATTTTTGGGTCATATTTTTGGGATGTTTCATTAACACTCATCAAGGTAGCATTTTTATGCTTTCAACATGTCCAAAGAGCTTAGATCTAACATCTCAACCCTATGGAGTTGCCCAAACTCGCAAGAGAGGGTTCATGGACCAAAAAAGGACTTAAAACCAAACCCTAACTCGAACTAGCAAAAACAATAGCAAGGTATGAGCTTTTTACCTCCACAAGCTCCCCAAGATACTCTAGATTCAGGATCCAAAATCTCTTCCCACGTTCAAGGCTTGCTCACCACTTCCTTCTCCTTGCTAACACACCAAAAAAGGGGTATTTTAAGCACTTCAAGCTCAAGAATCACTCACAAAGGATTTAGGGTTTTAGAGACGTTTGAAAGAAATGGAGGCTAGTAAGGTAGGGGGTCCAAGGTCATAAATGAGCTTAAATACAATACAAGCCCGATAACTAGGGTTTTTGACATTGGCCTCGTACACCTCGCGTCCGAGCTTGTATGCCCCGCGTACGAGCCTTAGCCACCTGATGCATCCACTTGTGTACGCTAAGCGTACACACATGTACGCCCAACGTACGGAGGGTTCTCATTTGCCAAAAATTAAATACTTCAAGGGATAAATGAAATACCTGGATTTTTTAATGTTACAACTCTTCCTCACTTGAATTAGAATTTGTCCTCGAATTTTGATGACACAAAAAGATCCGGGTAATGCTCTCTCATCTCGTCCTCTGGATCCCAGGTCTATTCGGAGCCCCTTCGGTGCTGCCATTGCACCTTTACTAGCCTCACCACTTTATTACGAAGAGCCTTAGTTTTTCTGTCCAGAACTACAATGGGCTTCTCAACATAGTTCAGGCTCTCATCCACCTGAATGTCATCCAATGAAATAACTACAGCCTCATCTGGCACACACTTCCGCAACTGAGACACATGGAAGGTGTTATGGATCTGACTGAGCTCATCAGGGAGATCCAACCAATGAGCAACCCTGCCACCTTGGGCATAAATCCTGAATGGACCAATGAATCTGGGTCCCAGCTTGCCCTTCTTCCGAAATCGGATGCCACCTTTCCAAGGCGACACCTTCAGCAGAACAAAATCCCCCACCTAAAACTCGAGATCCAAACGACATCGGTCAACAAAGCTTTTCTAACGGCTATGCGCGACTCGTAGCCTGTCGCGCAACTACTAAATAACCTCGGTGGTCTTAAGCACCACTTCGGTGCTTCCCATGACTCGATGGCCAACCTCCTCTCCCCCCCCCCCTCCCCCCCACATATATTTTTCCAAAATACATACACATACATATACACACTAAACATAAAGTTGCTTAATTGTTTTATAATTTCTATTTTTGTAGGAAACACTGTCGCTTTTTATCCTTTTTCGAGAGACCGGAATTGCGCATATTCTTGATTCTTTAATATACCTTTGTAATATCAAAAACTACTCTCTCGCCTCTATTATTGAAAAAAATTTCATAAATAAATATACATGAATGCATTCAATGATATGAGTTATATTTCCTTTTTTATCAATTTATTTTATGGTGTTTAAAATAATTAATTATGAATTAATAGCAGTGTAACAAACAAAGAGAAAGCTGAGAATATAGTTTTATTGTTATTAAACATATACTTGAGTTTTTTGAGGCATAAATTTGAAACAACAGTAAGTGTTTTGAATATATATTTTAAGGGAAAACTGCAATAAAGTCTTTACATATTGGCCTCATAATTGATTTAGTCCCTATATATTTTTTTTATTCAATTAAGTCCCAAATACCGGTAATCGTATTCAATTTAACCCTTTGACCCGGTCAACAGGTCATCCAACTTTCAAAAATTACATTTTGTCCCAGATTTCAAATTTTATTACAAATTTGGTCCAAATTTTACACTTTTGGCCCAGATTTTTAATTTTGTTACAAATTTGGTCCAAACTTTACTCTTTTTGCCCAAATTTTAGAATTTTATTATGAATTCATCCTAACATTAGTTTTTTTTACAACTTTTTTTCTCAAAGAATTGTTTCTAATATGTTTTTTCTTTATAAAATCATATTTATACAAAAAAAAACGTGTTTTCACATAAAAATCTTATATTTTCTATATAAAAACTTTTTTTAAAAACTTTTTTTGTATATGAAATATCTAGTTATAAAAATAGGTATTTATGAAGTATATAAATATATACAAATCCGTTTTTATAAAAAAATATATACAAAAACGTATTTTACAAAAAAAATGTATTACAAGGTTATGCTCCTGAATGCAATTTTACTGTTAATGGAAGAACATACACAAAAGGATATTATCTTGCAGATGGTATATATCCTGAATGGGCTACAATGGTTAAAAGTTTTCCACATCCGGCTGACCCAAAAAGGATCAAGTTTAAAGAAATGCAAGAGGCTGCTAGAAAGGATGTGGAGAGAGCATTTGGTGTTCTTTAATCTCGTTGGGTAATTGTACGAGGTCCAGCAAGATCTTGGCAACTTAAAAACATAAAGGATATAATGTATACATGCATTATATTACATAATATGATCGTAGAAAATGAAGGAAATGCAATTAGTAATTGGTCAGATGATGTTGATCCTCCTATACGTGTGAATCGAGCACCTGTCGAAGAAGTTCAGTATCAAATTCAAAGAAACTCTGAACTACTTGATAATGCAGTACATCATGCTCTTCGACATGATTTAATGGAGCATATTTGGGAACGTTTTATTAATATGTAATATCACTATGTTGTATTATAATAAATAAGATGTTATCTTTTTAAAATGTTTTTAAGACTTATATAATTTTTTATTGTTTAGAATAAAAAATATGAACTAACTTAATAAATTAAATTATTAGAATATAAAATAAAATAAAGTATTATATATATATATATATATATATATATATATATATATATATATATATATATATATAGTTTGTTTATTGCAAGAAAAAAAAATTAAATATTACTTTCCATATAAATTGAGAAAGAAAAACAAAAAATAAATAAAAAAAAAATAAGTTTTTATAATAAATTGAGAAAAAAAAACCATACCACCGTCGAATGGGGATTAAACCCCCCATTTAATCAACCCACTCCACAATATTTTGTATATTTATTCAACTGCAACATAAGTCTTTTTTTCCCATTAAACTCTCCATTGAATGACCATTGGAGATGGCCTTACATCATTGTACTTTGAAAAGTATTAGAATTATTTTGAATGTTGTTTCAGTAAATGCACAAAGAAGAGTGCATAACAATATGAATGTTTGTTTTGATATCTTCAACTATAAATACATACATGTAAACTGGAAACCGACTGAAAATTTTGTAATTTTTTGTTATTTGTATGATGGTGAGGTTTATTTTAAATGGTGTCTTTTTGTTTAATAATGCATAAATATTTAATGGTGTGAAACATCTTAAGGTGCACGTTGGTATTTATTGGTGCGACATATTACTGATGTTTTTTTTATAACCGACAATATTATTAATAAAGAAATTCTTCCCACTGGCAAGTAGCTAGCTATAGGATATTTGCATACAATAATTCAAATACAAAGAAGAGGGGATAAGTTCCATGAGTTCCAGTCGATACTAACTCTATGTCCTCTATGTTTCACCCAAACATACGTTAATGACTTTGTAGCAGCCATAATCCTCTCCGGATTCACTTCAATTTTTTTAAAAATGCGGTCATTTCGAGCTTTCCACAAGGACCATATAGTATCGAATAATATCACAGTCAGAATGTCCTTCTTTTTAGGGCAGTTACCCCAATTGGAAACATAATCAATGATATTCAAAACTGATTGGAATTCATTCTCCGGAAGACCACATCAATGAAGAATAGATTGTATTACTGACCTCGCCATTATGCATGAAGTAAGGATATGATCACCAGTTTCGTCCAACATTTTACATACATCACAAATCGTCAATGCTAAATCAATTTCCCTGTTTTTGAGTGCCACCGCTGAAGGAATTCGATTTTGCTTCGCTCTCCATACAAAGCCCAAAACTTTTTTTGGAATCAAATTAATCCATGGGAAGTTCCCGTCACATACTGGGTAGGAAGCCCTTTCAATTCTATCTCGAAGGGCAGCTATGCAGAACTCTCCATCTTTTACAAAGGAAGACACCCAAGTACCGTTGTTCTCTTCATAACACATTATTTCTTCGAAAGAAATATTGATCATCTCCAACTTTTTTCTGCTTTTTACTATATTATTCCACACACTGCTCCAAGGATTTTTGGCGCACAAACGATTAGACTCTCCCACCAGTTTATGAATTCCGGTGATGATCGATACCCATAATGAATGGTTAGAAGTGCCAAGTTTAAAGATTGGATTGAACTGATACCCATACCACCAACTGATGTGGGTGAGATTTAATTGGTGTGGTGTCTAGACATTCCATGAGGCCGTTAATTGGTACGGTAATTTTACTTTTTGGTGTAGTCAAAGAAACCACATCATTAAATGATGATATTTAATAATGAGTAGTTTATTGGTATGGGTGTAAACTCACACCAATTAATCATTTTAACCACATCATTAAATATGTTATGTACTAGTGTATTAAAAAAACTATATAATCATGCTTAAGGTGCAAATATTCGTTTATGTTTTTTTAACTGCAGAAATTGCATTAAACAATAACTAACAAGACGGTAAAATAAATTCCAAAGATTTAGTACAACCATAAATAGGAAAACATCAAACTTTACAATTAAGAGAATTGTGATTGATTCGTGCTTGAACCGCTTGCATGTAATAAGTTGAATCTATCATGAGTTGTCTTCAAATGGGAGCTGATCGTTATCTTTTTTGAAAACAAGTGCATTCGTTTATGTATATTTGTATATTTGCTGATCATTATCTTTTTTGAATTAGTCCAACGTAATTAGATCAAACGCCATGATCATAGAGAAAAAAGAAAGTCTTTTGCGTCTATAAAAAAGAGAGTTATGCGACTGCTTCAAAAACTTTTCATCGAGATCCCACTTCGACGTTTTCGGCGACTTTATCGGAAGATTCATGTATTTAGTTGGTTCATGTGGCCAACATCTAAACCTTACATGGCAAGATTGTGGGTCATGGCTTTTTAAGTTCCCCGTACTCACGTATATATGGATATTAGCTAGATAATAAACTAATTGTATTAATACGTGTAATCTTGCGCTCTCTAGCATTCATTTCTTCGATAAGGCCAACATACCCTGAACCAATGGCTAAATATACAATTAACTATTCCAAATTATATATGATTATAAGTTAATTATAACCTAGAAATACAAAATAAAATTATAAGTCGGTTAGCAAAAATTCATTTGCTTCACATATCTATATATAGATATGTTATATTCCGATTCAGAAACCACAGATGAGATTATAGAAACACTAAAAAAAATGCATTTGCTTATACAACTAACTGTTATGGTGGTAGCCTTCATCTCTCATGAACATAAAGGCGTAGCACAATATGTACAACCTTACACTTCCATAGTTGCTCCAGTAATCAAACATACCGATTCTGCTAAGCCTCTCTACAGCGTTCAAATCATGACATCATTTGTAAACTTACAATACATGAAAGCAAACTTCCTTATAGACATCAACGCTCCACTAATATGGCACGATTGCATTCTCCATTGGAACATTTTCCCTGGTAGTTGCCCCAGTAATACGCTTTGCACATCTCCTGTTTCTTGTGAAGAAGATTATTGCACAGATGTGCGAACTACTTACTCATACAACAATCCTTCCTGCCCTCCGGTGACCAACAGTTCAACGTTACCAGGTTGGGGATACTGTAGCTGTCCGGTCAACGTGGTGGACCCGGTTACCGGAGCTTGTGTCCAAGCCCTGCTCAACTATGATGATTTCACTGTTAACACAAGCAATGGTAGAAATGTTTTCTCTGGTTTATATGGTCCTTCCCCTAACGCTGCATGTGCTCCTACTTCAACATTTGAATCATTCCCAGTAAATGTTACTGGCGTCATGGCATTTTCCTCTTCACCTTATGCGTTACCCGCTTATTTATACCAACCACTTAAGAAAATTTTAGCTTTATGTTTGCCTAGCAACTCGTCTGCTCCTGGGGTTCTATTCTTTGGAACTGGGCCCTATTCCCTACTTCCCCACTCGGATGTCGACTTAAGGAGTTTACTTTCTTTTATTCCCTTACTAAAACAGCCAGATTCTTTTGGATATTTTATCGATGTCAAATCCATTGTAATTAAGCATGTATCTATCGACATTCCTGAGCATACCACTACCAAGTTTAGCACAACTGAACCATACACCACTCTTAAAACTGACATCTATAATCGTGTGATTCAGACATTCTCGATGGCCACAATAGGAATCCCTCATGCAAAGCCAGTCGCACCATTCACCCTCTGTTTTAGGACCTTCAACATTGGCATCAGAATGGGATTAATGTTTCCTGACATGGATTTCAGTCTACCGGATGGGAAGAAGTGGACTATATCCCCGACTAACTCAATGAAACAAATAACGAAAAGATGTGGTGTGTCTGGCGATTGTAGACGGAGGTGTTGCACATTCAATTGTGATTGGGACTTTTCAGTTCGAGGATAACTTTATAGTATTTGATTTAGAGAACTCGACTTTTGGGTTTAGCTCATCACTTTTGGGTGAGCAGACTTCATGTGCCAATTTCAATTTCACGATCACATGAGATATCACTTGAAGCTGTTTCTATAAAGGGCGTATGCATTAATCAATAGTTTTTTTCCCAATAAACTACTTCTTTTTCAACGTTTGCCATGTAAAAAGCATAACCCGATCCATAAAAAATGTGATACATAAGTGGGTTTTTACTTTTTAAGAATAAAGAAGAGATCCATCTATATAGCGCGCGTGATGATAATTACGAAAGATTTCTCGCTCTTTTCCTACGAATATTAATCCAAAAAGAGAAAGAACTTGAAGCTCATATGCAATGTAAACCTTTGGACCAAGTCACTAGGGTGTTCGTTTGGATGGATCGATTTGATCCGATCCAATCAAGTGAATCCAAATTGATTTCGGTTTTCAAAACATGGATCCGAATAGTCCAAACTAAATTCAAATCCGATCCGATCCGATCCGAACCAATTACAATTCGGTTGGATCGGTTTTTATAGTTCGGTTTATAAAAACCGAAACATTTTAAAACGACATATAATTATATTATTACCCAACTTTACACAAGAAACAAAAACAAATTATTTAGTTGTGATTTGAAATTTATAAACAACTAATAAGAAGATATATTATAGTTAAATATTTTATAGACAGAAAACTTTTGAGAGAAAAATGCATATTAATGTTTTTTTTATCGGGTGAAACGTTTTGAACCTATTTGAAAAAATAAATTACAAAACTAATAAATTACTATAGATATATATTATAAATAGATAAATTACAAATGTTTATTCGGTTTTTTTGGAATATTCGGTTCTGATTTTATAAACCAAAACCAATCCGAAATCCAAAATAATAATTCGGTTTTGTTGAAAACTTATCCAAAAATCCGAATATCCGAACCAAATAGTCCAATCCAAATTGTCCAATTGGATAATTCGGTTTTATCCGAATAGTGAACAGCCCTACAAAGTCACCCTTTAAAAAATGAGTTTATTTATTTATTTATTATTAAGAATAAGGTTCTTTTCAATATACTTTACAGAAATGGGGAGTTTGCTTTTTTGTTTGCAAAAATGGGCTTGGCCCATTTCATTTAAAACCTAAATTATTGGAGAGTTACATTAATGGTAATTGCATACATTAAATATTCATCCTTTATAATTTTTTTATTTAATATCTTTATTAAATATATATACAAAATCATTTTATTATGTTATTAAACTTTATATATTGTATTTGACAATTTATACAATTAAACACATCTTATTAACCAAAGAGTTTCTATCTCATCGATATCAGATGTTGTCATTTCTTCTTTAGGTTGAGGGTTCAAGTCTTGTCTGAAACATATGTGGATTTAAGAGTAGTTTAAGATTAGATTAAATTTTTCGTTCCAAAAAAATCTTATTATATTTTCAAAACAATATCAATATTTAATATTACTAAAACTATATATACGATAAAATAAACACAGAATTCATATCATATTGATAATATTAAAGTATTACAAGACAAAATTAACATGAAAACACAAAGCAAGAAAACATAAATTTTACAAGATCAAATAAACTTGAAATTATAAGATCATAAAAAAGGCATGGTTTACATCGCATTAAAGCTTGGTTGAGAATTTAGACAATTTTTTCGATCATGAACAGGCTGGTAACATAGTCCACATCTACGTGGTTCATCGGGATGACGAATGTCCATTCCATTACATATATGATTTGCACGTCTCTAACCTCGAGCAGTGCAAAGTTTTGAGTAATCTGCTTCAATCTTCTAATTCGAATCCATCCAATACTCAACATGAGGAAGTGGTGTAAAACCAACATTATATTGTTATTTATATGTAACACTAGTGTACACCACATTCACAATGAATAATATGTAATTCAACCCTTTTCCATTTATTTGTGGCCTTGTAATGATCCTGTACACACCTTCACTGTAGTCAAACTCAGATAAAGTTTGACTTTATGCATGAGTGTCACATTTACCAAAGAGACGCCACATACACGATGATAGAGGTCTATTGCATTTCATTGCAATATCACTATGTTTTATAAAGAGTTACACAGTTCTATTGAATGTAAGGTCAATACACGCCATAATTGGTAATTGTCTAGCTCCTCCTAGTGTATTGTTTATACTCTCAGAGATATTTGTTGTTAAGAAACCCCAGTGGTGATTTTTTTCATATAAAAGGCACTATTGACTTTTGTCAATTTGCCTTAAATATTGCCACACCTCAAGATTGATTGCTTTCATTTCATTTATACACTTAGCGATTTTACTTTTTTGTGTGGTGCTACCAATAGCACAACAAAGTTTTTTAAGTCTCAAGTTCTTGTACCTTTTCATGAGAATAATTTTGATGTGTCGTAGATAAAAGTGATGATATGCTAATGACTCTTTCCATCCATGTTGATTCGCCATTGCATGACTTATCCTTGATGTCTGTATAAAATAACACACAATTGTCTATTTTGAGCAACAAAATGTCTAAATTGATCAAAAAACCAACACCAATTGTGCATTGTCTCCTCTTCGACAATAACATAAGTAATCAGTAATATATTATTGTTAGCATCTTTTGAAACAACAACCAACATATTTCCTTTGAATGAACCACTCAAGTGAGTACCATCGATAAAAATAACATGTCGATACAAATGGAATGCATCAATGGCTGGTCCAAAAGCCCAAAATATGTATATTTACATGTCGTTACTTGTGATGTGTCATTTGGGTTATGAAGCCACTTGACAATTGTATTAGGGTTTGAAGACTATAAAGTTGCAATGTACTTGGGCAACTCAACAAAGTTACACTTCCAAGTTTCATAAATAGGCTCTATGGATTTTCTCCTACCATACGATGCCTTCCCATAAGAAACATCAACATTCATGCTATTTTTAATATCTGCTTGTATATGTTTTACCGGATAAGCAACATCTTTTCTAATTGAATGAAGAATGTATGAGGCAATAGTTTTAGATTTCAAGTTTGTATTATTATTGCCATTACAAGATCCAAAACAATTATGTGCACCCACCCAATGTGTAATTTGCCACATATTATAACTTTTTTTTAATTACACGAATATACCATTGACAAGGTGGTGTATGAAGCATGAAATCAGAACTTTCTCCTTCATCTTCTATAGTCTTACATTTTGCTGCCCACCTACTACTTTTACTTTTGTACACTTTAAATTCTCTATTTTGGTTGATAAACCAAAGTGTCACCGCCTTTTTCACTTGTAATTTACTTTCAAATTGCATTCCTAGCCTAATTTTATTTTTTGACTCCTTCCAAAGATCTTTATGAATGTTGTCCTCTTTGTCTACTATGTCATCATCACCTATATTTCCAACATCATTCATAAAGTTGACAACCGAATTGTCATTTTCATATTCAAAATCGTCCCCAATACTACTTAATGACTCACTACTACACTCTGCGTTTGGCTCATCAAACACAAATTCATTATTTTCTTCAAATCTATCATCACTAGGTAGAGCAAATGGTACTTCACAATTATGAATGAGTTCTACAAAACTAGTATTTGTAGATGACCATATTTTTTCAATCTCAACACAAATTTGACCATGGTAAATTTTCATCATTCTCGGCTAGATAATACATAATGTCTAAGGATGATTCATTTACGAGGGGTAACATATTAGATCTCCAATAATATTGGTAACATCCTGATATATTCAACTTGTAAGTATAATTTTCAACTCTATCATGTACATAAACCAAATCTTGAAATTATTCATACTATATTTTATGCCTAAGAATATGTGAAACAGTCAAAGTTGATTTGTCACCCTTAATGAGTCCATTCTCATATTCAATACTACAACCCCTATATAAATTGATCATGAATGAACAATTCCGAGCCATAATAATGAATATAAGAAAATGTAACAGCAAAATAAAATATATGATAAACATTACTACAAATTAGTCTCCTAAGTTTAACATTTCATATCAAATATGCAAGATATTTAGACAGAAATACATATCTTATGTTTGAATTAAGAAAGAACAAATAATGGAAATATGAGATAAGTATGTAAAATTGAGAATGTTAAAATGAGTGAAGAATGAAAGAAATCAGTTAATTTATAGCATCAAAAGTTACATATATTCAATTAAAAACAAGTAATATGACAATTCATTCAGAAACTTTTTAAGAGTTTTCAAATGGATAATGACGTTTTTGTCTTGGTTTTTATCATTAATTTTGAAATTGCTTTTATAGACCTTATCCTTCATTTCTAATAATATTTGTAACTTATTTTTTATTTACATAATTTTAATAACATTTGATATTAATATTTATAAAAAGTCACAATAATAATTTTAGTGGTATAATTAATATACAAAATCGGTATATATAAGTTGTAATAATCTATTTATAATAAATTGTTTTATGTATATATTTGTTGAAAGTTGAAAACAAAAATAAAAAATAAAAATTTTTAGTATGATACATTCTTTTTGAAACAACAAATCTAATATATCACTACCTAAACTCTTCCTTAATACCACTAATGTTCATGACGAAACTTGAACCATCAACCTCAAGGAGGGAGGAAAACAATGGATACCGCTGGGATAGAAGTCATTTGGTGTTTAATATGATACATGTCATATGTCTATTGATTGTAAATATATAAATGACATTTATGTAAATTCAACTCAATCTGGCTAAAGAAGTTGGGTCGCAGCCCATTTTTGTCATTTTTGCAAACAAAATGGAAACATTCCTATTTAAAAACAAGTCTCTTAAAAACTTCAAGATTTCTGAAATATCAAATAAACCAGCAAACTATTATCGATTACAAAAAATATAAAAATTTTAAATTGTTCCCTTAGGCTTGTCGGTGTGGTCTCGACATCGACCTCGGCTAGCTCGGCGAACACCGGGTAGAGCCCTCGGCATGCCGACCTCGGTTCGACAACTTGGCTAGAGCTTACCGAGGAGAGAGAAAGCGTGGGTTTAAAAAACTATCCGTTTGTCCCTCTTTTCTTACCGTTTTTTATTTAATTTTGAAAAAACCCCCATTTTTACCCTATATAAACACAACTATTTCCCGTATTTTAAACTACTTCACCATCTTCATTTTTTCACTCAAACACATCATATTTTGTTAAAAAAATGAATTCCCCTTCCAACCCAAAACCTCAAAAAAATACCAAACAAAACACCTAAAACACAAACATCTCACATTCTTCTCCAAACTTTGTTCAAAATCAACGCGATCGATCTATTTATTCTCCATCAAATTTGTAACACCCTATTCAGGATCATTCTGTAATTCAGGGCCGTGGGCCTGAAGTTGATTGTGTAAAGGCTTTGGGCCTTCCAGAATCGATGTTTAGAACTTTTAAAAGGAGGTAATGACAATTATGAGATCTAAACCTTTGAATTGTGTTTTGGAGTCAAAGGGTAAAACGGGAAAAGTCATAGGCCGGGTTCTTTCATTAAATATGGATTTTTGTTCGAGACGTGTTTAGTCGAAGATATTTAGATAATATTGCAGAACTCCTCAATACCTTTCCGTAGATATAAAGAACGTCAAAATCGGAGTTAGAACGAAGAAGTTATGCCTGTTTGAAGTTTGGTCGGTTTTGGGTTATGTTGAGTATGTTGGGAATACAGAGGGGCGTACGCTGGGCGTACTGAGGCATCCTGAGTACGTTGGGCGTACCAAGAGTATGTTGGGTGTATGCGATCAATGCTAAAATCCTAATTTCATGGTTTGATCCCTATTTAAGCTCCTTAACTCCCCCAAACCCACTACATTCTCAGTCACCACCCCTCCAACACCCCTTCCATGGAACCCTAACCTTAGTTGAGCCTTACGTGCTAAAAGAAGGTGTTTTGAGTGCTTTAGAATATGCATGGTGCACCTTGGAGAAGAAAGAACTTATTGAATAAGTGTTGGTTGCCTTGGAACTTGTAGATCTAGACTTTGTTCACCATGATCTATCTTCTAGAGTTATAACATTTGAATCTTGATGATGCATTTGTTAGATCTAGCTAGTTTTGGACGTTACGAGCTTTTGGTCATTTTAGTGCATAAAGTTTAGATCTTGGAAGTTTTTGACCTTGTTATGGATAAAGATGGAAACTTTATCCATCTAAACATCATTTTGATTCAGATTTGAAAGTTTGAGACTTGTACTTAATGGATTAAGTTAAAAAAGATGAACTTTTGGGTCCCTTTGAGACTTAAAGACTAGATCTTTTTTGTTGGGACCATTCTAATGGATAAAGTTGGAAACTTTATCCAGTATAAAGCTATTATGAACTATAAAAATATGATATTGGCCCTTCTATCCCTTCCATGCAAGAGTTGTGATATCTTATTCGGTTAAGAACTTAGAATTTTAGACATTAAGCACCTTATAGTCATGCAAAGTCATACAGCTGGAAACTTTATGACTTAGGACATCATTTTGGGCTTGGATATGAGTTTTGGATGTAAGAACTTAATGGAATAAGCTCTTAATGGTGTTTTGGGGCTGGGCTGCGTATGCTAGGCGTACTTGGTTGTACGTTGTGCGTACGCAGTCAGCCCCCCGCTTCTGGTCAACATCAGAGTACGTTGGGTGTACTCTCTTGCTACGTAGGACGTACACCGCTGGGAAGAAATATTGACTTTTGGACCTTGACCATTGAGTTTGACTTTGACCAAGGTTGACCAAGTTTGACTTAAGGGCATATTAGGTAATTTGATTTATAGTTTGAGATTTGCATTCCTTTGTATAGGTGACCGGTAGAGATAGCTTTTAGAGAAGTGATCGGTGCGACTATTCTTTCAAACTGTGAGGTGAGTCTCCTCCCTGTATCCATGAGTCGAAGGCACCAATGCCGGACCATTATTCGGTTATGTATAATGCTAGCTGTTGTGTGATATATATATATATATATATATATATATATATATATATATATATATATATATATATATATATATATATATATATATTTGTGTTTGTATGATCGGGTTGAAATCTACCCCAGGGGGGCCTAATATGGCATGTTGGGTTGAAATATACCCTAGGGGGGGGGGGGGCTATTACGGCATGTTTTGGTTGAAATATACCCTAGGGCGGGGCCCACTATCGTACGATCGGGTTGAAATATACCCAGGGCTAGGCCAGTTGTATGTTTTGGTATGTGGTATTTTGGGGCATTCACTAAGGTTTGTGCGTACGGTTTCATATTTATGGTCTCAGGTACTTTCGATTCGAAAGGGAAGGGCCCAGCGTGATTGCACAACATCCCCCTAGAGTTTTCCACATTGACGGTTAATGATATTACTATGATGTTTAAATGATCTATTCACTTTCATCGGTTTTTGATCAACTCGTTTGTATGATTTATTGTTTTAAAAATGAAAAAATTATACCTTGGATTTTCGGGACGTTACAAGTTGGTATTAGATCCTTGGTTTGAGGGATTCGGGCACACTCTTGGGTATGTATGAACTAAAACTGAGGAACTGGTTATCTTTTGAAAGAAAATAAGTTTCTAAAAAGATTTTTGTAAAGAAAATAAGTTTCTAAAATGATTTTTGTAAAGAAAATAAGTTTCTGAAAAGATTTTTATAAAGAAAAAGGGGTGTGATGTGTGCAATCAGCCGAGCTCAAGTAAGTAATTCCCAGAATACCGATACATGTTGATATGATATATGATATGAATGTTCACATTCTAGGATAAGGCTAGGGATACTTTCAAGAATTGCATGATAGATCAGTCTGATATGTGATGCCTTGTAGCCTAGGAAGCATTGGATGCTATAATTGGGAATATGTATTGGTAACAGTAATTGCTAAGTGTATGCTTTAAAAATTGTATATGGTTAGGATCTTATAGCCCTAGAATGACTGATTTGGCCTTATTTCCTGTTCCTTGTCTAGTTGTGGTCCTAGGGTAGAATCTTTTATTCGATAGTCTATTTGATCCTGGATTATGTATAATTTTCATGCATAAGGAAACCAGAAGTGAGAGCAGAAGTTCCTAGAATGGTAGTAGCAAGTGGTTGTGAGATGCCCATAGTTTGTTTTATGGCCTGGAGTGTTGCTGCACGAATGTTGCTTGCTTTGTGCTTTGTGGAACTCTTCGTAATGTGAATTAACTATTAAGTGAATATGTTAAGCCACATGTTGCAAAGGTTTAATAATCTCATAGTGATGAATTTGATGATGGGTTTTGAGCACTACAACATTCCTATGGTGTACATGCAAACCCTAAAGCTTTGGATCTAGTTTGTCTAATGAACATGCAATAATCATCCAAAGCCATAAACCCTAGATCTAGCATGTGATAATCAATATTAACATAAGAATAGGGTTTAGATTTTACCTTTGATTGTTATGTAGTAATAACAATCTATTCCTTCTTGTAATTGACTTCTGAAAGCTTAGAGTCACAAATGTCACTCCTCTAATGGCTCACAAACACCAAGAGCAAGAGGATGAAGAAGGAGAGGCACTCAAAAACGTCTAGAAACCCAAAGAAAACTCTTAGCCGCGTTTTTTGGTGCCCTAGGGGTCCTTAAATAGTGAGGCTATTAGGGTTATCTATCAAGAAAACCCAAATTTGACTGCTTAGGCCCTAAGCAACCCATGGACTCCCTCCTTAGAGGCCTTGGACGATTTCTAATGGGTTTCCCCATAGAATTCGTCCACTCCTCTAATATGGAGTCCATTAGCCCAATATTCAACTATCACACAATTGACAGTTCTAGTCCCCTAAGTTTAATTAATCTCTTTTAGCCACAAAATTAATTCTTAATTAATTATTGACTAATATTAATTAAACAATATGATTTCTCCTTTAGTATATTATTCTCATAATATATTAATAAATCATAATTAATCCTCTCTCTCCATAATTCATCCTATCAAGTTGCTTTGGTGAAGGCAACCCAAAGGGACCATGCTGGCAATCGGGTCAAGTACATACCAAAATAGTTATGGACTTAGACACTAATCCAACAGTCTCCCACTTGGATAAGTCTAATAACTATTCTGCGTATGACTTCAGATCCTGATCCGCAATCGTAGCTTTCAAAAGCCGTTGTCAACTCTGATCTTATCAGATACGCGTCCTTTAGATAAGGGATCATATATTCCTCCATTCTAGATATCGTATAGACGTGAGACATGCATTGAAATCATTCTCTCAGTCTATGTGTTGTTTCCTGATTTCCGATTTATAACGATTGACTAATTGAACAAATCAAATTAGCCTTGGCCTGGCCGAGCACTTTCGTTTGTCATCACTAAATCATCGAGGGGCCCACAGATATCGCTTTTATCCCACTTTGGGTAAAAGGAACGGATAAAATTCGACTCAATGCTCGCTTGTATTCATTCACCGAATTACACACATCAATACGTTTTATAACACCAAGTTACTGGTGCGTTTACATATTATCAATGTGTAACCGACTCTCAAGATACAACTCACACATCTCGGTTTCAAGAATATAAGATATTATCGTCTCACCAATCACTCGTGATAAAATCCATGAAGCGATCAAAGTGAGCGTGGGTTTAATCCAATGCTCAAATCATATTCATAAGCACTCATGAACGTTGTAGCAAACCTTTGCTATGTCTAATACACTTTAGATAATCTACAAACCAATCCATGACAATCTTCTTTCATACCTACTCCCAAAGTATGAGCGACTATGGAACGTTCGAATAATCTTATTATTCAGGAAGTTAAAACATGCAAATTGAAACACAAGAATAATACTAATCTTATATGGCCCCAAACTTTTGAGTATAAATAAAACACTTTATTTAATCACCATATTGATTACTTATTATTTGTTGTTTCGGGTAATCAACTTCTTACTTGAATTATAACGACAATTGTCCCATGCTCTTAGCATGCACACTTTGTTTACTTATGGTCCTTACTTTGTGAAATAGTATAATTGAATAACATTTTCAATCACACTCATTTTATAATTCCCAATCCTTACCACAAGTGTGAGAATACCAAATTCTTTCCACTTATAGAAGATGTTAGATTCTAACTTTTTAAGCAACGGTCCTTTCGTAATGTCACAGCACAAAAGTCACCAAGACTCGGCCAATGAAATTACAAAATGCTCTATTGAGATTGTTACAAGACAACTCCATAGTAATGAAGTCTCACATTCAAAGTACATTCCTTTGAACATCCTTCTTGCATAAAAGTTTCTAATCTAGACATTTATTCTCATAATGTCCAACTCCCAATATGGAAACATTTCCATATTATCCATATGACAACTCATTATTAATAGAATCATATCTAATAATAATAATGTCAATATGGTCCATCCATGACTATACTTCTAACTGTCCACAAGTGACAAATCCGATTCTAGTCCTCTTTCCCTCTTAATGCCCTAGGCATCTGGAAAATTTTAGAACGGTCGAATATTACAACATATGCAATCGATCCTATACCCGAAGCGTGTGGGATACGATTCATAATGAAAACGTGATACTTTACTAGTTTCTTGCTATAATATTGCCATAATATTTCTATTTGCCATGTTCTCAAAATTCGAACTATGAAAAGGGATGCCGTAATCATAATAGAACTTTGAGAATGCATTTAATAAATATTACTTTGACTAAATTCAAATAAAATTTCTCGATCTAAGCTTTTAGATTGGAAACGAAGTATAACATCCTCTCCCTTAATTATAGCAAAAACAACTTTTCAACCCCTGCAACTTTGCAAAGTGAAACTTTTGTTTTTCTATAATTAATATTGCCAACTTGCAATACTTAAAATAACGATCATGCTCCCACTAACATGATGATTATATCCATATCAGCATAACATTTATGCTCCCACTAGCATTAACACGTATTCAGAAACCATCTAAACTTCTAGAAAACAATACTTATTGACTTCCAAAGTTCATTGCTTCTAATACGATATGCTTTGATAAGATTTTATCTAAGCATCTCAAACTCATACACCTTACTTTAGACAGCTCACATGTGTGTCTAAACAATTCCATAACTTATAGCAATAAGTCTCGATTGTTCAAACTAATTGCCAAATCTCACAATTCGAACTATGAAAAGGGATGCCGTAATCATAATCGAATTTAAGAATGCAATTTACATAATCGCTATCTCCTTAAAATCTCTCTTAGTGAAAGCGTTTCCTCACAATCATTTTCATGTAGGAGAGAAACCTTATGACACTTAGATTTTATGGTGTATGTGTTCCTATCCATGTGAATCTGTCATAACCATAATCGTAAGATAATGTTCGTGACAAATTCAATCTCTTATGGACAGAACTTGTTCATTCTTAATTTCTTTCCATCAAGGGTCCCACCATTGCTTCCAAGTTATTTAGCAGCTCACCTATGCCAGTCAATGTACTTTCATTTATGAAGGTGTTTGCCCTTATGCATTCAATTGAGAACTCGTAGAACTCATATGCATAATCACTCAACTGGATTGGCACAGAAATAAAATTTTGTCAACACGATAGGTTACAATCCTCAAGTCGTGTGCTAGTGTTTAAGGGGTTTACTTCTTGATTTGTTCTTGAAACTTTCCAAGATCTTTAGACTCCCACTGACCTCTTGACATATTAGATTCCCTTATCAAGAAACATTTCTTGACAAAACAAATATCCAAGAGTTAGTGTGTGTCTATCCCAAGACAAAACTACGAGGAATTTGGTACTAGTTAGTCTTTGTCTTATTCAAGACATCACAACTTACCAAAATGTGCAAGTGTAAGAACATTTCTACTTAAGATTATCTCACTCTATTCACAATCTTGGAGTATGACTCTAAGACTTGATATTGGAATGAAGTACGATACATCTTATTGACTTAACCATTTCTACAATTCACCATTCCTCTTCTTAGCCAAACTAGTGCACTAAGGTATCCTTAGAGGCTGAATTGTAATATGGTTCCTACAATTACCAAGACGATCATAAACACGATACAAAAGTACTCTCCCTTCTTCTTAGATTGGAGAACCTTTTATCTTTCTGCCTTCATTAATTCTTCTTATTCATTCTGCCATTCATTGAAACTTTTCAATGATTCAGAATTACACTTAATCTTGTAAGCATAATCATGTTTACTAGACTTTTAGTAAATCATGACGAATAATCTTATCGTTCTTTATGGTAGACTTGACCAGTACACAACATTGTGTACCTGATCTCCTAGTCCTTCACTTGACTCACATACTTATGTGAACAAAGAATTAGTCTTAATTTCCCAAATACGAAGGTTCTCATTCATCACACAATACCAGTTGCATGATTCCAAGTTTCTTTCTTATTGAAACTTGGGTGATGAGAAACTTTCCTTATTTGGTAAATTTTTGACATTACCACAAATAACATAACTAAGAATCAAATCCATTCACAATATTGCTAACAATAGAACCATTCAAACACCAATTTTCATAAAATCCATCGCAAGGAAACATAAATAAGATAAATCAAAATCTATTTTATTGCGGAAAAATATTGTCCTTACAATGCGATTACAAATGAAAATTATGTAAATATTATTTAGCAATCTATCCTAACTCTAAAGTAGTAGCTCAAACAATCCGATCTTTGAATCATGCGATCAAGATCCATTTCTTCATGACTAGATTTAACTTACTTCTTTCCTTTTAAGCTTCCTTTTTCTTCGATTCTACAAAACACCAAATGTAATCTTATCACATCATGTTTTAAGAATCTAAAAAGAACTTAATAGAGTTAGATAGTGGATTTTACCTGATGCAGAGTCATACATCTTGACTCTCCCATCTCTTAGATCTCTCAGGTAGTCAGGGCAGCTTCGTAACCAATGCTCCCTCTTTTGGCAGTAGAAACATATGAATTCTTCTTGAATGGTACACGGGACTATCTCAGAATCAACCTTTCTCTTGCGTAGAGAAAACTTTTTTGGACTTCCAATGTTACCATTGCTCATAGAGGGTTGGGATATTGATTTACCAGACAAGTTTGCTGACCAGTGCACCATATCATTTCTGATTTAGCAGCAATAAGCAAATAAGTCAAATCAATAAGAGTCATGTTGTGGTCCATCATATAGTACTCTCTAACGAACTTACCATATGATTCGGGAAGTGAATGAAGAACCAAGTCAACAGCCAACTTCCTTGAAACATCGACACCTAACAATCCCAATCTATCAATATGTAACCTTTTATCCAAGACATGAGCACATATAGACTTTCTATTTTCATGTCTTTTGCCAATAGGGCTTGAGTGACCTTGAACTTTTCAAGTCTTCGAACACGTGGGTTAGGGAAAATTATTGGAGGAGGTGGTGGAAATGAAGCATGATTTCCATTTCCACAATACAATTGTGGAACATCATCTTCACGTGGAAAACTTTTTCCAACGGATTTAGGAAGATCATAGTTGTCAGACTTTGACATCAATGAAATGGGAAAAAAATTCAATTTTAGTTGATTGAGTCCTTAATAAAACACCCAAATGAAATATTAAGGCTAGGACCCAACACAATATCCTATAAATTGGAAGAGGGATGTCGTAATCCAACTCGCAGAACATTTGAAGGTAGGTAAATGACGATTTACCAAATTCCACCATGAAAAACGAAAAGAAGGTTAAGTTTTAAATGAATTGAAACTCCTAGATCTTTTGAAATTCATTGAACTTTTCAATGTCATGTTTAATCTCGATTATGCCCTTCATTTGTGACTGGGATGCCGAGGATCACAAATAAGGTGTGAATAACCATGTGAATGTACATGATGCCCTCAATGTTATAGTCACCTAATCGACGTGCCGGTTAACCACACACGCTCCATCGATCTATGACAAACATTGAGTCACCCTTCGCTACCAATGCCAAACCCAACTTAGTGTGCCGGTTAACCACACACGCTCCACTAATTGTGTCGACAAGGGTACAAAGTGTAATTCCATGGAATTGCATCGAATTCACTTTTTCCTAAAGTAACTAAGATTTGGGAATTTAGTAAACCATTTAGTTACTTTATTCATTATACTTTTAATGAGGAGAGGGTTTGCCCTATCCTACCCGTTCGGCTAACGACCCTCCACCAATCAAGGAAGCGGTGGGTGAGAGTGGACACCCATTAAACGGCCATTTTATAGGCCATAACCTTATACCCCCCTATAGATCGGCTTCGTGAATGAGGCCTACTAACGGTAAGACTAGCACTTTAAGTTATACATATATATATATATATATAATATTAGACTTTTAATGTTATATATAGTATAAGGGTGTATTTTACACTTTTAAAATAATATGTGGTTTAATTTTATAAATTACACTTTTTATTTAATTAAATATAAACTATATCATTAGGGTTTTAGAATTTAAAATTTCAAAAATTAAACTTTTAATAAAAAACTTAAATTCCAAAACATGAGGGCAAGTTTTGAAACTTTTCAAAACAATTAGATTTAACTATTTAAATTTCAAAAACTAAAACTATTAGGTTCAAATTTGAACTATAAAACTAAAGGGTGTAAATTGAAACTTTTCAAACTTACTAGGTCAAATATTTACTAATAATAATCCTATATTATCCATATTTAACAAAATCCATCAATTTTGATAAGGATAATCATTCCAAACATAAAAAATCGATTTTAGGCAATAAAAACGAGTTTTTGTAATTATCCTAATCAGAAATTGGCCAGAAAATCGAAAATCCCGGCACCAGGCCCTCCAACTCGTCGAGTTCTCTTTGGAACTCGTCGAGTTCATGCAACTCGTCGAGTTCTCTTTGGAACTCGTCGAGTTCTTAGAGAAACTCGGCGAGTTCATCAGACAGACATCAAAAAATTTCGATTTTCTGATCTTTGGCAGTTTAGAATTGCATCAATTCATCATACAAACAGCCTAGGCTCTGATACCACTAATGGGTTTTGAGCACTACAACATTCCTATGGTGTACATGCAAACCCTAAAGCTTTGGATCTAGTTTGTCTAATGAACATGCAATAATCATCCAAAGCCATAAACCCTAGATCTAGCATGTGATAATCAATATTAACATAAGAATAGGGTTTAGATCTTACCTTTGATTGTTATGTAGTAATAACAATATATTCCTTTTTGTAATTGACTTCTAAAAGCTTAGAGTCACAAATGTCACTCCTCTAATGGCTCACAAACACCAAGAGCAAGAGGATGATGAAGGAGAAGAGGAGAGGCACTCAAAAAGTCTAGAAACCGTAAGGAAACTCTTAGCCACGTTTTTGGTGCCCTAGGGGTCCTTAAATAGTGAGGCTGTTAGGGTTATCTATCAAGGAAACCCTAATTTGACTGCTTAGGCCCTAAGCAACCCATGGACTCCCTCCTTAGAGGCCTTGGACGATTTCTAATGGGTTTCCCCATAGAATTCATCCACTCCTCTAATATGGAGTCCATTAGCCCAATATTCAACTATCACTCAATTGACAGTTCTAGTCCTCTAAGTTTAATTAATCTCTTTTAGCCACAAAATTAATTCTTAATTAATTATTGACTAATATTAATTAAACAATATGATTTCTCCTTTAATATATTATTCTCATAATATATTATTAAATCATAATTAATCCTCTCTCTCTCTCTCCATAATTCATCCTATCAAGTTGCTTTGGTGAAGGCAACCCAAAAGGACCATGCTCGCAATCGGGTCAAGTACATACCAAAATAGTTATGGACTTAGACACTAATCCAACATTTGACTCTATTGTAAAGCTCTTGTCTGAGTCCAACTGTTCTAGGGTTGAGTCTTTTACTCGAAGGATTATCTAAGCTTTGTTGCATGTGATTGTATTCATGAAGTGGTTAGTTGACATTATTGGGAGTTTTTCAGCAGCTGATGGCAGAGTGAGGTCGGGAACATAAGAGAGCCGAGGAAGTGCTTTAGCGGGTTGGGTTGCGTTGTTTAGGAGGTAGTTGGAGTACCGATTTGAGAATTTGACTTTGAGGATTCGGGATAACTCTTGAGGAAAGTATGGGTAAGTGTGGAAGGCAGTATTGGGACAGTACTACTAAAACCACATAATTCATACTCAAATCAAGGGGAATCACAGAGATATTGGCTATTGTGGGGGCTCGCACTCTTTCCCTCCGCATGTTTTGTGCGTGTGGAGCTCCCAAGTTCTTTAGGGAGAAGGACCCGATTGCTAGTAGGAGGTGGTTAGCGGACATGGTGAACACTTTCCGATCAAGCTTCTACCCCGATGGGTCGAAGGATAGAATGTATCTTTACTTCTGAAAAATAGAGCCTGAGATTTGTGGGAGGAGGTGGACTTTGCTTTGGGAGGCGATGGCATTCAGACGATGACTCAGGAGGAGTTTGTGACCCAGTTTAAGGCAGAGTTTGCACCAGCTATCGAGGTGTAGCAGTTGGAGAGGGAGTTTCAAGACCTTCGCCATACGACTGATACTGTGGCAGAGATCACTACCAAGTTTAGGGAGAAAGATCTTTTGGTTTCGCAGTATGCCACAGATGAGGAGATTAAGAAGACAATGTACCATGATATGTTGTGAAATGCTATGAGGGAGTTCGTCAGCTTTTCAACTTGTCGGCTTTAGAAGGCATCATAGCTAGAGCTTGAGAGCACCTCAGGAAGAGGAAACCAAATCGGGTGCAGACAGTTGGGGGTCCTGCGAAGTAACCCAAAACTTTTGATTAGCGAGTGAGAGGCCAGCATAGTCGAGGTCAGTACAGTAGGTGCGGGAAGCAGCATGATGGAGTTTGTCAATTTAGGGGTTCGGGTTGCTATAAGTGTGGTAAGCTTGGTCGGGTCAGTAGAGATCGTCCCAGGGAACGATTCTGTTATGTTTCCACTGCAACCAAGTGGGCCACAAGAAGGCCGATTGTACGCTGTTGTGGGAGGGAGCAGTGAGTGTACTTGCTCAAGTTACTTTAAGGATCACTGATGGTCACGAGGCTAGAGTGGATGTTTCCATGGTGAAGAGTCGAGCATTGTAGTCACGGGCTAAGGAGATCCGAGTTCCACCAGTTGACGCCGCAAACATTTTATTTTGAGAATCTTCACATGCCATTTTCCATACCGAGAGTCGTGCTTAGAAGATATTCAGGTGAGCTGGTTTTGGATGTTGATATGGGAGGCATTAAACACCTTCAAAGCAAGCTTTAAGTGAGAGAATTCCAACAGCCGGTTCGATCTTTAGTGGTATCAGCAAGGAACTCAAGGAATCCGCAAGGTGGGCATGTTGGGTTTGAATACAGGAATTGTAGGGGTTATTCGGGAATACGAGACAATGAGGAATTGGTTTGATCGTAGGTGTAAGATCGCTTATTGTCAAGTTCATACCTTCAAAGTGTGGTCAGTTGCAGTTTCGCATGGGAATTACTCTAGTGCAAGTAGGTCGTTGAATTGGTTGGGTACCTGTTTCGATAGTTGAGATTTTGTTCTTCATCATCCAATAAAGTCACCAGGGACTTATAGTCGATTCAGTGGAAAGTGCTCATAAATATTGAACTCGTTGAGATTTCAGGGAGTATTCATTCAATTCTGGTAGGTGTGTGTTCGCTAGGATTGGATAGTAATGGAATGCTAGTACTTTTGGGCTCAGGTTGTCGGTAGCTTCAAGTAGTTAGGTTGCGATATAGATTTGAATCTATCAATTTTGTGGTTGGAAGAGCGCAGTTGAATCAAAGTAGGGGAGAACCGCTTAGACTTTGGGATTGCACAAGGAATGAGATTTCAGGTTACCTTGTGCATTAGTGGTGTCTCATGGATGGTATGTGATTAGTTTTAGGTGGAGGGATTGTGTTAGGGCCTCTTTGCATGTTCTTGTCTGATAAATGATTTAGGGTTTGAAGCATAACCCAAACACCTGATTTGGGGTATAGCCGGATGAGGTTTCGACTCATGATGATTATGGTTGGTATGGTAGATGCACGGTAACACCATGGGTTAGGTCCATGTCAATGTGAAAGTGTTGTAAGAATGCGGGGTGGCCGTAGCACTCACTAGGTCAACATGTAGTGATTGAAGTGCTATAAGACTGTAGGGTAGCCGTAGCATTCACTAGGTTGGAAAGTAGTACTAGAGGTGTTGTGAGACTGTGGGAAGGCCATAATATTCTTGGGATCAAGGAAGGATGTGGGTCGTATGGGATCGGTCGTGATGTAAGACTACAGTTGGACGTGTAGCATTCATTTGAAGCAAAGTAAGTTTCATTGTATCATTGTGATGGTTGGTTATGATATCCCTGGCTAGAGCAGGAGTGTTGTTGAAGCCTTATATACAAGTAGGTTAGAGTCTCGTGGTTCATTCGTTTGAAAGGATGTCAGTTTCAGCGACCGGTTGAGAATCCGACGCTTCAGATAATTGGTAGATCAGCTTCAAGCTCAAAAGATCTTGGATGGATAAAAAATACGAATGTTGGTCATTAGGATAATTTAGGGTCGTAAGGATTTTGTTCGGATTAGATTGCGAAGTGGAGCCATATTGACTGTGATTTAGAACAGTTTTGTATGTCAGGAAGTCAGATAAGATATTGGATTCCTGGTTTTGAGCTGAGTAGTGATGGTTGTTCTTTATCAGTTAACATCAGCAGGAGCAAGGATTTGTCAGTCGTCAGTATGTGAGTTCTGCTTAGAATGGGTTCGATTATTATAAGGCCATCGTATGTTAGGGTCGACTTTTATCAGGGATCTGATACGTGGTCGGGGTGTATATGTTTTCCGGTATCTGTAAATTTGTTCAGGCCGTATAGGATTGTTCGGTTCGGTTTGTGAAGTTGAGTATTTGCGGGAGCAGTTTTGATTAGTTCTGTTTGTCTTGGAGTCTGACATTGTTCAGGGTTTTCAATTTCCGGTATAGCGGTTAGATACTCGTTGGCTTAGAGAAATGTTGAGGTTCATTCTTCGTTAGGGCTTGTGATATTTTCTATTTTGGGTTCGACAACAGTAAGGGTGGGTGGTCATCAGAGCGAGGTGACTTCCCCATTCATTTTTGGGATTGAGGGATTTCAGTCAGGATCGTTTAGTTCGGTAAAGGAGATAGTAAGAAATGATTTTGAGGCCGAAATATAATTTAAGTGGGGGAAAGTTGTAGCACCCTGTTCAGGATCATTCTGTAATTCAGGGTCGCGGGCCGGAAGTTGATTGTGTAAAGGTTGTGGGCCCTAAGGAGGCGATGTTTATACCTTTTAGAAGGAGCTAATGATGGTTATGAGATCTAAACCTTTGAATTGTGTTTTGGAGTCAAAGGGTAAAACGGGAAAAGTCATAGGCTGGTTTCTTTCATGAAATATGGATTTTTGTTCGAGACGTTTTTAGTCCAAGATATTTAGATAATATTGCAGAGCTCCTCAATATCTTTCCATGGATATAAATAACATCAAAATCGGAGTTCAAACGAAGAAGTTACGCCTGTTTGAAATTTGGTCGGTTTTGGGTTATGCTAAGTACGTTGGGCATACAGAGGGGCGTACGCTGGGTGTACTGAGGCACCCTGAGTACCCTAGGCGTGCCAAGAGTACGCTGGGCATACGCGTTCAGTGCCCAAACCCTATTTTTGTTGTTTGAGCCCTATTTAAGCTCCTTAACTCCCCCACACCCACTCCATTCTCAGCCTCTACCCCTCCACCACCCCTTCCATGAAACCCTAACCTTAGTTGAGCACTGTGTGCTAAAAGAAGGTGTTTTTTGAGTACTTTGGAGTATCCATGGTGCACCTTGGAGAACAAGGAACTTCTTGGAGAAGTGTTGGTTGCTTTGGAGCTTGTAGATCTGTACTTTGTTCACATTGATCTATTTTCTAGATCTATAAAGTTTGAATCTTGATGATGCATTTGTTATATCTAGCTGGTTTTGGATGTTATGAGCTTTTGGTCATTTTAGTGCATAAAGTTTAGATCATGTAAGTTTGTGACCTTGTTATGGATTAAGTTGGAAATTCTATCCATCTAAACATCATTTTGATTAAGATCTAAAATTTGGAGACTCGTACTTAATGGATTAAGTTGAAAAATATGAACTTTTGGGTCCCTTTGAGACTTAAATACTAGATCTTGTTTGTTGGGATCATTCTAATAGATAAAGTTGGAAACATTTTCCATTATAAAGCTATTATGAACTATAAAAATGTGATCTTGGACCTTCTATCCCTTCCATGCAAGAGTTGTGATGTCTTATTGGGTTAAGAACTTAGGGTTTTGGACATTAAGCACTTTATAGGCATGCAAAGTCACAAATTTGGAAACTTTATGACTTAGGAGATCATTTTGGGCTTGGATCTGAGTTTTGGATGTAAGAACTTAATGGATTTTTGGAGCTACGTTGTGTATGGTGGGCGTACCTGGTGGTGTGTTGCGCGTATGCGGTCAACCCCTCGCTTTTGGTAAACATCAGAGTACATTGCGCATACTCTGCTGGGAAAAACTATTGACTTTTGGATCTCAACCGTTGACTTTGACTTTGACTAGGGTCGACCAAGTTTAACCTAAGGGCATTTTGTGTAATTTGATTTATAGTTTGAGATTTGGGTTCCTTTGTATAGATGACCGGTAGAGATAGATTTTAGAGAAATGATCGGTGCAACTATTTAAACTGTGAGGTGAGTCTCCTCCCTGTATCCATGGGCGGAGACACCAATGTCGACCCATTATTCAGTTATGTAGAATGTTAGCCGTTGTGTGATATATATATATATATATATATATATATATATATATATATTTGTGTTTGTATGATCAGGTTGAAATATACCCCAGGGCGGGGCCCACTATTGTACGATCGGGTTGAAATATACCCCAGGACGAGCCCCAGGGCGGGGCTCATACTTGCTTATTGGATTGGAATATACTCTAGGGCTAGGCCCATTTGTATGTTTTGGTATGTTGTATTTGATGGGTTTTAGCCAAAAGAACATCCTATGTGCTCATTCAAACCCTAAAGCTTGGATCTAGGTTTGTCTATTGTACATGAAATTCATCCAAGACTTACAAACCCTATATCTAGCATACATATTTCGAAATTAACATAAGAAAACAGATCTAGATGATTATCTCTTCTACAATGGCTTGAATCTTTTTGTCTTGGAGCTTAGAGTCACAAATGTCACTCCTCTAATGGCTTACAAACACCACAAGCAAGAGGATGCTAATTGAGAGAGAGGGAATGGTCACAATTTCGGCTATGAAGACTCTTAGGATTCAAGTGGCCGAAAATTGGATGCCTTGGGGTCTTATTTATACTGGTACTGGTAGGGTTTTAGTCAAAACCCTAATGGTTAACTTAGGCCTTAAGCAGTCCAAGGAAGCTTCTGGAATAAGGCCTCTATGGCCTAAATTAGGATGGATGCATCCCTAATTTCTTCCAAGCCCAGTCCATAAGCCTTCTCAGCCCAATACTCAACTATCACACATTTGACAGTTTAAGTCCCCTTTATTTAATTAATGTCTTTTAGCCACATAATTAATTCTTAATTAATTATTGTCTAATATTAATTAAACTATATGATTTCTCCTTTAATATATTATTCATATAATATATTAATAAACCATAATAACCTCTCACTTGATAAGTCATCCTATCATGTTGCTTTGGTGAAGGCAACCCAAAAGGACCATGCACAACCGGGTCAAGTACTTACCAAATATAGTTACGGGCTTAGACACTAATCCAACAGTCTCCCACTTGGATAAGTCTAGTAACTATAAATGCAGGCACAATTCGATTAACAATCGTAGCTCTCAAAGACGCTTTCAAACTCTGAACTTATCAGTAACCTATCCTCTAGATAAGGGATCGTATAGTCCTCCTTTCTAGATATCTTGTGGAAAATTACATGGAACATAGTCATACTTATTGTGCAACAGTTGTTTCTCGATCTCTGATTCGTTTAATATAGAACTTAATTGAACATATCAATTCAGTCCTGACCGGGCCCGACACATAAGTCAAACAAAATCATCTAGGGGCCCTAATATCGCTTTTACTCTCTTAGGATAAAAGGAACAAATAAACTTCGACTTATATGCATTTACTATTCATTAATCAAATCATATACAACAATGCGTTTTATAACATCAAGTTACTGATGCGTTTACGCATTATCAATGCACAACCAATTAGCAAACAATAAACCATATATCTAGGTTTTAAGTGATGGGTTTTGAGCATTCTAACACTCCTATGGTGTACATGCAACCCAATAAAACTTGGATCTATGTTTTCTCTATTATACATGCAAATATTCAATATTCCAAGGTTTCATCCTAACTAGCATAATAAGAAGTATATTCAATACAAGAATCTAGTAGAATGACATACCTTTTGATGGAGCTTGAAGTCTTGAACCTTTAAGAGCTTAGTGCCCCAAGTGTTGCCCCTCAAATGGTTCACACAATACCAAGAACCCTTGCAATAACTTGAGAATAAGGATACTTGCACCAAAATTGATTTTTCCCTCTTGTTTACACACACTAGTGCCCATTTCATGACCTAGAGACCTCTTTATATAGTGTGGAGGATTAGGGTTACATTCATGTAAACCCTAATACCCATGACTTTTCATTTCCATAGGATCCATAGGTTAAACACTCCATGAACTATCCATGAAAGCTTAGCCCAACCTAAATGAACTTGGCCCATCCTATATATATAAGAGTCCATATGTAATTAGTTCCTTTTTTATCACTAAATTAATTCTAAATTAATTCTTGATCAATAGTAATTAAATAATATGATTCCATATTAATATATTAGAACTTATAATATATTAATATAAATCATAAGTATCCTTTTTTCTCATTTTGTCTATCCAATTGTTCCGATGCCATGCAACCAAAATGGACCATGCCAAATCGCTTCAAGTACATACCAATTATAGTTATGAACTTAGACACTAATCTAACAGTCGCCCACTTGGATAAGTGTAAAACTATTATTGCGTATGACTCCAAAAGCTGACTTGCAATTATAGCTCTTAAATCCGCTGTCGAACTCTGACCTAGTCAATGACTTGTCCATTAGATAAGGGATCATATATTCCTCCATTCTAGATATCATATGGACTGAGACATGGATTATAGTCATTCTCTCTGTCCATTTGTTGTTTCCCAATTTCCGATTTATGACGACTGACTAATTGAAAAAATCAAATCAGTCCAGGCTTGGCCAAGCACTTAGGGGTGTCATCACTAAATCATCGAGGGGCCCACATATATCGCTTTTATCCCTCCAAGGGTAAAAATCGAATTACCAATGCGTTTTCGTACAATCAATGTATAACCAACTCATAGTCAACAACTCATATCTCTAGGTTTGAAGAATATAAGATATTATCGTCTCATGATCACTCGTGACAAAATCCATGAAGTGAGTCAAATGAGCGTGGGTTGAATCCAATACTCGAATCTCCTTCCAGGAGCACTCATGAATGTTGTAGCAACTCTTGCTATGTCCAACACCTTAGACATCTACAAACCCAATTCATGACAGTCTTGCCTTAATACTTACTTCCAACGTATTATCGACTGTGGATAGTTTGAATAACCTAGTCAGTCGGAAAGAATGACCTAGTTATTCTGGAAGTCAAAACATGCAAAGTGAAACACAAGAGTAATCGAATCCAATATGGTCTCAGAACTTATGAATATAAATAGAACACCTTTTATTTATCACCATATTGATTACACATTATTCATTGCATAATGTTTCAAATAATCAACTTAATACTTGAGTTAAAACAATAGTCATGCCATGCTCCAAGCATGCACACTATGTTTGTCCAAACAATAGTTATGCCATACACCAAGTATGCACACTATGTTTGTCTATGATCCTTACTTTTGTGGAATAGATCAATTGAACATAATTTCAATGATTCTCATTTCATAATCCCAAATCCTTATTGTAAATGTAAGAATTCTAAATTCCTGCCATTTACTGAAATCTGTTAGATTCTAAACTCAAATGCATTGATCCTCTTGTAATGACTATGCACAAAGTCATAAAGACTTAGCAACAGACATTACAAAGTATTCCAATGGAGATCAATTCCATGGAACCGAAGTCTCAAATTCAAAGTACATTCCTTTGAACATCCTTCTTGGATTAAGTTTCTAAGTTTCTCATAGATTCTTAATAACGAACTCCCAATATGGAAAACATTTCCACATTCCCATTTTGACTATCACTTCCGAACAAGAGTCGCCTCTTTTCAGAATATGTCAATATGGTCCTTTCCAAAAATCTACGCCATACTTCCAACTGTCCATGAACAACAAATCTTTGGTAAACCTTAGATTTTCCTCAACAATTTCTTAATCACTTTAGTCATATCCAGTTCTAGTACTTTTTCCCTCTTAATGCCCTGGGCATTTGGAAAAATTTAGAACAGATGAATGTTATAGCACATGCAATCGATCCTATATACGAAGCATATGGGACACGATTCATGATGTCTCACATAAAGACATGATACTAGACCAGTATTTTGCTATAATATTTCTATTTCTATTTTCCATGTTCTAATAATTCAGATTATGAAAAGGGATGCCGTAATCATAATCAAATTTTTTTGAACGCAAATAATGTTCCCATATATAGAATTTCCTTATGTTGAACCATTCCAACATAACATTCATATATATATATATATATATATATATATATATATATATATATATATATATATATATATATATATATATATATATATATATATATATATATATATATATATATCCTTGACTAAAGATGATTAAAATCTCAATCTAAGCTTTTAGATTTGAAATGAAGTATAATTTCCTCTCCCTTAATTATAGCAAAACAACTTTTCAAACCCTGCAAAGTACATTTTGCAAATTGAAACTTTTGTTTTCTATAATTAACAATGAAGATAATAATCATGCTCCCACTTACATGATAATTACTAGCATAACACTTATTCTCCCACTAGCTTGGACATGTACTCAGAAATCAGCTGGACTTCGAGAAATCAATACTTTATTGACTTTCTTACCAAAGTTTAGATTTCTGATACGAGATGCTTTGATAAAACTTTATCAAAATCACACACCTTTCCTTAGATAGCTCACATGCATGTCTAAACAATCTTAGAACTATGAAAAGGGATGTCGTAATCATAGTCTCAATTGTTTAGACCTTTGCCATTTCTCACAAGTCCATGTTAGTGTGCCGGTTAACCACATACGCTCCACTAACGACTTTGAGAATGCAAATATCACACTTGCTATCTACTTAAAATCTATTTAGTGAAAGCGTTTCTTCACCATCATTTTAATGAATCAGAGAGAAACCTTATTACACTTAGATTTTATGGTGTATATGTTCCTATCCATGTGAATTTGTCAAAACCATAATCACAAGACAAGGTTAGTGACAAATTCAAACTCATACAGACTGAACTTGTTCAATCTTAATTTCTTGCCATCTGGCTGCCCAAGGGCCTACCATATCTTCCAAGTTGTTATGCAAGCCACCGAGAACTCATAGAACTCACATGCATAGTCAGCTTTAAATGGAATGGGCATAGAAACAAGAATATGTCAACACGATAGGTTACAAACCTCAAGTCGTGTGCTAGTGATAAACTACAGGTTTTATTTTTGATTAGTTCTTGAACCTCTTTCAGGATCTTTAATACTCTCACTGTCCTCCTGACATATAAGACTCTCTTGCCAAGAACCATTCCTTGACAAACAAATATTCAGGAGATAGTGCAAATTCTTATCAAGAAAAACACTTCACACAATTGGCCTTAGTTGGTCTTTGTTTTATCCAAACATCACAACTTACCAATTTCAAATGTACAAGAGTAGAAAAGATTTTACTCTTACATTTGACAAGTGTTATAAACCTTCTCTAAGATATGTCACTCAAGTTACAATCTTGGAGTATGACTCTAAGAATTGTTTTGGAACGAAGTATGACTCATCTTCTTGATTTAACCACTTCAACAATTCATGACTCCTATTCTTAGCCATAAGAATGCACTAAGATGTCCTTAGAGGATGAATTGTGATATGGTTTCATAATCACTAAGATAATCAAAAAACAAGATACTTGTCACACCCCAAAACCAAGAACGGCGGAAACGTTCCGGGGTGGAGGACGTCATGTAAAGTATCATAACAGTGCAAAGTAGTAAACAAGCAACAACATCATCCATTGCATTAAAAGTAAAGTTTTAATACATGAGTGTTCTTTCATAGTAATAAGACACCAAAATATGTAATCAAAATAAAAGACGAGTCTTGTTTGTGCTCCGTCTTCTCAAAACCTGGTCATCGTACCTGTCTACTGGTGACCTGAGAATACAAGTTATTTTGAAAGTGTAGATCAGCATAAAGCTGGTGAATTCATAAGTATTATGGTGTCATTGATTTGAAAAGCTGTTATGAAAGACTTGTAAATATTTGATGAAACATTTAGTATAAGTGTGAAAACCCTAGAAAATCCCATATTTCCTACTAGTATAAAAAGTAGTCTTCTACCAAGACCCGAATGCTTTGAAGATTTGCATTTCTGTATCAATGAAGATTTTTCCCTGTACAACTATTATTATAAAAATATAGTCTACCTCATCGTTTATGTGAATGTGTCACAAAATAAAAGTAATAGGGAAATTATATAATCATTGAAATCGTATCCTTTTGCCTTAGGATAAACACGGCGTGGAAACTCCCCGAACAGTACAACCGAGATCATCCGTCGATGAACAGGTCCCGCTGTAGTTAGCAGCCAGGTGTAGGATGGTCAGTCCCGTATAGTATATATATAGTATTTCTCTCTGTATAGATATAGTATTTCTCTCTGGATAACATGTAATAGTATCTCTTCATATAGTAGTATAGACTCATGAATGAACTGACTCTTGTGTAATTCCTTATAATAGGAATAGTAATTTGTATCCCCTAAACTATACCTATAATAGTTTACTGGAATGTAAATTGAATGTCCAAGTAGGTATATACACCCTTGCTACTCAAGAGTGTTGGAACTGAAGAAGGAATGAAAGCTCTCATATCAATACATATATACATGAAACATAAGTGTATAGATATGGTTTTTAACAGTAAATTGAAAGAGGTTTTGTAAAACATTTAAGAGTTTTGAACAATAACTAATAATGACTTGATGTCAGTTTATAAAATAATTCAAAAGTAATTTGTTGATAACAAAGTAAAAATAACTGAAAAGCATTGTATTTATCACATTTTGAAGTATGTGAAATCAGTTGTTTGAAAACACAGTTATAAATCACATGTGATTGATTCTATAACTTCCTGTTTTCTACTTGTATTCCCCCCCCCCCCATGAAAGCATTTAAAATCATTTAAAAGATTGATTAAGGGGGTATGAACTCACCTATAGTGAGTGGTTTGGATGAACGGATGATGTAGGATGCTAAGTGTCAAGTGAAGACTTAAACACACACAAGGATCCTAGTTAACATATAATCACACATATATGTATCCAATTAGTCATTAAACAACTAATTAACCAAGTTAAGACATCCTAAGACATGTAAAACACTTGATTTAAGTGCTTATAAGTGCTAAGGATTGCATCCAAGGGTTGTAGGACATTGCAATTGAGTTTAGGGTTCAAGGGTAAACTCCCTTGGAGTTTACGGTTTTGTGACCATAACTCATTGAGTTTACGGTCGTAAACCCATGAGTTTACGGCCGTAAACTCATGGTACTTGACCATTTTCTGTTTTGAAGCCATAAAGATCATAAGAAGCATTCCTACTTCATGTTTAAACCTTAGGAAGAGATTAGGGCACCATTTCACTCCTTTAGGGAGTTTACGGTCCTTGGACCACTTCTCCTTGGGTTTACGGCCGTAAACCCAAATGGTTTATGGTCTTTTGATGTTTTCAAGTACTAAGCACATCAAGGAAGGGGTCTAGGCTAGTTTCCAAGGCTTGGTAAGGGACTAGGGCCACTTTGTCCCCTTTGTTAAGGTTTACGGTCCAAGGTGTTCTTGGACCGTAAACACCTTTGATCTTGTGTTTCTTGGGTGTTTTCTTGATGATTAGAAGTGTAACAAGTCTTATAATACACTAGGGTAAGAGTACTTACTAGGTAGAAGCTTGGAAAGGTGCTAAAAGTCCAAGAACACTAGTGTGTGCTCTTGGTGTTCTTGGTGAAACTTGAAGATCTACACTTTTGGAATGATTTCACAGATGGAATCATGTAAGATCACTAGATTAAGTAAGATATCAACTTTTTAGGGCTAGAAACACTTACAAAGTTGAAGATCTTGAAGAAAAGTCGGATGATACTTGAGAGAGAAATGGGTTTTTGATCTTGAAAATGTGAAAAGTGGTAAATAATGACTAAGTGTCATATTTATACCCCCTTTTAGGGTTTACGGCCGTAAACACCTTTGTTTAGGCCGTAAACTCCAAACTCTTGGAGTTTTGGGACATTATTGTTGCAAAATAAACCCTAGGGCATCCTCTCTCCTGTTATCTCCTGAAGTACTAATCTTAAAACACTCAAACTTATTCCAAAAAGCTTGAAAGTTAGCAGAAACAGTTCTGACTTCTATTGAAGTGAATGGTTGTACATAATAGAAATTTCGGGTTGTCACATCATCCCCCCTTAGAAGGAATTTCGTCCCGAAACAGTTCTGACTTCTATTGAAGTGGGATTACAAGAGTCTCGTCGGACAGACACTTTTTCAAGTTCGATACGTGGAAAGTAGAATGTACGTTACTGAGTTCGAGCGGTAAGTTAAGTTTGTAAGCTACAGGGCCGATTCTGGCAAGAATCTCAAAAGGCCCTATGTACCTTGGATTTAGCTTTCCACGCTTTCCGAAGAGTATCAAGCCCTTCCAGGGTGAGACCTTCAATAGAACACGGTCTCCCACCTGGAATTCCAACGGTTTCCTTCGTTTATCAGCGTAGCTTTTCTGTCGGTCTCTAGAGGCTTTCAATCGTTCACGAATCTGAACGATCTTCTCTGTCGTTTCCCGAATGATCTCCGGACCCGTGAGAGTGATTTCAGGAACTCGTCCTTTAGCTAACTGGGTATCACCTACCTCAGCCCAGCACAAAGGGGATCTGCACTTTCGGCCATAGAGGGCCTCGAATGGAGCAGCCTTTATGCTCGTGTGATAACTGTTGTTGTAGGAAAATTCGACAAGGGGTAAATGAGTATCCCATGCCTTCCCAAAGTCGATCACACAGGCTCGCAACATATCTTCCAAGGTTTGGATAGTTCTCTCACTTTGTCTGTCGGTCTGTGGATGGTAGGCTGTACTCATGTCCAGCCTAGTTCCTAGGGAACTTTGTAGCGACTGCCAGAACCTCGAAGTGAATCTACTATCTCTGTCTGAGATAATGGATATGGGAACACCGTGCAGTCGTACAATCTCCCGTATGTAGGTTCTTGTAAGCTTCTCCATCTTGTCTATTTCTTTGATAGGCAGGAAGTGTGCGGACTTGGTCAATCTGTCGACGATGACCCATATGGTATCAAGTCCACCCGTTGTCTTGGTCAGCTTGGTTATGAAGTCCATAGTGATCCGCTCCCACTTCCATTCCGGTATCTCTGGTTGTTGTAGAAGACCGGAGGGTTTCTGGTATTCGACCTTGACCTTGGCGCAAGTAAGGCATTTACTTACGAAGGTAGCAATCTCTGATTTCATGTTAGGCCACCAGTATAGCTTTTTAAGATCCAGATACATCTTATCTGAACTTGGGTGGACGGAATAACGAGTGTTGTGCGCCTCATTCATGACCAAGTCTCTGAAACCACCGTGTTTCGGTGTCCAGATCTGATCCATGAGATATAAGGCTCCGCCACCCTTGACTTCCAAGTTCTTATCCATCCCTCTTAGGGATTTTTTCGCCACATTTTCAGGTTTCAAAGCGTCGAGCTGAGCCTCCTTAATTTACGTGGACAAGTGTGAATGGATAGTTAGAGTCAAAGATTTGACTCTACGACCAGAGTATTCTTTCCGACTTAGGGCGTCGGCTACTACGTTGGCTTTACCTGGATGATAACGAATTTCACATTCGTAATCACTGAGTAGCTCGACCCACTGTCGTTGTCTCATGTTGAGCTCCTTCTGGTCGAATATATGTTGTAGGCTTTTGTGATCTGTAAAGATAGTACTTTTTGTACCATACAGGTAGTGTCTCCAGATCTTCAGAGCAAACACAACTGCTCCTAGTTCAAGATCGTGGGTGGTGTAGTTGACCTCGTGTGTCTTCAGCTGTCTCGAGGCATAGACGATGACCTTACCTCGTTGCATCAAATCACAGCCGAGCCCTTGATTTGAAGCATGAAAATAGACAACGAAGTCTTCTATCCCTTCGGGGAGGGATAGTATTGGTGCGGTGCACAAGGCTCGCTTGAGCGTTTGGAACGCTCTCTCTTGATTCTCTTCCCAGTCAAAGGCCACGCCCTTCTGGGTCAGTGTTGTAAGAGGTTTCGCAATGCGGGAGAAGTTCTGAATGAACCTGCGATAGTAGCCAGCGAGACCTAGAAATTGACGAATTTCTGTAGGTGTCTTCGGTGCTGACCCGTTCTCAATGGCCTTGATTTTGGAAGGGTCCACGTGAATTCCCTCTTTACTAACTACGTGGCCCAAGAATTTGACTCTTCGAATCCAAAATTCGCACTTGGAGAACTTCGCATAGAGCTTCTCCGATCGTAATGTTTCTAAGACTTGACGAAGATGTTGACTATGTTCCTCCTTACTACGAGAGTAGATGAGTATGTCATCGATGAAGACAATGACGAACTGATCCAAGTAAGGACGACACACCCTATTCATTAAATCCATGAATATTGCAGGTGCGTTAGTGAATCCGAATGGCATCACTACGAATTCGTAGTGCCCATAATGAGTTCGAAAGGCTGTCTTGGGAACATCCTCCTCTAACACTCGTAGTTGGTGGTACCCGGATCGTAGATCTATCTTCGAGAAGTAGTTGGCTCCTTGAAGTTGATCAAATAAATCGTCAATGCGGGGCAAGGGATAACGATTTTTAATGGTAAGCTTGTTGAGTTCCCTGTAGTCGATGCACATACGAAACGATCCGTCTTTCTTCTTGACGAACAAGACCGGTGCTCCCCAAGGTGAGAAGCTTGGCCTAATGAATCCCTTCTGGAGAAGTTCGTTAAGCTGACTGGAAAGTTCCTGCATCTCCGCTGGTGCCAGATGATATGGAGATTTGGCTACTGGAGTAGCCCCTGGCACTAAGTCGATTCTGAACTCGACTTGGCGTTGTGGTGGTAATCCTGGAAGTTCTTCTGGAAAGATGTCGAGAAAGTCGCGTACTACTGGAATGTTCTGAATATCTTTCGTTTCTTGGCTCACATCGACGATGTGTGCGAGGAATGCATGATATTCCTTTCGCAAGCACTTATGAGCTTGGATACACGAAATGATGCGAAGGTTCGTACTAGGTTTGTCGCCGTAGATAACTAGAGTTTCGTTGTTAGGAAGGTTAAGACGAACTGCTTTATCAAAGCACAAGATGTCGGTGCGATGAAGACTCAACCAATCCATGCCGATAATGACGTCGAAACTTTTAATTGGGACCGGCATGAGGTCTATCTTGAAAGTATGGCCATCTAAAGTTTGAGTACAACCTACGTATGTGCAGTTAGTACTTTCCGTTTTCCCGTTTGCCATTTCTACAGTGAATGATTTATCTAGTGCACGTGGTTTTTGTTTAAGCAGGTGTGCAAATTTCTGGTTTACAAAACTTTTCTCCGCTCCACTGTCGAAAAGTATGCAAGCATATGAGTTATCGAGGAGAAACGTACCAGTAACTATTGTAGGATCAGCTACGACTTCCTCGTGGCCTATGGCCAGAACTCTTCATACTCCTCCAGCTATCCCTGCCTTAGGGCAGTTCCTCTTGTAGTGGACCACTTCACCACAACCGTAGCAAGCTTGGCCCACACCGGCGTTAGGAACTTGAGCGGTCGGCCTTGCTGGAGTCTTGCAGAAACGGGCAGTATGCCCCCTTCTGTTGCAGTTAGTGCACTGCATTTCCCGACAAGGTCCGTTGCGGTGGAAGGTGCATTTGTTGCACTTCAGAAGATTACCGGCATAAGGCTTAGCTGGTAAGGGATTAGCAAGGACAATAGGAGTTACCGTGGCAACATTGATTGTAACTAGTTGTTGTCTCTTTGAGGATTTTTGCGAAGTCCCGCTTTTCCTCTTGTTCCACCCCTTTTTCTTGTTGTTGGTGTTGTTTCCCTTTTGTTGCTCGGGTGTAGAAATCGTTGGGTTCTGGTAGTTTCCGTGATCTATAAGAGATTGTGCCAGCTCTTTAGCGCTGTCAAAAGTAACAGGCCTTGATGCTAACACACTTGACTGGATCTGGGGTGACAGTCCCTAAATATATCTCTCTATTTTCTTACTCTCTAGAGCAACCATATCAGGGCAAAGAATTGCCAGATCACAGAATCTATTAGTATAGGTTGATATGCCAGAACCAACCATTACAAGACCCCATAGTTCCTGCTCGAGTTTTTGAATTTCCCCTCGTGGGCAGTATTCTCTCATCAGCATGGCTTTCAAGTTTTCCCAGCTTATCGAATTTGCCACTATCAGAGTCAGTGACTTAACGTGGCCATTCCACCAAGTTAAAGCCCTGTCAGAAAAGGTACAAGTAGCAAACTTGACCTTATTGTTCTCTGGGCACGCGCATATTTCAAAGACCGCTTCTGTCTTTTCGATCCACTGCCTTAAGATCATAACCCCTCCAGTTCCATTGAAATTTCTGGGTTTGGCATTCGTAAAATTCTTGTAGGTGCATTCCCGGGGGTGCCCATGGCTCTCACCATGGTTAGAAATAGGTGCACCAGTTCCTGATCCACTAGGGACAGGAGTATTGATGTGTGACATGGCAGCCGCTACGGCCGCCGTGACAACTGCTTGGAACATAGCAGCGTCGAACAGAGGAGGTGGTGGAGGTGGTGGTATCGGTGTTTCGTTATTATTGTTACGCCTCGGATTTCTACGAGGAGGCATCTTTTAACTATAAGTTTAGAAAGATGAAGATATTGATAAGAATTCAATAGGAAAGTTGATGAAAATGACTCATGGACTAACTCTTCATAGTCCAACAGCACGATTGAATGTAGATCTAGAACTAACAGATGATAGCATTTGGATAATAATTTCCATGAGAGCAGGTACCTGTCAATATTACTGGAATTACAGATGTAACAAGTTCGGGAAAAATGGCCTAGTAGGAGGCCTTACATCAACCATGATGGGAAAATTTTGACAGGACTACGACCTAATCAAGACCTAACAGGTCTAAGATTTACAAAGATAGGAAATTTGACTAGAGTTTTACATAACTAGGTGATATCCAAAAGTGAAGTCGATGAGATTCTATCGGCGACGAGAACTACTAGAGTGAGTTCTTGATTCCGACAGAAGGCGTTTTATGCCCCTCACACGCCTGTCAGATCTTACTTGCTGAGCTCGAAGTTCCCTGACTTCAGCTTGGGTTCCAGCAAGTTCTCTCTGCAGAGCTGCATTGTGGACCAGAGTCCTTTCATGAGCAGACTCTAGTTGGTGAATGTGGACTGTGTTAACGCCAGAGTTGGCGTCAATCTCCATGACTCGGTCGATAGCGGCTCAACCCTGTTCGGTGTTCCGGGAAATCCTACAAACCATGATGGGTAGGACCCTGTCAGCTGAACCTCCCTCAGTGTGGTTGTAGAAGCTTTTGTCTCCATTGTAGGGGATGGGTTGACTCTGTTGCTGACTCCATCTATTCAAGTTTGTGGCCCACAGAGGTGTGGGTCCTTCAAATGCTGGATGAGGGTTTGGGTCATGAGCAGATGGGGGTAGATTGTTGACTTCTGGTTCTGAGTCAGAACTATCAGAAAAGCCTTCAGCTTCGTGATCATCCAAAGGAATTGGATGATCATTCTCTGGCTCTTCTCCGAGCCATCTAGCATTGCCGTGGTTAGGGTAGTATGGGTCGTCGTGGGGATGGAATCCAGCCATGATATCTACGCGAGAAAAGGGATATAAGAAGAAATTAATAGACGTACTAACTAAGATAATTATAAGATGATCTTTATCAGTTACTTCAATACTTGTTTAGTGCATACCAGTTATATGTACTCAGGACATGATAGACCTTCGAATAAGTGACCCTAACTCTAAGCCCACAACCAAACAAGGAATAAGAAGTAAAGCAAAGATTCACAGATTCTAAGTCTATGACGTCCTAGGTGCATATAACCTTAGTGTATCCACTCAACAACTATTGACCTACTGATAAAGACCTTTTAGTTCTCAAATAAGTAATTATAGTAACACCAAATACCCCTATGGTATTTCATTGTGGTAATGTTGGTAAGTTTTTAGACTTGTTGCCATATCACAACCATTCTTGGGCATATGCTAATCACTCCTTGGACCAGCATAGTTGATCAGGCTATGCCACTCCCAGGACTGACCATACATCCCCGAGCTTACCTGTGATATCCAACAATCGTAATACTTTTGTTTTTGTCGTTGTGACACTGATTTTAGTATGAATGCAGGCATGTATACTTAATTAAATATTTTATTATTTAAAAGTATAAACTCTTGGTCAGAGTCTTTTATCCCATTGTATTTATAGTTAGTATATCTTTTATGGGTTGATATACTCAATTCACTATAAACAAAGCTCTGATACCAATCTGTCACACCCCAAAACCAAGAACGGCGGAAACGTTCCGGGGTGGAGGACGTCATGTAAAGTATCATAACAGTGCAAAGTAGTAAACAAGCAACAACATCATCCATTGCATTAAAAGTAAAGTTTTAATACATGAGTGTTCTTTCATAGTAATAAGACACCAAAATATGTAATCAAAATAAAAGACGAGTCTTGTCTGTGCTCCGTTTTCTCAAAACCTGGTCATCGTACCTGTCTACTGGTGACCTGAGAATACAAGTTATTTTGAAAGTATAGATCAGCATAAAGCTGGTGAATTCATAAGTATTATGGTGTCATTGATTTGAAAAGCTGTTATGAAAGACTTGTAAATATTTGATGAAACATTTAGTATAAGTGTGAAAACCCTAGAAAATCCCATATTTCCTACTAGTATAAAAAGTAGTCTTCTACCAAGACCCGAATGCTTTGAAGGTTTGCATTTCTGTATCAATGAAGATTTTTCCCTGTACAACTATTATTATAAAAATATAGTCTACCTCATCGTTTATGTGAATGTGTCACAAAATAAAAGTAATAGGGAAAATTATATAATCATTGAAATCGTATACTTTTGCCTTAGGATAAACACGGCGTGGAAACTCCCCGAACAGTACAACCGAGATCATCCATCGATGAACAGGTCCCGCTGTAGCTAGCAGCCAGGTGTAGGATGGTCAGTCCCGTATAGTATATATATAGTATTTCTCTCTGTATAGATATAGTATTTCTCTCTGGATAACATGTAATAGTATCTCTTCATATAGTAGTATAGACTCATGAATGAACTGACTCTTGTGTAATTCCTTGTAATAGGAATAGTAATTTGTATCCCCTAAACTATACCTATAATAGTTTACTGGAATGTAAATTGAATGTCCAAGTAGGTATATACACCCTTGCTACTCAAGAGTGTTGGAACTGAAGAAGGAATGAAAGCTCTCATATCAATACATATATACATGAAACATAAGTGTATAGATATGGTTTTTAACAGTAAATTGAAAGAGGTTTTGTAAAACATTTAAGAGTTTTGAACAATAACTAATAATGACTTGATGTCAGTTTATAAAATAATTCAAAAGTAATTTGTTGATAACAAAGTAAAAATAACTGAAAAGCATTGTATTTATCACATTTTGAAGTATGTGAAATCAGTTGTTTGAAAACACAGTTATAAATCACATGTGATTGATTCTATAACTTCCTGTTTTCTACTTGTATTCCCCCCCCCCCATGAAAGCATTTAAAATCATTTAAAAGATTGATTAAGGGGGTATGAACTCACCTATAGTGAGTGGTTTGGATGAACGGATGATGTAGGATGCTAAGTGTCAAGTGAAGACTTAAACACACACAAGGATCCTAGTTAACATATAATCACACATATATGTATCCAATTAGTCATTAAACAACTAATTAACCAAGTTAAGACATCCTAAGACATGTAAAACACTTGATTTAAGTGCTTATAAGTGCTAAGGATTGCATCCAAGGGTTGTAGGACATTGCAATTGAGTTTAGGGTTCAAGGGTAAACTCCCTTGGAGTTTACGGTTTTGTGACCATAACTCATTGAGTTTACGGTTGTAAACCCATGAGTTTACGGCCGTAAACTCATGGTACTTGACCATTTTGTGTTTTGAAGCCATAAAGATCATAAGAAGCACTCCTACTTCATGTTTAAGCCTTAGAAAGAGATTAGGGCACCATTTCACTCCTTTAGGGAGTTTGCGGTCCTTGGACCACTTCTCCTTGGGTTTACAGCCGTAAACCCAAATGGTTTATGGTCTTTTGATGTTTTCAAGTACTAAGCACATCAAGGAAGGGGTCTAGGCTAGTTTCCAAGGCTTGGTAAGGGACTAGGGCCACTTTGGCCTCTTTGTTAGGGTTTACGGTCCAAGGTGTTCTTGGACCGTAAACACCTTTGATCTTGTGTTTCTTGGGTGTTTTCTTGATGATTAGAAGTGTAACAAGTCTTATAATACACTAGGGTAAGAGTACTTACTAGGTAGAAGCTTGGAAATGTGCTAAAAGTCCAAGAACACTAGTGTGTGTTCTTGGTGAAACTTGAAGATCTACACTTTTGGAATGATTTCACGGATGGAATCATGTAAGATCACTAGATTAAGTAAGATATCAACTTTTTAGGGCTAGAAACACTTACAAAGTTGAAGATCTTGAAGAAAAGTCGGATGATACTTGAGAGAGAAATGGGTTTTGGATCTTGAAAATGTGAAAAGTGGTAAATAATGACTAAGTGTCATATTTATACCCCCTTTTAGGGTTTACGGCCGTAAACACCTTTGTTTAGGCCGTAAACTCCAAACTCTTGGAGTTTTGGGACATTATTGTTGCAAAATAAACCCTAGGGCATCCTCTCTCCTGTTATCTCCTGAAGTACTAATCTTAAAACACTCAAACTTATTCCAAAAAGCTTGAAAGTTAGCAGAAACAGTTCTGACTTCTATTGAAGTGAATGGTTGTACAGAATAGAAATTTCGGGTTGTCACATCATCCCCCGTTAGAAGGAATTTCGTCCCGAAATTAGAGTTTAAGCAAATAAGTAGTTACAAATAACTAAGTAAAAAGACGAGGATATTTCAGTTTCATCTGATCCTCTCGCTCCCAAGTGAATTCAGGTCCTCGCTTGGTGTTCCAGCGAACCTTCACTATCGGGATACGGCTTTGTTTCGTTTGCTTGACCTCCCGGTCCATGATCTCTACTGGTTCTTCCACGAAGTTGAGGCTCTCGTTGATATCGATCTCGTCGAGTGGGATTACAAGAGTCTCGTCGGATAGACACTTTTTCAAGTTCGAGACGTGGAAAGTAGAATGTACGTTACTGAGTTCGCGCGGTAAGTTAAGTTTGTAAGCTACAGGGCCGATTCTGGCAAGAATCTCGAAAGGCCCTATGTACCTTGGATTTAGCTTTCCACGCTTTCCGAAGCGTATCAAGCCCTTCCAGGGTGAAACCTTCAATAGAACACGGTCTCCCACCTGGAATTCCAACGGTTTCCTTCGTTTATCAACGTAGCTTTTCTGTCGGTCTCTAGAGGCTTTCAATCGTTCACGAATCTGAACGATCTTCTCTGTCGTTTCCCGAATGATCTCCGGACCCGTGAGAGTGCTTTCAGGAACTCGTCATTTAGCTAACTGGGTATCACCTACCTCAGCCCAGCACAAAGGGGATCTGCACTTTCGGCCATAGAGGGCCTCGAATGGAGCAGCCTTTATGCTCGTGTGATAACTGTTGTTGTAGGAAAATTCGACAAGGGGTAAATGAGTATCCCATGCCTTCGCAAAGTCGATCACACAGGCTCGCAACATATCTTCCAAGGTTTGGATAGTTCTCTCACTTTGTCCGTCGGTCTGTGGATGGTAGGCTGTACTCATGTCCAGCCTAGTTCCTAGGGAACTTTGTAGCGACTGCCAGAACCTCGAAGTGAATCTACTATCTCTGTCCGAGATAATGGATATGGGAACACCGTGCAGTCGTACAATCTCCCGTATGTAGGTTCTTGTAAGCTTCTCCATCTTGTCTGTTTCTTTGATAGGCAGGAAGTGTGCAGACTTGGTCAATCTGTCGACGATGACCCATATGGTATCAAGTCCACCCGTTGTCTTGGGCATCTTGGTTATGAAGTCCATAGTGATCCGCTCCCACTTCCATTCCGGTATCTCTGGTTGTTGTAGAAGACCGGAGGGTTTCTGGTATTCGACCTTGACCTTGGCGCAAGTAAGGCATTTACTTACGAAGGTAGCAATCTCTGCTTTCATGTTAGGCCAACAGTATAGCTTTTTAAGATCCAGATACATCTTATCTGAACCTGGGTGGACGGAATAACGAGTGTTGTGCGCCTCGTTCATGACCAAGTCTCTGAAACCACCGTGTTTCGGTGTCCAGATCCGATCCATGAGATATAAGGCTCCGCCACCCTTGACTTCCAAGTTCTTATCCATCCCTCTCATGGATTCACTCGCCACATTTTCAGGTTTCAAAGCGTCGAGCTGAGCCTCCTTAATTTGCGTGGACAAGTGTGAATGGATAGTTAGAGTCAAAGATTTGACTCTACGACCAGAGTATTCTTTCCGACTTAGGGCGTCGGCTACTACGTTGGCTTTACCTGGATGATAACGAATTTCACATTCGTAATCACTGAGTAGCTCGACCCACCGTTGTTGTCTCATGTTGAGCTCCTTCTGGTCGAATATATGTTGTAGGCTTTTGTGATCTGTAAAGATAGTACTTTTTGTACCATACAGGTAGTGTCTCCAGATCTTCAGAGCAAACACAACTGCTCCTAGTTCAAGATCGTGGGTGGTGTAGTTGACCTCGTGTGTCTTCAGCTGTCTCGAGGCATAGGCGATGACCTTACCTCGTTGCATCAGAACACAGCCGAGCCCTTGATTTGAAGCATCACAATAGACAACGAAGTCTTCTATCCCTTCGGGGAGGGATAGTATTGGTGCGGTGCACAAGGCTTGCTTGAGCGTTTGGAACGCTCTCTTTTGCTTCTCTTCCCAGTCAAAGGCCACGCCCTTCTGGGTCAGTGTTGTAAGAGGTTTCGCAATGCGGGAGAAGTTCTGAATGAACCTGCGATAGTAGCCAGCGAGACCTAGAAATTGGAGAATTTCTGTAGGTGTCTTCGGTGCTGACCAGTTCTCAATGGCCTTGATTTTGGAAGGGTCCACGTGAATTCCCTCTTCACTAACTATGTGGCCCAAGAATTCGACTCTTCGAATCCAAAATTCGCACTTGGAGAACTTCGCATAGAGCTTCTCCGATCGTAATGTTTCTAAGACTTGACGAAGATGTTGTCTATGTTCCTCCTTACAAACAAGGTTTTACCTTTTCTTTTGATAATGAAATTGGTGGAATAAATGCTTTATTTAATAATGTGTTTTGTTTTAAAGAATTACCTTGTGATGGTGTGTATGAAGTTGTGTCTGTTGTAGATAATTTAGGAAATAATGTGTTGTGTGTTGATTCTACTAATGATAATAACTTGGATAAAGCATCATTATGGCATTGTCGTCTTGGACATATAAGCAAGAAACGCATAGGCCAACTCCAAAAGGATGGAGTTTTGGAATCATTTGACCTAAAGTCAGATGATAGTTGTGAATCATTCTTACTTGGAAAAATAACAAAGTCACCCTTCACAGGTTCTTGTGCTAGGGGTGAAGGTTTGTTGGATCTAGTGCACACGGATGTGTGTGGACCCTTCAAAACTGCCACAAGGGATGCTAATCGTTATTATGTGACTATTACAGATGATTATAGTAGATATGGATATGTCTACTTAATCAAGCATAAGTCAGAGACTTTCGAAAGGTTTAAAGAGTTTAAACATGAAGTCGAGAATCAATTGGGCAGGAACATTAAGATGCTTCGATCCGATCGCGGGGGTGAGTATCTTAGTACTGAGTTCCTCGATTATCTAAGGGAATGTGGGGTTGTCTCACAATTGACACCTCTCAGGACACCACAGTTGAATGGTGTAGCTGAGAGGCGTAATCAAACCTTGTTGGACATGGTTCGTTGCATGATGAGTCGAACTACGCTACCAATATCATTTTGGGGGTATGCCTTAGCGACTGCCGCCCATATCCTTAATCTGGTCCCTACAAAGAAGGTTGCCAAAACACCTCACGAGATGTGGACTAGAAAAGTTCCTAGTCTAGCCCACATCAAGATTTGGGGTTGCGAGGCTTTCGTGAGACGCGAGACTCAGGACAAGGTCGAACCTCGTTGTGAGAGGTGTATTTTCATCGGCTACCCACAGAAATCCTTTGGTTACCTCTTCTACAGACCTAGTGAGAATGTGGTCTTTGTAGCAAGGAGGGGTGTCTTTCGAGAAAGAGAGTTCATAAGCCAAGGAAACAGTGGGAGGCAAATTGACCTTGAAGAAATTCAAGAGTCAAGTGGTGAAGGAACCTCAAATCCCAGCAGTCAACTTGAGGAGGAAACTCCTGTTGATCCACTTGTACCTCCAATTGTTCCTCTGAGGCGTTCCACAAGGGTGAGGAATGTACCTGAGCATTACTATGGTTTCCATATTACTGCGGAAGGTGAGACACTTATCAGTGATGAGACATTGGTATGTCTGGATGAACCTAACAGCTATGCGGAAGCAATGGCAGGCCTCGAGTCTGCTAAGTGGAAACAGGCAATGGACAGCAAGATACAGTCCATGTATGACAATCAAGTCTGGGACTTGGTTGACAATGTACCAGGTCGTAAGACAGTAGGTTGCAAATGGATCTTCAAGAAGAAGACCGACATGGATGGTAATGTACACACTTATAAGGCACGATTGGTTGCAAAAGGTTTTTCTCAAACTCCAGGAGTTGATTATGATCAGACTTTTTCACCAGTGGCCAAGATTAAGTCTATTAGAGTATTGTTAGCCATAGCTGCATTTCATGACTATGAAATATGGCAAATGGATGTCAAAACCGCTTTCCTCAATGGAAAGTTGGCTGAGGATGTTTACATGAATAAGCTAGAGGGTTTTGTAAGTACAGAATACCCTAATAGAGTGTGTAAGCTTGTGAAATTCATTTATGGATTAAAGCAAGCACCTCACAGATGGAATCTTTGCTTTGATGAGAAAGTCAAAGAGTTTGGCTTTTCGAGGAGTGAAGATGAATCTTGTGTATATGGCAAGGCTAGTGGGAGTATAGTTAGCTTTTTAGTATTGTATGTGGATGACATACTACTCATAGGAAATGACATCCCGACCTTGCAGGAAGTGAAGTACTGGCTCGGGAAGTGTTTCGCTATGAAAGACCTAGGAGAAGCTGCCTATATTCTAGGGATAAGGATTCTGAGAGATCAGAGTAAAAGAATAATTGGGCTTAGTCAGAGTACATACTTGGAGAAGGTGCTGAAGAGGTTCAGCATGCAAGATTCCAAGAAAGGAGAGTTACCCATCCAGAGTAACGCTAGACTGAGTAAGACTCACAGCCCAAGTACTGAGGTTGAGATAGCAGAAATGAGTCGAGTACCTTATCCTTCTGCAGTAGGCTCGATCATGTATGCTATGACCTGCACTCGTCCTGATGTAGCCTTTGCTTTGAGCATGGTTAGCAGGTATCAGGGGAACCCTGGTAAGGCTCACTGGACTGTGGTAAAGAACATTCTCAAGTACCTACGGAGGACTAAGGACTGGGTCCTTACCCTTGGTGGGAGTGATGACTTGAGAGTTATAGGGTATAGTGATGCTAGCTTCCAGACTGATAGAGATAATTTACGCTCTCAGTCGGGCTGGGTCTTTACCTTAAATAGAGGAGCTATCTCTTGGAAAAGTTCCAAGCAGGAGACAGTGGCTGATTCAACTTGCGAATCAGAGTATATAGCGTCAAGCGAGGCAGCAAAGGAGGCTATATGGATAAAGAACTTCATTGGAGACCTTGGAGTTGTACCAGCTATAAAGGAGCAGATAGAGATTTTCTGTGATAGTGAAAGTGCAGTTGCCTTAGCAAAGGAACCACGGGATCACGGGAGATCCAGACACATTGACAAAAAATACCATTTCATCAGACATCGTATAGAAGAAGGACTCCTCGTGGCAAAGAGGGTATCATCGGATGAGAACTCGGCAGATCCCCTCACGAAGGGACTGGGTAGGGTTAAGCATCTCCAGCATGCAAGGAGCATAGGGCTGAAGGATTATATTAGTTTTAGTAGTCAGATAATTTTGAAATATGTAAATTGTAATTGACATTTGATGATGAATAAAAGTTGTGTTTATTTATGAGTAAAGTGTTGCTATCTTTTGTCAATCGTTTACTATTATTTCTTTTGCATGTTTTGACTTACAGAATATTTATGTTGTGTTTACATATTATTCAAATTATCCACAGTCAGTCATATGTTGGAAGTAGATATGAAGTAAGACTGTCATGGGTTGGTTGTAAAGGTCTAAGATGTTGGACATGGCCTCAACACTCATGAGTGCTCATAAGTTCTGAGTATTGGATTCAACCCACACTCGCTGGTATCACTTCATGGAATTTATCTCGAGTGATCGCGAAATGGTAATATCATATAATTCTTCAAACCTACAGATATGACTTGTTGACTATGAGTTAGTTATGCATTGATCGTGCGAAAACGCATTGCTAACTCGATGTTATAAAACGTGTGTTTGTGTGTAATATAACAAGTAGTAGAACAAGCATATGAGTTGAAGTTTATCTGTACCTTCTTGGATTAGAAGCGATATCTGGGCCCCTCGATGATTTTGTTTTGACCCATGTACCGGGCCCGGTCAGAACTAAGTTGATGTGTTCAATTAAGTTCTATGTCAAACAAATCGGAAATCGGGAAACAAACTGCTGGACAAAAGTAAGACATTGTTCCATGTATTTGTCCGGCTGATATCTAGAACAGAGGATTATATGGTCACTTATCTGAAATGGCGTACCATCATCTTCTCAGTTCCGAGAAACCTTGAAAAGAGCTACGATTGTTGATCGGTTCCTGAATTCATACTTGCAGTTATAGTTATTAGACTTATCCAAGTGGGAGACTGTTGGATAAGGTATCTAAGTCCATAACTATTTCTGGTATGTACTTGACTCGACCCGGCATGGTCCATTTGGGTTGCATGGCATCATGCATTTGGATCGACTAAATGAGAGAAATAACACTTGTGGTTTATTAATATATTATAAGTTCTAATATATTAATAGTATTATTTAATTAGTATTGATCAAGAATTAATCTAGGATTAATTAAGTGATCAAAAGATGACTAATTAAATATATGGGTTGATTATGTAAATCATCCATAACTTATATAGTGGGCTAAAAGGCTCTATGGATAATCAAGTTGGGTTAAACCCATTGGATGCTCCATGGAGGCTCCATGGGAGTTACAAACCCATGGGTCATGGAAATGAAGAGTCATGCCACATTAGGGATTACATGGTGTAACCCTAGATGTGACACATTATATAAAGAACATCATACTCACCAAAATCGGGCACACTAAGATACAAGAGGGCTTGGCCGATTTTTAGAGTGTTACACATTCTCTCAAAGTTATTCCAAAGCATTTGGTGTTGTGTGAAGCATTTGAGGCATCACACTTGGGGTGCTAGGCTCTCAAGGTTTCAAGGAATCATAACAACTACAAGGTATGTAATTCTAGCTATCTTTTATATTATAAAGTTCCCCATGTATGCTAGATAGGTTTATGAACCTTGGAAAAAGTATTTTGCATGTATTTTAGACAAACATAGATCCAAGGTTTTCTAGGGTTGCATGTACACTTAGGAGTGTTAGAATTGCTCAAAACCCATCAGTGGTATCAGAGCCTAGGCTTGCTTGTCAATACTTGATGCAAAACAGTGTTAAAAATCGATTTTTGAGCTGTCTGCACAGGGGACTCGCCGAGTCCATGGGGGGACTTGACGAGTCCAAACGAAATTCGAACCAACTCGACGAGTCAGTTCATGCACTCGATGAGTTGATCATGCAGAGTGCTATTTTTCGATTTTTGCTGCTGGAAATGGACTAGAAACATTACCCTAAACTGTTTTGGTGTTTTAAAACTTGTTTTAGTTGGTGTAATGGTTGTTCTAATCCATTTACAATGGCTAAATATCAAAATTCATGATTTTATGTGTTCTTGAATCTTTGATGTTAATATTCATGTTCTTATGAGTTTAGATGATCATAGGAATTATGTGTAACTTCTTGCTAGTTTTAATTCTTGATCATTATGTGTGTTAATAGAATCCATAATTTGTCCTCAAGTTATGGATTACCAAAAATTTATCTTTTAATGACCATTAAAGAAACACATATGTTACATAAAATGAAGAGTCACTCAATTTAATGAACCACTTAATCTCATAAGTTATGAATTGAAGAGTTTTGTAAAGTTACAAAACTTGTCCTCAAGTTTTGGAACTTGTAAAGTCATATAATTAACTTTAGTTCCAACCCCTAGATTTTTAAAAGTTAAAATTCAACCCTTATACTTTATAATATTATAAGTTTAATAATATATGTATATATATATATATATATATATATATATATATATATATATATATATGTAGAAGATCAAGTCGTTTTACCGTTAGTAGGCCTCATTCACGAAGCCGGTCTATAAGGGGGGTATAAGGTTGTTGCCGATAAAATGGCAGCTTAATGGGTGTCCACTCTCACCCACCGCTTCCTTGACTGGTGGAGGGTCGTTAGCCTAACGGGTAGGACAGTGACTTAAAAATTCTCATTAAAAAGTATAATGATTATTATAAAGTAACAAAATGTTTTAATAAATTCCCAATCTTAGTTACTTTAGGAAAATGTGAATAAGGTGCTAATCCATGAAATTACACTTTGCACCTTGTTTAAGTCGTTGGTGGAGCGTGTGTGGTTTACCGGCACACTAACTTGGACTTAACAAGGTAGGCAAATGGTGACTTAAGGTTTTTCATAAGGTCGGTGGAGCGCGTGTGGTTTACCGGCACATCGATTAAGTGAAAAACATTAAGGGTACCAAGTAATTTGCATGGTTACTTCACACCTTGTTTTGTGATCCTCGTTATCCCAGTCACAAAACATGAAGGGCACACTCGAGATTGAAACATGCCATTGAAAAGTTCAATGAATCTCAAAAGCATCTAGGAATTTATAAAAACCAAATAAAACCTAATAATTTATATTTCGTTTTCATGGTGGAAATTAGTGAATCGTCATTCACCTACCTTTAAAATATGTTATAACTTGGATTACGGCATCCCTCTTCTAAGTTATAATATATTGTGATTGGATCCTAGCCTCAATATTACATTTGGGTGTTTTATTAAGGACTATCTCTATATTTAAACTAAACTTGTTTTCTTCTTTTCAGATGTCTTCCAACAATGCTACTTCTGGCTCAAACCCTACTGGCACCTTCTCTCTCATGAACCTTTGTGGGAGAGTCATCTTTGATGGATCCAACTTTACTGACTGGATCAGAAACATCAGGATGGTCACTCGATACGAGAACAAGGAATATGTTCTCGACAAGGAGCTTAAGGTACCTGAGCCAACTGCTACTCCTGAGGAGTTTGCTAAATATGAGGCACATGAAAGAGATGCTACCAAAGTGGCGTGCATCATGATGGTCACTATGACAGCTGAGCTCCAAAAGTCCTATGAGGACTACTATCCTTTTGAGATGCACCAGGATTTGATGGACCGCTACCATCAGAGTGCTCTTCAAGAGCGATATGAAATCATCTCCTCTATGATCACAACCCGAATGAAAGATGGTGAACCCATCACGGGCCACATGCAGAAATGCAAAGGTTTATGGACCAATTGATGAAGTTGAATGTGAACTTCCCAGAGGAGTTAGTAATAGATATTATTTTGCACTCCTTACCTTCGTGTTATGATCAATTCCGCATGACATACCACATGAACAAGGAGGAAGTTACACTTAGCAAACTTCAAGGACTCCTAAAGACCGCAGAATCAGGTCTTAAAGGTAAGTCGGTTGTGACCACTCCTACTACTACTCCAAACTCAGCACCTGTCTTGGCAATCGGGAAAGGTAGAGGTAAGAAGAGGAAGAACCCTTCGAAGGGTACCAAGGGAAAGACTCTTGATGGCTCCTCTTCTAGCGGAACCAAGAAAGGTTTCGTTACACCTTCTTCTGATCCCAAAGAGGCTGAATGCTTCTATTGCCACGAAAAGGCACACTGGAAGCGGAACTGCCCAAAGTACCAGCAAGATTTGAAGGATGGGAAAGTGAAACCCAACCATGCAGGTATTTACACTATCTTATCTTATAACTCACCCAATTCTAACTCTTGGGTCCTTGATACCGGTTGTGGTATACATATTTGTTCTGATTTGCAGGGACTATGAAGAAGTGAGAATGTGGAGCATGGAAAGATAAACTTGATCATGGGGAATAGGAAAGTTTCACCTGTCACCAAGATTGGAGTTTATATTTTGTTGCTAAGTAGTGGGTTTACTTTAGATTTGAATAAATGTTGTTATTCGCCAGAAATGGCAAGAAATGTTACTTCTTTTTATGCTTTGTACAAACAAGGTTTTACCTTTTCTTTTGATAATGAAATTGGTGGAATAAATGCTTTATTTAATAATGTGTTTTGTTTTAAAGAATTACCTTGTGATGGTGTGTATGAAGTTGTGTCTGTTGTAGATAATTTAGGAAATAATGTGTTGTGTGTTGATTCTACTAATAATAATAACTTGGATAAAGCATCATTATGACATTGTCGTCTTGGACATATAAGCAAGAAACGCTAGGGGTGAAGGTTTGTTGGATCTAGTGCACACGGATGTGTGTGGACCCTTCAAAACTGCCACAAGGGCTGCTAATCGTTATTATGTGACTTTTACAGATGATTATAGTAGATATGGATATGTCTACTTAATCAAGCATAAGTCAGAGACTTTCGAAAGGTTTAAAGAGTTGAAACAGGAAGTCGAGAATCAATTGGGCAGGAACATTAAGATGCTTCGATCCGATCGCGGGGGTGAGTATCTTAGTACTGAGTTCCTCGACTATCTAAGGGAATGTGGGTTGTCTCACAATTGACACCTCCCAGGACACCACAGTTGAATGGTGTAGCTCAGAGGCGTAATCAAACCTTGTTGGACATGGTTCGTTGCATGATGAGTCGAACTACGCTACCAATATCATTTTGGGGGTATGCCTTAGCGACTGCCGCCCATATCCTTAATCTGGTCCCTACAAAGAAGGTTGCCAAAACACCTCACGAGATGTGGACTAGAAAAGTTCCTAGTCTAGCCCACATCAAGATTTGGGGTTGCGAGGCTTTCGTGAGACGCGAGACTCAGGACAAGCTCGAACCTCGTTGTGAGAGGTGTATTTTCATCGGCTACCCACAGAAATCCTTTGGTTACCTCTTCTACAGACCTAGTGAGAATGTGGTCTTTGTAGCAAGGAGGGGTGTCTTTCGAGAAAGAGAGTTCATAAGCCAAGGAAACAGTGGGAGGCAAATTGACCTTGAAGAAATTCAAGAGTCAAGTGCTGAAGGAACCTCAAATCCCAGCAGTCAACTTGAGGAGGAAACTCCTGTTGATCCACTTGTACCTCCAATTGTTCCTCTGAGGCGTTCCACAAGGGTTAGGAATGTACCTGAGCATTACTATGGTTTCCATATTACTGCGGAAGGTGAGACACTTATCAGTGATGAGACATTCGTAAGTCTGGATGAACCTAACAGCTATGCGGAAGCCATGGCAGGCCTCGAGTCTGCTAAGTGGAAAGAGGCAATGGATAGCGAGATACAGTCCATGTATGACAATCAAGTTTGGGACTTGGTTGACAATGTACCAGGTCGTAAGACAGTAGGTTGCAAATGGATCTTCAAGAAGAAGACCGACATGGATGGTAATGTACGCACTTATAAGGCACGATTGGTTGCAAAAGGTTTTCTCAAACTCCAGGAGTTGATTATGATCAGACTTTTTCACCAGTGGCCAAGATTAAGTCTATTAGAGTATTGTTAGCCATAGCTGCATTTCATGACTATGAAATATGGCAAATGGATGTCAAAACCGCTTTCCTCAATGGAAAGTTGGCTGAGGATGTTTACATGAATAAGCTAGAGGGTTTTGTAAGTACAAAATACCCTAATAGAGTGTGTAAGCTTGAGAAATCCATTTATGGATTAAAGCAAGCACCTCGCAGATGGAATCTTTGCTTTGATGAGAAAGTCAAAGAGTTTGGCTTTTCGAGGGGTGAAGATGAATCTTGTGTATATGGCAAGGCTAGGGGGAGTATAGTTAGCTTTTTAGTATTGTATGTGGATGACATACTACTCATAGGAAATGACATCCCGACCTTGCAGGAAGTGAAGTACTGGCTCGGGAAGTGTTTCGCTATGAAAGACCTAGGAGAAGCTGCCTATATTCTAGGGATAAGGATTCTGAGAGATCAGAGTAAAAGAATAATTGGGCTTAGTCAGAGTACATACTTGGAGAAGGTGCTGAAGAGGTTCAGCATGCAAGATTCCAAGAAAGGAGAGTTACCCATCCAGAGTAACGCTAGACTGAGTAAGACTCACAGCCCAAGTACTGAGGTTGAGATAGCAGAAATGAGTCGAGTACCTTATGCTTCTGCAGTAGGCTCGATCATGTATGCTATGACCTGCACTCGTCCTGATGTAGCCTTTGCTTTGAGCATGGTTAGCAGGTATCAGGGGAACCCTGGTAAGGCTCACTGGACTGTGGTAAAGAACATTCTCAAGTACCTACGGAGGACTAAGGACTGGGTCCTTACCCTTGGTGGGAGTGATGACTTGAGAGTTATAGGGTATAGTGATGCTAACTTCCAGACTGATACGGATAATTTCCACTCTCAGTCGGGCTGGGTCTTTACCTTAAATGGAGGAGCTATCTCTTGGAAAAGTTCCAAGCAGGAGACAGTGGCTGATTCAACTTGTGAATCAGAGTATATAGCGGCAAGCGAGGCAGCAAAGGAGGCTATATGGATAAAGAACTTCATTGGAGACCTTGGAGTTGTACCAGCTATAAAGGAGCAGATAGAGATTTTCTGTGATAGTGAAAGTACAGTTGCCTTAGCAAAGGAACCAAGGGATCACGGGAGATCCAGACACATTGACAAAAAATACCATTTCATCAGACATCGTATAGAAGAAGGACTCCTCGTGGCAAAGAGGGTATCATCGGATGAGAACTCGGCAGATCCCCTCACGAAGGGACTGGGTAGGGTTAAGCATCTCCAGCATGCAATGAGCATAGGGCTGAAGGATTATATTAGTTTTAGTAGTTAGATAATTTTGAAATATGTAAATTGTAATTGACATTTGATGATGAATAAAAGTTGTGTTTATTTATGAGTAAAGTGTTGCTATCTTTTGTCAATCGTTTACTATTATTTCTTTTGCATGTTTTGACTTACAGAATATTTATGTTGTGTTTACATATTATTCAAATTATCCATAGTCAGTCATATGTTGGAAGTAGATATGAAGTAAGACTGTCATGGGTTGGTTGTAGAGGTCTAAGATGTTGGACATGGCCTCAACACTCATGAGTGCTCATAAGTTCTGAGTACTGGATTCAACCCACGCTCGTTGGTATCACTTCATGGAATTTATCTCGAGTGATCGCGAGACGGTAATATCATATAAGTCTTCAAACCTACAGATATGACTTGTTGACTATGAGTTAGTTATGCATTGATCGTGCGAAAACACATTGGTAACTCGATGTTATAAAACGTGTGTTTGTGTGTAATATAACAAGTAGTAGAACAAGCATATGAGTCGAAGTTTATCTGTTCCTTCTTGGATTAGAAGCGATATATGGGCCCCTCGATGATTTTGTTTTGACCCATGTACCGGGCCCGGTCAGAACTAAGTTGATGTGTTCAATTAAGTTCTATGTCAAACAAATCGGAAATCGGGAAACAAACTGCTGGACAAAAGTAAGACATTGTTCCATGTATTTGTCCGGCTGATATCTAGAACAGAGGATTATATGGTCACTTATCTGAAATGGCGTACCATCATCTTCTCAGTTCCGAGAAACCTTGAAAAGAGCTACGATTGTTGATCGGTTCCTGAATTCATACTTGCAGTTATAGTTATTAGACTTATCCAAGTGGGAGACTGTTGGATAAGGTGTCTAAGTCCATAACTATTTCTGGTATGTACTTGACTCGACCCGGCATGGTCCATTTGGGTTGCATGGCATCATGCATTTGGATAGACTAAATAAGAGAAATAACACTTGTGGTTTATTAATATATTATAAGTTCTAATATATTAATAGTATTATTTAATTAGTATTGATCAAGAATTAATCTAGGATTAATTAAGTGATCAAAAGATGACTAATTAAATATATGGGTTGATTATGTAAATCATCCATAACTTATATAGTGGGCTAAAAGGCTCCATGGATAATCAAGTTGGGTTAAACCCATTGGATGCTCCATGGAGGCTCCATAGGAGTTACAAACCCATGGGTCATGGAAATGAAGAGTCATGCCACATTAGGGATTACATGGTGTAACCCTAGATGTGACACACTATATAAAGAACATCATACTCACCAAAATCGGGTACACTATGATACGAGGGCTTGGCCGATTTTTAGAGTGTTACACATTCTCTCAAAGTTATTCAAAAGCATTTGGTGTTGTGTGAAGCATTTGAGGAATCACACTTGGGGTGCTAGGCTCTCAAGGTTTCAAGGAATCATAACAACTACAAGGTATGTAATTCTAGCTATCTTTTATATTATAAAGTTCCCCATGTATGCTAGATAGGTTTATGAACCTTGGAAAAAGTATTTTGCATGTATTTTAGACAAACATATATCCAAGGTTTTCTAGGGTTGCATATACACTTAGGAGTGTTAGAATTGCTCAAAACCCATCAGGTTGACCATGCCAATCCCTTTCCATTGGGAAGAGAAAACTTTTCCGGACTTCCAATGTTACCTTGAGAGGCAGAACTTCCAATCAAATTTAATTGACCATTGCGCCAAATCATTGCTGATTCAACAACAACAAGCAAATAAGAAAAGTCTATTAGGGTCATGTCGTGATCTGTCACATAGTATTCTTTAATTAACTAACTATATGACTCACGAAGTGACTGAAGAACCTAGTCAATAGCCAACTTCCTTGGGACATCGACACCCAACACTCTCAGCCTGTCGATATGTGACTTCATCTCTAAGACGTGAGAACACACATGCCTTCCATCTTCATGTTTCATTGCAAGTAGGGCTTGAGTGATCTTGAAGTTTTCAAGTCTTCGTGCTTCTGGGTCAGGGAGAATAATTGGAGGAGGTGGAGGAAGAGAAGTATGATTTCCATGATCCAATCGCAGGAAATCATCTTCATTAGGAAAGCTTGTTCCAAGAGATTTGGGAAGATCATAATTGTCTGAACCAAACATCTACAATGCGAGAAATTCAAGTTAGTTGATTTAAGTCCTTAATATAACACCCAATATGATATATTAAGGCTAGGACCCAACACAATATTTTATAACATGGAAGAGGGATGCCGTAATCCAAGCTACAAAATATTTGAAGGTAGGTGAATGACGATTCACCAATTTCAACCATGAAAAATGAACTAAATTATTAGGTTTTTAATTGGCTTTGAAACTCCTAGATCTTTTGAGATTCATTGAACTTTTCAATGGCATGTTTAAATCTCGATTGTGCCCTCTCAAGTTTGTGACTGGGATGCCGAGGATCATAAACAAGGTGTGAATAACCATGCAAATATACTTGGTACTCTTAATTTTTATCACCTAATCGATGTGTCGGTTAACCACACGCGCTCCACCGATCTATGATAAACGTTAAGCCAACCTTTGCCAACCTTGTTAAATCCAAGTTAGTGTGCCGGTTAACCACACACGCTCCACTAACGACTTAAGCAAGATGCAAAGTGTTATTTCATGGGTTAGCACCAAATTCACATTTTCCTAAGTCACTAAGATTGGGAATTTACAAGTGTTTAGTTACTTAGTATTTATCATTATACTTTTAATGAATGGAGAATTATAGTTTTGTCCTACCCGTTCGGCTAACGACCCTCCACCAGTCAAGGAAGCGGTGGGTGAGAGTGGACACACATTAAACTGTCATTTTATAGGCAGTAACCTTATACCCCCTTACAGACCGGCTTCGTGAATGAGGCCTACTAACGGTAAGACTGACTTTGTTCTTATACATATATATATATATATATATATATATATATATATATATATATATATATATATATATATATATATATATATATATATATATATATATATATATATATATATAACTATTAACTATTAATATTATAATAGTATAAGGGGTGAATTTTAACTTTTAAAATTCTAAGGGTTTAACTTGGAATTAAAGTATTCATGAGGGGAAACTTTACAAATTCCAAAACTTGAGGGCAAATTTTGAACAATTCCAAAAACTTTTCAATTCCATAACTTATGGGTTTAAAGTAGTTTTAATGGAAAAACTCTTCAAGTTCCATAACTTGAGGACAAGTTATGGAAGACTTTAAAACATTTAAAAATGAGACTCTTCATTTTCATAACTTATGGAAATCTTATGAGTTTTAAAAATCATAAATGTGACTTTTCATATAACTTGAGGACAAGTTACAAAAACACATATTATGTACAACTTTTAGATCAATTTGGATTGAAAACACATTATCACATAACTTTTTTATTAATCTAAATCAACTAAGAACAAGATAATTCAAATCAAACAATTTTCATGAAATTATCCTAACCATTAAACTAATACAAAACATGAATCTATTGACAATTATCTTTGAAATTGGATTGACATGAACATTACCACATCAAAAACAGGTTTATAAGTTCAAAAACAGCTTAGGGTAATGTTCCTAGTCTAATTCCAGCCAAAAAACTCGAATATATGCTGTCAGGGAGTCCAAGTCGTCGAGTGCAAGAACCAACTCGATGAGTTGGATGAATTTGGACATGGACTCGTCGAGTCCCCTGTCCAGACAGCAAAAAAAATCAATTTTTCCAGCAAATTGCATCAAGTATAATTGAGAACAAGCCTAGGCTCTGATACCACTGATGGGTTTTGAGCATTCTAATGCTCCAATGGTGTACACGCAACCCTATAAACCTTGGATCTATGTTTTCTCTATTATACATGCAAATATTCAATATTCCAAGGTTTCATCCTAACTAGCATAACAAGAAGTATATTCAATACAAGAATCTAGTAGAATGACATACCTTTTGATGGAGCTTGAAGTCTTGAACCTTTAAGAGCTTAGTGCCCTAAGTGTTGCACCTCAAATGGTTCACACAACACCAAGAACCCTTGGAATAACTTGAGAATAAGGATACTTGCACCAAAATCGGTTTTGCCCTCTTGTGTACACACACTAGTGCCAATTTCATGAACTAGAGACCTCTTTATAAAGTGTGAAGTGATTCCAGTAAGCGCGGGTCTAATCCAATGCTCAAATCAAACTCATAAGCACTCATGAACGTTGCAGCAAACCTTTGCTATGTCTAATACATGTTAGACAATCTACACACCAATTCATGACAGTCTTCTTTCATACCTACTTCCAACATATGAACGACTGTGGACTGTTCGAATAATATTATTATTCAGGAAGTCAAAACATGCAAATTGAAACAATAGGTAAATAATTAACATAAGACAGTAACTTTACTCATAAATAATACCCATTTATTTAATCATCGAATGTTAATTACAATTTATCTATTACACGTTTCCAAACTATCTAATCTAAACTAATATCGTCCTTTAGCCCGATGCTCCTAGCGTGCTACAAGTGCTTAACCCTACTCAGTCCCTTCATAAGGGGATCTGTTGGGTTATCCTCTGACGATACCCTCTTCACTATGAGGAGTCCTTCTTCTACCCGATGTTGAATAAAGTGATATTTTCTGTCGATATGTCGAGATCTACCATGATCCCTTGGTTCCTTGGTCAAGGCAACCGCTCCTTCATTGTCACAGAAAATTTCCATAGGCTCCTGTATGGCTGGCACAACTCCAAGGTCTCCGATGAAGTTCTTCAACCATATCGCCTCCTTTGATGCTTCGCTCGCCACTATATACTCTGATTCCCACGTTGAATCAGCTACAGTCTCCTGCTTGGAACTTTTCCAAGTCACTGCTCCTCCATTTAGGGTGAAGAACCAGCCCGACTGCGAATGGTAGTTGTCCCTGTTGGTTTGAAAACTGGCGTCACTATACCCTCGCACCCTTAAGTCATCACTACTACCAAGGACTAGAAACTATTCCCTGGTCCTCCGAAGGTACTTAAGAATATTCTTGACTGCGGTCCAATGTGCTTTGCCAGGGTTCCCTTGATATCTGCTGACCATGCTCAAAGCGAAGGCCACATCAGGGCGAGTACAAGTCATAACATACATAATCGAGCCAACTGCGGAAGCATATGGTACTCGGCTCATTTCTGTTATTTCGACTTCGGTACTCGGTCTTTGAGTCTTACTCAATTTGGCATTACTTTGGATCGGTAACTCCCCCTTCTTTGAATTCTCCATATTAAAACGTTTTAGCACCTTGTCCAAGTAAGTATTCTGACGAAGTCCTATTAGTCTCTTACTTCTGTTTCTCACTATCCTTATTCCCAAAATATAGGCAGCCTCTCCGAGGTCCTTCATAGCGAAGCACTTCTGAAGCCAGGACTTTACTTCCTACAACGTCGGGATGTCATTTCCTATGAGTAGTATGTCATCGACATACAATACGAGGAAGCTAACTATACTCCCACTGGCTTTGACATATACACATGATTCATCCTCGCTTCGCAGAAAACCAAACTCTTTGACTTACTCATCGAAACAAAGATTCCATCTGCGAGATGCTTGTTTTAGTCCATAAATGGACTTCTCAAGCTTACACACTCTATTGGGATGCTTCACATTGACAAAACCCTCTGGATGACTCATGTAAACATCCTCAGCTAACTTCCTGTTAAGGAAAGCGGTTTTGACATCCATTTGCCATATTTCATAGTCATGAAATGTAGCAATGGCTAGCATCACCCTGATAGACTTTATCTTCGGAACTGGTGAGAAGGTCTCATCATAGTCAACTCTGGGAGTTTGAGTGAAACCCTTCGCAACCAACCGCGCCTTATAGGTGTGTACATTCCCATCCATGTCGGTCTTCTTCTTGAAGATCCACTTGCACCCGACCGTCTTATGACCTGGCACATTGTCAACCAAATTCCAAACTTGGTTGTCATACATGGACTGAATCTTGCTGTCCATAGCCTCTTTCCATTTCACAGACTCCGGGCCTGCCATGTCTTCCTTATAGCTGTTAGGTTCGTCCAAATTTACTAGTGTACTATCACTAATAAACGTATCCCCTTCTGTAGTGATATGGAAACCATAAAACTGGGGTTGAACCCTAACTCTCTCGGAACGTCTAATAGGTAAGGAATCGTCAATTGGTTCAACTGGATTTTCCTCCTCGGGTTGAGCGCCAGTGTTAGTGGTTCCTTCATCGACTCTTGAATCTCTTCAAGATCGATTTGCCTCCCACTGTCCCCTTGGCTTATGAGTTCTCGCTCTCGGAAAACCCTTGTCCTCGCAATGAAGACAACTTTGTCACTCAGTCGATATAAGAGATATCCAAAGGACTTCTGCGGGTAGCCGATGAAAATACATCGCTCACTACGAGGCTCGATCTTGTTGTGAGTCTCTCGTCTTATGAAAGCCTCGCAACCCCAAACCTTGATATGTGCCAATGAGGGAGCTTTCCATATCCACATCTCGTGAGGTGTTTTGGCAACCTTCTTCGTAGGGACTAAGTTAAGGATATGGGCGGCAGTCTCTAAGGCATACCCACAGAATGAGATAGGTAGTCAAGCACGACTCATCATGGAAAGAACTATGTCTAGCAAGGTTCGATTACGCCTCTCAGCCACATCATTCAACTGCGGTGTCCTAGGTGGCGTCAATTGCGAAACGATTCCGCATTCCTTGAGGTAGTCGTGGAATTCAAGAATTAGGTACTCTCCACCTCTATCGGATCGAAGCATCTTGATTTTCCTGCCCAATTGATTCTCCACTTCTTGTTTGAACTCTTTGAACTTTTCAAAGGTTTATGACTTATGCCTGATTAAGTAGATATAGACATATCTGCTGTAATCGTCGGTAAAAGTCACGTAGAAGCGGCACGCATCCCTTGTGGTGGATCTAAAGGGTCGACATACATCTGTATGTATGAGATCCAATAAACCCTCACTCCTCGCACAAGTGTCGGTGAAGGGTGACTTGGTCATCTTTCCAAGTAAACAAGACTCACACACGTCATCGTCCCTAAGGTCGAATGACTCTAATACTCCATCCTTTTGGAGTTGGGCTATGCGTTTCTTGTTGACATGTCCAAGACGACAATGCCACAATCATGCTTTATCCAAACCATTGGAAGAATCAATACACAACACATCATTTCCTAAATTGTCTACAACCATCACAGTTTCATATATTCCATTACAAGGCAATGCTTCAAAATAGAAAACACCATTAAGATAAGCATTAATAGAACCCTTTTCATTATCAAATGAATATCTAAAACCTTGTCTATACAAACCATGAAATGAAATGATGTTTCTTTCCATATCTGGCGAATAGCAACAATTATTTAAATCTAATCCTAATCCACTACTGAGCATTAAAGAGTAAACTCTGATCTTGGTGACAGGCGACGATCTTCTGTTCCCCATGATCAAATTTATCTTCCCATGCTCCACATCCCTATTTCTTCTTAGGCCCTGGAAATCAGAACAAATGTGAAAACCACATCCTGTAAAGAGTACCAAAAATAGCATGTGATGAATCATTACATTTAATAGTGTAAATACCTGCGTAGGACGGCTTGATATTTCCATCCTTGATATCTTGCACATATTTCGGGCAGCTTCGTTTCCAATGCCCTATTTCATGGCAGTGGTGGCACCCTGCCTCCTTGGGGTTGGAGTTGGGTTTAGTAGAACCAACCTTGGTTCCACTATAAGAGGATCCATTTTGGGACTTTCCCTTATGGTGGCTCTTTGAGGGAGCCTTCCTCTTTTTACCCTTCCCTTGCCCAATTGCCAAGACTGGGGCAGCAGTAGGAGTGGGAGATGATGCAACAGATTTATCTTTGAGGTTGCTCTCATCTGTCCTCAATAATCCTTGAAGCTTGCTCAAGGTGACCTCCTCCTTATTCGTGTGGTAGGTCATACGGAACTGGTTCTAGCAGGGAGGCAAGGAGTGAAGGATGATGTCAATTTCCAGCTCTTCATCATAGTTCACATTCAACTTTAGTAGGCGATCGACATATCTCTGCACCTTTTGCAGATGAGCGGTAAAGGACTCTCCATTACCCATTTTGGCAGTGATCATCGAAGGGATGATCTCGTACCTTTCTTGCCTAGCGCTCTGGTGGTACCGGTCCAGCAGATCTTGATGCATCTCATAGGGATACATGTCCTCATAGGACTTCTGGAGTTCTGCAGTCATAGTCACCAGCATGATGCAATGGACTTTCGTAGCATCACGCTCATGGGCCTCAAAGGCCGCGATCTCTTCAGCAGAGGCAGTGTTGATGTTGATTTCCTTCAGCTTCTCATCAAGGACATACTCTTTGTCCTCGTAACGAGTGACCATTCGAATGTTGCGGATCCAATCATTGAAATTGGACCCGTCAAAGATCACTCTCCCACACAAGTTCATGTGTGAGAACGAGCCAGAGGATTTTGAGCCAAAAGCGTTGTTATTGTCGTTCGACATCTGAGAAGGAAAGAGAACAATGTTTGATTAGAAAACGAATCCCCAATTAAACACCCAAATGAGAAATTAGGGTTAGGATCCAACAACATTATTTACAAATTAGAAGAGGGGATGCCGTAATCTAACAAGTAAATAATTTGAAGGTAAGTGAATGACGATTCACAAATTTTCCACCACGAAAAACAAATTAAAGCAAAGTTTTAAATGTATTGAAAAATCCTAGATCTTTTGAGATTCATTGAACTTTTCAATGGCATGTTAAATCTCGATATGCCCCTTAAGTTTGTGACTGGGATGCCGAGGATCACAAAGTGGGTGTGAATAACCATGCAAATGTACATGGTGCCCTCAATGTTATAGACACCTATTCGATGTGCTGGTTAACCACACATGCTACATCGAACTATGACAAACATTGAGTCACCCTTTGCCACCTTTGCTAAGAACCTAATTAGTGTGCCGGTTAGCCACACGCGCTCCACTAACATCTCAGAAAGGGTGCAAAGTGTAATTTCATGGAATTGCATCAATTCACTTTTCCCTAAAGTAACTAAGATTGGGAATTTTTGTAAAAAACATTTAGTTACTTTATAAATTCATTATACTTTTAGTGAGGAAAGGTTTGCCCTATCCTACCCGTTCGGCTAACGACCCTCCACCAATCAAGGAAGCGGTGGGTGAGAGTGGACACCCATAAAACGACCATTTTGTAGGCCATAACCTTATACCCTCTTATAGATCGGCTTCGTGAATGAGGCCTACTAACGGTAAGACTAGCAGTTTAAGTTATACATACATATATATATATATATATATATATATATATATATATATATATATATATATATATATATATATATATATTAATCTTATAATAAATAAAGTATAAGGTCGAATTTTAAACTTGTAAAATTGTAGGGTTTAAAATTTAAATAGTTCAAATTAAACTTTTAATCAAAAATTTATGATTTCAAAACTTGAGGGCAAGTTTTGAACTTTTCAAAACACATAGGATCAAATAGCAAATAATATAAATTAAACATTTAATTAAATGATTATCTAATTTTGATCTATTATAGTTTAATCACAAGATAATTCATCAAATAAATCAAATAATCAAATTTCATCACATAAGGAATTTATTAGTCAATTAAATGGTAATTATCTTTTGTTTTGGTAAGGATAATCATATAATAACAATAAAATCGGATTTTATTAGTCAAAAACAGTTTTGGAAATTATCCTTTAGCAAAACAGCAAGAAATCCCGAGATATCCTCTCCTGACAGCTAAACTCGTCGAGTTCCCAATGTGAACTCGTCGAGTTCTCATTGGAACTCGTCGAGTTCTTCAGTCAGAGGGCCAAAAACGATTTTTTTAAGCATGAATGAAAACACAAAGCATTAATACAATAGAAACCAATCAAGGCTCTGATACCACTGATGGTTTTAGCCAAAAGAACATCCTATGTGCTCATGCAAACCCTAAAGCTTGGATCTAGGTTTCTCTATTGTATATGCAATTCATCAAAGACTTACAAACCCTAGATCTAGCATACATATTTCGAAATTAACATAAGAAAATAGATCTAGATGATTACCTCTTGTACAATGGCTTGAATCTTCTTGTCTTGGAGCTTAGAGTCACAAATGTCACTCCTCTAATGGCTTACAAACACCACAAGCAAGAGGATGCTAATTGAGAGAGAGAGGGAATGGGCACAATTTCAGCTATGAACACTCTTAGGGTTCAAGTGGCCAAAAATGGATGCCTTGGGGTCTTATTTATACTGGTACTGTTAGGGTTTCAGTCAAAACCCTAATGGATAGCTTAGGCCTTAAGCAGTCCAAGGATGCTTATGGAATAAGGCCTCTATGGCCGAACTTAGGATGGACTCATCCCTAATTTTGTCCAAGCCCAGTCCATAAGCCTTCTCAGCCCAATACTCAACTATCACACATTTGACAGTTTAAGTCTCATTTATTTAATTAATGTCTTTTGGCCACAAAATTAATTCTTAATTAATTCTTTTCTAATATTAATTAAACTATATGATTTCTCCTTTAATATATTATTCATATAATATATTAAAAAACCATAATAACCTCTCACTTGATAAGTCATCCTATCATGTTGCTTTGGTGAAGGCAACCCAAAAGGACCATGCACAACCGGGTCAAGTACTTACCAAATATAGTTACGGACTTAGACACTAATCCAACAGTATTTTGGGGAATTCACTAAGCTTTGTGCTTACAGTTTCATATTTATGGTTTCAGTTACTTTCGGTTCGAAAGGGAAGGGCCTGGCGTGACTGCACAACATCCCCCTAGAGTTTTCCGCATTGACGATTAATGATACTACTCTGATGTTTAAATGATATATTCACTTTGATCAGTGTTAGAACAAGTCATTTGTATGATTTATTGTTTTAAAAATGAAAAAAATTTACCTTAGATTTTTGGGAAGTTACAAAATTTACACTTTAGTGGAGTTTACTACCCATTTCAAGGTCAATCACAATACCAAAACCAACCTAAATTCCAAAATCAACCACAATTTCAAAGGCAACTCTAATTTCAAAACCAACCACAAATGAATTTCTCATCCCAAATTGACAATGACTTCAATCCATTTGATGATCTTCCTGAAACCCAAACCCAATTTCCAAGTGAAGCGGAACCTGAAGTAGCCCCTAAACGGAATCGGAGCAAGAAGAGAATCGCCCACAACCCAAAAAAGTGGAAGTGTGGTACCAAAGCAATAGACACTGGCCGAAGAAAATGCGTTAGCTCGTGCTTGGGTGGATATTCCCGAAGATCTGGTGGTCGGAAACAACCAAGATTGTCCAACTTTCTTCTGTAAAATCAAGCGACATTTTTTTCAACGAGATGAATCTTGGCGATTACCGAAAAAAAGACCAAAATTATTTGAAGTGGCATAATGTCAACAAAGTGGTGACGGTGTTTAACGATATGTTTTCGAGTGTGAAACGACAATGACAAAGTGGTGCGAACGACGAAACCATTTTGCAAAAAGCTCTTGACATGTACCGACATAAAAAAGGGGCACCATTCAAATTTCTACATGTTTGGAACATTGTAAAATTGTCAAAAAAAAATGGCAAGCTGTCGACTGTTCCGAAACTTTTAGGGGTGGTTCTTGTAAAAGAACCAAAACATCCGAAATGATATATAGTCAATCCTCCGATGCGCATGTAAGGATTGACCTCAATGAAGAGGAGCCTACTGAGGTTCCAAGAGCCACTCGTCCCATGGGAAGAGACCGAGCCAAGGGAAAGGGAAAAGCTACAACAACTTTTTCCAGCAACATCGATCAACTAACAACAAAAATGGACAATTTGAAGTCGTCCTTGGAGCGATACGTGGAACTTGCACAAGAGAAAGAAAATACTCGTGTCATGTCCATCTTAACGAGGCCCACAAACGAGCTATCCGGACACGAGCGAAAAATGATGATAAAAGCCAAAGAAGAGTTTGCAAAAAAAAAATAGAACATCTAGTTTTCGCTTTTTTAATTTTCATGGTTTTGTTTTCTTATATTACTAGATTTGTAGTTTGAATTTCTATGTTTTTTTTTTCTTGTTGAGTTGTATTTTTATTTTATGTTTAATGAAATTTATGTTTTTTAAAAAAATAATATGTCTGAAATATTTATTTTCTATATTAATTTAAAAAAAAAGTAGTTGGCAAGTGTGGCAAACCGTATGATGCAAATGACAAGTTTTGGCTAAAATATGACATAATTGACGTGACACTTATGTGGATGGTGGCTATTAGTGTGAAACTACACCTGTACCTTTTAAGTTGGCTTATATATTGAAGATTTAAACTTGATTACTTGCTTATGCAATTAACCCTATTTTAATTAAATATCTCACCATGTTCCATTAACGTAACAAGTACATACGATAATCAATGTTAGACATCTTTTAAAGGATGAGTAGATGATTCTTGCTTCTTTTATTCGCTTTTGATTTCCTACACCATTGACTTTCTTTCTTCTCCTACATATGTATAAATCTGCCAGATGCCTTTTCGAAATTACAGTGCAGAGTACACAAACGTTCAAAAATGCTTTTGCTTACACAACTAGTCGCTATCGCTGCTTTAGCCTTCATCTCTCTTCAGCATGAAGCCATAGCACAATTTGTGCCACCTTATTCTTCTGTAGTTGTTCCTGTATATAAACACACAGATGCTGCTAAGCCTCTCTATAGTGTTCAGATCATGACAACATACGTAAACATGCAATTCTTGCATGCAAACTTCCTTATAGACCTCGATGCTCCTTTCATATGGCACGACTGTATCTTGCTATGGAACACGTTTGCAGGTGGTTGTCCTAACAACACACTCTGTACCTATCCAGTCTCATGCGAAGAATATCAATGCACAGATGTGCGAACCACTTACTCATACAAGAATCCCTCCTGTCCTCCAGTAAACAATGGCTCAACGTTACCTGGATGGGGTTACTGCACATGCCCAGTCAACGTGGTCAATCCTATTACTGGATCATGTGACAACGCCTTGCTGGATTATGACGAATTCACGGTGAACACCAGCAATGGTAGAAATGTATTCAATGGTTTATATGGTGCTTACCCTAATGCTGCATGTGCTCCTTCTTCTTCGTTTCAATCATTCCCTGTTAATGTTAGTGGTGTCATGGCGCTTTCCTCCTCCCCTTATGCATTTCCAGCATATTTAAATGAACCGCTTCAAAAAGTAATGGCTTTGTGTTTACCCAGCACGTTATCATCTCCTGGTGTTTTCTTTTATGGAAATAGTTCTTATTACCTTCTTCCCCAATCGAATGTTGACATAAGGAGTTTTCTTTCTTATACTCCTTTAATTAACCATCCCGATTCTTTTGGGTACTTCATTGGTCTCAATTCCATCGTAATTAAAACAAGATCCATTGATATTCCCGGGAATTCCACCACCAAGCTTAGCACAATCGATCCTTACACCACCCTTCGAACTGACATTTATAAGTGGGTGGTTCGGAGGTTTTCATTGGTTACAAAAAGAATCCCTCCTGCAAATCCTGTGGCACCATTTGGTCTTTGTTTCAACGCCTCCGTTAATGGTCTAAGAGTTCCAGATATTGAGTTTAATCTTCAGGATGGGAAGAAGTGGAGTATATCCACTGCTAACTCCATTAAGCAAGTGACGACAGACGTTGCGTGTCTGGGGTTTGTTGATGGTGGTGCAACAAGTGAACCTGCAATTGTGATCGGGACGTTTCAGTTTGAAGATAATTTTCTGGTATTTGATTTAGAGAATTCAAGTTTCGGGTTCAGTTCTTCGTTGTTACGTAAGAAGACTTCTTGTGCTAACTTCAACTTTACGCTCACTAATTAAGCAGTGGGAATAGGCATGTTATATATTGCCTGATAAAAAAATTATTGTTCATTGTCTTCCATGTATAGTTGAAATTGATCAACTTTATTTCAATGTATGTGCGTTCAATAAACAGATAATCTTGAAAATTTGCCCTTTTGCGTTAAACTTTTTTTTTTTTTTTTTGATTTGACATACTGAACAAAGGAAGACGAACTGTATTTGAAATTGTATATGCTGATTGAGTGATTTCTCCATGGAATTTTGTAAATTTAGCGAAGGCAAATCCGTTGCTAATTTGTTTTACAAAGAAAGAAAAGGGAACACTTTGTGATAGATTAGTGCGAAAATTCCATTACTAATCGGGGATAGAATAATTATATTTAGCAATGACTATTCTTGTTAAAAAAAATTGTTTTAGGCAACCTTTCTAAACAGTTGCACTAGGAGGGTTGATGAGTTATCAGCTTTTCTGTTCTAAATAATGTTTTAAAAACCGGACCGGAGACCGAAACGGTCGAGCTACCGGTTCGATGGTTCAACTGGTCAGACCGGTCTCAAAAACCGCATAAAACCGGATGAGGTCATATATATATATATATATATATATATATATATATATATATATATATATATATATATATATATATATATATATATATATATATATATATATATACACACACAAAAATATTATACCTCAACAATAACATGTTAAAATTAACGTATGATAATCTTAAGATGGCTTATGAAGTTAACAAGACTGTTTGGTGTTTTAAAAATGACTAATAAATCTGCCTAGAAATATCTACTTGAAAATTCAAGTATCCCACATCAACAAAAGTGGGATGCAATGAGACGTCTATAAATTGGAAGGGAGACAAAGGCTTTATGATGTGCGAGGGCGCGAACCTGACCATCTAATGTCGTGGGTCCCCTTGGTGGCCCTCAGAATTTTAGAGAGGTCTAATAGTGTTTTTATTAAAATTGATTTTAACTTCAGCAAAACCGGTTTTTTTTTGTTCGACCAGTCTGGTTCAGCCGGTTTTTGAGTGAACCGGCCGGTTTTTTGGCGGTTCATTTACAAACGGTTTTTGGGCTTCAAAGAACAGGTAACCTGATCGGTTCCTGGTTTAACCGACCGGTCCTGTCCTGTTTTCAAAACAGTGGTTCTAAAGTAACATTTTCGTAACATTTTCGGAGAATCGGTTCTATTTTACTATGATGCATGACAAAGTACTTGCTTTTATATACACAATTTCCCATTTTGCATCACTACGGCAAAACCTATGTAATAAGGCGATGTTTTTATTTATATATTCCTTTTTTTTGTGTGTTGTAGCAGGTCAAGACCACATCATTAAAACACAAAAACTATTTTCGCATAAAATATTTTAAATAGTGTTTTTATTTAAATAGTGTTCTATTTAAAATATTTTATGGTGCGGTTTTAATATAGCTGCATTAAACTGCATTTATTGGTGCGTTTATATCAAAATAGCACCTAAACATTCACTTTTCTCCTTAAATTTCATTCCTCCGTGATGACTTCCCATTCAATTTTTTCATATCCCCGCACAATTCTTTTCCTTTATATTATTTCTTTATCTCATCTCTCTCCCAAAGTGCAGATGAAGAAGACACAACAGATACCGGCTACTTCCTGCTTCAACCGGCGACTTTCTGCTCCTGTTCCCGTACAAAATCTGAAAAGCCTAGCTTCGATTTTTTTGATTGTTAGCATATTCCTTATTGTTTCCATTCTTAAATAGTTTTGTTTGATGGGTTGATTTCCAGCGACACTCCTAATCTTTTCTTTCTTGAGATGCATCTCTGCCTCCTTCATTAAAGACCACCACTGCTTGAACGATTTTTTTCCTGTATCAGCTTTAACTTTTTTTTTTTCTCTATTCACCACTTCCATTTTTTTGTATTAACTTCAATTTTGTTTTTCTTTTTGAATAAATTCATGGTCCAGAGAGATCATCGAGACATGGAACACCAAGAATTGTTACATGGAGGGTTTTTTGTTGATTGGTTAATTAAGTAGCCTTTAAATTGGAAAGTTTAGGATATTGTCCCACTTCATTACTCAAGTTCTCAGAGTTTAGGTCAAAGACTGTGAATGGTCAATTCACAATAAATCTCTTTGTAATTTGACTCATTTAGTTTTAGTGCATCTTATCTCCATTTTTAATAAATAAATAGGTTGAATCTTCTTTTGACAGGTGTCACTTAAATACAATTCTTCATTCCACATATCAATGAGATATATTAGGCAACACTTCAAAATTCAAATTACCTTTTCTAATTATATGTTAAATTTGAAATTATAATAAATTTAAAATTTTGATATATCTCTTACTTAATAATTTATTTAAAATAATTGATTTATAATTATAAATTTTTACTATGAAAGTTGAATTAATTTTATAACCCGTGGTTCTCACGGATTATAAACTAGTGTAAAATAAATGAGTTCATTTCAACTATTATAAGATACCATATGGTATCTTACTTCCAAATATATAAACTAGCAAACGAATCAAACAACTCAAACTATAACCCTAGTTAAAGTGTCGAAAAATTGAAAATTTGTATTAAGCAGTTGCGAGCGAAACAAACATTTTTATCTCGTAGTACATGTTCCTCTGTTTTCAAAAGTATAAAGTGCGTCCAAAACAGAATCCGTATGCAAAAGATACGACAGTTATAAGAAAACAAACCAGTAAAACACTAACTTTCTCTAAATTGCTAAAACTGAATCGATCCGTTGAAACACTTACACACCTTATATGGGAACTCCGAGAGCGTTTTTAGACTCAAGCTATGGTCTAATATTTAGTTTCATACTCGAAATATGTTTAGCGAAAATATTTGCAAAAGTTGAAAATTTAAGCATTTTGGGTCATTTAGACGCGAAACTTTAAACGCGATTTTCCGGAGTTCTACAACTCGAGAAATTAATCTATTCGGGTTTTTGGAATCCTTGATATCGGCTTTATCTAACGACACTTTCGGAAAAATTATTCTACATCGGGATCTCGATACACCAAATTAGAATTGTTTTGGGCAATTAAAGGGATTGTGACATCGATCATTGTGGGGCCCAACTAACCCTGCTAGACAAAAAAATTAGATTTTTGGCCCTTCTTTTGCCCTTGCCGATATGGGATAGCCATCCTCGCTCACACATTTCATTTACAAGGTACAAGTATGGTTGTTTAGTATGTTTGGCTTCATAAGCCTGTGAGACACCCATTTTACTATAAAAAGAACAACTGGGTTCCTCATTAATTCCCTATTCCATTCATCATATCTCTCTCTCTCTCTCTCTCTCTCTCATTATATCACCATCACCATACCACCAACATCACCACCTTATAACACCACCTTTTGATCGAAAAATCACCTAAACACCACCTCCATCAGAGCCCCACTCCCTTCCCTCCTCCCCTCCCTTCGTTTTCGTCAAACAGAAGCAGAAAAACGAGCAACAGGAGGCTGCCAGAGCCACTGCCACCTCCAGACTTCACTCTCCTGCCACCACCGGACGCCCCTACTGCCGCTGATACAATCCCAACCACCACCATCTTCTGATCGCTGATGTTGCTCGTAAGTACTCCACCACCCCCGTTTTTTATTTTCTTCCTGTCGATCGTTAAAAAAAAACCAGCCGAAGACCGTTTTTTTTTCGTTGCATGAATTACTTCGATCACAGGAGGTGATCAAGTCTTCTACTGTTGAAACTCCATTTCGAAAAAAATAAAACTTCCCCTCCTTTTAAAATAAATATCAAAACTAGTCCCATCATCCCAAACTTCAATTTAAATTGTTTAAAACAATCCCCTCTCTGAAAAATTCCTTCAAATTAGATCCTAAAGTCTTCAAACTTTAATTTCAAAATAATTCCCAGCCCTCTCCCTTGAAAATCTTTTACAAAACAGGTCCCAAATCCCAAACTTTTATTCCAAATGTTTAGAACAGTCCCTCATTTGAAAATGGTTAACAAATTTAGTTCCATTCCATTTAATTAATTTAGTAAATCAACCCTATAGTTTGGTTAAATTACAAAACAACCCACACTTATTAATTTATACCAAAATTATCGTTTAATTTATTAGGAAACTAAATTAATCCCGACGGTTCGTTTTGGAAGCGACACATTTTTATTTCTCGCGTCAAATTGTCGAAACAAATCAACAACCATACGTTAAGGTGAGTATTACGGCCCCTCTTTTATATTTTTATATGCTTTGCGGGAGAATACATATGCTTAATTGTACTAGTTTATACAAGAATATACATAAAATATAATTATTTTATGTAAAAACTATAACTAGTTTACGAAATATTGGTTTGACATTTATATGTTATAAACACATAAACTAGTTTTAAACCACAATATTTTCATATATTATATTGTTAAAAATGATACAACCATAAAAATAACATATGCATTTTTTACTACAAAATTCTACGATTTTATGTGACATTGTATGTCATAAACAATATATCATAAAACTTTATTGTATTCCTAAGGATGTAAGCTATACATGTATATGTACAAAGTTTATACATGAAACATACTTCTTTATAAAAGCTAGAGCCTTATACTATACATGCATACCAGTTATGTTTGGCTTTTATAAAGTCTATACAATTCATTATGCCTAATAGCTTACCCACTTATAAGTTAGGTCTGAGAGCTATTCACATACCTTAGTTAAGGGCTTTTTTGTGAGACTATATTCATTAGCTAAATCTAAACAATTAGCATACTCACACTACTATAACCGTTAATCTTCAGAGCGATATAGATATGTATAGATCTACACGGGATTGAAATCCCCACGTGCGGTTGCTAGCTACAACCTCGACCAATCAATCGAAGCGGGTGATATGTATCTACTATTGTTACTACGACATACAATGAAGCGTTGTAAGGGGGAGCACTCAGTCACATAGCTTGGTTATATGATTCACTATAAACATTAACTAACATCTCTCTCATTTACTAAAAACTATAGGCTTGGTTGCTTTCAAAACTATTTTGAGTATGGATTTACTTATGCAAAGATGCATTTTGGTTTTCAAAACTTATACAAATACTTTTCACAAACATTGTTTTAAGTATGGTTATACTTACAAAGAAAATACTTTTTAGACTTTTTAAAAAGTATCACTGCTGTTAGCAGAAAACATGTAACTCTCACCAACCTTGTGTTGACCCTCAAAACTACATGTATTATCAGGGAATCAGTAATTCAGGCATTCAGACGACGGGTAATCATGGATTTTAGGCAATCTAGTTTACTAGTTTTTGTTATGTCTGCCTACCTGTTAAGGAAAATCATGTATTACTACTATCTGTAAGAACCCCATATTCAAACATAAAGATGGAATACAAATGTTGTTTTTTATTGTTGTACTTGTCCTATTTATTTAGTTTATCTGTGATCCATGAACTTAGTCGCACAGCCCGACATGTTCTGCCACCTCGGCTGGGGTGTGGTAGAGTGGCATCAGAGCTAAATTGGCTATAGAGAACGCGTATCCTCGAAAGTAGCATATAACTATAGCAACAAGCTCCTAATAAAAGTATTATTATTAATTACACTACTTCTTGGCTACTTACAGTATGGGGAATCTGGTTGGAAGGGATGCATAGGGTTGCTGGATTTCAGAATGGCTTAACTGCCAAAATGGTCCTGCCCTTCGGTGTTTCCTATTTGGCCCTCGTTTGCACTTAGTAGTCTTGGAGTACAAAACAAAATTTAATAACACTACAAACCTCACCAACACTAATATATAAGAGTTATATATATACTCTGACCCACGATGAGAACACTTAATAAAATTTTAAACATCCCTTCGACTAAAACTACCCACTCAACCCTTTAGGTCAAACGCCTCGACTAAGGTTAGTACCGTACATAATCCATACCACAAATAAACTTGGAACACATGCCTATGTTATTTATGGTCAGGCCGGTCCACAGCCAACCTTGAGCAAATAGTCAGACTGGAACAGTTGATAGTTTTAGAAGTTGAAGAATGTTCTCAAGAATCGTTGCAAATACCTAGTACCTTAGAACTTTTATACCAACATTAAAACATCTATACAGATTTAAAACACTTATACATTTAAATATTTACTAACACACTTAAAACCCTTTTATATAGATTGGATATATACCTGACAACCATCCAGCTTGGATGGAGGTTGCAAACCCTGATGAGTTACACGAGGTTCCGATACCTCTAGCCGTGGATCCATATTTCCCCCAGGACACTGTAGTCAACCCTGTAGACCTCTCGGAGGAAGAGGATCCGTCAGAGGACGACGATATAGAGGAGATTTCAGAGTATCACGACGAAGGCATACTTCAGGATGCCCATGAAATAAATGATGATAGCCCCATCGAGGATGAGGACGACCTTACTGACGAGGAACTTTACCCTCCTACCTCACCATCCTCTCCACCCATGCCACACTATCAACCATATCTCCTTAATGACAAGGTTCCTTCTCTATTGCAGAGTCCGAGGATGAGCATTACTCCTATATACCACTTGGAGCCTATTACACATGTTTCCCGACCCACTTGTGGTCAGTTAGGGAAATGGACTATGCCCTGTGATCCATCTTGGCTCACCACCATCCTCCGCAAGAGGAGGATTACTGACCATCCACCCCGGTACGATATTGGCAAGTCTTCACAGGCGCCACCACATGCCCCACTCACAGACGACCCTGATAATAATCCGATCCCCCACCTTATGTGCCAGGCCGACTGACTATCTGATAAAGTCGGATCACTGGAGAGCTTCATCAGAGGTTCAGGCTCAGCTTCACTATAGCAACGAGTCGAAAGACTCAAGGAGGAAAATAAGGAGGACACTGAGTAACTATAATGTATGAAACTAGTAGTTATAATGTATGAAACTACGGTTGGTACCTTTGTTACCAAAAACAAGTAGTTATAATGTATGAAACTAATTTTAGTATTTGTTGAATGTGAAACTTATTAACTGTATTACTTGTAACATACTATCATTACTCAGTTAAAAACATCAGTTACAACTCTCATACTATAAATTAAAATTCTATAAGATTTCAGGAACAAGTTACATAAATACTGAAGGGTTTTGAGCATTCTAACACTCCTAAGGTGTACATGCAACCCTAGAAACCTTCGATCTATGTTTTACTAAGATACATGCAAATTTGATTTCCAAGGTTCTTAACCTATCTAGCATGGCATGGGCAACTGGAAGCACAAAAACTAGTAAGAAAACATACCTTGCTTGTTGCTTTGATTCCTTGAGAACCTTGTGAGTCTAGCACCTCAAGTGTGATGCCTCAAATGTCTCACACAACACCACAACACTTAGAATAACCTTGAGAGAAGACACTTATCACTCAAAATCGGCTAGCCCTCTTGTTCTTCACTTAGTGGCCGATTTTGCTTACCATAGGGCTTCTTATATAGTGTGTCACATGTAGGGTTACTCCATGTAAACCCTAATGTGCATGGCTTTTCATATTCCATGATCCATGGGTTTATAACCTCCATGGACTATCCATGGAGCACCTTATGGATTTTAGTCCAATTCATATAAACCATGGATCATTAGCCCACTATACCACAATGGATGATTTACACAATCAACCCCATATATTTAATTAGTCTCCTTTTGATCACTTAATTAATTCCAAATTAATTCTTGATCAATACTAATCAAATAATATTATTAATATATTAGAACTTACAATATATTAATAAACCTTAAGTGTCTTTTCTCTCATTTGGTCTATCCATGTATTGTAATGCCATGCAACCCAAATGGACCATGCCAACCGGGTCAAGTACATACCAGAAATAGTTATGGACTTAGACACCTTATCCAACAGTCTCCCACTTGGATAACTCTAATAACTATAACTGCAAGTATGACTTCAGGAACCGATCAACAATCGTAGCTCTTTCAATGTGTCGCGGAACTGAGATGATGATGATACGCCATTTAAGATAAGTAATCATATAATCCTCTGTTCTAGATATCATCCAGACAAATATATCAAACAATGTCTTACTTATTATCCAGCAGTTTGTTTCCCGATTTCCGATTTGTTTGACATGGAACTTAATTGAACACATCAATTTAGTTCTGACCGGGCCTGGTACATAGGTCACAACAAAATCATCGAGGGGACCAGATATCGCTTCTAATCCAAGAAGGAACAGATAAACTTCGACTCATATGCTTTTTCTACTACTTGTTGAATTATACAAAAAGGCACGTTTTATAACATCGAGTTACCAATGCGTTTTCATACAATCAATGTATAACCAACGCATAGTCAACAACTCATATCTCTAGGTTTTAAGACTTATATGATATTACCGTCTCACGATCACTCGAGATAGATTCCATGAAGTGATAAAAGTGAGTGTGGGTTGAATCCAATACCCAGAACTTATGAGCACTCATGATTGTTGTAGCAACTCTTGCGATGTCCAACATCTTAGCCATCTACAAGCCAACTCATGACAGTCATGATTCGTATCTACTTCCAACATACGAACGACTGTGGAGAATTTGAATAATATGATATACCATAACATAATTATTCTGGAAGTCAAAACATGCAAAATGAAATGATAGTAAACGATTGATAGAAGATAGCAACACTTTACTTATAAATAAACAACAACTTTTATTTATCATCAAATGTTAATTACAATTTACAAATTTCAAAGCTATCTAATTACTAAAACTAATATCATCCTTCAGCCCTATACGCCTCGCATGTTGGAGATGTTTAACCCTACCCAGTCCCTTCGTGAGGGGATCTGCTGGGTTCTCATCTAATGATACCCTCTTTACCACGAGGAGTCCTTCTTCTATTCGATGTCTGATGAAATGGTATTTTCTGTCGATGTGTCTGGATCTCCCATGATCCCTTGGTTCCTTGGCTAAGGCAACTGCACTTTCACTATCACAAAAAATCTCTATAGTCTCCTTTATAGCTGGTACAACTCCAAGGTCTCCAATGAAGTTCTTTAGCCATATAGCCTCCTTTGTTGCCTCGCTTGCCGCTAAATACTCTGATTCTCAAGTTGAATCAGCCACTGTCACCTGCTTGGAACTTTTCCAAGAAATTGCTCCTCCGTTTAAGGTAAAGACCCAGCCTGACTGAGAGCGGAAATTGTCCCTATCAGTCTGAAAGCTAGCATCACTATACCCTAATACTCTCAAGTCATCACTCCCACCGAGGGTAAGGACCCAGTCCTTAGTCCTCCGCAGGTACTTGAGAATGTTCTTTACCGCAGTCCAGTGAGCCTTGCCAGGGTTCCCCTGATATCTGCTGACCATGCTCAATGCAAAGGCCACATCAGGACGAGTACAAGTCATAGCACACATGATCGAGCCTATAGTGGAAGCATACGGTACTCTACTCATCTCAGATATCTCAGCCTCTGTACTTGGGCTCTGAGTCTTACTCAGTCTGGAGTTACTTTGGATCGGTAACTCTCCTTTCTTGGAATTCTGCATGCTGAACCTATTCAGCACCTTATCCAAGTAGGTACTCTGACTAAATCCAATTAGTCTCTTACTCCTGTCTCTCAAAATCCTTATCCCTAGGATATAGGCAGCTTCTCCAAGGTCCTTCATACGAAAACACTTCCCAAGCCAGGACTTCACTTCCTGCAGAGTTGGGATGTCATTTCCTATGAGTAGTATGTCATCCACATACAATACCAAAAAGCTAACTATACTCCTACTAGCCTTGACATATACACAAGATTCATCTTCGCTCCTCGAAAAGCCAAACTCTTTGACTTTCTCATCGAAACAAAGATTACATCTGCGAGGTGCTTGTTTTAATCCATAGATGGATTTCTCAAGCTTACACACTCTATTAGGGTACTCTGTATTGTCAAAACCCTCTGGCTGACTCATATAAACATCCTCAGCCAACTTTCCATTAAGGAAAGCGGTTTTGACATCCATTTGCCATATTTCATAGTCACGAAATGCAGCAACGACTAACATAACCCTAATAGACTTAATCTTTGCTACTGGTGAAAAGGTCTCATCATAATCAACTCCCGGAGTTTGAGAAAAGCCCTTTGCAACCATTCGCACCTTATAAGTGTGCACATTACCATCCATGTCGGTCTTCTTCTTGAAAATCCATTTGCACCCGACTGTCTTACGACCTGGTACATTGTCAACCAAGTTCCAAACTTGATTGTCATACATGGACTGTATGTTGCTGTCCATAGCCTCTTTCCATTTAGCAGCCTCAGGGCTTGCCATGGCTTCCGTGTAGTTGTTAGGTTCATCCAGACTTACCAGTGTGTTATCACTGATAAGTGTATCACCTTCCGTAGTAATATGGAAACCATAGTAATGCTCATGTGCATTATTAACTCTCGTGGAACGCCTCAGAGGTACGGAATCATCTGTTGGATCAACAAGAGTTTCCTCCTTAAGTTGATTGCTAGGGTTTGAGGTTCTTTCACTACTTGACTCTTGAATTTCTTCAAGGTTAATTTTCCTCCCACTGTTTCCTTGGCTTATGAACTCTCTCTCGCGAAAGACTCCTCTCCTTGCTACAAAGACCACATTGTCACTGGGTCTGTAGAAGAGGTAACCAAAGGATTTATGTGGGTAGCCGATGAAAATACACCTCTAACTTCGAGGTTCGAGCTTATCGCGAGTCTCACGCCTCACGAAAGCCTTGCAACCCCATATCTTGATGTGATCTAGATTGGGAACTTTTTCTGTCCACATCTGATGAGGTGTGTTGGAAACCTTCTTTGTAGGGACTAGATTAAGGATATGGGCGGCAGTGTCTAAGGCATACCCCCAAAATGAGATTGGTAGCGAAGCTCGACTCATCATGGAACGAACCATATCCAACATGGTTCGATTACGCCTCTCAGCCACACCATTCAACTGCGGTATCCTGGGAGGTGTCAATTATGAGACAATCCCACATTCCTTAAGATAGTCAAGGAATTATGTACTAAGATACTCAACCTCGATCGGATCGAAGCATCTTAATATTCCTGCCCAACAGATTCTCCAGTTCCTGTTTAAACTCTTTGAACTTTTCAAAGGTTTCTGACCCTATGCTTGATTAAGTAGATATATCCATATCTATTATAATCATCAGTAAAAGTAACATAGAAGCGGTTAGCATCCCTTGTGGCGGTTCTAAAGGGTCCACACACATCTGTGTGTACAAGATCCAACAAACCTTCACCCCTAGCACAAGTACCAGTGAAGGGTGACTTTGTCATTTTCCCAAGCAAACAAGATTCACAACTATCATCCAACTTTAGGTCAAATGACTCCAACATTCCATCATTTTGGAGTTGGCCTATGCGTTTCTTGCTTACATGTCCAAGAAGACAATGCCATAATGATTCTTTATCCAAGCTAGTGGAAGAATCGATACACAACACATTATTTCCTAGGTTATCTACAACCGACACAGTTTCATACACACCATCACAAGGTAATGCTTTAAAATAAAGAACATTATTAAAGAAAGCATTAATACCACCACATTCATTACCAAACGAATAGGTAAAACCTTGTTTATACAAACCATGAAAGGAAATAATATTTCTTGCCATTTCAGACGAGTAACAACATTTATTCAAATCTAATGTTAACCCACTACTTAGCTACAAAGAATAAACTCCAATCTTGGTGACATGTGTAACTTTCCTATTCCCCATGATCAAGTTTATCTTCCCATGCTCCACATTCTCACTTCTTCTTAGTCCCTGCAAATCAGAACATATGTGAATACCACAACCTGTATCAAGGACCCAAGAGTTAGAATAGGGTGAGTTATTAGACAATATAGTGTAAATACCTACATGGTTGGGTTTCACTTTCCCATCCTTAACATCTTGCAAGTACTTTGGGCAGTTTCGCTTCCAGTGCGACTTTTCATGGCAATAGAAGCATTCAGCCTCTTTAGGGTTAGCAGAAGGAGTGACAAAACCTTTCTTGGTTCCACTTGAAGAGGAGCCATCAAGGGACTTTCCCTTTCTACCCTTCGAAGGGCTCTTCCTCTTCTTTCCTTTGCCTTGCCCGATTGCCAAGACAGGGGCTGCGGTAGGAGTAGGAGTAGTAACAACCAACTTACCTTTAAGACCACTTTTTGCGGTCTTCAAAAGTCCTTGAAGCTTGCTGAGTGTAACTTCCTCCTTGTTCATGTGGTATGTCATTCAGAATTGATCATAACACGAAGGTAAGGAGTGCAAAATGATATCAATTACCAACTCCTATGAGTTTCAACAAACGGTCCACATACCTTTGCATTTTCTGCATGTAGCCCGTGATGGGTTCACCATCCTTCATCCGGGTTGTTATCATAAAGGAGATGATTTCATACTACTCTTGACGAGCACTCTGATGGTAGCGGTCCATCAAGTCCTGGTGCATATCAAAAGGGTAATAGTCGTCATAGGACTTTTGGAGCTCAACTGTCATTGTGGCCAACATGATACATGCCACTTTGGTGACATCTCTCTCATGTGCCTGGTATTCAGCGATCTCCTCAGGAGTACCAGACGACTCATTAAGTTCCTTAAGCTCCTTGTCGAGGACATATTCTTTGTCCTCATACCAAGTGACCATCCTGATGTTCCTGATCCAATCCATAAAGTTGGATCCAACGAAGATGACTCTCCCACAAAGGTTCATGAGAGAGAAGGAGCCGGTAGGGTTTGAGCCATAAGCAGCATTGTTGGAAGACATCTTAAAAGAAGAAAGACAAGTTTAGATTAGATATAAAGATAGTCCTTAATAAGACACCCAAATGTAATATTAAGGCTAGGACCCAACACAATATTTTATAACTTAGAAGATGGATGTCGTAATCCAAGCTATAAAATATTTGAAGGTAGGTGAATGACGATTCACCAATTTCCACCATGAAAAACGAAATAAATTATTAGGTTTTAATTGGTTTTGAAACTCCTAGATTATTTGAGATTCATTGAACTTTTCAATGGCATGTTTCAATCTCAAATGTGCCCTTCAAGTTTTGTGACTAGGATGCCGAGGATCAAAAAACAAGGTGTGAAGTAACCATGCAAATTACTTGGTACTCTTAATGTTTATCACTCAATCGATGTGTCGGTTAACCATACGCGCTCCACCGACCTATGATAAACCTTAAGCCACCCTTTGGCTACCTTGTTAAGTCCAAGTTAGTGTGTCGGTTAACCACACACGCTCCACTAATGACTTAAACAAAGTGAAAAGTGTAATTTCATGGGTTAGCACGTTATTCACATTTTTCTAAAGTAACTAAGATTGGGAATTTATAAAACATTTAGTTACTTTACATTCATCATACTTTTAATGAGGATTTAAGTCATTGTCCTACCCATTCGACTAATGACCCTCCACCAGTCAAGGAAGCGGTGGGTGAGAGTGGACACCCATTAAGCTGCCATTTTATAGGCAACAACCTTATACCTCCTTATAGACCGGCTTCGTGAATGAGGCCTACTAATGGTAAAACGACTTGTTCTTATATATATATATATATATATATATATATATATATATATATATATATATTATTAACTTATAATATTATAAAGTATAAGGGTTCAATTTTAACTTTTAAAATTCTAGGGGTTGGAACTAAAGTTTTTAAAGTGACTTTACATGTTCCAAAACTTGAGGGCAAGTTTTGTAACTTTCAAAACTTTTCATCTTTCATAACTTATGAGTTAATGGTTTATTAAAATGAAAGACTTTTCATTTTATGTAACCTATGTGTTTCTCTAATGAACTTTAAAAGAGTGACTTTTGGTAATCCATAACTTGAGGACAAATTATGGATTCCATTAAAACACATAATGATCAAGAATTAAACTACCAAGCAAGTTGCAAATAATTCCTATGATCTTCTAAAATCATAAGTGTATGGATATTCATATCAACAATTTCAAGAATCATAAACAACATATACAAGACTTGAAATTTTGATAATAGCCATTGAAAATGGATTAGCATAACCATTACACAATCTAAAACAAGTTTTATAAGACCAAAAACAGTTTAGGGTAATGTTTTTAGTCCATTTCCAGCAGCAAAACTCAAAAATATGCACTCTGGGCATTCTACTCGTCGAGTGCATGAACCTACTCGATGAGTAGGATGATTTTAGGAATGGACTCGTCGAGTCCCCCCATGGAATCGACGAGTTCCTTCAGCAGAATGCATAATTTTCGACTTTTTCCAACAATTTGCATCAAGTATCAAGAAAACAAGCCTAGGCTCTGATACCACTAAAGGGTTTTGAGCATTCTAACACTCCTAAGGTGTACATTCAACCCTAGAAACCTTGGATCTATGTTTTACTAAGATACATGCAAATTTGATTTCCAAGGTTCTTAACCTATCTAGCATGGCATGGGGAACTTGAATCACAAAAACTAGTAAGAAAACATACCTTGCTTGTTGCTTTGATTCCCTGAGAACCTTGTGAGCCTAGCACCTCAAGTATGATGCCTCAAATGTCTCATACAACACCACAACACTTGGAATAACCTTGAGAGAAGACACTTATCACTCAAAATCGGCTAGCCCTCTTGTTCTTCACTTATTGGCCGATTTTGCTTATCATAGGGCTTCTTATATAGTGTGTCACATGTAGGGTTACTCCATGTAAACCCTAATGTGCATGACTTTTCATATTCCATGATCCATGGGTTTATAACCTCCATGGACTATCCATGGAGCACCTTATGGGTTTTAGCCCAATTCATATAAACCATGGATCATTAGCCCACTATAGAAGAATGGATGATTTACAAAATCAACCCCATATATTTAATTAGTCTCCTTTTGATCACTTAATTAATTCCAAATTAATTCTTGATCAATACTAATCAAATAATATTATTAATATATTAGAACTTATAATATATTAGTAAACCTTAAGTGTCTTTTTTCTCATTTGGTCTATCCATGTATTGCAATGCCATGCAACCCAAATGGACCATGCCAACTGGGTCAAGTACATACCAGAAATAGTTATGGACTTAGACACCTTATCCAACAAATACACCATCACAAAATGAAACTTTTTTATGACTACATGGTGTAAAACAAATTAACGTATTCGTCTAAAACATATTAGGAAGATGCCTCCACGAATTCGTCCACCACTAACTCCCCGAGGAAATTGAGGAAGTGATCAAAGTAACTTAAACTTCGGGAGAAACTCCAAACCCCGGAGGAGCTCCAGGCGCAACTAATGCAAACCCACCATTTCAAATGGATCCTGCTCTAATGTAGACACTGCTTGCGCAAGGGATTGCTACAGCCATAGCCGCCTATGAGGCTGCAAGAAATGACAACACTGGAACAGTAGAAACGGTGGCGGCACTATAGTCATTAATAAAAACAACCGTAGAAATTGTTCATACAAAGAGTTCATGGGTTGCAAACCCCGATCCTTCTATGTCACAAAAGGAGCTGTTGATCTATCCCTCTAGATAGAAAAGATAGAGGCAGTATTTCACATCAGTTCTTGCCCTAATGACTGCCGAGTCAATTACGCTACCTGCACACTAATGAATTCTGCCTTAACTTGGTGGAATAACCATACCAAGTCCATGGGAATCAATGAATCATGTGCCATGGGCTGGGCATATCTGAAACAGATGATGATCGAGGAGTACTGCCCACGACAGGAAGTCCAGACTCTGGGGAAGGAGCTTTGGAATCTGACAGTGCAAAGATTAGAGGTGGCTGCCTACACCTCCTGATTCAATGAACTTGCTAATCTTTGCCCAAGAATGGTGACCCTGTGTGACATCCCCATTTTCACAGCCATAAAAGACCGATTTTCTTTATGCTTTGTATAAAAATCAGAGTACCTTTTGAATAAAATGTTGCGGAATTTGTTCCCAAAAATATGATAAGTAATTTATGAAAGCATTTCCGAAGAAATGTATTTTCATTATATTAAAATCCTCGGGATGTCATTGTCAATACAGATCAAAAGCATAAACAGAAACAACATATGCCTTACAACATTTATTTATTTCTACTGGCCTATAATCCATAATTTCTCATCAGATCATCGCATCTATGCTCTTGTTCCACTACTTGTAGTACAAGAAACTAAGTGGGTCTGGCTTGAGAGCCTGGTGAGCGCATATGGTTTTCAACCTATAATAATTAAGTTCATTAATTATAACGCCCACAGACTCGGGCTAGTCAATTTAGAGACGATAAGCGTCAAAAATGACTTTTTAATAGAAGATTATTTAGAATGAATAATCTTAAACAAGTCATAGTATATGTTATAAGGGTTCCGTACATATAAAGAATGCCGAAATCCGAGTTATAACGAAGAAGTTATGGCCCGTCGAAGTTTTACGGCAAAACCGGCTCGGCACCGGGAGACGTAAATAACGAATTTACGATAGAAGACTTTTTGGCCTTAGTAATATAAACGAAAGTCGTAGAATATGTTAAACCGAGAGCGTCCATAAAAAGAACGCCCAAATCGGACTTCGTATGAGGAAGTTATGAATTTTCTAAGATTTGGCATAGTAGTGCACGACCCGAAACTCGAATTTTAGATTGAGCGGTTTTTGGCCTATGCGACCTAAATGAGAATTGAAGATCTCATTAATAGAAACTCAACGGTAAAAAGACAGACGAAAACAGAGTCTGTATGTAGAAGTTATGAATTTTACGCGGATATTTAACAGTATAATCTCCTCGTACTATTAAATTTAAGATCAGTCGAGAATTAGCCGACGGAGTCAAAATGAAAGTTGTAGATCTTATTTTTACCTACGCGTGGATATAAATAACGTAAAAAACAGAGGTCGTATGTGAAAGTTACGGATTTTAGAAGTCGGAAGTGTGTTGTGCGAAAATGGGTGATGTGGCACAATCTTGGCCATTGCTTTCTCCCCAAGTCTTGCCACTAGATGGTGACATGTGGCACCAAGTTCAGCCATTTTCATCCTATAAATAGAACCTCTCCCACCCTCATTTTCTTCACACCTTTCCCATTCTTTCTTCTCTTTACTCTCTCTCTAGAACCTCTCTCTAGCCCCGAAACCCCCCGAAAAGCCTAGGGAACCTCCCTAGCAGGAGGCGGAAGCCCCGGAGTGCTCGACGGCTCCGAGAAGAAGAGCTTTTCGGCTCGGGAACGCTGCTCCAAGCAAACCCCGATTTTCTATAAAACCCGCTGTAAGTGAGCTACGCCTACGCTATTTTTAATATATCGTTTATTTAATTATAGTAACGTTATTAGGAACTTATAATAAGTACTTGGGCTATTATTATGGGTTATATAAATATTGTTTAACGCTTATATAATAGTAATAATAGCTAGACTATTAATTAGTTTCGGCGAATAATAGACTAAACTCTAGTGGTAATAATACTAGGTGGTTTCGTCGAAGGAAATTAGTTTTAAGAAGCAAAGTGCTGTCTGAGTTCGGAATCACCACATTTTCAAGTGAGTGCATAGTTACTTTCATCTTACACATATATATGAAGTATTTTATATAAATTACACGCTATGTGTGCATATTATTTGAATACTTGTTTTCTATGCTGGATGAACGATTTTATACATGTTTTAAATAATTTAAACTGTATATATATTTTATATCTACGAATATGTTGGGTAAAACATGGGTAGATGAATGATGAGAGATGAAAGATGAAATGAGTGAACATTGGCAGCTATAGACTTAGTGCCTAACAAATAACATCAGCAGCTATGGGCTTAGTGCCTATCGAATAAACATTGGTAGCTATGGACTTAGTACCTGTTAGATAAACGTTGGTAGCTATGGACTTAGTACATGTTAAATAAACATTGGTAGGTATGGATTTAGTACCTATTAGCTGAACATCGGTAGCTATAGATTTAGTACCCGATGAATGAACTTTAGCAGCTATGGAATTAGTGCTTTAAGACAAGCATTGGCAGTTATGGACTTAGTGCCTATCATATAAACCCTGGAAGCAATGGGCTTCGAAATGAACGAATGCAGGATAAATGATTCTTAGGGTAGATCCTTAAGAGTAAGGAAGATAATGGGGATGGGTAATTGGGTTGATTGTTTGATGTTTAAACATAATAATTAAATTATTGTGGGTTGAAAACCCTATGTACTCACCAGGTTTCCCAACCTGACCCACTCAAGCTTATTTGTATCACAGGTGTCGATATGAAGCAACTTTACACTGAGGGATTTAAAAGAGATGTAGATCACTAGTGTAAATGAATGTAAGTTATGTTTATGCTTATGTTTCTGTATTAACGATGACATCCTAAATGTTTTAAAATGGATAAAAATACATTTCTCCGGAAATGCTTTGATAACGTATTTATCATGTTTTTTTGGGAACAAATTCCGCAACATTTTTATTAAAAGAGGTACTCTGATTTTTATAAAGCATAAACAAAATCGGTCTTTTCTGGCCATGAAAAATGGGGATGTCACAGTTGGTATCAGAGCATTAGTTTAAGCGAACTAGGAATAAGGATTTATTTCTAGACTTAAACTTAGAATGCTAAGCTATGATCGTGAGGAGTGTGTCTAATATATTTTAGGAAGTACACCTGAATAGACACAAGCACTAGCTTAATTAGGGAAGATGCCTAAAATGCTTTTATGTGCTAAATGATTTGTGATGCTTTATGCTATCGTTTGATCGGATCTATGGTTTGTTGCCGACCAGATCTGGAAATTTTATGTGCTTGGGTTTCTAAACGTTTAATTACGATATTAGAACTGACATGTAACTTTTCGGAGTAATAAGGAGGAATACACGTCTAAATCTTCTCTATCTATATTCTCGTCTCGCTACACTGAACGCATGCTTCCATGAACATAACGTTTTGGTGAAGACTCGTAGCGAATTGAATAAATGGAGGAAATGAGAAGGCTTACGATAGTGAATGATACCTATAAGAAGATATCGTAAGAGTGATATCTTGCCTTTAGAATGTGTTTAATAACTAATACGACTAGTACGGGAGAAGTACACATTCGATTAGTAGAAAGAAATATTTTTGGTATAATCCATGAAGTTATCCCATCGTCTGACATTTCCACCACCAACCGAGTTGAAGCAGAGTTGATGATTGAAGATACGCATGGAAGAAGTCCTAGTAGAGTCTAGGGAAAATTATATGATTCTTTGGACACATTTGTATGTGTTAAAATTGTTTTTTTGTGATAATGACTTGGAGAACTGCGAGACAATACTTGGGACGAGTATGAGTAGGTGTGAAAGGTAGTAGAGGCCTATACTACAGGAAGCAAAGACTCACACTTGGATCAGGGAAAGTCACAAGGTTACCAAGAAGCTAGTAGTTGATTCCGTTTTATTCAAGTATGATTGTTGTTTCGACCCTAGTGGTCATATCAAATTGAGTCTGACTAAGATGAGTATGTTACGTGGTTCAGAGAACCAAGTTCGATGTAGCATCTAACTTAAGCCAGAAGATTGACGTAAACTCGAAGCGATCAATAGAAGTATCGTGCTCGTTGTTAAAGAATTTGGTAGCTAGAAATGCTACATGTTAAAATGTGATTATATCACATTAGAACATGAAGGAAAGTATATCCAATTCCGAAATTTGACTCTAAAAGACCTGAGTCTGAGCGTTGCAACATACGATGAAAGTTGATTAGAACGTGACCCATCGGTCTATTTTGGAAATCAAATAAACTTATCTTATGTTTGTTAAGAAGAAGAAGAAGGAGTCTCTGATAAAGAGCGAGTTTGTGACATGAAGGTCATGATTGAAAGTGTAACAAGACATAGAGAATGGGTGCAATATCAAGCACTGCTTGCAGTCAAGAAGACCAGGAGTTAGATACTCATTCGAAGAAACATAGAAGTTACGATTATTACCTAGGATGAAGAGATAACGTATGGAGTCATTATACAGCCCTGTTTCATTGATGATTCCGGGACGTAATCATCCTAAGGGGGAGATAATTGTAACGCCCGCAGATTCGGGCTAGTCAATTTAGAGACGATAAGCGTCAAAAATGACTTTTTAATAGATGATTATTTAGAATGAATAATCTTAACCAAGTCATAGTATATGTTACAAGGGTTCCGTACATATAAAGAATGCCGAAATCCGAGTTATAACGAAGAAGTTATGGCCCGTCGAAGTTTTACGGCAAAACCGGCTCGGCACCGGGAGACGTAAATAATGAATTTACGATAGAAGACTTTTTGGCCTTAGTAATATAAACGAAAGTCGTAGAATATGTTAAACCGAGAGCGTCCATAAAAAGAACGCCCAAATCGGACTTCGTATGAGGAAGTTATGAATTTTCTAAGATTTGGCATAACAGTGCACGGCCCGAAACTCGAATTTTAGATCGAGCGGTTTTTGGCCTATGCGACCTAAATGAGAATTGAAGATCTCATTAATAGAAACTCAACGGTAAAAAGACAGACGAAAACAGAGTCTGTATGTAGAAGTTATGAATTTTACGCGGATATTTAACAGTATAATCTCCTTGTACTGTTAAATTTAAGATCGGTCAAGAATTAGCCGACGGAGTCAAAATTAAAGTTGTAGATCTTATTTTTACCTACGCGTGGATATAAAGAACGTCAAAAACGGAGGTCGTATGTGAAAGTTACGGATTTTAGAAGTCGGAAGTGTGTTGTGCGTAAATGGGTGATGTGGCATAATCTTGACCATTGCTTTCTCCCCAAGTCTTGCCACTAGATGGTGACATGTGGCACCAAGTTCAGCCATTTTTCACCTTATAAATAGAACCTCTCCCACCCTCATTTTCTTCACACCTTTCCCATTCTTTCTTCTCTTTACTCTCTCTCTAGAACCTCTCTCTAGCCCCGAAACCCCCCGAAAAGCCTAGGGAACCTCCCTAGCAGGAGGCGGAAGCCCCGGAGTGCACGACGGCTCCGAGAAGAAGAGCTTTTCGGCTTGGGAACGCTGCTCCAAGCAAATCCCGGTTTTCTATAAAACCCGCTGTAAGTGAGCTACGCTTACGCTATTTTTAATATATCGTTTATTTAATTATAGTAACGTTATTAGGAACTTATAATAAGTACTTGGGCTATTATTATGGGTTATATAAGTATTGTTTAATGCTTATATAATAGTAATAATAACTAGACTATTAATTAGTCTCGGCGAATAATAGACTAAACTCTAGTGGTAATAATACTAGGTGGTTTCGTCGAAGGAAATTATTTTTAAGAAGCGAAATGCTGTCTGAGTTCGGAATCACCACATTTTCAAGTGAGTGCATAGTTACTTTCATCTTACACATATATATATATATATATATATATATATATATATATGAAGTATTTTATATAAATTACATGCTATGTGTGCATATTATTTGAATACTTGCTTTCTATGCTGGATGAACGATTTTATACATGTTTTAAATAATTTAAACTGTATATGTATTTTATATCTACAAATATGTTGGATAAAACATGGGTAGATGAATGATGAGAGATGAAAGATGAAATGAGTTAACATTGGCAGCTATAGACTTAGTGCCTAACAAATAACATCGGCAGCTATGGGCTTAGTGCCTATCGAATAAACATTGGTAGCTATGGACTTATTACCTGTTAGATAAACGTTGGTAGCTATGGACTTAGTACATGTTAAATAAACGCTGGTAGGTATGGATTTAGTACCTATTATCTGAACACCGGTAGCTATGGATTTAGTACCCGATGAATGAACTTTAGCAGCTATGGAATTAGTGCTTTACGACAAGCATTGGCAGCTATGGACTTAGTGCCTATCATATAAACCCTGGAAGAAATGGGCTTCGAAATGAACGAATGCAGGACAGATGATTCTTAGGGTAGATCCTTAAGAGTAAGGAAGATAATGGGGATGGGTAATTGGGTTGATTGTTTGATGTTTAAACATAATAATTAAATTATTGTGGGTTGAAAACCCTATGTACTCACCAGGTTTCCCAACCTGACCCACTCAAGCTTATTTGTATCACAGGTGTCGATATGAAGCTACTTTACACTGAGGGATTTAAAAGAGATGTGGATCACTAGTGTAAATGAATGTAAGTTCTGTTTATGCTTATGTTTCTGTATTGACGATGACATCCCAAATGTTTTAAAATGGATAAAAATACATTTCTTCGGAAATGCTTTGATAACGTATTTATCATGTTTTTCTGGGAACAAATTCCGCAACATTTTTATTAAAAGAGGTACTCTGATTTTTATAAAGCATAAACAAAATCGGTCTTTTCTGGCCGTGAAAAATGGGGATGTCACATTAATTTCATCAAATCATTCAACCCGATTACCCATTCCCGTTATCCTCACTTTCTGTCCCTAAAGCATATAATATAAGGGACCTAGCCTAAGGATTTTCATCGGGGTGACAACACTGTTTAGGGGATTCGTTAGCAATTTCTGTCAAAAGGGCAACGATGAGGGGGATGGAGTACACCTGGTGAACCCATAGTTCAAAAACACCAGAGGTTGCGAGCCTGCTAACGTTCCAGTAGACTGTCTAGAATAGTCTGTGGTCGTCATCTATACTCCGCTAGATGACTGGATCATCTTAAACATCGATGCCTCTCATCATTTTATTTCATCACACATCATCTATTTCATCTACCCATCTATAAAATACATATACAGTTTAAATCAAGTAAAACATGTATATTTTGTTCATCTAGCATAGATATCAAGAACACAGATAATATGCACACATAGCACGTAATTTATATTAAATACTTCATATCTATGTGTAAGATGAAAGTAACTATGCACTCACTTGTTAAAGTGATGATTCCAAACTCGGGCAACACTTCGTATCTAATAATTTTATTTTCCTTCGACGAAACCTAATATTATTATAAGTAGATTTTAGTCTAATATTTATTGCGACAAATTACGAGCAATATTGTTTTTCTTGTATTATATAAGCGTTAAACAATACTTTTTAACAATATGTACAGACAAGGGTCAGACATGAAACACCGGAGGGAAGGACCATTTTGGCATTTAAGCTGTTCTGAAATCCAACAACCCAGGCGGCCCTTCAAACTGGATTCCCCGTACCGTGAGCAGTTAAAAAGGAATTATTACACTTTGTATAATTCAAAATTTTTAGCTCATGTACTTTTTATAAGTTCATAATAACGATAATAAACTTAAACATAAGTTATACTTAGAGTAGGGTAAGCATAACTCACTTACATGGGGGTTTGGCTAGGAGTCGGACTCTGCAGGGGCAGAACTTCTGAGCCTAAAGCTCTTCTTCTCGGTGCCTTATGGCTCTCCGAAACTCACCTCTAGCACTTGGGAGTTACTAGGGATTGGGAGGGAGAGATTTGGAGTATTGAGAGAGAAAGAAGGGGAAAGGTGTGAGAAAAATGGAGAAACCTCACATCTATTTATAGGCCACAGCTTCGGACTATGTTGGGCGTACCCTTGGAGTACGTTGCGCGTCCAAAGAGCTATGTTGCGCATACGAGGGAAAGATGTCGGCTTCGTATGCGAGACCGTGGGGAGAAAGCAAGGGCTGAGATTTAGCCACGTGACACTCCTCGCATCAGCCTATATCCAACTTCTAAATTCCAAAAATTTCGCATACGAGCTCCATTTTTGACGTTTTTTATATCCACGTGTAGGTGGCGACGTAATCTACAACTTTCGTTTACACTCTGTCGGCTAATTTTGACTTTATTTTTGAAGTTATATTTTAACAGGCTTAGACAAATAAAGTCCGTTAAAAATCCATAACTTTGTCATCTGACATCCGTTTTCGTCTGTCTTTATATCGTTGAGCTCCTACTAACGTGATCTTCGATTCTCGTTTAGGTTGTGTCGGCTAAGAATCGATCGATCTAAAATTCAAATTTCGGGATGTATACTGCTGTGTGAAATCTTAGAAAAATCATAACTTCCTCATATGAAGTCAGATTTGGACGTTCTTTCTATGCATGCTCTCGGTTTAACGTGTACTACGAATTTCGTTTAGATCGCTAAGGCTAAAAAGTATTTTATTGCAAACTGCCTTTTTACATCACACAGCGTCGTGCCGGTTTTGTCACGAAACTTCGACAGGTCATAACTTCTTCGTTATAAGTCGGATTTCAACGTTCTTTATATCCTAGAAATCCTTCTTACAACTACTTCAACTTTCTTTAAAGATATTGGGTCATATCGTCATTCTATTTTTGTCGCATATTTTTATTATTATTTTATTACATATTTATAAGCAAATATAATGCACAAATATCACATAAATCACATAATACTCAAATAATTCTTCTTTATTACTTCAAAATAGCTTACAATTATTGACCCTGTCTATTACATCATCATACTAATGCTTAGCCAGAAACGCAGGCGTTACACCCCGTAAGATAAAAATACGAAAAGATACATTTGGGGACTAGCATCACCAATCCAAGGTCTGGTTACTACATCCAAACCCTCAACTTTCGATAGTTCCACACAATTAGCCTATCAGTTGACTAAACAGTGTATCCGTCGAGGTACCATGACCTTGTTGGATTAGGTGTCTAAGCCCATAACTATAATTGGTATGTACTTGAATTGATAGCAGCACAGTCCTTTTGGGTTGCCCTCAACCTAGCAACTGGACAAGGAAATTATGAAAGGAGAGATATTAATTTATAAGACTAATGAATTAATATAAATGATTTATTAATATGTTAAAAGATTAATATATTAATTAGAAATCATTATGTTTAATTAATAGTTAACCAGAAATTAATCAGAATTAATTTTGGGGTTAAAAGAATTAATTATAAAGTGCAGGGACTAGTTTGCAATTAACTAATAGTTGAGTGGAAGGTTCCAGAACCCCCTTGGAAGGAGGTGGACGAAATTCTTAGGGGAAACCCTAGAGATTTCGTCCAAGGGGTCCAGATAAGGCCCTTGGGTTTTGCTTAGGCCCTAAGCAAAGGATAATTAGGGTTTTCCCTAAACCCTAGATCCCTCAGCTATTTAAGGAGCCTCCTGGCTCACATTTTAGGTCACTGATTTCTTTGGAAGAAACCCTAAGGCCGAAATTGCATACTCTCTCCATCCTCTTTCCTCCAAGTTTCCTTCTTGCTAGTTCTTGGGTGTGATTCCATTAGAGGCATTACATTTGTGGTGCTAAGCTTCCAAGAAGATCAAGATCAAGATCAAGAGGATTATCAATTGTTTGCTATAACAATTGAAAGGTATGTAACTCCTAAACCCTAGTTTGTTAATTTCGAAATTAGCCTCTGTCCTCTAGGGTTCTTGTTTTGCAATTCAAAGTTATATGTTCAATAGTTAAAACATAGATCCACAGTAGGTTGCATGTGAACTTAGGAATTGTTTTTCTAGTTTATTTGTTTTACCTAAAACCCATCAGTGGTATCAGAGCCATTGTTTGTTTTAAATTGAATTGCTATAATTGTTGAATTGCAAATTAGTGTTTATAGCTATTAAACCCTAAAGGCCAAATTTTCGATTTCTAGGGTTTTGGATAAAAGGGTTTTTTCGAAAACCCTAGCCTCCAAAGAACCCTTAATCGAAATTAGGGTTAGGGTTTTGAAAACCCTAGCCTCCTCCCTTGTAAATTTCGAAATTGCTAGAAGTTTTAGGGTTTCTTGTTTTGGATAATTGTTACTTAATTAGATTAATTGGATAATTATCCTTACCCTATTTTTCGAAATTTAGAGGGATAAGGATTAGGATTAAATTAATTGATTAATTTAATTAGATAATCCTTACAAGATTTAATAATTTGATTAATAGTTAATTAAAAGATAAATATTAAATCTAGTTAATTGGTTTATTTAAATTTAAATTTAATAGTTTAAATTTCGAAATTTATATAAACCCTTGAAGTTTTAAAATGTTTTAAAACACACCCTATATATGTATTATGATTAAAAGTTTAATATTATATATGTATAAGAATATGGTCAGTCAAATCGCTAGTATGCCTCATTCACGAAGCTAATCTATAAGGGGGGTATAAGGAAACTGCCTATAAAATGGTAGTTGAATGGGTGTCCACTCTCACCCACCGCTTCCTTGATTAGTGGAGGGTCGTTAGCAGAACGGATTTGATAGGACAACTACTTCTCATTAAAAGTATAATGACATTAAAGAAAGTACTAGAATATTATTTTTTAAATCCCAACTCTAGTTACTTTAGGAAAAATGTGAAAAGTATGCTAATCCATGAAATTGCACATTATGCTTTATTGGTCGTTAGTGGAGCGTGTGTGGTTAACCAGCACACTAAAGGGCACTAATAAAGAGTAGTAATGGGTATCTCATAATTGTCATTTTGATGGAGCGTGTGTGGTTTACCAGCACATCAATAGTTAATGATAAAGACAATGAGGTTACCAAGCACATTTGCATGGTTATTCACATCTTGTTTGTGATCCTCGGCATCCCAGTCACAAATAGAAGAGCATAATCTGAGATTAAAACATGCCATTGAATAGTTTCAATGTATCTCAAAAGAATTAGGAATTTCACTTCGTTTGTTTCGTCTAATGGTGGAATTGGTGAATCGTCGTTCACCTACCTTTATGAAATTTACACTTGGATCTCGGCATCCCATTTCTAAGTTGTAAATCTTCATAGTTGGATCCTAACCTTGATATTTTATCTTTGGGTTATTATATTGAGGTATCTTGAAATCTAACTAAAACTTTCTTTCTTTTCAGATGTCTACTCCTGGAAACACTTCTGCTTCATCCTCCTCCAACCAAAACTTCTCTTTGCTCAATATCTGCTCCAAAGTCGTTATGGATGGCTCAAACTATAACGATTGGATGCGCAACATCAAGATGGCGCTTCGTTTTGAGAACAAAGAATATGTTCTTGAAAAGGAGCTCAAAGAGCTTGAGGAGTCTGAAGCTACTCCTGAAGATGTTGCTGCCTACAAGAAACATTACGATGATGCTACCAAAGTGACGTGCATCATGGTGGCAACCATGTCCCCAGAACTGCAGAGGTACTATGAGGACTACTGGCCTTTTGAGATCAACAAGGACCTTATGGAAAAGTACCATAAGCGAGCTCGTCAAAAAAAGTTTGAAGTAGTTAAGTCACTCATGGCTTGCAAGATGAAAGAAGGGGAATCGGTTGTGTCACATGTGCAAAGAATGCAACGCTACATAGAGCGTTTGGTCAAGCTCAACAATCACTTTGATGAGGAATTGGCCATTGACATGGTCTTGAACTCACTACCTGATTGTTATGGTCAGTTTATTCTAACTTACCATTTGAACAATACTGAGCAGACTTTGGCCCAATTGCACAACTTGTTGCAGACATCTGAAGCAGGGATGAAGGGTAAAAGTATACCCTCCACACCTGCTAGTGCCCCTATCTTGGCTATTGGACAGGGAAAGGGGAAAAAGAGGAAAGGTCCTCCCAAGCAAAACTGGAAGAGCAAGGCTCAAGCTGGGTCATCTAGCAATGGCCCAAAGGCTAAGTCCAATGGTTCCACTCCCCATGTTTCTGATCCAAAAGAGGCCGTTTGCTTTTACTGCAATCAAAAGGGGCATTGGAAGAGATCTTGCCCACAATATCTGCAAGATATCAAGGATGGCAAAGTGAAGCCATCTTCGGCAGGTATTTACACTATTTCTGCTAATAACTCATTATCTTCTCGTTCATGGATCCTTGATACAGGATGTGGTTTTCATATCTGTTCTGATTTACAGGGTCTAAAGGAAAGTGAGGAGATAGAGCGAGGAAGGATAAACCTGATCATGGGAAACAGAAAGTCTTCACCAGTAACCAAGATCGGAGTTTATCAGCTTCTGCTTAGTAATGATGTTAGATTAGATTTAATAAATTGTTGCTATTCGTCTGAGATGACGAGAAACATTATTTCATTTCATGCATTGTTCAGACAAGGTTTTACATATTCTTTTAATGATTTGAATGGTTCAATTTCTGTTTATAAGAATGGTGTTTTTATGTTTGAAGCTTTGCCTTGTAATGGTGTGTATGAAACAGTGACTTGTGTTGATAGCCTAGGAGATAGTGTACTTAATATTGACTTGTCTAATAGTGTAGACAAGGCATGCTTGTGGCATTGTCGTCTTGGACACATTAACAAGAAACGCATAGCCCAACTCCAAAAGGATGGAGTGTTGGAATCATTTGACCTAAAGTCAGATGATATGTGTGAATCTTGTCTTTTGGGAAAGATGACAAAATCACCATTCACAGGGTCTTGTGAAAGAGGTGAAGGTCTGTTGGATCTCATACACACAGATGTGTGTGGGCCCTTCAGATCAACTACAAGAGATGCTAATCGATTCTATGTGACTTTCACTGACGATTATAGCAGATATGGATATATCTACTTGATCAAGCATAAGTCAGAAACTTTTGAAAAGTTCAAAGAGTTTAAGCATGAAGTCGAAAATCAATTGGGCAGAAAGATAAAGATACTTAGATCCGATAGAGGCGGGGAGTATCTTAGTATCGAGTTTAACGACTATCTGAAAGAATGTGGGATAGTCTCACAATTGACTCCTCCTAGGACACCACAGTTAAATGGTGTAGCTGAGAGGCGTAATCGAACCTTATTAGACATGGTTCGTTCTATGATGAGTCGGGCTTCGCTTCCTATTCACTTCTGGGGGTATGCCTTAGAGACAGCCGCCCATATCCTCAATCTTGTCCCTACAAAGAAGGTTGCCAAAACACCTCACGAAATATGGACGGGGAAAGTTCCCTCGTTGGCACATATTAAAGTCTGGGGTTGTGAAGCTTTCGTAAGACGAGAGACTCACGACAAGCTAGCAGCTAGAAGTGAGAAATGTGTTTTCATCGGTTACCCAAAGCAGTCTTTTGGATATTTGTTCTACAAGCCTAGTAAGAACGTGGTCTTTGTAGCACGAAGAGGAGTCTTTCTGGAGAGAGAGCTCATATTCAAAGAGGACAGTGGGAGCACCATTGACCTTGAAGAAATTCGAGAGTCAGCCAATGAAGGAACCTTAGATGAAACTAGCACTCAACCAGAGGAAACAGTTCCTGTTGAACCAATCGATAACTCATTACCTCTTAGAAGATCCACTAGGGTGAGTGTGGCACCTGAGTTGTATGGTTTTCATATTACTTCAGATGGTGACACATTCATAAGTGACAGAACACTGGTAAACTTAGATGAACCAGTCACTTATAAGGAAGCAATGGCAGGCCCAGAGGCTTCCAAGTGGAAAGAGGCAATGGACAGCGAGATTAAGTCTATGTATGACAACCAAGTTTGGAATTTGGTTGATAGTGCACCAGGTCGTAAGATAGTTGGGTGCAAATGGATCTTCAAGAAGAAGACAGACATGGATGGAAATGTGCACACATTCAAGGCTCGACTGGTTGCAAAAGGTTTCACTCAAACCCCAGGGGTTGACTATGATGAGACCTTCTCGCCAGTGGCTAAGATTAAATCTATTAGGATATTGCTCTCCATAGCTGCCTTTCATGATTATGAAATCTGGCAGATGGATGTCAAAACTGCTTTCCTTAATGGGAAGTTGGCTGAAGATGTTTACATGAGTCAGCCAGAGGGTTTTGTTGATGCAAAGTTCCCCAATAGAGTGTGCAAGCTTGAGAAATCCATTTATGGATTGAAACAAGCATCTCGCAGTTGGAATCTTTGCTTCCATGAGAAAGTCAAAGAGTTTGGTTTGTCTAGAAGTGAAGATGAGTTTTGTGTGTATATCAAGGCTAGTGGGAGTATAGTAACTTTTCTGGTGTTATATGTCGATGACATATTACTCATTGGTAACGACGTTCCAACCTTGAAAGAAGTTAAGTCTTGGCTTGGAAAGTGTTTTGCCATGAAAGACCTTGGAGAAGCTGCCTATATTCTTGGGATTAGAATATTGAGAGATAGAAAGAAGAGACTAATTGGACTTAGTCAGAGCACATACTTGGATAAGGTACTAAAGAGGTTTAGTATGGAAAATTCCAAGAAGGGAGAGCTACCTATCCAGAGCAATACCAAATTGAGTAAGACTCAATGCCTGAGTACATATGTTGAAATAGATGACATGAGTCGTGTACCTTATGCTTCCGCTGTCGGATCGATCATGTACGCTATGACATGTACTCGCCCTGATGTGGCATTTGCTTTGAGCATGGTCAGTCGCTATCAGGGAAACCCAGGTAGAGCTCATTGGATAGCAGTTAAGAATATACTCAAGTATTTGCGAAGGACAAAGGACTGGGTTCTTGTGCTTGGTGGCAGTGATACTTTGAGAGTAGATGGTTATAGTGATGCCAGCTTTCAGACGGATAGAGATAACTTACGTTCTCAATCAGGCTGGGTATTTTTACTGAATGGAGGAGCAGTTACTTGGTAAAGTTCCAAGCAAGATACGGTGGCTGATTCTACTTGTGAATCAGAGTACATAGCAGCGAGTGAAGCGTCGAAAGAAGCAGCTTGGTTGAGGAACTTCATCGGAGATCTCGGAGTTGTTCCAACCATCCAGGAGCCTATGGAACTGTTCTGCGATAATGAAGGAGCGGTTACCTTGACAAAGGAACCGAGAGATCATGGTAAGACCAGACATATCGACAGAAAGTACCATTTCATCAGACATAGAGTAGAAGAAGGCCATCTTATAGTAAAGAGGGTGTCATCTGAAGATAACCCAGCAGATCCTCTCACAAAGGGTCTGAGTAGGGCTAAGCATATTCAGCATGCTCGGAGCATAGGACTGAAAGATGATATTAGTTTTAGTAGTTAGATTAGTTTTGTTCTGAAACTTGTAACAAAGTAAATGTAATTGACTTTTGGTGATTAAATAATAAAGTATTATTTATAAGTTTGATTTCTGCCTTTTGTCAATTGTTTATTATTGTGTTTCATATTTTGCATGTTTTACTTCCTGAATAATAAGATTATTCAAACTCCACAGTCGCTCATACTTTTGGAAGTAAGTAGTGAATTAAGACTGTCATGAACTGGATTGTAGATTGTCTAAGGATAGACATGGCAATAAAATTGCTGCAACGTTCATGAGTACTCAGAAATTGAGATTTGAGTATTGGATAAACCCTCGCTTAGAGTATCACTTCATGGAATTCATCACGAGTAATACTGAGACGATAATATCTTATAATCTTGAAACGAAGATATATGAGTTGCAATTTACAAGTCGGTCATGCATTGGTGATACGAAAACGCATCAGTAAGTTGGTGTTATAAAACGTATTGTCATGTATAATTTGATGAGTAAAAGATACAAGCATATGAGTCAACGTTTATTCGTTCCTTTTGCCCTAACAGGAAAAGCGATATCTGTGGGCCCCTCGATGATTTGGTGTTGACTTATGTGCTGGGCCCAGCCATGACTAGATTGATGTGTTCGATTAGAAGTCCTACATCATCACAAATCAGGAATCGGGAAACATAGATTCTGGACAAAGAGATTGATTACATTCCATGTCTTATGTCTAGGGATATCTAGCAGAACAAAGGATTATATGATCACTTATCTTAGGACACATAACTGACTGGGTCAGAGTTCGGCAACAGCTTTTGGAAGCTACAATTTGCTGGTCAAATTTAGAAGGTATACTAGCAATTATAGTTACAGACTTATCCAAGTAGGAGACTGTTGGATTAGGTGTCTAAGCCCATAACTATAATTGGTATGTACTTGAATTGATAGCAGCACAGTCCTTTTGGGTTGCCCTCAACCTAGCAACTGGACAAGGAAATTATGAAAGGAGAGATATTAATTTATAAGATTAATGAATTAATATAAATGATTTATTAATATGTTAAAAGATTAATATATTAATTAGAAATCATTATGTTTAATTAATAGTTAACCAGAAATTAATCAGAATTAATTTTGGGGTTAAAAGAATTAATTATAAAGTGCAGGGACTAGTTTGCAATTAACTAATAGTTGAGTGGAAGGTTCCAGAACCCCCTTGGAAGGAGGTGGACGAAATTCTTAGGGGAAACCCTAGAGATTTCGTCCAAGGGGTCCAGATAAGGCCCTTGGGTTTTGCTGAGGCCCTAAGTAAAGGATAATTAGGGTTTTCCCTAAACCCTAGATCCCTCAGCTATTTAAGGAGCCTCCTGGCTCACATTTTAGGTCACTGATTTCTTTGGAAGAAACCCTAAGGCCGAAATTGCATACTCTCTCCATCCTCTTTCCTCCAAGTTTCCTTCTTGCTACTTCTTGGGTGTAATTCCATTAGAGGCATTACATTTGTGGTGCTAAGCTTCCAAGAAGATCAAGATCAAGATTAAGAGGATTATCAATTGTTTGCTATAACAATTGAAAGGTATGTAACTCCTAAACCCTAGTTTGTTAATTTCGAAATTAGCCTCTGTCCTCTAGGGTTCTTGTTTTGCAATTCAAAGTTATATGTTCAATAGTTAAAACATAGATCCAAAGTAGGTTGCATGTGAACTTAGGAATTGTTTTTCTAGTTTATTTGTTTTACCTAAAACCCATCAGACCTCACCAAAGGAGAAGAACTAAGTGGGGAGTACAAAAATGAACTTCCACGAGAAGCCAAAAGGGAACTTCAAGCATCGCATGCCCAATCCAGAACCTGTGGCTATGTATTTTGCAACCACAAACACCCCCACTACAACAAAGCCCTATTCTTGAACCCTACCCCATTTTACTAAGTGCAAATTCCACAACTTTGGAAATTACTTGATCTACAACATCTGGAACTTTTAGGGGTCACACAACTAAGTTTTGTAGAAGGCCTCGAACAACACAACCTCAACCACTGCTGCAGGGGGAGCCAAAACTGCTTCGAATGCAACCAACCAGGGCACTTCAATAAAGATTACCCTTAACTGAAGAACTAGGGTGGTAATGGAAGGGCATTCGTGAAAGGTATGGGATATGCATGCCAGAAACCAACTGTGGTTACTGGTAGGTTTCCTATCAATAATATTTATGCTTCCATATTGTTTGACATTGTTGTCGATAGAAGCTTTATTTCCCATTAGTTTAGGAAAATGATAAATTTATATCATGCAAACTTAATGAAGCTTACATGGTAGAAGTAGCAAATGGTCAAATAGAAAGCACTTTAGAAATACTCACAAATTTCCTTCTCACACTAAACCACGTATTCTATGTCGACTTATTGCCTATGACCAATGGAAGTTTTGATGTGATCATCAGAATGGATTGGTTATCAATTCATCGAGCAGAGATCCTATGTTACAAAAAAGTCGTTCGACTTCCCTTACCCAACAACAAGGCTCTCGTCATTTACAAAGATAAATCCGGGAAGAACCTAAGAGTCATCAATTTCATGCAGGAAATAAAATATTTGCAGAAGAGATGCTTCACTTTCATAGCCCACGTGGTGGATATGCAACACAAGGGTAAGGAAATCAAAGATATACCGTATGTGTGCGATTACCCGAATGTATTTCCTGAAGATCTACCTGGAGTACCTCCAGTCAGACAGGTCAAATTCTGAATCAACCTAATACTAGGTGCAACACTAGTGGCATGATCTCCTTATCGTATGGCTCCATCAGAATTGCAAGAACTATCCAGTAAAATTCAGGAACTTCTTGAAAAAGGCTTTATCCGTCCAAGTTTCTATCCATGGGGAGCTCCGATATTGTTTGTCAAAAAGAAGGAAGGATCGTTCAGGATGTGCATCAACTATCGAGAGTTGAATAAGATCACTATCAAGAACCGATATCCACTCCCAAGGATCAATGACATGTTCAACCAACTTCAAGGATCCTGCTACTACTCGAAGATCAACCTAAGATCCACTTACCATCAACTCAGAGTTCAAGAAGCAGATATCCTAAAGACGGTATTCATGAGTCGGTATGATCACTATGAGTTTGTGGTTATGCCATTTGGATTGAGCAACGTACCATCCGTATTCATGGACCTTAAGAATCGGGTGTGTAAACCCTACTTGGATAAATTCGTGTTTCATCGACGACATATTGATACAAAAACGAAGGAAGAACATGGACAACACTTGCATTTAATCCTATAACTATTAAGAAAAGAGAAACATTATGCAAAGTTATCTAAATGAGAGTTTTGGATTAACAAAGTGCATTTCCTCGGCCATGTGGTCACCAGTAAAGGGATTCATGACGATCCCACAAAGATCGAAGCGGTTAAGTATTGGAAAGCACCAACAACACCAAACGAATTATGCCAACTCTTAGGGCTAGTAGGCTAGTATCAGATAGTCATTGAGAACTTCTACAAGATAGCCAAACCTCCCACTTCCCTAACCCAGAAAGATAAAAAGTTCGATTGAGGAGACTGCCAAGAGTCTACCTTCCAAAAATTGAAGAGATTGTTGTGCAGTGCACCAATTTTGTCTCTTTTAGAGGGAACAAAAGACTTTTTAGTATTCTGTGATTCCTCACACCAAGGTTTAGCATGTTTTCTTATGCAAAGGAATAAATACATTGCATACATATCGCTACAACTTAAACCAAACGAGACCAACTACGCTACCCATGGCTTAGAGTTGGGAGGTGTAGTGTTTTCTTTACAGATTTGGAGGCACTACTCTCGGATTAGTGTCTAAGTCCATAACTATAATTGGTATATACTTGACCCGAGAGTAGCATGGTCCATTTGGGTTGCATATCATCAAGGCAATTTAATAGGATGGACTTTTGAGAAGAAGTTATTTATGATTTATTAATATATTATAAGTACTAATATATTAATATGAAATCATATTATTTAATTAGTATTGATCAAGAATTAATTTGGAATTAATTTAGTGATCAAAAGAGACTAATTAAATATATGGGGATTGATTGTGTAAATCATTCATTCTTATAAAGTGGACTTATGATCCATAGTTCTTTATGTTGGGTTAAACCCATGTGGTGACCCATGGATACTCCATGGAGGTTAAAACCCATAGAGCCTAAGGAATGTGGAAAGTCATGCACATTAGGGTTTGCATGGTATAACCCTAGTTGTGTCACACTATATAAGAAGCCCCTTGGTTGGTGCAATTGGCGCTAGTGATCTTTGGAAGAGTCATAGAGCCGATTTCTAGAGCAACCCATTCTCTCTCAAGTTATCCTTTATCCTAGGTGTGTTGTGATTCCATTTGAGGCATTCACACTATTGGTGCTAAGTTCTTAAAGGCCAAATACATCAAGGATAGCAAGCAACAACAAAAGGTATGTCATCTAACTAGAATATTGTAATAAAGATACTCCATTGTATGCTAGTTAGGATGATGCTTTGGAATATTGAAAGTTTGCATGTATATTAGAGAAAACATAGATACAAAGAATTTAGGGTTGCATGTACACCTTAGGAGTGTTAGAATGCTTAAAACCATTAAGTGGTATCAGAGCCTAGGATTGTTTTCCAATGTACTTGATGTTGCTTGCTTTTAAATGCTTTAAAAATCGATTTTTTGCTGTCTGGACAGTGGACTCACCCAGTCCACTGGGGAACTCACCGAGTCCCCTCACAAATCTGACCAAATCGCCAAGTTAGTTCATGCACTCGACGAGTTGGTGCTCTTGGATGCAGAATTTCGAGTTTTAAGGCTGGAATTGGACTATGATAATTACACTAAACTGTTTTTGAACTTATAAACCTATTTTTGATGTGGTAATGATCATGCTTATGCAATTTAAAAGATCATTGTCAAAGTTTCATGTTTTGTATTAGTTTATATGGTTAGGCTAATTACATGAAATTTGTTTGATATGAATTGTCTTGTTCTTATGAGTTTAATCTGGATCAAAGGCAAATAGTTTGATTTTATTGTTATAATTTTTTGATCTAAATGATTTTGATGAATTCCATAATTTTTCCTCAAGTTATGGAAAATGAAAAGTTTTATTTTTAGAGAGATAATTAAAATCATAGGTTATGAACTTGAAGAGTCTTTTTCCCATAAATGGTTTTATGAACTCCATAACTTGGAATGTCAAAAGTCATTTCATAAAACCTATATTAAGCTCATAAGTTCTGTATTTGAAAAGTTTTAACAAGTTTCAAAACTTTCCCTCAAGTTTTGGAATTTGTAAAGTTTCACTTTTTGAATAATTTAGTTCCAAACCCTAGAATTTCAAAAGTTTAAAATTCAACCCTTATACTATTATAATATTATAGGTTTAATATTTTTATATATGTATATGTATAAGAGTAAAGTCAGTCTTACCGTTAGTAGGCCTCATTCACGAAGCCGGTCTATAAGGGGGGTATAAGGTTATTGTCTATAAAATGGCAGTTTAATGGGTGTCCACTCTCACCCACCGCTTCCTTGACTGGTGGAAGGTCGTTAGCCGAACGAGTTTGACAGGACATTAATTTTCATTAAAAGTATAATGATAACTATAAAGTAATTAAACTTTTATTAAATTCCCAATCTTAGTTACTTAGGAAAAATGTGAATTTAGTGCTAACCCATGACATTGCACTTTGCACATTGTTAAGTCGTTAGTGGAGCGTGTGTGGTTAACCGACACACTAATCTGGGACTGACAGTGTATGGCAAAGGGTAGCTTGATGTTAATCATAGATCAATGGAGCGTGTGTGGTTAACCGACACATTGATTACGTGGTTGTAACATTGGGTATACCAAGCTAATTTTCATGGTTATTCACACCTTGTTTGTGATCCTCGACATCCCTTTCACAAACTTGAAGGGCACAATCGAGATTTAAACATGCCATTGAAAAGTTCAATGAATCTAAAATGATCTAGGAGTTTCAATTCACTTAAACCCTAAAATTCTTTTTCGTTTTTCGTGGTGGAAATTGGTAAATCGTGATTTACCTACCTTCAAATATTTTGAAATTGGATTACGGCATCCCTCTTCTGAATTGTAAAATATTGTGTTGGGTCGTAGCCTTAATATTTCATGTTGGGTGTTATATTAAGGACTAAAATCAACTAAACTTGAATTTATCCCTCATAAATGTCAAAGTTCGGACAACTATGGTCTTCCTTATTCTTTTTAAAAAGGCCTCTTTAATGAAGATGATGTTCCACATGGCGATCGAGGTGAAAGATCAATCCCTTTGTCGTGCATTAATGGGACTGGAAATCATACTTCACTTCCTCCACCTCCTACAATAATTCTCCCTAACCCACTAGTTCAAAGACTTGAAAAGTTTAAGGTCACTCAAACCCTATTGGCTAGCAAACACCAAGATGGAAGGTCTGTGTGTGCAGATGTCTTGGAGATGAATCACACATTGATAAGCCAAGAGAGTTGGGTGTCATTTTCTCAAGGAAGTTGGCTGTTGACTGGGTTCTTCGATCACTTCCTAAGTCATATAGCATGTTCTTTAATGACTACTATATGGGATATCACGACATGACCCTTATTGATCTAACATATTTGCTTGTTGCTGCTGAATCAGGAATGGTTTGGCATACTGGAAAACCAAAGTTGATTGGAAGATCTACTTCCCAAACTTCCATGGACATTGACAATGGAAACATTGGAAGTCCATAAAAGTCTTCTCTTCCTAATGGAAAGGGATCGGCCATAGTCAACTCGGTTGACCAAATGGTAAAGAGAAAGGCTAAGTCTGAGATTGTCCTGTGTACCATTCCAAGAGAATATGTTTGTGTTATTGCCAAGAAAAGGGACATTGGAACCGAAGCTTCCCTGACTACATGTGAAGTTTAATCAGAATGTATGGTTCTACTTCAGGGAAGTCCACTATCTGAATCTATTATGTTCCTATTTGGAGATTCTTAATACATGATGTGACTAGGTTGCGTATTGATGTTTTGTAGAATCAAAGAAAAGAAAAGAAACTTAAAGGAAGAGTACGATGAATCTGATAGCGAAGAGATGGATTTTGATCGACTGATTCGATGATTGGATTTTTGAGCGGCTGCTTGAGAGTTATGATAGATTGCTAAGAAATATTTTGTAACATAATTTTCATTTGTAATTGCATTGTAAGGAAAAGTTTTCCGCACTTTTTTAATAAAGATTTTTTTTTTTATTTTTGTCTTATTTTTAAGTTTCCTTACAATGACATTTGTGAAAATTGATGTTTGTATGTTTCTATTATTAGCAATATGGATTTGATTCTTTCGGTTGTGGTTATGTCATAATTACCAAATAAGGAAAGATTCTCATCACCCAAGTTTCAGTTAGATAGAAACTTGGAATCATGCAACTTATATTGTCTGATGAATGAGAATTTTCATTTTTGGAAAATTAAGACTAATTCCTAGTTCACATGTATATGTGAGTCAAGTGAAGGACTAGGGGATCAGATACACTTGGTTGTGCGCTGGTCGGGTCCACCACAAAGATCGATAAGTCTATTCATCATATTTTACTGAATTTTAGTAAATATGATTATGCTTACAAGTTTAAGTATAATTTTGATACATTGAAAAGACTTCAATGCGTAGCAGAACAAATAAGAAGAATAAAATAGGCAAAAAGATAAAAGTTTCACCAATCTGAATAGATGGGAGAGTACTTGAGTATCGTGTTTTGTGATTGTCTTAATGATTATACCATGTCACAATTGATCCTCTAAGGATATCTTAGTGCATTTGTATGGCTAAGAAGAGGAATCGTGAATTGTTGAAATGGTTAAATCAAGAAGATGAGTCATACTTCGTTCCAAAACAAATCTTAGAGTCATACTCCAAGATTGTGCCTTGAGTGACATAATCTTAAGAAAGGTTTATAATGTAGAGTAAAATATTTTCTTACTCTTGTACATTTGAAATTGGTAAGATATGATGTCTTGGAAAGGACAAAGACCAACTAAGACCAATTGTGTGAAGTGTCTTTCTTGATAAGAAACCGCACTAACTCTTGAATATTTGTTTGTCAAGTAATGTTCCTTGACAAAGTGAATCTTATATGTCAAGAGGTCAGTGGGAGTCTTAAAGATCTTGAAAGTTTCAGGAACTAATCGAGAATAAACCTATTGTTAAACACTAGCACACGACTTGAGGTTTGTAACCTATCGTGCTGATATGTTCTTGTTTCTGTGCCATTCCATTTGGTTGACTATGCATGTGAGTTCTATGAGTTCTCAAATGTTTGCATAACAACCTAGAAGCAATGGTAGGTCCTTGTGCTGCCAAGTGGCAAGAAATTAAGATTGAACAAGTTCAATCCATATGAGTTTGGATTTGTCACTAACCTTGTCTTTTGTATATGGTTTGAGAAATTCACATGGATAGGAACACATGCACCATAAAATCTAAGTGTCATAAGGTTTCTCTCTGATTCATGAAAATGATGGTGAGGAAACGCTTTCACTAAGTAGATTTTAAGGAGATAGAATTGTGATATTTGCATTCTCCAATTCAATTATGATTACGGCATACCTCTTCATAATTTGAATTGTGAGAAATAGCAGATGGTCTAAACATTTGAGACTTATTGTTGTAAGTTCTAAAATTGTGAAGACACACACATGAGTTATCTAAGAAAAGGTGTATGAGTTTGAGAAGCCTATATAAAGTCTTGTCAAAGAATCTCGTATCAGAAATCTGAACTTTGGTAATGAAAGTCAATAAGTATTGATTTCTAGAAGTCCAGCTGAGTTCTGGGTACATGTCAAAGCTAGTGGGAGCATAAGTGTTATGCTAGTAAGATAATAATTATTATGCTAGTGGGAGCATAATCAATTATGGTAAATGTTGCAAGTTAGTAATGTTAATTATAGAAAACAAAAGTTTCAATCTACAAATTGAAAAGTTGTTTTGCTATAATTAAGGGAAAGGAAATTATACTTCATCTAAAATCTAAAACCATAGATTGTGAGATTTTAATCAAATTTAGTTATGGTTGTGTTAATTGCATTCTCAAAATTCGATTATGATTACGTCATCCCTTTTCATAATTCGAATTATGAAAACATGGCAAATAGAAATATTGTAGAAAAAGACTGGTTAGGTATCATGTCATTATTAATCGTGTCCAATATGCTTCGGGTATAGGATCGATTACATGTGTTATAATATTTATCCATTCTAAAATTTTCCAAATGCCTAGGACATTAACAGGGAAAAAGGAATAGAATTGGATATGACTGAAATGGTTAAACAACTGTTATGGACAATCTAAGGTTCGCCAAGGATTGGTCACTTGAAGTTGGAAGTATAATAAAATGGATGGAACATATTGACATATTTTAAAAAGAGGCAACTCTTACTCAGAATTAATAGTCAAAATGGGAATATGGATATGTTTCCATAGGTGGAAGTTATTCATTAAATTTGTGTAAGATTAGAAAACTTAATGCGAGAAGGATGTTCATGTTGGGTTTTGGTATAATACAACATCCTACGGTGCACATACAACCCTAAATACCTTGGATCTATGTTTTCACTAATTATACATGCAAATGGTTTCCAAGGTATTGAACCTATAGCTAGCATGCAATTGTCATACAAACTACATAAAATACTAGATATTGTAACATACCTTTTTGTGTGGCTGGAAGTCTTGATGTATTTGGCCTTAGGAACTTAGCCCCAATAGTGTGGAAGCCTCAAATGAAGTCACAACACATCAAGGACAAAGGTAGGACTTGAGAGAGAATCTCCATGCACTCTAAAACCTTCATGAACTCCAAGAACATGCACACACATTAAGGGTGGCGGTTTTTAGGTCATAACATATGTATTTATATGTGTTGAATTCTAAGAGTCATGGGTATAACCCAAACCCATATCCATGGGTTTTATGATCCATGGTTCATGTGGCCCAACTATTTATGTATCCATACATAAACTTAGTCCAACATGGATCATAAGCCCAACACATATAAATATAACTAATTACCATAATTAGTCCCCATAGTTTTAATTAGTCTCTTTTGATCACTAAATTAATTCCAAATTAATTCTTGATCAATACTAAATAAAACATATGATTTCATATTAATATATTAGAACTTATAATATATTAATAAATCATATATAACCACTTCTCTCAAAAGTCCATCCTAACAAATTGTCCTGATGATATGCAACCCAAATGGACCATGCTACTCTCGGGTCGAATACATACCAATAATAGTTATGGGCTTAGACACCTAATCCAACAGTCACCCACTTGGATAAGTCTAAAACTATTATTGCATATGACTCCAAAACCCGACTAGCAATCGTAGCTCTTAAAGCCGCTGTCGAACTCTGAACAAATCAATGACACGTCCATTAGATAAGGGATCATATATTCCTCCATTCTAGATATCATATGGACTGAGAGATGGATTATAATCATTCTCTCTGTCCATTTGTTGTTTCCCGATTTCCGATTTATGACGACTGACTAATTGAACAAATCAAATTAGTCCAGGCCCGGCCGAGCACTTACGTTTGTCATCACCAAATCATCGAGGGGCCCACAGATATCTCTTTTATCCCTCCAAGGGTAAAAGGAATGGATAAACTTCGACTCATATGCTTGTTCTACTACTTGTTGAATCATACACAAAGGCACGTTTTATAACATCGAGTTACCAAATGCGTTTACGTGCAATCAATGTATAACCAACTCATAGACAACAAGTCATATCTCTATGTTTGAAGAATATAAGATATTATCGTCTCACGATCACTCGTGATAAAATCCATGAAGTGATTCAAATGAGCATGGGTTGAATCCAATACTCGAATCCTTATTCCAGAAGTACTCATGAATGTTTTAGTAACTCTTACTATGTCCACTACCTTGGACATCTACAAACCCGATTCACGACAGTCTTGCCTTAATACCTACTTCCAACGTATTATCGACTGTGGATGGTTTGAATAACTTAGTCATTCGGAAAGAATAACCTAGTTATTATGGAAGTCAAAACATGCAAAGTGAAATACAAGAATAATACTAATCACTCTATGGTCCCAAGCACCTTTGAGAGTAAATAGAACACCTTTTATTTAAACACCATATTGATTACTCATTATTCATTATATAATGTTTCAAATAATCAACTTTATACTTGAATTAAAACAATAGTTGTCCCATGCTCCAAGCATGTAAACTATGTTTTCTAAACACTAGTCATGCCATACACCAAGTATGCACACTATGTTTATCTATGATCTTTACTTTGTGAAATAGATCAATTGAACATGATTCCAATGATGCTCATTTCACAATCCCAAATCCTCATTGTAAATGTAAGAATTCCAAATTCCTGCCATTTACCGAAATATGTTAGATTCTAAACTTATATGCATTGATCCTCTCGTAATGATTATGCACAAAGTCACAAAGACTTGTCAACAGACACTATAGAGTATTCCACTGGAGATCAATTCCATGGAAACGAAGTCTCAAATTCAAAGTACATTACTTTGAACATCCTTCTTGCATTAAGCTTTCTAATCTTACATAGATTTGAAGAACAACTTCCACCTATGGAAACCTTTCCAGATTCCCATTTTGACTATCACTTCTGAACAAGAGTTGCCTCTTTTCAGAATATGTTAATATGGTCCTTCCAAAATTAACAATATACTTCCAACTGTCCATGAGCAACCAATCTTTGGTAAACCTTAGATTGTCCTCGACAATTGCTTAATCATTTTACTCATATCCAATTCTAGACTTTTCCCTTCTTAATGCCTTGAGCATTTGGAAAATTTAGAAAGGATGAATATTATAGAACATGCAATCGATCCTATATCCGAAGCATATGGGACACGATTCATGATGTCTCACATAAAGACATGATACTAGACCAGTCTTTTTGCTATAATATTTCTATTTCTATTTGCCATGTTCTCATAATTCAGATTATGAAAAGGGATGCCGTAATCATAATCGAATTTTAGAATGCAAATAATGTAATCATGACTAAATGCGATCAAAATCTCACAATCTAAGCTATTTAGAATTTGAAATGAAGTATAATTTCCTCTCCCTTAATTATAGCAAAACAACCTTTTTAACCCCTGCAACTTTACGAACTGAAACTTTTGTTTTCTATAATTAACATTGCTAACTTGCAACACTTATCATAATTATCATGCTCCCACTAACATGATGATTATTAGCATAACACTCATGCTCCCACTAGCTTTGACATGTATCCAGAAATCAATTGGACTTCTAGAAATCAATACTTTATTGACTTTCTTACCAAAGTTCAGACTTCTGATACAAAATGCTTTGATAAAAACTTTATCAAAATCATACACCTTTCCTTAGATAACTCATATGAGTGTCTAAACAATTTTTAGAACTATGAAAAGGGATGCCGTAATCATAGTCTTAATTGTTTAGACCATTGACATTTCTCACAAGTCCATGTTAGTGTGCCGGTTAACCACACACGCTCCACTAACGACTTTGAGAATGCAAATATCACAATTGCTATCTACCTAAAATCTACTTAGTGAAGGTGTTTCCTTACCATCATTTTCATGAATCAAAGAGAAACCTTATGACACTTAGATTTTTATGGTGTATGTGTTCCTATCCATGTGAATTTGTCAAACCATAATCACAAGACAAGGTTAGTGACAAATCCAAACTCATATGGACCGAACTTGTGCAATCTTAACTTCTTGCTACTTGGCAGCACAACCCTACCATGTCTTCCAAGTTGTTATGCAACCAATGCAAGACCAACTTTAACTGGAATGGGCACAAAAATAGGAATATGTCAACACGATAGGTTATAAACCTCAAGTCGTGTGCTAGTGATAAACTACAGGTTTTATTCTTAATTAGATCTTGAAACACTTTCAGGATCTTTTAGACTCCCACTGTCCTCTTCACATATAAGACTCTCTTGCCAAGAACCATTCCTTGACAAACAAATATTCAAGGGATAGTGTGGATTCTTATCAAGACAAACACTTCACATAATTGGCCTTAGTTGGTCTTTGTTTTATCCAAAACATCACAACTTACCAATTTCAAATGTACAAGAGTAGGGACACATTTTACTCTTACACTTGACAAGTGTTACAAACCTTCCTTAAGATATGTCACTCGAGTTACAATCTTGGAGTATGACTCTAAGACTTGTTATGGAACGAAGTATGATTCATCTTTTTGATTTTAACCATTTCAACAATCCACGATTTCTCTTCTTAGCCAAACAAATGCACTAAGATGTCCTTAGAGAATCAATTGTGATATGGTTTCATAATCACTAAGATAATCATAAACATGATACTAAAGTACTCTCCCATCTTTTTAGATTTGAGAAACTTTTATCTTTCTGCCTAATTTGATTCTTCTCATTCGTTCTGCCATACATTGAAACTTTTGCAATGTTTCAGAATTATACTTAAACTTGTAAGTATAACCATATTTACTAAACCTTAGTAAATCATGACGAATAGGCTTATCGATCTTTGTGGTGGACTTGACAAGTGCACAAGAATGTGTACTCGATCCCTTAGTCCTTCACTTGACTCACATATACATGTAAACAAGGAATTAGTCTTAATTTTCCAAAGTTGAAAATTCTCATTCTTCATACAACTTGCATGATTCCAAGTTTCTACCCTACTGAAACGTGGGTGATGAGAATCTTTCCTTATTTGGTAAATTATGACACTACCACAGTCGAGAGAATCAAATCCATTTTCTAATATTGCTATCAATGGAAACATATAAACAACAATTTCTCACAAATTCCACTGTAAGGATATTTTAAAATAAAATAAAAACTTTTCTTTTATTTTAGAACTTTGCGGAAAACCTTATCCTTACAATGCATTTGCATGTGAAAAACTATGTTGTTATGTATTCCTAAGCAATCTATCACAACTCTTTAAGTAAAAGCTCAAAATTCTTCCTTTAAGATTCCTCTTCACTTTGATTCTTAAAACATCAAAATGTGATCTAGTCACATCATGTAATAAGAATCTCCAAATAGGAACTTAATAGAGTTAGATAGTGGACTTTACCTGAAGTAGAGTCAAAAATTTTGACTTTACCATCCTTACAGACTATCAGGTAAATTTGGCCAGCTTCGCAACCAATGCCCCTTCCTTTGGCAATAGAAACCTATGGACTCTTTGGGAATGGTACACGAGACTATCTCAGATTTAGCCTTTCTCTTTACCATTTGGTCAACCGAGTTGACAATGGTCGATCCCTTTCCATTGGGAAGAGAAAGTTTTTCTTGATTTCCAGTGTTACCATTATCAATGTCCTTGGAAGTTTGGGAAGTTGATCTTCCAATCAAATTTGCTTTACCAGTGCTCCAAATCATTGCTGATTCAACAGCATCAAGCAAATGGGTAAGATCATTAAGGGTCATGTCATGGTCTGTCATATAGGAGCTCTAAAGGAGCTCACTATGTGACTTAGAAAGTGATTGAAGATCCAACTTTCTCAAGACTTTGACACCCAACTCTCCCGGCTTGTCAATATGTGACTTCATCTCCAAGATGTGAGCACACATAGACTTTGCTTGCCAATAGGGCCTGAGTGACCTTGAACTTGTGGGTTAGGGAGAATAATTGGAGGGGTAGGGGAAGTGAAATTCCAAGAGATTTGGGAAGATCATAGATGTCTAAACTAGACATCTACAAGGGGAGATATTTAAGTTAGTTGATTTTTAAGTCCTTAATATAACACCCAATATGAAATATTAAGGCTAGGACCCAACACAATATTTTACAAATTGGAAGAGGGATGCCGTAATCCAAGCTATAAAATATTTGAAGGTAGGCGAATGACGATTCACTAATTTCCACCATGAAAAACGAAATAATTTATTAGGTTTTAATTGGTTTTGAAACTCCTAGATCTTTTGAGATTCATTGAACTTTACAATGGCATGTTTCAATCTCGATTGTGCCCTCTCAGATTTTGTGACTGGGATGCCGAGGATTACAAAACAAGGTGTGAATAACCATGCAAATTCACTTGGTACCCTTAATATTATCAGCTAATCGATGTGCCGGTTAACCACACACGCTCCACCGATCTATGATAAACATTAAGTTACCCTTCGCCACTCTTACTAGTCCATGTTAGTGTGCCGGTTAACCACACACGCTCCACTAACGACTTGGTAAGGTACAAAGTGTAAATTTCATGGGTTAGCACCAAATTCACATTTTTCCTAAGTAACTAAGATTGAGAATTTATAAGTGTTTAGTTACTTAGTATTTATCATTAATACTTTTAATGAAGGGAGAATTATAGTCCTGTCGAACCCGTTCGGCTAACGACCCTCCACCTGTCAAGGAAGCGGTGGGTGAGAGTGTACACCCATTAAACTGCCATTTTATAGGCAGTAACCTTATACCCCCCTTATAGACCAGCATCGTGAATAAGGCCTACTAACGGTAAGACTGACTTTTACTCTTATACATATATATAAATATTAAACCTATAATATTATAATAGTATAAGGGTTGAATTTTAAACTATTAAAATTCTAAGGGTTTAACTTGGAACTAAAGTATTCATGGGGGGAAAATTTACAAATTCCAAAACTTGAGGGCAAGTTTTGAACAATTTAAAAACCTTTTCAATTCCATAACTTATGAATTTAAAGTAGTTTTCATAAAAACTCTTCAAGTTCCATAACTTGAGGACAAGTTATGGAAGACTTTAAAAAAACATTTAAGGAAAAATAAACTATTCATTTTCATAACCTATGAGTTTAAAGTAGTTTAATGAATAAACTCTTCAAGTTCCATAACTTGAGGACAAGTTATGGAAGACTTTAAAATCATTCAAGAAAATAAGACTCTTCATTTTTCCTAACTTATGGATATCTTATGAGTTTTAAAGAATCATAAATGTGACTTTTCATACAACTTGAGGACAAGTTACAAAAACACATTTCATGAGAAACTTTAAGATTAATATGGATTGAAAACAAATTATCACATAACTTTTCTATTAATCTAAACTAACTCACAAGAACAAGATAATTCAAGTCAAACAATTTTCATGAAATTAAACTAACCATTAAACTAATACAAAACATGAATCTATTGACAATTATCTTTGAAATTCGTTTAGCATGAACATTACCACATCAAAAACAGGTTTACAAGACCAAAAACAGCTTAGGGTAATGTTTCTAGTCCAATTCTAGCCTTAAAAGTCGAAAATATGCTGTCAGGGGGTCCTACTCGTCGAGTGCACGAACCAACTCGACGAGTTGGATGAATTTCTTCATGGACTCGGCGACTCCATCAGTGGACTCGGCGAGTCCAGTGCTCAGACAGCCAAAATTTTCGATTTTTCAGCCATTTCAGCAAGTATAACATGAAAACAAGCCTTGGCTCTGATACCACTGTTGGGTTTTGGTATAATACAACATCCTATGGTGCATATACAACCCTAAATACCTTGGATCTATGTTTTCACTAATTATACATGCAAATGGTTTCCAAGGTATTAAACCTATAGCTAGCATGCAATTGTCATACAAACTACATAAAATACTAGATATTGTAACATACCTTTTTGTGTGGCTGGAAGTCTTGATGTATTTGGCCTTAAGAACTTAGCCCCAATAGTGTGGAAGCCTCAAATGAAGTCACAACACATCAAGGACAAAGGTAGGACTTGAGAGAGAATCTCCATGCACTCTAAAACCTTCATGAGCTCCAAGAACATGCACATACATTAAGGGTGGCGGTTTTTAGGTCATAACATATGTATTTATATGTGTTGAATTCTAAGAGTCATGGGTATAACCCAAACCCATATCCATGGGTTTTATGATCCATGGTTCATGTGGCCCAACTCTTTATGTATCCATACATAAACTTGGTCCAACATGGATCATAAGCCCAACACATATAAATATAACTAATTACCATAATTAGTCCCCATAGTTTTAATTAGTCTCTTTTGATCACTAAATTAATTCCAAATTAATTCTTGATCAATACTAATTAAAACATATGATTTCATATTAATATATTAGAACTTATAATATATTAATAAATCATATATAACCTCTTCTCTCAAAAGTCCATCTTAACAAATTGTCCTGATGATATGCAACCCAAATGGACCATGCTACTCTCGGGTCGAATACATACCAATAATAGTTATGGGCTTAGAAACCTAATCCAACAATTCAAAGGTATGTACTTTGAATTTGAGACTTCGTTTTTGTGGGAATACTTTGTAATGTCTGTTGCCAATTCTATGTGACTTTTGTGAATAGTCATTACAAGAGGATCATTACATATAAGTTTAAAATCTATCAGATTACAGTAAATGGCAAGAATTTGATGTTCTTACATTTACGATAAGGATTTGGAATTGTGAAATGAGTATCATTGAAATATTGCCAATTGATCTATTTCACAGAGTAAGGACCATAGACAAACATAGTGTGCATGATTGGAGCATGGCATAACTATTGTTTAGAAAAACATAGTGTACATGCTTGGAGCATGGCATGACTATTGTTTTAATTCAAGTATTACGTTGATTATTCGAAACATTATACAATGAAAAATGAGTAATCAATATGGGACTCAAAAGTTTTTAGGGCATATAGGATTAGTATTATTCTTGTGTTTCACTTTGCATGTTTTGACTTCCCGAATAACCAGGTTATTGAAACCTTCCACAGTTAATCATACTTTGGAAGTAGGTATTGAGGAAAGACTGTCATGAATGGGTCTGTAGTTGGTATAGGTGTTTTAGACATAGTTGCAGTGTTCGTGAGTACTCCTGGAATAAGATTCGAGTATTGGATTCAACCCACGCTCATCTGAATAACTTCATGGATTTTGTCACAAGTGATTGTGAGACGATAATATCTTATATTCTTGAAACGGAGAGATATGAGTTAAAGTTTACAAGTCGGTTGCACATTAATGATATGTAAGTGCACAAGTAACTCGGTGTTATAAAACGTATCGTTGTGTGTGACTTGATGAGTAGATAAAGAAAGCATATGAGTTGAAGTTTATCTATTCCTTTTACCCTTGGAGAGATAAAAGCGATATATGTGGGCCGCTCGATGATTTACTGATGACACCCCTAAGTGCTTGGCCAAGTGTGGACTGATTTGATTTGTTTAATTAGTCAGTCGTCATAAATCGAAAATCGGGAAACAACAGATGGACAAAGAGAATGATTAGAATCCATGTCTCAGTCCATATGATATCTCGAATGGAGGAATATATGATCCCTTATCTAATAGATGTGCCATTGACTAGGTCAGAGTTCAACAGTAGCTTTTAAGAGCTACGATTGCTAGTCGGGTTGTGGAGTCACACTTGCAATAATAGTTATTAGACTTATCCAAGTGGGAGACTGTTGGATTAGTGTCTAAGTCCATAACTATAATTGGTATATATACTTGACCCGAGAGTAGCATGGTCTATTTGGGATGCATATCATCAGGGCAATTTGATAGGATGGTCTTTTAAGAAGAAGTTATTTATGATTTATTAATATATTATACGTTCTAATATATTAATATGAAATCATATTATTTAATTAGTATTGATCAATAATTAATTTGGAATTAATTTAGTGATCAAAAGAGACTAATTAAATATATGGGGGTTGATTGTGTAAATCATTCATTCTTATAAAGTGGGCTTGTGATATATAGTTCTTTATGTTGGGGTAAACCCATGTGGTGACCCATGGATACTCCATGGAGGTTAAAACCCATGGAGCCTAAGGAATGTGGAAAGTCATGGACATTAGGGTTTGCATGGTATAACCCTAGTTGTGCCACACTATATAAGAAGCCCCTTAGTTGGTGAAATTGGTGCTAATGATCTTTGGAAGAGTCATAGAGCCAATTTCTAGAGCAAGCCATTTTCTCTCAAGTTATCCTTTGTTGTTGGGTTAAGAAGTATTGCGTCATTGGGCTTTTTAGTCTAAGTCCTTGTTCTCACGGTACTGGGCCTGTCCAGCCGTGTTTCATTTATTAAGGTTTACTATATGTAGTGCATGCATGCACTGTATGCTAAGTAGTTGTCGATTTCATCATTGTAACCCTACCACACCTCTACAGTAGCAATTCTTCATAGAGTTCTTCTGAGGTGTGGCCTTTTAATCATTCGACATAAGTATTGATTAATCCGGTGTTCATATTTACTTTGTGTTCTTGATTGTTATGTCTAAGAATTTTATCGATCTAAAGGTTTTTAATATCAACAATTGGTATCAGAGCAGTAGGCTGTGTAAATCATACGCATCTCTTATGTTTGAAGAATATCTTTAGGGTTTCCGCTTTTATCGAATCTATTGAGCCGTCATTACTCTATTGACGTTGTTCATCGATCTTGATATTACCCTAATACCGCTTTACAAGTCTGATTCTTGACAGGTAATCAAATCAAGTCATCATGTCTCACGACGACTCTCAAACCAATCCCATCAACATCTCCAAAAGGATTGGTTCGACTACAAGGATTCTGATTTTGTATACTCACGAGTATGAAGTCTGGGCTCTTCACTTTGAAGATTATGTTCTTGGCTTAGAAGACAACGGGTACTTGATCTGGGAGGCTATAACATTGGGCCCTTCGTTCACTCGGGAACCAATAGAACCATAATGACACAAAAAGAGTACAATCAGCTTAGAATTGATGTGAAAGATATCCCTCAAGATGAGAAGGACAAACTGATAAGCAACATAAAAGCTATGAGGATGATCAGATTTGCTTTACAATCAGAAACTTTTCGTCTGGTAAGTTTGTGTACTACTGCGAAGGAGATTTGGGACATGCTTAAGGAGTTATATTCCACCGATGTGAATCTTGAGCATTGAATTCAAACTCTTCTACTTTCAGAGTTTGGTGACTTCAAGCAAAAGCCAGATGAAAGTCCTGTTCAAACATTCAATCGTTATAACCATCTTCTTAGTAAGATGATTACGCACGGAATCGGCAGAGAGGTGATCGAGCATAAGGTCACATTTATGAATGGTCTAAGACCAGAATGGATGGCGGTGGTTTCAACTGTTAAAGCGGATGAACAGTTTAAAACCTACTCATTGGCGAAGCTCGTGGGAATTCTCAAGTCACATGAAAGTGTTGTGACAAAGGAAACGTAGATAGTCTCTGGAATAGGATCTTTGGCTCTTATCTCAAAGGGTAAGAATTCAGTTGAAGAAGAACCAGAGTCAGATCTTTCTGAATGTGATTTGACTAATGAAGAATACGCGTTGATGGTTTCTAACCCCAAGCGGTTTGCTAAGAGGAAGTTTCCTGTCGCCAAGAACCGAAACTGGCAAGGAAGTTATAGTTCAGAGAAAGCAAAAAAAGAGCTCAAAAGAACTCCTCAAAAGGAAGAAGAGAAGAAGGAGAGCAAACTTGTGGGTGACTCAGGCTATGACTGTAATTATTGTCATGGAAAAAACAATCTAGCGAAGGAATGCATGCTAAGGAGACTGAATGAGAAGAAAGAGGGTGAAGACGATGAAGCTTACTACATGCGTAAGATTGAAGAAGCCAAGAAGAAGAAGTATAACGATAAATCCATGCCTGTGTTACTTGTGTAGGAAAATACTGAGGTAAACGAGTTCGGTGGAGTAGAGGTATGGTCTACTGATTCTGAAGATGAGGAAGTGTGTAAGCCCACTCATGGCAGAGCATTCGTTGCGAAGGAAGAAGGTTCTGAGTTTGCTGGAAAGTGTCTGATGGTGACAACTGGTGTGTCACAAATAAGAGGTTACACTACAGATAATGAGTATGATGAAGCGAATGAGAGGGAAGATAAATGTTTCACAGCGAAACCGGTTGGAGAACAGATCAACGAATGTGATTAGTTGATCAAGAAGGTAAATTCTATCCTTGAAACACTTAAAATACCCGTCTCTAATTATGAAAAGGAATTAAATGATTTAAAATTCAAATTTTCTAGTTTAAGTACTAGCCTAAAAGAAACTCGCCTCACAAATGCTAACTTAACTGACCAAATTAGCAGGGTGTCTTCCAAGAGTGAGGAGCGAAGATTCTGGATAGAGCAAGAGTTAGTTGGTTAGGGCAAGAGACGAACTGATATATTTGCAATGTGAAAATTTGAAATTTCTGAAACAAAGGAACATTTTCTGTTTAATTGTTAAACGTCTTTACACAAATATCACTCAGTTGCATTTAGATTGTGATATTGGCAAAAAGATTCAGAAAATGATTTGGCCTTTCCTTGAATTAAAGGAAGACGAAATAAATGCTGATTGCTATAAATGTGAATCAATCGTCTCATCAGAAGAAACTTCTGAAGCCTACAAGATTGGACTGGAGAAAATCGAGTCATTTATTAAGTCCAAGGACCACAAGGACATGCTTAGAAACTTACTGGATGAAAATGATAAATTGAAAATAAAGACAAAAAATGTACAGAAGTTTGATTCATCGAGTTCTAGGTTAAGTTCAGATAAAAAAATTGATATTGAAAATACTTCTGAATTTAACGAGGATAATGAAATGAGTTAAATTTCTGTAGAGGACGAGGTTGACTGTTTTGAATTTGTTAAAACCGAACCAACAAATGTCCTTATATCTGAAAACTCTGTTGAGTTCGCTCGATATTCTAAAGACAAGAACAAAGTCCTGAAAGAAAAAGTTGTGGTATACCAAAAGGTGTAAACTGTACCAAATCAAGTGTACTCCACCACTGGAGTTACCAAGAAGCAAACTGTTGAGCTAACTACCTTGGTAGGTAAAGACAATGTCGATGGCTGTGATGAGTGCTTTTGGTCTGCCCCGATAGATAATGCAGATGAAACAAAAGGACTATCGGAACGAACCTCGTGGAGAGTAAAAGGCAGATACGTAGTTGAACCAATCAACAAGCCATCTAGCTTTGCTAAAGCAAGTACAAGTGGTACAAAAGACTTTCAAAGTGAATCTTCAAAAGGTTCAAGCGAATCTCAGACAGTAAGAACCGAACCTCATGTCAAGAAGGCGAAACCGAACGTAAACGTTCACAAATCTTCCAAACAACTTGCAGAGCAAAAACGTCAGTGAAATAGGAGATATCAGAAAAATATCAACAACAAGAAGCAGTTTTGGCAATCCCAAACCTCCAACTATGTAAATAAAGAAAAAGCTTCCAGTCAAAGAGCGAAAGCAAATTTGTAGGCGAAACCTGAATAGTATTGACACTGTCATTCTTATGCCTCGCAGAAACAAAAGGGGAATCTCGCTCACACGTCTTCTTCACCAAGAGAGTTCACCAAGAAATACAACCATCCAAACTCTCAACCACATCAAACTCCTCTCAAGGATGTTAAAGGGAAAGGGAAGCTCGTCTCAACTTCTGAAGGTCAAACGAATGAGCCGACTACTAACCCTAGGAAGATTAAGAAAGAATTTGTTAGGAATCAAAACAAAACTAAGAAATCTGATTCAAACAAACTGAATGTGAAAGAAAATAAAGTCAAATTTTACACCATTAAAAGAAAAGACGAAACCACATTAATAAAACGAATGTATATGGTTGATCTTTCGATTTCTATTCCATCTTCTGTAAAAGTCTCACCAGGACCCAAACAACTTTGGGTTCCTAAATCTGCTTAATTCTTGCAGGTTATACGTGACAGACAGTTTGACGACGAATGGTATATTGATAGTGGCTGCTCGCGTCACATGACAGGAAGGAAGGAAGACCTAAGGGAGTTTCGGTCTCTCAAAGATGGTGGATGTGTCAAGTATGGAAAAAATTCTTATGGCATGATAAAGGGCTACGGGATGATTACAAATGGAGATTTCTCAATCCGTAAAGTTGCCTAGGTGGAGGGATTACAACATAACCTAATTAGTGCTTCACAATTGGTTATGGGAACTGGTCTGAAGGTTTCATTCGATGATGAAGGATCAGAGATCATAGAAAAGAAAACGAAAATAGTTCTACTAAAGTCGTAGCAAAAAGGAGAGATGTATCCACTTAATCTAAATCCAATACTAGGGAAGCCTGCTATATGTCTGCTAACGAAGGCTCACTCTGATGAAAGCTGGTTATGGAACCGAAGACTCTCGCACCTCAACTTTAAAGATATCAACAAGCTCATTCTTGGTGAACATGTACGAGGTCTTCCCCTCTTGAAGTTTGATAAGGAGCATCTATGCGCTGCATGTGAAATGGGGAAGCAGAGCAGGAAGAATCATCCAAATCTTGTCAACACAAAGATCATTGAACCTCTTGAACTGCTGCACATCAATCTTTGTGGACCTTTGGCAATTCAGAGTATCGGCGGTAGTAAGTATATACTTGTTATTGTTGATGATTTTTCACGTTTCACTTGGGTATATTTTCTTAAACAGAAATCAGAGGCTACTCCAAAGCTGGAAAACTTTATAAAGTAAGTGGAAGTTCAGTTGTGAAAGCTGGTTCGTAACATCAGAAGCGACAACAGATTGGAATTCAAGAATAACTATTTTGAAGAATTTCTAGCCAAAAAGGGAGTCTCACACAACTTCTCTGCTCCTTACACTCCACAGCAGAATGGAGAAAGACGCAACCGATCCTTATGTGAAGCAGCCCGAACTATGCTTAGCTTCGCTTCTCTTCCTCTGTATTTTTGGGCCGATGCTATAGCTGCTGCTTGCTATACTCAGAACAGATCATTTCTCAATAATCGATTTTCCATCACTCCATATGAAATTATTAATAATCGCAAACCTAAGGTCAAGTTTTTCCATGTCTTCGGTTCCAGATGTTTCATCTTCAACTCCAAAGAGAATCGAAACAAGTTTGATGTGAAAGGTGAGGAAGGGATTTTTTTGGGGCACTCTCTAACCTCCAAGGCATATAGGGTTCTCAACAAAAGATCAAAGAAGATAGAAGAAACCTATTATGTCACGTTTGATGATAATTACATGAAGAAATTTCAATCAAGCGAAGGTCCAATGGAGGAAATCTTTCCTGAGACTGGTAAAGTCACAGCACCAATCTCCAATCTGTTTGAAGAATATTTGTTGCTATTTGATGAACCAGAAAAGGCCATCAACTCTGAAGTGAAGGCAGCAGATAACAAAATCAATAACCTACAGAAGATAATCAGTGACGCTGCAAAAGAAATGGAAAGTGAACGTCAGACTCCAAGCGAACCTCATGCTTCAAGCAAACCTCCAAAAGATAGCACGCCACTGTAGGGGGAGGATTCGTCTCCATCAAGTAAACAGGATTCGCCTATACAGGGGGAGAACCCATCTCCAACCTTGACCCATGAAAGTCCATTCGAGGGGGAGAATTCTGAACCTGATGTTGAATTCGTCTCATCACTCGAGGGGGAGAATCAAAATCCAAATGACGATTCAGACTTTCAATCATAATTCGAAGAGGAAATAAATGTTGAAATGGATTCTGCCTATGATCCTAATTACCATCCTCTCACTAAATGGACAAGGGATCATCCGAAAACACAATTGATTGGTGAATCATCTGAGGGAGTTCTTACACGTTCTCAAGTTAAAGCGAAACAAACTGTTTTATTCTCTCAAGTGGAATATTGCATGTTTAATTCGTTCGTCTCCAAAATAGAACCGAAAACTGTCTACAATGCACTTGATCATTCTGATTGGGTACAGGCTATGCAAGACGAACTCAACGAGTTTGAGAGAAACCGAGTTTGGAGACTGATTCCTACTCCAAAGGATGCATCTGTAGTTGGTGTAAAATGGGTTTTCCGTAATTAGATGGACAAAGAAGGGAATGTGATACGGAACAAAGAGAGACTTGTTGTGAAAAGATATTGTCAGGAAGAAGGGATCGATTATGAAGAAACCTTTGCTCCAATAGCAAGGTTAGAATCCATGCGGATCTTTCTGGCATATGCAGCACCTAATAATTTTGAAGTGTTTCAAATGGACGTCAAGTGTGCTTTTCTGAATGGGGAGTTGGAAGAAACCGTATATGTTGAACAACCACCAGGTTTCGTGAATGAGAAATATCTTGATCATTACAACATTCTGTACAAGGCAATTTATGGTCTAAAACAAGCCTCTAGTGCCTGGTATGAAACTTTAACTCGTTTTATAAAAATATCTAAATTCAAACAAGGTTCGGTTGACCGAACCTTTTTTTTGCAAGAAAGAGGGTGACCACCTTATGATAGTCCAGATTTATGTCGATCACATCATTTTCGGTTCCACGAATCCCAGCTTAACAGCTGAATTCCAAAAATTGATGGAGACTAAATTTGAGATGAGCTCAATGGGTCCAATTAACTTTTTCCTTGTCCTGAACATAAGACAGGGACCAGAAGGCATTTTCATCAATATCGAGGCTTACACAAAGACTTTACTGGTGAAGTTCGGCATGATGGGAGACTCTAGAGTGAAGGTTCCAATGCTTTTCGGGACGAAGCTGACACCATCCTTGGAAAAACTGGCTACTGATATGACCCTCTATCGTCAAATGATTGGATCACTAATGTATCTTACAGCTAGTAGACCAGATATCATGTTTTCTGTTTGCTATTGTGCCAAGTTCCAAGCCAATCCATGCGAACCTCACATGGTGGCTGTCAAGAACATTCTAAGATATTTAAAGCGAACCTCGTCTCTCGGCATATGGTATCCAACTAAATCAGGATTCTTTGTTCAAGCTTTCTCAGATGCCGATCTTGGAGGATGTGGTCTAGACCGAAAGAACACAAATAGCGGTTGTCAATTTCTCGATGGTAAAATCGTCAGCTGGCAGTCCAAGAAACAAACATGTGTATCCATATCCACTGCCGAAGCTGAATATATAGCCGCAACATCTTGTACCTCACAGGTCATCTGGATTCAAAGTCAACTAAGAGATTATGGTATGAATATGAAGAAAATTCCCTTATATTGTGACTTTGAAAGCACAATTCATGTTTGTCACAACCCAGTGCAGCATTCCAAGACGAAACACATTGCACTACGATATCACTTCATTAAGGATCACGTAGAAGATGGTAATGTCGAAGTTCACTTTGTTCGATCCGCTGATCAATTGGCTGACATATTCACGAAAGCTTTGCCTGAAGCAACCTTCAATAGAATACTCCAAGGCTTAGGAATGATGGAAGCTGAATCTGTACCGAAACCATCTTCGCTTCATTAAGTTTCACCTTCGCTTTCGCCTCTTTAAAACTAACAAGCGAAATAGAGCGAACGCTCGGTCTATTTCGGTTCCGATTTTTTCGGTTAGCGAATTGAACCGAACGCTCGGTATATTTCATCTCCTCTATCCAAAGGCGAACTTTCGGTTGATACTTACTGTATACTTTTGTACATTTTTCTTTTTATTTTCAATTTTTTATTTCTTGAATATCAAAAATACAAAAATATTTTTCTTTTTTGTTTTTATATATTTTTTTGATGAATTAAAAATACAAAAATAATATTCCTTTCTGTTTTTATTTTTTAGAACACAAAAATATTTTCTTTTATTTGGATTTTATCAGACTTGCTGCTTGTCTCAATCATGAATCATGGGGAAGGTATATTCTATTACTCTGTATACTAGCTAAGTTGCCCTAGAAGCATGCTGCTGCATGTTGTCCAAAGCCTCACAGACTCTAAGTGAAGCCTTACTGATTCGGTATATATACAAATCGCTTCATCCCAATCAGGATGCAAAACTCACTTAAGTCACGAGCTACCTTATTCTTCTCACAATGAGTTAAGAGTTATCTGCTCGGTCCTAATTATATAGCAGAGGTACTTTCGGTTCTTTAACCACATTCATACTTTTCTTCATTACACTACGTTTGATGAATGTAACCCTTGAGACTCTCAGAATCTACCACTGAGGTTTATGGTTACACAAAATATGTGTTAATGATCTTAGTTTCGTTTCACCACGTGCTAAGTGAAACCCAAAATCCAATACCATAACTGAATTGACGGTGAACAATCAAACGTTCTGGTTTTTCACCCATGTATTAACGAAACCACTCATGTAGTATGTACCTAGAAATCTCTTTTCTTTTTATTTGCGAGATCTTTATGAAATGTTCTTATACAAATATATTTCTACCCAAAAGATCCAATTTTATTTTGTTTTGAGATTTCTATCATTATCACCAAGTCACTGAAAATTGTCACACCTACTTGTTGTTTTTTTTGCTACACCGGCCACACAAGTACTTCACTCGACTTTCGGTCTTATATCAAGGTCCGTAGTTCAGTTGAAGCGAAAGCCACCCTTACAGCCGAATATTGAAAAGATGCCTTTCATTGCTTCTTAACAAGCATTTGATCGTACTTAAACGGGAAACCACACAAACACTTCTTAGTCTCTCTTGACTTTGAAGGAAGCGATTTGTGCCCCGGATCCATAGTTTTGTGTCACGAAAGACATCACTATTATCCCACATCTATAATTTGCTTTATTTCTTTTACTTTGGCACACTCTTGCACGAAGTTCTTTATGATCTTCCAAATTCTGGTTCGTGGTTCCAATGGCAATTTTCCGATCTGTTGTTTCGCTTCTAAGGGTGTTCTTATTATTAAAGAGGTGACAGGTGCACAGTTTTAAAAAAGAATGTGAACCGATTGATTAATTTGCAGAGGCGCAGAATGGATAAGATTTTGAAAAAGGCGCGTGAATTTGAAACGTTACCCTATCGTCACGCCGCCTGACACACTATTTTTGGGGAAAGCCAGTTGTCAAATCGCACTTTTTTAGGCATCGTTTCATAACGTCACACTATCATCATTAAGAGATATTTCTCTCTCCTGGAAATCGTATAAAGGGTTTTGTTTCATTCCGTTTTCCACTACAAATACTCTCAAGTATTCACAAGGCGATTTCTCTTGTTCTACTGTTCATCTTCCTCACCAAGCTTCAACAACGACAGATTCTTCTTCCGTTCAAGAAAACACCGCTCAGTCCTCTCACCTTACAATCAAACCCAGCCAGAATCTCATCATCAACTTGGTGCCTTACAAGTATGATTCCTACATGATGCAGATCATAGAATGCCTGAAATACTCACCACTGGTAAATGCTCTTACCAAAGTTGATGTTGTTCCAATGTCCTTCCTTTCTCAGGTTTATTCTTCCGCCAAGTATGTCAAGGCCTATGAGAGAATTTTCTTTGAAATTTTTTATAAGAATAGTTCAGTCTCGAAAGCTAGGTTTTGTTCTCTTTTAGGGCTACCTTATACAGACTCAATGGTGAACCCCGATTCGATTTCCACTGTACAACTCTTTGTGATGTTCTACAATATGGGGTATACTTATATTCTCACCACGATTACCAAGGTTAAAAAGTCTTGTATTCCGCCTCAATGGAATGGACTGTTTACTCTTCTATCTAAGAGTTTTTCTGAACGTGTTGCTGGATCTGATGGTGCTAGCAAGGGTTTCATGACCATTCTCTATGGTCTGTATCATGGAATCAATCTCGACTATGGGTCGATTCTATGGACTTAATTGATTCAAAGCCTGAATTCTTCATCTCGTTACACTGAGATTTCCTGTGGGAGATTCTGGACTATTATTACTCAACATGCAATGACGAAGTTTCAAGTTCCAGTTATGGCCAATTCCTTAATGTCTGCAATTGCAACTTTTCACACCACCAAAATCATTGTGGCCGATTTCACTAAGTTTTCTTTTGTCGGTTCAATTCCGGAATCTATGTATCAGTGTGTTTCAAAGGCTAGCAAAATCATTAATGAATACAAACAGCTTTCAGCCACGGGGCCAAGACAGTTAACCCCAGAGATGCAACAATCACTTGATATAGTTGAAAAACCAGGTAAACGGGGCAAGAAAGGCGATACAAGGAAGGAAATTCAAGAGGCGCCCTCCTCTAAACCTGTCACTCCTAAGAAATGAAAAGGTCCAACCGCAGAACCTTCGGCTCCCAAGAAGCAAAAGATAAAGAAGAAGGCGCACAAGTCGAAAGCCCCATCCTCTAGTGATAGTGAATATGTTCCGTCTGATCAAGATGAAGAGGTTGAACCAGAAAGGGAGCAAGAACAGTCTGAGGATTCGGTCCATGAAAACTCAATTGAGGTAATTTTTACTAACACACTTCCATCTCCACTTCCATCTCCTCATCCCTCCACTGTTCCAATTTCTATCGCTCCATGCCCTCCTCCAACCACTTTTCAAATTCCCACTTCTACACCATTACCACCTCCTCTATTCACCGAAACAACCTCCATCACAACTACCACTATACCCAAACCACCTGTTAATGTCAACACATCTGATGTGGGGGGACGAACTTCAGGTGTCGAAACCCCCATTACCTCACAACCTCTGTCTCCAATCCACTCCGATGAATCAGATATCGTGTTTAGTGGTGCCTTTCATTGCTTCTTAACAAGCATTTGATCGTACTTCAATGGGAAACCACACAAACACTTCTTAGTCTCTCTTGACTTTGAAGGAAGCGATTCGTGCCTGGGATCCACAGTTTTGTCTCACAAAAGAAATCACTATTATCCCACATCTATAATTTGCTTTATTTCTTTTACTTTGGCACACTCTTGCACGAAGTTCTTTATGATCTTCCAAATTCTGGTTCGTGGTTCCAATGGCAATTTTCCGATCTGTTGTTTCGCTTCTAAGGGTGTTCTTATTATTAAAGAGGTGACAGGTGCACAGTTTTAAAAAAGAATGTGAACCGATTGATTAATTTGCAGAGGCGCGGAATGGATAAGATTTTGAAAAAGGCGCGTGAATTTGAAACGTTACCCTATCGTCACGCCGCCTGACACACTATTTTTGGGGAAAGCCAGTTGTCAAATCGCACTTTTTTAGGCATCGTTTCATAACGTCACACTATCATCATTAAGAGATATTTCTCTCTCCTGGAAATCGTATAAAGGGTTTTGTTTCATTCCGTTTTCCACTACAAATACTCTCAAGTATTCACAAGGCGATTTCTCTTGTTCTACTGTTCATCTTCCTCACCAAGCTTCAACAACGACAGATTCTTCTTCCGTTCAAGAAAACACCGCTCAGTCCTCTCACCTTACAATCAAACCCAGCCAGAATCTCATCATCAACTTGGTGCCTTACAAGTATGATTCCTACATGATGCAGATCATAGAATGCTTGAAATACTCACCACTGGTAAATGCTCTTACCAAAGTTGATGTTGTTCCAATGTCCTTCCTTTCTCAGGTTTATTCTTCCGCCAAGTATGTCAAGGCCTATGAGAGAATTTTCTTTGAAATTTTTTATAAGAATAGTTCAGTCTCGAAAGCTAGGTTTTGTTCTCTTTTAGGGCTACCTTATACAGACTCAATGGTGAACCCCGATTCGATTTCCACTGTACAACTCTTTGTGATGTTCTACAATATGGGGTATACTTATATTCTCACCACGATTACCAAGGTTAAAAAGTCTTGTATTCCGCCTCAATGGAATGGACTGTTTACTCTTCTATCTAAGAGTTTTTCTGAACGTGTTGCTGGATCTGATGGTGCTAGCAAGGGTTTCATGACCATTCTCTATGGTCTGTATCATGGAATCAATCTCGACTATGGGTCGATTCTATGGACTTAATTGATTCAAAGCCTGAATTCTTCATCTCGTTACACTGAGATTTCCTGTGGGAGATTCTGGACTATTATTACTCAACATGCAATGACGAAGTTTCAAGTTCCAGTTATGGCCAATTCCTTAATGTCTGCAATTGCAACTTTTCACACCACCAAAATCATTGTGGCCGATTTCACTAAGTTTTCTTTTGTCGGTTCAATTCCGGAATCTATGTATCAGTGTGTTTCAAAGGCTAGCAAAATCATTAATGAATACAAACAGCTTTCAGCCACGGGGCCAAGACAGTTAACCCCAGAGATGCAACAATCACTTGATATAGTTGAAAAACCAGGTAAACGGGGCAAGAAAGGCGATACAAGGAAGGAAATTCAAGAGGCGCCCTCCTCTAAACCTGTCACTCCTAAGAAATGAAAAGGTCCAACCGCAGAACCTTCGGCTCCCAAGAAGCAAAAGATAAAGAAGAAGGCGCACAAGTCGAAAGCCCCATCCTCTAGTGATAGTGAATATGTTCCGTCTGATCAAGATGAAGAGGTTGAACCAGAAAGGGAGCAAGAACAGTCTGAGGATTCGGTCCATGAAAACTCAATTGAGGTAATTTTTACTAACACACTTCCATCTCCACTTCCATCTCCTCATCCCTCCACTGTTCCAATTTCTATCGCTCCATGCCCTCCTCCAACCACTTTTCAAATTCCCACTTCTACACCATTACCACCTCCTCTATTCACCGAAACAACCTCCATCACAACTACCACTATACCCAAACCACCTGTTAATGTCAACACATCTGATGTGGGGGGACGAACTTCAGGTGTCGAAACCCCCATTACCTCACAACCTCTGTCTCCAATCCACTCCGATGAATCAGATATCGTGTTTAGTGGTGCCTTTCATTGCTTCTTAACAAGCATTTGATCGTACTTCAATGGGAAACCACACAAACACTTCTTAGTCTCTCTTGACTTTGAAGGAAGCGATTCGTGCCTGGGATCCACAGTTTTGTCTCACAAAAGAAATCACTATTATCCCACATCTATAATTTGCTTTATTTCTTTTACTTTGGCACACTCTTGCACGAAGTTCTTTATGATCTTCCAAATTCTGGTTCGTGGTTCCAATGGCAATTTTCCGATCTGTTGTTTCGCTTCTAAGGGTGTTCTTATTATTAAAGAGGTGACAGGTGCACAGTTTTAAAAAAGAATGTGAACCGATTGATTAATTTGCAGAGGCGCGGAATGGATAAGATTTTGAAAAAGGCGCGTGAATTTGAAACGTTACCCTATCGTCACGCCGCCTAACACACTATTTTTGGGGAAAGCCAGTTGTCAAATCGCACTTTTTTAGGCATCGTTTCATAACGTCACACTATCATCATTAAGAGATATTTCTCTCTCCTGGAAATCGTATAAAGGGTTTTGTTTCATTCCGTTTTCCACTACAAATACTCTCAAGTATTCACAAGGCGATTTCTCTTGTTCTACTGTTCATCTTCCTCACCAAGCTTCAACAACGACAGATTCTTCTTCCGTTCAAGAAAACACCGCTCAGTCCTCTCACCTTACAATCAAACGCAGCCAAAATATCATCATAAACTTGGTGCCTTACAAGTATGATTCCTACTTGATTTAGATCATAGAATGCGTGAAATACTCACCATTGGTAAATACTCTTACCAAAGTTGATGTTGTTCCTTACAAGTATGATTCCTTCCTTTCTCAGGTTTATTCTTCTGCCAAGTATGTCAAGGCCTATGAGAGAATTTTCTTTGAAATTTGTTATAAGAATAGTTCAGTCTCGAAAGCTAGGTTTTGTTCTCTTTTAGGGCTACCTTATACAGACTCAATGGTGAACCCCGATTCGATTTCCACTGTACAACTCTTTGAGATGTTCTACAATATGGGGTATACTGACATTCTCACCACGATTACCAAGGTTAAAAAGTCTTGTATTCCGCCTCAATGGAATGGATTGTTTACTCTTTTATCTAAGAGTTTTTCTGAACGTGTTGCTTGATCTGATGGTGCTAGCAAGGGTTTCATGACCATTCTCTATGGTCTGTATCATGGAATCAATCTCGACTATGGGTCGATTATGTGGACTCAATTGATTCAAAGCCTGAATTCTTCATCTCGTCACACTGAGATTTCTTGTGGGAGATTCTGGACTATTATTACTCAACATGCAATGACGAAGTTTCAAGTTCCAGTTATGGCCAATTCCTTAATGTCTGTAATTGCAACTTTTCACACCACCAAAATCATTGTGGCCGATTTCACTAAGTTTTCTTTTGTCTGTTCAATTCCGGAATCTATGTATCAGTGTGTTTCAAAGGCTAGCAAAATCATTAATGAATACAAATAGCTTTCAGCCACGGGGCCAAGACAGTTAACCCCAGAGATGCAACAATCACTTGATATAGCTAAAAAACCAGGTAAACGGGGCAAGAAAGGTGATACAAGGAAGGAAATTCAAGAGGGGCCCTCTTTACCTTCGACTCGTGTCGAAACCCCTATTACCTCACATCTGATGTTTGTCCCCCCACATCAGGTAAACGAGGCAAGAAAGGCGATACAAGGAAGGAAGGAAATCCAACCGCAGAACCTTCAGCTCCCAAGAAGCAAAAGATAAAGAAGAACGCGCACAAGTCGAAAGCGCCATCCTCTAGTGATAGTGAATATGTTCCGTCTGATCAAGATGAAGAGGTTGAACCTGACAGGGAGCAAGAACAGTCTGAGGATTCGGTCCATGAAAACTCAACTGAGGTAATTTTTACTAACACACTTCAATCTCCACCTCCATCTCCTTATCCCTCTACTGTTCCAATTTCTATCGCTCCATGCCCTCCTCCAACCACTTCTCAAATTCCCACTTCTACACCATTACCACCTCCTCTATTCACTGAAATAACCTCCATCACAACTACCACTATACCCGAACCACCTCTTAATGACAACACATCTGATGTGGGGGGACGAACTTCAGGTGTCGAAACCCCCATTACCTCACAACCTCTGTCTCCAATCCACTCCGATGAATCAGATACCATGTTTTGGTGGTGCTGATATGGACTTTGATACTTTTCACTTCAGTCCTTACACTGTTCAAATTGATGAAGATAACGATGCCCCAGTCACCAAGAGGCATCTCAAGGCGTTGAATGAAAAGCTTGATACTTTACTCGCCTCTTCATCTCTATCCTCTACCTCAGCATACTCTGACACTGCTATTCAAGCTCTACTAGCTACCCTGCTTCAGCAGCACGAATCTTCTACTAAAAAGGCAACCCAGGCAGTTGATGCTTCCACCAAATCAACGACCGAAACTTTCGAAAAACTAATTTCTGATGCTAAAGACTTTTTCAAATCTCTTCAAGCTGAGTCCCAACAAAATGTACACTCAGTAAATGCCGTTGTCGACAGGCTCATTTCTTCTCTTCAAGCCGAAATAGTGAAATTTGACACTGTTCGCTCTTCCATCGAAAATAAAGTGACGGATGAGCTAGCTCGACAGACTACTATGATAAAAACTCAATCTGTCAAGCTCTCCCAAGCACAGAAGGAGATTGATGGTCTCAAGAACGAACGTGCAATTGTGAAAAGTTGTGTTGGTGACGTTCATGCTCTTCTGGTCGATCTCCTGGATGCCCATGATACGATTGTCACCATCACCATCAGGATACATTTGGCTGAAAAATTGCGTCCTATACTTGCAATTCTGAACAGGATCGATGGTGTGTCGGAGTCCGGTATCCCTCCAAAACAAGGGAAAGAAGCAGATCAACCTCCACCAAAACAAATCCCAACAATTCAAACTCCATCAAGTGAAAATCTTCAACCTCCTCCTGTTGAACCAAATTTCCTCAATGAACCGAAGGATAATGAAGCTTCGGGTTCAACTGTTCAACATAAATGAAAGAAAATCATTGATATAAGTGGAGAAGAAGAAGAGAATCAAGAAGAGCTGTTAAAGCAAACTACTGAGACCGAAGAGAGGGAAAGAAAAGATAAAGACGCCCATGACATTTTGGAACAAAGAAAATCTCTTTTTCCGTTATGGACATTGGATAATCTACTGAAGGAAGCGATTGAGTCTCCAAGTACTCATTGGCTTGAACCAGTTATTTCTTTTGACCTGGATAACTCAAAAGATGCTCAATTTGATATGCCAATTACCCGCATGGCATTTGTTTTTCATTGTTTTGAGCCAATCGCTTCGATTCCCTCACCTGACCCGAAGGTTGATAGAGAATTGATTGATTATTATCTTGCTTTCTCGCAACCTCAATATCTGACCTGGAGTGCAAAGAAGATTACTACGGTCAAGGTTATGAAGCCAGTTGCTGTGGGGAAATTTATTAATGTGAAGTTCAGGCTTACTCGTGGTTCTGACGATTCAGTTCATGAAATTTCTCTTGCTGACCTGTCACATCTCAATCCTCATGACTGGATTTTGTTAACTAACCTCTTGCTGACTAACAAGCAGAAGTACGAACCCATTCTTGATCACATAAAGCTTGATCAGGAGGTTGCTTCTGCCCTGAGGAAGAAGCCTGTTGTCAGAACCATTGGCAAAGCCAGTGATGTGAATAAAATGCGAATGGGCAAGATTGAAACCGAACACTTGACGGTGATGTTTACTAAAGATATTAGGGGATCGGCTACTCCTTTGAAATGTTTGTTCGCTTTATTTGACAAACATCTGTTTTCCACGGTTGCTATTGAACACATTCTGGATATAACAAACAGATGTAAATCCAACGATGATGCTGCAAAGAAGACTTTCAATGACATGCTTCGGTGGTATATCAACTTTCTTCGCACTATTCTTGCTATCATACCGAAGTTGTTCAAAACAGTAAAGAAGACCACACAGGCTGTACAGCAGTAATCTCTCGCCTCAATTGACGCAAAGGGGAAGATTGTTGGGTTAAGAAGTATTGTGTGATTGGGATTTTTAGTCTAAGTCATTGTTCTCACGGTACAGGGCCTGTCCAGCCGTGTTTCATTTATTAGGGTTTACTATATGTAGTGCATGCATGAACCGTATGCTAAGTAGTTGTCGATTTCATCATTGTAACCCTACCACACCTCTACAGTAGCAATTATTCATAGAGTTCTACTGAGGTGTGGCCTTTTAATCATTCGACATAAGTATTGATTAATCTGGTGTTCATATTTACTTTGCGTTCTTGATTGTTCTGTCTAAGAATTGTATCGATCTAAAGGTTTTTAATATCAACATTTTTCCTAGGTGTGTGCTATGATTCCATTTGAGGCATTCACACTATTGGTGCTAAGTTCTTAAAGGCCAAATATATCAAGGATAGCAAGCAATAACAAAAGGTATGTCATCTAACTAGAATTTTGTAATATAGATACTCCATTGAATGCTAGTTTGGATGATGCTTTGGAATATTGAAAGTTTGCATGTATATTAGAGAAAACATAGATCCAAAGCATTTAGGGTTGCATGTACACCTTAGGAGTGTTAGAATGCTCAAAACCCTTCAACTACCTCTATGGAACAAAGTGTGTCGTATTTACCGACCATAAAAGCCTTCAACACATGTTTGATCAGAAGGAGCTCAACATTACACAACGAAGCTAGGTTGAATTGCTAAATGATTACAAATGCAAATTTTGTTATCATCCTGGTAAAGCGAATTTCGTAGCAGACGCTTTAAATAGGAAAGAACGAGAAAAGCCACTTCGTGTAAAGGCTCTAACCCTAACCATTCACTCCAATCTCACTGCCCAAATTTGTGATGCTCATCTAGAAGCACTCAAACCTGATAATATCATGGAGGAAAACCTGCAAAGTATGGATAAACAGTTCGACCTCAAGGAAGACGGAACATGATATTTTATGAACCGAATTTAGACTCAAAAGTTCAGAGGATTCAGGAGTTTTGAAAATGCAGTACTGCTCTGAGCAGGATCTTTTGGGAATCAACAATGAGTTTTAGAACCTGAGGAAGGGAAGAATGAGCGTCACCGAGTATGCCGCAAGTTTTATAGAGAATATGAAGCTTGTTCCTTACGTAGTTCCAACTGAACTCTCCAAGGTCAACAAGGTTGCCCATGGATTACCATCAGACTTTGGTCCGATGGTCAAGCAAGCAACCACTTGGAAAGCTTCCATCTGGGCTGGTAAGAATGTTGAGACCCAGATAAGGGAGAAGGGTCTGGAGAGAGTTGAGGTTGATGAGAAAAGGAAGTTCGATGGATCTTTGAATTCTGGTTCGAAGAAGTTTGGAGGAGGAGGAGGAGGTGAAGCGAAGTGGTGCGAGAAGTGCAAGAAGAAGAACTTTGGGAAATGTGGCGAGGAAGTCACTTGTTTTAAGTGTGGAAAGTCTGGGCACTATGCCAATGAGTGCACGTTCAACAACAAGGTATGTTATCGGTGCAACGAAGAAGGGCATATCTCGAGGGACTTCCCGAAGAAGAAGAAAGCGGCAAGGCCCAATGTTCCACTGAAGCCAAAACCCAGAGCATTCCAGATGACACTGGAAGCCACAAAAGATGTAGCAAATGTCGCTTCAGGTACCTTTCTTGTAAATGGATTGCCTGCCAATATATTGTTTGATTCCGGAGCAAATTTCTCCTTTATATCACACAAATTTGGTGGAAGACTAGCATTTCCTGTAGAAAAACTTGATAATGCCCTAGTTATAGAAGTTGTCAGTGGAAAATTCATACTTGTTAGCGATTACATTAAAAACATCATCATCGACTTAAACGAAAACGAATTCCATGAGGAGCTCTTACCCATTGAGTTGAATGGTTTCGACATCGTACTCGGAATAGATTGGCTTAGTGCCAATGATGATGAGATACTATGCAAGAAGAAGATAGTAAGAGTAAACTCACCTGGAAAAGAGTCATTTATGGTGTATATAGACAAACGCAGAGTAAATTCTGGAATCATTTACCTAATGAAAGCCAGAAAATGTTTATCCAAAGGATGCACATCATACTTGGCATTTGTGATAGATGCAAAGAAATAGAAGAAAGAGATACAAAGAATACCAATGGTGTGTGATTATCCGAAAGTCTTTCCCAAAGATATTCCTGGATTGCCCCCTGATAGACAAGTGGAGTTTCGAATAGAATTGTTGCCAAGATCAAAATTAATAGCAAAAGCGCCATACCGATTAGCACCGACGGAGATAAAGGAGCTTATGATGCAACTTCAAGAGTTGTTGGACAATGGTTTCATTAGACCTAGTTCATCACCTTCGGGAGCTCCGGTGTTGTTCGTAAAGAAGAAAGATTGTAGCATGAAGATGTAAATAGACTACAGAGATCTGAATAAGGCAACGGTGAAGAACAAGTACCCATTGCCAAAGATTGATGACCTATTCGATCAGTTGTAAGGTTCGATCTATTTTTCAAATATCGATCTTAGGTCAGGATATCATCAGCTGAAGATGAGAGAGCAGGATATTGAGAAAACAACATTCAGAACAAGATACAGACACTATGAGTTGTTGGTTATATCATCTGGACTAACCAATGCTCTAGAAAAATTCATGGATTTGATGAACAGGGTTTGTAAACCATTCCTCGATAAATCCGTGATAGTGTTCATAGATGACATTCTAATTTACTCAAAAAGCCAACAGGAGCATGGCAAGCACTTGCGAGATTTTAGAAGTCTTGAAGAAAGAGAAGTTATATGCAAAGTTCTCCAAATGTGATTTTTGGATTCGAGAAGTTCAATTCTTGGGTCATGTGGTTAACCAAGAAGGAATAATGGTTGAACCAATAAAGATTAAAGTTGTGATGAAGTCGGAACGATCGAAAAGTCCCACAGAGATTCGAAGCTTTCTGGGATTAGCTGGGTATTACCGAAGTTTTATCCAAGGATTTTCCTTGATAGCTGCTCCATTGACAACTTTAACCCATAAAGGAGCTACATATACATGGAATGAGAAACATGAAGAAGCATTTGAGAAGCTAAAGAAGAAGTTGTGTGAAGCACTGATTCTTTCTTTACCTAACAGATTTGAAGACTTCACAGTCTATAGCGATACATCTGGAGTTGGGCTGGGTTGTGTTCTAACCCAAAGAGATAAAGTGATAGCATATACATCTCGACAATTGAAGGAGCATGAAAAGAAGTACCCCACTCATTATTTAGAGTTGGCAGTGGTAGTATTCGCTTTAAAGATATGGAGGCATTATATCTATGGCACGAAGTGCAAACTTTTCAATGATCATAAGAGTCTCCAGTATCTCTTTAATAAGAAGAAATTGAATATGAGACAACGACGCTGGCTAGAGTTACTTTACCACCCTGGTAAAGAAAATGTTGTAGTTGATGCTCTAAGTCGAAAAGTAAACCTTGAAAAGAGAAGGCCAAGAGCGTTAAGAATAGAAGATGTCTCAACGATTATGGAAAGCATCAAGAAAGCTGAGGAAGAAGCTTTAGAGAAGAATGACTGAGAGGAAGAACGTTTAGGAAAAACGTTGGTGTTCGGTACAAATGGTTAAGGATTGAAGGTATTCAAATATAGGATTAATGTACCTAAGATGGGAGGAGTAAAGGATCTTCAGATGGAAGAAGCTAACAAGACCATGTACTCGATTCATCCTGAAAACACTAAATATAGGGATCTGAAACCCTACTACTAGTGGTCGACGATGAAGCTCGATGTTGCAAAATATGTGGCCGAATGTGTAACATGCGCGAGAGTTAAAGCACAACATCAAAAACCGTATGGGAGTTTAGAACCTTTACCTATACCCATGGGTAAATGGGAAGACATCACCATGGATTTTGTGACTAAACTGCCCAGATGAAGAACGGTCATGATATGATTTGGGTGGTCGTGTATCGGTTCACTAAGAGTGCACACTTCATAGCAGACAATGAGAGATGGTCTATGGATAAGCTTGCAAATGCTTATGTGAAGGACGTTGTAAGACTTCACGGTGTTCCTTTAACGATTGTATCAGATCGTGATAGTCGTTTCACATAAAGGTTTTGGAGGAGTCTACAAGAGGAAATGGGTACAAAATTGTGTTTAAGTACAGCTTACCATCCGCAGATTGATGGTCAAAGTGAAATGACGATTCAAACACTGGAAGATATGCTAAAAGCATGTACCCTAGAATTCTAAGGTAACTGGGATGAACATTTACCCTTGGTAGAGTTTTCCTACAATAATAGTTACCATTCGAGCATCAAGATGGCACCTTATCAAGCCTTATACGGACAGAAGTGTCATACGCCATCATGTTGGCTTGAGGCTGGAGAAAAGCTATTTATGGGCCCCGAGATAGTCCATCAGACTGCTCAAAAGCTAAAGGTGATTAGAGAAAGGATGTTGGCAGCTCAGGATAGTCAAAAGAGCTATGCTGACAAGAAGATACGACCAATGACATTCGAAGTTGGAGATTCGCTTTTGCTTAAAGTCTCACCGTGGAAGGGACTTATAAGATTCAGAAAAAGAGGAAAGTTGAGTCCAAGGTTTATTGGATCGTACAAAGTTCTTCAGAGGGTTGGGAACCAAGCTTACAAGCTGGAATTGTCAGAAGAACTAGATGGAATTCATAACACTTTCCAAGTGTGTTATTTGAGGAAGTTCACAGGAGAAGTTCCCGACATAATTCCAATTTTAGAGTTAAGAATGGATGAAAATAAAAGGCAAATCGAAGAGCCCGAGGAAATTGTTGACCGAAACACTAAGAAGTTGTGACGCCAGATGGTCAACTTAGTGCTTGTGCGATGGAAACATACGAATGGGTCGAATCTCACTTGGGAAATAGAGGGTGACATGATGAGTGGCTATCCACATCTGTTTTCTGATGCATGATTCCGGGACGGAATCATCCTAAGGGAGAGAGAATTGCAACTCCCGTGTTTCTAGGCTAAGCATTGGTGTAATTATGTAATAGTTAGGGTCAATAATTGTAACTCACTTTGAAGTAATAAAGAGTAATTACTTGAATATTATGTGAATTATGTGAATTTATGTGCATTAAACTTGTCTATAAAGATATAATGAATTAAGAATTAAAATAAGCGTCAAAAATAAAATAATCGATAAACCCATTATCTATTAATAAAGTTGTAGTGGTTGTGACAAGGATTCCGTAGATATAAAGAAAGATGAAATCCGCGTTATAACGAAGAAGTTATGACCCGTCGAAGTTCCGTGACAAAATCAGCATGACGTTGTGTAACGTAAAAAGTGTGTTTACGATAGAATACTTTTTAGGCTTAGCGATCTAAACGAAAGTCGTAGTATACGTTAAACCAAGAGCATGCATAAAAAGAATGCCCAAATCTGACTTCGTATGAGGAAGTTATGTTTTTTCCAAGTTTCGGCATGGTAGTATGCAGCATGGAGTTCAAATATTAGATCGACCGATTTTTCGCCGACACAACCTAAACGAGAATCGAAGATCTCGTTAATAGTAGGTCAACGATAAAAAGACAGACGAAAACGGACGTCGGATGACAAAGTTATGAATTTTTAACGGACTTTTCCTGTCCCGGCCTGTTAAAAATATAACTTTAAAAATTGAGTCAAAATTAGTGTAGAGGTCGAAAGTAGTTGTGAGATGTCGAACTCTGTCTGAGTCTGTATTAGTGTTGAAGTATGTTTGTTTGTTTATTATAAGGGCATAGTTGTATCGAATCTTAAATGTTTTAGTCCCTTATATTTTTTGTACGCTTTTCTTATCCCTATAAATATGGGATGGATACTAGAGTTAGAGAGTCCTTTTTGCTTACTTCGACTTGTACTCTTTGAATTCTCTCAGTATCTTGAAATCATAATCGAACCAACCAGATTATATTAACATCTTGTGCTCATAATTCTTTCTATACTCTAATCTCGTATTACATACTCGATTAATCACAACTACATTTGGTATCAGAACAGGATTCATTCAGCTTTCATCTGATTTTCTTAAGTTTTCAAAAGTTTTTGAGTCTCCTTCTAGATTTAGAATTTTCCGCTCTTTTGATTATGAAAATCACAATAGATCATCTATTTTGATTCGATTTTGCATTCTATTTGTGAAATCGAGTATTTGTTGTTTGATTTCTAGAAGTTTTAATAATTAGATCTCAATTTTTGAAGCTTTTCTCTAAATCCTTCCGTACAACAATGGAGAATTTTAACATGAACACCATGACTTCATATTCTCATCTTCTCAGTTCATCCACAAAGATTCCTATGTTGATTCCATAGTACTATGATCAAAGGGCTGATCGGATGGAGGACTATCTGAATGGAATCGATGAGGAGCTTTGGAATTGTAGTACTGGTGGAACTCATTCTGCAACTGTGTTACAAAGTGTAGGAACTGCTGTTAACAATCAAGATGCTGCTCAACTAGCTGAGAAACTGAAGAAAAACGAGAAGAGATGTATGCGTGAACCACGTGGTGCTCTTCCTCCTGTTGTATACAATTATATGCGTAGGTTCAATACTGCAAAGGAGATATGGGACACATTGAAGGAGAAGTACCAAGGCAGTAAGAAGACGAAAATTATCTCCGTTAAACAATGTATGTTGGAGTTGGGAGAGTTTAAGTAGAAAGAAGGAGAATCCATTGAGCTTTATTATGACCGTCTGAATGAACTAATCTAAAAGTGCAACAGAAATGGAGTGATCAGGTCAACAATGCAGTTCAAACTAACTTTCATCATGGGACTTTGCAAGGAATGGCGTAACATTAGCTTTATGTTAAGAATTCAACAGAGCTTCGACTTCTTTTCTCTAAGTGATTTGTACAATGTGTTGAAGACACATGAAAATAAAGTTAATGAGAATGCTGAGGAAACAAGGATTAGTTTGGGAGGTCCTATGGCGTTGATGTTGAAGGTTGCAAGTAAAGAGGTTGAGAAAGAAACAGTTGAGAAAGAAGGCTCAGATGATGAAGGTTTGATCGTCAATTCTGATGACGAAGCTGTGGCTTTTTACTTGAACAGTAGAGTGAAGAAATTCTTTAAAATTCCATTTAATGCGAATCCAAGAGCAAGTGAGGCGAAGGGAAGTTTTTCTGGGAAGTCTATGAGTGAGGAAAAGAAAGTGGAGAAGAAGGAAGTCAAGGTTGAGGAAGCGAAGGTGGAGAAAAAGCTCAAAGGTGACTCAGGATTCGACTACTATTACTATAATGGAGCGAATGACATGACGAGTGATTGTATGCTCAAGAAGAGGGATGAGAAAAAGAATAGAGTCAAGGACGAAGCCTACTATGTAGAGAGGCTTGATGAGGTGAGAGCTAAGGCGAAGGGGGTGTCATTGTTTGTGAAGGGGATGACTGATGAGGAAGGGACGTATCAAGTATGGTCGTCAGGATCAAATGAGGATGAGATGTGAAATCCCACTCATGCATCGATGTTTGCGAGTTTTGAGGAAGAGGAGGAGGTTGTTGACTATTCAAAGTTATTTGGCATTAATGTCACTTCTATGACTAAGGGTAAAGAAATATGTAATGATTCTATGGTTAAAATTGACACTGACCAACCCTCTACTTCAAAGTTCATGATCCTAACCATGTGACTGTCGAAGATAGTCGGACAAATAGTGATGATGATCATGATGATGATGAGAAAGTTAATGTATCCATCAAAAAAACAATACCGAGGATTGTGGTAGATCAGGATTATGGCGAATCTGAGAAGTTCGACAAAGTCATGAAAGAAAAAGGTTCTCATTATCTTGAATCAAATTTGGTTGTGTATCCAAACTTCAAATGCACAGATGATGTTATCTTCCCAAATCAAGTATTTGTTACCTTGGGAAATGGTGATAAAGTTAAACTTGAAATCAACAAAATTGTTGAAGAGGATAACAAGAAAGCTTCGAAAGAAGGATTTTTCTCCAATCAAAGCACAGTAAAAAATAATCTCACCAAGTACTCTTACACTTTTCAAATACAACTGTTAATATAAATTGATTATTTTTCATTTATTATTGTTTGTCCTTTGTTGCAATTCTTTATTTTCTTTGTATAGCAAATTGTAAATTTCTTTCATATATATATATATATATATATATATATATATATATATATATATATATATATATATATATATATATATATATATATATATATTGCTCCGTTGCCCACGTTTTGGGTCAGGGGGTTTTTAAATTACCTATTAACACATGGTATCAGACAGTCCCTGGGACCTTTCTTTTTCCACCTATTTCGCTTCCTCTTTCCCCTAAATCTCTTTCTTCATCTCTTTTCTTTTCCGATGACTATGTCTTCATCCTCTGTAGATCATACCCACCCAATGAATACATTCCTCCATATGATCACCATCAAGTCATCTCCTTCAAACTACCTTCTGTGGAAAAATCAGATGCTATCCCTGCTTGCTTATCTGAACCTTCTTCCTCACATTGACGGTTCTGCAGTCGCTCCTTCTCCTGAAGTTCTAACTGATGGCAAGTCCAGCCCTAATCCTATATATAATACTTGGAAAATAGATGATCAACGAGCCATCATTATCCTTCATGCGTCCCTCTCTGAGGAGGCAGTTGTTGAGATTGTTGGCCTTCCGTTTGCTCGCCTCATCTGGCTGGCGCTTGAGACTGCCTACAACAACTCTTCTGTTGAAAGGATCCAGAACTTGCGTGACCAACTTCGTCAATTAGTGAAAGGTGTGTCTACTGTTGCTGAATTTGCCCGTAAATTTAAGGGTTTTTGTGATCAATTGGCGGCCATAGGACATCCCGTTGATGACTCGGACAAGTTACATTGGTTCCTGTGCGGGTTAGGGCCCTCGTTTGAAACTTTTTCAACTGCTGTGAGAACCAGTCGGCCGGCGCCTTCCTTTCGTGACCTCTTGGCTCAAGCCGAGAGTCAGTTGTTCTTGAAATCATTGCATGGTTCCACCCATTCCGCTACTGCTTTCTCTGCAGTTCGCCCCTCCACTACCCCCTTAAATAAATCTTGCACCAGCTTTCGGCCTTCACGTGGAGGTTCCAATGGTGGTCAGGGACGTGGTAGGAGACCTCCCCACTGTCAACTATGTCGTACTGATGGTCACTATTCCAATGTTTCCCCTCAACTTTCAAGTTTTGCTGCAAAAACTACTACACCCGGTATCGATATTGCAAATGCTTTTCATGCTCAATGCACTATTGCTCCTTCACACCCGGATTGGTATGTTGATTCTGGGGCTACTGACCATATGATATCATCCTTGGATACGGTCACTTCGGGTACTACACAATTGTCTCCTGCCAATGTCACTTTTGGGACAGGTAATTCGCTTCTTGTTTCCCATATTGGTCATACTATGGTTCACAATCGATTTCGTTTGAATGATGTGTTGGTTGTCCCACGCCTTACCAAAAACTTATTTTCTGTTAGTAAATTGACCGCTGATAATCATTTGGATGTGTTATTTTCTCATCCCAATTTCTATATTAAGGACCGCTCCACGAGACAAGTCCTAGCCCAAGGCAGATGTGAAAGCGGGTTATATGTGCTCCATTCCTGTCCTCAAGCCCTTGTTGCTGCTTCATCCTTAAAGGCTTCATTTGAGTTATGGCGTTTACAGTTGGGTCATGTGGCTTTTGATACTATTTTGCTTTTAAATAAAATGGGGAGGTTATCTGTCACTTCTTTACTACCTAAACCTCTTTTGTGTTCGCCTTGTCAAATGTCTAAGGCACAACAATTATCTTTTGAGGTTAATGAAAAAAGGGCTTTATACCCACTTGACTTGGTTCATTGTGATTTATGGGGGCCATCCCCGGTTTTGTCTGTTGATGGCTATCGATATTATGCTTTGTTTATGGGTGATTATTCCCGTTTTGGTTGGTTATATCCGTTAAAAGCGAAATCTGAATTCCGTGTTATCTTCTCAAAATTCATGAAATTTGTACAAACATAATTCTCTAGAAAAATCAAAAATTTTCAAAGTGACGGGGGCACCGAGTTTGTCAATCATTATGTTCGTCACCTACTTGAAAAAAATGGCACGCTCCACCGCTTATCATGTCCATACATCCCTCAACAAAACGGTCGGGTTGAGCGGAAGCATCGACATGTTGTTGAAACAGGATTGGCTATGCTTTTTAATGGTCATGTTCCGCCAGCTTATTGGGTAGATGGTTTTAGCTCGGCTATTTATATTATTAACCGGCTTCCCACTCCGGTATTAGATGGAAAATCTCATTTTGAAGTTCTTTTTTCTAGACAACCTACGTATGGAAATTTCCGTACCTTTGCATGTCGTGTATTTCCATATATTCAGGACTATGCCACCGACAAACTCACTCCCCGTAGCCTAACGTGTGTCTTTATGGGATACTCATTACAATATAAAGGCTATTGGTGTCTAGATCCGACTACGTCTCGTATATATATTACCTGTCATGCTCGTTTTGACGAGTCCGCGTATCCTTTTTCCGACAGAAACTCCACAACTGATTTCAACAACTTACCTTTGGGCTCCTTCATGTCTGATTTCCCATTGATTTCACCCTGCACGGCTCCCCCAGTTGTTTCGAAATCAGCACCCCCTTCACCTTCCCTTGGATGCGGCTACTGTGATGATGCTATGCCTCCACCTAATGAACCAACTTCACCAACACCTCTGCCCACTAGTGAACCCACTTCACCGACCTCACAAAGCACTTTGTCACCTTCTGATGAGCCATCTTCCCCAATCCCCATGGCTACTCGTGTTCCACCCCTTGCTCCATCTCACCCAATGACTACACGTGCAAAAGCCGGTATCTTCAAGCCCAAACATAGGGCTGATTTGGCTTTTACTAATATCACCCCTCTCTATACGGCGTTGTTTGCGGCCTCTGATCCTAAAGGTTTCAAGACGGCTGCTAAATCCGTTCATTGGATACAGGCAATGCAACAAGAGATTAATGCTCTTCATAATAATAACACTTGGACACTTGTCCATCGCCCTGCCATTCACAATGTCGTTGGTTCCAAATGGTTGTACCGTACAAAGTATTGATCAGATGGATCAATTGACCGACACAAAGCACGTCTCGTTGCTCAAGGGTTCAGTCAAACATATGGGCTTGATTACTCTCACACGTTTAGTCTTGTGGTCAAAGTCGCTACTGTTCGCATAGTTCTTTCTCTGGCTGTCATTCATGGTTGGAAGTTGCATCAACTTGATGTTAATAATGCCTTTCTCCATGTCCAGTTAAGTGAGCTTGTATACATGGAACAACCATCGGGATTTGTGGATTCTCGCTTTCCTAATCATGTATGTCAGTTAAATAAAGCTCTCTATGGACTCAAACAGGCTCCCCGTGCTTGGTTCCAACGTCTTAGCAATTTTCTCCTACAAAATGGGTTTCGGTGTAGTCGTTCTGATCCCTCCTTATTTTTCTTCTAACAAGATGATTGCCTCATGTATCTACTTGTGTACGTTGATGATCTCATCATCACTGGGAATCGTGACTCTGTGCTACGTTCCTTCATCTCTCGTTTACATTCTGAATTTTCCATCAATGATTTAGGAGATCTAAATTACTTTCTCGGCCTCCAAGTTACTCGATCGGTCGATGAACTGTTCCTCTCTCAATCCAAATATGCAACAGATATTCTTAAACGAGCTGATCTTTTAGACTCCAAACCTGTTCATACACCTTTAGCAGCGAATGAGACTTTCACCTTTCTTGGTGAACCATGCCAGGACATTACTATGTACCGGTATCTCGTGGGGGCACTTCAGTATTTGACCATCACTCGTCCTGATATCTCATATGCTGTAAATCAAGCCAGTCAGTTCCTGCAGGCTCCTACAGTCCATCATATGAAGCTTGTTAAAAGGATCCTTCGATATGTGAAAGGCACTTTGGCCTTTGGTCTTACCTTTTCTCGTCCTACTCATACATCAGTTTTGGGCTACTCGGATGTGGATTGGGTTCGGTGTTTGGAAACTCGTCGTTCCACGTATGGATATTCCATCTTTCTTGGAGGAAACTTGGTCTCTTGGAGTGCCAAGAAACAACCTACTATTGCTCATTCCAGCTGTGAGTCTGAATATCGGGCTATGGCGAACACTGCTGCAGAGATCATTTAGATTACTCACCTCTTACGTGAATAGCATGCTTTACCACTGGATCGGCCTACATTACTTTGTGACAATCGCAGCGCGCTCTTTCTCACTCAGAATCCTATCGCTCACAAACGCACAAAGCATATAGATTTGGACTACCATTTCATTCGGGAATTTGTTGCGTCTGGGCGTCTCCACACTAAGTTTATTCCAACCGAGCTGCAGGTGGCAGATATCTTCACTAAAGGCCTTCCTCGATTACAATTTGAGTTCTTTTGCTCCAAACTACGTCTCGGTCCGCCACCGCCTCGCTTGAGGGGGGATGTTAATATAAATTGATTATTTTTCATTTATTATTGTTTGTCCTTTGTTGTAATTCTTTATTTCTTTGTATAGCAAACTGTAAATTTCTTTCATATATATATTGCTCCGTTGCCCACGTTTTGGGTCAGGGGGTTTTTCAATTACCTATTAACACAACAACAACCACAACGAAATTGGGTAGTTAAAACTAAAAAATCAAAAGTGGAAAAACAAACAAATGAGATTGTTTCTCAAAAATCCAAATTAAATGACCACAGTTTCAATGAACAAATTGAAAAGATTTCAAAATAAAATGGGATTTCAATGAGAAAAGCGAGAAAGAAGGTTTATTAGCAAAATATTGAGTCTCGAAAGAAACAAAATGTTTTGTTAACTAAACCGACTGAAAAGAAAGAGTCTATACCAATTCAGACATCTTCTCAAAACAAGTATTTTATTAAGAAAACACCCGATCAATAACAAAAAGATTTGTCAAACAATCAACCACAAAAAGATTTTTCAAAAAGTAAACCACAAGTTTCGGAGATCAATTCAAAATCAAATTTTCAAAAGTCCAACAATGAGAATTTTGTGAAATCTCAACCATCAAAATGTTTGTTTCTAATCTTCAAAACAATGGATTTTCACAACAACTTTTTCAAAGAAACGATTTTCAATTAAATGGACAAAGAAGTTTAAATCAATTTCCAATTCAAAAACGATTTTCGAATGCACCACAAGTTTTTCGTCAACGAAATGTTGGTTATCATAAACGTTCTCAAAATCGTTTTCAATCACCAGCAAAACCAGCATTTTTAAAATCTCATTTTGATAAAGTGAGTGAAAATACAAAGAAAAATGTGGAATTCAAACCCAAACAACCAAATTTTCTCAATCCTCCTTCGAAACATACTTCAAAAGCTTCGATTGTCAAAGGGAAAACCAATGTGAAAAGTATCAATCATTGGCTAGAAGGTAAAGGAAAATCCTTTCAATTTTAAAAAATTTAACAAGACGAAATCAAGCATGCTTATGAGAGCTATTTGAATGCTTCGTCAAAAGGAAGTTTTCCTTCGAAGGAATCAAATCCTTCGGTACGAGAATGGAGAGTTGTGTCTAAAGTCAAAGTCGATGAGAAACAAACTGAGGAGAAAAAGGCGAAAGTTAGTGTTGATTTTAAACCAACGAATGATTTCATTTCAATACCCTTGTCTAACGAAGTCGACTTAATTGATAGTCAGAAATCAAAGGTTCGTAATTGGGTTTTAGGATCTTCGTTTCACAATGCTTTTCACTCTAATCGCCAAGGACCCAAAAAGCATTGGGGACCTAAATTTTTCCACTGATTGCAGGTTTTATTTGACGAGGAATATGATGACAAATGGTATATCGATAGTCGTTGCTCTCGTCATATGACTAGAAGGAAGGAAAACTTGCGCAATTATCGAAGTCTAGATAATGTTGGATTGTTGAAATTTGGAAACAATCAAAAGTGTCAAGTCAAAGGTTATGGCAAAGTTACGAATGGAAAGTTCACAGTTAATAGGGTTGCATATGTCGAAGGCCTCCAACACACTTTGATAAGTGTTTTGCAACTTGTTATGGGCACTGGTAATCAAGTCGTTTTTAACGAAGAAGGGAGTCTCATTTCCAAAAAAGAAACAAATGAAGTTATTCTTAAATCCAAGAGAAAAGGCGATATGTTTACCCTTGATATCAAACCCATTGTAGGTGTTCCCTTGGTTTGTTTACTCTCGAAAGCATCATCAGACATAAGCTGGCTATGGAATCGAAGACTTTCTCAGCAGAATTATAGAAATCTGAATAAATTGGTGGTAAATGATCTTGTTCGTGGTTTACCTGTTTTAAAGTTTGATAATGATACATTGTGTGCAGCTTGCGAATAAGGAAAACAACATCGACAGGGTCATCCGGTTGTCATTGATTCAAAGGTCATTGAACCTTTGGAACTTCTGCACATTGACCTTTGTGGACCTTCGACTGTTGAAACTCCCAACAAGAAGAGATACATTTTGGTCATTGTTGATGATTTTTCTAGGTTTTCTTGGGTCCATTTTCTTCGACTAAAATCAGAAACAGCTCAAGTAATGATCGACTTTATCAAACACATTAAATTGAGTTGTAACATCCATAAATTTTGCGTCAAATTTAAACTTTTCAAGCATAAATAAAACCCAATAGTATTGTTTACAAAAATGTTTTCAAATCATTATTCAATCAGAGTGTCCCAAAAGCCAGATCATAAGGATGAGGAGCAGTACGGTCACGCCTTCGCCTTGCCATGATCTCCTGAAGTACCTAAAACAATAAACTGGAAACTGTAAGCCCGAGGGCTTAGTGAGCTATCCCCAAAATACCAATACCACACTGATAATACCATATCCATAATAATCAATCAATCAACATGCATACTGGGCCATCGGCCTCACTGGACCGCCCTACAGGGCCTACAGTCCAACTAAATCTATATCGAGCCTTCGGCATGACTGGACCGCCACGTGGGCCTACAGTCTCCCAGGACCGCTCATAGGGTGTGTTGGCCTTCAGCACAGAGCAGGACCCGCTCAACCCAAGCAACAAGCAATTAATCATGTGCGCATAACTAACATATACTGGCATATACAATCATCAAACATATCTATCTCACTGATCACCAAACATAGCAATCACTCATAACTAGAGCACTGACCTAGCAGGTCACTAACATATTAATCCCTACGGATCATTAGAGCATAACATACTGTCTATCCTGATTCCGATCTAACAGATCATATCCACACGTAACATACCATAACGATAACAACTAAAGGGCCGGCCTTGGTGCCTTAGACCCTATCAATATAGTGAGGATAACTCACCTTGAAGATGTCGACTCGGTAGATAAACTTCAACCCTCGGATCACTGCCACAAACTCCACCACCTATTACCATAGTATAATCATACCATAAGTTCCCAACCCTTCAAGGTACCCCATAAGTCAACTAATCAACCCTAGTTAAAGTCAAAGTCATCAGTCAAGGTCAACATTCTATGTTGACCTTGACTCGCCGAGTACCCCGGGCTGCTCGCCGAGTCCCTTGAAGTACTAACCCACTCGCCGAGTCACCGGAGTGACTCGTCGAGTTCCTTTGGTTTACGATCGAGACCCTAAGGCCACTCTTCGAGCTTCCTTCTTGCAACTCGACTGTTACCCGTGCATACATAAATTGGGGCAACCTCAACCGACTCGCCGAGTTGTTCATATACTCGTCGAGTCTACGACAATCTTCATCGGACTCGCCGAGTTGTTCTTCCAACTCGCCGAGTTCATGCCTATCTTCATGTGACTCGCCGAGCCGACCATACGACTCGCCGAGTCCCGTCAGTCCTTTTTTCCATACAGACTAATTTGAGCCATGCAGCGGCTCCAAACTACATATCCAAGCTCCTAAGGCATGCTTTTCACGTAAAGTTGCAAACTTTATGTGCATGCATAGCTACAAAGGCTCTTAATGTCAAATCCAAGCTCACAATGGGGTTTCCTACCCAAGGGAGGCTTTATTCACGCCCAAACCAGAAACTTTATGACTCTAGAACTTAAGAAGGGTTCAAATCTGAAGTTACAACTTCAGATCTAGCCCATAGTCCACCTTATCAACTCAAAGGTCCATAAAAGCCCCAAACTCAACCAAAAAGAGATCTAGAAGGGAAAAGAAGTAAAGGTGGTGACTTGATACCTCTGGAAGATGCCAACTGAGGTAGATTCTGATTCCCACACTCTCCTTGCTCCAATTCCATTGCCTTCCAAGTTCCTTCTCTCCAAAGATCTTCCTCCCAAGCTTAAAACACACACAATAGAGCACCACACGAATTAGGGTGTCTTAAGAGCTCTCTAGAACTGTAAAGAGGCCAAAGGAGGCTTATGCTTCCTTAAATAGGGTGCAAAACCCTGGGATTTAGGGTTTCATCTGCCAGCTCCTACTCGTCGAGTCCCTTAATGGACTCGGCGAGTAGGCCACTAAACATGCGATCCCACCCCGCTGCTACTCGACGAGTAAGGAAACCAACTCGTCGAGTAGGACTCAAAACCAAAGAAATTCTTATTTAAGTCAATACCTGAGAATCGGGGCGTTACAATTCTCCCCCACTTGAACTAGACTTCGCCCTCGAAGTCCTCTGGGATAAACAATGACGGGTAGTGCTCGCGTATCTCCGCCTCCGGCTCCCATGTCCACTCGGATCCCCTCCGATGTTCCCACTGCACCTTCACCAAAGGTATTTCTTTGTTCCGTAAAATCTTCTTCTTCCTTTCTAAGATGGCCACAGGCCTCTCCACATATAAGACTCTCTTTTCAAATATTCAAGGGATAGTGCGGATTCTTTATCAAGACAAACACTTCACATAATTGGCCTTAGTTGGTCTTTGTTTAATCCAAAACATCACAACTTACCAACTTCAAATGTACAAGAGTAGGACACTTTTACTCTTACATTTGACAAGTGTTATAAGCCTTTCTTTAAGATATGTCACTCAACTTATAGTCTTGGAGTATGACTCTAAGACTTGTTTTGAAACGAAGTATGACTCATCTTCTTGATTTAACCATTTCAACAATTCATGACTCCTCTTCTTAGTCATAAGAATGCACTAAGATGTCCTTAGAAGACCAATTGTGATGTGGTTCTTAAATCATTAAGATGATCACAAAACATGATACTAAAGTACTCTCCCATCTTTTCAGATTTGAGAAACTTTTATCTTTCTGCCTAATTTGATTCTTCTCATTCGTTCTGCCATACATTGAGACTTTTCCAATGCTTCAGAATTACACTTAAGCCTGTAAGTATAACCATATTTACTAAACTTTTGTAAATCATGACGAATAGTCTTATCGATCTTTGTGGTGGACTTGACCAGTGCACAAGAATGTGTACTCGATCCCTTTAGTCATTTACTTGACTTACATATACATGTGAACAAGGAATTAGTCTTAATTTTCGAAAGCTGAAAGTTCTCATTCATCATACTATACAACTTGCATGATTCCAAGTTTCGGTCCAATTGAAACTTGGGTGATGAGAAACTTTCCTTATTTGGTAAATTTAGACACTACCACAAGTGAAAGAATCAAATCCATTTTCCAATATTGCTATCAATGGAAACATGTAAACAACAATTTTTCACAAATGCCATTGTAAGGATACTTAAAACAAATAAATCAAAACTGTTTTTTTATTTTATTTTAAAACTTCCGGAAAAACTTATCCTTACAATGCAAATGCATATGAAAAACTTGTTGTTATCTATTCCTAAGCAATATATCATAACTCCTAAGCAACAGCTCAAAATTCTGATCACCGAACCATGCGATCGAAAACCATCTTCGCGATCAGAATCAACATATACTTCCTTTAAGTTTCTTCACTTTTTCTTTGATTCTTAAAACATCAACATGTGACCAAGTCACATCATGTAATAAGAATCTCAGAATATAAACTTAACAGAGTTAGATAGTGAACTTTACCTGAAGCAGAGTCAAACTTCTTGACTTGATCAACCTTATGATCTTTCAGGTAAATAGGCAGCTTCGCAATCAATGCCCCTTCCTTTGGCAAGAGAAACATATGGACTCGCTGGGAATGGTACATGGGACTATCGCAGACTTAGCCTTTCTCTTTACCATTTGATCAACCTAGTTGACTATGGTCAAACCCTTTCTTTGGGATGAGAAGGCTTTTCTAGATATCCAATGTTACCATTGTCAATGTCCATTGGGAAGTTGATCTCCTAATCAATTTGCTTTACTAGTCCTCAAATCATTGCTGACCAAGCAAATAGATAAGATCATTAAGGGTCATGTCATAGTCTGTTTCATAGTAGTCCCAAAGGAACTCACTAAGTGACTTAGAAAGTGATTGAACATCCAACCTTCTTAAGACTTTGACACCCAACTCTCCCGGCTTGTCAATATGTGACTTCATCTCCAAGATGCGATCACACATAGACCTTGCTTGCCAATAGGGATTGAGTAACCTTTGAACTTGTAGGTTAGGGAGAATAACTGGAGGAGGTGGAGGAAGTAAAGTTCCAAGAGATTTGGGAAGATCATAGATGTCTGAGCTAGACATCTTTTGGGAGATATTCAAGATAGTTGATTTAAAGTCCTTAATATAACACCCAACATGAAATATTAAGGCTAAGATCCAACAACCTATTTATAACTGGAAGATGGATGCCGTAATCCGAGTTATAAAATAGTTGAAGGTAGGTAAATGACGATTTACCAATTTCCACCATGAAAAACGAAATATAATTAAGTTTTAATTGGATTTGAAACTCCTAAATCTTTTGAGATTCATTGAACTTTTCAATAGCATGTTTCAATCTCGAGTGTGCCCTTCAGGTTTTGTGACTGGGAGGCCGAGGATCACAAAACAAGGTGTGAAGTAACCATGCAAATATACTTGGTACCCTTAATATTTATCCCTCAATCGATGTGCCGGTTAACCACACGAGCTCCACCGATACTATGATAAATATTAAGTTACCCTTTGCCTACTTTGTTAAATCTAGGTTAGTGTGCCGGTTAACCACACACGCTCCACTAACGGTTTAAACAAAGTGCAAAGTGTAATTTCATGAATTAGCACCTTATTCATATTTTCCTAAGTAACTAAGATTGGGAATTAATAAAAGGTTTAGTTACTTAGTATTTATCATTAATAGTTTTAATGACGGGAGAATTATAGTCCTTGTCCTACTTGTTCGGCTAACGACCCTCCACCAGTCAAGGAAGTGGTGGGTGAGAGTGGACACCCATTAAGCTGCCATTTTATAGGCAACAACCTTATACCCCCCTTATAGACCGGCTTCGTGAATGAGGCCTACTAATGGTAAGACTGACTTGCTCTTATACACACACACACACACACACACACACACATATATATATATATATATATATATATATATATATATATATATATATATATTATTAACTTATAATATTATAAAGTATAAGGGTTGAATTTTAACTTTTAAAATTCTAAGGGCTTAACTTGGAATTAAAGTATTCATTAGAGAAAACTTTTCAAATTCCAAAACTTGAGGGCAAGTTTTGAAACTATTCAAAACTCTTGGATTTTCATATATGAGTTTTAAGTAAAGCTTTAAAACTTTTAATGAAGAGACTCTTGGACATCCATAACTTGAGGACAAGTTATGGAGCCATAAAAACTATTTATAAGAAAAGACTCTTCATTTTTTTGTAACCTAAGGCATATTTATGAGTTTTTAAGATTCATAAATGTGACTTTTCATATAACTTGAGGACAAGTTACAAAAAAAAACACATTTTATGAACAACTTTTAGATTAATTAGGATTGAAAACAACTAAAACACAATTTTTTTCATTAATCTAAACTAACTCATAAATCAAGGAAACATAGAACTTTTGGTAATCCATAACTTATGGAGTTAAATGCTTGTTTTATGATGAAACATTTCATGTTCCATAACTTAAGAATAAGTTATGGAATTCTTTAAAACATTAACACCAAATTTTGTAACTCCATAAAAACTTTGAATCAATTTTTTTTAAAAAACCTTTTCATATCCATAACTTATGGAGGTTTCAAAACACATAAGATCACAACTTTAAAAAAAACTTTTTGAGCTCCAAAATTTTATGACAAAATTTGTAACTCCTTAAAACATTTAGATCAAACTTTTAAAACTAATAAAATAATCATATCATTTTATCTTTTACTAAATTTGACCTAATTCAACTCATATAGCAAATGATTCAAATTTTACAAATAATTAGTTTTTTCACAAAACAAGTAATTATCTTAAAATTTGACAAACTTCATGTTTTTTTTTCTTTTTTTTCGACTTTGAAAATCAAACATTTGCATGAATATAACAGAAAACAACCCATGGCTCTGATACCACTGTTTGGGTTATGAGCATTCTAACACTCCTATGGTGTACATGCAACCCTAAATACCTTGGATCTATGTTTTCTCTAATATACATGCAAATGCTCTTAGAATAACTCAGAGAGAAATCCACACTTCAAGAAATCGGCTAGCCCTTCTTTTACACACACTAGTGGCCCATTTTGGTGAATAATATGATGCTTATATAGTATGTTACAATTAGGGTTACACCATGTAAACCCTAATTGTCATGACCTTTCATTTCCATGACCCATAGGTTAAGTAACCTCCATGGATCATCCATGGAGTATCCTATGGGTTTAACCCAACTTGATTATCCATGGAGCTTTGGCCCACTATATAAGTTATGGATGATTTACACAATCAACCCATATATTTAATTAGTCTTCTTTTGATCACATAATTAATTCTAAATTAATTCTTGATCAATACTAATTAAATATTATTATTCTTATTATTAATATATTAGAACTTATAATATATTAATTACCATAAGTGTCTTATTTCTCTCAGTTAGTCTATCCAAGTGCATGATGCCATGCAACCCAAATGGACCATGCCTGGTCGGGTCAAGTACATACCAAATATAGTTATGACTTAGACACTAAGGCAACAGAACGTGCTGTGGATCCGGCTAAGCTCCTCCGGAGGCTCTAGCCTATAAGCCACTTTGCCAACCCTGGCAATGATCCTGAACGGCCCAATATATCGGGGACCCAATTTTCCCCTCTTCCTGAAGCAGATCACACCCTTCCAGGGCGAGACCTTCAGGAGTACCATATCACCGACCTGAAACTCTAGCTCGGATCGGCGCCGGTCAGTGTAACTCTTCTGCTGACTCTGAGCGGTCTGCAGCCGCTGCCTACCCTGCTGGATCTTTTCGGTAGTCTGCAAGACTACCTCCTTCCGTCCCATCACCCTGTGTCCGACCTCACCCCAACAAACTGGGGTGCGACACCTCCGTCCATACAACAGCTCGAAAGGCGGGGCGCCAATACTAGAATGATAGCTGTTGTTGTAGGCGAACTCTGCAAGCGGTAGGTCAGAATCCCAGCTTCCTCCGAAATCAATAACACACGCCCTCAACATATCCTCGAGGGTCTGAATGGTCCGCTCGCTTTGACCATCGGTCTGCGGATGGAACGTTGTACTAAAGTGCAGCCGCGTGCCCAGTTCCTTGTGGAACTTCTGCCAGAAACGGGATGTAAATCTAACATCCCGATCGGAGACAATGGAGACCGGAACCCCATGGCGAGAGACAATCTCATTGATGTACATATCAGCCAATCTTTCGGCCGACGAAGTCTCCCGTATGGCCAAGAAATGGGCACTCTTGGTCAATCGATCCACGATGACCCATATAGCATCGAACCCCTTTGCCGTCCTCGGCAATTTCGTAATGAAGTCCATCGTGATCTGTTCCCATTTCCACATGGGAATCTCCAGAGGCTGCAGCTTACCATGCGGCCTCTGATGCTCGGCCTTGACCATTCTACAGGTCAGGCACCTCTCAACATACCAAGCGATTTCTCGCTTCATACATGGCCACCAGTAGTTCAAACTCAAATCTCGGTACATCTTGGTGGCCCCCATGTGTATAGAAAAGTGAGACTTATGAGCCTCCTCCATCACTGTCTGTCCGACCCCTCTAGTCATCGGAACCCAAACCCGACCGTGTCGGGTCAATAATCTGCGGCTATCCTGAACAAACCGGGTGCTCTCGCCCTTAATTCGCTCCAACTTCCAGTTCTCTGGTCTCATGCCCTTAACATGAGCATCTCTAATCAAACTCACAAGCTGGGAATCCACTGCTATCCTCATACACCTTGTTGGGGTAGTAGTCCCAGCTGACTTGCGGCTCAAAGCGTCTGCAACCACATTCGCTTTACCGGGATGGTAAAGGATCTCACAGTCATAGTCCTTAACTACATCCAGCCACCTGCGCTACCTCATATTCATGTTCGGCTGATCCATGATGTGCCTCAAACTCTTGTGATCCATGTATATAGTACATCGGACCCCGTACAGATAATGCCTCCAAATCTTGAGAGCGAAAACCACCGCTCCCAACTCAAGATCATGTGTAGGGTATCTCGTCTCATGCGGCTTCAGCTGCCGCGATGCGTAGGCTATCACCCGTCCCCTCTGCAGGAGGACAGCCCCCAGACCTGTGATGGACACATCACAAAATACTACGAAATCCTCGACTCCCTCGGGGAGCGTCAACACTGGCGCCTCACATAAACATTGCCGGAGGGTCTCAAACGCCCTCTGTTGCTCAGGGCCGCACCGAAAATCCACCCCTTCCTCGTTACACGAGTGAGGGGTACTGCAACCTTGGAAAAATCTCGAATAAATCTCCGGTAGTACCCTGCTAATACCAAGAAGCTCCTGATGTCTGAGGGAGATTTTGAAATCTCCCACTGCATAACCGCCTCGACTTTGGTCGGGTCGACCAAAATCCCCTCCTGGTTAACGAGATGTCCGAGAAACTGGACCTCTCGTAACCAGAAATCACACTTCGAGAACTTGGCATACAACCGTTCTCGTCGTAGAACCTCCAGCAGCTCCCTAAGGTGTTCCTCGTGCTGCTCTCGGGTCTTGGAATACACCAAGATATCATCTATGAACACAATGACCAAGCGATCGAGCATCGGTCTACAGACCCAATTCATCAAATCCATGAACACTGTCAGCGCGTTGGTGAGCCCAAACGGCATCACCACGAACTCGTAATGACCATAACGAGTCCGAAACGCGGTCTTCTCCACGTCTTCCTCCCTCACCCTGACCTGGTGATACCCGGATCTCAAGTCGATCTTGGAAAACCAAGATGCACCCTGCAGCTGATCGAAAAGATCATCTATCCTTGGGAGTGGATAACGGTTCTTCACCGTTAGCTTGTTCAACTCCCTGTAGTCGATGCACATCCTGTGCGAACCGTCCTTCTTCCTAACGAAGAGGGTCGGTGCTCCCCATGGGGAACTACTCGGACGAATAAACTGTTGGATATAGTGTCTACGTCCATAACTATATTTGGTATGTACTTGACCCGACCCGGCATGGTCCATTTGGGTTGCACTTCACCCGAACAATTTATGGATAATCGTTTGAGAATGGTATAAGTTATGATTTATTAATATATTATAAGTCCTAATATATTAATATAAAATCATATTATTTAATTAGTATTGATCTATAATTAATTTAGAATTAATTTAGAGATCAAAAGTATGACTAATTAAATATGGGCTCTTGTATTTATATAGTGTGGGCTAATGCTTATTTGGAATGGGCTAGGCTTGCATGGAAAGTCCATGGATACTCCATGGAGCTTTAACCCATGGATCTCATGGAAATGAAAATACATGGGTATTAGGGTTTACATGGATGTAACCCTAATCCACCACACTATATAAAGGAGGCTTTGGTTCTTGAAATTGTACTAGTTGATGTGTGTAAACTAAGAGGGTCGATTTCAAGAAGTTTGTGACTATTCTCTCAAGTTTCCAAGTTTGTGGTGATTTGTGACTTCCATTTGAGGCATCCACATTATTGGTGCTAGGCTCTCAAACTCCAAGCAATCAACTACTACTACAAGGTAAGTAATTCTACTAGTTTTATTTGATTCAAGTACCCCATGCCATGCTAGTTAGGATAAGAACCTTGGAAAAATAATTATTTGCATGTATCTTAGTCAAACATAGATCCAAGGTTTCTAGGGTTGCATGTACACCATAGGAGTGTTAGAATTCTCAAAACACATCAGTGGTATCAGAGCCTCGTTTGTTTATTTGATACTTGTTGCAAAAAAAAAAAAAAAAAAAAAACTTGAAAAATCGAAGTTTTGTTCAAAAGCTCGTATCAAAATTTCAAGTTTTGTATATGTACTTACGATTCTTGAAATTTTTGATATGAACATTCATAAACATATGAGTTTAGAAGATCATAGAAATTATGTGCTAATAATTGATTAGATTAATTCTTGATCTTTATGTGTTTTAATGGAGTCCATAACTAGTTCTTAAGTTATGGATAACCAAAAGTCACATTTATAAATAACCATTAAAAGAACACATAGGTTACAAAAAATGAAGAGTCTTCATTTTTAATAACCATTAACTCATAAGTTATGAGAAATGAAAAGTTTTGAAAGTTTACAAAACTTGCCCTCAAGTTTTGGAACATGTAAAGTCATATTAAAAACTTTAGTTCCAACCCCTAGAATTTTAAAAGTTAAAATTCAACCGTTATACTTTATAATATTATAAGTTTAATAATATTTATATATGTATAAGATCAAGTCGTCTTACCGCTAGTACGCCTCATTCACGAAGCCGGTCTATAAGGGGGGTATAAGGTTGTTGCCTATAAAATGGCAACTTAATGGGTGTCCACTCTCACCCACCGCTTCCTTGATCGGTGGAGGGTCGTTAGCCGAACGGGTAGGACAAGGACTTATAAATTCTCATTAAAAGTATAATGATAATACTAAAGTAACTAAACTTTATTGAATTCCCAATCCTAGTTATTTTAGGAAAATGTGAATAAGGTGCTAATCCATGAAATTACACTTTACACTTTGTTTAAGTCGTTAGTGGAGCGTGTGTGGTTAACCGGCACACTAACTTGAACTTAACAAGGTAGGTAAAGGGTGACTTAATGTTTATCATAGTATCGATGGAGCGTATGTGGTTAACCGGCACATCGATTGAGGGGTAATACATTAAGGGTACCAAGTAATTTGCATGGTTACTTCACACCTTGTTTTGTGATCCTCGGCATCCCAGTCACAAAACTTGAAGGGCACACTCGAGATTGAAACATGCCATTGAAGAAAGTTCAATGAATCTCAAAGAATCTAGGAGTTTCTAAACCAATTAAAACCTAATTAAATATTTCGTTTTTCATGGTGGAAATTGGTGAATCGTCATTCACCTACCTTCAAATATCTTATAGCTTAGATTACGGCATCCCTCTTCTAAGTTATAAAATATTGTGTTGGGTCCTAGCCTTAATATTACATTTGGGTGTTTTGTTAAGGACTATCTCTATATCTAATCGAATCTATTCCCTCTTCTTTTCAGATGTCTTCCAATAACAATGCTTCTGGCTCAAACCCTACTAGCTCCTTCTCTCTCATGAATCTTTGTTGGAGAGTCATCTTTGATGGGTCCAACTTTACAGATTGGATCAGAAACATCAGGATGGTCACTTGGTATGAGAACAAAGAATATGTTCTCGACAAGGAGCTGAAGGTACCCGAGCCAACTGCTACTCCTGAAGAGCTTGTTGAATATGAGATACATGAAAGAGATGCTACAAAAGTGGCATGCATCATGATGGCCACCATGACAGCCGAGCTCCAAAAGTCCTATGAGGACTATTATCCTTTTGAGATGCACCAGGACTTGATGGACCGCTACCATCAAAGTGCTCGTCAAGAGCGATATGAAATAATCTCCTCCATGATTACAACCCGAATGAAGGATGGTGAACCCATCACGGGCCACATGCAGAAAATGCAAAGGTATGTGGACCGTTTTCTGAAGCTGCATGTGAACTTCCCTGAGGAGTTAGCAATAGACATCATTTTGCACTCCTTGCTATCGTGTTATGATCAATTCCGCATGACATATCACATGAACAAGGAAGAAGTCACCCTCAGCAAACTTCAAGGACTCTTGAAGACCGCCGAAAGTGGTCTAAAGGGTAAGTCGGTTGTTACTACTCCTACTCCTACTCCAACTGTGGCCAATGTCTTGGAAATCGGGCATGGCAAAGGGAAGAAGAGAAAGAACCCTTCTAAGGGTACCAAGGGTAAGACCCTTGAAGGGTCCTCTTCAAGCAAAACCAAGAAAGGTTTTGTCACTCCTTCTGCTAACCCTAATGAGGCTGAATGCTTCTATTGCCATGAAAAGTCGTACTGGAAGCGAAACTGCCCAAAGTACCTGCAAGATTTGAAGGATGGGAAGGTAAAACCTAACCATGCAGGTATATACACTATATTGTCTAATAACTCACCTCATTCTAAGTCTTGGGTCCTTGATACAGGTTGTGCTATTCACATATGTTGTGATTTGCAGGGACTAAAAAGAAGTGAGAATGTGGCGCAGGGAAAGATAAACTTGATCATGGGAAACAGGAAAGCTTCACTTGTCACCAAGATAGGAGTTTATTCCTTAGTGCTAAATAGTGGGTTTACATTAGATTTGAATAAATGTTATTATTCGCCAGAAATGGCAAGAAATGTTATTTCCTTTCATGCATTGTATAAACAAGGTTTTACCTTTTATTTTGATAATAATAATGGTAATATTGATGCTTTCTTTAATAATGTTCTTTATTTTAAAGCATTACCTTGTGATGGCGTGTATGAAACTGTATCTGTTGTAGATAATCTAGGAAATAATGTATTGTGTATTAACTCTTCCACTAGCTTAGATAAAGCATCCTTATGGCATTGTCGTCTTGGACATGTAAGCAAGAAACGCATAGGCCAACTCCAAAAGGATGGAGTCTTGGAGTCATTTGACCTAAAGTCAGATGATAGTTGTGAATCTTGTTTGCTTGGTAAAATGACAAAGTCACCTTTTACTGGCACTTGTGCTAGGGGTGAAGGTTTGTTGGACCTCATACACACGGATGTGTGTGGACCCTTCAGAACCGCCACAAGAGATGCTAATCGGTTCTATGTGACTTTTACTGATGATTTTAGTAGATATGGATATGTCTACCTAATCAAGCATAAGTCAGAAACCTTTGAGAAATTCAAAGAGTTTAAGCAAGAAGTGGAGAATCAGTCGGGCAGGAACATTAAGATGCTTCGATCCGATCGTGGTGGTGAGTATCTTAGTACTGAGTTCCTTCACTATCTTAAGGAATGTGGGATTGTCTCACAATTGACACCTCCTAGGACACCACAGTTGAATGGTGTAGCTGAGAGGCGCAATCGGACCTTGTTGGACATGGTTCGTTCCATGATGAGTCGAGCTTCGCTACCAATCTCATTTTGGGAGTATGCCTTAGAGACTGCCGCCCATATCCTTCATCTCGTCCCTACAAAGAAGGTTGCCAAAACACCTCACGAGGTGTGGACTGGAAAAGTTCCCAATCTAGACCACATCAAGATTTGGGGTTGCGAGGCTTTCGTGAGACACGAGACTCACGATAAGCTCGAACCCCGAAGCGAAAGGTGTATTTTCATCGGCTACCCATAGAAATCCTTTGTTTACATCTTCTACAGACCCAGCGATAATGTGGTCTTTGTAGCAAGAAGAGGATTCTTTCGAGAGAGAGAATTCATGAGCCATGTAGACAGTGGGAGGCAAATTGACCTTGAGGAAATTCAAGAGTCAAGTGGTGAAGGAACCTCAAACCCTAGCCCTCAACCTGAGGAGGAAACTCATGTTGAGCCGACTGAAGAATCTATACCTCTGAGGCATTCCACCCGAGTTAGGAATGCACCTGAGCATTATTATGGTTTTCATATTACTGCAGAAGGTGAGACACTTATCAGTGATAACACACTGGTAAATCTGGATGAGCCTAACAGCTACACGGAAGCCATGGCAGGCCCTGAGGCTGCTAAATGGAAAGAGGCTATGGATAGCGAGATACAGTCCATGTATAAAAATCAAGTTTGGAACTTGCTTGACAATGTACCTGATCGTAAGATAGTTGGGTGCAAATGGATCTTCAAGAAGAAGACCGACATGGATGGTAATGTACACACTTATAAGGAACAACTGGTTGCAAAGGGTTATTCTCAAACTCCGGGAGTTGATTATGATGAGACCTTTTCACCAGTGGCCAAGATTAAGTCTATTAGGGTTCTGTTAGCCATTGTTGCATTTCATGATTATGAAATATGGAAAATGGATGTCAAAACCGCTTTCCTTAATGGAAAGTTGGCTGAAGATGTTTACATGGTTCAGCCAGAGGTTTTTGTCAGTACAGAGTACCCCAGTAGAGTGTGTAAGCTCGAGAAATCCATTTATGGATTAAAACAGGCACCTCGCAGATGGAATCTTTGCTTTGATGAGAAAGTCAAAGAATTTGGCTTTTCAAGGAGTGAAGATGAATCTTGTGTCTATATCAAGGCTAGTGGGAGTATAGTCAGCTTTTTGGTACTGTATGTGGATGACATACTACTCATAGGAAATGACATCCCAACCCTGCAGGAAGTAAAGTCCTGGCTTGGGAAGTGTTTCGCTATGAAGGACCTTGGAGAAGCTGCCTATATCCTAGGGATAAGGATTTTGAGAAATAGGAGTAAAAGACTAATTTGACTTAGTCAAAGCACCTATGTGGACAAAGTGTTGAAAAGGTTCAACATGCATAACTCCAAGAAAGGAGAGTTACCCATCCAGAGTAACGCCAGATTGAGTAAGACACAAAGCCCTAGTACTGAGGCTGAGATAGCAGAAATGAGTCGAATACCTTATGCTTCAGCTGTAGGATCGATCATGTATGCTATGACGTGTACTCGACCTGATGTAGCCTTTGCTTTGAGCATGGTTAGCAGGTATAAGGGGAACCCTGGCAAGGCACACTGGATTGCGGTAAAGAATATCCTCAAGTACCTACGGAGGACTAAGGACTGGGTACTTACCCTCGGTGGCAGTGAGGACTTGAGAGTTGTAGGGTACAGTGATGCTAACTTTCAGACTGACAGGGATAATTTCCGCTCTCATTCGGGCTGGGTCTTTACTCTAAACGGAGGGGCAATTACTTGGAAAAGTTCCAAGCAGGAGACAGTGGCTGATTCCACTTGTGAATCAGAGTATATAGCAGCAAGCGAGGCAGCAAAGGAGGCTATATGGCTAAAGAACTTCATCGGAGACCTTGGAGTTGTACCAGCTATAAAGGAGCCAATGGAGATTTTCTGTGACAACAATAGTGCGGTTGCCTTAGCCAAGGAACCAAGAGATCATGGGAGATCCAGACACATTGACAGAAAATCTCACTTCATCAGACATCGAATAGAAGAAGGAATCCTCGTGGCAAAGAGGGTATCATCGGATGAGAACCCAACAGATCCCCTCACGAAGGGACTGACTCGGGCTAAGCATCTCCAGCATGCTCGGAGCATAGCGCTGAAGGATGATATTAGTTTTAGTAGTAAGATAATCTTGAAATTTGTAAAATGTAATTGACATTTGATGATAAATAAAAGCTGTTATTTATGAGTAAAGTGTTGCTATCTCTTGTCAATCGTTTACTATTATTTCTTTTTGCATGTTTTGACTTCCAGAATAATTATGTTATGGTTTATATCATATTATTCAAACTCTCCACAGTCGGTCATATGTTGGAAGTAGATATGAATCAAGACTGTCATGGGTTAGCTTGTAGAGGTCTAAGATGTTAGACAAAGCGGGGCTACAACACTCATGAGTGCTCATAAGTTCTGAGTATTGGATTCAACCCACGCTCACTTGTATCACTTCATGGAATTTATCTCGAGTGATCGTGAGACGGTAATATCATATAAGTCTTCAAACCTAGAGATATGATTTGTTGCCTATGAGTTGGTTATGCATTGATTGCACGAAAACGCATTGGTAACTCGATGTTATAAACCGTGCTTTTGTGTGTAATTCAACAAGTAGTAGAGCAAACATATGAGTCGAAGTTTATCTGTTCCTTATAGGATTAGAAGCGATATATGGGCCCCTCGATGATTTTGTTTTGACCTATGTACCGGGCCCGGTCAGAACTAAATTGATGTGTTCAGTTAAGTTCTATGTCAAACAAATCAGAAATCGAGAAACAAATGCTGGACAATAAGCAAGACCATGTTCCATGTATTTGTCCGGCTGATATCTAGAACAGAGGATTATATGATCACTTATCTAAAATGGCGCTTCATAGTTCAACAGAGTTTAAAGAGCTACGATTGCTGATCGGTTCCTGAAGTCATACTTGCAACTATAGTTATTAGACTTATCCAAGTGGGAGACTGTTGGATATAGTGTCTAAGTCCATAACTATATTTGGTATTTACTTGACCCGACCCGGCATGGTCCATTTGGGTTGCACTTCACCCGAACAATTTATGGATAATCGTTTGAGAATAGTATAAGTTATGATTTATTAATATATTATAAGTCCTGATATATTAATATAAAATCATATTATTTAATTAGTATTGATCTATAATTAATTTAGAATTAATTTAGAGATCAAAAGTATGACTAATTAAATATGGGCTCTTGTATTTATATAGTGTGGGCTAATGCTTATTTGGAATGGGCTAGGCTTGCATGGAAAGTCCATGGATACTCCATGGAGCTTTAACCCATGGATCTCATGGAAATGAAAAGACATGGGTATTAGGGTTTACATGGATGTAACCCTAATCCACCACACTATATAAAGGAGGCTTTGGTTCTTGAAATTGTACTAGTTGATGTGTGTAAACTAAGAGGGCCGATTTCAAGAAGTTTGTGACTATTCTCTCAAGTTTCCAAGTTTGTGGTGATTTGTGACTTCCATTTGAAGCATCCACATTATTGGTGCTAGGCTCTCAATCTCCAAGCAATCAACTACTACTACAAGGTAAGTAATTCTACTAGTTTTATTTGATTCAAGTACCCCACGCCATGCTAGTTAGGATAAGAACCTTGGAAAAATAATTATTTGCATGTACCTTAGTAAAACATAGATCCAAGGTTTCTAGGGTTGCATGTACACCATACGAGTGTTAGAATGCTCAAAACCCATCATAAACTGCTTACCCAACAGCTCCTGCAACTGAGATGACAACTCCTGCATCTCTGGCGGTGCCAGTCGGTATGGCGCCTTAGTGATAGGGGCCGAACCCGACACCATATCAATCCTGAACTCCACCTGCCTCTCCGGAGGCACTCCAGGTAACTCTTCTGGAAACACGTCAGCAAAATCTCTAACCACCGGGACCTTTGAAACTAGAGTCTAATCCCTGACCCGCGTGTCCACCACACACGCTAAATAACCTGCACATCCGTGCTGAATATACTGTCGAGCTCTGGTGGCCGAACAAAACCCTGATCCTACTCTGGTGCCCTAACCATATACCACCAGTTCTCCCCCACTTGGGGTTCGAACTACTACTCGCTGTCCCTCACAATCGATCATGGCGCCAAACCGGCTGAGCCAATCCATCCCTACGATCACACATACTTCCCCCATGGGAATAGGAATCAAATCTATCGGGAATGACACCCCGAAAATCTCTAGCTTGCATCCCCGGTAAACCGAAGAAGCAGAAATCCCGTGCTCGTTGGCGATCGAAACCCGCAACGGACATTCAAGCTCATCTACCGACACACTAAACTCTCTACTGAAAGTCTGAGATACAAACGACCGACTCGCCCCCGAGTCAAATAAAACCAATGCATGCATAGAGTTTACTAAAAACGTACCTAAACATAGGTACCAACGATAAGCAAAACATAGATAAAATAACTGAGACAGAAAAAAGATGCATACCAGCAACCACATTTGGTACTGCCTTGGCCTCCTCGGCCGTGAGCTGGAAGGCGTGCCCATGAGCCTTCGGAGGCTCCACCTTGACTGGCCTCCCATCTCCCATCCTTAAAGTAGTCGGTACGGATCCCTGCACCGGCTTGGCAGCGAGCTGCGAGCAGTTGGTCTTCACATAACCAACCTGCTGACAATGATAACAAATCCTCATATCTGCTGGAGGGGCGGACTGGCGACAGTCCCTGGCATAGTGCCCCTCCTTGCCACATTTGTGGCAACCACCTCCTGCTCGACAAATCCCAGAATGAACCCTGCCACACTTTCCACAAGTGCGGCTCTGCTGACCCCCGGTCCGAGTATCAACGGTCTTGGACCTCTTAGGTGCCGGCTGAGACTGTGTCGGAACCTGATGCTGCTCCTTCAACTGCAGCTCTATCTCCAACTCACGCCTCCTCGTGGCTGCCTGAAGATCCAAAAGATTCTCACAACGTTGCGTAGCAACGAACTGTCGAATATCCGTCGTGAGCATGCTCAGACAACGAGTCATATGAGACTGCTCTGAAGCAAACTCCAGGCAGAACATAGCCCTCTCCGTGAACATACGAGTGATCTCCATCACTGACTCTCCATCCTGTCTCAAAGTCAAAAACTCCTGAGCAAGCCGCTCCCGCTCAACGCGTGGAACGTAGCGGGTGCGGAACATATCCCGAAACTGCCCCCAAGTAACAGCAGCTCACTGGTCATCAGTATACGACCCTGTCGTCAATCTCCACCAGTCCTTTGCCCCAAGCCTCACTAGGTTTAGGGCACACCTGACCTTCTGGTCAGCAGGACATGAACACGTGAAGAAACATCCCTTCACGTCAGATAACCACCTCATAGCCCTGATCGCATCCTGTATACCATCAAACGTCGGGGGATTCGTGTTATCGAAGTCCCGGTATTGGAAAGCCATGCCGGCTCCTCCTCCAACCCCTGCCGCGGTTACAGCCGATGTAGCTGCAGCGGTAGCTGTCTCTACTAGAGCTGCATATCGCTCATCAAAGTACTCAACCATCGTGGTCTTAATCGACCCGAACATCTCTGGAAGCTGTGATCGGAATGTCACACCCCCAAACCAGAATGGCGGAAACATTCAGGGGTGGGTGACTTCACGTAGTATCATAACAGTTGAATATTGTAAAGAAAGTAAGCACAACCATCATAAATATAATCAAAAATTACATTGTTGCGTGTAATACATGTTTCAAAAGAATATTACAAATATGATGATTTAAAATGTTTTGATAACAAACGCCTTAGCGTTCCTTCTCCAAAAGCTGATGGTTACATGTATTACTGATTCCCTGAGAAATACAAGTAGTTTTGAAAAAGTGTCAACAATTAAGTTGGTGAGTTCATAAGAGTTTTGTACTGAAAATTTGTATGTCCTTTAGTAAAAAAAATAACTGAACGTGTTTTCCAGAAAATCCAGTATTTTCTACATGTAGTCTGAAAAAGTTCCGAAGACTGGCATTGTAATAGTATCTTTCGTGGAAATTGTATTTATACTCAAATAATGTATTTACTGAATGCATCAAAAAGTCTCGTAAATCAAACTTATTTTAATACTTCCGTGTGAGTTTTATAACCATGCTATTGACCCAGACTGCCTGTAACAACGTTCTTCAGGCGTTGCAGTGTTATGACATTTGTCACCCCAGACCTGCCGGTCTAACTGTAGCTAATAGTTTAGGTGCGCGATTGTCAATCCCGTATAGATCTATACTCAAGTTTCACGCTCTCCCTCCAAGAGATTATGGTTTATAATACAGGACTTGAAATGCGTACTTGAGAGTACGTTGAAGCTGAATGTCTCACAACCCTTAGTATTAATAGATTTACGAAAAGGAAAGTTTATATTTCATGTAGATGAAAAATATTTCATTTTTACAATGTATACGTAAAGATGTAATGAATAACCCGTAACTATACCCATTATAGTTTTTCCGAAAATGTTCCATTTGGTGATAAAAACTCGATGTAATACTAACTTTGCATGTAAAGTATAACGTTGATATCGATGTTATTTAACATTTATAAAAATGTAGATGATGTATTTGAATCTGTATGGAACGATGTATATCTTGGCACAAGAGTTTTTCTCATAATGCACTTGTAGTTCCCCCCTAAAAACATGAAAATACGTGAAAATGTAGGGGTATGAACTCACCTGGAAAGTGTGATGATTCGAAGAAAAACGAGATTTTTCTCGGGCAGCACTTTGACCAGAAAGTGGTGTAATTCTCGGGAATCTCAGAGCTTCGGACCTTCGTCGCAACTGAGGTATGAAACTGGGAAGTCGGGATCGTCTCGGGATGCTAAACGGGGAGTAAAAGTGAGAGAGAAGAGAGAATTGGGCAAGGAAAGTCGGAGGTCTCGCATGCTATTTATAGGTGAGGAAGACTGCCCTCGTACGCTGGGCGTACTCCGAAGTACGCGGGGCGTACGTCAGCGATGATGTCACGGTCTCCGAAGTACGCGGGGCGTACGCGGGGCGTACGTCAGCGAAGTACGCTGGGCGTACTCCGAGTGTAGGGACGACGTGGTCGATCCGAGGCCCTCCATTCAGTACGATGGGCGTACTCCTTCAGATAAGCTTCGTAATGCGTGCCAAAAACTTCAAAAATGTGTAACTTTCGCATACGAGCTCCCTTTTTTGACGTTCTTTATATCCACACGTAGGTGAGAATATACTCTACAACTTTCATTTAGACTTCGTCGGCTAGTTTTGAATTTATTTTTAATTATATTTCATTTAATAGGCCGGGACAAGATAATTCCGTTAAAAATTCATAACTTCTTTATCTGATGTTCGTTTTCGTCTGTCTTTTTCCCATTGTACTACTATTGTAGAGACCTTCAACTCTCGTTCAGGTTGCGTCGGCTAAAAATCGCTCGATCTTTATTTCGAGTTTTTAGCTGTCTACCGCTGTTCCGAAACTTAGAAAAATCATAACTTCCTCATACGAAGTCAGATTTGGGCGTTCTTTTTATGAATGCTCACGGTTTAACGTCATCTACGACTTTCGTTTAGATACGTAAGGCTAAAAAGTATTTTATTGAAGTTTCACTTTTTACGCTTAACAGCATTTTACCGAGTGTGTCGTGGATTTTCGATTGGTCATAACTTCTTCGTTATAACTCGGATTTGAGTGTTCTTTATATTTTTAGAAAGCTTGACACGATATCTAACACTTTATGCATCCCAATTAAGATTTTAGAACGCTTCATTTTTTACGCTAATTTCATTGATTCCGAATAGTTCAATATATTTGACTTTTTGAATGATACATAGACTTGAAAAATATCGGGTTGTCACATCATCCCCCCGTTAGAGGGAATTTTGTCCCGAAATTTAATCTAAGATAGAGTTCTAGGAAAAAGATGTGGGTACTTTTGTTTCATCTGATCCTCGCGTTCCCAGGTGTATTCAGGTCCTCGCTTGGCGTTCCAACGGACCTTCACAATGGGTATGCGGCTTTGTTTAGTTCTTTTAATTTCCCGATCCATGATCTCTACTGGCTCTTCTATGAATTGGAGATTCTCGTTGATTTCAATTTCGTCCAGAGGGATAACGAGGGTCTCATCGGACAAGTACTTCTTTAGGTTCGATATGTGAAAGGTAGGGTGCACGTTATTGAGTTCCTGCGGTAATCGAAGTTTGTATGCCACCGGGCCGATCCTGGCAAGGATCTCGAATGTTCCGATATACCTTGGGTTTAGTTTTCCACGCTTTCCGAAATGTATTAACCCCTTCCAGGGTGAGACTTTTAGTAGTACCCGATCCCCAACCTGGAATTCCAAGGGTTTCCGTCTTTTATCCGCATAACTCTTTTGTCTGTCTCTTGAAGCCTTCAGTCGTTCCCGGATTTTAACAATCTTCTCTGTAGTTTCCCTTATGATTTATGGTCCAGTGAGAGTGCTGTCGGTTGCTTGTCCTCTTGCTAGTTGTGTGTCACCCACTTCAGCCCAGCACAGAGGTGATCTGCACTTACGGCCGTAGAGGGCTTCGAATGGGGCGACCTTGATGCTAGTGTGATAGCTATTGTTGTACGAAAACTCGACCAATGGTAAATAGGTGTCCCACGCCTTACCAAAATCGATCACACAAGCTCTTAGCATATCTTCTAAGGTTTGTATGGTCCTCTCACTCTGGCCGTCGGTCTGTGGGTGATAAGCGGTACTCATGTCTAGCCTTGTTCCTAGAGATTTTTGTAACGACTGCCAGAACCTCGAGGTGAATCTACTATCTCAGTCCGAGATAATGGATATTGGTACACCATCCAATCGCACAATCTCTTTGATGTATGTTCTGGTTAGCTTTTCCTGTTTATCCGTTTCTTTGATTGGTAGGAAGTGTGCGGATTTGGTTAACCTGTCGACGATCACCTAGATGGTGTCGAGTCCGCTTGTCGTCTTGGGTAACTTGGTTATGAAGTCCATGGTTATCCGCTCCCACTTCCACTCGGGTATTTCCGGTTGTTGCAACAATCTTGAGGGCTTTTGGTATTCCACCTTGACTTTGGCTTAAGTCAAACATTTGCCTACATAGGTAGCAATTTCGGCTTTCATGTTCGGCCACCAATACAGTTTCTTGAGGTCCAGATACATCTTATCTGATCCGGGATGTATGGAGTACCGTGTCTTATGGGCTTCATCCATGACCACATTTCTAAATCCGCCAAACTTCGGCGTCCAGACCCGATTTGCGAAGTATCGAACCCCGTCATCCCTGACTTCAAGGTTCTTATCCATCCCTCTTAAGGCCTCATTCGCCACATTTTCAGATTTCAAGGCTTCTATTTGAGCTTCCTTGATTTGCGCGGATAGGTGTGAATGGATCGACATTGTTAAGGATTTCACTCGGCGGCCCGAGTATTCCTTTCGGCTTAGTGCATCAGCTACTACATTAGCTTTCCCGGGATGATAACGAATTTCGCATTCGTAATCGTTTAGTAGTTCTACCCACCGTCTTTGTCTCATGTTGAGTTCTTTTTTACTGAGGATGTGTTGAAGGCTTTTATGATCGGTAAAGATTGTACATTTCGTGCCGTAGAGATAGTGCCTCCAGATCTTTAGGGAGAAAACGACTGCTCCTAGTTCGAGATCGTGCGTGGTATAGTTGACCTCGTTCGTCTTGAGTTGTCTCGAGGCGTATGCGATGACCTTCCCTCGTTGTATTAGGACACATCCAAGTCCCTGGTTTGACGCATCACAATAGACCACAAAGTCTTCCGTTCCTTCTGGTAAAGTTAATATAGGTGCGCTGCATAGGGCTCGCTTTAGTGTTTGGAATGCAACGTCTTGTTTTTCTCCCCAACTGAAGGTTACACCCTTCTGAGTCAGGGTGGTAAGTGGCTTAGCAATCTTCGAGAAGTTTTGTATGAACCTTCGGTAATACCCAGCGAGGCCCAAGAATTGTTGGATTTCCGTTGGAGTCCTTGGAGTTGTCCAGTTCTCGATTGCCTTTATTTTGGAAGGGTCCACGTGTATCCCCTCCTTACTGACTACGTGGCCCAGAAAATCCACTTTCCGAATCCAAAATTCGCACTTTGAGAATTTTGTGTATAGCTTCTTTGTCCTTAATGTTTCCAAGACTTGTCGGAGGTGTTGGCTATGTTCCTCCTTGCTCCTTGAATAGATGAGTATATCATCTATGAACGCGATCACAAATTTATCCAGGAAAGGACGACATACTCGGTTCATCAAGTCCATGAACACCGCCGGTGCATTTGTCAATCCAAAGGGCATCACTACAAAATCGTAGTGACCATAGCGAGTTCGGAATGCCGTTTTGGGAATGTCTCCTTCCAGGACTCGCAGCTGGTGATACCCAGATCTTAAATCGATCTTTGAGAAGTAGCCCGCTCCTTGTAGTTGGTCGAACAGATCGTCTATGCGCGGTAAGGGATATCGGTTCTTGATTGTGAGTTTGTTCAGTTCCGGGTAATCGATGCACATGCGAAAAGATCTGTCCTTCTTCTTTACGAACAGGACCGGTGCTCCCCATGGTGAGAAGCTCGGTCTAATGAATCCTTTGCTTAGAAGTTCGTTCAGTTGGCTAGATAATTCCTGCATTTCTTCCGGTGCTTGACGGTACGGCGATTTTGCTACTAGGGTAGCTCCGGGAATCAAGTCGATCCTAAACTCGACTTGACGTTCTGATGGGACTCCTGGAAGATCTTCAGGGAAAATGTCGGGGAAATTGCAGACTTCCGGAATGTCTTTAATGTCTTTCACTTCTCGTTTCTTGTCTACCACGTGGGCTAGAAAGGCATGATATTCTTTGCGAAGGTATTTTCGGGCTTTGACACAAGAGATGATTTGTAAATTGGTACTGGGTTTATCCCTATAAATGATAAGAGTTTTGCCACTTGGCAGATTGAGGCGTACAACCCTTTCATGACATAGAATATCGGCATGGTGAAGGCTTAACCAGTCCATACCAATGATGACATCAAAACTTCTTATGGTGATTGGTATTAGGTCGATTTGGGAAAAGTGTTCATTTAGAGCTAGTGTGCAGCCTACATACAAATCATTTGTGCTTTCTGTTTTACCGTTTGTCATTTCTACTGTAAAAGTTTTATTGAGTGCCTGGGGTTTTTGATTAAGTAAGTGTTTGAATTTATGACTCACGAAACTTCTCTCCGCACCACAGTCAAAGAGTATGCATGCATAAATGTCGTTGAGGAGAAACGTACCCGTAACCACCGTGGGATCGGCTATTGCCTCGTTCTGCCCTATTGCCAACACTTTTCCTACACCGTCAGCATTCTTTGCCTTAGGGCAATCCCTCTTGAAGTGCCCCGTTTCCCCACACCCATAACATGCCTGGCTCACTCCGGTACCAGGAACTTGGGTGATTGGTCACGCCGGTGCCTTACAGAAACGGGCAGTGTGCCCTTTCCTGTCGCAGTTTTACAGTGCATCTCCCGGCAATTACCGTGGTGATGGTAATTGCATTTGTTGCACTTTGGTTGGTTCCCAGCATATTGTTTCGTCGGCACAGGGGTAACGGGAATAGCAGTGGGGGCAGTAGCGGCATGGACAACCACTATTTGTTTCTTTGAAGGTTCTTGCGAAGTTTGACCTTTCCTCTTGTTCCAAAACTTCTTGTTGTTGTTGTTGTTGGCATTTCTGTTATTGTTGTTGCTTCCTTTGGTTGGTTCCGGGACGACGGTCGTGACACTTTGGCAGACCCCATGATCAATGAGAGATTGTGCTAGCTCTTTGGCACTATCGAACGTCGTGGGTTTGGAAGCTAGCACACTTCCTTGAAGCTGGGGCGACAGCCCCCAGATATACCTTTCCACCTTTTGGCTTTCCAGAACCATCATTCCTGGGCAAAGTATTGTCAAGTCACTGAATCTATTTGTATATCTTGTGATGTCCGAGCCTACCATCGTAAGGTCCCAAAGCTCCTGCTCGAGCATCTGAATCCCGCCCCTTGGGCAGTACTCTCGCAGTAGCATCTGTTTCAGGTTCTCCCAACCCATGGAGTTTGCCACTACTAGACTTAGTGACTTGACGTGGCCATTCCACCACGTTAGGGCTCGTTCGGAGAAAGTACAGGCGGGAAATTTGACCTTGCTCTCATCGGGGCATGAGCATATCTCGAACACGGCTTCCGTTTTCTCTATCCATTGGGATAGAGCCATCACTCCCCCGGTTCCATTGAAGGGGATGGGTTTGCAGTTGGAGAAGTCTTTGTAAGTACATTCCCCGGAACGACCCTGGTTTTGGCCATTTGTAGAGCTGTTTATTCCTCCTCCTGATCTGTTGTTACTCATTTGCGCCATTGCTGCGATTACGGCAGCTGTTACAGTGGCATGAAAGGTAGCAGCATCCATTGATGGCGGGGGTGGTGGAGGTGGTGTTGGTGCTCCGTTTGTATTGAAGCGTCGGGGATTTCTCCTTGGTGGCATGATTCTGCCATAAGTTAAGAGACGAATTCTTAATAAGTCATTAGAAATGATTATGGAAGGTTTTAGTATTATAAGTTTTGGTTCTGAATATTTTTGGTTTTTGCATGATAATGGAAACTTTTCAAAAAAAATAAGTATATGATTCTTTTAAGAATTAAATGGAATACTCAAGGAAATAATAAATGTGTGTCAATTTCATTGATATTAGTATATGATACAACGATCAGGAAAATTTGACCTTATATAGGTCTAGGGTACATCAATGAAAATGGGAAAATTTGACCGCATTCCGACCCCCGAACTGTGTACTCACAATCCGCTGGGTTTACATTTTTGAAAGGAAAGAGTAGCACCAACACTTATTTAATAGGTATATACATAGCGCCAGAAGTACGTGCTTTATAGGGCATGGAAAAGAAAGGCTATTCTTTAACCAAAAGAGAAAAGGTGAGTCGACATCTTCTACCGGCGACGGGTGTCCCTCGGACGAACCCTCAGATCTGCTAGTTGACGTACAACCTCTTGGAGGTGTCGCTCATGCGCTCTCTGACGTACTCGGAGTTCAATGACTTCGGCTCGGGATGTAGCTAGCTGTTGTTGCATAGCCTCGTTGGTCCTCCTACTCCCTTCCATAGTCTTTTCAAGTTGGCGAATGCGGACTGTATTAATGCCAGAGTTGGCGTCCACTTCCATCACTCGGTCGATGGCTGCACGACCCTGCTCGTCATTCCGAGCAATCCTTCGGACCATAATGGGTAGGACTCGGTCAGCTGATCCTCCCTTGCTTAGATTGTAAAAGCTTCGGTCCCCATAGTAAGGCATGGGTTGACCCTGTTCCTGACTACATCGGTTCAAGTTTGTTGCCCACAGAGGCGTGAGTCCTTGGAATGCTGGTCGGGGATTGTGATTTGGATTGGGGCCTCTTGGGGTAGGTTGTCGACCTCTGGTTCGGAGTCAAAGCCATCCGAAAAGCCTTCTGCACGGTGATCATCCAAAGGAATTGGGTGATCCTCCTCTGGCTCATCATCGAGCCATCCACCAATGCCTTGGTTGGGGTAGTAGGGATCCCCGGGAATGTGAAATCCTGCCATTTTGTCTAGTCGAGAAATAGAGGTAAGAGAATTTTATAAAAACTTAGGAGTAAAAAAGTAAATTTTTGATAAATAAATTTTTTATTTATTTGACGATTTCCTAAATTTAACTAAATATCGAGGTTTGCACGATTATTATAGCTCTTATGGTTTTAAAATACTCCTATAGTATTTCAAATTTGTAAGTTTGATTCTAGTATTTTCTTTGGTAAGTTTTCGACTTGTTGCTTACTACGACCATTCCTCGACATACGTTGGTCACATCCAGGATAAATATAGTTGATCAGGCTATATTTATTCTCGATTTGATTACATACCCCGAGGCCTAGTCGTAGTGTCGCAACTTGCCTTAATACTTTTTATAAAATCTTTGCTATGATACGAGACCGATGCATGCGTGTATTTATACTTTTATAATATATATATATATATATATATATATATATATATATATATATATATATATATATATATATATATATATATATATATATATATATATCATTTTAATTTATTAAAAGTATCGTTTATGAAAACGTTTTGTCAGAGGGTTTTTGGTCCCTTTGCATTAATAGTTTGTATATCTTATGTGGTTCGATGTACTTAGTTCACTATAAACAATGCTCTGATACCAATCTGTCACACCCCCAAACCAGAATGGCGGAAACATTCAGGGGTGGGTGACTTCACGTAGTATCATAACAGTTGAATATTATAAAGAAAGTAAGCACAACCATCATAAATATAATAAAAATTTACATTGTTGCGTGTAATACATGTTTCAAAAGAATATTACAAATATGATGATTTAAAATGTTTTGATAACAGACACCTTAGCGTTCCTTCTCCAAAAGCTGATGGTTACCTGTATTACTGATTCCCTGAGAAATACAAGTAGTTTTGAAAAAGTGTCAACAATTAAGTTGGTGAGTTCATAAGAGTTTTGTACTGAAAATTTGTATGTCCTTTAGTAAAAAAAATAACTGAACGTGTTTTCCAGAAAATCCAATATTTTCTACATGTAGTCTGAAAAAGTTCCGAAGACTGGCATTGTAATAGTATCTTTCGTGCTTAAATGATGAAATTGTATTTATACTCAAATAATGTATTTACTGAATGCATCAAAAAGTCTCGTAAATCAAACTTATTTTAATACTTCCGTGTGAGTTTTATAACCATGCTATTGACCCAGACTGCCTGTAACAACGTTCTTCAGGCGTTGCAGTGTTATGACATTTGTCACCCCAGACCTGCCGGTCTAACTGTAGCTAATAGTTTAGGTGCGCGATTGTCAATCCCGTATAGATCTATACTCAAGTTTCACGCTCTCCCTCCAAGAGATTATGGTTTATAATACAGGACTTGAAATGCGTACTTGAGAGTACGTTGAAGCTGAATGTCTCACAACCCTTAGTATTAATAGATTTACGAAAAGGAAAGTTTATATTTCATGTAGATGAAAAATATTTCATTTTTACAATGTATACGTAAAGATGTAATGAATAACTCGTAAACTATACCCATTATAGTTTTTCCGAAAATGTTCCATTTGGTGATAAAAACTCGATGTAATACTAACTTTGCATGTAAAGTATAACGTTGATATCGATGTTATTTAACATTTATAAAAATGTAGATGATGTATTTGAATCTGTATGGAACGATGTATATCTTGGCACAAGAGTTTTTCTCGTAATGCACTTGTATTTCCCCCCCTAAAAACATGAAAAGACGTGAAAATGTAGGGGTATGAACTCACCTGGAAAGTGTGATGATTTGAAGAAAAACGAGCTTTTTCTCGGGCGACACTTCGACCGGAAAGTGGTGTAATTCTCGTGAATCTCGGAGCTTCGGACCTTCGTCGGGACTGAGGTATGAAACCGGGAAGTCGGGATCGTCTCGGGATGCTAAACGGGGAGTAAAAGTGAGAGAGAAGAGAGAATTGGGCAAGGAAAGTCGGAGGTCTCGCATGCTATTTATAGGTGAGGAAAACTGCCCTCGTACGCTGGGCGTACTCCGAAGTACGCGGGGCGTACGTCAGCGATGATGTCACGGTCTCCGGTCTTCGATAGAGTGTAGGGACGACGTGGTCGATCCGAGGCCCTCCATTCAGTACGATGGGCGTACTCCGAAGTACGATGGGCGTACTCCTTCGGATAAGCTTCGTAATGCGTGCCAAAAACTTCAAAAATGTGTAACTTTTGCATACGAGCTCCGTTTTTTACGTTCTTTATATCCACACGTAGGTGAGAGAATACTCTACAACTTTCATTTAGACTTCGTCGGCTAGTTTTGAACTTATTTTTAATTATATTTCATTTAATAGGCCGGGACAAGATAATTCCGTTAAAAATTCATAACTTCTTTATCTGATGTTCGTTTTCGTCTGTCTTTTTCCCATTGTACTACTATTGTAGAGACCTTCAACTCTCGTTCAGGTTGCGTCGGCTAAAAATCGCTCGATCTTTATTTCGAGTTTTTAGCTGTCTACCGCTGTTCCAAAACTTAGAAAAATCATAACTTCCTCATACGAAGTCAGATTTGGGCGTTCTTTTTATGAATGCTCACGATTTAACGTCATATACGACTTTCGTTTAGATACCTAAGGCTAAAAAGTATTTTATTGAAGTTTCACTTTTTACGCTTAACAGTGTTTTACCGAGTGTGTCGTGGATTTTCGATTGGTCATAACTTCTTCGTTATAACTCGGATTTGAGTGTTCTTTATATTTTTGGAAACCTTGACACGATATCTAACACTTTATGCATCCCAATTAAGATTTTAGAACGCTTCATTTTTTACGCTAATTTCATTGATTCCGAATAGTTCAATATATTTGACTTTTTGAATGATACATAGACTTGAAAAATATCGGGTTGTCACATCATCCCCCCGTTAGAGGGAATTTTGTCCCGAAATTTAATCTAAGATAGAGTTCTAGGAAAAAGATGTGGGTACTTTTGTTTCATCTGATCCTCGCGTTCCCAGGTGTATTCAGGTCCTCGCTTGGCGTTCCAACGGACCTTCACAATGGGTATGCGGCTTTGTTTAGTTCTTTTAATTTCCCGATCCATGATCTCTACTGGCTCTTCTATGAATTGGAGATTCTCGTTGATTTCAATTTCGTCCAGAGGGATAACGAGGGTCTCATCGGACAAGCACTTCTTTAGGTTCGATATGTGAAAGGTAGGGTGCACGTTATTGAGTTCCTGCGGTAATCGAAGTTTGTATGCCACCGGGCCGATCCTGGCAAGGATCTCGAATGTTCCGATATACCTTGGGTTTAGTTTTCCACGCTTTCCGAAATGTATTAACCCCTTCCAGGGTGAGACTTTTAGTAGTACCCGATCCCCAACCTGGAATTCCAAGGGTTTCCGTCTTTTATCCGTATAACTCTTTTGTCTGTCTCTTGAAGCCTTCAGTCGTTCCCGGATTTTAACAATCTTCTCTGTAGTTTCCCTTATGATTTATGGTCCAGTGAGAGTGATGTCGGTTGCTTGTCCTCTTGCTAGTTGTGTGTCACCCACTTCAGCCCAGCACAGAGGTGATCTGCACTTACGGCCGTAGAGGGCTTCGAATGGGGCGACCTTGATGCTAGTGTGATAGCTATTGTTGTACGAAAACTCGACCAATGGTAAATAGGTGTCCCACGCCTTACCAAAATCGATCACACAAGCTCTTAGCATATCTTCTAAGGTTTGTATGGTCCTCTCACTCTGGCCGTCGGTCTGTGGGTGATAAGCGGTACTCATGTCTAGCCTTGTTCCTAGAGATTTTTGTAGCGACTGCCAGAACCTCGAGGTGAATCTACTATCTCAGTCCGAGATAATGGATATTGGTACACCATCCAATCGCACAATCTCTTTGATGTATGTTCTGGTTAGCTTTTCCAGTTTATCCGTTTCTTTGATTGGTAGGAAGTGCGCGGATTTGGTTAACCTGTCGACGATCACCTAGATGGTGTCGAGTCCGCTTGTCGTCTTGGGTAACTTGGTTATGAAGTCCATGGTTATCCGCTCCCACTTCCACTCGGGTATTTCCGGTTGTTGCAACAATCTTGGGTAACTTGGTTATGAAGTCCATGATTTTAGAACGCTTCATTTTTTACGCTAATTTCATTGATTCTGAATAGTTCAATATATTTGACTTTTTGAATGATACGTAGACTTGAAAAATATCGGGTTGTCACACGGAACGCCGCAGCAATCTCGTCGTGCATAATCTCCCGGATCCTGGCATCCAATTCCTCTGTCCCAATCTGTACCACAGCCTCAGGTGCTACCGGCACCTCCAACCCTCCGTCTCCCGACCCTGACCCTAATCCGGACCCTGATCCTGATCCGGGCCCAGCAGCAAAACGTCTCGTCACCACCATACTGAAAGATATACTCAAGTCATCAGATAAATAACATAGTATCGGGAGACCAAAACCCACAAACCCTAGGGGTTGTGACTTCCTTGCTACGCGTATGGGTCATGTGCTTTCAGTAGTACGGGCCCATACTACCTTCCACACCTACCCATATTTGTCTCAAGTATCACCACAACACCCTAACACTAGCATCAACATAATATGCGCTCAACCCTCACTCCTAGGGAAACATCGCCTATCTCGCAACTGATCTCACAGCTCCTCACAACCCACACATCCATTTAACTTTCATCAACCCCTGTAGTGCTAGTGCATGCTAGTCGCACATAACACTGGACCCAATAGACTTTCGAATATCCAATCCTATCCGAAGACTGGATCAAACATTCTCAGGCTACAAGATCTTGATTACGCACAGCCGTGATGCCTACACTAACGACTACAGTAATGATGTCAATTCCATATACAAGAAACCCTAGGCAAGTAGGCATCATATAATCAGGCAAGTCTATCATGTGATTCCTGAAGATCCCTAGCCTAGCACTAGCATACTGTTCTAACATATCATAATATCAATAACTGTATGGTATTTTGGGTTTACTTACAGGCTCCGGCTGATCGTACCCTCTGCATCCTCCATCCTTTATTTTGAAAACCATTCTAGAATTTATTCCGAAAATTTCCTTGATTTGATACTGGGTTCACACGTATGTTTCCCCCAATTCACTCAAACCAAGGCTCTGATACCAACTTGTAACATCCATAAATTTTGCGTCAAATTTTACAAAAATGTTTTCAAATCATTATTCAATCAGAGTGTCCCAAAAGCCAGATCATAAGGATGAGGAGCGGTACGGTCACGCCTTCTCCTTGCCATGATCTCCTGAAGTACCTGAAACAATAAACTGGAAACTGTAAGCCCGAGGGCTTAGTGAGCTACCCCCAAAATACCAATACCACACTGATAATACCATATCCATAATAATCTATACCAGTCCAACTGAATCTATACCGATCCTTCGGCATGACTAGACGGCCACGTGGGCCTACAGTCTCCCAGGACCGCTCATAGGGTGTGTTGGCCTTCAGCACAGAGCAGGACCGCCTCAACCCAAGCAACAAGCAATTAATCATGTGCGCATAACTAACATATACTGGCATATATAATCATCAAACATATCTATCTCACTGATCACCAAACATAGCAATCACTCATAACTAGAGCACTGACCTAGCAGGTCACTAACATATTAATCCCTACGGATCATAAGAGCATAACATACTGTCTATCCTGATTCCGATCTAACAGATCATATCCACATGTAACATACCATAACGATAACAACTAAAGGGCCGGCCTTGGTGCCTTAGACCCTATCGATATAGTAGGACAACTCACCTTGCAGATGTCGACTCGGTAGATAAACTTCAACCCTCGGATCACTGCCACAAACTCCACCACCTATTACTATAGTATAATCATACCATAAGTTCCCAACCCTTCAAGGTACCCCATAAGTCAACTAATCAACCCTAGTCAAAGTCAAAGTCATCAGTCAAGGTCAACAGTCCATGTTGACCTTGACTCGCCGAGTACCCCCGGCTGCTCGCCGAGTCCCTTGAAGTACTAACCCACTCGCCGAGTCACCTGAATGACTCGTTGAGTTCCTTTAGTTTACGATCGAGACCCTAAGGCCACTCGTCGAGCTTCCTTCTTGCAACTCGACTGTTACCCGCGCATACGTAAATTGGGGCAACCTCAACCGACTCGCCGAGTTGTTCATACACTCGTCGAGTTTACGGCAATCTTCATCGGACTCACCGATTTGTTCATACACTCGTCGAGTCTACGACAATCTTCATCGGACTCGCCAGGTTGTTCTTCCAACTCGCCAAGTTCATGCCGACCATGCGACTCGCCGAGCAAACCATGCGACTCGCCGAGCCGACCATGCGACTCGCCGAGTCCCTTCAGCCCTTTTTGCCATACAGACTCATTTGATCCATGCAGCAGCTCCAAACTACATATCCAAGCTTCTAAGGTATGCTTTTCATGTAAAGTTGCAAACTTTACATGCATGCATAGATACAAAGGCTCTTAATGTCAAATCCAAGCTCACAATGGGGTTTCCTACCCAAGGGAGGCTTTATTCACGCCCAAACCAGAAACTTTATGACTCTAGAACTTAAGAAGGGTCTAGATCTGAAGTTACAACTTCAGATCTAGCCCATAGTCCACCTTATTAACTCAAAGGTCCATAAAAGCCCCAAACTCAACAAAAAAGAGATCTAGAAGGGAAAAGAAGTAAAGGTGGCGACTTGATACCTCTGGAAGATGTCAACTGAGGTAGATTCTGATTCCCACACTCTCCTTGCTCCAATTCCCTTTCCTTCCAAGTTCCTTCTCTCCAAAGATCTTCCTCCCAAGCTTAAAACACACACAATAGAGCACCACACGAATTAGGGTTTCTTAAGAGCTCTCTAGAACTGTAAAGAGGCCAAAGGAGGCTTATGCTTCCTTAAATAGGGTGCAAAACCCCGGGATTTACGGTTTCATCTGCCAGCTCCAACTCGTCGAGTCCCTTAATGGACTCGGCGAGTAGGCCACTAAACATACGATCCCACCCCGCTGCTACTCGACGAGTAGGGAAACCAACTCGTCGAGTAGGACTCAAAACCAAAGAAATTCTTATTTAAGTCAATACCTGAGAATCGGGGCGTTACATGAGTCTGAAGAGAAAGGTTTGTAAGATCAAGCGTGATAATGGCTCATAATTCAAGAATAAGGTTCTTGATTCGTTTTTAACTGACAAATGAATTTTGCATAATTTTTCTTCTCCTTACACACTGTGTAACGCCCGTAGATCCGGGCTAGTCAATTTAGAGATCATAATGGTCGAAAACGACTTTTCAACAAAAGATTATTTAGAATGAATAATCTTAACCAAGTTTTAGAATATGTCTCGAGGGTTCCTTACATATAAAGAACGCCGAAATCCGAGTTATAACGAAGAAGTTATGGCCCGTCGAAGTTTTACGGCAAAACCGGCACGACACCGGGAAGCGTAAATAGTGAATTTACGATAGAGCGAATTTTAGCCTTAGTGATCTAAAAAAAAGTTGTAGAATACATTAAACCGATAACATACAAAAAAAGAACGCCCAAATCTGACTTCGTATGAGGAAGTTATGAATTTTCTAAGATTTTGCATAGCAGTGCACGGCCCGAAACTCGAATTTTAGTTCGAGCGGTTTTTTCGCTTACACAACCTAAATGAGAGTTGAATATCTCATTAATAGGAACTTAACGGTAAAAAGACAGACAAAAAAGGAGTCTGTATGAAGGAGTTACGAATTTTTCGCGGTCATTTAACGATCTAATCTCCTCCTACTGTTAAATTTAAGATCGGTCGAGAATTAGCCGACGGAGTCTAAATGAAAGTTGTAGATGTTGTTTTTACCTACGTGTGGATATAAATAACGTCGAAAACGGAGCTCGTATGCGAAAGTGACGGGGTTTAGAAGTCGGCAGGGTGTTGTGCGAAATCGGGTGACGTGGCTGAATATGGGCCACGGCTTTCTCCCCATCAAAAGCCATCAGGTGATGACACATGGCACTGACTCGGAGATTCAGTGACCCGACTCGGCGACTCCATCAGGAATTCAGCCTATAAATAGAGGTTTCGGGCATTGCCATTTCCTCACACCTCAAGCCTCTTCTTTCTCTCTCTATACTCTATCTCTCTCTCTAAGCCTCCCTAACACCCCCCCCCCTAAAGTCTAGGTAAACCCCCTAGAACCCGAAGGAAGCCCCGAGGCTCCTAAAGCCCAGAGAAAAGAGCCTTTCGGCTCGGGAACGCTGCTCCAGCGAAGCCCGGTTTTCGAGAAAACTCGCTGTAAGTGAGCTACGCCTAACCTATCTTTAGTATAGCTTATGTTTCAATATAGTAATGTTATTAGGAACTTATAATGAGTATTTGGGCTATTATTATGATTAATATAAGTGTCATTATAATATCTTTTTAACCACTCGCGGTACAGGAATATGGTTTGGAGGGCCGCTTGGATTGCTGGATTCATAAGTGTTATATGCCAAAATGATCATCCCCTCCGGTGTTTCATGTTTGTCCCCTGTTTGTACATGGTGGGTCAAGAGTATTGTTTAACGCTTATATAACAGTAATAATAGCAAGACTATTAATTAGTCTCGTCAAACATTAGACAAAACTCTAGTGGTAATGATACTAGGTTTTGTCCGAGGGAAATTGTTTTAAGATTAACGAAGCGCTATCCGAGTACCGAGTGACCACCTTATCAGGAGAGTGCGTAGTTACTTTCATCTTACACATAGATATGAAGTATTTTATATAAACTATATACTATGCGTGCATATTATCTGTATTCTTGCTATCTATGTTGAATGAACGATTTTATACAAGTTTTATATGATTTAAACTGTATATGTATTTATATCTACATAATATGTTGGGTAAAACATGGGTAGATGAAATATGAGTTGGACAATAAGTTGAGAGGTAATATAGACCATGAGGTAAGGGTGAGAGGTGGATGATGTGAGAAGCCTTTTTTCCAAATGTTGGCCCCGTCATCTAGCAAAGTATGGATGACAACCACTGACTATTCTAGATAGTCCAGTGGAACACTAGCAGGCTCGCAACGTGTAGGTGTTGTGAACAATGTGTTCACCGGTGTACTCTAAAAACCCATTGACCTGTATTGCGAGTGGACTCTCGAAAACGATACTGTCAATAAACGAGATAACCCCGGCAGAAGCGCCTAAAGGACTCTACCGGCAGAAGCGCCTAATAGAGAACCTCATAACCCCGGCAGACGCGCCTAAAGGACTATACTGGCAGATGCGCCCCATAAATAATGTCACAATTCTGGAAGATGCACCTAAATGATAATATTAGCAGCTGTTCTTGACAGATGTGTCATTAGCAACAATGAATTTCGTGCCTATTCCTTAGGATAATCCTTAGGAATGAATGAACGAGGAATAGTTGATTCTTAGGGTAGATCCTTAAGAGTAAAGAAGATAATGAGGATGGGTAATTGGGTTGATTGTTTGATGTTTAAACATAATAATTATATTATTGTGGGTTGAAAACCCTATGCACTCACCAGGTTTCCCAACCTGACCCACTCAAGCTTATTTGAATCACAGGTGCCGATACGAAGTTACATTACACTGAGAGATTAAAGAGGTGTAGATCACTAGTGTAAATGAATATAAGTTCTGTTTATGATTATGTTTCTGTATTGACAATGACATCCCAAATGTTTTAAAAATGAATAAAAATACATTTCTTCGGATTAGAACTTGCATATAATTTTTTTGAAGTAATAAGGAGGATTACACGTCTAAACCTTCCTCTATCTTTATTCTTGTCTCGATATACCAAACGACTGCTTTGGTGTGTAGAAAATGATGGTGAAGACTCGTAGTGAATTGAGAAAATGGAGGAAATGAGAAGGCTTACGACAGTGAATGATACCTATCGGAAGATATCGTAAGAGTGATATCTTGCCTTTAGAATGCGTCTAATAAATAATATTTCTAGTACAGGAGAAGTACACTTTCGATTAGCAGAAAGAAAGATTATCCATGAAGTTATTCCATCATCTGACATTTCCATCACCAACCGAGTTGAAGCAGAATTGATGATTGAAGATACGAATGGATGAAGTCCTAGTAGAGTCTAGGGAAAATTATATGATTGTTTGGACACATTTGTATGTGTTAAAATTGTTTTGTGATAATGACTTGGAGAACTGTGAGACAATACTTGGGATGAGTATGAGTAGGTGTGAAAGGTAGTAGAGGCTTATACTACCGGAAGCACAGGACTCACACTTGGATCAGGGAAAGTCACAAGGTTACCAAGAAGCTAGTAATTGATACCATTTTATTCAACTATGTCGTTACCATTGTTTCGGTAATGACTAAGAAGATTATTGTTATTCTGACCCTAGTGGTCATATCGAATTGAGTCCGACTAAGACGAGTATGTTACTGGTTCAGAGAACCAAGTCCGATGTAGCACCTGACTTAAGCCGGAAGAATTAATCAAAGTGATCAGTAGAGGTATCGCGACGGTTGCTAGTAGCTAGAAATGCTACCTTTTAAGATGAGATTAGAACATGAAGGAAAGTATAGTATGTTGTGGAAGACTCTAAGAGACCTGAGTCTAAGCGTTGCAACATACGATGATAGGTCATTGAAATACGACACATCGTTCCATTGTATTAATAAAAGAACTTATCTTAAGTTCATATCCAGTGAGGATCGAGATTGTGACTTGAAGGTCATAATTTGGAGTCTAACGTGAGATAGGGAGAAAGTGCAAGATCGAGCACCGCCTGCAGTCAAGGAGTCCAAGAGTTAGATACTCGTTCGAAGGAACATAGAAGTTATGATTATTACCTAGGATAAAGAGATAACGTCCAGAGTCATTATACAGCCTTGTTTCGTTGATGATTCCCGGACGTAATCATCCTAAGGGGGAGATAATTGTAACGCCCGTAGATCCGGGCTAGTCAATTTAGACATAATAGGGGTCGAAAACGACTTTTTGGCAAAAGATTATTTAGAATAAATAATCTTAACCAAGTTGCAGAATATGTCTCAAGGGTTTCGTACATATAAAGAACGCCGAAATCCGAGTTATAACGAAGAAGTTATGGCCCGTCAAAGTTTTACGGCAAAACCGGCACGGCACCGGGAATCGTAAATAGGAAGTTATGAATTTTCTAAGATTTGGCATAGCAGTGCACGGCCCGAAACTCGAATTTTAGTTCGAGCGGTTTTTTTGCTTACACGGCCTAAATGAGAGTTGAAGATCTCATTAATAGGAACTCAACGGTAAAAAGACAGACAAAAAAGGAGTCTGTATGAAGGAGTTACGAATTTTTCACGGTCATTTAACGGTCTAATCTCCTCCTACTGTTAAATTTAAGATCAGTCGAGAATTAGCCGACGGAGTCTAAATGAAAGTTGTAGATCTTGTTATTAACTACGCGTGGATATAAAGAACGTCGAAAATGGAGCTCGTATGCGAAAGTTACGGGGTTTAGAAGTTGGCAGGGTGTTGTGCGAAATCGGGTGACATGGCTGAATATGGGCCAAGGCTTTCTCCCCAAGAAAAGCCATCAGGTGATGTGTAACACCAATAAAAATAGGTCAATAACAATCACATGTGATTATGCCAATCATGTAATGTGATTTTGTTAAACTAGTAATGTGATAAACTTACTATGTAATTCGTGATAAATTCTATTACAAGTATGAACTTTTATGATCCAACTCAAAGTATATGTCCATACGATTCCAAAAATATAGAGAACGTCTAAATCTGACTTCGCGTGAAGAAGTTATGATAAACCGAACACTATAAATCTCTATAATAAGAGGAATTTAAAATAGACTTAGAATTAGCTATTGGAGTCTAAAACAAAGTTGTAGTACTTGTAAATACCTACGCATGCATATAAAGAACGTCAAAAACGGAGTTCATATTTGAAAGTTACGACCTTCCGAAGATTCAGCTGTCAGAAACCCTAATCTGACGGAGCTCACGACGTGAGGAGTCATTTTGCCACATTTCGGATCTAGAAGGTGTGTGACAAGGCTACGAAAGGATAAGTTCCAAACTCACGACGTGAGCAAGGATATCTCACGACGTGAGGACTCATCTGGCCACCTTCCGAAGCTAGGGACGCAAATGGGAAGTCTACGAGATGATCATGCTAGACACACGACATGAGCCTTATAAAACTCACGACGTGAGGGCCAAAATCTTACTATAAATAGCAGGTCCGACTTCAGCCATTCTTAAACCTAAACTTCTTTCTCCTCTCTCCTTTGTTGAAGCCCTCTTGCATCCTGAGCCCCGACGATTTCGTACCGCTGACCGTTTTTGCTTAGATTACATAAAATCATGCTACTAGGGTGAGTTTCACGGCCCCACTTTCTAATATTTTTGGGGGGAAAACGCATGCTAAATATTGTATATACGTTATTATTATGTCTATATGATAATATATTAGTATCAACGTAGATAGTTATAATAACCGGGATATAGTTGTTCTAAATATAATATGTTGAATATATACAACTATTATCAACTTGTTAGCATGTTCTGGTACTAATGTAGATCTTGAGTTATACTTAGGATTCTATATATATGTTGTGTGCGATATAGTTACGAAGTTATATTCGGAAGTTCTATATGTTAAAAAGTATGTTGTTATTGTTAGTATTATTTCAATATAAGACTTGGTATGTTATATATTGTTATTGATGGTTTTATGTCAAGATAAAACTAGGAACGTTATATGTTGTTATTATTGGTTTTATGTTAAGATAAAAACCTGGTTTTACTTCAAGTTATAATTGTTATACTGCCTAAATGTTATGAAGTTAGGAGTAATGTTTAAAAGTATAGTCTAGTAACTTAGGGTTTTAGACATGAAAAGGCTTTTGTTGTTAGAACTATAGGAAGCCGTCGAAGTCTACATGAGTAATTATATTCATCAACTAAGATTGGAGATCTTAGCGGAAATCCTCTAAACTGTAACCGTTAATCACGTGTGAGCGAGGAAGTCGTGTATAATTAGTATACGGGTTGACCACCCCACTTGTGATTGTTAGCTACAGTCAACTATAAGCAAGTGACGAACTATCCTTTAACTTGTTATTGTTCCTGTGTCGATGAAGCGTACGGTGTTGTTCTCATGGAAATCATGAGTGTATTGTTTCTCATGGAAATCATGAGTGTATTGTTTCTCATGGAAATCATGAGTGTAGTGTTTCTCATGGAAATCATGAGTGTGTTTTATCAGAGGTATTGTGTCGTAGCAGCGGTTACAGGCTCATGGTAGCAAATTGTTAGAAACATTATACTTTGTCGTATACAAGTATTAATGTTAAGTATAAGTTCCCCCTACTTATACCTTAGGCTCAAGGAATGTTTAGGTATAACACTTAATTGATAAGTAAACTATTATACCTAATATATATACTAAATGTTGGAGAGTCAAAATGATACTTTCAAAACTATACTTTTGAACTTGGAAAATGTATTATTTTTATATGGAGTCACAACCTGTGGACTCACCAACTTTATGTTGACATATTTTAAAATGCATGTGTTTTCAAGGACTTGAAAAGCTGGTATGTATTCGAACAGGAGAAGTTTTACTATTACCTTTCTGTTCATTAAGAAGTATGCCATAGTCGGATATTATGTAATAAGTACTAGGGAAACAATAATGTAACTTTCAATCATCAATAAAGGTATGTATTTTCTTTAGTACTGTTTAGTGTATGTTATATAACTATGATACGAAGAATGACGTTACACCACGCGGTGTTTCCGCCGACGGCCGGGGTGTGACAGAATTGGTATCAGAGCTATTAACTATAGTGAATTAGTACTTTCTTAGGAAAGCACGACTATAGTTTAGGGCTTACTCTGTTAGGTTTAGGTATATCCCTTAGCCTTCAATATAAAGTATTATTAAATTGTCTACTGAAGGACTACTTACGGGAGCGGTGACAGGATAGACATGTCGATTTGGGTTGCTGGATTTTAGAACGGCTATATGCTAAAATGATCCTACCCAGCGATTGTCCTAAATGGCCGGTGCCTTATCAGTTGGAGTTGAAGTAACAAACAATAATTAATAATACCCATGAATACAACGAACACAAAGATATAGAGTTATGTATGAACTCAGTCCCGCGATGAGAACACATGTATAACCCGAAAATATATAAAACCCAAACTCTCGATAGCAATACAACACAATGTTTTAGGTCAGACTCCTTAGTCGAGTTTTATTGTACATGGGCTGAACCACAACTAAACGTAGACTGATCACCTATGTTTGATTATGGTCAGACCGATGCACAACTAAACTTGGATACGGTGGTTGATAGACTAAAACACCTGAAGATTATAGAAGATTCAAGATAGATCTCAGATAATGATACCATCAACTCGGAGTACAAGAAGACGATGTTCCGAAGACAGCATTTAGGACTCGGTATGGTCAATCTAAGTTCCTAGTTAAGTCTTTGGATTGACCAACGCTCCAACAATGTTTATGCATCTGATGAATAGTGTTTGCAAAACCGTACTTGGATAAATTCGTGATAGTGTTTATCGATGATATATTGATATATTCACGAACCAAGGAAGAACACGGTCAACACTTGCAAATAATCTTGGAACTACTAAGAAAACAAAATTTTTACGCCAAATTCTCCGAATGTGAATTTTGGATTAGAGAAGTACAACTTTTAGGTCATGTAGTTAGCAACGAAGGAATTCATGTTGACCCCTCCAAAGTTGAAGCAATCAAGAATTGGGAAGCACCGAAGACGCCAATAGAAGTGCGTCAATTCTTAGGACTTGATGGCTATTACCAAAGATTCATAGAGAATTTCTCCAAAATAGCCAAACCGTTTACAACACTAACCCAGAAGCATATGAAGTTCAACTGGGAAGTCAAACAAGAAGCTGCTTTTCAGAAACTAAAGAAAATGTCATGTAGTGCACCAATGTTATCCCTTCCAAATGGGACAGAATATTTCGTTGTATACTGCGACGCATCAAATCAAGGATTGGGATGTGTGTTGATGCAAAGAGGAAAAGTTATCGCCTATGCATCACGACAACTTAAGGTGCATGAGAATAATTACACTACCCATGACCTTGAATTGGGAGTTGTAGTTTTTGCACTGAGAAGTTGGAGACACACAATTGGTCAGAGAACATATAGGTGATACCTTATGTGCCGAGCCAGAAATAATCCAAGAGACAAACTCAAAAGATCGTGCAAATTAAGGATCGATTCTAGGCAGCACGTGATCGTCAAAAGAGTTATGCCGATGTAAGACGTAAGCCTTTGGAATTCCAAGTTCGAGATAGAGTAATGTTGAAGGTCTCTCCTTGGAAAGTCATGATTCGATTTGGGAAACGAGGCAAGCAAAAACCACGGTATATAGAACCTTTTTGTAGCAAGAATTGGTTTTGTCGCATACCAAATCAAGTTACCTCAAGAGCTAAGCAATGTACACGATGTTTTTCACGTGTCAAATATCAAAAGATGTCTATTCGATGATACTCTTGTTGTACCACTCGAAGAGATAAAAGTCAATACCAAACTCAACTTTGTAGAAGAACCTGTCGATGAAACGATTAAAACAAAGCCGTATTCCCATAGTGAAAGTTCGATGAAACTCTTTACGAGGAACTGAATTTACTTGGGAATGTGAATATCATATGAAACAAAAATACCCCCAACTATTTAGCAAAAACCCATCCACAAGATAATTTTCGGGACAAAATTATTCTAATGGGGGGAGAATGTAACACCACTCAAAATAGGTCAATAACAATCACATGTGATTATGCCAATCATGTAATGTGATTTTGTTAAACTAGTAATGTGATAAACTTACTATGTAATTCATGATAAATTCTATTACAAGTATGAACTTTTATGATACAACTCAAAGTATATGTCCATACGATTCCAAAAATATACAGAACGTCTAAATCTGACTTTGCGTGAAGAAGTTATGATAAACCGAACACTATAAATCTCTATAATAAGAGGAATTTAAAATAGACTTATAATTAGCTATTGGAGTCTAAAACAAAGTTGTAGTACTTGTAGATACCTACGCGTGCATATAAATAACATCAAAAATGGAGTTCGTATGTGAAAGTTGCGACCTTCCGAAGATTCAGCTGTCAGAAACCCTAATCTGACTGAGCTCACGACGTGAGCACAGAAACTCACAACGTGAGGAGTCATTTTGCCACATTTCAGATCTAGAAGGTGCGTGACAAGGGTACGAAGGGATAAGTTCCAAACTCACGACGTGAGCAAGGATATCTCACGACGTGAGGACTCATCTGGCTACCTTCTGAAGCTAGGGACGCAAATGGCAAGTCTACGAGATGATTGTAACACCCAGAATCAGAAAGACCAAGAAAAGAAAGGAAAGGCTCTAAGTCAAGAGTCAACTCGTCGAGTCCAGGGAGGAACTCGACGAGTCGGAGCGGGATCTGGGGCATAGAGTAAGTGACCGACTCGGCGAGTCTGGTCTGGATGAGAAAAACCCTAATCCCGAGGATTGTGCCCTATTTAAAGAACATTACATCCCTTCCCCAGCCTCTTGGCTACCCTTTTGAGATCCAGAAACCCTAAATCGTGAGTGAGAGTCCTTGGAAGCAATTTGGAGCTTAGATAAGTGGTTTTGTGAAGAGATCTTCAAGATCAAGACGCTTGGATCAAGGGGATTTGCAGAGATTTGGATTAATCTTCAGTGGGAGGTCATCTTGGAGGTAATAAGCTGTTACCTTCACCCTTTTTGCATCTAGATCTATTCTTGAATGAGATTTGGGGCTATTTTGGCAAGATTGAGGTCTATTTCGGGTTTGGGGCTTAGATCTGAGATTGCTACTTCAGATCTAGGGTTGTGATGGTCCATAATGTCTTAAAGCAGCAGTCAATGAGTCATTGGTGAAGCCCCTTTGTCTTAAACCCTAGCCCTAGAGTGTTTTGGGCCTATATCTCCTTGGTTTCACGTAAAGTTTGCAACTTTATGTGGGGGATAGACTGTAGAAGAGTGGATCTATGGAGTGGAGCCCCTGCATGGCTCGAAGAGCCACTGTATGGATTGAGAACTGAAGAGACTCGGCGAGTCACATGGGTGTACTCGACGAGTTGTATGAATATGTGCATGGACTCGGTGAGTTGGAAGAACAACTCCGCGAGTCTGTTGAAGATTGCCTAGGACTCGGCGAGTCTGTTCTTGGACTCGACGAGTCAGGTCGCAGAACCCCCAACCTCTTCTGGTTAAGACGCGGATCAGTGAGTTGAGTGGTGATTCAGTGAGTTGGACAGGATGGGACTCAGAGATAGTTGAACTCGACGAGTCCTGGGGTGACTCGGCGAGTTGGGTCGTATTTTGAGAGCTTCTGAGTTTAAGGACTCGGCAAGTCTTCGGGTTGACTCGTCGAGTCGAGTCAACTGGAAGGTTGACTTTGACCAGGACTTTGACTTTAACCAGAGTTGACTTAGTTTGACTTGTAGAGTTCAGTTTGGAACTAAGTGTTTTATTGATATTAGTAGCTCGGGGAGCTAGTGGAGCAGTCATTCAGAAAGTGGACGGACAGTAGCCAGAGGGTTATCAGCAAAGTTCAACAGTGCGAGGTGAGTCGCCTCACTGATTGTATGGGTCTACGGCCACAATGCCGACCCATTTGGTTTATGTATGGTAGGAAGACCCGGGGGTTATCCCTAAGCATTATGCATGAAAGTCTAGGAGGCGGCTCCTGGCAAACAGTATGTTATTATGTATGATAGGAAGACCCGGGGGTTAGCCCTAGGCAATATGTATGAAAGACCAGGAGGTGGCTCTTGGCGCACTGTATGCTATTGTGTATGAAAGACCAGGGGGTGGCTCCTGGCACACTATATGCGGAGTGGCCTAGTAGAGTAGTCTGTATAGTTGTCTTTGTGATACTTGCATTAAAGACCAGGGGGTGGCCCTTGGCACTTGTCTGTAAGACCCAGGGAGTGGCCCCAGGCTTGACTAGGAAGACCACGTGCGGCCCGTGGCATAACCGTAAGACTATGTTTGGCACATAGCACCTTACTTGATTATGGATATGTTTGTTATGTATGGCTCATGGTTACGTATGGCATGTATGGATCAGTTGATATGTATGGTATGTGGTATCTGGGGGAACTCACTAAGCTTCGTGCTTACGGTTTTCAGTTTTGGTTTCAGGTACTTTGTTTTCAAGGAAAGGAGCCGGCTCGATCGCAGCGCATCACACTACGTTTTCCGCACATGAGATCTTTGGGATCACACTCTGATATGGTTTTATGATAATATGTTTTGATTACTGACACTTTGGCTTGACACGAGATATTATTATGAATGTTTTTATATTGATGGTTTATGTAACAACTTATTTACAAATGAAATTTTTGGTCTTAAATTTTGGGATGTTACAATGATCATGCTAGACTCACGACGTGAGCCTTATAAAACTCACGACGTGAGGGCCAAAAATCTTACTATAAATATCAGGTCCGACTTCAGCCATTCTTACACCTAAACTTTTTTCTCCTCTCTCCTTTGCTAAAGCCCTCTTGCATCCCGAGCCCCAACGACTTCGTACCGCTGACCGTTTTTGCTTAGATTACATAAAATCACGCTACTAGGGTGAGTTTCATGGCCCCACTTTCTAATATTTTTTGGGGGAAAAACGCATGCTAAATATTGTATATACGTTATTATTATGTCTATATGATAATGTAACGCCCGTAGATACGGGCTAGTCAATTTAGAGATAATAGGGGTCGAAAATGACTTTTCAAAAAAAGATTATTTAGAATAAATAATCTTAACCAGGTTGTAGAATATGTCTCAAGGGTTCCGTACATATAAAGAACACCAAAATCCGAGTTACAACGAAGAAGTTATGGCCTTTTGAAGTTTTTCGGCAAAACCGGCACGGCACCAGGAGACGTAAATAGTGAATTTACGATAGATGACTTTTTAGCCTTAGTGATCCAAACAAAAGTTGTAGTATACGTTAAACCGAGAACATACAAAAAAAAGAACGCCCAAATCTGACTTTGTATGAGGAAGTTATGAATTTTCTGAGATTTGGTATAGCAGTGCACGCCCCAAACTCGAATTTTAGTTCGAGCAGTTTTTGGCCTACCCAACCTAAATGAGAGTTGAAGATCTCATTAATAGGAACTCAACGATAAAAAGACAGACGAAAACGGAGTCCGTATGAAGGAGTTACGAATTCTTCGCGGTCATTTAACAGTCTAATCTCCTCCTACTTTTAAATTTAAGATCGGTCGAGAATTAGCCAACGGAGTCTAAATGAACGTTGTAGATCTTGTTTTACCTACGCGTGGAAAGAAAGAACGTCGAAAACGGAGCTCGTATGCGAAAGTTATGAATTTTTGAAAATCGGCTCATTTCCACCATGTGTGTGATGCCACGTTTCAGCACCAGGCTGTGGCTGGCTGTAGCGAGCCTGGCTCACGATGTGAATATCAAAAATTCATGACGTGAACCTTCCTCCAGCCTCCTATAAATAGAAACGCCCCTCTCCTTCATTCCTCACACCTTAACCCTTCATTCCTATCTGTATACTCTCTCTCTTTAAACCCTAAACACCCCCCCCCCCCCCGAAAAGCCTAGGGAACCCCCCTAGCACGAGGCGAAAGCCCCGGAGCGCCGGAAGGATCTGAAAAGAAGAGCCTGCGGCTCAGAAACTCTACTCCGTGGAGCCCGGTTTCTAAGAAAACCCACTGTAAGTGAGCTATACCTACCATATCTTTAGTATAGCTTATGTTTTAATATAGTAACATTATTAGGACCTTAAAATAATTATTTGGGCTATTATTATGAGTTATATAAGAGTGTTGCTTAACGCTTATAAAATAGTAATAATAGCTAGACTATTAATTACTCGCGGTTAACGTTAGACTAAACTCTAGTGGTAATGATACTAGGTTTTGTCGAATGAAATTGTTTTAAAAGTAACGAAGTGCTGTCCAAGTGCAGAGTCACCTCCTAATCAAGTGAGTGCATAGTCCCTTTCACCTTACACATAGATATGAAGTATTTAATATAAATTACGTGTTATGTGTGCATATTGTCTGTATACTTGCCGTCTGTGCTGGGTGAAAGATTTTTATACATGTTTTAAATGATTTAAACTGTATATGTATTTTATATCTACAAAATGTGTTGGGTAAAACATGGGTAGATGAAATCGTTGTTGTGTAACAAAAATAAAATGATGAGAAGTGATATAGACCATGAGATAAGGGTGAGAGGTAAACCATGAGAGAAGCCTTTTACCCATGTGTTGGCCCCGTCATTCAGCAGAGTATGGATGACAACCACGGACTATTCTAGACAGTCCAGTGGAACACTGGCAGGCTCACAACCTGTAGTTGTATTTGAACTGTGTATTCACCAGCTGTACTCTAAAAACCCATTGACATGTATTGCGAGTGGATTCTTAGAAACAATACTGTTGATAAACGAGATAACCCTGGCGACTATGAGACTTAGTGCCTAAACCCTGGCGACTATGCGACTTAGTGCCTGTTGTATAAACCCTGGCGACTATGAGACTTAGTGCCTAAACCCAAGCGACTATGCGACTTAGTGCCTGTTGAGTAAACCCTGGCAACGATGGGTTTCGTTCCATTTCCTTAGGATGATCCTTAAGAATGAATTAACGAGGAATAGTCGATTCTTAGGGTAGATCCTTGACAGTAAAGAAGATAATGGGGATTGGTAATTGGGTTGATTGCTTGATGTTTAAACATAATAATTATATTATTGTGGGTTGAAAACCCTATGTACTCACAAGGTTTCCCAACCTGACCCACTCAGTTTGTTTGTATCACAGGTGGCGATATGAAGCTACTTTACACTGAGACATTTAAAAGAGATGTAGATCACTAGTGAAAATGAATGTAAGTTCTGTTTATGCTTATGTTTTTGTATTGACGATGACATCCCAAAAGTTTTAAAATGAATAAAAATACATTTCTTCGGAAATGATTTGATAATATATTTATCATGTTTTTCTGGGAACAAATTCCACAACACTTTTATTTAAAATGATACTCTGATTTTCAAATAAAGCATAAACGAAATCGGTCTTTTCTGGACGTGAAAATGGGGATGTCACAGTTGGTATCAGAGCATTAGTGTAAGCGAACTAGGAATAAGGATTTATTTCTAGACTTAAACTTAGAATGTTAAGCGATGATTGTGAGGAGTTTGTCTAATATATTTTAGGTAGTACACCTTAATAGACACAAGCACTAGCTTAATTAGGGAAGATGCCTAAAATGTTTTTATGTGCTAAATGATTTGTGATTCTTTATTCATTATATGATCGGATCTATGGTCTGTTGCCGATCGGATCTGGAAATTTTATGCGCTTATGTTTCTAAACGTTTAATTACGATATTAAAACTGACATGTAACTTTTTGGAGTAATAAGGAGGAATACGCGTCTAAATCTTCCTCTATCTATATTCTCGTCTCAATACACCGAGCGCCTGCTTTGGTGTATAGAATGTCATGATAAGGACTCATAGCAGACTGAGCAAATGGAGGAAGTGAGAAGGCTTACGATATTGAATGATAGCTATCGGAAGATATTTTAAGAGTGATATCTTGCCTATAGAATGCGTCTAAGAAATAATACTTCTAGTACGGGAGAAGTACACTTTCGATTAGAAGAAAGAAATATTTTTTTTGTATAATCCATGAAGTTATCCCATCGTCTGACATTTCCATGACCAACCGAGTTGAAGTAGAATTGATGATTGAAGATACGCATGGAAGAAGTCCTAGTAGAGTCTAGGGAAAATTATATGATTGTTTGGACACATTTGAATGTGTTAAAATTGATTTTGTGATAATGACTTGGAGAACTGCGAGACAATACTTGGGACGAGTATGAATAGGTGTGAATGGTAGTAGAGGCCTATACTACCGGAAGCACAGGACTCACACTTGGATCAGGGAAAGTCACAAGGTTACCAAGAAGCTAGTAGTTGATTCAGTTTTGTTCATGTATGTCATTACCATTGTTTTGGTAATGACTAAGAAGATGATTGTTATTCTGACCCTAGTGGTCATATCAAATTGAGTCCGACTACGATGAGTATGTTACGTGGTTCAGAGAACCAAGTTCAATGTAGCATCTGACTTAAGCCAGAAGATTGAAATAAAAGATAATCAAAGCGATCAGTAGAGGTATCGCGATAGTTGCTTGTAGCTACAAATGATACCTTTTAAGATGTGATTAGAACATGAATGAAGGTATAGTCTGTTCTGGAATTTGACTCTAAGAGACCTGAGTCTAAGCGTTACAACATGCGATGATAGGTCATTAGAATATGACACATCGGTCCATTGTAGTAATAAAAGAACTTATCTTAAGTTCGTATCCAGTGAGGATAGAGATTGTGACTCGAAGGTCAAAATTTGGAGTCTAACGTGAGATAGGGAGTAAGTGCAAGATCGAGCACCGCCAGCAGTCAAGGAGTCCAAGAGTTAGATACTCATTCGAAGAAATAAGGAAGTTACGACTATTACCTAGGATGAAGAGATAACTTATGGAGTCATTATACTCCCTGTTTCGTTGATGATTCTGGGACGTAATCTTGCTAAGGGGGAGATAATTGTAACGCCCGTAGATACGGGCTAGTCAATTTAGAGATAATAGGGGTCGAAAACGACTTTTTGAAAAAAGATTATTTAGAATAAATAATCTTAACCAAGTTGTAGAATATGTCTCAAGGGTTCCGTACATATAAAGAACGCCAAAAAATTCGAGTTATAACGAAGAAGTTATGGGTCGTCGAAGTTTTTCGACAAAACCGGCACGGCACCAGGAGACGTAAATAGTGAATTTACGATAGAGCGACTTTTAGCCTTAGTGATCCAAACAAAAGTTGTAGTATACGTTAAACCGAGAACATACAAAAAAAAGAACGCCCAAATCTGACTTTGTATGAGGAAGTTATGAATTTTCTAAGATTTGACATAACAGTGCACGACCCGAAACTCGAATTTTAGTTCGAGCGGTTTTTGGCCTACACAACCTAAATGAGAGTTGAAGATTTCATTAATAGGAACTCAACGGTAAAACGACAGACAAAAAAGGAGTCCGTATGAAGGAGTTACGAATTTTTCGCGGTCATTTAACGGTCTAATCTCCTCCTACTGTTAAATTTATGATTGGTCGAGAATTAGCCGATGGACTCTAAATGAAAGTTGTAGATCTTGTTTTTACCTACGTGTGGAAAAAACGAACGTCGAAAATGGAGCTCGTATGCGAAAGTTATGATTTTTTGACAATCGGCTAATTTCCACCCTGTGTGCGATGCCACGTGTCAGCACCAGGCTGTGGTTGGCTGTAGCCAGCCTGGCTCACGACGTGAATATCAAAAATTCACGAAGTGAACCTTCCTCCAGCCTCCTATAAATAGAAATGCCCCTTTCCTTCATTCCTCACACCTTAACCCTTCATTCCTCTCTCTATACTCTCTCTAAGCCCTAAAACCCCCGGAAAAGCCTAGGGAACCCCCTAGCACGAGGCGGAAGCCCCGGAGCGCCTGAAGGCTCTGAAAAGAAGAGCCTCCAGCTCAGAAACTCTACTCCGGCGGATCCCGGTTTCCAAGGAAACCCGCTGTAAGTGAGCTATACCTACCATATCTTTAGTATAGCTTATGTTTTAATATAGTAACATTATTAGGACCTTAAAATAATTATTTGGGCTATTATTATGAGTTATATAAGAGTGTTGCTTCACGCTTATATAATAGTAATAATAGCTAGACTATTAATTAGTCATGGTTAACGTTAGACTAAACTCTAGTGGTAATGATACTAGGTTTTGTCGAAGGAAATTGTTTTAAAAGTAACGAAGTGATGTCCAAGTGTAGAGTCACCTCCTAATCAAGTGAGTGCATAGTCCCTTTCATCTTACACATAGATATGAAGTATTTAATATAAATTACGTGCTATGTGTGCATATTGTCTGTATCCTTGCTGTCTGTGCTGGGTGAAAGATTTTTATACACGTTTTAAATGATTTAAACTGTATATGTATTTTATATCTACAAAATGTGTTGGGTAAAACATGGGTAGATGAAATAGTTGTTGTGTGACAAAAATAAAATGATGAGAAGTGATATAGACCATGAGATAAGGGTGAGAGGTAAACCATGAGTGAAGCCTTTTACCCATGTGTTGGCCCCGTCATTCAGCAGAGTATGGATGACAACCACGGACTATTCTAGACAGTCCAGTGGAACACTAGCAGGCTCACAACTTGTAGGTGTATTTGAACTGTGTAATCACCAGTTGTACTCTAAAAACCCATTGACATGTATTGCGAGTGGATTCTCAGAAACAATACTGTCGATAAACGAGATAACCCTGGCGACTATGAGACTTAGTGCCTAAACCCTGGCGACTATGCGACTTAGTGCCTGTTGTATAAACCCTGGCGACTATAAGACTTAGTGCCTAAATCCTGGCGACTATGCGACTTAGTGCCTGTTGAGTAAACCCTGGCAACGATGGATTTCGTTCCATTTCCTTAGGGGGATCCTTAGGAATGAATTAACGAGGAATAGTCGATTCATAGGGTAGATCCTTGAGAGTAAAGAAGATAATGGGGATTGGTAATTGGGTTGATTGTTTGATGTTTAAACATAATAATTATATTATTGTGGGTTGAAAACCCTATGTACTCACCAGGTTTCCTAACCTGACCTACTCAGTTTGTTTGTATCACAGGTGTCGATATGAAGCTACTTTACACTGAGACATTTAAAAGAGATGTAGATCACTAGTGAAAATGAAAGTAAGTTCTGTTTATGCTTATGTTTCTGTATTGACGATGACATCCCAAAAGTTTTAAAATGAATAAAAATACATTTCTTCGGAAATGATTTGATAATATATTTATCATGTTTTTCTGGGAACAAATTCCGCAACACTTTTATTTAAAATGATACTCTGATTTTCAAATAAAGCATAAACGAAATCAGTCTTTTCTGGACGTGAAAATGGGGATGTCATAGATAATATATTAGTATCAACGTAGATAGTTATAATAACCGGGATATAGTTGTTCTAAATATAATATGTTGAATATATACAACTATTATCAACTTGTTAGCATGTTCTGGTACTAATGTAGATCTTGAGTTATACTTAGGATTCTTTATATATGTTGTGTGCGATATAGTTCCGAAATTATATTCGGAAGTTCTATATGTTAAAAAGTATGTTGTTATTGTTAGTTTTATGTCAAGATAAAACTTGGTATGTTATATATTGTTATTGATGGTTTTATGTCAAGATAAAACTAGGAACGTTATATGTTGTTATTATTGGTTTTATGTTAAGATAAAAACGTGGTTTTACTTCAAGTTATAGCTGTTATACTGCCTAAATGTTATGAAGTTATGAGTAATGTTTAAAAGCATAGTCTAGTAACTTTGGGTTTTAGACATGAAAAGGTTTTTGTTGTTAGAACTATAGGAAGCCGTCGAAGTCTACATGAGTAATTGTATTCATCAACTAAGATTGGAGATCTTAGCGGAATTCCTTTGAACTGTAACCGTTAATCCCGTGTGAGCGAGGAAGTCGTGTATAATTAGTATATGGGTTGACCACCCCACTTGTGATTGTTAGCTACAGTCAACCATAAGCACGTGACGAACTATCCTTTTACTTGTTATTGTCCCGGCGTCGATGAAGCGTACGGTGTTGTTCTCATGGAAATCATGAGTGTATTGTTTCTCATGGAAATCATGAGTGTATTGTTTCTCATGGAAATCATGAGTGTGTTTTATCAGAGGTATTGTGTCGTAGCAGCGGTTACAGGCTCATGGTAGCAAATTGTTAGAAACATTATACTTTGTCGTATACAAGTATTAGTGTTAAGAATAAGTTTCCCCCCACTTATACCTTAGGCTCAAGGAATGTTTAGGTATAGCACTTAATTTATAAGTAAACTATTATACCTAATATATATACTAAATGTTGGAGAGTCAAAATGATACTTTCAAAACTATACTTTTGAACTTGGAAAATGTATTATTTTTATATGGAGTCAAAACCTATGGACTCACCAACTTTATGTTGACATATTTTAAAATGCATGTGTTTTCAAGGACTTGAAAAGCTGGTATGTATTCGAACAGGAGAAGTTTTACTATTACCTTTCTGTTCATTAAGAAGTATGTCATAGTCGGATATTATGTAATAAGTACTAGGAAAACAATAATGTAACTTTCAATCATCAATAAAGGTATGTATTTTCTTTAGTACTGTTCAGTGTATGTTATATAACTGTGATACGAAGAATGACGTTACACCACCAAGTGTTTCCGCCGACGGCCGGGGTGTGACATGATGACACATGGCACTGACTCGACAATTCAGTGACCCGACTCGGCGAGTCCATCAGGAATTCAGCCTATAAATAGAGGTGTCGGGCATTGCCATTTCCTCACACCTCAAGCCTCTTCTTTCTCTCTCTATACTCTCTCTCTCGAAGCCTCCCTAACCACCTAAAGTCTAGGTAAACCCCCTAGCACCCGAAGGAAGCCCCAAGGCTCCCAAAGCCCTGAGAAAAGATCATTTCGACTCGGGAACGCTGCTCCAGCGAAGCCCGGTTTTTGAGAAAACTCGTTGTAAGTGAGCTACGCCTAACCTCTCTTTAGTATGGCTTATGTTTCAATATAGTAATGTTATTAGGAACTTATAATGAGTATTTGGGATATTATTATGATTAATATAAGTGTCGTTATAATATCTTTTTAACCACTCGCGGTACGGGGAATCTGGTTTGGAGGGCTGCTTGGATTGTTGGATTCAGAAGTGTTATATGCCAAAATGATCATCCCCTCCGGTGTTTCATGTCTGGCCCCTGTCTGTACATAATGGTTCAAGAGTATTGTTTAACGCTTATATAACAGTAATAATAGCAAGACTATTAATTAGTCTCGTCAAACATTAGACAAAACTCTAGTGGTAATGATACTAGGTTTTTTCCGAGGGAAATTGTTTTAATATTAACGAAGCGCTATCCGAGTACCGAGTGACCACCTTATCAGGTGAGTGCGTAGTTACTCTCATCTTACACATAGACAGTAAGTACTTTATAAAAACTACGTGCTATGTGTGCATATTATATGTATACTTGTTATCTATGCTGGATGAACGATTTTATACAAGTTTTATATTATTTAAACTGTATATGTATTTATATCTACATAATATATTGGGTAAAACATGGGTAGATGATATATGAGTTGGACGATAAGTTGAGAGGTAATATAGACCATAAGTTAAGGGTGAGAGGTGGATGATGTGAGAATCCTTTTTTCCAAATGTTGGCCCCGTAATCTAGCAGAGTATGGATGACAACCACGGACTATTCTAGACAGTCCAGTGGAACACTAGCAGACTCGCAACCTGTAGATATTGTGAACGATGTGTTCACCGGTGTACTCTAAAAACCCATTGACCTGTATTGCGAGTGGACTCTCGAAAACGATACTGTCAATAAACGAGATAACCCTGGCAGATGCGCCTAAAGGACTCTACCGGCAGAAGCGCCTAATAGAGAACCTCTTAACCACGGCAGATGCGCCTAAAGGACTATACCGGCAGATACGCCCCATAAATAATGTCACAATTCTGGAATATGTGCCTAAGTGATAATATTAGCAGTTGTGCTTGATAGATGTGTCATTAGCAACGATGGATTTCGTGCCTATTCCTTAGGATAATCCTTAGGAATGAATGAACGAGGAATAGCTGATTCTTAGTGTAGATCCTTAAGAGTAAAGAAGATAATGGGGATGGGTAATTGGGTTGATTGTTTGATGTTTAAACATAATAATTATATTATTGTGGGATGAAAACCCTATGCACTCACCAGGTTTCCCAACCTGAGCCACTCAAGCTTATTTGAATCACAGCTGCCGATACGAAGTTACATTACACTGAGAGATTAAAGAGGTGTAGATCACTAGTGTAAATGAATGTAAGTTCTGTTTATGCTTATGTTTCTGTATTGACAATGACATCCCAAATGTTTTAAAAATGAATAGAAATACATTTCTTCGGAAATGCTTTGATAATGTATTTATCATGTTTTTCTGGGAACAAATTCCGCAACATTTTTATTAAAAGAGATACTCTGATTTTTATAAAGCATAAAAATAATCGGTCTTTTCTGGCCGTGCAAATGGGGATGTCACAGTTGGTATCAGAGCATTAGTTTAAGCGAACTAGGAATAAGGATTTGTTTCTAGACTTAAACTTAGAATGCTAAGCGATGATCGTGAGGAGTATGTCTAATATATTTTAGGAAGTACGCCTGAATAGACACAAGCACTAGCTTAATTAGGGAAGATGCCTAAGATTCTTTTATGTGCTTAATAATTTGTGATGCTTTATGCTATCGTTTGTTCGGATCAATGGTCTGTTGCCGACCGGATCTGGAAATTTTATGGGTTCGGATTTCTAAACGTTTAATTACGATATTAGAACTGGCATATAATTTTTTTGAAGTAATAAGGAGGATTACACATCTAAACCTTCCTCTATCTTTAATCTCGTCTCGATACACCAAACGACTGCTTTGGTGTGCAGAACATCATGGTGAAGACTCGTAGTGAATTGAGAAAATGGAGGAAATGAGAAGGCTTACGATAGTGAACGATACCTATCGGAAGATATCGTAAGAGTGATATTTTTCTTTTAGAATGCGTCTAATAAATAATATGTTTAGTACAGGAGAACTAAACTTTCGATTAGCAGAAAGAAAGATTATCCATGAAGTTATCCCATCATTTGACATTTCCATCACCAACCGAGTTGAAGCAGAATTGATGATTGAAGATACGCATGGAAGAAGTCCTAGTAGAGTCTAGGGAAAATTATATGATTGTTTGGACACATTTGTATGTGTTAAAATTGTTTTTGTGATAATGACTTGGAGAACTGCGAGACAATACTTGGGACGAGTATGAGTAGGTGTGAAAGGTAGTAGAGGCCTATACTACCGGAAGCACAGGACTCACACTTGGATCAGGGAAAGTCACAAGGTTACCAAGAAGCTAGTAATTGATACCATTTTATTCAAGTATGTCGTTACCATTGTTTCGATAATGACTAAGAAGATTGTTGTTATTCCGACCCTAGTGGTCATATCGAATTGAGTCCGACTAAGACGAGTGTGTTACATGGTTCAGAGAACCAAGTCCGATGTAGCACCTGACTTAAGCCGGAGGAATTTATCAAAGCGATCAGTAGAGGTATCGCGACGGTTGCTAGTAGCTAGAAATGCTACCTTTTAAGATGAGATTAGAACATGAAGGAAAGTATAGTCTGTTCTGGAAGACTCTAAGAGACCTGAGTCTAAGCGTTGCAACATACGATGATAGGTCATTAGAATATGACACATCGTTCCATTGTAGTAATAAAAGAACTTATATTAAATTTCATATCCAGTGAGGATAGAGATTGTGACTTGAAGGTCATAATTTGGATTCTAACGTGAGATAGGGAGAAAGTGCAAGATCGAGCATTTATAGCGGTCAAGAATATCCTTCGCTATCTCAAAGGAACAACTTCGTTGGGATTGTGGTATCCTTCGAAGACAGGGTTTTTCATACAAGCATTTATGATTCAGACCTTGGAGGTTGTTAATTAGATCGCAAAAGCACAAGTGGTGGATGTCAACTGTTGGATGGGAAGCTCGTTAGCTGGAAATTGAAGAAACAAACTTGTGTTTTGAGTTCTACAGCCGAAGCAGAATATGTTGCTGCTGCAGCTTGCACTTCTCAAATCATTTGGATTCAAAATCAACTGCATGATTATGCAATCAACATGAAGAAAATTCTGTTGTATTGTGATTCGCAAAGTTCTATACGCATCTGTCATAATCCAGTGCAACATTGGAAGACTAAACACATTGCACTTCGCTATTATTTTATCAAAGATCATGTTTAAGATGGCAACATTGAAGTTCACTTTGTTAAGACTACTGATCAAATTGCTTATATTTTCACTAAAGCCTTGGATGAGAAAACTTTCCTAAGGATTTTGTATGGATTAGGCATGATTGATGCAAGTGTTGTTCCAAATCTGACTTCGTCTTAATGTCAAGAAGCGTTGACTTATCGCTGACCGATTAAGAAATTACTGTTCACATTCAGCGCGTTGACATGCTTTGCTTTCGACATTCCTCTGAACGATTCATCACACACTTCGTTAATAGGTATTTTACACTTCGTTAGTAGGTACTTTACACTTCGCGTTTCTAGTACATTTTTCATTTTCAAAAACAAAACACCAAAAAGATTTTCTTCATTTTTGTCTTTTCAATTCCAAAATCAAAAATAACAAAAAGATTTTCTTATTTTTGTTATTTTCTTTTCAAAAACAAAAAGTCAAAAATATTTTATGTTTTGTTAGGCTAACTCTATTTGTGTAGCTTGTAAGCGAAGATCTATGATGGTTCATGCTTTGCAGCTTTAGGGAAAGGTATCACTTCGATCCTTTGCACTAGTTAGGTGTCCCTAGAAGCATGCTGCAACATGTTGACCCAAGCCTCCACGACTCAATTTGTTTTGAAGTCTTAATGGATATCTTCTCATCAGAAATCCTTCCCAATTAGGTTGTATTCACATTATTCACTGAGCTGCCTTAGTCTTCTCATTTTGAGTTAAGAGTTTTCTGCATGGTCCATACATAGCAGAGGAACAATTTGTTTCTTAACCATCTCTTTTTCATCCTAATGTTCTTTCACGATCACACACAAAGACACATATCCAAGACATCTCTAGTCGAAACCAACCAGGATATAGTTATGTAAACCATCTGTGTTTATGATCTGGATTCATGAGACCGTGATGAAGGTGAAACCCAATTTTTCGAACCATTTAAGGAATTGATGGTGAACTTTATGTTCAAGATTTTAACAAAACACTTGTTTCAATACCTATTTTTGATATTCAAAATCATATTCTTTCGTTTTGAGTGATCTTGATAAAATGTTCGACACCCACGACATTTTTACCCAACAAGGTCCAGTGCTTACTTATTTTTCTGGGAATATGATTTCTGTCTAAATATCCCCCACTTGAATTAAACTTCATCCTCGAAGTCTGTTGCTACAAACAACACAGGGTAGTGCTCGCTTATCTCGTCTTCAGGCTGTCATGTCTATTCCGAACCTTTCCTATGTTTCCATTGCACCTTCACTAGGTTCACTAGTTTCTTGCGCATAGTCTTGGTCTTGCTATCATGAAATGCAATCAGTCTCTCTACATAGATCAGGCGCTCATCGACTTGAACATCATCCAAAGGAATCACCATCGAATCATCGGTTATACACTTCCCCAACTGAGAAACATAGAAGGTGTGGTGGATTTGACTGAGCTCATCAGACAGATCCAAGCGATAGGCAACGTTGCCTACATGGGCGGTAATCTTGAAGGGACCAATAAATTGAGGTCCCAACTGGATCCGCTTCCGAAATCTAACGACACCTTTACAAGATGACACCTTCAGAAGCACCAAATCCCCCACCTAAAACTCGAGGTCATAACGTCGCCGGTCTGCATAACTTTTTTGCCGACTTTGCGCGACCCGCAACCTGTCGCTCACCTGATGAATCAACTCAGTGATCTTGAGTACCACTTTTGTACTTCCCAGGACCTGATGACCGACCTCGCCCCAACATACTGGGGTCCGACACATCCTCTCATACAACATCTCGAAGGGCGGTCGGTCAATACTAGCAAGATAACTGTTGTTGTAGGAGAACTTGACTAGTAGAAGGTAAGTATCCCAACTCCCTCCAAAGTCTAACACACATTCCCGAAGCATATCTTCGAGCATCAGAATCGTCCGCTTGCTTTGACCATCGGACTGGGGATGATATGATGTACTGAAGTGCAACTGAGTACCCAACTCTTCATGAATTCCTCCAAAACCTGGAGGTTAAATAAACATCTCGGTCCGAAACCACCAAGACTTGTACCCCATGCCGAACCACCACTTGTGAATGTAAATGTCAACCAACTTTTCAACAAATATATTATTGGCGATTACAATGAAATGCTCAATCTTGGTCAATTTTGAACAATGACCTAGATAGAATCAACTCCTCATGCCTTCCTTCGAAACTTTATGATAAAATCCATGGTAATATCTTCCCACATCCACATGGGAATGGGTAATGGTTGCATCTTGTCATGAGGCTCTAATGCTCAGCCTTGAATTTGCAACAAGTCAGTAGTGGCTCCATAAAGCAAGCCATCTCCCATTTCATACAGGGCACCAATAACTCAGCTTCAAATCTCTATTCATCTTTGTGGCCCCCGGATGGATCGAAAACTTTGACTTATGAGCCTCTTCTAGAGCTATCTATCTCACCCCACTAATAGTCGGAACCCATATTCTACCACACTATGTCAACAATCCCCAACCGTGTCTAATAAATAAAGGAATCTTCCCCTGATCCGCTTCGCCTTCCAATTCTCTTTTTTCAGTCCCTTTACACGAGCCTTCTTGATCATATCCAACAAAGGCGAAATAATAACCATCCTCAGACATACATTCCCAAAAGATGTACTTACTGCCTTGCGGCTCAAGGTGTCATCCACTACATTAACCTTCTTAGGGTGATACATGATCAAAAAATTATAATCCTTTACCACATCCAACCATCTCCGCTACCACATATTCAAGTTCGGCTGACCTATCGGGTATTTCATGATCTTGTGATCAGTGTAGATAGTACACCTAGCCCCATACTGATAATTTCTCCAAATATTGAGGGAAAAAACCATATACCCTAACTCCAGATCATGCGTAGGGTAATTCGCCTCATGAGGCTTCAGCTACGTCGAAGCGTAAGCAATTACGTGGCCCCTCTGCATAAGAACAACTCCCAAACTCGATATAAAAGGGTCATAATAAACCACAAAATCATCCATATCCTGTGGAAAAGCGAGAATCGGGGCTTTGCACAATCTCTGCCTCAGCGTCTCAAAGGTCAACTGTTGATCGGCCTCGCACCGAAAAGTAACATTCTTCTTCATCAAGTCGGTCAAAGGCATAGCAATCTTGGAGAAATCCTAGATAAATCTCTGATAATACCCTACGATACCTAGAATGCTCCGAATCTCAGATGGGGTCCTTGGAACTTCCCATCGCATCACAACCTCAATCTTGGCTGGATCAACCAATATACCCTTCTGGTTGACGACGTTCCCCAAGAATTGCACCTCTCGCAACTAGAAATCACACTTGGAGAATTTGGCATACAATCTCTCCCTCCTTAGAGTCTCCAGTACCTCCCACAAATGATCTTCGTGTTGCTCCTTTATCTTGAAGTAGACCAAAATATCATCAATCAACACAATCATCGATCGATCCAACATTAGCATGTATACCCGATTCATGAGGTCCATGAATGTTGCTTGTGCATTGTTGACCCGAATGGCATCACCACGAACTCGTAATGACCATAGCGAGTCCTGAAGTCCGTCTTCAGCACATCCTCATCTCTGACCCATATTTGATGGTATCCTGATCGCAAATCAATCTTGGAAAACTAAGATGCACCCTGAAGGTGGTCAAATAAATCATCGATACTTGGAAGTGGGTAACGGTTCTTCATTGTAAGCTTATTAAACTCCTGATAATCAATATACATCCTGTGTGAACCATACTTCTTTTTCACGGACAGAATCGGCGCTCCCCAAGGAGAAGTACTTGACCAAATAATTCCCTTGTCTAGCAACTCCTGAAGCTGCACAGACAACTCCTGCATCTCTGGTGGTGCCAAACGATATGGTGCTTTAGATATTAGAGCCACACCAGGCACCAGATCAATCCGGAACTCAACTTGCCTCTCGATAGGCACTCCTGGAAGTGTTGGGGGTCATAAATGGCATCGAACAAGTCCTTGCACGATGGTCTTTGTGCCGCAATCGAATGCCTAGTCCTGGAGAGCTGAATGCGCTATATGGGTTAGGTTGTGCCCTTTCTAACACCAATTGATTGTAGATCAACCAGGTAGCGCTGATGTCTAACAGATGGTATCAGAGCCAGTGGCGAGGGTTCAATTCATCAAGGAGCAGTTTCTGAGGGGGATTGTTGGGGTTCAAAAATGGCATCGACCAAGTCCTCACACGATAGCCGTTTTGCCACAATTGAATGCCTGGTCCTGGAGGGTTGAATGCGCTATATGGGTTAGGTTGCGCCCTTTCTAACACCAATTGGTTTTATATTAACCGAGAATCATTGATGTCTAACAGGAAGCTCCTCAAGAAACACATCAGGGAAATCCCGAACAATGGGCACCTCACTCAATGTCGTCGTGCCCTCGACCCGAGTATCCACCATATAGGCCAGAAACCCAGAACAAACCTACTGAAGATATTTGCTAGCCCTCGCAGCTGAACAGAGAGCCAGACCATACAAAATCCTCTCACCAGGAATAACCAGTTCTCCCCCACTTAGGGTTCGAACTCTCACTAGTTGGCGCTCACAGTCAATCATGGCTCCATTGGGTCCCAACCAATCCATCCCAATAATAACCTTCGATCCTCATAGAGGAATCTGTACAAAATCAATAGAGTATCTATCGTTGAACAAGTTCAGAACACACCCCCGATGAATCCTCGAAGCACTCACAGATCAGTCGTCAGCAATCTCGACCTCTAAAGGATAATCTCGAAATCCAAGAGCATAACTAAACTTCTTGCTAAGCACAAGAGATACAAAGGATCGAGTAGCACCCGAATCAAACAGAACATGATCATTCATCCTGTTGACTAAGAAAGTCCCTAATCATGATCAGAAACAACATAATTATAAATTGGGAAAGTAAGAAAAGACATAATGAAATTACATACTGGTAACCACATCAGGTGCCGCTCGGGCCTCATGAGTAGTTAGCAGAAATGCCCTACTCTTCAACACTGGTGCCTCCGCCTTGACCTGACGGCTGTCAATAATCATCAAAGTAGCTGGTGCAGGCGTCGCCACTGCCCCTCCTGAAAACCTTGCACAATCGGCCTTTTTATGGTCTGTCTGGTTGCAGTGAAAACAAATAAATACATTCCGGGGGCAATGCTTACTCATATGTCCAGTCTGACCACACCTGAAACATACAGACCCTGCCAATCGACATACCCCACTATGCGGCTTTCCCCACTTGCTGCAACGTCCCTGGCCCTGTTGTCCCCTAGAATGTGGCTCTGAAGTCTTGTTCCTCTTTGCTTGGCCCACAACTGTCTTCACCTGCTCCATCTTGCGCTTCGCCCAAAGCTTTAGCTCAATCTCCTTCTCACGGGCCCTCTCTATTCTATCATTTAGGGTCTTGCACCCTGAAAAGATGAGAAACTCTATGATGTCATCCCTAAACATGTCATGATATCTTTTCCTCTTCATCGCCTCATCCGCAGTGTACTGCGGAACCAACAGAGCCCTCTCACGGAACATGGCGGTGATCTCCACCATAGTCTTAGTAGTATGGCTCCTCCCAAGATATGACCGCCACAACCATAATCCCAATAGCTCGACTAATCTCATCCCACCGGTCACATGCCTGTTCCCTTTGAAGACAGGATGAAAACCCTAACTTTGACCCTTAGGGCAGAAATCATCCGCAGAGCATTTTCCATGTCAGTGATCCAGTGTCGGATAGCGATGGGGTCCCCCCCAAAAAACTCGGGAGCTCCACAAGATTTGAACTCTAGGAATGAGGGAGTTCGTGCTCCTATCTGACCTCCAACAATCTCGGATCGAAAGGCTCTGAGTCACTCATCCATAAGCTCCATAATCCCCTCCTTGATGACACCAAACGTCATAGAGGTACTATCCAAAATGTCGCAGATAACCTCGACCGCAATAAGCTCATGCAACCTCTCATCAATCGGTTTCGTACCCGAGCTAGGACCTAAAACAGAACCAGAGATAGAACCTGCTCCTCCAGTGATCATCACCATTCTCAAACTGAAAATGCAAACATAAAATCGATCAACATAATTTGAGGAAACCCTCATACTACAGATCTACTTAGAATCCCGAAGACTGCCCTTGTCTCTAGTATATATCTTGTGTTCCAGTAGTACGGGCCCAATACTACCTTCCATACCAATCTGTACTCTCCTCAAGTACCATCCCAGATCCTTTCAGTTACCACACTAAATCCATATGGTAATACTATGCAATAGTGCATACAAGTTCTACTATAACATTCCCTAGACTCTTCTAGGAATTTTCCCTCAACAGCCCAATACTATGAACTCTCATTCCACGTTGTTGGTTACCTTATGCATGCAAGTTATACACAAAATGGGATCACGTAGACTGTCAAATAATGATTCTACCCTAAGTCCACAATGAAACAAGGAACATGAAATAAGGAAACCCTCATACTACAGATCTACTTAGCCCTAATCTAGCATGCAATTCATATACTAGGCATGCTAATCATAACACATAAGTATATTTTGGGAATTACTTACTTGAGCTCGGTTGATTGCACGCATTGCACCCCTTTTCTAGTTTGTAGAAATCCTTTAGAAATTCATTTTTCTTTAAAAGATCATCATTTCCTCAGTTTGAGTTCTAGCACACCCGAAAGTGTGTTTGAATCCCTCAAAGCAAGGCTCTGATACCAACTTGAAAAGCCCCAAAATCAAGGATAAAATTTTCATTTTTAACTTAATTGAAAACTGTCAAGTAAACATAACAACCCCAAACAAAGTATGTCAATATGAGAATAATCATCAAAGTACAGATCCAAATCATAACAAAAGAAACTAAACATAGGTGGATACGCTGCAATCAAGTCGGACCCTTCCCCTTTGAAATTGAAGTACTTGAAACCATAAAATTGTAAGCACATGGCCTCGTCACCTTCCCCAAAATACAACATACAATAAAAATATACATATAATAGTACGTGGTTGTGTCGGGTCTGTATAAACTCCATATGACAGCATGTAGTTGTGTCGGGTCTGTATCAACCCATATTACAGCAAGTAGCTTTCTCGGGTCTATATCAACCCCCGAGTCCATAATGACTCCGAGCCCAGATTAGATATATATATACACACACACACACACACACACATATATATATATATATATATATATATATATATATATATATATATATATATATAATTAAATCATATCAATCATAGTAACATAATCATATACACCCAACATATACAAATCATTGGGCCCGTATTGGTCCCTTTGACACACTAGTGTGCTAAGAAGACTCACATCTAACTGGAGATAACTGAATCGTACACTCGAGCTACTGCGAACACGCTCCTCACACTAAACGTAACCCAAAAATGATCCTAATTAATAATTATAGTTTTTAAACCATAATTAAGGGTCCAAATATTCATTTATCTTGATAAGGTCTAAAAGGTCATTTTACCCATCCATTCATAGCCCAACTTAACAATCCCAACCCTAATGCTCCAAGGCCCAAAAGAATGGCCCAATCGGGTTTTCTGAGAGTACGCTCGGCATACTCTCGTCTACGCCCCGCGTATGGCTTCGTTCTCGAAGGAAAGGTTATGGGGCCTCAACCCTCTACACCCAACGTACAGAGCATTACGTCCAACGTAATACCCTGGAGTCCAAACTCTACGTAAGTGATCTTAATGCATTAAGACTTCACATCCAATTTTAGATCTAAGCTTAATAAAACATCTAAGGGTATAAAGTTGCAACCTTTATTCCTTTGCATGGCTACAAAGAGCCCACCATAAAGACCCTTACTCATTCAACCATTTACAACTCCATAACTCTTCCATGGAAGAAAACCAAGGTCCAAGCTTGCATTTTTATGACAAAAAAACACCCTAAAACATCTTAATGGATAACCCTAAGACTCTAAAGTATTCCATACTCACAAAGATTAAGGTTTTTGGACAAAAAGAGTGTAAAACAAAGCTTGAACAAGATCTAAAGAAATATGAATCAAGGTTAGAGCTTTATACCTCCAGAAGATGCACAAGGTTGAGTAATTGATGGATCCAAAGACTTGAGAGCAAACCCACTTCTTTGATGATCTTCCTTCACAAACAAGAATATATAAAACTCACTCAAAAGATTCAAATCTCACTCTCAAGTCTAGGGTTTTTAATCTTTGGGTTTAGAGGAATGGAGGTTGGAGGTAAGGACAGGTTTGAGGTCGTAATGATCTATAAATAGGGTCCAAACCCTAAAAATTAGGGTTTATCCCCTGATTGCGTACTCCATTCGTACGTGAGAGGCTCCCTGATCACATGCAAGGTTCCTACACCCAACGTACCTGGATCTAACCCCGAGCGTAGGGACCATTCTACCAGCTTTTAAGAATTATTGGTAGAATAGAAAATTACTTGGAACAATGGCGTTACATAACTCCACTATACTCCTCACATGCATGCATATATCTAGCCATATGCATTATACTACACTTCCTAGACTTTATTTCTATGACTCTCCTTTCCCACAACCCGCAAGAAAAACAAGCCTCCACTAACACACAAGAAATACCTCTTGAACATGCAGTCATACATAACCCAAAATGAAATATACATTGAAATAAATGTCTCCACTTAAAAACCACAACCAGACAAGGAACAGATAGTAAGCTCAAAACAGAAACTCTAAGGTTATTAAATTCTAGTTATATACAACCCCTAAGGCATTCGATAGACAATTCAACATTATCATATAGATATTCCAAAGTACATACTGTAATAAGCACATATAAATCAAATGAAGCATCTCATACGAATCAATTACTTCTAGCATGCAGTTCCTGAACATACCCTTAGTCTACAATCTAGCATGCATAACAATTCATAGCATAATATACTATCGTATGGGTATATTGGGAATCACTTACTTCTTGAGGATCGACTGACTGTACGCATTGCATCCTCCAATAATTAAAAAACTTTTTTTGAAAATTATTTTGTTGAATAAAAGCATTCCCTCTCAAAATCTTGTTTAGAAAATATCCCAATCCTCAGTTTGGGTTAGACACACCACAAGATGCGCCCGAATCCCTCAAACCAAGGCTCTGATACCAACTTGTAACATCCTAAAAATTGTGAGGAGATTTTTCATTTTTGTAAATAGATTAACCAACAAGACCTTTATTCCAAAAACCTTTAAGTAACATTCATTTTATTAAAACCATACACTATCATAGTTAAATTATCAAATTGTGGAAACGAATATCTTCGATGCGTTTGTACATTCCCGCCAAGCTCTTCCCATCAACAAGCCGAAAAACATTTAATCCACAACTTTAAGCATAAATCTTAGTGATTTCCCCAGTATACAATATATTCCACCATACATACAATGCATCCACATAGAATCCTCAACTCTAGCACCGAGCAAACAAAACTCCTAACCACATACATATATCATATGCAACGGGCCCAACCCAAAAGTTCATACCCCCAACCTAACTCACATAACGGGCCCCATATAAACATACATAACATGCCCCACACATCCATACATAATGGGCCTCATCCGAACATAAATAAAGGGCATCGCCTAAAGAGTAAACGGGCCCAACCCAAACTACATTTCCAGGAGCTACATTCTGGTCCTCCATACTATTTCTATAGGAAAAATCATGTTCTTCCATACAATCCCAAAGCCATAAATAATTGGAATCAGGTAGAAACTTGAATAGGTGATCCACACAAAAGAAATAAACCAAACAAGAACCATGCATTTAGGCATTAGACCAAGAGTTCTCAGGTTATCTAACTTGACTACATATAACCCCTTAGGGTAAACACTCAACAAAAAGTCAGTACTATCATTACCCTAACCAATCATGACACCTAGCAGTATCATATAAACCTCAGACAATACTCAATAGTCTAACATGGTGTGACACCAAGTGTCTTATACTGCTCAAGCATAACAAGGATTCCTCCTAGTCAACTAGCATACTCGTACCCTAACAATATTGTTATCCTACCATGAAAAGGATATACAATTGGATGTGTGGCATAGTGAGAAACTCACCTGAACTAAAAGAACCGGAGAAGCACAACAACACTCTCACACCTTGTACTACTCAATCCCACGAGTCGGCTAACACCAAAAGAGATGAATTCTAAATGAAAACCCAAAAACCCCCAAGTTAAACTGGCCAAAAATCAATAGTCGATGGTCAACAAAAGTCAACAGTTAACCAACTCAACAACCATAATGACGTGGAGACATCTTGGCCATGTTATAGGTATGAAAGGACAAAATAAGCGGCATATGGGACATAGCCACGTGGTGGGTATGTTCGAACAAAACAAATGTGTTTCTATACTTCACCACATCGTGGTCATTCCTTGGCCATATCATGGTTACTGGAAGTTTTCCTCAAATTTTCATTGAGAGATTAATCCTTATAGATCAAGGCTCAAAACTTTAGATCTATTCCTTCTCAATGACTTAATGGATGAAGTTTCCAACTTTATCCATTAGGACTTCACTCCAAGTTAAGTCTCCAACCCTAAGTCCATTAAGTTCTTAATATGACCAAGACTTGCACATGGGACCAAGAACTCTCAAACTAAGACCTTTTTCTTACTTAACATAAGTCCATGACCTTAAGAATATCATATAAAGCTCTAGAGTTTCTCAAACTCCAAGAGCATCCAATAATGGAACTAAAACCAACCAATAATGATAAACAACATGAATCTCAAAAGAACAAGGTCAAGGTGCAAGCTTTTTACATCCAATGGTCCGAAAACTTGAAGAAGATGGTGGATCTAGTCTTTCTCTATGCTTCCTTGCACCAAGAAGGAGTTTCTTTCTTCACAAGCTTCACCAAATTAAGAAGAACAACCTCAAAACCATGTAAACAAGCTCTTAATCTTCCATGGAAGCTACGGTTTCAAAATCTAGAGGTGGAGGCTGAAGGAGATACCCTAAATAAAGAGTTAGATCCTTTAAATATAGGGTAAACCCAAAACATCATGGGCTTGGGCTGCAATAACTACCATTTCGTGGCCATCCTCTTGCCATGTCGTGGCGATCATTAAAACACGTGATCCTCAAATACCATGCCACGTCGTGGCATTCCATGAACCATGTCGTGGCATTTAGTTTTGAGTAAATTACACGAATGGTCCCTATGGTTTGGGGTAATTTGCGTGTTTGGTCCCTAACATATTTTTTTAACTCGGAAAGTCCCTACTGTTTGTTTTTGTTACACGCTTGGTCCCTACTATTTGTTTTTTGTTACGCGCTTGGGCCCTGTCTTACCTAAAAGACTATTATTTAAATAGGGAAAATGGTGGAGTATGTAAGGTAAGCTGAAGGGGATGGGGTTGGGGTTGGGGGTGTGTTTATTTTAATAAATTAAAAATCAAGGGAAAAACAGTTTTTTGATTTTAATAAATTAAAAATCAAACATATTTTACTTAATTCTTAAAATAACATTTTCTTAAATAAAAAATGTATACTATAGATTACTACTTAAATAACATTTATTAAATAAAACAAATGTTGATTTAGAAAACACATTACATACTTGAGGACTTTCAATTGTTTTTAAGAATAACTATCGTAGCAACTTGCGATTGATTTCTGACTGTCGATTGCAGTGATAAAGTCGAGAAATTGCAAACTTTCTTCCATTTGATAAAAAAATTTATTGATTTATAAAGGGAATTTGTGATTGCTTGATGAAATATAAATGAAATTATATCATGATTCGTGCTAGAAGACAAAAGTCGACTCCTCGAGTCCTATGTAATAATAGTTTGGTCTTTGGCCTTTGGCCTTTGGACTTTCGATTGGAATTGAAATCAGACGTTAGTTAGTATAAAATATAAAAGTATAATTCTAAAATTTATAGGGGGCAAGTTATTAAAGGAGTGGATCAGTGATGATCCATACCTGACCCATTTAATAAAAGAGTTCGCGGGTACGGGCCCTTAACTGGTAAATGAATCAAAAAATATGCTTCAACCCCATATAATTCTTACAGGTTTAGATCGGATCAGGATCAAAACTCACGCATTGCCAAGTCCACCACGACCTCAAGAGTGGAGACTAAAAGCCATAGTTTTTTTGTGTAACTTACATTTTTTGTCCATTGGTGAATATATATATATATATATATATATATATATATATATATATATATATATATATATATATTTCATTTTTGGTCCCTAAAACAACTAGGTTGCAATTTTGGACATTATTTCACTATTTAATAAAATATTTGGCTCTATGTGTCGTATAAGTTAATAACCTCGCTGTTAAATTTAAAAAATAACCATTTTTCCTTTTGACCAAAACTAAAAAAATTAGTGTATAAATTTATGGAAATATAAATATTGATAAGCTAGTTGGGCATTTGGATCAATTAGATTGATTATGGAAGACCAAGAGCTTTTTAAAGTTGTTTGAGTTGGTGATTATTTTTGTCATGTGTACATGTTCTTAAAAAAGGAAGGGTATTACATGAGAGGTATCTAACAATCTTTCAAATTTAATTTTCTATTCTTTTTATCCTAATTTTGGTCAAGGCCATGAGTACTTTTTTGTATTAAACTTGCAGAGTAACAAGTACTTTTTTGTGTAAGTGTACATATTTAACATTTGTAAGTTCAATTTTCCTTTCTTCTTTGTTTTCAGAGAATATGGTCACTTCCATGATTAATTTTTCATGCCTTTTTTGTGATAAAGGTTAGTGTTTAATTAGAATTTTTAATAATCACATGCTTGTGTTTTATGCTTGTGTTTTCTATTAACAGAATCTTATTTAGTTTAATAATTTTATGCTTGATAAAATTTTAGTTTCTGAAATGTGTCTATTTCAGTAATTGCATGACTTGATTGGTTTTTCTCTACTAATTTTATAATCTATAACACTTTATGGTTGATGTTACATGACCAACATCATGAACTTGTTACTAGTCTAAAAGTCATTTGTTTCTATCCTCATACAAGCAATCATGATTATGTGTTACATTACTTGCAATGAAGCCCTTACAAAATTATTTGGGATAAAGCAAACGAAATACAAAAACAATAGAACGGAAAATTGGATTATACAACACTATATGGGATAAACCAAGCTAAGGAGTAATCTTATTAAAAAAACAATGTATTAGTTTTCTTTTTAAGTTTAATATTTGAGTATACTTTTACGTTTATCATAATTTTGGATTTGTTTTAATGTAAGAAATTTGACTTATTATTAATAAAAAAATATTTTTTATTTCACTGTATTATAAATGTGTGACTAAAAATAACAATACTAATGATAAAAGAACGAAAAAGTGACTAAAAATAACAATACTAATGATAAAATAACAAAAAAGTGATTATATGTATTTAATGTTTACAAGTTAATTAACTTATGTGTGACTAAAAGTAACAATAATAGTCGTGACAAAAAAAGTCATGTGACTATATGTAATTTTATGTCATAGTTTATTTTATTATGTGGACTAAATGTTACTAATAATCAAGTGAAATAAATAAACATGTGACTATAAGTATTTTATGATTACAGTTTAATTTTTAGTGTACAACAAAAACTAAACAACAGTCATACTAAAAAAATATGAATATAAATATTTTATGGGTTCTTATGTGTGATTAATGTAGCTAAATGTCATGATGTATGCAAAACCCATGAAAAGATAATAGCTAAATTGATGTGACTAATCTCTAAGAAAACAATTCTTTTTGTGATTAAATAATAGCTAAGGACAAAATGAGAATACTTGTATGGTCGTTGGATGAACAATAGTCACTACCAAAAAACACATATATGTCTGGAGAGAGTTTATAGCCACAGTTATCGGACAAAACGACACAATGAAAATAAATTTAAATAGTCGTTCAGTGAACATGGTCATGCTTCGCTTAATTGTGTGTATATAAAATATAGCCAATAATCATAATAAATATTTTTTTTGTGACTAGCTATTAGCAAAACGCCACAGTGAAAATAATTTCATGTGGCCATTCATTGAACATGGTCATGTTTTGCTTAATTTTGTGTCTCTAAAAGATAGTCAATAGTCATAATGAAAATTTTTTGTGTGATGAATTATTAGCAAAATGTCACAGTGAAAATAAATTCATCTGGCCATTCTGTGAAAAACAGTCACTCAAATACTAGAATGTGTGTCTAGAAAGGGTTTACGCCCACAATATTAAATAAAATGATACATTACAACAACAAAAATCCCCACCATATAGCCACACTTTTATGCTATGGTCATAGTTTTTCATATGATAAAGCCACTAAATTTTAAAGTGTTTATATGGTGCCTAAAATGCCACTACCTTTGGTGACATTTCCGACGAAAAAAGTGTGGCTATAGGCATATAGTCATGGTTTTTTTTGTGACCATATACCATTTTTGTACTAGTGTAAATGATCTCCAACACTGTCACTATGAGTGTTATTTGAAATGGAAACAAGTCATTATTTGATTTGATACTTGATAAGTCGAATTATGCTTAATAGGATAGATCAAGGATTGTACCATGAATATTGTTGCAAGATTCTCTGATCTTGTACCAATTTAGAAGGTTTTGAGACACTCTCTAAAATGTAGAGTGAGGGTTCAACCCTCATTAAGTACATTTGGAAGTCTAGGACATGGATTAGAGATGTCTTTTATCGTTGGACATCCCAACAAGAATTTTGGATAATTGTTTTACAAAGATTTTGAGATCAAAATGTTTGTTGCTCAAAGGGCATTCTTCCAAGAGATGAAGCTGCTATCCAAAAGAGTTAGTGAGAGTCACACCAGTCTTGATAAGATTCAAGATTCAACCAATGAAGAACCTAAAGTTGGTCCTATCATTCAATTTGAGATTGAAATAACTATTGAGGAAGCTGACATACCTCTAACTCTTCTGAATAGACTTGATAGGGGATTCCATATACCTAGTTGTATAGATCGAGTCACCGGTAGACAATAATCAGAGTATGCTAGTTATCGGAAGTCATGGTAGGCCCTACAAGGTTGTAAAATGGAAGAAGGACATGGAGAGTCAGATTCAATCAATGATCGTTTGAAAAACTGGTTTATCAAACACTTGGATTTAAAAACGTAAGTGTTAGTGGATCTTCAAGAAGATAACAAACATTAATGGGAACAGACACATAGTTAAACCAAAGTAGGTCATGAAGAATGTGTAAGCTTGCGAAGTTTATTTATGAAATGAACAAGCATCTCCTGAGATGGGATCGTTGCTTTAAAGACGAACCATAAGGTATGTCGAATATAGTGGAAATTATTGGGATTCTTGTTTCGGTTAAAAAGTTCAAAGAGTTTGAACTTCGAGAATCAAAAATAAGCCAAACATATATATGTTAATGACAGTGAGCAATTATGATTTTTGTTTCAACAAGAAAGTTCAAAGAGTTTTAATTTCGAGAAACGATGATAAGCTATGTTAATGGAACTAATTGGGATCTTTGTTTCAATGAGGAATTTCAAAGCGTTTGAATTTCGAGAAATAAATACGAGCCATGTTTGTTATAATGTTAGTGGGAGAAAACAATACACACACTTAGTATGTTGATCTATGGAGATAGATTTTGATAATTCATTATGATAAGCGAAAGTACATGAAGTCTCAATGAAACTCAAAATAGTTCATAATGTGTGGCGTGACATTGAACTAATTTCATAGTTCTGGTATTGAGCTAAAGGGCATGAATCGTGCCCTACATGCTTTTGCTTATAGGATCAATCATATGACAGATACCAGATGGGAAGACTTGTATGCCTCGAGCATGAAATGTCATATCAGATCAAATTGGCAAGAATCAATAAATTAAGATCGAGTACATGCCCTAGGAGGACAAAGGATATGACCATAGTATAAAATAGTTCATTGTAAAAGTTACATTGATGCTAGGTTTCACACTAATAAAGACGATTTTATTTTCAGTCGAAATTTGTGTCTTTTACTGAATGGTGAAGTATTAGCTTGGAAGAGTACCAAGTAATACACTGTAGTGGATTTGAGAGTAAACTTAGAGTATATTGCATCCAGTTAGAATGCAAAAGAAGCTATGTGAATGAAAGAAATCCATTATTGACATCTTTGTTGAAATTCAGTAATTGATGATCCTTATGAAAGATTCTTGTGATTGAAAGGGTGAACTTACCTCGAGTATGGATCCCAAAGCCACGGAAGCTGAAAAGGCATATATTCAGTAAGGACCAACATATTTGATATTTTCCCAATTGTAAGGAAATCATAGTCAATAGAGTCATATCGATGGAAATCGTGTTGATCCATTCGCTAAGTCAACAAGTCTAACAGCAAGACTAACAATGAAACTTGATCACGAGGAATTTGATTTTCAAATGATTTGACAAAAATCCATATAAAATAAGTTTATTTTACAAATAAGAAATGAAGCAGTATAAAGTGTTACTCTGATTCGGCAATTATCAAGTTGAGATCTTAATATACAAAGGAGATCAGTCATTTCAATTAGTTTATCACTGTGTTCTCCTTTTGCATGTTTAGAACTCACTTCCTAAATATTAATTTATTCAAAACCACATAATAGGTCATACTCTTAGGAGTCAATATTGAGTTAAGATTGCCATGAAGTTTTAGTAGATTGTCTATAGTAATTAGACATAGCATAGAGATTGCGATTTTATGTTCATGATTTTTTAAATAGAGATTTGAATATTGGAACAAACCATGCTCAGAGAGATTACTTTGTGGATTCAATCACGAGTAATTTTGAGACGATACTATCTTTTATTCTTAAAACAGAGGGACATTGAGTTCTTTGAAAATAATTTGGTTATGTTTTGGTCTTTCTCAATCACTATCTGTAACTAGTAGTTATAACGGGTGAGTCCATGCATCATTTAACTACTAGAAGAAAGCTGTGTTGTCAAAATTTATTTGTTCTTTCTCCCTTAACAGGAGAGGCGATATCCTTGGACCCCTTGATAATTATATACTGATATCTTATGTGTCTGGTTGGGTCCAGACTAAGTTGATGTGTTCAATTAGTAGTCTAATTTGATCATCTGAAATTGGAAATCAAGAAACACAAAGTTGAACTGTTAAATTGATTCATAATCCATGACTCAGTTCACAATGATATTTTGAAGAAACATAGGAATAATTGATCACTTATCTAAGGGATGATAATTAGTTAGATCAAAGTTCAACAGTTGATGTGGAAGGCATGCTTTGTTGTTTATTTGAATATTATCTAACCATAGGAATAATTTATCACTTATCTAAGGGATGATACTTGATTAGATCAAAGTTCAAAAGTTGATGTGGAAGGCATGCTTTGTTGTTTATTTGAATATTATCTAACCAAAAGTATTTGATGAATTGTCTAAGTGAGAGACTGCTGGAAATAGGTGTCCAATGTCATAACTAAATTGGTATAACTTTGGAAATAATAACAAATCCCTTTGTGGGTTGCCCTCAATAGCTAAAATAGTTAGAATAGATTTAGGGTATTGAGATAATTATTTAATTGATCTATTACATGTTAATAAATTAATTAGAAACTAATTAGAATTGATTAAGAATTAATTTGAACTAATTTAGATAGAATTAGTCATGAAATGATTAAAGGTGTAGGGACTGGATGTTAATTTTTCAAAAGTTGAACAAGATGAGCATGCTAGAACCCTGAAAGAGGATGGACATTTTTGGGTTTCTAGAAGGCTTCAATAATCATTCCAGATAATAGATCAGGAAAGGATTTGAATCTGGATTAAATTTGATTAATGAATCATAATATTTCAGGAAAGGATTTGAATATGGATTAAATCTGATTATTTAATTGATTCAAATATGCTTTGACTACAAGTTACCTCAGCTATAAATAGACCCTTATGCCTTCATTAATGTTATTCCTAACCTTCCCCATACTTAGAGAGTTCAAGTTCTCTAGTATCCTCTCTCCTAAATATTCTAGGGTTTTTCGTCTTTTGGGTGTGAGCCATTACATGCATTCTACTTTGGGTGCTAGTCCTTCCAAGAAATTTCAACGAGTTGGAGATCTTCAAGTGGAACAAGTATATACGATTATTCTTGAGAGTTTAGTAATCATATCTATTTTGATAGTTCAAATTTGTAGTTCTAAAAGTACGTTGCTATAATGGTAAAACTTAGATCCTTGGTGCATATACACTTAGAAATGTTTTGGATGCTTTCATTGCCTTAATATAGTGTATAATATCATAGAAAACCCAACAGGTTGTTTGAGGTTTCCCAACAAACATTGTGATTCTACCTCATTCAACATAATTTTAGAAAGACAATTTAGGGAGACACTTACTTTCATTAGGAGTCTCCATATCTTGTTGTGAACCTTTGAGTCATCCCCAAACTTTATGTACCATCAGATTGTTTTATTAAGATCCATAAACTTATCTTTGAGACTAGTCATGTGGTTGCTTGCGTTATTGCCTCTACCACCTTCATAATATTCATGGGAATCGTCATTATGGCATCTACCATGGTTAGAGACATTTCCGCCTCTTCCACAACCATGGGAGTTGATTCCTGTTGAATGAGTGTCACCTTGTGCTTCTACACCATTCTTCTTTGAACTTTAGAGATATTCTTGGTAGGTCACTATAATCTTTCTTCATCGGTTTCTGTCTGACCATGCACCCTTTTATCAAGGTTCTTCAATCTTCCAATGACTTCTATAATGGTCATTGATATAAAGTCTTCAAACTGTTTAATTGATGAAACGATTTGAATGAACTTCCATGAAACAACAACCTAAGCAAATGTACTATCGTAGATGACTACTTGCCTGAAAAAGTCGATGGAAGAAATTGTAAGTAAAGAGAGTATTTTCGAATTAGAATGAGAAACATAGAAATCGTAATTAAGTCCATAATTTGCACCCCATGCGCGCATAGATTTTTGAGTAAAACCATAGAAAGAAGCTTATAATCCTTTACACTATCATGGTTATAAACGGTTCTTTGGTTCCATGGTTCTTATATGTCACACCCCGCTAAAGCGGAAACGCAAGATATGATAGCGATAAAGGTTTCATTGCAAAAGATAAAGATACATCACCATAGTAATAGTTTAAAAGTTTACAACCCATAATTTAAACAAAACAAAATACAAGTTTCCCAAAATAACATTGTTCAAAAGTTAACTTCACAAAATAACTTCCACACGATGCAACATGCTCTATGATGATGAATCTTTATATCCACTTACTAATTATTTCCTGAAAAAGCATGTAAAACGAGCGTCAACTATGAAAATAGTTGGTGAGTTCACAAGTTTATAAAATCAAGATTTGGTATTAGACTTTCCATAATTACAAGTACATTGCTTTAATTAGAAACAAAGTTTATTACTATAATGAGAAACAAAGTTGATTGTTATGATTGATAAACGAGTTTGTATGTATATGAGAAAACAATGAGTTCCCAGCCAAGCCTATGACTGATGCCCTATCAAGATCTATGCTTATCGTTCCATAGATTATATGGTATCATGCACTCAAGCAATCGGGCGAGTGAGGAGTTGTCAATTCCTAATAGCGCTATCCACAATGACCATTGGCTCAAAGAGTTAATGGTTGGAGTAAAGTATAAGGGAAGGGACTTAAGACAATAAGTTCTCATGTTCCGTGTTGCATAGACATACATAGCAGAATATAGCAAATTATAGCAAAATATAGCAATCGAGTTTGATACGAATCAATTTAAATACAACGAACAATAAATAGTTTTTCGGACATGTTTTTCCACCCCAAAACATAAAAACCGAAAATAGGGGAGTGCGTGAATACTCACAATGTTTTCGAGTAGGTACAAGTGGTGCCTCGGAATACACCAACACCTTACTACCGGGATCCTATGACATCAAACACACGCCAGTGAGTTTCTATGTCGAAATCTAATGCTAATATACTAAACTCTACATATAGAGAAATGCCAAATTTATGTTCTAATATTGGTTTTATATTAATTGGTTACAATTTTTCTGAAATGGTGAAATTCTATAACTCATGTGATTAAGACAATTATGGATATTAATTTTCCAGATTTTGTAATATTAATTGAGGGTATTTCAACACATTTAAAGGTGTTTTAAACTCCTAAAAATTTAACAATATTATCAAACAGTTTCCAAAAATTGTCAAACCTTGTATTTTCATTCTAAATATAGTAGAGGTTTCCCAGAAATTTTTCCTTGAATTTTTGATGTGATTAACTATTTTTCTAATTTTTAAGCCTTCATAACAACATAAATTCATGAAAAAAAGCATTAAAAGCATAAAAATTCTCAAACTTTTTATAATACTGCCATTAGACATACTTGAGCTGGGAAAAATATAAAAATGGTCTTCTAAATTGTTTAACCCAATTTTATGATTTTTGTGCATTTATTCTAATAAAAATTGAAATAAATAGAAAACAGTTTCCAAAATTACTCAAACTTTTTCTATTACTGTTATTAAACATTATTAACCTAGGAAAAATATAAAAATAGATTTATAAACTGTTTAACCCAATTTTGATGATTTTTGGTGCATTTATTCCAATAAAAAATAAAATAAATAGAAAACAGTTTCCAAAATTACCCTAACTTTTTCTATTACTGTTATTAAACATTATTAAGCTAGGAAAAATATAAAAATGGATTTCTAAACTGTTTAACCCAATTTTATGATTTTTGTGCATTTATTCTAATAAAAAAATGGGTTTAAGTGTATTTAATCTTGGGAAAATAGAAGAAAAATAGCATACAGAATAGAAAAATCATAAAAAGTTTTATGTAGCATCCTAATGTATTATAAGGTATTCTGGTAAATTTTCATGAATTTTGGATGAGCAGAACTATTTCTTTTGTTTTTAGTCCATTATAAATACAAAAATCGGGGAAAAATAGGAATGCATTATGAAAAATTCTGAAATTATTTTTCTGAGTCTTCCACCTCTGTTAAGATCTGCGAAAATTGTTAGATACCATTTTCACACTCTCTAAAGTGGTTTTGTGATTTATTAGGACCAAACAAAAAGAAAATCAAACGTCATACTAAACAGTAACAAAAATCGATGAAACTTAATGAGGTGTTGTCATTTACTTTACGGGTCATCCACGAATTTATCTAGGATTTATAGACCTGGGAAAGTATTTTATATGATTTAAGCCCTTGTTTTTTGTAACAATTTTAATAAATCAAGGAAATGATAAAACCTCTTGGGATTTTTCAAATCATCATATTATCTTACTGGGATTCTGAGGAAATTTGTTTTTGAACAGAAAAGGGTTTTTAGACTTTTTTATAAATAAAATCATTTACATGCACTATTAACAATGTACTTTGATCATCAAGCTCTTTAACTTGATGTTCATCACATGCATCATGGTTTGAGGACCATGCATGGACATATGTTGGTCATAGTGATGTTTTTAAAGTAAATACTTGAATGCATAAGGTATATGAACCTTTAAAACTTGTAAAAATCCGTATTTTAGGGTTTGACATAGGTTTTGGTCCTTGGATTTCACCATTAAACAACATGCATGTTGTTCTTGGGTGAAACCCTACCACCATCATCATCAAACTCGACATTCATGGATATGTTCATGAATGTTCATAAAGAATGGTGTAGAAGAATGAGAAGTGCAAGAAAACCCTTTAAAACAAGAAAGAAAAGTGAGGGAAGATGAAGGATGTTCGTGATTACCTTGAAGAACAACCTTAGAAGATGAAGATTTGAAGGTTGAGAGGTGTTCTTGGCTGGAGAATTTCGTGGGTTTGGAGAGATGAAGAGAGAGTTTGAGTGTTGTAAAGAGTGGAGTGAGAGAGAGAGAGAGAGAGAGAGAGTGAAGGGGAAGTTGAAGTGTAAGAGAAGAGTAAAATGATTGAGATTTTTGGGGAAAAGAGGTGCCTTGGAGGAGGTGGCCGACTTTATGAGTGAGAGAGGCTCCCTCTCTCTTAAAATTCAAATTAAATAAATTCTCTCTTCAATTTTTATAAAACCCTAATTTTTATAAAACCCTAATTTTTATAAAAATGCTTCTTTATGTAATTCTTGATTTATTTAAAAATCTTTGTTTTTAACTAATAAATTATGATTAATGTTTGATAATTAAATCTTTATATCTTTGATTATATCCTATAACTTAATTATTTAAATTTTATATAATGAGGTTCATAACAAATCTTATAGAGTTTTTAGGTTTTAAAGTTTATAAATTTGGATTTTTGGGCTCTTTAGGGTTTTTGGAACATTGTTTGATATTCACCATCATATTGAAATGAACTTAGAATATTTTAATTTATTTTTAGGGTTTTATACCCTTTTTCAAATGTAACGAAGTTTGAAGTTTATTCTAATTCGGGTATTGGCATTTCCTACAGTAGCTAAACACTTCCTAGAATCGTAAGAGTCAAGTATATTAGTCCTAGATTTTAGTTGGATCCTAGTTTATGCAAGATTTTGACCTAATTTATACTACTAGGCCATGGCATGTTGTGCATATATGGTTTTTATAAAAAGATGCATGAGTCCGAGAATGACCTGAATTTGACAGTTGTCACATTATACATTTTGAGGTGCATAAAGACCTTCATCTTGACAGCCCAAATAACATAATTGCTTCTTGACAACATTAGATAATGGATTGAAAATGATACATCTTTTTTATGGCCTTCCATGTCGGGTTGTGTCTTTATTTTATAAACATGAATTAAGAACCTGATCAAAGAATTCATTGTTATCTTTGATCACAAAGTACAGATAAGAAGTAGAAGTACAGAAGAAGAAGGGAGCAAAACAAGAACATGTAAAAACAAGGAAGTAATGCTTGCTAGCCAACTTTTTGTCGAGGAACACATAAAAGATTGAATACTAAACATCAATTGTTATGCTAAAGGGACAAGAAACCGAGTCTAACACTAATAGAGGGAAAGACACATACTAATACCAAAAAATAAGGAAAGTTTCCTAAAATACATTTCCCCTTTTGTTCAGAATTACTCCAACGGTAATTAACGAATATTTATCTATGGTTGTTCACATAAATATTCAAGTTTACTATGTCCATGTTGGTCACACCCTTGCAATCTTGACATCCCAATACTCTTGATATCCCTCATAAACTTCACATACCAAAAACTAGGGCTGGCAAAATTGTACCACGGAAAACCAACCAACATGTTACCAACCGAACCAAGAAACTTGGTAGCCAATACATTTGGTAGCCAACATGTTTGGTTGGTAGTACCGTACCAATTGATCAATGTTGGTACGGTAATGATACAAAAATTTGAATACCATGGTAATACCATACCAACCAATTCATTTATTATTATTATTATTATTATTATTATTATTATTATTATATATATATATATATATATATATATATATATATATATATAAAATCGTATATTTTAACTATTAATTGTGTTTAGTGTTTACAGTTTTAATAACATTATATTAGTCATTTGATTGTATTAGTCAATAGTTATTACCACTTTAAAGCACAAAATTAAAACGTTACTTTAGCATTACATTAGTATAATTCTTTTGTAAACAAAAAGAACTACGTAACTAATTTCTATACTAAACTTCAAAATCCCGATGTCTTTGCTTTAGTAGATTTCTTTTGTAAACAAAAAGAACTACATAACTAATTTCTATACTAAACATCAAAATCCCGATGTCTTTGCTTATTTTTAAATCTTACAATAGAAAATTAAAAGAAGTTGGTATATACCATACCAATTTGTACCAACCAAATATGTTGGTAGCCAAATAAATTGGTACCAAGTATACTTGGTACGGTACCGGTTGAAATTTTTTTATACCAATTATAGTTGGTACGGTACACGGTTTAGAGAAAAATAAATTGGTACCGTACCAATTCCACCCCTACTAAACATCAAAATCCCGATGTCTTTGCATATTTTTAAATCTTACAATAGAAAATTAAAAGAAGTTTGGTATATACCATTACCAATTTGTACCAACCAAACATGTTGGTAGCCAAATAAATTGGTACCAAGTATACTTGGTACGGTACCGGTAAATTTTTTTTTATACCAATTATAGTTGGTACGGTACACGGTTTAGAAAAAAATAAATTGGTACCGTATCAATTCCACCCCTACCAAAAACAATTTTAAAAGTGATATAAAAGAAGTGTTCAATTATTAGTAATGGAAGCAAGTATTTAAATTGTTACATGTACTTTTGAGTATTTTCTACATATTCACGGAGGCAAGTATTAAATTATTAGATGTAACTTGAATCTTTTCTATCCACTTGACATCCTATCTAGTTCTACTTTATCGTGATGGAAGCTAGGTAGTGTTAAAACATTATATGCAGATTGAATTTTTTCTACGTAACTTTTTATATAGATAATAGCTTTTGAGGAAAGGGTAGATGTGTTTTTCAATGGCTGAAAGGTAGAACTAGGGAGGGTTTAAACCTCCAATGGGAGAGTTGATGTAAAACCCTTCTCTGTATGTCTTGTAACTCCTTCTAGCTCCTCGCTAGTGCTTTGTTTTAATATATTGCCTTGATGCTCAAAAATATAAAATAAATTTTCAGTTATCTCTACGTATTGTTGTATATATAGTACAGAAAACAATTGGCTTTGTCGTTTTTCTTGCATATAACTAACAAAGATGACAAGATTAAATAGAATAGTTAATATAGGAAATGTGTGAGATCTTGTGGATATAATCCGTGGCGTTATATATCATTTCTCGAGCTGGTCACATAAACTCATACCCATTAAATTTTGTTTCCAAAAGTCAAATATGATTCTTCTAAGATTAAAAAAAGATTAAAGATCAGCCAATTTGAACGGGAATTTTAAGTTTAATCATCTCGGTGCCAATACATGGCCATGTTCTAAAAGATTAGATTACAAGATTATGTCATGATACTAATTGGGCCGATTGACTTTTTATTTCGTTAGGGCAACGTTTGGTGGTCGATTGCATAATTACGTTAATGAATCCGAACCAATCATATAGTATACACTTAAATGATATTGAAAGTCATTTAATAGATATTATTATTACTATTATTAAACTATGGCAAAATTAAGTCCTCCTATTAGTAGTTAACTTCCATTAGGTCTTAAAAGCCCAACATGAGAAAGGACTTGGCGTTGCGAAGTCTATATAAATGCGTTTGATGATCATTAGTAACTACACTCTAATATACCAATATTCGAAAATGCGTTTGCTTTTACAAATAATTGTAGTCGTTCTATCCTTCATCTCTCTTGAACATGAAGCCTTAGCTGCACTACCTTACACTTCTGTAGTTCTTCCAATACATAAACATACCGATGCTTCTAAGCCTCTTTATAGTGTTCAAGTCATGACAGCCTACGTAAACATGCAATTCTTAAGCCAAAATCTCCTCATAGACATAGATGCTCCTATTATATGGCGCACTTGTTCCTTACAATGGAACATGTATCAAGGCAGTTGCCCAGCCGACACACAATGTGCCTTTCCTGTTTCTTGTGAAGAATATCAGTGCACCGAAGTACGAACTTCCTTCTCATACAAGAATCCTTACTGTCCACGAGAAACCAACACGTCAACGTTACCTGGTTGGGGAGAATGTACGTGCCCAGTCAATGTGGTCAACCCCATTGATGCATCGTGTGTCCAGGCCCAGCTCAACTATGACGACTTCACTTTCAATGAAAGCAATGGTGGAAATGTGTATACTGGAATATATGGCGCTTACCCGAATGCTGCGTGTGCTCCTTCTTCATCACTTCAATTATTCCCTGCAAATGTTACAGGTGTCATGGCACTTTCATCTTCGCCTTATGCCTTACCAGCTCGTTTAGTTGACCCGCTTAGAAGAGTAATAGGTCTATGTTTGCCTAGCACCTTGTCTGCTCTTGGGGTTCTACTTTATGGAGATAGTCCTTATTACCTTCTCCCCCAATCAACTGTTGACGTAAGGAGTTATCTTTCTTATACTCCATTGATAAACCATCCAGATTCTTTTGGATACTATATAGGTGTGAATAACATTGTAATCAAAAAGAGATCCATTACTATTCCGGCAGATGCCATCACCAAGATTAGTACAACCGAGCCTTACACCATTCTTAGAACTGACATTTATAATCCTGTGGTTCGAAGGTTTGCAATGGTTACAAAACGTATCCCTCAGGCAACTCCAGTCCCACCTTTTGGCCTTTGCTTTAGCAGTTCCACAAAAGGTACACAAGTATCCTTAAAAGTTCCTGATATTGATTTTAGTCTACCGGAAGGAAAGAAGTGGACAATGTCCGCGGCTAACTCCATTAAGCAAGTGACACCAGATGTTGCATGTCTGGCACTAGTGGACGGTGGTGCATCCTTTGAACCTGCAATCGTGATCGGAACCTTTCAGATGGAAGATAACTTTCTGGTGTTTAATTTAGAGAACTCGACGTTTGGGTTTAGTTCTTCTTTATTACGTAAAAAGACTTCTTGTTCAAACTTCAACTATACGTTGGTTAGCAGCTATTGATCAATATGGCATTATTCAATTGGGAAATGAATATGTATCCATCAACAGTTGATCTCCTAATAAAGATTTTCTTGTTCACTGTCGCTTATGTAGTAAAAAACTGGACTATGGATGTACTACGTTAAAGAAATAATAACAATGAACCGAATACTTTAATATGTCCATTATTTAATTTGGTAGCATAAATGGTGACAAAATAAATAGATTGGATTATGTCACAACTACACTATATAACTTAAAAATATAAAACTATATATATTTTGAAGAATAAAATAGTAAAAAATATGAAAAAACAAATGTTTCTTCTACTTTTAAAGTTTGAAATGTACAAGAACTTCAAATTTTAAAACATGAAAAAAAATGTAAAGTTCTCTCTCCCCTCAAATATAGCTTTCTATTTAAATGAGAAGATAAATAATTCAAAAAACCTAAAAGATGGTATTGTTTTCTTAAATTTAGTGCAACTAATTTATTTTTGCAAATATTGTATTTTTGGATGGTTTTCTTTATAGATATATATAGACGCTTGAAATAACTATTTTACTTTATATATAGATTTTTCAATTTATTAGATTTTTATTAGTTATATATATAGATTAAAAAAGAGTTCCCTTGTGAAGAGCACTTGACCCAGGTACTATTCATCGGGTTAATCCGTCAACCTCGGTTACTTTGGTCTGCATGATTACTTCTCGATGCTTACATCACCGCTCTCTTTATCCCCTCTCATATTTTCCCGATTTTTCCTTTTGGGATAGTCACGTTAGTCCACCGCCTTACTATCAAAGCAGTCGACGCATAGATGTCACCGACGTCTGCTTCGGTCATCTCTATCGCCTTCCCTTCCATATGCATTTCTATTTGTCACCGGTGGAGAAGAGGACGACGATTGAAGTTCCATCGGATCAAACCATTCTTCACTTCGGAACCCTAGAAAGTACAGGTGGGTATCAAGGAATCCGTGTTATGGAAAACCCTATGAATACTCGATTTCGGTACCTTCTATTTGACTTTGATTTACCTTTTGATCTTCACCTTTCTCTATCCCTCTCGACCGACGTCTTTGCTTCCGTCCGGCAGACGAAAAAGAGAAACAGCAAGAACGGTGGTACCTCCTTCAAGTAGCAAGCAATTCGAGGTTTGATTTTTTTTTTTTTTTTGTTTTCAAATGGACGCTTCTCAAATTGATTAAGCTTATGGAATTACATCTCAAAAGAAAATCAGTTTTACGGGAAAATTCCATGCTGGAACTGGGAGGAGAGTGGTTTTGTGAATTATTAGACGCACAGGTTTCAGCATCACCATGGAGATGACTCACTTTCAACATGTGAATTTAAACTTCGAATCTCACAGAAGATTTCTGTTACATCACAGATAACACATACATGAAGCAAGAATTCGTGAGGATGGAAGTCGATGTGCTAAAAACCCCAAAATTTGAAATGGGAAACTAACAGTTAAAACATTTCTTAGACGATTCACTAGGATTGCTCAAGAAGATTATGATGTACTGTAACACCGTAAATTTTCAAACAAATTTTTCGTTTTAAAATCACATAATTCTCATCAACACATTTCACAAAAACCCCAAGTGTCAAATTATCAAAACAAAGTTTCGTAAATGTTTGCATAAAAATCTAGGATCCTCAAAAACATAACTCCATCTCGTGTGTACAATCAAGCTGGCGCCTTCCCGCGATCCTGAGAAGTACCTGAAACACATATCACACAACACGGTAAGCACGAAGCTTAGTGAGTTCCCCAAAATACCACACACATCTCATTAGCCTCTCATGGCTATGTCTCGATAAAGACCCTTCGGTCAATGTGTCTCAGTGGAGACCATCCAGTCCCATAACTCGGGTTGGACCCTCCAGTCCTAACTCAAATAAGCTCGGAATAATACACAACATAAATCACAAAGACATAATGCAGGAGATCCTAATACTCAATATAAGCATACATGACCCTGCAGTCATAAAAGTTACCACTCATGGTAAGTATAGTGAGAAGACTCACCTCGTAAGTAAGCAAGTAAACCTCGTACCCCTCGAACGATCTAATCCTTGCCTATACGTCATAATCATCTCTAATTAACACTTATAACCTCAACTCAAATAATTTAAGCTAACCTCTTTATCTAACTCTTAGAAAGGGTAAAATACCATTTTACCCCTCCATGGTCTCCATAATCCATGTCTTGACCAACCCTAAAAGTCAATAGAAGTCAACACTCGAGTCAACAGTCCATGTTGACTCAACTCCTCGAGTGCATCTATGCGACTCGTCGAGTTCCTTCGTTTTCTTAGAAATATCATGAAAGTCCAACTCAACTGGTCGAGTTGTCTCGCCAACTCGCCAAGTTACAACGCATCCAAACTCATCGGGGAAAACCCTAACCGACTCATCGAGTCAGTTCACTAAATCGTCGAGTCCCTTCAGTGCATTTTCTCATTCAGACGATTTTAAGCAGAAATAAGGTCTCATACTCTGGATCTAGCCCTCTAAGGCTGAATTATCACGTAAAGTTTCAAGCTTTACGTTCATGCATGGCATCTAGGGCTCAAAATTCCAAAAAAAACTCTATCAAGGTCTTCATGCATGGAAGCTTGCCCAAAGCTTGATAAAGCTTGGATCTTTAGGCTCATGGGACTTCAATATGTCCAGATCTGGAGTCTCAACTCCATGACAAGCTCACAACAATCTAGAACTCCAGGAAGGATGGAAAAAAGGCTCTAAACTCCATAAAAAAGAGATCTAACCAAACAATGAGCAAGATGAAGACTTTTTACCTTCAAAGAGATGCTAGGAATGAATGAACACCGGATCCAAAAGCTCCTTCTCGTCCAAAGTCTTTTGCTCTTCAACTTTCCTCCAATAATGCACTAAAACTCACGATATTAGCCTTTCTTTCTCACACACAACGTTATAGCTCAATTAGGGTTTCTCACAGGGTATTAAGGTGACAAGGGTGGCGGAAATGAAGGCTTAAGGTCCTTTAAATAGGACACAAACCCTGAAAATTAGGGTTTTCTCACTCAGCTCCTACTCATCGAGTAGACTCTAAAATCCCGCGGCCATAATATTCTCTACTCGGCGAGTTGGTTCTTCCAACTCATCGAGTTTCCCTATAAAAAAGGAATAAAATAAATTAAATATCATACCTGGGAGCCGGGATGTTACATGTACAACTCTATTTCTTCCTAAATTGTGGGTCATTATGTAATTGTTGATTTGTGTGTGTGTGTGTGTTTTTGCATTTTACAGACACCCAATTTACAATTACACTTCTTGAACTATTATCTGGCAGAATTAAGCTTGCTAGACTATGGTTGCATCAAGTTTTTACCTTCCATGATGGCTGCATCAGTTGCATATCATTCAAGATTCATGCTCAAACTGAATTCACATCCATGGGTAAGAATTGTATATTCTCTTATTATTATATATATTTTTTGATAAAATAGCTGTGATTCTTTGTTCTAATGTATTACATTTGTTCTACAGAATTTACAGTATGTTACAATGCTTTGGAGCAACTCTTTGGATATACTCCCTCTGATTTGAAAGAATGTGTTACAATGTTACATGAGTTACAATGTAACACCCTGTTTATTTTTTAAATAAATAAACAAATTAATGAACGAATAGAAGCCCTAAAATAAATAATTATATAGCAAAGGATGGTCTCGAAGGGCTAATTGTCATAATTTTAGAAGTTGGGGGTTAAAAGTGTGAATTCCGGACTCAGTTTGTAAATATTTATGAAGACAGGGGCTCCGTGGTAATTAGTTGGATTTAATTTGAAAGTGAAAGAGGTGGAAGGGCTGAATATGCCATAATTAAGATATTAGGGTTAAAAAGGGGTAACATAAGGAGCTGAATTGTAAATATTTTAGAAGATGGGGGCTGTTTGGTAATTTAGGGGACTTAATTTGTAATGGATTTTGATGTTGAGGGTTTAAATGGTAAATATTGGCCTTATTTTGAAAGGAAATGTCATGAGAAGGGACTGTTTATGTCAATATGGCATGATGTTTAGTAGCACCAGGTATATAACCTTACTTCACCCGTTACCATGCTAAAAACCCTAAACCTAGTTCTTATTCACAGCCGCCAGGTATCCGTCAGCCGCCATCATCGGTTTCGCCTACTTCCGACCATCCATGGCCGCCAAGCGACGGTTGAGTCCAGCCTATGGCGCTGCCGTCAACGGGAGCATTCAACCATCCAGTCCGGATGTTACATCTGCCATCGCGCCTTTCCGATGGAAATGGAGCCGTTGACGATCGATCACCGCTCGGTTGTTGCCGCTGTTGGGTTGTTCCGTCGGGAACGTGGCAGCTCCGATCGCTTCTTCTCTTCGGTTCCATCGTCAGCCACATCACCGGTACCTCCAAGCTTCCGGGAAATCTCCACCACCCTTCTTCGCTATTTTCCCTTCGTCGGCGACTCGCTCTAGCCAAAACCACCGAGACCAGTCGAGCCACCACCGTGAATCGTTGCTACAGTTTTTCGTGAGTTCTTGTGGGTGTGATTCTGCTTCAAGATTCGGGTGTGGGGGAGGCTGTTCGACTGGGAACCCAAAGGAACCACCGCCACCACCACGAGGTGGTGGCTACCGACGTGAAATCACCACTGCCGCCGCCATACGCCACCAAATGGGTGGTTGGCTTCCCTCTCCAAGCTGAAGGCGTGATGATGCGTGTGGGTGTTGACTGGATTGCTCGAAAAGGCATCACCACCACCATAGGGTGGTGGCTGCCGCCACTCGCTACCGCCGGCCACCACAGGTGGTTGTGTGTGTATGTGTTTAGCCTAGTTGTGTGTGTGTTATTTTAGAGATTAGCATTGTAAAATGTAACCGGAAAGAAAAATAATGAAAAGAAACTCAAACCACCACCGTAGGGTGGTGGCTGCCGCCACCGGCCGCCGTGTCGGGTGGCGGTGTGCCTTGCCGGATTGTGTTGACTCGTTTGGGGTGCTTGAAACCCTAATGTGCCCAAAGAAGCCCTAATGGGCCCAATGAAGCCTAATGGGCTTAGTGAAAACCCTAATGGGCTTAATGATATTCTAGTGGGCCTAATAGGCCCAATAAAGCCCTAATTGACATAAAAGGCCAACAAATTGATAAATGGGCTAATATTTGGATTGGAAAACCCTAATTTGGGGAATTAACCGGGACACGCGGGAATTATTTAATAACGTGAGATATTAAATAATAATCATTAGCAAGGATTAATCTAAGCGATATTGGACTTCATGGATTAAGTCCTTAGAGGATTAAGTCCTTAATGGGTTAAGTAGGAAACTTAACCCTAATTATGTGAAACCCTAATTTCACTTGGGTTTATTGTTGGGCCGCTCTATTGGGCCTTGATGATTGGGTTATTAACGGGCTATCCATAGTTAAGCAATTTGACTAGAATAGTTTAATGGGCCTAGGGTAAGACCATGTAAGGGGTTTGGGCCCAATTTGGAAAATTGGGCCATAGATGGGCCATAGTTTGGGCCTTAATGATTATATGATATTGGACCATAAGACTGTCAAAGGTTGGACTGGAATAAATGGTTGGGCCTTATGGTAAGACCTTGTAAAGGTTTGGGCCCAATTTGGAAAATTGGGCCATATACTGGGCTTTGAGCCATAATTGGACTTTTAGGCCTTGGATTGGGCCTTGGGCTTGCATAAAGCCAAGCTTGGGGTAATGTAGTAATTACCCAAAGAATGTACTTATGGTTATGTAGTGGGACCCAATTATTAATTGGGTGTTATTTTGGTGTTGACAGTTCGGGAATCTGTCATCCAGCAGCTGGGGATGAGTCAGCAGGACTTCAGCATTGTGGGATTGTGTCTACGGGACTTCAGCAGTGTGAGGTGAGTTACCTTCCAGTAGCGGTGGGTCTACGGCCACAATGTCAGCCCACCAGTAGGAGTTGTATGTTAGATGATTGTCTTTGTGATATTCATCTAGGTTTGCTACTACCTGATATGTTTATGTGCTAGCTGTTGGATTAATGTCTAAGTCCATAACTATAATTGGTAAGACTTGACCCGACCCGGCATGGTCTATTTGGGTTGCATGGCATCATGCATTTGGATAGACTAAAATGAGAGAAATAATACTTAAGGTTTATTAATATATTATAAGTTCTAATATATTAATAAGATTATTTAATTAGTATTGATCAAGAATTAGTTTGGAATTAATTAAGTGATCAAAAGAAGACTAATTAAATATATGGGTTGATTGTGTAAATCATCCATTTTTATAGTGGGCTAATGCTTCATGGATTATCAAGTTGGGCTAAAACCCATAGGATGGTCCATGGGTGCTCCATGGTGTATTTGAACCCATGGATCCAAGGAAATGGAAAACCATGACAATTAGGGTTTACCCTAACTGTGACACTATATAAAGATCATATTATTGGGAAAATCGGCCACAAGAGTATGAACATGAGGGCTAGCCGTTTTTCATGAAGTGTGTATGTTCTCTCAAGTTATTCCAAAAGCATATGATGTTAAGTGAACCATTTGAGGTGTCACACTTGGGGCACTAGGCACTCAAGCTTCATGAAGTCATTCTACATCAAAGAGGTATGTATTCTAACTTGTTATATTTCATATGAATCAAAGTTTTTGTATGCTAGTTAGTATAATACCTTGGATATTCATATTTGCATGTATAATAGAGAAAACATAGATCCAAGGTATTTAGGGTTGTATGTACACTTAGGAGTGTTAGAATGCTCAAAACCCAACAGTGGTATCAGAGCCTAGGCTTGTTTTCTTGTTATACTTGCAAAAATGGCTGAAAAATCGAATTTTGTTGCTGTCTGAACAGCAGACTCACCGAGTCCATGAAGGGACTCGACGAGCCCAAGGCAAAATGCATCCAACTCGCCGAGTTGGTTCATACACTCGACGAGTTGGACCCCCTGACAGCATATATTCGACTGTTTTGGCTGGAATTGGACTAGGAACATTACCCTAAGCTGTTTTTGGACTTATAAACTTATTTTTGATGTGGTAATGTTCATACTAATCTAATTTCAAAGATAATTGTCAATAGATTCATGGTTTGTATTAGTTTAAGTGTTATGCTAATTACATGAAAAGTTTGATTCCAATTATCTTGTTCATATGAGTTGCTTAGACTAATAGAAAAGGTTGATTGATTATGTGTCATTGATCCATTTTAATCTAAGAGTGGATTCTAAAATGTGTTTGTGTAACTTGTCCTCAAGTTACATGAAAAGTCACATTTAAGTTTCTTAAAACTCATAAAAGTTGGCAAAGGTTACAAAATGAAGAGTCTTGTCCTCATTAAATGGTTTTATGACTCCATAACTTGTCCTCAAGTTATGGAGGTTCAAGAGTCACTTCATTAAATAATAAAAATGTGTAACCTTAATTAGTTCCATAAGTTACAAAAGAAGAAGAGTTACATTCTTTAATAGTTTAAAGTCTTCCATAACTTGTCCTCAAGTTATGGAACTTGAAGAGTTTTAATTAAAACTACTTTAAACACATAAGTTATGGAATTAAATGGGTTTAAATATTTTCAAAACTTTCCCTCAAGTTTTGGAATTTGTAAAGTTTCTCTCATGAATACTTTAATTCCAAGTTAAGCCCTTAGAATTTTAAAAGTTAAAATTCAACCCTTATACTTTATAATATTATAAGTTAATAATATATATATATATATATGTGTGTGTGTGTGTGTGTGTATAAGAGAAACTCAGTATTACCATTAGTAGGCCTCATTCACGAAGCCGGTCTATAAGGGGGGTATAAGGTTGTTGCCTATAAAATGGCAGCTTAATGGGTGTCCACTCTCACCCACCGCTTCCTTGACTGGTGGAGGGTCGTTAGCCGAACAGGTAGGACAAGGACTATAATTCTCCCTTCATTAAAATTATTAATGATAAATACTAAGTAACTAAACCTTTTATTAATTCTCAATCTTAGTTACTTAGGAAAATGTGAATAAGGTGCTAATCCATGAAATTACACTTTGTACTTTGTTTAAATCGTTAGTGGAGCGTTTGTGGTTAACCGGCACACTAACCTGGATTTAACAAGGTAGGCAAAGGGTAACTTAATATTTATCATAGTATCGATGGAGCTCGTGTGGTTAACCGGCACATCGATTGAGGGGTAAATATTAAGGGTACCAAGTATATTTGCATGGTTACTTCACACCTTGTTTTGTGATCCTCAGCATCCCAGTCACAAAACCTGAAGGGCACACTCGAGATTGAAACATGCCATTGAAAAAGTTCAATGAATCTCAAAAAGATCTAGGAGTTTCAAAACCAACTAAAAACCTAATTAAATTATTTCGTTTTTCATGGTGGGAATTGGTGAATCGTCATTCACCTGCCTTCAAATATTTTATAGCCTGGATTACGGCATCCCTCTTCCAAGTTATAAAATATTGTGTTGGGTCCTAGCCTTAATATTTCATATTGGGCGTTATATTAAGGACTTTAAATCAACTATCTTGAATATCTCCCAAAAGATGTCTAGCTCAGACATCTATAATATTCCCAAATCTCTTGGAACTTTACTTCCTCCACCTCCTCCAATTATTCTCCCTAACCCACAAGTTCAAGGTCACTCAAGCCCTAATGGCAAGCAAGGTCTATGTGTGATCACATCTTGGAGATGAAGTCACATATTGACAAGCCGGGAGAGTTGGGTGTCAAAGTCTTGAGAAATTTGGATGTTCAAATCACTTTCTAAGTCACATAGTGAGTTCCTTTGGGACTACTATGAAACAGACTATGACATGAACCTTAATGATCATATCTATTTGCTTGGTGCTACTGAATCAGCAATGATTTGGAGGACTAGTAAAGCAAATTTGATTAGAAGATCAACTTCCCAAACTTCCATGGACTTTGAAAAATGGTAACACTGGATATCCAGAAAAGCTTTCGCTTCCCAATGGAAAGGGATTGGTCATAGTCAACTCGGTTGACCAAATGGTAAAGAGAAAGGCAAGTCTGTGATAGCCCAGTACACCATTCCCAAAGAGTCCATATGTTTCTCTTGCCAAAGGAAGGGGCATTGATTGCGAAGCTGCCTATTTACCTGAAAGATCATAAGGTTGATCAAGTCAAGAAGTTTGACTCTACTTCAGGTAAAGTCCACTATCTAACTCTGTTAAGTTTCTATTAGGAGATTCTTGTTACATGATGTGACTGGGTCACATGTTGATGTTTTAAGAATCAAAGAAATGTGAAGAAACTTAAAGGAAGTATATGTTGATTCTGATCGCGAAGATAGATTTCAATCGCATGGTTCGGTGATCAGAATTTTTGAGCTACTGCTTAAGAGTTGTGATAGATTGCTTAGGAATAGATAACAACATAGTTTTCATATGCATTTGCATTGTAAGGATAAGTTTTTCCGCAAGTTTTAAATAAAAGAAAATTTTGTTTATTTATTTTATATATATCCTTACAGTGGCATTTGTGGAAAATTGTTGTTTATATGATTCCATTGATAGCAACAGTGGAAATATGAATTTGATTCTTTCATTTGTGGTAGTGTCTAAATTTACCAAATAAGGAAAGATTCTCATCACCCAAGTTTCAGTTGGATAGAAACTTGGAATCATGCAAGTTGTATAGTATGATGAACGAGAATTTTCAAGATTTGGAAAATTAAGACTAATTCCTTGTTCACATGTATATGTGAGTCAAGTGAAGGACAAAGGGATCAAGTACACATTCTTGTGCACTAGTTAAAGTCCACCACAAAAGATCGATAAGACTATTCGTCATGATTTACTAAAGTTTAGTAAATATGGTTATACTTATAAGTTTAAGTATAATTCTGAAGCATTGGAAAAGTCTCGATGTATGGCATAACGAATGAGAAGAATCAAATGAGGCAGAAAGATAAAAGTTTCTCAAATCTGAAAAGATGGGAGAGTACGTTAGTATCATGTTTTGTGATCATCTTAATGATTAAAGAACCATATCACAATTGGTCTTCTAAGGTCATCTTAGTTCATTTTTATGGCTAAGAAGAGGAGTCATGAGTTGTTGAAATGGTTAAATCAAGAAGATGAGTCATACTTCGTTTCAAAAACATGTCTTAGAGTCATACTCCAAGACTATAAGTTGAGTGACATATTTTAAAGAAAGGTTTATAACACTTGTCAAATGTAAGAGTAAAAGTGTCCTACTCTTGTACATTTGAAATTGGTAAGTTGTGATGTTTTGGATAAAACAAAGACCAACTAAGGCTAATTGTGTGAAGTGTTTGTCTTGATAAAGAATCCAAACTTGAATATTTGGCAAGATACTCTTATATGTCAAGAGGACAGTGGGAGTCTTACAGATCCTGAAAAGAATTTCAAGATCTAATCAACAATAACAAAAAACCTGTAGTTTAACACTAGAACATGACGTCAGGTTTATAACCTATCGTATTGACATATTTCTATTTCTATGCCCATTCCAGTTAAAGTTGGCTTTGCATATGAGTTCTTAGAGTTCTCAGTTGGTTGCGTAACAACTTGGAAGCAATGGCAGGCCCTTGAGCTGCCAGGTGGTAAGAAATTAAGATTGAGTTCAGTCCATATGTGTTTGGATTTGTCATTATCCTTGTCTTGTGACTATGGTTTTGACGATTCACATGGATAAGAACACATACACCATAAAATCTAAGGGTCATAAGGTTTCTCTCCGATTCATGAAAATGATGGTGAGAAAACACTTCCACCAAGTAGATTTGAAGCAGATGGCAAAAGGTCTAAACAATTGAGACTATGATTACGGCATCCCTTTTCACAGTTCTGAAGTTGTTTAGACACACATGCATGCTATCTAAGGAAAGGTGTATGATTTTGATAGAGTTTTATCAAAGCATCTCGTATCAGAAGTCCAAACTTTGGTAAGAAAGTCAATAAAGTATTGATTTCTAGAAGTCCAGCTGATTTCTGAGTACATGTCAAAGCTAGTGGGAGCATAAGTGTTATGTTAATAATCATCATGTTAGTGGGAGCATGATAATTATGATAAGTGTTAATTATAGAAAACAAAAGTTTCAATTCGTGAGGTTACAGGGGTTGAAAAAGTTGTTTTGCTATAATTAAGGGAGAGGATATACTTCATTTCAGTTCTAAAGGCTTAGATTGAGACCTTAATCATCTTTAGTCAACAATATATATATATATATATATATATATATATATATATATATATATATATATATATATATATATGAATTTCATGTTGGATTGGTTCAACTTAAGGAAATTCTATATATTGCGTTCTCAAAATTCGATTATGACTACGGCATCCCTCTTCATAGTCAAATTTTGAAAACATGGCAAATAAAAATATTGTAGCAAAAGACTGGTCTAGAATCATGTCTTTATGTGAGACATCATGAATCGTGTACCATTTGCTTTGGGTACAGGATCGATTGCATGTGCTATAATATTTGTCATTTCTAAATTTTTCCAAATGCCTAGAGGCATTAAGAAGGGAAAAGGTCTAGAAGTGGATATGACTAAAATGATTAAGCAATTGTTGAGGACAATCTGAGGTTTACCAAAGATTGGTTGCTCAGGGACAGTTGGAAGTATAGTGCTAATTTTGGAAGGACCATATTGACATATTCTGAAAAGAGGCATCTCTTGTTCAGAAGTGATAGTCAAAATCAGAATATGGAGTTGTCTCCATAGGTGGAAGTTATCTGTGTAAGATTAGAAAACTTAATGCAAGAAGCATGTTCAAAGCAATGTACTTTGATTATGAGACTTAGTTTCCATGGAGTTGATCTCCATTGGAATACCTTATAATGACTGTTGACAAGTCTTTGTGACTTTGTACATATTCATTACAGGAGGATCAGTGCATATAAGTTTAAAATCTAAACAGATTTCGATAAATGATAGGAATTTGAAATTCTCACATTTTTCGATAAGGATTTAGGAGTGTGAATCATTGAAATTATGTTCAATTGGTTTATTTCACAAAGTAAGGATCATAGATAAACATAGAGTGCAAACATGGTGTATGGCAAAGCTATTGTTTAGAAAAACATAGTGTACATGCTTGGAGCATGGGACAACTAGTGTTTTTAATTCAGGTATAAAGTTGATGAAACCAAAACAATGAATAATGAGTAATCAGTATGGTGATAAATAAAAGTGTCTTATTTATATTCATAGGTTTTGATACCATATTAGATTCAATTATTCTTGTGTTTCACTTTGCATGTTTTGACTTCCAGAATAAACTAGGTCCTTCTTCCCGAATGACTAAGTTATTCAAACCATCCACAGTCGGTCATATGTTGGAAGTAGATATGAATCAAGACTGTCATGGGTTGGCTTGTAGAGGTCTAAGATGTTGGACAAAGTGGTGCTACAACACTCATGAGTGCTCATAAGTTCTGAGTATTGGATTCAACCCACGCTCATTTGAATCACTTCATGTATTTTATCACGAGTGATCATGAGACGATAATATCTTATATTCTTAAAACCTAGAGATATGAGTTGTTACTATGAGTTGGTTATACATTGATTGCACGAAAACGCATTGGTAACTCGATGTTATAAAACGTGTCTTTGTGTATGATTCAACAAGTAGTAGAACAATCCATATGAGTCGAAGTTTATCCATTCCTTTTACCTTCGGGATAAAAGCGATATCTGTGGGCCCCTCAATGATTTAGCAATGACACATGTGAGTGCTTGGCCAAGCCAGGACTGATTTGATTTGTTCAATCAGTCTATCGTCATAAATCGGAAATCGGGAAACAACAAATGGACAGAGAGAATGATTTACAATCCATGTCTCAGTCCATATGATATCTAGAATTGAGGAATATATGATCACTTATCTAATGGACAAGTCATTGACAAAGGTCAGAGATCATCGGCAAGGTCAGAGTTCGACGGAAGCTTTTGAGAGCTACGATTGCCAGTCGGTTCTTGAAGTCATACGCAATAGTAGTTTTAGACTTATCCAAGTGGGAGACTGTTGGATTAATGTCTAAGTCCATAACTATAATTGGTAAGACTTGACCCGACCCGGCATGGTCCATTTGGGTTGCATGGCATCATGCATTTGGATAGACTAAAATGAGAGAAATAATACTTAAGGTTTATTAATATATTATAAGTTCTAATATATTAATAAGATTATTTAATTAGTATTGATCAAGAATTAGTTTGGAATTAATTAAGTGATCAAAAGAAGACTAATTAAATATATGGGTTGATTGTGTAAATCATCCATACTTGTATAGTGGGCTAATGCTTCATGGATTATCAAGTTGGGCTAAAACCCATAGGATGGTCCATGGGTGCTCCATGGTGTATTTGAACCCATGGATCCAAGGAAATGGAAAGCCATGACAATTAGGGTTTACCCTAATTGTGACACTATATAAAGATCATATCATTGGGAAAATCGGCCACAAGAGTATGAACATGAGGGCTAGCCATTTTTCATGAAGTGTGTATGTTCTCTCAAGTTATTCCAAAAGCATATGATGGTGTGTGAACCATTTGAGGTGTCACACTTGGGGCACTAGGCACTCAAGCTTCATGAAGTCATTCTACATCAAAGAGGTACGTACTCTAACTTGTTATATTTCATATGAATCAAAGTTTTTGTATGCTAGTTAGTATAATACCTTGGATATTCATATATGCATGTATAATAGAGAAAACATAGATCCAAGGTATTTAGGGTTGCATGTACACTTAGGAGTGTTAGAATGCTCAAAACCCAACACTAGCATGATATGTTATATGTGATAGTGGTAGCAGGGGGAGAATAGTCCCCAAGTTCGGTCGTTAGGACCGAAGAGTAGGTCGGGCACCCCAGATATGTCTGACAGTATGTTTATGTTATGATATTATATGGTAGTAGTAGAAGGTGAAATAGTCCTCGTATGTCGGTCGTAAGGACTGACGGGTAAGTCAAGCACCCAGAATGGCTTGACTTGGGTAGTCAGGCACCACAGAATTGCCTGGCAGTATATGTGTGTTATATGGTAGTAATAGGGGGTGAAATAGTCCCCGGTAGTCGGGCGAAGTAGACCGACGGGTAAGTCAAGCACCCTAGAATGGCTTGACCTGGGTAAGTCAAGCACCCCAAAATGGCTTGACCAGGGTAAGTCAATCACTCCAGAATGGCTTGACCTGGGTAGTCAGGCACCCCAGAATTACCTGACAGTATGTTATTGTATGGTGTGTGGTATGATGGGGGAAACTCACTAAGCTTCGTGCTTACGGTTTACAGTTTTGGTTTCAGGTACTCGTTTTCAAAGGAAAGGAGTCGGCTTCATCGCAGCGCATCACACTATGTTTTCCGCACAAGAGATCTTTGGGATTACACTCTGATATGGTTTTATGATAATATGTTTTGATTATTGACACTTTGGTTTTGACATGAGATATTAATATGAATGTTTTTATACTGATGGTTTATATAATAACTTAATTAAAACGAAAATTTTGGTCTTGAATTTTGGGATGTTACAAGTTGGTATCAGAGCCTTGGTTTGAGGGATTCGAACATACTCTCGGGTGTGTCTGAACTCAAACTAAGGGCTTGGTATGGAAATTTTCAAAAGTAAAACCATTTTGTAAAAAAAAGAGTTGAAAAGAATCTGAAAAGAGAAAAGAACTTTGAAGAGAACAAAGTGTGTGATGCGTGCAATCAGCCGAGCTCAAGTAAATTTTCCCCAAGATACCCATACATGTTATGTTATGGTATGATATGATATGATTATATGAATTGCATGCTATATTAGGGCTAAGGATCTAGGAGGATGCCTTATATGCCTATTGTATGTGCTTGTAGACTTGCATGCTAGTACTGACCAGTCAATAATAGGATAGCTTGTTTAGGTTATGCCTGATTGTATGAGCCTTTGTATTGCATGTACAGATTCCTGATTAGAGGATAGAATAATTTGATTGGAATATGATGGTTAGATTTTCCATTGTCTGAATGTTGTTTGCTTTGTGCTTTGTGAGACTCTTAGTAATAGGAGTTAGCTATTAAATGAATATGCTAAGTCACATGTGGCACAGGTTGGATAATCTCAGAGTGACAGATATGACCCTATTGCGCAGCTCTTGTCTGAGTCCAACCGTTCTAGGGATGGGTCTATTACTCAAAGGATTATCTGATCTCTGTTGCATGTGGCTATATTCATGAAGTAGCTAGTTGACATTACTGGTAATCTTTCAACAGCTGAGGACTGAGTGGGTACGGGAACCTAGGGAAGCCTAGGATATGGTTCAGTGGGTTAGTAGTGAGGTTCAGTGAGACTTGGGCGTACAAGTTTGAGGAAGTGACTTGGAGGATTCTGGAGGATTGCTGAGGAAAGTATGGATAGGTGTGGAAGGTAGTATTGGCCTCGTACTACTGAAAGCACAGGATCCATACTCGAATCAGTGAGAGACTTGGAGAATCTAAGAAGCTTCAGGGAAGAGTTTGTGACCCAGTTTGGGGACAGAGGATGTTCCAGTTGTTGCAGCTTAGCCATTGGCAAGCGATCTAGTGAGCGTGACAGGGTGTCAGTGTTGGATTAATGTCTAAGTCCATAACTATAATTGGTAAGACTTGACCCGACCCGGCATGGTCCATTTGGGTTGCATGGCATCGGGACAATTGGATAGACAAGATGAGGAAAAAAGGATACTAGTGATTTATATTAATATATTATAAGTTCTAATATATTAATATATAATCATATTATTTAATTAGTATTGATCAAGAATTAATTTATAATTAATTAAGTGATCAAAAGGAACTAATTAAATATGGACTCTAAGATATATGTGTGTGATGGGCCAAGTTCATTTAGGTTGGGCTAAGCTTTCATGGATAGTCCATGGAGTGTTTAACCCATGGATCATATGAAATGAAAGGTCATGGGTATTAGGGTTTAACCCTAATCTCCACACTATATAAAGATGTCCTTAGTTGGTGAAATTGGACTAGTGTGTGTACACAAAAGGGCAAGGCCGATTTCACTAGAGAGAACCAAAGTATCCTTATTCTTAAGGTTATTCCAAGTGTTCATGGTGTTGTGTGAACCATTTGAGGTGTCACACTTGGGGCACTAGGCACTCAAGCTTCATGAAGACAAGTTACATAAAAAAAGGTATGTATTCTATCTATTTTATTACCCAAGTATATGATATTTGTATGCTAGTATAGGGTAATATCTTGGAAACTTCATATTTTCATGTATAATAGAGAAAACATAGATCCAAGGTATTTAGGGTTGTATGTGCACCATAGGATGTTGTAGTATACTAAAACCCAACAGTGGTATCAGAGCCATGGGTTGTTTTCTATTATATTTGATGCAAATGTATTTTTTTTTCAAAGTTGAAAAAAAAAGGAAAAAAAACATGAAGTTTGTCAAATTTTAAGATAATTACTTGATTTTATGAAAAACTAATTATTTGTAAAATTTGAGTCACTTTACTACAAGAGTTGAATTAGGTCAATTTATTAAAAGATAGAATGATGTGATTATTTTATTTGTTTTAAAAGTTTGATCTAAATGTTTTTATGGAGTTACAAATTTTGTCATAAAATTTTGGAGCTCAAAAGTTTTTTTTAAAAGTTATGATCTTAAGAGTATTGAAACCTCCATAAGTTATGGATATGAAAAGGTTTTAAAAAAAATTGTTTTTATGGAGTTACAAAATTTGGTGTTAATGTTTTAAAGAATTCCATAACTTATTCTTAAGTTATGGAACATGAAAAGTTTCATCATAAAACAAGCATTTAACTCCATAAGTTATGGATTACCAAAAGTTCTATGTTTCCTTGATTTATGAGTTAGTTTAGATTAATGGAAAAAAAAATTGTGTTTTAGTTGTTTTCAATCCTAATTAATCTAAAAGTTGTTCATAAAATGTGTTTTTTTGTAACTTGTCCTCAAGTTATATGAAAAGTCACATTTATGAATCTTAAAAAACTCATAAATATGCCTTAGGTTACAAAAAAAATGAAGAGTCTTTTCTTATAAATAGTTTTTATGGCTCCATAACTTGTCCTCAAGTTACGGATGTCCAAGAGTCTCTTCATTAAAAGTTTTAAAGCTTTACTTAAAACTCATAAGTTATGAAAATCCAAGAGTTTTGAATAGTTTCAAAATTTGCCCTCAAGTTTTGGAATTTGAAAAGTTTTATCTAATGAAAACTATATTTGGTATGTACTTGACCCGACCCGACCCGGCATGGTCCATTTGGGTTGCACTTCACCGGCACAATTTATATGGATAGTCTTTTGAGAATAGTATATTTATGATTTATATTAATATATTATAAGTTCTAATATATTAATATGGAATCATATTATTTAATTAGTATTGATCAAGAATTAATTTAGAATTAATTAAGTGATCAAAAAGAACTAATTAAATATGGACTCTTATATATATGGAATGGGCCAAGTTCATTTAGGTTGGGCTAAGCTTTCATGGATGGTCCATCGAGCTTTTAACCCATGGATCCTATGTAAATGAAAGGTCATGGGTATTAGGGTTTACATGAATGTAACCCTAATCCCCCATAATATATAAAGGGGTCCTTGGCTCACAAAATTGGCACAAGTGTGTGAAAATAAGAGTGGGCCGATTTTAGTGTGCATACATATTCTCTCAAGTTCTTCCAAGGTGTTTTGGTGATTTTTGATTCCATTTGAGGCTTCCACACTATTGGGGCTAAGCTCTTAAAGCTTGAAGACATCAAGCTACATCAAAAGGTATGTCATCTAACTAGAACTTTGTAGTATAGGTGCTTCATAATATGCTAGTTAGGATGAAACCTTGGAATAGTTAATATTTGCATGTATAATAGAGAAAACATAGATCCAAGGTTTATAGGGTTGCATGTACACCATAGGAGTGTTAGAATGCTCAAAACCCAACAGTGGTATCAGAGCCTGGTTGTTTTCTGTTATATTGATGAAAATGTTTTATTTTCAAAGTTGGAAAAAAAAACAAGACGTTTGTCAAATTTTAAGATAATTACTTGTTTTTGTGAAAAACTAATTATTTGTAAAATTTGAATCATTTGCTATATGAGTTGAATTAGGTCAAATTTAGTAAAAGATAAAATGATATGATTATTTTATTAGTTTTAAAAGTTTGATCTAAAGAGTTTTTTGAAACCTCCATTAGTTATGGATATGAAAAGGTTTTAAAAAAAATTGATTCAAAGTTTTTTTATGGAGTTACAAAACTTGGTCTTAATGTTTTAAAGAATTCCATAACTTGTTCTTAAGTTATGGATCATGAAAAGTTTCATCATAAAACAAGTATTTAACTCCATAAGTTATGGAATCCAAAAGTTTTCAAGAGTTACAAAACTTGCCCTCAAGTTTTGGAATTTGGAAAAAGCTTTTTTATGATAAAAAAAAAACAATTGAATTCTAAAACTCTTGGGTTCATAACTTAAACAATTAATTAAATGGTTTTAATTTTGAATTTAATAATTGGAATTATGAAGATTTATTGAATAATTCAATTAACTCTTATAGACTTTATTAATAGATAATTAAAGTGTTTAATTAAAAGAGAATTAATAATTCCATAATGACATGGTTTAAATTTAATTAAATTAAGAGTATAGTTTAATTAATAGATTAAACCACCAAGTATTTTAAATGTCTAAAATACACCCTTATACTATTATAATATTAAAAGTTTAATATATTATATGTATAAGAGCAAGTCGTCTTACCATTAGTAGGCCTCATTCACGAAGTCGGTCTATAAGGGGGGTATAAGGTTACTGCCTATAAAACGACAGTTTAATGGGTGTCCACTCTCACCCACCGCTTCCTTGACTGGTGGAGGGTCGTTAGCCGAACAGGTAGGACAAGGACTATAATTCTCCCTTCATTAAAAGTATTAATGATAAATACTAAGTAACTAAACTTTTTATAAATTCCCAATCTTAGTTACTTAGGAAAATGTGAATAAGGTGCTAATCCATGAAATTACACTTTGCACTTTGTTTAAGCTGTTAGTGGAGCGTGTGTGGTTAACCGGCACACTAACCTGGACTTAACAAGGTAGGCAAAGGGTAACTTAATGTTTATCATAGTATCGTTGGAGCGTGCGTGGTTAACCGGCACATCGATTGAGGGGTAAATATTAAGGGTACCAAGTATATTTGCATGGTTACTTCACACCTTGTTTTGTGATCCTCGGCATCCCAGTCACAAAACCTGAAGAGCACACTCGAGACTGAAACATGCCGTTGAAAAGTTCAATGAATCTCAAAAGAATCTAGGAGTTTCAAAACCAATTAAAACCTAATAATACATTTCGTTTATCTTGGTGGAAATTGGTGAATCGTCATTCACATACCTTCAAATATTTTATAGCTTGGATTACGGCATCCCTCTTCCAAGTTATAAAATAGTTTGTTGGGTCCTAGCCTTAATATATCATATTGGGTGTTATATTAAGGACTTAAATCAACTTTACGTGAATTTCTCCCATTGTTGATGTCTGGTTTAGACAACAATGATCTTCCCAAACCAAGCTTTCCTAATGAATATGACTTCCCGAGTTTGGCTCATGGAAGTCATACTTATCTTCCTCCACCTCCTCCAATTATTCTCCCTAACCCACAAGTTCAAGGTCACTCAAGCCCTAATGGCAAGCAAGGTCTATGTGTGATCACATCTTAGAGATGAAGTCACATATTGACAAGCCGGGAGAGTTGGGTGTCAAAGTCTTGAGAAAGTTGGATGTTCAATCACTTTCTAAGTCACATACTGAGTTCCTTTGGGACTACTATGAAACAGACTATGACATGAACCTTAATGATCATATCTATTTGCTTGGTGCTGCTGAATCAGCAATGATTTGGAACGATAGTAAAGCAAATTTGATTAGAATATCAACTTCCCAAAAACTTTATGGACAGTGACAATGGTGACACTGGAAATCCAGAAAAAGCATTCTCTTCCCAATGGAAAGGGATTGGCCATAGTCAACCCGATTGACCAAATGGTAAAGAGAAAGGCTAAGTCTGAGATAGTCCCATTACCAAAGGGTCCATATGTTTATTTTGCCAAAGGAAGGGGCGTTGATTGCAAAGCTGCCAAATTTACCTAAGGATGTTAAAGTCAATAAGTTTGACTCTACATCAGGTAGAGCCCATTATCTAACTCTGTTAAGTTCTATTCTGAGATCCTCATTACATGATGTGACTGGGTCACATGTTGATGTTTTAAGAATCAAAGAATAGAGAGAAATCTTAAAGGAAGTATATGCTGATTCTGATCGCGAAGGTGGATTTCGATCGCATCAGAATTTTGAGCAGTTGCTTAAGAAGTTATGATATATTGCTAAGGAATAGATAACAATAATTTTCCATGTGGATTGTAAGGATAAGTTTTTCCGCAAAGTTTTAAAATAAAAGAAAATTGTTTAATTTTATTTATTTGAAGTATCCTTACAATGGCATTTGTGGAAAATTGTTGCTTATATGATTCCACTGACAGCAATATTGGAAAATGGATTTGATTCTTTCATTTGTGGTAGTGTCTAAATTTACCAAATCAGGAAAGTTCCTCATCACCCAAGTTTCAATTGGACCGAAACTTGGAATCATGCAAGTTGAATAGTATGATGAATGAGAACTTTAATACATTGGAAAATCAAGACTACTTACTTGTTCACATGGATGTGTGAGTCAAGTGAAGGACTAAAGGGATCGAGTACACATTCTCGTGCACTGGTCATGTCCACCACAAAGCTCGTTAAGACTATTTGATTTACTAAAGTTTAGTAAATATGGTTATACTTACAAGTTTAAGTATAATTCTGAAACATTGGAAAAGTCTCAATGTATGGCAGAACGAATGGGAAGAATCAAATTAGGCAGAAAGAAAAACGTTTCTCAAATCTGAAAAGATGGAAGAGTACTTTAGTATCATGTTTGTGATCATCTTAATGATTTAGAAATCATATCACAATTAGTCCTCTAAAGGTCATCTTAGTGCATTATTATGACTAAGAAGAGGAGTCATGAATTGTTGAAATGGTTAGATCAGGAAGATGAGTCATACTTCGTTCCAAAACAATTCTTAGAGTCATACTCCAAGATTGTAACTTGAGTGACATATCTTAAAGAAAGGTTTAAAACACTTGCCAAATGTAAGAGTAAAAGTGTCCTACTCTTGTACATTTGAAATTGGTAAGTTGTGATGTTTTGGATAAAACAAAGACCAACTAAAGCCAATTGTGTGAAGTGTTTGTCTTGATAAAGAATCCGCACTATCTCTTGAATATTTGGCAAGATAGTCTTATATGTCAAGAGGATAGTGGGAGTCTTAAAGATCCTAAAAAGAATTTCAAGAACTAATCAAGAATAAAACCTGAGGTTCTTCACTAACACACGACTTGAGGTTTATAACCTATCGTGTTGACATATTCTGTGCCCATTCCAGTTAAAGTTGGCTTTGCATAGGAGTTCTGAAAGTTCTCAATTGGTTGCATAACAACTTGGAAGCAATGGCAGGCCCTGTACTGCCAGGTGGCAAGAAGTTAAGATTGCATAAGTTCAGTCCATATGAGTTTGGATTTGTCATTATCCTTGTCTTGTGACTATGGTTTTGACTATTCACATGGATAAGAACACATACACCATAAAATCTAAGGGTCATAAGGTTTCTCTCCGATTCATGAAAATGATGGTGAGGAAACACTTCCACCAAGTAGATTTGAAGCAGATGGCAAAAGGTCTAAACAATTGAGACTATGATTACGGCATCCCTTTTCATAGTTCTGAAATTGTTTAGACACACATGCATGCTATCTAAGGAAAGGTGTATGATTTTGATAAAGTTTTATCAAAGCATCTCGTATCAGAAATCTGAACTTTGGTAAGAAAGTCAATAAAGTATTGATTTCTAAAAGTCCAGCTGATTTCTGAGTACATGTCAAAGCTAGTGGGAGCATAAGTGTTATGCTAATAATCATCATGTTAGTGGGAGCATGATAATTATTGTTAGTGTTGCAAGTTAGCAATGTTAATTATAGAAAACAAAAGTTTCAATTCGTGAGGCTGCAGGAATTGAAAAAGTTGTTTTGCTATAATTAAGGGAGAGGATATACTTCATTTCAGTTCTAAAGGCTTAGATTGAGACCTTAATCATCTTTAGTCAAGAATATATATATGAATTTCATGTTGGATTGGTTCAACTTAAGGAAATTCTATATATTGCGTTCTCAAAATTCGATTATGATTACGGCATCCCTCTTCATAGTCAAATTTTGAAAACATGGCAAATAAAAATATTGTAGCAAAAGAGTGGTCTAGAATCATGTCTTTATGTGAGACATCATGAATCGTGTACCATTTGCTTTGGGTACAGGATCGATTGCATGTGCTATAATATTTGTCATTTCTAAATTTTTCCAAATGCCCAGAGGCATTAAGAAGGGAAAAGGTCTAGAAGTGGATATGACTAAAATGATTAAGCAATTGTTGAGGACAATCTGAGGTTTACCAAAGATTGGTTGCTCAGGGACAGTTGGAAGTATAGTGCTAATTTTGGAAGGACCATATTGACATATTCTGAAAAGAGGCATCTCTTGTTCAGAAGTGATAGTCAAAATGAGAATATGGAGTTGTCTCCATAGGTGGAAGTTATCTGTGTAAGATTAGAAAACTTAATGCAAGAAGCATGTCCAAAGCAATGTACTTTGAATATGAGACTAGTTTTCCATGGAGTTGATCTCCATTGGAATACCTTATAATGACTGTTGACAAGTCTTTGTGACTTTGTACATATTCATTACAGGAGGGTCAGTGCATATAAGTTTAAAATCTAAACAGATTTCGATAAATGATAGGAATTTGAAATTATCACATTTTTCGATAAGGATTTGGGAGTGTGAAATTAGAATCGTTGAAATTATGTTCAATTGGTTTATTTCACAAAGTAAGGATCATAGACAAACATAGAGTGCATACTTGGTGTTTGGCAAAGCTATTGTTTAGAAAAACATAGTGTACATGCTTGGAGCATGGGACAACTAGTGTTTCTAAATTCAAGTATAAAGTTGATAAAACCGAAACAATGAATAATGAGTAATCAGTATGGTGATAAATAAAAAGTGTTTTATTTATATTCATAGTTTGATACCATATTAGATTCATTTATTCTTGTGTTTCATCTTGCATGTTTTGACTTCCAGAATAAATTAGGTTATTCTTCCTAAATGACTAAGTTATTCAAACCATCCACAGTCGGTCATATGTTGGAAGTAGATATGAATCAAGACTGTCATGGGTTGGCTTGTAGAGGTCCAAGTTGGTGGACAAAGTGGTGCTACAACACTTATGAGTGCTCATAAGTTCTGAGTATTGGATTCAACCCGCGCTCATTTGAATCACTTCATGGATTTTATCACGAGTGATCATGAGATGATAATATCGTATATTCTTCAAACCTAGAGATATGAGTTGTTACTATGAGTTGATAGTACATTGATTGCACGAAAACGCATTGGTAACTCGATGTCATAAAACGTGCCTTTGTGTATGATTCAACAAGTAGTAGAACAAGCCATATGAGTAGAAGTTTATCCATTCCTTTTACCTTCGGGATAAAAGCGATATATGTGGGCCCCTCGATGATTTAGTGATGAGACATGTGAGTGCTTGGCCAAGCCAGGACTGATTTGATTTGTTCAATCAGTCAGTCATCATGAATCGGAAATCGAGAAACAACAAATGGACAGAGAGAATGATTTATAATCCATGTCTCAGTCCATACGATATCTAGAATGGAGGAATATATGATCCCTTATCTAATGGACAAGTCATTGACAAAGGTCAGAGTTCATCGGCAAGGTCAGAGTTCGACAGAAGCTTTTGAGAGCTACGATTGCTAGTCAGGGTTTGAAGTCGTACTCAATAATAGTTTTAGACTTATCCAAGTGGGAGACTGTTGGATTAATGTCTAAGTCCATAACTATAATTGGTAAGACTTGACCCGACCCGGCATGGTCCATTTGGGTTGCATGGCATCGGGACAATTGGATAGACAAGATGAGGAAAAAAGGATACTAGTGATTCATATTAATATATTATAAGTTCTAATATATTAATATATAATCATATTATTTAATTAGTATTGATCAAGAATTAATTTATAATTAATTAAGTGATCAAAAGGAACTAATTAAATATGGACTCTAAGATATATATGTGTGATGGGCCAAGTTCATTTAGGTTGGGCTAAGCTTTCATGGATAGTCCATGGAGTGTTTAACCCATGGATCATATGAAATGAAAGGTCATGGGTATTAGGGTTTAACCCTAATCTCCACACTATATAAAGATGTCCTTGGTTGGTGAAATTGGACTAGTGTGTGTACACAAAAGGGCAAGGCCGATTTCACTAGAGAGAACCAAAGTATCCTTATTCTCAAGGTTATTCCAAGTGTTCATGGTGTTGTGTGAACCATTTGGGGTGTCACACTTGGGGCACTAGGCACTCAAGCTTCATGAAGACAAGTTACATAAAAAAAGGTATGTATTCTATCTATTTTATTACCCAAGTATATGATATTTGTATGCTAGTATAGGGTAATATCTTGGAAACTTCATATTTGCATGTATAATAGAGAAAACATAGATCCAAGGTATTTAGGGTTGTATGTGCACCATAGGATGTTGTAGTATACTAAAACCCAACAGTCAGGCCCTGAAGGATATGATTTCCAAGAGTTGCGGATGCGAGATCGATTTGGAGCACCCTGGAAAGAGAGGGTTGTGCCAGGTGTGTATAGTTGAGGGTCTCGGGAAGAGACCCATGACTTCTGATCATCGGGTGAAAGGACAACAGGGTCGGAGTCAGTGCAGCACGTATAGGAAAGTGCACAAGGGAGTTTGTCGCTCCAAGGGTTTAGGTTGCTACAGGGTAGATGGGTTGGTCATGTCAGCAGAAGGTGATCAATATTCCTCCAGATGTTGCGGGTATGTCATCTTCTTTTGCTACTAGATGGATGTTGGGATACGTATCACTTTGGGATCATGAGTGAGTTTGGACAAGTCAGATCTCGGGGCGGTTTTCTGCTAGTGTTTGGGTTATCAAGGATCATATATGCCATCCTGCATGCCGAAAGGTCCTTGATGAACTCACAGAGGGACGTACCTTGCGGAGAGGGTTCCGCGTGTACCGTTATCATTCCGGATCTTTGTCGAGATCTGTGCAGGAGTATTGTTTGGAAGATCCTCGGTCAGGAGTAGAGCTATAGTTCTCCAGTGAAGTCAGCGTTCAGTGATTCTATCATGGTTCAGGTATGGTCGACAATTGTCTATGGATGAACTTCGGAGTTCAAGGCACTACCATTGTTAGGGGGTAGCATGAAGATAGTGGAGTCAATTGCAAGTGTTAGGAACATGGGTGTTCGGTCATTGGATGTTCAAGAGAACTGCATTTCTTGCATGGGCTATGTTCGGTTAGAGTTTAGTAGTGCTGCAAGATTGGAAGTTGGAATGAGGATTCGTCAGCCAGAGTGAAGATTAAGGCCTTCAGTTGACAGCATGGGAGATGGACTGAGGTGTCCGACTGGACCAGATCTCAAGGGTACTCGTCAGGATTTCAGAGAATGGGTGATCTTAAGGTTTGACTGGTGATTGATCGTTGGCATTGGGTAAGCTTAGTTTGTCATTAGTGGGATACTAGAAAATGAGGAGGATTGGGAATCCTTCAACTCTCGCGTGCCGTGAAGACTTAGTCGAATCTAAGTGGGGGAGAGACTTTTTATAAAGTTCTCCAAATGTGAGTTCTGGTTACGCGGGGTGCAATCTCTTGGCCACCTTGTCAACCAGAAGGGTATTCTAGTTGATCCGGCCAAGATAGAGGTCCTGATGCAGTGGGAGATTCCGAGGTCTCCATCTGAGATTCGGAGTTCCCTGGGTCTAGCGGGTTATTACCGGAGATTTATACGGGTTTTCTCCGAGATTGTGGTTCCTTTGGCCCAACTGACCAAGAAGTCGATGGCCTTTCGTTGGGGGCCCAAGCAGCAGGCAGCCTTCGAGACTCTCAGACAACGATTGTGCGAGGCACCGATTTTCACCCTGCCAGAGGGTGTAGATGATTTTGTGGTTTACGGTGACACTTTGATCACGGGCATAGGTGCGGTACTAGTACAATGGGGTCACGTGATAGCAGGTTTCGGGAACCAGGTTAGAGTTCTGGTTAGGACTCAAGTTCAGTTGAGGGTTAGGTCGAGTGCATGTTCGACCCGGTTTGGAAAATGTTGTAAGACTACGGGAGTAGCCGTAGAATTCACTAGCAGTCAGATAGTATGGAAAGTGTTGTAAGACTACGGGAGGTAGCCGTAGCATTCACTAGCGGTCAGATAGTATGGAAAGTGTTGTAAGACTACGGGGGTAGCCATAGCATTCACTAGCGGTCAGTTAGCACGGAAAGTGTTGTAAGTCTGCGGGTGTAGCCGTAACATTCACTAGCAGCAGATAGTGTGAGGGGTGTTGTAAGTCTGCGGGTGTAGCCGTAGCATTCACCAGGTTGGCAGATAGTGTTAGGGTGTTGTAAGTCTGCGGGTGTAGCCGTAGCATTCACCAGGTTGCCAGATAGTGTTAGAGTGTTGTAAGTCTGCGGGTGTAGCCGTAGCATTCACCAGGTTGGCAGATAGTGTTAGGGTGTTGTAAGTCTGTGGGTGTAGCGATAGCATTCACCAGGTTGCCAGATAGTGTTAGAGTGTTGTAAGTCTGCGGGTGTAGCCGTAGCATTCACTAGCAGCTAGATAATGATAGAGTGTTGTAAGTCTGCGGGTGTAGCCGTAGCATTCACTAGGTTGGTAGATGGCATAAGCGTGTTGTTAGAACGCGGGAGGAACAGTAGTACCCACCAGTTCGGGTGAAGCAGTGAGGATATGGAAATCCACATATTGGATTTCGGTATTACCCAGATGGATTAGATCTGGTTGAGCCAGTGATAAGACTGTAGGAACGCCACTACAGTTATGAGATCGGGGAAGTAATGGACTGCTTAAGGGCGTTGGTGATGTAAGGCTACCATTGGTTAGGTAGCGATCACTTTTAGTCTTGGATTGGATGATGACAGGATGCGACGCATGGACCCGATCGGTTAGATCAGGAGGTTGTTAGAGCCACAGTGGCATGTTAACTAGTCGCAACTAGTTTCAGAGAAGGATCACATTCAGAAGTCGTGCGAGACGACTAAGTGGGAGTCCTTTGGCTCCACAGCCGGGCAGAAACCCGATATTTCAGATGATTGGCGAGCGAATTGAGACCCAGGAGGTCTCGATAGATTTTGGGAAGCAACTATGTAGCAGCATACTGCTTCAGGCAGTTCAGTGTTCGAGCAGTTTCAGTGTTTGGGCAGTGATAGCATTTGTGCTTCAGGTTGCAAGTACGAACGGAATAGCTAGATGATTTGAGGAGTGACTAGTCACTCATAGCAGAAGTATTCGAGCCTTCGCCCGGTATAAGTGACCTGCAGAGATAATTGGGTCTGTGATTTCCGTTTTCTAGTAGGTGCCTCAGGTTATCAGTAGTTGAGTAGTCAGTTGAGGGATAAACAGACTGGATTCAACTATAATGATTCAGTATGAGTGGTCTGTTAGGGATACAGATGTGACATCCCCATTTTCACGGCCAGAAAAGACCGATTTTGTTTATGCTTTATAAAAATCAGAGTACTTCTTTTAATAAAAATGTTGCGGAATTAGTTCCCAGTAAAACATGATAAATACATTATCAAAACATTTCCGAAGAAATGTATTTTTATTCATTTTAAAACATTTGGGATGTCATCGTCAATACAGAAACATAAGCATAAACAGAACTTACATTCATTTACACCAGTGATCTACATCTCTTTTAAATCTCTCAGTGTAAAGTAGCTTCATATTGACACCTGTGATACAAATAAGCTTGAGTGGGTCAGGTTGGGAAACCTGGTGAGTACATAGGGTTTTCAACCCACAATAATATAATTATTATGTTTAAACATCAAACAATCAACCCAATTACCCATCCCCATTATCTTCTTTACTCTTAAGGATCTACCCTAAGAATCAACTATTCCTCGTTCATTCATTCCTAAGGATCATCCTAAGGAATCGGCACGAAGTCCATCATCACCGGGGTTTAGGCACTAAGTCTGCATAGTCGCCAGGATTTATACAATAGGAAATAAGTCTGCAAAGTCACCAGGGTTTAGGCACTAAGTCTGCATAGTCGCCAGGGTTTATACAACATGCACTAAGTCCGCATAGTCGCCAGGGTTTTGGCACCAAGTCTGCATGATCGCCAAGGTTTAGGCACCAAGTTTGCATGATTGCCAGGGTTTAGAGTACACCGGGTGAACACATCGTTCACAACACCTACAGGTTGCGAGCCTGCTAGTGTTCCACTGGACTGTCTAGAATAGTCCGTGGTTGTCATCCATACTCTGCTAGATGATGGGGCCATCATTTGGGAAAGGCTTCTCACATCGTCCACCTCTCACACTCACCTAGTGGTGTATTACACCTCTCAACTCATCATCCAACTCATATTCCATCTATTACATCTACCCATGTTTTACCCAACATATTATCGTGTATATATATATATATATATATATATATATATATATATATATATATATATATATATATATATACAGTTTAAATCATTTAAAACATGTATAAAATCATTCATCCAGCATAGACAGCAAGTACTCAGATAATATGCACACATAGCACGTAGTTTATATAAAATACTTCATATCTATGTGTAAGATGAAAGTAACTATGCACTCACTTGAAAAGGTGGTGATTCTGAACTCAGACAGCGCTTCGCTTCTTTAAAAAATAATTTCCTTCGACGAAACCTATTATTATTACCACTAGAGTTTAGTCTGTTATACGCCGAGACTAATTAATAGTCTAGCTGTTATTACTATTATATAAGCGTTAAACAATACTTATATAACCCATAATAATAGCCCAAGTACTTATTATAAGTTCCTAATAACATTACTATAATTAAATAAAAGCTATATTAAAAATAGCATAGGCGTAGCTCACTTACAGCGGGTTTTATAGAAAATCGGGTTTTGCTTGGAGCAGCGTTCCCGAGCCGAAAAGCTCTTCTTCTCGGAGCCTTCGAGCACTCCGGGGCTTCCGCCTCGTGCTAGGGAGGTTCCCTAGGCTTTTCGGGGGGTTTCGGGGCTAGAGAGAGGTTCTAGAGAGAGAGTAAAGAGAAGAAAGAATGGGAAAGGTGTGAAGAAAATGAGGGTGGGAGGGGTTCTATTTATAGGGTGAAAAATGGCTGAACTTGGTGCCACATGTCACCATCTAGTGGCAAGACTTGGGGAGAAAGCCATGGCCAAGATTGTGCCACATCACCCATTTTCGCACAGCACACTTCCGACTTCTAAAATCCGTAACTTTCACATACGACCTCCGTTTTTGGCGTTCTTCATATCCACGCGTAGGTAAAAATAAGATCTACAACTTTCATTTTGACTCCGTCGGCTAATTCTCGACCGATCTTAAATTTAACAGTACGAGGAGATTATACTGTTAAATGTTCGCGTAAAATTCATAACTTCTACATACGGACTCCGTTTTCGTCTGTCTTTTTACCGTTGAATTCCTATTAATGAGATCTTCAACTCTCATTTAGGTCACGTAGGCCAAAAACCGCTCGATCTAAAATTCGAGTTTCGGGTCGTGCACTGTTATGCCAAATCTTAGAAAATTCATAACTTCCTTATACGAAGTCAGATTTGGGTGGTCTTTTTTTGTACGTTCTCGGTTTAACGTATACTATAACTTTTGTTTAGATTTATAAGGCTAAAAAGTTCTCCATCGTAAATTCACAATTTACGTCTCCCGGTGCCGTGCCAGTTTTGCCATAAAACTTCGACGGACCATAACTTCTTCGTTATAACTCGGATTTCAACGTTCTTCATATGTACGGAACCCTTGAGACGTATTCTACATCTTGGTCAAGATTATTTATTTTAAAAAATCTTTTGTCAAAAAGTCGTTTTCGACCCCTATTATCTCTAAATTGACTAGCCCAGATCTACAGGCGTTACAACAGATCATCTCGAGACAGCAGACTTCAGACGGAGTAGACGAGATCTTGTTGCGAGGAATTCGTTCACCTTCGGATTTTAGGGCTTTACAAGGATTGGTCATGGCTACCCTGGGGAGGCTAGGGTGTGCCCAGGTTGGTGACCATGCTACTAGAGTGGTTGGGCGAGCAAGGAATGGTAAGAAATGATTTCGAGGACGAAATCTAATTTAAGTGGGGGAGAGTTGTAACACCCTGTCTATTTATTAAATAAATAAACAAATTAATGAACGAATAGAAGCCCTAAAATAAATAATTATATAGCAAAGGATGGTCTCGAAGGGCTAATTGTCATAATTTTAGAAGTTGGGGGTTAAAAGTGTGAATTCCGGACTCAGTTTGTAAATATTTATGAAGACAGGGGCTCCGTGGTAATTAGTTGGATTTAATTTGAAAGTGAAAGAGGTGGAAGTGCTGAATATGCCATAATTAAGATATTGGCGTTAAAAAGGGGTAACATAAGGAGCTGAATTGTAAAGATTTTAAAAGATGGGGGTTGTTTGGTAATTTAGGGGATTAATTTGTAATGGATTTTGATGTTGAGGGTTTAAATGGTAAATATTGGCCTTATTTTGAAAGGAAATGTCATGAGAACGGACTGTTTATGTCAATATGGCATGATGTTTAGTTGCACCAGGTATATAACCTTACTTCACCCGTTACCATGCTAAAAACCCTAAACCTAGTTCTTATTCACAGCCGCCAGGTATCCGCCAGCCGCCATCATCGGTTCGCCTACTTCCGACCATCCATGGCCGCCAAGCGACGGTTGAGTCCGGCCTATGGCGTTGCCGTCAACGGGCGCATTCAACCATCCAGTCCCGATGTTACATCTGCCGTCGCGCCTTTCCGATGGAAATGGAGCCGTTGACGATCGATCACCGCTCGGTTGTTGCCGCTGTTGGGCTGTTCCGTCGGGAATTTGGCAGCTCCGATCGCTTCTTCTCTTCGGTTCCGTCGTCAGCCACATCACCGGTACCTCCAAGCTTCCGGGAAATCTCTACCACCCTTCTTCGCTATTTTCCCTTCGTCGGCGACTCGCTCTAGCCAAAACCACCGAGACCAGTCGAGCCACCACCGTGAATCGTTGCTATAGTTTTTCGTGAGTTCTTGTGGGTGTGATTCTGCTTCAAGATTCGGGTGTGGGGGAGGCTGTTCGACTGGGAACCCAAAGGAACCACCGCCACCACCACGAGGTGGTGGCTGCCGACGTGAAATCACCACTACCGCCGCCATACGCCACCAAATGGGTGGTTGGCTTCCTTCTCCAAGCTGAAGGCGTGATGATGCGTGTGGGTGTTGACTGGATTGCTCGAAAAGGCATCACCACCACCATAGGATGGTGGCTGCCGCCACTCGCTACCGCCGGCCACCACAGGTGGTTGTGTGTGTGTATGTGTTTAGCCTAGTTGTGTGTGTGTGTTATTTTAGAGATTAGCATTGTAAAATGTAACCGGAAAGAAAAATAATGAAAAGAAACTCAAACCACCACCGTAGGGTGGTGGCTGCCGCCACTGGCCGCCGTTTCGGGTGGCGGTGTGCCTTGCCGGATTGTGTTGACTCGTTTGGGGTGCTTGAAACCCTAATGGGCTCAAAGAAGCCCTAATGGGCCCAATGAAGCCTAATGGGCTTAGTGAAAACCCTAATGGGCTTAATGATATTCTAGTGGGCCTAATAGGCCCAATAAAGCCCTAATTGACATAAAAGGCCAACAAATTGATAAATGGGCTAATATTTGGATTGGAAAACCCTAATTTGGGGAATTAACCGGGACACGCGGGAATTATTTAATAACGTGAGATATTAAATAATAATCATTAGCAAGGATTAATCTAAGCGATATTGGACTTCATGGATTAAGTCCTTAGAGGATTAAGTCATTAATGGATTAAGTCATTAATGGGCCTCTCTATTGGGCCTTGATGATTGGGTTATTAACGGGCCATCCATAGTCAAGCAATTTGACTAGAATAGTTTAATGGGCCTAGGGTAAGACCATGTAAGGGGTTTGGGCCTAATTTGGAAAATTGGGCCATAGATGGGCCATAGTTTGGGACTTAATGATTATATGATATTGGACCATAAGACTGTCAAAGGTTGGACTGGAATAAATGGTTGGGCCTTATGGTAAGACCTTGTAAAGGTTTGGGCCCAATTTGGAAAATTGGGCCATATGTTGGGCTTTGAGCCATAATTGGACTTTTGGGCCTTGGATTGGGCATTGGGCTTGCATAAAGCCAAGCTTGGGTAATGTAGTAATTACCCAAAGAATGTACTTCTGGTTATGTAGTGGGACCCAATTATTAATTGGGTGTTATTTTGGTGTTGACAGTTCGAGAATCTGTCATCTAGCAGCTGGGGTTGAGTCAGCGGGACTTCAGCATTGTGGGATTGTGTCTACGGGACTTCAGTAGTGTGAGGTGAGTTACCTTCCAGTAGCGGTGGATCTACGGCCACAATGTCGTCCCACCAGTAGGAGTTGTATGTTAAATGATTGTCTTTGTGATATTCATCTAGGTTTGCTACTACCTGATATGTTTATGTGCTAGCATGATATGTTGTATGTGATAGTGGTAGCAGGGGGAGAATAGTCCCCAAGTTCGGTTGTTAGGACCGAAGAGTAGGTCGGGCACCCCAGATATGCCTGACAGTATGTTTATGTTATGATATTATATGGTAGTAGTAGGAGGTGAAATAGTCCTCGTATGTCGATCGTAAGGACTGACGGGTAAGTCAAACACCCCAGAATGGCTTGACCTGGGTAGTCAGGCACCACAGAATTGCCTGGCAGTATATGTGTGTTATATGGTAGTAGTAGGGGGTGAAATAGTCCCCGGTAGTCGGATGAAATAGACCGACGGGTAAGTCAAGCACCCCGAAATGGCTTGACCTAGGTAAGTCAAGTACCCCAAAATGGCTTGACCAGGGTAAGTCAACCACCCCAGAATGGCTTGACCTGGGTAGTCAGGCACCCCAGAATTTCCTGACAGTATGTTATTGTATGGTGTGTAGTATGATGGGGGAAACTCACTAAGCTTCGTGCTTACGGTTTACAGTTTTGGTTTCAGGTACTCGTTTTCAAAGGAAATGAGTCGGCTTCATCGCAGCGCATCACACTATGTTTTCCGCACATGAGATCTTTGGGATTACACCCTGATATGGTTTTATGATAATATGTTTTGATTATTGACACTTTGGTTTTGACATGAGATATTAATATGAATGTTTTTATACTGATGGTTTATATAATAACTTAATTAAAACGAAATTTTTGGTCTTGAATTTTGGGATGTTACATACAATCAAGTACAGGAAATGGAAATTTGGTAGCTATAAGAGAAAAGTACAAACAACATAAGGTTTGTGCAACATTTTCATAATTAAATTAATGGAGCAAATAAACACATAAAAACAAATGTTTCTTCTACTTTTAAAGCTTGAAATGTACCACAACTTCAAATTTTAAAACATGAAAAAAAAAAGTGAAGTTCTCTCTCCCCACAAATATAGCTTTCTATTTAAATAAGAAGATAAATAATTGAGAAAACCTAAAAGATGGTATTGTTTTCTTAAATTTAGTGCAACTAGTTTATTTTTGCAAATATTGTGTTTTTAGATGGTTTTCCTTGTATGCTTGAAATAACTATTTTACTTTATATTTTGATTTTTCGATTTATTAGATTTTTAGTAATTGTTATTAAAAAAAGAAAAATTAAATCTTCTCATACATTTCTTCCTACGTATCCTCCTACCTATTTTAAATGGTGACATGTGTCACACAAATCTATTAAAATATTATTATTTTCATTAAGTATGAAAAATGTCATCGTTTAAGATTGATAGGAGGATATGTAGGGAAAAAAAATATATGAGGATATTTAATTGCTCAAAAAAAATTGTCCCACAACACCTTACCCTCTCTCCCTTCAAACCTTATAACCAATATCGAATTGATCCTAAAAGTATTTTCATATCTATTGATTTCTCTTTATCATAACTACCACTAATGTCACCTCGTTCACCACTAAAACTTAATTCCTTAGAGACATCCACCACTACCATCATCAACGGCCTTATAATCATTCACTACTACCAAAACAACCTTAGAAATCTCGTCCACCCATCTCTCTCTCTCTCTCTCTCTCTCTTTCTCTCTCTCTCTCTCTCTCTTCATCATCAGCCTTAGAAACCTCCACCAACACCAGCATCATCAACCTTAGAAATATCCATGACGACCATCAACATTGGTTTCAATTTTTTGGGTTTCTATTTCACGATTAATCAACAAATATCAGTATTGGTGTTGCTTTTCGGTTCACCATCACATGTAATACATCAAAGATAGGGTATGGATCCTTCATTTTCCCCTAAATCAATTTTGTTTAATGGATCCTTCATTTTTCCCCTAAAAGACATTATGTATGTCCAAACTGTTCGACAAGTTTGTAATGACACTATGAAAACTTGACAAGTTACTGCATCCCCATGAAAAATGTCCAACATCGTAAAAAGAACCTTTATTACTTGTATCCACATGGCATTGTTTTTATACCTAAACCTCGACCACTATGTAGTCAATAAGGCAAGCTTAAAAGCTCTCAAACTCCACATATGAAGACCACCGGCATCATATTAGCAACAAATCTTTTTTCAAGCAAACAAATCATTTTTCGTTTTTCACTATGTCCCTACGAAAGAAACAACATCTAATATTATCCAACATATTTATCATTATTGTTATGGGTAGAATTTTTACCTTACTGTTCTTATATCTTGAACTTGTACTAACATCTTGAGCAAGTCTAAGATCTGACTGAATCAATATCTTGGATTGTCATCGTGTTTCTTGTGAAATCTTATGTGGTAACTTAAAGCTTGACAAGAAAGGAATAAACATAGTCAAACCACATGTGTTCAACGCATCATGAACGTTGAAGACTCTCGTAAAAGTCTGGTCAAAGCAAAGATCAAGGAGGATCCCAAGAATGTCGGAATTATAGTTATTACTGTTGTGTATATAAAGACTAGTTGATCAACATTCACACACACAACAACATACTTCTATTGCTACTTCTTCTCTAATTCTCTCAAAACTTGAGTACATTAACTTCATTTCTAAGATCAACTAGCACTTGTAACATTAATTCAATTTAATATAAGTTCTAAGGCAGGTGCTTCCATCACCTCTCCAGGTTTTATGTCGGAAATCCAAACGGATTAAGGGTTTTCCTCGTAACTCATTATGTTCTTGCATTTTTTTATTTACTTTATGTTGTTCAATCAAAAACAATCCATTCCTTTATTCATTTGTTTACATTGCTAAAATCGCTAAGGTATCTTCAGGTATGTTAGTATATTTTTTAGTATCTCGAGCTTTATTATAAGAATTTATTTATTAATTCTCTTCAGCACTATTTTTGTCCCAAAATAAACTTATTCATATTACTCGATAATACGTTTTAATCAAATTCTTTTTGAACATTATAGTTTTTTACCCATGATCTTGGGCATGACCAAGATCTTCAGTGCATTTCAAGATCCTAAGAACTTTACTTTTATTCATATTATTTCAAATATCACACCGCACTTACTAATTTAGTTACAAAATTAGTTTGTTTATTTTTGACAAAACAATAATGAAGGAATATTTAAAAATAGATGAGTAATATATGCCTAAACTATCGAGCACGAATTCACAATGTGTTAGTCTAGCTACGCCCAAATGAAATAATGGAAGCTTTCTAATTTTAAAGTTACAGTAATATTCTTCAATAACAGGGATCTAATGGGACACTTTGGCCATTATGTGCCAACCTGTAGACTAAGATAAAATGGTAAAGACCAATTAAAGCAAAGTAACTGACTCACCACCAAAGACAACTTTGAGGAGTGAACACCAATGCTTAAAAAATCTTACTAAAAAATGACTTTCAATCTAAATGCAAGTTGAAAACAAAAAATAATATTAAACAATGTAAGATAGTTATCCACGAAACATATACCTATGAAAATAATATTATGCATGAATTGCAAATACAAGATAATTTGATTGTTATTAGGAAGATCCGTCGACCGTCGTACTAAAAAACTTTTCTCAACCGCTTATAACAAAGTAATATGAATGCCCTTGACAACCAATGATATAGAGAAATAGGGAGGGGTTTTCCCTTGTCTCCCTTTTCCATAAATAATTCTCAGTTAAGGAATCTATTGACGAGGATAGGTCTTTGATTCGACTTAAGATAACTAAACACCCACGATATCCATAGGATGAGCCTAACACATCAGCAAATCAACAAACTTTATCATTTCCACATTTATTAAACTATCCTCTAAATTGTTCTCTTTTGTGCTTGCTCAAATATCTCTTTCTAATAAGCTTTCTATCGAATCTAGTAATATTTTCTCGAAGTTTGAAGGAGCATGTCTATATCTTGTTTAAATTCTTCTCAAAACCTTTCACATCTTTAACGTCGATAAATCTTATAGAACCAAATTTGTTTCCAAACTTGTTCTTCGTTCTTGTTGTGTACATAGCTACTCAGGGGCGGAACACAGCAACTATAGACTGGGGGCCGAAGGACTGTTTTGAATTTATGCATGTTAATAGACATCGATTAAGTAGAAGTATTTTCATTAAAAGATACATATAAGATTAATGACTTCTATTTTTCTAACAAAGTTAACTAACATTAAAAAAAATTCAAAAATTAACTTAATTTGAAAAAACCGAAACTAATAACTATATAAGTAAAACATATAATCTACCAAAGTAAAAAACCAATAAATCTAAATTATCAAAACAATTCAACATTAGAATGATAAAACTCAATAACATGTTAGGAATATTATGACCTAATAAACAAATTGATATAGGGTTTTACTTTTTACACATCATTCTACAAAAACCTATTACACACCAATCTAATATTAGATCATGTTCACTCACTTCCAAGTCTATCCAATGCATTACTTTTCTGAGGAAAAAAGTCACGTATTTTTTTTTTGGCTATTAAGCTACACGCCTTTTTAGGCTAATTATTGAAGATATGTCAAATAATAAACAATATATTTATAGATTTTCTTTAAAGATATAATTTCTTTTTTCATGCAACATTAAACATTCTCTGGTTTTTTTTTAATTTTTTTATTTAAGATATATCAAACAATATTTTTATAGATTTTTTTAAAGATATAACTTATTTTTTCTATTTAAAATTATATCAAACTCATGTTTTAATAATGTTTACTAGCAATAGATGTATATAAATTTTAATAATGTTTACTAGCGATATATATATATATATATATATATATATATATATATATATATATATATATATATATATATATATATATATATATATATATATAACACTTAAATTGAATCTTTTAGTTAGAAACTTTATTTATCTTTTAGTTAGAAACTTTATTTTATGCTTTTATTATATTAATATACTTAATTAAATAATAAAAAATCATATTTATAAAAATCCTTAAGAAGTAGCAAGTCTGTAGATTGAGATAAAAATATTAATCAGTCTTGAAGGAGAGTATTCGGAGATGTGGCATTTAATCCTTAATACCAAATACGGTTTCGCAAAACTTTTATTTATAAACTAGACGAATTCCCGCGCGTTGCGCAGCGTAGGTTAAAAATATATTGTTAAAATGTTGAAAGATATATGTTTAAAATGGTTATATTATTGACATTAACTTTGACATAATATTTTGAACAATATTATTCATTGACATCAATCCACATTCCTCATTAATAAAATTAAATATAACTATCTATTTAATATTATTTTTAACAATTTTTATGATTGATTAATTTAAATTTTTACTTATGCGATTATTTTCTAATTTCAATAATGATATTCATTTAAAAAAAATTATTTGTTGTTAACGTTATGTAATTTGTAAATTGATGTTATTATCATTTAAAGTTATTGTTCTTTAGTTTTAAACCACTTATTATTATTAATAAGTTAAAGAAAACTTTTAAGAAACTCTTAATACTACTATTAAAATGTGAAACATACACTAAATAATAAACTGATAAGATAGACAATTTTGCAAGGATAATATGACATATCCATGATTTTTATAATTTGATTTTATTATTTATAATTATGGTTCATTAGTTTTAAAACCACATATTATTATTAATAAACGAATGAAAACTTTTAAAAGACACTTTTTATTATAATTAAAATGTTAAATATATACTAAAATATAAAGTGATAAGATAGACAATTTATATTTTAAAGAGACTTACATGGATATTATGTATAATATTGCATATCCATGATTTTTTATTAATTATTACTTTGAAGCAACACAAAAATACAAAGATATATACAATATTTAATTAAATATTATCTATATCACTTTCCATAACATATGATCGATAATATGAATCTAATCTAATTTACATTAATGTTTCAACCACAACATACAATGATTGTTTTAAAAGAATAATTAAACCAAGAAAAATATAAAAAAAAGAATTAGTATATAACAAACTTACAAATTAAAAACTTTAACATAATAACATGGCTCGAAAAATGGTCCAAAGCCCTCAAACCAACACAAAACATTTAAACTTGTTTTCTTTGTGAATTTTGTATGTGATTTGTATTTGTGTGTCTACTCAAAGAGAATGACATTTTTATAATAGACTATCCATTAATTGCTAATTAAACATATTATATAAGTTATAAAACCTTTCATGATATGTGATTAATTACTTTGATGGTGAAAAGGTGTAGGGGTTTCAAATGCATGAGGTGCTTGGAAATTTATGTGGGGGTTTCAAATGCATGAGGTGATAGAAAAATGTCTCCTTCATAAGTATAGTATGATAGTATGATATAGATTATAAAAATATCTTTAGGAAATATTTTAGTTAATTTGAGATTATAATTTAGTTTTTGCATTTCGCACTACAATTTATCACTTTTAACTATTCACAAAATATTCTTTGGGTTTTTAAGTGAAAAGAAATTTATATTTAAGTTGACATTGTAATGTTATATTTAAATGCACAATTTAAGTATTTTGTCCAAACTGTTCAAAAGTTGTACATTTAAACTAATAATGGTTTACATACAACAACATATTAAATCTAATAAATTAAGTATAATATGTTAAAGTTAAAGACATAACTTTATAAGTAGAAGTGAAGATATTATTTTAATATTAAAATTTAGTTTATTTATGATTACACTTTATGTTAGATATTTATTTAACCTTATTAATAAACTTATAATCATTATTAGAAAGACACTACAATTTATCCTTTTTAAATATTTACAAAATATTCTTTGGTTTATTTAAGTTGACTTATAATGTTATATTTAAATTAACAATTTAAGTATTTTATACAAATTGTTCAAAAGTTATAGCTTTAAAATGATAAAAGTTTACATACAACATCATATTAAAACTAATAGGTTAAGTATAATATGTTAAAAGTTAAAAATATAACTTTGTAAGTAGAAGTAAATATATTCTTTTAATATTGAAATTTACTTTATATATGATTACACTTTAGGTTTGATATTTATTTAACCTTATTAACCAACTTATAATCATTATTAGAAAGAAATTGAAAAGTCATGAGAGTTTCAAATGAATGTGGTGAAAGGAAAAATGTTTCTTTTATAAGTATAGTGGACGAATTCTCGCGTGTTTCGCGTTGCGCAGTGTGCAATTATATTGTTTAAAATCATGATTTTTATAACGGGTGTTTAGTTGTTAGAAGTTACTATGACCAACTTAATAAAACTCATCAACGTCCGGATTAAAACGCAAGACCTTCAATCTAAAAGAAAAACTTCTACTAAGTGGGCTAGTCTCACATTGACGTTTAATTAAATATACATTTCATTTTAGGTTTTATATTTAAAAATATACATAATTTTTAACTATTAGAAAAATAGTCTTATGATATTTTGATTTATGGTTGTGATTTAAAACCATTTTTATTTTAACCAATAAGTTATATGTATATATTAGGTTGAAAAATGAAGAGTTGGTTTGAACTTAGACTAATAATTGATTTTAATGTATTAAATAAATCAAATTAAGGAGGTTAAAGTGAATGATTTAATTAAGTTAAAAAAACCGAGTATGTTTGGTTAATTACTTGAAAGATCAAGAGCTTGTGTAACTTTCAAATGAATATTTTGCATTAATATGACATTTATTATGAAATAAAAACCAAGATTAGTGAATAACTAAAAAAAATACACATTTTAACAATCTTGGCATTGATATTTCTTATTAGGTGTTTGTTTTATAGTTTCAACATTTATTATCATTTCTATTATTAATTATTAAGAATTTTTTGTTGGTTTAAGTTGTGGAGGTAGCTTGTTCGAGCTATGTGTTTCTTCATAAAAGTCCAATTATTATTTTATTGCAATTAATGTGTTTGACTCCTTACTCTGATAATGTTGATTTAAGAAAATCATTGCATTGACCATTTTCAAGAATATGAAACATTTATTATCATTTCTATTATTATTTATTAAGAATTTTTTGTTGGTTTAAGTTGTGGAGGTAGCTTGTTCAAGCTATGTGTTTCTTCATAAAAGTCCAATTATTATTTTATTGCAATTAATGTGTTTAACTCCTTACTCTGATAATGTTGATTTAAGAAAATCATTGCATTGACCATTTTCAAGAATATGAAACATATGAATGGATAACAACAATAGAATTAAAAACCAAGAGATACAACTTGTACAACAAACCTACAACAATTAACAACGGTAAAAGGTAAAGTTTCTAGTATCATCTTTAAAAACATCAATGCATCATCTCATTAAAAACTACAAATTTCCTCATAAAGCGATAAACTCATCAGCTCATTAAAGTGAATTTCTACATCTCAATATGAACTTCAACATAAAAACTTGCATATTGTTCAAAATGTGAGGTAATCTTCAACTTAAATATTCATTAAATCTTACAGTGTTTATAAATAAGTTCAACAAATTATGCATATCAGATTTCAAGCATAGCTAGAATCATAAAACTTGAAGTTAAATCCTCACCCTTGATTGCTCCATTCACCAATTCAATTTTACCCCCAATAATATAAACTTATAAGAAATGGATGGTGTAGAGCCTTGCCTTTCAAAAAATAATTGCTCATACCTGTATGCTCAATAAAATATTGCATGTGTCAATTTTTAAAATAGATGTTAGAAAGTTCTCAAACCTAAGATCTACTTTTATTCACGATTAAAAACACAATATGTGAACAAACGAACAAAAAAAACCAATTGTTTTGATTAAAAACACAAAATGCATACATTGCTTATTATAGATTATTGAACTTCAATATTATATTGACAACATAAGACTTTCATTTACACCAAAACAGAGAACAAAGGATCACTAATTAGACAAAAGAAGTATTTTGTTTTCGTTTAGGATATTTGTTTCTATAGAAGTATTTATAGGCTAACTACATTTGTGTGAAGGGAATTTCAAAAGTCAAATTAAATCCTAAAAGGTGAATAGTCTTGGAAGTTTCAAATGAATGAGATTCATTACTTTGAAGGTGAAAGGGTGTGGGGTTTCAAATGCATGAGGTGTTGGCAATTTTTTAAGGCGTTTCAAATGCATGAGATTCAAGGAAAAATGCTAGCTTTATAAGTATGTATGATAATTACACGGGATGACGACATGTGACGACATGTGAAATCGGAATGATTAGGGTTTCCTTGGTTTGTTTTCTAAGATTTCAAAACCAAACATTTTTGTTATTTTGATATTTTTTTAGTTTTCATCTGATTTTGAGATTTGTCATGTGCTAGGATGAGATTTTTAAGATTCAAGTTAGTCTTTATTGGGTTTTTTAATATTTTGAATTTTGAATGTTGCCTATCTTTTTGAATTATTTCATATTTCTTTTCAAAACATGCACTAAGTTACCTGATATAGTTCAAAATTTATGGAATTTTGTTATTATTGGGCTCAAAAGCGAAGGGGCCATGGCCCCCCTCGGCCCCTTAGACGGTCTGCCACTGTATCTACTAGGTAGGCCATATTTTTTTAAGAACTTACACACTTTGGCCTCATCCCACTCATGGGGGAAGTTGCTGATAAAGTAGGATATGTCGTTCCCACTTAACAAATAGTATGAACCATATATGTGATTATAAGCTACTCTTTAAATCTAAATATCTCATTTTCTTCTTAAAACCTCTTAGTGTCTTTCTTCAACAAACCTCTCTTAACTCACCTCTTTTATTCGAATGTAATTTGAAATTTCACGAGAGTTGGTGTGAATAAGTGAACATATAATTGTTTTTAAAAATATTAAAAGTTTGTTGATCATCCCAAATGATGAAGAATAACTAGGACTACAGCGCACATACATAATCATGCATTAAAGCCCTAGTAAAATAATTAGTAGATGTTGGTTACTCATTTTATTGAAATGTAACATGATATTAGATGTAGTTGCATTATTTTCTTAATGTCTTGATATAACACCATGTTCTGAATCGTTTCCTAATTCGGGGTCGTGACCCAAAGATCAATTATAATAAGGCTATAGGCCTTTGGAAAGGAGAGATTTAGACCCCTTGGATGTGGATAATGTATATTAGTGATCCGAGAGATCGGTTTGTGTTTTGGAACCCAAGGGTATAATGTAACATCCATAAATTTTAGGCCAAATTTAAACTTTTTCAATCACAATTCAAAACCAAATAGTATTTGTTTACAAAAATGTTTTCAAACATTATTCATCAGAGTGTCCCAATAACCAGATCATAAGGATGAGGTGCGGTACGGTCACGCCTTCGCCTTGCCATGATCTCCTGAAGTACCTGAAACAATAAACTGAAAACTGTAAGCCCGAGGGCTTAGTGAGCTACCCCCAAAATACCAATACCACACTGATAATACCATATCCATAATAATCAATCGATCAACATGCATACTGGGCCATCGGCCTGACTGGACCGCCCTACCGAGCCTACAGTCCAACTGAATCTATACCGAGCCTTCGGCATGACTGAACCGCCACGTGGGCCTACAGTCTCCCCGGACCGCTCATAAGGTGTGTTGGCCTTCAGCACAGAGCAGGACCACCTCAACCCCAGCAACAAACATATAATCATGTGTGCAATACTAACATATACTTGCATATACTGCTATCAAACATATCTATCTTACCGGTCACCAAACATAGCAATCACTAATAACTATAACACTAACCTAGCAGGTCACTAACATATTAATCCCTATGGATCATGAGAACATAACATACTGTCTATCCTGATTCCGATCTAACAGATCATATCCACATATAGCATACCATCACGATAACAACTAAAAAGGGCCGGCCTTGGTGCCTTAGACCCTTATCGATATAGTGAGGTTAACTCACCTTGCAGATGTCGACTCGGTAGATAAATCCCAACTCTCGAATCGCTTGACACAGGCTCCACCACCTAATGCCATAACACAATATACTTATAAGTCCTTAACCTTACAAGGTACTCCATACCCACTAATCAACCCCTGATCAAAGTCAAAGTCCTCAGTCAAGGTCAACAGTCCATGTTGACCTTGACTCGCCGAGTACCCTCGGCTACTCGCCGAGTTCCTTGAAGCGCTTTGCAACTCGCCGAGTCATCGAGGTGACTCGTCGAGTTCCTCCATTTTTCGATCCAACCCTAAGGCCACCCGTCGAGTTTCCTTCTTGCACACGATGGCTACACACACATTCATAACTTGGGAAAACTCATCTGACTCGCCGAGTTGTTCATCCAACTCGTCGAGTCTACGGCGATCTTCATCGGACACTCTGAGTTGTTCATCCAACTCGTCGATTTCAATGCCTATCTTCATATGACTCGCCGAGTCGACTATGCGACTCGCCGAGTCTCTTCAGCCCTTTAACCATGCAGACACTTTCTAAGCCATGCCAAGGCCCCAAATTGCAGATCCAACTTCCTTAGGCATGCTTATCACGTAAAGTTGCAAACTTTACGTGCATGCAAGGCTTTAAGACCCTAAAATGGCACAACTAAGCTTGCAAGGAAGTCACATCCTTGAGAGAAGGCTCATACTAGACAAGGCTGATGGCTTTATGAATCCAGAAGCCAAGGGGAGTCCAGATCTGAAGTTACAACTCCAGATCTTGGCTTAAACACAAGAATCCTTTTCTAAATTTATGCACAAAAGGGTTTAGAAGAGAATGAGCCAAGGGAAAACGATTTAATACCTTCAAGAGAGCCCTTTCTGATGCAGAACTAGAAAGCCACCAACTCTTGCTTCAACTAGCTTGCTTCCCAAGAGATTCCCTCACCAAAGATCTTCCTCCAAGCTTAAACTTCCAAAGAATACACACACACTCAAGATAGGGTTCTTCTGGACTCTCAATGGACTGCAAAGAGGCCAAAGGAGGCGTATGATTCATTAAATAGGGTGCAAGACCCCGAAATTTAGGGTTTCATCTGCCAGCTCCTACTCGTCGAGTCCCTTAATGGACTCGGCGAGTAGGTCACTAAACACGCGTATCAAGCCCGCTGCTACTCGACGAGTAGGGCAACCAACTCGTCGAGTAGGACTTAAAACCAAATAACTTTTTATTTAAATCCATACCTGGAATTGGGGCGTTACATATAACCATAAAGTGATAGTTTGGGCCTTTTATGAATTTTGGAATTAATCTCAGGACGTTTTAAGGAAAATAAGAGTTGATAGAATTGTAGAGCTTCTCATTACCTTTCCGTGGATATAAAGAACATCGAAATCGGACATAGAACGAAGAAGTTATGGCCTTCAGAAGATTGGTAGTTTTGGTCCCTAGCCGAGTACGTTGGTCTTGCAAGTGATCTTTGAGAGGGTTTTTGGTAATCTTGAAGGAAGAAGAGTTCGTGGAAGTTACATTGGTGTGGTTGAAGCTTGTGGATCCAAAATCATCATCAACTTAGAAAGTTATTTAAGTTATAAAGCTCTTAACTTGATGGTTCATTTTGTCAGATCTAGTTAGGGCTTGTTTTTGTGCTTTTTATGGTCCCTTAAGTCATGCATGAGAGTATAAGCTACTCCGGAAGATAAGGATGATAGATCTTAGCAGTTTTGAGGTCTCTTGTTCATAAAAATGCAATCTTGATGAGTTATATTGAACCATGCATGAGTTTGGGTGCTTATTATGGATTTTATTGAGTATTGGGTCCCATTATGACATGCAAAGGAGTAAAGTTGCCAACTTTACGTATTAAGACATCATTTAGGATCAGATCTGAGAATTGGACATAGTGGCTTAATTGATTAAGCAGTTAATGGTGATTTAGGTTGGTTGTGGAGTATGTTAGGCGTACCCAGCTCGTATACTGCGCACACTGGCCAAAGAAGGCGTACATTGGGCGTAAGCCTGAGTATGACGGGCGTACTCAGCAGCCATGAACTTTTTTTTACTTTTGCGATTTGGGCCATATTTTGACTATTAGGGTTTCGGGCCTTGTTGGGCCACTAGTCTTTCTGACTTTGGGCCATTGTTAGGCTTTGGGACTTCTTGGATTTGGGCCATGATGTGCTTTGGGTATCATTTAGGAATTTGGGTCATATTGGGATTTTGATGCCATTGGTTGGGCCTCGGTTATTGGTCCAAGTGAGGAAACCATAAAAGGGCCTTTTACCTTGGGAGTTGGATAAATGAATCAGATTCCTAATTATGGTTTATGGACCAATTATTAATTGGGACTTTATTTGATTTATTAGCGCGGGGATTATCCGGATTAGCAGTCTGAGCGTTTATCTGATTTTCAGCAGTTTGAGGTGAGTCTCCTCACTGTGCTTGATGGGTCGAAGGCACCAATGTCGGCCCATGATTTATGATGTTTAGGATGCTAGTTGTATGTGTGACTCTTGCATGTGTAGTATGTGATATGTATACCGGACGGGGTTCGATGCCAGGCGAGGCCTGATAGGTGTATCGTATGCTATTTATCTTAATGATTCTTGCATGTGTTTATGTGTCTGTATGAATGTCGGGCGGGGCCCGATGCCAGACGGGGCCTGATGAATGTGATGGGTGGGGCCCATCTCATGTTATGAAAAATCTGTTCCGAGCGGGGATCGATGTCGGGCAGGGCCCGATGGTTGTTGGGCATGGCCCATTGTATGTCTGATATGTATGGTATGGGGTATTTAGGGGAACTCACTAATCTTTGTGCTTACGGTTTTCAGTTTATGTTGCAGGTACTTTCGGATTGAAGGGAAAAGGCTTGGGATGATCGCATCGCACACACCATGTTGTTCCGCATTTTGTTGACTTGATGTATTTTAATTTAGATTTTAGAACACAATAAATATTTAATTCAATCATATTTTGTTTGTTCTTCCAATTGTTTGTCTTTATGCATTTGAAGATTAGATGAGAAATTGGAATTTATAGTGTTTTTATGTATGACTTTCAACTTTCAAGAGATGAGAAGAGCTTAGGCTTGGTGTTGGATCTCACAGATGGCTAGTTGGCTTCACAGACGGTGTAATCTTCAGTGTTTTTGTTGTTGAAGAACTAAATTATGTAAAAAGTTATACTAATTTTATTGGTCTTTTGTGTTCTTATTTGTATGGGGATAATCTATTGTTGAATGTTTTTATAAAAAATATAATGTTATAACGTCAATGGTAAATCATAACGAAATTATTATAAACAATGATGTTTGAGGGTAATATAGTCATTTTGCACAGTCAGTCAGATACAAAAACAAACAAAAAATTTCAGTCAGAAGTTAACTCAGTCAGAACTTCTAACTCAGTAAGCTTCTAACCCGGTTAGTTCTAACCCAGTTAGCAACTATCAAACGACCCCTTAATGATTCATGCATGTGTTTATGTGTCTGTATGAATGTCGGGCGGGGCCCGATGCCAGACGGGGCCTGATGAATGTGATGGGTGGGGCCCATCTCATGTTATGACAAATCTGTTCCGAGCGGGGATCGATGTCGGGCAGGGCCCGATGGTTGTTGGGCATGGCCCATTGTATGTCTGATATGTATGGTATGGGGTATTTAGGGGAACTCACTAAGCTTTGTGCTTACGGTTTTCAGTTTATGTTTCAGGTACTTTCGGATTGAAGGGAAAGGGCTTGGGATGATCGCATCGCACACACCATGTTGTTCCGCATTTTGTTGACTTGATGTATTTTGATAATTATTGGCATACTCTGATTTTCTTTTATGGTTTTATGAACATGTTTTGGATGATGGTTTTATTATTACCAAAATGAAATTTTTGGTCTTAAATTTTGGGACGTTACACTTGAGTTTTATGCTAAATGTTCTCATGAATGTAGCTTAAGGCATCATTAACATGCATGGTGTTAAGATGTCGAGTCCCTAAAGTAGAGACAAAGTTACATTTTCAATTTTGACCAAGGGGGAAGCCTTCTAAAGGCACGGTCTTAGCCTTAGTGAAATATGGGGATATCATAATGCGGATAAGGTCAAGATTTTGATGGAGAAGCGTAGTCTCAGTCAGATGTTTTGAAGTGCAATATCACCTTTAGTGTTCTTAGAATCTTAGTCTTTATTGGCAACGAAATAATCTATGGTTCAGATATTCGGTGTTGTCCTTTCAACCTTGCAGAATAAGTTTTCTCATGTCTCATCCTATCATGAACCCATGATTCCAGTGCATAAATTTTAGTCTAATACTATAAATGCATCTCATTTTATTGTATCCCTAATAATATTGAGACACTGTAAATATAGTAAATACAATAATCTTGTATAGAATTAAAAACTATGTAACATCCGGACTCCCAGGTATATTATTTATTTATTTGTTTTTTAGGTCTATTGAGCAACTCGACGAGTTGGTGCTTCAACTCGTCGAGTAGAGTCATATTTGGCCCCGTGGGACTAGAACCTACTCGACGAGTCACAGAGTCGACTCGCCTAGTAGACGCTGTGAGGTGAAACCCTAAATCCCCGGGTTTGGGGCCTATATAAGGAAACTTATAGCCTCATTTGCGGCTCACTAGCTGCCCAACTTCACTGAGAGAAACCTTAATCGGCCGTTGAGCTAAGAGAGAGTGTTTGAGCTAACTTTTGAGTGTTTTGGTGAATCTTTAGAAGGAAAGAAAGGTGATACAAGCAAGGGACGAGGAGATACTGTGGCATCCATCAATTCTCTCACTTAGAGCTTCTGTGGAAGGTAAAAGCTTGCACCTTTCTCATTTATTTAGCTAGATCTCTTTATGGAAGTTAGGGCTTTTTCCACCTTTTGTTGGGACAATGAGTGCATGGAGTCTATTAGGAGGTCTAGACTTTAGATCTGGACCTTGTGAGGTCCCTTGAGTCTAAAGGTCCCAACTTTATTCAGCCAAAAGAGGGTTTTTGTGCTTAAGACCTTGTGAGAGCATGTAGTTGGTAATATGGAGCAAATATGCCATGCATGAACGTAAAGATCGAAGCTTTACGTGACATTTGAGCCTTGGGAGGTTAGATCTAGAGTTTGGAAAGATTTTCTGCCTTGAAATCGTCTAAATGAGAAATGAGTTCGAATGGACTCGCCGAGTCGATGAGCTGACTCGACGAGTCGGTTAGGGTTTGTCCCGATGAGCTTGATCATACGATATCTCGGCGAGTTGGGGGTCAACTCGACGAGCTGAGCTGGACCTTCACGAGACTTCTGAGGGAACGAGTGGACTCCACGAGTCACATGGATGCACTCGGCGAGTCGGGTCAAACATGGATTGTTGACTCGAGTTTGAATTCTGTTGACTTTAGGGTTTGGTCAACATGAGTAATGAAGACCATGGAGGGGTAAAATGGTCTTTTACCCATTCCAAGAGTTAGAGAGAGAGACATTTGGTATATTTTGAGTATGAATAGAGTATTAATTATAGATAATTATCCTATGTGTTAGGCGGAGGCTAGTTCGAGATTTCGTGTACGAGGTTGTTACTTGCTAGCGTACGAGGTGAGTCTTCTCACTATACATGCCTAGAGTGGTAATCTGAGTTGTGTGACCGGAGGGTCTTATGTGTTTATATTGAGTATTGTGATATCCTGCATTATGTCTATGTGATTTATGTTGTGTATTATTCTGAGCTTACTGAGTTAGGACTGGAGGGTCCACCCGAGTTATGGGACAAGAGGATCCCACTGAGACACATTGACCAGAGGGTCTTACTGAGTATAGCCCCGAGTGGCTAATGAGATGTGTGTGGTATTTTGGGGATCTCACTAAGCTTCGTGCTTACCGTGTTATGTGTTATGTGTTTCAGATACTTCTCAAGATCGCGGGAAGGCACCGGCTTGATTGTACACACATCTGAGTTGGAGATATGTTTTTGGAGGATCCTGGATTTGTGATAAACAATTTTTGAAATGTGTTGATAAATTGATACTTGTGATTTTTGAGAAAATGTGACATGTGTTTTATTGTGTTTTAAAATGAAAATTTTGGTTTGAAAATTTACGGTGTTACAAGTTGGTATCAGAGTCTTGGTTTGAGGGATTCGGATACACCTCCGGGTGTGTTTGGACTCAAACTGAGGATTTGAGAAAAATTTTCAAAAGAGATAATTTTTCTAAAAATGAGAAAGGGTTTAAGAGAAAACGAGTTGGAGTAGTGTGTACAATCAGCCAGAGCCCGAACGGTGATTTCCCAAATTACCCTTACTTTTGTATTATGAGATATTTATGAGATATTATGCACGCTAGAGGGTAGGCTAGGTATTTCATATTTTAGGACTAGAGTTGCCTGATTTGTGATGCCTTAGCCTAGGAGTTTCTGCTATCTGTGATGTGCTTTTAAGTATGAGCTGAGTGAGAGTATTTAGCAGGAATCACCTAGAGAGGGTTTTTGAGTTGAGAGAAATTCTAGGAGAGACACGTAGATGAGCTTGAGAGGGGTCTACTAAGAGAGTGGGTTGTGATTCGTGAGAGATAGAGTACTTGCAAATTGGGATCCTAGGAGGAGGATTTGGGGTGACTGCAGGTTGGTGTGGAAGGTAGTATTGGGCCCGTACTACTGAAAGCACCGGATCTGTAGGCAGTCCAAGTAAGAATATGTAGGGTGCTAAGGAGCAAGTAGGGGCGAGTGATCGAGTGTGAGTATACTCAATCGAGTATCTGATGATTTTTTTTGTTGTGTTTCATAGACATCATGGTGGGTACACGCTACAACCCAGAGAGCAGTAGGGTTAGCGATGATGAGATTCGCCGGATGATTCACGACGAGGTGGCCGCAGCCATACGAGAGGCTATTCCAGAGATATTTGGGTCTATTAAGACCACTTTGATTGAGACATTTGACGAGCGATATGCTGTTGTTACTGAGGCGGCTGCTGCTGCAGTTCGCTGCTGCCAGGCTACAGGGAGGTCACTCGTTGTTGTATCGGGAGTTCAACAACACGAAGCCACCAGATTTTGATGGGACTCAGGATCCGATTGCTACGATGAGATGGATCTCTGATATCAAGGGGTGTTTCTACACTTGTTCATGCCCAGAGCATTTGAGGGTACGGTTCGCGCTGAACCATCTTCGCTTGGGAGCGAAGGACTGGTGGAAGTTTGTGACAACCAGTTTTCTCCTGCAGAGCATACTGCAGGGACATGGGAGAGGTTCACGCTGATGTTCCGAGTTGAGTATGTTCCCCCGATGGAGAGGGAACGATTGGCCCAGGAGTTTGTGTCTCAAGCAGAAGACAGAGTCAGTGACAGAGATTACGAGGATGTTTCACGAAAGGGCATTGTTCTGCCCTGAGCACGTGTCTACTTAGCAGGCACACATGAGCCGGTATTTGAGCATTCTGAGGAAGGATATTCGAGAGTTCGTGGCGAACTCGTCTTATTGGACATTTTCCGAGCTTCAGGAAAATGCACGGAGGAGGGAAATCGAGCTAGAGACTCAGGTCAGGGAGGAGGCGGAGTCTCAGGGGAGGGACCGGCGGCCGGCACAGTCGCAGCCGGCAGCCAAGCGGGCTAAGCCCGCTGATTTGAGATCAGGAGGCCAGAAGGGCCGCACTTGCGGGAAGTGCGGCAAGAGTCACGAGGGATCATGTCGAGTGGTTATTTGCTACAAATGTGGCAAAGAGGGGCATATGGCGAGGGATTGCCCCAAGGGGTTTGCAGTCTGCTTTCACTGTAACCAGACCGACCATCGGAAGGCCGAGTGCCCCCAACTTCTTCAGGGATCTGCACTTGCTGCTGTACGAGTTACTGAGAGTCGGCCAGCGAAGGTCGAGGCACCGAAGGTTCATGGGAGAGCCTTCCAGCTGACAACGGAGGAGGTCCGCGCAACACCAGATGTCGTGGCCGGTATGTGTTCCTTTACTTATGCTATTTTGAGTTATGTTGTGCTTATATTGTGTTGTGTATAGGTACTTTTCTCGTGAGTTCTTTACCTGCTTTGGTGTTATTTGACTCGGGTGCGAGTCGATCCTCCGTGTCACTAGCTTTTAGTCTTCACATCAGTATTCGACGTGAGGCGTTGAGTCGACCTCTGAGAGTTTCTATAGCCGATGAGCATGCAGTGTTTGCTACTAATGTAATCCGGGGGTGTATGCTTGAGATTTTTGGTGTTGAGTTCCCGATAGATCTGGTGCCGATCGCGATGGGTGATGTCTGTTTCATTGTAGTCATGGACTGGCTGAGTCGGTTCGGATCTGTGATCGACTGCGAGCGTCAGGTGGTGACCATACAAGACCCTAGTGGGGGAGTGGTTACAGTGTATGGCGATGGTACCAGATCTGGGTCAACTTTCTGGTCTGCTGCCAGAGCGAGGCAGAGTTTACAGCAGGGTTGTAGAGGCTTTTTGGCGTATGTGATGGATACGCGGGGTGCTACAGAGAGGCCGAGTTCTATCGCTGAGGTTCCGATAGTGTGTGAGTTTCCGGTTGTTTTTCTCGAGGAGCTACCGGGTGTGCCTCCCGAGAGGCAAGTGGAGTTTCGGATTGATTTGGTTCTGGGAGCGGCGCCTATTTCCAAGGCACCTTATCGCCTTGCGCCACCGAAGATGCAGGAGTTATCTGTATCCTCCCGAATCGGGGTGTCAGAGTGCACACCGTGCTCTGCACGTGGGTGCACGCGAGGATGTTTTATAAACTTTGAAAATTCGTTACTCTCACATACGAACTCCGTTTTCAATAACTCTTATATATTTGTGTAGGACTCGACGTATACTACAACTTTCCTTTTGTTTTTTTGGCTAATACTGACTTTCGTTTTGAGCCTATATAGCTTTATGATTTTAAAAAAATCATAACGTTCTCATATGAGTTTCGTTTTAGGCGCTCTTTGTCTCTTAAATCCTACTTTGATTAGTACTACGTTTCGTCTTTTGGTGACTTCTGAAAAATATCAACCATTCTCTTCATAGTTTTGACGTTGTAAAGTTTAGCATGCCGTAGATTTTTATTTACTATAAAAAATCATATCTCTCTTGTATTAAGTTGAATTTTTATGAAGTTTATATTTTTGGCTTTGTGGTAACATGTACGTTCTAATAATGTTGACTTGCTTATAAGATGAAAGGGTTTTTTCGCATACTAAATTTTTGAGTCAAATTGTCGACGTAATTAAGGACGAAATCGAATATATTTATTTGCATATGTCGAATGGTTATATTACATGTTATTGACAGCATTAGATCCTAACGAAGGTTAATGATGTATTTTCTGGGTTGTCACACCCTTGGTATGCTAGAACTCTTAAATTGATTTGATGCAAAAGAGAGTGATAGGGCAATGTCAGTTGTGAAGTTATTCATGTTACCAAAATGTGATGATTTGTATGTTATATTTCTATTTCATCATATTTGAACGAAACTAGGAAATGCATGCTAGAAATTGATTGTTAATAGGAGTATTTTTTATATGCTACAAATTGATGCTATGTGGTAATTTTTGTACAATATACATTTGACGTATGAGATGTAATATGTCTTGGATTATTAATAATAATAATAATAATAATAATAAAGCATACATAATGTTATTGGTGGCGTGTGTGGATGTCCCATGTGAATGGATTAATTAATTATAAAATTAATTAAAATAAAGAGGAATACATATAGTTGGGTAAAAGGGTAGAACCTAGACTTAGGTGCGTGCCCTATAGGATATCGCGGTGGAAGGATATCGTTGGAAGAAAAGAGCTTAAGCCAAGTCGATGTCGAGTGGTTTTCTAGGTAACCATTTCGAAACATGGTTCTGGTGCACCTGGTGTACGGGGACTGGAGTGATGTTGGCTACTCGGAAGCGTCGGATCAAACATCACGTTTGGGTGTACGTATGTTTTTGGAAGTACCGTTTTACCACCCTCGAATGACAACGCAACGTGCTTGTACATGAAAAGTCAGAGTAGTGAACACAGATAACCAAGGACAATGCTATAGGTGGGATTCGCGCCCCATTTGGCACCAGGTTACGTTAATTAGTAGCAAACGGGGTCTTTCTTTGGGGATGTTAGCGATGTTTTAAACCCATACAGCGAGGGACATTAAAAGTAGTTATAGCGATGAACATAATAAAATAATTACTGCGACGAAAGGATGTCTAGAATAATATATGCTAAAAATATATTAAAAATAATTAGCCATGAATATTGATTGTTGTGATTGTGATTGCTTAAGTATGTTTATTTTCTTATCCATGTGTTTGGGATTGACTCATTGTGTTGATGCTGACACTTATTTCTTGCTTCTTGTTGTTGTGGTTTGTATTGGTACATGTAGCTTGATATTGATGCATTGGTGAAGTTGGGACTTCTTGGAGTGGTTTTATCCATGTTGTTTATAGATGATACCAGTTTGAGACTTGTTGTGATGTTTTATTTATACTTGGTTTTGGGTACTTGTTTTGGTACCGGTTTGCAACTTTGAACTTTTGATGGATTGTTTTTTAAAGTAATAATGGTGATGTTTTCATTAAAATAATTAAGACTTTTGTTGTTTAAATCTGTTAAATAATGTTTTAAAAATAAAAAAAAATGAGGTGAAAAATCACGGTGTTACAACAGTCTGACCTGCGGTGTTCTCAAAAGCTTCGATCTTAAATGTTAGCAAAGAAGTCTCTCTAGTTCAGAGCTTCGTTGTTGTCCTTTCCAACTTAGAGAACAAGTTTCCTCATTTACCAGTTTGCCATGGACCCATGAGTTCTATACATAAATTTAGGTCAACAAATTTATAAATACATCTCATTGATTGTAACCCTAATAAGAGTAAGGAGTTGTAAATGCATGTGGATGTAACTTAATTGATTACCCTGAAAAAATAAACTATGTCAAATCTCTTTGTTTCCTTTGTTATTCTTCTAAGTGTCTTCATTGTTATTACTGTTTTTGAGTTGATTGAAGTTCTTCTTAATCCCTATCACATGGTTTGTAAACAATGTTGTATTTGCTTTTTTGAAGACTACAATGACACACAACTAAGACGTGACTGTGTTTGACTCTTTTTGTCAAATGGTACCAGTCGAGGAATCGGGTTACACATTATCATGGCATCCGTGCAACCCCTTAGTGCACGGTCTCCAAACTGGATTCCATTTTCCATCTCATTCCTGAATACCTGTGTTTTCATTAGTAAAACTTAAATAACTATTCATTTGCCATTGTAATCGGAATCTTGTTTTATTAATGCGAAACCAGATATGTCGATGTTGGTTTCAATAAAATCAATTTAATCCCTTACAATGTTGTCATCCCATATAATCTTCTCATCCCAATGAATTTTGTCGTGATTGGAAATGATAAAGACCGCAACAGAAACAAGTGTATGAGCAACTTGACCCATCCTACTTTATGGTTATGGAAGCAAGTATTAAGAAATCAGATGTACTTTGAGTAATTTCCAAGTATGATTGTGTAGATAACAAACTTTGACCACTATAAAGTCTAATCAAGTAAAAGATATACGTATCTATTTCATAATATTTTAAATCTTAAAGGTTGCCAAATTAGGTCAAGACGCACACATAATACACAAAGTGTTTGCAATTAATCTTGTCTTTAATCCTTAGTGTTACCATTTTTTCAAGATGTTCACATCAACTTTTTAAGGAAATTAAAAGAATTATCTAGTTCGACATTATCTATAGATGACTCATATACGGTCAAATATGATTTTTACAATAATGACAATTGAAGAATATCCACTTTGCGTGGCAACCTTTATTTCTTAGTTTATTCATGTATTCACTTTATGCATATGGCCATGCCCTAAAGCTTAGACTGCAAGAATATGCCATGCTCCTTTGGTTCGAATGAGGTTTTATAAAATCCTATGAATTGTAATTCTCTGTGCTCAAACGAGGAAAAACTGGTCGGCGAATTTAAAAAAAAAATTTGTTATAATATTCCACCTAAAAAGTTAATAGCAGCTAGCTATAAATCAACGGAATCTGTTCCTCTTGATGTGTTGCCTTTTTAACCAACTTTATCATCCTTATAAGCGATTAGTTAGAACTCTTGCTTTAGGTACATCCTTTCTCTCCTTGACCGCTGACTTATTCCATAAGTCCAAACTTTTTGCCCCAAGCATAAATAAACAATCCTTTAATTACTTGTCCAAAGAAATAGTCTAATAATGAAAATCGTTATTTTTATTTTTTTAGACAAAATTTCAAAATTAGTCCCTATGATTTTCAGAAAGTGTCATTTTAAGGACAATTATGAAAAATATTCACCACATGCTTCTTATAGTTTCAAAATTTTACAGGCCGAAACCCATATAAACTTAATGTCCTACTTTACACACTTTATTCTATACTAGAAAAGATTCTCCGGCGTTGCCTGGGTCGGAAGGTATTGCTTTGTAAAGTAAAGTAGCATGTTGGTTGCTTTTTGTCCGTTAATGTGAGGGTAATTTGGTCTTTTCAGGTAGTAGGGACTGAATTTGTCACCATGGGTAAACCATATGGACCATTTATGTAATTGTGGCGATGGTGGTGGTGGTGGTGATGGCAGATGGTGGGTGGGTTTATGGTATTGGGTGGGTATTTTCTAATAAATAAAACATTAATTTAAAACCAAAAAGAGAATGTTAAATCTGGTAAACCACAGGGACCAATCGTGTAATTTTGTCTAACAATAATAATAATAATAATGATGAGGGACCATTTCTGCCAAAAGACTAAATATTAATAATATGTAATAAAAGGCGAGGGTTATGAAAAATTCAAACCAAAGTGAAAGGGTTGTTTGTGAACAAAAGCATAAAGATGAAGGGTCAATGTTGTAAGTTGGAGGACCAAAATTGACAAAAAAAGTGTCACTTTACTGTTAAAACTTTTCATAACTTTAATATATATAGAATAAGTAATAAAAGGCGAGCGTTATGAAAAATTCAAACCAAAGTGAATGGGTTGTTTGTGAACAAAAGCATAAAGATGAAGGGTCAATGTTGTAAGTTGAAGGACCAAAATTAACAAAAAAAAGTGTCACTTTACTGTTAAAACTTTTCATAACTTTAATATATATATAATAATATCATCATACACTTTTTAGGTCATCATTACCATATAATTATCATTTGACTAACTTTCATCGTTATAACCTAATCAATATACATTTATTATTTAACAATTATATTTTAGCGTCCTACTATTTGGACCCGTATTTTCTCATAAGACCCTCTAATTATGAGTTTTTTTGGTCAAAATCAGCTTTTTCAGATTTTATTCAGTTACTTGGAAATTGTACCACTTTTTTAAGTTCAGTTTTATTTTCAAATATTTTTCAATTACATGATTTTTTAAGTTCAATTTATTTTTCTTTTTTAGTTCCGCTTTTAAAAAAAATTATTATGTGATTGATAAATATATGGGCCCATCTTAAATTATATAAAATTATAAAGATTATTAATATCAAAATTTATTGGGAAATGTTTTCTCTTAACTTGAAGTAAAATACAATTTCTTGTGTTGTTATCCACCAGAAAATGTGAGAGATAGAGAGTGAGCGAGAGTGAAACAATTTGACAGATCATAAACGCCTTGGAAATTAAACATTTTGACTTAAGTTTAATATTTTCATCTTTTTTCTGTAAAAAAAGTCAATCTTGATATTTACAAATTCAGTTTAGATCTTTACAATTTAGACCATTGATATTTACAAATTTCAAACGTTGAAAAATGTATGCTTTTAATAGCTAACTAATTGTCAGCTAATCCAACTATAACACATCTAATATAAAATCAAAACACTTTTAATGTAAACAAACAACAATAGCTTTTGTTTTTAACTTAAGGTAAAATGGAAATTCTTGTAAAAATCTTTTATATCCACTGTATTGTCCGTCACCTCCGGCAACTTACCACCTCCACTAAACACCGCCGTCACCACCTCCGATCCGAACAGAAAATGAGAGAGAGAGAGAGAGAGAGAAATTGATAGGTGGTGATTTAAATGTCAAAGTTTTTGAAAAAGAAAGAGACGAGGGAGGGACAGATACGGGTGAAGGAGATGAGTGGCGATGTTTGGGTGTTGCCGGAAATTCATATGTGTAGGGTGGATGAAGAGGGAAGTGTGGCGGAGATGAGGGGAGACAGATTCTTTGGCCGTCGTTTTCACTTTGGTGGTAGATGTTGTTGTCGACGATATTGTTGCTGACGATGCTGCTGACGGCGATGGATGTTGCTCCTGGTCGGCCAATGGAGCTGCGTGTGCTTGGGTTGTGAGGAAGAGAGAATAGGCGGCTGATAAGAGTTTTAGATTTTAGGGTTTAGTTTCTAATTTATAGGTGGTTGGTTGAAAGGAACCCCTTTCTATACTTGACAATATAGTTATTCCAAAACATGCGACATGCATATTTACAAAATAATATTTTTACATTGATAAAGTCATTACAAAAGATTGGATACAAACCGACTATGTTTTAAGATTTTACATAACTACCCAGGATATTGTAATTTTATACAAACATAAACTGAAGTACAAAGTACTATTACAAACCATTCTAAGTCTTCCAACTATACTGGGTGCTTATTGCCTGCATTAGGTTAAAACATTGGGAGGGGTAAGCGATAACGCTTAGTGAGTTCAATAATAGATACAATATAACGTTATGCCATATATATACCAATATGGCAGAAGCAAATAGGAGCAAGGAACAACAAAGGCATAATGCGAAAAGCTTTCCATATCAATCAATGATTCGATTCAACGATATACAATCAATGAGATATAACAATTTACATACTTGATAAACATCAATAACGCTTCGGCCCAAATGGCACTGAAGACAAACATTTTCTGATTAACATTAAGGTAGATTTCAGGTTTTCACGCCCTGTCTAACCTTCTGCCAATGCCATAGAATAGAAGTCATTCTCTTACGGAGACATGCTCTACATGGCCAGAGGCTACATACCAGTACCACCGTGAATCTGAGTTCTTAAACTGATCACATGGTCAAAGGTATAGCTTTGCTATCATAAATAGCATAAATAAAAATAACAAGGGAAAATAACCCGGAATAATAACACCGAAAAGCACATTACTTTACCTAGAGTGGTAATTAGAGCTATGTGACAGAGTTCGAGGTTTACCGAGTTACCCGAGGTGAGTCTTCTCACTATACTTTACCTAGAGTGGTAATTAGAGCTATGTGACAGAGTATCTTGTATGCTATTATGTGATTATGATACACTGCATTATTTCTATGTGATTCATGCCGTGTATGTTCCAGAGTTTACAGAGTTAGAACCGGAAGGTTCACAGAGTTAGGACCGGAGGGTCCACAGAGTTAGGACCGGAGGGTCCACAGAGTTATAGCCTCGAGTGGCTAATATGTGTTATATGTGGTATTTTAGGGAACTCACTAAGAATTTATGCTTACAGTGTTGTGTTATGTGTTTCAGGTACCAGTGAGGATCGCGGGAAGGCGTCGGCATGATCAGTACACACATGAGGAGTTTTTATACATTATGATCTTGGGAAGTGTTTCTATGGATTGATATGTGATACAATGAGATTTTTATAACATCTATGAATAAAAGTATGCTTTTAAAAATGTGAAAAATTGTTTGAAAAATTACGGTGTTACAAGTTGGTATCAGAGCCTTGGTTTGAGGGATTCGGATGCACCTTCGAGCGCATTTGAACTCAAACTGAGGATTTGAGGAATTTTTCGAAATAAAACAAAATTTTTCTAAAAGAGTAAAAAGATTTTGAAAAGAGCAGAGCAGAGCAGTGTGTACGATCAGCCAGCGCCCGAACGGTGATTTCCCAAAATACCCTTACATTATGTGTTATCAGATATTATGTGGTATGTTATGCATGCTAGAGTAGGCTAGGTATTCATGGTTAGGACTAGAGTGGGCCTGATTTGTGATGCCTTAGCCTAGGAGTTATTGCTACTATGAGATACTTCGAGAGTAAGTAGGTAGCAGCGAGGAGCTTATGAGTGGTCTACCGGAGAGTAGCCTGAGTTTAGTGAGATATAGAGTACTTGTGATCTGGGATCCTAGGAGGAGGACTTGGGGTGAATACCGATGCGTTGTGGAAGGTAGTATAAGGGCCCGTACTACTGGAAACACCGGATCGGTGAGCAGTCCAAGTAAGAATCCTTAGGGTACTAAAGAGCAAGTAGGGTTGGGTATCGAGTGCGAGTATACTCGAGCGAGTCTCTGATTTCCTTTGTGTTGTATTTCAGAGACATCATGGTTGGGACGCGCCACCACCCAGGAGGCAGTGGTACCAGTGATGAGGAGATCCGTAGGTTGATTCATGAGGAGGTGGCTGCTGCCATCCGAGCCGAGATACCAGATTACCAGAGATGTTTGGGTCTATCAAGACCACCCTGATCGAGACTTTTGACGAGCGTTACGCTGCTCTTACTGATGTTGTTGTTGCTACAGCCGTCGCTGCTGCGAGACCGCAGGGGGGTGACTCGTTGCTGTACCGAGAGTTCAGCAACACGAAGCCACCAGAGTTTGATGGGACGCAGGATCCGATCGCTGCGATGAGATGGATTTCTGATATTGAGGGATGCTTCTATACGTGTTCTTGTCCGGAGCATCTGAGAGTTCGGTTCACGCTGAACCAACTTCGTTTGGGAGCGAATGACTGGTGGAAGTTTGTGACAGCGCACTACTCTCCTGCAGAACTTGCCGCGGTGACCTGGGAGAGGTTCACCGCCATGTTTTGTGATGAGTACGTTCCCCCGGTGGAAAGGCAACGTTTGGCCCATGAGTTCTTGACCCTCAAGCAGGGTACCGAGTCTGTTACAGTGATCACCAGGATGTTCCATGAGAGGGCGATGTTCTGCCCTGAGCACGTGTCTTCCGAGCAGGCACGCATGAGTCGGTATTTGAGCATTTTGAGGAGAGACATCCGCGAGTTCGTGGCGAACTCGTCGTACCGGACATTTGCCGAACTTCAGGCAAATTCCCGGAAGAGGGAGATTGAGCTCGAGACTCAGGCCAGGGAGGAGGCGGAGTCTCAAGGGAGGGATCGGCGACCGGCACAGTCCCAACCGGCAGCCAAGCGGGCCAAGCCCGCCGATTCGAGATCAGGGAACCAGAAGAGCCGCATTTGTGGTAAGTACGGCAAGAGTCATGAGGGGGTTTGCAGAGCAGGTTCTTGCTACAAGTGTGGCAAGGAGGGGCACATGGCCAAGGATTGCCCCAAGGGGTTTGCAGTCTGTTTTCACTGCAACCAGACAGGACACCGGAAGGCCGAGTGTCCGCAGTTGCGGGGGTCAGCCCAGGGAGCATCACAGGGATCTGCCCCTGCTACCGTTCGAGCTGCAGAGAGTCGGCCAGCGAAGGCCGAGGCGCCAAAGGCTCGCGGGAGAGCCTTCCAGTTGACAGCGGAGGAGGTCCGCGCAGCGCCAGATGTTGTGGCGGGTATGTGTTCTTTCATGTATTTATTTTGAGATTATGGTGTTATGCTTATATTATGATATGCGTAGGTACGTTTCTTGTGAGTTCTGTACCTGATTTGGTCTTATTTGACTCGGGTGCGAGTCGGTCTTTTGTGTCGTTAGCCTTTAGTCAGCACATCAGTATCTGTCGAGAGGCGTTGAGTCGACCTTTGCGAGTTTTCATAGCTGACGAGAGAGCGGTGTATGCCACTGATGTGATCCGAGGATGTGTACTCGAGATCTTCGGCGTTGAGTTTCCGATTGATTTGGTCCCGATTGCGATGGGAGATGTATGTGTCATCGTGGGCATGGACTGGTTGAGCAGGTTTGGAGCGGTTATCGACTGCGAGCGACAGTTGGTGACCATACGAGACCCTAGTGGGGGAGTTATTACGGTTTATGGCGAGGGTACCAGTTCTGGGTCAGCATTTTGTTCGGCCGCTAGAGCGAGGCAGAGCCTACAGCAGGGCTGTAGTGGGTTTGTGGCTTATGTGGTGGATACGAGAGTAGATGCAGAGAGACCGAGGTCGGTCGATGAGGTCCTGATAGTGCGTGAGTTCCCAGATGTTTTCCCCGAGGAGTTGTTGGGCGTGCCTCCCGAGAGGCAGGTAGAGTTCCGCATCGATTTGGTTCCGGGGGCAGCGCCTATAGCCAAAGCGCCTTATCACCTTGCGCCGCCAGAGATGCAGGAGTTATCCTCGCAGCTTCAAGAGCTGCTGGGGAAGGGGTTTATTCGACCGAGTAGCTCGCCTTGGGGAGCGACGATCCTTTTTGTCAAGAAAAAGGATGGTTCACACCGGATGTGCATTAATTACCGGGAGTTAAACAAGTTAACGGTTAAGAACCGTTACCCACTGCCGAGGATTGATGATATGTTCGATCAGTTGCAGGGAGCATCTTGGTTCTCCAAGACAGACTTGAGGTCTGGATATCACCAGATGAGGGTGCGAGATCAGGATATCCAGAAGACGGCGTTCAGGACTCGTTATGGGCATTACGAGTTCGTGGTAATGCCTTTTGGGCTCACCAACACACCGGCTGCGTTCATGGATCTCATGAACAGGGTGTGGAGACCGATGTTGGATCGATCGGTGATTGTATTTATCGACGACATACTGGTGTACTCGAGGTCCAGAGAGCAGCATGAGGAGCATTTGAGGGAGATCCTCGGAGTTCTGAGATCGGAGAGGCTTTACGCCAAATTCTCCAAGTGCGATTTCTGGTTACGAGAGGTCCAGTTCTTAGGACACCTCGTCAACCAGAATGGGATATTGGTCGATCCGGCAAGATTGAGGCGGTGATGAGTTGGGAGGTGCCGGGATCCCCCACCGAGATCAGGAGTTTTCTGGGGTTCGTTGGCTACTATCGGAGATTTATCAGGGATTTCTCCAAGGTCGTCGTGCCTCTCACCAGGTTGACCCGGAAGGGTGTGGCTTTTTCGTGGGGACCGGAGTAGCAGACCTCGTTTGAGACACTTCGCCAGAGGTTATGCGAAGCCCCGGTGTTAGCCCTCCCGGAAGGGATGGAGGATTTTGTGGTGTATTGTGATGCATCGATATCAGGGTTGGGTGCAGTACTTATGCAGAGGGGGCATGTGATAGCGTATGCATCAAGGCAGCTGAAGCCTCATGAGACGAGGTATCCCACCCACGATCTGGAGTTGGGGGCAGTGGTGTTCGCCCTCAAGATCTGGCGTCACTATTTATATGGGGTTCGGTGTACCATATACACGGACCACAAGAGCTTGAAGTATTTGATGGATCAGCCCAATCTGAATATGCGCCAGAGGAGATGGTTGGACGTGGTAAAGGATTACGATTGTGAGATCATGTACCACCCGGGCAAAGCTAATGTTGTAGCTGATGCCCTGAGTCGCAGGGCGGAGAGTGCCCCGATACGAGATGTTTATTTGAGATTGACAGTGATGACTCCGGTGTTGGACACCATTCGAGAGGCCCAGGCAGAGGCCATGAGACCGGAGAACCGCAAGAGAGAGCGGGTCATTGGACAGGTACCTGAGTTCGTTACCGATAGTCGTGGGCTTATGACCTTCCAGGGTCGGATTTGGGTGTCGTATGCAGGCGGGACGCGCACCAGTTTGATGGAGGAGGCGCACCGATCGAGGTTCTCAATCCATCCCGGGGCCACTAAGATGTATTTGGATCTGAAGAAAGATTACTGGTGGCCCTGTATGAAGAGAGATGTAGCATGGTTTGTTGAGAGGTGCTTGACATGTCGCAGGGTTAAGGCTGAGCACCAGCGTCCGCACGGCAAGTTGCAGCCACTTGAGGTTCCCCAGTGGAAGTGGGAACAGATTTCCATGGATTTTATCACCAAATTCCAAGGACCGCGAGGGGTGTCGATGCGATTTGGGTGATTGTCGACCGGCTGACGAAGAGCGCTCACTTCCTTGCTATCAGTGAGAGCTCTTCTGCAGAGAGATTGGCAGAGTTGTATGTGAGGGAGGTGGTATCGCGGCATGGAGTATCGATCTCGATTGTGTCAGACCGAGATGTACGTTTCACTTCCAGGTTCTGGAAGAAGTTCCATGAGGAGTTGGGTACGAGGCTGCATTTCAGCACCGCTTACCACCCACAGACAGACGGGCAGAGTGAACGGACGATTCAGACGCTCGAGGACATGCTCCGAGCATGTGTGTTGGACTTCGGGGGAAGTTGGGACACGTATCTGCCGTTGGCTGAGTTTTCTTATAACAACAGCCACCATTCGAGTATTGGTATGCCTCCCTTCGAGTTGTTATACGGGAGGAGATGTCGGACTCCCATTTGTTGGGGAGAGGTAGGGCAGCGCGTGATGGGCAGCACTGAGATAGTGCTTCAGACGACCGAGCAGATACAGCAGGTTAGATAGAGGTTGTTGACGGCTTAGAGTCGCCAGAAGAGTTGTGCGGATAGGCGACGATCTGAGCTTGAGTTCCAGGTGGGAGACTTCGTACTCCTGAAAGTGTCCCCTTGGAAAGGAGTGATTCGATTCAGGAAGAGGGGCAAGCTGGGGCCCCGATATATTGGCCCATTCAGGGTGACCGCGAGGGTGGGAAAGGTAGCATATCGTCTAGAGCTACCCCGAGGAGTTGAGCCAGATTCATGATACCTTCCACGTGTCTTAGTTGAGGAAGTGCATAGCCGACGAGTCGGCGGTGGTGCCGCTGGAGGATATTCAAGTGAATGCGAACCTGAATTATGCTGAAAGGCCAATCGCGATCCGAGATCGGAAGATCAAGGTTCTGAGGAACAAGGAGGTGCCCCTGGTGCAGGTCCAGTGGCAACATCGGAGAGGGTCCGAGCTGACTTGGGAGCCGGAGTTGGAGATGCGGGAGCCGCATCCAGAGTTGTTTGTTGAGCAAGACTTCGAGGGCGAAGTCTGATTCTAGTGGGGGAGAATTGTAACATCCGGATTCCCAGGTATCTTATTTTAAGTATTTACCTTGAGTTTTAGGGAGGGACTCGGCGAGTAGGTGCTCAGACTCGCCGAGTAGGATCGCGAATTCTTGTCTGGATTAATGAGGGACTCGACGAGTCGATGCGTGGACTCGGCGAGTCCGCGCTGTAAAGTGAAACCCTAAATCTCAGGGCCTGAGCCCTATTTAAAGGCCTTTATGGCCTCCATTTGCGGCCACTTCACCCCTGAGAAACCCTAGAGAGCAGAGAGATCGTTTGTGGTGCAAGAGGAAGGCTAACTCACCATTTCTTGTGTGTTTTAGCAAGAAGGAAGGAGGTAGAACAAGCTAGGCTGATTGTGGAGCTTGGATATGTGTTGTTCACACTGAGATTCACGTTTTGAGGTACAAGTTCCTTCCCATTTCGTGTATTTGATAGATTCCTTGAATCTAGGGTTTCCTTTGCACAATTTTGAGTTAGATTGTGAAGCATATAAGGTCCCTTTGGGTATAGATGATATATCTGGACCTTGAGAAGTCCAAAAGGTCCCAAGCTTCCAGCTTTATGAGCTTTTATGTGAGCCTTGAGAGTAAAACCCCATTTAAATGGTTATTTCTTCATTTTTGGTCTTATAAGCATTGCATGAACGTAAAGTTTGAACCTTTACGTGACTTTCGAGTGTTACAAGGTTGGATCTACTGGTTGGTGAAGCAGATCTGACCTCAAGAGATCTTTGGAGAAGTTTTCATGGGAGGAACTCGCCGAGCCCATAAGGGACTCGACGAGTCGAGTCGGGTTGCCCCGCGACTCGCAACCGGTGACGACCCGTGGAGTATAGGGTTGACTCAGCGAGTCAAGTGAGGACCAATGGCGAAGAGGACAGGCATGTACTCGCCGAGTCAATCTAGTGCACTCGGCGAGTCCGGTCAATGTTGACCGTTGACTTTAGTTGACTTTTAGGGTTTAGTCAGTGTTTGGACTTATGAGTCATTAGAGGGGTAGAATGGTCTTTTACCCTTCTTAGAGAACTTATAGAGAGGGGTTGGCCTAGCCTTTAGAAGTTGTATTAATTAGAGTAGTTATTTATGTGATTAGGCGAAGGCTAGTGCAGTATTTCAGAGTTCGAGGTTTACCGAGTTACCCGAGGTGAGTCTTCTCTCTATACTTTACCTAGAGTGGTAATTAGAGTTATGTGACAGAGTATCTTGTATGCTATTATGTGATTGTGATACACTACATTATTTCTATGTGATTCATGTCGTGTATGTTCCAGAGTTTACAGAGTTAGAATCGGAAGGTTCACAGAGTTAGGACCAGACGGTCCACAGAGTTAGGACCGGAGGGTCCACAGAGTTATAGCCTCGAGTGGCTAATATGTGTTGTATGTGGTATTTTGGGGAACTCACTAAGAATTTATGATTATAGTGTTGTGTTATGTGTTTCAGGTACCACTGAGGATCGCGGGAAGGCGCCGGCATGATCAGTACACACATGAGGAGTTTTTATACATTATGATCTTGGGAAGTGTTTCTATGGATTGATATGTGATACAATGAGATTTTTATAACATCTATGAATGAAAGTATGCTTTTAAAAATGGAAAAATTGTTTGAAAAATTACGGTGTTACAAATTTTTCCTATATATTAAACTCACCTTGAAATAACCGGGGGTCAAAATAATAATTTAGGCAGCACTTCGGCTCTAAATATGACTTTCTTCGTTGAAAACCGGGAGTTTTCTTGAAAACCGGGCCCTGCGAGGGTTGGGCTTCGAAACCGAAAAGATAAATTTTTCGGGCTTCTCAGGAATCTCGGGGCGTGTTTTGAGCTTTGGAAGAAGTACCGGGGCTTCGGGGGATGTCGGGATAGTAAAAATATGGAAAAAGGGGTCAAAAATGGCAAAATCCCATTTTTACCCGGGAGGGTTCGCAAGGCTCCTATTTATAGGAGTGAGATCCGAAGGTCGGCCGAGAAGAGGTGAGTCAGCGAGGCACGTGGCAGCCGCGGAAGAGGGACACGTATGCGAGGGTTCGGACACGCGGCAGAAGCAGCTTCTGCGAGGCCTCGGTTCGGACAGCTGGAGGCTTCTTAGCGGTCTGAGCTTCGGTCCAATGGGGAAAGAAGGTGACGACTTCGGACCAATGAGGGTGCCACGCGTACTGCGATCCAATCAGCAGCGAGCACATGTCCGACACGTGTAAGCCTCGCATGCGAGGGTGACGTGTCCAAAGAAATTTCTCGAAAATCGTGCCAAATCTTGTAAAATCCATAACTTTCTCATACGGGCTCCGTTTTTGACGTTCTTTATATGCACGCGTAGAGAAAATTATGCTCTAGAACTTTCGTTATGACTTTGTCGGAAAATTTTGACTTTTATTTTTATATTATTATTTTTAACAGACCGGGACTAGTAAAAAATCCGTTAAAAATTCATAACTTCTTCATCCGACGTCCGTTTTCGTCAGGCTTTTTACCGTTGTACTGCTAATGACGAGACCTTCGATTCTCGTTTAGGTTGTGTCGGCTAAAAATCACTCGATCTAAAATTCGAGTTTTTAGATGTCTACTGCTAAGCTGAAACTTGTAAAAATCATAACTTCCTCATACGAAGTCAGATTTTGGCGTTCTTTTTATCAAAATTCTCGGTTTAACGAATACTACGACTTTCATTTAGATCACTAAGGCTAAAAAGTAGTTTATCAAAAACTCACTTTTTACGTCATTCGGCACCGTGTCGGTTTTATCGCGGATCTTTCGATTGGTCATAACTTCTTCGTTATAACTCGGATTTCGATGAGGTTTTCTCCTACATGTTTCTAACGAGATTATCTACAACTTTCAATAATAAAATTTTACTTATTTCAAATTTTATATTTTCGCTAAATTTCACTATTTGGCTTTTAATTGGAATCTCATAAGACTTCCAATAATTTATGAGTGATTCTAAACATAGTTTTACTTCATTTCTACTAAAAACTATCTGTTAGAACTCAACACTCAATTTCACATAATATTTCATAATATTATTAATTTTTCAAATTACATAACACGATTTCAAAACGTGTATGTTACATTGGTTTAGGGTTTTAAATGAATTGGGTTGGGTTAAAAAGATTGGGCTTTTTTAATAACGAAAATTGGATTTTTTTTTTCTTAAAAAAATATGTCTTTTCTTATAAAATTTATTTAAATAAGTTTTTTTAGTATTAAAATTTTATAAAATATTTTTTTATGTACTTTTCATTTTTATATTTGTGTAATATTCTAATTATTTATCTGTCTTTTATTTTTAGAGATGTTTAAGTTTTTAGGAATCAACTTGTCGGCTAGAGATAAAGATTTTTCTACAAAAACTTCGGCATTTTCCACCAATCAGGTTATATATAATTATATAAATTATGATGCTTTCAAATACAACATATATACTAACTCACTTGAAATTTGATTGCAGAAATTCAAGTCTCGTGAGGAATTATTGGAGTGGACACAAAACATCGCACGTTCTTTAGGATATGTCATTGTTACTAGAATATCAAAGGCATATGGGAACGGCTTCGTGCATACAGTCATACTTATATGTGACGTGGTAGAGAGTATAAACCTAAAGAGTATACAAGTAGAGCATCTGGAAGCAAAAGAACTAATTGTCAATTTCAATTGGAAGGAAAGTATTCAAAAGAACATGATAAATGGACGCTAAGGGTAATATGTGATGAACATAATCATCCACCGGCACAACATATGGAGGGTCATCCATTTGCAAGACGGTTATCTGTCGATGAGACTCGTTTGGTGGCTAATTTAACAAGAAAGAACGTGCCGCCACGTGACATCCTGTCAACATTGAAGGTTCAAAACGAAAACAATGTGTCGACAATTAAAACAATATACAATGCACAACAAAATATTCGGATGCACGAGCAAGCAGGAAGAACTCCAATGCAGGTTCTTATGTCCCTTTTACACACCAATGATTATGTCTATGAGTTTACTACATGTGATTCAAATGAGTTAGAAAAATTATTCTTCATTCATCCAACGTCTTGGAAGATATGGCGTGCATTTCCACATGTGTTGATAATAGATGCCACGTACAAAACCAACAAATATAATAAGCCGTTGGTTCAAATTGTTGGTGTGACATCAACTCAAAAGACATTCTTTGTAGGCTTTGCCTTTATACATAGAGAAAAGGAGGCCAACTATACTTGGGTGTTAAATTGTCTAAATTCGACGCTTGATACGTGTATCCACCCACGTGTAATAATCACAGACAGAGAGTTGGCACTCATCAAGGCATGTGAAACAGTTTTTCCGGATGCTGCCCGATTACTTTGTAGATGGCATATTGAACAAAACATTTTGAAGCATTGCAACAAAATTATCACGTTGGAAGATGATCGACTCTCTTTTAGATCATTATGGAACTTACTAATTGAGTCTCCAATATTGATGGATTACACGGAAAAATACATGCGACTTCAATCAATGTTGATAAAATATCCACGTAAGCTTGTTTTTTTAGCTATATTTCTAAATCATAACATTCATATTATTATTTATTTACGTATTTGTTAACTATATTTCTAAATCACAACCTTCAGGTGTTTTGAAATACATAGACGATACTTGGTTGAACAAGTACAAAGAAATGTTTGTATCTGTTTGATTGATCAACATCTTAATTTTGGAAACAACACAACCAATAGATTCGAGAGTGCACATGCCAATTTAAAGAGATTTTTGGACTCTGCAAGTTCTAATCTCGATAGATTTGTGCAACGAATTAATGAAATTGTGCAGTCACAGCTCACTTCAATCAATGAAAGCTTTGAAAAAAGCTTAATTTTCCGATATAAGCATCACAATTTGTACTGCTTCGGGTTACTAAGAGGTTCTGTTTCGAACGAAGCTCTTGATATAATAGTAGGAGAGCTCCAAAGGTTAAATGCGTCAAAGTTAGACTCCTCAAATTGTGGTTGCAAACTTCGTACCAGTTGTGGGTTACCATGTGCTTGCATGCTTTCTGTTTACTTAAACTCAGGTTAGTATGTTCAATTACAACATATATAAATTTTTAAAATTACAATTTTTAATACAGGTGAAGAAATACCCTTGGATTTAATAGATATCTTTTGGAGAAAGCTTAGTATTTCTGATACGAAGCCTGAAAAAAAGGCGATATTCGTTGCGACGATGAAGTTGAAAAGTATAAAGAAAATTTTAACAAGCAGTCAGAAGTAGGAAAAAAAAATTATTTGAAAAAACTAAAAGAGATATACGATCCGCGCACAATTGATGTTGGAGAACCCACAGTTCAAAATAAGACCCGCGGACGGCCGAGTATGAAGAAACAACATAAAAAGAATGTCAACCCTCCAAATCAAGCTCCTCCTAGATGTAACGACTCTACCACATCAGAGTTCATTGGGTTGGATTTAAATAAAGAACATGAAAGGCATAATTATTCGTACGACATTGACTTAAATGAAGAACCACGGATGCATGATCCATTCCTAATGAAGAGTATTCCTGATGTATTTCATGATTACATCGACAAGATACAAGATGTACTCGGTGATGGAAACTGTGGGTTTCAAGCGGTAGTTGTTAGTCTAGGGCACAGTGAAGACCAATGGCTATACATTCGGCAACAATTGCTTGAAGAGTTACAAAGTCAATTTTATGCATACCAACAAGTTTTTACTGATGGGTTCAATGAGGTATGCGAGTCTTTGTGTTGGTTCGAATCACCTGCATATTTGCGACATTGGATGATTATGCCTTTGACTGGTTACTTGATTGCCAACAAGTTTGGTGTAATTGTTCATTGTCTAAGCCATGAACAATCTACAACCTGCTTCCCTCTTTGGAGAGGTCCTGAAGAGTTTCAATCTCACCGAAACATTACAGTGACACTTGTAGGCAGACATTATATTTCGGTGTCTTTAAAAGGAAATTACCCTTTCACTATATTTTTTAAATTTTTTAGGGATATATTCCCTTTTTGATCTTAGCACCATTTGATTATAATGAATTTAATACAGAAAAATGGAAGCCTTTTAAAACTTGGTTATTCCAAGAATTTTCAAAAAAAGAATTAACAATTATACAAGATGAGTTTTATTCTTATTTATCAAAAATTAACAAACTTATATATTTTGTTCCATGGTTTTTTCATAAGTATATAATTAATTATTTAAACATGATAGAAAGAGAATATACTCTTACAAATGGAAATATACAAAAATCGATTTTTCCACCACAACAAAGTTTTCAAATTTCCAGGGAAAATATAAGTTTAAAGTTTTCGGCTTATAAGTTTAAAATCTTTTATTTCCGGAGGAGGTTGGAAAGTTGCTATTATTTTTTCTTTATTCGGCTTTGTTTTCTCCATTTGAGATTGTTCGATAATTTTATATATGCTTTCTACCTTTTCTTCTATAGAAAGAATTTTTTCTCCAAGAATTATAGAATATAAATTTGTAAAATTATTTTGTTGTATTAATTGGTTAATATGTTCTACGGTTACCTGTAAAGTATTACTTTCAACTAATTTTTTATAAGCCGAAAACTTTAAACTTATATTTTCCCTGGAAATTTGAAAACTTTGTTGTGGTGGAAAAATCGATTTTTGTATATTTCCATTTGTAAGAGTATATTCTCTTTCTATCATGTTTAAATAATTAATTATATACTTATGAAAAAACCATGGAACAAAATATATAATTTTGTTAATTTTTGATAAATAAGAATAAAACTCATCTTGTATAATTGTTAATTCTTTTTTTGAAAATTCTTGGAATAACCAAGTTTTAAAAGGCTTCCATTTTTCTGTATTAAATTCATTATAAATTATTGATCTTGTCGGTGATCCCGGACTAAAATTTATTATTTCTTCTCTATCCATTAAATTGGAAAATTCATTTCTGAGGCAGTAGGATCCTCTTCATAGACACCTTGGACTATATTTTCTTTTATATTTAATTGATTTATTTTCTTGTCTAATTGAGACGTAGAACATCGGGAAGGAGTTTCTACCTTATATTCTAAAGGTGATATATGAGAATATAGTGATCTAGTTGATCTACATCTTCTTAATATAGGTATTTCTCCATCATCATTATCGAATTCTATTTGAATTCTTCCTTCCGATGTTTGTATAATTTCTGTAATTTTATTATTTATATTTGGTTGAGGAGGAACCGCTCCCTCCAAGACTCAATTTTTTGGGAAATCTATTTCATCCCACTTAATAGCTTTTCTAGTGGTTATCTTAGACATATCAAAATTACTTTCTATTAAAATAGTTTTATTATTAGGTTTGTTAGTTTTTTTACACCTAGGGTTCATTGTTTTTAAAGGCCTGTAGTATATTCTATAGCATATACATATTAATTCAGATCCTGGCATATAATTGTATCTATTTGTTTTAACATTTAAAGTTAAAGCATCTAATATATTAACATCAGATAATGATAACTGTAAATTAGGATAAACATTAAAATATACTGGACCATTGGTCAGACTGGACTGTATTATACCCATTAAAGATTGTTTCCAATTCATATTACGACCATCACGTAATACAGCTAAAAAACTTTCTGGTAAACCTTGTAAAGTTAAAGGTTTAAAAGCAATTTGCACTAATCCTATATGCAAATAATTATGAGTATATTGATATCTATGAATATCTTCATATGTTAATAATTTAACAACCATATCATCTTGATTCATTGTTAAATTTTCTTCAGTTGTTTTAACTGATTGTATAAAACCTAATTCTTCAAAAGTACCTAGCTCATATAAAGCTTTTGGTTGTATTCTAGGAATTGTCCATTTGTTTAACAAATCTAATTGTTTTGGTATTTCATATTCTTCATTTATTTGATTTTTAACATTATTTCTATTATTCCTTTTGAACATGTGAAAATTCATTTGGAAAATAAGTGTTAAATAATCTTATGAAACACATGGCTCTGATACCATAAAGCACAAGGAAGGCCCAGGGGTACCATATAGTTATGCCAAAATACAGTCATAGGATTATTTACAATAACAAATAATTTCATTTGAAACGTTAATGTAAATAAAAGACATAAAATTATTATGTAATGATGATTATTAAAAGGTAATTATTAATATAATGATTTGTTTATTTGAGAAAAAAAAGTAAAGTAATGATGGGGTCCTTTAAGATTATTAAAGGGTCTAATTAGATGGATCCATATTTTATTATTAATTTTATTAATATTAATAATTAAGTTATTTTTTATTAAGATAAAAAACAACAATAATAATGTTTTTATAATATAATAATATAAATAATATTATAAAAAAAATAAAATTTAAAACAGATTTTAATCAATTTTTTATTGCTTTTAGTAAATTCACAAACTTAATAGATTTTTTTTTCATTTTCATAAATTCCGAACAAATCTTTATTTTCTTTAAAGTTTCTAATATTACATCACAATTTCCGAACAAATTCCCATATTTTTTTACTTATATTTAATTTTCATTCTATATTTAAAAATTACCATATATACTCTTTTTGCATCGTTCAGCAATCAAAAAACGTTAGAATATTTTCTTACTAGGTGTGAGTCCCGTATATTATACAGGTTAATTTTTTTAAAAAAACTAAACATTAAAATGTAAGCAGTAAACATTTTTTAATGTAAAACTTTAAAATAAGAAAGGAAGAAACATATTAATTGCAATTTAATTTCATATATAGTATATTTAATACCTTACATATATAAATATATAACTTTAATTTTAAAAATTGAAACAAATCAGAAATTGACAAGTGGATAATATTTATTTCAAAAATACCACAAAATGACAAGTGTCAAAACTCATGATAGATTGACAAATGGCAAAAAAAACCTTCATTTATTAGAGAGAATTTTATTTCATTTCCATTATATTTTATCTAAATGTTACCACGTATACCAAATAATTAAACTTGTGTTAGTTTTGTTTTGAATAATTTTTGAAATAAATCAATTATAAGGCCTTTTTATACATATTTTATTTTAGGTATATATAAATAAAATCAGAATTAAAATAAAACAAAATTTTCAAACTGAAAATAAAAATAAAAATAAACCCAATAAAAATAGGATTGGGAAACCAAAATTAAGGTCGTGCTTATATATTTTTATTTTTTAAGTGTGTAAAAATCAAATTTGAAATGAAAGAACAAAACAAAATAAGGTGACGTGATAACAATCATGAAAAAAAATCTGATAAAGAAAATAAAAAACATGTTTGAGCAAAAGTCAGAGAGAATTATGAGTAAACCATGAATAAAAAAACGAAAAAAAAAGAAAGAAAGAAAGACACTTGCATCAAGTGAAGAAAAAGAAAATAAAAAACATGCTTGAGCAACAAAAAACAAGAAAAAAAAAAGGTACATATCTTGAAAGAACAAAAAAAAATATTAAGAAAAAAAAACCAAACTATAATGAATGGGATAGTTTTTGCCATTTGATTAAAAGTAGAAGGACAAATAGTGGTAAAAAAGTTACAAAATGAAATTACAAAGCATGTACATGTGCATATTAGTGTGAATTTGTGATAAAGTTTTATGTGTTAACCTTATTGGAAATAGTTAAAACCAAGATTTATGGTCAAAGTAGGTTATGATTAAAAATAAGTTAAAGGTTAGATTGGTGTGTGGAGTAGGTTGGTGTGTACAAAGAAAATCCATTTTGCCCCGAGCATAAATAAACAATCCTCTAATTACTTGTCCAAAGAAATAGTCTAATAATGAAAATCGTTATTTTTATTTTTTTAGACAAAATTTCAAAAGTCCCTATGATTTTTAGAAGGTGTCATTTTAAGGACAATTATGAAAAATATTCACCACATGCTTCTTATAGTTTCAAAATCTTACAGGTCGAAACCCATATAAACTTAATGTCCTTTTTACCCTTTTTCTTTTTCTTTTATTTGTTTATAATATATATTAATATTAAACCGTAGGTAAACAACACATATTAAAAATCATAAGGCCTCCGACAACTCTCCCCTACCCCCCCCCCCCCCCCCTCTCTACCTCTCTCTTATCACCCTCCACATCCACCACCACCTCTATTGCATCAAAAATTAAAATTATAGACAAAAACATAGCAAACATCATGTGGCAATAAACTGAAAACGATAGCATGCAAAGAATCATAAAACAAAAATGGAAATATGAAAATCTATCGATTTTATTTGGAACACAAAGATGAAAGATGGAAAGGGGGAAAATATAACTACAGAACAATAGCGAAGCTAGAAATTCTTGAGATCAATTATCTTGTCATCTTTTCAATTTGATTGGAAAAAAGAATATAGAGCAACCGAACAAGAATGCACCCGAAAATTTCAAGTCATCGTCATCTTTAAATTTCCAAAATAGTTCTCCGTACAAAGATTTTTAATTGGCAATTAGTTGCATGTGTTGCTCTGATTAACACTTAAGCCCCCAATCGCCTACAAGGCTTCATATTAATTAACTAGACTTACTAAGATAAAGATGCTTGTTTCTAGTGCTGAAGAAAATGAATCTAAGCTTCAACACTACTAGAAAACTGATGCAATAGCTACAGCACAATCCGTAGCTATTCCGTAGCTATAAGCGGATTGCTACGGAATTGCTACGGAAAAATGTATGTAACATAATGGCCCACGGGAAAATTATAGCTACGGATTAGCTACGGAATAGCTACGGAATTTTCCATAGCTATCATAACTACGGAATAGCTACGTAAATAAATAGCTATGGATTTCCTGCAGAATAGCTACGAAATTGAATAGCTACGGAATAGCTACGGAATAGCTACGGATCAAAATAGCTACGGAATAGCTACGAAACTAAATAGCTACAGAAATCCGTAGCTATTCCGTAGCTAACTTCGTTTTATTTATAATAAAAAAAAATTTTAATTTCCAATTTTTTGTCAAATACCACATTCAAGTCACATTTGTCCCAAATACAAAATTAAATACACCAAAAAACATCCCTAATACCAAGTTTGACACATTTCATTCTATTGTCCAAAATATAATACAAAAGTAAGCACTAATTAACAAAATAAACAATACCAAGTGTTTACAAATTCAATTGTTCAAAAATACTTATCAATTGTCCTCAGGTGGATTATCGGGGGGAGCACAGGGTTGATTTGAAGACATATTCATCATCCTCATAACCATTTCCATTTGTTCTTTCATTTGTTGTTGTTGTTGTTCCATGGTAGAAACTTGTGCACGTAACATATCAACCTAAAAAAATGGTAACACAATTCAATACTTAAACAATAATAGCAATGTACTTTAGTTTATTATAGCAACGTACTTTGGAGCGCGAAAAATCGAAAATAAGAAAAATCTGTAGCTAATCTGTAGCTAATTAGCTACGGATTAGCTACGATATTTTCTTATTTTTGATTTTTCGAGCACCAAATTTCGTTTTTCGCTCCGTTTTTTTCACACCTCTATTATACATGACTATCTATATTTTCTATAACTTATAGCTATTAATATCATTTATAAAGTTGTGTGCACATACGGGATCCATTACTTGTTTAGTGGTTTAACACTATAATGCTTATGAATACGTTCACATACATCTCACAAACACGTATACATACACATATACACGTACATATATACCACAACTCATTCATGTATATAAATATACATATACAAACATAATCCATCACAAAGTTGGTGAAAAGTATATGCATTATCATGTTAAACTATGAAACGAGTACTTGATCCCGAAGGGGCACACGACTTTATGAATGATATTAATATCTATAAGTTGGTGAAAATATAGATAATCATCTATAGTAGAGGTGTGAAAAAAACGAAGCGAAAAAAACGACGTTTGATGTCCGAAAAATCGAAAATAAGAAAAATCCGTAGCTAATCCGTAGCTACTTAACTACGGATTAGCTATGAAATTCTAACGGAAAACATACTCTGTAGCTAATCCGTAAGTAATTAGTATCCGCAGGTATTCCGTAGCCATTCCGTAGCTAATTAGCTACAGAATAGCTACGGATTAGCATCTGTAGCTATTCCGTAGCTATGTCGTTACTAAATTAGGGCATCCCATTCTGTAGCTGATCCGTAGCTAATTAGCTACGGAAATTTTCCATAGCTATTTTCCGTAGGAAAACTCCATGTTTTCTAGTGTGTGTGAGTTTTATTTGAAACTTTCAACATCAAATCTTCGTGATGTGAGCCTCCATCTTGAAACAAAAAATTATTTCCAAAGTTCAACAAGCAATTTAATGCATACCTTCATCTTGATAAACGGAGCAAAGACTTTGATACAATGGTCTAGGGCTTCTTACAGTGAAACCAAGGGACAAAATGAACAAGTAATTCGATGCAGACCTTCAAACAAGTAGTTGGATGAGTTTTTGGTAAAAACAGGGTGCTTTTGAAATTGACCGGTAGGAATAGGGTAGTTTTCTTTTCCTTTGTAAAAATAGGTGTTTTTGCTGGAGGGCCCACAGGTTTATCAACGTACGAAATAAATAAAATTCAGATTTTACATTTTTGGTCCTTTAGTTTATATCATTCTTTTTTATATAGTTTTATTATTAAAAACTCTATCTTTTAACCTTATTATAGTTATACATTAATTACTTTATTCAAATTATATATTATATAATAATTACTTTATTTAAGAATATATTCATGTATTATTTTAGGAAATTACATTTTTAAATAAATATAATCAACACCTTCAAATAAAACACCAATATTGAATATATTACATTGTTACGAAATTACAAAAGCATTTAAATATGACATTACATTACTAAATAGGCATTAAACAACAATATAAATTAAGCACACATTTAAACATAAATTAAGCACACATTTAAACATAAATTAATAAAAGTACATACTTCACATGACATTGTATCTTGGTTGAGAATTTGAACAATTTCTACGATTATGACCAGATTGGTGGCATAGTGCACATTTGCGAGGTTCGTCGGGGTGGCGAATGTCCATCTCATTACGAAAACGGTTTGAACGTCTCTGACCTTGATGAACAGAAAGTTTCGAGTAATCTGCTTGAATCTTCCAATCTGACTCTAGCCAATAATCAACATGAGAAAGCTGGACAAAAGAAGAATTATATTGATGTTTATATGTCATTGTAGTGTACACATTGTTCACAACAGAAAGAGGGTTATCCCCTCTATACCGACAAACTGAAAGAGCATGAAAACACGGGAATCTTTCCATTTGCCATTTTCCACATGTGCATGTTTGTTGAAAATAATGGACAGTTTGCGTATTTCCTCCGGTGTCATTTATCTGTAACTTTGTAACAATTCTGTAGACGTCTTCATTGTGATCAAACTCGGTTAAATTATGGTTATGTGCACGAGTGTCCCGGTTACAAAATAGACGTCACATACGTGATGGTAGAGGTGTATTGCAATTCATTGCAACATTACTATGCTTTCTAAAAAGTTGTATGATTATGTCGAATGTAAGGTCAATACACGCCCTAATCGGTAGATGTCTTGCTCCCCAAAACGCATTGTTCATACTCTCAGAGATATTTGTTGTCAAGATACCCCATCTGCGATTTTCATCATATAAAATACACCACTTACTTTTATTGATTTGTTTTAAATCCTGTCAAGCTTCAAGTTTGAGTTTTTTGACTTCTCTCATATTTATGAGTTTTATATTAACGGTATAAGTTATTCAAAATATTAATTAGAATTTAATTATATATTTTTAATAATAGGAGTAAAAACTAAAGTTTTTGTTAATAAAAACTAACAAAAAATTAATGATGTAAGTTAGAGAACTAAAAATGTAACATTCAATGTTTGTGGAATTCTAAAATTTTGGAACGGACGTAATCGGTGGGGCCTCAACAAAAAAGACCCATTTCTACGAAGAAAAAAAAAACTGCTCTATTTCTACCAACCATTCTCAAAACTATCCTATTATTACCAAAAACTCATAGTTGGATATAGTGATATAGGGCTAAGTAACCAACAAATTAACAGGATAGAAAGGGGAAGAAGGTGGTGACGACTAGCAATAGCTAAGAAGATGAATCGGTGAAGGAGGTCGACGTGAGGAAGCGATTGAAATGATATATTAAAAAATATACTAAAGAATATATTAAAAATATACTAAAATAAATCTAAATGGGGATTTCAGTCATTTTTAATAATTGAAGGAGCAATCACGAAAAAAGTTGAAACCATATGGATCAAGTACGTATTTTGTTTTTAATAGTTCGAAGCCAGATATTTTGGAAGTCACATAGATCAATTTTGAAATTTTGTCTTTTTTTCTAATAAACGAATCAAGATTTCAGTAACGATACGTACGTTAGGTAAATCATCCATCTGCCATCATTAGTTGACCTCCAAATAGATAGGTTTTACACGAAGGATTTGCAGGTCTATATAAATCAGTTCCACGTTCTTTCAGAAATTACTCTTAGAATAGATAAATTAACATTCGAAAATGCTTTTGCCTCTACAAATAATCGTTATCGTTTTAACCTTCATTTCTCATGAACATGAAGCCATAGCGGCATATGTACCGCCTTACACTTCCGTAATTGCTCCTGTACATAAACATACCGATGCCGCTAAGCCTCTCTATAGCGTTCAGATCATGACAACATACGTAAACATGCAATATTTGCATGAAAACTTCCTTATTGACATCGATGCTCCTTTCATATGGCACGATTGTATCATTCAATGGAACATATATCCAGGAAGTTGTCCAGCTAACACGCTTTGCACCTCTCCAGTTTCTTGCGAAGAATTTCAATGCACAGATGTACGAAGTTCTTACTCTTATCAGAAGCCTTATTGCTCTCCACCAGACAACAGCTCGACGTTACCTGGTTGGGGATATTGTACATGTCCAGTCAATGTGGTTGACCCCATTACTGGATCTTGTGGGCAAGCCATGCTCAACTATGATGATTTCACAGTGAACACAAGCAACGGTAAAAATGTTTTTACTGGAAGTTACGGTTTTTACCCTAATGCTGCATGTGCTCCTTCTTCGGCGTTTCAATCATTTCCTGCAAATGTTACTGGTGTCATGGCACTTTCTTCATCACCTTACGCTTTACCAGCTTATTTATTTGAGCCACTTAAAAAGGTCGTAGGTTTATGTTTACCTAGCACGTTGTCTACTCCTGGGGTTCTGTTTTATGGGAATAGTCCTTATTACCTTCTTCCACAATCAGATGTCGACGTAAGAAGTTATCTTTCTTATACTCCATTGATAAAGCGTCCGGATTCTTTCGGATACTTTATAGGTGTCAATAACATTGTAATAAAAAAGAGATCCATTAATATTCCCGCAAATGCCACTACCAAGATTAGTACACTTGACCCTTACACCATTCTTAGAACAGACATTTATAACCCTGTGATTCGAAGGTTTTCAATGGTTACAAAGCGTATTCCTACTGCAAAACCAGTCCCACCTTTTGGTCTTTGCTTTAGCACCCAAGGTGGTTTAAGAGTTCCTGATATTGATTTTAGTCTCCCGGAAGGAAAGAAGTGGACAATGTCCTCCGCTAACTCGATTAAGCAGGTAACGAAAGATGTGGCATGTCTGGCGCTTGTTGATGGTGGTGCAACAAGTGAACCTGCAATCGTGATCGGGACCTTTCAGATGGAGGATAACTTCCTGGTATTTGATTTGGAGAATTCGACTTTTGGGTTTAGTTCTTCCTTGTTACGTAAGCAGACTTCTTGCTCAAGCTTCAACTTTACGCTCGTTGACAGCTTCTAAGCTGATCAAAATGGAATAAACAACTGGGAATGGATGTTTATACATCATTAGTTAATAGTTGCGCGCTCTTATAATAAACAAGTCCTTGTTCAATCTTATATTCATGTATCCTACGTTAAAATAATAACGCTTAATCATGGCTTCCTAGTGTTTAGTTTTGTGTTTTTTTGTATTCTTGTTTTCTAATAAAATTCCGTTTCGTTCTAAAAAATAATACTTGATATAAATATTTCGTTATATATTATCCCCTTTGTTAATTTTGGTTGCATAAACCTTGAGAAAAAACATAATGGATTCTTTCTTTTTTTTTATGTTTGAGAAAAGGTGTATCTTTTTGTATAAAACATTAAGAAATATAAAATTTCAGGTTAAGATATAAAAATAATTGTTTTAACAAGTGGCGGAACTACTAAGGGGCCAGGGGGGCCATGGCCCAACTTTTTTGACCAAGAACATGATAGATCTAAACATGGTTTGTATAAAAAAAAACAAATATAAGATGATACTTCTAGCTTTGAAAAGGAAACCGTTATAACTCTTTAACCAAATAAAACTTATAAAAAAATAGTAATTTTAATCTAAAAATCAAAACTTTACAAATCCTAATCACCGTTTAAACTACCCATATTCAAAAAGCCCACAAATCCTACTCCATCTAAACTTTTATAAACCCCACTAATAATAGAAAAAAAAGCTAAAATGAGAAACTAAAAGCCCTAACCCGACACTCAAGTCTCCGATCGCCGCCTTAGAGATGGCTCTAGTCACTGCCGGAAACCATCTCCTGTCCCCCATGTGTGTGTGACCGAATACACATTACGAACCATCTCTAGTTGGAGATCTCGCCGTCTAGAACTCTCACTGTACGTGATTTGCTCTCCCTCTCTTTCATATTCCGAATAGATGAATTGGTTTCTGGTCGGTTCCGCCATCCCGATCCATGAATCATTTGAATTCATTTTAACTAGAGGCGCATAATAGATCGATATGAACATTATGAGATGTCCCGTAATAAAACCAGTTGTTGCTGATACCTTCTTCTCGGTTCCTTCTTCTCCTTCTTCCATAATGTGAGCTCGGAGAAGGAAGAGATAGGAGGGCCCTATGGAGAATGTGGTCAGAAATCCATAATAGAGTCCGACCACAACGACCGAATTGATTATCTTCATGCATAAGGATACTAGATTACCTAGTAGAAAAGATTTCAAAATCATCACAAACCTCCCTTTTTCTTTTCTATTGCAATTTATAGTAAGTCTTTCCTTTCGAAAGTCTTTTTCAAAAATTCTATATAAATTTCTATATGATATGAAACTGAGATTTAGTTCATTTTGTGAAAAACTAAGATATGATTCCGAAAAGAATCATTAAAAATCAAAAAAGAAAGAAGAATAAGATTATATCCAATATTAGACCTTGAAACAGAACCTTGTTGAACAAAAAAGATTTTTCTTTTGCATCTTCCTCTCTGGTGTGTTTTTATTATTTGTCATGATGTATTATTAATGGGCTCTTGTTTTGTTGTTATTCAAATGTGTGTGTCTGTGTAATAATAAGTGTAGAAGATAGAAAACTACCTTTCTTCTGTCAGGTTTTGCTTTTTTAGTTTCTATCAATATGTTAGAAAATATCTTAGCTTTTTTGTTGGTTAACAGCAAAATATAAAAAAAACATTAACCCTTTTTTTGAGTTAATTTTATAAGAGAATACGACTTCTTTATTAACTTTATTTGGTTTTTGTTGTATGTTAAAGTTTAGACTAATTATAATATACTTCTTTCTTAATTTAATTACTTTATTGACATTTTAAGATTGTCAAATTTATAATTCTCAGTTTGCTAGAGAATGAGTGTCATTCTAACGATTGTAATTTATGTAATTTGTGTTGCAAAAATGGAATTGATCAATAACATGGATGAACATATATTGACTCATTTCCAAAACCTTTTGTTTCTCAATTCTAATAACATAATACTAAACAAAAACAACAAACATTAGCTTTTGAAAAATAATACTTATTCATTGCCTTTGGTATCTCGGCCCCCCTAGTATTAGTGCTTGTGTCCCGCCGCTGAAAATAATAGTATAATATACATTTACCCTTAATGTGTCAAATAATTAAAAGTTAAACCCCACACTTTAAAGCACGAAAAACATGCAAAAAATAATCAATTTTTGTGTGAAGTATCAAAAAGACACATTTTAAAGCACGAAAATGAACTAGTTCCATTTCCCCAATGCTTAGGCCGGAAACCAAGTATTTTGTGGTTGGGGTTAAACAAATTTAATGTTGATATGTCATTAAACAAAATTATTAAATTTCTATACATGGTAAAGTAGGAGACACATACTTGAAGGTCCGTTAATAGTAAATGAAATATATTCCTGGAAAAAAAGGCAAAAGAAAATCTATTTATGTTCAAAATTGACTTTGAGAAAGCATATGACTCCTTAAACTGTAGTTACTTAGACTCGATCATGGAACAGATGAGGTTTAGCAACAAATAGAGAAATTGGATGTTTGGTTGTCTTAAGTCTTCGAGAGCCTTTGTTCTTGTTAACGGGCCACCGACGGATGAGTTCAATATTACGAAAGGAATAAGACAAGGCGATCATTTATCCTCGTTTCTCTTAATCATTGCCATGGAAGGACTGAATCAAGTACAAAAGTGTGCTTTGGAGAAGAATCTCATTTCAGGTATAACTCTTCCACATAATGACCCATCTATCTCACATCTATTTATGCAGATGAACGTAATCTTTTTGGGAAGATGGGATGTCATGAGTATCAAGAATCTTGAAATGCTTCCATATCGGTTCTGGGCTGAAAGTCAATTTTCAGAAATCTAGATTATTTGTAATTGGCATTCCACGTGAAGATCTCCAAAGACAAGCACATGTGTTAGGATGTATCCAAAGCTCGTTCCTATTCATATATCTTGGAGTGCTTGTATGGGCAAACATGTCACTAAAAAAACATTGGAGACCGATAGTTGAGAAGTTTCAGTCAAGACTGTCGATTTGGAAAGCGAAAACACTGTCGTTTGGTGGCTGTCTCACTCTAATCAAGTCTGTTCTCAATAGCCTTCCAACCTATTATTTCTCCATTTTCAAAGCAGCAGATGGCATCATTGCAGAATTGGAGAAACTACGCAGGAAATTCTTATAGGGTGGAGAAAAAATCAAAGCAAACATACATTGGGTCTCATGGCAGAAGGTGGTGGCTGCTAAATCTGATGGGGGCTTGGGAGTCGGCACTTTAAAGGTACAAAACATATTATTAACAAAATGGTGGTGGAAAATAAAAAATGGACTCGATTGCTTATGGAAAAGGTGCATTAATGTCATTCACAACCTGAACAAAACCCAGTCACATGTATTGCTAAAGAAACGGAAAATGGTACTTGGTGCAACATAGCAAAAGCTATTAAATCACTACTAGAACTCGACATCTGCTATCAAGACATGTTCATTCTAATCCCAGGCTCATACACTAACTTCCTCTTCTGGAAGGACAGATGGTGCAGATTGTTGGATTAGCTATCTAAGCCCATAACTATAATTGGTATGTACTTGAATTGATAGCAGCACAGTCCTTTTGGGTTGCCCTCAAACCTAGCAACTAGACAAGGAAATTATGAAAGGAGAGGTATTGATTTATTATAAGATTAATAAATTAATATAAATGATTTATTAATATGTTAAAAGATTAATATATTAATTAGAAATCATAAGGTTTAATTAATAGTTATCCAGAAATTAATTAGAATTAATTTTGGGGTTAATTGTATTAATTATAAAGTGTAGGGACTAGTTTGCAATTATCTAATAGTTGAGTGGAAGGTTCCAGAACCTCCTTGGAAGGAGGTGGACGAAATCTATAGGGGAAACCCTAATGATTTCGTCCAAGGGGCTTGGAAAAGGCCTTTGGATTAGCTTAGGCCCCAAGCAAAGGAACACTAGGGTTTTCCCTAAACCCTAGATCCCTCAGCTATATAAGGAGCCTCCTAGCTACTAAATTCGGCCACTCCTTCCCTGGTGAAACCCTAGGGCCGAAAATTGCATACCTTACTCTCTCTCTCCTTCTAATTTCCTTCTTGCTAGCTCTTGGGTGTGATTCCATTAGAGGCATTACAATCGTAGTGCTAGGCTTCCAAGAAGATCAAGATCAAAGGATCACCAATTGTTTGCTATAACAATTGAAAGGTATGTAACTCTAAAACCCTAGTTGGTTAATTTCGAAAATATCCTCTCTCCTCTAGGGTTCTTGTTTGCAATTCAAAGTTATATGTTCAATAGTTAAAATATAGATCCAAAGTAGGTTGCATGTGAACTTAGGAATTGTTTTCTAGTTTATTTGTTTTTACCTAAAACCCATCAATGGTATCAGAGCCTGGTTTGTTTTAAATTGAATTGCTATAATGGTTGAACTGCAAATTAGGGTTTATAGCTATTAAACCCTAAAAGGTCATTTTTCGTTTTTAGGGTTTTTAGTTCAAAGGGTTTTTCGAAAAAACCCTAGCCTCCACGAACCCTAATCGAAATTAGGGTTAGGGTTTTGAAAAACCCTAGCCTCCTCCCTTGAATTTCGAAATATGCTTAGTATTTTTAGGGTTTCTTGTTTTGGATAATTGTTACTTGATTGGATTAATTGGATAATTATCCTTTACCCTAATTTTCGAAATTTAGAGGGATAAGGATTAGGATTAAATTAATTGTTTAATTTGATAAGATAATCCTTACAAGATTTAATAAATTAATTAAAAGTTAATTAATAGATAATTATTAAATCTAGTTATTTGGTTTATTTTAAATTTAAATTAATAGTTTAATTTTTCGAAATTTATATAAAGCTTAAAGTTTTAAAAGGTTTAAAACACATCTTACATATGTATTATAATTAAAAGTTAAATATTATATATGTATAAGAATATGGTCAGTCAAATCGCTAGTATGCCTCATTCACGAAGCTAGTCTATAAGGGGGTATAAGGAAACTGCATATAAAATGGTAGTTGAATGGGTGTCCAATCTCACCCACCGCTTCCTTGATTAGTGGAGGGTCGTTAGCAGAACGGGTTTGATAGGACAACTACATCTCATTAAAAGTATAATCTTATTAAAGAAAGTACTAGAACATTATTTTACAAAATCCCAACTCTAGTTACTTTAGGAAAAATGTGAAAAGTATGCTAATCCATGAAATTGCACATTATGCTTTATTGGTCGTTAGTGGAGCGTGTGTGGATTACCAGCACACTAATAGGCACTAATAAAGAGTAGTAATGGGTATCTCATAATTATCATTTTGGTGGAGCATGTGTGGTTCACCGGCACATCAATAGTTAATGATAAAGACAATGAGGTTACCAAGCACATTTTCATGGTTATTCACATCTTGTTTGTGATCCTCGGTATCCCAGTCACAAATAGAAGAGCATAATCCGAGATTAAAACTTGCCATTGAATAGTTTCAATGTATCTCAAAAGGAATTAGGAATTTCACTTCGTTTGTTTCGTCTATTGTGGAATTGGTGAATCGTCATTCACCTACCTTTATGAAATTTACACTTGGATCTCGGCATCCCATTTCTAAGTTGTGAATCTTCATAGTTGGATCCTAACCTTGATATTATATATTTGGGTTATTATATTGAGGTATCTTGAAATCTAACTAAAACTTTCTTTCTTTTCAGATGTCTACTCCTGGAAACACTTCTGCTTCATCATCCTCCAACCACAACTTCTCTTTGCTCAACATTTGCTCCAAAGTCGTTATGGATGGCTCTAACTATAACGATTGGATGCGTAACATCAAGATGGCGCTTCGATTTGAGGACAAAGAATATGTCCTTGAAAAGGAGCTCAAAGAGCTTGATGAGTCTAAAGCTACTCCTGAAGAATATGTTACCTACAAGAAACACTATGATGATGCTACCAAAGTGGCATGCATCATGGTCGCAACCATGTCCCTAGAACTGCAGAGGTACTATGAGGACTACTGGCCCTTTGAGATGAACAAGGACCTTATGGAAAAGTACCATAAGCGAGCTCGTCAAGAAAAGTTTAAGGTAGTCAAGTCACTCATGGCTTGCAAGATGAAGGAAGGGGAGTCGGTTGTCAGTCATGTGCAAAGAATGCAACGCTACATAGAGCGTTTGGTCAAGCTCAACATTCACTTTGATGAGGAATTGGCCATAGACATGGTCTTGAACTCATTACCCGATTGTTATGGTCAGTTTATCCTAACTTACCATTTGAACAACACTGAGCAGACACTGGCCCAATTGCACAACTTGTTGCAGACAGTTGAAGCAGGGATGAAGGGTAAAAGTATAACCTCCACTCCTGCAAGTGCCCATGTCTTGGCTATTGGACAGGGAAAAGGGAAAAAGAGGAAAGGTCCTCCTAAGCAAAATTGGAATAGCAAGGCTCAAGCTGGGTCGTCTACAAATGGCCCAAAGGCTAAGCCCAATGCTAACATTCCCCATGTTTCTGATCCAAAGGATGTTGATTGCTTTTATTGCAATGACAAAGGGCACTGGAAGAGAAGCTGCCCAAAATATCTTCATGACATCAAAGATGGCAAAGTGAAGCCATCTTCAGCAGGTATTTACACTATTTCTTCTAATAACTCATTATCTTCTCGTTCATGGGTCCTTGATACAGGATGTGGTTTTCACATCTATTCTGATTTGTAGGGGCTAAAAGAAAGTGAGGAGGTGGAGCGAGGGAGGATAAACTTGATCATGGGGAACAGAAAGTCTTCACCAGTAACCAAGATCAGAGTTTATCAACTTTTCCTTAATAATGATGTTAGATTAGATTTATTGAATTGTTGCTATCCGTCTGAGATGACGAGAAACATTATTTCATTTCATGCATTGTTCATACAAGGTTTTAAGTGTTCTTTTAATGATTTGAATGGTTCAATTTCTGTTTATAAGAATGGTGTTTTTGTGTTTGAAGCTTTACCTTGTGATGGTGTGTATGAAACAGTGACTTGTGTTGATAGCTTAGGAAATAGTGTATTTAATATTGACTTGTCTAATAGTGTAGACAAGGCATGCTTGTGGCATTGTCGTCTTGGACACATTAACAAGAAACGCATAGCCCAACTCCAAAAGGATGGAGTGTTGGAATCATTTGACCTAAAATCAGATGATATGTGTGAATCTTGTCTTTTGGGAAAGATAACGAAATCACCATTCACAGGGTCTTGTGAAAGAGGTGAAGGTCTATTGGATCTCATACATATAGATGTATGTGGGCCCTTCAGATCAACTACAAGGGATGCTAATCGGTTCTATGTGACTTTCACTGATGATTATAGCAGATATGGCTATATCTACTTAATCAAACATAAGTAAGAAACCTTTGAAAAGTTCAAAGAATTTAAGCATGAGGTCGAAAATCAATTGGGCAGGAAGATAAAGGTACTTAGATCCGATAGAGGCGGGGAGTATCTTAGTATTGAGTTCAACGACTATCTAAAAGAATGTGGGATAGTCTCACTATTAACTCCTCCTAGGACACCACAGTTAAATGGTGTAGCTGAGAGGCATAATCGAACCTTGTTAGACATGGTTCGTTCTATGATGAGTCATGCTTCGCTTCCTATTCACTTCTAGGGGTATGCCTTAGAGACAGCCGCCCACATCCTCAATCTTGTCCCTACAAAGAAGGTTGCCAAAACACCTCACGAAATGTGGACGGGGAAAGTTCCATCCCATACCGGGCGGATCCTATCTCTTGTTATCCCTATTTCTCGGAATCTTTGAAGAAAAGAATCTCCTCTCGTTAGCACATATTAAAGTCTGGGGTTGTGAAGCTTTCGTAAGACGAGAGACTCACGACAAGCTAGCAGCTAGGAGTGAGAAATGTGTTTTCATTGGTTACCCAAAACAGTCTTTTGGATATTTGTTCTACAGACCTACTGAAAACGTGGTCTTTGTAGCACGAAGAGGAGTCTTTCTAGAAAGAGAGCTCATTTTCAAAGAGGACAGTAGGAGCACCATAGACCTTGAAGAAATTCAAGAGTTAGCCAATGAAGGAACCTTAGATGACACTAGCACTCAACCAGAGGAAACAGTTCCCGTTGAACCAGTTGATAACTTATTACCTCTTCGAAGATCCACTAGGGTGAGTGTGCCACCTGAGTTGTATGGTTTTCATATTACTTTAGATGGTGACACATTCATCAGTGATAGGACACTGGTAAATTTAGATGAACCAGTTACTTACAAGGAAGCAATGGCAGGCCCAGAGGCTTCCAAGTAGAAAGAGGCAATAGACAGCGAGATTAAGTCCATGTATGACAACCAAGTTTGGAATTTGGTTGATAGTGCACCAGGTCGTAAGACAGTTGGGTGCAAATGGATCTTCAAGAAGAAGACAGACATGGATGTAAATGTGCACACATTCAAGGCTCGACTAGTTGCAAAAGGTTTCACTCAAACCCCAGGGGTTGACTATGATGAGACCTTCTCGCCGGTAGCTAAGATTAAATCTATTAGGATATTGCTCGCCATAGCTGCCTTTCATGACTATGAAATCTGGCAGATGGATGTCAAGACAGCTTTCCTTAACAGAAAGTTGGCTGAGGATGTTTACATGAATCAGCCAGAGGGTTTTGTTGATGCAAAGTTTCCCAATAGAGTGTGCAAGCTTGAGAAATCCATTTATGGATTAAAACAGGCATCTCGCAGCTGGAATCTTTGCTTCCATGAGAAAGTCAAAGAGTTTGTTTTCTCTAGGAGTGAAGATGAGTTTTGTGTGTATATCAAGGCTAGTAGGAGTATAGTGACTTTTCTGGTGTTATATGTTGATGACATATTACTCATTGGTAACGACATTCCAACCTTGAAAGAAGTTAAGTCTTGGCTTGGAAAGTGTTTTGCCATGAAAGACCTTGGAGAAGCTGCCTATATTCTTGGGATTAGAATATTGAGAGATAGAAAGAAGAGACTGATTGGACTTAGTCAAAGCACATACTTGGATAAGGTACTAAAGAGGTTTAGTATGGAAAATTCCAAGAAGGGAGAGCTACCTATCCAGAGCAATACTAAATTGAGTAAGACTCAATGCCCTAGTACAGATGAGGAAATAGCTGACATGAGTCGTGTACCTTATGCTTCCGCTGTCGGATCGATCATGTACGCTATGACATGTACTCGCCCTGATGTGGCATTTGCTTTGAGCATGGTCAGTCTCTATCAGGGAAACCCGGGTAGAGCTCATTGGATAGCAGTAAAGAACATACTCAAGTATTTGCGAAGGACGAAGGACTGGGTCCTTGTAATTGGTGGCAATGATACTTTGAGAGTAGATGGTTACAGTGATGCCAGCTTTCAGATGAATAGAGATAACTTTCGTTCTCAATCTGGTTGGGTATTTCTACTGAATGGAGGAGCGGTTACTTGGAAAAGTTCCAAGCAAGATACGGTGGCTGATTCTACCTGTGAATCAGAGTACATAGCGGCGAGTGAAGCGTCTAAGGAAGCAGCTTGGTTAAGGAACTTCATCGGGGATCTCGGAGTTGTTCCTACCATCCAGAAGCCTATGGAACTGTTCTGCGATAATGAAGGAGCGGTTGCCTTAACTAAGGAACCCATAGATCATGGTAAAACCAGGCATATTGACAGAAAGTACCATTTCATCAGACATAGAGTAGAAGAAGGCCATCTTGTAGTAAAAAGGGTGTCATCTGAAGATAACCCAACAGACCCCATCACAAAGGGTCTGACTAGGGCTAAGCATATTCAGCATGCTCGGATCATAGGACTGAAAGATGATATTAGTTTTAGTAGTTAGATTAGTCTAGTTCAGAAACTTGTTACAAAGTAAATGTGATTGACTTTTGGTGATTAAATAATAAAGTATTATTTATGAGTTTGTTTACTGCCTTTTGTCAATTGTTTATTATTGTGTTTCATTTTTGCATGTTTCAGACTTCCCGAATAATATGATTATTCAAACTCCACAGTCGCTCGTACTTTTGGAAGTAAGTAGTGAATTAAGACTGTCGTGAATTGGATTGCAGATTGTCTAAGGATAGACATGGCAATAGAATTGTTGTAATGTTCATGAGTACTCAGAAATTGAGATTTGAGTATTGGATAAACCCTCGCTCAGAGTATCACTTCATGGAATTCATCACGAGTAATACTGAGACGATAATATCTTATAATCTTGAAACGAAGATATATGAGTTGTAATTTACAAAGTCGGTTATACATTGGTGATACGAAAACGCATCAGTAACTTGGTGTTATAAAATGTATTTTCATGTGTAATTTGATGAGTAAAAGAAACAAGCATATGAGTCAACGTTTATTCGTTCCTTTTGCCCTAACCGGAAAAGCGATATTTGTGGGCTCCTCGATGATTTGGTGTTGACTTATGTGTTGGGCCCAGCCAGGACTAAATTAATGTGTTTAATTAGAAGTCCTACATCATCACAAATCAGAAATCGGGAAACATAGATTCTGGACAAAGAGATTGATTACATTCCATGTCTTATGTCTGGGGATATCTTGTAGAACGAAGGATTATATGATCACTTATCTAAGGACACGTAACTGACTGGGTCAGAGTTCAGCAGCAGCTTTTGGAAGCTACAAATTGCTGGTCAAATTTAGAAGTCATGCTAGCAATTATAATTACAGACTTATCCAAGTGGGAGCCTGTTGGATTAGGTGTCTAAGCCAATAACTATAATTGGTATGTACTTGAATTGATAGCAGCACAGTCCTTTTGGGTTGTCCTCAAACCTAGCAACTGGACAAGGAAATTATGAAAGGAGAGGTATTGATTTATTATAAGATTAATAAATTAATATAAATGATTTATTAATATGTTAAAAGATTAATATATTAATTAGAAATCATAAGGTTTAATTAATAGTTAGCCAGAAATTAATTAGAATTAATTTTGGGGTTAAATGTATTAATTATAAAGTGCAGGGACTAGTTTGCAATTATCTAATAGTTGAGTGGAAGGTTCCAGAACCTCCTTGGAAGGGGTGGACGAAATCTATAGGGGAAACCCTAATGATTTCATCCAAGGGACTTGGAAAAGGCCTTTGGATTAGCTTAGGCCCCAAGCAAAGGAACACTAGGGTTTTCCCAAAACCCTAGATCCCTCAACAATATAAGGAGCCTCCCAGCTCCTAAATTCGGCCACTCCTTCCCTGGTGAAACCCTAGGGCCAAAAATTGCATACCCTACTCTCTCTCTCCTTCTAACTTCTTGCTAGCTCTTGGGTGTGATTCCATTAGTGGCATTACAATTGTGGTGCTAAGCTTCCAAGAAGATCAAGATCAAAGGATCACTAATTGTTTGCTATAACAATTGAAAGGTATGTAACTCTAAAACCCTAGTTGGTTAATGTCACACCCCAGAACCGGAATGGCGGAAACGTCCTGGGGTGGAGGACGTCATGCGTAGTATCACAACATTTGTATCATAGCAAGCATAGTAAACGCAACCAGACATTGAATACATATAAGAAAAAGGTTTACATTGTTTAGTACATAGTTTTGTTCATCTCAAAAGTAAAATAGAAAGACATGACTCTAACGCTCCGACTTCTCCGAACTCCTGGAAGTACCTGTCTACTAATTTCCTGAGAATACAAGCAGTTTGAAAAATATTAGCATAAAGCTGGTGAGTTCATAAGCATTTAGTTTTGGTGGAAAAATGTTCTTTGATCCTTTTGAAAAGTGTTCCTCAAGAAAATCCTATATTTTCTTATGAAAAGCGTGTTTGAAAACCCGTTCCTCCCACGATTTCCAGATTCATACAAGTTATGTACAATCCATGGTGTCGTGGAATGAATGTGAATATCTGCGAGTTACATGTTAACAATTCGTTTTGAAAAGACGAGTTATCCCGGGAAAATCTGATATCTTCCCAAAAAGTTGATGATTGGTTATCCGTTCTGAACTGAGGTGTACAACTATCTACCATACTTATATTGATAAGCGTAGTTTTCTTTTAAAAAAACCCTGGTTACTCCCAGTTGGACATATTAGCCTTATTGCATAAATAAAACTAAATAAAAGAAAACGTGATGAACTAAATCCTGAAGGTATTATTAATACCCTCTAGTAATTAAATCAGTTATTACTTTGAGATTAGTTCACTTGATTCATTATTACCAAAGTAAATTCGTGTTATCTACGTTGCGAGTGTCATGACCATAACTGACTGGTTATGACACGTATCGGGGCCGGTATCCTTTATGACTTTGTCACCCGTAGACCTGCCGGTCCTACTATAGCTAGCAGTAAGGTGCGGGATTGTCAGTCCCATATAGATCTATACACAACAGTCACGCTCTCCCTACAAGAGATTCTGGTCACGAGTACTATTCCTCCACTCTGTTTTTCGGTGGCGAGTGTTACCAAGGACTTGTCTCCAACTAGGCTAACAAATTTACAGGTAATAATACTGAAAACCCTTTTTGTGAATAACATGAATTCTTTACAAAATGATACATTTTACTTTATGATTCATAAGTTCATTGCCTTAGTTCTAAAAACTGTTTCTGCTATTTGATTTCATAACCATTTGATAAAACTGTTTTCCATGTTCAAAGTATACTGAAAATGTATTTATCTTTAAACAAAATAATGTATTTTGAGCACAAGATTCCTTATGCTTTTGCTTGTATCCCCCCCCCTGAAAACATGAAAACTCGGAAAAGCGTAGGGGTATGAACTCACCTCGGGTGATTTGAATGAAGGGTTGACACAAAATGTTGGATGTTCAAGTGAAGCCTTGAACACGATTTAATCCTAGTTAACATGTAATGACACATAAAGGAGTCAAATGAAGGTATTTCACCACTAATGTGATGGAGAACAACTCGAAGAACTTGGAACTACTTGCACTAAGTGTTAGGACCTTAAAGGATTGCATGAGGGAGGTGTATGGCCACCTTAATGGTGTGTGCGGTCATGGGTGTGCGGCCATACACTCATGTTGGAAAGTGTTCTTGGGGTGTTTCAAGGTCCATACTTGCAATCCATGAAGTGTCCTAGGTCTATACTCAATTGTAGTGCAAGTTAGGGGTCCTAGAAGTGGGTTTGTGGCCCTAGGATGAGTGTGTGGTCGCACACTAGGGTGTGTGGTCGCACACTTGAGTGTGTGGTCGCACACTAGGGTGTGTGCGGCCGTACACAGGTGTGTGCGGTCGTACACCCCACCAGATGATGTCCAAAATGTCTTTTCCAAGGTGCAACAAGGCTAGGGTCATATCTATCTCGAATATGGAAGTCAAACTCTCACTTTGGAGGGTCTTTTAGGAGTGTGTGGCCACCATATGTGGGTGTGCGGCCGCACTCCTTCAAGTAGATGAAGAACATGACGGGACTTGATGATTAAAGGCTTAGATCAAGTGGTTCTTCAAGCACAATAAGTTAAGGGATGGATTACTCACGCTTTTGAAGCCTTGGAGGGATTGTGGTTGAAGAAGCTTGAGAGAAATGGTGTTGTGTGCTGCCAAGGTGTTAAAGGAATGAAAGGAAAAGGGATCTATCCTTTATATAGGAGTGAGTATGTTGTCTAGAGGTGTTTGTGCGGTCATGAGGTGTGTGTGCGGACGCATACCCATGTGTACGGCCGTACACTCCCTCTAAGGGTGTGTATGGCCTTGATTTGACAGTATACGACTTGCCGACTCATTCCTAAACTCAACCTTAGTTATACCCAAGCTTAGAATCGCTTAAACGGACCCTCAAACAGTGCAATAAGTCAACAAAATAAGTTTAACTTTGATTGAATTGACTAAGTGTGTGAGATAGAAGTTCCAGGTTGTCACTGTTAATTTCGAAAATAGCCTCACTCCTCTAGGGTTCTTGTTTGCAATTCAAAGTTATATGTTCAATAGTTAAAACATAGATCTAAAGTAGGTTGCATGTGAACTTAGGAATTGTTTTCTAGTTTATTTGTTTTTACCTAAAACCCATCACGGATCCCTTACACTTCAAGAACGTTTTCCAAGACTTTATTATTTGGAAAAGGTCAAACTTTGCTCAATCAATGAACAGATAAATACAACTGGTTTTAACTGGAATTAGAAATCTCAACATATGAGCGATGAAATTTGTAACGTCTGGTTCCTGGTATGTATTTAATTCTAAATTATTCATTTTTGTATAGAAACTCGACGAGTTGGAGGCCCCAAACTTGTCGAGTAGAGATGGATTGGGACGCGGGATATGAAGTCTACTCGACGAGTTGGGGAGCCCCAACTCGACGAGTACGACTGGCAGAATGAAACCCTAATTCTAAGGGTTTGCACCCTATTTAATCACCTTAACCCCATTATCTGGCCTCACTTGCAGTCTCCATTGTCCCAAACCCTAGCCACGAAACCCTAATCTATTATTGAGAGTTTTGAGCCATTTGTGTGCTTTCTTTGTGATTTTGAAGAAGGAGATACTTAAAGAAGGAGCAAGGATGTGTAGGAGAAAAGTAGATCCATAAGTTAAGCCTCATTTCTGGTTCATCTGAGGTACAAAGCTCCTATCTTGCTTAATGATTACTTAGATCTATTTATCTTCACTTCTATGGAGTTTTTCGTCCAAAAATCTTGATCCTTGGGAAATGGACGTCCCAAGTGAGTATACTTCCAGATCTAGGACCTTGAAGGGCTTTCATGGCATAAAGGTGCAAATTTTATGGCCATTGAGACCCCATGCAAGCTTTAGGTTGTCATTTTGGACTTTTAAACTCCAAAAGGCCATGCATGGAGAGAAAGTCTGAGACTTTACGTGTTCATGTAGTATCTAGGGTCTAGATCTCAGTTTGTATGCCTTAGCTCGAAGTATTGATGTCTTTGGATCAAGATCTAGGTCTTAAAGAGTTAGGGTTTGAGCTAAACCCATTAAGGAAGGCTATTAACGGGTAAAGCTGGAAACTTTACCCTTAAAAGGCCATTTTCAATACGCATGTGAAGTATGGAGCTTAGATCTGAAGGATAGGAGCTTAATCCATTAAGAAAACTTAACAGACTAAAGAACTCGACGAGTCCATGGTGGAACTCGACGAGTTGGGTCTAAGTGACCCGACTCTGAAAAAGGAAAGACTCGACGAGTCTAGGACGGACTCGACGAGCTGGGTGGGAAAGTCTCAATTCTATGGACAGGAGGAACTCGACACATTCGTGAAAGAACTCGACGAGTTGGATCGCGATTTCAGGGTTTTCTGATTTATGGAACTCGGCGAGTTGATGGGTCAACTCGGCGAGTTGAGTCAACTCAGAATGTTGACTTTGACTAGAAGGTTGACTTTGACCAGCATGTTGACCTTGACTTTGACCTTGACCAAAGTTGACCCTTAAAGGGGTATGAGTATCAAAGGGTAATTAAAGGAGATCTTTTATGTGTAGGAGTTTGAGTGGAGTTGACTTCAGAGCCGAGGGCAGTTCAGCTACTTCACGACATTCGAGGTGAGTTGCCTTCCCGGTAACAGTGGGTCTAAGGCACCAAGGTCGGCCCACTAATAGGAGTTTGTAGTTAGATGATTGTTTGTGTGATAATTGTCTGTTATGCCACTATCTATTATGTTTTATGTGCTAGTATGATATGACTTTGTGTGGTAGTGGTAGGGGTGAAATAGACCCAGTATCCGGTCGGACAGACCGAAGGGGAGGCCAGCACCCAGATATGCTCGGTAGTATCCGGTCGGACAGAACGTAGGGGAGGCCAACACCCAGACATGCTCGGCAGTATCCGGTCGAACAGACCGAAGGGGAAGGTCGAGCACCCATATATGCCCGACAGTATGTGATTATATGGTATGATGAGGGGAACTCACTAAGCTTTGTGTTTATAGTTTTTAGTTTTGTATTCAGGTACTTCTTCTTCGAAAGGAAAGGAGTCGGCATGACTGCAGCGCATCACACTATGTTTCCGCACATGAGATCCTTGGGAGTTATACTTTGATGTTGTTTTATCATGACATGTTTTGACTATTGATACATTGGTTTGATATGAGATGCTTCTATGTGATTTTCAGACAAATGGTTTTATAATTATTAAGTTAAAATGAAATTTTTGGACCGTATTTTTGGTATGTTACAAAATTGCATCAAATTTGAGAGTTTATGCTCAATGCTCTACAATGTAAACACACTTACTGTTACAATTGGCTTTCGCTTTAACTGGAATAAAGATGGAAGATTCACAGTAAGCACCTTAAGAAACTTGATAGATTCGAAGGCATCCACTCCAAACGTGGGTACACAAGTAAACTGGTCAAATGTTGTCCCATTGAAAATAAGATGCTTTATTTGGAAGGTCTTGATGAATAGAATACTTATGGCTGCAAATCTGGAAGTGAGAGGCATAAACTACAAACATACACATGTCCTCTATGTACCAAAGAGAAAGAAGCAGTGGATCACTTATTTGTGGATTGAGAAGTAGCTTTGGAGGCAAAGGAATGGATCTTCAAGTGGTGTGGAATATCCAATACCTCGTTTAATAATGTGACAGATCTAATCAGTTATGCATCAAACTAGGGGAACAATACACGTAAGAAGGAAAAGTTAAATGCAATTATCTATGGAATGGTGTGACTCATATGGATTACAAGAAATAGCAAGATGTTCAAAAAGATAAACACAAATCCTACAAAGATCACAGATGAAGTGATCTCACAAACGTATATGTGGTTCAAATACAGAACTTCCAATGTAAAAGTTAGGTGGATTGATTGGAGTATATCTTCATTTTGTTAAAATTCTATGTATCTTTAATTACTTGTAACTGTTCATGTTCTAGCTACTTGCTAATCATGTAGCTTTTTATTAATATCACTAGTTTATAACCCGTGAGAACCACAGTTATAAAATTAATTAAACTTTCATATTAAAAAATCAAAATTATTAATCAATTATTTTAAATAAATTATTACTTAATAGATATTTTTTTAGTTATATAAAATTATAATCGTAGATTTAAATAAATACGTGAAGTTATATCACCTTATAATCTATATTAATTTTATTTTATTTTTTAATCCAATGTTATTAATTTAATATAATTAAAGTGAAAAAAATTAAAATTTAATGTAATTAGGGTGCAAATTTTAAATTTTGAAATTTGAAATGGATAATTAATATGTTGACAAGTGGCATGATAGGGGACATATAATATTAATGAGGAGTTCTAATATAACGACACCTGTTAATAGGAGAATATATCTATTCATTTATTAGAATAGGGATATTTGTCGTTTCAAAAAAAAGTAGACAAAACCAATAAGAATGTTAAAATGTAATTTTTTTTTTAATTTTCAAAAACTCTTATCTGTAGTGGTAAAAAACTTTTCAATTTTTTTAAAAATTGTAAAAACTTTTGAAAAATCAACGATCTATAATTTTTAGAGCATATCTAATGGTTAACATTACAAAAGACTTATTATTCTTCCTACATCATTTATCTATTAATTTTTCATTTATCCATTAACTTTTATTTAATACTAGTAAAAAGCTTTAATAATTATATTTTTTCAATGGTTAATTAGCCATTTTAAAGTTTTTTTTTCCACTTAACTAATTTATTCTTTATCTATATTAAATGTTTTATTAAGCCCCTAATATAGTTTATAATTTATCATTGTCTGGTATTTTTTTCGAAAATATAAAAGGTTAAAAACTACCAAACCGACAAAATATTTTATAACCAAAATGAATTATAATATTTGATATTTTTTAATTTTGACAACTACTTTTAAATTATATAAATTTTTTTTATAAACTATATTCATTATATTTTTCTATTAAATCAATTGTATAACTAATAAAAATATATAATATCTAAATATAATTTTGGGTATAAAATATAATGTTATACATATTTTACAATTTAGTGAATAATAAGTGTTTTGAGTGACCTTTGAGGAAAGTCTTATTTTTCAATAGTAAGAAGTTTTTCAAAATATATTTCAAATAGAAAAAAATAATAATAAAAATTAAAAAAACTTTTGAAAAAACTAACATTGGGGATGCTTTTATTAATTAAATTAGACGAATATCCGTGCGTTGTGTAGAATACAACTACATAACTGAAATATTTACAAATATATGTTTTTTAAAGATAACAATGACGTTGTTGTTAACATTGATATAATAAATTTTATACTAAGTTAATCTAAAACATTGATTATGTTCAATTATATGATAAGATAGACATCTATTTTTGTGTCAATTGACTTTACTTGCGGGTTACACATGAATAAAATTAAATATAATATATGATTTAATATTATTTATTGTTGTTGTTATGATTATTTAATTTCAAAAAACAATATTCTCTTAACATCTTAATTTTGATCATTTTAATTACTTAAACAATCAAATATTTGCTTTGTTTATAAACGTAATAATAATTTTTTTTATATAATGTTACTTTTAGATATTGATATTATAATTTACTTTTAAGCTGCGTATTTAGAAACTCTTGGTGATTTAAAAAAAATATTTTATTTAATTTAGGATTACAATTTAGGTTTATTTAATACTACAGCTTATGAATTTGAACTATTTATAAAATAATATTTGAATTTTCTTTTAAGTTTAATTGAATTTTGATTTAAGTTAACTATTTCATATTATATTTAAATTAACAATTTAAATATTATATATAAACCATTCAGAATTGTGTGAAAAATGAAACATATATACTCAAACTAATAAATTAATTATAATGAGTTAATAGTTAAAGACATAATTTTATAAGTAAAAGTAAAAATATGTTATTTTAGTATTGAAGTTTAGTTAATTTAGGATTACAATTTATGTTTTATATTTATTTTATATTATTAGTCAATTTGTAATCGTTATTACAAAGAAAATGAAAAGTCATGCGAGTTTCAAATGCATGTGGTGAAAAGAAAAATGTTTTTTTTATAATATAGTATAGATAGATAGATAAATATAAATATAGATATAGATATATACATCTCCAATCATTAACCAGTTTTAAAATCTTTTTATAAAGTTAACTAATGTACAATATTTTTACAAAACTCCTTATATAATTTGTTAGTTTTAACTAGGGCTGTCAAATATGTACCACGGAGAACCAACCAACATGTTACCAACCGAACCAAGAAAGTTGGTTACCAATATATTTGGTAGCCAACATATTTGGTTGGTAGTACCGTACCAATTCAGTAAACTTGATACGGTAATGGTATTAAATTTTAAATACCACGGTATTACCGTACCAACCAATTCACACACACACACACACACATATATATATATATATATATATATATATATATATATATATATATAATCGAAATCGTATTTTTAAATGTCAAGTATTTACTGTTTACGATTTTAAAAGTATGATATTAGACATTAGACTTAGTCAATAGTTATTATCACATTAGATTAAAAAACTGAAAACTTACTTATTAAAATTTCTTAGTAACTAGAATAGTTAATTTACTAATTTATATTACTACACGAGAAAAGTGTCTCATATCGTTACTAGTCTTTACGTATTACAACTGAAAATTAAATCAAAGTTGGTAATATACCATTACCAATTTATACCAACCAAACTTGTTGGTAGCCAAACAAGTTGGTACCAAATATAGTTGGTACGGTACTGGTAGCAAAAAATTTATACCAACTATAGTTGGTACGGTACACGGTTTGAGTAAAAATCAATTGGTACCGTACCATGTTCAGCCCTAGTTTTAACATGTGCAATATTTATAAAATCAAAATAGTACTTCATAATGTATGAAAACAAAATAATGTATTACAATAGATGAGATTAAAATAATATATTTATGCCCTAGTATTAAATGTGTTCTAAAGTATATGTGGTTACTATAGGATTATAGGTGGTGTACATGCGTCGAGTTATCATTTCCAACAAATGTCTCGATTTGCTTCCCTCAATCAGAATTGTAAAAACACGAACAACCGAGTATTAAATAGATTCTACTCCAAGTTGTTGGTCATCTACAAGTCATTTAGATCTCCATGACAAGATCACTCGAATCTTTTACATGCTAAGTATGTTCCCTCGTCATGTTCATTCTTTATCATGAGTCACAAGAGATTCATCATATATACACCTTTGTACATGAAGCAAACAATTATATAATCAAACCTCTGTATTTATCATGGTAGCAAGCATTAATACAATCAAACATCTATCTTCATCTATCAAGAACGCCATAAAATAGCTAAACCAAGAACACAACAATTATAAGCAAAATGTAACAGTTGGTTCAAGAAAGAAGTTTGTCAAGTATGATGGTTTTTTGGGAAAAAGTTAGGGTTTTTATTTTTGCAAAAAATAAATATGTTTATTACCGGATGTCAACCTGCACAACGAACAATTGGAGAAAATGAAAATAAATAGGAAAGTTGTAGCCCTTTTTCTTATAAAAAATAATATTTTTGATTTAAATCGAATAATTGTAAAACTTGTTAATGTCTTTTATGAAATTAACCATTTATTAAAAGTACATATTTTGAGTACATATTTGATCGATATCAAATATGATATAAGCTTAAAAATGAAATATTAGATGAATGGTCTTTAAACAATGCTTTATAAGGATAATGATAAATATGAAATTGTTAAATAAGTTTTTTTTTTGTATTATAGGTGATATATAAAGCTAGATTTTTTCAAACTAAAGTTAATAAAATTTTCAACCGACAAATATATAATTTAAGAAATGCTCAAATTAAGTAAAATGCTTTAATAAAATACCCATCCATCACTACTACAAAATCAAAAATAAAATACGGTTGAAAAAGCAATTAAAATACGAACATTGAATTGTATTCTAATAGAACGTGTTTAATTTGAAGAAGCAATAAAATATGGTTGTAGAACCGTATTTTATTTAGAATATATAATACGGTAAACTATGCATAGAATACGGTTGTAGAACTATAATCCATAAGAATATATAGTACGGTAATCTAAGTAATAGAATATGATTGTAGAACCGTAATATATAAGAAGATTTATTACAAGAAACCATGAATTAAATTTTGATGTTTACGATCGGGATTGAAGATCCAACGTTTGGATGTAGAATATAGACAACATCCAAGAGTCAACGTCCATGATCGACAATTGAAGATGTTCAATCCAAATTGACGTAGGGTTTACAGTTGGATTTGAGGGGAAATTGAAATCGCAGGTGAAGCTTAGTAATTGGGGATGCGGGGAATGGATGGGGGCCAGAGTCAATTGGGGGTGATTATGTTTGTATTGCAACTAGTGAAGGCAAGAACAAGGAACAAGGAAGTTGAAACGGAAAAAGATATGATGGAATTGTGATTTAGTTTTTTTTTTTAATTTTAATGTCGTTCAAGAAAAAATATAATATATTTTGATCAAATAGAACCAATCAAATTATTTAATGCATAAATTGCAAAATCATATGGTTGGAAATTGATTTAACAGATGACAGAAAGCAAGAAGCAGAAACAGAGTATAGTTGCTAAAATACCTGATACCAAGGTCGGAAGAAACCTCGACAACTTGTCTTCAGATGAAGATCATGATTGTGTATGCTTCAGAAATCGGAATGAATACCACCGTCTCCAAAACACTTCAAAGCAGAGATATGAAAAACAGAGCTCAATTTTTCTTATGTTTTTTTTATAGAAAGATAAATATTGGCATTGGGGTGATACGTATTTATGTACAAGAGGTTGTATAGAATATGGATGTGGACCTACTACAACGGTGCCTAATTTTTAGGTATTGGATTTTAAATATAAATCTTTATCAGGTTATATATAAAATACGGCTATAAATGACTAAACATATTCTATTTACCTTTTCATACACTACACCAAATAGAGTACAATTGTTTTTTTCATAAAACCGTATACTAAATCTTTTCTAAGCCATCTAACATTATATAATACGAATTACTCTATAACCCGTATTATATATGCCATAATTTATTTTTGATTCTGTAGTAGCGCATAATTATATTAAAGTACTAGTAGAAAGTATTAGGTTCGAAGTATTTAAATAGATTTCAACGAATTTGAATTTAGAATGTTAGTGGGGTACGTTTGGTATAGGAAAATAAAAAGGAGAAACGCAATTGATTTCTTTGTGTAACAGTGACAATGATAAAATAAGGGAAAAAACTTAGATCTGGTAAAATATGACACAGCACGACACGAACCCGACAGGAAATTAGTGGGTTTGACAAGAGATTTCGACCCGTTTGTGTACACGGGTTGACACGACACGGCACGAAAAATAAACGAATAGGGTTATGGTCAACACTTTTTACTCGAAGATGACCCGTTTGCTTATATATAATATTTTAATTTTTTTATATTTTTATAAATATATTATATATGGTTAAAATTATAATAGGCCAACCTAATAAATAAAAAAAAATTGGGCTGCTAAAAACCGATTCACAAGTCCATTAGGGTTTAGGGATGGTTCAAACCTAATCTAATTTTTTGTATTTTCTATTCCATCAGTCGTATGCCCTAATGTTCATATCTCATCCGCTTCCCTCCTTCATGAGTATCGACTTCAGCAATCAACACTAGCAATTCACCCATCTCCTTCACCACTTCACTGACGTACATCATTCGTCGTTCACTACTTCACCGGCACATCATCATTCGTCCCCCACCTCCGAATTTTCAATCGTCATTGCATCCTATCCTTGTCACCGACCCATATCAGCCTTCTAGTTAAGCATCGAATATGTTCCTTATCTTTATTACAATTTACAACCAACTATACTCGATGATCACCCCGTTTCTGTTCTTTGTCTTTATTACAACTAACTACAATGGATGATCCTATTAACTTGTATGGTGATGAAGGTGAAGAGGAGTTTGGAAGCGTTCCAAATAAAGCAAAAGTTCCATCGGGTTCTAAAGCTTCTAAAGCTGCAAAGGAGAAAGAAAAGAAACTGGAACCAAACTTGTCTGGTAACCCTTTGAAATGCCAACGTAAACTAACTTCCCCTGCTTGGAAACATTTTGAAATGATTGATGAATTCAATGTTAATGGAAATATATTGTCTAAATGCAAGAAATGTGGGACTAAATGCATTGTTGAAAGTAGTTATGGGACATGGAATATGCTTAGACATGCTAAGACCTGCAGCACAAATAATTATGTTGATATTGGTCAACTTCTGTTAAAAACTAACATGAATGGTTCTTTGGGAACTCGATCTGTCACGTAGAAGCATGATGAATTTCATGAATTAGTTGTAATTACAATTTCTAGACACAATCTTCCACTTCAATTTGTTGAATATTAAGGTATTAGGAATTGTTTTGCTTACTTGAACTCGGAAGTGAAAACCTTCTGAAGAAACACAAAAGTGAGATAAAAAACATGTATTCGGTTGAAAAATCTAAGCTTCGTGATGCGTTGCAATTTGTTGGTAGAGTAGCATTAACTTCTGATTGTTGGACTTTTGTGACCACCTATGGATATATTTCATTAACTGGTCACTTTGTTGATCAAAATTGGTGTTTGCAACAGAACGTTCTTGTTTTTACTATCATGCCTCCTCCCCATATTGGTGTTGCATTAGCTGAAAAAGTTTTTTGGTTGTTACAAGAATGGGGAATTCATAATAAAGTAGTATCTACAACCTTAGACAATGCATCTTCGAATGATTCTATGGTTGATGCTTTGAAATTGGATTTAGATTTGTTGTGTGATGGTGATTATTTCCATGCTTATTTTTGTGCTTACAATCTGAACTTAATGGTATAAGATGGTTTAAAGGAATTAGATGAGACTGTCAAAAAAGTGAAACAATGTGTTAAGTATTGCAAGGGTTCTCAAACCAGGAAAAATGCATTTTTCACGTGTCGTTCAACATGTTAGTGTAACGCCCGGTTCCCGGTACGTATTTTAAATATTAGATTTTGCATTTTTATACTGGGACTCGATGAGTTGAGGCCCCAAACTCGTCGAGTAGGGGCGAATCTTGGACACGGGTGGAAGAGTCTACTCGACGAGTCGGAAGCCCCGACTCGACGAGTAGATCTGTCTGAATGAAACCCTATATTTTAGGGTTTGCACCCTATTTAAACAACTTATATGGCCTCCACTCCAGCCTCCAACACCCTCAGACCCTATTCTCAAAACCCTAATCAGTTTGTGAGTGTTCTTTAGCTATTTTGTGTCATTCTAGTGATTTGAAGCTTGGAGAAGGAAGGAAAGGCTTGGAGGTCCAAGAAGAAGGCAGTAGATCCAGAGTTTTGGTTGCATTTCCAGTTTGTTTGAGGTAAAAAGCTTCAACCTTGGCTTTCCTTCACTTAGATCTTCTTTAGGGCTTACATATTGTCATTTCCAAGTCACTCTCGGGATTTGAGTGCATAATAGAGTAATGACTTCAGATCTGGGAACTTTTGAGCTCAGGAAGCTCAAAGTTACCACCTTTATTGAGCTATGGCCCTATCCCATGCATTAGGACTCCTTTATGGCTTAGTTTTGCTGCTCTAGCTTCATAACACCTATGCATGCATGTAAAGTTTGTAACTTTACGTGTTATATCGACCCTAGTAGGTCAGATCTATGCTTTGGATGCAATAAGCCCGACTTAAATCGACTGTATGGACTTGACTTTGGGGGACTCGACGAGTCGTTCATAGGACTCGGTGAGTCGGATCATGGTTCCCCAACCTTTTCTGTTTCTGAGCAATCTGGTTGAGTCTGGAAGAGGACTCAACAAGATGGACGTGAATATGGATTTGAAGATCAAATAACTCGACGAGTTCAAGTATGAACTCGGCGAGTTCAAGGCAATGTCCCGACAGATATGAAGAAGAACTCGACGAGTTCAAGGAAGAACTCGGTGAGTCAAGGGCTAAACGTTCCAACTTATATGAAGCAGGACTCGACGAGTTCAAGGATGAACTCGGCGAGTCATGAGCAAAAGGTCCCGATTATGTACGAAGGAGAACTCGACGAGCTCTTGAAAGACTCGACGAGTAGGATCGAAGTTCCAGTATTTTGCAGATTATGGAACTCGAGAATTTGGTGGACCAACTCAACGAGTTGAGTCAACCAGATGTTGACTTTGACCAAAAGTTGACTTTGACCAGGGTGTTGACCTTGACTTTGACTTGAGTTGACCCTTGAAAGGGTTATGAGTATGAAATGGTAATTAAGGAAGGTTGTTATGTGTAAGATTTGAGGAGTTTGAGAGGAGTTGATCCCAGCACCTAGGACAGTTCAAATAGTACACGACATTGAGGTGAGTTACCTTCTAGTACAAGTGGGTCTAAGGCACCAAGGTCGGCCCACTAGTAAGAGTTATAGTAGAGATGATTGTCTTTGTGATAATTATCTGGTATGTTGCTATCTGTTATGATTATGTGCTAGTATGCTATGATGTTATGTGATATGTGATAAGAGGGGTAGGATAGACCCCATTACCGGTCGATAGGGCCGAAGGGGTATGCCAGCACCCAGACAAGCTAGGCAGTATATGATTTATATGTTTATGCACTAGGATGCTATGTGGTAGAGTAGGGGTGAAATAGCCCCCGGTACCGGTGGAAAGGACCGAAGGGGTAGGACAGCACCCTGATATGCTAGGCAAGATACTGGTCGAAAGGGCCGAAGGGGTATGCCAGCACCCTGATATGCTAGGCTAGGTACCGGTCGATGGGACCGAAGGGGTAGGCCAGCACCCTGATATGCTAGGCAGTTACCAGTTGAAAGAGACCGAAGGGGTAGATCAGTATCCGACTATGATAGACAGTATGTATTGTTATATGGTGTGGGGTATGATGGGGGAACTCACTAAGCTTTGTGCTTACAGTTTTCAGTTTTGTTTCAGGTACCTATTCATCAAAGGGGAAGGAGCCGACACGGTAGCAGCGCATCACACACACACAGGATTTCTGCAGTATGAGATTCTTGGGATTGTACTCTGACATTATTACTTTGTATGATATGGCTTTGAGACATGTGACTATGGTTTTATGAAATGATGTGACTCGATGATGTTTTCTGATAAATGTTTTCTAAATCGTTATACAAAAATTAAATTTTTGGTCTTGAAAATTGGGATGTTACAGTTAGCCTTGAGTCCACTAGCGGGTTAACACAAGATGTCTCTACTTGTTGGAATTATACATTTCTCATGTTAGATAGTGCATTGTTTTAGAAAAAAAACACTTCTTTAGATGGCAAAGACTGATGCAAATTTTGTTCATCGTCCTAGTTCTCAAGAGTGGTCGAAGATTGAAATTTTTTTTAAGTTTTTGAAAGTTTTTCATGAAGTGACTTTAGCCTTCTCAGGTTCCAAGTATCCAATAGCCAATATTTACTTTCTTAATGTTCTCAAGATAAAATTAATTTTGAAAGAGGAGATGGTAAGCAAGGATGACTTTATAAAGAGCATGGCAAGTAAGATGAACTTGAAATTTGACAAGCATTAATATGAGTTTAGTACTATCCTGGGTATTGTTGTTATTTTTTATCCCCATTACAAGTTTTAAGTTATTGATTGGGATTTCAAAAGGGTATATGACTCATCTTCCGATCTCGAGTTGAATTTGTTTAAAACATTTAGTTTCCTTGTTTGATGAGTATGCATCCATTAATACCAAGTCCAAGGCAATAAAAGCTCATATCCCTCTCCTAAAGTTGATGAAAACTTGTCTGACACATATATGACGGTAAAAAATGTTCTTCTTTAATTTCAAAATGTTCTTCTTTAATTTCATTTATTTTGTTATCTAACTGTAATATTTTTATTAGGATTTTGATGAATTCTATACTTGCAAGTTTACCACTAATGGTAAATTTGAACTAGAATCATATTTAGAAGAGCCAAAATTATTTTGTATGGGTGATTTGAATGTGTTGTAGTATTGGAAACCCCTTCAAGGACGGTTTCCCATTGTTTCTCAAATGGCTAGAAACATTTTGGTCATCGTAGTCTTTATTGTTGCTTCTGAATCTGTTTTTAGTATAGGAGGACGAGATCTTGATGCTTATCGGAACTCATTAAAGACAAAAACCGCTGAAGTACTTGTTTGTCTTAGAGATTGGGCTTTCAAAAAATGTAAGAAACTAAAAACTCATATTTTTTTTTAGTCTTTCTGGTTTTCCTGTATTAGTGCAGAAATTGTTAAAAAACTGTACAAATCGGCTTTTAAAAAAACAAACTGTATTTTTATTGTTAAAAAAACTGCACATTTAAAAAAAAACTACATTGATATTGTTTTTTTTATAAAAAATGAAACATTAGTATTGATTTTTTTTTATGCTAACATCGTTTTTTGTATTTGTAACATCAATGCAACCTGAAATTGAGGCCTTATACAAAAAGGTTACTACTTGAAGGTTGATGTTGATGAAGCTGCAAACGAAAGTAATATATTTGGTGATCAAACACAACAATCTAGATTATGTTAAGGAAGAAAGATGAAGAAGAAATAGCTTGAAAAAGATTTGAATTTAATGTTTTGAGCTTTTAGTGTTTTGTTAGTTTTAAACTTGTTTTTTATTGGGTTGTAATATGTTTAATGTTTTGGTGGTTTAGATGATTACTAGAACTTTCAATTTATTTTGTTTTTAGTATTTCATGACATTTTGATGATTACTTATAACTTTACATTTCTATTCTTTTGATATTTGATGACACTATAAACTTTGTATTTTGTTTACCATTTTATGTCAAAATCAGGGGTTACACGGGATTGGGGGGTTTGACATGTTTTATTTCATTTGATGACACTATAAATTTTACCATTTGAAGTCCAATGGCCCAACAAGGCCCAAACCTTAAAAGGCCCAAAATGACATACTGGGGAGTACGCCCCGCGTACTCACCCTAGAAGCGCAAAGTACAATCTAATAAAGCACGTCATCCTCATTACGCTAAGCGTAGTCTTGTACGCCCAACGTACTCTTCAGAAGGCCAAAGTCCCACAAAAGCACTTAATGGTTAAGACAAAGACTTCCAAACTCAGATATGACCCTAGGGAGATGTCTTAACTGATGGTTTTGAGCCATACGAACTTTCCTATGTGCACATGCAAACCCTAATGCTTGGATCTAGGTTTCTCTAATTATACATGCATTCATCCAAGACTTTGAAACCCTAGATCTAGTGTATACAATTGGAATTTGACATAAGAAAGTCAGATCTAGATGATTACCTCTTGTTGCTTGCTTGAATCTTCTTGTTCTTGGAGCTTAGAGTCACAAGTGTCACTCCTCTAATGGCTTACAAACACCAATTGGCAAGAGGGAAATATGAGAGAGGGTAAGGACTTATAATTTTCGGTTCTAGGGTTTCCAGGAGAACAAGTGGCCGAAAATCATATCCCAAGGGTCCTATTTATACTGTGAGCAGTTAGGGTTTCAGTCAAAACCCTAATGGACAACTTATTCACCAAGCAGCCCATGGAACCTTCTGGAGTAAGGCCTTGGACAAAATCTAGATGGGTTCCTACCCACAATTTCGTCCACCCCTTAACCATAAAGGCTTCCCAGCCCAAAAAGCAACTATCACACATTTGACAGTTTAAGCCCCTTTATTCAATTAACCTCTTTTAGTCACCAAATTAATTCTTAATTAATTTATGACTAATATCAATTAAATAATATGATTATTCCTTTTAATATATTATTCTCATAATATATTAATAAAATCATAATATCTTCTCTCTCTCCATAAATTAACCTGTCAAGTTGCTATGGTGAAGGCAACCCAAAAGGACCATGTACAACCGGGTCAAGTACTTACCAAATATAGTTACGGGCTTAGACACTAATCCAACAGTCTCCCACTTGGATAAGTCTAGTAACTACAAATGCAAGCACTATCCGATTAGCAATCGTAGCTCTCAAAGACGATGTCGAACTCTGATCTTATCAGTAACCTGTCCTTTAGATAAGGGATCGTATAATCCTCTGTTCTAGATATCGTGCGGACAATTACATGGAACATAGTCATGCTTATTGTCCATCAGTTAGTTTCTCGATATCAGATTCATTTGACATAGAACTTAATTGAACACATCAATTCAGTCCTGACCGGGCCCGGTACATAAGTCAAATCAAATCATCGAGGGGCCCTGATATCGCTTTTACCCTCTTAGGATAAAAGGAACAGATAAACTTCGACTCATATGCATTTATTATCCATTAATCAAATCATACACAAAAATGTGTTTTATAACATCAAGTTACTGATGCGTTTACGCATTATCAATGCACAACCAATTAGCAAACAATAAACCATATATCTAGGTTATAAGACCATATGATATTATCGTCTTGCGATCACTCGTGATAAATTCCATGAAGTGATTCCAGCAAGCGTGGGTTTATTCCAATGCTCAAATCAAGTTCATAAGCACTCATGAACGTTGCAGCAAACTCTTGCTATGTATAATACACTTTATACAATCTACACACCAATTCATGACACTCTTCATTCATATCTACTTCCAACATATGAACGACTGTGGACCGTTTGAATAATTCGATTATTATCAAATAATTAAATTATCCAGGAAGTCAAAACATGCAAAATGAAACAATAGGTAAATGATTAACATAAGATAGTAACATTACTAATAAATAATACTCTTTTATTTAATCATCAAACGTTAATTACAATTTATCTATTACACGTTTCTAAACTATCTAATCTAAACTAATATCGTCCTTCAGCCCGATGCTCCTAGCGTGCTGCAAGTGCTTAACCCTACTCAGTCCCTTCGTAAGCGGATCTGCTGGGTTATCTTCTGACGATACCCTGTTTACCATGAGGAGACCTTCTTCCACCCGATGTCGAATAAAGTGATATTTTCTGTCGATATGTCTAGATCTACCGTGATCTCTTGGTTCCTTGGTCAAGGCAACCGCTCCTTCATTATCACAGAAAATCTCTATGGGCCCCTTTATGGCTGGCATAACTCTAATGTCTCCAATGAAGTTCTTCAACCATATTGCCTCCTTTGACGCTTTGCTCGCTGCGATGTACTCTGATTCGCATGTTGAATCAGCTACAGTCTCTTGCTTGGAACTTTTCCAAGTCACTGCTCCTCCACTAAGGGTAAAGACCCAGCCCGACTGCGAACGGTAGTTGTCCCTGTCGGTCTGAAAACTGGCGTCACTGTACCCTCGCACCTTTAAGTCATCACTCCCCCCGAGGACTAGAAACCATTCCTTGGTCCTCCGAAGGTACTTAAGAATATTCTTGACTGTGGTCCAATGTGCTTTGCCAGGGTTCCCTTGATATCTGCTGACCATGCTCAAAGCGAAGGCCACATCAGGGCGAGTACAAGTCATAGCATACATGATTGAGCCAACTACAGAAGCGTAAGGTACTCAGCTCATCTCTGCTATCTCGACTTCAGTACTAGGACTTTGAGTCTTACTCAACTTGGCATTACTTTGGATTGGTAACTCCCCTTTCTTTGAATTCTCCATACTAAAACGTTTTAGTACCTTGTCCAAGTAAGTATTCTGACTAAGTCCTATTAGTCTCTTACTTCTGTCTCTCACTTTCCTTATTCCCAAAATATAGGAAGCCTCTCCGAGGTCCTTCATAGCGAAGCACTTTCCGAGCCAGGACTTAACTTCCTGTAGTGTCGGGATGTCGTTTCCTATGAGTAGTATGTCGTCGACATACAATACGAGAAAGCTTACTACACTCCCACTGGCTTTGACATATACACATGATTCATCATCACTTCGCAGAAAACCAAACTCTTTGACCTTCTCATCAAAACAAAGATTCCATCTGCGAGACGCTTGCTTAAGTCCATAAATGGACTTTTCAAGCTTACACACTCTGTTGGGATACTTCGCATTGACAAAACCCTCTGGCTGAGCCATGTAAACATCCTCAGCCAACTTCCCATTAAGGAAAGCGGTTTTGACATCCATTTGCCATATTTCATAGTCATGAAATGCAACAATAACCAGCATCACCCTGATAGACTTTATCTTCGCAACTGGTGAGAAGGTTTCATCGTAGTCAACTCCAGGAGTTTGAGTGAAACCCTTCGCAACCAGTCATGCCTTATAAGTGTGCACATTTCCATCCATGTCGGTCTTCTTTTTGAAGATCCACTTGCACCCGACCGTCTTACGACCTGGTACATTGTCAACCAAATTCCAAACTTGGTTGTCATACATGGACTAAATCTCGCTGTCCATAGCCTCTTTCCATTTCGCAGACTCCGGGCCTGCCATGGCTTCCTTATAGCTGTTAGGTCCGTCCATATTCACTAGTGTACTATCACTAATGAATGTATCCCCTTCTGTAGTAATATGAAAACCATAAAATTGGGGTGGAACACTAACCCTTTCGGAACGTCTAAGAGGTAAGGACTCGTGAATCGGTTCAACCGGAGTTTCCTCCTCGGGTTGAGTGCCAGTGTTAGAGGTTCCTTCATCGCTCGACTCTTGAAGCTCTTCAAGATCGATTTGCCTCCCACTGTCTCCTTGGCTTATGAGTTCTAGCTCACGGAAAACCCCTCTCCTCGCAACGAAGACAACATTGTCACTCGGTCTGTAGAAGAGATATCCAAAGGATTTCTGCGGATAGCCGATGAAAATACATCGCTCACTACGAGGTTCGAGCTTGTCGTGAGTCTCTCGTCTTACGAAAGCCTCGCAACCCCAAACCTTGACATGTGCCAACGAGGGAGATTTCCTTGTCCACATCTCGTGAGGTGTATTGGCAACCTTCTTCGTAGGGACTAAGTTAAGGATATGGGCGGCAGTCTTTAAGGCATACCCCCAAAATGAGATAGGTAGTGAAGCACGACTCATCATGGAACGAACCATGTCCAACAAGGTTAGATTACGCCTCTCAGCCACACCGTTCAACTGCGGTGTCCTAGGCGGCGTCAATTGCGAAACGATTCTGCATTCCTTAAGATAGTCGTGGAATTCAAGACTTAGGTACTCTCCTCCTCGATCGGATCGAAGCATCTTGATTTTCCTGCCCAACTGATTCTCCACTTCTTGTTTAAATTCTTTGAACTTTTCAAAGGTTTATGACTTATGCCTGATTAAGTAGACATAGCCATATCTGCTATAATCATCGGTAAAAGTCACGTAGAAGCGGCATGCATCCCTTGTGGTGGATCTGAATGGTCCACATACATCTGTATGTATGAGGTCCAATAAACCCTCACCCCTTGCACAAGTGCCAGTGAAGGGCGACTTGGTCATCTTTCCAAGCAAACAAGATTCACACACGTCATCGTCCCTAAGGTCGAATGACTCCAACACTCCATTCTTTTGGAGTTGGGCTATGCGTTTCTTGTTGACATGTCCAAGACGACAATGCCACAAGCATGCTTTATCCAAACTATTGGATGAATCAGTACACAACACATCATTTCCTAAGTTATCTACAATCATCACAGTTTCATATATCCCATTACAAGGCAACGCTTCAAAATAAAATACACCATTAAGATAAGCATTAATAGAACCTGTTTCATTATCAAATGAATATCTAAAACCTTGTTTATATAAACCATGAAATGAAATGATGTTTCTTGCCATATCTGGCGAATAGCAACAATTGTTTAAATCTAATCCTAATCCACTACTGATCATTAAGGAGTAAACTCCGATCTTGGTAACAGGCGACGATCTTCTGTTCCCCATGATCAAATTAATCTTCCCATGCTCCACATCCCTATCTCTTCTTAGGCCCTGCAAATTAGAACAAATGTGAAAACCACATCCTGTATCAAGTACCAAAGAAATAGAATGTGATGAATCATTAGATTTAATTGTGTAAATACCTACGTAAGATGGCTTGATCTTCCCATCCTCGATGGCTTGCAGATATTCCGGGAAGCTTCTCTTCCAATGCCCTATCTTGTGGCAGTGGTGGCACTCTGCCTCCTTAGGGTTTGAGTTGGGTTTAGCAGAACCAACTTTGGTTCCACTAGAAGAGGTACCATCTTGGTACTTTCCCTTGTGGTGGCTCCTTAAGGGAGCCTTCCTCTTCTTACCCTTCCCTTGCCCTATTGCCAAGACAGGGGCAGCAGCGGGAGTTGGAGTTGATGCAACATATTTGTCCTTGAGGTTTCTCTCAGCAGTCCTCAACAAGCCCTGAAGCTTGCTCAAAGAGACCTCCTCCTTATTCATGTGGTAGGTCATGCGGAATTGGCTATAACAGGGAGGCAATGAATGACGGATGATATCAATCGCCAGCTCTTCATCGAAGTTCACATTCAACTTCAGCAGGCGATCGATATATCTCTGCATCTTTTGCAGATGAGCGGTAAGGGACTCTCCACTACCCATTTTGGTAGTGATCATCGAAGTGATGATCTCGTACCTTTCTTGCCTAGCGCTCTAGTGGTAGCGTTCCAGGAGATCTTGATGCATCTCATAGGGGTACTTGTCCTCATAGGACTTCTGGAGTTCTGCAGTCATAATCGCCAGCATGATTCAATGGACTTTCTTGGCATCACGCTCGTGGGCCTCATAGGCCGCGATCTCTTCAGCAGAGGCAGTATCGATGTCAATCTCCTTCAGCTTCTCATCGAGGACATCTTCTTTGTCCTCGTAGCGAGTGACCATGCGAATGTTGCGGATCCAATTACTGAAATTGGTCCCATCAAAGATCACTTTCCCACACAAGTTCATGAGTGAGAACGAGCCAGAGGAGTTTGAACCAGAAGTGTTGTTGTTTGCGTTCGACATCTGAAAAGAAAAAAGAAAAAAGTTTGATTAGAAACGAATTCCCCAATTAAACACCCAAATGAGAAATTAGGGCTAGGAACCAACAACATTATTCACAAGTTAGAAAAGGGATGCCGTAATCTAACAACCAAATAATTTGAAGGTAAGTGAATGTCGATTCACTAATTCTCCACCATGAAAAACGAAAAAGAAATTAAGTTTTAAATGTATTGAAAAAAACTCCTAGATCCTTTGAGATTCATTGAACCTTTCAATGGCATGTTTAAATCTCGATATGCCCCTCTAGTTTGTGACTGGGATGCCGAGGATCACAAAGCCGGTGTGAATAACCATGCAAATATACATGGTGCCCTCATTGTTACAGTCACCTATTCGATGTGCCGGTTAACCACATGACAAACAATGAGTCACCCTTTGCCACCTTTGCTTAGAACCCAATTAATGTGCCGGTTAACCACACACGCTCCATTAACGTCTTAGCAAGGGTACAAAGTGTAATTTCATGGAATTGCATCAAATTCACTTTTGCCTAAAGTAACTAATATTGGGACTTTTGAAAAAAAAAAACATTTAGTTACTTTATATAGATTCATTATACTTTTAATGAGGAAAGGTTTGCCCTATCCTACCCGTTCGGCTAACGACCCTCCACCAATCAAGGAAGCAGTGGGTGAGAGTGGACACCCATTAAACGACCATTTTATAGGCAATAACCTTATACCCCCCTTATAGATCGACTTCGTGAATGAGGCCTACTAACGATAAGACTAGCATTTTAAGTCATATATATATATATATATATATATATATATATATATATATATATATATATATATATATATTAATCTAGTAATGATATAATAGTATAGGGTGAATTTTAAACTTGTAAAATTCTAGGGTTTGAAATTTAAATAGTTTAAATTAAACATTTTAATCACAAAATTTAAATTTCAAAACTTGAGGACAAGTTTTGAAGTTTTCAAAATACAAAGGATCAAATAGTAAATAATTTTAAATTAAACAATTAATTTAATGATTATCTAAATTTGACCAATCCATTTTATTTACAAGATAATTTACCAAATAAATTAAATAATCAAATATTATCACATAATTAGTTTATTCATATAAATGGTAATTATCTTTTAATTTGGTAAGAATAATCACATAAAATATATAAAAATCGGATTTTATTATTCAAAAACAATTTTGGTAATTATCTAAACACAAAACCAGCAAAAAAATCCGAGTTTTGAGCCATCTGATCCACAGACTCGTCGAGCAGCTAACTGCACTCGTCGAGTCTGTCTGAGAGACTAGGCTCACGTCGTGAATACAGAGAGTCACGTCGTGAGCTGAGTATTTTCAGAAAAACGATTTTCAAATCAAGCAATGAATGAACACATTAGCATCAAATACAATTGAAACCAATCAAAGCTCTGATACCACTGATGGGTTTGAGCCATAAGAACTTTCCTATGTGCACATGCAAACCCTAATGCTTGGATCTAGGTTTCTCTAATTGTACATGCATTCATCCAAGACTTTGAAACCCTAGATCTAGTGTATACAATCGGAATTTGACATAAGAAAGTTAGATCTAGATGATTACCTCTTGTTGCTTGCTTGAATCTTCTTGTTCTTGGAGCTTAGAGTCACAAGTGTCACTCCTCTAATGGCTTACAAACACCAATTGGCAAGAGGGCAATATGAGAGAGGGTAAGGACTTATAATTTTCGGCTCTAGGGTTTCCAGGAGAACAAGTGGCCGAAAATCATATCCCAAGGGTCCTATTTATACTGTGAGCAGTTAGGGTTTCAGTCAAAACCCTAATGGACAACTTATTCACCAAGCAGCCCATGGAACCTTCTGGAGTAAGGCCTTGGACAAAATCTAGATGGGTTCCTACCCACAATTTCGTCCACCCCTTAACCATAAAGGCTTCCCAGCCCAAAAAGCAACTATCACACATTTGACAGTTTAAGCCCCTTTATTCAATTAACCTCTTTTAGTCACAAAATTAATGCTTAATTAATTTATGACTAATATCAATTAAATAATATGATTATTCCTTTTAATATATTATTCTCATAATATATTAATAAAATCATAATATCTTCTCTCTCTCCATAAATTACCCTGTCAAGTTGCTATGGTGAATGCAACCCAAAAGGACCATGCACAACCGGGTCAAGTACTTACCAAATATAGTTACGGGCTTAGACACTAATCCAACATTAACATGTAAAGTTGGCCGCTTTACTCCTTTGCATGGCTTAATGGGACCAAAACCTCAATAAAATCCATAATTAACATCCAAACTCATGCATGGTCCAAAATAACATCAAGATGACATTTTTATGAACAAGGGACCACCCAAATGCCAAAATCCATCATTCTAATCTCTTGGAGTAGCTCATACTCACAATGATGACTCTAAGGACCAAAATAAACCCAAATTATTCCATAAACTAGATCTAACACCTAGAGTCATCAAGATAGAAACTTTATACCTCCAGAAGATAGACCAAGATGCACAAAGCTTGGATCCAAAAGCAATCCCACACCTCTCCGAGAAGCTCATTCTTCTTCAAATATCACCAAAATGCATGAAAACACTCCAAAAGTTCAAGAACCACACCAATGGAGGCTAGGGTTTCGATTATAGGGCTTAAAGGGATGGAGGCTGAAGATAATAGGGTTTGATGTTGAGTTAAAGAGCTTAAATAGGGATGAAGACCCTAAAACACTCGCGACCCCTTGCCTAGTATTCCCTGCGTACCTTCTAAGTATGCCCCCGCATACTTGGCTGACCCCTAATCCTTCAAACTTCCGAATGCCATATCTCCTTCGTTCTAATTCTGATTTCGACGATCCTTATATCCACGGAAAGGTAACGAGAAGCTCTACACTTCTATCAACTCATTTTGTCCTTAAAACTTCTTGAACTAAAATCCAATATTTATAAATGCCTGAATTCCCACTTTACGGTTATACTCTTGGGCTCTAAATCACAAACCGAACTCCAGAATCGTCTAACTTACATTGCACACACACAAAGGACCTAAATATCTCTCGCCCAAAGGCCTTAATCCTTATGATAACTGATCTCCGGGTCACGGCCCCGAAATATGAAACAATTCGATACAGGGTGTTACAAATTGATTGGTTGATTTTTAAGGAGATGAAAATGCAAAAGGAGTTGCGACCAAATTCATATGTACTTGATTAGGAGAATAAGTATTGGACCTGAGTTGAATCAAAATCACTTTATGGATCGTAATCATGAGTGATGTTTTGATAAAAGGTAGTATCTTTGTATTCTTCAATAGAAGATACATATTTGGGACTTGAGTGTAATGATTGTTATGCTTTGACATGGTTTAATGTTTTTCTATAAAAGGCATATATAAGGGCTATTATTGGGTATATCATGAACTACATGGTAGGACTATGTAGTTAAGATGAGATTTGTGATGGGTTTTGAGCATTCTAACACTTCCTAAGTGTACATGCAACCCTAATAACCTTGGATCTATGTTTGTCTAATAATCATGCAAAGTTGAATTCCAAGGTTATATTCCTATCTAGCATACATGGGGAACATTTTTAACTTGAATGAAAGATAGAATAACTTACCTTGTTGTTGATTATGATCCTTGAAACCTTGTGAGCCTAGCACCCCAAGTGTGATGCCTCAAATGCTTCACACAACACCAAATGCAAAGGAGTAAACTTTGAGAGAATCTTACACTTGCAAAATCGGCTCTAGCCCTCTTGTTTCTTAGTGTAGCCTATTTTGGTGGAGAATGGGTTTCTTATATAGTGTTGACACATCTAGGGTTACACCATGTAAACCCTAACGTGTCATGACTCTTCATTTCCATGACCCATGGGTTTGTAACTCCCATGGAGCATCCATGGAGCATCCTATGGGTGGAACCCAACTTGATAATCCATGGAGCCTCTTAGCCCACTATATAAGATATGGAAGATTTACATAATCTACCCATATATTTAATTAGTTATCTTTTGATCACTTAATTAATTCTAAATTAATTCTTGATCAAACTAATTAAATAATATCATTAATATATTAGAACTTATAATATATTAATAAACCATAAGTGTTATTTCTCTCATTTTAGTTTATCCAATTGCATGGTGCCATGCAACCCAAATGGACCATGCCGGGTCGGGTCAAGTACATACCAGAAATAGTTATGGACTTAGACACCTTATCCAACAATTTGTTCATTTTATTTGTTGAGAGTTAGACATCTAAGGCCTTACTAAAAGTTGAACACCACATGAGATTGATCACGATCCATATCTTATATAAAACATGACGTCCGAGACAAAGGAATAACCGATACCACACCTAAAAGCAACAACTATAGCTTTGAGGTCCTGGAATTGGTTGTTGATAAGATGACACCCCTTCGTGTGTTGTTAAGGGCAGTAACCCATTTCTAGACAACAACTATTGTTTATGTCAATTTGTAATTAATATTGTGCAAGTGTGAAATTGTTGGATCTATATACTCAAGAATCGTTATTGAATGATATTGCTAATAACATATGATCCTATAGGGTTAAACCTTTATCAAGTGGCACATATTGAATATTTATTATTAATATGATTATTGATAAATAAAATCAAGTTTTGTATTTAATTAGGAAAAAAATATTATTTTATGAAAATAATATTTTTACAAATTATAAATAGTAATTATATCGCACTGTATGATGTAATATGTCATGTACATATTTTTTAGACACATTGAAGTTCATAAGATAAAAACATATACATGCTATAAACTACTTGGAGTATAAGACACGCCAAGGGGTCCCCCTTGGTGATCCTCGGCCTAACCCATCCTTAAGGGATGAAATGTTGCTAGTTAAGTCCATTGCTCCACATGTCACGCTTTTAGTTTGACTATTACTTCATGATTGATGAGGTATGGGGTACTAGTTAGTTTTTGTAAGTATATAAGGAGTGTTTGAGGCTTTCATCAAAGGTTAATGTTATCTTCTTCCCTCCCCAAAACCGTATCTTTCTCTCGTATTCTTCTTATGCTCTCTTTAAAGACTTGTTGCATATAATGATGGTTAGAAATGGTTCACTTTAAGTACTTAAATGTGTTAAGTGCTTAATGGCTTAAGAAGTTACATATACAAAAGGGAAATAACATTCCAAGTGCCTTACTCTTGATGGTGGATACATTATAGAAAAGATCAAGCTTCTTGTTCTTTGTTATCTTCATCAACTTCCCAAAACCAAGTGGGATCAAAGGCTCCAAATGTTGTCTTTTTAAACATCATGTGTATTGTTATTATCTTTCTAGTTCATGCATTTGGATCCTCTTGGTGGTCTTGTTAAAATGATCATAAAAATAAACTAGTTATTTATAGTCTTCCGTTTGCCATTCTTAAAATGATTTATAAAAAAGATCGTTTTTAGCTTCCCAAAACCCATCACCTCTTTGTTTGAATTACAAAAACTGAGAGGTCCGTTGTTTCTCAATCTGGGTAAAGAACCAACCTGCGTCTCCTCTTAACCTCAGTCCCACCCTGCTTTCTATTTAGCTTATACAAATAAAAAAGGGAGTGTCTTTAAATGCAATGAGCAATTTTTGGGTATATATATATATATATATATATATATATATATATATATATATATATATATATATATATATATATGTCATACCCCCAGCCGTCGACGGAAACACCGGGTGGTGTAACGTCATTCTTCGTATCACAGTTATATAACATACACTGAACAGTACTAAAGAAAATACATACATTTATTGATGATTGAAAGTTACATTATTGTTTTCCTAGTACTTATTACATAATATCCGACTATGTCATACTTCTTAATGAACAGAAAGGTAATAGTAAAACTTCTCCTGTTCGAATACATACCAGCTTTTCAAGTTCCTGAAAACGCATGCATTTTAAAATACGTCAACATAAATTTGGTGAGTTCACAGGGTTTGACTCCATATGAAAATAATACTTTTTCTAAGTTCAAAAGTTTAGTTTTTGAAAGTATCATTTTGACGCTCCAACATTTAGTATATATATTAGGTATAATAGTTTACTTATCAAATAAGTGTTATACCTAAACGTTCTTTGAACCTAGGGTATAAGTAGGGGAAACTTATACTTAACATTAATACTTGTATACGACAAAGTATAATGTTTCTATCAAGTTGCTACCATGAGCCTGTAACCGCTGTTATGACATAATACCTCTGATAAACCCACTCATGGTTTCCATGAGGACAACCCACTCATGATTTCCATGAGGACAACATATACACAATACCACACGCTTCATCAACGTCGGAACAATAAACAAATAAAAGGATAGTTCGTCACTCGCTTATATTTGATTGTAGCTAGCAACCACGAGTGGGGTTGTCAACCCGTATACTAATTATACATGACTTCCTCGTTCGCACGGGATTAACGGTTACAGTTCAGAGGATTTCTGCTAAGATCCCCAATCTTAGTTGATGAATACAATTATTCATGTAGACTCTGACGGCTTCCTATAACTCTAACAACAAAAGCATTTTCATGTCTAAAACCCTAAGTTATTAGACTATGCCTTTAAACATTACTCCTAAGTTCATATTACTTTAGGCAGTACAACAGCTATAACTTGAGGAAAAACCAGGTTTTATCTTAACATAAAACCAAAAATAACAATATATAACATACCAAGTTTTATCTTGTCATAAAACCAACAATAACAACCTATAGCATACCAAGTTTTATCCTGACATAAAACCAATAATAACAACATACTTTTTAACATATAGAACTTCCGAAAATAACTTCGGAACTATATCGCACACAACATATATATAGAATCCTAAGTATAACTCAAGATCTACATTAGTACAAGAACATGCTAACAAGTTGATAATAGTTGTATATATTCAAAATATTATATTTAGAACAACTATATCCCGGTTATTATAACTATCTACGTTGATATTAATATACTATCATATAGACATAATAGTAACGTATATACAATATTTAGCATGCGTTTTCCCCCGAAATATTAGAAAGTGGGGCCGTGAAACTCACCGTAGTAGCGTGATTTTATGTAATCTAAGCAGAAACGGTCAGCGGTACGAGGTCGTCGGGCTCGAGATGCAAGAGGGCTTCAGCAAATGAGAGAAAGGGAAGAAGTTCAGGTGTAGGAATAGCTGAAGTCGGACCTGCTATTTATAGGAAGGTTTTTGGCCTTTCACGTCGTGAGTCAAGCCTGCTCACCTCGTAGACTTGCCATTTGCGTCCCTAGCTTCGGAAGGTGGCCATATGACTCCTCACGTCGTGAGAAACTCCTTGTTCACGTCGTGAGTTTGAACCTTATCACTTCGTAGCCTCGTCACGCACCTTCTAGGTCCTAAATGTGGCAATTTGACTCCTCACGCGTGAGTTTCTATGCTCACGTCGTGAGTTCAGTCGGATTAGGGTTTCTGGCAGGTGTATCTTCGGAAGGTCGTAATTTTCGCATATGAACTCCATTTTTGACGTTCTTTATATCCACGCGTAGGTATTTACAAGTACTACAACTCTCTTTTAGACTCCAATAGCTAGTTCTAAGTCTATTTTAAATTTCTCTTATTATAGAGATTTATATTGTTCGGTTATCATAACTTCTTCACGCGAAGTCAGATTCAGACGTTCTCTATATTTTGGAATCGTATGGACGTATACTTTGAGTTGTATCATAAAGAAGGTTCACATTTGTATTAGAATTTATCATGAACTACATAATAAGTTTATCATATTACTAGTTTAACAACATCACATTACATGATTGGCATAATCACATGTGATTGTTATTGATCTATTTTGACTAGTGTTACAATATATATATATATATATATATATATATATATATATATATATATATATAGGGGACGGTTCACTTGAGATTAAAAAAATAGATATCTTGAGATTCAACCTCAGCCACATATTTCTCATTTGCCGCTCAAACGCTCCAACGTACAGGCAGCAGCGGAGTATGCCTAATCATAAATGATTATATGGCAGAGAGGTATAATCATATATGATTATACATGTTTATACGTATATGATGTTACAACTAGCAAATTTAGGGTCGAGATTGTATTCATGTACAAATAATTTCTCTATGTAACCTTGTTGACAATAGATAATTGTAATTAAAAAAAATGACAATGTTATATGAGTGCATACATGCATACACTAAGAATCGAGTTATAATAACCTCTTATAAGCTCAAGTTTGATCTAATAGCTAAACAAAAATCCATTTTTGGGCCTTTGCTTTCAGTTCTCGGGCCAAATAACCCAAAAAACCGAAAACCCTTTGAGGATGAAGGGTGTTTTCGGCTACCCTAAAACCGAAAACCCTATTTTTGAACTAGCCAAAATCGGTTTTAGATGCATAGCCCAAGGAATTGACCACACATTGACACCTCACTTCTTTACATGGCTTTATCCATTAAACACCCACACAATACATGCAAATATTCACCATACACCCACATCATACATGTGAATACACATCAAGTATCCATGCATGACCTTAAATTAACCAATGTGTAAAGACAAAGGGGATCACCCCCTCAAAACACGTCCGAGAGTGGAGTTCCTCCACTCTTGCCACTTCTTTCTCCACACTAAATCTTGTTCTCTCTTAAAATTCATTCAAGCTCTCCAAGTTAGACACCATCAAGCCGAATTCTAGGACTCTTGGTAAGCTATTTCTTGAACTTCTAGCTTTTCTATGTGATTTTTATGTTGATTCCCTCATGTTCACACACATTTTTGTGTGTTAGATTCCTAGAAACACTAACACCTTCAAAAAGCTCTTCAAGCTCATTACCAAAAGCTAGGCTCGAAATCTTCTACACTTTCCTTCCTACCACACACGAAAATACCAAGGCAAGCTTCATACCCCCATGTTTTTCGAGTTTTATATGCTTTTAGGGGGGGGGATACAATTCAAAATACGTTTACCCAATGGATATTTGCATGCACCAACTTGCTTATGGAATAATATGTGCATGAAATGTTGAAATCATCATATATTTACACTAAAAAATCATGATTTGCAAGGTGTTATCAGTCCAAAATGTGTTTGTCCTTTGGACATTTGCATGCACTATGTTTAATTGTTTGAATATGTAACAATTTCGTGTATAACTAGTAGTTATCACTTGCTTACTACCTAAAAAGCGTGATATCATCATCTTATTTCACAAAAATCGTGTTTTTGGGTTGATACATACAAATATAACAAAAACATATCTATATATATATATATATATATATATATATATATATATATATATATATATATATATATATGTCCAAAATATGTTTGATCTTTGGATACTTACATAACTCACTTTTACAAATTAAAAATTGTATAAGTATAAAAATGTTGAAGTCACCATATGATTTTTATAAAAATCGTGCCCTATGAGTTTAAATGGTAAAAATTGTCGTACAAAAGCTATTTCGTGATACATGTATCAACCGGTAAAATATGAGAAGTACAAAAACTACATATTTTTGGAAATTTTTACTAAAAAAAAATAATAAATAGTTTTTCTAGTAAAAATGGTGGTATTTTGTCATCACTGTTTTGTTTTAAAAACTCAAGAATATTATGTTTTAACAACCTTACACATAGATATTTATATAACAAATTATATAAATAATCTACACAAAAACATTCAAAGCAAACTGTTATTGGTATAGCTTGTGTGTCATAAAACGCGTGTCTTAAAACACATGTCATGAAACTCATAAAACGCGTGTCATAAAACTCATGTCATAAATTTTCAATAGTGTAACCATTTCATTATACAAGAAAAAGGGAGTCGTAGTTCACGTAAATCCGTTAATGCTCTAGTGAGACATTCTCTTCACCATACCTACCTAGCGTACACTCTAAGTCCTGTATTATAACCAGAGTCTCCTGGAGGGAGAGCGAGATAGTTGTGTATAGATCTATACGGGATTGACAACCCCACACCTGAGCTGTTCGCTACAGCTAGACAGGCCAGTCTAGGGTGACAAATATCTACCGATTCTGACGCCTGAAGAACGTCGTACAGGCATAACAGTCACATTAAGCATGGTTATAATAACTCACATAGGGATTAACAATACTATCTTGGTTTACGGGAAGCTTACACTTCACTGGTTTTATTAAAATATAAAATTTCATACTACCTTTCAGTTCACTATTACCAACATTTTCTCGTCTTAGGGTCTAAGACTATAGTTTTCATACATCAGAAAATATTGGATTTTCTTGGAACATACATTTTACAATTACAAGGAAAAGAAACAAAGTACATGCATACATACATTTTTAGTCTTGGTTATAAGACTTACCGCTCATTTTTATAGAAAATATCGGATTTTCTGAAAGTATACAAAAATCATTTCTAACAAAACATATACAAATCCTTTTCATACAAAAATGCTTATGAACTCACCAACATTATTGTTGATGCTTTTCAGAATCACTTGTATTCTCAGGGAACCAGTAACCGGTAAATCAACTCTTGTTGATATCAAGTGATGTCGCATTATGGAATTTTACTTTTCTGTCACTTTTGTGTAACTTTTGAACAAATACAGTATGTAAACTATGTAAGTTGGTATCCTTAATGTATGATGTTTGGGTTACTATGTTTCATTCATATACAATTGTTATGATACTATACAATGACGTCATCCGCCCCCGGACGTTTCCGTCGTCCTGGTTCGGGGTGTGACATATGCCTAATCATAAATGATTATACATATATGTATGTTCACAGATTGAGTAATCATATATGATTATGATAGTTGGTGGCAGAAAAGGTGGTGGTGGTATAAGTGACGAATGTGACAGTGATGGGGTCGGCTGGTGTCAGAGGTGGTGACGGTGGCGGTTATGGTGGTGGGGATGGTGGCGGAGGATAAAGGAACGAGCGACACTATATAATCATTTATGATTATAACAGACCTGTCGTGCCGGTACGTCGGAGGGTTAGAGCGACAAATGTAAAGCATGTGTCTGAGGTTGAATCTCAAGATCGCTATTTTATTTTTAATCTCACGGAACCTACCTCTCTCTCTCTCTCTCTCTCTCTCTATATATATATATATATATATATATATATATATATATATATATGTCTTGGGGTTACTGCTAAGAACCTAGAAAATCGAAGATTTTTCATCCCAATAAGTGTGTTTGTCCGTGTTTCGTTGCAATGAGTGTTTATGTGTGGGTTTTTGTTATTTTGGGTCATTCTTCCTCACATATATAAGATGAAAATGAGAAAGAGAGAGAGAGAGAGAGAGAGAGAGAGAGAGAAGGCGTTTGCCATTTGTTTTTTTTTTCATTTGAAAATGATTTGTAGGTGAAAGGTGAGAAGAACATAAGAGAAAGAGAAATAGAGTTAGAGAGAAAGGGAGAGATAGAAGAGGGGTAGGATGGAGAGATAAGGGGGAAGGGGTATGTGTGAGAAAGAGATTGTCACACCCCCAAACCAGACGGCGGAAACGTCCGGGGGTGGAGGACTTCAATTGTAGTATCACAACACATGCATCATAGTAATCAAAGTACAAACAACCATTGTATTTAAAAAGTATAAGTATTTACATGTGTTCAATCATTGTATATTGAACCAAAATAGTTATACAAAAGAAGATATGACTCAACATAGCTCCATCTTCTCAAAAAGCTCGGGGAGTACCTGTGTATTATTTCCCTGAGAACATAAGTAATTTGAAAAGAGAGTATCAACATAAAGTTGAATGAGTGCATAAGTGTTTATGTTTGAAAGAGTATCTCTGTATCTTGTATATATAAACTGTCCCAGAAAATCCTATATCTTCTGTTGTATATGAAAAGTAGTTTTATTCCCATAAAACCGTTCTCTTTGTATCAATGTTTTGTATTTGTATTCCTTTATGAAAACTTGTAACTGAGAGTGTTCCTGGCTCCACCAGTTGTTATTGAAAACTGTATTGAACCATTGTAGTTTGTATTTTGTAAACTGGTACTTTGAAGGTGTACTTTCGTTTAGTTGTTTATACATTAACTTATTGTAATATCTTTCTAATGAGTTATTATAACTATACTATGACGGATGCCCTGAAACAAACGCTTTGTGGGCGTTTAAACTGTTGATAACAATTGCCACTCATTGGCGTGTATGCCTGACTGTAGCTAGCAGCTAGAGTGCGGGGTTGTCAATCCCGATATAGATCTACACACAACTTGTTTCGATCCCCGGGCTGGAGATTCTGGTTATAATGTCAGGGCTTTACCTTGGTTGTCTAAAATGAATTAAACAACCTGAATTGAATGTCTCATAAAAAGCATATAAACGTTACAAGTATATTAGTCATGAAAACCCAATCATTTTGAAATAAATGATTGACAGTATGTTCTTGAATTAGTATTCCGAACATGTATTTGACAAGTGTAAACCCTTGATTTGTTCTGAATCAAAACCCCTGTTTCTTGTAAAACAGTGTATTCTAGTATGCTTGAATCATGAATTATTGTTCTATGTATCATAAATTATACCTATTATAATTTATATGTACTTTCTGAATTGGTATTTAACTGTTTTTAGCATGTAACCCCTTGCCCAACATGTTACAAAGGTATTTGAACTGATGAAATAACTTTTATGTTTATATACATACACAATTTTATATATAAGTAAAATTTAAACGACACTCGGACAAATAACCGGTACTATAAGCCCACATCCAAACAAGGAAAAGGACCCATAATGAGTTATCAGTCCTAAGCCTTTTAAATCTTATTTATATACATATATATACAAATATGAATTTTGGGGAAAAATATAAGTTTATAAAAGAGTTTGATGTTTTGGGTATTTTTGATGATTTAATGTCGTTTTATCATGATTTGAAATCATGATTTTATAACACAGAGTTCTTGTGTTATGCTTGTATTCCCCCCTTAAAACAGTAGAAATTATGAAAATACGGGGGTATGAACTCACTTGTTAGATGGGGATTTGGGCAGCGTTTCGTTTCCCGGAAAAGAGTTTATTTGACGAGAAACCGGCTCAAATTGGGCAGAGTTTCGACTGGAGAGAGGTTAACTTCTCGGGAATCTCGGGGCTTCGAGGCTTGATTAGGGTTTTAGACTTGATACCGGGGCTTTAGGGGTTGTATGTGAGTTTGTGAGAGTGAAAAATATGAAAGGGTGTGAAATTTGGGGTGAAAAGTGTGAATTCTTCGGAAGCCCTCGCATGGCTTTTATAGGCCGCAGCCTCGGACCGAAGGGTGAGTCAGCTAGGCACGCGTCGGACATGCGAAGGGTACACGGGGTGAGGCTCGGACAGATGGCTCGGAGGTGGTGGCTTCGAACTGGACCGGACTTTGGTCCAATGGGAAGAGGGCATGTGTCCGAGGGGGTGTCCGGGGGTGTCTCCTGCGAGGGCTGTCGGCTGCTTATTGGACCTCGGTCTTGGTCCAATCAGATGGTGACACGGCGAACTTCGGTCCAATCCGATGGTGACACGTGGAAGCCTCGCATGCGAGGGTGACGTGGCCGAAGGTCAGCCTTGCGAAATTTCTCGGTTTTCAATATTTCTTGATTTTTGTGCCAAAAACCTGCAAAAATCATAACTTTCGCATACGAGCTCCGTTTTCGACGTTCTTTATATGAACGCGTAGGTAAAATTATACTCTACGACTTCCGTTTAGACTTCGTCGGCTGATTTTGACTTGATTTTTAATAATATTATTTTTAACAGACCGGGACAGGAAATCCGTTAAAAATTCATAACTTCTTCATCCGACGTCCGTTTTTGTCTGTCTTTTCACCGTTGTACTACTATTGATGAGACTTTCAATTCTCGTTTAGGTTGTGTGGGCTAAAAACCACTCGATCTTTATTTCGAGTTTTTACCTGTACACTACTATACTGAAACTTAGATTAATCGTAACTTCCTCATATGAAGTCAGATTTTGACGTTCTTTTTATGAAAGTTCTCGGTTTAACATAAACTACAACTTTTAGTTAGATTGTTAAGGCTAAAAAGCCTTTTATTGAAAATTCAGTTTTTATACTGAACAGTGTTTTGCCGGTTTTGTCGCGGATCTTCGATTGGTCATAACTTCTTCGTTATAACTCGGATTTTAGTGTTCTTTATGTTTTTGGAAACCTTGTTACAATCTCTATCACTTGGTTCATCCCAATCGAGATTGTTTAATAATTTATTTTTGATGGTCAATTATGTAAATATACACATTATGCTAAAATTTCTCTTTATTATTTAAAAAAAATACAAATTGACCTACATTATTACATAGGTTTGAAATAACGTTTTGTTACAGAGATGTGAGTCCATTTTTTTGTTTTATATTTTTAATTAATAAAAGATTAAAATGAATATGAAAAAAATACAAAAGAAGAAATAAAAATGACAAAATGGTCATTTTAAGTTTTTTAGAACCAAAACCATGAAAAATTCATGATTTTGGACCTTCCATGCAAGTTGAATTTTTTTTTTTGGACCTTATCCATAATTTTTACCAAATTACAAGGACCAATTTTACAGTTTTCTCTTAGGCTACGAGGAGTGGAGTCGATGCCATGCTCCTCAAGCTTCTCGCTAAAACAAGGAACACCTCCCCTGGCTCTCGCTAGGGGACTCGCCAAGGTAAAATCGCTACAGACGTAATGAGAGGAGAGAGAGGATGGATTGGTGGCTTTTGATTAGATCTTGGCTATTGTTTTCCCTTTTTCCTCCTCCGAAATCATCTCTATTAAATTAACACACAATCACTCCCTAACTTTTTTTTGTGAGACATGCTAAACCTACATAACATAAAAAAAGGGCAAAATACATAAAAGCACAACCATTTATCTATCAACATTCAGAAAAACCCTTATATTTTTTATATGCAGAAAAACCCTTACATTTTTAATTACCATTCATATTAACCTAAATATTCGGTTTTTTAAAGAAATTACCGGTTGTTTTGTGACATAACATTTATATTTTTGTTTTTAGGTTAACAAGGAAACATAAATAAACGAATTTGCCTCTTTTCTAAAGTAAAACGTGAGAAATACATAATTTACTCAACGACCACTTACTTAAGCAAATATAAGTTACATTGTTTATTTTTTCCATGTCAACCTAAAACTGAACAAGATAAATGTTATGTCAAAAACAACTCGATAACTTATAAAAAAACAGATATTTGGGTAAATCTGAATGGTAACTGAAAATGTAAGGGTTTTTCTAAATGCTAGTAGATAAATGGTTGTGCTTTTCTGTATTTTTCCAAAAAAAAACTAAAAAAACCTATGATAGCAACATGGTAAAATATGTTACCACTTCATTAAGCCTTCCTAAAATTTACTCATGTTTTAAAACAAGGGATAATATCACTGTAGCACATGAAACTTTTTACATTTGGCTAATTTGGTCATTAAAGTTTTTTTTTGGTACATTAGACCACTAAACTCCATTTTTACCTTTTAATTACACCATTATTTAAAAAATTAGAAGGTTTACCGGTTACAATGGTTATGTGGCAAGCTGATGTGTCCAATAAGCTTACGTGGGATACTGATGTGTCGAAGAAGTCGAGTTGTCGAACAAGCCTTATTAATTGAAACTTCATTTAAGTGTTTCTTACCCTTTTATGAAAAGTCAAATCCTCTCCCCCGACTTTTTCCGTCCTCAAGAACAATGTCTTCGAGCTCATCTACTTCAAGGAATCGGCTACAAGTGACTCATGTTCGGTCGCGAGAAGGGGTAAAGCTTTGTGATTGCGGCGTTCCAGCTAAAGAACGAACGTGTTGGAAGATAACAAACCCTGGGAGGCGTTTCTGGAATTATCAAAACAGTATGGTAGGTCTCGATACTCCTGATCTTGATAACTTAGTATTTTAGGGTTTACTGTGTTGTTTCTTCTTGTAAAGACGATCATGGTCGATTTGTATTTTGTAAAAAAAAAAACCTAATTTTACTTTCTTCTTGACGATTATTTGTGATTGTGAATCAAACCCATTTCGTTAGTACATTAAAGGTAGCTGATTTTCTTAATCTTTAATTACTATCCAAATCAAAGCATTTTCATTTATTGATGCATTGGCTTTTTACAGACTAGGTTGAAGAAATGTAGCTTCTTTGAATTGGAAAGACGAAGAACAAGCAGAATGGTACTACAAAAACCTTATATATTCTCTGAAGCAGAAACTGGATGCTAAAGAGGATCTGTTTGAGATGAACAATTTGAGGAGAAGGATTGCTGAAGTGGAGTTCCTGCTGTCACAGGAGCAGTATAAGGTGGCAAAGAGTGAGAAAGAAGTTTATGATGCAAGGATGGAAATAGGCAGGTACAGGATGATAGTTGCCTTGTTGTTTGCTTGCTTGGTCATTTGTGTTTTGAAGTTAGGGGTGATTGTACTTAGTTAGGTTGGTTGTTTTAAGCTTTTTGTATTTTTTGTAAAGGCAGAACAGAAAGTCAGTAATGATGGGCATTTTGTATGTTTTGAAGCTGCTTTTTAGTTACAAGTTGGGGCTATCAACCTTGATTTGTTGATGTTGTAAGGTGGTAAGTCCCTAATGAAAGGGCATATGATAACAAATGTAAAAAAATATTTAAAGTCCCAATTGTAGGGCATTTTGTATAATCAGATGTTGATGTTATTGAAACATATGCATGGCCTGTATTCCCAACAATTATATTTAATTAAATTGGTTGTTGTGCATGTTTTTATTTTAGGAACAAATTAGAAAGTGGTCCCTGTGGAAGTACGCTATATGTATGGGGACCATTTGTAGTTAGTAGTCAGTGGGTGTTTTTATAATGGAAAAATGGGACCTTTGAACCCGTTATAGAACCATATTCCTGACCATATAACACATTCACATGCATGCACATTATTCCAAATTTTCCCATGTAGAAATATTCAAAGCCATATGTCATGAGTTTACTTAAAAAGGAAACATACTTTCATAAGTGAGTAAAATATCATTTCATGTCATGAGTTAACTTAAAAAGGCACCATGCATACATAAATGACCAAAATACCCTTTTATGTCATGAGTGAACTTAAAAAGGCACCATGCATACATAAATGACCAAAATACTCTTTTATGTCATGAGTGAACTTAAAAGGCACCATACATACATAAATGATCACATCACATGTATCATCAACACCACATACTTTAAATCCAAATAACACAAAGTAAAAATTACCATCATCCTAACACACATACTTTAAATCCAAATTACCATCATCCTAACACACATACTTTAAATCCAAATAACACAAAGTACAAATCAACACTAATCAATTAGAAGAGCTTTTCTTTAGAATTTCCTGGATCATCAACACCACCAATTCTTTTGCCTAATTTCAGCTTCAAGATTCTCTCTGACTTTCTTCTCCTTATCCTCTTCAAAATATCTGAAATTGGCCTAACCCTTACCTGCTGAACCTGGATAACAGGAACAACCTCCTGAATTTGAACATTATTAACAACTTGGACATTAGGATTAACCTCATCATCATGAACATTACCACCCTCCTCAACTTCTTCACCCACAACAGTCTCCTCACCCACAACACCCTCATCACCTTCATAACTTCTAGGTGGAGTAAATTGCATAGTCTGACTAAAATCCCCTGCACTAATGGATTCAACATCAGTAGGGGTAACTTGCATATCATTTTGAGTAGTATCCATCTCAATTGGAGTCATTTCAACCTCTTCATGTTGTTGTGGTTCACTTGTACTACCCTATATGGCATGATATAATTATGTTAGTGGCAAATCATATGTAAATAAATTTAAATTTTAAATGGTTTTACCTGTCCTGCATTTTGCTTCACACAAACTTTTTGTTTCTTCTGTTTCTTCAAATTTAACTTTTGGGGCCTTCTCTATGGACAAGTGGCCTTGTTGTGACCTATCTCCTTGCATATACTACATCTAATTTTCTTTCCAGCCTTAGAAACCCTGTGTGTTCCTGTATTCTATGTAGTGGATTTCTTCCTCTTAGTAGCTGGCCTACTAGGCACCCTTATACTAATAGGAGGCAATGGTGGAGTCTAATTTGTCTCTGGCCACATGTCACTGCCATTCATGGGGGCAGTTTTGTAACTGTATGCCTTCCTAAATGTGGTTGTGCTAAACATGTTGTCTACATAGGCTTCTACATCCTATTAATAAAGGATATGCTAGCTACAGAATGAGCACATCCATATCCATTCAATTGCCACAACCTACATGAACATGTTTTCCTTTCTAAGTCCACCTCATATGCATCTGTTGCCCCCTTACCTCAAACTGGTTTAATCCACTAGGTAGTACATGATAATGCCTTTGAATTTTTTTAAGCAAATTCACCTTATCCCTTATCTCTGGACAAATATGATTTCCCCATTGCTGTCCCTTTAATTTCATGTTGTAGATTTTGTCCACCATGTATAATCTTAACTCCTCTAACATGGTTATTATGGGCTTCTTCCTAGCATCTACTATTACAACATTAAAACTTTCAGAGAAGCCATTTTCAATTGCATCACAACACCTTCCAACAGGATCTTTCTCCATGAGATATTGATGGGCATCTGGGTTCAATGTCTCAATTTCATTCATCACAACTTTAAAAGCATGCTCAGTTGTGGCTTTAGATGCTCTCCAAAACAAGGTATGATATATCGCACCAGTGAATCTCTTCTGCAAATTATGGCAAATATGTCTAGCACACCGCCTGTACTTTACATATGGAAGCAACTCTTTAACAGCCTCTATCAAACCCTGTATTAATAAAAAGGTTTAAATCAGATAGTATAAAATAAATATAAATGAATTTCTATGTAAATTACTAACGTTATGTTGGTCTAACATTAAACTGAAGCCATTGCCTAAATTCAAGTTTAGATCATCAATGAGAAGCTCTAAAAACCACTTTCAATTCTGCTTGTTCTCCACACTAACCACTGCCCAAGCAATAGGATATATCTTATCATTTGCATCCCTCCCAATAACACAAAGCAATTCCCCCTTACAAACACCTTTAAGAAAACATCCATCAAGACCTATTATCCTTCTACACCCTTCAATCTAACCTTGTTTAACTCCTTGAAAACAATCATAGAACTTGCTAAAATATTTCTTTCCATCTGGACCATCCTCCACATCTAGTTTCACAGTTGACCCAGGATTTGTCCTTAAAATCTCATGACCATATGACCATAGCTTACCATAATGTTCAACAAGGCTACCTTCAACAAGATTCCGTGCATACTTCTTTGCTCTCCTACACTGGCCCATACTAACTTAGATACCAAACTTGGTCGTTACCTTTACCCTAAGCTTCCTTACACTTATTTTCTGACTTTGTACAATCTCTTTGGTATAGTGACTCCCAATCCATGCATATGTCACCAATGATCCAAACTTGAAGTTCCTAGCACAATTATGATCAGCTTTTAGTGACTTGATTTGGAAACTCTCTTCATCACTCATCCAAGAAGTCCATAATCTAAATGTGCAAGCAACCCTGCTACACCTCACCAAAAGTCTTTTCCTATCATTTTTTTCAAAACACAATTGATATCCATTAGCTACAACATAGTTGCACAACATTGATTTTACTTGTCCTGGACCCTTAAATCTCATTCCTAGAATTGGTTTTTGTTTTTTCCAGTGTAATAGCTCATTAAATATGGAATGAGTTTGGATGTTAAGTTCAACTTCTCTCCCATTATCATCATCTACAATGTTGTTATCCTCCTCCTCATCAACACATAACTTACTCAAGAAATGAGCATTTGATGTCCTATTCATATGCACTACATCCTCATTAAATTCAAAGGCAACATTCCTAAGTTCATCTATGTTATCTTCATTTTCACCATCAATACAAGACTCATGTTCATCATCATCATTATCTTCATCATCAAGCCACCCATCAACACCAACCCCAATATGATCTACATAAACCGAAATTACACCATCTGTTCCATAAGCATCAAAAATAAAAGCAACATATTCCACATCTTCTGAAATGGGATTAAGCCCTTCCATCAGGGAATTGCCTGGTTCACAGTAGTAAAACTTTTTACACTCTTCATGCATGAAACGTTCGCAGAAGGTCACAAACTCAGAATAAGTCATAGAAGAAAAGTCGACATCAGTGAACATGGTTTTCACACCACCAGTGTAAGAGAAATGATTTCGATTAAATACCCCTTGGTAGTTGAGTTTCACCATCGCAAACACTCCATTAGGTTCCGATTGTGCCATTGCTGTGACTTCTTTTTTTCTTCAGCTCGATCACAGGAATGCTTCACAAACCCTAAATCAGTTTATTTTACAGCTGATAATGAAGACGAGTGAAGTTCGATAGCTGAAGACAAAAGGCTTTAAGCTTTGTATATCATTTATTGACGTGACATCTCACGTGGCATCGGATTAGCCAAAAAATATATATTAATTGATATATATAAAATGTCAATCGGGAAACCGTTTAAAAGTATGGAAAATGACTAAATTAATAGGTCATATACGAGTTTAGTGGTCTAATGTACAAAAAAAAAAAAACTTTAATGACCAAACGAGTTAAATATAAAAAGTCTCACATTATCCCTTAAAACAAATAGTCAAATACCAACCTTCTTAAAATTTCCTCATGTTTTAACAAAAATACCAAATTCGATGGTTTTTATGTGATTTTGGTATAAAGTCAAGTTACTACATCCTGTACCCTGGAACCAAAACCCTTAGCATACCACGCACACTTCTTCACAGTCCATCGTCTCTGTTGCCTTCTACCGATTACATTTCCCCTCATTTTTCTCTTCGGTAGGGTTTCGATCGCAATTCGCTAGCAATGGATGATGTATCCGAAGGCAAAGATTTCTCGTTCCCAAAACAAGAAGAGAAGATCTTAGAATGGTGGACTGAAGTCAAAGCATTTGAAACGCAGCTTGAAAAAACCAAAGACCTACCGGAATACATCTTCTACGATGGCCCTCCGTTTGCCACTGGTTTACCTCACTACGGCCACATCCTTGCTGGAACAATCAAGGACATCGTCACTCGGTACCAGACCATGACCGGCCACCACGTCACACGGCGGTTCGGTTGGGACTGCCATGGGTTGCCGGTGGAGCATGAGATTGACGTCAAGCTAGGGATTAAGACCAGAGAGGATGTGATTAAGATGGGGATTGGTAATTACAATGAGGAATGTAGGAGTATTGTTACTCGGTACGTTGGGGAATGGGAGAAGGTAATTACGAGGACGGGGAGGTGGATTGATTTTAAGAACGATTACAAAACGATGGATTTGAATTTCATGGAGAGTGTTTGGTGGGTGTTTTCTCAGTTATTTAAGAAAAACCTTGTTTACAGAGGGTTTAAGGTTAGTTCTTCATCAGATTTGTTTTGTTTATTTTACTTGCAAATAACTTCCTTCAATTCTGAATTTGGTAAACTGAACATTGTCAATTCGATACTCAATTTGCTCTACAAAATGTGTAATCCCTTGTTGTGGCGTTGCTGTTCATTTAACAGGTGATGCCCTACAGTACAGGTTGCAAGACTCCATTGTCAAATTTCGAGGCTAATTCCAACTACAAGGTTTGAATTGATTTTTTCCTCCTTGTTTCCATTTAAACCATTCTAAACTCTTTTGCATCACCTTTAATCTCTTGAGCAGGAAGTGCCTGATCCTGAAATAATGGTGACATTTCCAATCGTTGATGATCAAGATGGTGCTGCATTTGTTGCATGGACAACCACACCATGGACACTGCCTAGTAATCTTGCACTTTGTGTCAATTCTAATCTTGTATATGTGAAGGTTAGTCATCATAAAGTGTGGAGTTTTATTTGATTCATAAATTTAAATGACAAGTTGATGTTGAATCTAAATGGAACCAGGTGAAAAGCAAATCGAATGGAAAAATCTATGTAGTTGCCGAATCTCGATTATCAGAGCTTCCAGTAGAAAAGGCGAAAAAAGGAACACCTAATGGAGCTGTGGATGACAAGTCCAAGGGAAAAACTAAAAGCTCTGTTGTTGCTTATGAAGTGTTGGATAAATTTCCAGGATCTTCACTTGTGGGTAAAAAGTGAGTGTGTTTGTTCTCCCTTATCATGTGTGCAAAAGACGTAAATGTCCTCCTCATCCTTATCACCAAAGATTACCATATTCAATGTAGTCTTGTTTATTGGCACATTAATTAAATCTTGAATAATCCAATTTGTTGCAGGTATGTGCCATTATTTGATTATTTCAAAGAATTCTCAGATGTGGCATTCAGAGTTGTTGCGGATGATTATGTAACTTCAGATAGTGGAACTGGAATCGTGCACTGTGCTCCAGCATTTGGTGAAGACGATTATCGTGTTTGTTTGGAAAATCAAATTATTAATAAGGTCTGAAGTATGTTAATTACATATGCATTGTTTCTTTTATATATAATTTTTCAAATAACAAGATCTTACTTTTTCTTGTATATCCAGGGAGAAAATCTAGTTATGGCAGTTGATGATGATGGCTGCTTTACAGAAAGAATTACTGATTTCATTGGTCGATATGTCAAAGAGGCAGATAAAGATATCATTCAAGCAGTGAAGGCAAGAATAGTTGAATGTTATATGATTATAACACAGGGGCAAATGCGTAAAATAAATAATGATTCTTTTTGTTATGGATTTTGCACAGGACAAGGGCAGGCTGGTCAAGACTGGAAGCTTTACACATTCATATCCATTTTGTTGGAGATCTGATACCCCTCTTATCTACAGAGCAGTTCCCAGCTGGTACCCTATTTTTCCTTATCTCTTGTGCAAAAGACGTGAATGCCCTTCTCATCCTCATTATCTTTTTGGTTATTTAGTGGGATAAAGTGGTATCATGATTAGTTTATTCTTGTTTCGTGGTCAAGGTTTGTAGCAGTAGAGAAGTTGAAAGATCAATTGCTAGAGAACAATGAGAAAACAAAATGGGTTCCTGCTTTTGTGAAGGTATGTCAATTGTCTATTTTCAGTTGATTTTTTTGGAAAGAGCAAAAAAAAAAAATTTAATGTGTTCTAATGTGGTTAAAGGCATTGTTTTGTATGATGGAATCAAGTAATGAATGGAATTGCTCATTACATTGGAACTAATGGAATGAATTTGAATCCTTCCATTTTGTTACATTGCATTCCTTAGCCATGTGTTTTTCTTTCCATTCCATAATGGAATGAAAAATTGCAGTATGACCCATTTTTATTTATGTAATTTCTAATAACACATTTTTTTTGAAGGTATTTAACAATTTTAATTCAACTACTGTTTTATTATTCAAATTACTAGAAAATACATTTGAATTATAATCTAATTTCGGTTTTACATAGCTGTTACCATGTTCAACAGTTTATTTTTGTAATAAAAAAACTCATTAGATTTAGATATGATAATAAATAATTCATATGAACATTTATTTCATTTCTATATTCCAACCAAACATGATCATGGAATCATGGAATGTAACGACTAATTCCATTACCTTGCTTATTCCATAAGTCCATTCTGTTCATTTGTTATTCCATTCCATCTAATAATGCAGGAAAAAAGATTTCATAATTGGCTTGAAAATGCAAGAGATTGGGCCATTAGTAGAAGTAGATTTTGGGGCACTCCTCTTCCTATTTGGATCAGTGAAGATGGTGTAGATATTGAAGTTATTGGTTCAGTTGAAGAACTTGAAAAGCGTTCAGGGGTGAAAGTAAGTGCACATCTGTATTGGAATTTATATATATAATTGGAATGTACATTCCTTTCTTGTTTAAAGATGTTAAATTTCTGATTCCTCTTTCTGCTTCTCACATCACAGGTCATTGATTTACATCGTCACAAAATTGATCACATCACAATTCCTAGTCCACGTGGTGAAAAGTTTGGTGTGCTTCATCGTGTAGAAGATGTAAGAAAATCATAACAATAAAGAGCAATATTATTTTCTTGATTGATGAATTAATTGATCACAATATTATTTGTTGCATAAATTCAGGTATTTGACTGTTGGTTTGAGAGTGGGTCAATGCCATATGCATATATCCACTACCCATTTGAAAATGAAGAATTCTTCCAGAAGAATTTCCCTGGACATTTTGTTGCAGAGGGTTTAGATCAAACTCGTGGATGGTTTGTTTCTCTTCTCTTCTCTTCTTTCATTGTGATATAATTTCACTATATTTGAGAAACCTGTAACAAATGCTTCTTTCAAACAGACAAGCTCATTTCATGTCTCTTTATCTTTGAAACATAAAATGGCAGGTTTTACACTCTGATGGTGTTGTCAACTGCATTATTTGAGAAACCTGCATTTAGGAATCTGATCTGCAATGGCCTTGTTTTGGCTGAAGATGGTAAAAAGATGAGTAAAAGATTGAAGAACTATCCTTCTCCCATGGAAGTCATTGATGATTATGGAGCTGTAAGTTCTCCAATTTGGACTAGTTGAATATATATATATATATATATATATATATATATATATATATATAGATAGATAGATACAGAGATTATTTGACATTGTAATTTTGTATTGTTTAACAGGATGCACTACGATTATACATTATAAATTCTCCAGTAGTGCGTGCAGAACCTTTACGCTTCAAAAAGGAAGGAGTGTATGGTGTTGTGAGTAGACCTTAGTTACACCATAATATCTCTTAAACTTTCACCTTCCTTTTTTTTTTTTTTTTGTGATTTTGCTAATTTGAAAGCTGATTGATTACTTGTATGCAGGTGAAAGATGTATTTTTACCATGGTACAATGCGTATAGATTCCTTGTACAAAATGCAAAAAGACTTGAAGTTGAGGGGCTTCCACCATTAGTTCCTCATGATCCAGCCACTCTTCTCAACTCAGCTAATGTTCTTGATCAATGGATCAACTCAGCTACTCAGAGCCTTGTTCATTTTGTCAGACAAGAAATGGATGCTTATCGACTCTATACTGTAACCTTCCATTTCTCTTTAGTCTTTATATACACACATATTGTTACATATAAATATGTAAATACTTATATGATACTACTTTTGCAGGTGGTTCCTTATCTCTTAAAGTTCATTGACAATTTGACCAATATATACGTAAGATTTAATCGTAAAAGACTTAAAGGTCGCACTGGAGAAGATGACTGCAGAACTGCACTTTCAACTCTCTACCATGTATGCTTTTCATTTTAACATTCTTTCTTGTTTTTAAATGGTTTTTTGATTTAACATTTTTTTTTGTTTTTATTGGGTTTCTTAATTGGTTTATATTACATTCTTTTTAGGTGCTTTTAACTTCTTGTAAAGCAATGGCTCCATTTACACCCTTTTTCACTGAGGTTCTTTATCGTAACTTGCGTAAAGTATCGAATGGATCAGAGGAAAGCATTCACTTTTGCAGTTTCCCTCAAGTAGAAGGAAAGGTATTATTATTATTATTATTATTATTTTTGTTGCTTATGATAGCATCTTACTTTCAAATCATTTTATTACAACATTGTACTTTTAAACTTTTTCTTGATAAGCCATTGTACTTTGAAGTTTGAAAATTCTACCCTATTATAACAGTCTACTTTTTTCAAATAAAGGAAGAAATGAAAAGATTAATGCTATAATAAACAAATAAAGGAAAAGTACATTGCTTTTTCTTGCATTTTACTCTAAAACATTTGACAATTAATGATATTTCAGGGGGGAAGTCGTATTGAACAAAGTGTTAACAGAATGATGACAATTATCGATCTTGCACGTAATATTCGTGAACGCCACAATAAACCTCTCAAGACTCCACTTAGGTACACTGATTTTTTTTTTAACTCCTTTCTTTTATGACAATTTACATTATTGCCCTTTTCCTTGTAACTGAGACTGATTTATTACATGGTTTCAGGGAGATGATTGTTGTACACCCAGATGCCGAGTTTCTTAATGACATTGCTGGGAAACTGAAAGAGGTTAGTTTTGTATTATTTTGTTGATGTGGCATGTTTATTGAAATAAATTTATTAAGTAGTGGCCAAGTTTCAGTTTTTCTCCAATGTGAAGATACTGAAGGGATAATGTCACTAACTAGAGTAACCAAGTTTCAGAATTGTTTACTTGGATGGCAAATTGGGAATTAAATTAACCTTTCATCTTACACTTCAAACTTTTTGTTTTCTTCAGTGATAGAAAATGTCCTTTTCACCTTTGGATTTGCCATTTTTTGTTAATGTGATTAATTGGTTGAATTTGCATATGATAATGACAGTATGTGTTAGAGGAGCTGAATGTTAAATCTGTTGTTCCCTGCAATGATCCTTTGTTGTATGCTTCTTTACGCGCTGAACCTGATTTCAGGTACTTATATAAATCCTTCTATTATTTATTTATTTATTTATTTATATATTTATTTTTAGTTTTGTAGTGATCTCTTTTTTCTTGTTCTATTTTTCTTCTTGAAAGCACAACATACTTTTACCATCTTATTGGTTTAGCCACTTACGAATATTTCTTTTTGACCTTTTTAAAAAGAGCAAAATACAAAAAAGCACAGAATACTTTCAGTATTTTATCAATGTAGCCACTGAACTATTGATTATTTTACAAAACCGAGTAACTGGGGAAAATGTCTTTCTAAAAAGTCAAGAAAGCGTAATGGTTTAATTTTAACATTACAAAACTTAGTTAAGTGGCTTAATTGATAAAATGGTGAACATACTTTTTTTTTTCTTTCTGTATATTGCTTTAAAAAGTAAAGTCAAGTTGATGATAATGAAGAGGTAATAAATGGGCACCCAGTGTGTGGACTAATATAGACACATTAAGTAAAAACAACAGTATGATATAACTAGATTTTTTGCATTTTAGTGTGTATTTAATTATCTTTACATCTTCATTATGCATATTTTATCCTTACCTTTTAGTTTTAGATAGGTGCTTGATGTTGGTATTTAATTTTGTAGTGTGTTGGGAAAAAGACTGGGGAAGTCAATGCGAGTAGTTGCTGAAGCAGTGAAGGCAATGTCACAAGAAGAAATTTTAGCTTTTGAAAAATCAGGAGAAATTACTATTGCTACTCACTGCTTAAAGCTCTCTGATATCAAGGTAACTATTAAACAAACACACTGTTGCTATTAAGGGTAAATAAATGTAAGTAGGTTGTTGTTAACTTGTTATAGGTAAAATAAGAAAGTACATTAATGCCCATATTGTGATATTGGTAAAAAGACATTGCTATAATTATATATTTATTGTATTTTAAGTCACCATTTTTTAAATGGAATCTTGGCCTTGTAGATTGTGCGTGGCTTTAAACGACCCGATGGAGTGACTGAAGAGCAAATGGATGCATCTGGTGATGGTGAGGAAGCTCGACACCTTTTTTTTTTTTTTGTAATTATATTTTTGAATAAATAATTGTTTTTTTTTTTATTTTAATAACAAATTAATATTATTATTTATAACTTTTAATCAGGTGATGTGTTGGTAATATTGGACTTACGCCCTGATGACTCCTTGGTCGAAGCGGGTTTTGCACGTGAGGTATTATTAATTATCCTATTACAAATTAAAATTACAAGTACAACACTTTGCTTTTTTCAGACCCCCAATATTGAAAATTGAAATATACCATTTTTTATTGATTCAGCCTCTTAACTATGTTTCTGTAGTCATTAAACCGTTTTATACTTTTTTTTTTGACCCTTAAGAAGTCAATTCTTCCTGCTTGTCCTTTTTTCAAAAATCAAAACTGGGGAAGGAAATCATTTTCTTTTCAATGTTAAAAAAAAATATTATAATGGTTTAAGTAGTCAAATTAATCAATAAAATAGTGAAAGCATGTTGTCTTTTTCTATTTTTACTCTTAATTCAAACTCTGTTTACATGCCCAAGTAAAAGGGTATTTAAGTTTTAAGACATTTGGTAAATAACTATGCATTTAGAAATTATTTATTTGGTGATTTTGATTTTTTTTTTACAGGTGGTTAACCGTATCCAAAAATTACGTAAGAAATCTGCACTTGAGCCCACCGACATTGTGGAGGTCTACTTCAAGTCCTTGGATGAAGACAAATCAGTAACTGCCCAAATTTTAAAATCTCAGGTCAATTTTATTAAAAATATTATTATTATTATATTACACATCAGTATTGTATTGTATCGGATAAAATTAATTGTTGTTGTTTATGGTTTTTTATTTTCCTTTTATGCAGGAAGCATACATCAAAGAGGCGATAGGTTCTCCTTTACTAGACTCTACCCTCACTCCAGAACATGCTGTAAGATTTCACATACATGCTATATGTATTATCTATTGCTTGTGATGTTTTATTATAAATTAATTTGATATTAAACTATTATGTATATTGAATTCAATTTTTTTTATGTTTCAAATTTTTCTAAAAAAATGTAGCATAGCATTATTTAATAAGTATTTGTTTCTTGTGATGTTATATTGTAATTTTTTAAAAAGCTAATAAATAGAAAAAGGTTGTTATTGAAACTCTATAAAAGTTAAACAAAAAAAGGAATATTCCTTTTTTGTTTTCTAATAGTAATAGTATTTGTTGTTGGGAATTTGCAGGTAATGATTGCTGAGGAGACGTATCACAACATTTCAAATTGTGACTTTCAGATCACTTTGTCAAGACCAGCTTTAGCTTTTAACAATAAAGCAATTCTTGATTTATATTCAGGTTTGCTCCTTTTTTATATGAATTTCTTAGTAAACTTTTATATGTACTTTAAATATAATTATGAAACCATTTAAAAACAATGATAATAACAATATTAGTTTTTTTTGTGAATAGGGAATGCGAAATATGCAGAGGCGTTGAAGGTATATTTGTTGTCCAGGGACCACTTTAATCTCAAAACAGAATTTCTAGTGGGAATTAACCAGGTAGGTTTCTCTTCAAAAACACATTATTTTATTTAATTTTTATCAAATTCAAAAGAAATTGATCAGTTTTAATTGTGTTACAGATTAAAGTGGATTGCATTGAAAATCTGCCTACTGTTGATGTGGTGTTGGGAGAACACGTGTTCTTAACAGTTGGGGATTATTACTCCCAAACCACCGCCAACAATTCTTGAAGTAACTTTTACTATAATCATTAAGAGGTTTGTCAATTAAAAATGTTTTTTTTTTTAATGAAGAAAATGGAACAAGGAAGATAGACTTTATTATATAGACAGTTAGTATTGTTTGGTCCGTTTTTGTGAGTGATTTTGTTCATTGTATTTTTAGTAAGATGGTGTTTATTTTTATAGTTTATACACAATTTTTCATACAAAGCATTTCGTTTTTGGGTAAACCTAAACCAGTACCAGTAGTCATATAGTTGGTCATTATGTATCTGATGTTTATTTCAAATGTTTTCTTAGTTTAGAATTGCGTATGTTTATATGCTAAATCTTGTTTCACCTTCAAGAAAGGGGAAAACTAAAAAATATTGTTTTGATGTTTAAAAGTAGGATCTGATCCTGATGATGAATATTTTTTCATTTTTTGAATTCTGCCTATTCTACACATTTGTAGGATGTAGTTGTATGCCTACATAACCAAACATGTAGTTTACCCTACTTTTATCCATATGATGTTTTGCAAAGTAAGAGCATTTTGTGAATGGCCTTTATTTCATGTTTTTACATTCTTAAAGTATGTTATAGTTGGTTGATTATGTGTGTTTAGTTAATTAGGGTTATTTTTACAAGGCATCCCAAGACATCAAGAACAATATAGACATTGTATGCCATATATTTGATAAGTTAATGGCGATTAATGCTCATATGTGTTTGTTCATTGTCACAAGTTTTGCTATGTGGATGGATATCCAAAACTTTTTGTAAGATCCTCTAACATCTATACCCGAAAAAGGAGGAGATTTGGTTTTGTGTTGGAGTTTAGTCTTATTAGTTGATTTCGATTAAGTGGGGTTCCTAGATTAAGTGGGGTTCCTACATTAGACATTAGCCTGAATATGTTTTAAGACCCAAGTATTGCCTCATGGGGTTCCTACACTAGACTTTTATTAGGAGTATGTTAAAGACCTCAGTATTGCCTTGGATTCCTAAAGATAGGTCAATGAAGGCTCAATGAAGGCTTAGACTTACTTGATGTCGATGATTAGGATGTTTTGTCTAATATATTGGTAATTGAGTTTTTAGTTAGTACCTGGATTAAGTTTAGGAATTAGCAAGCTTTATGGACTCTTTTTATTTTCCAAGTCTCTTATTTAAATAGTATTTAGTGTTTGTTAAATTTTTATATTTTACCATTTTTCACGCTATGTACAAATTTTGAATTCTTAGTATATCATCAAAATCAAAGTATTTTTTTGCTTCAATCTATGGGCGTGTGTTACCTTGAAACAAGATACTGAGGCAATGGCAATGTTCCAAACCACACATCCCAAGATCTAATGGGATAATCCTGTAGAACTTTCTACGATCAAAAGAATATTAGAATGTTACAGAAATAGATGCACAATACCAACCAATAAAAAGAGAGAGAGAGACCCTTTATATATTAAATAATTATATTTAATTTTTTTTAAGTAAGACAAAACATCATAAATGGTCCATGTGGTAGTGAAATGACGAAAATGCCCTTCAATTAACAGACAAAACTTAACGGAGTTATCAAAAATGACCAATCGTCAAAAGTTTTGAAAGCACAGGGACCATCTATGATGTTTTTAAACCATGGGGACTAAACTTCAGATCTGAAGAAACCATAGAGACAATTTATGATGTTTTTTTCTATATTTTATCTTCTTTAACTTCCCTTGTAAGTACTTATGTTTTTCTATTGCTTGGTGAACATTTAAATAGAGAAAAACATCTTGAAAAATTTAAAGTTATAAGAGATGATAAAGTGAGTCAAAGCGTTGTTCATTTTGATACTTGGTTTATAAAGATATGTTCTTTTATTTTGGTTTCTTAACAAACATGAGAATGTGGTGATTTATTATTATTTTTTTAATTTTTAACTTTTTTTTTACTTTATTGTCTATGAGAATAAAGTATGAACTGTTGAACGTTTTAAATTTCATGATTATAGTTACGATTTTTAATATTTTTCAAATATTAAAAAATACAACAAACTTAATCATTTTTGTTAACAGTCTTATTATTAATGGTTATTTTAGGTAATATCTCTTAAAATAAACATAATTACATTTTGACTTAAATCAACTGTATGTCTAATTCTTTTTTTTTTTGGCAAATTTTTTTTCATCATTTTTAAATAAAGATAGATACCCAAATTTCTTAAAGTTGTAATCAAGATAAAACCATTTGTTCATAAACCGAAATCCAAGATCAAAAATATAAATAAACATAACGAAATCTCAAATCATAAACTGCTGATGTGTGTGTACAGTCGCACCTTCACCTTCCCACAATTCGAAGAAGTGTCTGAAATAATTTAATCTACAACGGTAAACCAAAACTTGGTGAGTTCCCCAAAATACCCCACATAACAATACACATACAATACATGCACACCAGACCTCTAACACAAGGTTGGACCGCCACCGGAGCCTACAACATCCAAGTCGGGCCGCTCCCCTTGGGCCTACAGGATAGACTGGACCACCTAGTCTCTTGACCTTCAACATACAGCCGGACCGCTTCAACCCAAACCGCCATATGTCAACACATGCAAATAAACAATAACAAGCAACCATATGTAATGATAGCAAATCTACTTGTCTAACATATCATTACAACATATAAACATCCTAAAAATCAAATGATACATACTGCAGTACAAAAATATAGCAAGAAATCTCATTTGAAACAACAAAACACATAATGAAACTACTGAAGTGGCTAAGATGGATTCCCAAATCTGTGTACACCTATAAGCATATTAATAATTATTACTTAGACCTCATCCTCCATGTTCTTATGTGATAAAACATATAAAATGATTGTGTGATCTATAAGAATTGATATCACAACTCTCCATATTTAACCATAGTCTTGACCAACAGTAAAACGTATCTCTTAAAACATAATTATTTAATCTCTAATTATACATTGTTATGTCTAATTAACCGTTCTTAATATAATTTACTATTCTTAAAGAAGCCCCACATTTGAATATTTCAAATCAATAGTTAATGTTTAAGTCGATATGATTGACTTCTCAATCTCATTTTGTCCAATAAGAAAATAAAATGCTTAAGTCCATCTAATTTAAAAGCCCAAATAATTCAGCCCCAACTATGTGACCTAATAGAAAGTCATGAGTACGCAAAATCAAAACTGATACCTCCTTCCAGATGTATCACGCCGACGTTGCACTTCCAGCCACCGGACTCAACATTGTCATCTCTTCCGACCAACAAGATTATACGTTGCTAAGCTAACACCACACGAGTTTAAATTGATGTCCGACTCTTACTCTGCCATCACCAGAAAAGCAACCTCCAAACAAATCCTGCTGGAGATGAAGCCATCAGATACTTCGGAAAATCCAATGAGAATCTCTCCATTTTCTCATTTTCGTTTCTCTTTCTAAAATCCCGTTTAATCTCGCTGGATATGCACGTCTAGCAACCTTCGTTGCTCACTGGTTCCTCCTGGTCTTAACCATTCTCATAACCTTCTTGCCATTTGGTTTCCACCCTTAGCTTTTCAATCAAATCTGAATACACTAAACTGAGATTATACTTTGTCTTTCATTCACTCACTGCATCAAGACCTAATCAGCTCTTTTTCGTATCCTCACAATCGACAAGCATTATAACATAACTACACTCTTAACATCTCATCAGAAATACAATGACATTTAACATCTCAACCATCTCTCTCTCTCTCTCTCTCTCTCTCTATTAGACATAGAAATGTACCTTTGGTTATTTTATGTACTTCTGTAATAGTTGAGGGTTAGATATGCAACTATGCTTCGGGTAGTTACTAGTCGTTATGAGTTGGTTAGAAGCTTGTATATAGCTGTAAGAGCTAAGGCTCATTTTCTTAATGAAATGATTCTTTCTTTCACTCATAATATGGTATCTTTTCTCCGATCAGCCATTCCTTTTGTGTCTTGACTGATTGTGCTGTTTCATCATGTCAACCAATTCTGGTTTTAGTTGTGCATCTATTCTATCACCCATCGATGATATAACACATCCTTATTATCTTCATCATTTCTAGTTTCACAATTGCTTACCGGTGAGAATTACAATTCTTGGAGCCAAGAAATGCAGATCGCCTTATCTGTGAAGAACAAAACCGGCTTTATCCATGGAACTCTTCCAAAACCAAGCTTATCTGAAGTTTCTAATCTCAATGCCTGGATGTGCAACAATAAATTGGTAATTTCTTGGATTTTGAATTTTGTTTCTATATATATATATATATATATATATATATATATATATATATATATATATATATATATGCCAGTATCATGTTTACTGAAACTGCTTTTTGGCGTTCTCCTTGTTTGTATAATCTGGTAGCAAAGAACATAGGTGTTTGGGATTTGCGTTATATATATATATATATATATATATATATATATATATATATATATATATATATATATATATATATGTGTGTGTGTCTTGGGGTTGCTGCTAAGAACCTAGAAAATCGAAGCTTTTTCATCCCAATAAGTGTGTTTGTCAGTGTTTTGTTGCATTGAGTGTTTATGTGTGGGTTTTGTTATTTTGGGTCACTCTTTGTATAAGATGAAAAGGAGAGAGAAAAAAAAAAAAGGCAATTGCCAAAATAGCAAAATGGTCATTTTAAGTTTTTGAGTACCAAAACCATGAAAAATTCCTAATTTTGGACCTTCCATGTAAGTTGAAATTTTTTTTTGGACCTTATCCATAATTTTTACGATATCACAAGGACTAATTTTGCAGTTTTCTCTTAGGCTATGAGAGTGGAGTCGTTACCATGCACACAAAGCTTCTCGAGACAATGAACACCACCCCCTAGCTCTTGCTAGGAGACTCGCCAAGGTAAGACCACTATAGACATAGCAAGAGGAGAGAGATGGTGGATTGGTGGCTTCTGATTGGTTGTTGGCTATTGTTTTCCTTTATTTTTTCCCGCCAAAATCGTATCTATTAAATTAGCACATTACCATTCTTTATCTTTTTTTGTGCCAGAGGTGCTAAACCTACGTGACATATAAAAAAAACTAAAAAAACCTACATGACAATATGCTAGAAGAATGTTACCGATCCTCTAGGCTTAAAATTTAATCATGTTTTAACAAAAATATACCAAAATCGATGGTTTTGATTGATGGAGTTTGGCCTCGAGGGTAATTTTGGTATAAAGTCAGTTTACTACATACTGTACACTGGAACCAAAACCCTTAGCATACCACGCACACTTCTTCACAGTTCATCCCTCTCTGTTGCCTTCTACCGATTACATTTCCCCTCATTTTTCTCTTCGGTAGGGTTTCGATCGCAATTCGCTAGCAATGGATGATGTATCCGAAGGCAAAGATTTCTCGTTCCCAAAACAAGAAGAGAAGATCTTAGAATGGTGGACTGAAGTCAAAGCATTTGAAACGCAGCTTGAAAAAACCAAAGACCTACCGGAATACATCTTCTACGATGGCCCTCCGTTTGCCACTGGTTTACCTCACTACGGCCACATCCTTGCTGGAACAATCAAGGACATCGTCACTCGGTACCAGACCATGACCGGCCACCACGTCACACGGCGGTTCGGTTGGGACTGCCATGGGTTGCCGGTGGAGCATGAGATTGACGTCAAGCTAGGGATTAAGACCAGAGAGGATGTGATTAAGATGGGGATTGGTAATTACAATGAGGAATGTAGGAGTATTGTTACTCGGTACGTTGGGGAATGGGAGAAGGTAATTACGAGGACGGGGAGGTGGATTGATTTTAAGAACGATTACAAAACGATGGATTTGAATTTCATGGAGAGTGTTTGGTGGGTGTTTTCTCAGTTATTTAAGAAAAACCTTGTTTACAGAGGGTTTAAGGTTAGTTCTTCATCAGATTTGTTTTGTTTATTTTACTTGCAAACAACTTCCTTCGATTGAGCATTTGGTAAACTGAACATTGTCAATTCAATACTCCATTTGCTCTAAAAAATGTGTAATACCTGCTTGTGGCGTTGCTATTAATTTAACAGGTGATGCCCTACAGTACAGGCTGCAAGACTCCATTGTCTAATTTCGAGACTAATTTAAACTACAAGGTTCGAATTGAATTTTTCTCTTGTTTTCCATTCAAACTATTCTAAACCCTTTTGCATCACCTTTAATCTGTTGAGATCAGGAAGTGCCTGATCCTGAAATAATGGTGACATTTCCAATCGTTGATGACCAAGATGGTGCTGCATTTGTTGCATGGACAACCACACCATGGACACTGCCTAGTAATCTTGCACTTTGTGTCAACTCTAATCTCGTATATTTCAAGGTTAGTCATCAGAAAGTGTGAAGTTTTATTTGATTTGATAAAGTTAAATGAATAGTTGATGTTGAATCTAAATACAACCAGGTGAAGAGCAAATCCAATGGAAAAATCTATGTAGTTGCTGAATCTCGATTATCAGAGCTTCCAGTAGAAAAGGCGAAAAAAGGAACACATAATGGAGCTGTGGATGACAAGTCCAAGAGAAAAACTAAAAACTCTGTGGTGGCTTATGAAGTGTTGGATAAATTTTCAGGATCTTCACTTGTGGGTAAAAAGTGAGTGTATTTGTCCTCATTCTTATCACCAAAGATTACCATACTCAATGTAGTCTTGTTTATTGGTACATTAATTAAATCTTGAATAATCCAATTTGTTGTAGATATGTGCCATTATTTGATTATTTCAAAGAATTCTCAGATGTGGCATTCAGAGTTGTTGCGGATGATTATGTAACTTCAGATAGTGGAACTGGAATTGTGCACTGTGCTCCAGCATTTGGTGAAGATGATTATCGTGTTTGTATGGAAAATCAAATCATTCATAAGGTCTGAAATATGTTGATCACATATGCATTGTAGCTTTTTTCCTATAACCAAATCATACTTTTTCTTGTATATCCAGGGAGAAAATCTAGTTATGGCAGTTGATGATGATGGCTGTTTTACAGAAAGAATTACTGATTTCATTGGTCGATATGTCAAAGAGGCAGATAAAGATATCATTCAAGCAGTGAAGGCAAGAATAGTTGAATGTTATATGATTATAAACAGGGGCAAATGCGTAAAATAAATAATGATTCTTTTTTGTTATGGATGGTGTACAGGATAAGGGCAGACTGGTCAAATCTGGAAGCTTTACACATTCATATCCTTTTTGTTGGAGATCTGATACCCCTCTTATTTACAGAGCAGTTCCCAGCTGGTACCCTATTTTTCCTTATCTCTTGTGCAAAAGACGTGAATGCCCTTCTTATCCTCATTATCTTTTTGGTTGGATAAAGTGGTATCATCATTAGTTTATCCTTGTTTCTTGGTCAAGGTTTGTAGCAGTAGAGAAGTTGAAAGATCAATTGCTAGAAAACAATGAGAAAACAAAATGGGTTCCTGCTTTTGTGAAGGTATATCATTTGTCTATTTTCAGTTGAGTTTTTTGGAAAGAGCAAAAAATGTTTCACTTGTTTCCTTACACCTAGATTGGTATAGGGACCCTTTTGAAGAGATCCAATATATTTAATGTATTCCAATCGCACCTAGTCTTCTGCTTCTCATCTCACCTGTTCTTCTTCCTAGCATTGCATCTGGTAATTCTTCCTCAATTGATGAAATTGATGTTCCATACATTCAATTGAGTCTACCAGATGTTGTTTGGACTTTGGATATCCAATTTCTTGATTCCGATACACATTCTGGCATAAATTGGAAGCATCGGACCAGAATTTGTAAAAATATATGTATATATGTTTGGACTCTTGGAGATTCAATTATATATTATTGTTGTTTCAATTATATGTTTAGTATTTTATTTTTTGTAAAATTTATAATTTTATGCTCGATTCCGTTCTTTTAAACTTTGCTAAGCGCTAAGTGAAAGCGCTTGCTTAGAGCACACGAATCTCCCGAATACATACATAAAACATTAACATGCAAGAGGTTACAAGCCAACATCAATTTAGCTTTGATTACATTGAATCTGTTTCATCTATATGTATTCATGATTTTCAGCTGCAATACATGAATGCATACTGATAAGCCCCATGGACTCTATTAGTTCAACTGCTCTGATACCAATTGATAGGCACTGATACATTCTTGAACAGAAAATCAAACTATGATAATATTAAGATAATGATACCATTCATTCGAGAGGAATGGAGCTCTCCAAGAAAGAATGGTATCATTATCTTAGCAAGGTGATATCCCCACTACTCTGTCTCACCACTAACTCTAAACTGCAAAATAAATAAAAGACCAAACTGCCCTCCATACACCAATTCTGGAAGTAGGCTGCAGAAGATTAGACTTTGGGTTTCCAAGCCCTTATACCATAAACTAATAGAGTCCATGGGGCTTATCACATACATAAACAAGAGAATCAAGATTAACATTTCACAAATAATACATGTTAGATACACATATTACATACAACATGTAACAAGAGAAGAGTAGAAGAAGAAGATCAGAATAGCAGAATTGGTGAAGTAGAATAAAGAACGTATCTAACTAGCGTGAATGAGAGAAGAGTAGAATTGGAGAATGATTTTACTCTTCATTTCTAAAGTTAACATTTAATTAAACCTACGTATTAATTAATTAAAACTAATCTAAACTTGGCCCATCAAAACTAATAGCCCATTATTCTTAATATCCCCTAAGCGTGATTCTAATGTGGTTAAGATAGTGTTTGGTATGATGGAATTAAGGAACGAATGGAATTGTTCATTGAACTAATGGAATGAATATGAATCCTTCCATTTTGTTACATTGCATTCCTTAGCCATGTGTTTTTCTTTCAATTCCATAATGGAATGAAAAATTGCAGTATGACCCATTTTTATTTATGTAATTTCTAATAATACAATTTTTTTTCTAGGTATTTAACAATTTTAATTTAACTACTGTTTTATTATTCAAATTACTAGAAAATACATTTGAATTATAATCTTACTAGTTGTGAGACCCATGTATTACATGGGTTAATTTAAAAAAAAGTTAAATATAAAGGTCAAAATATTTGAAAACTTTGAATTTATAAGAAAATAAGAAAAATAATGAATTATTATAATTGAAATGTTTTTTATCTTTTAAATTTAAACAAGTAATTTAAATAAAGAAAAGAAACTAATGAGCTTTAATTCTAGGAATTTTGAAATTAAAAGGTAAGTTTATTAATGAAATTGATATCTATTTATTAGTACATTTATTGCAATTGTTACATTAAAATATTATGTAGAATTTAATAAAATAGAAAACCTCATAAATTGACATGTGGAAAAAAAATTAATTCAAAATAACCATAAAATGACATTTGGCAAATTGAATGAGAGTGTGACAAGTGGCAAAAAAAACCTTCATTTATTAGAGAGAACTAGTTGTGAGACCCATGTATTACATTAGTTAATTTAAAAAAAAAGTTAAATAATGAGTTATTATAATGGAAATGTTTTTTATCTTTTAAATTTAAACAAATAATTTAAATAAATAAAAGAATCTAACGAGTTTTAATTTTGAAAAATTTGAAATTAAAAGGTAAATTCATTAATGAAATTGATATCAATTTATTAATAAGTTTATTACAATTATTACATTAAAATATTATGTGGAATTTAATAAAATAGAAAAACTCATAAAATGACATGTGGAAAAAAAATTAATTCAAAATAACCACAAAATTACATTTGGCAAATTGAATTAGAGTGTGACAAGTGGCAAAAAAAACCTTCATTTATTAGAGTAGATTTGGGTTTTAAATAGCTGTTACCATGTTCAACAGTTTATTTTTGTAATAAAAGAACTCATTAGATTTAGATATGATAATAAATAATTCATATGAACATTCATTTCATTTCTATATTTCAACCAAACATGATCATGGAATGTAACAACCCATTCCATTACCTTGCTTATTCCATAACCCTGTCCACTCTTTCATTCATTATTCCATTCCATCTTAAAAATACAGGAAAAACGGTTTCACAATTGGCTGGAAAATGCAAGAGATTGGGCCATTAGTAGAAGTAGATTTTGGGGTACTCCTCTTCCTATTTGGATCAGTGAAGATGGTGTAGATATTCAAGTTATTGGTTCTGTTGAACAACTTGAAAGACTTTCAGGGATCAAAGTAAGTGCACCTCATGTATTATATATATATATATATATATATATATATATATATATATACACACACACACACACACGCACACACACACACACATTCTGATTCCTCTTTCTCCTTCTCACAGGTCAGTGATTTACATCGCCACAAAATTGATCACATCACAATTCCTAGCCCACGTGGTGAAAAGTTTGGTGTGCTTCATCGTGTAGAAGATGTAAGAAAATCGTAACAATAAAGAGCAATATTATTTTCTTGATTGATGAATTAATTTATTTGTTGCATGATTTCAGGTATTTGATTGTTGGTTTGAGAGTGGGTCAATGCCATATGCATATATCCACTACCCGTTTGAAAATGAGGAAATTTTCCAGAAGAACTTCCCTGGACATTTTGTTGCAGAGGGCTTAGATCAAACTCGTGGATGGTTTGTTTCTCTTCTTTCATCTACTTTTATTGTGATATAAATTCACAATAAAGATCTATATTATATTCTTGATTCACCCTTCATCTAAAATAGCCCTACAAAGCAAAAATAAGTGTAACAAATGTTTTTTTCAAACAGAAAAGTTCCTTTGATGTCTCTTTATCTTTGAAATAAAAAGGGCAGGTTTTACAAAATGGTGAATGATGCAGGTTTTACACTCTGATGGTGTTGTCAACTGCATTATTTGAGAAACCTGCGTTTAGGAATCTGATCTGCAATGGCCTTGTTTTGGCTGAAGATGGTAAAAAGATGAGTAAAAGTCTGAAGAACTATCCTTCTCCTATGGAAGTCATTGATGATTATGGAGCTGTAAGTTCTCCAATTTGGACTAGTTGAATAACATATATATATATATATATATATATATATATATATATATATATATATATATATATATATATACAGAGATTATTGGACATTGTAATTTTGTATTGTTTAACAGGATGCACTACGATTATACATTATAAATTCTCCAGTAGTGCGTGCAGAACCTTTACGCTTCAAAAAGGAAGGAGTGTATGGTGTTGTGAGTAGACCTTAGTTACACCATAATATCTCTTAAACTTTCATCTTCCTTTTTTTTTTTTTTGTGATTTTGCTAATTTGAAAGCTGATTGATTACTTGTATGCAGGTGAAAGATGTATTTTTACCATGGTACAATGCGTATAGATTCCTTGTACAAAATGCAAAAAGACTTGAAGTTGAGGGGCTTCCACCATTAGTTCCTCATGATCCAGCCACTCTTCTCAACTCAGCTAATGTTCTTGATCAATGGATCAACTCAGCTACTCAGAGCCTTGTTCATTTTGTCAGACAAGAAATGGATGCTTATCGACTCTATACTGTAACCTTCCATTTCTCTTTATATATAATCCATATACATATACATATATGGATACTTATTTGTGAGTACTTTTGCAGGTGGTTCCTTATCTGTTGAAGTTCATTGACAATTTGACCAATATATATGTCAGATTCAATCGTAAGAGACTTAAAGGTCGCACTGGAGAAGAAGACTGCAGAATTGCACTTTCAACTCTCTACCATGTATGCTTTTGATTTAACATTCTTTTTTTTTTTTTTTAGTTTTTAATTGGGTTTCTTAATTGTGGTTTATATTACATTCTTTTTAGGTGCTTTTAACTTGTTGTAAAGCAATGGCTCCATTCACACCCTTCTTCACTGAGGTTCTTTATCGTAACTTGCGAAAAGTATCAAATGGTTCAGAGGAAAGCATTCACTTTTGCAGTTTCCCTCAAGTAGAAGGAAAGGTACTTTTTTTTTTGCTTGTGATAGCATTTTCTTTTTAAATCATTTTATTACAACATTGTACTTTCAAACTTTTTCTTGATAAGCCATTGTACCCTATTATAACAGTCTACTTTCATTTATTTTTCTTATTAGGACATTGTACTCTGAAAAATCTACCAAGTTATAGTAGTGAATACAGCTTATTGCTATAAGTTGGTAGATTTTTTGAAGTACAGTGTTTTAACAGGAAGAAATGAAAGCAGATTCATGCTATAATAAACAAATAAAGGAAAAGTACATTGCTGTTTCTTGCATTTTTACTCTAAAACATTTGACAATTAATGATGTTTCAGGGGGGAAGTCGTATCGAACAAAGTGTTAACAGAATGATGACAATTATCGATCTTGCACGTAATATTCGCGAACGCCACAATAAACCTCTCAAGACTCCACTTAGGTAGACTGATTTTTTTGATCTCTCTTTTATGACAATTTACAAGATTGCCCTTTTCTTTATAACTGAGAACTGAGACCGAGTTATTGCATGGTTTCAGGGAGATGATTGTTGTACATCCAGATGCCGAGTTTCTTGATGACATTGCTGGGAAACTGAAAGAGGTTAGTTTTGTAATTTTTTTTGATGTGGCATGTTTATTGAAACAAATTTATTAAATAATGACCAAGTTTCAGTTTTCTCCAATGTTAAAACACTAAAGGGATAGTGTCACTAACTAGAGTAACCAAGTTTCAAAATTGTTACCTGGATTCATGTCTTACTTGTATTCATATGTTTTATCTTCAAACTTTTTGTTTTCTTCAGTGATAGAAAATGTCCTTTTCACCTTTGGATTTGCTATTTTTGTTAATGTGATTAATTGGTTGAATTTGCATATGATAATGACAGTATGTGTTAGAGGAGCTGAATGTTAAATCTGTTGTTCCCTGTAATGATCCTTTGTTGTATGCTTCATTACGTGCTGAACCTGATTTCAGGTACTTATATATACCCTTCTATTATTTATATATTTATTTATTTATTTTTAGTTTTGTAGCAATCTCTTTTTTTCTTCACGTTCTCTGTGCGTTATGCATAATACCTTGGAAGGACATGTGCTACCATCTTTTCTTGAAAGGACAAAATACTTGTATTATCTTATTGGTTTAGCCACTTACCACTCTACCTTTTTGACCTTGTAAAGCTGGTCAAATTTTTTGCTTTAAAAACTAAACTCAAGTTGATGATTTTGAAGAGGTAATACACGGCTAGTCTCTGTGTGGAATAATATGGACACATTAAGTAAAAACAACAATAAGTAAGAACTAGGTTTTTGCATTTAGTGTGTATTTTATTATCTGTACATCTTCATTATGCAAACACACAGATAAATGCATATTTTATCCTTACCTTTTAGTTTTAGATAGGTGCTTGATGTTGGTATTTAATTTTGTAGTGTGTTGGGAAAAAGACTGGGGAAGTCAATGCGAGTAGTTGCTGAAGCAGTGAAGGCAATGTCACAAGAAGAAATTTTAGCTTTTGAAAAATCAGGAGAAATTACTATTGCTACTCACTGCTTAAAGCTCTCTGATATCAAGGTAACTATTAAACAAACACACTGTTGCTATTAAGGGTAAATAAATGTAAGTAAGTTGTTGTTAACTTGTTATAGGTAAAATAAGAAAGTACATTAATGCCCATATTGTGATATTGGTATAATTGTATATTTTTCAAAATAAAGTAGAATGGATTTTTCAAAATAAAGTACAATGGAAGTAGGTTACTATTTATTGTATTTCCCACTTTTTAAAATGGAATATTGGCCATGTAGATTGTGCATGGCTTTAAACGCCCTGATGGTGTGACTGAAGAGCAAATGGATGCATCTGGTGATGGTGAGGAAACTCCACACCTTTTTTGTAATTCCTTTTTTATTTTTATTTTAAATAAATAATGGGTTTTATTTAATAAGAAATATTATTTATAACTTTTAATCAGGTGATGTATTGGTAATATTGGACTTACGCCCTGATGACTCTTTGTTTGAGGCTGGTTTTGCACGTGAGGTATTATTAATTATCCTATTACAAATTCAAATTACAACTCTTTGCTTTTTTCAGACCCCTAATATTGAAAATTGTTATATACCATTTTTTTTTGATTTGGCCTCTTAACTATGCATTTTAAGTTATCTGTTTGGTGATTGATAAATAATTAAATATTAATAGGTGGTTAACCGTATCCAAAAATTACGTAAAAAATCTGCACTTGAGCCCACCGACATTGTGGAGGTTTACTTTAAGTCCTTGGATGAAGACACATCAGTAACTGCCCAAATCTTAAAATCTCAGGTCAATTCATTATTAAAATTATTATTGTATTGTATCGGAAAAAAAATACTAATTGTTATTGTTTATGGTTATTTATATCACATGCGATTTTCATTTTATGCAGGAAGCATACATCAAAGAGGCGATAGGTTCTCCTTTACTAGACTCTACCCTCACTCCAGAACATGCTGTAAGTAATATTTATGCTTCAAATCTTTCTATAAAAATGTAGCATGATTTTGATAAATATTAGTTTCTTGTGATGCTATATTGTAATTTGTACAAAGCTAATAAAAAAAGGAATATGCCTACTAGAATATTCCTTTTTTGTATCCAAATAGTAATAGTAATAGTATTTGTTGTTGGGAATTTGCAGGTAATGATTGCTGAGGAGACGTATCACAACATTTCAAATTGTGACTTTCAGATCACTTTGTCAAGACCAGCTTTAGCTTTTAACAATAAAGCAATTCTTGATTTATATTCAGGTTTGCTCCTTTTTTATATGAATTTCTTAGTAAACTTTTATATGTACTTTAAATATAATTATGAAACCATTTAAAAACAATGATAATAACAATATTAGTTTTTTTTGTGAATAGGGAATGCGAAATATGCAGAGGCGTTGAAGGTATATTTGTTGTCCAGGGACCACTTTAATCTCAAAACAGAATTTCTAGTGGGAATTAACCAGGTAGGTTTCTCTTCAAAAACACATTATTTTATTTATCTATTTTTTTTTTTCTAAATTTAAAAGCAATTAATCAGTTTTAATTGTGTTACAGATTAAAGTGGATTGCATTGACAATCAGCCCGCTGTCGATGTGGTGTTGGGAGAACATGTGTTCTTGACAGTTGGGGATTATTACTCCGCACCCACCAACAGTTCTTGAAATAACTATTAATTACTACAAATGATTAAGAGGTTTGTCAATTAAAAATGTTGTTTTTTTTTTTTTAATAAAGAAAATGGAACAAGGAAGATAGACTTTATTATATAGACAGTTAGTGTTGTTTGAACTGTTTTTGTGAGTGTTTTTGTTCATTGTATTTTTAGTAAGATGGTGTTTGTTTTTATAGCTTTATACAAAAATTTTCATACTAAAACATTTCCTTTTTGGGTAAACCTAAACCAGTATCAGTAGTCATATAGTTGGTCCTTATGTATCTGATGTTTATTTCAAATGTTTCTTAGTTTAGAATTGCGTATGTTTATATGCTAAATTTATTTTTGTTTCACCTTCAAGAAAGGGGAAAACTAAAAAATATTGTTTTGGGTTCTCAAGGTTTTGATGTTGATAATAAAAGTAGGATCTGATCCTGATGATGAAGATTTCACTAAATCCTAAGTCCGGTGCTTTTCATTTTTTGAATTCTGCCTATTCTACACATTTGTAGGATGTGGTCGTATGCCTAATTAACCAAACATGTAGTTTACGCTACTTTTATCTTTATGATGTTTTGGAAACTAAGAGCATTTCGTCAATGGCCTTTATTTCATGTTTTTACATTCTTAAAGTATGTTATAGTTGGTTGACTATGTGTGTTTAGTTGATTCGGGTTATTTTTACAAGGCATCCTTGAAGATCAAGCACAATATAGATATGTGTTTGTTCATTGACACAAGTTTTGCTATGTGGATGGATATCCAAAACTTTTTGTAAGATCCTCTAACATCTATACCCGAAAAATGAGAAGGAGATTTGGTTGTGTTGTAGTTTTGTCTTATTAGATTAAGTGGGGTTCCTACATTAGACATCACCATGAGTATGTTAAAGACCCAAGTATTGCCTTGGATTCCTAAAGATTGGTCAATGAAGGCTTAGACTTACTTGATGTCGATGATTAGGATGTTTTATCTAATATATTATTTGGTAATTGAGTTTTTAGTTAGTTTTCTGGATTAAATTTAGGGGTTGGCAAGTTTTTTTTTTTTTTTTTTTTTTTTTTTTTTTTTTTTTTTTTGACTCTTTCTATTTTCCAAGTCTTTAGTGTTTGTTAAATTTTAATATTTTACCATTTTTCAAGCTATGTACAAATTTTGAATTCTTAGTATATCATCAAAATCAAAGTATTTCATGCTTCAATCTATCAATGTGTGTTGCCTAGAAACAAAAAATATGGTATAAAAGGCTTCATTAAATCTGAACCTATGTATGTGTGTGTGAGGGGAGAAAAGCAAACAAGTGAAACTAGACAAGATAGTGAGACACATTGGCGGAATTAGCTGGTTGGTAGGGGTAGCGTGTGCTACCCCTCAATTAATCTCTAGAAATGTAAAAATAAAATTATATACCTAAGTGTAACTCTAAATAAATATGTGTAATACTCTTATATCCAACCTCAAGCACAAACCCCCGTTTACATTTAAAAGCAAAGTCCAATAGCCCACTAACTGGTAAAACTTGGCCCATTTACATATGACTGTTTTATGTAATTATATACAATATTACTTACGACATCAAACAAAAAAAAATGTTTTGAGTTTTCATCATCTCCTACGCCCCCTGCTTCACACCTTCTTAGTTTCAAGAGATGTCTAGTATCAATTTGGCTTTCTTCACCCATAGGCTCACTTGCGCATTCACATACTCATGAAACAATAATATTTTATATTTTATGATTTTGTTTAATTTAGTTGTCAATTTGAAAACCTAATTAGCCAATTAATTGTTTACTTGTGTTAGGTTTATATTTTCAATTATGAATTTTAAATATTTAATTGTGTTTGTAGGGTTTAATTGGAATTTTGTTTAAAAGAGCATTGGATGTTGGTAGTAGTGATGAAAGTGGTGGATGAAAAAGACCTCATCCTCATCCACAACCACAACCACAACCACAACCACAACTTATTCCACCAAGTTTTGATATTAATAATCTTCCTTTGGACCCGGCGGATAGACCAAGACTTACATCCTATCATCCAAATCAAAGGGATGAAATAATGAGAACATATTGGATTAAAGGACAATATCAACCAAAAGGTCATGATTTTCCATCAATAAAAATTGGTGATAAGAATACACGTTTTGTAAAGGAATGGTTTGATGAATTTAATTGGTTGAGTATAGCACAAAAGAAAACAAAGCTTATTGTTTATGTTGTTACTTGTTTGGAGACACTGTGGGGGCAACAAGGGGGGAGAGATGTATTTGTGACGGGAGGCTTTGACACTTGGAGTAAAAAGAAATCATTGAAAGATCATGTGGGTAAAGTTGATATTCATTACAACAAAGCAAAACAAAAGTGTGAAAATCTAGTACAGAAAAACCAATCTATTAGTGAAGCTTTTCATAAGCAAACTGAAGTTGAAGCGAGTAACTATCAAATTCGATTACGTGCTACAGTTGATACTTGTAGATTTTTATTGAAAAATATGTTACCATTTTGTGGCCATGATGAGTCAGACGAATCTCTTTCTAGGGGTCTTTTCATTGAACAATTATCATTCATTCGGGACCATAATGAAAGCATTTATAACGTTACTTTAGAAAATGCTCCAAAAAATGAAAAATTGACGTCTCCGAAGATTCAAAAAGAAATTGTTCAATGCTTTTCAAAAGAGATAATTAAGTCCATTTGTGAAGAAATTGGTAAGGATGTGTTTGCTATATTAGTAGACGAGTCTAGTGATGTATCAAAAAAGGAACAAAGGGCTATGGTTTTGCGATATGTTAATATCCTTGGAATTGTGAAGGAAAGATTTGTTGGAGTTGTTCACGTGAAGGATACAACTTCTTTAACTCTAAAAGAAGCCATTGATTCGGTATTTACCAACAATAACTTGAGTATATCTCAGGTGCGAAATCATGAATTCCTTTATTAGTATTTGAATTTTATCTATTTAATTTCTTATATATATATATATATATATATATATATATATATATATATATATATATATTGAAATAAGTAAGAGGGCAAGGATATGATGGAGCAAGTAATATGCACGGTGCATTTAACGGTTTGAAAGCATTGATATTGAAAGATAACCCTTCGGCATATTATATACATTGTTTTGCACACCAACTTCAGTTAGTGATTGTGGCTGTAGCAAAGAACCACGATGGTGCTGAAGATTTCTTTGAGCAATTAGCTTTGGTGGTTAATGTGGTGTGCGCTTCTTGTAAAAGAAAAGATATCATACAGGAGAGTTACAAGGAAAGGGTTCAAAAAGAAATTGTTAATGGTGAAACTGACACCAGAAGAGGTTTAAATCAAGAGATTTCTCTTGTTCGAGCCGGAGATACAAGATGGATCTCACATTATAAAACAATAACAAGTCTGAAGAATCTGTTTCCGGAGGTTGTCAAGGTTCTTAATTATGTTGAAGAGGAGGGATCTAGTTTACATAACCGAAATCAAGCGTACGGTATTTTTTCATATTTCAAGACGCTTGATTTTGCGTTTTATTTACACTTGATGTTGGAGATTTTTGGTATCACAGATACCTTGTCAAGACATCTTCAAAGAAAGGATCGAGATATTTTGGAAGCGGCTTCTTTGGTGAAAATGAAAATGAAAACGCTGAAACCGTAGGACCAAGATTACTAATCAACATCACTTTGAAGTTGATTTTTTTCAACACGGTTTTGGATATGCAAATTCAAGAGTTTGGGAACCGTTTTAGTGAAGTGAGCACTGATTTGCTAGAATACATGTCGGCTTTGAGTCCTTGTAATTTATTTTCTATGTTTGACAAATCAAAGTTGGTGAAGCTAAGTGAGTTGTATAAAACGAATTTTACTGATTTGGAAAGGGTGTATCTGGATGATCATCTTGAAACCCATTATCACTCTTTGATTGATGATGAGAAATTTGCTAATTTGAAGGGCATTACGGAACTTTCTCGTTTTGATGGTGGAAACTGGAAAACGTCGTTCTTTTCCTTTGGTTTATAGGTTATTAAAGTTGACTTTGGTTTTGCCCGTCGCAACTGTAACCGTTAAAAGATGTTTTTCCACAATGAAGCTCTTGAAAACCGACTTGCGTAATAAAATAGGTGATGATTTTATGAATGACGCTTTGATTTGTAGTGTAGAAAAAGAAACATTTGTGGATGTTAAGATCGAACGGGTGATGGAGCGCTTTCAAAAAATGGGTAAACGAAGAGGTCAACTTTGAAATGTAAGACTTTTGCAGTAGTTTGTTATTTCTATTAAAATTGTAATTTTTAAAAACTTATCTTAGTATCTTTTATCGAAGATTTTATTTTGTGTTACCCCTTGCAAAAGTTTATGGTTCCACCACTGATGAGACAATGTCGATGTGCCAATGTACAACTACACATCCCAAAATTTAATGGGATATTATCATCATTGGAGCCTAATCATGGAGAACTTTCTACCATCAAAATAATACCAACCAATAAGGATACGTAGTATGTACCACAAAAGAAAATCCTTTATAGACGGATGACCACAACAAAATTCACACATTCATGCACCACATGCACCATATATACCTAAGGGGCAAGTGCCCCCAACCTTTAACTTTAGGAAGCAAATACATTCTAAAATCACCACTTTTCAACCTTCTACTTTTAACTATGTTTCTAGACCTCAAAATTCAATTCACCCGCCCATACTACTAGGGGTGAGCGCGGTGCGGTTCGGTGCGGTTATTAGCCAAAACCTCACCACTAACCGCAAATGCGGTTAATCCATTTTTAAAACCGTTTGGTGCGGTTATTTTTGCGGTGCGGTTAGGCGGTTATTTTTGTGGTGCGGTTTTGTTTTTTCTGTGCTGCGGTTATTAACCGCATGTATTTGGTGTGGTTTTTAACCACAGTTTGGAGCTCAAACGGCTTTAAGAGTTCAAACATATTACTTGTAATAATAAAAAAACCGTAAGGTATAAGACAATTAACTTAAATCACAAACAACTAATATCTTAAAAACGTCAAATCAATAGTAATTAACAATAAATATCTTAAAAATGTCTAATTTCACCATTTTTCAAATTTAAACATCACAAAAAGCAACATTTTTGTCTTCTAGTATTTTATCAATCTTTCATCCATGAAACTTGTCTTATTTTTAATATTTAATATATTAATAATTAATAAAAAAATTGTATATAATATATGCGGTGCGGTGCGTTTTTTTGCGGTTTTTTGAAAACTAATAACCGCACCGCACCGCAAATTTGTGGTTTTTGAAAAACAGAAAACCTCAACATCGGTTTTTATTGCGGTTGCGGTTAATCGGTTGCGGTTTATACGGTTTTTGCGGTTAATTTTAGGTGCGGTGCGGTTTTTGCTCACCCCTACATACTACATACGAATGAATATGAAGTATGTAGAACTTTCCAACTTGGACATGCAACATGGACGACTTGTGCAATTCAACCTTTTCAACTTTAAATCTATGCAACATCTCAAATTTGATTTTACTTTAAATCAACCTAACAACGTTTCAACTTAAAATCAAAATGACAATGTTTCAACTAAAAAAATCAATATAACAATATTTGCACTTTCAAGCTAACATAATATTTCAAGTTTAAATGAAGATAACAACTTTATAATATTTCATCTTTAAAATAAGGGGTATTAAGTAAACTAACCATTGAAAAAGGTTGTTAAAAAAATAACTAAGCTTGCGTTTAGTTACGGAAAATCAGATTTTATTTTCCGTTTTTAGTTTTCATAAAAATGAAATATGTTTTCTTTTCAGTTTACTTTAGAAAATTTAGAAAACGTATTAAAATTTAGAAAACGCATTTAGTTAAAATTTATTCATATTTTATATTCTATTTTAGAAAATAAGAAAAAATGTGTTTAATTGTGTATATTTCCTATCGCTTTTCATTTTTATAAAACGGTAATGGTGATAAAGTGGGTCAAAGCGTTGTTGATTTTGATACTTGATTTATGAAGAATTGAAGATACGTTGTTTTATTTTGGTTTCTTAACAAACATGAGAATATGGTGACTTTTTTTTTAATCGTCTATAAGAATGAAGTATGTACTGTTGAACGTTTTAATTTTTATGATTATTGTTATGATTTTTTTTTATATTTTTCAAATATTAAAAAAACACAACAAACTTGGTCATTTTTGTTAACAACCTTATTCTTAATGGTTAGTTTAGGTAATATCATAATAACATTTTAACTTAAATCAACTTAACAATGTTTCATCTTTTAAATCAACATAATGACATTTTAACCTTTAAAATTCGCTATAACAATGTTTTGACATAGTTCAATTTCACAACGTTTCACTTTAGAACCGATACCCCATTTAAGCACTTTAAAATCAACTACATGCTTTGACTTTAAGTAAACTCGACATTTAAAGTTAAAGTCAACCCAACATATCAACTTAGTATATGTATGATCTTCATATTTTTAATATTTTTCAACTTACAAAATACATTGTTTAAGAGATAAATGTTCATAAAAAAACTACATACTATGTAACACCCGTTTCTTTTGGTACATGCGTTAAATAATAACGAATTTTATTTTGCGGCCTTTCTACAATAAAAATGTACTTTAGGTATATAACTAATAAATAAATAAATTAAGAGAGCTTGTTTGATATTTAAATTATTTAATGGTACTATTTGCCAAAACAAAAAACTTAAACACAATTTTTTTATTAGAACTGAAATATGATAAGTTGAGTAGGATGTAAATTTGATCCACATGTGCATGTACTCGACGCTAATGGGGCGGGTATTCCATGTCTTTTTTTTTTTTTGGAGCGGCGGAATATTATAAGCTAGCAAGACGCTAGAAAAAGAATTACATCAACTTAGTAGTAGTAATAGCATTATGAAGCCAAGAGGACCAACTAATCTTGGCTTTACTACACCTACTAGAAATCCAAACATAAGATTTATGAACAACATCATCAAAAATCAAAGATTTCTTAGGCATTTTCGCTCTGAAAATCACACCGTTCCTGAAATTCCAAATGCACCAAAAAGTAGTCAAGATAACTGCATTGAAAGCTTTACGCTGACCAATTTTCCATGTAGTAGAATCAGCCCAATTGAAAAGAGAATCCAACGTCAACTGAGAAGGACAATTAACACCACACCAGATCGCAATACGGGACCAAAGAGCAATCAAATCCGAGCAATTAGCAAAAATATGATCCACAGTCTCCACTGTAGACGAGCAGACAGGACAAATGATGGAATCCACCGACCACCATAATACCCCTATAAGAAAGTCGCTCTCTAGTAGGGATACTAGATAATCTAATCCTCCAGATAAGAATATTAATCTTAATTGGAACCCAATTATTCCAATGAGTAGAAATACCTCCGTTGCTAAGCGTAAAACCATCCAATAAATTTCGAGCCGAGGAAACGGAAAAAGTATCTGACACATCATTAACCCAACCCAGTCTATCTGGGACCGGTCTGAGTTGGAAGTCCTGCAAAAGGCAAGTAAAGTTATTCCATTGCTCTTGTTCCACTCCACCTCTAGGGCCCCGTCTAAGAGTATTAACCACCAATCCCATGGACAGCCTGTCTGTGATAGAGACATGTTTATGCAAATCCAGCGCATAAATTCTAGGGAAAGAAGCAGAAAGAGGCTTATCATCCCTCCAAACATCATGCCAAAAAGAAGTGCGAGTACCGTCTCCAACTCTTATAGGACAAAGAGATTGAAGATCAATATCCTTCTGGCGTAAGTGAAAGAGCATACGAATAACCCCACCCCAAGGACTATGACCAGAATTGGGATATCTCAAATTCATACAAGCACCATCCAAACCATATATAGAATTTATCACTCTAACCTATAGAAGGTTAGGGCAATGAAAAAACCTGCACCACCACCGAAAAACCATAGCCCTATTGAAAGAGAAAAGGCCGCCGATCCCCAATCTACCTTCATCCATGGAGGTTAACACTCTATCCCATCTAACCCAATGCATACGCCGATCATCCCTGTCTGCACCCCAAAAAAATCTCGCCCTCATTCCTTCAAGCTCCTTCAAAACCGATATAGGAGTAAGGAAAACAGACATCCAGTAACTCCCTAACGATCCCAAGACAGACTTTACCAACGTTAGGCGACCTCCAAACGAAAGACACTAGGCCTTCCAAGTAGATAACTTAGAACGAAATCTATCAATCAAAGAAACCTAAAAGGACTTTCGCGACATAGCCTGACCCACCGGGATACCAAGATGAAAAAAAGGAAGCATGGAAGCAGCACAACCAATCCTGTTAGCCACCACAAGCAATTGGGAATAGGAAATTCCCACACCAATCAATTTACTTTTAAGTAAATTGATTTTAAGCCCTGAAGCCAAGTAAAAACATCTAAGGATACGAAGAAGACAATTAGCATTCTCAGGATCCCAAGGAGTGACCAACATAACATCATCCGCATACAGGAGATGAGAAATCTCAGTCCCAGAAATAGAAAGCCCTCTGAAAGCATTCCCAGCTCGGGCCCTCATCAAAGCAATATGGAGACCCTCCATAGCCAGAATAAAAAGAAAAGGCGAAAGCGGATCACCCTGTCTCAATCCACGATGAATTTGAAACTCATCAGTTGGGGAACCATTAATCAACACAGAAGCCCTAGCTGTCGACAAAAACTCATTAATCTACCGACACCACTTAGACCCAAATCCCATAATAGACATGATTTCCAATAAGTAATCCCAAGATAAGGAGTCATAAGCCTTCTCAAAATCCATCTTAAGAAACATGAGAGGATTTTTGGAAGATTTGCTCCAAGCAACCAATTCATTAAGAAGAAAAGGACCATCCATGATCTATCTACCTTTAATAAAAGGCGGGTATTCCATGTCTTAACGGGTAGTGGGATGGGGATGAGTCTTGATTTTCATACCTGAAGCGAAGACAGAGCAAGGACGAATATGGTATTATCTGCACTGTTGGGTCGAGTACCCACAACTATGGGATAAGAAATTAGGTATGATTTTCTATATTATAACCCTTTTATATTATATTATATATTTTTTCTATATGTAACCCTTTTATATTATATTATATTTTCTTTAGAGTATATTACACGAATTATCCCTATGGTTTGGAGTAATTTGCGTGCTTGGTCACTAATTAATTTTATAACTCGGAAGGTCCCTACTGTTTGTTTTTGTTATGCGCTTGGTCCCTACTATTTGTTTTTGTTACACGCTTGGTCCCTACTGTTTGTTTTTGTTACGCGCTTTGTCACGTCCGCAGATTCGGGTTAGTCAGTTTAGAGATAATAAGCGTTAAAAATGACTTTTTGATAGAAGATTATGTAGAGTAAATAATCTCAACTTATATTATATGTCAAAAGGATTCCGTACATATTAACAACGCTGAAATCTGACTTATAACGAAGAAGTTATGACTCGTCGAAGATTTACGGCCAAACCGGCATGGCACCGCGTTACGTAAAAAGTGAATTTTTGATAAACTAATTTTTAGCCTTAGCGATCTAAACAAAAGTCGTAGTATATGTTAAACCAAGAGCGTGCATATAGAGAACGTCCAAATCTGACTTTGTATGAGGAAGTTATGATTTTTCTAAGATTTTGTATAGTAGTGCACAGCCCGGAAACCGAATTTTAGATCGATCGATTTTTAGCCGACACGACCTAAATTATAATTGAAGATCTCATTAATAGGAGTTCAACGATAAAAATACAGCCGAAAACGGAGTTCGTATGTAGAAGTTATGAATTTTACACAGGCGTTAATAGTTTAATCTTCTCATACTGTTAAATTTAAAATCTGTTGAGAATTAGCCGATGGAATCCAAATGAGAGTTGTAGATCTTGTCAATACCTACGCGTGGATATAAAGAACGTCAAAAACAGAGCTCGTATGCGAAAGTTACGGATTTTAGAAGATAATTACTTTTTGGGATAATCTGCGAGTGACATGTAGCGCGATCTGAGCCGTTGCTTCCTCCCCACGCCTTGCCACCATATGGTGACATTTGGCACCTCAATACGACGTGTTGGGGGCTCAGAAAATGCCGCGTTGGCCATTTTCAGCCTATAAATAGAGCCGTAATTCACCTCATTTTCTCATACATTCACCCTTCTTTCTCTCTCAAACTTCTCTCTAAACCCCTAGCACTTCCCAAGTGTTATAGGCGAGTCCCGAAGAGCCAGAAGACTCCGAGAAGAAGAGATTTCGGCTCAGAAGTTTTGCCCTCACAGAGCCCGGTTCCTAACCAAACCCCCCTGTAAGTGAGTTATGCTTACCCTACTCTAAGTATAACTTATGTAAAAAATTATTATCGTTATTAGGAACCTATAATCAATATATGAGACAAATATTATGAATTATAGTGTTGTAATGTTGTTATAATACCTTTTTAACTGCTCACAGTATGGGGAATTCGGTTTGGAGGGCCACTTGGGTTGTTGGATTTCAGAAGTGCTTAAATGCCAAAATGGTCATGCCCTCTGCTGTTTCATGTTTGACCATGTCTGTACATAGTAGTTAGAAAGTATTGTTTAACACTTATATAATACAAGAAAAACAATATTGCTCGTAATTAGTCGCAATGAAAATAGACTAAAATCTAGTAATAATGATACTAGGTTTCGTCGAAGGAAAATGAAATTGTTAGAAGCGAAGCGTTGCCCGAGTTTCGAGTCATCACTTTGACAAGTGAGTGCATAGTCCCTTTCATGAACATGACTTTAATAGAAGTATTAATTAAAGTATTAAATATATGTTGATGTGTGAAATATTTGATATTACCTGAAATACGTGTTAAGAGTATATCTGATAATATATGATGATTTAGGGTACAAAGTAAGCCTAAATGAACTAAGATGAATATTGGGTAGTATCTTCTTATGAGTTCGGGTGAGATATACACGGAGGGTAGAACTTTTAAATATGTCATTAATCCGAGAACATGGATTAGACATAGTCATTTGTCCCTAGTCCGAGAGTATGGATTGGACATAGTCATCTGTCATTGATCCGAGAGCATTAATCAGACATAGTCATTTGTCCCTAGTCCAAGAGTATGGATTGGGCATAGTCATTGGTCATTGATCCGAGAGCATGGATTAGACGTAGTCGTTCTTTTCTGATCCGGGAGTATGGATTAGGTAAAGTCGTTCATTTCTGATCCGGGAGTATGGATTAGGTAAAACGGTTAATTTTAGATCCGAGAGTATGGATTAGGTAAAACGGTTATATATATATATATATATATATATATATATATATATATATATATATATATATATATATATATATATATAAAAGCATCATGGGATTGAAATCTCTATGTACTCACCAGGTTCCCCAACCTAACCCACTCAGTTTATTTGCTTATATGAGGTGAAATTGCTTATATGAGTTGAAATTGTATATTATGAGTTATAATATATATATATATATATATATATATATATATATATATATACATACATACATATTAAAGTATTGTGGGATTGAAATCTCTATGTACTCACCAGGTTTCCCAACCTGACCCACTCAGTTTATTTGTATCACAGATATCAATGCGAAGATACATTACACTGAGTGATTGAAGGATATGTAAATCATTAGTATAAATAAATGTAAGGTCTGTTTATGCTTATGTTTTTGTATTGACGATGATATCCCAATGTTTTAAAATGAATAAAATACATTTTTTTGGAAATGCTTTGATAATATATTTATCATGTTTCCCGGGAACAAATTCCGCAATACTATCCTTCAAAAAGGATATTCTGATTTTAAAATAATCATAAATAAAATTTTTAAAATGACCGCAAATTTGGGGATGTCACACGCTTGGTCACTGTCTTACCTAAAAGGACTATTACTTAAATAGGGAAAAATAGTGGGGTAGGTAACAGGGGCGGATCCAAGGGGATCCCCGGATACCCCTCAAATTTTTTTTTCGGTAGTGTAATTTTTGTTTACGTATCTCTAAAAAAAAAATTCGGTATAGTGTATATATACGCATCCCACCACTTATAAACACAAACAAACAATTGGTCTATTGGTTAAGGTGTTGGCTTATTGAAGCAAAGGTCTCAGGATCAATTCTTGCTTCTTACATAACCTTTGTTTACTTTTATTTTATTTTCTCAACTATTCTATCCCATATCGCTAAACACATGTAAACTCAACCATTGTTTTCTATTATATAAACCTATTATGTTCATGCTTTATTTGATATCTACTTTGAGTATACTTCAACTTCATGTTTATATAACAAGACTTGAGTTTAGCTTAGGATTCGTTTAAGATTTGGGTTTAAAACTGAAACTGAACCGGGGAAACCCAAGTACCCCGGAAAAAAAAATTAGGTTACCCTAAAATTTTTTTGGGATACCCATTTACTTTGATCCTGGCTCCGCTGGTAGATAAGGTAAGGTGAAGGGGGGGGGGGTTGAGGTGTGTTAATTTAAATAAATTAAACAATCAAGGGCAAAATAGTCATTTTAGGTAAGACAAGGACCACTCGCGTAACAAAAAAAACAGTAGGGACCTTCCGAGTTACAAAAATAAGTTAGGGACCAAACACACAAACTACCCCAAACCATAGCGATCATTCGTGTAATTTACTATTTTCTTTAACATCATATATTTTTTAAATGTACTTATCTTATTATTATTATTATTATTATTTACGTCTTGAAGTTATGCCTTAGGAAGTCGATTTATTAGAGAAGCCATTTGCCTTCATATCACACTTCCTGCTTAAAGTGGATCGGAAGAAATTGAAGGTTGAGAAAGAAGGATCAGATGTGTGCAAACAGAATGAACCCCAGATAGAGAAAACATCATTGAGAACAAGAGATTAGAAGATTTGGTGGTGGATAAAGTCAAAAGTGAACCAACACTGGGATCTGATCATAGCCGCCGACTTAAGTTTCGTTCTAGAGTTCGAGCGTTGAAAGTTAGTTCGAGCGGGGACACATTCAAATAGAGAGAAACATCTTGTAAAATCTGAAGTTGTAAGAGATGATTAAACAGTTCCAAGCATTATGGATTTTGATACTTAGTTTATAAAGATTTGTCTTTTTTATTTTGGTTTCTTAACAAAGATGAGAATTAATGTTTGTTTATCATTTTTACTTAGTTGTCTATGAGAATGAAGTATGAGCTGTTGAATGTTTTAATTGTGGTGATTATTGTTATGTTTTTGTTTAATATTTATGAAATTTAATAAAAAAATTGGATATTTTTTACACAACGGGTATCCATTGGTTCTCTATATCCGAGGAGGATTTCTATACTCGAACCAGTCGGAGATTTAACGAGCCGGGGGAAAGTAAGAGTGTGGGGATTGGAGTTCGGGTATAGTTGTCCGGGGACAAGGATTGTAATCCCCACCAATATCCGCCCCGTTTGCATCTCTAAAGTTGAGGGGGTATTTTGCCATTTCCAGAAAGTATCATTAAATTCATGAAAAACGTGTTTGGGGTAGTTTATGTCGTAAGATCAAAATACAAGGACGGAAGGTAAAAATGTAGATTGTAAGCTTCTTGCCCACGTAACGGACGATTCCGACATTCCTACTCCCATAAAACCTCTACCTAAAATCCCGTTTCCCCTTTAACCGATACAGCTCTCTCTCTCTCTCTCTCTCTCTCGCTCGATTTCTCAGGCGATTTTCTTCTCGACGGCGCCACCACTTCGACCAGGTAACCGCCATCGCCCTTGTTCCTCCGTCTACTCCTTCAACCTTTCTATCCGACGTTTTCCTTATGTCGATCCAGCTACGATCGATTGAGTTTTCTCAATCTGTCATCGTCAATAGCAGGTGCTTTCATCACCGGTCTACCCTCTCACTTCCGGTTAAGGTGTTGGCTTATTGAAGCAAAGGTCTCAGGATCAATTCTTGCTTCTTACATAACCTTTGTTTACTTTTATTTTATTTTCTCAACTATTCTATCCCATATCGCTAAACACATGTAAACTCAACCATTGTTTTCTATTATATAAACCTATTATGTTCATGCTTTATTTGATATCTACTTTGAGTATACTTCAACTTCATGTTTATATAACAAGACTTGAGTTTAGCTTAGGATTCGTTTAAGATTTGGGTTTAAAACTGAAACTGAACCGGGGAAACCCAAGTACCCCGGAAAAAAAAATTAGGTTACCCTAAAATTTTTTTGGGATACCCATTTACTTTGATCCTGGCTCCGCTGGTAGATAAGGTAAGGTGAAGGGGGGGGGGGGTTGAGGTGTGTTAATTTAAATAAATTAAACAATCAAGGGCAAAATAGTCATTTTAGGTAAGACAAGGACCACTCGCGTAACAAAAAAAACAGTAGGGACCTTCCGAGTTACAAAAATAAGTTAGGGACCAAACACACAAACTACCCCAAACCATAGCGATCATTCGTGTAATTTACTATTTTCTTTAACATCATATATTTTTTAAATGTACTTATCTTATTATTATTATTATTATTATTTACGTCTTGAAGTTATGCCTTAGGAAGTCGATTTATTAGAGAAGCCATTTGCCTTCATATCACACTTCCTGCTTAAAGTGGATCGGAAGAAATTGAAGGTTGAGAAAGAAGGATCAGATGTGTGCAAACAGAATGAACCCCAGATAGAGAAAACATCATTGAGAACAAGAGATTAGAAGATTTGGTGGTGGATAAAGTCAAAAGTGAACCAACACTGGGATCTGATCATAGCCGCCGACTTAAGTTTCGTTCTAGAGTTCGAGCGTTGAAAGTTAGTTCGAGCGGGGACACATTCAAATAGAGAGAAACATCTTGTAAAATCTGAAGTTGTAAGAGATGATTAAACAGTTCCAAGCATTATGGATTTTGATACTTAGTTTATAAAGATTTGTCTTTTTTATTTTGGTTTCTTAACAAAGATGAGAATTAATGTTTGTTTATCATTTTTACTTAGTTGTCTATGAGAATGAAGTATGAGCTGTTGAATGTTTTAATTGTGGTGATTATTGTTATGTTTTTGTTTAATATTTATGAAATTTAATAAAAAAATTGGATATTTTTTACACAACGGGTATCCATTGGTTCTCTATATCCGAGGAGGATTTCTATACTCGAACCAGTCGGAGATTTAACGAGCCGGGGGAAAGTAAGAGTGTGGGGATTGGAGTTCGGGTATAGTTGTCCGGGGACAAGGATTGTAATCCCCACCAATATCCGCCCCGTTTGCATCTCTAAAGTTGAGGGGGTATTTTGCCATTTCCAGAAAGTATCATTAAATTCATGAAAAACGTGTTTGGGGTAGTTTATGTCGTAAGATCAAAATACAAGGACGGAAGGTAAAAATGTAGATTGTAAGCTTCTTGCCCACGTAACGGACGATTCCGACATTCCTACTCCCATAAAACCTCTACCTAAAATCCCGTTTCCCCTTTAACCGATACAGCTCTCTCTCTCTCTCTCTCTCTCTCTCTCTCTCTCGCTCGATTTCTCAGGCGATTTTCTTCTCGACGGCGCCACCACTTCGACCAGGTAACCGCCATCGCCCTTGTTCCTCCGTCTACTCCTTCAACCTTTCTATCCGACGTTTTCCTTATGTCGATCCAGCTACGATCGATTGAGTTTTCTCAATCTGTCATCGTCAATAGCAGGTGCTTTCATCACCGGTCTACCCTCTCACTTCCGGTAAACGGTGGTCCGGCGTTCTCTACTTCTTCAACAGGTATGAATGTTATTTGTGTACTGTGAAATTTGATGAATATGATTTGTGTACCGTGAATCAGATTTCTGGTGATTTGGCTGTATTTTTTCGTAAATATTTTGTCTAAATGTGTTTGAACTTTGAAGCTTTGTGATACTTTAGGGTTATGTTTAGGGTTATTGATTTGTGTACATAGAAGCTGTGAAGTTCTTGGTTGTGTATGATTTTGTTAATCTGGATAGTAACTATGCTATCAATTGTTTGATTTTGTTGAACTTGAAAATTATTGTGTTTCAAGCATGTTAATGACTTAATGTGGATGTATAGGATTCTAGTTTTGTCCCTCTTTTGTCTGAAACAGAAGTATAATACTATAAAAAGTAAAACCAATACAAGTAGGCCAATTGATTTGTGTATATACAAGCTGTGAAATAGAAGTAGAATGCTTGAAACTTTAGGGTTGTGTACATAGAAGCTGTGAAGTTCTTGGTTGTGTATGATTTTGTTAATCTGGATAATATTTATTCTATTACCTGTTTGATTTTGTTAAACTGGAATATTATTGTGTTTCAAGCATGTTAATGTAGATGTTCTAGTTTTGTCTATAATTTTTTTGGGAATTTAACAAATCACTGGAAAATTTTCTTGGCCTTCTAGATTTTGCATGGCCAAAGAGCAAATGGATGCATCTGGTGATGGTGAGAAAACTCGACACCTGTTTTTTTTATTTCTATTTTTAAATAAATAATGGTTTTATTTTAATAACAAATATTATTTATAACTTTTTAGGTGATGTAAAGGTAGTCCTGGACTTATTCCATGATGACTCCTTGTCCAAAGCTGGTTTTGCACATGAGGTATTTATTCTATTACAAATTAAAATTACATCACTTTGCTTTTTGAGATGCTTAATAATGAAAATTGAAATATACCATTTGATTAATTTAGGTGGAAAGTATGCTGTGTTTTGATTTATCTATTATTTATTTCAACTACTTACAAAACTGGGGAAGAAAGTTGTTACGTTTTAAAATGTTAAAAATAATATATAATGGTTTAAGTGGCCAAATCAATAAAATGGTCAGAGCTTTTTGTCTTTTTCTTTTTATCCCCTTAATTCAAACATTTTTACATGCCCAAAGTCATCATTACAAAGAATTAATTATTTTTCCCCTGTTAACAAAGGTTATTTAAGACATTTGGCAAGTAATTATGCATTTTTAGTTATTTGTTTGGGGATTGATAAATAATTAAATATTAATGTTATATATAGGTGGTTAACTGTATTCAAGAATTACGTGAAATATCTGAACTTGAACCCAACTACCCAGTGGAGGTCTACTTCAAGTCCTTGGATGATGACACATCAGCATCTGCCCAAATTTTAAAATCTCAGGTCAATTTTATCATCTCATTATTAAAAATATTATGTTTATGGTTATTTATAACACATGTAATTTTCATATTATGCAGGAAGCATACATCAAAGAGGCCATAGGTTCTCCTTTACTAGACTCTACCCTCATTTCCGAACATGCTGTAAGATTTCACACACACACATGCTATATGTAATATTTATTATTTGTGATGTTATATTATAAATTAAATTGATATTTTAATATATTATGAATATTGAATTTAATACTAGTTATTCTTGGGAATATGCAGGTAGTGATTGCTGAGAAGACGTATCGCAACATTTCAAATTGTGATTTTCAGATCACTTTGACAAGACAAACATTAACATTTAACGATAAAGCAATCCTTGATTTATATTCAGGTCATCTCGTTTTCTCCTTTTTTATATGAGTTTCTTAATAAACTTTAATATTATTATAATATATGTACTTTAAATATGATTATGAAACCATTTAACAACAATGACAATAAGTCAATAAGAATAACAGTTACGTTTGTTGTGTATAGGAAATGCGAAATATGCAAATGCATTGGAGGTGTATTTGTTGTCGAGGGACCACTTCAATCTCAAAACAGAATTTCTTGTGGGAATTAATCAGGTAGGTTTCTCTTCAAAAACAAAAATGCGTTATTTTGTTTATTATTTTTATTTCCTAATTTAAAAGCAATTAATCAGTTTTTATTGTGTGACAGATTAAAGTGGATTGCATTGAAGATCTGCCTGATGTTGATGTGGTGTTGGGAGAGCACGTGTTCTTAAACAGTTGGGGATTATTACTCCCAAACCACCAACAACAACCCTTGACATTCTTTTGGTTAAAAAATGTTGCTTTTTATGAAATGGAACAAGGAAGATAGAATTTAGGGAAAATGACTTATGAGGGTAACTAAGTATTAAAATTGTTCAAAAAATATCATTTACATTTAGTAAGTAAGTATAAAAAATATCAGTCAACTATTGCTTTTATACACATAATACCATCCAAGTACATTATTTTGTCAAATTACATCTTATGGTAACCGGTACTTTGGGTTAGTAAATAACTTGACATATATATTGCTGAGATGGAAGTAAACTGGTAAAAAGGTAATTCCATGTTGGAAAAGAATTAGACCAAACATTCCTCTTTGATTTTGAAGGACTAATGACCTTTACAAGATACTGTTTGTGATTATAAGTAGAAAAAAGTTTGGTTTTTTTTTTTTATTGGGGTGCCATAGTGTGACATCCGTCAACACTCAGGTTAATATCCAATTTGAACCTCACAACTTTCATGTGTAAACATAGCTAATTCTAGATGTTATATTAGAATTTTGACATGGATATGTGAATACATCAACTATGTTATAAAGTGTCAAAGTTTAGTCTTAAAACTAAACACAAAAATGTTGGTAGATCAAAGTTCAAGGATAAGTTAAATACCCTAATTACCCCATTGGAACCTATGAAGTGCTTACCTAGTTTAAGACTTTAAGTATTTAACAAACTCAAATTAATTAAATCATAATATGATTTAGTTACAAGTTGGAATTATTGTCCACACAACATAATTCAAACATTCATGTAATCAAACATTCTCATTTTATAAACTCTTATATCATTATATGAAATATAATATTTATGTTTATAAAATATAAATTATAAGTTAAATAATTGTCAAAATAATGAAACAGAATACAAGAATTTATAGACTTATTTATAAAAACAAAAATACATAAATAAAAACCAGCACAAATGACCCTTGAAAATTTATAAAATTATACTTAGAATTTTATAAAAGTTAAAAGCCAAATCTTATAAAAATGAAAGAAGGCCTTTATGAATATGTCAAGTACCAAGAACACACTCTTCTCTCTCCCTCTTTTCCTTCAAAATTTGGCAATTCCCTAGGCCCTCTCCCTCTTTCCATTTAGTCACCCTCACTTCACTCATTAACACTCTTTCTTCACTCCATCTCCTTCCTCCAAGAAACTATTTCCCTCTCTCAAAACACACTCAAACTCAGTCACTAACAACCCTAAACCCATGAAATTTTGAAGATTCTTGGGTGTTCTTGAAGCCCAAAATCGAATCTAGGTAAGGGACTTCATTCTATCCTTCATCCTCTTCATTTAGATGCAAGTTCTAACATGTTTTCTCTTCTTAAACTCGGATTCTATGCCCTTTTAATGGCTAGAATATTTTCTTTCATCTTAGTGTTTGTAGATTTTCACCAAAACACATTGCATGTGTCAACAATGGTGAAAATTCGGGATCAAACCTATGCTAAGAATGAGAGGAAGCATGAATGTTCTTATAACTTTAAAAACCGGGTTCAACACCTTCATCTTCTTATTTTTATGTTTTCATATGATAAAACCATTTCTAAGACATCTTGGGTGTGTTTACATTCCATGCATATGTTAGAAATCAGATTTTTCGGTGCAAGATCCTAGTACATGATTCGGTTTCAAGGAGTTCTTCACTAGTGAGAACAAAACACCTATTTTTAGGTCTTGGAAAACCTAAATCCATGACTTGGCTTCCTGCACATAATAGTTCTTTGTTCCTCTGTAAATATTGGTATATTATATTTTCATTTTCAAGCAAAAAGAATAAGCCATTTGTTCTTGTGAAAATATGGCTAAAAAAGGCACTTTAAACAAACAAAATACAACCTGCAATCTGCCAGATTTCTTCATTTGACTTTGAATCGCCATATCTTACTCATTTCTTAACCAAAAATCGAGATTTTTTTTTTGAGATATGGTATTTTGAGTTAACTTTCGAACCCAAGTGGTTTCACTAAAAACATTAAGATTTCGACATTCAAACAATTTTTACAAAAAACAACACTTCTTTTGTGAGTACTAGTTTTGTGTTGCATGTTCAAGAGAGTTAATCATCACTAAAAATCCTTGAAAAATTATTTTGAACTCCTAACATGTTAAAACATTATTCTTATATTTCATGGGATGTAAATATACTATTAAAACATTATTGAAATGTTGGTACAAAATCTCAAACTTTCAACTCAATTTTTTTAGTTCAAACACTAATAAACATTTATTCTTATATTTCATGGGATGTAAATATACTATTAAGCACCAAATAAAACAAAAATCATTTTTTTTTCAAAGAGCTTATGATATGATTAAGTTTTATGTAAAGTTTCAAGTGCTAAAACTATTTTCTTATTATTATTATTTTTTTTTTACAAAAATAAGTATTTTAGAACCATAAATGCCAAATAAATACTTCCAGTGGTCAATAAATTCTAGGAACATTCCTAGACGATCTATACTGAGAATAAGCAATCCATGTAAAATAAAAATTCATGTAGACTAAACAATCCATGTAAAATAAAAATTTATGTAGATTAAGCAATCCATGTAAAATAAAAATTGGTTTGTGTTCAGTAATTATTTCGATTTTCTTAGAATTAAACATGGGTAATTTATAAAACCAAAGTTCCACTGTTTCAAATGATATTTTAATATTTTCCAACTTCATGACATTGTAAAATAGATAAATAAATATTTTGATAATTTTTCATGAACATTTGCTATTTTTCCCTAATTTAATGAATTAAATGGTGGAAAAATAGCTAGACTTGCCCAAAAATTAAGAAAATTTACATGGAAGATCATGACTACTGTTAGAACCACGAAATAAAGTTTCATAATTTTTGGAACTGTTTTGGATGTATTTTTAAAATTTTAATAATTAAAACAACCAATAAAATTATAAATTCTATTACTAATCACATAACCAAAAATTAGGAATTATCAATTGAAATTCTTACTAAACTAAAGGGTTCTTAAAATCATCATATTTCAGAAAGTTAGTTACAATTTATGTGAAATTTAATCCTATTATAACCTTGACATTTTATAAAGTATAAGTTTAGTACATTTAGCATTAGAATTAATCAAGAAACTCACTAGAAACTTATTGTTCCATAGGACGCTAGTAGGAGTTGATCCCATAATCATCAAATCGCAACGCTTCGAACATCAAACTCTCCCTAGTGAGTATTCACGACCTTTTATTATTATTATTATTATTATTATTATTATTATTATTATTATTATTATTATTTTTTTTTTTTACTTTTTTGGGGGAAAAGCATGTTATCATTTATTTAAAACTGTTGTACAAATTGTTGAGCTTTTAACGCTTTTATACTTAAATTGTGTGTATGTAAATGTTGATACATGAGGCCTTATCGCGGTTATGTCCCCGAAACATTTCACAACTTATTAACTCTTTGAGTCGATAGTCATTATTGATAGTGCTATTAGGATTTGACAACTCCTCACTCACCCCGAACATGGAGTGCATATTACCATGTACTATCTATGTTAGCGATAAACATAGATCTTGATAGGGCGTGTTATAGTCGTAGGCTTAGTTGTGAACTCATTGTGTTATACATAACACACATATAAACTGAATTACTCATTTTAGTAACGAACTTTTATCTATGGAAACTTTTATCAATAATTGGTTTTTGACTTAAAATCTTATATGTTGAAAACCTGTGAACTCACCAACTATTTTTGTAGTTGACCTCTTATTTTACATGATTTTCAGGAACTAAGATGACACTTAGAGACACAACACTCATAGATGCATTTTGCATGTTTTCGCATGAAGTGTAACGAATTATTTTTGAACGATGCTTTTGAAACTATTTTAAATTCTAATGTTTTTATATACCATGGTTGATATTTTCTTTAACTTTTTCAATAAGACCTTTTGTAATGTTGTACCCCGTGTTTCCGCTTTAGCTGGATGTGACAGATAGGGAGGATGATGAATCAAAGAAGTTTATAGGTTGGTCACCCCCTTAAACAAACGTGTGAGACTACATGGTTTTAGATATGGTTTCTCAGAGTCTTCCATGTGGAGAAAAAAAACCACAAAATACAAAAGAATCCATCAAATCTCAGTCTATCTTTGATGAAATAAACCAAATATGTATGCAAACCCTATAAAAAAACCCCAGATGCCTAGCATTTCGATTTTGTAAGAACTGAAATGATATGAATAAAAGAAGCTATTTCTAAGGGTTGTATATGAATATAATGCAATAAGGGTGAAAAGATGAGCCAACTTGTTAAATCTTGAGGAAAAAAATGTTTCTTAATACAATGAGAGAACCAAAATCGTTAAGGGCTTTCACAAGATCTAACCCTTGATCTCTGTTCGAACATCCTTCCATAGAGATCTTAACGAACTTGTCGTCATACGAAACGTGATTTTTATGAGAGCTTCTGAACTTTGTTTGCAACATTTTGATTTGCGAAACCCTAAGGATCTTCTTAGCGTGTGCCACCACCAACTCACCATCTCAGGGTTTCTCCACCGGATGAGAGAGCATGTTGAGACGAATTCGGCCGCCGCTGGATAAATTTCCAAAATATCGTCTCGTCTCCTCTGGTCGGGATTATGTATTTACGTGGCATCAAAACTAGGGTTGTTCACTATTTGGATAAAACTGAATTGTCCAATTGGAAAATTTGGATTGGACTATTTGGTTCGTATATTCAGATTTTTGGAGTGGTTTTCACTAAAACCGAATTATTATTTTGGATTTCAGATTGGTTTTGGTTTATAAAATAAGAACCGGATAATCCAAAAAGACCGAATAACAATTTATTATTTATTTATTTTTAATATATCTATAATTATTTATTAATTTTATAATTTATGTTTTTCAAAAAAGTTCAAAACGTTTCGCCTGATAAAAAAAATTAATATGCATTTTCTCTCAAAAGTTTTTTATATATTAAATATTAAATTATAATATATCTTCTTAGTAGTTATTTTATAAATTTTAATCACAACTAAATAATGTATTTCTGCTTCTTCTATAAAAATTAGATAATATTATAATTATACGTCGTTTAGAATGTTCTAGTTTTTGAAAACCGAATTATAAAAACGGATTCAACCGAATTGTAATTGGATTAGATCGGATCGGATTTGAATTTAGTTTGGATAATTCGGATCCATGTTTTGAAAATCGAAATCAATTTGGATTTATTTAATTGGATCGGATCGAACCGATCCATCCAAACGAACACCCCTAAATTCAAAACTAGACCTTGCCAAGCCACGTAATTCGCATTCTCCATTTTCTTTTAACCAGTAATTCATGTAATATTTATTCATTTACCTGAATTTGCCGATGACCCTAAGTTCTGATTTGAATAAACCTTATAGTTAGATGGTATTATATGTACAAACACATTAGTTGATTGGTATTTTTTGTACCTAGTATAGTGAATGGTGTTTTTTGAACATTCTTTTACTTAGTACATTTTTTAGTCATTTTCACTAGAATTTATGTAGTCGGTTAGTGTTGTTTTTGTTGTTTGGTCCATTTTGGTCATTGTCTTTTTATTAAGATTATTTATAATAGTTTTGAAACATTTTGGTTCAATTTATAGTTTTATACACAATGTTTCATACAAAGCATTTCCTTTTTGGGTAAACCAATACCAGTGTCATATAGTTGGTCATTATGCATCTGGTGTTTATTTCAAATGTTCTTGAGGTGAGCTACAATTAAAAGACTTACGAATGTTATATGCTAAATTTTGTTTTTCGTCTTCAAGAACTTGGAAAACTGAAAAATCAATGAGTAATGATTCTATTTACACTTCTTATTGACATTTAATTTTGAATTTCATGTTACGGTTTGATTTTGAAAATAAAAATGATTTGGGTTCTCAAGGTTTTGACGATGACAAAAAAGCAGGGTGAACTATGGCTGAGATAACTAAGCTATTAATTGTTATATAGTGGACATGTGATGTGTGGATGGAGTTAATTCTTGGATCAAGACCAAGTGACCAAAACTATTTTGGGACTCTTTGACGGGGTTTGGATATCCGAATTGGAGATTGTCAAAAGTGAGTTTTTTGAACACTTCGAGGTTCGTTTCTTAGCTAGTGGGCACTTTCGGCCAACCATGCCCAAATTTTATATTTTTAGGCCTAATTTGTATAAAATTATGGACTACTTATAACCAAAAAATCAAAAGGGTGGGGTGGGGGGTGGGGGGTGGGGGGTTGGGCACAACCGCTTCTTAAATTGCTCAAAAGTTCTAGCCCAAAACACCAAGTGTTACATATATAAACCACTATTTCATGTGCTAGGCAAGATAGCTTTCGAAGGCATAATCCGGTTTTTGAGTTTGTTCTGTATAGGCTTTACTTGACCCAAAAACCAAGTATTTTATTTGAGTAGATATCAGTTCACATAGGTTGAGATCGGTTTAGCCGTCTCTGGACTGACTTTTATATGTTGGACACCATGACCCTAATAACACAACATGACCCTAAGGCCTAGACTTGTAAGTCGGAGTACTCGAAAAAGGGAAAACCTGAAGAGTACAAATGTGCATACATACACATTTGAATGTAGCACACATTCATATTCAAATGGGGACATTCAAATATGCATATATGCTCGTTACAAAACAACAACAACAAAAAAAAAAGGCAAAACGTTTTTTGTAATTTTTATGGAACGAATTGCCTAGACAAGGCCTTAGGGGTCTGGTGGTGCTGTTAGTTTTGAAAAACTTTAAAAGATTTTTAGTTCTTTAGTTCTCACACAACTTTAAGTTCTAAAAAAAAAACTTTCCTCTATATATCCATCAAACACCTACAAACATAAATTATAAATACATGCCATATTTTACCTTTCTTCTCACCCATGAGCCTTCGACGAACTCCTGCGAATTTCTCTATTGTTGTTTTTAGATCTTTATCAAGTAAATGTTTCATTTTATTAATTTCGTTCTCTCCTCTGCGTGTTTACTCTAGTTGTTTATTTTCTATATCTCTTCATTACTTTGCCATGGGTAGGTCCTTCATATAAGGCATAACTTATATACAAAAGGGATAGTGTACATATTTGGAAAAAAAAAAGAATTTTTTGCTATGCATAAAATCCTCCGTAATTATTTTTGTTATTGTGTGTTCTATATTTTGCTTTGCTACTTTTGTTATAATGTTTTTATAATATTTTTTGTGTTCTGCATTATTTGTTTAAATCTTTATGGGTCGTTAATTAGTTCATATTGCATATAATAAGTTGGAATAATTCTTTATTTGAAGGGCTAATTTTAGCTTATTCAGTTATTTGTATTCAATTTATTTTGAGTTTTTTTTTGGGTTTTACAGACAATGGATGATCTTTGACTGTTTTTTTTAGACATCACACAAGGTTCACATTGTTTTATATAATTGTTTTGCATGTAAATCTATGCTTAACTTAAAACGTATTTTTATGAAATGTTAGTAAAAAACAATTTTGTTACGAGTCACTATTTAAATTTCAAATTCTTTTACAAAACAAACATCAAATTGAAAAAAAAAAAATGAAATTTAAATCTACCAACCAAATCCTTTGAAATCGACGAGAATGGGAAAGGAACAATTAAGACTTAAACGTGGGGAATACGTTATGTTTGTCATTAGCCTGTATTTTTGGCAAGTTACCATCTTCTACACTGGAACCAAAACCCTGCATGCACATTACTTACTACCTTCTACCCTCACATTGTCCCTCATTCACTCTCTGTTTTCCTAACGATTAGGGTTTTGATTGCAGTTCGCAATCAATGGATGATGTATGTGAAGACGAAGCTTTCTCGTTCCCAGAACAAGAAGAGAAGATCTTACAATGGTGGACTCAAGTCAAAGCATTCGAAACGCAACTCGAGAAAACCAAACACCTACCGGAATACGTCTTCTACGATGGGCCTCCGTTTGCCACTGGTCTCCCTCACTACGGCCACATCCTTGCCGGAACAATCAAGGACATCGTCACTCGGTACCAGACCATGACCGGCCACCACGTTACACGGCGGTTCGGTTGGGACTGCCACGGGTTGCCGGTGGAGCACGAGATTGACGTCAAGCTTGGGATTAAGAGCAGAGAGGATGTGATTAAGATGGGGATTGACAATTATAATGAGGAATGTAGGAGTATTGTGACTCGGTACGTTGGGGAGTGGGAGAAGGTAATTACAAGAACAGGGAGGTGGATTGATTTTAAGAATGATTATAAAACGATGGATCTGAATTTCATGGAGAGTGTTTGGTGGGTTTTTTCTCAGTTATTTAAGAAAAACCTTGTTTACAGAGGGTTTAAGGTTAGTTCTTCAATTCAGCGTTTCGTGATCTGTTCATTGTCAATTCAATACACTATCTACTCTACAAAACGTTTAATTGTCTTCCTGTATTATCAATTGTGTAACAGGTGATGCCGTACAGTACAGGTTGCAAGACTCCATTGTCCAATTTCGAGGCTAATTCAAATTACAAGGTTTGAATTGATGTTTTCCTGTTTGCTAATTGCCATTCAAACAATTCTAAACCCTTTTGTATCACCTTTAATTTGTTGAGAGCAGGAAGTGCCTGATCCTGAAATAATGGTGACCTTTCCAATCGTTGATGATGAAGATGGTGCTGCATTTGTTGCATGGACAACCACACCATGGACACTCCCTAGCAATCTTGCACTTTGTGTCAACTCAAATTTTGTATATGTCAAGGTTAGTAGTGTAGAGTTGATCTATACTTCCATTTTGATTTTTGGAGTTAAAGAAATAGTTGATGTTAAGTCTATAAATGAAACCAGGTGAAGAGCAAATCGAATGGAAAAATCTATGTAGTTGCTGAATCTCGATTACCAGAGCTTCCAGTAGAAAAGGCTAAAAAAGGAACACCTAATGGAGCTGTGGATGACAAAACCAAGGGATCTAGTTCTAATGGTGGAAAGGCTAAAAACTCTGTGGTTGCTTATGAAGTGTTGGATAAATTTCAAGGATCTTCACTTGTGGGTAAAAAGTAAGTGTGTTTGTTCTCCCTTATTCAATGTGTAAAAATATCCCTAGAAATTTTGTCTAGATAAACACAACCTAAATGACTTTGAGAAGGAATACTTTATCTTGCTTCTACTCAACTTAATCTTGTTTATTGGTAAATTGGTTAAATTTTCTAAATCATTTGTTGCAGGTATGTGCCATTATTTGATTATTTGAAAGAATTCTCAGATGTGGCATTCAGAGTTGTTGCGGATGATTATGTAACTTCAGATAGTGGAACTGGAATTGTGCACTGTGCTCCAGCATTTGGTGAAGATGATTATCGTGTTTGTATGGAAAATCAAATCATTAATAAGGTCTGAAGTATGTTAATTACATATGCATTGTTTCTTTTATATATAATTTTTCAAATAACAAGATCTTACTTTTTCTTGTATATCCAGGGAGAAAATCTAGTTATGGCAGTTGATGATGATGGCTGCTTTACAGAAAGAGTTACTGATTTCAGTGGTCGATATGTCAAAGAGGCAGATAAAGATATCATTCAAGCAGTGAAGGCAAGAATAGTTGAATATTATATAATTATCAACAGGGGTATTTATGTAAAATGATTATTCCAGTATTCCTTACCTTTTGTTATGGATGTATGCAGGATAAGGGCAGACTGGTCAAATCTGGAAGCTTTACACATTCATATCCATTTTGTTGGAGATCTGATACCCCTCTTATCTACAGAGCAGTTCCCAGCTGGTACCCTATTTTTCTTTATCTCTTGTGCAAAAGACGCGAATGCCCTTCTCATCCTCATTATCTTTTTGGTTATTTAGTGGGATAAAGTGGTATCATAAATCATAATTAGTTTAATCTTGTTTCTTGGTCAAGGTTTGTAGCAGTGGAAAAGTTGAAAGATCAACTGCTTGAAAACAATGAGAAAACAAAATGGGTTCCTGCTTTTGTTAAGGTAGGTCATTTATAGTGTTTGGTATGATTTAGTCAACGAAGGAATGGAATGACTCATTCCATTATATTTGCAATTCCATTCCATCTAATAATGCAGGAAAAAAGATTTCATAATTGGCTTGAAAATGCAAGAGATTGGGCCATTAGTAGAAGTAGATTTTGGGGCACTCCTCTTCCTATTTGGATCAGTGAAGATGGTGTGGATATTAAAGTTATTGGTTCAGTTGAAGAACTTGAAAGACTTTCAGGGATCAAAGTAAGTATAATATTCTTTTTGTAATTACAATATACTTTTGTAGTTGTTTTAAAATATATAATATTCTTTCTTCACACAGGTTACTGATTTACATCGCCACAAAATTGATCACATCACAATTCCTAGTCCACGTGGTGAAAAGTTTGGTGTGCTTCATCGTGTAGAAGATGTAAGAAAATCATAACAATAAAGAGCAATATTATTTTCTTGATTGATGAATTAATTGATCACAATATTATTTGTTGCATAAATTCAGGTATTTGACTGTTGGTTTGAGAGTGGGTCAATGCCATATGCATATATCCACTACCCATTTGAAAATGAAGAATTCTTCCAGAAGAATTTCCCTGGACATTTTGTTGCAGAGGGTTTAGATCAAACTCGTGGATGGTTTGTTTCTCTTCTCTTCTCTTCTTTCATTGTGATATAATTTCACTATATTTGAGAAACCTGTAACAAATGCTTCTTTCAAACAGACAAGCTCATTTCATGTCTCTTTATCTTTGAAACATAAAATGGCAGGTTTTACACTCTGATGGTGTTGTCAACTGCATTATTTGAGAAACCTGCATTTAGGAATCTGATCTGCAATGGCCTTGTTTTGGCTGAAGATGGTAAAAAGATGAGTAAAAGATTGAAGAACTATCCTTCTCCTATGGAAGTTATTGATGAATATGGAGCTGTAAGTTCTCTATAAATTTTAATCTTGAACCCTAACATATATAATAATCATTTTCAGAAATTATTACAGGAATTATAAATTTGTTTGTTTACAGGATGCACTAAGGTTATACATTATAAATTCTCCAGTAGTGCGTGCAGAGCCTTTACGTTTCAGAAAAGATGGAGTTTATAATGTTGTATGTAATCTTTATTACCTTATTATAAAATTATAAGCACTCATAACTTCTATTTTTTTCTGTACTTTTGCTAATTTGAAAGCTGATTGATTACATATGCAGAAGAAAGATGTACTTTTACCATGGTACAATGCATACAGATTCCTTATCCAAAATGCAAAAAGACTTGAAGTTGAGGGTCTTCCACCTTTTATTCCTCATGATCCAACCACTCTTCTCAATTCCCTTAATTCCCTTGATAAGTGGATCAACTCAGCCATTCAAAGCCTTGTTCATTTTGTCACACAAGAAATGGATTCCTATCGACTCTATACAGTAATATATCTATACACACACATATTGTTACATATAAATATGTAAATACTTATATGATACTACTTTTGCAGGTTGTTCCTTATCTCTTAAAGTTCATTGACAATTTGACCAATATATACGTAAGATTTAATCGTAAGATATTTAAAGGTCGCACTGGAGAAGAAGACTGCAGAATTGCACTTTCAACTCTCTACCATGTATGCTTTTCATTATTCTATTTTAATCATCACACATAATAATCTAATATTACTTAATTGGTTTTTATATTATATTACAATAGGTGCTTTTAACTTGTTGTAAAGTAATGGCTCCTTTCACACCCTTCTTCACTGAGGTTCTTTATCAAAACATGCGAAAAGTATCCAGTGGATCAGAGGAAAGCATTCACTTTTGTAGTTTCCCTCAAGTGGAAAGAAAGGTATATACAAATCTTTTCTCCTTATTCATTTTATTTTTCTTATTAAAACATTCTTCATGTTGCTAATTCTTGCATTCTAATGATTAATAATATTGTTTCAGGTAGGGAGTCGTATTGAACAAAGTGTTGAAAGAATGATGAAAGTTATTGATCTTGCACGTAATATTCGTGAGCTACACAATAAATCTCTCAAAATTCCACTCAGGTAATTTCCATGACATTTCTCTTTTTACAACTATTTACGTAATTACCCTTTTCTTTATAACCGAGACTAAATTATTAAATTGTTTCAGAGAAATGATTGTTGCACATACAGATGCTGAGTTTCTTGATGACATTACTGGAAAACTGGGAGAGGTCAGTCAGTGGGTTTTAATTTTGTTTTTCTTGAATGGCAAAATGGTAATTAATTAACCCTTCATTTTATTTGTTTGAATTTTCACAAACAGTATTTGTTAGAAGAGCTCAATGTTTTATCTGTTGTGCCATGTAATGATACTTTGATGTATGCTTATTTACGTGCTGAACCTAATTTCAGGTACTTGTATTTTTTTTTTTTTTCTCCTTTTCTTTTACCACAATTTTATTTTCAAAAATATTTTGAGCTTTATTTATGTTTAATTTTGTAGTGTGTTGGGAAAAAGACTGGGGAAGTCAATGCGAGTAGTTGCTGAAGCAGTGAAGGCAATGTCACAAGAAGAAATTTTAGCTTTTGAAAAATCAGGAGAAATTACTATTGCTAATCATTGCTTAAAGCTCTCTGATATCAAGGTACTTTGATACATTTGTTTATTTTTCACTCTTCCTTAGGTGGATTTTTCAAAGTACAAAATGTTAATAAAAGAGATAAAAAAAAAGTACATGAATATTTTTAAAATGGAATTTTGGTCTACTTAAAGACGTATGTATCTTGGCCTTGTAGATCATACGTGAGTTTAAACTCCCTGATGGGGTGACTGAAGAGGAAATGGGTGGATATGCTGATGGTGAGGAAACGTGACATCTTTTTTATAATTCTTTTTAAAAAAATAATAAAAAAAAAAGTTTAATATTTTTGTTAAAATATTATTTATAATTTTTTAGGTGATGTAACGGTGGTACTGGACTTACGCCCTGATGACTCCTTGTTTGAAGCTGGTTTTGCACGTCTGGTATTTTACTAAATCGATAATTACATTTGGTAGATAATTATGGTTTATAATTTATTTAATTTGAGACATTTAATTTCTGATGAAAATTCTTCTTATTATATTTATAGGTTGTTAATCGTATCCAAAAGTTAAGGAAAGATTCTAAACTTAAACCCACCGACATTGTGGAGGTCTACTTCAAGTCATTGGATGAAGACACATCACTCTCTTCCAAAATTTTAAAATCTCAGGTGATTAAATTTATTTCTTGATGATAATTATAATTATAATTATTGTTATGATTATGATTTTTATTATTATTTGTACCTTTTTGCAGGAAGCATACATCATAGAGGCGATAGGTTCTCCTTTACTTGATTATCATCTGTGTCCTGACAATGCTGTAAGATTTAACACATACATTATTATATGTAATAATTATTGCTTTTGATGGTATATTTAGAATTAAATTGATACTAGTTTATGATGTATGTTGAATTAAATTTTTATTTTTCAAAATTATTTAAAAAAAGTAAATAGTGTTATATTGTAAAAAGCCAATAGATAAACGGGTTGTTATTGGAAACCTTTAAAAGTTCAAAAATGGAATATGTCTAGAATATTGGTGTAATACGTTGGAGAGAATTACTATTTACACTTTTTTTTAATTATTATTTTGCAGGTAATTGTTGTTAAGGAGACGTACGACAATATTTCAAAATTGTGACTTTGAGATCATTTTGTCAACACCAACTTTAACATTCAACGATAATGCAATCCTTCATTTATGTACAGGTCAACTCTCTCTCTTTTGCTCCTTTTTTATGAATTTCATGATTAACTAATATATTATATTAATTATAATATAAAAGTATTACGAAAGATGCAAATGCGTGTTTGGTTAAGGTGATAAAATAAAACCACACCTTTTTTGTCTTACACAAATTGCAATCCACTCTCCTTTTAACAAATTTCATAAAAAAAAATGCAGCGTATTGCACAAATTATAATAATTATTTAATAAAGCACAAATCTATTTCTTTAAAACAGGGAATGCGAAATATGCAGAGGCATTGAAGGTATATTTGTTATCGAGGGACCACTCCAATCTGAAATTAGAATTTCGACGAGGAAATTGCAAGGTTTTGTTTTCAAAAAGTTTTTTTAATTATTATTTATTTTCCAAATTTAAAAGGCGATTAATTAGTTTTCATTGTGTTATAGATTAAAGTGGATTGCATTGAAAATCAGCCAGCTGTCGATGTGGTGTTGGGAGAACATGTGTTCTTGACAGTTGGGGATTATTACTCCCCAACCACCAACAACAATTGATGAATATAATAGTATGATGGTGTTGTTTTTATAGATTTGGCAGTTTTTTGGTTTAATTTATATACACAACTTGTTTCATAGAAACCATACCCCTTTTTTAAACCAAGGGGTCAATAGATTTTGCTTAATTTTAGTTCTAATTTGATAAAGATTTCGTTTTGTGTTCTTAAGATTTTTGCAAACCAATATTCACAATTACCTCAATACGCCCATACAGAATTCATACAAATATTTGTGTCTATCCAAGTATTAACAATATTTTAATATCTCCATGCTCAACATGAAAGTACAAGAAGAATTTGATGAGTCAAAAAAAAAAAAAAAACGAATACAGGAAGAATAAGCAAAAAAATGGAATGAGGGCGCAGATCAACTTTTCAAAATAAGTAATATTTTGAGGACATCAATATAGAGGAAGAGGAATAACACGTTCATAAAGCTGCAAAATACCTCAATGGAAAGGAAAGAAACTATTATCCTTAAGGAAGCAGATTTTGAAGAACATCTACAAAAGATCATTTCAGAATCTATCGAATTTAGTAGTTGTGAAAAAGATGAAGGCGATGAACCAAAAAATGCGTATCATGGATGAAAAGTTTTGCTAAAGATTTATGTCGTGCATGCATGATTATTTGAATGCGTTGAATGTGATTCTGTGTTGAATGCGAATTTCAAATCGTATGAATGAAATCACAAAGTAAAGTTAGGAATGAAATGTATTTATGTATTTTATATTTAGTTTTGTTTTTTATTTTTCATTAATGGAATTTTATTTTAATTATAGTTTTATATTTTTTAATTAGTTTCTATTTATTTTAAATATATCCTCATCTAATAAAAAATCAATCTTTTGCGGCATCACATCTCCTCAGCCCTCACTCAGCTTTTTTCCCACCTAGATTTTCAATGTGAACTATCGAAACTACCATTATCCTTATATAAACTCCGTGACCATCAAATCCAATAATCTCATATTTCGGCCTCTTTTTCAACCTCTCACTAAACCATAAAAATCAAGAGATCCAAAATTTTCAAATTTTAAACTCTCAACGTTTCCTATTACCAAATTTAAAGAATAAGGAATGATCTAAATTTTTTAGGAAATCTCCACTAAAGTCTTAATATGAGTAAATTACTGAAGTCGTCTCTATGGTTTGGTCAAAATTGCATGTTTGGTCCCTAACGTTTTTTTGCACTTGGATCGTACCCGTGGTTTGATTTTATTGCACTTTTCGTCCCTTACGTACATAAAGTTAGGGACCAAACGTGCAATTTTGACAAAATCATAGGGACGAAAAACGCAACAAAATCAAACCACGGGGACGATCCGAGTGCAAAAAAATAGTTAGGGACCAAACGTGCAATTTTGACCAAACCATAGGGACGATTTCAGTAATTTACTCTCTTAATATTTTGGTCTAGTTTTTGAAAAAATCCCAAATTTTATTTTAATAAAAAAGTCCCGATTACCGGTTAAAAAAATCAAACCAGTAATTTTTACCGGTAAACTATTTTTTTACCCAGTCACCTATAGAAAAATCCAATTATTTTGGTATAGTTTATGAAAAAAGTCCCATTTTTTTTACTTCTATATCTCTTACTATTTTAAACAATTTATTTAATCTACTATATAAACAAAAAAAAAAAAATCATACAAATAGGAGTTGTACTCTACAAATGAATATAACTACACTATATATAAATATAAAGGAGCTACAACCCACATAAGTCATAAAATATTTTACCTACATGTCATAAATGAGTATTTTAAGCCATCAAATCATGCTCCATGGAAAGCTTTCCACCCAACAATTTAAAATAAAGATGTGTTTTAGATGGCATATCAATGTATAACATTATTATTTTATACTATGCCAATTGATGCAATGATGAACTTGCTCTCGACATAGTTTGCACGAAAGACAAGAAAATTGATCACATCACACTTCCTAGCCCACATGGTCCAAAGTTTGGTGTGCTTCATAGTGTAGAAGATGTAAGAAAATCAATTTTAATTCATTTGTTTGATTAGTTTTAAGGAGCTTGTATATATACCTAGTTGATTTTTTTGCTAATCGGATAAACAACTAAAAAACCGGAATGTAGTATCATAAAATGACCAAAATTTCAACTTTTATCACCTATTTTGTGATATAATTTTTTGTTTTTGATTAAATTGCTTTATTAGTAAAACCCACTAAAAAAATAAGTATTCGTTTCAATGAAAATGTTATCATTTTCCAGAAAATTGTTGCCATTTTTGTGAAAAGAAAAAAAATCAATTTCTTTTTATGTGAAAAAGGTAGTGGAACTGCTAAGGTAACAATTTTGTTAATCCATTTGGAATATCTTGTCATTTTGTGATTGGTTTTAGAAGACATGTGTGGCTATTTGTGTGATTATTATTATTATTATTATTATTATTATTATTATTATTATTTTGGTATTTGATTTAATCTTCAACAAATTCTTCTTTTCTATTCGACCATCTATCATCCCATATTTTAGCATAACAAATTGTACTGTGTTTGACGTGCATAGGACTAAGACTGATTTCAATAGGACATAAATTGCAACTTTTTGTCTCACACAAAATGGTGTGACAAGGACTTGGCTTGTGCGAATACCTTGAATGTCCTCATCTTCATCATTTTTCCAAAATAGCCCTAGAAAAATTTCCATGTGTAACAAACACATCCGCAAAATATTTTGTTAAATTTGTTGCATGATTTCAGGTATATATTTGACTGGTATGTATTTTACTATTGGTTTGAGAGTGGATCGATGCCATCCACTACCCGTTTGAAAATGAGGAATTCTTCTAAAAGAACTTCCCTGGACATTTTTTTGCAGAGGGTTTAGATCAAACTCGTGCATGGTTTGTTTCTTTTCCCTCCTTTAACCTAATGCCATTCTTTTGCAATCAATGACACAATAACTTGCAACTTTTTGCCCCACCCAGAAAGGTTGAACTTGGGACAGAGACCCACACTCGATATTTCATATGTACAAAAAACGTAAATGCCCTCCTTGTCCTTATAATCTAAAATATCCCTACAAAGCTTGTCCATCCCCGTGTAACAACCACACTCATTAGAATAGAAAAAAGGAAAAAAAAATAACACTAGAGGAATCTATTCGTGTGTCGACGACAATTTTTAATCCTATACTGATGACAAGTCGTCGGGATAGCTTATACTGATGACAAGTCATCGAGATAGCCTCTACCAGCGAAAAGTCGTCAGTGCAGAATCGTTAGAATAGCCTTTTCGTTGTAGGTGGATATCGTCGTCGGGATTGGTACCACCTATACCTACTACAATTCGTCTACACAAGGTCTGTTGAGACCGATTTTCGGGGGAAAAATGTTTTATTATTTACTTTTTCCGACGACTTGTCATCGTTATAGTGTCAACCTATACCGACGACATGCTTCAGGTATATATAGTATATATATAGGTTGACACAATAGCGACAACAAGTCGACACAAGTTTGTAACCGTTTTTATATATTGAGCTATAGCGACGACTTGTCGTCGGTATAGGTCAAAACCGTTTTTACAGTTAATACCTATACCGATGACATGTCGTTGGTATAGCCACAATATGTTTTTTTTTTAGTTTTTATAGATTATGTTATTTACCATTTCTTTTTGTTTAACAAATGCAGACAATTTGCAACATATATCCATAATATACAAACATTCAATAAATATTACCAACACACATTGTTCAAATTCAAGTATAATACATACCAAAATGAGATACAATAAACTAATATTGTTCAAAATAACACAAAAAATCAATCATCATAATCTTCTTCCATCTCCTCGGTTTCCTCGGTCTCGTTAGTTTGTTCAGGGGTCTTTCGTCGAAATATATTGGGATTGAATTGAAAGTTAGGAATTGGTGGTGGTTAGAAGTTAGGAATTACGGTCGTCAATGAGTCATTATGCCCTTTTTGCTTTTGTTGCAAGTATTCTTGCATTTCTTGGGTTAATGTGAAAAATTGGGAATCACTCGTATTTTGGGGTTGAGATCGGGAAGATTTGAAAGCCCGTTGATTTGTAAATAAACCTATGTTGGTGGTTGGTTTCTTTCCCACTCCATGAGTATGTCCGTATCTCGTCCCAAGGGCACGATTGAGACATTCAAGCTCATTTATATCTTCTCCCTTTGCGACCTTGTAACAACCTAAAATTTTGAAAGATTTGACTTTTAGCCAAATATTGAGCAAAAGGGCAATTTGTTCATTTACGATAAAAAGATGAGATTATGAAGTTGTGACTTCATGTAAATGTACAATAAGTGTTTAAGTCACTAAGAAGAGGTTATATAAGTAAGTTCAAGAGAAAGAATGTATGAGAAGATGCATTTTTGAACTCACTTAACAGGGGCTGACACTTGTTTCATTTCTCTTTTGTGCCTTATGATTGGCGCAGGCAGCTTAGGAGTTTGGCCTTGGTGAGAGGGGTTGATTATGGGTAGTTATGCTAAATATATGATACCATTTGGAGACGTTTGATGTTTTATCAAAATTGAACATTCACTTTTGTTATGTTAAAAATGGTTTGAATTTATGATTTCGATTTTGAAGTAACTTGGTGATTTGAAAATGTTTTGAAATAAATGACCAAGTCTTCCACTAACGTATTCTGTTAAAGTTTGTTTTAAAAAAAATTATGGCAAAAATCATGACATTACAACATGAGTATATTTTCTTTGGGAATGAGATTGAGACTAAGTAGAGATGAGATATACAAAGAGTATGAGATTGAGTAGAGATAGGATATAATAAAGTATACAAGACTGAGTAGAGATGAGATATACATAGTGTATGAGATTGAGTAGAGATTGAATATAACAAAGTATATGAGACTAAGTAGAGATGAGATATACATAGTATATGAAACTGAGTAGAGATGAGATATAATATGGTTACATGAGATAGAGCAGAGACGAAAGATACCATAGCATATGAGAGAGAGTAGAGATGAAATTTAACAGAATATAAAAGACAGATAAAAGATGATATATATTAGAGCATGAGGGACCGAGAAAAAATGATATAGATTTGAGTTTAAGAAATAAAGTAATGATTAGATTGAACAAAGTATAAGAGATAGAGTCAGAGAGAAAGTTACGATATGTGCAGAGAATGAGATTAGTTGGAGAAGTAACTATAAGGAAAAGTATGAAAGAAGAGAAAGATAAAAAGAATAACTCACCATACACATTGTGTTTGATACTGCATATACTTTTATGTTTTTTGCAGGTTCAGGTGCCGTGGTACCAGAGGAGAAGACATGAGCACAAGAGCAATATTTAAATAGTAGGATGCTGCTATTATATTCTTCATTTTTATATAAATAGATAAAAAAATGTTCTCACTTGATTTAACCTGGGATGTAAAAGTTTTAAATTTGAGTAGATTTCCGCATTTGTAAATAAAACTTTGAAAATTCTTATAATTAGATGTTTAAGATCAAGGGTGCCACATACCCATTCTTTCAGTTTGGTATACTCTTCTTGAATCTTTTACTAAAATAAAAAAAAACAATAAACATACATTAATTAAAAAAACAACTAAATTTAAACCCTAAAATAATAATAATATAACTTAAACAAAAAACGATAATAATAATACCATATTTATACAACGTATTAATTTTGTTCATTACTTACACAATCTTCTTGTGGTCAACGCGTACACCGTGCTCAATGTATACACCAACCTGAGCCTTCCTTGAAGCACATCTGTCTCCAACTCTCAATATGTTGTGGCTTTTGTCATTTTTGTTCCTATAATAAGCCAAAAACAATACATATATTTATATGAATTAGTAAAATTTTATATAATACAAATAAATTTTATTACCTCTAATTGACGTTTTTGAGCATATGACTTACAACCATAAGCACTTGTATGTGGAAGTTTCGTCCTAGTACCTTTTTTTTGACATACGTCTATATCCTGAGGTTAAAAGAACAAATCAATCATGTCATTCCAAGTATCGACGTTCCAATTATTCGGTGGATGTCTTCATGCAGTTTCCACATCCGCATATCCACCGATCCTGTAAAAATGAGACTTTATATCATGCTTGCGATCACTATATGCTATTTGGTTATCAGCTTAGATACCCGCTCAAACAGGTTTCCACCAATCTGTACCCCGAAGCCTATTAAGATCAAAATAGGTCTACAAAAAAACATATTTGATTAGTAAAAGACATATTTAATAAGTGTAACACCCGATTCCTGGTACACAGTTAATTCAAGCATTTCTTGTGTTTTTCTCTGTGACTCGATGAGTTGGAGGCCCGACTCGTCGAGTAGAGTCAAGATTCGCGGACAGTTTAAGTGACCTACTCGACGAGTCGGGATACTGACTCGGCGAGTAGGTGCTGGTTGAGTGAAACCCTAAATCTAAGGGTTTGCACCCTATTTAAACACCTTATCTCAGCCTCCATCACCCTTATCACTCCCAGAAAGCTATGTAACGAAACCCTAGCCGTTTTTGTGTGTTTTAAGGCCATTTTGGTACATTTGGTGGTTTGTGTAGCTTGGAGAAGAAGAAAGAAGCTTGAGAGTTCGAGTTGGGGCTTAGAGATTCAGGGATCTAGTTCCATTTTCAGCTCAATCAAGGTAAAATGCCCCTGTGTTGGTCTTTTATGTGTTTATTCATCTTTGGACTTGGGTTTTGGGCACATTTAGGGCTTTCCAAGCCATATTCAAATTTGCGGAGTGTTATATGAGGTCTTGACTTCATATCTGAGTCATTGGAAGGGTCTCATGGCATAAAGGTGCCAACTTTATGGCCATGAGAGCCCCATGCACCTTGTAGAGCACCTTTTATGGCTTTCTGAGCCAAAGCCGCCATGCATGCACTCCAAGTTTGGAGCTTTACGTATAAAATGGACATTAGGGGGCCAGATCTATGGTTTTGGCGTGTTAAGACCCATTTAAATCGACTGTATAGTGTTGGTCAAGGATGGACTTGACGAGTTGTTCTTGGGACTCGGCTAGTCGAGGTGTATTGACCACCAAATCCTTTCTGTGGATGGACCAGTTGTTAGGGAGGATGTCTCGTGGATGTTTAGACACAAAAAGGGACCTGGGAATCATGGGAATCGACGAGTGTATGAACAGACTCGGCGAGTCCAAGGCAATCTCCCAATCTTTGAAGATGGACTCGACGAGTTGTTCATACAATTCGGCGAGTCGTAGACCGGACACATTCTTATGAGGGAGATGAGCTCGCCGAGTTGAATGAGGAACTCGACGAGTCGGATGAAGATGGTCCCGATGTTTTGGATGAAGGAGAACCCATCGAGTTCTTGCTAGACTCGACGAGTGAAGTCAGGGTTGGATCGGGTTAGTGGGGCATGGACTCGACAAGTTTGTAGAACAACTCGGCGAGTCAGGTCAACTGGGTGTTGACTTTGACCAATGTTGACTTTGCCTGTGTTGAGGTTAATGCGCTTTAGATCGATAGATTCCAAACAGAAAAACAATATTTGACTATGCAAAGAACACATGAATGGATCAAAGATGTCGAATGATTAATAACTCACACCTCAGAAGAGCTCGATGAAGAACTTCGACTGTAGAGGTGTGCTAGGGTTACAATGCAAGTTAATAATAATCACGATCGTACTAAAAGCTATACATGCATGCAATATATATATATATATATATATATATATATATATATATATATATATATATATATATATATATATATGCTAACCCTAATGATTATCCACGGTTGGACAAGCCCAAACCGGGTAAAGTGAATGGACTTATGACCGAGCCCAAAGACGCACCACCAAGACCGAACAATCTTGTGACAACCCGAAATTTTCATTTGTATAAACTCCGCAGTCAAGCACATCAAAAAAAAAAAAAAAGTCAAATTCACCCCAGTACATTTTTGGCCAGTTTTAAGTCCGTTTGGGTGTTTTTATTTTAATTTTCGTCAAACGATCAAATAAATGGAAGTACCCGTTAGGAGTGTTGTGAAACAAATAAACGATTAACACCTTGACTAGGTGTTTACGGCCAAACAAGGGAGTTTGGGCCGTAAACTCCCTTTGACCCTGGACTCATGCATATAGCATGAGTTTACCCTTCATTCTTTCACTTTTCACTTCCTAGTTCAAGAACACCCAAGTTTTTCTCTCAACTATCATAAGATCATCTCTTCAAATCCGCCAAAATGTAAGTGTTTCTTTCCTAGATTCGAACATGCAACACTTAATCTAGTGTTTTTACATCATTTTATCCATGGATTCTTCATTTTTTTCTTAGATCTTCAAGTGTTCTTCAAAACACCAAGAACACCAAGAACACACACTAGTGTTCTTGGCCCTTAAACACTCTTACAAGCCTCATATAAGTAAGTATACTCCTCCTAGCTAGTTATTTGCGTAGTATACTTGTTAACCCATGGTAAAATCATCAAGATCCCCAAGAACATATGTGTTTACGGTTTGGGGATCTCCCAAAACCGTAAACACCCCCAAATGGGGTTTAGGTGCCCCTAACACCTTCTATGGCTTGTATAAAGGACTAGAACCTTGCATGCATGAGCTAGAAACACCAAAACACGGAATGGTTGGGTAACCATGAGTTTACGGCCGTAAACTCGTGGGTTTACGACCATAAACTCCCAAGGAGTGGTCCAAGGACCGTAAACTCCAACAAAGGGGCATTTCGAGCCCTAGTCACTTCCTAAGCCTTGGATTCGAGTCTAGCTTACTTCCTTGTGTGGTGTAGGACCTTAAAACACCCAATGACACCATTGCCATGAGTTTACGGCCGTAAACTCATGGGGGAAATGGTCCCAGAACCGTAAACCCATATGGTGCTACCATATGGGGAGTAAACTCCAATGTGAGGCCATACTCTCTTAAGATGCAACCCTTAGCACTCCTAGCACTTGAAACAAAGTGTTTTCATGTATTTGAGTGTCTTTACTTGCTTAATTAGTTATTAAATGACTAATTAGATACATAAATGTATCATTTCATGCTCAATAGGATCTGCGTGTGTGTTCAAGTCCTCACTTGACACTTAGCATCCTATACCACCCGTTCATCCGAATCACCCACTTTAGGTGAGTTCATACCCCTTAATCAACCTTTTAAATGATTTTAAATGCTTTTATGGGGGGGGGGGAATACAAGTTGAATTGATAAGTTATTATATCAATCCATGTGATTAATAACTGTCAATCAAATAGATTTTTGCATGTTAAACTGTTTTATCCAGCTAAAGGTTTTCATATCTTGTTTTCAAATCTCTTTTAAAGTACCAAAACCTCTTTTTAAATTACCAAGCTTTTATCAAAGTCTTTTAAACTTATATTCTTGATAGATTCATGTCTATATAGATATAGTTATATAAGTAGGGTTTGAAGGACTTAGGACTGATAGCCCACTTTATTTCCTGTTCCTTGTTTGGTTGTGGACTTAGAACATCCGGTTATTGGTCCGAGTGTCGTTGAAGTCCTAGTTATATATTATGTATATCTGGTTAGATATTAAAACTCTTATTCTAGTTCAACACCTTTGGGTAGCAAAGGCACCTAGCTAACCTCTCAAGTAAACTATAATAGGTATAGTTTAGAAACCAACTATAACTTTCATGAAGGAGAACTTAGTTATATCTATATTCTAAAAACTTGTACTTTTAGTAAAAAGAAAGGTATATAGAAATCAAAACACGAGATACATCCTCATAACGCGGATTTCACCGTTGTCGAGCGGTAACCAGAGTCTCCTGGAGGTAGAGCGGACATTGTGTGTATAGATCTATACGGGACAGACCATCCCACATCCTGACTGCTAGCTACAGTCCCGGCCGACCAAGCCAAGGAGTGACAAATGTCACATTCATTTCGACGCCAGCAGGTCGTCGTGTTTACATCCGTCAATCAGCATGGTTACGAGTATCTTTACAATTACCTTATAATTCATGGCTTTAAGGTAATAAGTGTCATCACGGTACCTTCTAGATATAAAACCATCATAACCTATTTTCCTAGTTACACACTAGGCCACGTTTTAAACCTTTAAACTAACCTACCTGGGATTAAAGGCTACTATAGACTCCCCGAGGCGTATTGTTCACTTTATACCGCTTGGAGTCTGTATTTCATTCATTTAGACTCTTCGAGGCGTATTGTTCACTTTATACCGCCTGGAGTCTGTATTTCATTCATTTAGACTCTTCGAGGCGTATTGTTCACTTAATACCGCCTGGAGTCTGTATTTCATTCATTTAGACTCTCCGAGGTGTATTGTTCATTTAATACCACCTGGAGTCTGTATTTTATCACTTTATAAACAACAACGTCATTGCTGAAGTAAAGCATTATTTTCCCTGTTACTTTTACTTGTGACCTTTTCGCATATTCATTAAAGTATAAACTATATTTTGATAATGATAGTAACTTTTGGGGGAAAATACTCCTTAAACAATAAAACGGTCGGGTCTTGGTAGAAGACTGCTTTTAGTAGAGAAACTCATTCGTTTAAACATAAAACAATCGGGTCTTGGTAGAAGACTACTTTTATTAGGAAATATAGGATTTTCTGGAAGGAATTCTAATACTCTGTAAACTCAAATTACCATCATCTAATGAGATTATTTTGAAGAAAAACATGTATTTACATCAATGTCATTAAAATACTTATGAACTCACCAGCATTGAAATGCTGATACTCGCTTTCAAAATAACTTGTATTCTCAGGTCGTCAGTAGACAGGTACACTCCGGGAGCTTTTGCGAAGTCAGCCTAGTACCAAGCTGCAGCTTATGTTATTTCCTATATCTACTTTTGATGTTGTTGTTAAATGTAACCTATGTAAAATTATTACCATTAATGCAATGGTTGTTGTACTTTGATTACTATACTTCATATGTTGTGATACTTGACATGACGTCCTCCACCCCAGAACGTTTTCGCCGTTCCGGTTTTGGGGTGTGACAGATTGGTATCAGAGCATTGTTTATAGTGAGCTCAGTATATCAATTCATAAAAGATATACAACCTATAAATACAATGGGATACAATACTCTGACCAAGAATTATACTTTAAAATATAACCATATTTTACAAAAGTATAAGAACATCCAGAATATAAAAACCTAAGCCAGTATCACAAGAAGAACAAGAATAAAAGTCTTTGGATGTTGAGCATTACCGTCAAACCTGGGCAGTTATGTAATCGTAAGCTGGAATAAATGTAACCTGATCAACTACATTTATTCGAAATGCGACTAACGTGTGCTTGGGGGTGATGGTGGTGTTGCAACGAATTTGAAACTTACCAAATAGGAATGCTAGAGCCAAACATAAAGTTTAAAATACTATAGGAGTATTTTATGATACTAAAAGACTAACAATAAACCCAAAAGCATGTTCAGAAGTTAGGAATCAAACATGTAATTAAAATACTATAGGGGTATTTTAGGAACCATAAATAACCTTGCGTGAAAACTAAAAGAGATCCTTATTGATAGACCTATGATTACAAAGTCTATACTCCCAAGGTTATGTATAGTGAGGATCTCATAGGCTAAGAATATGTGGTTTCGCTCTACTTCCTTTTCCTTGTTTGGATGTGGATATAGATTAGTATCACATATTCGAAGGCCTATCAGATCTAAGTTATATATATGATTTGTGTACACTATGTAATTGTAGCCGGACTCGATATGGATCACCCAGTAAAATGTTTTAATAATCTTTTAAGATTCTTTAAACATTCCCATTCTCGCACAAACCTCTTTAGGAAACCTTATCCTCTTCAGTAATCAGCAGAGGAGTCGATAAAGACCCATAAGAGGTTCATTGAGAAAGATTTCCAAGTAGAAAGTAAACGAACAGTGATGAGGCTATTGAAATCACCATGTGCCTATACCTTTTAGGGACATCGGTGGGGAATTCGCCTGAACTTCTGAGATTCCAATCATCCATTACGAAGTGATGGCACTCAGAATCAAAATCAGAGGAAAGGCGGAGCAGAAGTTCAATATGTCTACGAGAGCAGAGAACCCTATATAGATACCCGGAGGAAACCAACGCTTATTCCAGTCAGGGATAAGAGGTGGACAGAGGGAGCCAATGCATGGAACCCGAGAAGTGTTTCTACCTCTTTAACGTCACGCTAATAATCCATAAAATAATACAATTTAGTGAGTTAGTGATTACACTACTCACACTATGTGCTAGGCAAATCGTCTTTCCCGTCGCGTTTAATATAAATAAATCGGATCACAAAACCTCGATTGAGAGTGTTTAGCCATGAGTTTTCATGAGCCTTTTCTTCCGTGATCTTCGTTCCGAACTTCTCTCGAATCTTTTCAAAGCTGGAGAGTGAACCTCTGCAATATAAAGATGACTTAGTAGGAATGACACCTCTTTTATGGCTTTCCGATACACTTACTCCTACTCTGTTACCCAGACTGCATCATAGGGATGTAGGTCGACGCTCAGATAACCATAAATCAAGGCGAGGGAAAATTTATGCCTATCATAGTAAAGAAAGATACGTCTAGGGTTAACCATCGCTTCTCATCATCTTGTGTTCCTTTTCGTGTAGGAAAAACCATGCCTCCAAAGAAACGTAACCAACCCGCTGGTAAGACACCGATTCTTCAAATCGATGAAGCTACGTTTCAAGCTGCAGTTTTAGCAGCCGTAGCAGCTGTCATGGCTCACCTGACGCTAATAACGCCAATGTTAGCAGGAGCCCTATCGGGAATTCCGATCATAGCAATGGACGGCAGCAACCAGCACCGGTGTGTAAAGCCACCCAAGAACTCCAACCTAACCCACTGAAAAGAAAGTTTGAGAACGAGGAGGGAAGTACCTCGACTCAAGGACCTACCGAAGGGCAACGAGCTGAAGTGGTCAATGCCTCTGCCAACCCTTCTGCCTCGGCACCTGGAAGACCATACCTAGGAAACCTCCCCCGCTGCCACAAGTGTAACTACCATCATCATAGTATCTGTCGAGAACTCTTTTGTGTTAGGTGCAACATAAAGGGGCATACCGCTAGCATCTGCAGAACTCCGGTTGAGTTTATTACATCAACCACCAATGTTGGGACCAGTCCAATATGCCACCTATGTGGTGAAATTGGGCACTTCAAGAGGGACTACCCAACTGAAAGAAATGACAAGGGCGCAGGAGGAGTTTAACCCTAATGCCTAGGGGAACATCAAGAACCCGATAGAATTTTGGTACGTTTCTCAAACCTTAAGTAGCTAATCGAGAACTTAAAATAATCCATTCTAATTGTAATTACTCCCTCGTTAAGGTGAAAGTCGCAGCACTGTTGTAACACTTAAAAACCCATCAGGTAAAGCTATGATGGCTTAGCATATGCATTAAGGCCATGTATAATTGGGATTGATAGACCACGAGTGAGTGATGCTGCCTTATTTCCTGTTCCTTGTTTGGTTGTGGATTTAGGGCGGAGTCGCTCATTCAACCGTCCTTTTAATCTTAATTATACATGACTAGTGTATACTAGGCAGTTATAGAGAGGCCTCGTGAGAAATCCATTCATGAAAAGTACATTATTCCAAAACACCAGGACCCCTAGAGTTCAGCGTCAATCATGACGGTCCAAGTATCCACGATAGTGATACCCTGGACGAAACCCGGGACGCTAAGAACTTGTGTGCCCTGTTCAGCGCATGGTCCTATCGATCTTTATTCCATATCGTGTCGATGATTGTAAATTTCGACACTACCGTCAGTCGTCTCTCTCATCCACCCTTCAGAAGTACCCAGGAGAGGGGTACCGCGCGCTGTTAACCAACCCCGTTAGACTTTAAAACCAGAAACGAAAAGCACTGCAGATATTCCGAAAGACAATAACCGCCCGATGCCTACTCAGTAGAGCCCCCAGAAAGAACATTAGCACCACACAACCAGGTTCGTGAATCAAGAGAAAAGAACTCGTGGGATTAAATCACTACTACTGAGTATATGCAATAGAGTGGTATATAATTTAGATTAATGAAATTTAAGATGTGTACTTCCTCCCTACTCCCTGTTCCTTGTTTGGTTGTGGGTTTGGGGTGGGGTCACACATCTGAACATCCTGTCAATCTCAATTATATACGACTTGCATACACCGAGTAATAATGATTGAGCCAAGTACGAGGTCTACCACAAACCTTATAATAAGACCCTTCATCCTATCCCATAGAAAAGGGGCTGGAGTCAAGAGAACCACTGTAGGTTGAGCTACTAAAATGACCACAAATTCGAAATTTGTTGTCATCACGGTTAAGCCAACGTAGTAGCTAACACCCTCAGTTAGGAAAAGTAACTCAAGTCGTAAGAGTCAAAAACATTGACTACGACCACCCATTCACGCTTAATCCCACGAATTAAGCATCTTAGCAGTGGGCCCAAAAACTTGAAAGCTGTGACAGGTTAAACTCTGAGAGGAATGGAAGAGGAAATTAGAGGTTCTGAGTGACGGAACCCTATGCTAGCTAGATTTAATCTAGATAGAGAAAACTCAGTAACACCGGAAGAGTAGTTGCAAGGGATACTCGCACTACTCAGGCACTTCGTCCATCCAGATACAGACGAGGAGTGCCTAGGATACAATGCCTCCTCATGCGAGAAAAGTCACCGTCGCCATATAGACGATAGACTGCATTCTCCAAAGTTAATACTAGGATGCTAAGAACCACATGACTACCCCCGTAACCAAGAGTACTTTAATAAAGTAGATGGTAAGTTGCGTTAAGCTTTATAACCCAGATCATAAAGAGATTATAAACTCGACACCAGTCTAGATGTTAGTCGATGGGTTATACAAGAACGCGCGCTTCCTACAGACTGGAGGGAGCAGACGCGATGGAGAATGGTGCAAGTCTTAGAGATTTGTTAGACTACTAGGTGTTCCAAAGAATACTATCCCGAAAGAGATAATAGAACCACCTCCTGAGTTAGTCAAGCGCTTCAGAAAATCTCTAAGGGCGAAGCTAGCCCCGATCAGAGACTGCTATCCATTAAACAGCGAATCAAGTGAGAGAATAATTCTCTCTGATTAGGGATCATGCTGTGAAAGCATCTATTAGACGATGATGAAAATTGAAAATTTCTAAATATCGTCTGGTAGAACCCTCTATCTCGCTGACTTTGAAAGTTTCTGTTAGAAACACCTCGAGAGTCAGAAGTGCAGGTCCGTTATGCACTAGGTCGAGATAGATGCCACGTAACCAATAGGTGCAAGTATATAGCCAATACCTCCAATGATCCAGAAAACCTCCGAAAGCCAATCAGTAGGAAATACGAATCCGAAGACGACCTGAGCCTTCTAAGAAGCAACACGGAAGACTGCACTCCAGTAAGAGAGAACTTGTGAAACTTCAGAATGACGATCACCCCAAGTGATGATCTAACCATGGAAGTACATTATGTTCCAAGTACTGAAACATTCTATCTTCCCAAGAACCTAGGACCATCAGGGATTCTTTATAAGAATTGGTACAACCTCCATCAGACCTCGACTACTTTAGGGATTCCATAATTTCCATCCGAATCTATCCCACGTCTCAACTTGAAAAAGTGCTTGTCCGACGTGACTCTTGTAATCCCACTCGTCGAGATCGAAATCATTGAGAGCCCCACATTCGTGTAGGAACCTATAGAGATCATGGACCGAGAGGTCAAGCGAACAAAGCAAAGCCATATCCCGATATTGGAGGTTCACTGGAACGCCAAACGAAGACCTGATTTCACTTCGGAGCGAGAGGATCTGATGAAGCTAAAGTATCCTCATCTTTTTGCTTCGCTAAATCGTATCTACGCGTGTGCTTGAACTTTAATTTCGGGACGAAATTCCCTCTAACGGGGGGATGATGTGACAACCCGAAATTTGCATTTGTATAAACTCCGCAGTCAAGCACATCAAAAAAAAAAATAGTCAAATTCACCCCAGTACATTTTTGGCCAGTTTTAAGTCCGTTTGGGTGTTTTTATTTTAATTTTCGTCAAACGATCAAATAAATGGAAGTACCCGTTAGGAGTGTTGTGAAACAAATAAACGATTAACACCTTGACTAGGTGTTTACGGCCAAACAAGGGAGTTTGGGCCGTAAACTCCCTTTGACCCTGGACTCATGCATATAGCATGAGTTTACCCTTCATTCTTTCACTTTTCACTTCCTAGTTCAAGAACACCCAAGTTTTTCTCTCAACTATCATAAGATCATCTCTTCAAATCCGCCAAAATGTAAGTGTTTCTTTCCTAGATTCGAACATGCAACACTTAATCTAGTGTTTTTACATCATTTTATCCATGGATTCTTCATTTTTTTCTTAGATCTTCAAGTGTTCTTCAAAACACCAAGAACACCAAGAACACACACTAGTGTTCTTGGCCCTTAAACACTCTTACAAGCCTCATATAAGTAAGTATACTCCTCCTAGCTAGTTATTTGCGTAGTATACTTGTTAACCCATGGGAAAATCATCAAGATCCCCAAGAACATATGTGTTTACGCTTTGGGGATCTCCTAAAACCGTAAACACCCCCAAATGGGGTTTAGGTGCCCCTAACACCTTCTATGGCTTGTATAAAGGACTAGAACCTTGAATGCATGAGCTAGAAACACCAAAACACGGAATGGTTGGGTAACCATGAGTTTACGGCCGTAAACTCATGGGTTTACGACCGTAAACTCCCAAGGAGTGGTCCAAGGACCGTAAACTCCAACAAAGGGGCATTTCGAGCCCTAGTCACTTCCTAAGCCTTGGATTCGAGTCTAGCTTACTTCCTTGTGTGGTGTAGGACCTTAAAACACCCAATGACACCATTGCCATGAGTTTACGGCCGTAAACTCATGGGGGAAATGGTCCCAGAACCGTAAACCCATATGGTGCTACCATATGGGGAGTAAACTCCAATGTGAGGCCATACTCTCTTAAGATGCAACCCTTAGCACTCCTAGCACTTGAAACAAAGTGTTTTCATGTATTTGAGTGTCTTTACTTGCTTAATTAGTTATTAAATGACTAATTAGATACATAAATGTATCATTGCATGCTCAATAGGATCTGCGTGTGTGTTCAAGTCCTCACTTGACACTTAGCATCCTATACCACCCGTTCATCCGAATCACCCACTTTAGGTGAGTTCATACCCCTTAATCAACCTTTTAAATGATTTTAAATGCTTTTATGGGGGGGGGGAATACAAGTTGAATTGATAAGTTATTATATCAATCCATGTGATTAATAACTGTCAATCAAATAGATTTTTGCATGTTAAACTGTTTTATCCAGCTAAAGGTTTTCATATCTTGTTTTCAAATCTCTTTTAAAGTACCAAAACCTCTTTTTAAATTACCAAGCTTTTATCAAAGTCTTTTAAACTTATATTCTTGATAGATTCATGTCTATATAGATATAGTTATATAAGTAGGGTTTGAAGGACTTAGGACTGATAGCCCACTTTATTTCCTGTTCCTTGTTTGGTTGTGGACTTAGAGCATCCGGTTATTGGTCCGAGTGTCGTTGAAGTCCTAGTTATATATTATGTATATCTGGTTAGATATTAAAACTCTTATTCTAGTTTAACACCTTTGGGTAGCAAAGGCACCTAGCTAACCTCTCAAGTAAACTATAATAGGTATAGTTTAGAAACCAACTATAACTTTCATGAAGGAGAACTTAGTTATATCTATATTCTAAAAACTTGTACTTTTAGTAAAAAGAAAGGTATATAGAAATCAAAACACGAGATACATCCTCATAACGCAGATTTCACCGTTGTCGAGCGGTAACCAGAGTCTCCTGGAGGTAGAGCGGACATTGTGTGTATAGATCTATACGGGACAGACCATCCCACATCCTGACTGCTAGCTACAGTCCCGGCCGACCAAGCCAAGGGGTGACAAATGTCACATTCATTTCGACGCCAGCAGGTCGTCGTGTTTACATCCGTCAATCAGCATGGTTACGAGTATCTTTACAATTACCTTATAATTCATGGCTTTAAGGTAATAAGTGTCATCACGGTACCTTCTAGATATAAAACCATCATAACCTATTTTCCTAGTTACACACTAGGCCACGTTTTAAACCTTTAAACTAACCTACCTGGGATTAAAGGCTACTATAGACTCCCCGAGGCGTATTATTCACTTTATACCGCCTGGAGTCTGTATTTCATTCATTTAGACTCTTCGAGGCGTATTGTTCACTTTATACCGCCTGGAGTCTGTATTTCATTCATTTAGACTCTTCGAGGCGTATTGTTCACTTAATACCGCCTGGAATCTATATTTCATTCATTTAGACTCTCCGAGGTGTATTGTTCATTTAATACCACCTGGAGTCTGTATTTTATCACTTTATAAACAGCAACGTCATTGCTGAAGTAAAGCATTATTTTCCCTGTTACTTTTACTTGTGACCTTTTCGCATATTCATTAAAGTATAAACTATATTTTGATAATGATAGTAACTTTTGGGGGAAAATACTCCTTAAACAATAAAACGGTCGGGTCTTGGTAGAAGACTGCTTTTAGTAGAGAAACTCATTCGTTTAAACATAAAACAATCGGGTCTTGGTAGAAGACTACTTTTATTAGGAAATATAGGATTTTCTGGAAGGAATTCTAATACTCTGTAAACTCAAATTACCATCATCTAATGAGATTATTTTGAAGAAAAACATGTATTTACATCAATGTCATTAAAATACTTATGAACTCACCATCATTGAAATGCTGATACTCGCTTTCAAAATAACTTGTATTCTCAGGTCGTCAGTAGACAGGTACACTCCGGGAGCTTTTGCGAAGTCAGCCTAGTACCAAGCTGCAACTTATGTTATTTCCTATATCTACTTTTGATGTTGTTGTTAAATGTAACCTATGTAAAATTATTACCATTAATGCAATGGTTGTTGTACTTTGATTACTATACTGCATATGTTGTGATACTTGACATGACGTCCTCCATCTCAGAACGTTCCGCCGTTCCGGTTTTGGGGTGTGACAAATCTCCCCCTTTGCGTCAATTGAGGCGAAAGACTACTTCGGTTGAGTGACCTTGGTCTTCTTAACAACCTTGAACAGCCGAGGGATGATCGTAAGAAGCGTCTGTCGAAACTATATATACCACCGAAGCATATCAGTGAACAACTTCTTGTCAGCTTCACTGTTCTGATTACACCTATGTATGATCTACAAAATATGCTCCAAACAGGCGGTGGAGAACAAGTGTTTGTCAATAAGAGCGAACAAGCACTTTTGACCTTCGCCCCTAATGAGCATCACAGTGTGGAACTTGGGATCAATTTTACCCTTTATCATCGCATTCACATCGCCTGCCCTTCCAATCGGCTTCATCGTGGTCCTCTTATGAATAGCAGAAGCAATCTCCTGATCCATCTTAGCGACTTCATGAATATAACAAACTAGCATTTGCTTGATATGATCGATGATAGGTTGATACTCTTGTGGATTGATCATCAAAATATTATTAAGAAGTATCCAGTCGTGAGGGTTCAAGTTCGGTAGGTCAGCCAGGGAAATCATATGAACCGAGCTATCCGAGCCTCGGGTCACTTTGAATTTAATGTTGATGAATTTCCCTGCCGAAGTGGGCTTCAATACATTGACCGTTGTAATTTTCTGAGTGCTCCAGGTCAGGTATTGTGGCTGAGCGAACTCGAGATAATACTCGAGCAAATCCCGATCTACCTTCGGGTCTGGGGAAGGAACGCCAGTCGTCGACTCAAAGCAATGAAAAATAAATGCCTTTCGGGTGATTGACATGTCAAATTGTGAGTCCTTTGAGTTTTCAAGACCGAACAAAAGAACAGGTTCAAGCCAATGAGTGCTCGGTTCATCAATGACTTCCCTCAGAAGCGATTCCATAGTCTATTCCGGAAACATGGACTTCTTTTGCTCTAACAGTTCATTCGCTTTCAACTCCTTCTCCAGAAGTTCCTTTTCTTTTTGAACCTTCTCCCGAATTTCTTGATCAGTGGGCTTAACTTTCCGATCATCAATTTTCGAAGCATTCCCTTCCGTATTGTCTTCTATATCATCATCATCATCGTCATCATCATCATCTTCTCCAATCTTCTTCTTTTTCTTTTCCTTCTTATTGCCCGAAGCTTCATTACCCTTCGGCTCAGTAGTAACTTTTGATTTTGGAGGTGGTTGAGATTTAGAAACCTTATCTCCCCCTTGTTTCGGATGGACATCAGTCTCCGGAACACCTTCAATCCTACTCAATATATCCAAAGCAGGTCTTAGCTTTTCAGCCAAGTGGCGTCGTATGGAGATAGTCAGAATGGAGTCATGGCGTCCAGGAGATGTAATAGAATTGAATGCACATCACCAACTGAGCTTTTAATCACCTCTCGCTCAGACTTTAAATCTTCAATCTCTTTTGTGGCGTTCCTAAGCTTGAGATTCTGAATTTTTAACTGGGAAGTTCGCTTATCCAGCTCATCCATCACTTTGTTTTCCACAGCAAGCTCGGCTTCAAGTTGAGTCAGACGAGCATCAACTGAAGTGTGAAGCTCTGTGTTAGCAGCCTCAATTGCTTTGCGAGTCGCTTCAAAAATTTTCTTTTCAGCCTCTAGTGAACGCGTAAGATTATCAACAGAGGCGTTCACTATTTGAGAGTTTTTCTGAGCTGCCACTTGTAAAGAATCCAGAAAGAGTTGAGCCTCTGAAATTAGTTTTTCGACTTTTTCGGTCGCATTCTTGCAATCTTTGGTTGAGGCTTCAACGGCAAGCGAAGCTTTCTGGCATGTTGAGGTTGAAGCATCAATGGCTTTGGCAGCGTTGGAGATGGAGGTAGCATGTTCTTTGACAATAGAGGAGAACAAGGCTTTGAGTGCTGCCTCTGAATATGCACCGGTAGAGGACGAAGAAAGTAACTGATCAAGCTTTTCAGTCACAGTCTTGAGATGCTTGTTGGTAAGTGGGGCGTCTTCATCTTCATCACTTTGGACACGATAAGGACTGAAGTAAGTGGAATCAAACTCCATGTCCTCACCGCCAAGAATAGGATCCGACTCATGAGATGGAGGTGGGGATAAAGGTTTGGAGGTAATAGGAGGATCAGGACCGACATTAGATGCCCCCGTATCAGATACGTTGACATGAACAGTTGGTGCTGGGGTATGAGTGGTTGTGGTAGTAGTAGCTGTAGAGAATAGTGGGGTTGGAATGGGGATGGATGAAGCGGTTGTAGATGTGATAGGTGGAGGACAAGGATCAATAGTAATAGGAACCGAAAGTGGAATAGAGCGAGGAGGCGAGGTTCGGTTGCTATCATTAGTTGGTGAGGGTGGAGGCGAATTACCTCTAGATGGACTATCTGTTTCTATAGCTTCATCATCAGTTGATTCAGGGTCTGGTTGGCCATCAGACGGAACATACTCAGCGTCACTTGTAGAAGGTGAAGGAGACTTCGGTCGGCGAGCTTGCTTTTTGACCTTGCGTTTCTTTGGAGCAGTAGGCTCGGCGTGCGCTGCCTTGCGTTTCTTAGGGGTTGAAACCTTGGAGGATTGACCCACTTTGTCTGCTTTGTTTTCAGCCTTCTTCCCTTATTTTGTAGGCTTGTCGGCAACATCCAATGAGCTCTGCATCTCGGGAGTGAGAGTTCGTGGACCTGAAGGAGTCAACTTCCTGTAATCAGCCATTATGGTACTTTCATTGGAGACACATCATCTCATTGATTCAGGAATAGAACCAATGAATAAGAACTTCGTTGGATCAGTCACAATAAACTTGACCGTGTGAAAAGTCGCAATAGAGGACCGCAGAGCACCTTCCATGACAGGAATCTGAAAGCTTTGAATTGATCTGTGAGTAATCAACGTCCAAAAACGACCGCAGGAGATCTCAGAATGTTTTGTGGAGGAGTTGAGACTCTGCACCAGTTGTGCCCATAGAAGTGACCCATAATCCAGATTGATACCGTTATAGATACCATAGAGAATGGTCAGGAAACCTTTACTAGCCCCATCCGACCCTGAAACACGTTCTGCTAAACGCTTGTAGAGAAGGGTAAGCAAACCATTCCACTGAGGTGGCAAACAAGACTTCTTGAACTTTGTCACTGTCTTCAGAATGTCTGTGTACCCCATGTTGTAAAGCATCGAAAACAACTGGGTCGTAGTGATGAAGTCCGGTGAGATGACAGAGACATCTGCAGAAAGCCCTAGCAACGAACAAAATCAGGCTTTGGAAACTGAGGTCTTTTGATTGAAGATATCAAAGAAGATTCGTTCCTTGTGCTTGTCATAAGAAGCAGTAAAATACACCTGGGATAGAAGAGACATCGGAACGGATTCGACCTGTGTAAGTGCAATCACCAGTGGAGAATACTTTAGGCACTCGACAACATGGAGCATGTACGAATCGTAGAGAAAAGGATCCAGTTGTATGATGAGGTTCTGATTAGGTTTGATTGTGAGCAACGACGATGACACAGTTTGATCTTCGACAGAGGATGCTTCCGCCATTTTTTCAGTGAGGAAGAAGATGAGTAGTGTAAAATCGCCGCTGTGTTCGTGAAAGAGAGATGAGAGTTGGTAAAGGAGCCCAAGAGTTTCGAGAAAATCTTTTATACTATCTCTAGGAGAGCGAAAAATCCGTTTGTGATGATGACTCGATCTCTGAAACGTCGCCTGAAAAAGCGCGATGTGACAGCCTGGTATCCTGAGAAATACGTCAGCAGGCGTGGGTATGGAAACCGTTTCAAATTCACGCGCCTTTTTGAGCTTATCTCCTGTTCAAAATTTCGAACCGTTTCAACTTCATGCTGACTCACCGTTATTCGCGTTGTGCTAATCAACTATCGCTTCTTCATAATAAATGAAATCACCATATCTGTTAGAACCGAAAGCACAAATCTGAAAATTGCCATTAGAACTGCTAAAAAGAATTTGGAAAATCATAAAGACCTTCGTGCAAGAGTATGCCAATAAAAAAGAAAGAAAGCAAGATATTATGGGATTTAAGTGATGTCTATTTAGACATGAAACTGATGATCCCGGACACGAATCTCTTCCTTCAAAGTCAAGAGAGACTAAGAAGTGTCTGTGTGGTTTCCCGTGAATTACGATCAAATGTTTGTAAAGAAACATTGAAAGGCATCTTTTCAATTGTAGGCTTTATAGGGTAGCTTACCTTCAACCGAACCTTGATACTTGAAAGAAGACCGAAAGTCAGGTGAAGTACTTGTGAAACCGATGTGGTTTGTTGAACAAGTAGGTTTGAAAATATATTTAGTGACTGGAAAATAGTAAGAAATCTCAAAAAAGATAAACTGGATCTTATGGGAAGAAACATCCTGGTGTTAGACAGTTTCATAAAGATCACGCAAAAAGAAAAAGAGATTTCGTGAGGTAACAAGTAAGAGCTTGAACATAAGAGTGTTCAATGTCAATTCATTTAAGGAGTTGGATTTTGGGTTTCACTTAGCTCGTGGTGGACGTAACTAAGATCATCAACACAGAAGTTGTGTAACCATAAACCTCAGTGTTAATGTCTGAGAGTCTCAAGGGTTACGAATGTGGAGCGAAATTAGATGGAGAAAAATGAGGTGGTTAAGGAACCGAAAGTACCTCTGCCATACAAGAGTGACAAAGCAGAAGACTCTTAACTCATTATGAGAAGAGTAAGGTAGCTCAAGACTTGAGTGAATTTAACAGCCTGATTGGGAAGAAACGATTTGTGTTTATCGAATCATTAAGGCTTGACTCAGAGTCATGGAGGCTTCAGTCTACATGCAGCAACATGCTTCTAGGGACTCTTAACTAGTACATAGAGAAGAATGTTATACCAGCCCCAATGTCATTGTCTTTCGCTTCCTTGATCTTGAATTAAGATTGAGAATTAAAGAAAACTTAAAAAAAACTAATAGAAATATCTTTTTTTTTTTTTTTGTAGTTTTTGGATTTTTCTGAAAAATAATAAAAACAGAAATGAAAATAAAGATAAAATATAAGCACATGAAATAATAAGAAAGATTTACAAAAATGTACAACCGAAACCATACCTTAGAAAAGATGAAGCGAAATAGACCGAGCGATCGGTTCATTTCGGTTGCTAAAAAAATAAGAGCCGAAATAGACCGAGCGTTCGGTTCATTTAGGTTCCAAAAATTTAAGAGCCGAAATAGACTGAGTGTTCGGTTCATTTCGGTTCCTAAAAAAAATTAAGAGCCGAAATGGACCGAGCGTTCGGTTCATTTCGGTTCCCCAAAATTCAGGAGCGGAAATAGACCGAGCGTTCGCTCTATTTCGCCTGTTCAATTTTATTGAGACGAGAATGGTTTCGGTAGCGACTCAGCTTCCATTATTCCTAAGCCTTGGAGTATTTTGTTAAAGCTTGCTTCTGGTAAGGCTTTAGTGAAGATGTCAGCCAGTTGATCTGAGGACCGAACGAAGTGAACCTCGACATTTCCATATTTATCCAATTTATTTCTAAAAACCCATTTCAAACCGACCACTGATGCATCCTTTGGTGTGGGAATCAGTCTCCAAACACGATTTCGTTCAAACTCATGGAGTTCATCTTGCATAGCTTGCACCCAATCAGAATGATCAAGAGCAGCATTTACCGTTTTCGGTTCAACTTTGGAGACAAACGAATTAAACATGCAGAATTCTACTTGAGAGAATAAAGCAGTTTGCTTCGCTTTAATTTGAGAACGTGTGAGAACTCCCTTAGACGATTCACCGATAATTTGAGTTTTAGGATGATCCTTTGTCCATTTTATGAAGGGGGGGGGGGGTAATTCGGATCATAGGCAAGATCCAGCTCAGCATTGACTTCTTCTTCCAGTTCTGACATATCGTCGTCGTCATTTGCATTTTCATTCTCTCCCTCAAGTGGCGAACCGAAACCTATGTCAGGTTCAGTGCTCTCCCCCTCAATTGGATCTTCATGGGTTGAGGTTTTTGATGGATTCTCCCCCTGGAAAGACATGTTGGTTGTTTTTGGTATAGACGAACCCTCCCCCTGGAATACAGTGCTTTCACTTGGAGGGTCATCTGTAGCTGGATGTTCACTGGATGCAGTAGATGCGCTTTGAGTCTGCTGCTCGGTTGATTAATGAGGCTCGCTTTGTGACTTTCGCAGCTTTATCGATGATTTTTATTAGGTTATCGATTTTGTTATCTGCTGATTTCGCTTCTGAATTGATCGCTTTTTCTGGTTCATCAAAAAGTAGCATGTACTCATCAAACAGATTAGCAATTGGAACCATGACTTGACCAGTTTCTGGAAAGATTTCCTCCGTTGGACTTTCGGTTGTTCGCATTTTCTTCACATAATTATCGTCAAAAGTGACATAATAGGTTTCTTCAATCTTCTTCGAGCGTTTGTTTAGAACCCTATATGCTTTTGAAGTAAGTGAATAACCAAGAAAGATTCCTTCGTCTGGCTTAACATCAAACTTGTTTCGGTTCTCTTTGGAGTTGAAAATGAAGCATCTTGAACCAAACACGTGGAAAAACTTCACATTGGGCTTACGATCATTCAAAATTTCATATGGAGTGATGGCGAATCTCTTGTTTAGGAAGGACCGGTTCTGAGTGTAGCATGCAGCAGCAATTGCATCACCCCAGAAGTATAGTGGAAGAGAAGCGAAGCTCAGCATGGTTCTGGCTGCTTCACATAAAGAACGGTTTCGTCTTTCAACGATTCCATTCTGCTGTGGAGTATAGGGAGCAGAAAAGTTGTGAGTTACTCCCTTTTCAGCCAGAAATTCTTCAAAATCTTTATTCTTGAACTCAAGACCATTGTCGCTTCTTATATTTCGTAACACCTTTCGCAGCTGGACTTCCACTTGTTTGATAAAATCCTTCAGGTTGGGAGTCGCCTCTGATTTATGTTTAAGAAAGAAAACCCAGGTGAAGCGAGAAAAATCATCTACAATGACAAGTATAAACTTACTACCACCGAAGCTCTCAATAGCCGAAGGACCACATAAGTCGATGTGCAGTAGTTCAAGTGGTTCGATGATCTTTGTATTGATGCGTGTAGGATGACTTTTTCGGCTTTGCTTGCCCATTTCACATGCTGCGCATAGATGTTCTTTGTCAAATTTGAGAACAGGAAGTCCACGCACGTGGTCACCAAGCACCAGCTTATTAATGTCATTGAAGTTCAGATGGGACAGTCTTCGGTGCCATAACCAACTTTCATCTGTGTTCGCCTTTGATAGCAAACATATTGTTGGTTTTCCTTTTATCGGGTTGAGATTTAGAGGAAACATCTCCCCTTTTCGCTCAGATTTCAACAGAACTTTCTTCGTTTGTTTTTCAATTATCTATGAGCCCTCATCGTCAAACGAGACTTTCAAAACGGTTCCTGCAACTAGTTAAGAAACGCTGATGAGGTTATGCTGCAATCCTTCCACGTAGGCGACTTTCGTATAGAGAACTCTCCATTGGTGATCATCCCATATCCTTTGATCGTGCTGTAAGAGTTGTTGCCGTACTTTACACATCCACCGTCCTTAAGGGACCAAAACTCCCTTTGTTCTTCCCTCCTTCCTGTCATGTGACGGGAGCAACCACTATCAATATACCATTCTTCGTCAAACTGCTCGTCACTGATTACCTGCAAAAATTAAGCAGATTTAGGAACCCAAATTCGCTTGGGCCCTGGTGAGACTTTTACAGAATAAGGAATTGTAACCGAAAGATCAACCATATATGTTCTTTTTATTAATGTGGTTTCATATTTTCGTTTGATGGTGTACACTTTGATTTTATTTTTGTCTTGTTTTGACTGGTGTGTTTTGTTGTTAGATGTTTTTACATTTGAGATTTTCTTGGGTGTTCTAGAGTTAGCTGTCCTTTTGGTCTTTTGGACTTCAGGTTCTGGATACAGCTTTCCCTTTCCTTTGACATCCTTCACAGAGTTGGGCTTTGGTTGAGAATGAAGAGGATGAGATTTGGAGCCGATACTTGCTTTTTGGTTCTGGGCTCTTGTGTTGGAACCGAAACAAGACTTTCGGTTCTTGGAGTAATAAGAATTAGGACCGAAACTTGACTTTCGGTTCTTGTGACTTCCATAATTAGACCCGAAAGGGATCGTTCGGTTTTCCTGACTACATGACTGGTAGTCTTTGCTAGAGTTAGACTTGACCTGTGCTTCCTTTTTAAGAGTAGAAGCCTTTTCGGAGCGAACATAAGAGGGGTTTTGGGATTGCCAAAACTGCTTTCTCTCATTGAGATTTTTCATATATCTTTTGTTCCTCTGTCGTTTCTGTTCAACAATCTGCTCTTGAGTCAAGTGTATGTTGGATTTAGGTTTTGCTTTCTTCTTATTAGCATCAGTTGTTGTTGATGAATCGCTGGTAGTTTTCAGTGGTTCGCTTGGTAAGTCTTTAGTACCACTTGTGCTGGGTTTATCAAAGCTTGAGGGTTTATTGAGTGGTTCAGGAATATATCATCCCTTAACTCTCTATGAGGTTTGCTCTGACAGACCAATTGTTTCATCTGCATTATCGATGGGAGCAGGCCAGAAGAAGTTATCACACCCTTCAACATTATCTTTGTCAACCATTGATGTCAACTCAGCCGTTTGATTCTTAGTTACCCCTGTGACTGTATACACTTGGTTGGGTGTAGTTTGTACCTTCTGATACACAACAAATTTTTATTTGAGCTTCTTTGACTTATCCTTTGACACCCGAGCGTATTCAACCGAATTTTCATATATGAGGGATTTTGTTGGTTCAGGTTCGCTTTTAAGAAATTCTGAACAATCGAACACGTCTTCTACAGAGATTTCACTCATCTCACTCTCCTCATCAAATTCAGAAGTGGTTTCCAAATTGATTTTGTTTTCTGAACTCAATTTGGCATTTGATGAGTCAAACTTCTGTATAGTCTCTGTCTTTATTTTTAATTTATCGTTTTCGTCCAGTAAATTCTTAAGCATACATTTATGTTCTTTAGATTCAATGAGAGATTCGATTTTGTCCAGTCCATATTTGTAGGTGACAGAAATTTCATCCGAGGACATTATAGATTCACATTTAGCAATGACTTCATCCTCCTTAAATCCCAGGAAAGGTAAAATCATTTTATGAATCTGTTTTCCTATCTCACAATCTAAATGTAACTGAGTGATATTAGTATATAGACGTTTAGCAATCAAACATAAAACATTTCTTTGTATCAAAATTTTTAAATTGTCTCTTTGCACATAAATAAGTTCATCCCTAGCCCTACTCAACTCTAACTCCTTCTGCTGAATCCACATCATTCTCTCCTTACTCTTGGAAGACTCCCTGCTGAGTTGGTCAGTTAGGTTAGAATTGGCTAAGCGAGTTTGCATAAGACTACCACTTAAACTAGAAAACTTAGATTTTAATTCATTTAAGTCTTTTTCATAGTTTGTTATTGGCACTTTATGAGATTCAAGGATAGTTTGTACCTTTTTGATCAACTGATCACAGTCGCTGATCTTTTCACTCATGGGCTTGGCAGCGAAGCATTTGTCCTCCACGACCTTCACTTTCTCATGCTTACTTTCGGTTGTTACCATTAAGCATCTCCCAGCCGACTCAACAACTCCTCCTTTTGCCACATATGCTCTTCCATGCGTGGGTCGGCGAACCTCTTCATCCTCAGGGTCTGTAGACCATACTTCCACTCCACCGAACTCATCATCAACAACGTTTTCCTGCACAATCAAAGTATTCATAGAAATGTTAGCTGATTTCTTCTTCTTTATCTCCTCTAGCTTTCTCATGTAATAAGCCTCGTCATCTTCACCCTCCTTCTTCTCAGCCATCTTCATCAGCATGCAATCCTTGGAAAAGTGGTTCTTGCCATGACAGTAGTTACAATCGTACCCAGAGTCTCCCACAAGTTTACTCTCCTTCTTTTCATCATCCTTTTGGGTGTTGTTCTTCGGTTCTTCCTTCACCTTTTCAGAACTATAGCTTCCCTTCCAATTTCGGTTCTTGTTGACGGGGAACTTTCTGCGAGCAAACTTCTTCGGGTTTGTGACCATCATAGCATATTCTTCATTGGTCAAATCACATTCTGACATATCAGGTTCCTCCTCTTCGTCTGCTACATTCTTGCTTTTAGAGACAAGAGCCAGTGAACCCACACCCGAAACAACTTTCGCTTCCTTTGTTACTTCGCTCTCATGAGATTTGAGAATGCCCATTAGTTTCGCCAGAGAATATGATTTAAATTGTTCATGATCTTTTACGGTTGAAACCACTGCCATCCATTCGGGCCTTAAGCCATTCATGAATGTAACCTTTTGTTCAATCACCTTCCTTTCAATACCATGCTTCATCATCTTGCTAAGCAAATGGTTGAAACGATCAAACGTTTGAATGAGCTTTTCATCAGATTTTGGTTTGAAAGCACCGAATTCAGAGAGCAATAAGGTTTGGATCGAGTGCTCCAGATCTTCATCGGTTGAGTATAGTTCTTTCAACCTATCCCATATTTCTTTGGCTGTTGAGCATGAACTTACTATACGAAATATCGGATTGCAATGCAAATCTGATCATCCTCATGGGTTTAACATTGCATAACAACTTGTCTTTTTCGTCTTGAGGGATCTTATCTTCGTCCGCCAAGAGTTTGTTATACTCCTTTTGAGTCTTGATTGTTTGGTTCGTTCCAGAGTGAACAAACGGACCCAACGTTATTGCTTCCCAGATTAAGTAGCCATTGTCTTCAGATCCAACTACATAGTCTTCGAAGTGATGTGCCCATACTTCATAATCTTGGGTATAAAGAATGGGAATCCTTGTAGTTGATCCAATACTGTTGGAGATGTTGATCGGATTGATTTGAGAGTCATCGTGAGACATGATGAACTTGTTCTGTTAGAATCAGACTTGTAACGTTGAACTTAGGGTTTTATCAAAAACCAGAAAATACCGTCGACAAGAAGAAGACAATTTCTTTATTGATAAAAGCGGAAACCCTAAAGGATTCTTCAAACAGAAGAGATGCGTATGTATTACACAGTCTCCTGCTCTGATACCAATTGTTGAGATTAATGCGCTGTAGATTGATAGATTCCAAACAGAAAAACAATATTTGACTATGCAAAGAACATAGGAATGGATCAAAGATGTCGAATGATTAATAACTCACACCTTAGAAGAGCTCGATGAAGAACTTCGACTGTAGAGGTGTGCTAGGGTTACAATGCAAGTTAATAATAATCACGATCGTACTAAAAGCTATACATGCATGCAATATATATATATATATATATATATATATATATATATATATATATATATATATATATATATATATATATATATATATATATATATATGCTAACCCTAATGATTATCCACGGTTGGACAGGCCCAAACCGGGTAAACTGAATTGACTTATGACCGAGCCCAAAGACGCAACACCAAGACCCAACAGCCTGGTTTGGCATTGACCCTCGTTAGGGTTGTATGTTCCGTATGATGATTTGAGGGTTGTCGTGTAGGGATTGAGGAGTCAAGGAGAGCCGACCTTCATGCAGAGGACAGTTCTGACACTACACGACATCGAGGTGAGTTACCTTCCAGTAGAAGTGGGTCTAAGGCACCAAGGCCGGCCCACTGGTAGTTGTTTAGCTGAGATGATTGTCTTTGTGATGATTGTCTGGTATGCTATTGCTTGATATGCGAGTATGCTAGCTTGCTTGATATGTGACTAAGCTAGTTTTCTATGTTATGTGAGATAGTATCAGTAGGAGGGGACTAGTCCCCGAATCGGTCGTTAGGGCCAACGGGTAGGTCGGACACCCCATATATGTCTGACAGCATGATTGAGATATGATATTATGTGTTAGTAGTAGGGGTGAAATAGTCCCCGTGGTCGGTTGAAATACCGGAGGGTAGGTTGGCACCCCAGAATAGCCTCATATGGGTAGGTCAGCACCCCAGAATGGCTTGACATGGGTAGGACGGGCGCCCCAGAATTGCCCGACAGTATGTATGTTATGTGATTGTATGGTATGTGGTATGATGGGGGAACTCACTAAGCTTTGTGCTTACAGTTTTAGTTTTGGTTTTAGGTACCTCTTCGTCCAAGGGGAAGGAGCCGACGGTGTAGCAGCGCATCACACACACATGGTTTCTGCATGGAGTTTTCTGGGAATGTACTCTGATTTATTTTACTTTGACGATATGATTTTCAGACACATTGTTAAGTTTCTATTTACAAATGACATGGCATGGGAAATGTTTTGGTATACTATGTTGTGGATTACTTAATAAAAAATGAAAATTTTGGGCTTGAAATTTGGGATGTTACAAGTTGGTATCAGAGCCCTGGTTTGTGGGATTCGGACACACCCTCGGGGGTGCCTGGACTCAAACCGAGAGATTAAAAGATTTTTACAAGGAAAATGGTTTTCAAAAAAAAAAAAAAAATCTGAGTCAAGAGTTTTGAGAAAGAACAAGGTGTGTGATGTGTGCGACCGGCCGAGCTCAAGTAAGTTTTCCCCAGGATACCCATACTTGTTATGATAAGTTATATGATATATGATTATGAGAAACTGCATGCTAGATTAGGGCTAAGGATCTAGGAGGATGCCTTGTATGCCTGATATATATGATTCTGAGAACTGCATGCTAGATTAGGGCTAAGGATCTAGGAAGGATGCCTTATATGCCTGTTGTATGAGCTGTATGCTAGGACTGTTTAGTCAGCAGTAGGATGACATGTATAGGTTATGCCTAAATTGGTTACTCAATGCACGAATGCTGCTTGATTTGTGCTATAAGGGTTATGGCTAACTTTAACTATTTAGTGAGCGAATATGTAACAGTATTCGCAAGATAGATAGGGAAGGATAGCAGGGACCCCTAGTGCAGCTGATGGCGGAGAGTAGGTCGGAGGGTGCCCTAGGAGAGCCTAGGACGAGATTAGTGGAAAAGGGTATCGGTAAAGGGACTTGGTGAAGTTGAAGCAATCCTTGAGGAAAGTACAGATATATGTAGAAGGTAGTATGGGCCCGTACTACTGGAAGCAAAGGATCCGTACTCGAGTCAGGGAGAGCCGAGATGGAACCAGGGAACTTGGAGAGTGTGCGGGACCTCTCGAGAGCATGTATGATCCTGACGTTTATGTGTTTATTTGAAGTATGGCAATCACACGACGTGGAGCAGGAGGTTCAGGATCAGGATCAGGATCAGGCTCGGGTGCAGGATCCAAGCAGGTCGATGACGGGCTACGCGAGTTCATCGCGTCCGAGATCACGAGAGGCATCCTTGAGTCGACCCCGGTTATTTTCGGGTCGATCAAGGAAGGGATTGTTGAGCTGATGGAGGATCACCTCCGAGCATTCAGGAGTGACTTGGGGACCAGCTAGTCGGGTACACGCACACTGTCCTTCAAGGACTTTAGAGGGAGTGGTGTGCTGGATTTTCATGGGGTCAAGGACCCCATTGCTGCCAGAAGATGGATCACAGACATCGAGTCTGCGCAGTTGACGAGCTTCTGCCCGGAGGAGTCGAAGGCCCGCTTTGCTGCATGATGTTTGAGGGATAGAGCTAGAGACTGGTGGGAGTCGGTTGGTAACTCGTTGGGAGCCCCAACCGTCGAGGCTATGACTTGGTCAGATTTCGTGACCAGATTCAGGGCTGAGTTTGCGCTGGCTGTGGAGCTTCAGCAGCTGGCCAGAGAGTTTTTGGATATGAGGCAGACGACTGAGACAGTGGCAGAGATCACCACCAAGTTCAGGGAGAGGGCTCTATTGGTACCTCAGTATGCGGGGGATGAGGAGATGCGGAAGACCCGCTACCATGATATGTTGGGGGCTGATATTCGGGAGCATGTCAGCTATTCAGCCTGCCCGACCCTGGAGTCCATGATTGCCAGGGCGCGGTTGAGGGAGATCGATTTGGAGCACATAAGGAAGAGAAAAGCAGAGTCTGAGCAGGTGGCAGGGGTTTTGGGGAAGAAACCCAAGGGATCCGACGTTAGGTCGAAGGGCCAGCCGGGCCAGAGCCGCTGCAGGAAATGCGGCAGGCTGCATGAGGGAGCTTGTAGAGCGGGATCGTTAGGCTGCTACAAGTGCGGCAAGACGAGGCACTTTGGCAGGGATTGTACTGCCTCCGCCCCTACAGTGCCGGTGTCAGACCTGATTTGCTTCCATTGCAATCAGAGGGGCCATAAGAAGGCCAACTGCCCTAGATTGACAGTAGCGTCAGCAGCAGCGCCAGCGGTGGCGCCGACTCTAGCGACAACGCGGGTTATAGATGGCCGGAAGGCCAAGGCAGAGGCTCCAGTGGTGCGGAGCTGAGCATTTCAGTTGACAGCCGAGGAGGCACGCGTTGCACCCGATGTGGTGACGGGTACGATTTCTTTCTTATGCTTTTATGTTATGACGCTGTGATTTTGATATGTTATGTATGTGCTCTGTTTAGGATCGTTCCATGTGAACGGTATCCCAGTTCAGGTATTGTTTGATTTGGGTGCTACCTGATCGTTTGTCTCTCTTGCTCTTAGCAAGAAGTTTCCTGAGTCTTCGGGCATGTTGGATTGGCCTCTAGAGGTCGAGATTGCGGACGACCAGTCAGTGCGAGCATCAGAGGTCTACCGGGATTGTGTTTTGCGGCTGTTCGAGGAGCGTTATCTGGTAGAACTGGTTCCCATACCTTTGCGGGGGAACAAGATTATTATTGGTATGGATTGTCTAAGCCTCAATGAGGCAGTGATTGACTATGTGCAGCAGTTAGTGTGGATGAGGACCCCAAGTGGGGGAAGCTGGTGATTCAGGGCGAGAGGCCACAGCGAGGATCCACTTTATGTTCAGCAGCGAGGGCTAGGCGCTACCTTCACCAGGGTTGCGCAGGATATGTCGCCTATGTTATGGACACCCGGGAGGCGGGTAAGACGACGGTGGGCGACCTGCCAGTGGTACGAGAGTTCGCGGATGTATTCCCCGAGGAGTTGCTTGGGATACCTCCGGAATGATAGGTAGAGTTCAGGATCGACCTAGTCCCTGGTGCGGCTCTGATAGCCAAGGCACCGTATCAGTTGGCTCCTTATGAGATGCATGAGTTGTCTACACAGTTGCAGGAGCTGTTAGACAAGGGATTCATTAGACCGAGCAGTTCACCCTGGGGAGCCCCGATTCTGTTTGTGAAGAAGAAGGACGGGTCGCACCAGATGTGTATATATTATAGGGAGCTGAATAAGGTAACAGTGAAGAACCGTTACCCACTCCCGAGGATTGATGACCTGTTTGACCAGCTACAAGGAGAATCTTGGTTCTCCAAGATTGATTTGCGTTCAGGGTATTATCAGATGAGGGTTACAGAGGAGGATATGAAGAAGAATGTGTTTCGGACGCGTTATGGCCACTATGAGTTCGTGGTGATGCCTTTCGGGCTCACCAATGCTCCTTCCGCGTTCATGGACCTCATGAACCGCGTGTGCAGACCGATGTTGGATCAGTCCGTGATAGTTTTCATCGATGATATCTTGGTTTACTCCAAGACACGAGAGCAGCATGAGGAGCACTTGCGAGAGGTTTTGGGTACTTTGAGGAGGGAGAGCTTTTATGATAAGTTCTCCAAGTGTGAGTTCTGGTTGCACGAGGTGCAGTTTCTTGGGCACCTTTTCAACCAGGACGGGATATCGGTTGATCCGACCAAGGTTGAGGCCGTGATGAGGTGGGAGGTTCTGAGGTGTCCATCTGAGATTCGGAGCTTCCTGGGATTGGTAGGCTACTATCGGAGATTCATTCAAGATTTCTCCAAGATAGCCATGGTCCTGACCAGGCTGACGAGGAAAGCCGTGGTCTTTCGCTGGGGGCCCGAGCAGCAGGCTGCGTTTGATACTTTGAGACAGAGATTGTGTGAGGCGCCAATCTTAGCCCTGCCGGAGGGCATGGAGGATTTTTTTGTATACTGCGACGCGTCCATCTCAGGTTTGGGCGCATTATTGATGCAGAAGGGGCATGTTATTGCTTACGCTTCGAGGCAGCTGAAGCCTCACGAGGCGAATTATCCGATGCACGATTTGGAGCTGGGGGCTGTTGTTTTCGCCCTCAAGATTTGGCGTCATTACCTCTATGGGGTTCGTTGTACCATTTACACGGAACACAAGAGCCTGAGGTATCTCATAGACCAGCCAAATCTGAATATGAGGCAGCGTTGGTGGCTTGATGTGGTGAAGGATTATGATTGTGAGATCCTCTACCACCCGGGGAAGGCCAATGTCGTGGCCAATGCGCTTAGCCGCAAGGGAGCTCCGATTAGGGACATCTGTCTGAGGATGACAGTTATGACTCCGCTGTTGGAGCAGATTCGGGAGGCCCAACAGGAGGCCATGAAGGAGGAACATCGAAAGAGTGAGCGAATTGTGGGTCAGGTTTCCTCTTTCGACTATGATAGCCGGGGGTTGTTGACTCTTCACCGTAGGGTGTGGGTCCCTTATCATGGGGGTGTGCACCAGGTATTGATGGCAGAGGCGCACAAATCCAGGTTTTCTATCCATCCCGGGGCGACGAAGATGTACAGGGATCTTCGTCTCGATTATTGGTGGCCCTATATGAAGAGGGACATAGCCTGGGTTGTGGAGAGGTGTCTGACCTGCAGGAAGGTCAAGGCTAAGCACCAGAGACCTCACGACAAGGTCCAGCCGTTGGATATCCCGCTGTGGAAGTGGGATGATATTACGATGGACTTCATTACGAAGCTTCCTAGGACCGCGCGTGGAGTGGATTCGATTTGGGTCATCGTTGATCGGTTGACCAAGAGCGCCCATTTTATTCCGATTCAGGAGAGTATTTCGGTTGAAAAGCTAGCCGACATCTACATCAGAGAGGTAGTGGCGCGGCACGGGGTGCCAGTTTCAGTGACTTCTGACAGGGATGTGCGGTTCACTTCCAGGTTTTGGGAGAAGTTTCATGACGAGCTGGGTACTCGTATGCATTTTAGCACCGCCTTTCACCCGCAAATGGATGGACAGAGCGAGCGGACCATCCAGACGTTAGAGGATATGCTGCGGGCATGTGTTTTAGATTTCGGAGGTAGTTGGGATACTTACCTTCCGTTGGCGGAGTTCTCTTATAATAATAGCTATCATGCGAGCATCGACCGTCCTCCTTTCGAGATGTTGTATGGGAGGAAGTGCATGACCCCAATATGCTGGGGAGAGGTCGGACAGAGAGTCATGGGAAGTACCGAAATGGTACTCAAAACTACGGAGAGGATCCAACAGGTTCGGAGCAGGCTTCAGACTGCTCAGAGTCGGCCGAAAAGTTATGCCGACAAGCGTCCATCGGACCTGGAGTTCCAGGTCGGGGATATGGTGCTCGTGAATTGGAAGGGCGTCATTCGATTCAGGAAGCGGGGCAAGCTGGGGCCCAGGTATATTGGTCCCTTCAGGGTTATAGTCCGGGTGGGCAAGGTGTCATATAGGCTGGATTTGCCAGCCGAACTCGGTCAGATTCATAGCACATTTCATGTCTCCCAGTTGCGGAAATGTCTGGTAGACGATTCGGTGGTGGTGCCTCTAGAGGATATTCAGGTTGATGACAGCCTGAACTACATCGAGCGGCCAGTGGCAATCCTAACTACCAGGATGCAAAACAATAAACATATCATGTAATAATCCGGATACAAATCCATAAAGGGCCGACCTTGGTGCCTTAGACCCTGTTGATATAGTGAGGATGACTCACCTCTCAAGTGTCGTCTGAAACTAGAAAGCTCAACTCCCGGATCACCGATACGAACTCCACCACCTATAGTTACCGTACAACCCTTTTTCATAAATTTCCAAATTACCAGAATACCCTCAGAAGTCAACTGGTCAACCGTTGGTCAAAGTCAAAGTCCACAGTCAAAGTCAATAGTCCATGTTGACTCGACTCGTTGAGTGCAGTTCACCGACTCGTCGAGTCCTTCCTGAACTCGAGAAATCATGAAATCCTTGGTTTGCTCGTCGAGTTCCTCTTTAACTCGCCGAGTTCATACGTGTCCAAAAATTAGGAGAAACCCTAGCCGACTCGCCGAGTCTTCGAACGACTTGTCGAGTTCAAGGCAATCTTCAACGGACTCGCCGAGTTTGTTCATCAACTCAACGAGTTCATGACCATCTTCATATGACTCGCCGAGTTGACTATGCAACTCACCGAGTCCTTGCAGAACTTCATCCATGCAGACACTTTTTAAGCCATGCCAAGGTTCCAGATTACAGATCCAAGCTTCTAAGGCATGTTTCTCACGTAAAGTTGCAACCTTTACACGCATGCAAGGCCCTAAAGGCTCTAAATGACCAATCTAAGCTTCTAATGGAACTTTACACCTTAGGAGAGTCTCATCCTTGCAAGAGCTGGAAACTTTATGGACTTAGGACTCAAAAGAGGTTCAGATCTGAAGTGTCAACTTCAGATCTAGCTCCCATACCAAAATCCCTTTATGAATAACTAAAGAAAGCCCTAGTTTTCACATATGAATGATTCTAGAAGAAAAGAGGTTAAGGTAACAACTTATTACCTTCAAGACGTGCCCCAAACTGAAGTAGACTCTGGATCCACACGAAATCCTTGATGCTAGCCTCTTGATCTACAAGTTTCCTTCACAAAAATCACTTCTCAAAGCTCCAAAACACTCTCCAAGCTCACACTCATGGAAATTAGGGTTCCTGGCTCTCAAGGGTTGATAGAGGACAGTGGGAGGCGCTAATGGTCCAATATATAGGGTGCAAAAACCCTGAAACTTAGGGTTTCCATTGCCAGCTCCTACTCGTCGAGTCCCCCATGCCGACTCGACGAGTCATTCATTAAATGACGTGCCCTGGCCCGCTGCTACTCGACGAGTCACAGTGTCAACTCGTCGAGTAGACCTTAAAACATGAAATCTAAATGGAATAATAATGATACCTGACGGTTGGGATGTTACATTCCAAGCCATATTTGGATTTGTGGAGTGTTATATGAGGTCTTGACTTCAGATTTGAGTCATTGGAAGGGTCTCATGGCATAAAGGTGCCAACTTTATGGCCATGAGAGCCCCATGCACCTTGTAGAGCACCTTTTATGGCTTTTAGAGCCAAAGCCCCCATGCATGTGCTCCAAGTTTGGAGCTTTACGTATAAAATGGACATTAGGGGGCCATATCTATGGTTTTGGCATGTTAAGACCCATTTAAATCGACTGTATATTGTTGGTCAAGGATGGACTCGACGAGTTGTTCTTGGGACTCAGCGAGTCGAGGTGTATTGACCACCAAATCCTTTCTGTGGATGGACCAGTTGTTAGGGAGGAAGTCCCGTGGATGTTTAGACACGAAAAGGGACCTGGGAATCATGGGACTTGACGAGTGTATGAACAGACTCGGCGAGTCCAAGGCAATCTCCTAATCTTTGAAGATGGACTAGACGAGTTGTTCATAAAACTCGGCGAGTCGTAGACCGGACACATTCTTATGAGGGAGATGAGCTCGCCGAGTTCAAGGAGGAACTCAACAAGTCAGATGAAGATGGTCCCGATGGTTTGGATGAAGGAGAACCCGTCGAGTTCTTGCTAGACTCGACGAGTGAAGTCGGGGTTGGATCGGGTTAGTGGGGCATGGACTCGACGAGTTGGTAGAACAACTCGGCGATTCAGGTCAACTGGGTGTTGACTTTGACCAATGTTGACTTTGCCTGGTTTGGAATTGACCCTGGTTAGGGTTGTATGTTCCGTCTGATGAATTGAGGGTTATCGTGTAGGGATTGAGGAGTCGAGGAGAGTCGACCTTCACGTAGAGGACAGTTCTGACACTACACGACATCGAGGTGAGTTACCTTCCAGTAGAAGTCGGTCTAAGGCACCAAGGCCGGCCCACTGGTAGTTGTTTAGCTGAGATGATTGTCTTTGTGATGATTGTCTGGTCTGCTATTTCTTGATATGCGAGTATGCTAGCTTGCTTGATATGTGACTAAGCTAGTTTGCTATGTTATGTGGGATAATATCAGTAGGAGGGGACTAGTCCCCGAATCGGTCGTTAGGACCAACGGGTAGGTCGGACACCCCAGATATGTCTGACATCATGATTGAGATATGATATTATGTGTTAGTAGTAGGGGGTGAAATAGTCCCCGTGTTCGGTTGAAATACCGGAGGGTAGGTCGGCACCCCAGAATAGCCTGACATGGGTAGGTTAGCACCCCAGAGTGGCTTGACATGGGTAGGTCAGCACCCCAAAATGGCTTGACATGGGTAGGACGGGCGCCCCAGAATTGCCCGACAGTATGTATGTTATGTGATTGTATGGTATGTGGTATGATGGGGGAACTCACTAAGCTTTGTGCTTATAGTTTTAGTTTTGGTTTCAGGTACCTCTTCGTCCAAGGGGAAGGAGCCGGCGGTGTAGCAGCGCATCACACACACACATGGTTTCCGCATGGAGTTTTCTGGGAATGTACTCTGATTTATTTTACTTTGACAATATGATTTTCAGACACATTGTTAAGTTTCTGTTTACAAATGACATGGCATGGGAAATGTTTTGGTATACTATGTTGTGGATTACTTAATCAAAAATGAAATTTTTGGGCTTGATATTTGGGATGTTACAATAAGTGTAAAATTCAATATGTATAAAAAGTATTATATACTTACTTCTAACTCATAATATATAACATCTTTTTATTTGACAGGAACACGACGCCAAAATGGATAATGAAATGGTATCTTTGTTGTCACCTGATTTGAGATTAGTTTAACTAAAAGTTACCCATTATCCCTTATGAATCGACAGGTCTCCCTAGACATATCAAGGTGCACGAATAAAGGCTTCTTACCATTATTGTCATATGCAACATACAAATTTAAGTTCCTTCCTAGGCCACACACATTCTTCGGGTTTTTAACATTCGCACATAGAATTGGAAATTTATAAATTTAGAACTTAAAAAAATATATCCAATACTTACGAATTTGATGTAACTTATAAGATTCACAACCCGATGCCATCCTATGTGCACCCTCGTGTGGAGGTCTGTCCCCGCCATCTCCTGCATGTCCCCTTGAGACACGTGCTGACATCTGGTAAATAAATATTATAAACATTCAAAATATATAATAAACATACTATAAACAAAACCTATAAGAAAAATTTGAAAATCTAACAAATATTATAAAAAATTATGATATATAATAACCGTAACATACCGTCAATCATAATCATCACTAGAACAATATACTGGTACAACATCATCATCAGTGTCATAGTTTTCATTATTATTTTTTCATCGTTATCTGAAGAGTACGTATCACCATCATCATCATCATCATCATCATCATCATTATTAATGAAATCATCATCATTTATAGTAGGAACAACATTCCTCCTAGTAGGTACACTTGATTCACCAACTTTACCTAAAGTCGTCTGCATATGCAAAGTGCCTAAGTCGACAACCAAGGTGAAATCAATTGATTGAGTGTCGTTCACGACATCTATCTCATTAACAACAATGATACTTGGATGATCCCAAAGTTTTTGATGATGCACCTTTTCCAAAACTCTCTCGTTATTGTTTTCAGTAGGATCTTGGAGATAAAACACATGTTTAGCTTGTGGGGCTAAGATGTTGTTACACTCAGTTTTAGATTTGCTTCATTATTTGGGGCTGTAGCCCAATCTTCAGTGGTCATGAGGCTTAGGGCCTTGGGAAAGGAAGAGATTGGCCCTTCTCGGGTGTGGGTGTTATAGTTTAAGTTATCCAAGTGTTCGATGGCGTTTTGGTGCCTAAGGGTATAATCGTAATCTATTAGTCCGGACCTTTATGAACTTTGGGTTCTTGTTCGGGAAGTTTTGAGGTATTGGTGAGTAGTTAGAATCGTAGGGCTTCTCGTCACCTTTTCGTAGATATGAAGTTCGTTGGAAACAGACTTAGGATGGAAGAGTTATGGCCGAATGAAGTCTGAGTATTTTAGAGGACCATCTTGTACGCGGGGCGTACAAGATGTGTACACAGGGCGTACCAATCAAATTGGTCGTGGGTAGTCTTCGAGTACAACGAGCGTACCAAGGGGTACGCGGGGCGTACTCCCTTCAGCCTTGAAACCCTAATCTTTAAGCCTTGACCCTATTTAAACCTCATTTATTTCATGAGCCTTATCTTATATCAACCTCTAAGCCTCCTAAACCCTAAAGTCGACCCTTAGTCTTATGTTGGAGCATTTAGGCCATTGTGAAGGATTTTGGAGTATCTTTGTACACCTTGAAGAGCTTGGGGCTTGTTGAAGAATCACCACCTGGAAAGGAGCTTGTAGGTCCAGAGGTTTTCCATCTTTTGCAATCCATTGAAGGTAAAAAGCTCTGATATTGTCTTCTTATTTCATAGATATTCTCTTGGGGTTGTTTATGGCCATTTATATCCTCTTGTGATGGTCCTTGTGAGCTAAGGTTGTTCCAAAGGTTTGATCTTGTGGATCTGGACCTTTTAGGTGTCCCAAAGGCATTTATGGTTTATTTGGATTCATGCATGTGTTAAGACCTTTCATTAAGCTCTTTTGAGCTATAGAGGCCCATTAAGCCATATATGCAAGTAAAGTTTCCATCTTTACGTAATAAGTCATCCACATGAATCATATATGAGAGTTTGGAGCAAGGACTTAAGTGATTAAGTGCTTAATGGAGGAGATTGGGGTTCAGGGGAGTACGCTGGGCGTGCCCATCTGGTATGCTGTGCGTACTGGCCTCAAAGGGTGTACGCTGGGCGTACCAGCTGAGTACGCAGGGCGTACTCGACCTAGTTGACCTTTCTTGTTTTGTTGACTTTTTGGGCATTGGACCTTGGACCAGAAGTTTTTTTGGGTTGACCATTGGATATTCTGGGCCTTTTTGGATATTGGGCCTTCTCGAGATAGGTCCATGATGGATTTGGGCATAATTGGGATATTTGGGACTTATTGGGCCGTGTGGTGTCATTTTGGGTTTGGGCTATCGTTTGGGCTTGTATTGTTTGGGGATTTGTTGGACTAGCCATGAATATGTGTTATTGGATTAAGAAATGTAATGGGCTTTAGGGAAAGGCCCAATTTGGAAAATCAGGCCATTAGTGGGCTTTTATGGATCTTGTAGTTCGAACCTTTTTGGTTTTTGGCTTGGGCCTCAGTTTTGTTTCATGTTGGGTCACGAGTAAGATGGTCACTTTACCCCAAGTATGGATTATGGATCATAGTTTGGAACCCAATTGCTAATTGGGTGTTATTTTGGTATCTATAGTCGAAAGTGTCGTTAGGGCAACAACTAGGGATTTCTTTCAGTGAGCTTCTGCATTCGAGGTGAGTCTCCTCACTGTTTTATGGGTAGAAGGCATCAATGCCAGCCCATTTGGTTTAGGTATTGTAGGAAGACCCGAAGGTGGTTCCTGGAACTTGTGTGCTAGTTAAGTAGTGTATATTGTATGCTAGTTGTCTTTGTGATGCTTGCATGGAAGACCCGGAGGTGGATCCTGGCACTTGTCTGTAAGACCCAGGGTTTTGGCCCCCCCGGCTAGGAAAGGAAGACCACGAGGCGACTCATTGCATAATGGCAAGACTATGGCTGGCACGTAGCACTTTTATTGATTGATTAGATATGTATGACATGTATGACTCGTATGATATGCATGGTATGTGGTATTTGGGGAACTGTCACAACCAGAAATTTTTTTGAGCAAGCAAGGTCTAAACCCTAACCGAGTACAAGTGAAATTAGATTGCAGTCCTTGTTGTATTGTATCATCTATAGCCTTAGCGGCATGGTTATAAGCTAGTAACTATGCATGGATTAAAACCTAAGTTAATTTATGTTAGTATAAATCAATATAAGTCAAAAGTAAAAACTTAAAACCATGAAATATCCCACCATAATTGAGTTTTCGGTCCAAGGATTCTAGAACAAGTTGTTTTCGGCCTAGAGAATCTAATTCAAATGAGTTTTCGGTTGCATGAATCTAGAAAAAATGGGTTTTCGGTTGTGGATGACCGAACTCACTCCATTTGAGACCGGAATCTCTAACTTAGGCCATTAAAGAACCGAAATCTCAAAGCCAAGGTCCATTAAGGACCGAAAAACCAAAGCCTAAGGCCCTTTAAGGCCGAAAACACATTGCTATATATATATATATATATATATATATATATATATATATATATATATATATATATATATATATATATATATATATATATATATATATATATATATATATATATATATATATAACCGTGAACTGAATTCATTTCTCAATTTCCAAACCGTAAACATCTCAAATTTGCTCTCAAGTATCATCCAAAAACCTTCATATCTTCATAGGATATTACCCAGATTCCTTCAAATCTTCATAATTCCCTCAAGAACATTCATATTATCCTTCATATCTTCAAGTTTTCACCCAAGAACACCCAAGAACACCTTCATATAATTTATAGAATTTTTGTGAGTATTTCTTACATAATTTAGTGTTGTCTAACACTTTAAATTATTATTTTAATTATTTCATTAATTTAAATACGATATCGTGTATAAATATTATTAGGATACAGCTACTTTCACGTGTTCTAACTCGGGGATCATTCCCAATCACTTCGCGTCTGAACTAGCACACCCATTTGAGGTGAGTTCATACCCCCATATTTTTCCAAGCTTTTTCAATGTTTTTGAGGGGGGGGGGGGGATACAAGTAAAACACAAGAAATCTTGTGTTAAGATTTTTAATTATTTCCAACTGCTTCATACTATTTCAAGCTATTTAAATTATTTCCGTTCTTGTTTGTCTTAAAAAATATATATGTGTGTGTGTGTGTATATATATATATATATATATATATATATATGTGTATATATATATATATATATATATATATATATATATATATATATATATATAATTAAGATTCAACAGGCTTAGGACTGGTGTTTCCGCCTTAACTCCTGTTCCTTATCTGGTTGTGTGCTTAAGGAAGAATCACTTGTCCGACTGCGTTTATATATATATATATATATATATATATATATATATATATATATATATATATATATATATATATAAGTATAAAACTCATTGTAACCCTTTTGTAACATGCCGAGCAAAAGGTTACCTTTCTTAAATATTTTATTGCTGTCATATAAACTATAATAGGTATAGTTTAGGGAACTTATCTACTATTTTTACTAATTCGGATAATAATACCAAAACAAACATATAAATTTTAATATGTATAATTTATGAGTCTTTTCAAAATATTTGTCATCATAGACATTTCTAGGGAAAAGTTACATGTTATTTACTAAAAGGTTTTTCACTTTATTACTAGTAAACTCGTTGAAGCAATTTGTGAGACGTCTTCGCGTACTTACCTAAGTACCAACCAAGTCCTGACTTACAGAGTCTCTTGTAGGGAGAGCGATATATTTGTGTATAAATCTATATGGGACTGACATTCCTGCACCTAATCTGTTAGCTACAGTTAGGCCGATAGGCCTGGGGTGATAAATGTCGTTAACATTCCGACGCCTGAAGAACGTCGCGATCAGGCCATCTTAGGTTACAGTATCGTTATAAGAACTCACATCGAGAAAAGAACGACACATTTACATAGTAATATACTTTTTAAACAGTCTTAAGGGTTATTAACTCTGTGATTACTTAGCATATACATCAGGGTTATATACAATTAATATCCGATAGGCAGTGGAATGTGTGATTTCCGCCATACTTCCTGTTCCTTGTTTGGTTGTGGGTTTAGGCAGGATCACGCATTCGACTGTCTGTTCAATCTCGATTCTATACAACTCGTATGTACTAAGTGATCATAGTAGGGTATTAACATCACATCTAGTTTACAGGGCAAACAAATATTCAAGTAAGGATTTCTTTCAGTGAGCTTCTGCATTCGAGGTGAGTCTCCTCCCTGTTTTATGGGTCGAAGGTATCAATGCTGGCCCATTTGGTTTAGGTATTGTAGGAAGACCCGAAGGTGGTTCATGGTACTTGTGCGCTAGTTAAGTAGTGTATATTGTATGCTAGTTGTCTTTGTGATGCTTGCATGGAAGACCCGGAGGTGGATCCTGGCACTTGTCTGTAAGACCCAGGGTTTTGGCCCCCCGGCCTGGAAAGGAAGACCACGAGGCGACTCATGGCATAATGGCAAGACTATGGCTGGCACGTAGCACTTTTATTGAGTGATTAGATATGTATGACATGTATGACTCGTATGATATGCATGGTATGTGGTATTTGGGGAACTGTCACAACCGGAAAAGTTTTTGATCAAGCAAGGTCTAAACCCTAACCGAGTACAAGTGAAATTAGATTGCAGTCCTTGTTGTATTGTATCATCTATAGCCTTAGCGGCATGGCTATAAGCTAGTAACTATGCATGGATTGAAACCTAAGTTAATTTATGTTAGTATAAATCAATATAAGTCAAAAGTAAAAACTTAAAACCATGAAATATCCCACCATAATTGAGTTTTCGGTCCAAGGATTCTAGAACAAGTTGTTTCCGGCCAAGAGAATCTAATTCAAATGAGTTTTCGATTGCATGAATCTAGAAAAAATGGGTTTTCGGTTTTGGATGACCGAAATCACCCCATTTGAGACCGAAATCTCTAACTTAGGCCATTAAAGAACCAAAATCTCAAAGCCAAGGTCCATTAAGGACCGAAAAACCAAAGCCTAAGGCCCTTTAAGGCCGAAAACACATTGCTATATATATATATATATATATATATATATATATATATATATATATATATTTATATTTATATATGTTTAACCGTGAACTGAATTCATTTCTCAATTTCCAAACCATAAACATCTCAAATTTGCTCTCAAGTATCATCCAAAAACCTTCATATCTTCATAGGATATTACCCCGATTCCTTCAAATCTTCATAAGTCCCTCAAGAACATTCATATTATCCTTCATATCTTCAAGTTTTCACCCATGAACACCCAAGAACACCCAAGAACACCTTCAAATAATTTATAGAATTTTTGTGAGTATTTTTTACATAATTTAGTGTTGTCTAACACTTTAAATTATTATTTAAATTATATCATTAATTTAAATACGATATCGTGTATAAATATTATTAGGATAAAGCTACTTTCACGTGTTCTAACTTGGGGATCATTCCCAATCACTTCGCGTCTGAACTAGCACACCCATTTGAGGTGAGTTCATACCCCCATATTTTTCCAAGCTTTTTCAATGTTTTTGAGAGGGGGGGGGGGGGGGGATACAAGTAAAACACAAGAAATCTTGTGTTAAGATTTTTAATTATTTCCGACTGCTTCAAACTATTTCAAGCTATTTAAATTATTTCCGTTCTTGTTTGTCTTAAAAAATATATATGTGTGTATATATATATATATATATATATATATATATATATATATATATATATATATATATATATATATATATATATATATATATATATATATATAATTAAGATTCAACAGGCTTAGGATTGGTGTTTCCGCCTTAACTCCTGTTCCTTATCTGGTTGTGGGCTTAAGGAAGAATCACTTGTCCGACTGCGTTTTTCATCTAAATTATATATATATATATATATATATATATATATATATATATATATATATATATATATATATATATATATATAAGTATAAAACTCGTTGTAACCCTTTTGTAACATGCCGAGCAAAAGGTTACCTTTCTTAAATATTTTATTGCTGTCATATAAACTATAATAGGTATAGTTTAGGGAACTTATGTACTATTTTTACTAATTCGGATAATTATACCAAAACAAACATATAAATTATAATATGTATAATTTATGAGTCTTTTCAAAATATTTGTCATCATAGACATTTCTAGGGAAAAGTTACATGTTATTTACTAAAAGGTTTTTCACTTTATTACTAGTAAACTCGTTGAAGCAATTTGTGAGACGTCTTCGCGTACTTACCTAAGTACCAACCAAGTCCTGACTTACAGAGTCTCTTGTAGGGAGAGCGATATATTTGTGTATAAATGTATATGGGACTGACAATCCTGCACCTTATCTGTTAGGTACAGTTAGGCCGATAGGCCTGGGGTGACAAATGTCGTTAACATTCCGACGCCTGAAGAACGTCGCGATCAGGCCATCTTAGGTTACAATATCGTTATAAGAACTCACATCGAGAAAAGAACGACACATTTACATAGTAATATACTTTTTAAACAGTCTTAAGGGTTATTAACTCTGTGATTACTTAGCATATACATCAGGGTTATATACAATTAATATCCGATAGGCAGTGGAATGTGTGATTTCCGCCATACTTCCTGTTCCTTGTTTGGTTGTGGGTTTAGGCAGGATCACGCATTCGACTGTCTGTTCGATCTCGATTCTATACAACTCGTATGTACTAAGTGATCATAGTAGGGTATTAACATCACATCTAGTTTACAGGGCAAACACATATTCAAGTAAGGATTTCTTTCAGTGAGCTTCTGCATTCGAGGTGAGTATCCTCCCTGTTTTATGGGTCGAAGGCATCAATGCTGGCCCATTTGGTTTAGGTATTGTAGGAAGACCCGAAGGTGGTTCCTGGTACTTGTGTGCTAGTTAAGTAGTGTATATTGTATGCTAGTTGTCTTTGTGATGCTTGCATGGAAGACCCGGAGGTGGATCCTGGCACTTGTCTGTAAGACCCAGGGTTTTGGCCCCCCGGCCTGGAAAGGAAGACCACGAGGCGACTCATGGCATAATGGCAAGACTATGGCTGGCACGTAACACTTTTATTGAGTGATTAGATATGTATGACATGTATGACTCGTATGATATGCATGGTATGTGGTATTTGGGGAACTGTCACAACCGGAAAAGTTTTTGATCAAGCAAGGTCTAAACCCTAACCGAGTACAAGTGAAATTAGATTGCAGTCCTTGTTGTATTGTATCATCTATAGCCTTAGCGGCATGGCTATAAGCTAGTAACTATGCATGGATTGAAACCTAAGTTAATTTATGTTAGTATAAATCAATATAAGTCAAAAGTAAAAACTTAAAACCATGAAATATCCCACCATAATTGAGTTTTCGGTCCAAGGATTCTAGAACAAGTTGTTTCCGGCCAAGAGAATCTAATTCAAATGAGTTTTCGGTTGCATGAATCTAGAAAAAATGGGTTTTCGGTTTTGGATGACCGAAATCACCCCATTTGAGACCGAAATCTCTAACTTAGGCCATTAAAGAACCAAAATCTCAAAGCCAAGGTCCATTAAGGACCGAAAAACCAAAGCCTAAGGCCCTTTAAGGCCGAAAACACATTGCTATATATATATATATATATATATATATATATATATATATATATATATATATATATATATATATATATATATATATATATATATATATTTATATATGTTTAACCGTGAACTGAATTCATTTCTCAATTTCCAAACCGTAAACATCTCAAATTTGCTCTCAAGTATCATCCAAAAACCTTCATATCTTCATAGGATATTACCCAGATTCCTTCAAATCTTCATAAGTCCCTCAAGAACATTCATATTATCCTTCATATCTTCAAGTTTTCACCCATGAACACCCAAGAACACCCAAGAACACCTTCAAAAAATTTATAGAATTTTTGTGAGTATTTTTTACATAATTTAGTGTTGTCTAACACTTTAAATTATTATTTAAATTATATCATTAATTTAAATACGATATCGTGTATAAATATTATTAGGATAAAGCTACTTTCACGTGTTCTAACTTGGGGATCATTCCCAATCACTTTGCGTCTGAACTAGCACACCCATTTGAGGTGAGTTCATACCCCCATATTTTTCTAAGCTTTTTCAATGTTTTTGAGAGGGGGGGGGGGGGATACAAGTAAAACACAAGAAATCTTGTGTTAAGATTTTTAATTATTTCCAACTACTTCAAACTATTTCAAGCTATTTAAATTATTTCCGTTCTTGTTTGTCTTAAAAAATATATATGTGTGTATATATATATATATATATATATATATATATATATATATATATATATATATATATATAATTAAGATTCAACAGGCTTAGGACTGGTGTTTCCGCCTTAACTCCTGTTCCTTATCTGGTTGTGGGCTTAAGGAAGAATCACTTGTCCGACTGCGTTTTTAATCTAAATTATAATATATATATATATATATATATATATATATATATATATATATATATATATATATATATATATAAGTATAAAACTCGTTGTAACCCTTTTGTAACATGCCGAGCAAAAGGTTACCTTTCTTAAATATTTTATTGCCGTCATATAAACTATAATACGTATAGTTTAGGGAACTTATCTACTATTTTTACTAATTCGGATAATTATACCAAAACAAACATATAAATTATAATATGTATAATTTATGAGTCTTTCAAAATATTTGTCATCATAGACATTTCTAGGGAAAAGTTACATGTTATTTACTAAAAGGTTTTTCACTTTATTACTAGTAAACTCGTTGAAGCAATTTGTGAGACGTCTTCGCGTACTTACCTAAGTACCAACCAAGTCCTGACTTACAGAGTCTCTTGTAGGGAGAGTGAGATATTTGTGTATAAATCTATATGGGACTGACAATCCTGCACCTTATCTGTTAGGTACAGTTAGGCCGACAGGCCTGGGGTGACAAATGTCGTTAACATTCCGACGCCTGAAGAACGTCGCGATCAGGCCATCTTAGGTTACAGTATCGTTATAAGAACTCACATCGAGAAAAGAACGACACATTTACATAGTAATATACTTTTTAAACAGTCTTAAGGGGTATTAACTCTGTGATTACTTAGCATATACATCAGGGTTATATATAATTAATATCCGATAGGCAGTGGAATGTGTGATTTCCGCCATACTTCCTGTTCCTTGTTTGGTTGTGGGTTTAGGCAGGATCACGCATTCGACTGTCTGTTCGATCTCGATTCTATACAACTCGTATGTACTAAGTGATCATAGGAGGGTATTAACATCACATCTAGTTTAGAGGGCAAACACATATTCAACTAGGGATTTCTTACAGTGAGCTTCTGCATTCGAGGTGAGTCTCCTCACTGTTTTATGGGTCGAAGGCATCAATGCCGGCCCATTTGGTTTAGGTATTGTAGGAAGACCCGAAGGTGGTTGCTGGAACTTGTGTGCTAGTTAAGTAGTGTATATTGTATGCTAGTTGTCTTTGTGATGCTTGCATGGAAGACCCGGAGGTGGATCCTGGCACTTATCTGTAAGACCCAGGGTTTTGGCCCCCCCGGCCTGGAAAGGAAGACCACGAGGCGACTCATGGCATAATGGCAAGACTATGGCTGGCTCGTAGCACTTTTATTGAGTGATTAGATATGTATGACATGTATGACTCGTATGATATGCATGGTATGTGGTATTTGGGGAACTGTCACAACCGGAAAAGTTTTTGATCAAGCAAGGTCTAAACCCTAACCGAGTACAAGTGAAATTAGATTGCAGTCCTTGTTGTATTGTATCATCTATAGCCTTAGCGGCATGGCTATAAGCTAGTAACTATGCATGGATTGAAACCTAAGTTAATTTATGTTAGTATAAATCAATATAAGTCAAAAGTAAAAACTTAAAACCATGAAATATCCCACCATAATTGAGTTTTCGGTCCAAGGATTCTAGAACAAGTTGTTTCCGGCCAAGAGAATCTAATTCAAATGAGTTTTCGGTTGCATGAATCTAGAAAAAATGGGTTTTCGGTTTTGGATGACCGAAATCACCCCATTTGAGACCGAAATCTCTAACTTAGGCCATTAAAGAACCAAAATCTCAAAGCCAAGGTCCATTAAGGACCGAAAAACCAAAGCCTAAGGCCCTTTAAGGCCGAAAACACATTGCTATATATATATATATATATATATATATATATATATATATAAATATATATGTATATATATATATATATATATATATATATATATATATATATATATATATATATATATATATATATATTTATATTTATATATGTTTAACCGTGAACTGAATTCATTTCTCAATTTCCAAACCGTAAACATCTCAAATTTGCTCTCAAGTATCATCCAAAAACCTTCATATCTTCATAGGATATTACCCAGATTCCTTCATATCTTCATAAGTCCCTCAAGAACATTCATATTATCCTTCATATCTTCAAGTTTTCACCCATGAACACCCAAGAACACCCAATAACACCTTCAAATAATTTATAGATTTTTTGTGAGTATTTTTTACATAATTTAGTGTTGTCTAACACTTTAAATTATTATTTAAATTATATCATTAATTTAAATACGATATCGTGTATAAATATTATTAGGATAAAGCTACTTTCACGTGTTCTAACTTGGGGATCATTCCCAATCACTTCGCGTCTGAACTAGCACACCCATTTGAGGTGAGTTCATACCCCCATATTTTTCTAAGCTTTTTCAATGTTTTTGAGGGGGGGGGGGGATACAAGTAAAACACAAGAAATCTTGTGTTAAGATTTTTAATTATTTCCAACTGCTTCAAACTATTTCAAGCTATTTAAATTATTTCCGTTCTTGTTTGTCTTAAAAAATATATATGTGTGTATATATATATATATATATATATATATATATATATATATATATAATTAAGATTCAACAGGCTTAGGACTTGTGTTTCCGCCTTAACTCCTGTTCCTTATCTGGTTGTGGGCTTAAGGAAGAATCACTTGTCCGACTGCGTTTTTAATCTAAATTATATATATATATATATATATATATATATATATATATATATATATATATATATATATATATATATATATATATATATATATATATAAGTATAAAACTCGTTGTAACCCTTTTGTAACATGCCGAGCAAAAGGTTACCTTTCTTAAATATTTTATGCTGTCATATAAACTATAATACGTATAGTTTAGGGAACTTATCTACTATTTTTACTAATTCGGATAATTATACCAAAACAAACATATAAATTATAATATGTATAATTTATGAGTCTTTTCAAAATATTTGTCATCATAGACATTTCTAGGGAAAAGTTACATGTTATTTACTAAAAGGTTTTTCACTTTATTACTAGTAAACTCGTTGAAGCAATTTGTGAGACGTCTTCGCGTACTTACCTAAGTACCAACCAAGTCCTGACTTACAGAGTCTCTTGTAGGGAGAGTGAGATATTTGTGTATAAATCTATATGGGACTGACAATCCTGCACCTTATCTGTTAGGTACAGTTAGGCCGACAGGCCTGGGGTGACAAATGTCGTTAACATTCCGACGCCTGAAGAACGTCGCGATCAGGCCATCTTAGGTTACAGTATCGTTATAAGAACTCACATCGAGAAAAGAACGACACATTTACATAGTAATATACTTTTTAAACAGTCTTAAGGGTTATTAACTCTGTGATTACTTAGCATATACATCAGGGTTATATACAATTAATATCCGATAGGCAGTGGAATGTGTGATTTCCGCCATACTTCCTGTTCCTTGTTTGGCTGTGGGTTTAGGCAGGATCACGCATTCGACTGTCTGTTCGATCTCGATTCTATACAACTCGTATGTACTAAGTGATCATAGGAGGGTATTAACATCACATCTAGTTTAGAGGGCAAACACATATTCAACTAGGGATTTCTTACAGTGAGCTTCTGCATTCGAGGTGAGTCTCCTCACTGTTTTATGGGTCGAAGGCATCAATGCCGGCCCATTTGGTTTAGGTATTGTAGGAAGACGCGAAGGTGGTTCCTGGAACTTGTGTGCTAGTTAAGTAGTGTATATTGTATGCTAGTTGTCTTTGTGATGCTTGCATGGAAGACCCGGAGGTGGATCCTGAAACTTGTCAGTAAGACCCAGGGTTTTGGCCCCCCGGCCTGGAAAGGAAGACCACGAGGCGACTCATGGCATAATGGCAAGACTATGGCTGGCACATAGCACTTTTATTGATTGATTAGATATGTATGACATGTATGACTCGTATGATATGCATGATATGTGGTATTTGGGGAACTGTCACAACCGGAAAATTTTTTGATCAAGCAAGGTCTAATCCCTAACCGAGTACAAGTGAAATTAGATTGCAGTCCTTATTGTATTGTATCATTTATAGCCTTAGCGGCATGGTTATAAGCTAGTAACTATGCATGGATTGAAACCTAAGTTAATTTATGTTAGTATAAATCAATATAAGTCAAAAGTAAAAACTTAAAACCATGAAATATCCCACCATAATTGAGTTTTCGGTCCAAGGATTCTAGAACAAGTTGTTTTCGGCCTAGAGAATCAAATTCAAATGAGTTTTCGGTTGCATGAATCTAGAAAAAATGGGTTTTCGGTGGTGGATGACCGAAATCACCCCATTTGAGACCGAAATCTCTAACTTAGCCCATTAAAGAACCGAAATCTCAAAGCCAAAGTCCATTAAGGACCGATAAACCAAAGCCTAAGGCCCTTTTAGGCCGAAACCACATTGCTATATATATATATATATATATATATATATATATATATATATATATATATATATATGTTTAACCGTGAGCTGAATTCATTTCTCAATTTCCAAACCGTAAACATCTCAAATTGCTCTCAAGTATCCTCTAAAAACCTTCATATATTCATAGGATATTACCCAGAGTCCTTCAAATCTTCATAAGTCCCTCAAGAACATTCATATTATCCTTCATATCTTCAAGTTTTCACCCAAGAACACCCAAGAACACCTTCAAATAGTTTATAGAATTTTTGTGAGTATTTCTTACATAATTTAATGTTGTCTAACACTTTAAATTATTATATATTATTTCATTAATTTAAATACGATATCGTGTATAAATATTATTAGGATACAGCTACTTTCACGTGTTCTAACTCGGGGATCATTCCCAATCACTTCGCGTCTGAACTAGCACACCCATTTGAGGTGAGTTCATACCCCCATATTTTCCAAGCTTTTTCAATGTTTTTGAGGGGGGGGGGGGGGATACAAGTATAACACAAGAAATCTTGTGTTAAGATTTTTAATTATTTCCAACTGCTTCAAACTATTTCAAGCAATTTAAATTATTTCCGTTCTTGTTTGTCTTAAAAAATATATGTGTGTGTATATATATACACATACACACACACACACACACACACACACATATATATATATATATATATATATATATATATATATATATATATATATATATATATAATTAAGATTCAACAGGCTTAGGACTGGTGTTTCCGCCTTAACTCCTGTTCCTTATCTGGTTTTGGGCTTAAGGAAGAATCACTTGTCCGACTGCGTTTTTAATCTAAATTATATATACATATATATATATATATATATATATATATATATATATATATATATATATATATATATATATATAAAGTATAAAACTCATTGTAATCCTTTTGTAACATGCCGAGCAAAAGGTTACCTTTCTTAAATATTTTATTGCTGTCATATAAATTATTATAGGTATAGTTTAGGGTACTTATCTACTATTTTTACTAATTCGGATAATTATACCAAAACAAACATATAAATTATAATATGTATAATTTATGAGTCTTTTCAAAATATTTGTCATCATAGACATTTCTAGGGAAAAGTTACATGTTATTTACTAAAAGGTTTTTCACTTTATTACTAGTAAACTCGTTGAAGCAATTTGTGAGACGTCTTCATGTACTTACCTAAGTACCAACCAAGTCCTGACTTACAGAGTCTCTTGTAGGGAGAGCGAGATATTTGTGTATAAATCTATATGGGACTGACAATCCTGCACCTTATCTGTTAGCTACAGTTAGGCCTACAGGCCTGGGGTGACAAATGTCGTTAACATTCCGACGCCTGAAGAACGTCGCGATCAGGCTATCTTAGGTTACAGTATCGTTATAAGAACTCACATCGAGAAAAGAACGACACATTTACATAGTAATATACTTTTTAAACAGTCTTAAGGGTAATTAACTCTGTGATTACTTAGCATATACATCAGGGTTATATACAATTAATATCCGATAGGCAGTGGAATGTGTGATTTCCGCCATACTTCCTGTTCCTTGTTTGGTTGTGGGTTTAGGCAGGATCACGCATTCGACTGTCTGTTCGATCTCGATTCTATACAACTCGTATGTACTAAGTGATCATAGGAGGGTATTAACATCACATCTAGTTTAGAGGGCAAACACATATTCAACTAGGGATTTCTTTCAGTGAGCTTCTGCATTCGAGGTGAGTCTCCTCACTGTTTTATGGGTCGAAGGCATCAATGCCGGCCCATTTGGTTTAGGTATTGTAGGAAGACCCGAAGGTGGTTCTTGGAACTTGTGTGCTAGTTAAGTAGTGTAGATTGTATGCTAGTTGTCTTTGTGATGCTTGCATGGAAGACCCGGAGGTGGATCCTGGCACTTGTCTGTAAGACCTAGGGTTTTGGCCCCTCGGCCTGGAAAGGAAGACCACGAGGCAACTCATGGCATAATGGCAAGACTATGGCTGGCACGTAGCACTTTTATTGATTGATTAGATGTGTATGACATGTATGATATGCATGGTATGTGGTATTTGGGGAACTGTCACAACCGGAAATTTTTTTGATCAAGCAAGGTCTAAACCCTAACCGAGTACAAGTGAAATTAGATTGCAGTCCTTGTTGTATTGTATCATCTATAGCCTTAGCGGCATGGTTATAAGCTAGTAACTATGCATGGATTGAAACCTAAGTTTATTTATGTTAGTATAAATCAATATAAGTCAAAAGTAAAAACTTAAAACCATGAAATATCCCACCATAATTGAGTTTTCGGTCCAAGGATTCTAGAACAAGTTGTTTTCGGCCTAGAGAATCTAATTCAAATGAGTTTTCGGTTGCATGAATCTAGAAAAAATGGGTTTTCGGTTGTGGATGACTTAAATCACCCCATTTGAGACCGAAATCTCTAACTTAGGCCATTAAAGAACCGAAATCTCAAAGCCAAGGTCCATTAAGGACCGAAAAACCAAAGCCTAAGGCCCTTTAAGGCCGAAAACACATTGCTATATATACATATATATATATATATATATATATATATATATATATATATATATATATATATATATTTATATATGTTTAACCGTGAACTGAATTCATTTCTCAAATTCCAAACTGTAAACATCTCAAATTTGCTCTCAAGTATCATCCAAAAACCTTCATATCTTCATAGGATATTACCTAGATTCCTTCAAATCTTCATAAGTCCCTCAAGAACATTCATATTATCCTTCATATCTTCAAGTTTTCACCCAAGAACACCTTCAAATAATTTATAGAATTTTTGTGAGTATTTCTTACATAATTTAGTGTTGTCTAACACTTTAAATTACTATTTAAATTATTTCATTAATTTAAATACGATATCGTGTATAAATATTATTAGTATATAACTACTTTCACATGTTTTAACTCGGGGATCATTCGCAATCATTTCACGTCTGAACTAGCACACCCATTTGAGGTGAGTTCATACCCCCATATTTTTCCAAGCTTTTTCAATGTTTTTGAGGGGGGGGGGGGGGGAGGGATACAAGTAAAACACAAGAAATCTTGTGTTAAGATTTTTAATTATTTCCAACTGCTTCAAACTATTTCAAGCTATTTAAATTATTTCCGTTCTTGTTTGTCTTAAAAAATATATATGTGTGTATATATATATATATATATATATATATATATATATATATATATATATATATATATATATATCTATATATATAATTAAGATTCAACAGGCTTAGGACTGGTGTTTCCGCCTTAACTCCTGTTCCTTATCTGGTTGTGGGCTTAAGGAAGAATTACTTGTCCGACTGCGTTTTTAATCTAAATTATATATATATATATATATATATATATATATATATATATATATATATATATAAGTATAAAACTCATTGTAACCCTTTTGTAACATGCCGAGCAAAAGGTTACCTTTCTTAAGTATTTTATTGCTGTCATATAAACTATAATATGTATAGTTTAGGGTACTTATCTACTATTTTTACTAATTCGGATAATAATACCAAAACAAACATATAAATTATAATATGTATAATTTATGAGTCTTTTCAAAATATTTGTCATCATAGACATTTCTAGGGAAAAGTTACATGTTATTTACTAAAAGGTTTTTCACTTTATTACTAGTAAACTCGTTGAAGCAATTTGTGAGACGTCTTCGTGTACTTACCTAAGTACCAACGAAGTCCTGACTTACAGAGTCTCTTGTAGGGAGAGCGAGATATTTGTGTATAAATCTATATGGGACTGACAATCCTGCACCTTGTCTGTTAGATATAGTTAGGCCTACATGCATGGGGTGACAAATGTCGTTAACATTCCGACGCCTGAAGAACGTCGCGATCAGGCCATCTTAGGTTACAGTATCGTTATAAGAACTCACATCGAGAAAAGAACGACACATTTACATAGTAATATACTTTTTAAACAGTCTTAAGGGTAATTAACTCTGTGATTACTTAGCATATACATCAGGGTTATATACAATTAATATCCGATAGGCAGTGGAATGTGTGATTTCCGCCATACTTCCTGTTCCTTGTTTGGTTGTGGGTTTTGGCAGGATCACACATTCGACTGTCTGTTCGATCTCGATTATATACAACTCGTATGTACTAAGTGATCATAGGAGGGTATTAACATCACATCTAGTTTACAGGGAAAACACATATTCAACTAGTTTTACTTATGATTAAAACTACGTATCATTAAATTAAGTATGGAAATTATACTTGTACTTTTCGGTCTTGGAACGTATAAGACTACAATTCGGTTTTATGGAAAATATAGGATTTCTAGGATAAACATCATTATTTTACAACCAAACAGTTTACAATTCAACTTTCTGGAAACAAATACGATTACTTATATAAATTCAAAGCGTCGTATTTTATTCTTTAATCATAAGAAACATATATATTTCGGACTTAAGGACTAAGACTACATTCCATTTTACTAAGAAAATATAGGATTTTCTGGAGGAACACACATACATTTTCAAAGAAAAAAGAATATACTTTCTATAACAAAAATTCTTATGAACTCACCAACTTTAATGTTGACACTTTCAAAACCACTTGTATTCTCAGGAAACTAGTAGATAGGTACACACACAGGTTTTGTGAAGACGGAGCATAGTAACTTCAAGTCTTTGTTTTTGCTATATACTTTTGATGTTATCTTACTATGATTCGAATATAATGTAAACACTTTAATATTAATACAATAGTTGTTGTTACTTTGATTACTATTATTCAATTTTTGTGATACTGTACATGACGTCCTCCGCCCCCGAACATTTCCGCTGTTCCGGTTTGGGGGTGTGACAGATTGATATTAGAGCATTGTTTATTATGAACTAAGTATATCGACCCATAAAAGATATACAACTATAAATACAATGGGATAAAAACACTCTGACTAAGTATATCAACCCATAAAAGATATACAACTATATATATATATATATATATATATATATATATATATATATATATATATATATATATATATATATATATATATATATATACTAGAACAAGTATCACAAGAAGAACAAAACAAAAGTATTTAGATGTTGGACACTACAGTCAAACCTAGACAGTTATGTAATCATATCTGGGATAAATATAGTCTGATCAACTATATTTATTTGAGATACAACCAACCTGTGTTTGGGAGTGATAGTGGTGTTGCAACAAGTCTAAAACTTACCAATTCAATATACAAAGGAACACTAGAACCAAACACAAAGTTTAAAATACTGTAAGAGTATTTTATGACACTATACAATAACAAAAAATCTAAAAACTTATCAAATTCGTATACCAAGAAGCTCTAGAATCAAACATACAATTAAAATACTATAGGAGTATTTTAGGTACTATAAATAACCTCTGTTAAAACTAAAAGACCCTTACTGGTAGGTCTATAATTGCGAAGTGTATGCTCCCAGGGTTATATATAATTAAGATTTTATAGACTTAGAATTTGTGATCTTCGCTCTACTTCCTGTTCCTTGTTTGGTTGTGGTCTTAGAGTAGGATCACTTATTCGAAGGTCTATTCGATCTTGGTTATATACAACTTGTATACACTACGTGATTATAGGAGGAACCAGTAAGGACCACCCTATAAAAATAGAAATGTTTTATATAATCTCATAGATTCTTTAGACACTCCCATTCTCGCACGAACAACATAGGTAGATGTAGCCACTCCACTACAACAGTCATCAGAGGAGTTGAGGAAGAAGCAGAAGGGGTTCGTGAAGATGATTCCGAGAAGGGATCAGATGAAGAGTAAGGAGCTGGAGAAATCATTAAGGAACCTTACCCTATCAAGAGCAGACATAATAGGCTCGCTCGAACATCCGGAGTCAGACTCTCCGTTATGAAGTAATGGAGATCCGTGACAAAAATCGAAGCATGATGGAGTGAAGATTCAACACATCTACGAGGAACAAGAACACCATACGGATGCCCGAAAACAACGAAACTTTACAGCTGAAACTAGGACAATCATAACAAGGATAGAGATGCCGAGGAAACCAATCACGAGGCGTGCGAGGTGGCAGAGTACCTTATGCGTCACACTAATAATTAATAAACTAATATAACCTAGTGAGTTAGTGACTACACTACTCGCACTATGTGTTAAGTTTACCGTACCTTTCGTCACAACTAGTAACAGTAAAATCAAGAGAGATATTCCCTTTCAAAACCCATGAAATTCGACCAACTTAAGATTTCCATATATATACTCTATTTTATTAAACTTAATTTTTTACAATACCTATTTCTACTCTCTACCATAAATACATCATAAGGATGTAGATCGAAACATTGAGAATCGTACAACAAAACGTGAAATTTATATGTATATATAAATCGATAGAATACAACTAGAAATGACCATAGTTACTTACGAGCTCGCTTCTCACCATACAACATAACCATGCATCCAAAAGGAAGTAACCAGCCAACCGGCGAAACTGTTGGATTAGGTGTCTAAGCCCATAACTATAATTGGTATGTACTTGACCCGAGAGTAGCATGGTCCATTTGTGTTGCATATCACCAGGACAATTTGATAGGATTGACTTTTGAGAAGAGGTTATTTATGATTTATTAATATATTATAAGTTCTAATATATTAATATGAAATCATATTATTTAATTAGTATTGATCAAAAAATTAGTTTGGAATTAATTTTGTGATCAAAAGAGATTAATTAAATATAAGGGGTTGATTTGGTAAATCATTCATTCTTATGGTGTGGGCCAATGATCCATGATTCCTTAGGTTGGGCTAAACCCATGTGACAATTCATGGATGATCCATGGTGGTTTAAACCTATGGAGCCTAAGGAATATGGAAAGTCATTCCCATTAGGGTTTACATGATGTAACCCTAATAATGCCACACTATATAAGAAGTCCCTTAGTATCCAAAATTGCACACTAGTGTTATTGGAGTCACTATAGCCGATTTGAGTGGAAGAAACTCTCTAAAAAGTCATCCTTTGTTCTAGGTGTGTTGTGATTCCATTTGAGGCATTCATACTATTGGTGCTAAGTTCTTAAAGGTCAAACACAACAAGTTATACAAGCTACATAAAGAGGTAAACTCCTAACTAGTATTTTATGTTGTTTATGTCAATTGTATGCTAGTTGTAGGCTTAATGCTTTAGAAACAATATTGCATGTATAATTAGAGAAAACATAGATCCAAAGCATTTAGGATTGTATGTGCACCATAGGATGTTGTAGTATACAAAAACCTATCAGTGGTATCAGAGCCTATGGTTGTTTTTTTATTATACTTGATGTTTTATTGGTTTTCAAAGCTGAAAAAATCGAATTTTTTGCATCTGACTGATGGACTCGCCAAGTCTACTGGCTGACTCGTCGAGTCCACTCAGAAACAGCCCAACTCGGCGAGTCCAGTTCATGTACTCGACGAGTTGGTGCCCCTGTGTGTAGTTTTTCGAGTGTTTTTTGGCCTGTTTTAGATTAGAATCATTACCACAAAATGTTTTAGTTCATAAAATTTGATTTTGTTGTTATGGTAATGATGATTCTCATCCAAATAAAAGATAATTGTCAAAGTTTCATGATTTGTATTAGTTTATATGATTAGGCTAATTTCTTGAAACTTGTTTGATATGAATTATCTTAACTTATGAGTTTAATTAGATCATAGGCAAATTGTTTGGTAGTTGGAAATTTTGATCTAATTGTTTTTGGTGAAATCCATAACTTGTCCTCAAGTTATGGAAAGGAAAAATCTCATTTTTAAATGTCATCATAAAATGGTTTTAAGTCTTCCATAACTTGTCCTCAAGTTATGGAACTTGAAGAGTCTTTTACATAAATGCTTTTATGAACTCCATAACTTGTCCTCAAGTTATGGAATGTCAAGAGTCTTTTCATAAAACCTATATTAAACTCATAAGTTATGGATACCAAAAGATTTTGAATAGTTCAAAACTTGCCCTCAAGTTTTGGAATTTGTAAATGCAAAGTCTCACTTTGAAACAATTAGTTTCAAACCCTAGAATTTTAAAAGTGTAAAATTCAACCCCTATACTATTATAATATTATAGGTTTAATATTTATAAATATATGTATAAGAGTAAAGTAAGTCTTACCGTTAGTAGGCCTCATTCACGAAGCCGGTCTATAAGGGGGGTATAAGGTTACTGCTTATAAAATGACAGTTTAATGGGTGTCCACTCTCACCCACCGCTTCCTTGACTGGTGGAGGGTCATTAGCCGAACGGGTTTGACAAGACATTTAAATGTTCATTAAATGTATAATGAAATACTAAGTAACTAAACACTTATAAATTCCCAATCTTAGTTACTTAGGAATAATGTGAATTTGGTGCTAACCCATTAAATTGCACTTTGTATCTTGTTAAGTCGTTAGTGGAGTGTGTGTGGTTAACCGACACACTAATCTGGGACTGACAGTGCATGGTAAAGGGTAGCTTGATGTTAATCATAGATCAATGGAGCGTGTGTGCTTAACCGGCACATTGATTAGGTGGTTGTAACATTAAGTGTACCAAGCTAATTTGCATGGTTATTCACACCTTGTTTGTGATTCTCGGCATCCCAGTCACAAACTTGAAGGGCACAATTGAGATTTAAACATGCCATTGGAAAATTCAATGAATCTCAAAGGATCTAGGAGTTTCAATCCATTTAAAACTTAATAATCACTTTCGTTTTTCATGGTGGAAATTGGTAAATCGTCATTTACCTACCTTCAAATATTTTGCAATTTGGTTTACGACATCCCTCTTCCGAATTGTAAAATATTGTGTTGGGTCCTAGCCTTAGTATTTCATGTGGGGTGTTATATTAAGGACTAAAATCAACTAAACTTGAATTTCTCCCATTATAGATGTCTAGTTCAGACAACTATGGTCTTCCTGAATCTTTTGAAAAAAACTTTCTTTATAAAGATGATTTTCCATCAGGCAATCAGGGTGAAAGATTAACCCCTTCTTCGTGATGTAGTGTAACTTCACTTCCTCCACCTCATCCAATAATTCTCCCTAACACACAAGTTCAAGTTCACTCAAAGCCCTATTGACATGATAGGAGAGTTGGGTGTCGAAGTCTCGAGGAAGTTGGCTGTTGACTGGGTTCTCCAGTCACTTCCTGAGTCGTATAGTGAGTGTATTGAGGACTACTATATGACAAATCACGACATGACCCTTATTGATATTGTCTATTTGCTTGTTGCTGCTGAATCAGCAATGATTTGGGGCACTGGTAAAACAAATTTGATTGGAAGATCTACTTCTAAAACTTCCATGGATATTGACAATGGTAACATTGGAAGTCCAGAAAAGCTTTCTCTTCCCAATGGAAAGGGATCGGCCATGGTCAAGTCATTTGACCAAGTGGTAAAGAGAATGGTTAAGTCTGAGATAGTCCCGTGTACCATTTCCAAAGAGTCCATATGTTTCTATTGCCAAGAGAAGGGGCATTAGTTGCGAAGCTGCCAGATTTACCTGAAAAATCGCAAGGATGGTAAAGTCAAAATATTTGACTCTACTTCAGGTGAGTCCACTGTCTAACTCTATTAAGTTCCTATTTGGAGATTCTTAATACATGATGTAATGTAATTACATTTTGATGTTTTGAAGGAGCGAAGAAGAGAAAGGAAGCTTAAAATAAGAGTAAGCTGATTCTGATCGCGAAGAGATGGATTTCGATCGCATGGCTCGATGATCAGAATTTTGAGCTGCTGCTTAAGAGTTATGATAGATTGCTTAGGAATACATAGCAACATAGTTTTTCATTTGTATTTGCATTGTAAGAACAAGTTTTCCGCAAATTTTTTAATAAATAAAGAAAAGTTTTTTTTTATCTTATTTTAAGTATCCTTACAATGACATTTGTGAAAATTGTTGTTTATATGTTTCCATTGATAGCAGTATTGGAAATTGGATTTGATTCTTTCGTTTGTGGTAGTGTCATAATTTACCAAATAAGGAAAGATTCTCATCACCCAAGTTTCAGTTGGATAGAAACTTGGAATCATGCAACTTGTAGTGTGTGATGAATGAGAACCTTCATCTTTAGGAAAATAAGACTAATTCTTTGTTCACATGTATATGTGAGTCAAGTGAAGGACTAGGGGATCGGGTGCACTGTGTGTGCGCTGGTCAGGTCCACCTTAGAGAACGAAAAGACTATTCTTCATGATTTACTAAAGTTTAGTAAATATGGTTATGCTTACAAGTTTAAGTATAATTCTGAATCATTGGAAAAGTTTCAATGTATGACAAAACGAATGAGAAGAATCGAATTAGGCAGAAAGATAGAATTTTCTCCAATCTGAAAAGATGGGAGAGTACTTGTGTAACAATCTGTTATTTCGACTTTATGTAATAGTGTATATATATATATATATATATATATATATATATATATATATATATATATATATATATATATATATATATATATATATATAATAAAAGGAAATTTTTTATAATATGTACATTTACATATCAACCCTGAAAAAAGAAAAAAATGTTAAAAAAACTTGTTTGGGATGAACATAGTGGTAGAAATTGTGTCAAGGATTCCAAAAATATAAAGAACGCCCAATTCCGAGTTATAACGAAGAAGTTATGACCTATCGAAAACTCGCGACAAAAACCGGCAAAACACTGTTTAACGTAAAAAGTGAATTTTCAATAAAATACTTTTTTACCTTAACTATCTAAATGAAAGTTATAGTATACGTTAAACCGAGAGTGTCTATAAAAAGAACGCCAAAATATGACTTCATATGAAGAGGTTATGATTTTTCTAAGATTCGACAGAATAGTACACAGCTAAAAACTCGAAATAAAGATCGAGTGATTTTTAGCCGACGCAACCTAAACGAGAATTGAAGATCTCGTCAATAGTAGTACAACGATAAAAAGACACACGAAAACAGACGTCGAATGAAGAAGTTAAGAATTTTTAACGAACTTTTCGTGTGTCGGCCTGTTAAAAATAAAACTTTAAAAATAAAGTCAAAATTAGCCAACGAAGTCTAAACGAAAGTTGTAGAGCTTAATCTCACCTACGCGTGGATATAAAGACCGTAAAAAACGGAGATAGTATGCAAAAGATATGAATTTTTGAAACTTTTAAATAAAAATAAATAAAAATTCGAGACTTATCCGAGGAGGTACGCCCCGCGTAGAGACTTACGCCCAGCGTACTTCGCTTCGTACGCCCAACGTACTTCGCACGTATGCGATCCAGAGCCAGCCACGTCGACCCTCCATCACCCAATCCTCGCATGCATGACATGCAGGCACACTAGCTTCGACGAGTAACCCATAGGCTGGGCACGTACGCTACGCCAAACGTACGCATCGTACGCCTCGCGTAATAGGAGGCTTCAGCTTCCTATAAATAGGAACTAAGACCTCCGATTTTAAGTGCCAATTTACAACCTCTCTCCAATATTCACTCACTTTTAAGCGTCTCAAGACTACCACGACGCCCCGGTGACATATCCAAGCTCTGACGAAAGCCCGAAGCCTCGAAATTCTCGAAAAGCTAACCTCTTTCCAGTCGAAGTGCTGTCCGCGTAAAACCCAACTTTTCATCAAATCATCACTCTTACCAAGTGAGTTCATACCCCCGTATTTTCATAGTTTTTACTGTTTTAAGGGGCAGGGGGGGGGGGAAATACAAGTCTAACACAAAGATTGTGTGTTACTAACTAATGGTTTCAAAGATTGTGTTAAAACGACATCAAGTCATCAAAAGTATTTCAAAATGTTAAACTTCTTTTAAATGGTTTTATAAACTCATATTTTTCCCCAGAAATCATATATATATATATATATATATATATATATATATATATATATATATATATATATATATATATATATATATATATATATATATAAAGTTTAAAAGGCTCAGGACTGATAGCTCACTTTGGTTCCTTTTCCTTGTGTGGATGTGGGATTATAAGTAACGGTTATTTGTCCAAATGTCATTTAAATTTTACTTATATATATATATATATATATATATATATATATATGTATATATATATATATATATATATATATATATATATATATATATATATATATATATTTGTATATGTATATAAATATAAAAGTTAATTCGTTCAGTTCCAATACCCTTTGTAACATGTTGAGCAAGGGGTTGCATTCATGAATAGTTAATATCAATTCAGAAAGTACATATAAATTAAAATATGTATAATTTATGATTCATAGAACATTGAATCACGATTCAAGTATACTAAAATACACTGTTTTACAATAACAAATGTTTGATTCAAAACTAATCAAGATTATACATCTTTCAAATACTAATTCAAGGGCATACTAACAATTATTCATTTCAGAATGATTGGGTTTTCATAACTATTATACATCTAACGTCTATATGCTTTTTATCAGTCATTTGATTCAGGTTGTTTAGTTCATTTAAACAATATAGTTAAAGTCCTGACATTATAACCAGAATCTCCAGTCGGGGATCGAAACAATGTGTGTATAGATCTATATTGGGATTGACAATCCCGCACTCAGACTGCTAGCTACAGTCAGGCATACACTCCTACGAGTGACAGTTGTTATCAGCAGTTTTAAATGCCTTCAAAGCATTGGGTCAGGCCATCTAGTCTCAGTATGGTTATAAAAACTCATTAAAAAGGGTATTAACAATACGCTAGTGTATAATTAACTAAACGTAAGTACATTTTCAAAGTACCAGTTTACGATGATACAGTTTTTACAGTATTACATCTTAGTATTCAATAAACAGTTGGTTAAGCCAGGCACACTCTCACTTATACAGTTTATACAAAATGGAATTCAATAACCGAACATTGATTTACAAATAGAACGGTTTTATGTGATTAAAACTACTTTTCATATACAGCAGAAAATATAAGATTTTCTGGAACAGTTTACATATTCAAGAAACAGAAAACATACTTTCAAAAATAAATACGTACGCACTCATTCAACTTTATGTTGATACTCTCTTTTCAAATTACTTGTATTCTCAGGGAATCAGTAGACAGGTGCTCCCCGAGCTTTTGAGAAGATGGAGCTATTTTGAGTCATATCTTCTTCTTTTGTATAACTATTTTGGTTTCAATATACAATGATTGAACACATGTAAATATTTATACTTTTTAAATACAATGGTTGTTTGTACTTTGATTACTATGATACATGTGTTGTGATACTACAAATGAAGTCCTCCACCCTCGAACGTTTCCGCCGTCTGGTTTGGCGGTGTGACAGATTGGTATCAGAGCATTGTTTATAGTGAACTCAGTATATAAATCCATAAAAGATATACAAACTATAAATACATTGGGGCTAAGAGCTTTGACTACAAGTATACTTTTTAAAAATTTAAGTACTTTTACAAGAAGTATACTAACACTCATACCTACAAGTACAGTATCACAATCATAAGAACTTAAAAGTATTTGGATGTTGGACACTACAATCAAACCTGAGTAGTTATGTAATCATATCTGGGATTAATATAGATTGATCAACTATATTGGTTTGAGATATGACCAACATGTGTTTGGGAGTGATGGTAGTGTTGCGACATGTCTAAAACTTACCAACTATACATATACAGAAGAACTCTAGAACAAAACATAAAGTTAAAATACTATAGGAGTATTTTAGGCACTATATACTAATAACAAACATGTGAAAACAAAAGAATCATTGTGGGTAGAACTATAAATATTAAGGGTATATTATAGTTATACATAATTAAAGTTATATCGACTTAGAATATGTGATCTAGCTTCATTTCCTGTTCCTTGTTTGGTTGTGGATTTAGAGCAGGATCATTTAATCGAAGGTCGATTATACCCAAGTTATATATAATTAGTATACACTTTGTAGTTATAGTAGTACCCAGAACAAGTCATACAAATTTCATTATCTGTTAACTGTAAGTTTCGCTTGTAGAAACTTGTATTTGCAATCTATCGTTACTAATTATATTCTATATCTCTTATCCCTATTCTCGCTTAGATATCAAGGCTGGATTCCATCTACTTGGAGACCCGTACTTTCCCAATCAGGAAAATGGAGGATGGCTCGAGGATGAGCCAGAAGAGAATCATGAAATCCCCTTAGATGATGATTTTGCAGAAAATTTTCCTGAAGACACTGATTCAGAATCAGAAGCCTATAATCCACCACCGGTTGCCCATAATCCTAATGCACGAGAAAACTTTCTAGGCCCGATGCCTATGTGGGCGATAAACTTAGAAAGGTGGAGTAACCAACAGGGCCAGAACCATTCTTACCAAGGAGACCGAAGCTTATACAATTTAGACACAGGAGGCTCAGCAGACAGAGCCCTCCCAGTGATAGTTCGTCGTGTGGCACGTAATGATGATCAAGGAAGAGCTGCTATCAACCGGGTCATACAGTTTGATGCTGCTACAGGAGTCAACACTGTTCGTATTCGTAACTTAGAAGACAGTCATAATGTGACAAGGGATCGTACTAATTACTTGCTGAGAGAACTAGCGGCATCCCAAGCCGAAGTTAGGGAACTGCAAGAACGACAAAGATCACAAGACAGTTGTATGTACGAGATAAAACACCAATTAGCAAAATCCAGGGCCGGACATAGTAGGAAGTAGATCACACTTTACTCGTTCACTACTTACTCTTTTGGTTATACTTAAGTCTACGAATAGGTTCTAGCGTTATTTTTCATATTTTTCATTACGACCGCGAAAATTTCATTTTCGGTAGGTCGGTTTGGTGTCGATGCTTTCCCAGTATTGTGGTATATTGTTGACCTGCTTTAAGGTCAAGTTTTCCAGACTATATGTACTTAATATACCAATACAATCGACATGCATTTTCATATACTCTTTGAAAAATAACTACTCAAATTCATATTATCTTTTTTCAAGCTGTACTTGTAATAGATTTCTAATTCCAATTCATTATAAGATTCATATTGAACTAAATGTTTGAGTTCAGAGATATCATATTCATATTCACTCTTGATATCTTACCATCTTTTCATCTTTTAACTTTTATAGTAAAAGATGCCTCCACGGAGAAACCCAAGGCATGTCAATATTAATGAAGCGCCAACACCACCTCCGCCACCACCTCCTCAATTTGACGCTGCCATGTTTCAGGCGGCAGTCAGGACAGCTGTTGCAGCTGCTATGTCTCATATAAACACCCCTGGTGTAAGTGGATCAGGAGCTGGTGCACATCCCCCCAACCACGATGATAATCACAGGCACTCATGAGAGTGTACCTATAAGGATTTCTCGAACGCTAAACCCAGGACCTTTAATGGGATTGGAGGAGTGATGGCGATAAGACAATGGATCGAGAAAACAGAGGTAGTCTTCGAGATCTGCTCCTGCCCGGAGGGTAGCAAAGTCAAATTTGCTGTCTGTACCTTTGCTGACAGAGCCCTAACATGGTGGAACAGCCATGTTAAGTCACTAACCTTGGTAGTGGCTAACTCCATAAGTTGGGAGAACTTGAAGACCATGCTGATGCGGGAGTACTGCCCAAGGGGTGAAATTCAGAAACTTGAGCAAGAGCTCTGGGGTCTTACTATGGTTGGTTCAGACATAACAACCTATACAAATCGATTCTGTAACTTAGCGATACTTTGTCCAGAAATGGTTGCTCTGGAGAGCAAAAAGATTGAGAGGTACATCTGGGGTCCCAGATTTGGGCAAGTGTCATTGCTTCTAGGCCTGTTACCTTTGACAACGCCAAAGAGTTGGCACAGTCCCTTATTGACCAAGAAACCCGTCAAAACTCTGTGGTTGCTGCCCCTAAACAACCCAATGGAAACAACAACAACAACAAGAAGAAGGGTTGGAATAAGAGGAAGGGCAAATCTTCTCAGGAACCCTCGAAAAAGCAACAGCTAGTGGCGGTCCATGCTGCTACTGTACCTGCTAACCCTGCACCAGCTAAGCCTTATGCTGGTAATCTTCCCAAATGAAACAAATGCAATTTTCACCATAACAGAAATTGCCGGGAAATGCAGTGTCGTAACTGCAACAGAAAAGGGCATACTGCCCGATTCTATAGATCACCACCCCAACCGATTAACCAAGTACCTGCCGCTAGAGTAGGTCAAGCATGCTACCAATGCAGTGATGTGGGGCATTTCAAGAGAGATTGTCCGAAAGCTAGAAATGCCGATGAAGTTGGGAGGATTCTAGCAATGGGTCATGAAGAAGCAGTGACAGACCCTGCGGTGGTCACAGGTACGTTTCTTCTCAACAATACTTATGCATGCATTCTATTTGATTGTGGTGCTAAGAAGAGCTTCGTGAACCATAATTTTAAACACCTGCTAAATCAAAACGCCCAACCACTAAATGAAACTTTCACAGTCGAAATGGCTAATGGGAAATCCGAATACACCAACGATATATACATAGGATGTACCCTTACCTTGAATAACTTTTTGTTCCAAATAGACCTTATGCCGATATCTATCAAAAGTTTCGACGCCATAATAGGTATGGATTGGTTGTGCTCTAACCATGCGGACATACTATGCTATGAAAGAGCCATTCGCCTGAACTTGCCAACTAACGAAACTCTTATTTTCTACGACGACAAACCCGGAACGAACCTTCAGATCATTTCTTGCATCAAAGCACATAAGTACCTTCGCAAATAGTACTGTGCTTTCTTAGCTCACGTGGTAGACAAAAAGCAAGAAGTGAAAGACATCGCGAGCATTCCTGAGGTCTGAAACTTTCCTGACATTTTTCCCGACGATCTTCTAGGAGTGCCACCCGAACGACAAGTCGAATTCAGAATCGACTTAATCCCTGGGGCTACCCCTGTAGCCAAATCCCCCTATCGTCTTGCACCTTCTGAGATACAGGAATTATCCATCCAGCTTAACGAACTCCTAAGCACAGGTTTCATAAGACCAAGCTTCTCACCCTAGGGAGCATCGGTTTTGTTCGTAAAGAAGAAGGATGGATCATTTCGTATGTGCATAGACTACCACGAGCTAAATAAACTTACTGTCACACCCCAAAACCGGAACGACGGAAACGTTCTGGGGCGGAGGACATCATGTTTAGTATCACAAGTCATGCATCATAGTAATCGAAGTAATAAACAACCATTTCATTAGAAAGAAAGTGTTTACAAAGTATGTGATTCACAAAAGATAGAACACATAAGTAAATGACAAAACAAGACATGAAGTTATTATGCTCCATCTTCTGAATCCCAGCATGTGTACCTGTCTACTAGCTACCTGAGAATATAAGTTATTTTGAAAGAGTAGATCAACATTTAAGCTGGTGAGTTCATAAGTATTTAGATGTTGTATTATTAAGTTGAAAGCTCTTTTTAGAAAAGTTCGCCTGTTCCTCAGAAGATCCTATATCTTCTGATGTATTAAAAGATAAGTATAAATGACTCTACAATCCTTTCTATGTATACTAAATGAATATAAGTTATATTGAATACAGATCAAACAAACAATCGATTGTGGGAATCTGCCCTAAACCCACAACCAAACAAGGAACAGGGAATGAGGTGGAAATCATACATTCCATTTTTTGTTGGATCTTTACTGAATATAACTCTTCTGCATTCCTTTGGTATTCACGGAGTTAATTGTAATAGTTCCTTTATGTTAATGAAAACATCTTGTAGGAAAACCCTCATTTCTTTATGAATAAAAAATAGTAACCACAATAGTTCTTTCTACAGTCACTTAGATTATACTTGTTATATATAGTCTAATATCAAGCAGATAGTTAATTATATATAACTCTGATGTGTAAACTAAGGTATTACAAAATTAACCACTTAAGGTCCTTTAATTTGTATTGGTTTAATAAAATGGATTAAACCTTTCACTGTTAAGTTTCTAGTTTAGTATACTCAATGTTCTAACAGAAAGTATGTTTTTGTACTAGAAAACGATGTATTGAATTTGTATACTATGACCTGACCTATACCTGGTACTCATTATGATTTCTTGGTGTATACATAATATATATATATATATATATATATATATTTAAGTTTGAATAGATAGTAGACTGGGTGCATCTGCTCTAAGCCCACAACCAAACAAGGAACAGGAAATGAAGTGGAAAGCACACATTCTACTATCTGCTGGACTCAATTAATATATATCCTTGATGTATCTACCGAGAAATCATAAAGTTAGCATTATAAGTCACCTTCTAACTGTATGTTTATGTTATACATTTTACTTATGTTTAATGTTCTTCTTGTATCATACATCCTGTTTGCTAACCCTGGTACGTTGTATTTGTACCTTTGTTATTGAAACGCGGTATGACATAAGAGTCATTCTTCAAGTTTGTTAACCCTGGTACGTTGTATTTGTACCTTTGTTATTGAAACTCGGTATGACGTTGTACCTCGTGTTTGCTAATCCTGGTACGTTGTATTTGTACCGTTGTTTGTGCCTGGAAAGATATGTTATTACTTCATGTTTGTTAATCTGAGTTTTACATATGTTTATGTGTTTCTTGTATCATACTCCGTGTTTGCTAATCCTGGTATGTTGTATTTGTACCTTTATTATTGAAACGCAGTATGACGTAAGTGTCATTCTTCAAGTTTGCTAACCGTGGTACGTGGTGTTCGTACCGTTGTTATTGAAACTAAGTGTGACGTATGTGTCATTCTTCAAGTTTACTAACCCTGATACGTGGTGTTCGTACCGTTGTTATTGAAACTAAGTGTGACGTATTACTCTGTTTCATGATTTGTTCTCCTGTTATACTTATAGAATGTTTCTACTGTTATGGTTATAGTATGTTCTTTTCTGCACTAGCTATAGAATGAACACCTTGTACTAGTTATAGAATAGATACTCTATACTTGTTGTAGAATGAATTCTCTGTACTAGTTATAGAATGGACTACTTGTTATAAAATGACCCGTTGTACTTGTTATAGAATAACCCTCTGTACTTGTTATAGAATGAACTCTCTGTACTAGTTATAGAATGGACTCTCTGTATTTGTTATAGAATTACCCTCTGTACTTGTTATAGAATAAACTCTCTGTATTTTTTATAGAATGACCCTCTGTACTTGTTATAGAATAACCCTCTGTACTTGTTATAGAATGAACTGAACCCCTAAACTATACCTATTATAGTTTACTAGTATGTTTATTTGAATTGTTATTACCTTGAATTAAGACTTGCTTATCTACCAAGTTATAATTGTTCTTTAAAACAGAGTTTTATAAACCAATAAGTAACATAACTTTAATAGAATTTTTGAATTGGTTTGATTACTTATTAAAGACATAAGAAATCTTTTGAAATTTATTTATAACAAATAATTACACAATTATCATTGTGTTCAACATGTATTTCCCCCTTAAAAGCATTTAAAATGAATTACAAGATTGACTACAGGGGTATGAACTCACATTGCGTAGGTGATTCAAACAAATATACGTGTAAGGATGAGAAGTTCAACAAATGAAGTCCCGAGACTTATCGAGTCCTAAATGACATATAATGGCATATATTGACATATATATAGTGTTTAGAAGCAACCAAATGCAAGGAAACACCTTACGAGACTAGGAAACACTTTGACCAAGTGTTAGAATCACATGTGATTCAATTTAAGGGAGTGTACGACCTTAACAAGGAGTGTGCGGCCATGGGTGTGCGGCCAAGGAGTGTGCGGCCGCACACTCATGGTAAAGAGTGCACAAAACGTTTTCCAAATGGTAGGGAGGCTTGTGGGACAATTGCTCAACAAGTGGTGAAGCTAGAAATGCATTTTGGAGGCCATTTAAGGGTGTTTTAAGGGGTGTACGGCCACCTCTATGTGTGCGGCCACACACACCATATAATTATGAGTTCTGGGCACTTTCTAAGACTTAATCAAATGTTCATAACAAGATCTAAGCTTAACGAAAGAGTACTTACGATTCAGAAGCTCGATAAGGTCTAAAATCGCCAGGAACAAGTGTGTGTTCTTGGTGGGATTTGAAGATCTATACAAAATATGATTTCAAATGGATGAAATCAAAGGATGTAACTAGTTTATGAAGATTAACAACAAATCGGGAGAAGAACATTTACAAATTCGAAAATCTAAGCTGGAAATCGGATGCTAGTTGAGAGCAAAATCGAGTTCTAGGCTTGGGAGGGTGAAAAGGGATTAAAGGAGGTTGAGTTCTACCTTTGTACACTCGAGTGTGCTGCAAGGAGAGGGGTGTGCGGCCGTACACTCCTTATGTTGGAGTGTAAGGCTCGATTTTTGGTGTTAGAAGTGTACGTGATCCATTCCTCTACTTGAGGCTTGAATGTACTGAGTTTTTAACCTTTAAAGAGACTCTAAACAAGGCTAAATGATAGCAGAAATGAGTCTGACACTAAGTTGAGTTGATTGGCTAAGCTTTGCAAGGAAATTTTTTTCGGGTTGTCACACCTACCATCAAGAATCGATATCCTTTGCCTCGCATTGACGATCTGTTTGACCAACTTCAAGGTGCGAGCTACTTCTCGAAAATAGAGTTAAGATCCGGGTATCACCAGTTACGGATTTTGGAGGAGGACATTCCCAAAAACGCGTTCAGAACTCGTTATGGTCATTACGAGTTTGTAGTGATGCCATTCGGATTGACGAGTGCACCTGCTATGTTCATGGAGTTTGTAGTGATGCCATTCGTTATGGTCATTACGAGTTTGTAGTGATGCCATTCGTCAAGTGTTACAAACTCTGAGAACCAAGAAACTTTATGCGAAGTTTTCAAAATGTGAAATTTAGATCAGGAAAGTAGATTTCCTGGGTCATGTGGTTAGTTCAGAAGGAATACACATGGACCCTTCCAAAATCAAGGCAATTGACAATTCGTAGGTCTTGCTGGCTACTATCGCAGATTCATCCAAAATATCTCCCGAATCGCTAAACCGCTTACCACCCTGACACAAAAAGGTGTAACTTTTAGTTGGGGAGAAGCAAGAGACAACGTTCCAAACGCTGAAACGAGCTTTGTGCAGTGCACCGATCTTGTCTCTACCCAAAGGGACAGAGGACTTTGTAGTGTACTGTGATGCTTCTAATCAAGGGCTTGGATGTGTTTTGATGCAACGAGGAACGGTTATATCGTACGCCTCGAGGCAGCTCAAGACACATGAAGTCAACTATACAACGCATGACCTTGAGCTAGGAGCAGTGGCATTTGCTCTGAAGATATGGAGACATTACCTATATGGCACGAAATGCACAATATATACGGACCATAAAAGTCTCCAACATATTTTCGATCAAAAAGAGCTAAACATGAGACAACGACGGTGGGTGGAGCTACTGAACGATTACGAATGCGAGATTCTTTATCACCCTAGCAAAACCAATGTAGTAGCTGACGCACTTAGCAGAGAAGAATACTCGGGACGCCGAGTAAAGTTGTTGACCATGACAATCCATTCACATCTGTCCACACAGATCAGAGAGGCTCGACTCGAGGCCTTGAAACCTGAAAACGTGGCAAGTGAAACCCTGAGAGGAATGGATAAGAACTTCGAAGTCAGGGATGATGGAGTCTATTGTTTCATGAACCGGATCTGGACACCAAAGTTCGGTGGTTACATAGACATGGTTATGAATGAAGCACACAAAACCCGATACTCCATTCATCCAGGTTCAGACAAGTTGTATCTGGACCTCAAGAAACTATACTGGTGGCCTAACATGAAGGCCGAAATCGCTACCTTTGTAGGCAGGTGTCTTACTTGTGCCAAAGTCAAGGTAGAGTACCAGAAACCTTCAGGTTTATTACAACAACCTGAAATCCCTGAATGGAAATGGGAGCGGATTACAATGGATTTCATAACGAAGTTACCCAATACATCGGGTGGTTATGATACTATTTGGGTAATCGTCGATAGATTGACCAAATCCGCCCACTTCTTGCCAATAAAGAAACCGACAAGATGGAGAAGCTAACACGAACATACCTCAAAGAGATTGTTAGACTGCATGGTGTACCGATATCTATTATTTCTGACCGAGATAGTAGATTCACCTCTCATTTCTGGCAGTCTTTACAAAACTCTCTGGGAACTAGGCTGGACATGAGTACATCCTACCATCCACAAACCGACGGACAAAGTGAGAGGACGATTCAAACATTAGAAGACATGTTGCGAGCTTGCGTGATAGACTTTGGAAAGGCATGGGATACTTATTTACCTCTTGTCGAATTCTCTTATAACAACAGTTATCACACTAGCATAAAGGCTTCTCCATTCAAAGCCCTCTATGGCCGCAAGTGCAGATCACCTTTGTGCTGGGCTGAGGTGGGTGACACGCAGCTAGCTAGAGGTCAAACTACTGACAGTGCTCTCACTAGTCCGTAAATTATTCGAGAAACTATAGAGAAAATCGTACAAATTCGGGAGCGACTTAAAGCTTTTAGAGATAGACAGAAAAGCTACGCTGACAAAAGAAGAAAACCTTTGGAATTCCAGGTTGGTGACCGCGCCATGTTGAAGGTCTCACCCTGGAAGGGCATGACACGCTTTGGAAGGCATGACAAACTGAATCCAAGGTACATAGGACCATTCGATATTCTTTCCAGAATCGGTCCTGTAGCTTACAGACTTCGACTACCCCAAGAACTAAGTAACATTCATCCTACCTTTCACGTTTCGAACTCGAAAAAGTGTCTATCTGACGAGACTCTTGTGATCCCACTCGAGGAGATTGAGGTAAACGAGAGCGTCAACTTCGTGGAAGAACCCGTAGAGATTCTAGATAGGGAAGTTAAGAAAACCAAACAAACCCGTATCCCGATAGTGAAGGTTCGCTGGAATGCAAAACGTGGACCTGAATTGACTTGAGAGCGGGAGGATCAAATGCAACAAAAATATCCACATCTTTCTCTCTAGTCTTTCCATAACGTTATAGTCCTAATTTCGGGACGAAGTTCTCTCTAACGGGGGGATAATGTAAAATTTTTTTATTTCGACTTTATGTAATAGTATATATATATATATATATATATATATAATAATAATAATAATAATAATAATAATAATAATAATAATAATAATAATAATAATAATAATAAAAGGAAGATTTTATAATATGTACATTTACATATCAACCCTAAAAAAAATGAAACGTTAAACAAACTTGTTTGGGATGAACATAGTGGTAGAAATCGTGTCAAGGATTCCAAAAATATAAAGAACGTCCGATTCCGAGTTATAACGAAGAAATTATGACCTATCAAAAATCTGCGACAAAACCGGCAAAACACTGTTTAACGTAAAAAGTGAATTTTCAATAAAATGCGTTTTAACCTTAACTATCTAAATGAAAGTTATAGTATACGTTAAAACGAGAGTGTCCATAAAAAGAACGCCAAAATCTGACTTCATATGAAGAAGTTATGATTTTTCTAAGATTCGACATAGCAGTACACAGCTAAAACTCGAAATAAAGATCGAGTGATTTTTAGCCGACGCAACCTAAACAAGAATTGAAGATCTCGTCAATAGTAGTGCAACGATAAAAAGACAGACGAAAACGGACGTCGGATGAAGAAGTTATGAATTTTAAATGGACTTTTCCTGTCCCGGCCTGTTACTAACTAATGGTTTCAAAGATTGTGTTAAAACGACATCAAGTCATCAAAAGTATTTCAAAATGTTAAACTTCTTTTAAATGGTTTTATAAACTTATATTTTTCCCCAGAAATCATATATATATATATATATATATATATATATATATATATATATATATATATATATATATATATATATATATATATATATATATATATATATATATATATAAAGTTTAAAAGGCTTAGGACTGATAGCTCACTTTGGTTCCTTTTCCTTGTGTGGATGTGGGATTATAAGTAACGATTATTTGTCCAAATGTCATTTAAATTTTACTTATATATATATATATATATATATATATATATATATATATATATATATATATATATATATATATATTTGTATATGTATATAAATATAAAAGTTAATTCGTTCAGTTCCAATACTCTTTGTAACATGTTGAGCAAGGGGTTGCATTCATGAATAGTTAGTATCAATTCAGAAAGTAGATATAAATTAAAATAGGTATAATTTATGATTCATAGAACATTGAATCACGATTCAAGTATACTAAAATACACTGTTTTACAATAACAAATGTTTGATTCGAAACTAATCAAGATTATACATCTTTCAAATACTAATTCAAGGGCATACTAACAATTATTCATTTCAGAATGATTGGGTTTTCATAACTATTATACATCTAACATCTATATGCTTTTTATCAGTCATTTGATTCAGGTTGTTTAGTTCATTTAAACAATATAGTTAAAGTCCTGACATTATAACCAGAATCTCCAGTCGGGGATCGAAACAATGTGTGTATAGATCTATATTGAGATTGACAATCCCGCACTCAGACTGCTAGCTACAGTCAGGCATACACTCCTACGAGTGACAGTTGTTATCAGCAGTTTTAAATGCCTTCAAAGCATTGGGTCAGGCCATCTAGTCTCAGTATGGTTATAAAAACTCATTAAAAAGGATATTAACAATACGCTAGTGTATAATTAACTAAACGTAAGTACATTTTCAAAGTACCAGTTTACGATGATACAATTTTTACAGTATTACATCTTAGTATTCAATAAACAGTTGGTTAAGCCAGGCACACTTTCACTTATACAGTTTATACAAAATGGAATTCAATAACAAAACATTGATTTACAAATAGAACGGTTTTATGTGATTAAAACTACTTTTCATATACAGCAGAAAATATAAGATTTTCTGGAACAGTTTACATATTCAAGAAACAGAAAACATACTTTCAAAAATAAATACTTACGCACTCATTCAACTTTATGTTGATACTCTCTTTTCAAATTACTTGTATTCTCAGGGAATCAGTAGACAGGTGCTCCCCGAGCTTTTGAGAAGATAGAGCTATTTTGAGTTCAGTCCATATGAGTTTGGATTTTTCACTAACCTTGTCTTGTGATTATGGTTATGACAAATTCACATGGATAGGAACACATGCACCATAAAATCTAAGTGTCATAAGGTCTCTATCCAATTCATGAAAATGATTGCGAGGAAACGCTTTCACTAAGTAGATTTTAAATAGTTAGCAATTGTGATATTTGCATTCTCAAATTCGATTATGATTACGACATCCCTCTTCATAGTTCGAATTGTGGGAAATGCAAAGGTCTAAACATTTCAGACTTATGACTGTAAGTTCTAAAATTGTTAAGACACACATGTGAGCTATCTAAGGAAAGGTGTATGATTTTGAGAAGCCTAGATAAAGTCTTATCGAAGCATCTCGTATCAGAAATTTGAACGTTGGTAATGAAAGTCAATAAGTATTGATTTCTAGAAGTCCAACTGTTTTTTGAATACATGTCAAAGCTAGTGGGAGCATAAGTGTTATGCAAGTAAGATAATACTTATGATGCTAGTGGGAGCATAATTATTATGGATAGTGTTGCAAGTTAGCAATGTTAATTATAGAAAACAAAAGTTCCGATTCGCAAAGTTGTGGGTTTGAAAAGTTGTTTTGCTATAATTAAGGGAGAGGAATTTATACTTCATTTCAAATCTAAAAGCTTAGATTGATTTTTTAATCAAATTTAGTCAAATATATATGAATGTTATGTTGGAATGGTTCAACATAAGGAAATTCTATATATGGAAATGTAAATTGGGGTCCCTAAAAACTTAGAGTCTTAATCTAGCTAGAAATTAAGGAACAAGGATAGAAAATGTTCATAGGATAAAAGGAAATTCCTATTATAACATAAATAAGAAGACTGGTTGCTAGGATAGCAACAATAGCTTGCTATAACAAAATAGAATATTCCATATACATCAAGACATATAAGGATTTAGTTACAACCCTATTAGTCAAACATAGGAACAAAGAGTAACCTACTTCTTGTCATTTCAGGATAACAACCCTTCAATGCTAATCTTGATAGACCCGACCACCATTCAGACCATGATTCAACGTCAAGTCTTTGATGCGTTAGGAAACATCAGAGCAAGAAAGGAAAGAGGAAGTGATAAGGAAGTTGTTCAAATGAAAAAAAACCTACAAGGAGTTCATTGATAGTAAACAAAGCCCTTTTTTATAGATATGAAGGAGTAAATGGTTTAATCTATTGGATAAAGGAATTGGAGAGCAAGTTTGCTAAAGAACATTAGATTATGTTTACAACATGCACATTTGTAGGAAGAGTTCTCATCTGGTCGAGTGCTCAGGTTTAGGCATAGGCAAAACCTATGAAACCTCATGGGAAGAACTAAAGAAGCAGATGATAATGGAATTTTGTTCTAAATGAGACAAGGCATGAGTAGAACATGAATTCAGTTAATTAATCAATAGGAAATCAAGTTTAGCCCTTGTGTTTTGAGGATTTATTCATTGTATGCCCTGAATTGATTGACTCAGAGATCGAGAAGATCAAAACATACCTCCAAAGACTAACCCCCATGTTAGGAGGGAAGTGTGTGCGTAGCCGCCTAACACCTATAAGGAAGCCAGACATTTAGCCGTCAGCCTCAAGGAACCAGTGATCCGAAACTCGAAAAGGAGTAAGAAATCCAAAGAACTAAAAAATAAGTGGGAAGGATCCATATAACACTTGGTTCAAGTACTATTCAATTTTAAGAATCTTAGGGTTTTTGACTGGAACTCGACGAGTTAGGGAGCTCCAACTCGTCATGTAGGGATTATTTTGGACAACGGGTTAAGGGCCTACTCGACAAGTTGGAAGGCACCAACTCGACGAGTTGATGCTGGAAAGGAAAACTCTAATTTTTAGGGTTTGCACCCTATTTAAAGGCCTTAAGCCTCATTGTTAGCCTCCCTTACTGCCCCTTTGTCCAAAGAAACCCTAATTCATGCTTTCTATCATTTAGAGTGTGTGTAATTGTAAAGTGTGTCATCTTTGGTGCTTTCTTGAAGGAGCTTGAAGCTTGGTGTTGCTTGGTTGAAGGGAGAGGCTTTGGATCCATGGTTTACTCAACTAAGGAAACCATTTTAAGGTATAAAGTCGATACCTTGGCTTTTTATTGCTTAGATCTTCTTCTATGAAAGTTTATGGCCATTATTAGCCTACTTTGGGACCATTCTTGGACTTGAGAATGTTATGAAGATATGGCTTTAGATCTAGACATCTCAGGGCCTTTGTAGACTTAAAGTTGCCAACTTGATCAAGTCTTGGCCCTCCTTTATGATCTAAGTCCCTTGATGATCTTTGTTTGAGTGTTTTTGCCATTTGATGCCTTGCATCGATGTAAAGTTAGCAACTTTACGTGGTACCTTAACCCTAGGGGACTGGATCTGTAGTTTGGGACTTCAGATTCGACTGGAAGGGGCTGAATACGTTAAGACATGGAAAAATCGACGAGTTTCCCTGACAACTCAACGAGTTGGATTGGGTTTTCCCGCCTTCTGGATACAGAGCGAACTCGGATAGTTTATAAGATAACCCGGCGAGTTGGATAGAGTTTTTCATGGTCACCTGAACACTGAAGGAACTCGACGAGTTTCTAGATTCACTCGACGAGTTGGGTCAACATAGACAGTTAACCTTGACTGTTGACCTTGACTTTGACCATGGTTGACCAAGAGTGACCTTAAGGGTATCTTTGGTATTTCGGAATTTTGACAAAGTTAGTCACATGATGTTTATAGGTAGTTGAGTTAGAGCTGTAGATTGGGTTTGACTTTTATCGGTTCAACATTTGTTCAGAGGCGAGTCTCCTCACCATACCAATCGGTCTAAGGCACCAAGGCCGGACCATTCAGTTGTTTGTAGTGTTATTGTGGGTTCACTACTTATATGTCTGGTATGCATGTATATGTGAATGTGCTAGTACTTTGTTGAGTAGATATGTGAAGACCCCAGGGGGAGCCCGTGGTAGTTGGATACAAGACCATGTGGGGGAGCCCATGGTATTCCATGTAATGACCATGTGGGGGAGCCTATGGTATTCCATGTAAAGACCATGTGAGGAAGTTATGTGAGGCCCTGGTATTGACCCTCCCTAAGGGTGTTGAGGATTTTTTTGGTATTTTGTAATGCATTGATCACTGGTTTAGGGGCAGTTATATGCATAGGGGTAGAGTCATTGCTTATGCATCCAAACAGTTGAAGCTTCATGATGTTAGATATCCAACACATGATTTAGAGTTGGGGACAATGGTTTTTGCCTTCGAGACTTGGCGGCATTATCTCTATGGGGTCCGTTGTACCATCTACACGAATCACAAGAGTCTGAGATATCTTATTGATCCGCTGAATCTATACATGAGGCAACAAAGATGGCTTAACGTGGTCAAGGATTATGATTGTGAGATTCTCTACCATCCAGGGAAGGCCAATATGGTTGCTGATGCTTTGAGCCGCAAAACGGTTAGTAATCCTGTCCGAGAGCATTGTTTGAGGATGACCATCGATTCTCCACTTTTGGATCTGATCAAGGAGGCTCATGTCGAGGGGTTCAATAGGGAGAATTAGAAGCAAGAGCGGATCATAGGATAGATTGAAAGATTTTCTACCGATAGTCACGGGCTTTTGACCCGTGTGCGGTCGGGTGTGGGTGCCATTTTCCGAAGGAGTTCGAAAGATAGTGTTGGAGGAGGCTCATAAGTCCATGTTCTCGATTCACCGTAGAGGCACAAAGATGTATCAAGACTTGAGACTTAGTTATTGGTGGCTATATATGAAGAGGGAGATAGCATGGTACGTGGAGAGATGCTTGACCTGTCGGATGTTCAAGGTAGAGCACCAGAGGCCGCATGGAAAGTTGCAGCCCTTGGAGGTTCCCATGTGGAAATAGGAACATATCATTATGGATTTTATCACCAAACTGCTAAGGACGGCCAAGGGATTTGATGCGATTTGGGTTATCATGGACTGGTAGACCAAGAGGTCCTTTTTTATCACCTTTCGGTAGAGTTCTTCGTCCGAGAAATTGGCTAATATGTTTGTGCCCGTGATTGTTGCTTCTCACGGTGTTCCAGTCTCTATTGTGTCTGACCGTGATGTATGGTTTATTCTCGATTTTGGCAGAAATTTCATGAGGACTTGGGTACGAGACTGCATTTCAGCACTGCTTATCACCCCCAGACCGATGGACAGAGTGAGCGGACCATTCAGACACCCGAGTATATGCTGAGGGCTTGTGTCATTGATTTTAGTGGGAATTGGTATTCCTACCTTCCGCTAGCATAGTTTTCCTACAACAACAGTTATCATTCTAGGATTGGTGCACCGCCTTCGAGTTTCTCTGTGGAAAGAAGTGCCGTACACCAGTTTGTTGGAGAGAGGCTGGTCACGGGGTCATAGATAGGACCGAGGTGGTCCTCCAGACGATAAATCTCAACCATAAGATTAGGCAGAGGTTACTGATAACTCAGAGCCGACATAAGATTTACATCGATAAACGGAGATCCGAGTTGGAGTTCCAGGTTGGGGATATGGTATTGCTGAAGGTCTCACCCTGGAAGGGTGTTATTCGCTTTAGGGTGAGGGGCAAGTTGGGGCCTTGATTTATTGGACCATTCCGAGTGGCGGCCAGGGTAGCCAAGGTGACCTATCGATTTGATCTGCCTAACGAGCTTTGCCAGATTCATAGCACCTTTCATGTTTCCCAGCTCCAGAAATGTGTAGCCGACGATTCAGCGGTGATCCCTTTGGATGACGTTCAGGTTGATGAGTGCCTGAATTATGTGGAGAGACCAATAGCTATTGTATACAGGAAGACGAAGGCCTTGCGCAACAAGGTGTGACAACCCGAAATTTTTTAAATTTTTGCCTTGTAAAGCTCAGTCAGTCAACTCAGCTGAGTGTCAGACTCATTTCTGCTATCATTTAGCCTCGTTTAGAGTCCGTTTAAAGGTTCAAATCTCGGTACATTCAAGCCTTGAGTATAGGAATGGATCGCATACACTTCTAGCATCAAAATCGAGCCTTACACTCCAACATAAGGAGTGTACGGCCGCACACTGGGTGTGCGGTCACACACCCCTCTCCTGGCAGCACACTCTCATGTACAAAGGGTATACTTAGCCTTCTTTCATCCCTTTTCACACTCCCAAGCCTAGAACTCGATTTCTCTCTCAACTACCATCCGGTTTTCAGCTTAGATCTTCAATATTGTAAGTGTTCTTCCTTTGGTTTGTTGTTAATCTTCATAAACTAGTAACACCCTTTTGATTTCATCCCTTGGAAATCATGTTTTGGCTAGATCTTCAAACTTCCTCCGTTTCACCAAGAACACCAAGAACACACACTTGTTCTTGGTGATTTTGGACTTTCTCGAGCTTCCGGATCGTAAGTACCCTTTCCCTATGCTTGAATCTTGTTTAGAACACTAGATTAAGGCCTTGAAACTGCCCATAACACATAATCATATGGTCTGTGCGGTCGCACACCCAGGTGTAGCCGTACACCCCTGAAAACACCCTCAAATGGCCTCCAAAATGCATTTCCAGCTTCAACACTTGATGAGCATCAGTCCTACAAGCCTCCCTACCCTTGGAAAATGGTTTTGTGCACTTTTTATCATGAGTGTGCGGCCGCACACCTATGGCCGCACACTCCTTGTTATGGCCGTACACTCCCTTTAAGTGAATCACATGTGATTCGGACACTTGGTCAAAGTGTTTCCTAGTCCCTTAAGGTGTTTCCTTGCATTTGGTTGCTTCTAAACACTATATTTATGTCAATATATGCCATTATATGTAATTTAGGACTCGTTAAGTCTCGAGACTTCATTCGTGGAACTTCTCATCCTTACGCACATATTCATTTGAATCACCCACACAAGGTGAGTTCATACCCCGTAATCAATCTTTTAAACTGTTTTAAATGCTTTTAAAGGGGGGGGGGGGGGCGGGAATACAAGTTGAACACAATGTTAATTGTGTAATTGTTTGTTATAAACATTTTCAAAGGATTGGTTATGTCATTTGTAAGTTATCAAAACATTTCAAAAACTCTTTTAAAGTTATGTTACTTTATAGTTTAACAAAACTCCACTTTTAAAGTACCAGCATAACTTAGTAGAAAAATGAGTCTTTTCAACAACAGTTCAAGTAAATTACTAGTAAACTATTAAGGGTATAGTTTAGGGGTTCAGTTCATACTAGATACTAAGATACTATAACGAGAAGATACTAAGATACTATAACGAGAAGATACTAAGATACTATAACGAGAAGATACTAAGATACTATAACAAGAGGATACTAAGATACTATAACGAACTTACTAAGATACAATAATAATAATGTGAGATACTACTTCATGGCGCGACATTCAATGCAGAGTCATGTTTTATACCAGAGTCTCCTGGAGGGAGAGCGTGAATTTGTGTATAGATATATACGGGATTGACCATCCCACACCTTGTTGCTAGCTACAGTGGGATCTGTAGGTCTACGGGTGATGAATGTCATATCATTTCGATGTCTCGAACGTCGTGTTATACTAGTCAAATCAAGCATGGTAACAATAATATCACATTTTACCTTAAATAAACTAATAAGTTAAAGGTAAACAGTACTGCAGGATGTCAGTTCATAAGACAACTAAGTACTTATATTTTTCCAAATACTTTCATTTTGTGACAGTTCCACTTGAAAGTTAATATAAACTATTTTTGAGTCAGAATATTTATAAACTTGGGAAAACTTACATTTCACAACCGACACACAGAACAGTCGAGTCTAGTACATTCAATAGAAGGGGGCGTATAATGCTAACTTTATGATTCCTTAGTGTACGCATTCAGGAATATATATTAATCGGGTCCGACAGGTAGTAGGATGTGTGCTTTCCGCTTCATTTCCTGTTCCTTGTTTGGTTGTGGGCTTAGAGCAGATACACCCAGCCTACTATCTATCCGATCTTAGATATGTATATGTTTCCGTATACACCAAGTAATCATAAGGAGTACCAGGTATGGGCCAAGTCATAGGACACTAATTCAATGCACCGTTTTCTAGTACAAATCATACTTTTCAAGTAATGAACTTTTGACATACAAAACTAGAAACTTACCAGTAATGGTTTTAAACCATTTTATTAAACCAGTATAACTTAAAGGACCTTAGGTGGTTAATTCTATAATACCTTAGTTTATACATCAGGGTTATATATAATTAATATCTGATAGGTAGTTGGATGTGTTTTCACACAATTAACTATCTATTCGATATTAGATTATTTATAGCTAGTATAAACTAAGTGATTATAGAAGGAACTACTGTGGTTACCATTTTTATTATAAGAAATAAGGGTTTTCTTAAGGAATCTTTTCATCAAACTAAAGGAACTATTACAGTTAACTCCGTGAGTACCAAGTGAGTACGCTAGGGTTATATACAACGAGGATCTAACAAACAATGGGATGTGTGTCTTCCGCGTCATTTCCTGTTCCTTGTTTGGTTATGGGCTTAAGGCAGATACACACAACCGATTGTTTGTTTACTCTGAGTTTTATATAACTTGTATTCATTTAATACTCATAGAAAGGACTGTAGAGTCATGTTTACTTATCTTTCATCAAAGCAGGAAATATAGGATTTTCTGGAGGAACAAGCAAACTTTTCTAAACACAACTTACCACAACTTACTACAATTTTTACAACTTTCTTACTACTCACTTACATCACTTAAACCTTATGAACTCACCAGCTTAAATGCTGATCTACACTTTCAAAATAACTTGTATTCTCAGGAGACCAGTAGACAGGTTCGCGCACTGGGATTCAGAAGATGGAGCAGTATAGCTTCATGTCTTTTTGTTATTTGCTATGTATTTCTATATTATGTGAATCATACTTTATAAACACTTTCTTTCGAATGAAATGGTTGTTTATTACTTTGCTTACTATGATGCATGTCTTATGATACTAAACTTGACGTTCTCCACCCCCGAATGTTTCCGTCGTTCCGGTTTTGGGGTGTGACACAAGGTGGTACCTTTAGTCAAGGTCCAATGGCAGCATCAGAAGCATTCCGAGTGGACTTAGTAACCCGAGGCAGAGATGTGGGAGAACTACCCAGAGTTATTTGCAGCTAATAACTTCGAGGAAGAAGTCTGATTCGAGTGGGAGAGAATTGTAACACCAAGTTTCAAGGATGTTTCTTTTAACTAATTTTATATGTTGGAAGTTGGATTTTAGGTGGACAATCCCACGGCATGGCCAAGGCCAAAGTTTTTTGGGCTTTAAGTTAGCGCCACGAAGTGGCATCTATTCGCCATGACGTGGTCGTTGTTTAGTGGAAAACCCTAATCCGGGGTTTAAGCCCCTATTTAAGGGAATTTGATGGCAAGGGTTTCCCACCCTCAGCCTCAATCACTCTCCCATTAGCCTCTAAGTGAAAACCCTAGCCTCCATTGCAAACCTTTAAGCTTTTGTATTTTTTGGTGCTGTTTTTGAATAAGAAGGATAAGAAGAAGAAGAAGAAGAAGAATAAGGCACCCTTGAGCTTTGTTTTAACAAGAAATTCTCCCCATCTACCTTGAGCATGTTTCTGGACCCTTGTAAGTCCCCAAGATCCAATCTTTATGTCATTTATCTCTAGATCTAGCCCTTTTGTCCCTAAATCTTCAAGGTGTGAGAAATTGGAAGGCTGGGTCTCATAAATTTGGCAACTTTATGGATCCATGTGATCTTTCTAGTGTTATATGTTCCAGATATGAGGATATATGTAGTTTGTGGTTCCATGTGTAACACCGTAAAATTCCAAAACAATTTTTCACTTTTTAAAAATATAATTTCATTCATAAATATTATCAATCTCCATGTATCACATATCAATCCATAAAATTCATCCCGAGATCACAATACATAAAAACTCTATAAGCGTGTACTGATCATGTCGGCGCCTTCCCGCGATCCTCACTGGTACCTGAAACACAAAACACAAAACACTGTAAGCATAAATGCTTAGTGAGTTCCCCAAAATACCACATATAACACATCTTAGCCACTCGAGGCTATAACTCTGTGGGCCCACTGGCCCTAACTCTGTGGGCCCACTGGCCCTAACTCTGTGGACCCTCTGGTCCTAACTTTGTGGACCTTCCGGTCCTAACTCTGTAAACTCTGGAATACACACAACATAAATTACATAGAAATAATGCAGTGCAACACATCACATACATAGCATACAAGATACTCTTTCACATAACTCTACTTACCACTCATGGTAAAGTATAGTGAGAAGACTCACCTCGGATAGCTCGGTAACCTCGAACTCGGAAATACTGATCTAGCCTTCGCCTAATCACATAAAATAATTACTCTAATTAATACGATTTTCAAGGACTAGGCTAATCCCTCTCTAAGTTCTCTGAGAAGGGTAAAAGACCATTCTACCCCTCCAATGGCTCACAATTCCAAACATTGACTCAACCCTAAAAGTCAACGAAGTCAACTCTAGTCAACGGTCAAACTTTAACCAGACTCGTCGAGTACATCCGGGCGACTCGGCGAGTCCATGCGGGTCCTCTGAATCCTTCCAGTCTCACTTGGCACGTCGAGTCATCCTTTCACTCGACGAGTTACGCCTGTCACGAATCGCGGAGCAACCCCGACTCGACTCGCCGAGTCCACTTATGCACTCGGCGAGTTGCTCCCATGACAACACTTAAATGACCTTCTGAGGTCAGATCTGCTTCTCTAAACTATAGATCTGACTTCTCCACGACCAATAACCACGTAAAGGTCGAATCTTGACTCACATGCAACACACCCAAGGCTTCTTTTGGTGAAATAACTACTAAAATGGCCACCTAGGCTCATAACTCCAAAGGGATGACATAAAGCAGAGTGATAGGGACTCTCTGGACCTCTTAAGGTCCATATCTAAGAATCATTTCACCTTGGGACCTCACTCACTCCAGCCTCAAGCTAAATAATGCATAAAGAAACCCTAGATTCAACTAAATCATCATAAATACGAGAAAAAGCACAGATTGATACCTCCAACAGCTTCCTCTGATCAAATGGAAGTAGATCCAAGCTGGAAATCCACAGAATAGAAATCCCCTTGACCTCCTCTTGCTGGAAACACCTTCTTCTTTGCAAAACAACACCAAAAGGGGTTAAAATGGCTTCCTCTCTCACACAACTCGTTCAAGCTCTCTCTAGGGTTTCTCTTTCTGGAATGGTAGCCGCAAATGAGGGATATAAGGTCCTTTAAATAGGGCTCAGGCCCGCAGATTTAGGGTTTTTGTCCACAGCGCGGAATGGTCGAGTCCACCCATCGACTGGTCGAGTCCCTTCATTAATCCAGTCAGCAAATCGCGATCCTACTCGACGAGTCTAGGCATCGACTCGTCGAGTCCCTCCTCAAAACTCAAAATAAATGGACATCATAGAATACCTGGGAATCCGGATGTTACAATTCTCCCCCATTAGAATTAGACTTCGCCCTCGAAGTCTCGCTCGGTAAACAACTCTGGATACTGCTCCCGCATCTCTAACTCCGACTCCCAAGTCAGCTTGGACCCTCTCCTATGCTAGCACTGGACCTGAACCAGGGGCACCTCCTTGTTCCTCAGAACCTTGATCTTCCGATCCAAGATACGCTACCCTGCCCACCCTCGCGGTCACTCTGAATGGACCGATGTACCGGGGCCCCAGCTTGCCCCTCTTCCTGAATCGGATCACTCCTTTCCAAGGAGACACCTTCAGGAGTACGAAGTCTCCCACCTGAAACTCAAGCTCGGATCGTCGCCTATCCGCATAACTCTTCTGGCGACTCTAAGCTGTCAACAACCTCTGCCTGACCTGCTGTGTCTGCTCAGTCGTCTGAAGCACTATCTCAGTGCTACCCATCATGCGTTGGCCTACCTCTCCCCAACAAATGGGAGTCCGACACCTCCTCCCATACAACAAGTCGAAGGGAGGCATACCAATACTCAGCCAACGGCAAGTACGTGTCCCAGCTTCCCCCGAAGTCCAACACACATGCTCGAAGCATGTCCTCGAGCGTCTGGATCTTCCGCTCACTCTGCCCGTCAGTCTGTGGGTGGTAGGCGGTACTGAGGTGCAACCTCGTACCCAACTCCTCATGGAACTTCTTCCAGAACCTGGAAGTGAAATGTACATCTCGATCTGATACAATCGAGATCGGTACTCCATGACGCGATACCACCTCTCTCACATACAACTCGGCCAGCCTCTCTGCGGAAGAGCTCTTACTGATAGCAAGGAAGTGGGCGCTCTTCGTTAGCCGGTCGACTATCACCCAAATTACATCGACGCCCCTCGCGGTCCTCGGCAATTCGGTGATAAAATCCATAGAAATTTGTTCCCACTTCCACTGGGGAACCTCAAGTGGCTGCAACTTGCCATGCGGACGCTGGTGCTCGGCCTTAACCCTGCGACAGGTCGAGCACCTCTCAACAAACCACGCGACATCCCTCTTCATACAGGGCCACCAATACTCTCTCTTCAGGTCCAAATACATCTTAGTGGCCCCGGGATGGATCGAGAACCTCGATCTGTGCGCCTCCTCCATCAGAATGATACGTGCCCCGCCTGCATACGGCACCCAAATCCGACCTTGAAAGGTCATCAGCCCTCGGCTATCGGTAACGAACTCGGACACCTGCCCGATTACCCGCTCCCTTTTGCGGTTCTCTAGCATCACTGCCTATGCTTGGGCCTCCCGAATGGTGTCCAACACCGAAGTCATCACCGTCAATCGTATACAAATGTCTTAAATCGGGGCACTCTTCGCCCTACGACTCAGGGCATCGGGTACAACGTTAGCCTTGCCCGGGTGGTACAGGATCTCACACTCATAATCCTTTACCACATCCAACCATCTCCTCTGGCACATATTCAGGTTGGGCTAATCCATCAAATACTTCAAGCTCTTGTGATCCATGTATATGGTACACCGGACCCCATACAAATAGTGACGCCAGATCTTGAGGGCGAACACCACGGCCCCCAACTCTAGATCGTGCGTAGGATACCTCTCCTCATGAGGCTTCAGCTGCCTCGATGCGTATGCTATCACATGCCCTCTCTGCATCAGCACCGTACCTAATCCCGATATTGACGCGTCACAATACACTACAAAGTCCTCCATCCCCCTGGAAGGGCTAACACCGGGGCTTCGCATAATCTATGGCGAAGTGTCTCAAACGAGGTCTGCTGCTCCGGACCCCACGAAAAAGTAACGCCCTTCCGGGTCAACCTGGTGAGAGGCACGATGATCTTGGAGAAATCCTTGATAAATCTCCGATAGTAGCCGGCCAACCCCAGAAAACTCCTGATCTCGGTGGGAGATCTCGGCACCTCCCAACTCATCACTGCCTCAATCTTGGCCGGATCGACGAATATCCCATTCTGGTTAACGAGATGTCCTAGGAAATGGACCTCTCGTAACCAGAAATCAAACTTGGAGAATTTGGCATAAAGCCTCTCCGATCTCAGAACTCCAAGGATCTCCCTCAAATGCTCCTCATGTTGCTCTCTGGATCTCGAATACACCAATATATCATCAATGAACACTATCACCGAACGATCCAACATCGGTCTGCACACCCTGTTCATGAGATCCATGAACGCCGCCGGCGCATTGGTGAGCCCGAAAGGCATCACCACGAACTCGTAATGCCCATAACGAGTCCTGAATGCCGTCTTCTGGATATCCTCATCACGCGCTCTCATCTGATGATATCCAGACCTCAGATCGATCTTGGAGAACCAAGACGCTCCCTGCAACTGATCAAATAAATCATCGATCCTCGGTAAGGGGTAACGGTTCTTGACCGTTAACTTGTTCAACTCCCGGTAATCAATGCACATCTGGTGTGAACCATCCTTTTTCTTTAAGAAAAGGATCGGCACTCCCCATGGCGAGCTACTCGGCCGAATAAACACCTTCCCCAGCAGCTCCTGAAGCTGCAAGGATAACTCCTGCATCTATGGAGGTGCAAGGCGATAGGGTGCCTTAGCAATAGGCGCTGCCCTCAGAACCAAATCGATACGGAACTCTACTCGCCTCTCGGGAGGCACACCTGACAACTCCTCGGGGAAAACATCCAGGAACTCACACACTATCGGAACCTCATTGACCGATCTCGGCCTCTCCGCATCCAACCTCGAATCCATCACATAAGCCACAAACCCACTACAGCCCTGCTGTAGGCTCTGCGTCGCTCTAGCGGCCGAACAAAACGCTGACCCAAAACGGGTACCCTCGTCGTACACCGTTAGAACTCCCCCACTAGGGTATCGTATGGTCACCAGCTGTCGCTCGCAGTCAATAACCGCTCCAAATCTGCTCAACCAGTCCATGCCCACGATGACACAGACATCTCCCATCGCATTTGGGACCAAATCAATCGGAAACTCAACGCCGAAGATCTCGAGTACACATCCTCGAATCACATCTGTGGCATACACCGCTCTCTCATCAGCTATGGAAACTCGCAGAGGTCGACTCAATGCCTCTCGACGGGCACTGATGTGCTGACTAAAGGCTAATGATACAAAAGATCGACTCGCACCCGAGTCAAATAACACCAAGGTAGGTACAGAACTCACAAGAAAAGTACCTACGCATATCATAATATAAGCACAATATCTCAAACTCAAAATAAATACATGAAGAATACATACCAGCCACGACATCGGGCGCTGCGCGGACCTCCTCCGCTGTCAACTGGAAGGCTCTCCCTCGTGCCTTCGGTGCCTCAGCCTTCACCCGCTGACTCTCGGTAGCTCGTACAGTAGCAGGGGCAGATCCCTGCGATGCTCCCTGTGCTGACCCCCGCAGCTGTGGACACTCGGCCTTCCGGTGTCCGGTCTGGTTGCAGTGGAAACAGACTGCAAACCCCTTGGGGCAATCCTTGGCCATGTGCCCCTCCTTGCCACACTTGTAGCAAGACCCTGCTCTACAAATCCCCTCATGACCCTTGCCGTACTTGCCACAAGTACGGCCCTTCTGGTTCCCTGATCTCGAATCGGCGGGCTTGGCCCGCTTGGCTGCCGGCTGGGACTGTGCCGGTCGCCGATCGCTCCCCTGAGACTCCGCCTCCTCCCTGGCCTGAGTCTCAAGCTCTATCTCCCTCTTCCGAGCATTCGCCTGAAGCTCGGAAAATGTCCGGTACGACGAGTTCGCCACGAACTCGCGGATGTCTCTCCTCAAAATGCTCAAATACCGACTCATGCGTGCCTGCTCGGAAGACACGTGCTCAGGGCAGAACATCGCCCTCTCATGGAACATCCTGGTGATCACAATAACAGACTCAGTACCCTGCTTGAGGGTCAAGAACTCCTGGACCAACCGTTCCCTTTCCACCGGGGGAACGTACTCATCACGAAACATAGCGGTGAACCTCTCCCAGGTCACCGCGGCAAGCTCTGCAGAAGAATAGTGCGCTGTCACAAACTTCCACCAGTCCTTCGCTCCCAAGCGAAGCTGGTTCAGCGCGAACCGAACTCTCAGATGCTCCGGACAAGAACACGTATAGAAGCATCCCTCGATGTCAGAAACCCATCTCATCGCAACAATCGGATCCTGCATCCCATCAAACTCTGGTGGCTTCGTGTTGCTGAACTCCCGGAACAGCAACGCATCACCACCCTGAGTTCTAGCAGCAGCAACAGCTGCGGTAGCTGCAGCGGCTGTAACCTCAGTAACCGATTCATATCTCTCATCAAAGGTCTCAATCAATGTGGTCTTAATAGACCCAAACATCTCCGGAATCTCTAAGCGGATAGCCGCAGCCACCTCCTCGTGAATCATCTGACGAAGCTCCTCGTCACTCACACCGTTGGTCTCTGGTCTGTGGCATGTCCCAACCATGATGTATCTGAAATACAACATAAGAAATATCAGAGACTCGCTCGAGCATACTCACACTCGGCAACTCAGCCCTACTTGTGCCTTAGTACCCTAAGGATTCTTACTTGGACTGCGCACTGATCCGATGTCTTCAGTAGTACGGGCTCAATACTACCGTCTACACTGCATCAGTATTCACCCCAAGTCCTCCTCCTAGGATCCCAAATCCCAAGTACTCTACTCTCACTATGCATAGGCTACTCCCTAGCAGACCTCTCATAAGCTCCTTGTTGCTATCCACTCACTCTCAAGCATCTCCCAACAGCAAACCCCTAGGCTAAGGCATCACAAATCAGGCCACTCTAGTCCTAATAAGAATACCTAGCCTACTCTAGCATGCATAACATATCAAATCATATCTCATAACACATAATATAAGGGTATTTTGGGAAATCACCGTTTGGGCGCTGGCTGATCATACACACTGCTCTGCTCTGCTCTTTTCAAAACCTTTTATTCCTTTAGAAAGATTTCGTTTTATTTTGAAAAGTTTCTCAAATCCTCAGTTTGAGTTAAAATACGCTCGAAGGTGCATCCGAATCCCTCAAACCAAGGCTCTGATACCAACTTGTAACACCATAAAATTCCAAAACAATTTTTCACTTTTTAAAAATATAATTTCATTCATAAATATTATCAATCTCCATGTATCACATATCAATCCATCAAATTCATCGCGAGATCACAATACATAAAAACTCCACAAGTGTGTACTGATCATGCCGGCGCCTTCCCGCGATCCTCACTGGCACCTGAAACACATAACACAAAACACTGTAAGCATAAATGCTTAGTGAGTTCCTCAAAATACCACATATGACACATCTTAGCCACTCGAGGCTATAACTCTGTGGGCCCACTGGCCCTAACTCTGTGGACCCTCTGGTCCTAACTCTGTGGACCTTCCGGTCCTAACTCTGTAAACTCTAGAATACACACAACATAAATCACATAGAAATAATGCAGTGCAACACATCACATACATAGCATACAAGATACTCTGTCACATAACTCTACTTACCACTCATGGTAAAGTATAGTGAGAAGACTCACCTTGAATAGCTCGGTAACCTCGAACTCGGAAATACTGATCTAGCCTTCGCCTAATCACATAAAATAATTACTCTAATTAATACGATTTTCAAGGACTAGGCTAATCCCTCTCTAAGTTCTCTGAGAAGGGTAAAAGACCATTCTACCCCTCCAATGGCTCACAATTTCAAACATTGACTCAACCCTAAAAGTCAACGAAGTCAACTCTAGTCAACGGTCAAACTTTAACCAGACTCGTCGAGTACATCCGGGCGACTCGGCGAGTCCATGCAGGTCCTTTGAATCCTTCCAGTCTCACTTGGCACGTCGAGTCATCCTTTCACTCGACGAGTTACGCCTGTCACGAATCGCGGAGCAACCCCGACTCGACTCGCCGAGTCCACTTATGCACTCGGCGAGTTGCTCCCATGACAACACTTAAATGACCTTCTGAGGTCAGATCTGCTTCTCTAAACTATTGATCTGACTTCTCCATGACCAATAACCACGTAAAGGTCGAATCTTGACTCACATGCAACACACCCAAGGCTTCTTTTGGTGAAATAACTACTAAAATGGCCACCTAGGCTCATAACTCCAAAGGGATGACATAAAGCAGAGTGATAGGGACTCTCTGGACCTCTTAAGGTCCAGATCTAAGAATCATTTCACCTTGGGACCTCACTCACTCCAGCCTCAAGCTAGATAATGCATAAAGAAACCCTAGATTCAACTAAATCATCATAAATACAAGTAAAAGCACAGATTGATACCTCCAACAGCTTCCTCTGATCAAATGGAAGTAGATCCAAGCTGGAAATCCACAGAATAGAAATCCCCTTGACCTCCTCTTGCTGGAAACACCTTCTTCTTTGCAAAACAACACCAAAAAGGGTTAAAATGGCTTCCTCTCTCACACAACTCGTTCAAGCTCTCTCTAGGGTTTCTCTTTCTGGAATGGTAGCCGCAAATGAGGGCTATAAGGTCCTTTAAATAGGGCTCAGGCCCGCAGATTTAGGGTTTTTGTCCACAGCGCGGAATGGTCGAGTCCACCCATCGACTCGTCGAGTCCCTTCATTAATCCAGTCAGCAAATCGCGATCCTACTCGACGAGTCTAGGCATCGACTCGTCGAGTCCCTCCTCAAAACTCAAAATAAATGGACATCATAGAATACCTGGGAATCCGGATGTTACAATTCTCCCCCATTAGAATTAGACTTCGCCCTCGAAGTCTCGCTCGGTAAACAACTATGGATACTGCTCCCGCATCTCTAACTCCGGCTCCCAAGTCAGCTCGGACCCTCTCCTATGCTAGCACTGGACCTGAACCAGGGGCACCTCCTTGTTCCTCAGAACCTTGATCTTCCGATCCAAGATCGCAATCGGTCTCTCAACATAATTCAATCTCGCATCCACCTGAATATCCTCCAGCGGCACCACCGCCGACTCGTCGGCTATACACTTCCTCAACTGAGACACGTGGAAAGTATCATGAATCTGGCTCAACTCCGGCGGTAGCTCCAAACGATACGCTACCCTGCCCACCCTCGCGGTCACTCTGAATGGACCGATGTACCGGGGCCCCAGCTTGCCCCTCTTCCTGAATCGGATCACTCCTTTCCAAGGAGACACCTTCAGGAGTACGAAGTCTCCCACCTGAAACTCAAGCTCGGATCGTCGCCTATCCGCATAACTCTTCTGGCGACTCTAAGCTGTCAACAACCTCTGCCTGACCTGCTGTGTCTGCTCAGTCGTCTGAAGCACTATCTCAGTGCTACCCATCATGTGTTGCCCTACCTCTCCCCAGCAAATGGGAGTCCGACACCTCCTCCCATACAACAAGTCGAAGGGAGGCATACCAATACTCGAATGGTGGCTGTTGTTATAGGAAAACTCAGCCAACGGCAAGTACGTGTCCCAGCTTCCCCCGAAGTCCAACACACATGCTCGAAGCATGTCCTCGAGCGTCTGGATCTTCCGCTCACTCTGCCCGTCCGTCTGTGGGTGGTAGGCGGTACTGAAGTGCAACCTCATACCCAACTCCTCATGGAACTTCTTCCAGAACTTGGAAGTGAAACGTACATCTCGATCTGATACAATCGAGATCGGTACTCCATGATGCGATACCGCCTCTCTCACATACAACTCGGCCAGCCTCTCTGCGGAAGAGCTCTTACTGATAGCAAGGAAGTGGGCGCTCTTCGTCAGCCGGTCGACTATCACCCAAATTACATCGACGCCCCTCGCGGTCCTCGACAATTCGGTGATAAAATCCATAGAAATTTGTTCCCACTTCCACTGGGGAACCTCAAGTGGCTGCAACTTGCCATGCGGACGCTGGTGCTCGGCCTTAACCCTGCGACAGGTCAAGCACCTCTCAACAAACCACGCGACATCCCTCTTCATACAGGGCCACCAATACTCTCTCTTCAGGTCCAAATACATCTTAGTGGCCCCGGGATGGATCGAGAACCTCGATCTGTGCGCCTCCTCCATCAGAATGATACGTTCCCCGCCTGCATACGACACCCAAATCCGACCTTGAAAGGTCATCAGCCCTCGGTTATCGGTAACGAACTCGGACACCTGCCCGATTACCCGCTCCCTTTTGCGGTTCTCTAGCATCACTGCCTATGCTTGGGCCTCCCGAATGGTGTCCAACACCGAAGTCATCACCGTCAATCGCATACAAATGTCTTGAATCGGGGCACTCTTCGCCCTACGACTCAGGGCATCGGGTACAACGTTAGCCTTGCCCGGGTGGTACAGGATCTCACACTCATAATCCTTTACCACATCCAACCATCTCTTCTGGCGCATATTCAGGTTGGGCTAATCCATCAAATACTTCAAGCTCTTGTGATCCGTGTATATGGTACACCGGACCCCATACAAATAGTGATGCCAGATCTTGAGGGCGAACACCACGGCCCCCAACTCTAGATCGTGCGTAGGATACCTCTCCTCATGAGGCTTCAGCTGCCTCGATGCGTATGCTATCACATGCCCTCTTTGCATCAGCACCGTACCTAATCCCGATATTGATGCGTCACAATACACTACAAAGTCCTCCATCCCCCTGGAAGGGCTAACACCGGGGCTTCGCATAATCTATGGCGAAGTGTCTCAAACGAGGTTTGCTGCTCCGGACCCCACGAAAAAGTAACGCCCTTCCGGGTCAACCTGGTGAGAGGCACGATGATCTTGGAGAAATCCTAGATTCAACTAAATCCAGTCAGCAAATCGTCTCTGTCCACAGCGCGGAATGGTCGAGTCCACCCATCGACTCGTCGAGTCCCTTCATTAATCCAGTCAGCAAATCGCGATCCTACTCGACGAGTCTAGGCATCGACTCGTCGAGTCCCTCCTCAAAACTCAAAATAAATGGACATCATAGAATACTTGGGAATCCGGATGTTACACCATGCTTAATTTTAAGTCCTTATTGCCATGTTTTTGACCTAAAATGGAAGGGAAATGCATTGGACATGCATGTCCATAAAGCTACGACTGTTGGGGCTTATTAGGAGTAAGAAACCATTCTCGAAAATTTGGGAGAGCAACTCTCAAGATTTGGTGCTTAATGAGTTTCTTTATGCAGTTAGTCATCCGTATGGAATTAGGGTTTGGGGCCTTGACTTGTTGAGGAGTCTTAATGGATAAAGTTGGAAACTTTATTCTTAAGACCATGGGAAGGACCAGATCTGGGCTTTTGGAGCTCTTGAAGTTTTAGAAAAGGGGCTTAATGGAATGAGTTATCCAGACGAGTCCATGATGTGGCCTTAGGTTGCCACGACGTGACGGCTAGGAAGAAACCCATATGCCTTATCGTATATCAGCCATGACGTGTCCAGGTATAGCCATAGAATGACGACTCACTGTAGGTTGATCTTTGACTTTTGACCGTTAATCGTTGACCGTTGACTTTTATCAAGTTTGACTTTAGGTCATTTGGGATATTTTGATTAGTAGGTTTAGGCTTGGTCCCTATGTGTTGTATAGGCGACCCATAGAGCTATTGGTTGGATCAGTGATAAGTTCAGCCATTGTTCAGATTGTGAGGTGAGTCTTTCCTCACGATACTTGTGGGTCACAGGCACCAATGCCGGCCCACTAGGTTATATCTCTTGGTATATAAGATGATGATATGTTGGTTATATGTTAGGCTGGTAAATCTGTATGATTACTTGTATTCGATGATTATATGTTAGACTAGTATACCTATATAATTACCTATACTTTCTGGTATTTGATCATTATCCATATGTTGACATGTTATTGTTTTCATGGGTTGAGGCAGTCCTGTTTTATGCTGAAGGCAAAGATACTCGGGCGATCCAGTTGATATTATAGTCACAAGGGAGCGGTCTAGTGTATGCTGTAGGCTCAGGAGCGGTCCAGCTTGTAGCTAAAGGCTCGGTAGTTGTCCTACCTACTTTGGGCGAACTCACTTAGCTTTGGCTTACAATTTGGTTTTATGTTTTTAGGTAAATCAGAGGATAGGGGCAAGACGAAGGCGTGATTGTGCACATCATCCTGGATTTTTGATTTTGGGATACTCCGATTCACATTTATGGTTTTGAGAAATGATGTTTTTATGTAACTTATGGATTTTGAAAAATAAAAATTTCGTCATGATTTTGGGATGTTACAGTAAGATGCTAGTGTTTATATTTTAATAATAACGGTCTTAAGCCTTTAAGAACAAAAAAACTTTTGTCCTATAGGTGAGTTCCAGTATTAAATTTTTCTTCACAAATAACTTAATACCTTAAGTGAAAGAGAAGAGAAGAGAGAGAGAGAGAGAGAGAGAGAGAGAGAGAGAGAGAGAGAGGTGATTTTTTGGAATTCACTTGCCAAAGAATGAGAACAAAAAGCTCTTTATAACGCTTTTAAGAATAGTATTTGTGTGACAACCCGAAATTTCTATCTTATACAACCGTGCAATTCAATCAAAGTCAGACTCGTTTCTGCTATCTATTAGCATTTTTTAGAGTCAGTTTGAGTGTTCTAAGCCTAGTACCTTCAAAGTTAGGGTTTAGAAATGGGTTCCCTAAGTTCACCACTTTTCAAAATGGCCAAACACTCCTTCATGAGGAGTGTACGACCGTACACATGGGTGTGCGGCCGTACACCCCCTCCTGGCCGTACACTCTCACGTATATATGTGAGACTTTGCCTTCATTAAGCTCTTTTCACACTCCTAAGCCAAGAAATCGATTCTCTCTCAACTATCATCAGATTTTTCGCCTAGATCTTCAATATGTAAGTGTTACTTCCTTTGATTTGTTGATTCATTACACTATCTAGTGAAGATCCATGATTTCATCAATGAAATTACTTCTTTTGGTTAGATCTTCAAGTGTTCTTCATTTTCACCAAGAACACCAAGAACACCTACTAAGTTCTTGACCTCAAACACCCCTAAAGGCTTCTTATCGTAAGTACCTCTTCCTATGCTTGTTACTTACTAGATGTTCACCTTATAAATCGTCCAAGACAAGAACATCAAGGAGTGTACGACCGTACACCCTTTGTATAGCCGTACACCCCTTGTTTAGGGCATATTTGGCCTAAAAATCATGTTATATGCTAGCACAAGATCAAGAACACTTAGAGGATGAAAGATAGAGCCTTGGACCACACTTTTTGGCAACTTCTTTAAGGAGTGTATGGCCGTACACTCCCTGGCTGTAAACACCTGGCCGTACACACAAGTGTCCGTACACCTAGTGGCCGTATACACACTTGTGTGGCCGTACACCCATTATATGCAATCCTTTGTACTTCTAACACTTCAATCTAAGTGTTTCCTAAGTCCTAAGGTGTTTTCCTTACATGATTAGTTATATAAACACTAATTATATACATATATGTGTCATTATATCCTTATTAGGATCCGTTGTGCTCAAGTCTTCACTTGACACTTAGCATCCTACAAACCGATCTTTCATTCGTATCACTCACTGCAGGTGAGTTCATACCCCCTTAACTTAGCTTTTAAATGATTTTAAATGCTCTTATGGGGGGGGGGAATACAAGTAGAAACATTATAGTTATTATATCAATCACATGTGATTAATAACTATCAAACAGATAGAATTCTTATACTTCAAATAGTTTTACAAACTCTTTTATATGCAAAAATCTTTATCAAACTCTTTTAAACTTATATTTTATCAAATCATGTCTATATGGATATACTTATATAAGTAGGATTGAAAGGACTTAGGACTGATAACTCGCCTTATTTCCTGTTCCTTGTTTGGTTGTGGACTTAGGGTATAGGTTGTTTGTCCGAAGGTCATTTGAATCTTAGTTATATATTATGTATATGTATATAGATATAAAAGTTGTTCGTTCAGTTCAATACCTTTGGGTAGCAAAGGTGTACAAACATATTCAGGAATACGAACAACATTCTAGTAAACTATAATAGGTATAGTTTAGGAAGTTACTAATACTATTTCTAGAACAATGAAACATACAAGAGTCAGTTCATACATGAGTCAGTTCAAACATACTATAACGAGAGACAATACTCATTATAAAGAGAAACAGATAGAACATACTACACACTAGACAGAGAGAACATACACTACACTAGAACATACTATACAAATACAAGAATACTATGACAATAATGTGAGATACTACTTCATGGCTCGGCAATATACTGTTGTGTCATGTTTTGTACCCAGAGTCTCCTGGATGGAGAGCGTGAATTTGTGTATGGATCTATACAGGACTGACCATCCTACACCTTGCTGCTAGCTACAGTGGGACCTGCAGGTCTACGGGTAACGAATGTCATATCATTTCAACATCTCGAACGTCATGTTATACTAGTCGATCAAGTATGGTTACAATCTGTAACACAAGTCAAATTTAGGTAAAAAATAAATTGATAAATAATCATAATTGAGATGAACAAAGTGGTAAATATTGTAACAAGGTTTCCAAAAATATAAAGAACACTAAAATCCGAGTTATAATGAAGAAGTTATGACCAATCGAAGATCCGCGACAAAACCGTCAAAACACTGTTCAGTGTAAAAAGTGAATTTTCGATAAAAGGCTTTTTAGCCTTAACAATCTAAATGAAAGTTGTAGAATATGTTAAACTGAGAACTTTCATAAAAAGATTGTAAAAATTTGACTTCGTATGTGTCACACCCCGGAACCGAAGGCGGAAACGTTCCGGGGAGGAGGACGTCATACGTAGTATCACAACAATTGTATCATAGCAATAAAAGTAAACACAACCATTACATTAGAATATGAATATTTACATTTTGTTTGAAGACATAGTTGTACATATCATTATATTCAAAAGAAACAAAAGATAACGACTGGACTTCAAGATGATCCGTCTTCTCCAAGAGTGAGCGAGGTACCTGTCTATCGATGTCCTGAGAATACAAGCGATTTTGAAAACGGGTCAGCATAAAGCTGGTGAGTTCATAAGCGTATTTTTCTATTAGAAACTAGTCACTGAATTTGTAAAATTTATTCCTTTTTACTATAAGTAAATATCGTTTCGTATCGAAAACATTCGTTATTGAGTTCAGATATATGTATGCATGCTTCTCAAGAAAATCCAATATTTTCTAACATGTTCTCTGAATACTTGAATAAAAGTATGTTTCATTCGAAAACTCTGGTTACCACCAGTAGATAAGTAGTTTTATTACTCAAATAAAACTAAGTATTAGATCACTGGAATACCCTCCAGTAAGTAGATAAGTAGTTTTATAAAATAAAACCATTGAAGAAATAATCCCGTAAACAAAGGTTAGTTTTACATATTGTGAGTCGGATAACCATGCTAATTTGACCCGAGACCTTCTTCACGTTTCTTCAGACGTCGTGCGATTACAAAATTTGTCACCACGGGCGTGCCCGCTCCACTGTAGCTAACAGTGCAGGTGTGGGATTGTCAGTCCCAAATAGATCTATTCACAAATTTCAAGCTCTCCCTCCAGGAGACTCTGGTTATACTTCCGGAAAGGATTTATTGGTACCCCAAAGGGCAAAACGAAGATTAATCTCACAATCCTGTATTAACTAGTTTACGTGTAGTTTAGTTATTCTCGAATTCGAAATCATTGATAAATAATGTGGAGTATAATAATTATACAAAATAATTATCTAGTAAGATACTCTCATTATTCGTATGGATAAACTAAATCGATCATAGTTTATATGTTTGACTTGCATGGAGTTTGATTCTGAAAACTGGAAATGAAATCTCCAAACTATACCTATTATAGTTTGATTGATAAGTTATGTTCATGTACAATTCGGAAAACTATGCAATTATATTTAGAAAACGTCCCTTATGCTCCGCATTTTACAAAAGGGATAAAGTATCTAAATGTTTTAACATAAAACCATTGTAATTGCATCTGTTTTTAAGTAACGAAAAACCTTTATGTTTGGTTTGTATTCCCCCTGAAAATGTTATAAAAACTTATAAAAGCGTAGGGGTATGAACTCACAGTTTGACGTAGGATTCAGATGTAGGATCGGTTTCGAGTACTGAGTGTCAACTGGTGTTTCGTACACAAGTAGATCCTATTAATCATATAATAACACATATATGTATTAGATTAAGGTATTTCATGATAAAATACGATGGGAAACCACCCTACGGACTTGGAAAGGCTTGGAACTGAGTGTCGGAGCCATAAATGATCGAATAAAGGAGGTGTATGGCCATCAGTGAGTGTGTGCGGCCAGGGTGTGCGGCCAGACTTTGTGTGCGGTTGCACACAAGAGTGTGCGGCCGTACAGAGGATGTGTGCGGCCGAACACAGGGGTGTGCGACCGTACACTCCTCATTTGTGCCCGAAACGTCGATTTTGAGGTGTTCTAGTGTCTTTACCAAGTCTAACTAGCAGATGGAGGCCAAACTCTTCACTTTGGAGAGTTTTTAAGGCGTGTGCGGCCACCTTATGAAGGTGTGCGGCCGTACACCTTCAAAGGATGAAGAACACGAAGAACACTATGAGTTTTAGGCTTAGATTCAAGTGTCTTACCAATATATCAAGCTGATTGATGAAGTAATTCACGTTTTTGAGCCCTTTAGAGTGTTCTTGGATGTAGTTTTTAGAGAGAGAAAGTAGTGAAAGAAAGCCAATGGAAAGGAATGAGTGAAGAAGTCACCTTATATATATATAAGGGTGAGTGTGCGGCTGGAGGATGGGTGTGCGGCCGCACACTCATGTGTACGGCCGTACTACGACTTGGTATTACTCGACCTAGAACTCAACCTTTGATTATACGAGGCTTAGAATGTATCATTACACCCTTAAATAATGATAAATGATGATAAAAATCGAGTTGAATATTGATAACATTAACTTATCTTACAAGTTAGAAGTTTCGGGTTGTCACATCATCCCCCCGTTAGAGGGAATTTCGTCCCGAAATTCGAATATAGAATACAAATCATGAATTAGGGAAAGAGATGCAGATACTTCTATTTCATCTGATCTTCGCGCTCCCAAGTGAATTCAGGTCCCTGCTTGGCATTCCAGCGAACCTTCACTATCGGGATGCGACTTTGTTTTGTTCGTTTAATCTCCCTATCCATGATTTCGATTGGTTCTTCCACAAAGTTTAGATTCTCGTTGATTTCGATCTCATCGAGAGGAATAGTAAGAGTTTCGTCGGATAAGCACTTTTTAAGGTTCGAGACGTGGAAGACAGGATGAATATTACTAAGCTCATGAGGTAAACGGAGTTTGTAGGCTACGGGACCGATCCTGGCGAGGATCTCAAACGGTCCTACGTATCTTGGATTCAGCTTTCCACGCTTTCCGAAGCATATCATGCCTTTCCAGGGCGAGACCTTCAACAGAACACGGTCTCCAACCTGGAATTCCAAGGGTTTTCGTCGAATATCAGCGTAGCTCTTTTGTCTATCTCGCGAGGCTTTTAGTCGTTCTCGGATTTGTACGATCTTTTCTGTGGTTTCGCGAATGATTTCTGGGCCCGTGAGAGTGCTGTCGGGGACTTGTCCCTTGGCAAGCTGCGTGATGCCTACTTCAGCCCAGCACAGAGGGGATCTGCACTTTCGACCATATAGGGCTTCAAATGGCGCAGCCTTAATACTGGTGTGGTAGCTGTTGTTGTAGGAGAACTCGACCAAGGGTAAGTGGGTGTCCCATGAATTTCCGAAGTCGATAACACATGCCCTTAACATGTCTTCCAAGGTCTGAATGGTTCTCTCACTCTGCCCGTCTGTCTGAGGATGATAAGCTGTACTCATGTCCAACTTAGTTCCAAGAGCCTTCTGTAGTGATTGCCAGAATCTCAAAGTGAACCTGCTATCTCGATCAGAAATGATGGATACAGGTACACCGTGCAGTCGGACTATCTCTTGGATGTAGATTCGTGTAAGCTTCTCCATTTTGAAGGTTTCCTTGATCGGTAGAAAGTGAGCGGATTTAGTCAGCCGGTCGATTATCACCCAAATGGCGTCGTGCCCACTCGGAGATCTGGGTAATTTGGTGATGAAGTCCATGGTAATCCTCTCCCACTTCCATTCGGGAATTTCCAGTTGTTGGAGCAGACCTGAGGGCTTCTGATATTCGATTTTGACTTTGGCGCAAGTCAGACACTTGCCCATAAATGTAGCGATCTCCGCTTTTGACTTTGGCCACCAATATAGTTTCTTGAGATCGAGGTACATCTTATCCGAGCCTGGATGAACGGAGTATCTGGTCCTGTGAGCTTCGTTCATGACGACTTCTCTGTAACCACCGAACTTAGGGGTCCAGATTCGGTCCATGAAATAATAGACTCCGTCTCCCTTGATCTCTAGGTTCTTATCCATTCTTCTCAAGGCCTCATCCGTGACGTTCTCTGGTTTTAGGGCTTCCAGCTGAGCCTCTCTGATTTGCACGGATAAGTGGGAATGGATAGTCATAGTTAGTGCTTTCGCACTGCGACTTGTGTACTCTTTGCCACTAAGAGCATCCGCCACCACATTGGCCTTGCCGGGATGGTAGCGTATTTCGCACTCGTAATCGCTGAGTAGTTCAACCCAACGTCGTTGTCGCATGTTCAACTCCTTCTGATCGAAGATGTGCTGCAGGCTTTTATGGTCAGTAAAGATGGTACACTTGGTTCCGTAGAGATAATGTCTCCATATCTTCAATGCGAAGACCACTGCTCCCAACTCCAGGTCGTGCGTTGTGTAGTTGACTTCGTGTACTTTCAGCTGTCTCGAGGCATAAGCAATAACGTTTCCCCGCTGCATGAGCACACAGCCCAAGCCCTGATTGGATGCATCGCAGTAGACAACGAAATCTTCCGTCCCTTCGGGCAGAGACAGGACAGGTGCGCTGCATAGGGCCTGTTTCAAAGTCTGAAATGCGGAGTCTTGCTTTTCACTCCAACAGAAAGGTACACCCTTCTAAGTCAGAGTGGTTAAGGGTTTGGCAATTCTGGAGAAGTTCTGAATAAATCTGCGATAATAGCCAGCGAGACCCAAGAATTGACGAATTTCTGTGGGTGACTTCGGTGCTGACCAGCTCTCTATCGCTTTGATTTTGGAAGGGTCCACGTGTATGCCTTCCTTGCTTACCACGTGACCCAGGAAGGTTACTTTTCGAATCCAGAATTCACACTTGGAGAACTTTGCGTAGAGTTTCTCCGCCCTTAGAGTTTCCAGCACCAATCTCAAGTGCTGTTTGTGATCTTCCTCGTTTCTGGAATAGACAAGTATATCGTCGATGAATACGATGACGAACTTGTCCAGGAAAGGATGACACACCCGGTTCATCAGGTCCATGAACACTGCCGGTGCGTTGGTTAGACCGAAGGGCATTACTATGAACTCGTAGTGACCATATCGAGTCCGAAATGCTGTCTTAGGAACATCGCCCTCATGGACTCGTAGCTGATGGTACCCTGATCTTAGATCTATTTTCGAGAAATAGCTGGCTCCTTGGAGTTGGTCGAAGAGATCATCGATTCGAGGAAGAGGGTAACGGTTTTTGACAGTGAGCTTGTTCAGCTCTCGATAATCGATACACATTCGAAAGGATCCATCCTTCTTTTTCACGAACAAAATCGGGACTCCCCAGGGTGAGGAACTCGGTCTAATGAACCCTTTGCTGAGCAGCTCATTGAGCTGACTATATAGCTCCTACATGTCTGCTGGTGCTAGGAGATATGGAGATTTAGCTATGGGGGTACCTCTGGGGACTAAGTCGATACGAAAATCAACTTGGCGTTCGGGAGGGATTCCCGAAAGCTCCTGGGGAAAGACATCAGGAAAGTTGCAGACTTCGGGAATGCTCTCAAGGTCTTTAACTTCCTGTTTTTCGTTAACCACATGCGCTAGGAATTCATGACATTCCTTCCGCATAAGTTTCTGAGCTTTGATGCATGAGATGATACGGAGGTTTGAACTACGTTTATCGCCGTAGATTATGAGAGCTTCACCAGAGGGAAGGTTGAGACGGATGGCTTTTTCGAAACAAAGGATATCAGCATGATTGGGGCTCAACCAATCCATGCCGATGATGACATCAAAGCTTTTTATGGAAACTGGCATAAGATCGACGGGAAACGAATGAACGTTCAGGGTAAGAGTACAACCGCGGATTATATGATTAGCGCTCTCCTTCTCACCGTTAGCCATTTCGACGGTAAATGTTTCGGTTAAGGGTTGAGGTTTATGTTTTAGAAAATGTTTGAATGCATGACTAACAAAACTTCTTTCAGCACCAGAATCGAAAAGAATGCATGCATAAGAGTTATCGAGGAGGAACGTACCCGTCACAACGGTAGGGTCAGCCACAGCCTCCTCTTGCCCCATAGATAGTACTCTCCCGGTGTTACCCGTTGTTGCTGCCTTGGGGCAGTTTCTCTTGAAATGCCCAACTTCCCCACAGCCGTAGCAAGCTTGACCAACACCTGCTCCAGAGGCCTGATCGGTTGGTTGGACTGGGTTCCTACAGCCTTTAGCCAGGTGTCCCTTTTTACCACAGTTGTTGCAGACCATCTCACGACATGGACCAGGGATGCGGTGATCATAACTGCACTTATTTCACCAAGGGAGGGTACCAGTATACCTACTGGTAGGTGCTTGAGTTGTTGGAGCAGCGACAGGGTTAGTAGCAGCGTGAACCACTACCGTATGTTGCTTCTTTGAGGGCTCCTGCGAAGACTGACCCTTTTTCTGTTTCCAGAATTTTCTTTTCTCACCACTCCCTTTAGCCTGTTCAGGAGTGGCTGTCACTTCGTCGAGATCGACTCCATGATCGATCAGAGTCTGCGGTAGGCACTTGGCGCTATCGAATGTAGTTGGCCGAGCAGCCAAGACATTTCCTTTGGTCGGCTGGGTCAGTCCCCAAATGTATCTTTCAACCTTTTTGCTTTCCGGAGCGACCATCCCCGGACAGAGAAGTGCTAGGTCTTCGAACCTAGATGTGTAAGCAGCAATGTCGGAACCCTTCATCTTTAGGTTCCAGAGTTCGTGCTCCAGTTTCTGCATTTCGCCCCGCGGGCAGTACTCAGCTAGCATGAGCTCTTTCAAGCTCTCCCAACCCATAGCATTTGCTATTGGCAGGGTTAGGGACTTGACCCGGCCATTCCACCAGGTTAATGCTTTGTTGGTGAAAGTGCAAGCGGCGAATTTCACCTTGTCGGCTTCAGAACAAGAGCAGATTTCGAAGATGGACTCGATCTTTTCAAACCATCGAGTCAGGGCAATAACACCTCCAGTGTCGTCGAAGGGTGTGGGTTTTGCGTTCATGAAGTCTTTATAGGAGCACTCCTTCTGGTGAGAGAAAGCCAAAGGAAAGGAATGAGTGAAGAAGTCACCTTATATATATATAAGGGTGAGTGTGCGGCTAGAGGATGGGTGTGCGGCCGCACACTCATGTATACGGCCGTACACTCCTCCCGAGAGGGTGTTTGGCCCGAATGTTGTACTACGACTTGGTATTACTCGACCTAGAACTCAACCTTTGATTATACGAGGCTTAGAAAGTATCATTACACCCTTAAATAATGATAAATGATGATAAAAATTGAGTTTAATATTGATAACATTAACTTATCTTACAAGTTAGAAGTTTCGGGTTGTCACAGTATGAGGAAGTTATGATTTTTCTAAGTTTCAGTTTAGCAGTAGACAACTAAAAATTCGAAATATAAATCGATCGATATTTAGCCGACGCAACTTAAACGAGAATCGGAGGTCTCGTCAAAAATAGTACAACGGTAAAAAGATAGACGAAAACGGACGTCGGATGAAGAAATTATGTATTTTTAATGGATTTCCTCTCCCGTTCTGTTATAATAATTATATTAAAAATAAAGTCAAAATTAGCCAACGAAGTCTCAATGAAAGTCGTAGAGTATAATTTTACCTACGCGTTCATATAAAGAACGTTGAAAACGGAGCTCGTATGCGAAAGTTATGAATTTTGCAAGTTTTTGGCACGAAAATCGAAAAATGTTGAAAACCGCGAAATTTCGCATGGTCACCCTTCGGCTACGTCACCTCGCATGCGAGGATTCCCCGTGTCCGACGCGTGTCACCTGCTGATTGGACCGAAGTTGTCGTGGCACCTCCTGATTGGACCGAAGTTCGGTCCACTCCTGATCCGACACCACCGAGCCAGCTGTCCGAACCAAAGCTTCTCCCCTCGCCACCTGTCCGAACACGCATCACCACCTCCCCTCTTCGGACCGAACCCTCGCACCTATATAAATGGTGCGTGACTCTCCGGATTTTTCACCATTTTTACACCATTTTTGCTCCTTTTTCACCCCTTTCACTTCCATAAACTCACAAACAACCCCCAAGGCCCCGATATCATATATAAAACCCGAAGCAAGCCCCGAAGCCCCGAAATTCTCGAGAAGCTAACCTCTTTCCAGTCAAAGTGCTACCCGCATAAAGCCCAATTTTTACTCAAAAACTCGCGGTTTCTTCGAGAAAAATCATCTATAGAAACAAAACGCTGCCAAAATCACCACTTATCAAGTGAGTTCATACCCCTATAATCTACCTTTTTAATGGTTTTTAAATGCTTTTTAGGGGGGGAATACAAGTTGAACACAGTCTAAATTGTCTTAATAATTGTATGTGATAATAATCACACAAAAGGGTTTCCTTATGCTTTTAAGCATTACCAAATACATCCAAAATGACTTAAAGCCATGTTAAATATTTAAAGTCATGTAAACTCTTTTAATACTATTATATTCTTTGAAAAAGGTTTTATAAACTATTTCAAATTATAATTGCCAAAATCATGTTTATATATGTATAAATATATAAATAAGATTTGAAGGGCTTAGGACTAATGAATTATCTTATTCCTTTTCCTTGTTTGGATGTGGATTTAAGGTGGTGTTATTTGTCCGAAGGTCATTCCCTTCTTAATTGTATATATATATTATACATATATGAATATAAAAGGTTACTTCATTCGGTATCATTACCTTTGTATCATGCTGAGCAAAGGTGTTCATCCATGAGAAATCATGCTAATCAGATAGAACATATAAATTATAATAGGTATAATTTATGATTCAAAACTAAATATACAAGTATGATTCACGATTGTATACTTTTTATTCCAAGGAAATTACTAACAATTCATTTATCTATACCAGGATATGTATAATACTTTTAGTATATGGATAATATATTAAAGAAGTAATAATACATCATACCGGGTTTGCATTAACAAGGGTACAAATACAACGTACCAGGGTTAGCAATCACGGGGTAATAATACATCATACCGGGTTTGCATTAACAAGGGCACAAATAGAACGTACCAGGGTTAGCAATCACGGGGTAATAATACATCGTAATCTCGTTGAAACAATAAATTTGTGAGACTCTTCATGGTGTACTTATCTAAGTACGACCTTAAGTTCTGACTTATTAACCAGAATCTCCTGGAGGGAGAGCATGAATTTTTGAATAGATCTATATGGGACTGACTATCCCGCACCTTCACTGTTCGCAACAGTTTGGCTGGCAGGCCTAGGGTGACAAATGTCATATCGTTTCCGACGCCTGAAGAACGTCGCATCAGGCACATTAGTCATATTAGTATGGTTAATAGAACTCACATGGATAAAACAACGAGTAAATTACTTAGTAATATACTTCTCTTAAAATAGTAAGAAAAGATAATTACATCCTATCTATTTTACTGACCAAATACACCTTCTGTTAGTTTTTACTTACAGTAAAAACTACGTATCATGAAATCAAGTATGGCAAATATACTTGTACTTTTGGTTTTAGAACGTTTAAAACCACAAATCAGTATTATGGATAATATAATATTTTCCAGGATTAATACTAATGTTTTACTGTAGAACGGATATAACTAAGAATACTTTTACAAATGAAACGGGTTATGGGATTAAACTACTTTTACAAATGGAACGGTTTTATGGGGATTTTAAACTACTATTCAGAAACGGTTTTATGGGGATTTAAAACTACTATTCAGAAACGGTTTTATGGGGATTTAAAACTACTTTTCAGATCGAACTTAGTCATTCACTCTCTTTAAACTAGTATAACATAAAGGACCTTTAGTGGTTAATTCTATAATTCCTTAGTTTTTACATCAGAGTTATACATAAGTAATATCCAATTGACAGTGAAATGTGTGACTTCCGCCTTACTTCCTGTTCCTTGTCTGGTTGTGGGCTTAGGGCAGATACACCTATTTAACTGTCCATTCGATATTAGGTTATATGTAACTAGTATAAACTAAGTAATTGCAGAGGGAACTATTGAGGTTATCAGTTTATCACCTCAGGAAATATAGGATTTTCTGGAGGAACCAGCGAACTTTTCCAAGAACTTAGAGTATACTTTATATAACTAAAATACTTATGAACTCACCAGCTTAAATGCTGATCTACTCTTTCAAAATAACTTGTATTCTCAGGAATCCAGTAGAAAGGTACACTCCCGAAGCTTTTGAGAAGACTACCTAGTACCGTACTGCGACTCTTGTCTTCTACTGTATCTACTTTGGTGTTTGAATATGTAATGTTTAAACACTTATGTAAAACTTATACTTATTAATGCAATGGTTGTTTGTACTTTGATTACTATATTGCATGTGTTGTGATACTTACATGAAGTCCTCCGCCCCCGAACGTTTCCGCCGTTCTGGTTTGGGGGTGTGACAGATTAGTATCAGAGCAGTGTTTATAGTGAAGTCCGTATATCACTCATAAAAGATATACAACTATAAACCCATTGGGATAAAAACACTCTGACCAAGAGTTATACTTTAAAAATATAACAATATTTTATAAAAGTATAAGTACATGTAGAATATATATACTAGAATGAGTATCACAAGAAGAACAAAACAAAAGTATTTGGATGTTGGACATTACAGTTAAACCTAGACAGTGACGTAATCATATCTGGGATCAATATAGCCTGATCAACTATATTCATTTGAGATATGACCAACATGTGTTTGGGAGTGATTGTAGTGTTGCATCAAGTCTAAAACTTACCTAGGTACCAGAAGAATTCTAGAACCAAACATAAAGGGTAAAATACTATAGGAGTATTTTAGGATGCTATAACAAGAAAACTGAAAACTTATCAACTTCTTATATCTAGAAGTCTAAGAATCAAACTTATAATTAAAATACCAAGGAAGTATTTTAAATACCATAAACTTTTGGGAAATTTTAAAAGATCTTTTCTGATAAGTCTATAATTACTAAGTGGATACATTAAAGTTATATATACTTGAGATCTTATAGACTTAGAATATGTGATTTTCACTCTACTTCCTTTTCCTTGTTTGGATGTGGTTTTAGAGTAGGATTACTTATTCGAAGGTCTAATTGATATGGATTATATATAATTGGTACACACCATGTGATTATAGAAGGACCAGAAAGGATCGCCTTCGTAAAAAATTTAAATTTTCTCATAGATTCTTTAGACATTCCCATTCTCGTATAAACCCCTTAAATGGATGTAGTCACTCCAGCAATCAATAGAAGAGTCAAGGAGGATCCAACATAATTTCATTAGGAGAATTCTAAGAAAGAAACAGATGAGAAGTAAAGAAACTATAGAAATCATTTAGTGCCCTTACCCTATTAAGGACACCAATGAGAGATTCGCATGAACTTCCGAGATTCAAAATCTTCATTACAAAGTAATGGGGATCCGTGTCAGAATCGGAAGTAAGACAGCTCAGGAATTCAATATACCTACGGAGGAGAAGGACACCCTACAGATACCAGGAGAGAACAAATCATTACCACCCAGAATAGAACAGAGAACAAAGGAAAACCACGCATGATTCATGTGAAGTGTTTGAGCGCCTTTTCATCTAAGTAATAACGAATAAATGATACAATCTAGTGAGTTAGTATTTATACCACTCACGTTAGGTTTTGAGCTTATCTTTTTGTCCTGTCACGGCTAATAACAATAAATCGGATCACGAAATCTCAATTGATAGTGATTACTTCTCAAATTCATAAGTTTATTTTATGTAGACACTGTTATGAATTGTTTTCAAATCTTTTCGAAAGTTGGAAAACGATATCCACCAATCGAAAGTAACTTAGTTCGGATGACACTCGGTTCATTCTAGAAACTTATTTCTACTCCTTACCAGGACTGCATCATAGGGATGCAGGTCGAATACTTGAGAACAGTATAACAAAACGAAATATTTATATGTAGATACAAATGATTAGAATACATCTAGAGCCAACGATGGTCGCTCACGAGCTCATTTTGTTATCATGTAACAGAATCATGCCTCCGAAGAAACGTAACCAACCCACCAGCAAAACACCAATCCTTCAAATAGATGCAAATACATTTCAAGCTGCAGTCACAGCAGCTGTAGCAGCTGTCATGGCACACCTTAATTCTAACAACGCAAATGTTAGTGGTAATGCTATCGGCAACCCCGATCATGGTGATAACCAAGTACAGCAACGCGTACCTATTTGTAAGGACACTTCGAACCTTAAGCCTAATATCCTGAAACGAAAGTTCGAGAACAAGAAAGGGAGTTGTTCAACTCAAGAACCTAACAGAGGGCAACGAACTAGGGCAGTCAATACCCCCATCAGCCCTGTTATTCTAGAACCAACCACGCTGTACTTAGGAAACCTCCCACAATGCAGCAAGTGCAACTACCATCATCATGGAGTTTGCCGAGAGCTGCATTGCAATAGATGCAACATGAAGGGGCATGCCGCCCGCATCTATAGAACCCCGGTTGAGTTCATCACTTCAACTACCAATGTTGGAACCATTCCCATATGTCACCTTTGTGGTGAAATAGGACATTACAAGAGGGACTGTCCAACAGAGAGGAACGACGGGGTAGCAAGAGGACTTTGACCCCAATGCATGGGAAGGCATCAAAGAACCCTGCTATATTTTGGTACGCTTCCAAACCCCGATAATTATCTATAATTATGATTACTCTCCCGTCCAAATTAAAGAACAACATTCATATAAAATTTGAAACCCTAACAGGTAAGCTATGATGACTTAGTGTATACATAAGGGTCATTTGTAATTAAGATTTGTAGACTTAGAGTGAGTGATCCCGCCTCATTTCCTGTTCCTTGTTTGGTTGTGGATTTAAGGCAGGGTTGCTCAGTCAAAGGTCTTACCAATCTTAATTATACATGACTTGTATACACCAAGCGATTATAGAGAGACCTAGTAAGGATCATTTCATGAAAGTTCATAATTTCAAATTATCAGAACCCTCGTATTGGTAGTACCCGCCAATTTCAAATCAAAAAGGGGATTCGTAACCAGAAGCGCTGAAAATTGAGGTACATAGGATAGTTCATTATCCTAGTAATCATTTCCCCCAGAACGACTTAATATGTATTTTGTTGAGAAAATTCTGACATCCTCATTCGACATGGTTTGGCCTGGTCCTTACCATGTGAAAATTCTTATGCTGTGTAAGAGAACTTTTTCCTTAATCAGCCGTAAGATGAAATTCTTCCAATCCATAACGCAAACCCTTAGGTTGTCTCTCATTTCAAAACTTTAGAAGTACCCATGCGAAGGGTACCACGCCCTTCTAGCCTACTCAGTAGACAGGAAACTTCAAGCGAAAAGCACCAAAGTAGTCTTAGAAGCCAGTATCCACCGAAGTACCCCAATAGATCTAATAGGAAAATCATTGTACCACAGGTCAAGTTCAAGAATAGAGACTAAGAACTCATTAGGTTAATCTATCACTGCTAAGTGTATACACGAAAGTGGTATATAATTTAGACTTAACAAGATTAAGGATGTGTAATTCTGCCCTATCTCCTGTTCCTTGTTTGCATGTGGTCCTGGGGCAGAGTCACCCATCCGAACGTTTTGTGAAATCTAAATTATATACGACTTGTATACACCAGGTGATCGTGGATGAGCCAAGTATGAGTCTTATCATGAAATTCGGAGCAAAAGCCTTCATTATATATTCTACCAGGAGAAATTCAACGTGAGACAATGACAGTGGGTCAAGCTACTAAATGACTACGAATTCGAAATTCAAATCCGAATATATGAATTTGTAATGGTTTGACTCATGTAGACCCACTTGCATGTGGTGCATTAGCCTTTAGATACATGTGTTAGTGAGAGTGAGAGAGAGACATGTAAACACCTCTATAAATAATGGGTTCATACCACATGTAGAGGTGTGCTTAAGAGATGTAAAAGTGAATGTGTGAGTGTGTGTTATTTATGTAGATGTAGATCTATGTCCCTTTTTGTAACACAATACATATTCAATACATCTCTTGAACACCCAAATCACCATGTTCATTGTGCAAACTTTAATTCCGCATGCCAAACCATGTTCTTTGTCACTACAATTGGTATCAGAGCGGGTCTTCAAGATCAATGTGATATTTGAAGAACGATTCTCGGTTTGGCAAAATCTGTCACAATTGGAGCATTTATGGTGAGTCTCTCTCTATGATCTCTCGTAATCATTAAATCGTGCGTTGCATTTTTGAATTTTGATCGATTTGAATCATTGGATCAAATTCTTTTTGAAAAACCCCATTGTTGATCAAATTATTTTTTTAATGATCAATCATATTTGTTTCGTGCCTAATTGTTGTTGATCAAACTCATATTTTGTTTGATTCAGCCCAATTTGAATTACATTTGCCCAAATCAATTTAAATTCAAGAATTACTGTTCATGAAACCCAAACAAAAGATCGATACTGTTCATATCGTATCATTGAGCCCGAAAACCCGAAATTACTATTCAGTGTTGTTTTAAGCCCAACAAGTGAGATATAATTGATCTTAATTCATTTGTGAGCCCAAAAATCATTTACATCGTTCCAGATCTTGTTTCACGCATCAATTACTTGTACCATTGAATCATCGGATATCTTAATCTTCTTCTGTTCTTGGTGATTTTGATCTGAGTTTGTCTCCAGTGAATGTGTATATCGATTAAAAATCAAATCGCATGTTTCTTTGTTAATCAACTGAAGCATCGATTCAAAATCAATTAGATTGAATCAGATATCTTAATTCGCATATTTCGTATCCAGTGAATGTGTATATCGATTTCAATGGTCGCATGAAAGTCGAAATTGAGTTTTGATGTTGAAATCGACGTGTGTGATCTTGCAAGAAGCTTTTCATCGATTTTTCAAAAGTTTGAAGATTTGATTTTGTTTTGATTTTACTTCTTGAAAATTGATATACGACGAACGAACTGAGATTCACGAACTCAGTTGTTCGTTATTTGGAAGATGGAACATTGGGATACGAATCATGGTTTGTATGTCGATTTCTGTGTTTCAAAGGCTATGAAATCGAAGGTTTGAACGATTGAAGATTAATTTTGGGAGTCGATGGTTGAAGCTTTGGTTTACAGTCGAATGTTTGTTGATGTGTAAAGACGATTGTCAATTTTGGGTTAGAACAAATGATCGATTGGGTTGGAATTCGAATGGTTGGACTGGTAATTTGGATAATTTGGTGTTGGTTATTGAAATCGGTGTAATTCCTTGGGTTTCATATGCGAAGAATTGAAATGGGTGATGTTGATTAACGAAGACTGTATTTTGGGTTTGATATTCGAATGATCAAAGAGTGATCGGGATTTGAAAGAAGGTGTATTTGGGTCGATTAAAGAAACTGGATTTGTTTTGGGGATGAACGAACCTTGAGCTGTGAATGAATGATCGAAGAAATCTGGATTTCGCATGATTGGAGTCGATGATCTGTAAAAGCAAATTGTTAATTTTGGATTTAAGGGGTTGATTTAGTGCCTGTATGTGTGCTCATTCGTGTCTAAAGGAAATCGATTTTGGGGTCCCTGTAATGAAAAGAACGAAGAACTGGAGTCGACGATAGATTGACGAACAGTTGGTGTTTGAGAAAGAATGAAGAACTGTATGAACTGGGTTGAAAGAACGAACTGGAAAAGTCGATTCAGAGGGACGATTAAGAGGTTACTGTACATTCAGAGTCTTCGTATGCTTCGCATTCGTGTGTTTAGGAAAAATTTTGGGAAGATGATTTTCATACGAAGAGGAGAGAGAAGGAAAATCTTCGTATGTTTGGGTGAAAAATTTTCGTGTGTTTGGTTCCTGAGATTTTCGTACGAAACGTTCATAAGAAACGTACGAAGCGATCATGTGAATTGATGAAAAAGAAAGACAAATTTTCGAAAATGGTCCTTGAAAATTCGCATGTTTGTCACCTGAAAATTTCGTATGTTGGGTAGCAAAAGTTCGTATGTTGGGAAGCAAAACCAAAAGTTTCGCATGTAGTCCCTCAAGATTTGACTGTTTAACAAAGGGAAAAAGCAAGGCTTCGAATGTTTGTTCAAGTCTTCGAATATTTTGATCAAAAAGTAAAATTTTTGAATTCAGCCCTTAAACTTTCGAACATTTGGCAATCTCCACAAATAATTGAAGTTTCGAATGTTTGACACTTTTCACCCAAATTCGAAAATTTTTGAAGTTTCGAATGTTTGACACTTTTCACCCAAATTCGAAAATTTTTGAAGTTTCGAATGTTTGACACTTTTCACCCAAATTCGAATATTTTCTGAAATTTCGAATATTTTGGGGATTCTTCTGGTGCAAATGGCAGAATTTTCGAAAATAGTTCCTGAGGCTTCGAATGTTTGGCGGTTCATACACAAATTCGAAAAAGGACTGTTTTTGCTGAAAATTGAAGAAAATACATTTCAGGCCCCTGCAGTTTGTGCAAATTGACGCTTTCTACCCAGCTTTGGAAAAGGGGGAGAGTTTTGCATATTTTGCTGTTTTGGCCGCACCGGGTCACTGCAGAATTTTGAAATTGACAATTTCTACCCATTTTTGAGAAATTTTGTCAAAGGCGATCCGTGAACGAAGCTAAAAATTCAATATTTTTTGGATTTTCCGGATTGAAGCACATAGTTTATGCCACATGTTAAGGGGGAGTTTTGACATGAAAAATTCCAAATAGAGCACGTTCTTTTTCCTTGGGAGTTTTATAATCAATTTTCGATTATAAAAAGGGGGAGAAGTTTTATATGGAAATTCGAACTTGAATTTTTCGTATTACGCGGATTTGAAGACCGAAGTGATCTTGATTTTTGAAGCTTACGAGATGATGCAATTGGAAGTTCGAAATAATTTATTTTTGAAATGGGTTTGGTATTATTGAAGATTTTTTGGGATGTGTTTTTAGCGCAACTTTTGGGTGATTATTTGGAGTTAATCATTCGTTGCTGCTCAGTTTGTATGGTTTCACATCCTAGAGCCCAAATTGAAGAATCATGGAAGAATTGAAGATTGAAGTTCGTTTCGACATGTGTCACGCTTGAGGCTCGAACCGCGTAGTTGCTCGACTTTGGAAGATTTGAAGTGGGTCATCCATTCCTAACTTTGAGGGGGAGAATGTTGTGGTGCAAAGTTCTTCATGTATGAATTTGTAATGGTTTGACTCATGTAGACCCACTTGCATGTGGTGCATTAGCCTTTAGATACATGTGTTAGTGAGAGTGAGAGAGAGACATGTAAACACCTCTATAAATAGTGGGTTCATACCACATGTAGAGGTGTGCTTGAGAGATGTAAAAGTGAGTGTGTGAGTGTGTGTTATTTATGTAGATGTAGATCTATGTCCCTTTTTGTAACACAATACATATTCAATACATCTCTTGAACACCCAAATCACCATGTTCATTGTGCAAACTTTAATTCCGCATGCCAAACCATGTTCTTTGTCACTACAGTCAAGCTACTAAATGACTACGAATTCGAAATTCGTTACCATCCCGACAAAGCCAATATAGTAGCTGACACCCTAAGTCGGAAAGAGTACTCAGGTCGTAGAGCCAATCATTGACTATGATAACCCATTCAAATCTGTCCACATAAAGTAAGGAGGTTCAACAGGAAGCCTTGAAACCTGAAAATGTGGCAGGTGAAACCTTGGGAAGAATGGATAAGAACGTATGTGATCGACCTTGGTAAAGCATGGGATACCCATTTACCAATTAGTCGAGTCCTTTATCATGCTAGCATTTAAAGTTGCTCCATTCGAAACCTTCTATGGTCACAAGTGCAGATCCTATCTGCACTGGACTAAAGTTGGCGACACCCAACTAGCCAGAGGTCAAATTTCCACACAACACCTTCGTTGGTCCGGAATTCATTCGAGAAACTACCGAAAAGAGAATACGAATCTGGAAGCGACATAAAGCTTCCAAAGTTAATCAGAGAAGCTACGACTTCAATAAAAGAAAACCCTTGGAATTCCAGGCTGATGACCTTGTCATATGAAAGTCTCACCCCGGAAGGACAAGATACGCTTGAGAAAGCGTGGAATACTAAATCCAAGGTACATAGGACCATTTGAGATTCTTACCAGAATCGGTCTTATAGCTTATAAACTTAAAACTACCACAAAAACTTAATAACATTCATCCCACTTTTCACATATCTAATCTAAAGAGGTGTCTATCCGATGAAACACTTGTTATATCACTTGATGAAATCAAGTCAAATAAAAGTCTACACTTTGTAAAAGAACCAATAGAAACCATGGGTAGGGAAATCAAAAGAACCAAGCAAACTCTTATCCCGATAGTGAATGTTCGCTGGATTGCAAACCGGGGACCTAAATTCACTTGGGAAAGGGAAGATTAGATAAAACGAAAATATCCACATCTTTCCCCTAGTCCATGAGTATCAGTTTAGACTTAATTTCGGGACGAAATTCCCTCTAACGGGGGAATAATGTAACACCAGTCAAATTTAGGTCAAAAATAAATTGATCAATAATCGTAATTGAGATGAAAAAAGTGGTAGAGATTGTAACAAGGTTTCCAAAAATATAAAGAACACTGAAATCCGAGTTATAACGAAGAAGTTATGACCAATCGAAGATCCGCGACAAAACCGGAAAAACACTGTTCAGTGTAAAAATTAAATTTTCGATAAAAGGCTTTTTAGCCTTAACAATCAAAATGAAAGTTGTAGAATATGTTAAACCGAGAATTTTCATAGAAAGAACGTAAAAATCTGACTTCGTATGAGGAAGCTATGATTTTTCTAAGTTTCAGTTTAGCAGTAGACAACTAAAAATTCGAAATATAACTCAATCGATATTTAGCCGACACAACTTAAACGAGAATCGAAGGTCTCATCAAAAGTAGTACAACGGTAAAAAGACAGACGAAAACGGACGTCGGATGAAAAAGTTATGAATTTTTAACGGATTTCCTGTCCCGGTCTGTTAAAAATAATAATATTAAAAATAAATTCAAAACTAGCCGACGAAGTCTAAACGAAAGTCGTAGAGTATAATTTTACCTATGTGTTCATATAAAGAATGTCGAAAACGGAGCTCGTATCGGAAAGTTATGAATTTCGCAAGTTTTTGGCACGAAAATCGAAAAATGTTGAAAACCGCGAAATTCCGCATGGTCACCCTTCGGCCACGTCACCTCCCATGCGAGGCTTCCCCGTGTCCGACGCGTGTCACCTGCTGATTGGACCGAAGTTGTCGTGGCACCTCCTGATTGGACCGAAGTTCGGTTCAGTCCTGATCCGACACCACCGAGCCAGCTGTCCGGAACGAAGCTTCTCCCCTCGCCACCTATCCGAACACGCGTCACCACCTCCCCTCTTCGGATCGAACCCTTGCACCTATATAAAGGGTGCGAGACTCTCCTGATTTTTCACCATTTTTACACCATTTTTGCTCCTTTTTCACCCTTTTCACTTCCATAAACTCACAAACAACCCCCAAGGCCCCGATATCATATCTAAAACCCGAAGCAAGCCCCGAAGCCCCAGAATTCTCGAGAAGCTAACCTCTTTCCAGTCAAAGTGCTGCCCGCATAAAGCCCAAGTTTTACTCAAAAACTCAAGGTTTCTTCGAGAAAGATCATCTATAGAAACGAAACGCTGCCAAAATCACCACTTATCAAGTGAGTTCATACCCCTATAATCTACCTTTTTAATGGTTTTTAAATGCTTTTTAGGGGGGGAATACAAGTTGAACACAGTCTAAATTATGTTAATAATTGTATGTGATAATAATCACACAAAAGGGTTTCCTTATGCTTTTAAGGATTACCAAATACTTCCAAAATGACTTAAAGCCATGTTAAATCTTTAAAGTCATGTAAACTCTTTTAATACTATTATATTCTTTGAAAAAGGTTTTATAAACTATTTCAAATTATAATTGCCAAAATCATGTTTATATATGTATAAATATATAAATAAGATTTGAAGGGCTTAGGACTAATGAATTATCTTATTCATTTTCCTTGTTTGGATGTGGAATTAAGGTGGTGTTATTTGTCCGAAGGTCATTCCCTTCTTAATTGTATATATATATATATATTATACATATATGAATATAAAAGGTTACTTCATTCGGTATCATTACCTTTGTATCATGCTGAGCAAAGGTGTTCATCCATGAGAAATCATGCTAATCGGATAGAACATATAAATTATAATAGGTATAATTTATGATTCAAAACTAAATATACAAGTATGATTCACGATTGTATACTTTTTATTCCAAGGAAATTACTAACAATTCATTTATCTATACCAGGATATGTATAATACTTTTAGTATATGGATAATATATTAAAGAAGTAATAATACATCATACCGGGTTTGCATTAACAAGGGTACAAATACAACGTACCAGGGTTAGCAGTCACTGGGTAATAATACATCATACCGGGTTTGCATTAACAAGGGTACAAATACAACGTACCAGGGTTAGCAATCACGGGGTAATAATACATCATACCGGGTTTGCATTAACAAGGGTACAAATACAACGTACCAGGGTTAGCAATCACGGGGTAATAATACATCGTAATCTCGTTGAAACAATAAATTTGTGAGACTCTTCATGGTGTACTTATCTAAGTACGACCTTAAGTCCTGAAATATTAACCAGAATCTCCTGGAGGGAGAGCGTAAATTTGTGTATAGATCTATATGGGACTAACAATCCCGCACCTTCACTGTTCGCAACAGTTTGGCCGGCAGGCCTAGGGTGACGAATGTCATATCATTTTCGACTCCTGAAGAACGTCGCATCAGGCACATCAGTCATATTAGTATGGTTAATAGAACTCACATGGATAAAACAACGAGTAAATTACTTATTAATATACTTCTCTTAAAATAGTAAGAAAAGATAATTACATCCTATCTATTTTACTGATCAAACATACCTTCTGTTAGTTTTTACTTACAGTAAAAACTACGTATCATGAAGTCAAGTATGGAAAATATACTTGTACTTTTGGTTATGGAACGATTAAAACCACAAATCAATATTATGGATAATATAATATTATCCAGGATTAATACTAATGTTTTACTGTAGAACGGATATAACTAAGAATAATTTTACAAATGAAACGGTTTATTGGATTAAACTACTTTTACAAATGGAACAGTTTTATAGGAATTTAAAACTACTATTCAGAAACGGTTTTATGGAGATTTAAAACTACTATTCAGAAATGGTTTTATGGGGATTTAAAACTACTTTTCAGATCGAACTTAGTCATTCACTCTCTTTAAACTAGTATAACATAAAAGACCTTTAGTGGTTAATTCTATAATTCCTTAGTTTTTACATCAGAGTTATACATAAGTAATATCCGATTGACAGTGAAATGTATGACTTCCGCCTTACTTCTTGTTCCTTGTCTGGTTGTGGGCTTAGGGCAGATACACCCATTTAAATGTCCATTCGATATTAGGTTATATGTAACTAGTATAAACTAAGTAATTGCAGAGGGAACTATTGAGGTTATAAGTTTATCACCTTAGGAAATATAGGATTTTCTGGAGGAAGCAGCAAACTTTTCCAAGAACTTAGAGTATACTCTATATAACTAAAATACTTATGAACTCACCAGCTTAAATGCTGATCTACTCTTTCAAAATAACTTGTAATCTCAGGAATCCAGTAGACAGGTACACTCCCAAAGCTTTTGAGAAGACTACCTAGTACCATACTTCGACTCTTGTCCTCTACTGTATCTACTTTGGTGTTTGAATATGTAATGTTTAAACACTTATGTAAAACTTATACTTATTAATGCAATGGTTGTTTGTACTTTGATTACTATATTGCATGTGTTGTGAAACTTACATGAAGTCCTCCGCCCCCGAACGTTTCCGCCGTTCTGGTTTGCGGTGTGACACAATCTTATCACATTTTACCTTAATTAAACAAACAAGTTTAAGGTAGTTAGTACATTGGTAGTGACTTAGATAAAACTACAGTACGTCTTTATATTTCCCATTTCATTCACATTGTGATCTTCTCACATAAACGGTAATGGAAACTATATTTTGGTAATGATAGTCATACTTTGGGAAAATACTCACTTTTACAAAAGAACAAACATAAAGAACAGTTGGGTCTTGGTAGAAGACTACTTTAGTAGAAAATATAGGATTTTCTAGGAAGTTTACAAACATTTACATCAAACACTTACGAACTTTTACATTAAACATTTACAATCACCTTCTTCAAACTTATACAAACAATGACACTAATATACTTATGAACTCACCAACTTTAATGCTGATCTATGCTTTCAAAATAACTTGTATTCTCAGGGCACCAGTAGACAGGTACCGATGACCAGGTTTTGAGAAGACGGAGCTTTCAAGACCCGTCTTTATTTTGATTATTCATTTTTGGTGTCTTATAAACTTCAGAACACACTTGTATTAAAATATACTATTAATGCAATGGATGATGTTGTTGCTTGTTTACTATTATGCATTGTTGTGATACTGTACATGATGTCCTCCGCCCCCGAATGTTTCCGCCGTTCCGGATTTGGGGTGTGACACTTTGTCGATTGAATATTTTATTTTACTTCCCATGTTTGAAGAACTTAAAAGGTTATAGATTAAAGTTATGACATTCTTTATATATATAAATATAGAGTTCCCTTAGGAACAATACCTAACCCCATGTATTGCTTGTCGGGTTAGTTTCCTCAACCGGGGTTACACCACAATTCTCTCATTCTATTCCTACAAGACTACCGATGTGAAGATTCCAGTCGCTTCTTCCCCATCGCTTTCCTTCTCTCCGATATTTGTTCATCTCGCTGCTCGGCACCTATGGTCCACCTTCGAGTATCGATGGATGCTAGGGTTTGATTAAATGGATTAGACTATTGAATTTTGGCTAAATAATAAATAATGTTTTCCATCCTACATTGCTAGAAGGATGAAAGCTTGGGAGGTCTCTAAGCTTATAAAAGAATACCAAGGCTTTGGTTTCAAAGCACCCCAACCAAAAATACACTTGAAGTGTTTGTCTCTTTCTTTCTTCTCTTATTTTAGAGTTTCTTCTCTTGTATTAGAGTATAGAAAGTATTTGTTAAAACTTTGATAAAGTATGAGTATTTTGGGGAGAAGTGAGAGATTAGTCTATGTGATTGTAACAATTGATCATATAGTGGATCGTTCTCTTTGGAGGCCCATGGTTTTTCTCCAGTTTTAGAGTTTCCACGTATATTCTTGTGTCCAATTATTTTTCTCTATTATTGTTATTGGGAGGTTGTTGGGAACCTTGAGGCCATTTTCCCAACAAGTGGTATCAGAGCTCCGAGTTTTGGAGGAGGTCTTAGTTTTAGAGATTCGTATGATGCTCCGTGGTTACAACTTTGTTTGATCTTCCAAAACCAGAAAAAAATATCTATTGGTTATATTGGAAGGTGTCTCGGTACTCTTCGTCTTAAGCTTTGTGGTTACAATATGTTCGTCCACATCAGAAACGAAGATTCAGTTTGCAAATACGGATACGATGTCAAAATATAGTCCCATGAGTTTTGATGTAGAGAAATATGATGGAAGAATCAACTTTCATTTGTGGCAAGTTCAAGTCAAGGATATGTTGATTGAATCTGGGTTACACAAGGCATTGGAGGGGAAACCACTCCCTATTCCAAGCAAAGATTCAAGCGGAACCAATTAAATAAATGATGAAGAATGGGAAGATTTGGATTTCAGGGAGGCAAGTGCAATTCGTTTGTCTTAAGCAAGGAATGTTCTTGCAAATGTGCATGGGATATCAATAACAAAGGATCTTTGGGAGAAACTTGAGCAGTTGTATCAAAGCAAAGGCATCTCGAATCGGTTGTATCTCAAGGAACAATTTCATACTCTTTGTATGAATGGAGATACAAAAATTTCATATCATCTCAGTGTTCTTAATAACATCATGTTAGAACTGGAGGCTATTGGTGTGAAGGTTGAAGATGAATATAGAGCATTGAGGCTCATATTATCTTTGTCATCGTCTTATGAGCATATGAAGTCCATTATGATGTATGGGAAAAAGACTCCAAATTATGCAAATGTTACTGGAAAACTCCTGTCCGAGGAAAAAAGATTGTATAGTAGTAGTCATGGTTAATCAGAAGGAATGGTTATGATATGTAGGAACGTTAAGAAGAAGAAGTCAAAAAGGATTCTGGTATGTTGGAAGTGTGGACAGTCTGGAAATGTCAAGAGTAATTGTCCAGGTGGAGCAGGTTTGGCAAAAGGCTCCAATACAGGTGTATCCCTCGTTACTGATAGTGATGACTTCTTTTGAAGTCATTTCATCCCTATAGTATGCCCATTCTACCACGAAAAGGGATGTAGTTTTTGTTAACGGGTTCACGAGTTACACATGGGCATTAGATTGGCATAAATGCAGGATGTGAGGTGAAGATGATGTTGAACTTCCGGTTACGCCAAGCGGGGAAGTTGCACCATAAATTTTCAGCAAGTTTTTAAACATGTTCCGAGGTGAAATTCATAGAAGGGTGTATTTTAAGTTGCGATACTCTTTTATGATGGAATATGATAATTCTATGGCTTTAAAATTACGATTGTCGGTTGAAGACAATGTTTCCTTTTATGTGGTTACATTCTTTTTATTCATTCATCTAATGTAGAGATTGTTGATTTTGGCTAAATAATAAATAGTGTTTTTCCATCCCATATTTGTAGACAGATGAAAGCTTGGGATGTCTCCAATCTTATAAAAGAAGACCAAGGCTTTGGTTTCAAAGCACCCCAACCAAAAATACACTTGAAGTGTTTGGTTCTTTCTTTCTTCTCTTGTCTTAGAGTATGGAAAGTCTTTGTTAAAACTTTGATAAAGTGTGAGTATTTTGGGGAGGTTTGATATGTTAGTCTATATGCTTGTAACAATTTATCATATAGTGGATCATTCTCTCTGGAGGCCCGTGGTTTCTCTTTGGTTTTTGAGTTTTCATGTATAATTCTTGTGTTGCGTTATTTTTCTCTATTATTTTTATTGGAGGTTGTTAGGAACCTTGAGTGCTTTTTCCCAACATGGACTTCTTCTTCGTAATAGTAACAAGGGCTTCATCATCACCAACGTCGTTTATGTTCATCGCAATCCTATAAGATTTAAGTTGCTTCAAGTTTCTTCAGTCGTTCGTCACTTGCTCTACCACTTCTACTACAAGGAACAACTGTTTCTTCCAAAAAATATGTTTGTCAAAAGCCACCGCCACAACCCCCACCGCCATAAAAGGAACCGATGGAGAAGGGAATCAAGGAAATCAAATGGCAAACTGTAAGTCTCTCTTGGCTTGGATTCTTTTATCGGGGTTGTGATTCAAGTAGGACAACGTTTCGTGACGGAATCGAGGCTATGTCTGGTTCCAGTTTTGTAGAAATCAGAAGAGTGGGTAAAAATTTTCATTTGATTTCTATATACCATGTGGTTGTGTCTGTAGTTGCATATTAGGTGTTTGGGGAAAGTCCTGACTAAAGTTATGCTTCATAATAAACCTTATATAATGATTGTTTTTAACTTATCAGAAAGCTAATTAAAGCCATTGATGTGTATGAAGGTGAAGATCCTCTACAACCATGATGGCTTCAGGTTTAACAATAAATTTGTCAGTTATTCATTTCTTTAGTATAAGTTTAAGTGAATTTGGTGATTCAGTAACAAGTTTCTAGGTACCCAATCTACTCACCGCTTATTCTTTGAAACCATGACATGATCCTAACTAATGGCGAGATTTCAAGATAATGAAGTAATGAGAACTCTACATCATAGCGTACAAGTTGGTAAAATACTATGATTGAAAGGAAGTTGGGAAATGGGTTGGTTCTGCTAGGTTCATGTTGGTGGGAGGGTGACATATGCCATTGATAAAACATGTCCGGATGCAATTAATGTATGTTATGTTACACAATTACACTCCTGATCGTTTTGGTAACTAATTATGTCTCATTGTGCCGGTGTTTTTTTATTCTTTTTACAGGTACAATTGAAGTTTGAATATCGAAATAGTAAAGATTGTAACTATGGTCCTCGGTTACATGACTTTTACATTTTGGTGACTTTTTTTCTTGAGGATTTATATATATATATATATATATATATATATATATATATATATATATATATATATATATATATATATACCATTAACATATGATAAAAAGATTGAATTTTTATACAGTTTTTGGACATGTTTGCACCAAGTATTTGATATGTTTAGAAATCTTTATGTCAATCGTTAGTCAATTGTTTTAATCATAATTTTCACGTGGTTTTTTAAATTATTTTAATGATTTGATGCTTTGGTGATTTCCAGCTGCAGCTGCAGCAACCTCTCTTCGTGTCGAAGTGAAAGGAACCATTCCAAGCATGCCACATAGGAAAACCGTCTTGGATCTTCTTCAATCTATTTATAACCGCAAGACGTAAATAAGGTACGTGTTAATACTTTTCAGCCAACAGACTGCTGTGTAGACCTGTCAATGTGATAAATTGCGTTCATAAACATGTTATTTCATTAATTGGTTCATTTTTTTTAAATAAATGAGTAGTTTTTTATGATTCTTATGATCATAAATTTCAACTTATTTGATTATGGTTGTCTACATATCTTGCTGGTGCGGCTACTAGTTGGGCAGGCAAAGAAGAAGTAGATAGAAGGTTGATATTTGTTGGTAATGCAGCAAAATCATCTTTTATCTAATTTCTTATCCTTGAAGCTTAGGTAGTAGTTCAGACATTCCTAATAGCATCAGACTTTCAGTACTTCATTCCCTTTCTCCATATTTTGTTATAGCTTTAGAATTTAGTTACGCCGTTAAGATATCGGGCTATATTGTACCATATATTTATTATTTTAACACAATTATATATTTGTTTCTAGGTATAATTTGTTACAACTGTTATAGCGATGAGAAATTATAATTTTAATCAATGTTCTAAATAACGTGAGGCGTGGCTTGGCGGCAAGTTAAAAGTTAAGCCATGACAAGCCTTGTCGAGTCATGGCGTTTTTCAAGGCGTGACTATTTTCTATATATTACAAGAGATAAATCATATAATTATTGATTTTTATCAAGTATATCAAGTTTTTAGAAGTGTTATATTAGTAGTTAATATAAAAAGTTAACAAAAACTCAATTATTTTACTCCCGATAAAAAAAATCAAAAACAAAAAAAAACAAAAAAAACTCGCGCCTTGAAAAAAACTCGGGCCATATCGCGATAAGGCGCGCCTTGACATGTTATTTGGACGCCACGCTTAACAAACCCGCCTTGGACGTTTTCGTAACGGCTACACTACGCCTCACGCCATGGCACGTCTTGAGGCGCGCCATGGCGCGTTTTTTAGAACAATGATTTTAATAGCACGTTTCAAATAAAAAGTATTTGTTCCATTTCAACTTTCAAACGTATACTTTATTATAACATCTTATTTTTATTTTTTTCAATTAGAACATTGTATATTCACTTTTTTTTTTCTTATTAAGGATTGCATTTTGAAACTTTTCCCAACTTACAACATTGTACTTTCCAAAGTTTTTTTTATATGATATTGTACGAACTCTACAATTAAAGTTTTGGTTTTATTCTATAGCTTATCAGACTAAGTTTTGTCAATCAAGTTAAAAGAAAAAACAACTACCTATTGAATATATTTGTAATTTGCCTTTTTTTGTCCAGTAGAGCCTTCGCTTTCTGTCTCCCTAGAAGCCAAATATTTTGTCAATAGATTAATAAACAAAGACCATAGAAAACGAAATGACTACTTCCCACACTTTGAGTAAGATATATATTTTAATAAATTTGAAATAATTTTTTAAAATTGATCATCTGAAGCATTAAATGGTAACATGTGTTCAGATGCATTGCAATCGCAGCTCATCCATGACAATCATATTTAAATTTGACAAAATTGTGTAGCATTTTTTGTTTAATTCTTAATGATATTTGTGAAGGCTCTCTCAAAAGCTTTACCTAAGGATGAGTTGAGGTACCTAAGTGCTCACTATGATCTGTTGGAACAAAAAAAATTATGTGTATTTTCTTGGACGATTTTTAAATCGTTGCTTCCTTCTAAACCCATAACTCTTAAATGAATAAAAAAATTGAGTTAAAATTGATCAGGAAAACAATTCAACAAATTTTGACCCTAGATGTATAGGCTCTTGTGAAACATTCAACTGTTGCCATGAAAGAATCATGGGTCTTTGATATCTTAGATAAGGTAAAACAAGAATCCGTTGTTTGATGTTTTTACAACCGAGGTTGGAGCATAATCAACATGGGTCTCAACTAAGTGAGGAGGTCGATAAATCGTCAGCTGTTAGAAAATAGCATCTACTTAGCATGGCATTACACGATAGTTTTTTTTTTTTTTTAGAAAAACATTATACCTCAAAACATGAAACTTAAAGAGAACAGAAAAATTCAGACTTTGGTTTACATCTTTAGCAATGGATATGAATAAATTATTTTATTAGTTTTAATATGTTCTATCTTTTGATGATTGGTTCATGAGTAATGTATGTCGGTTATTTATGAATATGCTAAAATTATTTTGGCCTCCTATCTATTAAGCATTGCAACTTACATGCTACTTTGCAAACAATCAATCGCCAAAACAATCCATATCCAACCGCCATAAAGCGGGGATTCGCTAGTTTAAGAATAAACAACTAAACTTTTCTCCTCCCCCATGTGATACATACCTACAACTTTATTGAAGAAAAAGGGAGCAAAAAACACAGTCATGCCTTTTGGATTTATAAGTCTCTTCAACCTTTATAAAAGACACATATGCCATGTATTATCCTTCCTTTGTATTATGTTTTAATCACTAAGAGAACACATGCTTCTAAAGCATCTTCCATTTATTAAAATAAGCATTAAGGACAATAACTACTTCTCATACCTAGTCCTTAGAATTTGTCTTTCAAATTAGAAGATAATTGACTTTTAGTTTCTTTCTTTTATATATAATAGAAACCTTGTATATAAAGAATGCACAATACTTATATTTAATAGAACCCTTATATATATAAAGAATGTACGTGACTTATATAAATCATTCCTTATGAATTATTATGTTACTTAATATTAAAAATTAATATTTTTATGAAATAAATAATGTCCAGTTAATTACAAGAGTTATATTTATTAAATAATAATCTCTTTAGGATGATACATTATGTAATAATATCATTCTATAATTACTCTTGAAAATATAGATCTTTCAAGTGAAGCATTTGATATATCCCTCGTGAATTCTGATTGTGAATTATGTCATTTTGACTACAAAATCACAATTTGACTGTGACTTCTAACAATATAAATATTTATTCTTATAATTAAGAAAATTTTTGACACTTTCACCTATGTCAAAAATATAGGTACATTTGGTCAGTCTTTAGAAGTTGCATTACGAACCGACCATTATATGGCTAGTTTGTAGTAAAGCGTCTACGGACTGGCATATATATATATATACACGTCGGTCTTTAGAAGTTGCATTACGAACCGACCATTATATGGCTAGTTTGTAGTAAAGCGTCTACGGACTAGCATATATATATATATATATATATATATATATATATATATATATATATATATATATATATATATATATATATATATATATATATATTAGTGTTGTAAAAATCGGTTTCGGCGACCGCCTAGGCGTTAGGTGGCCTTTTACTGTCTACGATTAATGGTAGTCGTTCGACTCAATCGGATTCGGTTCTATGCGGTTCTAGGAGGTCTAAGTCGGTCAAAAGTCAAACAATCAAAAATCTAAAAAAAGTCCATGAGTTGTCAAATTTATGATAATTGTTGACTATATTATTATGGTCGATGACTAAAATCATATAAAAGATCCATGATTTGCCTGAAAATTGTGATATATGATGTTTTAAATATTTAGACGATTGAATATGTCAATAAAGGGTCACCGCGAAAGCTTTGATTATTTCTTTAACCCCGGTCGACCCCCGGACCACCAACTAAGTCCCTATATCTTTGTTCTTAAGAAGTCCCAAATACTAGTAATTGTATTCATTTTGACCATTTTTACCCAGTCAATAGGCCATCAACTTTTAAATTTACATTTTTGACCCAGATTTTAAATTTTGTTATGAATTCATCATAACTTTAGTTTTTATTATATATATATTTTTTTTCAAAATTTTGGTTCGAATATTATTTTCTGATTGTTTAACTAAGGTTTTATATTTTTTTTTATTTTAATATAAATCAATAAATTGTAACATCTTTCACTTATAAACGTTAATAATTATAAACCTTTGTTTATAAAAATGAAAGTAAAAATATATTTTTTCAGCCAAAATGATCAACCTGAAAGTTGCAATAGACGCGAAGATGAACGTATGGGCATAAAGAACGTCAAAAATGGAGTTCATATGAAAAACTTATGATTTAGATAATTTTTAGGGAAATTAACAACAAATATAATGATAATAATAAAATAGTATGTGACCAATGTTTGTTTCTCATCTTTTTTTTTTAAAATAATTTAACATATTTTTCAAATATAAAAACCTTTTTTAACAATTTTTTTTAAGTTATAAAGAAAAAGAACGTCTTTTATGTGACAATATGTTTTTTTTTCAAAAAACATAATTTTATAAAGCAAAAAAACATATCTGAAAATAATTTTTCACAAAATAATATATATGTAAAAATACTAAATCAATGATGAATTTGTAACAAAACATTGAAATTTGGGCCAAAAATGTAAATTTTTACCAAAATTGTAATGAAATTTCAAATTTGGATCAAAATTGTGAATTCTGAAAGCGAAGGACATGTTATCCAGGTAAAAAGGGTAAAAATGAATACAAATATTCGGAACAAAATCAGAAGAATATATATATATATATATATATATATATATATATATATATATATATAGAGAGAGAGAGAGAGAGAGAGAGAGAGAGAGAGACTAACATTTCTCTAATAAAATAACAAGGTCGTAATTAATATTTTTTAGCCCTCATTCATGAATGAGGGTTTAAGTCTCATCGGGTATGTAGATGAAATTTATGAATTAGTTTATGATTAGATTATATTTGCCGTTAAAAAAAATAAATTAAAATAATTGGAAAATTTATTAGCAGTTTTGTCAAATCATACATTTTGTATAAATTATGAAATTTCTCGAGATATAAATATGTATGTATAATTCTGGACGCAAAATGAGTTGTAGTTACATCTTATTAGTCCTACCAAATTATTTCATATATATATATATATATATATATATATATATATATATATATATATATATATATATATATATATACACACACATACACACACAGAGAGAAGCGGGTGAGGACTCAAAATTTGGTAAAGACTGTTAAAACAAATCTATTTTATACGATTGAAAAAATAAAAAGTTCAAATTTAATTTTGTTTGTCGTCAAAATCTCGTGAGATAATATAGCGTTTTATGCATCGCAGTCCTCATCATTTTGAGTCCTCACTAGATCCATAATATATATATATATATATATATATATATATATATATATATATATATATATATATATATATATATATACACACGACTTCGGTATGTCGTTCGGTCTTTTTTTGAAAATTTCCTAATAAAATAATATGTTCTTAGTTAATATTTTTTTAGCCCTCATTCTTGAATGAGGGTTCAAGTCTCATCGTTAACATAGATGAAATTTATGGAGTAGTTTATAATTAGATTAGATTTGCCGTTAAAAAAAATAAATTAAAATAATAGGAAACTTTTTTAGTGGTTTTGCCAAATGATACATTTTGTATAAATTATGAAATTTCTCAAGATATAAATATGTATGTATAATTTTGGACACAAAATTGGTTGTAGTTACATCTTATTAGTCCTACCAAATTATTTCTCTCCTATATATATATATATATATATATATATATATATATATATATATATATATATATATATATATATATATATATATATATATATATATATATATATATATATATATATATATATATATATATATATATATATATATATACGCGCTTAAGTATTCAAACTCACTATAATATGTTGTTTTCTATCGTATATGCATTATAATATTGTTAAACTTCAGTCTATAACTTTATTTTATTTTCAATATTTTCTAAATTTCACTATTATTTTCATATTATAATTGAAAATGAAAATGATGTAAGAGGAAAATAACAATGAAATTTATCAAAAACTTGAAAGTAAATCAAATTAGAAATTTAATTTTAAGAAATTTGGACGATTTTAATGCATATATGATAGAAAACGACGTACTATTGAGAGTTTGTATACCTAAGTTTATATAACTTTAAGGGTATATTTACTTTGCCATATATATATATATATATATATATATATATATATATATATATATATATATATATATATATATATATATATATATATATATATATATATATATATATATAAGAGAGATGGATTTTGTTATCACTTATTTCAATTCATCATAATAATATTAAGAAAATACTATATGATGATTGTCAAGACTTTTTTTGTTGTACTTTTCGGGTTTTTCATTTGTAAAACATACAATGTTTCTTGTATTAAACTTGATGGAGAGGAGAAAATATCTGATGGACAATGTGAGGAAATTAATAAGATTGGTTCTATTCCTACAACAAATATATCATGTGGAGTTAATGACACAATAAGTAAAGGAGGCAATCCCATGGGTAATCTTTCAACAGGGCTCTTGGATTATACAGATGCATCGCCTGATGATACTGATGATGATGCTACAGCGCAGATCATGGCAGTTATTGGTTCTTCCACTGGGATTATATCAAGGCTCGGCTCTGAAATTGCTCGGGCCGAGAGGCTTGCAGGAATGCTCGGAAATGCTATTAGAGCGCCTGGAAGAAATGCTACAATTCTCCAAAATGCTGCTTCACAATTTGGAACATTTCAAGAACTTCAAGTGAGTTCTATTGGAACACTTCAAAGAATAACACGACAACTCCTACGTCTCATTAGAGGGCAATCCATAACTCTTGCAGGAACGTTTGGGGGTGATGATAGAGAAATGCTTGATGTGGTGTTGAACAATGGAGGACGACGGGGAGGACGACGTGGTGCTGGTGGTAGAAAATGATGACCTTGAAACATAAAATGTATGATTCAGAATAAAATGGAGCAAACATCTTGCTAACCATATCTACGTTTTTGAATAAAAGGGGAGCGTGCATTTGGATAATAGTATATACTTTTAAGTAAGCATGAACGGTTTGATGTTATATCAAATATTAATGTTTTATATCTCCCTATGTGTGATATATATTAATAAATCAATAAAGGAATTACTGCTACAACATCTTCATGCATTATTACATCAACATATATTTTATTTATCAAACTCAAACTATACGTTGTTGATCGTATTTAAAAATCCATAAATAATATTGATCTCTAGGAGCATATTTCCAAACAAATATCAAATATCCACATGAAAATAACAATGAGTTATAAGTTATTTTTCATTGAAGTGTTGTCTTATATCATGATTAGTTTTAAACCGAAGAATATAGAATAGAAAAAAGGAAAGAAGATTTCTACACCATAAAAAATTATTATAATTTAATATGCATAAACCAATATCACTTCACTTTACTTATAGACTTGAGTAACCCTAATCAATTAAAGAACACTTATTTTGATATATATTGATATTGAAGATAACTTACTTCATATTATGATTCTTGTACTTCCCATAATGACGTCTAATGGTGTAAGATCGACCGCTACAAGAAAAAGACCATTTTACGACGCGCAAACCACGACACTCATTTATGTTACGCAAAAGAGAGTGACAATTAAAAAAGTGTCATCTCTTCAAAAAATTTAAGGATTTAGGTCACGCATTATTGCGTGCCCTTAAATTAGCATGTCACGTAAAAAAATTAAAAACACGGAGGGCACTTTATCTAAAATGTGCGTCCTCTGTGAATGTCGTTTTATATTTTTGTTTTATGTAACGCACGTCTCCTTAGAGGGAAAATGAAACCCCCAAATTTATTAAACCCCCGCCTTCCAAATCGATCCTCACACTAAATGGTTCGGCGACTGCAACTCCTTTCAATTGTAGCGCCGATCGACAACTACGACTCATCAACCGTCAATCGAAGCTACCAGTTCAACAACCCCTAATCGACACCTCCACCTTCTCGTCTCTCCTTCTCAACCAGCTTTCTTTTACGCCGGGAAATTTTGTAACTTATATTTTCCTTTACCGTTTTCTTTTACTTCTTCTGTAATTATCTCACATGACAAAACCCCCACCTGTTTCCAAACCCTTCTTCTCTCTCCAACGACGGACATCACCGGCGACACACCTACGGCCAATCACCGGAGCTTTGTTTGCATCAGAAAATATATCTACTATTCCAAAAGTCTTTCAATCGTGGATCCTAGTCTGAAGAATAAATGGAAACAATGGATGCAACCGTTCCGGAAGTTCGAACCGAAGGCGAACCTGCTGTTGCGGCGGAATTAGGGCAAAATGTTTATCAGATCATCGTGAAGGTTGATGAGGTACGCTTTTTGTTGTTGAATGTGACAACCCGAAACTTTTCCCGTTTCCGTTTCGCGATTTCCGTTAATAAAATTTCAAATTCGTTAACTTTTCCGTGAAACTTTTTGGTTTAGAAAATAATATAGTTATATTTAATTAAATTATTTACGAGTCGGAACCAAAATCGCACGGAAACCCGATTATTTCGAAAAAATCAAGCATTTTCGGTCTAGATGAGATTACGACCGTAAACGTGTTTACGGCCGTAAACTCGTTTACGACCGTAAACCTGTTTACGGTCAGTGAAGAGTGGACCCCCACCTCACCCCTATAAATACGATGCCTCCACCTTCATTAGAACATTTCTGGCCAATAACTCTCTCCTTCTCTCTCTAAGAACCTAAACCGTAAACACTCAAAACGCCTTCAAATTTCGGAAATCATCGAGAAAACCACGTTTGGGTCGCTTTGGAACGTCTCAGGGCACTCATCTCTTCGAAATCAGCATCCAGCTCTAGTGTTCTTGAGTTTACGGTCAGCCTTCAGAAACCGTAAACTATGTTCTTGAGTCTACGGTCCAAGCCTTCAAGAACCGTAAACTCTGTTCTTGAGTTTACGGCCGTAAGCTCACCGAGCCTTCAGGAACCGTAAACCCCTCTTCGACCGTAAACACCTTTTTGGTGGTACTTTTGGCTGAAAACTCATTTTCTTCGATTCGATCAAGTCCCGGTAACATTCCTCAACCGAATACAAGTGTTCTTATGACACTTTATCTATCGAAATCGCTAATGTAGATACATATATGTATTTATTTGATAATAGGATTTCGTTAAGTGTCACGTGCAACAACTCAAGGATCTTCATTTCAGTCACCGATTTCACAACAAGAACTGTGAGTTCACACCCCTACATTTTCCGTATTTTTAATGTTTTCAGGGCGGGGGGGGGGGGATACAAGCTAAACATAAATGTTTTCAAAACTCATGCAATTCTCATACTTTAACCCTTTTGTACTGTGTTGAGCATAAGGGACATTTTCACTAAAATTGCATAGTTTTCCGGATTCGCTATTCACTACATTATACATGCAAACTATAATCGGTATAGTTTGGGATTTTTCTAAAACATATCAAGTATAGAAACTTTCACTACTAAACATATGTGCTGAAACAGAAACCGTTTACAGTTTACATCACTAATTTACCATGGTATTCATAACTGAAATTATCACTATATACGGTATACATACGGATTTTCACTACGGTAGAACGCTACTACACTACATGTAAACTAGATTGTACGATACTGTGAGACGCTACTTCACTACTGTACCCTTAGGTGTACAGGGATAAATCCTACCACTGTATAACCAGAGTCTCCTGGAGGGAGAGCGTGAGATTTGTGAATAGATCTATTCGGGACTGACAATCCCACATCTGGACTGCTAGCTACAGTTAGACGGGCACGCCTGAGATGTACAAATGTCATTTAACTCGACGCCTGAAGAACGTTGGAAATGTCTCTAGTCATATCAAGCATGGTTATACGACTCACAATATGTATAAGTCACCTTTAGTTTACAACTTAACACTCTTCAACAGTTCTATTTTTGCTAAATAGAAATGATACACACTACGTATACTGGCTAAAGCCAGGGTTTTTTTTTTTCAAACAGAACCGATTATGCAATGGTTTCACATACAAAATACTTGAACTTCATGATTAGTTTTAGCTAGTCACATGAGGTAGTATTTTCGCATATCGTTACAGTTTTCAGTAACGAACATTCACGGTTTTATACGAAATCGATAACGCTACCTTTTCACTAAAGAAAATATCGGATTTTCTTGGAAACATACAGATATTCATGGTTTATTACAGAATTGATAACACTACATTTTCACTAAGGAAAATATCGGATCTTCTTGAAACTATACAAATATTTTCCGAACTCATCAACGATTTTCACTACAAACCACCGCTTACGAACTCACCAGCGTTATGCTGATACTCTTTTAAACTGCTTGTATTCTCAGGAAATCAGTAGACAGGTACCTGCTGGGTTTTTGAAGAGTTGAAGCAATAAGAGTTTAATGTTTATATTCATACAAGTTATATGATGTAATTCAAACAAGTTTCAGCATTGATGTAAACATTTTTACTTAAGTATTCACTGTAATGGTTGTGTTGCTATGATTGCTGTTATTCATTGGTTGTGATGCTACACATGACGTCCTCCACCCCGGAACGTTTCTGCCTTTCTGGTTTCGGGGTGTGACAGATTGGTATCAGAGCCCTTGTTTATAGCGAACTAGTATACCGAACCTTACGTGGTATACAACTATAAACATTAAGGGGCCTAAGTGCTCTACGCTAAAAGTATACTTTCAAATAAAAAGTATTTTTATAAAAGTATACGAGCATGCATACATAACAAAATTCGTGTCGCTAGTAGAAGAAAACAAAAGTATTTGAATGCTGGAACGCTGCGGTTAAACCTGGGCAGTTATTTAATCACGTCTAGGGTGAATATAGCCTGATCAACTATATTCATTCGAGACATGACCAACATGTGTTTGGGAGTGACTGTGGTGCTACAGCAGGTCTAAAACTTACCAAAATCACCTCACATAAAATACTATAGGAGTATTTTCGCTAGAGCCAAACTCAGTATACAGATTCACTCTAAGTGTTGCTACCTCTTCTTTCTTAAGCGATAACTTACTCGTGATAGTAACCTTTCTGTGCTTATCGCTCAGTAGTATACTTTTATTATCAGGATGAGATATATTTTGTTATATATATCTCGAGGACTTACCGTCCTCTTCTTCCTGACTGTTTTCTAGAACGAGATGCCTCCTCGACCAAGACCCATCAGAAGGAACAACGACACTCCGCCACCACCACCACCCCCTCAGTTCGACCCCGTCATGTTCCAGGCAGCAGTTACAGCCGTCGTGACTGCAGCATTGGCACAAGTGAATGCTGGTGGGGATGGAGGTGGAACCAACCCCCAGAGACAAGATGGAAGTCAGGGACATCAAAAAGAGTGTTCCTACAAGGACTTCAAGACTGCAAAACCCAAGTCCTTCGACGGAAATGGAGGTGTCATCGCCCTGACTCGATGGTTCGAGAAGATCGAATCCATATTCAAAATTTGTGTTTGTTCTTAAGCAAACAAGGTGAAGTTCGCCGCCTACACCTTCACTGACAGAGCCTTGACCTGGTGGAATGGCTGAGTCAAAACCCTAACCTTGCCAGTAGCTAATGCCATGGGTTGGGAAAGACTGAAGGAGCTCATGCTCGCGGAGTACTGCCCGAGGGGCGAAGTGCAAAAGTTGGAGCACGAACTCTGGAACTTGAAGATGAAGGGTTCCGACATCGCTGCCTACACTGCTAGATTCTGTGATCTGGCGCTTCTCTGTCCGGGAATGGTCACCCCGGAAAGCAAGAAAATCGAAAGGTACATCTGGGGACTGACACAACCAACAAAGGGGAATGTCTTGGCTGCTAGGCCAATTACTTTTGAAAGCGCCAAGGATCTGGCACAGACTCTGATCGACCATGGAATCGATCTGGATGAGGTGGCAGCTATCTCTGAGCCACAAAAGGAAAGCGGTGGGAAGAAGAAGAAGTTTGGTAACAAACGAAAGGGACAGTCTTCGCAGGAGCCCTCCAAGAAACAACAAATAGTGGCAGTTCATGCTGCTACCGCTCCTGCTGCTGCTCCCACTACTGTTCCAACCACCCAATCTCCTACCGGTGGTTATGCTGGAAAACTACCTCTGTGTAACAAGTGTAACTTCCATCATCACGGACCCTGCCGTGAGCTGAATTGCAACAACTGTGGAAGGAAGGGACACACAGTTCGATACTGCAAGACACCGGCTCAACCAACCAACCAGGCACCGGGAGCGGGCGCTGGTCAAACTTGTTATGGATGTGGAGAGACTGGGCACTTCAGGAGAAACTGCCCCAAGGCAACAACTGGTGGCAATACAGGGAGAGTTCTGGTGATGGGCCAGGAGGAAGCAGTTGCTGATCCTACCGTTGTTACGGGTACGTTCCTCCTTGACAACTCTTATGCATGCATTCTCTTCGATTCTGGTGCGGAGAGGAGTTTTGTTAGTCATACATTCAAACATTTAATCAAGTGTGAATCCCAACCTCTAACCGAAACATTTACCGTCGAGATGGCTAGCGGAAAGAAGGAGAGCACTAACGACATATTCATAGGCTGTACTCTTACTCTAGACAATCATTCGTTTCCCATCGACCTTATGCCTATGTCCATCAAGAGTTTCGACGTCATTATCGGCATGGACTGGTTAAGCTCCAATCATGATGATATTCTTTGCTTCGAGAAGGCTATCCGTCTCAATCTTCCCTCTGGCGAAGCTCTCATGATTTACGGAGATAAGCCTAGCTCGAACCTTCGTATCATTTCGTGCATCAAAGCTCAGAAGTATCTGCGGAAGGAGTGCCATGCGTTCCTAGCTCATGTTGTCGACAAAACGCAAGGAGTTAGAGACCTCGAGAGCATCCCCGAAGTCTGTAACTTTCCTAATGTTTTTCCCGAAGATCGCCCAGGAATCCCTCCCGAGCGCCAAGTCGAGTTTCATATCGACTTAATCCCCGGAGCTACTCCTGTAGCTAAATCTCCTTACCGCTTAGCGCCATCGGAAATGCAAGAATTATCCAGTCAGCTCAATGAGCTGATCAGCAAAGGATTCATAAGGCCGAGTTCCTCACCCTGGGGAGCTCTGATCTTATTTGTGAAAAAGAAAGATGGATCCTTTCGGATGTGCATTGACTACCGAGAGCTGAATAAGCTTACCATCAAGAACCGATATCCCTTACCCAGAATCGACGATCTCTTCGACCAACTTCAGGGAGCCAGTTATTTCTCAAAGATAGATCTAAGATCAGGGTACCATCAGTTGCGAGTTCATGAAAATGATGTGCCCAAAACAGCATTCCGAACTCGCTATGGACACTACGAGTTTGTAGTAATGCCCTTTGGTCTAACCAACGCACCGACATTATTCATGGACTTGATGAATCGGGTGTGCCGTCCTTTCTTAGACAAGTTCGTGACTGTGTTTATCGACGATATACTTGTCTATTCGCGGAGTGAGGATGATCATAAACAGCACTTAAGGCAGGTGTTGGAAACATTAAGGGCAGAAAATCTATACGCGAAATTTTCGAAGTGCGAATTCTGGATCAGGAAGGTAAATTTCCTAGGACACGTGATTAGCAAGGAAGGAATACACGTGGACCCTTCCAAAATCAAAGCGATTGAGAATTGGTCTGCACCAAAGACACCCATAGAAATCCGGCAATTCTTGGGTCTCGCGGGCTACTATCGCAGATTCATCCAGAACTTCTCCAGAATCGCTAAGCCCTTAACTACCCTGACGCAAAAAGGGGTAACCTTTAATTTGGGAGTCAAGCAAGACACTGCGTTTCAAACATTGAAGCAGGCCCTGTGCAGCGCACCTATCTTGTGCCTTCCCGAAGGGACAGAAGACTTCGTGGTCTACTGCGATGCATCCAATCAGGGCCTAGGGTGTGTGCTCATGCAGAGAGGAAAGGTCATCGCCTATGCCTCGAGACCACTGAAAGTACACGAAGTCAACTACACAACGCACAACCTGGAGTTGGGAGCAGTGGTCTTCGCATTGAAGATATGGAGACATTATCTCTACGGAACCAAGTGCACTATCTTCACTGACCATAAAAGCCTACAGCACATTTTCGATCAGAAGGAGCTGAACATGAGACAACGGTGATGGGTAGAGTTACTCAGTGACTACGAGTGCGATATTCGCTATCATCCCGGCAAGGCCAATGTGGTAGCAGACGCCCTCAGTCGAAAGGAGTATTCAGGGCGTAAGGTGAAGGCACTAACAATAACCATCCATTCCCATCTATCCGCGCAAATCAAGGAGGCTCAGCTGGAAGCCTTAAAACCAGAGAACATGTCGGGTGAAGCCTTGAGGGGAATGGAAAAGAATCTGGAGATCAAGGGAGACGAAGTCTACTATTTTATGAATCGGATCTAGACCCCAAAGTTTGGTGGTTACAGAGAGGTTGTAATGAACGAAGCTCACAGGACAAAATACTCCGTTCACCTAGGTTCGGATAAGATGTACTTGGATCTCAAACAGCTCTATTGGTGGCCAAACATGAAAGCAGAGATCGCTACCTTCATGGGCAAGTGCCTGACTTGCGCCAAGGTGAAGGTTGAATATCAGAAGCCCTCAGGTCTACTTCAACAGCCGGAAATACCTGAGTGGAAGTGGGAAAGGATAACCATGGATTTTATCACCAAGTTACCCAGATCTCCGAGTGGGCACAATGCTATCTGGGTAATTGTCGATCGATTGACAAAATCCGCCCACTTCCTACCAATGAAAGAAAACTTCAAGATGGAGAGACTCACCCGAATCTACATTCAAGAGATAGTTCGCCTTCATGGGGTACCTGCATCTATTATCTCCGACCGAGATAACAGGTTTACCTCGAGATTCTGGCAATCACTATAGAAGGCTCTTGGAACTAAATTAGATATGAGCACGGCTTATCATCCGCAGAGTAATGGACAGAGTGAGAGAACAATTCAGACCTTGGAAGATATGTTGAGAGCCCGCGTCATCGATTTCGGCGCATCATGGGACACTCATCTTCCTTTGGTTGAATTTTCCTACAACAACAACTACCATACCAGCATCAAGGCTGCGCCGTTTGAAGCCCTCTATGGCCGTAAGTGCAGATCCCCTCATGGGCTGATGTGGGTGACACGCAGCTAGCCAGGGGTCAAGTCCCCGACAGTACTCTCACTGGTCCTGAAATTATCCGAGAGACAACTGAAAGGATTGTGCAAATCCGAGAACGACTGAAAGCCTCATGAGATAGACAAAAGAGCTACGCCGATAAGAGACGAAAACCCTTGGAGTATCACGTTGGTGACCGCGTCCTTCTGAAGGTCTCACCCTGGAAAGGCATGATACGTTTTGGGAGGCGTGGAAAGCTAAACCCAAGGTACATTGGACCGTTCGAAATCTTTGCTAGGATCGGTCCCGTAGCATACAAACTCCAATTACCGCGAGAGCTCAGCAACATCCATCCTGTCTTCCATGTATCTAACCTAAAGAAGTGTCTGTCTGATGAGACACTTGTGATGCCTCTCAACGAGATTGAAATCAACGGAAACCTCAACTTCGTGGAAGAACCTGTCGAAATCATGGATCGGGAAGTCAAACGAACGAAACAAAGTGGCATCCCGATAGTGAAGGTTCGCTGGAATGCCAAGCGGGGACCTGAATTCACTTGGGAGCGCGAAGATCAGATGAAACAGAAATATCCGCATCTCTTTCCTAATCCATGATTTGTATTTCTAGGTTCAAATTTCGGGATGAAATTCCCTCTAACGGGGGGATGATGTGACAACCCGAAACTTTTCCCGTTTCCGTTTCGCGATTTCCGTTAATAAAATTTCAAATTCGTTAACTTTTCCGTCAAACTTTTTGGTTTAGAAAATAATCTAGTTATATTTATTTAAATTATTTATGATTCGGAACCAAAATCGCACGGAAACCCGATTATTTCGAAAAAATCAAGCATTTTCGGTTTAGATGAGATTACGACCGTAAACATGTTTACGGCCGTAAACCTGTTTACGGTCAGTGAAGAGTGGACCCCCCACCTCACCCCTATAAATACGATGCTTCCACCTTCATTAGAACATTTCTGGCCAATAACTCTCTCCTTCTCTCTCTAAGAACCTAAACCGTAAACACTCAAAACGCCTTCAAATTTCGGAAATCATCGAGAAAACCACGTTTGGGTTGCTTTGGAATGTCTCAGGGCACTCATCTCTTCGAAATCAGCATCCAGCTCTAGTGTTCTTGAGTTTACGGTCAGCCTTCAGAAACCGTAAACTCTGTTCTTGAGTCTACGGTCCAAGCCTTCAAGAACCGTAAACTCTGTTCTTGAGTTTACGGCCGTAAACTCACCGAGCCTTCAGGAACCGTAAACCCCTCTTCGACCGTAAACACCTTTTTGGTGGTACTTTTGGCTGAAAACTCATTTTCTTCGATTCGATCAAGTCTCGGTAACATTCCTCAACCGAATACAAGTGTTCTTATGACACTTTATCTATCGAAATCGCTAATGTAGATACATATATGTATTTATTTGATAATAGGATTTCGTTAAGTGTCACGTGCAACAACTCAAGGATCTTCATTTCAGTCAACGATTTGACAACAAGAACTGTGAGTTCATACCCCTACATTTTCCGTATTTTTAATGTTTTCAGGGGGGGAGGATACAAGCTAAACATAAATGTTTTCAAAACTCATGCAATTCTCATACTTTAACCCTTTTGTACTGTGTTGAGCATAAGGGACGTTTTCACTAAAATTGCATAGTTATCCTGATTCGCTATTCACTACATTATACATGAAAACTATAATCGGTATAGTTTGGGATTTTTCTAAAACATATCAAGTATAGAAACTTTCACTACTAAACATATGTGCTGAAACAAAAACCGTTTACAGTTTACATCACTACTTTATCATGGTATTCATAACTGAAATTATCACTATATACGGTATACATACGGATTTTCACTACGGTAGAACGCTACTACACTACATGTAAACTAGATTGTACGATACTGTGAGGCGCTACTTCACTACTGTACCCTTAGGTGTACAGGGATAAATCCTACCACTGTATAACCAGAGTCTCCTGGACGGAGAGCGTGAGATTTGTGAATAGATCTATTCGGGACTGACAATCCCACATCTGGACTGCTAGCTACAGTTAGGCGGGCACGCCTGAGATGTACAAATGTCATTTAACTCGACGCCTGAATAACGTTGGAAATGTCTGTAGTCATATCAAGCATGGTTATACGACTCACAATATGTATAAATCACCTTTAGTTTACAACTTAACACTCTTCAACAGTTCTATTTTTGCTAAATAGAACTGATACACACTACGTATACTGGCTAAAGCCATGGTTTTTTTTCAAACAGAACCGATTATGCAATGGTTTCACATACAAAACACTTGCACTTCATGATTAGTTTTAGCTAGTCACATGAGGTAGTATTTTCGCATATCATTACAGTTTTCAGTAACGAACATTCATGGTTTTATACGAAATCGATAACGCTACCTTTTCACTAAAGAAAATATCGGATTTTCTTGGAAACATACAGATATTCATGGTTTATTACAGAATTGATAACACTACATTTTCACTAAGGAAAATATCAGATCTTCTTGAAACTATACAAATATTTTCCGAACTCATCAACGATTTTCACTACAAACCACCGCTTATGAACTCACCAGCGTTATGCTGATACTCTTTTAAACTGCTTGTATTCTCAGGAAATCAGTAGACAGGTACCTGCTGGGTTTTTGAAGAGTTGAAGCAATAAGAGTTTAATGTTTATATTCATACAAGTTATATGATGTAATTCAAACAAGTTTCAGCATTGATGTAAACATTTTTACTTAAGTATTCACTATAATGGTTGTGTTGCTATGATTGCTGTTATTCATTGGTTGTGATGCTACACATGACGTCCTCCACCCCGGAACGTTTCCACCTTTCTCGTTTCGGGGTGTGACATTGAATCTTCCGATTGTATAATTTTACCAGTTTATATACACTCCATCTTCTTAGGTTACATAAGAATGACGTATGGTTGATAATTGATGACGATAAATTCCTATCCCGATTGTCTCGGAGACATTGTTTTAAAACAATTATGAATTAGAGAGGGCAGTTCAAGATGATGAAGGGCCTTCAAAGGCGATTTGTTTGTTACAGAGTGGTAGTAGAGACGATGGTGCTGCTGATAGCCCTAAACAATAGTCATCTTCAAAGAAATTATCAAAGAGAAAAGTATTTCAATGTTGGGTCAAGTTCTTCCTACACCCCAAAAGAATCAAATAAAGAAATAGCACCCGAGAAGGTAAAACTTCATCTTCCGTTCTTTTCTGCTTCACATGTCTAGTAAACATTTTAACCTCACATGATGACAAATCTTGAATTGAAGGTAGAAGTTGTATGGAAGGAAAACTGAAGTATATAAGAGAAAATTTGTAAAAAGTTAGGTCTTAATAGGTAAAGCTTCAGTTGCCTGACTTTCTTTATTAAGTGAAAAAGGAACAAGTCTATAGGTCTGTAAGCTTTGTGTTGTGAATTGATTTTTTGCAGATTATCTTGAGGCTGTAATGAGTTTTTTTAATCTTACCGCACATAAGATGTAATATTAGATAATTAGCTTGGTTTCAAGACTAAACTCTTAGTTGAAAATATTAATCTATATGTATGTCACAAGCTTCATGTTTATATAAGAAGTTATATATTCCATTGATATTATTTGGTAATTGTTGTAGATTATAATAGAGAACAGAGAAAGGAGTCCAAATAACCAGCTCCATGTAATATATATCAAGAGAGAAAAGCTCCAAGTATCAATATCAATGTTTGAAGCCGAGTTTGTTCTTTATCGGTGGCCTAGTATGGAAAAAGTTGAAATGGGTAGTAATATGGGAATTCCTGATTCCAGAGGTGTGTATATAACTTATATTCCAGATGTAGTGTATATTTGGGTGGGGCGAACAAGTGGGGAAGATGATGATAACCAGTGACAGATTGTTGGTGATGACTGATGTTTGGATATCCTGTTTTTAAAATGGAACATGATACATGTTTTGTTTGGTTTGTTCCTTCCTTACTCAGTTTAACATGCAAGAAGGTTTGGAAGGTAACCCTGCTGCTGCCACAATGAAAAATGTTTCAAGAGGTTTTGCTGCTCTTATAGTCCCCCTCACTGCAAGTTTCCCAAAGGCTAGTTCACTACTCTTTCTCTTTCATAATTACTAAACTACCCCTCCCTCAAATTCAAATACCATTTTCACTTTCGTGCATGCCCTCTTCTGTTATTGGATCACCTTCAACTTGTTCTCTCTAGTATATGGATTAAGTAAGTTGATAGAATTTATTAACTGACTTAGATCATGTTGTTTGAATTAACATCTGATTTTTTTATTCTATTCTTGTTTCAGTAATAATGAAACCCTCAGTGAAGAAGTTTCTCAACATACCCATAATCATATCTCCACCACCATCTCCCGCTAGTCAATCAAAGCCAACTTTCTCCTTGTTTGTGGGTTTGAAAAAGTATGCAGCTGCTCAAGCAATGCAATGTCATTTAATCATATGATAATTTTCACTGCTAAAATCGGTGGATGTTTCTTAGTTTGTCAAAAAAGAAAAGTAGAATTTTGTAAACTGATTGATAACTACAGCACCGTACTGAGGTTTGTTTGCTCTCTATTTTTTTATTTTTAAAAGGAAGATGGCACATACATGTATTAGATCTTAAAACTTACTCAAAGGGTGTTTGGTTCCTGTGCAAAGCAGAGTTGACAAGCCTTTTTTTTAGAGTAAATTACAAATTTGGTGGCAAAATCACAAGTTTGATAAAGCACAGGGACCAAATGTGTGATTTACTTTTGTAATTATGACTTTTTCATAGCCTGAATTCAGTCTCATCTGCTGTCCAATGGCCTTTCAGTTTATCACCATTCCTGGAAAAGCGTCATGCAATCTACTAGGCTAGACTTACCTTCTCCAAGGACACCTGTTTTTTTCTTATTGGAATGTGAAGTGTGTTTGTCATTAAAATTTGATTCATGTCTTCCTTGATCTTCTTGTTACATGTGCTTTGTTTTTCTATTAAAGTGTTTATTTTTTCTGATTTATGATGTAGAAAGCAGTGGCTGCACAAGCTGCCACACTACAGGAGCTACAGGAAACACCTCATGTGGTTCCTAAACTTAAGGTTGGTTGTGATTGTTACAGCAACACAGCTGGAGGAAGAGGAAGGTTGTACTGATGATGTCACAATGAGAACCTAAATCCAATCAGAAGCCATGCAGTCTGGGCTTGCAATGCAATATTTACGTGCTCTTTTGCTAGAGGAAGGTTGTATCTTTTTTTTCTTTTTCTTTGCACTACAATATTTATATATAAGTATTGTCATTTAGTCATGTACAATTGAACTTATTAAGGTCAACATTTCAGGCTGAATCTTCTGTAAACGCTGGGCCAGCTGTTATATATCTCCATCAGGTCCTAATCCTATAATGGTTCAGGTTTGTGGTCAACTCTCACTATATACACACACTTGTAAAATTTAAAAAAGAATCTTTTTAAAGAGGTTAAGTGGAGAAGGTAACAATATGTCTGTTTCTTTATTGAATACTGAATCCACAATCTCCTTGCAGCCCTTTCCTCTACAAACCAATTCTCTTTTTGATAGTCTTGCAAATGCAAATCTTGGGGCATATACTCCTATTGGAATTGGAAGTATCCCAAGGCACATTATAACATACATATTCATGCTGGTAAGTTAACTCAATTTGCCTTCACATAAGCTATATATATATATATATATATATATATATATATATATATATATGTATATATATATATATATATATATATATATATATATATATATTCTCATATGTATCTTTTTAACAGGAATAAGTCCAAGGGCAAGTAATGTTGAATCATCAAATCAAGCAAATGTTGATCTTCTAATGTTGTTATTTTACAGGTGGTTGGAATTGGACCTAAAGTTGGATGCCGATATAGGAATAGTGGGTGCTCCAAATGCAGGAAAAAGCATGTTTTTAAGTGTTATCAGTGTTGACATGTAGTGTTGTTTGACATGTAATGTTAGGTAACTTGTTTGACATGTGATATTTTTTTGAAATGACTTATCGTTCTTATGTAATGTATTTTATTTTGTATTATGGTAATTTCAATCTGTTGTTTAATTTGAGAATTAGTAATTCTATCAAAAATATATATATTTTTAAAACATTTAAAATTATGACACGCAAATACGTGTCATCTTCATTTATGAAAGGGGCTTTAATGATACGCAATGCGTGTCCTAAACTCGCGTCGTAAGGTTACGACACGCAAATGCGTGTCGTCTTCCTTTATGACAGGGCCTTCCTTGATACACATTGCGTGTCGTAACTGATGGGTTTTGCGCATTCTAACACTCCTAAGTGTACATGCAACCCTAAATACCTTGGATCTATGTTTTCTCTATTATACATGCAATTATGAACTTTCCAAGGTATTACCCTATCTAGCATACAATACTTGATACTTGGGTAATCAAATGGATAGAATACATACCTTTGTTTGATGTAGCTTGTCTCCATGAAGCTTGAGTGCCTAGTGCCCCAAGTGTGACACCTCAAATGGTTCACACAACACCAAATGCACATGGAATGACTTGAGAGAAATGGAACACTCCTTGAAATCGTCTAGCCCTCATATTCACATATTAGTGCCCGATTTCTTGAGCCATGGGATTCTTTTATATGGTGGCTATTAGGGTTACACCATGTAACTCATAACTTTACCCATTCCTTATGCTCCATGGATTTTAACCTCCATGGAGTATCCATGGGTCACCCCATGGACTTAGTCCAACATAAGGAATCTTGGATCACAAGCCCACATATATAAGAATGAATGATTTACACAATCAACCCATATATTTAATTAGTCTCCTTTTGATCACTTAATTAATTCCAAATTAATTCTTGATCAATACTAATTAAATAACCTTATTAATATATTAGAACTTATAATATATTAACCAACCTTAAGTGTTATTTCTCTCATTATAGTCTATCCAAATGCATGATGCCATGCAACCCAAATGGACCATGCCGGGTCGGGTCAAGTCTTACCAATTATAGTTATGGACTTACACATTAATCCAACAGTCTCCCATTTGGATAAGTCTAAAACTATTATTGCGTATGACTTCAGGAACCGATCACCAATCGTAGCTCTCAAAAGCTTCTGTCGAACTCCGACCTTGTCGATGAACTCTGACCTTTGTCAATGACTTGTCCATTAGATAAGGGATCATATATTCCTCCATTATAGATATCATATGGACCGAGACATGGATTGTCAATCATTCTCTCTGTCCATTTGTTGTTTCCCAATTTCCGATTCATGATGACTGACTGATTGAACAAATCAAATCAGTCCTGGCTTGGCCAAGCACTCACATGTATCATCTTTAAATAATCGAGGGGCCCACATATATCGCTTTTATCCCGAAGGTAAAAGGAATGGATAAACTTCGACTCATATGGCTTGTTCTACTACTTGTTGAATCATACACAAAGGCATGTTTTATAACATCGAGTTACCGAATGCGTTTTCGTGCAATCAATGTACAACCAACTCATAGTAACAACTCATATCTCTAGGTTTGAAGAATATAAGATATTATCGTCTCATGATCACTCGTGATAAAATCCATGAAGTGATTCAAATGAGCGCGGGTTGAATCCAATACTCAGAACTTATGAGCACTCATGAGTGTTGTAGCACCACTTTGTCCACCAACTTGGACCTCTACAAACCAACCCATGACAGTCTTTATTCATATCTACTTCCAACATATGACCGACCGTGGATGGTTTGAATAACTTAATCATTCTGGAAGAGCGACTTAGTTATTCTGGAAGTCAAAACATGCAAAGTGAAACACAAGAATAAATGAATCAAATATGGTATCAAACCCTATGAATATAAATAAACACTTTTATTTATCACCATACTGATTACTCATTATTCATTGTTTCGGTTTTATCAACTTTATACTTGAATTAAAAACACTAGTTGTCCCATGCTCCAAGCATGTACACTATGTTTATCTTAAACAATAGCTTTGCCATACACCAAGTATGCACTCTATGTTTGTCTATGATCCTTACTTTGTGAAATAAACCAATTGAACATAATTTCAATGATTCTAATTTCACACTCCCAAATCCTTATCGAAAAATGTGAGAATTTCAAATTCCTATCATTTATCGAAATCTATTTAGATTTTAAACTTATATGCACTGACCCTCCTGTAATGAATATGTACAAAGTCACAAAGACTTGTCAACAGTCATTATAAGGTATTCCAATGGAGATCAACTCCATGGAAACTAAGTCTCATATTCAAAGTACATTGCTTTGGACATGCTTCTTGCATTAAGTTTTCTAATCCTACACAGATAACTTCCACCTATGGAGACAACTCCATATTCTCATTTTGACTATCACTTCTGAATAAGAGATGCCTTTTTTCAGAATATGTCAATATGGTCATTCCAAAATTAGCATTATACTTCCAACTGTCCCTGAGCAACCAATCTGTGGTAAACCTCAGATTGTCCTCGACAATTGCTTAATCATTTTAGTCATATCCAATTCTAGACCTTTTCCCTTCTTAATGCCTCTGGGCATTTGGAAAAATTTAGAAATGACAAATATTATAGCACATGCAATCGATCCTGTACCCAAAGCAAATGGTACACGATTCATGATGTCTCACATAAAGACATGATTCTAGACCAGTCTTTTGCTACAATATTTTTATTTGCCATGTTTTCAAAATTTGACTATGAAGAGGGATGCCGTAATCATAATCGAATTTTGAGAACGCAATATATAGAATTTCCTTAAGTTGAACCAATCCAACATGAAATTCATATATATATTCTTGACTAAAGATGATTAAGGTCTCAATCTAAGCCTTTAGAACTGAAATGAAGTATATCCTCTCCCTTAATTATAGCAAAACAACTTTTTCAATCCCTGCAGCCTCACAAATTGAAACTTTTGTTTTCTATAATTAACATTGCTAACTTGCAACACTAACAATAATTATCATGCTCCCACTAACATGATGATTATTAGCATAACACTAATGCTCCCACTAGATTTGACATGTACTCAGAAATCAGCTGGACTTCTAGAAATCAATACTTTATTGACTTCCATACCAAAGTTCAGATTTCTGATACGAGATGCTTTGATAAAACTTTATCAAAATCATACACCTTTCCTTAGATAGCATGCATGTGTGTCTAAACAATTTCAGAACTATGAAAAGGGATGCCGTAATCATAGTCTCAATTGTTTAGACCTTTTGCCATCTGCTTCAAATCTACTTGGTGGAAGTGTTTCCTCACCATCATTTTCATGAATCGGAGAGAAACCTTATGACCCTTAGATTTTATGGTGTATGTGTTCTTATCCATGTGAATCGTCAAAACCATAGTCACAAGACAAGGATAATGACAAATCCAAACTTATATGGACTGAACTTATGCAATTTTAACTTCTTGCCACCTGGCAGTACAGGGCCTGCCATTGCTTCCAAGTTATTATGCAACCAATTGAGAACTTTCAGAACTCCTATGCAAAGCCAACTTTAACTGGAATGGGCACAGAATATGTCAACATGATAGGTTATAAACCTCAAGTCGTGTGCTAGTGAAGAACCTCAGGTTTTGTTCTTGATTAGTTCTTGAAATTCTTTTTAGGATCTTTATCAAGACAAACACTTCACACAATTGGCCTTAGTTGGTCTTTGTTTAATCCAAAACATCACAACTTACCAACTTCAAATGTACAAGAGTAGGACACTTTTACTCTTACATTTGACAAGTGTTATAAACCTTTCTTTAAGATATGTCACTCAACTTATAGTCTTGGAGTATGACTCTAAGACTTGTTTTGAAACGAAGTATGACTCATCTTCTTGATTTAACCATTTCAACAATTCATGACTCCTCTTCTTAGTCATAAGAATGCACTAAGATGTCCTTAGAAGACCAATTGTGATGTGGTTCTTTAATCATTAAGATGATCACAAAACATGATACTAAAGTACTCTCCCATCTTTTCAGATTTGAGAAACTTTTATCTGTCTGCCTAATTTGATTCTTCCCATTCGTTCTGCCATACATTGAGACTTTTCCAATGTTTCAGAATTATACTTAAACTTGTAAGTATAACCATATTTACTAAAATTTAGTAAATCATGACGAATAGTCTTAACGAGCTTTGTGCTGGACTTGACCAGTGCACAAGAATGTGTACTCGATCCCTTTAGTCCTTAACTTGACTCACACATCCATGTGAACAAGTCTTAATTTTCCAATGCTTGAAAGTTCTCATTCATCATACTATTCAACTTGCATGATTCCAAGTTTCTATCCAACTGAAGCCTTGGGAATGAGAATCTTTCCTTATTTGGTAAATTATGACACTACCACAAACGAAAGAATCAAGTCCATTTTTTTTCAAATATTGCTATCAATGGAATCATATAAACAACCATTTTTCACAAATGCCACTTGTAAGGATATTTAAAATAAATATAAAACTAAAAACTTTTATTTTATTTCAAAACTTTGCGGAAAAAACTTATCCTCATAACTCCTAAGTAACAGCTTCAAAATTCTGATGCGATCGAAATCCACCTACGCGATCAGAATCAGCATATACTTCCTTTAAGCTTTCTCTCTATTCTTTGATTCTTAAAACATCAACATGTGACCCAGTCACATCATGTAATGAGGATCTTAGAATAGAAACTTAACAGAGTTAGATAATGGGCTCTACCTGAAGTAGAGTCAGACTTATTGACTTTAACATCCTTAGGTAAACTTGGCAGCTTTGCAATCAACGCCCCTTCCTTTGGCAAAATAAACATATGGACCCTTTGGTAATGGGACTATCTCAGACTTAGCCTTTCTCCTTACCATTTGGTCAACCGGGTTGACTATGGCCAATCCCTTTCCATTGGGAAGAGAATGCTTTTTCTGGATTTTCAGTGTCACCATTGTCACTGTCCATAAAGTTTTTGGGAAGTTGATCTTCTAATCAAATTTGCTTTAGTATCGTTCCAAATCATTGCTGATTCAGCAGCACCAACCAAATAGATATGATCATTAAGGTTCATGTCATAGTCTGTTTCATAGTAGTCCCAAAGGAACTCACTATGTGACTTAGAAAGTGATTGAACATCCGACTTTCTCAAGACTTTGACACCCAACTCTCCCAGCTTGTCAATATGTGACTTCATCTCTAAGATGTGATCACACATAGACCTTGCTTGCCATTAGGGCTTGAGTGACCTTGAACTTGTGGGTTAGGGAGAATAATTGGAGGAGGTGGAGGAAGTAAAGTTCCAAGAGATTTGGGAAGATCATAGATGTCTGAACTAGACATCTTTTGGGAGATATTCAAGATAGTTGATCTAAAGTCCTTAATATAACACCCAATATGAAATATTAAGACTAGGATCCAACAACCTATTTATAACTGGAAGAGGGATGCCGTAATCCGAGTTATAAAATAGTTGAAGGTAGGTAAATGACAATTTACCAATTTCCACCATGAAAAACGAAATAATGTAATTAGGTTTTTAATTGGATTTGAAACTCCTAGATCTTTTGAGATTCATTGAACTTTTCAATGGCATGTTTCAATCTCGAGTGTGCCCTTCAGGTTTTGTGACTGGGATGCCGAGGATCACAAAACAAGGTGTGAAGTAACCATGCAAATATACTTGGTACCCTTAATATTTACCGCTCAATCGATGTGCCGGTTAACCACACGAGCTCCACCGATACTATGATAAATATTAAGTTACCCTTTGCCTACTTTGTTAAATCCAGGTTAGTGTGCCGGTTAACCACACACGCTCCACTAACGGTTTAAACAAAGTGCAAAGTGTAATTTCATGGATTAGCACCTTATTCACATTTTCCTAAGTAACTAAGATTGGGAATTTATAAGTGTTTAGTTACTTAGTATTTATCATTAATACTTTTAATGAAGGGAGAATTATAGTCCTTGTCCTACCCGTTCGGCTAACGACCCTCCACCAGTCAAGGAAGCGGTGGGTGAGAGTGGACACCCATTAAACTGCCATTTTATAGGCAGTAACCTTATACCCCCCCCCCCCTTATAGACCGGCTTCGTGAATGAGGCCTACTAACGGTAAGACTGACTTGCTCTTATACATATATTTATTATTAACTTATAATACTATAAAGTATAACGGTTGAATTTTAACTTTTAAAATTCTAAGGGCTAACTTGGAATTAAAGTATTCATGAGGAAAACTTTACAAATTCCAAAACTTGAGGGCAAGTTTTGAAAATATTCAAAACTTATTAATTCCATAACTTATGTGTTTAAAGTAGTTTTAATTAAAAAAAAAACTCTTCAAGTTCCATAACTTGAGGACAAGTTATGGAAGACTTTAAACTAATAAAAGAATGTAACTTTTCTTTATTTTTGTAACTTATGGAACTAATTAAGGTTACACATTTTATCATTTAATGATGTGACTCTTGAACCTCCATAACTTGAGGACAAGTTATGGAGTCATAAAACCATTTAATGAGGTCAAGACTCTTCATTTTTGTAACCATTGCCAACTTTTTATGAGTTTTATGAAACTTAAATGTGACTTTTCATATAACTTGAGGACAAGTTACAAAAACACATTTTAGAATCAACTCTTAGATTAAAATGGATTGAAAACACATAATCAATTAACTTTTCTATTAATCTAATAAACTCATATGAACAAAGATAATTCACATCAAATTTTTTTCAAGTAATTAGCATAACTTTTAAACTAATACAATTCGATTTTTCAGCTAATTTTGCAAGTATAACAAGAAAACAAGCCTTGGCTCTGATACCACTGATGGGTTTTGCGCATTCTAACACTCCTAAGTGTACATGCAACCCTAAATACCTTGGATCTATGTTTTCTCTATTATACATGCAATTATGAACTTTCCAAGGTATTACCCTATCTAGCATACAATACTTGATACTTGGGTAATCAAATGGATAGAATACATACCTTTGTTTGATGTAGCTTGTCTCCATGAAGCTTGAGTGCCTAGTGCCCCAAGTGTGACACCTCAAATGGTTCACACAACACCAAATACACATGGAATGACTTGAGAGAAATGGAACACTCCTTGAAATCGTCTAGCCCTCATATTCACATATTAGTGCCCGATTTCTTGAGCCATGGGATTCTTTTATATGGTGGCTATTAGGGTTACACCATGTAACTCATAACTTTACCCATTCCTTATGCTCCATGGATTTTAACCTCCATGGAGTATCCATGGGTCACCCCATGGACTTAGTTCAACATAAGGAATCTTGGATCACAAGCCCACATATATAAGAATGAATGATTTACACAATCAACCCATATATTTAATTAGTCTCCTTTTGATCACTTAATTAATTCCAAATTAATTCTTGATCAATACTAATTAAATAACCTTATTAATATATTAGAACTTATAATATATTAACCAACCTTAAGTGTTATTTCTCTCATTATAGTCTATCCAAATGCATGATGCCATGCAACCCAAATGGACCATGCCGGGTCGGGTCAAGTCTTACCAATTATAGTTATGGACTTAGACATTAATCCAACAGTAACTGTGCGTTGTAAATGTGTGTCATAAATGCACGTCGTAAATGTGTGTCGTAAATGCACGTCGTAAATAGACGACGCACAAAAGCATGTCGTCTCTCGTTATGACAGGGCTTTCCTTGACATGCATTTGCGCGTCGTCTGAGCGTTTTATGGCAGGCATTGCACGTCGTAAAAGACTGTTTTTCTAGTAGTGGACCTATACAAGGGAAATCCGAAAAAAGAATGGACAAATTAAATAAGATAACCCAAGGCCCAAATACACATACGGGCCGATAGTCAATCTACTATGTCACGTAGACCATCAATAATCCACAAACAAAATCTCTTGTATAATATCCCCAAAGAAACATCCCAGGTAACATGGAAAAAGGAAAGGTTATTTTATTAAAGGGATCTACCCTTGTAACCTTTGGACCAAAGCAAGACCCAAATGGGAAGACTACGTACCGGGATGGACTTTACGTATAAAAGAGTTAGTTTCATCTTTCTCAAGTAGGAAATTTCGGAAACAACTCTAAGAAATATATTTTCACAACCCTGAGAGACATGTAACTTAGGCATTAGAGAGCAATACCAGGGTCCATCCCTGGGTATGGATTTCTAACCTAACACTTGTCTATTTTATGCAATGTGACTTACTGAGTGCTCATTAGGTGAATTCCCAGAAGGATAGCTAAGAACTCACTAGGTATTCTATGTTGCAATATTGACGTCATCCGTATAGAATAATGCAAGATAAGCAACATACCCCACACACTCAGTTTGACTCACCCTTTAGTCCTATCAATTTGATCCCAACATTCACACCAATTAACATAACAACACCAACCACTAGGCCATTGAGAGCATCCTCATTACAACCAACCGCACTACTTTCTACTCGACCAAGTGTTCAACCAGAATAGGAGTTGAATAACTAGACATCAGGAAAAGTAAAAAAGCCAAGCAAGCAATCTCGATCACAGTGGAAACGGCTAGCAGCTCGAGCCCCGGAGGGAGAAACATGCCTAATATACTGACCAAACTAACTGCTAGGAATAACAAGCTCACAATGTAAACCTTACCACCTTTTGCAACAATATCTTGAAATGACAACGCAAACACAACCAAATCCACCTCTATATATACCGTTGCCACCACCATTCCTATATACATACTATCAAGCATTTATCCCCCCTCAACATAAGCAAACCTACACTCTGCAAACCACACTAAGGGACCAAGCCATGCCGTACATTCATCACACTGTGCAGGTGGCAAATAACAGTGGCCAGAGAAACTTGAGTGGAAATGCTAATAGTGTCCAATTCTTGAGGTCTGATAGCTTGCCTCTAGTAAGGAGCATACGCGAATATCAAATACCAACAGGAGAAACCACACCATGTAATGGAGGTTGCATTGAGGACGACCCAGAAGAGGATTCCGAAGAGGAAATTCCCGAGGAAGAGCCAGAAGAAGAATCCGAAGAGGATATTGAGGAAGACCCAGTCATGGTTCGTTGCATCGCCAACCAAGGCGAACGAGCAAGAGTGAATGCCAGCCAACTTTTGGACATTGGAGCCTTTACTGCCGTCACTGCGGTACGCCTTCGTCGCCTGGACGAAGAGCATGAGCGAACAATAGAGCACACCTTTTCCCTGCAGAAGGACATCACTGCTGCTAGAGCCGAAGTGAAGGAGCTCCGTAGAAGCCAAGCCGTAATGGAGAGGCGCATCATCGAGGCTGAACGTCAATTAGCCCGATCTCGGAATTCCACATACCATGGTCCGCAGCGTGCCACCTGCTCGGAGTAGAGCGCGTACTTCTGGCGCTATGTATATACCTATTAAATAAGTGTTGGTGCTACTCTTTCCTTTCAGAATGTAAACCCTGCGGATTGTGAGAACACAATTCGGGGGTCGAAATGCGGTCAAATTTTCCCATTTTCATTGATGTACCCTAGACCTATATAAGGTCAAATTTTCCTGATCATTGTATCATATACTAATATCAATGAAATTGACACGCATTTATTATTTCCTTGAGTGTTCCATTTAATTCTTAAAAGAATCATACACTTATTTTTGAAAGTTTCCATTATCATGCAAAACCAGAAATGTTCAGAACCAAAATTTATAATACTAAAACCCTCCATAATCATTTCTAATGACTTATCAAGAATTCGTCTCTTAACTTGTGGCAGAATCATGCCACCAAGGAGAAATCCCCGACGCTTCAATACAAACAGAACACCAACACCACCTCCACCACCCCCTCCATCAATGGATGCTGCTACATTTCAGGCTGCTGTAACAGCTGCCGTAACCGCAACAATGGCACAAATGAGTAACAATGGATCAGGAGGAGGAATAAATAGCTCTACTAATGGCCAAAACCAAGGTCGTTCCGGGGAATGTACCTATAAGGACTTCTCCAACAGCAAACCCATCCCCTTTAATGGAACTGGGGGAGTGATGGCCCTATCCCAATGGATAGAGAAAACGGAAGCCGTGTTTGAGATATGCTCATGCCCCGAGGAGAGCAAGGTAAAATTTGCCGCTTGTACTTTCTCCGAACGAGCCCTAACATGGTGGAATGGCCACGTCAAGTCACTAACTCTGGTAGTGGCGAACTCAATGGGTTGGGAGAACCTGAAGCAGATGCTACTGCGAGAGTACTGCCCAAGGGGCGAGATTCAGAAGCTCGAGCAGGAGCTTTGGGGCCTTACAATGGTAGGCTTGGACATCACAAGCTATACAAATAGATTCAGTGACTTGACAATACTTTGCCCAGAAATGATGGTTCTGGAAAGCCAAAAGGTGGAAAGGTATATCTGGGGGCTGTCGCCCCAGCTTCGAGGAAGTGTGCTAGCTTGCAAACCCACGACGTTCGACAGCGCCAAAGAGCTATCACAATCCCTCGTTGATCATGGGGTCTGCCAAAGCGTCACGACCGTCGTCCCGGAACCAACCAAAGGAAGCAAGAACAATAACAGCAATGCCAACAACAACAACAAGAAGAAGTTTTGGAACAAGAGGAAAGTCAGACTTCGCAGGAACGTTCAAAGAAACAAATAGTGGCGGTTCATGCCGCCACTACCCCCACTGCTGTTCCCGCTACCCCTGTGCCGACAAAACAATATGTTGGGAATCTACCAAAGTGCAACAAATGCAATTACCATCACCATGGTAATTGCTGGGAGATGCACTGTAAAAACTGCGACAGGAAAGGGCACATTGCCCGTTTCTGTAAGGCACCGGTGCGACCAATCACCCAAGTTCCTGGTACTGGAGTAAGCCAGGCATGTTATGGGTTTGGGGAAACTGGGCACTTCAAGAGGGATTTCCCTAAGGCAAAGAATGCTGGCGGTGTAGGAAGAGTGTTGGCATTAGGGCAGAACGAGGCAATAGCCGATCCCACGGTGGTTACAGGTACGTTTCTCCTCAACGACATTTATACATGCATACTCTTTGACTGTGGTGCGGAAAGAAGTTTCGTGAGTCATAAATTCAAACACTTACTTAATCAAAAACCCCAGGCACTCACTAAGACATTTACAGTAGAAATGGCAAACGGTAAAAAAGAAAGCACAAACGATTTGTATGTAGGCTGCACACTAGCTCTAGATGAACACTTTTTCCAAATCGACTTAATGCCAATCACCATAAGAAGTTTTGATGTCATCATCGGTATGGACTGGTTAAGCTCTCACCATGCCGAGATTCTGTTTCACGAAAGGGCTGTTCGCCTAAATCTGCCAGGTGGCGAAACTTTTGTCATTTATGGTGACAAACCTGGTACAAATTTACAAATCATCTGTTGCGTCAAAGCCCAAAAATACCTTCGCAAAGAATATCATGCCTTCCTAGCCCACGTGGTAGACAAGAAACGAGAAGTGAAAGACATTAAAGACATTCTGGAAGTCTGCGATTTCCCCGACGTTTTCCCAGAAGATCTTCCAGGAGTCCCACCAGAACGTCAAGTCGAGTTCAGGATCGACTTGATTCCCAGAGCAACCCCAGTAGCAAAATCGTCGTACCGTCTAGCACCGGCTGAAATGCAGGAGTTATCTAGCCAGCTGAACGAGCTTCTAAGCAAAGGATTCATCAGACCAAGCTTCTCACCTTGGGGAGCACCATTTCTGTTCGTAAAGAAGAAGGACGGATCTTTTCGCATGTGCATCGATTACCGAGAACTGAACAAACTCACGATCAAGAACCGATATCCCTTACCGCGCATAGACGATTTATTCGACCAACTACAAGGAGCGAGCTACTTCTCAAAGATCGATTTAAGATCTGGGTATCACCAGCTGCGATTCCTGGAAGGAGACATTCCCAAAACGACATTCCGAACTCGCTATGGTCACTACGAGTTTGTAGTGATGCCCTTTGGATTGACAAATGCACCGGCCGTGTTCATGGACTTGATGAACCGAGTATGTCGTCCTTTCCTGGACAAATTTGTGATCGTGTTCATAGATGATATACTCATCTATTCAAGGAGCAAGGAGGAACATAGCCAACATCTCCGACAAGTCCTGGAAACATTAAGGACAGAGAAGCTATACGCAAAATTCTCAAAGTGCGAATTTTGGATTCGGAAGGTGGATTTCCTAGGCCATGTAGTCAGCAAGGAGGGGATACACGTGGACCCTTCCAAAATAAAGGCAATCGAGAACTGGACAACTCCAAGGACTCCAATGGAAATCCGACAATTCTTGGGCCTCGTCGGGTATTACCGAACGTTCATACAAAATTTCTCGAAGATTGCTAAGCCACTTACCTCCCTGACTCAGAAGGGTGTAACCTTCAGCTGGGGAGAAAAACAAGACATTGCATTCCAAACACTAAAGCGAACCCTATGCAACGCCTATATTAACTTTGCTAGAAGGAACGAAAGACTTTGTGGTCTATTGTGATGCGTCAAACCAGGGACTTGGATGTGGCCTAATGCAACGAGGGAAGGTCATCGCATACGCCTCGAGACAACTCAAGACACACGAGGTCAACTATACCACGCACAATCTCGAACTAGGAGCAGTCGTCTTCGCCCTAAAGATCTGGAGGCACTATCTCTACGGCACGAAATGTACAATCTTTACCGATCATAAAAGCCTTCAACACATCCTCAGTCAAAAGGAACTCAACATGAGACAAAGACGGTGGGTAGAACTACTAAACGATTACAAATGCGAAATTCGTTATCATCCCGGGAAAGCTAATGTAGTAGCTGATGCACTCAGCCGAAAGGAATACTCGGGCCGCCGAGTGAAATCCTTAACAATGACGATCCATTCACACCTATCCGCGCAAATCAGGGAAGCTTAAATAGAAGCATTGAAATCCGAAAATGTGGCGAATGAAGCCTTAAGAGGGATGGATAAGAACCTTGAAGTCAAGGATGAAGGGGTTCGTTACGTCGCGAATCGAATCTGGACGCCAAAGTTTGGCGGATTTAAAGATGTTGTCATGGATGAAGCCCATAAGACACGATACTCCATACATCCCGGTTCAGATAAGATGTATCTGGACCTCAAGAAACTGTATTGGTGGCCAAACATGAAAGCCAAAATTGCTACCTATGTAGGCAAATGTTTGACTTGCGCCAAAGTCAAGGTGGAATACCAAAAGCCCTCGGGATTGTTGCAACAACCAGAAATACCCGAGTGGAAGTGGGAGCGGATAACCATGGACTTCATAACCAAGTTACCCAAGACGGCAAGCGGACTCGACACCATCTGCGTGATCGTCGACAGGTTAACCAAATCCGTGCACTTCCTACCAATCAAAAAAACGGATAAACTGGAAAAGCTAACCAGAACATACATCAGAGAGATTATACGACTGCATGGTGTACCAATATCCATTATCTCGGACCGAGATAGTAGATTCACCTCGAGGTTCTGGCAGTCGCTACAAAAATCTCTAGGAACAAGGTTAGACATGAGTACCGCTTATCACCCACAGACCGACGGCCAGAGAGAGAGAACCATTCAAACCTTAGAAGATATGCTAAGACGTTGTGTGATCGATTTTGGTAAGGCGTGGGACACCCATTTACCATTGGTCGAGTTCTCATACAACAATAGCTATCACACTAGCATCAAGGTCGCCCCATTCGAAGCCCTCTACGGTCGTAAATTCAGATCACCTCTGTGCTGGGCTGAAGTGGGTGACACACAAGTAGCAAGAGGACAAGCAACCGACAATGCTCTCACTGGACCAGAAATCATAAGGGAAACTACGGAGAAGATTGTTCAAATCCGGGAACGAATGAAGGCTTCAAGATACAGACAAAAGAGTTATGCGGATGAAAGACGGAAACCCCTGGAATTCCAGGTTGGGAACCGGGTACTACTAAAAGTGTGACCCTGGATGTGATTAATGCGTTTCGGAAAGCATGGGAAACTAAACCCAAGGTATATCGGACCATTCGAGATCCTTGCCAGGATCGGCCCGGTGGCATACAAACTTCGCTTACCGCAGGAACTCAATAACGTGTACCCTACCTTTCACGTTTCGAACCTAAAGAAGTGCTTGTCCGATGAGACCCTCGTTATCCCTCTGGACGAAATTGAAATCAACGAGAATCTCCAATTCGTAGAAGAGCCAGTAGAGATCATGGATCGGGAAATTAAAAGAACTAAACAAAGCCGCATACCCATTGTGAAGGTCCGTTGGAACGCCAAACGAGGACCTGAATACACCTGGGAACGCGAGGATCAGATGAAAAAAAATACCCGCATCTTTTTCCTAGAACTTTATCTTAGATTAAATTTCGGGACGAAATTTCCTCTAACGGGGGGATGATGTGACAATCCGATATTTTTTTCAAATCCATGTAACATTCAAAAAGTAAAAATATAATGAACTATTTGGAACCAATGAAAATAGCGTCAATAATGAAGTGTTCCAAAAATCTAAATTGGGATGCATAAAGTGTTAGATATCGTGTCAAGGTTTCCAAAAATATAAAGATCACTCAAATCCGAGTTATAACGAAGAAGTTATGACCAATCGAAAATCCACGACACACCCGGTAAAACGCTGTTAAGCGTAAAAAGTGAAACTTCAATAAAATACTTTTTAGCCTTAGGTATCTAAACGAAAGTCGTAGATTATGTTAAACCGTGAGTGTACATAAAAAGAACGCCCAAATTTGACTTCGTATGAGGAAGTTATGATTTTTCTAAATTTCAGAACAACAGCAGACAGCTAAAAACTCGAAATAAAGATCGAGCGATTTTTAGCCAACGCAACCTAAACGAGAATTGAAGGTCTCTACAATAGTAGTACAACGGTAAAAAGACAGACGAAAACGGACATCGGATAAAGAAGTTATGGATTTTTAACGGAATTATCCTGTCCCCGCCTATTAAATAAAATATAATTAAAAATAAATAAAAACTAGCCGACGAAGTCTAAATGAAAGTTGTAGAGTATTTTCTCACCTACGCGTGGATATAAAGAACGTCAAAAACGGAGCTCGTATGCGAAAGTTACGCAGTTTTGAATTTTTTGGCACGCATTACGAAGCTTATCCGAAGGAGTACGCCCAACGTACTTCGGAGTACGCCCAGCGTACTGAATGGAGGGCCTCGGATCAACCAAGTCGCCCCTACACTCTACTACGGTCCCATCCGAAGACCGGCGACCAGTGACGTCATCGCTGACGTACGCCCCGCGTACGAGGGTACGCTCAGCGTACGAGGTACGCCCCGCGTACTTCGGAGTACGCCCACGTACGAGGCGAGCTTCCACCCCTATAAATAGCATGCGAGGGTTCTGACTCTTACTTGCTCATTTACCATTTTCTCTTCCAAACTTCATACTTCTACCCTCCCGAAACGATCCCGACTTCCCGGTTTCATATCTAAGTCCCGACGAAGGTCCGAAGCTTCGAGATTCCAGAAAAATTCACCGCTTCCCGGTCGAAGTGCCGCCCGAGAAAATCTTGTTTTCTTCGAATCATCACACTTTCTAGGTGAGTTCATACCCCTACGTTTTCACATCTTTTCATGTTTTAGGGGGTAAAATACAAGTGCAATACGAGAAAAACTTATCGTTTTATACCGATTCAAAATGCATCATCTAAATTTTTATACATGTTGAATAGCATTGATATCGACATTATACTTTACATGCAAAGTTAGTATTACATCGAGTTTTTATCACCAAATGGATCACACTTTTGGAAAACTATAATGGGTATAGTTTACGGGTTATTCATTACATCTTTACGTAAACATCGTGAAAATGAAATACTTTCATCTACATGAAATATAGACTTTTCTTTTTCATAAATCTATTAATACTAAGTGTTGTGAGACATTCAGCTTCAACGTACTCTCAAGTACGCATTTCAAGTCCTGTATTATAAACCATAATCTCTTGGAGGGAGAGCGTGATACTTGTGTATAGATCTATACGGGATTGACAATCCCGCACCTAAACTGTTAGCTACAGTTAGACCGGCAGGTCTGGGGTGACAAACCTCATAACACTACAACGCCTGAAGAACGTTGTTTCAGGTAGTCTGGGTCAATAGCATGGTTATAAAACTCACACGGAAGTATTAAAAGAAGTTTGATTTACGAGACTTTTTGATGCATTCAGTAAATACATTATTTGAGTATAAATACACTTTCACCATTTGAGCACAAAAGATACTATTGCAATGCTAGCCTTTGAAACTTTTTCAGACTACATGTAGAAAATTTTGGATTTTCACTAAAGGACATACAAATTTTCAGTACAAAAACTCTTATGAACTCACCAAGTTAATTGTTGACACTTTTTCAAAACTACTTGTATTTCTCAGGGAATCAGTAATACAGGTAACCATCAGCTTTTGGAGAAGGAACGCTAAGGCGTCTGTTATCAAAACATTTTAAATCATCATATTTGTAATATTCTTTTGAAACATGTATTACACGCAACAATGTATCTTTTTATTATATTTATGATGGTTGTGCTTACTTTCTTTACAATATTCAACTGTTATGATAGTACATGAAGTCATCCACCCCCGAATGTTTCCGCCATTCTGGTTTGGGGGTGTGACAGAAATGTTCAGAGGTGGAGGACGTCATGTTTAGTATCACAAGATATGCATATACTAAGTAAGTAATGAACAACCATTTCATTTAGAAAGAAAGTGTTTACAATGTGTGTGTTCACAAAACATAGAATTCATAAGCAAATAAAAAAACAAGACTTGAAGCTATAATGCTCCATCATCTGAATTCCCAGCACGAGTACCTGTCTAATAGGCTCCTGAGAATACAAGTTATTTGAAAGAGTTGATCAGCAATTAAGCTGGTGATTTCATAAGATTTTAGTGACGTGAGTAAGTTGTAGTAAGTTGTTGTAAAATGTATTACGCTGTAAGTTCTGTTTAGAAAAGTTTGTCTGTTCCTCCAGAAAATCCTATATTTCCTGCTTTAATGAAAGATAAGTAAAAATGACTCAACAGTCCTTTCTATGCGTATTAAATGGATACAAGTTACATAAAACCCAGAGTAAACAAACAATCGGTTGTGTGTATCTGCCCTAAGCCCACAACCAAACAAGGAACAGGAAATGAGGCGGAAGACACACATCCCATTGGTTGTTAGAGCATCGTTGTATATAACCCCTGCGTATTCACTCGGTACTCACGGAGTTAACTGTAATAGTTCCTTTATAATTGATGAAAAGATTCTTTAAGAAAACACTTATTTCTTAATATAAAATGATAACCACAGTAGTTCCTTCTATAATCACTTAGTTTATACTAGTTATATATAATCTAATATCAAACAGATAGTTAACTGTGTGAATCTGCCCTAAGCCCACAACCAAACAAGGAACAGGAAATGAGGCAGAAAGCACACATCCAAATACCTATCGGATATTAATTATATATAACCTTGGTGTATAAACTAAGGTATTATAGAATTAACTACCTAAGGTCCTTTAAGTTTTACTTGTTTAATAAAATGGATTAAACCCTTTACTGGTTAAGTTTCTAGTTTTGTATTCAAAAGTTCTTCATTTGAAAAGTATGTTTTGTACTAGAAATCTGTGCATTGAATAATGTCATATGACCTGACCCATACATGGTACCCCTTATGATTACTTGGTGTATACGGAACATATATATAGCTAAGCTCGGATAGATAGTAAGTTGGGTGTATCTGCTCTAAGCCCACAACCAAACAAGGAACAGGAAATGAAGCGGAAAGCACACATCTTACTACCTATCGGACCCGACTAATATATATCCCTGAATGCATACACTAAGGAATCATAAAGTTAGCATTATAGGTCCCTTTCTACTGAATGTAGCCTTCTACCAAGGCATCTACTGTTATGTGCTAGACTCGACTGTTCTGTTTGTCGTTTGTAAAAATGTAAGTTTTCCCTAGTTTATAACTATCCTAACTCGAAAATAGTTTGCATTTGTCTTTCAAGTGGTACTGTCACTTTATGAAAGTAATGGGAAATGTAAGTACACAGTTGTCGTTTATAATGACATGTGGATGTACTGATGACCTAAAACATGTTTGTTTTATTATGGTCATAATGTGAAGGCTAGTACCCCTACTAAACGCTCTCCCTGTCTAGAGATTAAGGGAACCAAACGCGACCTCTGCAAATTCTTGCAAGCCATGTAATTCACATTTATATGATCATGTATACCCAATATAACTATCACCTTTTGTTTAAAACAATGAGTTAGTGATTCATTGGTATAATTAGATCTTGTATGTTCTCATGCTATAGCAACCTAGTATGTTTGATCTGTATGGTATTGTTTGTTTCTCATCATAGTATTCTCTCTCTGTATGTTATTGTTTGTTTCTCATCATAGTATTCTCTCTGTATGTTATTGTTTGTTTCTCATCATAGTATTCTCTCTGTATGTTATTATTTGTTTCTCATCATAGTATTCTCTCTGTATGTTATTGTTTGTTTCTCATCATAATATTCTCTCTGTATGTTATTGTTTGTTTCTCATCATTGTATTCTCTCTGTATGAACTGACTCTTTGTATGCTTCATTGTACTAGAAGTAATGAATAGAATCCTACAAAACTATACCTATTATAGTTTACTAATGTTTTACTTGAACTGTTATTGAAAACACTCGTTTTTCTACTAAGTTATGCTTGTACTTTAAAAACGGAGTTTTGTATAACTATAAATTAACATAACTTTAAAAGAGTTTTTCAAATGTTTTGACAACTTATAAGTGACATAAGTAACATTTTGAAAGATGTTTATAACAAACAGTTACACAGTTATCATTGTGTTCAACTTGTATTCCCCCCCCCCCCCTTAAAACATTTAAAACAGTTTAAAGATTCATTACGGGGTATGAACTCACCTGATGTGGGTGATTCAAACGGGTATGCGTGTAAGGATGAGAAGTTCCATGAATGAAGTCCCGAGACACAACAAGTCCTAAATAACATATAATGACATATATTGGCATGAATATAGTGTTTATAAACAACTATATGAAAGGAAACACCTTCCGGGACTAGGAAACACTTTGACCAAGTGTTGGAATCACATGTGATTCATGAAAGGAGAGTGGAATGGCAATATCATGAGTTTACTACCGTGGGTTTACGGCCAAAGGGAGTTTACGGCCGTAAACTCATGGTCAACCATGCATAAGTGTGAGTTTGAAGGCTAAGGAAGCTTGAGGGATTTTTTCTCTACACAATGGTGAGAAAGACCACTTCATTGGAGGCTTTTGATGAGTTTACGGCCCAACGGAGTTTACAGCCGTAAACTCATGATCATTTATGCAATTGAGAGTAGTTTAAGGTCCTATTCTCATAAATGAAGGGTTCTAGGTCACAAGCCTTGCATCTAGGAGGGTTTATGGCCAAAATGGCACCCTTAAAGGGGTTTACGGCCATGGGTGATGGCTTGGCCGTAAAATCCTTTTGTCCTTTTGTTCTTGATGTTTTCAAGTCTCTAAGCATGAGTCCTAACTAGATATGAAGTATAGGGAAGAGTACTTACGATCTAGAAGCTTGAAATGGTCGGTTTTGGCCAAGAACACTAGTGTGTGTTCTTGGTGTTCTTGGTGAAACTTGATGATCTAAGAAAAGAATGATTTCCATGGATGAAATCATGGAAGGATACTAGATTAAGAGATGTATCAACAAATCAAGGAAGAGTACTTACATCTTTTGAATATCTAGGATGAAAATCTTGATGATACTTGAGAGAAAACTCGAGTTCTTGGGGTTGGAATGCAAGAAATGACTAGAAATGACCAAGGGCCATATATATACATGTTGGATTAGTGTCTAAGTCCATAACTATAATTGGTATATACTTGACCCGACCCGGCATGGTCCATTTGGGTTGCATGGAATCATGCATTTGGATAGACTAAAATGAGAGAAATAACACTTAAGGTTTATTAATATATTATAAGTTCTAATATATTCATAAAATTATTTAATTAGTATTGATCAAGAATTAATCTAGAATTAATTAAGTGATCAAAAGAAGACTAATTAAATATATGGGTTGATTATGTAAATCATCCATACTTATATAGTGGGCTAATGCTCCATGGGTTATCAAGTTGGGATAAAACCCATAGGATGCTCCATGGAGTATTTGAACCCATGGATCCAAGGAAATGGAAAGCCATGACAATTAGGGTTTACCCTAATTGTAACAACTATATAAGCATCTTTTCTTGTGCAAAAATCGGCCACCATGTATGCATGTAGAGGGCAAGCCGATTTCATGAAGTGTGCATTTTCTCTCAAGTTATTCCAAATGTTTATGGTGTTGTATGAACCATTTTAGGAGTCACATTTGGGGCACTAGGCTGTTGAGCTCCATGGAATCAAGCACCAAACAAGAGGTATGTAATTCTACTAGAATTTATATTATGTGTACTTTATATTATGCTAGTTAGAACAATACCTTGGAAAATTGATATTTGCATGTATAATAGAGAAAACATTGATGCAAGGTATTTAGGGTTGCATGTACACCATAGGAGTGTTAGAATGCTTAAAACCCAACAGTGGTATCAGAGCCTAGGCTTGTTTTCACTTATACTTGATGCAAATTGGCTGAAAATCGAATTTTGGTGCTGTCTGCACGGCAGACTCGCCGAGTCCATGAAGGGAATCGTCGAGTCCAAGTGTAAACTCATCCAACTCGCCGAGTTTGTTCTTGCACTCGACGAGTTGGACCCCCAAACAGCATATCTTCGAGTTTTGGTGTTGGAATTGGTCTAGAATCATTACCTTTGATTTTTTTGGACTTATAAAACTTGTTTTTAATGTGGTAATGATTGTGTTAAACCAATTTCAATGCTATAATCGAAGTTTCAAGTTTATATATGTTTATGTAATTCTTGAAAAATGTTGATTATGAATGTTCATGCTTATGAGTTTTGGTAGATCATAGGAATTATGTGCAAATTGTTTTGTTAGTATAATTCTTGATCTTAATGAAATTGTATGGACTCCATAACTTGTCCTCAAGTTATGGATTACGAAAAGTTTTTTTGTGTTTCCTTGGTTTATGAGGTAGTTTAGATTAATATAAAAAGAAATTGTGTTTTAGTTGTTTTCAATCCAAATTAATCTAAAAGGAGTTCATAAAATATGTTTTTGTAACTTGTCTTCAAGTTATATGAAAGGTCATATTTATGAATCTTAAAAACTCATAATTATTGCCAAAGGTTACACAAAATGAAGAGTCTTATTCATTTAATTGTTTTATGACTCCATAACTTGTCCTCAAGTTATGGATGTTTAAGAGTCACTTCTTTAAAAGTGTTATTAAAGAATAAGAGGTTACATAAAAATGAAGAGTCTTCATTTTAATGAACCATTAAACTTATAAGTTATGAAATGAAAGGTTTTGAATAGTTTCAAAACTTGCCCTCAAGTTTTGGAATTTGTAAAGTCTCACACACATTAATGCTTTAATTCAAAACTCTACAATTTTAAAAGTTAAAATTCAAACTTTATGGACTCCATTAAATTAATTAAAGTGTTTAATTAAAAGAGTTAATAATTCCATAAAGACATGGTTTAAGTTTAATTAAATTAAGAGTATAGTTTAATTAATAGATTAAACCACCAAGTATTTTAAATGTTTAAAATACACCCTTATACTATTATTATAATTTTAATTATATAGATATGTATAAGATAAAGTCAATCTTACCATTAGTAGGCCTCATTCACGAAGCCGGTTTATAAGGGGGGTATAAAGTTACTGCCTATAAAATGGCAGTTTAATGGGTGTCCATTCTCACCTACCGCTTCCTTGACTGGTGGAGGGTCGTTAGCCGAACGGGTAGGAAAGGACTATAATTCTCCCTTCATTAAAAGTATAATGAAAAATACTAAGTAACTAAACACTTATAAATTCCCAATCTTAGTTACTTAGGAAAATGTGAAATAGGTGCTAACCCATGAAATTACACTTTGTACCTTACCAAGTCGATTAGTGGAGCGTGTGTGGTTAACCGGCACGCTAATAAGGACTAGTAAGAGTGGCAAAGGGTAACTTTACCTTATTATAGATCGGTGGAGCTGTGTGGCTAAGCGGCACATCGATTAGGTGATAAAGTTAAGGGTACCAAGTCAATTTGCATGGTTATTCACACCTTGTTTGTGATCCTCGGCATCCCAGTCACAAACTTGAGAGGGCACAATCGAGATTCAAACATGCCATTGAAATTCAATGTATATCAAAAGATCTAGGAGTTTCAAATCCAATTAAAACTTAATTATATTTTGTTTTTCATGGTGGAAATTGGTAAATCGTCATTTACCTACCTTCAACTATTTTATAACTCGGATTATGGCATCCCTCTTCCAGTTATAATTAGGTTGTTGGATCCTAGCCTTAATATTTCATATTGGGTGTTATATTAAGGACTTTAAATCAACTAACTTGAATTTCTCCCTTATAGATGTCTCCTTCAGACAACTATGGTCTTCCCAAATCTTTAGGAACAAGCTATCCTAATGAAGATGATATCCCAAATGGCAATCAAGGTGAAAGATCAATCCCTTTGTTGTACATTAGTGGGACTGGAAATCATACTTCACTTCCTCCACCTCCTCCAATAAATCTCCCTATCCCACAAGTTTCAAGACTTGATAAGTTCTAAGTCACTCAATCCCTATTGGCAAACAAAGTCTATATGTGCTTGGATCTTGGAGATTAAGTCACGTATTGACAAGCCGAGAGAGTCGGGTGTCGAAGTCTCGAGGTAGCTGGCTGTTGACTTGGTTCTTCAGTCACTCCCTGATGACAGACCACGACATGACCCTTTAATGATCTTATCTATTTGCTTGGTGCTGCTGAATCAGCAATGATTTGGAACACTGGTAAAGCAAATTTGATTAGAAGATCGACTTCCCATAACTTCATGGACATTGACAATGGTAACACTGGAAATCCAGAAAAAACTTTCTCTTCCCAATGGAAAGGGATCGGCCATAGTCAACTCGGTTGACCAAATGGTAAAGAGAAAGGCTAAGTCTGAGATAGTCCCATGTACCATTCCCAAAGAGTCCATATGTGCCTATTGCCAAGGAAAAGGGGCATTGGTTGTGAAGCTGCCGAATTTACCTGAAACCTCATAAGGATGGTAAAGTCAAAAGTTTGACTCTACTTCAGGTAAAGTCCGTTATCTAACTCTATTAAGTCTCTTTTGGAGATTCTTAATACATGATGTAATGTAATTACATTTTGATGTTTTTGAAGAATCAAAGGAAGCTTAAAGAAAAAGTGTGCTGATTTTGATCGCATGGTTCGATGACCAGAATTTTGAGCCACTGCATAAGAGTTATGAGATATTGCTTAGGAATAGATAACAACAATGTTTTCATATGAATTTGCATTGTAAGGATAAGTTTCTCTGCAAGTTTTAAAATAAAAGAAAAGTTTTGATTTTATTTATTTCAAGTATCCTTACAAAGGCATTTGTGAAAAACTGTTGTTTATATTTTTCCATTGATAAGCAATATTGGAAAAATGAATTTGATTCTTTCGTTTGTGGTAGTGTCATAATTTATGAAATAAGGAAAGATTCTCATCACCCAAGTTTCAGTTGGATAGAAACTTGGAATAATGCAAGTTGTATTGTGTGATGAATGAGATTTTTCATCTTTGGTAAATTAAGACTAACTCCTTGTTCACATTCGCATGTGAGTCAAGCGAAGGACTAAAGGATCGGGTAAATATGATCGGGTAAATATGATTATGCACTAGTCAGGTCCACCACAAAGGTTGGTAAGATTATTCGTTATGATTTACTAAAGTTTAGTAAATATGATTATGCTTACAAGTTTAAGTGTAATTCTGAAACATTGGAAAAGTTTCAATATATGGCAGAATGAATAAGAAGAATCAAATAAGGCAGGAAGATAAAAGTTTCTCCAATATGAATAGATGGGAGAGTACTTGTGTATCTTGTTTTATGATTATCTTAGTGATTATGGAACCATATCACAATTGATCCTCTAAGGATACCTTAGTGCATTTGTTCGCTAAGGAGAGGAATCATGAATTGTTGAAATGGTTAAATCAAAAGATAAATCATACTTCGTTCCAAAATCAAATCTTAGAGTCATACTCCAAGATTGATCCTTGAGTGACATAATCTTAAGAAAGGTTTAAAACACTTGTCAAATGTAGAGTAAAATGTTTTCTTACTCTTTTACATTTGAAATTGGTAAGTTGTGATGTTTTGGATAAAACAAAGACCAACTAAGGCCAATTGTGTGAAGTGTTTGTAAAAGAATCCACACTATCTCTTGAATATTGGGCAAGTGAGTCTTATATGTCAAGAGGACAGTGGGAGTTTAAAAGATCCTGAAATAGTTTCAAGAACTAATCAAGAGTTTTGTTAATCACTAGCCCACGACTTGAGGTTTGTAACCTATCGTGTTGACATATTCTTAATTCTGTTAAAAGTTGATTATGCTTGTGAGTTCTATGAGTTCTTAATTGTTTACATAACAACCTGGAAGAAATGGTAGGCCCTTGTGCTACCGGGTGGCAAGAAATTAAGATTGAACAAGTTCAGTCCATATGTGTTTGGATTTGCCACTAACCTTGTCTTGTGATTATGGTTATGACAAATTCACATGGATAGGAACACTTACACCATAAAATCTAAGTTTCATAAGGTCTCTCTCCGATTCATGAAAATGATGGTGAGGAAACTCTTTCACTAAGTAGATTTTAAGTAGATAGCAATTGTGAGAATGACAAAATGTCTAAACATTATGATTACGACATCCCTCTTCATAATTGTTTAGACACACAAGTGAGATATCTAAGGAAAGGTGTATGACATTGATAAAGTCTTATCAAAATATCACGTATCAGAAATCTGAACTTTGGTAAGAAAGTCAATAAAGTATTGTTTTTCTAAAAGTCCAGCTGATCTCTGGATACATGTCAATGCTAGTGGGAGCATAAGTGTTATGCTAGTAAGATAATAATCATTATGCTAGTGGGAGCATGACTCTTATGTTAAGTGTTGCAAGTCAGCGATATTAAATATAGAAAACAAAAGTTTCAATTCGCCTTCAAAAAGGTTGTTTTGCTATAATTAAGGGAGAGGATTTTATAGTTCATTCCAATTCTACAAGCTTAGATTGAGATTTTAATCTACTTTAGTCAAGAATATATATGAATGTTATGCTGGAATGGTTCAACATATGAAATTCTATATATGTTGTGTTCTCAAAATTCGTTTATGATTATGGCATCCCTCTTCATAGTTCGAATTGTGAGAACATGGCAAATAAAATTTTTTTTTTAGCATGAATCATGTCCCATATGCTTCGGGTATAGGATCGATCACATGAGCTATAATAGTTATCCTTTCTAAATTTTCCAAATGCTTAGGGCATTAAGAGGGGAAAAGGGATTAGAACTGGATATGACTAAAATGATTAAGCAATTGTCGAGGACAATTTCAGGTTTACCAAAAATTGGTTACTCATGGACAATTGGAAGTATAGAGTAAGGACCATATTGACATATTTTGAAAAGAGGTAACTCTTGTTCAAAAGTGATGGTCAAAATGGGAATGTGGAATTGTTTCCACAGGTGGAAGTTATTCTTTGAATCTGTGTAAGATTAGAGAACTTAATGCAAAAAGGATGTTCAAAGGAATGTACTTTGAATTTGAGACTTCGTTTCCATGGAATTGATCTCCATTGGAATTCTTTGTAATGTTTGTTGCCAAGTCTTTGTGACTTTTGGGTATAGTCATTATAAGAGGATCGGTGCATATAAGTTTAGAGTCTAACAGATTACAGTAAATGGCAAGAGTTTGGTATTCTTACATTTACAAAAGGGATTGGGATTGTGAAATGAGCATCGTTGAAGTCGTGTTCAATTGATCAATTTCACAAAAGAAAAGACCATTAGTAAACATAGTACGCATGCTTGGTGCATGGCATGACTATTGTTTCAATTCAAGTATTAAGTTGATTAATCGAAACATGAATAATGAGTAATCAATATGGTGCTTAGATAAAAGGGTTTTTATTTACACTCAAAGTGTTGAGGCCATACAAGATTAGTATTATTTTTGTGTTTCACTTTGCATGTTTTGACTTCCAGAATAACTAGGTCATTCTTCCCGACTGACTAAGTTATTCAAACTCTCCACAGTGAGTCATACTTTGGAAGTAGGTATTGATTTAAGACTGTCATGAATTTGGCTTGTATGATTTGTCTAATGTGCATTAGACATAGCAATGGTTGCTACAACATTCATGAGTGCTCATAAGTTCTGAGTATTGGATTCAACCCACGCTCATTTGAATCACTTCATGGATTTTATCATGAGTGAATCATGAGACGATAATATCTTATATTCTTCAAACCTAGAGATATGAGTTGTTGACTATGAGTTGGTTATACATTGATTGCACGAAAACGCATTGGTAAGTCGATGTTATAAAACGTGCCTTTGTGTATGATTCAACAAGTAGTCAGTACAAGCATATGAGTCAAAGTTTATCCATTCCATTTACCCTCAAAGGGATAAAAGCGATATCTGTGGGCCCCTCGATGATTTAGTGATGACAAAATGTAAGTGCTCGGCTGGGCCTGGACTGATTTGATTTGTTCAATTAGTCAGTCGTCATAAATCGGAAATCGGGAAACAACAAATGGACAGAGAGAATGATTATAATCCATGTCTCAGTCCATATGATATCTAGAATGGAGGAATATATGATCACTTATCTAATGGACGCGTCATTGATTTGTTCAGAGTTCGGCAACAGCTTTTAAGAGCTACGATTGCTGGTCAGGTTGTGAAGGCGTACTTGCAATAATAGTTATTAGACTTATCCAAGTGGGAGACTGTTGGATTAGTGTCTAAGTCCATAACTATAATTGGTATATACTTGACCCGACCCGACATGGTCCATTTGGGTTGCATGGCATCATGCATTTGGATAGACTAAAATGAGAGAAATAACACTTAAGGTTTATTAATATATTATAAGTTCTAATATATTAATAAGATTATTTAATTAGTATTGATCAAGAATTAATCTAGAATTAATTAAGCGATCAAAAGAAGACTAATTAAATATACGGGTTGATTATGTAAATCATCCATACTTATATAATGGGCGAATGCTCCATGGGTTATCAACTTGGGCTAAAACCCATTGGATGCTCCATGGAGTATTTGAACCCATGGATCCAAGGAAATGGAAACCCATGACAATTAGGGTTTACCCTAATTGTAACAACTATATAAGCATCTTATCTTTTGCAAAAATCGGCCACCATGTATGCATGTAGAGGGCAAGCCGATTTCATGAAGTGTGCATTTTCTCTCAAGTTATTCCAAATGTTCATGGTGTTGTGTGAACCATTTGAGTTGTCACATTTGGGCCACTAGGCTCTTGAGCTCCATGGAATCAAGCACCAAACAAGAGGTATGTAATTCTACTAGAATTTATATTATATGTACTTTATATTATGCTAGTTAGAACAATACCTTGGAAAATTGATATTTGCATGTATAATAGAGAAAACATAAATCCAAGGTATTTAGGGTTGCATGTACACCATAGGAGTGTTAGAATGCTTAAAACCCAACAATACACTTGAGTTTACGGCCACATGAGTTTACGGCCGTAAACTCATTGGCATTCTGGCCGTGAACTCTCTTTGATGAGGTTAAGGTTTGATTTGTTGAACAGTGTCTCTAGCAGGTACATTCTAATACTCATTCCTTAAGTGTACTAGGCTTAAAACTCCTCAGAATGACCTTTAACCGGGCTAGAACTCATTACCAATGAGTCTGACACTCAGTTAAGTTGATTGACTGGGCTTTAAAAGGAAAAAAATTTCGGGTTGTCACATCATCCCCCCGTTAGATGGAATTTCGTCCCGAAATTTGCTTTCTTAGCATTACTACTGGGGCTGTGCTACTCTGATTCGCAGAATACCTACTCGTAGACCTGGCAACTTTGCCCTGGTGTTCATGATAGGATTCGTACTTGGTCCATCTATCATTACCTCGTGTATACAAGTCGTATATAATTAGGATTAGTAAGACGGTCGAATGTGTGACTCTGCCCCAGGTCCACAACCAAACAAGGAACATGAGATAGGGCGGAAACACACATACTAAATCTGCGTAATCATAATCATATACCACCCTCGCGTATACACTGAATAGTGATAGGTGGGCTGTATTCGTCCGTAGCCTCTGTGCTCGAACTTGGTCTGCTGGACGAGTGGTATTTCGTGACGGTCTGCGGATATCTGACGATAAGGCTTCGGAGGACAAAGTACTCTTCGCACGAGTACTTCGGGGTTCAGAATACGAAAGATAAAACTGAGGTTTAGGTCGGACTATTGATACGAATGACGAAAGTTTCATGAACTTGCCGATCGAGGCGATAGAAACATATGAACTCTATATGGTGAGGACCACACCAACTCATGACGAATGATAGTAACAGACTCTTTACTGAACAAAGTTTTGGTCAATTTGAAAGAAACGTCTGTTATACGATGATGTATCCTTTGTGTGTTCGACAATGTACTCCTAGTGTGTTCGACAATGTACTCTTTGTGAATGTTCAAGTGTTTCATGTTTTCTCTTTGATGTTAACACTCCCACGTATCGTGTCGCTATGTGCACATACATACAAACGAAAGTGCTTTGATAACTGGCGATGATACTTTATATCATGATCCTCCTTGGTACCACCACGATCGCCTGCCATATACAAGTTATAAATATTTATGATGAATAAGACAGTCGACTGAGTAACTCTGCCTCAAATCCTCAACCAACTAAGGAACAGGGATTTAAGCGGAATCACTCACTCTAAGTCTGCAACATCTTAGTTATGCACAACCATGATGTATATGCTAAGCCATCATAGCTTCTCTAAACGAATCTTTTAGTTCTCTTGAATACTGTGACCAATTTCATTATGTGAGTTATTATAATTACTTTTGAAGTGTTTTCTCCAAGTTTTAATCTTATATGAATATAATTAACTTTCAAAGTAGTTACTATTTCGAAAACGTACCGCTACTCGTCGACGACTCCGGGGTTGATTCTCCTACGGTGATCATCAGAATGCGTCCATCCGCTCCTGAGTTCTTTATTATCGGGTAGTCCCTTTGATAGTGTTCAGTCTCACCACAGCCATAACAAGCTTGGTTTTCTTCAGCTCCGGGGACTTGGGAGATCGGTTGAGCCGGTGTCCTGCAGAAACGGACTGTGCGTCCTTTTCTGTGGTAGTTCAGGCACTGCATTTCCTGGCATACTCCAGTGTGGTGATAGTTACACTTTCCACACTTCGGGAGGGTTCCAGCATATCGACTGGAAGGTGCTGGAGCAGTGGGCGTTGTAGCGGCATACATAGTACTCACTCGTTGCTCTTGCGGGGTGTCCTGTGTTGTTCGCTTCTTCTTCCTCTTGTTCCCCGACTTCTGATTATAGTCCTCTTCCCTCGATGGCTCGGGAATAGGGACTTTTACACCATGACGGACTCCGTGGTCGATGAGTCGCTGAGCCAGGCGTTTAGCACTATCGAATGTGGCTGGGTTAGAAGACAACACATTTCCTTGGGTCGAAGCAGTCAGACCCCAAATGTATCTTTCTATCTTCTTGCTCTCCGGGGTAACCATCCCGGGGAATAGACCTGCTAGCTCGCTGAACCGGTCAGTGTAGGTCACTATGTCTAAGCCGACCATAGTGAGCTCCCACAGCTCTTGTTCCATCTTTTGAATTTCTCCTAACGGGCAGTATTCCTCCCGCATTAACTCTTTTAGCTTTTCCCAACCTATTGAGTTAACCACTGATAGGGTCAGTGACTTAACATGGCTGTTCCACATTGTTAGGGCCTTTCCAGAGAAGGTGCAGGCAGCAAACTTCACTTTGCTCTCATCTGGGCATAAACAGATTTCGAAGATCGACTCTGTTTTCTCGAACCATTGCGAGAGGGCAATGACTCCGCCAGTCCCATTAAACGACAATGGCTAGCATTTGGTGAAGTCCTTGTAAGAGAACTCTCTCGAGCGCACAGGGACCTCACCTTGAGTAGAATCAGTAGGTGTTCCACCTCCGCTGGTACCGGTTGAGTGATAGTGAGCCATCGCTGTTGCCACAGCCGCAGCCACTGCAGCGTTTATAGCTGCCATATCGATTTGTGAAGGAGGTGGTATTGGAGTTATCAGAGTATTGCGTCTGTTTGATCTGCGAGGAGGCATCTTTGCTAAAAGAATACAAAGATGAGACAGAATAAGTCTAAAGCAATGGAAACAAGCCGAAAGCTGAAAAGACAAGGTTATCCTAGTTCTGGGTGTATCAGGTCCTGATTTTCACAGAGCTCTAGAAACAACTCATAAAAAGTCTATACCTAATAAACTTTATCAATTTGGAATAGTTATCCTCGAATGAATATCTGTTACCTGAATAATTGTTACAAGCTTCATGTAATAAAATAATCTTAACATATAATGTGAGCAGTGTATCCACTCGCTCATTAATTTAACAAGATTATTATTTATTAGTGTGACGTGTAAGACGTTTTGGTTACTTCGGCTGATGCTTCCTTGAAAGCTTCTCATGAACTTGTTCTCGTTTCCTCCTGACTCTCCTATTGTCTACTATGAGGAAGTGGTTACATCAATATGAGCTTGTCGTGCGAGAATGGAAGTGACTAAAGAATCTATGAGATTTAAGGTAACTATATGGGGTAATCCTTACAGAGTCCTCCTATAATTGTACAAGGTATACAAGTTGTATATAATTCAAGATTAAATAGACCTTCGAATAAGTGACCCTACTCCAAAACCACAACCAAACAAGGAACAGGTAGTGAAGCGTAGATCACAAATTCGAAGTCTATAAATTCTCAATTATATATAACCTTGGGAGTATACATTGCAAGATTATAGACCTATCCGTAAGGGTCTTTTAAGTTATCACATAAGTTATTTGTATAGTGCCTAAAATACTCCTATAGTATTTTAACGTAATGTACTTGGTATGTTTTAAACTTGTTATCGCGTTATAGTATCATAGAATACTCTTATAGTATTCTAACTCTAATGTACTTGATCTGGTATTCTCTTGACTGGTGTTCAGGTAAGTTTTAAGACTGTTGCAACACCACATCACTCCCAAACACATGTCGGTCACATCTCGAATGAATATAGTTGATCAGGCTATAATGATCCTAGCTATGATTACATAACTGTTCAGGTTTGACGACAATGTTCAACCTTTAAATACTTTAGTTCTGCTCTCCTTGTGATACTTGTTCTAATATGTACACGTATAAGCAAGTAGGTATATTTTTATAACTTATCATTATAATCTTCAAATATATCATTATCCAGAGCACTTAAGCCCCATTGTATTTATAGTTGTATATCTTTTATCAGTTGATATACTTAGTTCACTATAAGCAATGTTCTGATACCAATCTGTCACACCCCAAAACCAGAACGGCGGAAACGTTCAGGGGTGGAGGACGTCATGTTTAGTATCACAAGATATGCATATAGTAAGTAAGTAATGAACAACCATTTCATTTAGAAAGAAAGTGTTTACAATGCGTGTGTTCACAAAACATATAATTCATAAGCAAATAACAAAACAAGACTTGAAGCTATAATGCTCCATCTTCTGAATTCCCAGCACGAGTACCTGTCTAATAGGCTCCTGAGAATACAAGTTATTTGAAAGAGTTGATCAGCAATTAAGCTGGTGAGTTCATAAGATTTTAGTGACGTGAGTAAGTTGTAGTAAGTTGTTGTAAAGTGTAGTACGATGTAAGTTCTGTTAAAAAAGTTTGCCTGTTCCTCCAGAAAATCCTATATTTCCTACTTTAATGAAAGATATGTAAAAATGACGCAACCGTCCTTTCTATGCGTATTAAATGGATACAAGTTACATAAAACCCGGAGTAAACAAACAATCGGTTGTGTGTATCCGCCCTAAGCCCACAACCAAACAAGGAACAAGAAATGAGGCAGAAGACACACATCCCATTGGTTGTTAGATCATCGTTGTATATAACCCCTGCGTATTCACTCGGTACTCACGGAGTTAACTGTAATAGTTCCTTTATAATTGATGAAAAGATTCTTTAAGAAAACACTTATTTCTTAATATAAAATGATAACCACAGTAATTCCTTCTATAATCACTTAGTTTATACTAGTTATATATAATCTAATATCCAACAGATAGTTAACTGTGTGAATCTGCCCTAAGCCCACAACCAAACAAGGAACAGGAAATGAGGCGGAAAGCACACATCCAAATACCTATCGGATATTAATTATATATAACCTTGGTGTATAAACTAAGGTATTATAGAATTAACTACCTAAGGTGCTTTAAGTTTTACTGGTTTAATAAAATGGATTAAACCCTTTACTGGTTAAGTTTCGAGTTTTGTATTCAAAAGTTCTTCATTTGAAAAGTATGTTTTGTACTAGAAATCTGTGCATTGAATAATGTCATATGACCTGACCCATACATGGTACTCCTTATGATTACTTGGTGTATACGGAACATATATATAGCTAAGCTTGGATAGATAGTAAGTTGGGTGTATCTGCTCTAAGCCCACAACCAAACGAGTAATAGGAAATGAAGCGGAAAGCACACATCTTACTACCTATCGGACCCGACTAATATATATCCTTGAATGCTTACACTAAGGAATCATAAAGTTAGCATTATAGGTCCCTTTCTACTGAATGTAGCCATCTACCGAGGCATCTACTGTTATATGCTAGACTCGACTGTTCTGTTTGTCGTTTGTAGAAATGTAAGTTTTCCCTAGTTTATAACTATCTTAACTCGAAAATAGTTTGCATTTGTCGTTCAAGTGGTACTGTCACTTTATGAAAGTAATCGGAAATGTAAGTACACAGTTGTCGTTTATAATGACATGCGGATGTACTGATGACCTAAAACATGTTTGTTTTATTATGGTCATAATGTGAAGGCTAGTACCCCTACTAAACGCTCTCCCTGTCTAGAGATTAAGGGAACCAAACGCGACCTCTGCAAATTCTTGCAAGCCGTGTAATTCACATTTATATGATCATGTATACCCAATATAACTATCACCTTTTGTTTAAAACAATGAGTTAGTGATTCATTGGTATAATTAGATCTTGTATGTTCTCATGCTATAGCAACCTAGTATGTTTGATCTGTATGGTATTGTTTGTTTCTCATCACAGTATTCTCTCTCTGTATGTTATTGTTTGTTTCTCATCATATTATTCTCTCTGCATGTTATTGTTTGTTTCTCATCATAGTATTCTCTCTGTATGTTATTGTTTGTTTCTCATCATAGTATTCTCTCTGTATGTTATTGTTTGTTTCTCATCATAGTATTCTCTCTGTATGAGCTGACTCTTTGTATGCTTCATTGTACTAGAAGTAATGAATAACATCCTCCTAAGCTATACCTATTATAGTTTACTAATGTTTTACTTGAACTGTTATTGAAAAGACTCGTTTATCTACTAAGTTATGCTTGTACTTTTAAAACGGAGTTTTGTATAACTATAAAGTAACATAACTTTAAAAGAGTTTTTGAAATGTTTTGACAACTTATAAATGACGTAAGTAACATTTTGAAAGATGTTTATAACAAACAGTTACACAGTTATCATTGTGTTCAACTTGTATTCCCCCCCCCCCCCTTAAAACATTTAAAATAGTTTAAAGATTCATTACGGGGTATGAACTCACCTGATGGGGGTGATTCAAACGGGTATGCGTGTAAGGATAAGAAGTTCCATGAATGAAGTCCCGAGACACAACAAGTCCTAAATAACATATAATGACATATATTGGCATGAATATAGTGTTTATAAACAACTATATGAAAGGAAACACCTTCCGGGACTAGGAAACACTTTGACCAAGTGTTGGAATCACATGTGATTCATGAAAGGAGAGTGGAATGGCAATATCATGAGTTTACTACCGTGGGTTTACGGCCAAAGGGAGTTTACGGCCGTAAACTCATGGTCAACCATGCATAAGTGTGAGTTTGAAGGCTAAGGAAGCTTGATGGATTTTTGCTCTTCACAATGGTGAGAAAGACCACTTCATTGGAGGCTTTTGATGAGTTTACGGTCCAAAGGAGTTTACAGTCGTAAACTCATGATCATTTATGCAATTGAGAGTAGTTTAAGGTCCTATTCTCATCAATGAAGGGTTCTAGGTCACAAGCCTTGCATCTAGGAGGGTTTATGGCCAAAATGGCACCCTTAAAGGGGTTTACGGCCATGGGAGATGGCTTGGCCGTAAACTCCTTTTGTCCTTGTGTTCTTGATGTTTTCAAGTCTCTAAGCATGAGTTCTAACTAGATATATGAAGTATAGGGAAGAGTACTTACGGTCTAGAAGCTTGAAATGGTCGGTTTTGGCCAAGAACACTAGTGTGTCTTCTTGGTGTTCTTGGTGAAACTTGAAGATCTAAGAAAAGAATGATTTCCATGGATGAAATCATGGAAGGATACTAGATTAAGAGATGTATCAACAAATCAAGGAAGAATACTTATATCTTTTGAAGATCTAGGATGAAAATCTTGATGATACTTGAGAGAAAACTCGAGTTCTTGGGGTTGGAATGCAAGAAATGACTAGAAATGACCAAGGGCCATATATATACACTTGAGTTTATGGCCACATGAGTTTACGACCGTAAACTCATTGGCATTGTGGCCGTGAACTCTCTTGTATGAGGTTAAGGTTTGATTTGTTGAACAGTGTCTCTAGCAGGTACATTCTAATACTCATTCCTTAAGTGTACTAGGCTTAAAACTCCTCAAAATGACCTTTAACCGGGCTAGAACTCATTACCAATGAGTCTGACACTCAGTTGAGTTGATTGACTGGGCTTTAAAAGTAAAAAATTTTCGGGTTGTCACAGTATACATGTATAAGCAAGTAGGTATATTTTTATAACTTATCGTTATACTCTTAAAATATATCATTATCCAGAGCACTTAAGCCCCATTGTATTTATAGTTGTATAACTTTTATTGGTTTATATACTTAGTTCACTATAAACAATCCTCTGATACCAATCTGTCACACCCCAAAACCGGAACGGCGGGAACGTTCTGGGGTGGAGGACGTCATGTTTAGTATCACAAGACATGCATCATAGTAATCGAAGTAATAAACAACCATTTCATTAGAAGGAAAGTGTTTACAAAGGGTGTGTTCACAAAACATAGAATATATAAACAAATAACAAACAAGACTTGAAGCTATACTGCTCCATCTTCTGAATCCCAGCACGAGTACCTGTCTACTAGGCTCCTGAGAATACAAGTTATTTGAAAGAGTTGATCAGCAATTAAGCTGGTGAGTTCATAAGATTTTAGTGATGTAAGTAGTTGTAGAAAGCTTAGTAAGATGTAGTAAGATGTAAGTTTTGTTTAGAAAAGTTCGCCTGTTCCTCCAGGAAATCCTATATTTCCTGCCTTGATGAAAGATAAGTAAAAATGACTCTACAATCCTTTCTATGTGTACTAAATGGATACAAGTAACATAAAACTCAGAGTAAACACACAATCGATTTTGTGTATTCGCCCTAAGCCCACAACCAAACAAGGAACATGGAATGAGGCAGATGACACACATCCCATTGGTGGTTAGATCCTTATTGTATATAACCCTGGTGTATTCCCATGGTACGCACGGAGTTAACTGTAATAGTTCCTTTGTATTTGAATGAAAACATTCTTTAAGAAAACCCTTATTTCTCATAATAAAATGGTGACCACAGTGATTACTTCGATAATCACTTAGTTTATACTGGTTATATATAATCTAATATCGATTAGATAGTTAATTGGGTGAATCTGCCCTAAGCCCACAACCAAACAAGGAACATGAAGTAAGGTGGAAAGCACACATTCAACAACCTATTGGGTATTAATGATATATAACCATGGTGTATAAACTAACGTATTATAGAGTTAATCACCTAAGGTCCTTTAAGTTGTACCGGTTTAATAAAATGGATTAAACCCTTAACTGGTGAGTTTCTAGCTTTGTAAACCAAACGTTATGATTCATATAGTAGGTTTTGTACTAGAAAACTGTGCATTGACTCTGTGTCCTATGACTTGATCCATACCTGGTACCCCTATGATGACTCAATGTATACGGAACCTATATATCTAGAATCGAATAGATAATAGATTGGGTGAATCTGTTCCAAGCCCACAACCAAACAAGGAACATGAAATGAAACGGAAAGCACACACCCTATTACCTGTCGGATTCTATTGATATATATGTATCCTTTGATGTATACATCAAGGAATCATAAGGTTAGCATTATGGTCCTTTCTACTAAACGTAGCCTTCTACCAAGGCATCAAATGTTATGTATGTTTGTTTCTTGTATGAGTGTGTATTTTCCCGAGTGAGACTATCATTAACTAAATATAGTTTATACATTAATGAACATGTGAGAAGATCACAAAGTAAATGTAATAGGGAAAATAATGTTTTTACCTCAGCAGTGACACTGATGGCTATAAAGTAATAAAATTACAGACTCCAGGTAGTATTAAATGTACAATACACCTCGGGGAGCCTCTTTTGCCTTTAATCCTTAGTCGGTTAATTAAAGGTTTAAATGTGAACTCGTATGTTACTGGAAAGTTATTTTATTACATTTATCACCTCGTATCTGTTAACCCAGATACGTGTAAGCGTACTAAAGTTAACGCACACCGGAAATATATATTATTAAGTTTATCACCTCGTGCCTGCTAGTCCTAGTACGTGAAATCGTACCAGTGTCAATGCAAGCCGGAAAGATATATTATTGAGTTTATCACCTCGTGCCTGCTAGTCCTAGTACGTGTAATCGTACCAGTGTCAATGCAAAGCCGGAAAGATATATTATTGAGTTTATCACCTCGTGCCTGCTAGTCCTAGTACGTGTAATCGTACCAGTTTATCACCTCGTGCCTGCTAGTCCTAGTATGAGTGTGTATTTTCCCCTCTGTACTTGTTATTGTATGTTCCTCTCTGTACTAGTAATAGTATGTTCCTCTCTGTTTCTCTTTATTGTGTGTTCCCTTTTGTTTCATCGTGTATTGAATCTAGTATGAACTGAATCTCTAAACTATACCTATTATAGTTTACTAGTAATGTACTTGAACTGTTGTTGAAAAGACTCATTTTACTGCTAAGTTATGCTTGTACTTTAAAATAGGAGTTTTGTTAAACAATAAAGTAACATAACTTGGAAGAGTCTTTGAAATATTTTGACAACTTATAAATGACATAAGTAATCCTTTTGAAAATGTTTATAGCAAACAATTACACAATTAACATTGTGTTCAACTTGTATTCCCCCCCTTAAAACATTTAAAACAGTTAAAAGATTCATTACGGGGTATGAACTCACCTGATGTGGGTGATTCAACGAATATGTGTGTAAGGATGAGGAGTTCCACGAATGAAGTCCCGAGACTTAACGAGTCCTAAATGACATATAATGACATATATTGACATAAATATAGTGTTTAGAAGCAACCAAATGCAAGGAAACACCTTACGGGACTAGGAAACACTTTGTCCGAGTGTTGGAATCACATGTGATTCAAACTAAGGGGGTGTACGGCCACTTTGAGGAGTATGCGGCCATGGGTGTGCGGCCAGGGGAGTGTGCGGCCGCACATTTATGGTAAAGAGTGCACAAAACGTTTTCCAAATGGTAGGGAGGCTTGTAGGATTGATGCTCATCAAGTGTTGAAGCTAGAAAGGCACTTTGGAGGCCCTAAAGCACTAAACAAAGGGGTGTACGGCCACATGGAGTGTGTGCGGCCGCACACTCCTTGATGAACATGGTTTGGACGTTTTCTAAGGCTCATATATAGTAAGTAACAAGCTTAGGGAATGGTACTTACAATATGGGAGCCTTTAGGGGTGTTTGAAGGGCGTTTTGAGGGTGTTTGAGGGGTGTACGACCACAACTGTGTGTGCGGCCGCACACACCATATGTTCTTGAGTTCTAGGCAGTTTCAAGGCCTTAATCTTGTGTTCTTATCAAGTTCTAAGCTTAACGAAAGAGTACTTACGATCCGGAGGCTCGAGAAGATACAAAATCGCCAAGAACAAGTGTGTGTTCTTGGTGTTCTTGGTGAAATGGATGAAGATTTGAAGATCTAGCCAAAACACGATTTCAAATGGATGAAATCAAAGGTTGTAACTAGTTGATGAAGATTAACAACAAACCAAAGGAAGAACAGTTACATTCTTGAAGATTTAGGTTGAAAATCAGATGGTAGTTGAGAGCAAAATCGAGTTCTAGGCTTGGGAGAGTGAAAAGGGGTTAAAGGAGGCTGAGTCTACCCTTCGTACACATGAGTGTGCTTCCAGGAGAGGGGTGTGCGGCCGCACACCCAGTGTGCGGCCGTACACTCCTAAGGTTGGAGTGTAAGGCCCTCTTTTGATGCCAGAATTGTACGCGATCTATTCCTATACTCGAGGCTTGATGTTCTTAGCTTTGAACCTTTAAACGAACTCTAAACGAGGATAAATTATAGCAGAAATGAGTCCGACACTCAGTTGAGTTGACTGACTGAGCTTTAAAAGCAAAAATTTTTCGGGTTGTCACAATCTGGTAAACTGTATCTTGTAAACTGTATCTTGTAAACTAGTACTTTGAAAATGTACTTAGGTTTAGTTAATTATACACTAATGTGTTGTTAATATCTTTTAATGAGTTATTATAACCATACTAAATAGATGGCCTGACGCAACGCTATGAATGCACTGAAAGTTGATGATAACAATTGTCACTCACAGGCGTGTATGCCTGACTGTAGCTAGCAGTCCGAGTGCGGAATTGTCAATCCCAATATAGATCTATACACCCATTGTTTCGATCCCCTGCTGGAGACTCTGGTTATAATATCAGGACTTTACTGTATCGTTTAAAATGAATTAAACTAACTGTACTACTTGTCTCATAAAAGCATATAACGTTACATGTATAACAGTTATGAAAACCCAATCATTCTGTAGTAAATGATTGATAGTATATCCTTGAATTAGTACTCTTAACATGTATTTGAAAGAATGTATACCCTTGAATAGTTTTGAATTAAACCTTTGTTTTTGTAAAACCATGTACTCTAGTATACTTGTATCGTGAATTAATGTTCTGTGAATCATAAATTATACCTATTATAATTTATATGTACTTTCTGATTTGATAACGAGTATTCATGTATGGGATCCTTTGCTCAACATGTTACAAAGCATAATTGAATCTAATTGAATAAACTTTTATACTTGTATACATATACAAATATATATAACTAAAATTTAAATGACACTTGGACAAACAACGGATACTTGTAATCCCACATCCAAACAAGGAAAAGGAACCAAAGTGGGCTGTCAGTCCTAAATCTTTTAAATCTTATTTATATAAATATATATATACTAGTATGATTTTTGGGGAAAAATATAAGTTTATAAAACATTTAGAAGAAGTTTCATATTTTGAAATTTCATTTTAGTGACTTGATGTCTCTTTGAAATAATCACTTAAAACCACTTGATTTGATAAGATGTTTGAAACCATTTGTTTTGATAACAGTATTCCATTTGAAATCATTTGTTATAACACAATATCTTTGTGTTAGACTTGTATTCCCCCCTTAAAACAGTAAAAACTATGAAAATGTAGGGGTATGAACTCACCTGTTGTAAGTTATTCAAATGTAAGATTGGTGTAGGATGCTAAGTGTCAAGTGAAGTCTTGAACACAACGGATCCCATTAACATATAATGACACATATATGTATATAATTAGTGAATAAACAAGTAATCATGAAAGGTAACACCCTATTAGACTAGGAAACTCTAGGATTGAAGTACTACAATCTCATATGATTGCATACTAAGGGTGTATGGCCATTCTAATGAGTTTATGGCCAACATGGTAAGTCCCACATGAGTTTACGACCTAGGGTTTACGGCCTATGAGTTTACGACCGTAAACTCATGGTATCATGTACCATTTTTGTGTGTTAAGGTCCTATGATCATACCTGAAGTGTTCTAGACTCGAGTCCAAGGCTTAGGAAGGAGTAGTGGCACCATTGCACCACTAATTAGGGTTTACGGACAAAGGAGATTGCCTTGGGCATAAACACCCTTTTGTTCATGAATTGTTGGTGTTTTCAAGGTCTAATGGTTTTCCAATAAGTATTCTAGTTCACAAGTTAAGCTCCTAGAAGAGTTTAGGGTCAATATGGCACCAACTTATGGGTTTACGGCCAAGGGAGATTGTGTTGGCTGTAAACTCCCTTTGTTCTTGTCAAATGGATGTTTTCCTAGTGTTCTTCAAGTATTTCTTGCATATAACAAGCTAAGGGTAGTGTACTTATGATATAGGAGCTTGATAGGGTGATTAAGGTACAAAAACACTAGTGTGTTCTTGGTATTCTTGATGATCTTGAAGATTAAACCAAATAGATGAAGTTAATGGATGAATTCAATGGATGATGCTAGTTAAGATGATGTAGCAACTAATCAAGGGATAAATCACTTACAATTTGGAAGAAAAGTGAAGATCCTTGATGATAGTTTGAGAGAAAAATTCGAGTCTAGCCTTGAAAAGATGAAGAATGAGGAAGAAGGATGGAATATCATGTATATGACATGAGTTTACGGCCACCATGTGTTTACGGCCATAAACTCACATGGTGTGGCCGTAAACTCCACATGATGAAGATTAAAACTTGTTTGTTAGGTTCCAACTTCAATTGACACTTCCTTTCACTCATTTCTTTGGTGTACTAAGCTCAGAATGTTCAAACGGACTCAAAATAGTGTTAGAAGATAGCATAAATTGATGGGTTTTGAGAAATTCTAACACTCCTAAGTGTACATGCAACCCTAGAAACTCTTGGATCTATGTTTGTCTAAAATACATGCAAAATACTTTTTCCAAGGTTCATAAACCTATCTAGCATACATGGGGAACTTTAATCATAAAATATAGCTAGAATTACATACCTTGTTGTTGTTATGATTCCTTGAAAACCTTGAGAGCCTAGCACCCCAAGTGTGATGCCTCAAATGCTTCACACAACACCAAATGCTTTGGAATGACTTTAGAGAATAAAACACTTGTAAAATTGGCTTGCCCTCACTTGTTCTTATGTGTGTTACCGATTTTGATGAGTAACATGTTTCTTATATAGTGTGTCACATCTAGGGTCAGACCATGTAAACCCTAATGTGACATGACTCTTCATTTCCATGAACCATGGGTTTGTAACTCCCATGCAGCCTCCATGGAGCATCCAATGGGTTTAACCCAACTTGATAATCCATGGAGCCTTTTAGCCCACTATACAAGTTATGGATGATTTACATAATCAACCCATATATTTAATTAGTCATCTTTTGATCACTTAATTAATCCAAGATTAATTCTTGATCAATACTAATTAAATAATACTATTAATATATTAGAGCTTATAATATATTAATAAACCACAAGTGTTCTTTCTCTCATTTAGTCTATCCAAATGCGTGATGCCATGTAACCCAAATGGACCATGTCGGGTCGGGTCAAGTACATACCAGAAATAGTTATGGACTTAGACACCTTATCCAACAGTCTCCCACTTGGATAAGTCTAATAACTATAACTGCAAGTCCTTCTAACCATCTTTGGTAATTCTTACCCTACCATCTTTACTTTGAATATCCTAATTAATTGGCATTTCCGGTCTTGGGCCCCTCAATGATTTTGTTTTGACTATGTGTCGGGCCCGGTCAGAACTAAATTGATGTCTTTAGTTATGTTCTATGTTAGAAGAATCGGAAATCGGGAAACAAAATTGCAGGACAATAAGTATGACTATGCTCCATATATTTGTCCGCATAGATATCTTGAGAACAGAGGAATATATGATCCCTTATCTAAAGGACAAGTCACTAACTGGGTCAGAGTTCGACATCACTTTTGAAAGCTTACGATTGCTAATCGGATCCTGAAGTTGCATTGGCAGTTATAGTTATTAGACTTATCCAAGTGGGAGACTGTTGGATTTGGTGTCTAAGCCCATAACTGTAACTGGGATGTACTTTACCCGATTTGTGACAACCCGGAATTTTTTTTGCTTTTAAAGCTCAGTCAGTCAACTCAACAGAGTATCAGACTCATTGGTAATGAGTTCTAGCCTGGTTAAAGGTCATTCTAAGGAGTTTAAGCCTAGTACACTTAAGGAAAGAGTGTTAGAATGTACCCGCTAGAGACACTGTGCAACAAATCAAGCCTTAAACCTCATCATAAGGAGTTCACGACCAATGCTAATGAGTTTACGGCCATAAACTCATGTGGCCGTAAACTCAAGGCTATATATGTGGTCCTTGATCATTTCCAGCCATTTCTCACATTCCAACCTCAAGAACACTCCATTTCTCTCTCAACTATCATCCCGATCTTCATTCGAGATCTTAAAAAACGTAAGTGTTATTTCCTTGGTTTGTTGTTACACTTCATTTACTAGTTACACTCTTTGATTTCATCCATGGAAATCAACTTTTCTTAGAACTTCAAGTTTCACCAAGAACACCAAGAACATACACTAGTGTTCTTGGCCAAGATTGACACTTTCAAGCCCCTACATCGTAAGTACTCTTCCCTATACTTGATATCTAGTTAAGACTCATGTTGAGAGCCTTGAAATCATCAAGAATCCAAGACCAAAAGGAGTTTACGGCCAAGCAATCTCCCTTGGCCGTAAACCCCTATAAAGGTGTCATTTTGGCCCTAAACTCTTCCTAAGGCTTAGATTCGAGGCTAGAACACTCCTTTGTGCTTTGTAAGACCTTGAATCATCACCAAACTCATCATTTAGAGAGTTTACGACCCAAGAGTAAACACCCTTGGCCGTAAACTCCATTTATGGTCAAGTTTTGGACCTTAAACACATCTAGGCTCTTGCTAAACCTTAGAACACTTGAACCCTTGAGACTCCTTATCTTTAAGACCATAAATGTGACCATTTAGAGAGTTTACGGCCAGGAGTAAACTCCTTTGGGCCGTAAACTCATCAAAAGCCTCCATTGAGTTGGTCTTTCTCATACTTAGGTAGAGCAAAATTCCCTCAGGCTTCCCTAGCCTTCAAACACCCTCATATGCATCTTTGACCATGAGTTTACGGCCGTAAACTCCCTTGGCCGTAAACACATGGCCGTAAACACCAAGCCATGGCCTTAAACACTCTTTAGATGAATCACATATGATTCCAACACTTGGTCAAAGTGTTTCCTAGTCTCGTGAGGTGTTTCCTTGCGTTTGACTATATTTATGTCAATATATGTCATTTAGGACTTGTTGTATCTCGGGACTTCATTCGTGGAACTCCCCATCCTTACACGCATATTCGTTGAATCACCCACATCAGGTGAGTTCATACCCCGTAATGAATCTTTTAACTATTTTAAATGTTTTAAGGGGGGAATACAAGTTGAACACAATGTTAATTGTGTAATTGTTTGTTATAAAAATTTTCAAAAGGATTACTTATGTCATTTATAAGTTGTCAAAATATTTCAAAGACTCTTTCAAGTTATGTTACTTTATAGTTTAACAGAACTCCGTTTTTAAAGTCCTAGCATAACTTAGCAGTAAAATGAGTCTTTTCAACAACAGTTCAAGTACATTACTAGTAAACTATAATAGGTATAGTTTAGAGATTCAGTTCATACTAGACACAATACACGATAACAAAAGGGAACACACAATAAAGATAAACAGCGAGGAATATACTATTACAAGTACAGAGAGGAACATACTATTACTAGTACAGAGAGGAACATACTATAACAAGTACAGATGGGAAACCTACTATACTAAGTACCGGGAAAAATGCGTTAATATATCTTTCTGGATTTGCATTGAGACTGGTACGATTTCACGTACTAGGACTAGTAGGCACGAGGTGATAAACTCAATAATATATCTTTCCGGCCTTGCATTGACACTGGTACGATTTCACGTACTAGGACTAGCGGGCACGAGGTGATAAACTTAATAATATATCTTTCCGGTTTGCGTTAACTCTAGTACGATTACACGTATCTGGGTTAGCACACACGAGGTGATAAAATGTAATAAAATATCTTCCCAGTTACATACGGGTTCACATTTAAACCTTTAATTAACCGACTAAGGATTAAAGGCAAAAGAGACTCCCCGAGGCGTATTGTACATTTAATACTACCTGGAGTCTGTATTTCATTACTATATAGCCAGCAGTATTACTGCTGAGGTAAAACATTATTTTCCCTATTACATTTACTTTGTGATCTTTTTGCATATTCATTTATGTAATAACTATATTTTGAAATGATAGTCTCACTCGGGAAAACACACACTCATACAAGAAACAAACATACATTATATTTGATGCCTTGGTAGAAGAGGTTTAGTAGAAAGGACCATAATGCTACCCTTATGATTCCTTAATGTATACACCAAAGGATTGTTGGGTTTTGAGCATTCTAACACTCTTATGGTGTACATGCAACCCTATAAACCTTGGATCTCTGTTTTTTTTTATTATACATGCAAATATTAACTATTCCAAGGTTTCATCCTAACTAGCATATTATGAAGCACCTATACTACAAAGTTCTAGTTAGATGACATACCTTTTGATGTAGCTTGATGTCTTCAAGCTTTAAGAGCTTAGCCCCAATAGTGTGGAAGCCTCAAATGGAATCACAAATCACCAAAACACCTTGGAAGAACTTTAGAGAATATGTATGCACACTAAAATCGGCCCACTCTTATTTTCACACACTTGTGCCAATTTTGTGAGCCAAGGACCCCTTTATATATTATGGAGGATAACATCCATGTAAACCCTAATACCCATGACCGTTCATTTACATAGGATCCATGGGTTAAAAGCTCCGTGGACCATCCATGAAAGCTTAGCCCAACCTAAATGAACTTGGCCCATTCCATATATATAAGAGTCCATATTTAATTAGTTCTTTTTGATCACTTAATTAATTCTAAATTAATTCTTGATCAATACTAATTTAATAATATGATTCCATATTAATATGTTTGAACTTATAATATATTAATATAAATCATAAATATACTATTCTCAAAAGACTATCCATATAAATTGTGCCGGTGAAGTGCAACCCAAATGGACCATGCCGGGTCGGGTCAAGTACATACCAAATATAGTTATGGACTTAGACATTAATCCAACAGTCTCCCACTTGGATAAGTCTAAAACTATTATTGAGTATGAGTTCAAAACCTAACTGGCAATCGTAGCTCTTAAAGCCGCTGTCGAACTCTGACCTTGTCAATGACTTGTCCATTAGATAAGGGATCATATATTCCTCCATTCTAGATATCATATGGACTGAGACATGGATTATAATCATTCTCTCTGTCCATTTGTTGTTTCCCGATTTTCGATTTATGATGACTGACTGATTGAGCAAATCAAATCAGTCCTGGCTTGGCCAAGCACTCACATGTGTCATCCTTAAATCATCGAGGGGCCCACAGATATCGCTTTTATCCCGAAGGTAAAAGGAATGGATAAACTTCGACTCATATGGCTTGTTCTACTACTTGTTTAATCATACACAAAGGCACGTTTTATAACATCGAGTTACCGAATGCGTTTTCGTGCAATCAATGTACAACCAACTCATAGTAACAACTCATATCTCTAGGTTTGAAGAATATAAGATATTATCGTCTCATGATCACTCGTGATAAAACCCATGAAGTGATTCAAATGAGCGCGGGTTGAATCCAATACTCAGAACTTATGAGCACTCATGAGTGTTGTAGCACCACTTTGTCCACCAACTTGGACCTCTACAAACCAACCCATGACAGTCTTGATTAATATCTACTTCCAACATATGACCGACTGTGGATGGTTTGAATAACTTAATCATTCAGGAAGAGCGACTTAGTTATTCTGGAAGTCAAAACATGCAAAGTGAAACACAAGAATAAATGAATCAAATATGGTATCAAACCCTATGAATATAAATAAACACTTTTATTTATCACCATACTGATTACTCATTATTCATTGTTTCGGTTTTATCAACTTTATACTTGAATTAAAAACACTAGTTGTCCCATGCTCCAAGCATGTACACTATGTTTTTCTTAAACAATAGCTTTGCCATACACCAAGTATGCACTCTATGTTTGTCTATGATCCTTACTTTGTGAAATAAACCAATTGAACATAATTTCAATGATTCTAATTTCACACTCCCAAATCCTTATCGAAAAATGTGAGAATTTCAAATTCCTATCATTTATCGAAATCTGTTTAGATTTTAAACTTATATGCACTGACCCTCCTGTAATGAATATGTACAAAGTCACAAAGACTTGTCAACAGTCATTATAAGGTATTCCAATGGAGATCAACTCCATGGAAACTAAGTCTCATATTCAAAGTACATTGCTTTGGACATGCTTCTTGCATTAAGTTTTCTAATCTTACACAGATAACTTCCACCTATGGAGACAACTCCATATTCTCATTTTGACTATCACTTCTGAATAAGAGATGCCTCTTTTCAGAATATGTCAATATGGTCCTTCCAAAATTAGCACTATACTTCCAACTATCCCTGAGCAACCAATCTTTGGTAAACCTCAGATTGTCCTCGACAATTGCTTAATCATTTTAGTCATATCCAATTCTAGACCTTTTCCCTTCTTAACGCCTCTGGGCATCTGGAAAAATTTAGAAATGAAAAATATTATAGCACATGCAATCGATCCTGTACCCAAAGCAAATGGTACACGATTCATGATGTCTCACATAAAGACATGATTCTAGACCAGTCTTTTGCTACAATATTTTTATTTTCCATGTTTTCAAAATTTGACTATGAAGAGGGATGTCGTAATCATAATCGAATTTTGAGAACGCAATATATATAATTTCCTTAAGTTGAACCAATCCAACATGAAATTCATATATATATTCTTGACTAAAGATGATTAAGGTCTCAATCTAAGCCTTTAGAACTGAAATGAAGTATATCCTCTCCCTTAATTATAGCAAAACAACTTTTTCAATCCCTGCAGCCTCACGAATTGAAACTTTTGTTTTCTATAATTAACATTGCTAACTTGCAACACTAACAAGAATTATCATGCTCCCACTAACATGATGATTATTAGCATAACACTTATGCTCCCACTAGCTTTGACATGTACTTAGAAATCAGCTGGACTTCTAGAAATCAATACTTTATTGACTTTCTTACCAACGTTCAGATTTCTGATACAAGATGCTTTGATAAAACTTTATCAAAATCATACACCTTTCCTTAGATAGCATGCATGTGTGTCTAAACAATTTCAGAACTATGAAAAGGGGTGCCGTAATCATAGTCTCAATTGTTTAGACCTTTTGCCATCTGCTTCAAATCTACTTGGTGGAAGTGTTTCCTCACCATCATTTTCATGAATCGGAGAGAAACCTTATGACCCTTAGATTTTATGGTGTATGTGTTCTTATCCATGTGAATCTTCAAAACCATAGTCACAAGACAAGGATAATGACAAATCCAAACTCATATGGACTGAACTTATGCAATCTTAACTTCTTGCCACATGGCAGTACAGGGCCTGCCATTGCTTCCAAGTTGTGAGCATTCTAACACTCTTATGGTGTACATGCAACCCTATAAACCTTGGATCTCTGTTTTCTCTATTATACATGCAAATATTAACTATTCCAAGGTTTCATCCTAACTAGCATATTATGAAGCACCTATACTACAAAGTTCTAGTTAGATGACATATCTTTTGATGTAGCTTGATGTCTTCAAGCTTTAATAGCTTAGCCCCAATAGTGTGGAAGCCTCAAATGGAATCTCAAATCACCAAAACACCTTGGAAGAACTTGAGAGAATATGTATGCACACTAAAATCGGCCCACTCTTATTTTCACACACTTGTGCCAATTTTGTAAGCCAAGGACCCCTTTATATATTATGGAGGATTAGGGTTACATCCATGTAAACCCTAATACCCATGACCTTTCATTTACATAGGATCCATGGGTCAAAAGCTCCATGGACCATCCATGAAAGCTTAGCCCAACCTAAATGAACTTGGCCCATTCCATATATATAAGAGTCCATATTTAATTAGTTCTTTTTGATCACTTAATTAATTCTAAATTAATTCTTGATCAATACTAATTAAATAATATGATTCCATATTCATATATTAGAACTTATAATATATTAATATAAATCATAAATATACTATTCTCAAAAGACTATCCATATAAATTGTGCCGGTGAAGTGCAACCCAAATGGACCATGCCGGGTCGGGTCAAGTACATACCAAATATAGTTATGGACTTAGACATTAATCCAACAAGGATACATATATATCAATAGAACCTAACAGGTGATTGGATGTGTGCTTTCCGTTTCATTTCCTGTTCCTTGTTTGGTTGTGGGCTTGGAATAGATTCACCCAGCCTATTATCTATTCGATTCTAGATATATAGGTTCAGTATACATTAAGTCACCATAGGGGTACCTGGTATGGGTCAAGTCGTAGGACATAGAGTCAATGCACAGTTTTCTAGTACAAAACAGACTATACGAATCATAACGTTTGGTTTACAAAACTAGAAACTTACCAGTTGAGGGTTTAATCCATTTTATTAAACCAGTACAACTTAAAGGACCTTAGGTGATTAACTCTATAATACACTAGTTTATACACCATGGTTATATATTATTAATAACCAATAGGTGGTTGGATGTGTGATTTCCGCCTTACTTCCAGTTCCTTGTTTGGTTGTGGGCTTAGGGCAGATTCACCCAATTAACTATCTAATCGATATTAGATTATATATAGCCAGTATAAACTAAGTGATTATAGAAGTAATCACTGTGGTCACCGTTTTATTATAAGAAATAAGAACTTTCTTAAAGAATCTTTTCAGTCAAATACAAATGAACTATTACAGCTAACTCCGTGAGTAGCAAAGGAATACACCAGGGTTATATACAATAAGGATCTAACAACCAATGGGATGTGTGTCATCTGCCTCATCTCCTGTTCCTTGTTTGGTTGTGGACTTAGGGCAGATAGACACAATCGATTGTTTGTTTACTCTGAGTTTTATATAACTTGTATCCATTTAGTACACATAGAAAGGATTGTAGAGTCATTTTTACTTATCTTTCATCAAGGCAGGAAATATAGGATTTCCTGGAGGAACATGCGAACTTTTATAAACAAAACTTACAACTTACTACATCTTACTACGCTTTCTACAACTACTTACATCACTAAAATCTTATGAACTCACCAGCTTAATTGCTGATCAACTCTTTCAAATAACTTGTATTCTCAGGAGCCTAGTAGACAGGTACTCGTGCTGGGATTTAGAAGATGGAGCAGTATAGCTTCAAGTCTTGTTTTGTTATTTGCTTATATATTCTATGTTTTGTGAACACACCCTTTTTAAACACTTTCCTTCTAATGAAATGGTTGTTTATTACTTCGATTACTATGATGCATGTCTTGTGATACTAAACATGACGTCCTCCACCCCAGAACGTTTCCGCCGTTCCGGTTTTGGGGTGTGACACGATTGTAGCATGGTGTTTTTGGGTTGCCTTAATCAGTGCAATTTGAAAGGATGGACTTTTGAGAATAAGGTTATTTGTGATTTATTAATATATTATAAGAATAATATATTAATTGAGAAATCATATTATTTAATTAGTATTGATCAACAATTAATTTGGAATTAGTTTTGTGATCAAAAGAGACTAATTAAGTATACAGGGATTGATTATGTAAATCAATGATTCTTATAGTGTGAGCCAATGATCCATGATTTTTTATATGGGCTAAACCATTGAGATAGTCCATGGAGGTTTAACCCATGGAGCATAAGAATATGAAAGGTCATGGAGAATTAGGGTTTGCATGAATGTAACCCTAGCTTAGTAACACCATAAAAGCATACCCCTAGTTCAAAAATCGACTACCCCGTTTCATTCTAAGAGAGTGAAGTTGATTTTGTGCTAAGTAAGTTATTCTCTCAAGCCTCCTCTTGCATTTGGTGTTTGTGAACCATTAGAGGCATCACACTTGAGGTGCTCAAGCATTTGAAGGCCAAGAACTACAAGTCCTACTAAGAGGTAAGTTATCTAATTAGTTGTATTGCTCAATTGTTGAATTGTATGCTAGTTAGGGAGAATACTTTGGAAAAATTGAAAATGCATGTATAATTAGAGAAAACATAGATCCAAAGCATTTAGGGTTGCATGTGCACCATATGAGTGTTATAGTGCTCAAAACCCACTAAGATAATTAAGATATATATAATTCAGAAAAATAATCTAGATTTTTGGTTAAGAAATGAGTGAAATATAGCAGTTCAAAGTCAGGTAAATAAATATGGCAGATTGGATGCATGATGATAGGTTAGAAAAATAAGCTTTCATCATTACTTTGAGTAAATCCCTTGAAATCTTTTAAAGACATCATGATTCATGCATTTTTGATTCATGTTTCTAGAGATCAAAATATTTAAAATCATAAAATACTTACATGCATTCATGTATAAAATCTTATTTCTCAACAACTCTTAACTTGCGTTTGGTGTTCTTAACTTGACAACCGATTTTTGTGCTAAGATAATGAACATGCAACCATGTATTTCAACATGCATGGTGTTAAAGCGCATCCATTATGTAATAAAAACCATTTTAACCAAAAGAAAACAAGTTTGAAGAAGGTGAAGAAGTAGAAGTCGGTTTTTGAAGTAATTTTCGCATGCATGGCTTAAATCATTATCTTAACATAGGTTTGATCATGGATTTTCATCATTTCTAACACATGCAAAATGTGATGGTTAAAATCTACAAACATTAAGATAGAAAAGAAGATTCTAGCCATGGTAAAAGCATATAATCCGAAAATCATGAGAAAACATGTTAGAACTTGCATCAAAATAAAGAGGATGAAGGGTATAATGAAGTTTCTTACCTAGCTTCGATTTTTGGTCTTCAAAAACATTTAAAATTTTCATAAATTTCATGGATTAGAGGCTGATCTTTAGTGCGGAAAAAGGTGGGGTTTTAGAGAGAAGAAAAGTGAGAAAAGAGAGATTTTATCTCTCTAGATAGCTCATCTCTCTCGTCGTCTCTTCGGGGTTATACTCCACTAAAATCATACACCAAGCTTCAGACATGTAGCATGATTTATGAACAATATCATGGGTAAATGCCTCTCATAGTTTATTCCTCTAAGTTTGGATTTGGTAGGGAGAAGGAGAGAAACGTTTTTAGAGACAAAAGTAAAGACGTAGAGTGTGGGAGATGTTATAATGAGTGAAGTGTTTTGGGAATAGTGGGAGTAGAGAGAGGGGGCCTAAATTATGGGAGTCATAGAGGGTTTCCTCTCTTCTCTTTTTATAAAATCCCAATCTTTTATAAAAATATCAAATTTTATTATAAAATGTGCACTATAAGCTAGTTTTTATTCATAAAACATTGATTTCCGACTTATAAGTTAAGGGTAAATGTTAATGACTTAATTTTTATTTCTCCTTGATTATATTTTACTAAATTTAGTTATTTAAATTGATATCATAAACTCCATATGAAATTTTATGGATTTTTAAGTGTTAAAGTTTATAAATTTGAGTTTTTTTGGGTTTTTAGGGTCTTGAGATTTAAGAAATCTTTGGATATCAAAATTAATTGAATCTTTGAGACTTAGAATTATTTTTCAGTTTCCTAACTCTTATTAAAGTAATAAATAACGTTTGTAATTTATTTTTATCTGTTTATTGGCATTTCTATGTAGTGATTCCGATATTCAAGCAAAATTGAAGAATTAAGTATCCTAGTCATAGTTTCAACTTTGACTTAAGTTCTTATGAGGCTTGGACCTAATTTCTATTTCTAGGTCAAGTGCATGAAGTGTCTACATGAGTCATTCAAAGATGTTCAAGTCAAAGAATGACCCGAATATGGATAGTTACTACAGTTAAGTTGTTGTAGAATTCACATACCAATGTGAAATCTAAGTACACTATCCTTCGATTCTACTTATTTCCAAGTTTCTAGTAGGTTATAACTGAACTTCGAGTTACAAAGTCTATTATGTGTCGTGCCTATATGTACAGCTACATTTATTCAAACCTAGCACTATCTCAAACTTTGACGGTTGTCACAATATGATTTCTAATTAATATATTATTTTCATAACACATTAATAAACCATTTATTTAATTTATTACTCACATAATAAATTAATCTCTCTCTATCCCTCTCTCTCTCTCTCAAATCATCCTGTCCAATTGCTAGGTTTGAGGGCAACCCAAACGGACTGTGCTACTATCAATTCAAGTATATACCAATTTCAGTTATGGGCTTAGACACCTAATCCAACAGTCTCCCACTTGGATAATTCTATATCTATAATTGCAAGTATAACTTCTTAATCGATCAACAAATTGTAGCTTCCAAAAGTTGTTGCCAAACACTGACCCAGTCAATTATGTGTCCTAAGATAAGTGATCATATAATCCTCCATTCTGCAAGATATCATTCGAACATGAGACAAGGAATAGAATCAATATCATTGTCCAACACTTTGTTTCCCGATTTCTGATTCATGATGATATAGGACTTCTAATTGAACACATCAATTTAGACCTGGTTGGGACCAACACTATAAGTCAACACCAAATTACCGAGAGACCCAAAGATATGGTTTTTCCCGTTAGGGAAAAAATGAATAAACTTTGACTTATATGCTTGTCCCTATTTACCCATCAAATCATGCATGGCAATTGTTTTACAACATCAAGTTACTGATGTGTTTACGTATTATCAATGCACAACTGGCTTGTAAACTACAACTCATATATCTCTTTTTTAAGATTATAAGATATTATCGTCTCAGAATTACTCGTGATAAATTCTATGAAGTAATTATCTGAACGTCGATTTATCTAATACTTAAATCACAATTTCAAAGTACTCAGGAACATTGTTGCAATCTTATTGCAATGTCTAATCTCCATATACAATATACAATTCAATTCAAGATAGTCTCAATTCACTACTTTCTTCCACGGTATGAGCGACTCTAGAATTTCGAATAATCGAATTATTCAGGAAGTAAAAAAATGCAAAGTGAAACACAGTAATAAATGAATTAACTATGGTCTCAAAACTTGTTGAGTATAAATAAAAAGCGTATTATTTAATCACTATAACAATTAAGACTTTATTCATTCATTAATGTTTCGAGCAATCAACTAACCACTTGAATTAAGCATCAATCATGCCATGTTATGAACATGCATATTATGCCTCTCTATGGTCCTTCCTTTGAGAACAGATCAACAGGACATTATTCCAATGATGCTCATTTTTACAATTTCAAATTCTTGTCACTGTCTAAAATGTATTGGTATTCCATCCTTACATGCATTGACCTTCTCTGATGTCGAGGCTTCAAAGTCACAAAAACTGAGCCAACGATATTAAAAAATTTTTTTATTAGAACTTTGTTACTAGAAACAATTACATAATAATGAAGGTTCAAATTCAAGGTACACTCCTTGAATATTTCTTCTTGTACTAAAGTTTCGAACTCACATGTAGACTTTTCAAATATCTCCTACTGTGGAAACATTTCCATATTTCCATATGACCATCAATTCTGGTTAAGAATCATCTAAATCCAGAATCATGTCACTATGGTCCATCCAAATTAATACCATATTTACAACTGTCCTGAAAGAACCCCTTTCTCTAAACTTTATAGTATTATTACTATTAAGCATGGTACATGCATATTCATAATATAATTTATAGAACTCTGGATATTTATCAAAAGACTGGATACAAACCAACAACTAAGAATTTTTTTTACAAAGTTTTATATATTACATAGCTTCGCAGAAATTTATATACTAAGTACAAAATTTATAATATTATCTATTCTACATCTTCTAATAGTACATAACTATACTGGATGCTTATCACCTGCAATAATTAAACACTGAGAGGGATAAGCGGGCGACGCTTAGTGAGTTCAATAACAGTTACAATATAACGTTATGCCATATATATATATATATATATATATATATATATATATATATATATATATATATATATCAATATGACGGAAGCAATGAGGGTCAATGAACAACAAAAGCAGATGAGTATTATATGACAAGCTTTCCATATCAATGAATAATCTGATTCAAAGATTTACAATCAATGATATACGACAACTTCAACAGGATATATATATATATATATATATATATATATATATATATATATATATATATATATATATATATATATATATATATCAATAAGACTTCAGCCCAAGTGGTATAGAAAATAAACGATTTCTAATTATCAATTTTCTAGAATATACAGACTTTTAGCCCTACCTAGCATTCTTCCAATACCAAAGTGATACGAGTCATTCTCTACATGGCCAAAGGCACAAATCCAATAACAAAGTGATACGAGACATGCTCTACATGGCCAAAAGCTACATACCAATACCAAAGTTATGCTTAGTCATTCACATCATGGTCAAAGGTATAGCTCCATTATCATAATATCACGGGAAAACACATTGCACATATAACACATAACATACAATTGTCCCTATATTGAACTCACCGTGAAATAACTGAATGGTAAAATGATAATTTGGGCAGCATTTCGTCTCTAAAAATGTCTTTCTTTGACGAAACCGAGGATTTTTGTTGAAAGTCGGGCCTTGCGCGGGCAGAGTTTCAACTTGAAAAGATTATTTTCACGGGTCTTTGGTGTGTTGGGACTTGCTTCGGGTGTCGGGGATGTTTCCTAGGCTTCGGGGGGTGTTAGGGAAATTTGAGAGAGAGTAGAGGGTGAAAGAGAGTCAATTTGGTAAACAAAAACCGGAAGACTCGTTTTCTATTTATAGTCTCCGAGGGCTCGCATTACGCTGGGCTTAACTCCGCGGTACGCTGGGCGTACTGCGTAGTGGTGCTCTACGCTGAGCGTAACCTAGTACGCGACGCGTAGGTGAGACGTGTCTTCTGATCGGAACCCAGGCCTCGGACATGGTTGTGTTAGGACATGCGTCCATCATGCAAAGGCGCTAAGTGGCTGATATGTGTCTTCGTAGTACGCTGGGCGTACTTCTCCGGTCCAGCCTCGTAATTTGTGGCATAAACTTCAAATTTTCATATCTTTCACATTTAAGCTCCGTTTTTGACGTTATTTATATCCACGTGTAGGTGAGATTATACTCTACAACTTTCGTTTAGATTCCGTCGGCTAATTTTGATTTATTTTTAATGTTATATCTTTAACGGGCCGGGACAGGAAAAGTCCGTTAAATATTCATAACTTCTTCATTCGACGTCCGTTTTCATCTGTCGTTTTACCATTGTACTACTATTGACGAGATCTTCGATTCTCGTTTAGGTTGTGTCGGCTAAAAATCACTCGATCTTTATTTCGAGTTTCGGGTTGTGTACTACTATGTCGATTCTTAGAAAAATCATAACTTCATCATACGAAGTCAGATTTGGACGTTCTTTTTATGAAAATTCTCGGTTTAACAAATACTACTACTTTCATTTAGATCACTAAAGCTAAAAATTAGTTTATCTTAAACTCATTCTTTACGTCATATGGCGTCGTGTCGGTTCTGTTGCGAAACTTCAATAAGTCATAACCTCTTCGTTATAACTCGAATTTCAATGAGGTTTTCGCCTAAACGTTTTAACGAGATAATCTATAGCTTTTAATAACATTATTTTTACTTATTTCCAACTTTATATTTTCGTTAATTTCAATAGTTGACTTTTGATTGGAATCTCATAAGACTTCCAATATTTTCCAAATGATTCTAAATACAGTTTCACTTAAAATCTCATAAAACTATCTTGTTAGAACTTGTAACAGCCCGTTATTTTCTGTTTGTAAAGTGAACTCTAGTCAACCAAAGTTAAACAAAAGTCAACTAAGTCCTTTTTTATTGTTTGAGTTTTCATTTGGGTTATAATAATAACCTTTATTTGTTAAAATCCTTAAAATATCTATAGTTGAATTTAGAAGGAAAGGGTCTAAAAATCGAGAAACGTCGCATCTTATTCCATCGCCTCGGACCGTAAACACTTCGGGCTGCAAAGAGCTTACGACCGTAAACTCCTCGTAGGCCGTAAACAAAGCTTCGGCCGTAAACGCTTTGCCGACTTCAGACCGCAAATTCCTCGGTCGTAAACCCTCGCATACATATATATAGATTTCCTTCATTTTTCACCATTTCTCACACTTTCAACCCAAGAAACTCGACTTTTTCTCTCAACTATCATCAAGATTTATACCTTGATCTTCAAATAAGTAAGTGTTTTCTTCCATTCATTTGTCGATACCTTGCTTAATCTAGTAAAACCCTATGATTTCATCCATGAAATCATCTCTTTTGCTTAGATCTTCAAGATCACACAGAAACACCAAGAACACCAAGAACACATACTAGTTCATTAGACCATGAACACCTAATTCAAGCTTCAAAACGTAAGTATACATCCGAATACTAGTTATTCTTTAGAAACTCATAACATACAACCTTGAAAACAACCATTTCCCAAGAACATAAGAGTTTACGGCCATGAGCACCTCCTTTGGCCATAAACTCAAGATCTTCTTAGGCTGTGAACATCATTGGTCGTAAACTCCACGGCCGTGAACACCTTGTGTAGCCGTAAACCCTTTAGAACAATCACATGTGATTGTAACACTTAAATTCAAGTGTTTCCTAGTCCCTAAAGTAGTTTTCTATCATAATTAGTTGTTATATACACTAATTATATCCATATATGTATAATTATATGTTTAATAGGATCCGTTCTGTTCAAGACTTCACTTGACACTTAGCATCCTACACCGACCTTACATTCGAATAACTTACTACAGGTGAGTTCATACCCCCGTATTTTCATAGTTTTTACTATTTTAAGGGGGGGAGGGGGGATACAAGTCTAACACAAAGTTTTTGTGTTATAAAAAAGTGATTTCAATTATCATTAAATCAAATGGTTTTCAATGATTGTTTCTAAACGACATCAAGTCACCAAAATGGATTTCAAAATATCAAACTTCTTTCAAATATTTTTATAAACTTATATTTCTCCTAAAAATCATGCTAGTATATATATATATATATATATATATATATATATATATATATATATATATATATATATATATATATATATATATATAAGATTTAAAAGGCTTAGGACTGATAACCCACTTTGGTTCCTTTTCCTTGTTTGGATGTGGGATTACAAGTATCAGTTATTTGTCCGAGTGTCATTCAAATTTTACTTATATATATTTGTATATGAATACAAGTATATAAAAGATAGTTCATTAAGTTCAATTACCATTTGTAACATGTTGAGCAAGGGGTTACATTCATAAATGCTTGTTATCAAATCAGAAAATACATATAAATTATAATAGGTATAATTTATGATTCATAGAACATTAATTCACGATTCAAGTATACTAGAGTACATTGGTTTACAAGAACAAAGGTTTGATTCAAAACTATTCAAGGGTATACATTCTTTCAGATACATGTTAAGAATACTAATTCATGAATATACTATCAATCATTTATTTCAGAATGATTGGGTTTTCATAACTATTATACATGTAACGTTATATGCTTTTATGAGACAAGTAGTTCAGGTTGTTTAATTCATTTTAAACAACACAGTTAAAGTCCTGACATTATAACCAGAATTTCCAGCAGGGGATCGAAACAATGTGTGTATAGATCTATATTGGGATTGACAACCCCGCACTCGGACTGCTAGCTACAGTCAGGCATACACGGCTGTGAGTGACAAATTGTTATCAACAGTTTTCAGCGCACTCATAGCATTGGGTCAGGCCATCCAGTCAGTATGATTATAATAACTAATATAAAAGATATTAACAATACGTTAGTGTATAATTAACTAAACTTAAGTACATTTTCAAAGTACTAGTTTACAAAATACAGTTTTACAAGATACAGTTACAAGATACAATTTACCGTATTACATTACAGTTTACAGTACAGTTGATGAAATCAGACATACTCTCAGATACAAGCTTGCATAAAGATTACAAATACAGAACATTGGTTTACAAAAAGAACAGTTTATGTAATAAAAACGACTTTTCATATACAACAACAATTATAGGATTTTCTGGAAACAGTTTACATATTCAAGAAACAGAAGACATTCTTACAAAACATAAATACTTATGCACTCACTTAACTTTATGTTGATACTCTCTTTTAAAATTACTTGTATTCTCAGGGAACCAGTAGACAGGTACACCCCGAGCTTTTGAGAATATGGAGTTATTTATGTATTGTCTTCTTCTTTTGTAAAACTATTTAGTTTCAATATAAAATGTTGAAACACATATAAATATTTATACTTTTTAAATAAAATGGTTGTTTGTACTTTGATTACTATTATACATGTGTTGTGATACTATAAATGAAGTCCTCCACCCCCGGACGTTTCCGCCGTCTGGTTTGGGGGTGTGACAGATTGGTATCAGAGCATTGTTTATAGTGAATTTAGTATATCAATCCATAATATATATACAAACTATAAATACATTTGGGGCTAAGAGCTCTGATACGCGTATACTTTTAAAAATTTAAGTATTTTTACAAGAAGTATACTAACACTCATACCTACAAGTACAGTATCACAGTTATAAGAACTTAAAAGTATTTGGATGTTGAACATTACAGTCAAACCTGGACAGTTATTTAATCATATCTAGGATTAATATAGCCTGATCAACTATATTGATTTGAGATATGACCCACATGTGTTTGGGAGTGATAGTTGTGTTGTGACATGTCTAAAACTTACCATACATATTCAGAAGAACTTTAGAACAGAACATAAAATACTATAGGGGTATTTTAGGCACTATATACTAATAACAAACATGTGAAATCAATATAACAATTGAGGATAGAACTATAAATATTAAGGGTATATTAGAATTATATATAATTAAAGTTATATAGACTTAGAATATGTGATCTAGCTTCATTTCCTATTCCTTGTTTGGTTGTGGATTTAGAGCCGGGTCATGTAATCGAAGGTCGAATATAACCAAGTTATATATAATTAGTGTACACTTTATAGTTATAGTAATATCTAAAACAAGTCATACAGAATACATTACTTGTTAATTGTAGGTCTTTCTCGTAGAAACTGGTATTCTTAATCAATCGTTACTAACTATATTCTATATCTCTTATCCCTATTCTCGATTAGATAAAAATGGCTGGATTTCACTTACCCGGAGACCCGTATTTCCTTGGTCAAGGACAAGATGCAAAAACCAGAAGAAAATCATGAGACTCCCTTAGATGATGATTTTGCAGACAATTTTCCTGAAGACAATGATTATGAATCAGAAGCCTATAATCCACCACCAGTAGCTCAAAATCCTAACCCTCCTCCGGCTTTCCCAGGTCTGACGCCTCTGTGGGTAGAAAGCTTGGAAACTTGGAGTCAAGAGCAGGGTCAACCTATGCCATACAATGGAGACAGAAGCTTCTATAACTTGAGCGAAGGAGGCTCAGCGGACAGAGTCCAGCCAATTCTAGTTCGTAGGGTTGCTCGAAATGAAATACAAGGTAGGACAGCCATCAACCTAATCATGGAAGTTGATGCCAATACAGGAGTTAATACAGTCCGCATTCGTCGTCTCGAATATGCTCGCGAGAGAGATACAAAGGACAACGAATCTCTACTGCAAGCATTAGTGGAAACTCGAGCTGGAGTCATAGAACTTCGAGCACGTCTGGCATTGTATGAAAGACATCTGCTTATTGTTGAGCGTCAACTGGGTGAGTTGAGGTTTCATTCAAATGATACCCGTCGCCAGTAGGAGTTGCTCTACTTGTTTTTTGTTCACTCTTTTGGTTATAGTTTAAGTCTACAGATAGGCTCTAGTGTTATCTGTGACAACTTGAAATTTCTATCTGGTACAACCATTCATCTCATTAGAGGTCAGATTTGTTTTTGTTAACTTTTAAGCTGTTTGGAGTCAGTTTGAGTGTTCTAAAGCCTAGTACTGCAAGAAGTAATTGTAGGAAGTATACTTTAGAGTTTGTGGTACATCAATTATGTCTCAACACTCCAAGAGTTTGGAGTTTACGGCCCCAAACATGGAGTTTACGGCCGTAAACTCTAAAGAGTATAAATATGACACTTAGTCATTTTTGGCTCATTCTTCACCTTCCAAGCTCAAGAACACCCACATTCTATCTCAAGTATCATAAGATCTTCTTCCAAATTTTCCAATAATGTAAGTGTTTCTTCTCTTGATTTGTTGTTACAACACCTCATCTAGTAGTTCTACATGATTTCATCCATGAAATATTGTCTTTTTCATAGATCTTCAAGTTTTCTTCATTTCACCAAGAACACCAAGAACACACACTAGTGTTCTTGGACCTTAAACACTCTTACAAGCTTCCTATAAGTAAGTACACCCCTGTCTACTAGTTATGTGCTTAGATTTCTTGTTAAACCATTGAAAAACACCAAGAAGTCCCAATAACACATGGGTTTACGGCCAAGGCAATCTTCTTGCACTGTAAACACCATTAGGTGGTGCATATGTGCCACCACTACTTACTAGGGCTTGGATATTGGACTAGAACCTTTCATGCATGAGCTAAGGACCTGAAACCACGGAATTCTAGGAGCTACTATGGGTTTACGGCCGTAAACCCACTAGGACCGTAAACCCTTATAAGGGGGCCATTATGAGCCCTAGTCACTTCTTAAGCCTTGGATACTAGTCTAGATCACTTCCTTGAAGTGTTTAGGACCTTAAACATTAAAAAGATCAAGAACACATAGAGTTTACGGCCGTAAACTCATGAGGAATGGTCCATGGGCCGTAAAATCTATAAAATTGTGCCATTGTGCCACCATGACTTCCTAAGGGTTGGACTTGACTATAAGATGCTAAATCATGACTTGTAAGACCTTTTAGCACAAAATGGTACATTATACCATGAGTTTACGGCCGTAAACTCATGGGGGAAATGACCATAAACCTTAAACTCATGTGGTGTTACCATATGAGCAGTAAACTCCAATGTGAGGCCATACTCTCTTTAGACGCAACCCCTTGATACTCCTAGCACTTGAATCAAAGTGTTATCCATGTTTTAGGGTGTCCTTACTTGATTAATTAGTTGTTAAATGACTAATTAGATACATATATGTGTCATTACATGTTAAATAGGATCCGTGTGTGTGTTCAAGTCTTCACTTGACACTTAGCATCCTATCCGCCACTTCCATCCAAATCACTCACTAGAGGTAAGTTCATACCCCTTAATCAACCTTTGAAATGATTTTAAATGCTTTTATGAGGGGGGGGGATACAAGTTGAACTATTAAGTTATTATATCAATCACATGTGATTAATAATTGTCAAGCAAATAGATTTTTGCATGTTAAATTGTTTTATCCATCTAATGGTTTTAATATATTACTTTCAAATCTCTTTTAAAGTACTATAATCTCTTTTTAAATTACTAAAATTTTATCAAAGTCTTTTTAAAACTTATATTCTTGTTAGATTCATGTCTATATAGATATAGTTATATAAGTAGGGTTTGAAGGACTTAGGACTGATAGCCCGCTTTATTTCCTGTTCCTTGTTTGGTTGTGGACTCAGAGCATCTGGTTATTTGTCTGAGTGTCGTTGAAGTCCTAGTTATATATTATGTATATCTGTTTAGATATTAAAACTCTTACTCTAGTTCTGCGCCTTTAGGTAGCAAAGGTACTTAGGTAACCTTTCAAGTAACTATGATAGGTATAGTTTAGAAATCAACAATAACCTTTATGAGGGGAAACTAGCTATATCAATATTCTAAAACATATACTATAGTAAAAAGAAACGTATATTAGAAATCAAAACACGAGATACATCCTCATGACGCGGATTTCACCGTTGTCAAGTTGGTAACCAAAGTCTCCTGGAGGGAGAGCGGGCATTGTGTGTATAGATCTATACGGGACAGACCATCCCACATCCTGACTGCTAGCTACAGTCCCGGCCGACCAAGCCAAGGGGTGACAAATGTCACATCTATTACGACGCCAGCAGGATGTCGTGTTTTCATCCGTCAATCAGTATGGTTATGAGTATCTTCACACTTACCTTATAATTCATGGTCTTAAGGTAAGTAGTACCACACTAGTTTCTACATAAAAAACTACGGTACTATAATATTTTCCCTAATACATTAACTTAGAACGTTTTTGATATAAAACGATAATGTAAAACTATATTTTGATAATGATAGTAATAATTGGGAAAAACCCTCTGTAAACACAAAACAGTCGAGTCTTGGTAGAAGACTGCTCATTCTTTTAAACATGAAACAGTCGAGTCTTCGTAGAAGACTACTTTAATTAGAAAATATGGGATTTTCTGGAAGGGATTCAAATACTCTATAAACTTTTATCACCATCATCTAATGAGATAATTTTAAGGAAAAACATGTATTTATATCAATGTCATTAAAATACTTATGAACTCACCAGCATTAAAATGCTGATACTCTCTTTCAAAATAACTTGTATTCTCAGGTCGTCAGTAGGCAGGTACACTCCAGGAGCTTTTGCGAAGTTAGCCTTGTATCGAGCTGCATCTTATGTTATTCTCTATATTTACTTTTGATGTTGTTGCTAAATATAACCTATGTAAAAATTTATACTATTAATGCAATGGTTGTTGTACTTTGATTACTATACTGCATGTGTTGTGATACTTGACATGACGTCCTCCACCCCAGAACATTTCCGCCGTTCCGGTTTTGGGGTGTGACAGATTGGTATCAGAGCATTATTTATAGTGAACTCAGTATATCAAAATACAACCTATAATTACAATGGGATAAAAACACTCTGACCAAGAGTTATACTTTAAAATATAACAATATTTTATAGAAGTATAAATACATCCAGAATATAAAAGCCCGAACAAGTATCACAAGAAGAACAAGAATAAAAGTCTTTGGATGTTGAGCATTACCGTCAAACCTGGGCAGTTATGTAATCGTAGCTGGAATAAATATAGCCTGATCAACTATATTTATTCGAGATGCGACTAACGTGTGTTTGGGAGTGATGGTGGTGTTGCAATGAATCTGAAACTTACCATATAGGAAATGCTAGAGCCGAACATAAAGTTTAAAATACTATATGAGTATTTTATGACACTAAAAGACTAACAATAAACCCAAAAGCATGTTCAGAAGTTCTAGAATCAAACATGTAATTAAAATACTATAGGAGTATTTTAGGAACCATAAATAACCTTGTGTGAAAACTAAAAAGACCCTTATGGATCAGTCTATGATTACAGAGTGTATACTCCCAAGGTTATATATAGTGAGGATCTCATAGGCTAAGAATATGTGGTTTCGCTTTACTTCCTTTTCCTTGTTTGGATGTGGATATAGAGTGGTATCACATATTCGAAGGCCTATTAGATCTAAGTTATATATGATTTGTGTACACTATGTAATTGTTGCAGGACTCGATATGGATCACCCAGTAAAATGTTTTAATAATCTCTTAAGATTCTTTAGACATTCCCATTGTCGCTTAAACCCCTTTAGAAAACATATTCTACTTCAGTAATCGGCAGAGGAGCCGATAAAGACCTAGAAGAGGTTCATTGAGAAGGATTTCTAAGTAGGAAATAAATGAACAGTGATGAGACTATTGAAATCACGATGTGCGTATACCTTTTAGGGACGTCGATGGGAAATTCGCCTGAATTTTCGAGATTCCAGTCATCCATAATGAAGTGATGACAATCAGAGTCAAAATCGGAAGTAAGGCGGATCAGAAATTCAATATGTATACAGGAGAAGAGAACCCTATATAAGTACCCGAAGAAAACCAAGGTTTATTCCAGTCAAGGATAAGCGGTGAACAGAGGGAGCCAATGCATGAAACCTGAGAAGTGTTTCAATCTCTTTAACATCACACTAATAACCCATAAAATAATACAATTTAGTGAGCTAGTGATTACACTACTCACACTATGTGTTAGGAAAATCATCTTTCTTGTCGCGGTTAATATAAATAGATCGGATCACAAAACCTCGATTTAGAGTGTTTAGCCCTAAACTTTCATGAGTATTTTGTTAATCTTCGTTCCGAAGTTCTTTCGAATATTTTCAAAGCCGGAGAGTGAACCTCTCCAATGTAAAGATAACTTAGTTGGAACGACACCCATTTTATGGCATTCCGATACACTCACTTCTACCCTGTTACCAGGACTGCATCATAGGGATGTAGGTCGACCCTTAGAGAACCATAACTCAAGCACGGGAAAAACTTATGCCTATTATATTAAAGAAAGATATGTCTAGAGGTAACCATCGTTTCTCATCAACTTGTGTTCCTCATCGTGTAGGAAAAACCATGCCTCCGAAGAAACGTAACCAACCCGCTAGCAAGGCACCGACTCTTAAAATCGATGAAGCTACGTTCCAAGCTGCAGTTTCAGCAGCCGTAGCAACTGTCATGGCTCACCTGAATGCTAACAACGCAAATGTTAGCAGGAGCACTATCGGAAATCCCGATCATAGGAATGGACAACAGCAACCAGCAACGGTGTGTGGAACCACCCAAGAACCCCAATCTAATCCCCTAAAAAGAAAGTCTGAGAATGAGAAAGGGAGTACCTCGACTCAAGGACCCTCCGAAGGGCGGCAAGCTGAGGTAGATACTACCCCTGTCAACCCACCTGTCTCGACACCAAGAAGACCATACCTAGGAAACTTCCCCCACTGCAGCAAGTGTGACTACCATCATTATGGGGTCTGTCGAGAACCCTTTTGCGTTAGGTGCAACATGAAGGGGCATACCGCTCGCAACTGCAGAACTCCGATTGAGTTCATCACATCAACCACCAATGTTGGGACCAGTCCAATATGCCACCTATGTGGTGAAATTGGACATCTCAAGAGGGACTGCCCAACTGAAGGAAATGACAAAGACGCAGGAGGAGTTTAACCCTAATACCTAGGGGAACATCAAGGAACCCGGTAGAATTTTGGTACGCTTCTCAACCTTAAGTAACTAATCGAAAACTTTAAATAATCAGTTCTAATTGTAATTACTCCCTCGTTAAGGCAAAAGTCGCAGCACAGTTGTAAAACTTAAAAAACCATCAGGTAAAGCTATGATGGCTTAGTATATACGTTAAGGCCATTTATAATTTGGATTGATAGACCTCGAGTGAGTGATGCGGCCTTATCTCCTGTTCCTTGTTTGGTTGTGGATTTAGGGCGGAGTCGCTCAGTCAACAGTCCTTTTAATCTTAATTATACATGACTAGTGTATACTAGGTGGTTATAGAGAGGCCTCGTGAGAAATCTATTCATGAAAAGTACATCTTTCCAAAGTATCAGGACCCCTAGCGTTCAGAGTCAGTCATGTCGGTCCAAGTATTCGTGGTAGTAATACCATGGACGAACCCGAAACGCTAAAAACTTGTGTGCTCTGTTTAGCACATGGTCCTATCAATCTCCATTCCATATCGTGTCGATGTTCGTTAATTTCGACACTACCGTCAGCCATGGTTCGACTTGGTTCGACCATGCGAGAATTCCTAGTGCTGTGTAAAAAGAACTTGCACCTTATCCTAAGCGTCAAATAAAAAAATTCATTTCGAACCTAATAGAAAACCTAATGCGAGCCATCGGTCGTCTCTCATCCAAACATCAGAAATACCCAGCAGAGGGGTACCACGCGCTGTTAACCAACCCCATTAGACATTAAAACCAGAAGTGAAAGGCACTGCAAATATTCCGGAAGACAATGACCGCCCGAGGCCTGCTCAGTAGATCCCCCGGAAAGACCACTTACACCGCACGATTTAATTCGTGAATCAAGAGAAAGAACTCATGGGATTAACTTACTACTACTGAGTATATGCATTAGAGTGGTATACAATTTAGGTCAATAATATTTAAGATGTGTGTTTCCGCCCTACTCCCTGTTCCGTGCTTGGTTGTAGGTTTGGGATGGGGCCACACATCTGAACATCTTGTCAATCTCAATTATATACGACTTGTATACACTAAGTAGTGGTGATTGAGCCGAGTATGAGGTCTACCACGAACCTTAAAATAAAACCCTTCATCGTATACCCATAGGAAAGGAGCTGAAGTCAAGAGAACCATTGTGGGTTGAGCTACTAAAATGACTACTATTTCGAAATTGTTGTCATCCCGGTCAAGCCAACATAGTAGCTGACACCCTCAGTTAGGAAAAGTAACTCAAGTCGTAAGAGTCAAAAACATTAACTATGACCATCCATTCACGCCTGATCCCACAAATTAAGCATCTCAATAGTGGGCCAAGAAACCTGGAAATATGTGACAGGTTAAACTCTGAGAAGAATGGATGGGGAAATTAGAGGTTCTGAGTGACATATTCTTATGCCTTCTAGATTTAATATGGATAGAGAAACTCGGTAACATCGTTGGAGTAGCTGCAAGGGATGCCCGCACTACTCAAGCACTTCGTTCATCCAGATACAGACGAGAAGCGCCTAGGTCGGAAAGATTTGTGATCGTGCCTCGCCATGTGAGAAAGTTACCATCGCCCTATAGATGATAGTCTGCATTCACCAAAGTTAATACTAGGATGCAAAGAACCGCATGATTTCCTCCGCGACCAGGAATGCTTGAGTAAAGTAGGCAGCAAGTTGCGTTAAGCTTTATAACCCAGGTCATAAAGAGATTGGGGACTAGACACCAGTCTAGGTGTTAGTCGACGGGTTACACAAGATCACACGCTCCCTACAAACTTGAGGAAGCAGACACAATGGAAAAACTAATTGAGCATGTCATAGAGATTGCTAGACTACTAGGTGTTCCAAGGAATATTATCTCTAAAGAGATAGTAGAACCACCTCCTGAAATAGTCAATCACTTCAGAAAATCTCTAAGGGCGAAGCTAGCCCTGATCAGAGACTGCTATCCATGAAACAACAAACCGAGTAAGAGAATGATTCCTTCCAATTAGGGATCATGCTGTGAAAGCATCTATTAGACGATGATGAAAATTGGAATTATCTAAGCATCATCTGGTAAAACCTCTATCATCCTGACATTGAGATATTCGGTTAGAAACACGTCATGAGTCGAAAGTGCAGGTCCTTTCTGCACTGGGCTGAGGTAGATGCCACGCAACCAATAGATGTCAGCATATAGTCGACACCTTCAATGATCCAGAAAACCTCCGAAAGCCAACCGGTAGGAAATACGAATCCGAAGACAACCTGAGCCTCTTAAAAACCAATCAGAAGGACTAGACCTCTAGTAAGAGAGAACTTTTGGAACTTTAGAATGGCGATCACGCCAAGTGATGATCTCATCATGGAAGTACATTATGTTCCTGGTACTGAAACGTTCTATTTCCCCAAGAGCTTAGGAGCATCAGAGATTCTTGATAAGAATTGGTCCAGCATCCGTCAGACCTCAACTACTTTAGGGATTTCATAAATTCCGCCCTAATCTATCCACGTCTCAAACTTGAAAAAGTGCTCGTCCGACGAGGCTCTTGTAATCCCACTCGACGAGATCAAAATCAATGAGAGCCTCAACTTCGTGGAAGAACCTGTAGAGAACGTAGAATGAGAGGTCGAGCGAACAAAGCAAAGCCGTGTCCCGATAGTGAAGGTTCGCTGGAACGCCAAATGAGGACCGGAATTAACTTGGGAGCGAGAGGATCAGATGAAACTGAAATATCCTCATCTTTTGCTTAGTTAATTGTAAATACTTATTTGCTTAAACTCTAATTTCGGGACGAAATTCCCTCTAACGGGGGGATGATGTGACAACTCGAAATTTCTATCTGGTACAACCATTCATCTCATTAGAGGTCGGATTTGTTTTTGCTAACTTTTAAGCTGTTTAGAGTCAGTTTGAGTGTTCTAAAGCCTAGTACTGCAAGAGGTAATTGTAGGAAGTATACTTTAGAGTTTGTTGTACATCAATTATGTCTCAACACTCCAAGAGTTTGGAGTTTACGGCCCCAAACATGGAGTTTACGGCCGTAAACTCTAAAGAGTATAAATATGACACTTAGTCATTTTTGGCTCATTCTTCACCTTCCAAGCTCAAGAACACCCACATTCTCTCTCAAGTATCATAAGATCTTCTTCCATATTTTCCAATAATGTAAGTGTTTCTTCTTTTGATTTGTTGTTACAACAACTCATCTAGTAGTTATACATGATTTCATCCATGAAATCTTGTCTTTTTCATAGATCTTCAAGTGTTCTTCATTTCACCAAGAACACCAAGAACACACACTAGTGTTCTTGGACCTTAAACACTCTTACAAGCTTCCTATAAGTAAGTACACCTCTCTCTACTAGTTATGTGCTTAGATTTCTTGTTAAACCATTGAAAAACACCAAGAAGTCCCAAGAACACATGGGTTTACGGCCAAGGTAATCTCCTTGAACCGTAAACACCATTAGGTGGTGCATATGTGCCACCACTACTTACTAGGGCTTGGATATTGGACTAGAACCTTTCATGCATGAGCTAAGGACCTTAAACCACAAAATGCTAGGAGCTACCATGGGTTTACGGCCGTAAACCCACTAGGACCGTAAACCCTTATAAGGGGGCCATTATGAGCCCTAGTCACTTCTTAAGCCTTGGATACTAGTCTAGATGACTTCCTTGAATTGTTTAGGACCTTAAACATCAAAAAGATCAAGAACACATAGAGTTTATGGATGTAAACTCATGAGGGATGGTCCATGGGCTGTAAACTCTATAAAGTGGTGCCATTGTGCCACCATGACTTCCTAAGGCTTGGACTTGACTATAAGATGCTAAATCATGACTTGTAAGACCTTTTAGCACAAAATGGTACATTATACCATGAGTTTACGGCCGTAAACTCATTGGGGAAATGACCATAAACCGTAAACTCATGTGGTGTTACCATATGAGCAGTAAACTCCAATGTGAGGCCATACTCTCTTTAGATGCAACCCCTTGATACTCCTAGCACTTGAATCAAAGTGGTATCCATGTTTTAGGGTGTCCTTACTTGATTAATTAGTCGTTAAATGACTAATTAGATACATATATGTGTCATTACATGTTAAATAGGATCCGTGTGTGTGTTCAAGTCTTCACTTGACACTTAGCATCCTATCCGGCACTTCCATCCAAATCACTCACTACAGGTGAGTTCATACCCCTTAATCAACCTTTGAAATGATTTTAAATGATTTTATGGGGGGGGGGAATACAAGTTGAACTATTAAGTTATTATATCAATCACATGTGATTAATAACTGTCAAGCAAATAGATTTTTGCATGTTAAACTGTTTTATCCAGCTAAAGGTTTTCATATATTACTTTCAAATCTCTTTTAAAGTGCTATAATATCTTTTTAAATTACTAAACTTTTATCAACGTCTTTTTAAAACTTATATTCTTGTTAGATTCACGTCTATATAGATATAGTTATATAAGTAGGGTTTGAAGGACTTAGGACTGATAGCCCGCTTTATTTCCTGTTCCTTGTTTGGTTGTGGACTCAGAGCATCTGGTTATTTGTCCGAGTGTCGTTGAAGTCCTAGTTATATATTATGTATATCTGTTTAGATATTGAAACTCTTACTCCAGTTCTGCGCCTTTAGGTAGCAAAGGTACTTAGGTAACCTTTCAAGTAACTATGATAGGTATAGTTTAGAAATCAACAATAACCTTTATGAGGGGAAACTAGCTATATCATGTTGGATTAATGTCTAAGTCCATAACTATATTTGGTATGTACTTGACCCGACCCGGCATGGTCCATTTGGGTTGCACTTCACCGGCACAATTTATATGAATTGTCTTTTGAGAATAGTATATTTATGATTTATATTAATATATTATAAGTTCTAATATATTAATATGGAATCATATTATTTAATTAGTATTGATCAAGAATTAATTTAGAATTAATTAAGTGATCAAAAAGAACTAATTAAATATGGACTCTTATATATATGGAATGGGCCAAGTTCATTTAGGTTGGGCTAAGCTTTCATGGATGGTCCATGGAGCTTTTAACCCATGGATCCCATGTAAATAAAAGGTCATGGGTATTAGGGTTTACATGGATGTAACGCTAATCCTCCATAATATATAAAGGGGTCCTTGGCACAAGTGTGTGAAAATAAGAGTGGGCCGATTTTAGTGTACATACATATTCTCTCAAGTTCTTCCAAGGTGTTTTGGTAATTTGTGATTCCATTTGAGGCTTCCACACTATTGGGGATAAGCTCTTAAAGCTTGAAGACATCAAGCTACATCAAAAGGTATGTCATCTAACTAGAACTTTGTAGTATAGGTTCTTCATAATATGCTAGTTAGGATGAAACCTTGGAATAGTTAATATTTGCATGTATAATAGAGAAAACATAGATCCAAGGTTTATAGGGTTGCATGTACACCATAGAAGTGTTAGAATGCTCAAAACCCAACATATCAATATTCTAAAACATATACTATAGTAAAAAGAAACGTATATTAGAAATCAAAACACGAGATACATCCTCATGACGCGGATTTCACCGTTGTCAAGTTGGTAACCTGAGTCTCCTAGAGGGAGAGCGGGCATTGTGTGTCTAGATCTATACGGGACAGACCATCCCACATCCTGACTGCTAGGTACAGTCCCGGCCGACCAAGCCAAGGGGTGACAAATGTCACATCTATTACGACGCCAGCAGGTCGTCGTGTTTTCATCCGTCAATCAGTATGGTTACGAGTATCTTCACAGTTACCTTATAATTCATGGTCTTAAGGTAAGTAGTACCACGGTAGTTTCTACATATAAAACTTCGGTACTATAATATTTTCCCTAATACATTAACTTAGAACGTTTTTGATATAAAACGATAATGTAAAACTATATTTTGATAATGATAGTAATAATTGGGAAAAACCCTTTGTAAACACAAAATAGTCGAGTCTTGGTAGAAGACTGCTCATTCTTTTAAACATGAAACAGTCGAGTCTTGGTAGAAGACTACTTTAATTAGAAAATATGGGATTTTCGGGAAAGGATTCAAATACTCTATAAACTTTTATCACCATCATCTAATGAGATCATTTTAAGGAAAAACATGTATTTATATCAATGTCATTAAAATACTTATGAACTCACCAGCAGTAGCGGCTGCCATGTCTCAGATCCATACTCCTGTTGCTAGTGGGGCGGGAGCTGGTACAAATCCTTCTAACCATGGCGAGAGTCATGGGCACTCGCGAGAGTGCACTTATAAAGATTTATCTAATGCCAAACCCAGGACCTTTAATGGAACTGGAGGAGTTATGGCATTAAGGCAATGGATAGAAAAGACAGAAGAAATTTTTGAAATCTTCTCTTGTCCTGAGAACAGCAAGGTCAAGTTCGATGCTTGTACTTTTTTGGAAAGAGCTTTGACGTGGTGGAATGGCCACGTTAAGTCACTTACTCTGGTAGTGGCTAATTCGATCAGTTGGGAGAACTTTAAAGCCATGTTAATGCGGGAATATTGTCCGCGAGGAGAAGTTCAGAAACTTGAGCAGGAGATCTGGGGTCTTTCAATGGTTGGTTCTGATATATCAACCTATACCAGTAGATTCTGTGATTTAGCAATTCTGTGCCCGGATATGGTTGCTCTGGAGAGCAAGAAGATTGAGAGATATATTTGGGGACTGTCGCCCCAAATTCAATCAAGTGTTTTAGCTTCGAGGCCTGTTACTTTTGACAGTGCCAAAGAGCTGGCACAATCTCTTATCGACCATGGAACCCATCAACACTCAGTGGTTGTCGTACCAGAACAACCGAAGGGAAACAACATCAACAACAATAACAACAACAACAAAAACAACCAGGGTCGGAACAGGTGGAAGCGAAAGTTTTCACAGGATTCCTCAAAGAAACAACAGCTGGTTGCAGTCAACGCTGCGACTGTACCTGCTGCTGTTCCTGTTAACCCAGTACCAGCCAAGCCATATGCTGGTAACCTCCCCAAGTGTAACAAGTGCAATTTTCACCATAATGGAAATTGTCAGGGAATGCAGTGCCGTAACTGCAACAGGAAAGGGCATACCGCTCGATTCTGTAGAACACCACCCCAACCACTTAACCAAGTACCAATTTCCGGAAAGAGTGCTATCAATGTGGTGAAGTGGGGCATTTCAAGAATGATTATCCTAAAGCTGGAAATGTTGGGGAGTGGGGAGAATGTTAGCCTTGGGCCATGAAGAAGCAGTGGCAAATCCCGCAGTAGTCATGGGTACGTTCCTTCTCAACAACACTTATGCATGCATTCTATTTGATTGTGGTGCTGAGAAGAGCTTTGTGAGCCATAATTTCAAACACTTGCTAAATCAAAACTCCCAACCATTAAAAGAAACATTCACAGTCGAAATGGATAACGGGAAATCCGAATCCACCAACGATATATACATAGGATGTACTCATACCTTGAATAACTTTTCGTTTCCAATAGACCTTATGCCGGTCTCTATCAAAAGTTCCGACGTTATAATAGGCATGGATTGGTTGTGTCCTAACCATGCTGACATCCTATGCTATGAAAAAGCCATTCGTCTGAACTTGCCAACTAACGAAACTCTTGTTATTTATGACGACAAACCTGAAGCGAACCTCCAGATCATTTCTTGCATTAAGGCATAGAAGTACCTTCGCAAAGAGTACTGTGCTTTCTTAGCTCACATGATAGACAAAAAGCAAGAAGTGAAGGATATCGTGAATATTACTGAGGTCTGCAACTTTCCCAACATTTTTCCCGATGATCTTCCAGGAGTACCTCCCGAACGACAAGTTGAATTCAGAATCGATTTAATTCCAGGGGCTACCCGAGTAGCCAAATCTGCCTATCGTCTTACACCTTCTGAAATGCAGGAATTATCCAGCCAGCTTAACGAACTTCTTAGTAAAAGGTATCATAAGACCAAGCTTCTCACCCTGGGGAGCATCGGTCTTATTCGTGAAAAAGAAGGACGGATCGTTCCGTATGTGCATAGACTACCGCGAGCTGGATAAACTTACCATTAAGAATCGATACCCTCTGCCTCGCATTGACTATATGTTTGACCAACATCAAGGTGCGAGCTACTTCTCAAAAATATACTTAAGATTCGGGTATCACCAGTTACGGATTTTGGAGGATGACATTCCCAAAAGCGCGTTCAGAACTCGTTATGGTCATTATGAGTTCGTAGTGATGGCATTCGGATTGACGAATGCACCTGCTGTGTTCATGGATCTAATGAACAGAGTGTGTCGTCCATTCTTGGACAAATTATTCATAGTCTTCATTGACGACATCCTTATTTACTCAAGAAGAGAAGAGGAACATGGCCAACATCTTTGTCACAACTAGGAATTCTGATATGCAGTAAACGCTTAACAAAGAGTGACATTGTAGTTAAAACTTGAAAACATGTATTGTGTTAAATCAATGACAACAAAATTCCTATACAAGCATTCAAATAGTCAAAAAAGAATTGGATACCCTAGAAATCCTGGTTGAAGTCCATTATGGACTAGGATTTCCTTATTGGGCCTAATGGACCAATAAGCTTTCAATTGGACTATTTTGGGCTTAGGACCCTTAAATGGACCCTAATTGGACCCACTTTCTTTTATTTTAACATTATGGGCCATAATGGGCCTAGAATGAAATAAAATACCCTAATGGGCCATAACAAATGTAATTAACCTAATGACCATAAAACTCATACTTTGATTTATTTTGGGCTGTGAACCATCTCCAAAGACCAAATGGGCCGAAAAACCATCAAATTGGGCCCATATTATGGATTAAACATAAAAGGCCCAAAATTCTTTTCTTTCTCTTCTCTCTTTCTCGGCCCAAGAGTAAAACAAAAAAAATGGAAATTGAGGAAATAAGGAGGGTTAGCCACCTCCTTATTATATTTTGGTCTTCCATGCAACCATCTCATGTTCCTATGCATCCATCACATCCTTACCTCTCTCTTCTCCCCTCTTTTTTTCTTCTTCGGCCGAGAACACAAAAGAAAAACACACACACCTCACAAATTCTCTCAAAACACTCTCAAACAACACTCTTGTTTCTCCATCAAAATTTTCGAGATTCTAGGGCATCTCAAGGAGGTTTTTCCACAAAAATCATCATTCTAGGTAAGTTAATGCTTAGATCCATGGTTTAGCTTCTTGAAATTGTTATAAATCTCCTTCTAACTCATGAAAGCTCATGATCATGCCTCTTAGAACACATCTAAGCCAAAGATCTTCCAAGAAGGCTTGCTAGGACCAAATTTTCTTCATTTCTTCCTTCAAAACCGTGAGCAACTAGAGAAGGTGAGTTCATACCCATCTATTTTCGGTTTTTATAAGTTTTATGGGGGAGAATACAAGTAAAATGTGTAGATCTATGTGTATGTGTATGTTATGTGTGATTTCATGCATGTATGTGTAATTTTATGTGTTTATGTGGTAAATATGTAACAAAAAGGGAAGAAATTTCGAAATCCATGGCACAAGAAGGAAAACAAACATAATCTAAGATATACTACACTAAACAAGTCAAGAAAATTACCCTCTAAGATTGTAATAAACATATTGCAACATAAAACACATTTTTTGGGCTATAATTGTCAAATAAACAAAAGTTGGGTTTAAAATTGTCATTCATGATTTTCTTAAGGACCAAAAGAGTCAATACAGTAAAAATAAATGTTTTTATGAATATTATACTCTTTAAAGGACTAGAAAGGTAATTTGTAGCTTAATGGGCTAATTTTTTGGCTTTTCGGCCCATAGGCCCAAAAATTGCGAAATTATGATTTTCAAGGGACTGAAATGGTACAATTCTCAAAACAGGGGGAAAAAAGAGTAAACAAAACTATTTCAAGGGTTAAAATAATTCTTTTCCAAAAAGGATCAAAAATGTAAAGTTTTTGGAAATTGGGCCAAAATTGTAAAAGTTGCCAAAAAGGTTGACTTTAACCGAAAAACTCTTTGATGGAAGGGCTGAAACTGTCAAAGAGTAAATTTTGGGCTAAAAACCTTTATTTAAACAAGTCTATGGGTCAAAAATGTCAAGAAAATGAGTTAAGGGCCTAAAATGTCTTTTTCTTTATGCAAGGGACTAAAATTGTCATTTTTATTAAAGAAAGGGTTGAATGGGTCAAATCAATATTTTGAGTCAATTATTTTGGTTTTAAGACATTTGGATTAAAAAGAATACCACATTACAAATTATGAAAATAGAAGGAAAAATATACATATATTTTCAATTATCGTTATAAACAACCGACAAGTTTCGTGCTGTTGAGATTTTAACAATTTTTCAATCAAACTTCCGACCATTATATTATACCTAAAACACGTAAATATTCAAATAGTTGGACTTGAAAGATCTTAATCATGCTCAATGGGCCTTTGTGACCCATTAACACGACGATAATAACACATGTCTATTGGGCCTCTTGTGACCCAATTACATGTTTAAGGGACCCTCAATGGCTTATATGTGCTATTGGGCCTTGGTGGCCCGTTAGCATTGCCAGTAAGGTCCAAATTTAATCAAATATGAAATGGGCCAATGTGTCCTTCGTATAACCAACAGCCTTAAATAACACGCGTAATTAGCAGGACCTTGTATTCCTCTTCTCCGTGTCTGTTAGGCTTATTTGAAATCAAAGTAAACAAATCCAGGTCGTTAATCAACAGTAATCAATTTTGTTTGGATTAAGTGAGTAATAACGAGCGACACCTCTAAGGGTCGTTCGTAGTCTGTAGTTATAATCAAAGTCTCCTGGAAGGAGAGCGAGAGTTTGTGTATAGATCTATACGGGGGTGACTCCCCCACACCTCAGCTGTTCGCTACAGTTAGACTTGACCAGTCTAGGGTGACAAAAACATAAGATCAATCCCGGCATACATTAGGATGCCAAGACAGACGAACTAGTCGTTATTATGCATGGTCATAATGACTCACATAATTAAATAAATCCAATACCATCCGAGTAATCAAGGAAGAGTAATCAAAAATCATTCGTTGCGGCGGTATATCAATTTTAAAACAATTATATTTTATGTTATCGGAAAACATCGGGTTTTTTGAGGAAATCAGCACCACTCGCTTGTATTTTTCTATAACTATAATACAAAACTTCCCATTTATACACGTTTTGAAATCAATCATGCATCAACTTATGGATCTTCACATTTTGGTAAACAATTGTCTTTTCAGAAAATATCGGATTTTCTAGGTTTTATAAACTACACAAACCATTTTTATCACAACCCTGCTTATGAACTCACCAACATTTCATATGTTGACGTTTTTCAAAATAACTTGTATTCTCAGGTAACAGGTAAGCTGCAGGGTAATATCAAGTATGTTAGGAAGCTATGTTTTGAAAACTCTTAAACAATTTATGTTATGGACGTGTAATATTTAAAACAATGTACTGGATGTGAACAATATCAGTTGTAATGTATTGATGCATGGTGATGTTTATGTTATGATTCATTTATATCCATTGTGATGATATTCAATTTAAGTCACGCGAGCCCTCGGACGTTTCCTCCGTCTGGTTCGGGGGTGTGACAGGTTGGTATCAGAGCTCTGTTTATAGTGAACCGGCATATCCAACCACACATTGATATGCAACTATAAACCAAAGAGGGACTAAAACAACTCTGAACAAAACAAATAAAACACAACGACAAAACATCTTTACTTGTGCAATATAGGAAAAAGAACATAAAACCAAATCAAATAAGATAATACTGACATCTTGGTTAAGTCGGGACTGTTCTTAGTTGTATTAAGGGGTGGATGTAGCCTGATCAACTATATTTTCTCCGAAGTACAACTATTACATACCCGGGTAAAAACCTCGATGGACGGTAAGCCTAAGAACGTACCCCTTTGTTACCAAGAAAAGAACATCAACTCAATTTGCATAATAACTAAAACATCTTAGGAATAATATTAGTACATTTATATACTCTCGCAGACAATATGGTTGGCTTCCATCACCTCGGAGATCCGTATTTCCCTAATCAGGGAAATAACGGATAACTGGAGGAGGAACCTGAAGAAGACCCTGAGGAAGGGTCTGAAGAGGAACCTGAGGCGGAAGTCGAGGGCGGACCTGCCGAGCCAGTGAAGGTCCTGGAAGAAGAAGCCGAAGAGGAATTCGAGGAGGAACCTAGCGATGATGATGATTCAGACACAGAGTCCGAAGTCATCAACCCCCCTTACCCGACTAGGGTGCCCGCTCACCGGATGGGCCCGACTCGCCCTACACCCCCCCGGGGTATCGATCTTTGGAGGTGGAGCAGACAGCAGGGATAGCGAACTCTGTTTGGCATGGCACGCGAGTTCTACGACTGGAGGGAGGGAGGACCAGCTGATCAGAGCACCACTGATCAGATGCACCAGATGCGGACTAAAGTCGAGCATGCAGAACAGGAGACGCGAGAGGTTATCCGAGAGTTCCATATGAGGCAGATGAGATGGGAGACTCGCCTCTGAGACGCAGAACAACAGGTGGCTCGCCTTCAGGGAGCGTCCACTTCTTCAGCACCACCCCCTGGCGCATCCCACCATGACTAGGGCTAGTCATATCTATCGTTAGTATTATGCTTATATGATCTATGCTATGTACCATTGACTCTATGTTTAAGTGATTACACTACTCATATAGTCGTTACGCTGCCGAACTTGCACTACTTATGCATGCATCATATTTGATACCGGGGTAGAACGAAGCTTTGTGAGTAATAAATTCAAACACTTGTTAAAACAACAACCCCAGAAGCTTAATGAAACCTTTACGGTGGAAATGGCTAATGGGAAAACAGAATCTACTGGGGAAATCTACATCGGATGTACCCTAACCTTGAACCATCACGTCTTTCAAATAGACTTAATGCCTGTTTCCATTAGGAGTTTTGATGTGATTATCGGCATGGATTGGTTAAGCCCCCACCATGGTGAAATTATGTGTTACGAGAAGGCCGTTCGCCTTCACCTCCCAAATCACGAAACCCTAATTATATACGGAGACAAACCCAAGACGAACCTTCGTCTTATCTTGTGCACTAAGGTACAGAAGTATCTATGAAAGAAGGACTTGACGTTTCTAGCTCATATAGTGGATAAGTCCAAAGAAGAGATCAATATTCGAAACATCCCTGTGGCTTGCGATTTCCTGGATGTATTTCCTGAAGACCTTCCGGGGATACCCCCAGAAAGACAAGTCAAGTTTCGAATTGACCTCGTGCTAGGAGCGACACCCATCGCCAAATCACCCTACAGATTGGCTCCTGCGGAAATGCAAGAGTTGTCCAATCAACTCAGCGAGCTTTTGGACAAAGGATTCATCTGACCCAGTTTCTCACCTTGGGGAGCTCCGGTTCTATTTGTTAAGTAGAAAGACGGTACCTTTAGGATGTGTATTGACTATAGGGAACTTAATAAGCTCACTATCAAAAATCGCTATCCACTTCCGAGAATCGACGATCTATTTAACCAACTCCAAGGAGCAAGTTACTTCTCTAAGATAGACCTGCGATCCGGATACCACCAGCTCAAAGTCCGGGAGGAGGATATCCCCAAAACCCCCTTCCGAACTCGTTATGGACATTATGAATTTGTCGTAATGCCCTTCGGTCTAAGGAATGCCCCTGCTGCATTCATGGACCTAATAAATCGAATCTGCCGACCATTCCTTGACAACTTTGTCATCGTTTTCATCGACGATATCCTCGTCTACTCTCGAAGCGAAGAAGAACACGGCCGACATCTCCGACAAATCCTGGAAACCTTGCGAACCGAAAAGCTATACGCAAAACTCTCTAAGTGCGAGTTTTGGCTCCGTAGTGTGAACTTTTTGGGTCATGTTGTTAGTCAGGAAGGGATACATGTGGATCCCTCTAAGGTCAAAGCCGTTGAAGGATGGGCGATCCCAACAACACCCACCGAAATTCGTCAATTCTAAGGTCTCGCAGGCTACTACAGGAGGTTCATTCAGAACATCTCCAAAACAGCCAAGCCACTTACCTTGATTACGCAAAAGGGTGTACCCTTTGAATGGACGGATAAGCAAGAAGCTGCATTCCGGATTCTAAAGTAAGCACTCTGCAGTGCACCGGTACTATCACTACCGGAAGGAACAGAGGACTTTGTAGTTTACTGTGATGCGTCAAATCAAGGTTTAGGCTGTGTACTCATGTAGCGTGGAAAGGTGATAGCTTATGTGTCCCGGCAACTAAAGACACATGAGGTGAATTATACCACCCATGATCTTGAATTAGGAGTTGTGGTCTTCGCCCTGAAAATTTGGAGGCACTACCTTTATGGAACCAAGTGCACCATTTTCACCGACCACAAGAGTCTCCAGCACATTTTAAATCAAAAGGAGTTAAACATGAGGCAACGAGGATGGGTTGAACTACTGAACGATTACGAGTGCGAAATCAAGTACCACCCAGGTAAAGCTAACGTAGTAGCTGATGCCTTGAGTCGAAAGGATTACTTGAATCGTCGTTTGGTGACTCTCTCGATAACCATCCAATCCCACCTGACCTCGCAAATCAGAGCAGCCCAGTTGGATGCCATGAAGGTAGAAAACAAAACAAGCGAAGCGTTACGTGGAATGGAAAATAATTTCGAAGTGAAGGAGGATGGAACATATTATTTCATGAACCGCATTTGGGTCCCTAAACTTGGAGGATTCAAAGAAGTAGTCATGAATGAAGCCCACAAGACGCGATACTCCATCCATCCGGGTTCAGATAAAATGTACCTGGATGTCAAGCAGCATTATTGGTGGCCTAACATGAAGGCAGAGATTACCACTTACGTTAGAAAATGCCTCACATGTGCTAAAGTAAAGGTGGAATATCAGAAGCCCTCGGGATTACTACAGCAACCAGTAATTCCCGAGTGGAAATCGGAAAGGATTACTATGGACTTTGTGACCAAACTACCCAAGACGACTGATGGTTTGGATACCATATGGGTAGTAGTTGATATGTTGACAAAATCCGCTCATTTCCTGCCAATAAAAGAATCATACAAGATGGAACGTTTGACAAGGATCTATATCAAGGAAATCGTGAGACTCCACGGAGTGCCCATATCTATCATCTCAGATAGAGATAGTAGGTTTACTTCACGCTTTTGGCAATCACGTCAGAAAACTATGGGAACAAGATTCGACATGAGCACTGTCTACCACCCGCAAACGGATGGTCAAAGCGAGCGAACCATTCAAACGCTAGAAGACATGCTTCGTGCATGTGTGATAGACTTTGGAAGGTCATGGGATACCCACTTGCCTTTGATCGAATTCTCATACAACAACAATTATCACTCAAGCATCAAAGTCGCTCCTTTCGAGGCATTGTACGGGCGTAAATGTAGATCACTGTTGTGTTGGGCTGAGGTAGGAGACACTCAGCTAGCAAGAGGACAAACACCAGACAATGCATTAACAGGACCGGAAATCATACGCGAAACGACCAAGAAGATAATTCAGATCAGGGCCCGACTGCAATCATCACGAGACAGACAAAAGAGCTACGCCGATATGCGGCGAAAGCCCTTGGAATTTAAAGTCGGGGATCGGGTGTTATTAAAGGTCTCTCCTTGGAAAGGGGTGATTCGTTTTGGGAAACGGGGAAAACTAAACCCTCGATACATGGGACCCTTCGCGATTCATGCCCGAATAGGTCCAGTGGCTTATAGACTGTAGTAACCCACTGAACTCAGCAGTGTACACCCCGTGTTCCATGTTTCCAATTTGAAAAAGTGTTTATCCGACGAAACTCTCGTCATTCCATTATAAGAAATCGAAATCAACGAGAATCTCCTGTTCATCGAAGAACCAGTCGAAATCATGGACAGGGAAGTGAAGCGTACTAAGCAAAGTCGCATTCCGATTATGAAAGTTCGATGGAAGGCGAGACGCGGACCAGAATTCACATGGGAACGCGAAGACCAAATGAAGCAGAAGTACCCTCATCTATTCTCACATTCTCAAATCTAGCTTTCAAAAGAATTTCGGGACGAAATTCCCTCTAACGGGATGATGTCACAACTAGGAATTCTGATACGCAGTAAACGCTTAACAAAGAGTGACATTGTAGTTAAAACTTGAAAACATGTATTGTGTTAAATCAATGACAACAAAATTCCTATACAAGCATTCAAATAGTCAACAAAGAATTGGATACCCTAGAAATCCCGGTTTAAGTCCATTATGGACTAGGATTCCCTTATTGGGCCTAATGGACCAATAATCTTTCAATTGGACTATTTTGGGCTTAGGACCCTTAAATGGACCCTAATTGGACCCACTTTCTTTTATTTTAACATTTTGGGCAATAATGGGCCTAGAATGAAATAAAATACCCTAATGGGCCATAACAAATGTAATTAACCTAATGAGCCATAAAACTCATACTTTGATTTATTTTGGGCCGTGAACCATCTCTAAAGACCAAATGGGCCGAAAAACCATCAAATTGGGCCCATATTATGGATTAAACATAAAAGGGCCAAAATTCTCTTCTTTCTCTTCTCTCTTTCTCGGCCCAAGAGTAAAACAAAAAAAAATGGAAATTGACGAAATAAGGAGGGTTAGCCACGTCCTTATTATATTTTGGTCTTCCATGCAACGATCTCATGTTCCTATGCATCCATCACATCCTTACCTCTCTCTTCTCCCCTCTCTTTTTCTTTTTCGACCGAGAACACAAAAGAAAAACACACACACCTCACAAATTCTCTCCAAACACTCTCAAAGAACACTCTTGTTTCTCCATCAAAATTTTCGAGATTCTAGGGCATCTCATGGAGGTTTTTCCACAAAAATCATCATTCTAGGTAAGTTAATGCTTAGATCCATGGTTTAGCTTCTTGAAATTGTTATAAATCTCCTTCTAACTCATGAAAGTTCATGATCATGCCTCTTAGAACATATCTAAGCCAAAGATCTTCCAAGAAGGCTTGCTAGGACCAAATTTTCTTCATTTCTTCCTTCAAAACCGTGAGGAACTAGAGAAGGTGAATTCATACCCCTCTATTTTCGGTTTTATAAGTTTTATGGGGGAGAATACAAGTAAAATGTGTATATCTATGTGTATGTGTATGTTATGTGTGATTTCATGCATGTATGTGTAATTTTATGTGTTTATGTGGTAAATATGTAACAAAAAGGGAAGAAATTTCGAGATCCATGGCACAAGAAGGAAAACAAACATAATCTAAGATATACTACACTAAACAAGTCAAGAAAATTACCCTCTAAGATTGTAATAAACATATTGCAACATAAAACACATTTTTTGGGCTATAATTGTCAAATAAACAAAAGTTGGGTTTAAAATTGTCATTCATGATTTTCTTAAGGACCAAAAGAGTCAATACAGTAAAAATAATTGTTTTTATGAATATTATACTCTTTAAAGGACTAGAAAGGTAATTTGTAGCTTAATGGGCTAATTTTTGGGCTTTTCGGCCCATAGGCCCAAAAATTGTGAAATTATGATTTTCAAGGGACTGAGATGGTACAATTCTCAAAACAGGGGGAAAAAGGAGTAAAAAAAACTATTTCAAGGGTTAAAATACTTTTCTTTTCCAAAAAGGATCAAAAATGTAAAGTTTTTGGAAATTGGGCCAAAATTGTAAAAGTTGCCAAAAAGTTGGACTTTAACCGAAAACTCTTTGCTGGAAGGGCTGAAACTGTCAAAGAGTAAATTTTGGGCTAAAAACCTTTATTTAAACAAGTCTATTGGTCTAAAATGTCAAGAAAATGAGTTAAGGGCCTAATATGTCTTTTTCTTTATGTAAGGGACTAAAATTGTCATTTTTATTAAAGAAAGGGTTGAATGGGTCAAATCAATATTTTGAGTCAATTATTTTGGTTTTAAGACATTTGGGTTAAAAAGAATACCACATTACAAATTATGAAAATAGAAGGAAAAATATACATATATTTTCAATTATCGTTATAAACAACCGACAAGTTTCGTGCTGTTGAGATTTTAACAATTTTTCAATCAAACTTCCGACCATTATATTATACCTAAAACACGTAAATATTCAAATAGTTGGACTTGAAAGATCTTAATCATGCTTAATGGGCCTTTGTGACCCATTAACGTGACTTTTGGGTTCGACGATAATAACACATGTCTATTGGGCCTCTTGTGACCCAATTAAATGTTTAAGGGACCCTCAATGGCTTATATGTGCTATTGGGCCTTGGTGGCCCGTTAGCATTGCTAGTAAGGTCCAAATTTAATCAAATATGAAATGGGCCAATGTGTCCTTCGTATAACCAACAACCTTAAATAACACGCGTAATTACCAGGACTTTGTATTCCTCTTCTCCGTGTCTGTTAGGCTTATTTGAAATCAAAGTAAACAAATCCAGGTCGTTAATCAAGAGTAATCAATTTTGTTTGGATTAAGTGAGTAATAACGAGCGATACCTCTAAGGGTCGTTCGTAGTCTGTAGTTATAATCAAAGTCTCCTGGAAGGAGAGCGAGAGTTTGTGTATAGATCTATACGGGGGTGACTCCCCCACACCTCAGCTGTTCGCTACAGTTAGACTCGGCCAGTCTAGGGTGACAAAATCTTAAGATTAATCCCGACATACATTAGGATGCCAAGACAGACGAACTAGTCATTATTATGCATGGTTGTAACGACTCACATAATTAAATAAATCAAATACCATCCGAGTAATCAAGGAAGAGTAATCAAAAATCATTCGTTGCGGCGGTATATCAATTTGAAAACAATTATATTTTATGTTATCGGAAAATATCGTGTTTTTCAAAGAAATCAACACCACTCGCTTGTATTTTTCTATAACTATAATACACAACTTCCTATTTATACACGTTTTGAAATCATTCATGCATCAACTTATGGATCTTCACATTTTGGTAAACAATTGTCTTTTCAGAAAATATCGGATTTTCTGGGTTTTATAAACTACACAAACCATTTTTATCACAAGCCTGCTTATGAACTCACCAACATTTCATATGTTGACGTTTTTCAAAATAACTTGTATTCTCAGGTAACAGGTAAGCTGCAAGGTAATATCAAGTATGTTAGGAAGCTATGTTTTGAAAACTCTTAAACAATTTATGTTATGTATGTGTAATATTTAAAACAATGTACTGGATGTGAACAATATCAGTTGTAATGTATTGATGCATGGTGATGTTTATGTTATGATTCATTTATATCCATTGTGATGATATTCAATTTAAGTCACGTGAGCCCTCGGACGTTTCCGCCGTCTGGTTCGGGGGTGTGACAATCTTCGTCAAGTTTTGCAAACTCTTAGAACAAAGAAACTCTATGCGAAGTTTTCAAAGTGTGAATTTTGGATCAGGAAGGTCGAATTCCTAGGTCATGTGGTCAGTTCAGAAGGAATACACGTCGACCTTTCCAAAATTAAGGCAATTGAAAACTGGTCAGCACCTAAAACACCTACATAAATCCGTCAATTCTTAGGTCTTGCTGGCTATAATCGCAGATTCATCCAGAATTTCTCTCGAATAGCTAAACCTCTTACCACCCTGCACGCAAAAGGGGTAACTTTTAGCTGCGGAGAAAAACAAGAAACAGCGTTCCAAACGCTGAAACGAGCTTTATATAGTGCACCGATCCTGTCTCTTCCAGAAGGGACAGAGGATTTAGTAGTATATTGTGATGTTTCTAATCAAGGGCTTGGATGTGTTCTTATGCAAAGAGGAAAGGTTATATCATATGCCTCAAGACAGCTAAAGACACATGAAGTCAACAATACAACACATGACCTTGAACTAGGAGCAGTGGTATTTGCTCTAAAGATTTGGAGACATTACTTATATGGCACGAAATGCACAATATTCACGGACCATAAAAGTCTCCAACACATCTTCAATCAGAAAGAGATGAACATGAGAGAACGACGGTGGGTGGAGCTACTGAACGACTACGATTGTGAGATTCTTTATCATGCTGGTAAAGCTAACGTAGTAGCTGACGCCCTTAGCAAAAAAGAATACTCGGGACGCCGAGTAAAGTCGTTAACCATGACAGTCCATTCACATCTGTTGTGACAACCCGAAATTTCTATTCTATACAACCATTCAATTCAATAGAAGTCAGAACTGTTTCTGCTAATTTTCAAGCTTTTTGGAATAAGTTTGAGTGTTTTAAAGTTAGTACTTTAGGAGATATCAGGAGAGAGGATGCCCTAGGGTTTATTGTGCAACAATAAAGTCCCAAAATTCCAAGAGTTTGGAGTTTACGGCCTAAAGAAGGGTGTTTACGGCCGTAAACCCTAAAGGGGGGGGGGGGTATAAATATGACACTTAGTGATTATTTACCACTTTTTCAAATTTTCAAGATCCAAACTCAAATCCTCTCAAGTATCATCCGATTTTTCTTCTTGATCCTCAACTTTGTGAGTGTTTCTAGCCCTAAAAAGTTGATATCTTACTTAATCTAGTGATCTTACATGATTCCATCCGTGAAATCATTCCAAAAGTGTAGATCTTCAAGTTTTACCAAGAACACCAAGAACACACACTAGTGTTTTTGGACTTTTAGCACCTTTTCAAGCTTCTACCTAGTAAGTACTCCTACCCTAGTGTATTATAAGACTTGTTACACTACTAATCATCAAGAAAACACCAATGAAACACACGATCAAAGGTGTTTACGGTCCAAGATGTTCTTGGACCGTAAACCCTAATAAAGGGGCCAAAGTGTGCCCTAGTCCCTTACCAAGCCTTGGAAACTAGTCTAGATCCCTTCCTTGAAGTGCATAGGACTTAAAACAACAAAAATACCATAAACCATTTGGGTTTACGGCCGTAAATCCAAAGAGAAATGGTCCAAGGACTGTAAACTCCACAAAGGAGTGAAATGGTGCCCTAATCTCTTCCAAAGACTTAGGCATGAAGTAGAAATGCTTCTAATGACTTGTAAAGCTTCGAAACACAACATGGTAAAAGTACCATGACTCTACAGCCATAAACTCATGGGTTTACGACCGTAAACTCAAGGGGTGATGGTCACAAAACCGTAGATGCAATCCTTAGGACTTCTAGCACTTAAATCAAGTGTTTTACATGTCTTAGGATGTCTTAACTTGGTTAATTAGTTGTTTAATGACTAATTGGATACATATATGTGTTATTATATGTTAACTAGGATCCTTGTGTGTGTTCAAGTCTTCACTTGACACTTAGCATCCTATACATTCCGTTCATCCAAACCACTCACTACAGGTGAGTTCATACCCCTTAATTAACCTTTTAAATGTTTTAAATGCTTTTATGGGGGGGAATACAAGTTGAACAATTATAATTATTATATCAATCACATGTGATTAATAACTACCAAACAAGTGGATTTCTTACTTTTCAAACTGTGTTACCAAACTGTTTTACTTCAAACTGTTTTACAAACTCTTTTTCATACCAAATGCTTTTGTCAAACTCTTTTACATTTCAAATTCTGTTACTTAAACTCTTTTAAACTTATATTCTGTTAAAAGTGTATCTATATAGATGTAGTTATATAAGTAGGATTGAAAGGACTTAGGACTGATAGCTCACCTTACTTCTTGTTCCTTGTTTGGTTGTGGACTTAGGGTATCAGGGTTATTTGTCCGAAGGTCGTTTGAATCCTATTTATATATTATGTATATGTATATAGATATAAAAGGTTACTTCTTTCCAGTTCAATACCTTTGGGTAGCAAGGGTATACAAACATGTTCATACATACAAACAACATTACGAGTAAACTATAACAGGTGTAGTTTAGGAAGTTACAAATCTATTACTAGACCAATGAAACATACAATGAGTCAGTTCATACATGTGTCATAACTTATAGTGATGAGAAACAAACATAACTTATAGTGATGAGAAACAAACATAACTTATAGTGATGAGAAACAAACAATACTATACAGAGAGAGCATACATACAGGCTAGACAGAGGAAGAACACACAATACAGCTAGCACATACATTACATATACATTATTACAGTTATGTTAGCCACGTAACGGGGCATGGCACTACCTGCCATGACCGTTTTGTATCCATAATCTCCTTAATTGGGGAGCGTATGAGTTTTTGTATAGATCTATACTGGATTGACTATCCTACACCTTGCTGCTCGCTACAGTGGGACTTGCAAGTCTATGGGTGCCAAACGTCATTTCTTACGACGTCTTACATCATCGTTTTTCTATGAGTCGGTAGCAGGGTACATGCCGATCACATGGTACTTTAAATAACAATTGGTTTAAGGTAGTTAGAACAGCAGTAGTTACTGTATACAACACTACAATACTATTCCATTTTCCCATTACATTCACTTTGTGAACATTCACACAATGAACACTAATGTAAAAACTATATTTTTGGTTGATGATAGTCAGATTTGGGAAAATACATACTCTTAAAAGAGACACACACACAGATACTAGATACCTTGGTAGAAGGCTACTTTTAGTAGGAAACATAGGGTTTTCTAGGAGAATTCAATCTTTTACAAAATTATACAAACATTTTACAAACATCTTACAAACATCTTACAAATGCTTTCATACAAATACAGACACTAATATACTTATGATCTCACCAGCTTTAAAGGTGATAAACTCTTTCAAAATAACTTGTATTCTCAGGTCACCAGTAGACAGGTACCGATGCCAGGTTTTGAGAAGATGGAGCTCGTTCAAGACTCATCTTTTATTTTGATACATATTTTTGGTGTCTATTTAACTTGACAGAACACACTTGTATGAAATTATATTATTAATGCAATGGATGATGTTGTTGCTTGTTTACTACTTTGCATTGTTGTGATACTGTACATGACGTCCTCCACCCCCGAGCGTTTCCGTCGTTCCGGTTTTGGGGTGTCACAGATTGGTATCAGAGCATTGTTTATAGTGAATCGAGTGTATCAACCCATAAAAGATATATGAACTATAAACACAGCGGGATTAAAATACTCTGATAAAGAGTTTATACTTTAAAGAATAAAATATTTAACTAAGTATACATGCCTGCATTCATACTAAAATCAGTGTCACTAGGACAGAACAAATTATTACGATTGTTGGACAACACAAGTAGACTTAGAGACATATAGTCAAAGCTGGGAAGATATAGCCTGATCAACTATATTATCCGAGGGTTGACTAGCATGTGCCTATGTGTGGTTGTGAGGTTGCAACAAGTCTAAAAACTTACCAACACTACTACAATGAGAACATTAGAACTGAACATAAACTTAAAATACTATAGGAGTATTTTGTGTTACCATAATTACTTATCTGAGAACTAAAGGTCTTTATTAGTATATCAATAGTTGTTGAGTAGATACACTAAGGTTATATGTATCTAGGATATCATAGACTTAGAATCTGTGATCTTTGCTTTACTTCCTGTTCCTTGTTTGGTTGTGGACTTAGAGTTAGGGTCACTTATTCGAAGGTCTATCCTGTCTTGGTTACATATAACTGGTATGCATTACGCAAATATTCAAGTAACTGATAAAGATCATCTTATAATTATCTAATTAGTAAGTCTATTTAGTTATTTCTTTATCCCTTTTCTCGCGTAGATAAAATGGCCGGATTCCATATCCCTGGAGACCCGTACTACCCCAACAACGACAATGCAGGATGGCTGGGATAGGAGCCAGAAGATGATCACCCAATCCCATTGGATGATCACGAAGCTGAGGGCTTTTCTAATGATTCTGACTCGGAGCCGGAACTCAACAACCAACCCCCAGCTGCTCAAGACCTAAACCCAAACCATCGTCCAACATTTCAAGGACCCACACCTCTGTGGGCCACAAACTTGAATAGATGGAGTCAGGAACAGGGTCAACCCTTTCCCTACAATGGAGACAGAAGCTTCTACAACCTCACCGAGGGAGGTTCAGCTGACAGGGTCCTACCCATCGTGATTCGTAGGATTTCCCGGAACACAGTACAGGGTCGAGCAACTATCGACGGAGTCGTAGAGATTGACACCAACTCTGACGTTAACACCGTCCGCATTCGCCAACTTGAGTCTGCTCATGAAAGGACTCAGGTCCGCAATGCAGTTCTACAAAGGGAACTTGCTAAGACCCAAACTGAAGTCAGGGAACTTCGAGCTCAGCAAGTAAGGTCCGATAGGCGCGTGAGGGACATAGAACGTCTTCTTTCGGAGTCAAGAACTCACTCTAGTAGTTCTCGTCGCCGATAGAGTCTCATCGACTTCTCTTTTGGATATAACCTAGTTTGTGTAAAAACTCTAGTATAATTTCCTATCTTTGTAAATCTTAGACCTGTTAAGTCTTGATTAAGTCGTAGTTCTGTCACAATTTTCCCATCTTGATTAATGTAAGGCCTACTTCTAGGTCATTTTTCCCAAACTTGTTACATTTGTAATACCAATATTATTGACAGATACCTAATCTTATGGAAATCAATATCCAATTGCTATCATCTGCTAGTACAAGATCTTCGTTCAAACATACTATTCAATTGTGCTGTTGGGCTATGGAGAGTTAGTCCATGAGTCATTCTCATCGATTTTTCTATTAAATTCTTATCAATATCTTTATCTTTGTAAACTTATAGTTGAAAGATGCCTCCTCGTAAATCAACAAGACGCAATCCTCCCGCACCGACACCTCCTGCTCTTCAATTCGATACGGCAGCTCTAAATGCTGTTGTAGCTGCGGCTGTGGCTACAGCCATGGTACAATATCATTCTTCTGGTTCCACTGGAGGAGGAACCCCCTGTCCTACCTACTCATGGTGAAATCCCTATGCGCTTGAAAGAGTTCTCCTACAAGGACTTCTCTAACTGCAAGCCATTGTCCTTCAAAGGGACAGGCGGAGTCATTGCCCTCTCGCAATGGTTCGAGAAGACCGAATCGGTTTTTGAAATCTGCTCCTATCCAGAAGGGAGCAAGGTCAAGTTCGCTGGTTGCACCTTTGAGTCAAAGGCCCTAACATTGTGGAATAGCCATGTCAAGTCACTATCCCTTATAGTGGCAAATTCTATGGGATGGGAAGCTCTGAGAGAGCTAATGGTTGAAGAGTATTGCCCGAGGGGCGAAATCCAAAAACTGGAGGAAGAACTGTGGAGCCTAACCATGAAGGGCTCCAACATAGTTTCCTAGACCGCCAGGTTCTGTGAACTGCTGCCCCCTGTCCCAACATGGTTCCTATAGAGGGGAAGAACATTGAAAGATACATATGGGGGCTGGTGCCTCCATTCCAGGGAAATGATTTGGCTTCCAACGCCACTACATTCGATAGTGCCAAGCGATTGGCACAACGGCTTATAGACCATGGGATTCTAACCCTGGCCATCTCATAACCCGCCAGAACCGCTGATTCCACGCGGAAGTTTTGGGATGACAAGAGAAAGACAAAGGCTGCCAAAAAGCAGCAGGTCGTGGCAGTTCATGCTGCGATAGCACCTGCCGCTGCTGCTCCGGTAAAGCAGTATGCTGGAAGTTTGCCTAAGTGCAACAAATGCAAGTTCCACCACGTCGGTGCCTGCCGGGAAATGCAGTGTTTGAACTGCAACAGGAAGGGGCACACAACCCGTTTCTGTAAAGCTCCGGCGAGGCCAATCAACCAAGTCCCCGGTACAGGAGTGGGCCAAGCTTGCTACGATTGTGGCGAGGTAGGCCACTACAAAAGAAACTGCCCGAAGGCAGGGAATGCCGGTGGAGTAGCAAGAGTTATGGCCATAGGCCACGAGGAAGCGGTTGCCGACACCACAGTGGTCACTGGTACGTTTCTCCTCGATAACTCTTACGCATGCATTCTGTTTGATAGTGGAGCGGAGAGGAGTTTCGTGAACCAAAAATTTGCTCATTTACTTAAGCAAAAATCACGAGCAGTTAAAGAACCGTTCACTGTAGAAATGGCTAATGGAAAGACAGAGAGCACTAGTAGTATATACATAGGGTGTACCCTAACTTTAGATAGCCATTCATTTTCGATCGATCTCATGCCGGTCTCAATTAAAAGTTTCGACATCATTATCGGCATGGATTGGTTGAGTCTTCATCGTGCCGACATCATGTGTTACGAAAAGGCGGTACCCCTTAATCTGTCGTCTGGAGAAACTCTAGTAGTTTATGGCGACAAACCCGGCACGAACCTTCGTATCATCTCGAGCATTCATGCTCAGAAATTCTTGCGAAAGGAATGTCACGCATTCCTTGCTCATGTGGTCGATGTGAGCCAAGAAACGAAAGACATTCAGAACATTCCAGTAGTACGTGACTTTCCCGACATCTTTCTAGAAGAACTCCCAGGATTACCTCCGCAACGTCAAGTCGAGTTCCGAATCGACTTAGTTCCAGGGGCTACCCCCGTAGCCAAATCGCCCTATCATTTAGCACCTACAGAGATGCAAGAACTGTCCTGTCAACTTAACGAACTGCTCAGCAAGGGCTTTATAAGACCAAGCTTCTCACCCTGGGGAGCTCCAGTCTTGTTCGTCAAGAAGAAAGACGGATCGTTTCGTATGTGCATCGACTACAGGGAGCTCAACAAACTGGCCGTCAAGAATCGTTATCCTTTGCCTCGTATTGACGATTTATGTGACCAACTTCAAGGGGCGAATTTCTTTTCCAAAATCGATTTAAGATCCGGATATCACCAATTGCGAGTGCTAGGGGAGGATGTTCCGAAGACAGCCTTCCGAACTCGTTATGGGCACTACGAATTCGTAGTGATGCCGTTCGGATTAACAAACACACCCGCAGTATTCATGGATTTAATGAATAGGGTGTGCTGTCCTTACTTGGATCAGTTCGTCATCGTCTTCATCGATGACATACTTATCTACTCTCGAAGTAAGGAGGAACATAGTCAACATCTTCGACAGATCTTAGAAACACTACGTTCGGAGAAGCTCTATGCGAAGTTCTCGAAATGTGAATTTTGGATCCGAAGAGTCGAATTCTTAGGACACGTGGTTAGTAAAGAGGGAATACAGGTGGACCCATCCAAAATCAAAGCCATTGAGAGCTGGTCAGCACCGAAGACGCCTACAAAAATTCGTCAATTTCTAGCTCTCGTTGGCTACTATTGCAGGTTTATACAGAACTTCTCCCGTATTGCGAAACCTCTTACAACACTGACCCAGAAGGGCGTGGCCTTTGATTGGGAAGAGAAGCAGGAGAGAGCGTTCCAAACGCTCAAGCGAGCCTTGTGCACCGCACCAATACTATCCCTCCCCGAAGGGATAGAAGACTTCGTTGTCTATTGCGATGCATCGAATCAAGGGCTCGGATGTGTTCTGATGCAACGAGGTAAGGTCATCGCATATGCCTCGAGACAGCTGAAGACACACGAGGTCAACTACACCACAGACGATCTTGAGCTAGGAGCAGTTGTGTTTGCTCTGAAGATCTGGAGACACTACCTGTACGGAACAAAAAGCACTATCTTTACAGACCACAAAAGCCTACAACATATATTCGACCAGAAAGAGCTTAACATGAGACAACGACGGTGGGTCAAGATACTCATTGATTACGAATGTGAAATTCATTATCATCCCGACAAGGCCAATGTAGTAGCTGACGCCCTAAGTCGGAAAGAATATTCTGGTCGTAGAGTCCAGTCATTGACAATGACTATCCATTCACACTTGTCCACACAAATTAAGGAGGCTCAGCTCGACGCTTTGAAACCTGAGAATGTGGCGGGTGAATCCCTGAGGGGGATGGATAAGAACTTGGAAGTTAAGGGTGGCGGAGCTTATTTTCTCATGGCTCGGATCTGGACCCCGAAACACGGTGGTTTCAGAGACTTGGTCATGAACGAGGCGCACAACACTCGTTATTCCGTCCACCCAGGTTCAGATAAGATGTATCTGGATCTTAAAAAGTTATACTTGTAACAACGTAAAGTTTCAAAACAATTTTTCATTTTTAAATCATACTTTCAATCACAAAACATAATGTATCCACTGTGTCATAACAAAACATGTCCCCAGAATCTCAATAACATAAACTCTATAAGTATGTTCAGATCATGCCGACGCCTTCCCGCGATCCTCGCTAGTACCTGAAACACATAACACAACAACTATAAGCATAAATGCTTAGTGAGTTCCCCAAAATACCACACACCACACATACGCCTTTCCAGGCCATAACTCTATAGGATCTTTCGATCCATGTTTCTCAGGGGACTTCCGTCCCGAATCCCGGTAGACCTTCCGGTCCTACCCGTATCGACCTTCCGGTCCATAACCCCTTTACCTTCTGGTCCATATCATCTTGACCTTCCGGTCCATATCATCTTGACCTTCCGGTCCTTAGCATACATAACATACATAACACATACATATCACGTAACCGCATATAGCACATACATCCCATAGCATACAAGACCTTCCGATCACACATATCACATAACCGCATATAGCACATACATCATAGCATACAGGACCTTCCGGTCACACATAGGTACCCTTCCAGGTACAGTATAGTGAGAAGACTCACCTCGAAGATGTCGGATAATCACTCGTGCTCAATCTTCCGACCTAGCTTCCTCCTATAGCATAAAGACATCTCTAATTAACACCTCCCTGACTTAGTTTGACTAATACCCTAAAGTCAACACAAATCAACTCTGGTCAACGTTGGCCAATGGCCACCCCTTTGACCCAACTCGTCGAGTCAGGCACTGACTCGGCGAGTTCAGACGTGAACTCAAGTCCCCTAAATCCCAACTGACTCACCGAGTCACTCCCCCAACTCAGCGAGTCACCAACTGTGAGTCACGGGACAACCCGGCCCGACTCGTCGAGTCTGCTCATGGACTCAGCAAGTTCATTCCATGCTCGAACTCAAACGGCCTTCTGAGGTCAGATCTCTTCCTCTAATCCATAGATCTGACCTTCCTAAGCTCATTAAACACGTAAAGGTTCAAACTTGATACTCATACAACGTCCAAATAACTCTACTTGAAGAATTAGCCCCAAATACAACATCCTAAGTCCATTTCTTCCATAACTCATCATAAAGCAAGATGGATAAGGCTCTCTGGACCACTATTGGTCCAGATCCGAAGCCTAAACATGATAAGGGGCCATATTTCCAACAAATCATCCCAATAAAGGGTATAGAAAACCCTAGATCCATGGATTCTTCAACAAAATAGAAAAAGGATCGATATGCTACCTCAAGGATGATGTTCTTTGCTTGAGATCCACAGATATGCAACCTCCTTGGCCTCCTCTAAGCTGGAACCAGCTTCTTCTTGCAAAACCAACCCACAAAGATCAAATAATGGCTTATTCCCTCTCACAAACGCTCAAGCACTCTTAGGGTTTCTCTCAAGGGTCTGGTAGCCGCAAATGGTGGCTATAAGAGTCCTTAAATAGGTCCCAAACCCGAGAAATTAGGGTTTCTTTCGTCAGTTCTGACTCGGCGAGTGCACTCCCCTGACTCGTCGAGTCAAATCATTTTCCACGTCAACCATTCGCGACCTGACTCGACGAGTCTAAGCACCAACTCGTCGAGTCACCTCAACACAAGTCAAATTACAATATTAATTAATGTACCTGGGAAACCGGGCGTTACAATTCTCCCCCACTAGAATCAGACTTCGCCCCCGAAGTCTCATTCTGCAAACAACTCTGGATACTGCTCTCGCATCTCTAACTCCGGCTCCCAAGTCAGCTCGGACCCCTTCCGATGTTGCCACTGGACCTGCACCAGGGATACCTCCTTGTTCCTCAGAATCTTGATCCTCCTATCTCGGATCGCGATCGGCCTTTCAACATAGTTCAGGCTCGCATCCACCTGAATGTCCTCTAATGGAACCACTGCTGACTCATCGGCAATACACTTCCTCAACTAAGACACGTGGAAGGTATCATGAATCTGACTCAGCTCGGCAGGTAGTTCCAAACGATACGCTACCCTGCCCACCCTAGCTGTCACCCTGAATGGACCGATATATCGAGGCCCCAACTTGCCTCTCTTCCTGAATCGAATCACACCTTTCCAAGGTGATACCTTCAGGAGAACGAAATCACCAACCTGAAATTCGAGCTCTGAGCGATGCCTATCCGCGTAGCTCTTTTGGCGACTCTGAGCCGTCAGCAACCTCTGCCTGACCTGCTGAATCTGCTCAGTTGTCTGGAGCACTATCTCCGTACTACCCATCACACGCTGCCCTACCTCTTGTTGGATTAATGTCTAAGTCTATAACTATATTTGGTATGTACTTGACCCGACCCGACATGGTCCATTTGGGTTTCATTTCACCGACACAATTTACATGGATAGTCTTTTGAGAATAGTATATTTATGATTTATATTAATATATTATAAGTTCTAGTATATTAATATATAATCATATTATTTAATTAGTATTGATCAAGAATTAATTTATAATTAATTAAGTGATCAAAAGGAACTAGTTAAATATGGACTCTTAGATATATATATGTGCAGTGGGCCAAGTTCATTTAGGTTGGGCTAAGTCTTCATGGATAGTCCATGGAGCTTTAACCCATGGATCCTAGGAAATGAAAGGTCATGGGTATTAGGGTTTAACCCTAATCCTCCACACTATATAAAGGGTCATATGGTTCATGAAATTATGCTAGTGGCTAGTGTGGATACACTAAAGAGGGCAATAACCGATTTCATAGTGTGAGCCAACTATCCATATTCTCTAAAGGTTTTCCAAGGTGTTTTGGTGATTTGTGATTCCACTTGAGGCTTCCACACTATTGGGGCTAAGCTCTTAAAGCTTGAAGACATCAAGCTACATCAAAAGGTATGTCATCTAACTAGAACTTTGTAGTATAGGTGCTTCATAATATGCTAGTTAGGATGAAACCTTGGAATATTTAATATTTGCATGTAAAATAGAGAAAACATAGATCCAAGGTTTATAGGGTTGCATGTACACCATAGGAGTGTTAGAATGCTCAAAACCCAATAGTGGTGTCAGAGCCATGGGTTGTTTTCTGTTATATTGATGCAAATGTTTTATTTTCAAAGTTGGAAAAAAAAGGAAAAAAACATGACGTTTGTCAAATTTTAAGATAATTACTTGTTTTTATGAAAAACTAAGTATTTGTAAAATTTGAATCATTTGCTATATGAGTTGAATTAGGTCAAATTTAGTAAAAGATAAAATGATATGATTATTTTATTAGTTTTAAAAGTTTGATCTAAAGAGTTTTTTGAAACCTCCATAAGTTATGGATTTGAAAAAGTTTTTAAAAAAATTGATTCAAAGTTTTTTATGGAGTTACAAAACTTAGTCTTAATGTTTTAAAGAATTCCATAACTTGTTCTTAAGTTATGGAACATGAAAAGTTTCATCATAAAACAAGTATTTAACTCCATAAGTTATGGAATCCAAAAGTTTTCAAGAGTTACAAAACTTGCCCTCCAGTTTTGGAATTTGGAAAAAGTTTTTTTATGATAAAAAAAAAGAATTGAATTCTAAAACTCTTGGGTTCATAACTTAAATAATTAATTAAATGGTTTTAATTTTGAATTTAATAATTGGAATTATGATGTTTTTATTGAATAATTCAATTAACTCTTATGGACTTTATTAATAGATAATTAAAGTGTTTAATTAAAAGAGAATTAATAATTCCATAATGACATGGTTTAAATTTAATTAAATTAAGAGTATAGTTTAATTAATAGATTAAACCACCAAGTATTTTAAATGTCTAAAATACACCCTTATACTATTATAATATTAAAAGTTTAATATATTATATGTATAAGAGCAAGTCGTCTTACCATTAGTAGGCCTCATTCACGAAGCTGGTCTATAAGGGGGGTATAAGGTTACTACCTATAAAATGGCAGTTTATTGGGTGTCCACTCTCACCCACCGCTTCCTTGACTGGTCGAGGGTCGTTAGCCGAACAGGTAGGACAAGGACTATAATTCTCCCTTCATTAAAAGTATTAATGATAAATACTAAGTAACTAAGCCTTTTATAAATTCCCAATCTTAGTTACTTAGGAAAATGTGAATAAGGTGCTAATCCATGAAATTACACTTTGCATTTTGTTTAAGCTGTTAGTGGAGCGTGTGTGGTTAACCGGCACACTAACCTGGACTTAACAAGGTAGGCAAAGGGTAACTTAACGTTTATCATAGTATCGTTGGAGCGTGTGTGGTTAACCGACACATCAATTGAGGGGTAAATATTAAGGGTACCAAGTATATTTGCATGGTTACTTCACACCTTGTTTTGTGATTCTCGGCATCCCAGTCAGAAAACCTGAAGGGCACACTCGAGATTGAAACATGCCATTGAAAAGTTCAATGAATCTCAAAATTATCTAGGAGTTTCAAAACCAATTAAAACCTAATAATACATTTCGTTTATCTTGGTGGAAATTGGTGAATCGTCATTCACCTACCTTCAAATATTTTATAGCTTGGATTACGGCATCCCTCTTCCAAGTTATAAAATAGTTTGTTGGGTCCTAGCCTTAATATATCATATTGGGTGTTATATTAAGGACTTAAATCAACTTTACATGAATTTCTCCCATTGTTGATGTCTAGTTTAGACAACAATGATCTTCCCAAACCAAGCTTTCCTAATGAATATGACTTCCCGAGTTTGGCTCATGGAAGTCATACTTCTCTTCCTCCACCTCCTCCAATTATTCTCCCTAACCCACAAGTTCAAGGTCACTCAAGCCCTAATGGCAAGCAAGGTCTATGTGTGATCACATCTTAGAGATGAAGTCACATATTGACAAGCCGGGAGAGTTGGGTGTCAAAGTCTTGAGAAAGTTGGATGTTCAATCACTTTGTAAGTCACATAGTGAGTTCCTTTGGGACTACTATGAAACAGACTATGACATGAACCTTAATGATCATATCTATTTGCTTGGTGCTGCTGAATCAGCAATGATTTGGAACGATAGTAAAGCAAATTTGATTAGAAGATCAACTTCCCAAAACTTTATGGACAGTGACAATGGTGACACTGGAAATCCAGAAAAAAAGCATTCTCTTCCCAATGGAAAGGGATTGGCCATAGTCAACCCGGTTGAACAAATGGTAAAGAGAAAGGCTAAGTCTGAGAGAGTCCCATCACCAAAGGTCCATATATTTATTTTGCCAAAGGAAGGGGCGTTGATTGCAAAGCTGCCAAATTTACCTAAGGATGTTAAAGTCAATAAGTTTGACTCTACATCAGGTAGAGCCCATTATCTAACTCAGTTAAGTTCTATTCTGAGATCCTCATTACATGATGTGACTGGGTCACATGTTGATGTTTTAAGAATCAAAGAATAGAGAGAAATCTTAAAGGAAGTATATGTTGATTCTGATCGCAAGGGTGGATTTCGATCGCATTAGAATTTTGAGCAGTTGCTTAAGAAGTTATGATATATTGCTAAGGAATAGATAACAACAATTTTCCATGTGGATTGTAAGGATAAGTTTTTCCGCAAAGTTTTAAAATAAAAAAAAATTGTTTAATTTTATTTATTTGAAGTATCCTTACAATGGTATTTGTGGAAAATTGTTGCTTATACGATTCCACTGACAACAATATTGGAAAATGGATTTGATTCTTTCATTTGTGGTAGTGTCTAAATTTACCAAATCAGGAAAGTTCCTCATCACCCAAGTTTCAATTGGACCGAAACTTGGAATCATGCAAGTTGAATAGTATGATGAATGAGAACTTTCAAGCATTGGAAAATCAAGACTAATTACTTGTTCACATGGATGTGTGAGTCAAGTGAAGGACTAAAGGGATCAAGTACACATTCTTGTGCACTGGTCATGTCCACCACAAAGCTCGTTAAGACTATTTGATTTACTAAATTTTAGTAAATATGGTTATACTTACAAGTTTAAGTATAATTCTGAAACATTGGAAAAGTCTCAATGTATGGCAGAACGAATGGGAAGAATCAAATTAGGCAGAAAGATAAAAGTTTCTCAAATATGAAAAGATGGGAGAGTACTTTAGTATCATGTTTGTGATCATCTTAATGATTTAGAAATCATATCACAATTAGTCCTCTAAAGGTCATCTTAGTGCATTATTATGACTAAGAAGAGGAGTCATGAATTGTTGAAATGGTTAGATCAGGAAGATGAGTCATACTTCGTTCCAAAACAATTCTTAGAGTCATACTCCAAGATTGTAACTTGAGTGATATATCTTAAAGAAATGTTTAAAACACTTGTCAAATGTAAGAGTAAAAGTGTCATACTCTTGTACATTTGAAATTGGTAAGTTGTGATGTTTTGGGTAAAACAAAGACCAACTAAGGCCAATTGTGTGAAGTGTTTGTCTTGATAAAGAATCCGCACTATCTCTTGAATATTTGGCAAGATAGTCTTATATGTCAAGAGGATAGTGGGAGTCTTAAAGATCCTAAAAAGAATTTCAAGAACTAATCAAGAATAAAACCTGAGGTTCTTCACTAGCACACGACTTGAGGTTTATAATCTATCGTGTTGACATATTCTGTGCCCATTCCAGTTAAAGTTGGCTTTGCATAGGTGTTCTGAAAGTTCTCAATTGGTTGCATAACAACTTGGAAGCAATGGCAGGCCCTGCACTGCCAGGTGGCAAGAAGTTAAGATTGCATAAGTTCAGTCCATATGAGTTTGGATTTGTCATTATCCTTGTCTTGTGACTATGGTTTTGACGATTCACATGGATAAGAACACATACACCATAAAATCTAAGGGTCATAAGGTTTCTCTCCGATTCATGAAAATGATGGTGAGGAAACACTTCCACCAAGTAGATTTGAAGCAGATGACAAAAGGTCTAAACAATTGAGACTATGATTACGACATCCCTTTTCATAGTTCTGAAATTGTTTAGACACACATGCATGCTATCTAAGGAAAGGTGTATGATTTTGATAAAGTTTTATCAAAGCATCTCGTATCAGAAATCTGAACTTTGGTAAGAAAGTCAATAAAGTATTGATTTCTAGAAGTGCAGCTGATTTCTGAGTACATGTCAAAGCTAGTGGGAGCATAAGTGTTATGCTAATAATCATCATGTTAGTGGGAGCATGATAATTATTGTTAGTGTTGCAAGTTAGCAATGTTAATTATACAAAAAAAAAGTTTCAATTCGTGAGGCTGCAGGGATTGAAAAAGTTGTTTTGCTATAATTAAGGGAGAGGATATACTTCATTTTAGTTCTAAAGGCTTAGATTGAGACCTTAATCATTCTTAGTCAAGAATATATATATGAATTTCATGTTGGATTGGTTCAACTTAAGGAAATTCTATATATTGCGTTCTCAAAATTCGATTATGATTACGGCATCCCTCTTCATAGTCAAATTTTGAAAACATGGCAAATAAAAATATTGTAGCAAAAGACTGGTCTAGAATCATGTCTTTATGTGAGACATCATGAATCGTGTACCATTTGCTTTGGGTACAGGATCGATTGCATGTGCTATAATATTTGTCATTTCTAAATTTTTCCAAATGCCCAGAGGCATTAAGAAGGGAAAAGGTCTAGAATTGGATATGACTAAAATGATTAAGCAATTGTCGAGGACAATCTGAGGTTTACCAAAGATTGGTTGCTCAGGGACAGTTGGAAGTATAGTGCTAATTTTGGAAGGACCATATTGACATATTCTGAAAAGAGGCATCTCTTATTTAGAATTGATAGTCAAAATGAGAATATGGAGTTGTCTCCATAGGTGGAAGTTATCTGTGTAAGATTAGAAAACTTAATGCAAGAAGCATGTCCAAAGCAATGTACTTTGAATATGAGACTTAGTTTCCATGGAGTTGATCTCCATTGGAATACCTTATAATGACTGTTGACAAGTCTTTGTGACTTTGTACATATTCATTACAGGAGGGTCAGTGCATATAAGTTTAAAATCTAAACAAATTTCGATAAATGATAGGAATTTGAAATTCTCACATTTTTCGATAAGGATTTGGGAGTGTGAAATTAGAATCATTGAAATTATGTTCAATTGGTTTATTTCACAAAGTAAGGATCATAGACAAACATAGAGTGCATACTTGGTGTATGGCAAAGCTATTGTTTAAGAAAAACATAGTGTACATGCTTGGAGCATGGGACAACTAGTGTTTTTAATCCAAGTATAAAGTTGATAAAAACGAAACAATGAATAATGAGTAATCAGTATGGTGATAAATAAAAGTGTTTATTTATATTCATAGGGTTTGATACCATATTTGATTCATTTATTCTTGTGTTTCACTTTGCATGTTTTGACTTCCAGAATAACTAAGTCACTCTTCCTGAATGATTAAGTTATTCAAACCATCCACAGTCGGTCATATGTTGGAAGTAGATATGAATGAAGACTGTCATGGGTTGGTTTGTAGAGGTCCAAGTTGGTGGACAAAGTGGTGCTACAACACTCATGAGTGCTCATAAGTTCTGAGTATTGGATTCAACCCGCGCTCATTTGAATCACTTCATGGATTTTATCACGAGTGATCATGCGACGATAATATCTTATATTCTTCAAACCTAGAGATATGAGTTGTTACTATGAGTTGGTTATACATTGATTGCACGAAAACACATTGGTAACTCGATGTTATAAAACGTGCCTTTGTGTCTGATTCAACAAGTAGTAGAACAAGCCATATGAGTCGAAGTTTATCCATTCCTTTTACCTTCGGGATAAAAGCGATATCTGTGGGCCCCTCGATGATTTAGCGATGACACATGTGAGTGCTTGGCCAAGCCAGGACAGATTTGATTTGTTCAATCAGTCAGTCATCATAAATCGAAAATCGGGAAACAACAAATGGACAGAGAGAATGATTATAATCCATTTCTCAGTCCATATGATATCTAGAATGGAGGAATATATGATCCCTTATCTAATGGACAAGTCATTGACAAAGGTCAGAGTTCATTGACAAGATCAGAGTTCGACAGCGGATTTAAGAGCTACGATTGCCAGTTGGTTTTTGAAGTCATACTCAATAATAGTTTTAGACTTATCCAAGTGGGAGACTGTTGGATTAATGTCTAAGTCCATAACTATATTTGGTATGTACTTGACCCGACCCGGCATGGTCCATTTGGGTTCCACTTCACCGACACAATTTATATGGATAGTCTTTTGAGAATAGTATATTTATGATTTATATTAATATATTATAAGTTCTAATATATTAATATATAATCATATTATTTAATTAGTATTGATCAAGAATTAATTTATAATTAATTAAGTGATCAAAAGGAACTAATTAAATATGGACTCTTAGATATATATATGTGTAGTGGGCCAAGTTCATTTAGGTTGGGCTAAGTCTTCATGGATAGTCCATGGAGCTTTAACCCATGGATCCTAGGAAATGAAAGGTCATGGGTATTAGGGTTTAACCCTAATCCTCCACACTATATAAAGGGTCTTATGGTTCATGAAATTATGCTAGTGGCTAGTGTGGATACACTAAAGAGGGCAATAACCGATTTCATAGTGTGAGCCAAGTATCCATATTCTCTAAAGGTTTTCCAAGGTGTTTTGGTGATTTGTGATTCCACTTGAGGCTTCCACACTATTGGGGCTAAGCTCTTAAAGCTTGAAGACATCAAGCTACATCAAAAGGTATGTCATCTAACTAGAACTTTGTAGTATAGGTGCTTCATAATATGCTAGTTAGGATGAAACCTTGGAATATTTAATATTTGCATGTATAATAGAGAAAACATAGATCCAAGGTTTATAGGGTTGCATGTACACCATAGGAGTGTTAGAATGCTCAAAACCCAACACCTCTCCCCAATAAATGGGAGTCCGACACCTCCTTCCATACAACAGCTCGAAGGGAGGCATACCGATGCTCGAATGGTGGCTGTTGTTATAGGAAAACTCAGCCAAAGGCTGATACGTGTCCCAACTTCCTCCGAAGTCTAATACACATGCCCGAAGCATGTCCTCGAGTGTCTGGATAGTCCGCTCACTCTGACCATCGGTCTGAGGGTGGTAGGCGGTACTGAAATGCAACCTCGTACCCAACTCCGCGTGGAACTTCTTCCAGAACCTGGAAGTGAAACGTACATCTCGATCTGATACAATCGAGATCGGTACTCCATGACGCGATACCACCTCCCTCACATACAACTCTACCAACCTCTCAGCAGAAGAGCTCTCGCTGATAGCAAGAAAATGCGCGCTCTTCGTCAGCCGGTCGACGATCTCCCAAATTGCATCGACACCCCTCGCGGTCCTCGGCAATTTGGTGATGAAATCCATGGAAATCTGTTCCCACTTCCACTGGGGAACCTCAAGCGGCTGCAACTTGCCATGCGGACGCTGGTGCTCGGCCTTAACCTTGCGACATGTCAAGCACCTCTCGACAAACCACGCGACATCCCTTTTCATACAGGGCCACCAATAATCTTTCTTTAGATCCAAATACATCTTAGTGGCCCCGGGATGGGTCGAGAACCTCGATCTATGCGCGTCCTCCATCAGAATGGTGCGCGTCCCGCCTGTATACGGCACCCAAATTCGACCCTGAAAGGTCATAAGCCCACGACTATCGGTGACAAACTCAGGTACATGTCCATTCACCCGCTCCCTCTTGCGGTTCTCCGGTCTCACGGCCTCTGCCTGGGCCTCCCGAATGGTGTCCAACACCAGAGTCATCACTGGCAATCGCATACAAGTGTCTCGAATCGGGGCACTCTCCGCCCTACGACTCAGCGCATCAGCTACCACATCCAACCATCTCCTCTGGCGCATGTTCAGGTTGGGCTGATCCATCAGATACTTTAAACTCTTGTGGTCCGTGTATATGGTACACCGAACCCCATACAAATAGTGACGCCAGATCTTGAGGGCGAACACCACTGCCCCCAACTCCAGATCGTGGGTGGGATACCTTGTCTCATGAGGCTTCAGCTGCCTCGATGCATACACTATCACATGCCCCCTTTGCATAAGTACTGCACCCAACCTCGATATCGATGCGTCACAATACACCACCAAAATCCTCCATCCCTTCCGGGAGGGCTAACACTGGGGCTTCGCATAACTTCTGGCGAAGTGTCTCAAACGAGGTCTGCTGCTCTGGACCCCATGAAAAAGCAACACCCTTCCGGGTCAACCTGGTGTGAGGCATGACGATCTTGGAGAAATCTCTGATAAATCTCCGATAGTAGCCGGCCAATCCCAGAAAACTCCTGATCTCGGTGGGAGATCTCGGCACCTCCCAACTCATCACTGCCTCAATCTTGGCCGGATCGACCAAAATCCCATCCTGGGTGACGAGATGCCCCAATAACTGGACCTCCCGTAACCAGAACTCGTACTTGGAGAATTTGGAATAAAGCCTCTCCGTCCTCAATACCCCGAGAATCTCTCTCAGATGCTCCTCTTGCTGCTCTCTAGATCTCGAATACACCAGTATATCGTCGATGAACACGATCACCGAACGATCCAACATCGGTCTACACACCCTGTTCACGAGATCCATGAACGCTGCTGGTGCATTGGTGAGCCCAAAAGGCATCACCACGAACTCGTAATGCCCATAACGAGTCCTGAACGCCGTCTTCTGGATATCCCCATCACGCACTCTCATCTGATGATACCCAGACCTCAGATCAATCTTGGAGAACCAAGACGCTCCCTGCAACTGATCGAACAAATCGTCGACCCTCGGTAATGGGTAACGGTTCTTGACCGTCAACTTGTTCAACTCCCGTTAATCAATACACATCCGGTGTGAACCATCCTTTTTCTTGACAAAAAGGATCGGTGCTCCCCATGGCGAGCTACTCGGTCGAATAAACCCCTTCCCCAGCAGCTCCTGAAGCTGCGAGGATAACTCCAGCATCTCTGGTGGTGCAAGGCGATAAGGCGCATTGGCGATAGGGGCTGCCCCCGGAACCAAATCAATGCGAAACTCTACCTGCCTCTCGGGAGGCACACCCGACAACTCCTCGGGAAAAACATCCGGGAACTCACGCACTATCGGAACGTCATCCATCGAACTTGGCCTCCCAGCGGCCTCTCGTGTGTCCATCACATAGGCTACAAACCCGCTGCAGCCCTTCTGCAAACTCTGTCTCGCTCTGGAGGCTGAACAAAACGCCGACCCACATCGGGTACCCTCGCCGTACAACGTAAGTACTCCCCCACTAGGGTCTCGTATCGTCACCAACCGTCGCTCACAGTCTATAACAGCCCCAAATCGGCTCAACCAATCCATGCCCACTATGACACACACGTCCCCCATCGCTATCGGGACCAGATCTATCGGGAACTCAGCACCGAAGATCTCTAGTACACATCCTCGTATCACATCCGTAGCATACACCGCTCGCTTGTCAGCTATGGAAACTCGCAGAGGTCGACTCAACGCCTCTCGCCTGCTACTGATGTGCCGACTAAACGCTATCAACACAAATGATCTACTCGCACCCGAGTCAAATAACACTAAGGCATGTACAAAACTCACAAAAAAAGTACCTACGCATATCATCATATAAGCACAGTATCTCAACTCAGCATAAACAAATAAAGAATACATACCAGCCACAACATCGGGCGCTGCACGGACCTCCTCCGCTGTCAACTGGAAAGCTCTCCCACGAGCCTTCGGTGCCTCGGCCTTCGCTGGCCGAACCTCGGTAGCCCGAGCAGCAGGTGCAGATCCCTGTGCTGATACCTGATGTAGCTGCGGGCACTCGGCCTTCCGATGGCCAGTCTCGTTGCAATGAAAGCAAACCATAAATCCCTTGGGGCAATCCTTGGCGATATGACCATCCTTGCCACATTTGTAGCAAGCACCCGATCGACAGACCCCATCATGTCCCTTGCCGCACTTCCCACAAGTGCGGCCCTTCTGGCCTCCAGATCTCGTATCAGCGGACTTTGCCCGCTTGGCTGCCGGCTAAGACTGTGCCGGCCGCCGATCCATCCACTGAGACTCAGCCTCCTCCCTGGCTTGAGTCTCCAACTCAATCTCCCTCTTCCGGGCATTTGCCTGGAGCTCAGCAAATGTCTGGTAATTCGAGTTCGACACGAACTCCCGAATATCCCTCCTCAAAATAGCCAAATATCGGCTCATGCGTGCCTGCTCAGTAGACACCTGCTCAGGGCAGAACATCACCCTCTCATGAAACTTCCTGGTAACCACAGTAACCGAATCAGTACCCTGCTTGAGGGTCAAGAACTCCTGAACCAAATGTTCCCTCTCCACCGGGGGAACATACTCGTCTCTGAACATGGTTGTGAACCTCTCCCAGGTCACCGCTGAAATCTCTGCAAGAGTGAAGCTCGCCGTCACGAACTTCCACCAATCCTTCGCTCCCAAGCGAAGCTGGTTCAACGCGAACCGTACCATCACATGCTCCGGACATGAACACGTGTAGAAGCATCCCTCGATATCAGAAATCCATCTCATCGCAGCGATCGGATCCTGCGTCCCGTCAAGCTCTGGTGGCTTCGTGTTGCTGAACTCTCGAAGCAACAACGAGTCACCTCCCTGAGGTCTGGAAGCAGCCACAGCTACAGTAGCTGCAGCAGCCGCAGCCTCAGTCACCGCCGCGTACCGCTCATCAAAAGTATCAATCAATGTGGTCTTGATAGACCCAAACATCTCCGGAATCTCGGCTCGAATCGCCGCTGCCACCTCATCGTGGATCATCTGACGAAGCTCCTCGTCACTCACGCCACTCGGCTCAGGTCTGTGACGTGTCCCAACCATGATGTCTCTGAAATACAACGTAAAAATATCAGAGACTCGCTCGAGCATACTCGTACTCGATAACTCAACCCTACTTGTTCCTTAGTACCCCAAGCATTCTTACTTAGAGTGCGCACTGCTCCGGTGTCTTCAGTAGTACGGGCCCTATACTACCGTCCACACCGCATTAGTATTCACCCTAAGTCCTCCTCCTTGGATCCCAGATCACAAGTACTCTATATCTCACTGGCATAGGCTACCCTTCGGTAGACCCCTCATCAGCTCCTCACTGCTACCTAATCGCTCTCACGGATCACATAGCAGCAAAATCCTTCCTAGGCTAAGGCATCACAAATCAGGCCACTCTAGTCCTAATATGAATACCTAGCCTACTCTAGCATGCATAACATATCATAACATATCTCAGAACATATAATGTAAGGGTATTTTGAGAAATCACCATTCAAGCGCTGGCTGATCGTACACACTGCTTCCTTCTGCCTTTCTCAAAATCTTTTACTCTTTTAGAAAAATTGTTTATTTTATGAAAACTTTCTCAATTCCTCAGTTTGAGTTCAGATTCATCCGAAGATACACCCGAATACCTCAAACCAAGGCTCTGATACCAACTTGTAACAACGTAAATTTTCAAAACAATTTTTCATTTTTAAATCATACTTTCAATCACAAAACATAATGTATCCACTGTGTCATAACAAAACATGTCCCCAGAATCTCAATAACATAAACTCCATAAGTATGTACGGATCATGCCGGTGCCTTCCCGCGATCCTCGCTAGTACCTGAAACACATAACACGACAACTGTAAGCATAAATGCTTAGTGAGTTCCCCAAAATACCACATACCACACATACGCCTTTCCAGGCCATAACTCTATAGGATCTTCCGATCCATGTGTCTCAGGGAACTTCTGTCCCGAATACCGGTAGACCTTCCGGTCCTACCCGTATCGACCTTTCGGTCCATAACCCCTTGTGTGACAACCGTCAAATTTCGGTCAAGTCAAAGTCAAACAAAGTCAACAAGTCAAACCGGTCAACTCCAATAACCCTTGTATGTTAGGGTTTACGTTATGTAATCACTATACAATTCACTATTTTAATGAGAAATCATCATTTGGAAAGTTCATGTGTTTGATTTTCCTTAGCCTTAACAGTGCTAAACAACGAACCAAAGCGATAAAACACTATTGCACAATCATCGGGATTGTGTACGACACTAAAACACGGTTTAACGGGGTTTACGAACCTTGCGTTGTGAAGCCGGACACTCAAATTAATCACAAACGAAACCTCTCTAAATCGTTTTTACTCTATCTCTTTCTATTTGAAATCTCTCCCAAATCTCTCCCAAATCTCTCTCAAAAGTTACTTTAACTTTTTGTAATCATTTGGGTCATATCGACCCTTAACCGGGTCAAAAATCGCTTGAAACGGGGTAAAAACGGGTAAAATAGCCTTAAGGATCTGGAACTGAAGCTTCAGGACCGAAGCCTCTCATCCGAGGCCTCGGATCCGAAGCCTCTCATCAGGACCGAAGCTGAAGCCTCTCAGGAGACCGAATCCGAAGACATCAGACAGCAGCCTCGCATGCGAGGGTCCGAATCCGGCCTCCATGCGAGAGGTCTCGCAGACGGCCCCTTTTTACCGGTTTTTCGACTACGACTACGTTTTAACTCAGTTTTTCATTATTTTAACGTGGGATTTTCACCCAAAACTTTATTTTATAAACTGTGGCCCCAAAATATATAAATCTCCAGGGTTTTTATAAAAATGTATTAAAAGAATTGGTGGTTGGACTAATTATTGAGGGAATATTTGCTTTTCCTTATTTTATGACAAAAGCAAGCCACCACCACCTCACTCTATGATCATCCACTCTTTCCCACTACTCCTTGTCACCTTAGTGGACCTTTACACCCAATCTCCAGCTCTTCCCACGTTCTAAGAGCTGGAGGATTGATCCTCTCTCATCATTCTCCATAAAGTTCTTTCATTCTACACTTAGCAACCAAAGGACACTCTCCAAAATTCTCTCATCTTTTCTCTCAACTTCAAGAACTTCAAGGCTTTCTTCAGGGATTTCTTTCTTCATTTAGTAAGTATCTTCATCATTCATATAATTATTACACTCCATTCTACTCAAATCATTGATATCTTACACAAATTCCATCTTATTCGATGTTAGATTCTCGAATCATCAAGACATCTTCTTAGTGTTCTTGGGTTGAACACTTCCTCTCTCTCACTTTCATCTACTGAAACCACATAGGGTGAGTTCATACCCTTACATTTACATGTTTTTCTTAAGTTTTAAGGGGGGAATACAAGTAAAATCATCAAGAACACAATTAAACTTTTTCTAACAGATTACATCAGAAAAGATGAACTTCGATCACGGACTGTTTTGGTCAACTTAAATATTTTAGTTTTCAAAACTGTTCCAGGTGCAAGTAGTTCAAACTCGTAGCTTTAAAATGACTACTTGAACATCTCCATATGATTTTTCTACAATTTATGGTGATTGTTACAAAACTGCCTATCATTTCAGAGGCAAACCCGGACCAGTCTGTGATTATGAACATTTTCACCTCTGTTAGAGATCACTAAAAATCATGATAAAATTTACGAACAAACTAGACTCATATTCCAAACTCTCAGAATTTGCAGATTTGGATTTAAAGCTTTGATGATTTTTCTATAAATTTTCTAAGAACAATAACAGAAACTGTATACAACAAAAAGTTGCTGTCAATTTCATTTCACCTTGTAACATGTTGAGCAAGGTGTATATGTTTATGTGATTATATGTTATTGCAATATATGACATTTTATCTTAATATTTAGACACACATCAGTTTACAATCGATTTGGACATATACAATATAAAGAATAACAAGTGATTATAATCAAAGTACAACCGATACATTCAAACATTTAATAAACTATTTTGAATATAGTTTGCATACATTACTACGTACTACCCTTGGTTGATAAACTATAATAGGTATAGTTTATGATACATTACATAACACATACATTTAAAAAGGGTACATTTATACAAAGGATATTTTCATTAGGCAAGGTACGGCCATACGGTACCAAGTTTTCATAACACGTAATTTCGTTAATGACTTTATGAAACATTACATAACACATACATTTAAAAAGGGTACATTTATACAAAGGATATTTTCATTAAGCAAGGTACGGCCATACGGTACCATGTTTTCATTATACTACACGTAAATTCGTTAATGACTTCTGTGAGACATTCGATTCAATTTACAAATAAGTCCTGTATTATAACCAGAGTCTCCTCGAGGGAGAGCGTGATACTTGTGTATAGATCTATATTGGGTCTGACAAACCCACACCTTAGCTGCATGCAACAGCTAGACCGACAGGTCTGGGGTGACAAATGTCATAACATTTCCGACGCCTAAAGAACGTCATTCAGGCCAACTAGGTCATAGCATGGTTATAATAACTCATATGTGGTATTAACAAACATAGAATTTACGGGGATTTCACTAAAATCAAACGAGTTTATGTCGATTTAAACTTGCATTGTTTTACTATAAGGAACGAACACTACTTGTACATTTCGGTCTTTGGGTTTTAAGACTACATTTACACATTAAGGAAAATATTGGATTTTCTGGAACGAACACTACTTTTACAAGAAAAGGCTTTAATAAACTCACATAAAGTATTAATGAATATTGGAATTTACGGGAACTTCATTAAAATTAAACGAGTTTATGTCGATTTAAACTTACATTATTTATTATAAGTAAGAAAAGTTACTTATACATTTCGGTCTTTGGATTTAAGACTACATATACATTTTAAGGAAAATATTGGATTTTTCTAAAACAAATACTACTTTTACAAACGAAAGGCTTTTAATAATACCAAACAAAAGCTTATGAACTCACCAACCTTTGTGTTGACACTTTTTCAAACAACTTGTATTCTCAGGAAATCATTAAACAGGTAACCAAGTGCTTTTGAGGATGGGACGCTAAGGCGTCTACTATTTCATATTTTGTCAACATATTGTAATTGATTCGTAAACATGTAATTCATACAATGATGTAACTTTTTCAATTATATATATGTTGGTTGTGTTTGCTTGAATTACTATTACAATTGTTGTTATGATACTATACATGAAGTCCTCCACCCCCGGACATTTCCGCCATCCTTGGTTTGGGGGTGTGACAGATTGGTATCAGAGCACAGTTTATAGTCTCTGATTTGTGCATTTTTCAAATAAATATACTTTTAGAAAATGAATGGTTTCTTATTAAAAGTATAAATACATGCATACATACTCACATAGTGTCATAACTAGAAGAACATAAAGTAAAAGAAGAGGAGTTGTACATTATGGGTATGCCTTGGTATATGTCAATCAAGTCTGGGAAGGATATAGCCTGATCAACTATATCTGTCCGAGGAGTGACTTGCATATACTGGGGGATAGTCATAATGGGCAACAAATCTAACAACCTAACTACACCCTACAGGGAATACTTTAAGAATCGAATCTAAACACCTAAAAATACTATAGGAGTATTTGGTGATACTATAACCAACTTATGTGAAAACTAAAGACCTCTATTAGTAGGCCTATGATAACTGAGTGCATACGCCAAGGTTATACATAATTAAAGATATTATAGACTCAAAATCTATGACTATTGCTCTACTTCCTGTTCCTTGTTTGGTTGTGGACTTAGAGTAGAGTCATTTATTCGAAAGTCTATTCTATCTCAAATTATGTATAACTGATATGCACTACGTGATTATAGACGTAATTAATAAGGATCACCCCTATAAGTAATTATAGGATTAGGCGTCTATTAATTATCTCTTCTACCCCTATTCTCGCACGAGCAACATGATGTGTAAATTTGAACGCCCGTACAAAACCTACTTCTACCCACTACCATAACTCCGTCTCGAAGACGTTAACAGAAACACCAAGAATAGTTCACTAAAGTGCGAAATTATACATGTGTATATAAATGGTAAGGATATTTACTAAAAGGTTTATCAATGAAATAGGCATGCATTTTATTTCATTGAATCTCACTACTTGGTATTACAAACAATTTACAACTGGTAACTCTAAGATTCTTTAGGTGTACCTCGAAGTTATGTGTAATTAAGAAATGATTGACCTAGAAATGGTGAGTCCGCCTTAGGACCTGTTCCTTGTTTGGTTGTGGACTTAGGGTAGACTCATTAGGATCAACAGTCTAATAAAATTTTAATTACACATAACTGGGGGCATGTCAAGTGAATCTTAGGAGTGGATCAGACATGGAACAAATCACAAGATTATAATCAAGTTATTCCTACTAAATTCATAAGTCTATTTATATAGACCTCTGGTATAGAGTCGTCGGCGTAGTCGTGTCGGCAATCTAGAATATGGCTAAATACATAATACAAACTATAATACCCAAATTATACAAAGTTTTCTGCATTAAAAATCAATAGACAAATACATAAAATGAAACTAAAAAGGGTATCAAACTATCAAGAGAAAAACACATACAATGTAGATTAAAATCCACTAATTATAACAAAATGGCTAAGGATTGTTAAGTCCTCTCTTCTTATAAATAGCTTTGAAGCAAGCTTGCCTAAGCTTCTTTGTTCTTTCTGTCAATTCCATACCTGGCAATTTCTCCATCATCTTCTTGTGCCCTTCTAACGTCTCTATCTCCTCCTTTAATCCCAACTCCTAATTTATTTTTTTTAAAGGTAGATGCAATATATTTTTCATGTGAGTTCACAAAATTTACAATGAGTTAAGTTTATATTAATATAAATCAGGAGATCGTAGTAAATCAATTGATTTGATGTGGCATATGCCTAGGACCTATGTTTAGGTATAAAGAAACTAACAATTAAAATTTTAGAAAATACCAAAACTACTTTGGTTACCAAGTGCATGAGTAATGTATAGAAGGTTATTATCATAATTTACCTTGGCATTTTCAATGAGGGATTGAAGGCTCTTAAGTTTTCTATGAGGCCATCTGTTTATGTTTAGCTCTCTGCATCTTTTCTTCAACACTGTTAAACTTATCCCTAGTTCCTTTGCTGCCATGATTATCGGCATCTCAAAGTACTTCTCTATCTCTTCAAACTCCAATGGTCTCAATCTCTTTGCCACCTCCGGCCACCGTGATCAGTGGTGGCAGCACTAGAACTACATGTAGTCTCACCACCGGATTTACAGTCTTCACTGAAACTAACCAATGGTAAATTACCATCCTCCCAACAATCCCATAAGCTTATATCTTCAAGGGGATCAAAATCGTGAAACTCATTTCTAGAAATGATGTTTTGATCTTTGTTAAGTACTGTGGAAACGTTCTGATCGAGCACTTCATGCAATTTTTCCGACAACTCGTAATCATGATGGTTGAGCATGTCACCACTGCAAAAATCCAAAAACTCAAGATAATCAAATCCAACACGATGAAAGACTATTTTTGATCACTACAAATCCAAAACCATGTTTTGATCAATGTCGACAAAATCACTTTTCTGTGCGTAAGATGGTGTAATGAGTGACGTTTATATATACCTGAAAAGATCTTGATGATCAAAGTACCGAAACCAATCGAGGTCATCTATGGGGTTTTGATGATCTGCAGGTGGATCCATTTGTGAGGGAGAAGTTAAAAGTCGCGGTAAGAATGTGATGATTTATATAAGTAAAGTAGGAGAAGTAATTAATAGCAAATTGTTGGGAATGCAACAAAACAAGTTAAGCACTTCTGAAAAATTGATAAATGATTTCGGTAACACTCGCGGAATATAAACTAGTGAAAATTACAAATGAAATTGAATATATATAGTCTATGATGTTATGGTTATTGTGTATCTAACAAATGAAGAGAAAATGAATATATATATATATATATTCTTTGAGCCGTAACCTTCTTCTTCAATTCACACACATATACGTATATGTTGCTGCAAATTATGACTTGTGTGCCTCATGCATTTAATGCATCACATGCCTACTGCATATTCTTGACTTTGAAGCTACGTACCAGTTTCCAATTTCCCCAGTAGCACAGTTTTCATTAGAAAGTACTCCAAGTCTTCACACATGAACCAGTTAGAAAGTACTCCAAGTCTTCACACATGCAAATTATGACTTGTGTGTCGCTATAGGTATGTCGTTGGCTCTTCTTAAAAACCTATAGCGACAACAAGTCATCATAATAGATTAAACCTGTGGTGACGACAAGTCGTCGCTATAGGTAACTAATAAAACTTTATCTTTTTAACCCCGAAAATATGATTGACAAAATCTATCCGAAGAGACCCTCGTGATACCTCTTGACGAAATTGAAATCAACGAGAGTCTCCACTTCGTGGAAGAACCGGTAGAACTCATGGATCGGGAGATCAAAACAACAAAGCAAAGTCGTAATCCTATTGTGAAGGTCCGCTGGAATGCTAAACGAGGACCCGAATTCACCTGGGAACGCGAGGATCAGATGAAACAAAAGTATCCACATCTCTTCCCAAACTCTTGAAATCCCAGTCAAAATGAAAATTTCGGGACGAAATTCCTTCTAATGGGGGGATGATGTGACAACCGTCAAATTTCGGTCAAGTCAAAGTCAAACAAAGTCAACAAGTCAAACCGGTCAACTCCAATAACCCTTGTATGTTAGGGTTTACGTTATGTAATCACTATCCAATTCGTTATTTTAATGAGAAATCATCATTTGGAAAGTTCATGTGTTTGATTTTCCTTAGCCTTAACAGTGCTAAACAACGAACCAAAGCGATAAAACACTATTGCACAATCATCGGGATTGTGTACGACACTAAAACACGGTTTAACGGGGTTTACGAACCTTGCGTTGTGAAGCCGGACACTCAAATTAATCACAAACGAAACCTCTCTAAATCGTTTTCACTCTATCTCTTTCTATTTGAAATCTCTCCCAAATCTCTCTCAAAAGTTACTTTAACTTTTTGTAATCATTTGGGTCATATCGACCCTTAACCGGGTCAAAAATCGCTTGAAACGGGGTAAAAACGGGTAAAATAGCCTTAAGGACCTGGAACTGAAGCTTCAGGACCGAAGCCTCTCATCCGAGGCCTCGGATCCGAAGCCTCTCATCAGGACCGAAGCTGAAGCCTCTCAGGAGACCGAATCCGAAGCCATCAGACAGCAACCTCGCATGCGAGGGTCCGAATCCGGCCTCCATGCGAGAGGTCTCGCAGACGGCCCCTTTTTACCGGTTTTTCGACTACGACTTCGTTTTAACTCCGTTTTTCATTATTTTAACGTGGGATTTTCACCCAAAACTTTATTTTATAAACTAAGGCCCCAAAATATATAAATCTCCAGGGTTTTTATAAAAATGTATTAAAAGAATTGGTGGTTGGACTAATTATTGAGGGAATATTTGCTTTTCCTTATTTTATGACAAAAGCAAGCCACCACCACCTCACTCTATGATCAGCCACTCTTTCCCACTACTCCTTGTCACCTTAGTGGACCTTTACACCCAATCTCCAGCTCTTCCCACGTTCTAAGAGCTGGAGGATTGATCCTCTCTCCTCATTCTCCATAAAGTTCTTTCATTCTACACTTAGCAACCAAAGGACACTCTCCAAAATTCTCTCATCTTTTCTCTCAACTTCAAGAACTTCAAGGCTTTCTTCAGGGATTTATTTCTTCAATTAGTAAGTATCTTCATCATTCATATAATTATTACACTCCATTCTACTCAAATCATTGATATCTTACACAAATTCCATCTTATTCGATGTTAGATTCTCGAATCATCAAGACATCTTCTTAGTGTTCTTGGGTTGAACACTTCCTCTCTCTCACTTTCATCTACTGAAACCACATAGGGTGAGTTCATACCCCTACATTTACATGTTTTTCTTAAGTTTTAAGGGGGGAATACAAGTAAAATCATCAAGAACACAATTAAACGTTTTCTAACAGATTACATCAGAAAAGATGGACTTCGATCACGGACTGTTTTGGTCAACTTAAATATTTTAGTTTTCAAAACTGTTCCAGGTGCAAGTAGTTCAAACTCGTAGCTTTAAAATGACTACTTGAACATCTCCTTATGATTTTTCTACAATTTATGGTGATTGTTACAAAACTGCCTATCATTTCAGAGGCAAACCCGGACCAGTCTGTGATTATGAACATTTTCACCTCTGTTAGAGATCACTAAAAATCATGATAAAATTTACGAACAAACTAGATTCATATTCCAAACTCTCAGAATTAGCGGATTTAGATTTAAAGCTTTGATGATTTTTCTATAAATTTTCTAAGAACAGTAACAGAAACTGTATACAACAAAAAGTTGCTCTCAATTTCATTTCACCTTGTAACATGTTGAGCAAGGTGTATATGTTTATGTGATTATATGTTATTGCAATATATGACATTTAACTTAATATTTAGACACACATCAGTTTACAAATGGATTTGGACATATACAATATAAAGAATAACAAGTGATTATAATCAAAGTACAACCGATACATTCAAACATTTAATAAACTATTTTGAATATAGTTTGCATACATTACTACGTACTACCCTTGGTTGATAAACTATAATAGATATAGTTTATGATACATTACATAACACATACATTTAAAAAGGGTACATTTATACAAAGGATATTTTCATTAAGCAAGGTACGGCCATACGGTATCAAGTTTTCATAACACGTAATTCCGTTAATGACTTTATGAAACATTACATAACACATACATTTAAAAAGGGTACATTTATACAAAGGATATTTTCATTAAGCAAGGTACGGCCATACGGTACCAAGTTTTCATTATACTACATGTAAATTCGTTAATGACTTCTGTGAGACATTCGATTCAATTTACAAATAAGTCATGTATTATAACCAGAGTCTCTTCGAGGGAGAGCGTGATACTTGTGTATAGATCTATATTGGGTCTGACAAACCCACACCTTAGCTGCATGCAACAGCTAGACCGACAGGTCTGGGGTGACAAATGTCATAACATTTCCGACGCCTGAAGAACGTCGTTTCAGGCCAACTAGGTCATAGCATGGTTATAATAACTCACATGTGGTATTAACAAACATAGAATTTACGAGGATTTCACTAAAATCAAACAAGTTTATGTCGATTTAAACTTGCATTGTTTTACTATAAGGAACGAACACTACTTGTACATTTCGGTCTTTGGGTTTTAAGACTACATTTACACATTAAGGAAAATATTGGATTTTCTGGAACGAACACTACTTTTACAAGAAAAGTCTTTAATAAACTCACATAAAGTATTAATGAATATTGGAATTTACGGGAACTTCATTAAAATTAAACGAGTTTATGTCGATTTAAACTTACATTATTTATTATAAGTAAGAAAAGTTACTTATACATTTCGGTCTTTGGATTTAAGACTACATATACATTTTAAGGAAAATATTGGATTTTTCTAAAACAAATACTACTTTTACAAACGAAAGGATTTTAATAATACCAAACAAAAGCTTATGAACTCACCAACCTTTGTGTTGACACTTTTTCAAACAACTTGTATTCTCAGGAAATCATTAAACAGGTAACCAAGTGCTTTTGAGGATGGAACCCTAAGGCGTCTACTATTTCATATTTTGTCAACATATTGTAATTGATTCGTAAACATGTAATTCATACAATGATGTAACTTTTTCAATTATATATATGTTGGTTGTGTTTGCTTGAATCACTATTACAATTGTTGTTATGATACTATACATGAAGTCCTCCACCCCCGGACATTTCCGCCATCCTTGGTTTGGGGGTGTGACACCTTGACCTTCCGGTCCATATCATCTTCACCTTCCGGTCCATATCTTCTTGACCTTCCGGTCCATATCATCTTGACCTTCCGGTCCTTACCATACATAACATACATAACACATACATATCACGTAACCGCATATAACACATACATCCCATAGCATACAAGACCTTCCGGTCACACATATCATATAACCACATATAGCACATACATCATAGCATACAAGACCTTCTGGTCACACATAGGTACCCTTCCGACCTAGCTTCCTCCTATAGCATAAAGACATCTCTAATTAACACCTCCCTGACTTAGTTTGACTAATGCCCTAAAGTCAACACAAGTCAACTCTGGTCAATGTTGGCCAATGGCCACCCCTTTGACCCAACTCGTCGAGTCAGGCACTGACTCGGCGAGTTCAGACGTGAACTCAAGTCCCCTAAATCCCAACTGACTCACCGAGTCACTCCCCCAACTCAACGAGTCACCAACTGTGAGTCACGGGACAACCCGGTCCGACTCGTCGAGTTTGCTCATGGACTCGGCGAGTTAATTCCATGCACGAACTCAAATGGCCTTCTGAGGTCAGATCTGTTCCTCTAATCCATAGATCTGACCTTCCTAAGCTCATTAAACACGTAGAGGTTCAAACTTGATACTCATACAACGTCCAAATAACTCTACTTCAAGAATTAGCCCCAAATACAACATCCTAAGACCATTTCTTCCATAACTCATCATAAAGCAAGATGGATAAGGCTCTCTGGACCACTATGGGTCCAGATCCGAAGCCTAAACATGATTAGGGGCCATATTTCCAACAAATCATCCCAATAAATGGTATAGAAAACCCTAGATCCATGGATTCTTCAACAAAACAGAAAAAGGATCGATATGTGTCACACCCCAAAACCGGAACGGCGGAAACGTTCTGGGGTGGAGGACTTCATGTCAAGTATCACAACATATACAGTATAGTAATCAAAGTACAACAACCATTGCATTAATAGTAATAATTTTACATAGGTTACATTTATTCCAACAACATCAAAAGTAGATATAGGAAATAACATAAGTTGCAGCTTGGTACTAGGCTGACTTCGCAAAAGTATTTAATGACATTGGTATAAATACATGTTTTTCCTCAAAATAATCTCACTAGATAATGGTGATTTGAGTTTACAGAGTATTAGAATTCTTTCCAGAAAATCCTATATTTTCTAATAAAAGTAGTCTTCTACCAAGACCCAATTGTTTTATGTTTAAGGAGTAATTTCCCCAAAGGTAACTATTATTATCAAATATAGTTTATACTTTAAGGAATATGTGAGAAGATCACAAGCAAAAGTAATAGGGAAAATACTATTTTACCTCAACAGTAACGCTGCTGACTAAAAGTGAATAAAACATAGACTCCAGGTGGTATCGAATGAACCATACGCCTTGGAGAGTCTAAAGGAATGAAGTATAGACTCCAGGCGGTATTAAGTGAACAATACGCCTCGGAGAGTCTAAGTGAATGAAATACAGACTCCAGGCGGTATGAAGTGAACAATACGCCTAAGAGAGTCTAAGTGAATGAAATACAGACTCCAGGCGATATCAAGTGAACAATACGCCTCGGAGAGTCTAAGTGAATGAAATACAGACTCCAGGCGGTATTAAGTGAACAATACGCCTCGGAGAGTCTAAGTGAATGAAATACAGACTCCAGGCGATATCAAGTGAGCAATACGCCTCGGAGAGTCTAAGTTAACCTTTAATCCTAAGTAGGTCAGTTTAAAGGTTTAATATGAGGCCTAGTTTATAACTAGGAAATTATATTATGATGGTTTCATATGTAGAAAATACCGTGATAATACTGATTACCTTAAAGCCATGAATTATAAGGTAAATGTAAAGATACTTGTAACCATACTGATTGACGGATGTAAACATGACGACCTGCTGGCGTCGGAATGAATGTGACATTTGTCACCACTTGGCTTGGTCGGCCGGGACTGTAGCTAGCAGTCAAGATGTGGGATGGTCTGTCCCGTATAGATCTATACACACAATGCCCGCTCTCCCTCCAGGAGACTCTGGTTACCGCTCGACAACGGTGAAATCCGTGTCATGAGGATGTATCTTGTGATTTGATTTCTATATACCTTTCTTTTTACTAAAAGTACAAGTGTTTAGAATATAGATATAACTAAGTTCTCCTTCATGAAAGTTATGGTCGGTTTCTAAACTATACCTATTATAGTTTACTCGAGGGGTTATCTAGATGCCTTTGCTACCCAAAGGTGTTGAACTGGAATAAGAGTATTAACATCTAACCAGATATACATAATATAGAACTAGGACTTCAACGACACTCGGACAAATAACCGGATGCTCTAAGTCCACAAGCAAACGAGGAACAGGAAATAAAGCGAGTTATTAGTCCTAAGTCCTTCAAACCCTACTTATATAACTATATCTATATAGACATCGATCTATCAAGAATATAAGTTTAAAAGACTTCGATAAAAGCTTGGAAATTTAAAAGAGATTTTGGTACATTAAAAGAGATTTGAAAACAACATTTGGAAACCTTAAGCTGGATAAAACAGTTTAACATGTAGAAATCTTTTTGCTATACAGTTATTAATCACCTGTGATTTATATAATAACTTTATAGTTCAACTTGTATTCCCCCCCCCCATAAAAGCATTTAAAATCATTTAAAAATGTTGATTAAGGGGTATGACCTCACCTGAATTGGGTGATTCGGATGAACGGGTGGTATAGGATGCTAAGTGTCAAGTGAGGATTTGAACACACACGCGGATCCTATTGAGCATGCAATGATACATTTATGTATCTAATTAGTCATTTAATAACTAATTAAGCAAGTAAAGACACTCAAATACATGAAAACACTTTGGTACAAGTGCTAAGAGGACTAAGGGTTACGTCTAAAGAGAGTATGACCTCACATTGGAGTTTACTCCCCATATGGTAGCACCAAATGGGTTTACGGTTCTAGGACCATTTCCCCCATGAGTTTACGGCCGTAAACTCATGGAAATGGTGTATTTGAGTGTTTTAAGGTCTTATACTTCACAAAGAAATGTCCTAGGTTCGAATCAAGGGCTTAGGAAGTAGTTTGGGCTCTAAATGGCACACTTTTGGAGTTTACGGTCCTTGGACCACTCCTTGGGAGTTTACGGTCGTAAACACCTGTGTTTACAGTCGTAAACACATGAGTTTACGGCCGTAAACTCATGTTTTCCCATCCATTTCGTGTTTTGGTGTTTCCAGCTTATGCATGCAAGGTTCTAGTCCTTTATACAAGTCATGGAAGGTGTTAGGGGCATCAAAACACCATTTGAAGGTGTTTACGGTTCTGGGAGATCTTCTTGAACCGTAAACACATATGTTCTTGGGTATTTTGATGTTCTTCAAGGGTTTAACATGTATTCTAAGCAAACAACTAGTTAGGAAGAGTGTACTTACTTATAGGTAGCTCGAATGAGTGTTTAGAGCCCAAGAACACTAGTGTGTGTTCTTAGTGTTCTTGGTGTTTTGAAGAACACTTGAAGATCTAAGAAAAAAGGAGATTTCCATGGATGAAATCGAGTATAAACACTAGATAAAGTGTTATATGAACGAATTTAGGAAGAAAACACTTACATTTTGGCGGATTTGAAGAAATGAGATATGATACTTGAGAGAGAATCTTGGGTGTTCTTGAACTAGGAAGTGAAAAATGAGTCAAAAATGACTAAGTGTCATATTTATACTCTTTAGAGTTTACGGCCGTAAACTCCATGTTTGGGGCCGTAAACTCCAAACTCTTGGAGTTTTGAGATTTACTTGATGCACGACAACCTCTAAAATATACTTCCATTTATTTGTTCGTTTGACGAAAAATTAAAATAAAATACTCAAACGGACTTAAAACCGGCCAAAAATGTACTGAGATGAATTTGACCAATATTTGACGTGCTTGACTGCGGAGTTTATACAAATGAAAATTTTGGGTTGTCACATCATCCCCCCGTTAGAGGGAATTTCGTCCCGAAATTAGAGTTCAAGCAACTAAGTTATTACAAAATAACTAAGCAAAAGAGATGGGGATGTTTAAGTTTCATTTGATCCTCGCACTCCCAAATGAACTCCGGTACTCGCTTGGCGTTCCAGAGAACCTTCACGATTGGGATGCGGATTTGTTTCGTTTCCCTTGACCTCTCGGTCCATGATCTTTACAGGTTCCTACACGAAGTTGGGGCTCTCAATGATTTCGATCTCGACGAGTGGGATTTCAAGAGTCACGTCAGACAAGCACTTTCTTAAGTTGAGACGTGGGATAGATTCGGATGGAAATTATGGAATCCCTAAAGTAGTCGATGTCTGACGGAGGTTGGACCAATTCTTCTCAAGAATCCCTGATGGTACTAGGTTCTTGGGAAGATAGAATGTTTCAGTACTTGGAACATAATGTACTTCCATGGTTAGATCATCACTTGGCGTGATCGCCATTCTGAAGATCCACAAGTTCTCTCTTACTGGAGTGCAGTCTTCCGGGTTGGTTCTTAGAAGGCTCAGGTCATCTTCGGATTCGTATTTTCTACTGATTGGTTTTCGGAGGTTTTCTGGATCGTTGGAGGTATTGGCTATATACATGCATCTATTGGTTACGTGGCATCTATCTCGTCCCTGTGCAAAATGGACCTGCACTTCTGACTCTCGAGGTGTTTCTAACAGAAACTCTCAAAGTCAGCGAGATAGAGGGTTTTAGCAGGCGATGCTTACAAAATTGCAACTTTTCTCATCGTCTAGTAGATGCTTTCACAGTGTGATCCCTATTCGGAAAGAATCATTCTCTTACTTGCATCGTTGTTTCATGGATAGCAGTCTCTGGTCGGGGCTAGCTTCGCCCTTAAAGATTTTCTGAAGTCATTGACTATCTCGGGAGGTGGATCTAATATCTCTTTCGGGATAGTATTCTTTGGAACACCCAGTAGTCTAACAAATCTCTAAGACTTGTACCATTCTCCATCGCGTCTGCTCCCTCCAGTTTGTAGGAAGCGCGTGTTCTTATATAACCCATCGACCAAATAAATTCTAGGGTTTGACCTCATAGTAAAAGTTTTCAAACATAAAATAAAATTCTTCATTACCATTTGACATTGTCTTAGAAACCAAACCAATACATCAAATCCAAAATAATGTTTCAAATGTTTTTCCCAAAAGACACCCAACATGGGTTTTCATTTCATGACAAAATAAAATAAAATACTGAAATCAGAACCAAACACTAATCGCTATCCCAACAAGAAACATCAACACCACAATCAGTAATAGCCCAACAAGCACATAATATGCGGTCATCGCACGACATGCCACTCGTCTAGCAGTACTAGCAGTGTCAGCAGTCTCCATCGAATGCTGAAACAGGATTTCCATTCCTGTCACGACTTCATCCAAAACTTCCCGATGTCCAGCTATCACAGCGAGACTGTGACGTAGGCCCGCTGCTATCGACTGCAATCTCCGGGACTCCTCCGGGGTCATACCTGGCTGTCTGACAGGTATCCCTATGACTTGCTGTGGTGGAGGTGCTCTCGGTCCTGCAATGCTAGGTCCTACCCTGCTAGGTCCTGCCGTGCCAAGTCCTGCTGTGCTGGTGGCTATCCTACCTGGAATGGGAACACTCTTCCTCGCCGTCCTCCGAATGCGAAGCCCATAAAGTGGTGGATGTGGCATCACCAATGTAGGTGATGCCTCGCGTCGCTGACTCGGGGAGTTGTCATTGCTGATCGCCACCGAGTTTCCTGTATCTTCTGTGTCTTCCGAGGGGTCTTCCTCCACCGAGGCGGGGGGGATCACGTCGAGGGCTAACAGTGACGTAGTCGGACTCATCAGCTGGGGCGGTAGCGTGAGAAGATGACGATGTCGACATAGTGGACTGAGACATAGATTCAATGAGATATGAAATAAATGACAATGCATGCCTATAATATGCAATGCTTACACACACCAAAATTAACCTTTTTGAATTTTTTTGAAATAAAGTTTTCTCAAAAATTTTGTTGAACATATTCCCATTATAATTAGCTCAAGCTTTGTATAAATCTTTCCTTAATTAAACATAGGTGATCAGGCTATGTTTAATCGAGGTCCAATAATACAACTCCCGACCTAATTATACTCGTAATATGTTTGATGTAAAAAGAATTTCTTTGTAAGTTTTAGTTATAGGTTGTGTTTTCTTAAAGAAAAACCGATGTTCTCTATAACTTTAGCTCTGATACCACTTCTGTCACACCCCGCTAAAGCGGAAACGCAAGGTATGACAGCGATAACGGTTTCATTGCAAAAGATAATGATACATCACCATAGCAGTATTTAAAAGTTTACAACCCATAGCTTCAAAAGAAACAAAATACAAGTTTTTCCAAAATAACATTGTTCAAAGAAAACTCCACAAATAACTTCAACACGATGCAGCATGCTCTATGATGATGAATCTTTATATCCACTTACTAATTATTTCCTGAAAAAGCATGTAAAACGAGCGTCAACTATGAAAATAGTTGGTGAGTTCACAAGTTTATAAAATCGAGCTTGAAATAAGGCTTTTCGTAAATACAAGTACATTGCTTTAATGATAACAGAGTTGATTGCTATTAATGAATACAAGTTTATTGCTATAACGAGAACGAGTTTTGTATGTGTATGAGCAAACAATGAGTCTCAACCAAACCTATGACTGAAGCCCTATCGAGATCTATGCTTATCGTTCCATAGATGAATATGGTATCATGCACTCCAGCGATTCGGGCGAGTGAGGAGTTGTCAATTCCTAATAGCGCTATCCATAATGACCATTGGCTCAAAGAGTTAATGGTTAGAGATAAGGGAAGGGCCTTAGTACGATAAGTTCTCATGTTCCGTGTTGCATAGACATACATAAAGAGACATAGCAATACAATAGCAATCATGTTTGATAATAATCAATTTAAATACAACATGCAAACAGTAGTTTTTCTGGACATGCTTTTCCACCCCAAAACATAAAACGGAAAATAGGGGAGTGCGTGAATACTCACAACGTTTCGAGTAGGTACAAGGGGTACTTCGGAATGCACCAACGTCTTACTACCGGGACCTTACGACATCAAACACACACTAGTGAGTTTCCATGTCGAAATCTAATGCTAATATACTAAATTCTACATATAGTGAAATGCCAATTTATGTTTTAGTATTTGATTTTATATTAATTGGTTACACTTTTTCTGAAATAATGAAATTCTACAAATCGTGCGATTAATTACAACATTGGAATATAAATTTTCCAAATTTTTAAGTCCTTATTACAACATAAATTCACGAAAATAGCATTCAAAGGATAAAAATTCTCAAACTTTTTATTTAACTGTTATTACACAATACTAAGCTGGGAAAATTATAAAAATGGATTTCCAAGCTGTTTAATTATATTTTATGATTTTTGAGCATTTATTCCAATAAAAATTGAAATAAATAGAAAACGGTTTCCAAAATTATCCAAACTTTTTAATTAACTGTTATTGTATATAAATAGGCTGGGAAAAATATAAAAGATATTTTTCAGTGGGTATTTCTATTTTTCCTTGTTTTATTCCTTTAAATAATCATTAATTGAAGAAATAATATTAAACAGTTAAAATAATTTACCAAAAATTTTTGTAACATCATTTACAGTATAAATAACCTGGCAAAAATACCAAAAGTGGTCTTCATATTGTATAATCCGGTTTTGGGTATTTATGTGAATTTAGGTGTAGTTAACTTTAGAAATTAAGAGAAAAATAGTTTTCAGTGGAGAAAAATTCTTAATATTTTTATGTAACCTCCTACTGTACAACATGATGTTCTGGTAAATTTTCATGAATTTTGGATAATCAGAACTATTTTTCCTATTTTTAAACCATTATAATTACCAAAAATTGGGAAAATAGCAAGGCATGATGAAAAATGTTGAAATTATTTTTCTGAGTCATCCATCACAGGTAAGGTATGCGAAAATTGTTAGATAAAATTTTCACACTCTCTAAAGTGGTTTTGTGATTTATTATATCCTAACAAAAAGAAAATCGGAAATCATACCAAACAGCAACAAAAATTAATGAAATTTAGTGAGGGGTCATTATCCATCATAAGGGTCATCCATGAATTTGTTCCGGATTTATTGACCTCTGGAAGTATTTTATGTGATTTATGCCTTCGGTTTCTAGTAATAATTTAAATAAATCAAAGAAATAATAAAAGCTTTTGGTATTTTACAGATTATCACATGCATGTGAGGGCTTTCAAAAGGAAAAATGTTCAAAATTTAATCAGAAGGGAAATAGGGGTATTGAACCCAAACAAGATAAGAAATGTTGCATGCAATGGTGCATGAGATGTAAATGTGGCTGAAGTTCATGAATTTATGAAGCACATTCTGTGGGGTTTTAAGCCACAAAATTTCAACCATCATTCACTGGATATGTTAAGTTTCTAAAGTATTTTTCCCCAGATTTATGGTTGGGTTTAAGGCCATTGATCATGCAAGGCAAAAATGGTGATCATAGAAAAAGAGCTGTTTGCGCAACCATTTTGTAAAAATTGCCAAAAATCGGATATTTAATATTTTACAGTGAGACCAGTTGGGTTTGAAAGTTAACTCATGGAACTATCGAATACAAAAAGAATATCATGATTTGGTTAAGAAATTACCGAGATATGGTCGTTCAAAGCTGAATAAAGTAATCTGGCAGATTGCATGTTTGCTTTGAGTGCATCCTTAGGACATTTTGACAAGAACATCATGCATGCCTTTGATAAGGTCCGATTTCTAGCACATGCATGGAGTGAATGAGCATCCAAGATGTACTAGAAATGGTTTAAATGCTTTTGATCATGCAAGAACACAAAAGAAATGGAGAAGAAGATGTAATACTTGTTTTTGAAGTCACATGAACATATGTGCATCATTTTCACTCCTTGCATGGGTTTGATCCCGGATTTTCACCATTTCAAACACATGCATTGTGTTATGGTGAGAATCTACAAACCACAAGGGAAAAAATAAAGATTTCTAGCCATGGAAAGGCATAGAATCCGAAAAGAAGAGAAAACTAAGAAGAAGAGGAAGTAGAATCATGAAACTATGGGAGAAGATGTTGTTGTTTACCTTGGTTTTGATCTTGAGGGAAGTAAGAACACTTCAAGGTCTTCAAAATCTCGAAATTTGGCAGAGGAATGAGAGAAATTTCATGGGTTAGAGAGAGAGAGGAAGAGAGTTTGTGGGTTAGGAGGGTGGAGTGTGAGAGAGTGAAGAGAGAAGAGGTAGAGTGAGGGTTTAAGTCTAATGATTGAGTTTTGGGAAGAGAGAGTGCATGGGGAGGGGAGAATGGCTGGCTCTATCATGCATTAGGCCTCCTCTCTCCTAATTTCAAATTTTATAAAATTCCCTCCAATATTTTTATAAAAACCCTAATTTTTATAAAAATATTTATTAAGCAATTCTTGATTTATTTGTAAAAAATCTTGTTTTTAACTAATAAATTATGATTATTGCATGATAATTTAATTTCTATTTCAATGATTATAATCCATAATTTGATTAATAAAAATTTGATATTAGAAAGTTTATAGCCAAATTTTATAAAGTTTTTAAGCTTTATGATTTATAAATTTGGATTTTTAGCTCTCTTAGGGTTTTTGGAATATTGTTTGATATTCATCATCATAATGAAGTATAATTAGAATATTTTAATTTATTTTTAGGGTTTTATATCCTTTTTCAATTATAACAAAGCTTGAAAGTTTCATTCAAATTATAGCATTGGCATTTCCTATTGTAGTTAAGCAACTTACTAGAATCGTAAGTGTCAAGTATATTAGCCCTAGGTCTTAGATGGATCCTAGTTTATGCAAGATTTTGACCTAATTTATACTACTAGACCATGGCATGATGTGCATGAATGGTTATTATACAGATGCATGAGTCCGAGAATGACCTGAATTGACAGTTGTCACAGTATCCCCCACTTAAAAAGAATTTCGTCCCGAAATTCATTCTATGTCATTGCTTGCATCGCATGGGAAAAGTTGTGGATACTTTTCCTTCATGAAGTCCTCACGCTCCCAGGTGTACTCCGGCCCGTGTTTTGAGTTCCATCGAACTTTCACAATTGGAATCTTACTCCGCTTAAGTTGTTTTACCTCCCTGCCAAGGATTTCTATCGGTTCCTCAACGAAGTTTAGCTTATCTTTGATCTTAATTTCCTCCAGGGGTACTATCAATGTTTCGTCGGCTAGACATTTCATAAGATTGGAGACGTGGAATATGTCGTGAATGACGCTTAACTCTTGGGGCAACTGGAGTTTATAAGCTACCGGACCAATCCTTTCAATGACTTCAAAGGGTCCAACATATCTCGGGCTTAGTTTTCCTTCCTTACCAAAACGCACAAGCCCTTTCCAAGGCGACACTTTTAAAAGTACCTTGTCTCCTACTTGGAATTCTAATGGTTTACGACGATTATCCGCATAACTTTTCTGACGATCTCTAGTAGCTTTAAGCCTATCCTTGATGATAGCAATCTTGTCAGATGTTTCCTGGATAAGTTCGAGTCTAGTCAACTGTCTGTCTCCGATTTCTGTCCAGCATAAGGGCGAACGACACTTGCGTCCATACAATGCTTCATATGGAGCACATTGGATACTCGTGTGGTAACTGTTATTGTAGGAAAACTCAATTAGAGGCAAATGAGTATCCCAATTTCCTTTGAACTCAATGACACACGCTCGTAGCATGTCTTCCAATGTTTGTATTGTTCTCTCTGTTTGCCCATCTGTCTGAGGGTGGTAAGTTGTGCTCAAATCTATCTTGGTTCCTAGTGCCTTCTGTAACATCCACCAAAATCGAGATGTAAAACGACTATCTCTATCAGAAATGATAGATAGGGGGGTAGACCGGGCAATTCCTTCGGAAACACCTCGGGATAGTTTTGAACCACTGGAATATCCTTGAGTTGCTTAGCTTCAGGTTCTCTTTCTAGCACGTGGGCCATGAATGCAATACAATTCTTTTTCAGGTACTTGTGAACCTTCACGCTTGATACTATGTTTAAACTTCTTCCTGGCTTCTCACCGTGTATGATAAGGGTTTCTCCATTAGGGAGATGCACTCTAATGACTTTCTCGTAACAACCAATTTCTGCTTTATTTTTGGATAACCAATCCATCCCTACTATCACATCAAAACTACCTAGCTCTATAGGAATTAGGTCAATGCTAAAGAGTTTATCAGCTAAATTCAGAGTACAACCAGGAATTATATCATTAGCCCTAATTTCATACCCATCAGCAAGTTCGATAGCATAAGCATTCCTCATCTTTCTCGATTTCAAGCCAATTAACGGTCTAAATGTAAATGCTAAAGAAACAAAACTCCTATCTGCTCCCGCATCGAATATTACTGATGCAAAATGGTTGTTCAGGAGAAACGTACCTGTTATCACTTCAGGGTTCTGACGAGCTTCTTCTGCACCAATCACAAAGGCTACACCTCTTGGCCGTCCAACTTGATTTCCTTGAAAGTTTTGCCTGGCTTGGCCTTGTCCATTGTTACCAGGTCCATTGTTCAGTTTGGGACATGCTCTACGGAGATGATCGGTACTCCTGCACTCGTAACATGTCCTTTTTCCATCCTTATTCAGCTTACAATACTTCGGGTAATGGCCTGTCTGTTTACAGTTTTGGCACACTAGGCAAGCTCCCTTGTGATGGAAGTTACACTTATTGCACTTCGGGAGCGGTCCTGAGTACTGCTTTCTCTCCTGCACTTCCTGTTCTTGAGTTTTCACTGGTTCTTGCTCCTGGGCTCTTACCATAAAGTTTCTTGAGACTTTCTGCTTCCTCCCTGACTTGCCTCCATACTTCTTCTCTCCCTGATCTGCTGGCTTCCTCTTGCTACTAGAGTTTTCCTTTGTCGATGCTCCCATCCTTATCACATCATTGGTTAGTCGATTTGCTAGACTTACTGCACTCTGAATAGTAGTTGGATTTGCTAAAGTAACCATTCCCCGAATCTCTGGTGCCAGACCCCAGATGTAACGATCTACCCGTTTCTCCTCAGGAGTAACCATGTGAGGTACCAGTTTTGCTAGTTCATGAAATCGGACTGTGTACTTCTCTATTTGTGTTCCAACAATAGAATGGTTCCAGAATTCAGATTCAAGTTTCTGAAGTTCATCCTTGGGACAATACTCCTCTATCAGTAGCTTCTTTAGGTCTTCCCAAGTTAGTTGATATGCCGCTGTACGGCCTCGGGTTTGTACTAGAGTATTCCACCAGGTTAATGCCCTATCTTGGAATAGGCAAGATGCATACTCAACTTTGTTGCGCTCGAGGCATTTGCTAATGTGAAGGACCGACTCCATGCTGTCAATCCATTTCAGCAACCCGACCGCACCTTCCTTTCCATGGAACTCCTTAGGTTTACAGGCCATAAAGGACTTGTAGTTACATTCTCTTTCATTGTTTCCCCGGTTTCCTCCACTACTTCCTTGGTTAGCATTAAGTCCTGCAGTTACTTGAGTAACAATGTTTGGAATTGCTTCCATGAGTTGTTGTGCTACAATTTGAGCAACATCGGGTGTTTCGTTCTGTGGGCGCCCGCGATTAGGCCTTCCTGACATGGTTCTATTACACAGGAGAAGAAATACGTATAAATACATAAAATAATGTATAATATTTAGTTCACTACTATTTTGAAAACCGTAAGTGTTGTCAAATCATTGGTTTGCATTAATACTAGACATATATATTTTAGAAAGAAAAGAAAAGAAAAATATCTTTATTCGACCATTTACCAAATAAATTCTAGGGTTTGACCTCATAGTAAAAGTTTTCAAACATAAAATAAAATTCTTCATTACCATTTGACATTGTCTTAGAAACCAAACCAATACATCAAATCCAAAATAAAGTTTCAAATGTTTTTCCCAAAAGACACCCAACATGGGTTTTCATTTCATGACAAAATAAAATAAAATACTGAAATCAGAACCAAACACTAATCGCTATCCCAACAAGAAACATCAACACCACAATCAGTAATAGCCCAACAAGCACATAATATGCGGTCATCGCACGACATGCCACTCGTCTAGCAGTACTAGCAGTGTCAGCAGTCTCCATCGAATGCTGAAACAGGATTTCCATTCCTGTCACGACTTCATCCAAAACTTCCCGATGTCCAGCTATCACAGCGAGACTGTGACGTAGGCCCGCTGCTATCGACTGCAATCTCCGGGACTCCTCCGGGGTCATACCTGGCTGTCTGACAGGTATCCCTATGACTTGCTGTGGTGGGGGTGCTCTCGGTCCTGCAATGCTAGGTCCTACCCTGCTAGGTCCTGCCGTGCCAAGTCCTGCTGTGCTGGTGGCTATCCTACCTGGAATGGGAACACTCTTCCTCGCCGTCCTCCGAATGCGAAGCCCATAAAGTGGTGGCTGTGGCATCACCAATGTAGGCGATGCCTCGCGTCGCTGACTCGGGGCGTTGTCATTGCTGATCTCCACCGAGTTTCCTGTATCTTCTGTGTCTTCCGAGGGGTCTTCCTCCACCGAGGCGGGGGGGATCACGTCGAGGGATAACAGTGACGTAGCCGGACTCATCAGCTGGGGCGGTAGCGTGAGAAGATGACGATGTCGACATAGTGGACTGAGACATAGATTCAATGAGATATGAAATAAATGACAATGCATGCCTATAATATGCAATGCTTACACACACCAAAATTAACCTTTTTGAATTTTTTTGAAATAAAGTTTTCTCAAAAATTTTGTTGAACATATTCCCATTATAATTAGCTCAAGCTTTGTATAAATCTTTCCTTAATTAAACATAGGTGATCAGGCTATGTTTAATCGAGGTCCAATAATACAACTCCCGACCTAATTATACTCGTAATATGTTTGATGTAAAAAGAATTTCTTTGTAAGTTTTAGTTATAGGTTGTGTTTTCTTAAAGAAAAACCGATGTTCTCTATAACTTTAGCTCTGATACCACTTCTGTCACACCCCGCTAAAGCGGAAACGCAAGGTATGACAGCGATAACGGTTTCATTGCAAAAGATAATGATACATCACCATAGCAGTATTTAAAAGTTTACAACCCATAGCTTCAAAAGAAACAAAATACAAGTTTTTCCAAAATAACATTGTTCAAAGAAAACTCCACAAATAACTTCAACACGATGCAGCATGCTCTATGATGATGAATCTTTATATCCACTTACTAATTATTTCCTGAAAAAGCATGTAAAACGAGCGTCAACTATGAAAATAGTTGGTGAGTTCACAAGTTTATAAAATCGAGCTTGAAATAAGGCTTTTCGTAAATACAAGTACATTGCTTTAATGATAACAGAGTTGATTGCTATTAATGAATACAAGTTTATTGCTATAACGAGAACTAGTTTTGTATGTGTATGAGCAAACAATGAGTCTCAACCAAACCTATGACTGAAGCCCTATCGAGATCTATGCTTATCGTTCCATAGATGAATATGGTATCATGCACTCCAGCGATTCGGGCGAGTGAGGAGTTGTCAATTCCTAATAGCGCTATCCATAATGACCATTGGCTCAAAGAGTTAATGGTTAGAGATAAGGGAAGGGCCTTAGTACGATAAGTTCTCATGTTCCGTGTTGCATAGACATACATAAAGAGACATAGCAATACAATAGCAATCATGTTTGATAATAATCAATTTAAATACAACATGCAAACAGTAGTTTTTCTGGACATGCTTTTCCACCCCAAAACATAAAACAGAAAATAGGGGAGTGCGTGAATACTCACAACGTTTCGAGTAGGTACAAGGGGTACTTCGGAATGCACCAACGTCTTACTACCGGGACCCTACGACATCAAACACACACTAGTGAGTTTCCATGTCGAAATCTAATGCTAATATACTAAATTCTACATATAGTGAAATGCCAATTTATGTTTTAGTATTTGATTTTATATTAATTGGTTACACTTTTTCTGAAATAATGAAATTCTACAAATCGTGCGATTAATTACAACATTGGAATATAAATTTTCCAAATTTTTAAGTCCTTATTACAACATAAATTCACGAAAATAGCATTCAAAGGATAAAAATTCTCAAACTTTTTATTTAACTGTTATTACACAATACTAAGCTGGGAAAATTATAAAAATGGATTTCCAAGCTGTTTAATTATATTTTATGATTTTTGAGCATTTATTCCAATAAAAATTGAAATAAATAGAAAACGGTTTCCAAAATTATCCAAACTTTTTAATTAACTGTTATTGTACATAAATAGGCTGGGAAAAATATAAAAGATATTTTTCAGTGGGTATTTCTATTTTTCCTTGTTTTATTCCTTTAAATAATCATTAATTGAAGAAATAATATTAAACAGTTAAAATAATTTACCAAAAATTTTTGTAACATCATTTACAGTATAAATAACCTGGCAAAAATACCAAAAGTGGTCTTCATATTGTATAATCCGGTTTTGGGTATTTATGTGAATTTAGGTGTAGTTAACTTTAGAAATTAAGAGAAAAATAGTTTTCAGTGGAGAAAAATTCTTAATATTTTTATGTAACCTCCTACTGTACAACATGATGTTCTGGTAAATTTTCATGAATTTTGGATAATCAGAACTATTTTTCCTATTTTTAAACCATTATAATTACCAAAAATTGGGAAAATAGCAAGGAATGATGAAAAATGTTGAAATTATTTTTCTGAGTCATCCATCACAGGTAAGATATGAGAAAATTGTTAGATAAAATTTTCACACTCTCTAAAGTGGTTTTGTGATTTATTATATCCTAACAAAAAGAAAATCGGAAATCATACCAAACAGCAACAAAAATTAATGAAATTTAGTGAGGGGTCATTATCCATCATAAGGGTCATCCATGAATTTGTTCCGGATTTATTGACCTCTGGAAGTATTTTATGTGATTTATGCCCTTGGTTTCTAGTAATAATTTAAATAAATCAAAGAAATAGTAAAAGCTTTTGGTATTTTACAGATTATCACATGCATGTGAGGGCTTTCAAAAGGAAAAATGTTCAAAATTTAATCAGAAGGGAAATAGGGGTATTGAACCCAAACAAGATAAGAAATGTTGCATGCAATGGTGCATGAGATGTAAATGTGGCTGAAGTTCATGAATTTATGAAGCACATTCTGTGGGGTTTTAAGCCACGAAATTTCAACCATCATTCACTGGATATGTTAAGTTTCTAAAGTATTTTTCCCCAGATTTATGGTTGGGTTTAAGGCCATTGATCATGCAAGGCAAAAATGGTGATCATAGAAAAAGAGCTGTTTGCGCAACCATTTTGTAAAAATTGCCAAAAATCGGATATTTAATATTTTACAGTGAGACCAGTTGGGTTTGAAAGTTAACTCATGGAACTATCCAATACAAAAAGAATATCATGATTTGGTTAAGTAATGACCGAGATATGGTCGTTCAAAGCTGAATAAAGTAATCTGGCAGATTGCATGTTTGCTTTGAGTGCATCCTTAGGACATTTTGACAAGAACATCATGCATGCCTTTGATAAGGTCCGATTTCTAGCACATGCATGGAGTGAATGAGCATCCAAGATGTACTAGAAATGGTTTAAATGCTTTTGATCATGCAAGAACACAAAAGAAATGGAGAAGAAGATGTAATACTTGTTTTTGAAGTCACATGAGCATATGTGCATCATTTTCACTCCTTGCATGGGTTTGATCCCGGATTTTCACCATTTCAAACACATGCATTGAGTTATGGTGAGAATCTACAAACCACAAGGGAAAAAATAAAGATTTCTAGCCATGGAAAGGCATAGAATCCGAAAAGAAGAGAAAACTAATAAGAAGAGGAAGTAGAATCATGAAACTATGGGAGAAGATGTTGTTGTTTACCTTGGTTTTGATCTTGAGGGAAGTAAGAACACTTCAAGGTCTTCAAAATCTCGAAATTTGGCAGAGAAATGAGAGAAATTTCATGGGTTAGAGAGAGAGAGGAAGAGAGTTTGTGGGTTAGGAGGGTGGAGTGTGAGAGAGTGAAGAGAGAAGAGGTAGAGTGAGGGTTTAAGTCTAATGATTGAGTTTTGGGAAGAGAGAGTGCATGGGGAGGGGAGAATGGCTGGCTCTATCATGCATTAGGCCTCCTCTCTCCTAATTTCAAATTTTATAAAATTCCCTCCAATATTTTTATAAAAACCCTAATTTTTATAAAAATATTTATTAAGCAATTCTTGATTTATTTGTAAAAAATGTTGTTTTTAACTAATAAATTATGATTATTGCATGATAATTTAATTTCTATTTCAATGATTATAATCCATAATTTGATTAACAAAAATTTGATATTAGAAAGTTTATAGCCAAATTTTATAAAGTTTTTAAGCTTTATGATTTATAAATTTGGATTTTTAGCTCTCTTAGGGTTTTTGGAATATTGTTTGATATTCATCATCATAATGAAGTATAATTAGAATATTTTAATTTATTTTTAGGGTTTTATACCCTTTTTCAATTATAACAAAGCTTGAAAGTTTCATTCAAATTATAGCATTGGCATTTCCTATTGTAGTTAAGCAACTTACTAGAATCGTAAGTGTCAAGTATATTAGCCCTAGGTCTTAGATGGATCCTAGTTTATGCAAGATTTTGACCTAATTTATACTACTAGGCCATGGGATGATGTGCATGAATAGTTATTATAAAGATGCATGAGTCCGAGAATGACCTGAATTGACAGTTGTCACATATGAACTCACCTGCAATGAGTGAAGAGGATGGAAGTGTCGGGTAGGATGCTATGTGTCAAGTGAGGACTTGAACACACACACGGATCCTATGTAACATGTAGTGATACATAAATGTATCTAATTAGTTATTTAATCACTAATTAGGTAAGTAAAGACACTCTAATGCATGAAGACACTTTGTTTTCAAGTGCAAGGAGTGCTAAAGGTTGCATCTAAGGAGTGTATGGCCTCACTATGGAGTTTACACTTCAATTGGTTACACTTAAGTGTGTTTACGGTTTCTGGACCATTGTCCCCATGAGTTTACGGCCGTAAACTCATGGTAATGGTGCCATTGGGTGTTCAAAGGTCTTAAACTACTAAAGGAATTATGCTAGACTCGAATCCATGGCTTAGGAAGTGATTGGGGCTAGAAATGGACACTTCTTGGAGTTTACGGTCCTTGGACCACTCCCTGGGGAGTTTACGGCCGTAAACACATGAGTTTACAGCCGTAAACTCATGTTGGTTCATTTCTCTTGTGTTTTGGTGGTTCTAGGCAATGCATGCAAGGTTCTAGTCACTTATACAAGCATAGGAAAGTGTTAAGGGCACTTAAACACCCTTTGGAGGTGTTTACGGTTTTGGGAGGCCTTCCCAAACCGTAAACTCATGTTTGCACCATTCAATCCATGTTTTAGGGTTCTAAGATCATTCCAGCAAGTTTCTAGGTCATTAGCCAAGCATTGAAGGGGGTTTGGGGCATCAAAACCCCATTTTGGAGTGTTTACGGTTCATGAATGTTCATGGACCGTAAACTCATGTTTACCCCCAAAAAGTCATGATCTTGGGGTTCTAAGTTCATGCATGCAAGTTTCTAAGCCATAGCTAAACACTAGAAGAGGTTTGGAAGGGTTTTTGGGGCTTTAAAACCCCCTTTTGGGAGTTTACGGTTTTTGGGAGGTGTTCCCAAACCGTAAACACAAGTTTTCGGGGTTTTTGAGAGTTTAACCCATAGATTTGCATGGATGTTAAGTTAAACAACAAGCTAGGAAGGATTACTTACGATTTTGGAGCTTGAATGAGTGATTCTTGAGCAAAAATCCGATTTTTAGAGAGAGAAAGTTCTAAGGTGGGAAAAAACTCAAATGGTGGCCACTCAACCTTTATATAGGCCTTGAGTTAGTGGCCAGGTGGGGACACACCCAATCCCGACATTAAACGGAGTTTAAGATTTTACCCGATTAAATGACCGTAACCCGACTTAGTCGTAAACTAGAAATTTTTCCAAAGGATTATCGAGGGTATTATTTGTGATTTTATTGATTTCCTACACGTAGGAAATTATGACAATAACCCTACATGAATTATTTAACTTAAAAGTTAATGGACAATTTTATTAATAAAATAAATTTTATTAACGGAAAGGGTTACAGTGACGGAATAAATTTCGGGTTGTCACATCATCCCCCCGTTAGAGGGAATTTCGTCCCGAAATTTAAGATACCAATCATGGATTTGGAAAGAGATGCAGATATTTCTGTTTCATCGAGTCTTCGCGCTCCCAAGTGAATTCGGGTCCCCGCTTGGCATTCCAGCGAACCTTCACTATCGGGATGCGGCTTTGTTTCGTTCGTTTGATTTCTCGATCCATGATTCCGATTGGTTCTTCCACAAAGTTCAGATTTTCGTTGATCTTGATCTCATCAAGAGGGATCACAAGGGTCTCATCGGAAAAACACTTTTTAAGATTAGAGACGTGGAAGACAGGATGGATATTGCTAAGTTCATGAGGTAATCGGAGTTTGTAGGCTACGGGACCGATCCTAGCGAGGATCTCGAAGGGTCCTATGTATCTTGGACTCAGCTTTCCACGTTTTCCGAAGCGTATCAAGCCTTTCCAGGGTGAGACTTTCAAAAGGACCCGGTCTCCCACCTGGAATTCCAAAGGTTTCCTTCGTTTGTATGCGTAGCTTTTCTGTCTGTCTCTGGAAGCTTTCAATCGTTCACGGATATGAACGATCTTCTCCGTTGTTTCCCGAATGATCTCTGGACCTATGAGAGTGCTTTCAGGAACTCGTCCTTTAGCTAATTGAGTGTCACCCACCTCAGCCCAGCACAGAGGGGACCTGCACTTCCGGCCGTAGAGGGCTTCGAATGGAGCAGCTTTGATGCTCGTGTGATAACTGTTGTTGTAGGAAAATTCGACGAGGGGTAAGTGGGTATCCCAAGCCTTACCAAAGTCGATCACACAGGCTCGCAGCATATCTTCCAGAGTTTGGATGGTTCTCTCACTTTGTCCGTCAGTCTGAGGATGGTAGGCTGTACTCATGTCCAGCCTCGTTCCCAGGGAGCTTTGTAGGGACTGCCAGAACCTCGAAGTGAATCTGCTATCCCTATCGGAGATAATAGATATAGGAACACCATGCAATCGTACGATCTCCCTGATGTATGTTCTTATGAGTTTCTCCATCTTGTCAGTTTCTTTGATGGGTAGGAAGTGTGCGGACTTGGTCAATCTATCGACGATGACCCATATGGTATCAAGCCCACCCGTTGTCTTGGGTAGCTTGGTTATGAAGTCCATAGTGATCCGCTCCCACTTCCATTCAGGTATCTCCGGTTGTTGGAGTAGACCTGATGGTTTCTGGTATTCGACCTTGACCTTGGTGCAAGTAAGGCATTTACCTACGAAGGTAGCGATCTCTGCTTTCATGTTAGGCCACCAGTATAATTTCTTGAGATCCAGATACATCTTATATGAACCTGGGTGAACGGAATATCTAGTGTTGTGCGCTTCCTTCATGACCAAATCTCTATTGCCACCGTGTTCCGGTGTCCAAATCCGGTCCATGAGATACAAGGCTCCGTTACCCTTGGCTACCAAATTCTTATCCATTTCTCGTAGGGATTCTTCCGCTACATTTTCAGGTTTCAAGGCTTGGAGCTGAGCCTCTTTAATTTGTCCGGATAGATGTGAATGGATAGTCATTGTAATTGACTTGACTCTTCAACCAGAATAATCTTTCCGACTTAGAGCGTCTGCTACTACGTTGGCTTTACCCGGATGATAACGAATTTCACATTCGTAGTCATTGAGTAGCTCAACCCACCGTCGTTGTCTCATGTTGAGTTCTTTCTGGTTGAAGATGTGTTGGAGGCTTTTGTGGTCGGTATAGATGATGCTCTTCGTACCATACAGATAGTGTCTCCAGATCTTTAGGGCGAACACAACCGCTCCTTGTTCGAGGTCGTGCGTGGTGTAGTTGACCTCGTGTGTCTTCAGCTGTCTTGAGGCGTACGCGATGAGTTTACCTCATTGCATCAGAACACAGCCGAGCCCCTGATTGGATGCATCGCAATATACTACGAAGTCTTCTATCCCTTCGGGGAGGGACAGTATCGGTGCGGTGCACAAGGCTTGTTTTAGGGTTTGGAATGCCTTCTCTTGTTTCTCTACCCAGTCAAAGGCCACGCCTTTCTGGGTCAATGTCGTAAGAGGCTTCGCAATCCGAGAGAAATTTTGAATGAACCTTCGGTAGTAGCCAGCGAGGCCTAGAAATTGGCGAATTTCTGTAGGCGTCTTCGGTGCTGACCAGTTCTCAATAGCTTTAATCTTGGATGGGTCCACGTGGATTCCTTCTTTGCTAACCACGTGTCCTAAGAATTCGACTCTTCGGATCCAAAATTCGCACTTAGAGAACTTTGCGTAAAGCTTCTCCGATCGTAGGGTTTCCAGGACCTGTCGCAGATGATCGCTATGCTCTTCCTTACTTCTAGAGTAGATAAGTATATCATCAATGAAGACGATGACGAACTGATCCAAGTAAGGACGACATACTCTATTCATCAAATCCATGAATACTGCGGGCGCATTGGTCAGTCCGAACGGCATTACTACGAACTCGTAATGTCCGTAACGAGTTCGGAAAGCTGTTTTCGGAACATCCTCCTCGAGCCCCTTGCAGTTGGTCAAATAAATCGTCTATACGAGGAAGAGGGTAACGATTCTTGACCGTCAGCTTGTTGAGTTCTCTGTAGTCGATGCACATGCGGAACGATCCGTCTTTCTTCTTGACGAACAAGACTGGTGCTCCCCAGGGTGAGAAGCTTGGTCTTATAAAGCCCTTGCTGAGCAGTTCGTTAAGTTGACCGGACAGTTCTTGCATCTCAGCAGGCGCTAAACGGTAGGGCGCCTTGGCTACGGGGGTCGCTCCTGGGATTAAGTAGATTCGGAACTCGACTTGACGTTGTGGAGGTAAACCCGGTAGTTCTTCAGGGAAGACGTCGGGGAAATCGCGTACTACGGGAAGATCCTTCAGGTCCTTCATTTTCTGGTTCGTATCTACAGCATGCGCCAGGAATGCACGATATTCCTTACGCAGGTACTTCTGGGCTTGAATGCTCGAGATGATACGAAGGCTCGTACTTGGTTTGTCTCCGTAGATCATCAAGGTTTCGTTGTTGGGTAGATTCAGACGGATAGCCTTGTCGAAGCACAAGATATCGGTACGATGGAGACTCAACCAGTCCATGCCTATGATGACATCGAAGCTTTTGATCGCTACTGGTATGAGGTTGATAGGAAACGAATGATTATCTAGCGTGAGGGTACAACCTATGTAGATTTCGTTAGAACTTTTCGTCTTGCCGTTAGCCATTTCTACGACGAGTGTTTCTTTCAGTGATCGCTGTGTTTGTTTGAGTAAGTGTTTAAAGTTTTGATTTACGAAACTTCTTTCTGCCCCACTATCGAATAGAATACAAGCATAAGAGTTATCGAGAAGGAACGTACCCGTGACTACGGTGGGGTCTGCTACAGCCTCATTGTGGCCAATAGCAAGTAGTCTACCCGCTCCTCCCGTGTTTCCAGCCTTTGGATAGTTTCTTTTGAAATGTCTGACTTCGCCACAACCATAGCAGGCCTGGCTTGCTCCCGAACTAGGAAATTGGGAAACGGGTTTGGGAGGTGCTCTGCAAAACCGGACGGTATGGCCCTTCCGGTCGCAATTGGTGCAGTGCATCTCACGGCAGGGGCCGTTATGATGGAAAGAGCACTTATCGCACTTGGGTAGATTCCCCGCATATGTTTTGGCGGGCACAGGGGTAGTAGGAGTAGTGGCAGCGTAGACAGCCACTGTTTGTTGGTTATTAGGAGAGGATTTGGCTGAGTTTCCTTTCTTTCGATCCCACTGTTTTCTTTTGTTGTTGGAGGTGTGGGTTGGGGTAGAAGTGGTGGTTGTAGTAGCTGATGGAGTGGAGGGAACTTCATGATCAATCAACCTCTGGGCCAATTCCTTGGCACTGTCAAAGGCCGCAGGTTGTGATGCTAGAACATTCCCTCGATATGGGGGTACTAATCCCCAGATGTATCGTTCGATTTTCTTGCTTTCGGTGGGCACCATGTTTGGGCACAGAGCCTCCAAGTCGCAGAACCTGGCCGTATAGGCTACGATGTCGGAACCCTGCATTTTGAGGTTCCAGAGTTCCTCCTCAAGTTTCTGAATTTCGCCCCTCGGGCAGTACTCCCTCGTCATGAGGTCTTTCAGTGTGTCCCAGCCCATGGCGTTGGCTGCGACCAGGGAGAGTGATTTGACATGGCCATTCCACCACGTCAAGGCCCTTTGGGTAAAGGTGCAAGCAGTAAATTTTATCCTGCTTCCTTCGGGGCATGAGAACATTTTGAAGATCGCTTCGGTTCTCTCAATCCATTGGGACAGTGCAAGGATCCCTCCGGTTCCATTGAAGTAAGTAGGTTTGCAGCTGATGAAATCCTTATAGGTGCACTCTCGTACACGTGGGTGGATTTCACCATGGCTGGAGTTTGTGCCAGTTCCCGTTCCACTAACACCACCAGAGTTGACTTGCACCAGCGCGGCGGTCACAGCTGCAGTCACAGCTGCTTGAAACATCGCCGGGCCGAATTGCGGTGGGGGAGGTGGTGGTGGTGTTTGATCCATAGGCGTGCATCTGGTCGGACGCTTGCGATGAGGCATCTTTTACTGAAAAATTTTAAAAGGTGATGACAACAGTGAGAATCAATTGTAAGTATGATGAGAGTGTCTCATGGAATAAATCGCCATAGTCCAACAATTAGATAGATGCATATCAATAGAGTAAGAAAACACAAGAGCATGAACTTCCAAATAGATTAGACAACTGCCAATATTACTGGTATTACTAATGTAAAATGAGTTCAGGAAAAAAAAAACGACCTAACAATTGGTCTTACATCAAACCATAAGGAGGATGTTGACAGTTTAGAGGGCTAGTTATAGTACTTTCAAAGTCGGGAATGTTTTACAGACAGGTGAGACGGAGGTATAGAAGGGAAAGGCTATTCTTCTTAGGAAGAGAAAGGATGAGTAGAAAATCTTCTGCTGGCGACGGGCACCCTCTCTGGGTTACCCTTGAATCAGCCATTGCATCTATGCGAGAATGGAGAGAAGATAGTTAGTAGACGTACTAATCCTAAGATACTTATAAGATGATCGTTATTAGTCGACCCAATACTTGCATAATGCATACCAATTACATGTAATCGAGACAGGATAGACCTTGGAATAAGTGACCCTAACTCTAAATCCACAACCAAACAAGGAACAGGAAGTAAAGCAAAGATCACAGATTCTAAGTCTATAGCGTCTTAGCCACATGTAACCGTGGTGTATCCACTTAGCAACTATTGCCCTACTAGTAACGACCCTTTTAGTTCTCACATATGTAGTTAATAGAATGCAGAATACTCCTATAGTATTCTTATTCAGATGTTCTTGTAGTAGTATTGGTAAGTTTTTTTAGACTTGTTGCAACATCAGAACCACTCTTAGGCACAGGCTAGTCACTCCTAGGTAAATGTAGTTGATCAGGCTACATCCTCCCAGATTTGACTATATGTCTCTAAGCCTAATTGTGCTGTTCAACAATCTTAATACTTTTGTTCTGTTCTAGTATGATACTGACCCTTAGTGTGAATGGATGTATATATATACTTAGTTAAATATTTTCTTATTTAATAGTATATATTCTTGGTCAGAGTGTTTTAATCCCGATGTGTTTATAGTTCGTATATCTTTTATGGGTTGATATACTTGATTCACTATAAACAATGCTCTGATACCAATCTGTCACACCCCAAAACCGAGAACGGCAGAATACGTTCTGGGGTGGAGGACGTCATGTACAGTATCATAACAATGCATAATAGTAAAGACAAGCAACAACACCCATTGCATTAATATAATAATTGTAGTACAAGCATGTTCTGTACATTTTGTTAGACACCAAAAGTATAATCAAAATAAAGAGGAGTCTTATATGTGCTCCATCTTCTCAAAAGCTGCACCTGTACCTGTCTACTGATGACCTGAGAATACAAGTTATTTTGAAAGCGAGTATCAGCATAAAGCTGGTGAGTTCATGAGTATTTAGTGTCATTGCTTGTATAAAATGATTACAACCATGTAGTATAATAATTGATCTCAATGTTGGAAAAATAGTATGCTCCCTAGGAAAACCCTATGTTTTCCAGTAAAAGTGGTCTTCTACCAAGACCCGGTTGTATGTATGTTTGATCCTTTAAAAATGTAAAAGTTTTCCCAGGGAAACTATAGTAGGAAAATATAGTTTTAGACTTCATTCATGTAAAGTAATTGGGAAAATAGTATTCTACCCCAGCAGTATCACTGCCAGCTAATGAAATGAAAATGCAGACTCCAGGTAGTATTAAATGTACAATACACCTCGGGGAGTCTGTTTTGCCTTTAATTCTTAATGTATTAATTTAAGGTCAAAATGTGAACTTGTATGTAACTATGCTGATTGACGATCGAATCCCTGATGACCCTCCGAGTCATCTGTAGAAATGTGACATTTTGTCACCCCTGGGCCTAGTCGGCTCGGACTGTAGCTAGTAGTCGGGATGTGGGAGTGTCTGTCCCGTATAGATCTATACACATAATGCCCGCTCTCCCTCCAGGAGACTCTGGTTACACGGTGATAGCACAGTGAAGTGTCGTATCGAGAGATGGTATGTCACATTCTGTTGTAGTATGTTCTCTTTGTATAATGTATAATGTACTTTCGGGTATGGTGTATAGAGTGTTCTCTTGTATAGTATATAGTATTCTCTTTTTATAGTGTTAAACATGTATTGACTCATAACTATTCGGACTCTGGTAGGTACCATTGTAATAGTATACACGAGTAGTAATCCTTAACTATACCTATTATAGTTAAATAGTAAGGTTGGTTGCATGCCTTTGATACACAAAGGTATTGAACTGAAGTGAAGACTTTAAATTCACACGAATATATATAATATATAACTAAGAATTCAACGACAGTCGGACAGATAACAATATTCCCTAAGTCCACAATCAAACAAGAAAAGGAAGTAAGGTGAGCTATCAGTCCTAAGTCCTTCAAGTCTTACTTATATAAATATATTGGTGTAGATATGGTTTGGGAACCGAAGGAGTTAAAAGAGTTTAGAAATATTTTTATAGTAATTTAACATGAAAATGAGTTTGATAAACACTTAAAGCAGTTTTGTTGGTAAAGCAGTTAAAAGTATAAAAATCCTTTTGGTTGCAAGTTATAAATCACACGTGATTGGTACTATAACTTATTTGATTCAACTTGTATTCCCCCCCCCCCATAAAAGCATTTAAAAACATTTAAAAGGTTAATTAAGGGGTATGAACTCACCTGCAATGAGTGAAGTGGATGGAAGTGTCGGGTAGGATGTTAGGTGTCAAGTGAGGACTTGAACACACACACGGATCCTATGTAACATGTAGTGATACATAAATGTATCTAATTAGTTATTTAATCACTAATTAGGTAAGTAAAGACACTCTAATGCATGAAGACACTTTGTTTTCACGTGCAAGGAGTGCTAAAGGTTGCATCTAAGGAGTGTATGGCCTCACTATGGAGTTTACACTTCAATTGGTTACACTTAAGTGTGTTTACGGTTTCTGGACCATTGTCCCCATGAGTTTACGGCCTTAAACTCATGGTAATGGTGCCATTGGGTGTTCAAAGGTCTTAAACTACTCAAGGAATTATGCTAGACTCGAATCCATGGCTTAGGAAGTGATTGGGGCTAAAAATGGACACTTCTTGGAGTTTACGGTCCTTGGACCACTCCCTGGGGAGTTTATGGCCGTAAACACATGAGTTTACGGTCGTAAACTCATGTTGGTTCATTTCTCTTGTGTTTTGGTGGTTCTAGGCTATGCATGCAAGGTTCTAGTCACTTATACAAGCATAGGAAAGTGTTAAGGGCACTTAAACACCCTTTGGAGGTGTTTACGGTTTTGGGAGGCCTTCCCAAACCGTAAACTCATGTTTGCACCATTCAATCCATGTTTTAGGTTTCTAAGATCATTCCAACAAGTTTCTAGGTCATTAGCCAAGCATTGAAGGGGGTTTGGGGCATCAAAACCCCATTTTGGGGTGTTTACGGTTCATGAATGTTCATGGACCGTAAACTCATGTTTACCCCCAAAAAGTCATGATCTTGGGGTTCTAAGTTCATGCATGCAAGTTTCTAAGCCATAGCTAAACACTAGAAGAGGTTTGGAAGGGTTTTTGGGGCTTCAAAACCCCCTTTTGGGAGTTTACGGTTTTTGGGAGGTGTTCCCAAACCGTAAACACAAGTTTTCGGGGTTTTTGAGCAACAAGCTAGGAAGGATTACTTACGATTTGGAGCTTGAATGAGTGATTCTTGAGCAAAAATCCGATTTTTAGAGAGAGAGTGTAGAGAGAGAAAGTTCTAAGGTGGGAAAAGACTCAAATGGTGGCCACTCAACCTTTATATAGGCCTTGAGTTAGTGGCCAGGTGGGGACACACCCAATCCCGACATTAAACGGAGTTTAAGATTTTACCCGATTAAATGACCGTAACCCGACTTAGTCGTAAACTAGAAATTTTTCCAAAGGATTATCGAGGGTATTATTTGTGATTTTATTGATTTCCTACACGTAGGAAATTATGACAATAACCCTAGGTGAATTATTTAACTTAAAAGTTAATGGACAATTTTATTAATAAAATAAATTTTATTAACGGAAAGGGTTACAGTGACGGAATAAATTTCGGGTTGTCACAATAAAGCTTAACGCAACTTACCATCTACTTTATTCAAGTATTCTTGGTTGCGGAGGTAGTCATGTGGTTCTTAGCATTTTCGTATTAACTTTGGAGAATGCAGTCTATCGTCTATAGGGTGACGGTGACTTTCCTCGCATGAGAAGGCAGTGTGTCCTAGGCACTACCCGTAGGTATCTAGATGGACGAAGTGCCGGAGTAATGCGGGTATCCCTTGCAACTACTCTTCCGGTGTTACTGAGTTTTCTCTATCTAGATGAAATCTAGATAGCATAGGGTTCCGTCACTCGGGACGTCTAATTTCCTCATCCACTCTTCTCAGAGTTTAACCTGTCACAGCTTCCAGGTTTCTGGGCCCACTGCTGAGATGCTTAATTCGTGGGATTAAGCGCGAATGGATGGTCTTAGTCAATGGTTTTGACTCTTACGACTTGAGTTACTTTTCCTAACTGAGGGTGTTAGCTACTATGTTGGCTTAACCGGGATGACAACAAATTTCGAATTTGTGGTCATTTTAGTAGCTCAACCCACAACGGTTCTCTTGACTCCAGCTCTTTTTCTATGGGATAAGATGAAGGGTCTTATTATAAGGTTCGTGGTAGACCTCATACTCGGCTCAATCACTAATACTTGGTGCATGCAAGTCGTATATAATTGAGATTGACGGGATGTTCAGATGTGTGGCCCCACCCCAAACCCCCAACCAAACAAGGAACGGGGAGTAGGGAGGAAGCACACATCTTAAATTTCATTGATCTAAATTATATACCACTCTAATGTATATACTCAGCAGTAGTAAGTTGGTCCCATGAGTTCTTTCTCTTGATTCACGAACCTGGTTGTGCGGTGCTAATGGTCTTTCTGGGGGATCTACTGAGTAGGTCTCGGGCGGTTATGGTTTTCCGGAATATCTGCAGTGCCTTTCGTTTCTGGTTTTAAAGTCTAACGGGGTTGGTTAACAGCGCGTTGTACCCCTCTCCTGGGTACTTCTGATGGTTGGATGAGAGAGACGACTGACGGTTCGCATTAGGTTTTCCTTATTTGGTTCGAAAGAACCTTTATTTGATGCACTGGATACGGTGAAAGTTCTTTTTACACAGTACTAGGAATTCTCGCATGGTTGAACCAAGTCAAGCCATGACTGACGGTAGTGTCGAAATTTACAATCATCGACACGATATGGAATGAAGATAGATAGGACCATGTGCTGAACAGGGCACACAAGTTCTTAGCGTCTCGGGTTTCGTCCATGGTATCACTATCGTGGATACTTGGACCGACATGGTTGACGCTGAACTCTAAGGGTCCTGATGTTTCGGAATAATGTACTTTTCATGAATGGATTTCTCACGAGGCCTCTCTATAATCGCCTAGTATACACTAGTCATGTATAATTAAGATTAAAAGGACGGTTGACTGAGCGACTCCGCCCTTAATCCACAACCAAACGAGGAACAGGAAATAAGGCAGCATCACTCACTCGAGGTCTATCGATGTTAATTATAAATGGCCTTAACGTATATATTAAGCCATCATAGCTTTACCTGATGGGTTTTTAAGTGTTACAACAGTGTTGCGACTTTCGCCTTAACGAGGGAGTAATTACAATTAGAATGGATTCTTTTAAGTTTTCGATTAGCTACTTAAGGTTTGAGAAACGTACCAAAATTCTACCGGGTTCTTGATGTTCCCCTAGGCATTAGGGTTAAACTCCTCCTGTGCCTTTGTCATTTCTTTCAGTTGGGCAGTCCCTCTTGAAGTGTCCAATTTCACCACATAGGTGGCATACTGGACTGGTCCCAACATTGGTGGTTGATGTAATGAACTCAACCGGGGTCCTGCAGTTGCACGCGGTATGCCCCTTCATGTTGCACCTAACACAAAAGAGTTCTCGATAGGTACCATGATGATGGTAGTTACACTTGTGGCAGCGGGGGAGGTTTCCTAGGTATGGTCTTCCAGGTGTCGAGGCAGAAGGGTTGACAGAGGCATAAACCACTTCAGCTCGTTGCCCTTTGGAAGGTCCTTGAGTCGAGGTACTTCCCTCCTCGTTCTCAGGCTTTCTTTTCAGTGATTTGGTTTGAGTTCTTGGGTGGCTGTGCACACGGGTGGTGATTGCTGCTGTCTATTATTATAATCGGGATTCCCGATAGGGCTCCTGCTAACATTGGCGTTGTTAGCATTCAGGTGAGCCATGACAGCTGCTACGGCTGCTGAAACTGCAGCTTGAAACGTAACTTCATCGCTTTGAAGAATCGATGTCTTGCCAGCGGGTTGGTTACGTTTCTTTGGAGGCATGGTTTTTCCTATACGAAAAGGAACACAAGCTAATGAGAAACGATGGTTAACCCTAGACGTATCTTTCTCTGCTATGATAGGCATAAATTTTTCCCGTGCCTCGAATTACAGTTATCTGAGCGTCGACCTACATCCCGATGATGTAGTCTGGGTAACAGAGTAGGAGTATGTGTATCGGAAATCCATAAAAGGGGTGTCGTTCCTACTAAGTTATCTTTAAATTGGAGAGGCACACTCTCCGGTTTTGAAAATATTTGAAAGAGCTTCGGAACGATGATTATACAAGAAAAGACATGAAAGTTTATGGCTAAACACTCTCAATGGAGGTTTTGGGTTCCGATGTAATTATATTAATCACGACGGGAAAGACGAATTTGCCTAACACATAGTGTGAGCGGTGTAATCACTAACTCACTAAATTGTATTATTTTATGGATTATTAGTGTGACGTGAAAGAGGTAGAAACACTTCTCGGGTTCCATGCATTGGCTCCCTCTATCCACCTCTTATCCCTGACTGGAACAAGCGTTGGTTTCCCCCGGGTATCTATATAGGGTTCTCTGCTCTCGTAGACATATTGAATTTCTACTCCGCCTTACTTCTGATTCTGATCCTGAGTGTCATCCCTTCATAATGGAAGACTGGAATCTCAGAAGTTTAGGCGAATTCCCCACTGATGTCCCTAAAAGGTATAGGCACATGGTGATTTCAATAGCCTCATCACTGTTCGTTTACTTCCTACTTGGAAACCTTTCTCAATGAACCTCTTCTGGGTCTTTATCGACTCCTCTGCTGATTACTGAAGTGGATAAGGTTTCCTAAAGGGGTTTGTGCGAGAATGGGAATGTCTAAAGAATCTTAAGAGATTATTAAAACATTTTTCTGGGTGATCCATATCGAGTTCGGCTACAATTACATAGTTTACACAAATCATATATAACTTAGATCTGATAGGCCTTCGAATATGTGATACTACCCTATATCCACATCCAAACAAGGAAAAGGAAGTAGAGCGAAACCACACATTCTTAGCCTATGAGATCCTCACTACATATAACCTCGGGAGTATACACCCTGTAATCATAGGTCTATCGATAAGGATTTCTTTTAGTTTTCAGGCAAGGTTATTTATGGTTCCTAAAATACCCCTCTGGTATTTTAATTACTTGTTTGATTCTTAACTTCTGAACATACTTTTGGGTTTATTGCGAGTCTTTTAGTATTCTAAAATACTCCTATAGTATTTTAACTTTATGTTTGGCTCTAGCATTCCTATTTGGTAAGTTTCAGATTCATTGCAACACCACCATCACTCCCAAGCACACGTTAGTCGCACCTCGAATAAATGTAGTTGATCAGGTTACATTTCTTCCAGCTTACGATTACATAACTGCCCAGGTTTGACGGTAATGCTCAACATCCAAAGACTTTTATTCTTGTTCTTCTTGTGATACTTTTTAGGGTTTTTATATTCTGGATGTTCTTATACTTTTGTAAAATATGGTTATATTTTAAAGTATAATTCTTGGTCTGAGTATTTTACCCCATTGTATTTATAGGTTGTATATCTTTTATGATTTGATATACTGAGCTCACTATAAACAATGCTCTGATACCAATCTGTCACACCCCAAAACCGGAACGGCGGAAACGTTCTGGGGTGGAGGACGTCATGTCAAGTATCACAACATATGCAGTATAGTAATCAAAGTACAACAACCATTGCATTAATAGTAATAATTTTACATAGGTTACATTTATTCCAACAACATCAAAAGTAGATATAGGAAATAACATAAGCTGCAGCTTGGTACCAGGCTGACTTCGCAAAAGCTCCCGGAGTGTACCTGTCTACTAACGACCTGAGAATACAAGTTATTTTGAAAGCAAGTATCAACATTTTAATGCTGGTGAGTTCATAAGTATTTAATGACATTGGTATAAATACATGTTTTTCCTAAAAATAATCTCACTAGATAATGGTGATTTGAGTTTACAGAGTATTAGAATTCTTTCCAGAAAATCCTATATTTTCTAATAAAAGTAGTCTTCTACCAAGACCCAATTGTTTTATGTTTAAGGAGTAATTTCCCCAAAGGTAACTATTATTATCAAAATATAGTTTATACTTTAAGGAATATGTGAGAAGATCACAAGCAAAAGTAATAGGGAAAATACTATTTTACCTCAGCAGTAACGCTGCTGACTAAAAGTGAATAAAACATAGACTGCAGGTGGTATCGAATGAACCATACGCCTTGGAGAGTCTAAAGTAATGAAGTATAGACTCCAGGCGGTATTAAGTGAACAATACGCCTCGGAGAGTCTAAGTGAATGAAATACAGACTCCAGGCGGTATGAAGTGAACAATACGCCTCGAAGAGTCTAAGTGAATGAAATACAGACTCCAGGCGGTATCAAGTGAACAATACGCCTCGGAGAGTCTAAGTGAATGAAATACAAATACAGACTCCAGGCGGTATTAAGTGAACAATACGCCTCGGAGAGTCTAAGTGAATGAAATACAGACTCCAGGCGGTGTCAAGTGAACAATACGCCTCAGAGAGTCTAAGTTAACCTTTAATCCTAAGTAGGTCAGTTTAAAGGTTTAATATGAGGCCTAGTTTATAACTAGGAAATTATATTATGATGGTTTCATATGTAGAAAATACCGTGATAATACTGATTACCTTAAAGCCATGAATTATAAGGTAAATGTAAAGATACTCGTAACGATACTGATTGACGGATGTAAACATGACGACCTGCTGGCGTCGGAATGAATTCGACATTTGTCACCCCTTGGCTTGGTCGGTCGGGACTGTAGCTAGCAGTCAGGATGTGGGATGGTCTGTACCGTATAGATCTTCACACACAATGTCCGCTCTCCCTCCAGGAGACTCTGGTTACCGCTCGACAACGGTGAAATCTGTGTCATGAGGATGTATCTCGTGATTTGATTTCTATATATACATTTCTTTTTAGAATATAGATATAACTAAGTTCTCCTTCATGAAAGTTATGGTCGGTTTCTAAACTATACCTATTATAGTTTACTCGAGGGGTTATCTAGATGCCTTTGCTACCCAAAGGTGTTGAACTGGAATAAGAGTATTAACATCTAACAAGATATACATAATATATAACTAGTACTTCAATGATACTCGGACAAATAATCGGATGCTCTAAGTCCACAACCAAACGAGGAATAGGAAATAAAGCGGGTTATTAGTCCTAAGTCCTTCAAACCCTACTTATATAACTATATCTATATAGACATCGATCTATCAAGAATATAAGTTTAAAAGACTTTGATAAAAGCTTGGAAATTTAAAAGAGATTTTGGTACATTAAAAGAGATTTGAAAACAACATTTGGAAACCTTAAGCTGGATAAAACAGTTTAACATGCAAAAATCTTTTTGCTATACAGTTATTAATCACCTGTGATTGATATAATAACTTTATAGTTCAACTTGTATTCCCCACCCCCATAAAAGCATTTAAAATCATTTAAAAAGGTTGATTAAGGGGTATGAACTCACCTGAAGTGGGTGATTCGGATGAACGGGTGGTATAGGATGCTAAGTGTCAAGTGAGGACTTGAACACACACGCGGATCCTATTAAGCATGCAATTATACATTTATGTATCTAATTAGTCATTTAATAACTAATTAAGCAGGTAAAGACACTCAAATACATGAAAACACTTTGGTACAAGTGCTAAGAGTACTAAGGGTTGCGTCTAAAGAGAGTATGACCTAACATTGGAGTTTACTCCCCATATGGTAGCACCATATGGGTTTACGGTTATGGGACCATTTCCCCCATGAGTTTACGGCCGTAAACTCATGGAAATGGTGTATTTAAGTGTTTTAAGGTCTTATACTTCACAAAGAAATGTCCTAGGTTCGAATCAAAGGCTTAGGAAGTAGTTATGGCTCTAAATGGCACACTTTTGGAGTTTACGGTCCTTGGACCACTCCTTAGGAGTTTACGGTCGTAAACACCTGTGTTTACGGTCGTAAACACATGAGTTTACGTCCGTAAACTCATGTTTTCCCATCCATTTCGTGTTTTGGTGTTTCCAGCTTATGCATGCAAGGTTCTAGTCCTTTATACAAGTCATGGAAGGTGTGAGGGGCATCAAAACACCATTTGAAGGTGTTTACGGTTCTGGGAGATCTTCTTGAACCGTAAACACATATGTTCTTGGGGATTTTGATGTTCTTCAAGGGTTTAACATGTATTCTAAGCAAACAACTAGTTAGGAAGAGTGTACTTACTTATAGGAAGCTCGAATGAGTGTTTAGAGACCAAGAACACTAGCGTGTGTTCTTGGCGTTCTTGGTGTTTTGAAGAACACTTGAAGATCTAAGAAAAGAGGAGATTTCCATGGATGAAATCGAGTATAAACACTAGATAAAGTGTTATATGAACGAATTTAGGAAGAAAACACTTACATTTTGGCGGATTTGAAGAAATGAGATATGATACTTGAGAGAGAACCTTGGGTGTTCTTGAACTAGAAAGTGAAAAATGAGTCAAAAATGACTAAGTGTCATATTTATACTCTTTAGAGTTTACGGCCGTAAACTCCATGTTTGGGGCCGTAAACTCCAAACTCTTGGAGTTTTGAGATTTATGTGATGCACGACAACCTCTAAAATATACTTCCATTTATTTGTTCGTTTGACGAAAAATTAAAATAAAATACCCAAACGGACTTAAAACCGGCCAAAAATGTACTAAGATGAATTTGACCATTATTTGACGTGCTTGACTGCGGAGTTTATACAAATGAAAATTTCGGGTTGCCACAATATGCTACCTCAAGGATGATGTTCTTTGCTTGAGATCCACAGATATGCAACCTCCTTGGCCTCCTCTAAGCTGGAACCACCTTCTTCTTGCAAAACCAACCCACAAAGATCAAATAATGGCTTCTTCCCTCTCACAAACGCTCAAGCACTCTTTGGGTTTCTCTCAAGGGTCTGGTAGCCGCAAATGGTGGCTATAAGAGTCCTTAAATAGGTCCCAAACCTGAGAAATTAGGGTTTCTTTCGTCAGTTCTGACTCGGCGAGTGCACTCCCCTGACTCGTCGAGTCTAATCATTTTCCACGTCACCCATTCGCGACCTGACTCGACGAGTCTAAGCACCAACTCGTCGAGTCACCTCAACACAAATCAAATTACAATATTAACTAATGTACCTGGGAAACCAGGCGTTACAATACTGGTGGCCTAACATGAAAGCAGAGATTGCTACCTTCGTGAGTAAATGCCTTACTTGCGCCAAGGTCAAGGTCGAATACCAGAAACCCTCCAGTCTTCTACAACAACCGGAGATACCGGAATGGAAGTTGGAGCGGATCACTATGGATTTCAAAACCAAGTTGCCCAAGACAACGGGTGGACTTGATACCATATGGGTCATCGTCGATAGATTGACCAAGTCCGCACACTTCCTGCCTATCAAGGAATCAGACAAGATGGAGAAGCTTACAAGAACTTACATTAGGGAGATTCTACGACTGCACGGTGTTCCCATATCCATTATCTCGGACAGAGATAGTAGGTTCACTTCGAGGTTCTGGCAGTCGCTACAAAGTTCCTTAGGAACTAGGCTGGGCATGAGTACAGCCTACCATCCACAGACCGACGGGAAAAGTGAGAGGACTATCCAAACCTTGGAAGATATGTTGCGAGCCTGTGTGATCAACTTTGGGAAAGCATGGGATACTCATTTACCCCTTGTCGAATTTTCCTACAACAACTGTTATCACACGAGCATAAAGGCTGCTCCATTCGAGGCCCTCTATGGCCGAAAGTGCAGATCCCCTTTGTGCTGGGCTGAGGTGGGTGATACCCAGTTAGCTAAAGGACGAGTTCCTGAAAGCACTCTCACAGTTCCAGAGATCATTCGGGAAACGACAAAGAAGATCGTTCAGATTCGTGAACGATTGAAAGCCTCTAGAGACCGACAGAAAAGCTACGCTGATAAGCGAAGGAAACCGTTGGAATTCTAGGTGGGCGACCGTGTTCTATTGAAGGTCTCACCCTGGAAGGGCTTGATACGTTTTGGAAAGCGTGGAAAGCTAAATCCAAGATACATAGGGCCTTTCGAGATTCTCGCTTGAATCGGCCCTGTAGCTTACAAGCTTAACTTACCGCGCGAACTCAGTAACGTACATTCTACTTTCCACGTCTCGAACATGAAAAAGTGTCTGTCCGACGAGACTCTTGTAATCCCACTCGACGAGATCGAGATCAACGAGAGCCTCAACTTCGTGGAAAAACCTGTAGAGATCATGGACCTGGAGGTCAAGCAAACGAAACAAAGCTGTATCCCGATAGTGAAGGTTTGCTGGAACGCCAAGCGAGGACCTGAATTCACTTGGGAGCGAGAGGATCAGATGAAACTGAAATATCCTCGTCTCTTTACTTAGTAATTTGTAACTACTTATTTGCTTAAACTCTAATTTTGGGACGAAATTCCTTCTAACGGGGGGATGATGTGACAACCCGAAATTTCTATTCTGTACAACCATTCAATTCAATAGAAGTCAGAACTGTTTCTGCTAATTTTCAAGCTTTTTGGAATAAGTTTGAGTGTTTTAAAGTTAGTACTTTAGGAGATATCAGGAGAGAGGATGCCCTAGGGTTTATTGTGCAACAATAAAGTCCCAAAACTCCAAGAGTTTGGAGTTTACGGCCTAAACAAGGGTGTTTACGGCCGTAAACCCTAAAGGGGGGTATAAATATGACACTTAGTCATTATTTACCACTTTTTCACATTTTCAAGATCCAAACTCAAATCCTCTCAAGTATCATCCGACTTTTCTTCTTGATCTTCAACTTTGTAAGTGTTTCTAGCCCTAAAAATTTGATATCTTACTTAATCTAGTGATCTTACATGATTCCATCCATGAAATCATTCCAAAAGTGTAGATCTTCAAGTTTCACCAAGAACACCAAGAACACACACTAGTGTTTTTAGACTTTTAGCACCTTTTCAAGCTTCTACCTAGTAAGTACTCCTACCCTAGTTTATTATAAGACTTGTTACACTACTAATCATCAAGAAAACACCAATGAAACACAAGATCAAAGGTGTTTACGGTCAAAGATGTTCTTGGACCGTAAACCCTAATAAAGGGGACTAAGTGTGCCCTACTCCCTTACCAAGCCTTGGAAACTAGTCTAGATCCCTTCCTTGAAGTGCATAGGACTTAAAACAACAAAAAGACCATAAACCATTTGGGTTTACGGCCATAAACCCAAAGAGAAATGGTCCAAGGACCGTAAACACCACAAAGGAGTGAAATGGTGCCCTAATCTCTTCCAAAGACTTAGGCATGAAGTAGAAATGCTTCTAATGATTTGTAAAGCTTCAAAACACAACATGATAAAAGTACCACGATTTTACGGCCGTAAACTCATGGGTTTACGACCGTAAACTCAAGGGGTGATGGTCACAAAACCGTAAACTCCAAAGGAGTTTACCCTTGAACCCTAAACTCAATTACAAGGTCCTACCACCCTTAGATGCAATCCTTAGGACTTATAGCACTTAAATTAAGTGTTTTACATGTCTTAGGATGTCTTAATTTGGTTAATTAGTTGTTTAATGACTAATTGGATACATATATGTGTTATTATATGTTAACTAGGATCCTTGTGTGTGTTCAAGTCTTCACTTGACACTTAGCATCCTATACATTCCGTTCATCCAAACCACTTACTACAGGTGAGTTCATACCCCTTAATTAACCTTTTAAATGTTTTAAATGCTTTTATGGGGGGGAATACAAGTTGAACAATTATAGTTATTATATCAATCACATGTGATTAATAACTACCAAACAAGTGGATTTCTTACTTTTCAAACTGTGTTACCAAACTGTTTTACTTCAAACTGTTTTAAAAACTCTTTTTCATACCAAATGCTTTTGTCAAACTCTTTTACATGTCAAATACTGTTACTTAAACTCTTTTAAACTTATATTCTGTTAAAAGTGTATCTATATAGATATAGTTATATAAGTAGGATTGAAAGGACTTAGGACTGATAGCTCACCTTACTTCATGTTCCTTGTTTGGTTGTGGACTTTGGGTATCAGGGTTATTTGTCCGAAGGTCGTTTGAATCCTAGTTATATATTATGTATATGTATATAGATATAAAAGGTTACTTCTTTCCAGTTCAATACCTTTGGGTAGCAAGGGTATACAAACATGTTCATACATACAAACAACATTACTCGTAAACTATAATAGGTGTAGTTTAGGAAGTTACAAATCTATTACTAGACCAATGAAACATACAATGAGTCAGTTCATACATGTGTCATAACTTATAGTGATGAGAAACAAACATAACTTATAGTGATGAGAAACAAACATAACTTATAGTGATGAGAAACAAACATAACTTATAGTGATGAGAAACAAACATAATACATAGTGATGAGAAACAAACAATACCATACAGAGAGAACATACATACAGGCTAGACAGAGGAAGAACACACAATACAGCTAGCACATACATTACATATACATTATTACAGTTATGTGAGCCACGTAACGGGGCATGACACTACCTGCCATGACCGTTTTGTATCCAGAATCTCCTTAATTGGGGGGCGTATGAGTTTGTGTATAGATATATACTGGATTGACTATCCTACACCTTGCTGCTCGTTACAGTGGGACTTGAAAGTCTACGGGTGCCAAACGTAATTTCTTACGACGTCTTACATCGTCGTTTTTCTATGAGTCGGTAGCAGGGTACAGGCCGATCACATGGTACTTTAAATAACAATTGGTTTAAGGTAGTTAGTACAGCAGTAGTTACTTAATACAACACTACAGTACTATTCCATTTTCCCATTACATTCACTTTGTGAACATTCACACAATGAACAGTAATGTAAAAACTATATTTTTGGTTAATGATAGTCAGATTTGGGAAAATACATACTCTTACAAGAGACACACACACAGACACTAGATGCCTTGGTAGAAGGCTACTTTTAGTAGGAAACATAGGGTTTTCTAGAAGAATTCAAACTTTTACAAACTTATACAAACATCTTACAAATGCTTTCATACAAATACAGACACTAATATACTTATGATCTCACCAGCTTTAAAGCTGATAAACTCTTTCAAAATAACTTGTATTCTCAGGTCACCAGTAGACATGTACTGGTGCCAGGTTTTGAGAAGATGAAGCTCATTCAAGACTCATCTTTTATTTTGATACATATTTTTGGTGTCTATTTAACTTGACATAACACACTTGTATGAAATTATATTATTAATGCAATGGATGATGTTGTTGCTTGTTTACTACTTTGCATTGTTGTGATACTGTACATGACGTCCTCTGTCACACCCCAAAATTGGAACGGCGGAATACGTTCTGGGGTGGAGGACGTCATGTACAGTATCATAACTGTGACAACCCGAAGATTTTTAAAATTTTGCCTGGTAAAGCTCAGCCAGTCAACTCAGATGAGTGTCAAACTCATTTCTGCTATCATTTAGCCTTGTTTAGAGTCCATTTAAAGGTCCAAAGGTTAGTACATTCAAGCATTGAACATAGAAAAGGATCGCGTGCGCTTTTAGCATCAAAACCGGGCCTTACACTCCAACACAAGGAGTGTACGGTCGCACACATGGGTGTGCGGCTGCACACTCCTCTCCTGGCAGCACACTCACGAGTATAAGTGTACAACTCAGCCTCCTTTAATCACTTTTCACCCTCCAAGGCTTAGAACTCGATTTCTCTCTCAACTATCATCCGATTTTCAGCCTAGATCTTCAAGAATGTAAGTGTTCTTCACTTAAACTGTTGTTAATCCTTCCAAACTAGTAACACTCTTTGATTTCATCCATTTGAAATCGTGATTTGGCTAGATCTTTAAATCTTCATCCATTTCACCAAGAACACACACTTGTTGTTGGCGATTTTGGAACTTCTCGAGCTTCCGGATCGTAAGAATTCTTTCGTAAAGCTTAGAACTTGATGAGAACACTTGTTTACAGCCTTGAAAATGCCCAGAACTCAAGAGCATGTGGTGTGTGCGGCCGCACACACAGTGGTGGTCGTACACCCCTCAAAAACCCCTCAAATCACCCTTTAAACACACCTAAAGGCTTCCATATTGTAAGGACCATTCCCAAACACATTTTACTACTAGTTATGAGCCTTAGAAAACATCCAAAACATGTTCATCAAGGAGTGTGCGGCCGCACACACTCATGTGACCGCACACACTCATGTGACCGCACACCCCTTTGTTTGGTGCTTTAGGGCTTCCAAAATGCCTTTCTAGCTTCAATACTTGATGAACATCAGCCCTGCAAGCCTCCCCACCATTTGGAAAACGTTTTGAGCACACTTTACCATGAGTATGCGGCCACACACTCCCCTGGCCGCACACCCATGTCCGCACACCCATCAAAATGGCCGTACACTCCCTTAGTTTGAATCACATGTGATTCCAACACTTGGTCAAAGTGTTTCCTAGTCCCGGAAGGTGTTTCCTTACATTTGGTTGCTTATAAACACTATATTGATGTCAATATATGCCAATATATGTCATTTAGGATTTATTGTGTCTCGGGACTTCATTCGTGGAACTTCTCATCCTTACACGCATACCCGTTTGAATCACCCACATCAGGTGAGTTCATACCCCGCAATGAATCTTTTAACTGTTTTAACTGTTTTAAGGGGGGGAATACAATTTGAACACAATGATAATTGTGTAAAGGTTTGTTATAAACATCTTTCAAAATGTTACTTCTGTCATTTATAAGTTGTCAAAACATTTCAAAAACTCTTTTAAAGTTATGTTACTTTTTATACAAAACTCCGTTTTTAAAGTACAAACATAACTTGGTAGATAAACGAGTCTTTTCAGTAACAGTCCAAATAGAACATTAGTAAGTTATAATAGGTATAGTTTAGGAGAATACTTTTCATTACTTCTAGTACAATGAAGTACAGAAACAAACAATAGATACTATGATGAGAAACAAACAATAGATACTATGATGAGAAACAAACAATAGATACTATGATGAGAAACAAACAATACAGGCTAGACAGAGAAAGAACACACAATACAGCTAGCACATACATATACATATACATATACATTACTTATAGTTATGTGAGCCACTTAACGGGGGCATGGCACTACCTGTCATGACCCGTTTTGTATCCAGAATCTCGTTAAGTGGAGAGCGTATGAGTTTGTGTATAGATCTATACTGGATTGACTATCCTACACCTCGACGCTTGCTACAGTGGGACTTGCAAGTCTACGGGTGCCAAACGTCATTTCTTACGACGTCTTACATCGTCGTTTTTATATAGAGTCGGTAGCAGGATACAGGCCGATCACATGGTACTTTAAATAACAATAGGTTTAAAGTAATTAGTACAGCGGTAGTTACTTAATACAACACTACAATACTATTTCATTTTCCCATTTCTTTCATAAAGTGACAGTACCGGTTGAAAGTCAAACTCAAACTATTTTCGCGTCAAGATAGTTATAAACTAGGGAAAATATACATTTTTACAATCGAAGGCTACGTTTAAAAGAAAGGACTATAATGCTAGTCTTATGATTCCTTAATGTATACATCACAGGATATATATATACCAATAGAGTCCGACAGGTAATAGGATGTGTGCTCTCCGTTTCATTTCCTGTTCCTTGTTTGGTTGTGGGCTTGGAACGAATTCACCCAATCTATTTTCTACCTGATTCTATATATATGTATGCTTAGTATACATTAAGTCATCATAAGGATACCAGGTATGGGTCAGGTTAGGACACAGAGTCAAAGCACAGTTTTTCTAGTACAAAACATACTTTCCAAAAACTAGTACTCTTGGTATACAAAACTAGAAACTTCCCAGTAAAGGGTTTAATCCATTTTATTAAACCAGTACAATTTAAAGGACCTTAGGTGAGTAACTCTATAATACCTTAGTTTATGTTGGGTTTTGAGAATTCTAACACTCCTATGGTGTACATACAACCCTATAAACCTCGGATCTATGTTTTCTCTATTATACATGCAAATATTAAATATTCCAAGGTTTCATCCTAACTAGCATATTATGAAGCACCTATACTACAAAGTTCTAGTTAGATGACATACCTTTTGATCTAGCTTGATGTCTTCAAGCTTTAAGAGCTTAGCCCCAATAGTGTGGAAGCCTCAAATGGAATCACAAATCACCAAAACACCTTGGAAGACTTTGAGAGAATATCATGCACACTTGAAATCGGCCCACTCTTATGTCCTCACACACTAGTTCCATTTCTTGTGCCAAAGGCCTCTTTATATAGTATGGAGGATTAGGGTTACATCCATGTAAACCCTAATATCCATCCATGGGTTAAAACTCCATGAACTATCCATGAAAGCTTTAGCCCAACCTAAATGAACTTGGCCCATTCCATATATATATATATATATATATATATATATATATATATATATATATATATATATATATATATATATATATATATATATATATATAAGAGTCCATATTTAATTAGTTCCTATTGATCACTTAATTAATCCTAAATTAATTCTTGATCAATACTAATTAAATAATATGATTCCATATTAATATATTAGAACTTATAATATATTAATATAAATCATAAATATACTATTCTCAAAAGACTATCCATATAAATTGTATCGGTGATGTGCAACCCAAATGGACCATGCCGAGTCGGGTCAAGTACATACCAAATATAGTTATGGACTTAGACATTAATCCAACAGTCTCCCACTTGGATAAGTCTAAAACTATTATTGACTATGACTTCAAAACGTAACTGGCAATCGTAGCTCTTAAAGCCGCTGTCGAACTCTGACCTTGTCAACGAACTCTGAAATTTGTTAATGACTTGTCCATTAGATAAGGGATCATATATTCCTCCATTCTAGATATCATATGGACTGAGACATGGATTATAATCATTCTCTCTGTCCATTTGTTGTTTCCCGATTTCCGATTTATAACGACTGACTGATTGAACAAATCAAATCAGTCCTGGCTTGGCCAAGCACTCACATGTGTCATCATTAAATCATCGAGGGGCCCACAGATATCGCTTTTATCCCGAAGGTAAAAGGAATGGATAAACTTCGACTCATATGGCTTGTTCTACTACTTGTTGAATCATACACAAAGGCACGTTTTATAACATCGAGTTACCAATGCGGTTTTGCGCAATCAATGTACAACCAACTCATAGTAACAACTCATATCTCTAGGTTTGAAGAATATAAGATATTATCGTCTCATGATCACTCGTGATAAAATCCATGAAGTGATTCAAATGAGCGCGGGTTGAATCCAATACTCAGAACTTATGAGCACTCATGAGTGTTGTAGCCCCTTTGTCCAACATCTTAGACCTCTACAATCCAACTCATGACAGTCTTGATTCATATCTACTTCCATCATATGACCGACTGTGGATGGTTTGAATAACTTAGTCATTTGGGAAGAATGACCTAGTTTATTCTGGAAGTCAAAACATGCAAAATGAAACACAAGAATAATTGAATCTAGTATGGTCTCAAAACCTATGAATATAAATAAAACACCTTTTATTTATCACCGTACTGATTACTCATTATTCATTGTTTCGGTTTTATCAACTTTATACTTGAATTAAAAACACTAGTTGTCCCATGCTCGAAGCATGTACACTATGTTTTTCTAAACACTAGTCATGCCATACACCAAGTATACATACTAAGTTTGTCTATGATCTTTACTTTGTGCAATAGACCGATTGAACATAATTCCAATGATTCTCTTTTCACACTCCCAAATCCTTATCGAAAATGTAAGAATTCCAAATTCCTATCATTTACCGAAATCTGTTATATTTTAAACTTATATGCATTGATCCTCTTGTAATGATTATGCACACAGTCACAAAGACTTGTCAACAGACATTACAGAGTATTCCAATGGATATCAACTCCATGGAAACATTCTTCTTGCATTAAGTTATTCTAACCTTACACAAATTGAATAACTTCCACCTATGAAAACATTTCCATATTCCCATTTTGACTGTCACTTCTGAACAAGAGTTTCCTCCTTTCAGAGTATGTCAATATGGTCCTTCCAAAATTAGCACTATACTTCCAACTGTCCCTGAGCAACCAATCTTTGGTAAACCTCAGATTGTCCTTGACAATTGCTTAATCATTTTAGTCATATCCAATTCTAGACCTTTTCCCTTCTTAATGCCTCTGGGCATTTGGAAAAATTTAGAAATCACAAATATTATAGCACATTCAATCGATCCTGTACCCAAAGCAAATGGTACACGATTCATGATGTCTCACATAAAGACATGATTCTAGACCAGTCTTTTGCTACAATATTTTTATTTGCCATGTTTTCAAAATTTGACTATGAAGAGGGATGCCGTAATCAAAATCGAATTTTGAGAACGCAATATATAGAATTTCCTTAAGTTGAACCAATCCAACATGAAATTCATATATAAATTCTTGACTAAAGATGATTAAGGTCTCAATCTAAGCCTTTAGAACTGAAATGAAGTATATCCTCTCCCTTAATTATAGAAAAACAACTTTTTCAATCCCTGCAGCCTCACGAATTGAAACTTTTGTTTTCTATAATTAACATTGCTAACTTGCAACACTAACAATAATTATCATGCTCCCACTAACATGATGATTATTAGCATAACACTTATGGTCCCACTAGCTTTGACATGTACTCAGAAATCGGCTGGACTTCTAGAAATCAATACTTTATTGATTTTCTTACCAAAGTTCAGATTTCTGATACGAGATGCTTTGATAAAACTTTATCAAAATCATACACCTTTCCTTAGATAGCATGCATGTGTGTCTAAACAATTTCAGAACTACGAAAAGAGATGTCGTAATCATAGTCTCAATTGTTTAGACCTTTTGCCATCTGCTTCAAATCTACTTGGTGGAAGTGTTTCCTCACCATCATTTTCATGAATCGGAGAGAAACCTTATGACCCTTAGATTTTATGGTGTATGTGTTCTTATCCATGTGAATCGTCAAAACAATAGTCACAAGACAAGGATAATGACAAATCCAAACTCATATGGACTGAACTTATGCAATCTTAACTTCTTGTCACCTGCCATTGCTTCCAAGTTGTTATGCAACCAATTGAGAACTTTCAGAACTCCTATGCAAAGCCAACTTTAACTGGAATGGGCACAAAATATGTCAACACGATAGGTTATAAACCTCAAGTCGTGTGCTAGTGACGAACCTTAGGTTTTATTCTTGATTAGTTCTTGAAATTCTTTTTAGGGTCTTTAAGACTCCCACTATCCTCTTGACATATAAGACTATCTTGCCAAATATTCAAGAGATAGTGCGGATTCTTTATCAAGACAAACACTTCACACAATTGGCCTTAGTTGGTCTTAGTTTTATCCAAAACATCACAACTTACCAATTTCAAATGTCCAAGAGTAGGACACTTTTACTCTTACATTTGACAAGTGTTTTAAACCTTTCTTTAAGATATGTCACTCAACTTACAATCTTGGAGTATGACTCTAAGAATTGTTTTGGAACGAAGTATGACTCATCTTCTTGATCTAACCATTTCAACAATTCATGACTCCTCTTCTTAGTCATAAGAATGCACTAAGATGACCTTTAGAGGACTAATTGTGATATGATTTCTAAGTCATTAAGATCATCACAAACACGATACTAAAGTACTCTCCCATCTTTTCAGATTTGAGAAACTTTATCTTTTTGCCTAATTTGATTCTTCCCATTCGTTCTGCCATACATTGAGACTTTTCCAATGTTTCAGAATTATTCTTAAACTTGTAAGTATAACCATATTTACTAAACTTTAGTAAATCAAATAGTCTTAACGAGCTTTGTGGTGGACATGACCAGTGCACAAGAATGTGTACTCGATCCCTTTAGTCCTTCACTTGACTCAGACATCCATGTGAACAAGTAATTAGTCTTGATTTTCCAATGCTTGAAAGTTCTCATTCATCATACTATTCAACTTGCATGATTCCAAGTTTCGGTCCAATTGAAACTTGGGTGATGAGGAACTTTCCTGATTTAGAAAATTTAGACACTACCACAAATGAAAGAATCAAATCCATTTTCCAATATTGCTGTCCGTGGAATCATATAAGCAACAATTTTCCACAAATGCCATTGTAAGGATACTTCAAATAAACAAAATTAAACAATTTTCTTTTATTTTAAAACTTAGCGGAAAAACTTATCCTTACAATCCACATGGAAAATTGTTGTTATCTATTCCTTAGCAATATTTCATAACTTCTTAAGCAACTGCTCAAAATTCCGATGCGATCGAAATCCACCTTCGCGATCAGAATCAGCATATACTTCCTTTAAGATTTCTCTCTATTCTTTGATTCTTAAAACATCAACATGTGACCCAGTCACATCATGTAATGAGGATCTCAGAATAGAACTTAACAGAGTTAGATAGTGGACTTTACCTGAAGTTGAGTCAAACTTCTTGACTTGATCAACGTTATTATCTTTCAGGTAAATAGGCAGCTTCGCAATCAATGCCCCTTCCTTTGGCAAGAGAAACATATGGACTCTTTGGGAATGGTGTACTGGACTATCACAGACTTGCCTTTCTCTTTACCATTTGGTCAATCGAGTTGACTATGGCCAATCCCTTTCCATTGGGAAGAGAAAGCTTTTCTATATATCCAATGTTACCATTTTTCAAAGTCCATGGAAGTTTGGGAAGTTAATCGTCTAATCAAATTTGCTCTACCAGTGCTCCAAATCATTGCTGATTTAGCAGCACAAAGCAAATAGATAAGATCATTAAGGGTCATGTCATAGTCTTTTTCATAGTAGTCCCAAAGAAACTAACTATGTGACTTAGAAGGTGATTGAACAACTGACTTTCTTAAGACTTTGACACCCAACTCTCCAGGCTTGTCAATATGTGGCTTCATCTCCAAGATGTGAGCACACATAGACCTTGATTGCCAATAGGGCTTGAGTGACCTTTAACTTGTGGGATAGGAAGAATAATTGGAGGTGGCGGAGGTAAAGTTCCAAGAGATTTGGGAAGATCATAGATGTCTGAAGTAGACATCTTTTGGGAGATTATTCAAGATAGTTGATTGAAAGTCCTTAATATAACACCCAATATGAAATATTAAGGCTAGGACCCAACACAATATTTTATAACTTGGAAGAGGGATGCCGTAATCCAGGGTATAGAATATTTGAAGGTAGGTGAATGACAATTCACCAATTTCCACCATGAAAAACGAAATAATTTATTAGGTTTTAATTGGATTTGAAACTCCTAGATCTTTTGAGATTCATTGAACTTTCAATGGCATGTTTCAATCTCGAGTGTGCCCTTCAGGTTTTGTGACTGGGATGCCGAGGATCACAAAACAAGGTGTGAAGTAACCATGCAAATTACTTGGTACTCTTAAATGTTTATCACTTAATCGTTGTGCCGGTAAACCACACGCGCCCCTTGTGACCTCATGAAAAAACCTTAAGTCACCCTTTGCCTACCTTGTTAAGTCCAAGTTAGTGTGCCGGTAAACCACACACGCTCCACCAACGATTTAAACAAGGTGCAAAGTGTAATTTCATGGATTAGCACCTTATTCACATTTTCCTAAGTAACTAAGATTGGGTATTTATAAAAGGTTTAGTTACTTAGTATTTATCATTAATACTTTTAATGAAGGGAGAATTTATAGTCTTTGTCCTACCCGTTCGGCTAACGACCCTCCACCAGTCAAGGAAGCGGTGGGTGAGAGTGGACACCCATTAAGCTGCCATTTTATAGGCAACAACCTTATACCCCCCTTATAGACCGGCTTCGTGAATGAGGCCTACTAATGGTAAGACTGACTTGCTCTTATATATATATATATATATATATATATATATATATATATATATATATATATATATATATATATATATATATATATATATATATATATATATATATATATATATATATATTATTAACTTATAATATTATAAAGTATAAGGGTTGAATTTTAACTTTTAAAATTCTAAGGGCTTAACTTCGAATTAAAGTATTCATGAGAGAAACTTTACAAATTCCAAAACTTGAGGGCAAGTTTTGAAAATATTCAAAACCATTTAATTCCATAACTTATGTGTTTAAAGTAGTTTTAATTAAAACTCTTCAAGTTCCATAAGTTGAGGACAAGTTATGGAAGACTTTAAACTATTAAAGAATGTAACTCTTCTTCTTTTGTAACTTATGGAACTAATTAAGGTTACACATTTTTATTATTTAATGAAGTGACTCTTGAACCTCCATAACTTGAGGACAAGTTATGGAGTCATAAAACCATTTAATGAGGACAAGACTCTTCATTTTGTAACCTTTGCCAACTTTTATGAGTTTTAAGAAACTTAAATGTGACCTTTCATGTAACTTGAGGACAAGTTACACAAACACATTTTCGAATCATCTCTTAGATTAAAATGGATTAAAGACACATAATCAATTAACTTTTCCATTAATCTAAGCAACTCATATGAACAAAGATAATTCACATCAAACTTTTTCATGTAATTAGCATAACTTTTAAACTAACACAAAACATGAATCTATCGACAATTGTCTTTAAAAATGGATTAGCATGAACATTACCCCATCAAAAACAAGTTTATAAGGTCAAAAACAGCTTAGGGTAATGTTCCTAGTCCAATTCCAGCCAAAACAGTCGAATATATGTTGTCTGGGGTCCAACTCGTCGAGTGCACGAACCAACTCGGCGAGTTGGATGAGTTTTGCCTTGGACTCGTCGAGTCCCTTTATGGACTCGGCGAGTCTGCTGTTCAGACAGCAAAAAACTTCGATTTTTAAGCAGATTTTGCAAGTATAACAAGAAAACAAGCCTACGCTCTGATACCACTGTTGGGTTTTGAGCATTCTAACACTCCTATGGTGTACATGCAACCCTATAAACCTTGGATCTATGTTTTCTCTATTATACATGCAAATATTAAATATTCCAAGGTTTCATCCTAACTAGCATATTATGAAGCACCTATACTACAAAGTTCTAGTTAGATGACATACCTTTTGATGTAGCTTGATGTCTTCAAGCTTTAAGAGCTTAGCCCCAATAGTGTGGAAGCCTCAAATGGAATCACAAATCACCAAAACACCTTGGAAGACTTTGAGAGAATATCATGCACACTTGAAATCGGCCCACTCTTATGTCCTCACACACTAGTTCCATTTCTTGTGCCAAAGCCCTCTTTATATAGTATGGAGGATTAGGGTTACATCCATGTAAACCCTAATACCCATCCATGGGTTAAAACTCCATGAACTATCCATGAAAGCTTTAGCCCAACCTAAATGAACTTGGCCCATTCCATATATATATATATATATATATATATATATATATATATATATATATATATATATATATATATATATATATATATATATATATATAAGAGTCCATATTTAATTAGTTCCTATTGATCACTTAATTAATCATAAATTAATTCTTGATCAATACTAATTAAATAATATAATTCCATATTAATATATTAGAACTTATAATATATTAATATAAATCATAAATATACTATTCTCAAAATACTATCCATATAAATTGTGTCGGTGAAGTGCAACCCAAATGGACCATGCCGAGTCGAGTCAAGTACATACCAAATATAGTTATGGACTTAGACATTAATCCAACAGGTTATACATCATGTTTATATATAAAACTAATACCCAATAGGTAGTTGGATGTGTGCTTTCCGCCTTACTTCCTGCTCCTTGTTTGGTTGTGGGCTTAGGGCAGATTCACTCAATTAACTTTCTATCCGATATTAGATTATATATATCAGTATAAACTAAGCTATTATAAAAGTAGTCATTATGGTCACCATTTTATTATAAGAAATAAGGGTTTTCTTAAAGAACTTTTTATTAGATATAAAGGAACCATTACAATGAACTCCATGAGTAACAAGTGGATACACCTGGGTTATATATGACAATGATCTAACAACCAATGGGATGTGTGTTATCCGCCTAAATTTCTGTTCCTTGTTTGGTTGTGAGCTTAGGGCAGATGCGCACAATCGATTTTTTGTTTACTCTGAGTCTTATATAACTTGTACCCACTTAGTACCCATAGAAGGGGTTGTAGTGTTATTTTACTTAAACTTCCATCAAAGTAGGAAATATAGGATTTTCTAGAGGAACAGGCGAGCTTTTCAAAACAGAACTTACAACTTACAACATTTTACAACTACATGTTACATCTACATTTTTAACAACACTTTACAACTTACTTACATCACTAAAATCTTATGAACTCACCAGCTTAATTGCTGATCAACTCTTTCAAATAACTTGTATTCTCAGGAGACTATTAGACATGTGCTCATGCTGGGAATTCAGAAGATGGAGCATTATAGCTTCAAGTCTTGTTTTGTTATTTGTTTATGAATTCTATGTTTTGTGAACACACACATTGTAAACACTTTCTTTCTAAATGAAATGGTTGTTCATTACTTTCTTACCATATACATATCTCGTGATACTAAACATGACGTCCTCCACCCCCGAACGATTCCGCCGTTCCGGTTTTGGAGTGTGACAGATTGGTATCATAGCATTGTTTATAGTGAACTAAGTATATCAACCGATAAAAGATATACAACTATAAATACAATGGGGCTTAAGTGCTCTGGATAATGATATATTTTTAGAGTATAACTACAAGTTATAAAAATATACCTACTTGTTTATTCATGTACATAATAGAACTAGTGTCACGAGGAGAACAGAACTAAAAGTATTTAAAGGTTGGGCACTGTCGTCAACCTGAACAGTTATGTAATCATAGCTAGGATCAATATAGCCTGATTAACTATATTTATTCGAGATGTGACCGACATGTGTTTGGGAATGATGTGGTGTTGCAACAGTGTTAAAACTTACCTGAGCACCAGAACAAGTACATTACGTTAGAATACTATAGGAGTATTTTAGTTCATATAAATAACTTATGTGACAACTTAAAGACCCTTACGGATAGGTCTATAATGTTGCAAGGTATATTCCTAAAGTTTTATATATAATCAAGATCTTATAGACTTAGAATATGTGGTCTACGCTTCGCTATCCATTCCTCTTAAGGGTGTAGTGTTGGAGTGGGATCACTTATTCGAAGGTCTATTTAATCTTCAATTATATACAAACTTGTGACAACCTCTAAATTTCGGTCAAGTCAAAGTCAAACAAAGTCAACAAGTCAAACCGGTCAACTCCATTAACCCTTGTATGTTAAGGTTTACGTTGTACAATTCGCTATTTTAATGAGAAAACATCATTTGGAAAATTCATGTGTTTGATTTTCCTTAGCCTTAACAGTGCTAAACAACGAACCAAAGCGATAAAACACTATTGCACAATTATCGGGGGCTGTGTAAGACTCTTAAACATGGCTTAACGGGGTTTACAAATATGACAATTGTAAAAATCTCATCATATTTACTATTTACTATTTACTATTTACTATTTACTACCTACTATTTACTATTTACGTTTTAAAAATTACTATTATTAGTCAATTAGTATTAACCATCTTCTAGAAACATTTGTCATGATTACATTATGAATATGTCATATACACTAACTAGTTATATGGAGAATGTCAACATTTAACACTTATTATTAAAGAATTATATATGAATAGTAATTCTTACTAGTATAAATACAAGGCTTAAGTCACTCATTTTCTACACCATTCTCTCTCAATTTCAAGACTTCCAAGGTTAATCATCAAGCTTTCTTCCACTCTTGGTTCTCGATTCGTCAAGGCATCTTCTAAGTGTTTTTGAGTTGAACACTTCTCTTCTCCAACATCCATCCTCTAAGAACACATAAGGTGAGTTCATACCCCTACATTTACATGTTTTTCTTAAGCTTTAAGGGGGGAATACAAGTAAAATCATCAAGAACACAATTAAACTTTTTCTATCAGATTACATCAGAAAAGATGAACTTCGATCACGGACTGTTTTGGTCAACTTAAATATTTTAGTTTTCAAAACTGTTCCAGGTGCAAGTAGCTCAAACTCTTAGCTTTAAAATGGCTACTTGCACATCTCCATATGATTTTTCTACAATTTATGGTGATTTTTACAAAACTGCCTATCATTTCAGAGGCAAACCCGGACCAGTCTGTGATTATGAACATTTTCACCTCTGTTAGAGATCATTAAAACTCATGATAAAATTTACGAACAAACTAGACTCATATTTCAAACTCTCAGAATTTGCGGATTTGGATTTAGAGCTCTGATGATTTTCCTATAAATTTTCTAAGAACAGTAACAGAAACTGTATTCAACGAAAAGTTGTTGTCAATTTCATTTCACCTTGTAACATGTTGAGCAAGGTGTATATCTTTATGTGATTATATGTTATTGCAATATATGACATTTTATCTTAATATTTAGACACACATCAGTTTACAAATGGATTTGGACATATAAAATATAAAGAATAACAAGTGATTATAATCAAAGTACAACCGATACATTCAAACATTTAATAAACTATTTTGAATATAGTTTGCATACATTACTACGTACTACCCTTGGTTGATAAACTATAATAGGTATAGTTTATGATACATTACATAACACATACAGTTAAAAAGGGTACATTTATACAAAGGATATTTTCATTAAGCAAGGTACGGCCATACGGTACCAAGTTTTCATAACACGTAATTCCGTTAATGACTTTGTGAGACATTTACTTCAAATTACCATTAAGTCCTGTATTGTAACCAGAGTCTCCTTGAGGGAGAGCGTGATAGTTGTGTATAGATCTATATTGGGTTTGACAAACCCACACCTAAACTGCATGCAACAGTTAGACCGATAGGTCTGGGGTGACAAATGTCATAACATTTCCGACGCCTGAAGAACGTCGTTTTAGGCAACCTTGGTCATAGTATGGTTATAATAAACTCACATAAAGTATTAATAAACATTGGAATTTACAGGAACTTCATTAAAATTTAACGAGTTTATGTCGATTTAAACTTGCATTGTTTTACTATAAATATGACAAATTACTTGTACATTTCGGTCTTTGGGTTTTAAGACTACATTTACACATTAAGGAAAATATTGGATTTTCTAACACAAATACTACTTTTACAAACGAAAGGCTTTTAATAATACCAAACAAAAGCTTATGAACTCACCAACCTTTGTGTTGACACTTTTTCAAACAACTTGTATTCTCAGGAAATCATTAAACAGGTAACCAAGTGCTTTTGAGGATGGGGCGCTAAGGCGTCTACTATTTCATATTTTGTCAACATATTGTAATTGATTCGTAAACATGTAATTCATACAATGATGTCACTTTTTCAATTATATATATGTTGGTTGTGTTTGCTTCAATTACTATTACAATTGTTGTTATGATACTATACATGAAGTCATCCACCCTCGGACGTTTCCGCCATCCTTGGTTTGGGGGTGTGACAGATTGGTATCAGAGCACAGTTTATAGTAAATTAAGTATATCAAACCACATAAGATATACAAACTATAAACACAATTGGGACTAATAGTCTCTGATTTGTGCATTTTTCAAATAAATATACTCTTAGAAAATAAATAATTTTCTTGATTAAAGTATACATACATACATTACATGCTCGCATGGTATCATAACTAGCGAAAACATAAAGCAAAAGAAGAAGAGTTGAACATTTTGAGTATGCCTTAGTATATGTGGATTAAATCTGGGAAGGATATAGCCTGATCAACTATATCTGTCCGGGAATTTACTTGCATATACCGGGGGATGGTCAGGATGGACAACAAATCTAACAAACCTAATAACACACTACAAAAGGATACTTTAAGAACTCAAAACTAAACATTTACAAATACTATAGGAGTATTTTGTGTTACTATAATAAATTATCTGAGAATTAAATAGGTCTTTATTTATAGATCAATAGCTGCTAAGTGGATGCGCTAAGGTCATATGTAACTAAGATGCTATAGACTTAGAATTTATGTATCTTTGTTTCACTTCTTGTCCTTGTTTGGTTGTGGTCTTGGAGTTAGGGTCATCTATTCGAAGGACTATTATATCTTAATCACATATGACTGGTATGCACTTTGCAACTAATTTAGTAACCGATAAAGATCATTTTAAAATATAATATATTAATTATGTCCCGACTAAATTAGTATATGTAAAACTTTTACAAACAGTCATATACTTGGAAACAAGGAGACTCAAATAAAATATTTTATACTTTCATTTTACCTCATAACCCAATGTATTGGGTCAATTAAAAGTATAAAATCGTATGTATCGTAAACATACCGGAAAACAACGTAATAATATACTTTATGTATAAAAGATTTCTCTTCCTATAAATATACTTTTACTAAAAGTACATTGGTTTACGACTTACGACAGAACCATGCCGCCAAGGAGAAGACCAAGACCTTCCGGCAACATAGCAACACCTCCTCCGCCGCTGCCTCTACAGTTTGATCCTGCGATGTTCCAGGCTGCAGTAACAGCAGTCGTAGCGGCCGCAATATCCCAGATAGGGACAAACGGAGCTGGTGGTTCTGGATCGGGTGCTACAAACTCTAACCATGGAGACAGTACGTGGCGTACAAGATAGTGTTCCTACAAAGACTTCACCAATGGCAAACCCGACAACTTCAATGGGAGCGGGGGAGTCATCACTTTAATGCAATGGTTTGAAAAGACTGAAGTAGTCTTTCAAGTGTGCTCTTGCCCCGAAGCGAGCAAAGTTAAGTTCGCAGCCTTCACTTTCACCGGCCGGGCCCTTACTTGGTGGAACTGTCGGATTAATTCACTTACTCTCGAAGTAGCTAGCTCCATATCCTGGGCAGAACTAAAAACCTTGATGATGAAGGAGTATTGCCCGAGAGGTGAAATTCAAAAGCTGGAACAAGAACTTTGGAACCTCAGGATGACGGGCTCCGACCTTGAAACCTACACCACCCGATTCAATGAATTGGCTCTCCTCTGCCCAACAATGGTTACTCCGGAGGAGAAAAAGGTGGAGCGATACCTTTGGGGACTGTCTCCCCAAGTGCAAAGTAGTGTCCTGGCTTCAAGGCCAACTACTTTTGACACTGCAGGGAGCTGGCACAACAACTTGTTGACCACCGAGCCGTTCATAATACTACAACCACCACCACTGATCAATCAAAAGGGGGAAACAACAAAAGGAAGTTCTGGAACCAAAAGAAGAGCCAACCAGCACAGGACCCCGCTAAGAAGCAACAAACTGTTGCTGTCCATGCTGCCACTAATGCTGCCACTACTGCTACCACTCCAGCACCACCGAAGCCATATGCTGGAACCCTACCTAAGTGCAACAAGTGCAACTTTCACCACAATGGTGCTTGTAGGGAGATGCACTGTAACAACTGCGACAGGAAGGGGCACACTGCTCGTTTCTGTAAAGCGTCGGCTCGACCAATCAACCAAGTCGCCAGTACGGGGGCAACCCGAACCTGCTACAACTGTGGAGACGCCGGTCACTTCAAAAGAAACTGCCCCAAAGCACAAGCCCCTAATGCTGGTGGAGTAGGAAGAGTCCTGGCAATAGGACATGGGGAAGCAGTCGAGGATCCCACGGTGGTTACCGGTACGTTTCTCCTCAATAACTCTTATGCATGCGTACTATTCGATAGTGGAGCGGAGAGGAGTTTCGTGAGCCACCAATATAACCAATTACTTGAACAAAATCCCCAATCACTAAAGGATACTTATGTAGTAGAAATGGCAAATGGGAAAGTAGAACGCACTAGCGATATATACTCTGAGTGTACTCTCACTCTAGACAACCATACATTTAAAATTGACCTGATGCCGGTCACCATAAAAAGCTTCGACGTAATCATCAGGATGGATTAGTTAGTTCCTCACCGTGCCGACATTCTATGTTACGAAAGGGCCGTTCGCCTCAATCTACCAAATGACGAAACCCTTCTCATCTATGGTGACAAACCTAGTGCGAATTTACAAATCATCTCATGCATCAAAGCCCAAAAGTATCTCCGGAAGGAGTACCACGCCTTCTTGGCCCACGTAGTAGACAAGAAACAAGACGTGAAAGACATCAAAGACATCCCCGAAGTGTGTAACTTCCCGGATGTGTTCCCAGAAGATCTTCCTGGTGTACCACTCGCACGACAAGTCGATTTCAGAATTGACTTAATACCCGGAGCTACCCCCGTAGCCAGAGCTCCATACCGCCTCGCACCAACAGAAATGCAAGAGTTGTCCAGTCAGTTGACGGATCCTTTCGCATGTGCATCGACTATCGGGAACTAAACAAACTCACCATCAAGAACCGATATCCTCTACCCCGAATCGACGACCTTTTCGACCAACTCCAAGGAGCAAATTTCTTCTCAAAGATCGACCTAAGGTCAGGTTACCATCAGCTACGAGTTCAAGAAGAAGATATTCCCAAAACTGCATTCAGAACTCGCTATGGGCACTACGCGTTTGTGGTGATGTCCTTCGGTTTAACAAACGCAGCTGCGGTATTCATGGACCTAATGAATAGAGTGTGTCGACCCTACCTAGACAAGTTTGTAATCGTATTCATCGACGATATCTTGATCTACTCGCGAAGCGAAGAAGAGCATCGCCTACATCTACGCCAAGTGCTAAAGACACTAAGAGCGGAGAAGCTTTATGCTAAGTTCTCTAAGTGTGAATTCTGGATTAGAGAAGTGGATTTCCTTGGCCATGTGGTAAGTGAGAAAGGCATACATGTGGATCCCTCCAAGATCAAGGCAATCGAGAATTGGTCAGCATCCAAGACGCCAACCGAAATTCGACAATTCCTTGGGCTTGCTGGCTACTACCGAAGATTTATACAAAACTTCTCCAAGATTGCGAAACCACTCACCACCTTGACGCAGAAAGGTGTGATATTCAAGTGGGAAAATAAACAAGAAACTGCTTTCCAAACGTTAAAACAAGCCCTATGCAGCGCACCGATCTTGTCTCTCCCAGAGGGAGCCGAAGACTTCGTAGTGTACTGTGATGCTTCGAATCAAGGCCTCGGATGTGTGCTCATGCAGAGAGGGAAGGTTATCGCGTATGCATCAAGACAGCTTAAGACGCACGAGGTTAATTATACTACCCACGACCTGGAATTAGGAGCAGTAGTATTCGCTTTAAAGTTCTGGAGACACTACCTCTACGGCACGAAATGCACTATCTTCACTGATCACAAAAGTCTTCAGCATATCCTCAATCAGAAAGAGCTCAACATGCGACAGAGGAGATGGGTAGAGTTGCTGAATGACTACGAGTGCGAAATTCGTTATCATCCGGGCAAGGCCAATGTAGTGGCCGATGCTCTAAGTAGGAAGGAGTACTCGGGCCGCCGAGTAAAATCCTTAACAATGACAATCCATTCCCACCTGACCATACAAATCAAGGAAGCTCAACTGGAAGCTTTGAAACCAGAAAAGGTGGCAGGAGAGACATTAAGGGGAATGGATAAAAACTTAGAAGTCAAGGATGATGGAGCACGTTATATCATGAACCGGATTTGGACACCGAAGTTCGGTGGACTCCGAGACGTCGTCATGAATGAAGCACACAAGACTCGATACTCCATCCATCCCGGGTCGGATAAGATGTATCTGGACCTCAAGAAATTATACTGGTGGCAGAACATGAAAGCTGAGATTGCTACCTATGTGAGCAAGTGTCTGACTTGCGCCAAGGTCAAAATCGAATACCAGAAACCATTCGGGCTATTACAACAGCCGGATATACCTTAGTGGAAGTGGGAACGAATAACCATGGACTTCATAACCAAGCTGCCTAAAACATCGGGCGGGCTTGACACCATATGGGTAATCGTAGATAGATTGACCAAATCAGCACACTTCCTACCGATAAAAGAAACCGACAAGATGGAGAAGCTGACTAGAACGTACATCAAAGAGATTGTAGATTTACCTCACGGTTTTGGCAGTCTCTACAAAAATTATTGGGAACTAGGCTTGACATGAGTACGGCCTACCACCCACAAACCGACGGACAGAGCGAACGAACCATTCAAACGTTGGAAGAAATGTTAAGAGCTTGTGTGATAGACTTCGGTAAAGCATGGGATACCCATCTACCACTTATCGAATTTTCCTACAATAACAGCTATCATACTAGCATCAAAGTGGCTCCATTCGAAGCTCTTTACGGTCGCAAATGCAGATCACCCCTGTGTTGGGCTGAGGTGGGGGATACACAGCTAGCTAGAGGGCAAGTCTCTAATAGCACCCTCACTGGCCCTGAAATCATAAGGGAAACCACAGAAAAGATCGTTCAAATTCGAGAAAGACTGAAAGCGTCTCGCGATCGGCAAAAGAGTTACGCAGACAAACGACGCAAACCCTTGGAATTCCAGGTGGGTGATCGTGTACTACTAAACGTTTCCCCTTGGAAAGGAATGATACGATTCGGCAAACGCGGGAAACTAAATCCAAGGTACATCGGGCCATTCGAAATCCTTGCTAGGATTGGGCCAGTAGCATACAAACTTCGATTACCTCAGGAACTCGACAAAGTACATCCCACATTTCACGTGTCGAACCTAAAGAAGTGTTTGTCTGATGAGACACTCGTAATACCACTCGACGAAATCGAAGTTAACGAAAATCTCCACTTCGTGGAGGAACCAGTCGAAATCATGGATCGGGAAATCAAACGAACGAAAACAAGTCGTATTCCCATCGTGAAGGTCCGTTGGAACACTAAACGAGGACCCGAATTCACCTGGGAACGCGAGGATCAGATGAAACAAAAGTATCCACATCTCTTCCTGAACCCTTGAAGTCCCAGTCAAAAATGCAAATTTCGGGACGAAATTTCTTCTAACGGGGGGATGATGTGACAACCGTCAAATTTCGGTCAAGTCAAAGTCAAACAAAGTCAACAAGTCTAACCGGTCAACTCCATTAACCCTTGTATGTTAAGGTTTACGTTGTACAATTCGCTATTTTAATGAGAAAACATCATTTGGAAAATTCATGTGTTTGATTTTCCTTAGCCTTAACAGTGCTAAACAACGAACCAAAGCGATAAAACACTATTGCACAATTATCGGGGGCTATGTAAGACTCTTAAACATGGCTTAACGGAGTTTACAAATATGACAATTGTAAAAATCTCATCATATTTACTATTTACTATTTACTATTTACTATTTACTACCTACTATTTACTATTTACGTTTTAAAAATTACTATTATTAGTCAATTAGTATTAACCATCTTCTAGAAACATTTGTCATGATTACATCATGAATATGTCATATACACTAACTAGTTATATGGAGAATGTCAACATTTAACACTTATTATTAAAGAATTATATATGAATAGTAATTCTTACTAGTATAAATACAAGACTTAAGTCACTCATTTTCTACACCATTCTCTCTCAATTTCAAGACTTCCAAGGTTAATCATCAAGCTTTCTTCCACTCTTGGTTCTCGATTCGTCAAGGCATCTTCTAAGTGTTTTTGAGTTGAACACTTCTCTTCTCCAACATCCATCCTCTAAGAACACATAAGGTGAGTTCATACCCCTACATTTACATGTTTTTCTTAAGCTTTAAGGGGGGAATACAAGTAAAATCATCAAGAACACAATTAAACTTTTTCTATCAGATTACATCAGAAAAGATGAACTTCGATCACGGACTATTTTGGTCAACTTAAATATTTTAGTTTTCAAAAACTGTTCCAGGTGCAAGTAGTTCAAACTCTTAGCTTTAAAATGGCTACTTGCACATCTCCATATGATTTTTCTACAATTTATGGTGATTTTTACAAAACTGCCTATCATTTCAGAGGCAAACCCGGACCAGTCTGTGATTATGAACATTTTCACCTCTGTTAGAGATCACTAAAAATCATGATAAAATTTACGAACAAACTAGACTCATATTCTAAACTCTCAGAATTTGCGGATTTGGATTTAGAGCTTTGATGATTTTTCTATAAATTTTCTAAGAACGGCAACAGAAACTGTATTCAACGAAAAGTTGCTGTCAATTTCATTTCACCTTGTAACATGTTGAGCAAGGTGTATATCTTTATGTGATTATATGTTATTGGAATATATGACATTTTATCTTAATATTTAGACACACATCAGTTTACAAATGGATTTGGACATATAAAATATAAAGAATAACAAGTGATTATAATCAAAGTACAACCGATACATTCAAACATTTAATAAACTATTTTGAATATAGTTTGCATACATTACTACGTACTACCCTTGGTTGATAAACTATAATAGGTATAGTTTATGATACATTACATAACACATACATTTAAAAAGGGTACATTTATACAAAGGATATTTTCATTAAGCAAGGTACGGCCATACGGTACCAAGTTTTCATAACACGTAATTCCGTTAATGACTTTGTGAGACATTTACTTCAAACTACCATTAAGTCCTGTATTGTAACCAGAGTCTCCTTGAGGGAGAGCGTGATAGTTGTGTATAGATCTATATTGGGTTTGACAAACCCACACCTAAACTGCATGCAACAGTTAGACCGATAGGTCTGGGTGACAAATGTCATAACATTTCCGACGCCTGAAGAACGTCGTTTTAGGCAACCTTGGTCATAGTATGGTTATAATAAACTCACATAAAGTATTGATAAACATTGGAATTTACAGGAACTTCATTAAAATTTAACGAGTTTATGTCGATTTAAACTTGCATTGTTTTACTATAAATATGACAAATTACTTGTACATTTCGGTCTTTGGGTTTTAAGACTGCATTTACACATTAAGGAAAATATTGGATTTTCTAACACAAATACTACTTTTACAAACGAAAGGCTTTTAATAATACCAAACAAAAGCCTATGAACTCACCAACCTTTGTGTTGACACTTTTTCAAACAACTTGTATTCTCAGGAAATCATTAAACAGGTAACCAAGTGCTTTTGAGGATGGGGCGCTAAGGCGTCTACTATTTCATATTTTGTCAACATATTGTAATTGATTCGTAAACATGTAATTCATACAATGATGTCACTTTTTCAATTATATATATGTTGGTTGTGTTTGCTTCAATTACTATTACAATTGTTGTTATGATACTATACATGAAGTCATCCACCCCCGGACGTTTCCGCCATCCTTGGTTTGGGGGTGTGACAAAACTTGTGTACCTTGTACAATTATAGGAGGACCCCGTAAGGATCACCCCATAAAGTTACCTTAAAGCTCATAGATTCTTTAGTCACTTTCATTCTCGCACGACAAGCCCAGATAGATGTAACCACTTCCTCATAGTATACAACAGAAGAGTCCAGGAGGAACAAGAACAAGTTCACGAGAAGTTTTCAAAGAGGGATCAGCCGAAGTAACCAAAACGTCTTACACGTCACACTAATAAATAAAAATCTGGTTAATTAAATGAGCGAGTGGAAACACTGCTCACATTATATGTTGAGATTATTTTCTTACATGCAGCTGGTAACAGTTATTCAGGAAACAGATATTCATTCGAGGATAGTTATTTCAAATTCATAGAGTTTATTAGGTATAGACTCTTTTATGAATTGTTTCTAGAACCCTTTGGAAGTCAGGACCCGATACATCCAAAACTAGGGTAACCTTGTCTTTTCAGCTTTCGGCTTGTGTCCATTGCTTTAGACTTATTCGGTCTCATCTTTGTATTCTTTTAGAAAAGATGCCTCCTCGCAGATCTAACAGACGCACTACTTCGATAACTCCAATACCGCCTCCTACACAAATCGATATGGCAGCTATAAACGTTGCAGTGGCTGCGGCTGTGGCAACAACCATGGATCAATATCACTCCATCAGTACCAACGGAGGTGAAACGCCTACTGATTCTACTCAGGGTGAGGTCCTCGGGCGCTCGAGAGAGTTCTCCTACAAGGACTTCACCAAATGCCAGCCATTGTCCTTTAATGGGACTGAAGGAGTCATCGCCCTCATGCAATGGTTCGAGAAAACAGAGTCGATTTTCGAAATCTGTTTATGCCTAGAAGGAAGCAAGGTGAAGTATGCTGCCTGCACCTTCTCTGGCAAGGCCCTAACATGGTGGAACAGCCACGTTAAATCACCGACTCTATCAATGGCTAACTCAATAGGTTGGGAAAACCTAAAAGAGTTAATGTGGGAGGAATACTACCTGTTAGGCGAGATTCAAAAACTGGAACAAGAGCTGTGGGATCTCACTATGGTCGGCTCAGACATAGTGACCTACACTGACCGGTTCAGCGAACTAGCAGCTCTATGCCCCGGGATGATTACCTCGGAGAGAAAGAAGATAGAAAGCCACATTTGGGGTCTGACTGCTCCGACCCAAGGAAATGTATTGTCTTCTAACCCAACCACGTTCGATAGTGCTAAACGCCTGGCACAGCGACTCATTGACCATGGACTCTGCCATGGTGTAAAAGTCCCTATTTCCGAGCCATCGAGGGACGAGGACTATAATCAGAAGTCGGGGAACAAGAGGAAGAAGAAGCGAACAACAGAAGACACCCCGCAAGAGCAACGAGCGAGTACTATGTACGCCGCTACGACGCCTATTGCTTCTACACCTGCCAGTCGATATGCTGGAAACCTTCCGAATTGTGAAAAGTGCAACTTTCACCACGCAGGAGTATGCCGGGAAATGCAGTGTCTAAACTGCCACAGGAAAGGACACACAGTCCGTTTCTGCAGGTCACCGGCTCAACCGATCTCCCAAGTCCCCGGAGCTGAAGAAAACCAAGCCTGCTATGGCTGTGGTGAGACTGGACACTATCAGAGGGACTGCCCGATAATAAGGAACTCAGGTGCAGATGGACGCATTCTGATGATCACCGCAGGAGAATCTACGCCGGAGTCGTCGACGAGTAGAGGCACGTTTTCGAAATAGTAATTACTTTTAAAAATAATTTATATTGGTATAAGATTTAAATTTGGGGACAACACTTAAAAGTAATTATAACAACACACATGTTAAAATAGGTCACAATATTCAAGAGAACTAAAAGATCCGTTTAGAGAAGCTATTATGGCTTACCATATATAGCAGGGTTGTGCATAACTAAGATGTTGTAGACTAAGAGTGAGTGACTCCGCTTAGGTCCCCATTCCTTAGTTGGTTGAGGATTTGAGGCAGAGTTACTCAGTCGACTGCCTGATTCATCTTAAATATTCATAACTTGTATATGGCAGGCTATTGTAGTGGTACCAAGGAGGATTATGATGTAAATTATCCCCACCAGTTAGTAGAGCACTTCTGTTTGTATGTATGCGCATATAGCGGTACGATCCGTAGGAGTGTTAACTTCAAAAAGAAAACAGCAAACGCGGGAATATTTACAAAGAGTACATTGTCGAACATACTAGGAGTACATTATCGAGCATACAAGGGATACATCGTCGTATAACCGATGTTTCTTTCATTTGACCAAAACTTTGTTCGGTAAAGAGTCCATTACTTTCATTCGTCATGAGTTTGCGTGGTCCTCACCATACTGAGTTCATATGTTTCTATCGCCTCGAGCGGCAAGTTTTAGAAACTTTCGTCATTCGTATCGAAAGTACAACCTAAACCTCGATTTTATCTTTCGTATTCTCAACCCCGAAGCACTCGTGCGAAGAGTACTTTGACCTCCGAAGCCTTATCGTCAGATGTCCGCAGACCATCACGAAATACCACTCGTCCAGCAGACCAAGCTCGAGCACAGAGGCTAAGGACGAATACAGCCCACCTGTCACTATTCAGTGTATACGCGAGGGTGGTATATGATTATGATTACGCAGATTTAATATGTGTGTTTCCGCCCTGTCTCCTGTTCCTTGTTTGGTTGTGGACCTGGGGCAGAGTCGCACATCCAACCGTCTAACTAATTCTAATCATATACAACTTGTATACACGAGGTAATGATAGATGGACCAAGCACGAATCCTATTATGAACAGAAGGGCAAAAGTTGCCAGGTCTACGAGTGGGTATTCTGCAAATCAGAGGAGCGCAACCCCAATAGTACGGCTAAGAAAGCTAATTTCGGGACGAAATTCCCTCTAACGCGGGGATGATGTGACAATCCGAAAATTTTTAAAATTTTGCCTGGTAAAGCTCAGCCAGTCAACTCAGCTGAGTGTCAAACTCATGTCTGCTACCATTTAGCCTTGTTTAGAGTCCATTTAAAGGTCCAAAGGTTAGTACATTCAAGCATTGAACATAGAAAAGGATCGCGTGCGCTTTTAGCATCAAAACCGGGCCTTACACTCCAACACAAGGAGCGTACGACCGCACACATGGGTGTTCGGCCGCACACTCCTCTCCTGGCAGCACACTCACGAGTATAAGTGTAGAACTCAACCTCCTTTAATCACTTTTCACCCTCCAAGGCTTAGAACTCGATTTCTCTCTCAACTATCATCCGATTTTCAGCCTAGATCTTCAAGAATGTAAGTGTTCTTCACTTAAATTGTTGTTAATCCTTCCAAACTAGTAACACTCTTTGATTTCATCCATTTGAAATCGTGATTTGGCTAGATCTTCAAATCTTCATCCATTTCACCAAGAACACACACTTGTTCTTGGCGATTTTGGACCTTCTCGAGCTTCTGGATCGTAAGTATTCTTTCGTTAAGCTTAGAACTTGATGAGAAAACTTGTTTAAAGCCTTGAAAATGCCCAGAACTCAAGATCATGTGGTGTGTGCGGCTGCACACACAGTGGTGGCCGTACACCCCTCAAATCTCCCTTTAAACACACCTAAAGGCTTCCATATTGTAAGGACCATTCCCAAACACATTTTACTACTAGTTATGAGCCTTAGAAAACGTCCAAAACATGTTCATCAGGGAGTGTGCGGCCGTACACACTCATGTGACCGCACACCCCTTTGTTTGGTGCTTTAGGGCTTCCAAAATGCCTTTCTAGCTTCAACACTTGATGAACATCAGCCCTACAAGCCTCCCGACCATTTGGAAAACGTTTTGAGCACACTTTACCATGAGTGTGCGGCCGCACACTCCCCTGGCCGCACACCAATCAAAATGGTTGTACACTCCCTTAGTTTGAATCACATGTGATTCCAACACTTGGTCAAAGTGTTTCCTAGTCCCGGAAGGTGTTTCCTTGCATTTGGTTGCTTATAAACACTATATTGATGTCAATATATGCCAATATACGTCATTTAGGACTTATTGTGTCTCGGGACTTCAGTCGTGGAACTTCTCATCCTTACACGCATACCCGTTTGAATCACCCACATCAGGTGAGTTCATACCCCGTAATGAATATTTGAACTGTTTTAACTGTTTTAAGGGGGGGAATACAAGTTGAACACAATGATAATTGTGTAAATGTTTGTTATAAACATCTTTCAAAATGTTATATGTCATTTATAAGTTGTCAAAACATTTCAAAAACTCTTTTAAAGTTATGTTACTTTATAGTTATACAAAACTCCGTTTTTAAAGTACAAACATAACTTGGTAGATAAACGAGTCTTTTCAGTAACAGTCCAAATAGAACATTTGTAAGTTATAATAGGTATAGTTTAGGAGAATACTTTTCATTACTTCTAGTACAATGAAGTACGGAAACAAACAATAGATACTATGATGAGAAACAAACAATAGATACTATGATGAGAAACAAACAATAGATACTATGATGAGAAACAAACAATAACAATACAGGCTAGACAGAGAAAGAACACACAATACAGCTAGCACATACATATACATATACATATACATTACTTACAGTTATGTGAGCCACTTAACGGGGGCATGGCACTACCTGTCATGACCCGTTTTGTATCCAGAATCTCCTTAAGTGGAGAGCGTATGAGTTTGTGTATAGATCTATACTGGATTGACTATCCTACACCTCGCTGATCGCTACAGTGGGACTTGCAAGTCTACGGGTGCCAAACGTCATTTCTTACGACGTCTTACATCGTCGTTTTTCTATAGAGTCGGTAGCAGGATATAGGCTGATCACATGGTACTTTGAATAACAATAGGTTTAAAGTAATTAGTACAGCGGTAGTTACTTAATACAATACTACAGTACTATTTCATTTTCCTATTTCTTTCATAAAGTGACAGTAACACTTGAAAGTCAAACTCAAACTATTTTCGCGTCAAGATAGTTATAAACTAGGGAAAATATACATTTTTACAATAGACAAGCGGAACAGTCGAGTCTAATATGTAACAGAAGATGCCTTGGTAGAAGGCTACGTTTAAAAGAAAGGACCATAATGCTAGTCTTATGATTCCTTAATGTATACATCACAGGATATATATATACCAATAGAGTCTGACAGGTAATAGGATGTGTGCTCTCCGTTTCATTTCCTGTTCCTTGTTTGGTTGTGGGCTTGGAACGAATTCACCCAATCTATTTTCTACCCGATTCTATATATATGTATGCTTAGTATACATTAAGTCATCATAAGGATACCAGGTATGGGTCAGGTTAGGACACAGAGTCAAAGCACAGTTTTTCTAGTACAAAACATACTTTCCAAAAATTAGTACTCTTGGTATACAAAACTAGAAACTTCCCAGTAAAGGGTTTAATCCATTTTATTAAACTAGTATAATTTAAAGGACCTTAGGTGAGTAACTCTATAATACCTTAGTTTATACATCATGTTTATATATAAAACTAATACCCAATAGGTAGTTGGATGTGTGCTTTCCGCCTTACTTCCTGTTCCTTGTTTGGTTGTGGGCTTAGGGCAGATTCACTCAATTAACTTTCTATCCGATATTAGATTATATATATCAGTATAAACTAAGCTATTATAAAAGTAGTCATTGTGGTCACCATTTTATTATAAGAAATAAGGGTTTTCTTAAAGAACTTTTCATTAGATATAAAGGAACCATTACAATTAACTCCATGAGTAACAAGTGGATACACCTGGGTTATATATGACAATGATCTAACAACCAATGGGATGTGTGTTATCCGCCTAAATTTCTGTTCCTTGTTTGGTTGTGAGCTTAGGGCAGATGCGCACAATCGATTGTTTGTTTACTCTGAGTCTTATATAACTTGTACCCACTTAGTACCCATAGAAGGGGTTGTAGTGTCATTTTACTTAAACTTCCATCAAAGTAGGAAATATAGGATTTTCTAGAGGAACAAGCGAGCTTTTCAAAACAGAACTTACAACTTACAACATTTTACAACTACATGTTACATCTACATTTTTAACAACACTTTACAACTTACTTACATCACTAAAATCTTATGAACTGACCAGCTTAATTGCTGATCAACTCTTTCAAATAACTTGTATTCTCAGGAGACTATTAGACTGGTGCTCGTGCTGGGAATTCAGAAGATGGAGCATTATAGCTTCAAGTCTTGTTTTGTTATTTGTTTATGAATTCTATGTTTTGTGAACACACACATTGTAAACACTTTCTTTCGAAATGAAATGGTTGTTCATTACTTGCTTACCATATACATATCTCGTAATACTAAACATGACGTCCTCCACCCCCCGAACGATTCCGCCGTTCCGGTTTTGGGGTGTGACAATAACAATGCATAATAGTAAAGACAAGCATCAACATCCATTGCATTAATATAATAATTGTAATACAAATGTGTTCTGTATAGTTTGTAAGACACCAAAAATACAATCAAAATAAAAGAGGAGTCTTGTATGTGCTCCATCTTCTCAAAAGCTACATCTGTACCTGTCTACTGATGACCTGAGAATACAAGTTATTTTGAAAAGAGTTTATCAGCATAAAGCTGGTGAGTTCATAAGTATTTAGTGTCTTTGCTTGTATAAAAATGTTTACAACAATGTAGTATAATAGCTGATATCAATGTTTGACAATAGTATACTCCCTAGAAAATCCTATATTTTCCAGTAAAAGTAGTCTTCTACCAAGACCCGTTTGTTTGCATGTTTGATCCTTTGAAAATGTAAAAGTTTTCCCCAGTGAAACTATCAGTAAGAAAATATAGTTTTAGACTTTATTCATGTAAAGTAATTGGGAAAATAAGGTTTTACCCCAGCAGTGGCACTGCCGGCTAAATGAAATAAAATGCAGGCTCCAGGTAGTATTAAATGTACAATACACCTCGGGGAGCCTGTTTGGCCTTTAATTCTTAATGTGTAATTAAAGGTTTGAATGTGAACTCGTATGTAACCATGCTGATTGACGATCGAATAACTGATGACCCTCCGAGTCATATGTAGTGATGTGACATTTTGTCACCCCTTGGCCTTTCGGCTGGGACTGTAGCGAGCAGTCAGGATATGGGAGTGTCTATCCCCTATAGATCTATACACACAATGCCCGCTCTCCCTCCAGGAGACTCTGGTTACACGGTGATACCACTGTGAAGTGTCGTATCGAGAAGTAGTATGTGACATTATAATTATAGTATATTCTCTTGTATATTGTGTAATGTATTTTCTGGTATAATGTATAGAGTGTTCCCTTGTATAGTATATAGTATTCTCTTTGTATAGTATTTAGCATGTATTGACTCATAACTGTACTGACTCTGGTAGGCGTCATTATAATAGTAGTAATGAGTAATAATCCTTAACTATACTTATTATAGTTAAATAGTAATGTTGGTTGCATGCCTTTGATACACAAGGTACTGAACTGAAGTGAAGACTTTTATATCCAACACCAATATATATGATATATAACTAAGAATTCAACGACAATCGGACAAATAACAGAATACCCTAAGTCCACAACCAAACACGGAACAAGAAATAAGGTGAGCTATCAGTCCTAAGTCCTTCAAGTCTTACTTATATAAATATATTAGTATAGATATGGGTTTGAAAATAAAGCAAGTTTAAAAGAGTTTGAAAAATGTTTTGGCATTTAAAGAGTTTGATAAAAGGTTTGAAACACTTGAAAATCCAAAGTTTGATAGTAATTTGAAAGCAGAAGCAAATCTTGTAGTCTGTTCTAGTTATTAATCACATATGATTAAAGTAATAACTAGAAATATTCAACTTGTATTCCCCCCCCCCTCGTAAAAGCATTTAAAATCATTTAAAAGGTTAATTAAGGGGTATGAACTAACATGCAGTGAGTGGAGTGGATGGAAGTGTCGGATAGGATGCTAGGTGTCAAGTGAGGACTTGAACACGTACGCGGATCCTATGTAACATGTAGTGATGCATAAATGCATCTAATTAGTTGTTTAATAACTAATTAATCAAGTAAAGACCTCCTAAGACATATAAACACTTTGTTTTAAGTGCTAGGAGTGCTAAAGGGTTGTATCTAAGGAGAGTATGGCCTCACATTGGAGTTTACTCCTCAAATGGTAACCCTATATGTGTTTACGGTTTCTGGACCATTTCCCCCATGAGTTTACGGCCGTAAACGCATGGTAATGGTGCATTTGTGTGTTTTAAGGTCTTATACTTCACAAGAAAGTTTTCTAAGTTTGAATCAAAGGCTTAGGAAGTGGTTAGGGCTCGAAATGGACCTTCTTTGGAGTTTACGGCCGTTGGACCACCTTTGAGAGTTTATGATCGTAAACCCTTGAGTTTATGGTCGTAAACCCATGAGTTTACGGCCGTAAACCCATTGTTCCTCAACCATTTCGTGTTTTGGTGTTTCTAGTTCATGCATGCAAGGTTCTAGTCTTTTATCCAAGCTATAGAAGGTGTTAGGGGCACATAAACACCACTTGGTGGTGTTTACGGTTCAAGGATCTCCCTTGACCGTAAACACATATGTTATTGAGGATTTTGATGTTCTTCCCATGGATTAAAAAGTATACTAAGCAAATAACTAGCTAGGAGGAGTATACTTACTTATATGAAGCTTGTAAGAGTGTTTAGGACCCAAAAACACTAGTGTGTGTTCTTGGTGTTCTTGGTGTTTTGAAGAACACTTGAAGATCTAAGTAAAAATCAAGAATCCATGGATGAAATGATGTATAAACACTAGATTAAGTGTTATATGAACGAATCTAGGAAGGAAACACTTACATTTTGGCGGATTTGAAGAAATGAAGTTATGATACTTGAGAGAAAAAGTTGGTGTTCTTGAGGTGGGAAGTGTAAAATGAGGGAAATAGTGGGTAAACTCATGCTATATGTATGAGTTCTTGGGAAAATGGTGTTTACGGCCCAAACTCCTCTTGTTTGGCCGTAAACACCTAGCTAAGGTGTTGTTGTTTTTGTTTGTTACACATCACTCATAACGACACTTCCTTTTATTTATTCGTTTGACGAATTTAAAAATAAAACACCCAAACGGACTTAAAACCGGCCAAAATGTACTGGAATGTATTTGACTAATTATTTGAAGTGTTTAACTGTAGAGATTATACAAATGAAAATTTCGGGTTGTCACATCATCCCCCCGTTAGAGGGAATTTCGTCCCGAAATTAGAGTTCAGGCAACTAAGTTATTACAAAATAACTAAGTAAAAAGATGAGGATATTTAAGTTTCATCTGATCCTCGCGCTCCCAAGTGAATTCAGGTCCTCGCTTGGCGTTCCAGCGAACCTTCACGATTGGGATGCGGCTCTGTTTTGTTCGTTTGACCTCTCGGTCCATGATCTCTACTGGTTCTTCCACGAAGTTGAGGCTCTCGTTGATCTCGATCTCGTCGTGTGGGATTACAAGACTCTCGTCGGATAGGCACTTTTTCAAGTTAGAGACGTGGAAGGTAGGATGTATGTTACTTAGCTCGTGGGGAAGGTTGAGTTTGTAAGCTACGGGGCCGATTCTAGCGAGAATTTCGAAAGGCCCTATGTATCTTGGATTCAGCTTTCCACGCTTTCCGAAACGTATCAAGCCTTTCCAGGGCGAGACATTCAAAAGAACTCGGTCTCCCACCTGGAATTCCAAAGGTTTCCTTCGTTTGTCGGCATAGCTTTTCTGTCGGTCTCTAGAGGCTTTCAATCGTTCACGAATCTGAACGATCTTCTCTGTCGTTTCCCGAATGATTTCCGGACCCGTGAGAGTGCTGTCAGGAACTCGTCCTTTAGCTAACTGAGTGTCACCCACCTCAGTCCAGCACAGAGGGGATCTACACTTCCGTCCGTAGAGGGCTTCAAATGGAGCAGCCTTGATGCTCGTGTGATAACTGTTGTTGTAAGAGAATTCGACGAGAGGTAAGTGGGTATCCTACGCCTTACCAAAGTCGATCACACTGGATCGCAACATATCTTCCAAAGTTTGATAGTCCTCTCACTTTGTCCGTCGGTCTGTGGATGGTAGGCTGTACTCATGTCCATCGTCGTTCCTAAGGAGCTTTGTAATGACTGCCAGAACCTCGAAGTGAATCTACTATCTCTATCTGAGATAATAGATATAGGAACACCATGCAACCGTACGATCTCCCTAATGTGTGTTCTTGTGAGCTTCTCCATCTTGTCGGTTTCTTTGATGGGTAGGAAGTGTGCGGACTTGGTCAATCTGTCGACGACCCATATGGTATCAAGTCCACCCGCTGTCTTGGGTAACTTGGTTATGAAGTCCATAGTGATCCACTCCCACTTCCACTCAGGTATCTCTGGTTGTTGGAGTAGACCTGGAGGTTTCTGGTATTCAACCTTGACCTTCGCGCAAGTAAGGCATTTACTTACGAAGGTAGCAATCTCTGCTTTCATGTTAGGCCACCAATATGACTTCTTGAGATCCAGATACATCTTATCTGAAGCTGGGTGGACGGAATATCGAGTATTGTGCGCTTCCTTCATGACCAAGTCTCTGAAGCCACCGTGCTTCGGTGTCCAGATCCGGTCCATGAGATATAAGGCTCCGTCACCCTTGGCTTCCAGGTTCTTATCCATTCCTCGCAGGGATTCTCCCGCTACATTTTCAGGTTTCAAAGCTTCGAGCTGAGCCTCCTTAATTTGTGCGGATAGATGCGAATGGATAGTCATTGTTAGTGACTTGACTCTTCGGCCAGAATATTCTTTCCGACTTAGGGCGTCTGCTACTACGTTGGCTTTACCCGGATGATAATGAATTTCACATTCGTAGTCATTGAGTAGCTCGACCAACCGTCGTTGTCTCATGTTGAGCTCTTTCTGGTTGGAGATGTGTTGGAGGCTTTTGTGGTCGGTATAGATGGTGCTCTTCGTACCATACAGATAGTGTCTCCAGATTTTTAGGGCGAACACAACCGCTCCTAATTCGAGGTCGTGCGTGGTGTAGTTGACCTCGTGTGTCTTCAGCTGTCTTGAGGCATAGGCGATGACCTTACCTCGTTGCATCAGAACACAGCCGAGCCCTTGGTTGGATGCATCGCAGTATACCATGAAGTCTTCCATCCCTTCGGGGAGGGACAGTATCGGTGCGGTGCATAAGGTTCGCTTCAGAGTTTGGAATGCCTTCTCTTGTTTCTCTTCCCAGTCAAAGGCCACGCCTTTCTGGGTCAATGTAGTCAGGGGTTTCGCAATTCGAGAGAAGTTTTGAATGAACCTGCGGTAGTAGCCAGCGAGGCCTAGAAATTGACAAATTTCTGTAGGCGTCTTTGGTGCTGACCAGTTCTCAATGGCTTTAATTTTGGAAGGGTCCACGTGGATTCCTTCTTCGCTCACCACATGCCCTAAGAATTCGACTCTTCGGATCCAAAATTCGCACTTAGAGAACTTCGCGTATAGCTTCTCCGATTGTAAGGTTTCCAGGACTTGTCGTAGATGATTGTTATGCTCTTCCTTACTTCGAGAGTAGATAAGTATGTCATCAATGAAGACGATGACGAACTGATCCAAGTAAGGACGGCATACCCTATTCATCAAGTCCATGAATACTGCGGGCGCATTGGTCAGTCCGAACGGCATTACTACGAACTCGTAGTGTCCGTAACGAGTTCGGAAGGCTGTCTTCGGAACATCCTCCTCAAGCACTCGCAACTGGTGATACCCGGACCTGAGATCAATCTTGGAAAAGTAACTCGCCCCTTGCAGTTGGTCAAATAAATCGTCTATGCGAGGAAGAGGGTAACGATTTTTGATCGTAAGTTTGTTGAGTTCCCTGTAATCGATGCACATACGGAACGATCTGTCTTTCTTCTTCACGAACAAGAATGGTGCTCCCCAGGGTGAGAAGCTCGGTCTTATAAAGCCCTTGCTGAGCAGCTCGTTAAGTTGACCGGACAGTTCTTGCATCTCAGCAGGAGCTAGACGATAGGGCGATTTGGCTACGGGGGTGGCTCCTGGGATTAAGTCGATTCGGAACTCGACTTGACATTGGGGAGGTAATCCCGGTATCTCTTCTGGAAAGACGTCGGGGAAGTCACGTACCACGGGGAAGTCCTTCAGGTCTTTTGTTTTCTGGCTCGTGTCGACGATGTGTGCAAGGAACGCGCGATATTCCTTACGCAAATATTTCTGGGCTTGAATACTTGAGATGATACGAAGGCTCGTACTGGGTTTGTCTCCGTAGATCAACAAGGTTTCGTTATTTGGTAGGTTCAGACGGATTGCTTTGTCGAAACACAGAATATCGGTACGATGGAGACTCAACCAGTCCATGCCCACAATGACATCGAAGCTCTTGATTGCTACTGGTATGAGGTCGATTGGAAGCAAATGGTTATCTAGTGTGAGGGTACAACCTATGTAGATTTCGCTAGAACTCTCTGTCTTTCCGTTAGCCATTTCTACGACGAAGGTTTCTTTTAGTGGTTGCGGTGATTGTTTAAGTAAGTGCTTAAAGTTTTGGTTTACGAAACTCCTCTCTGTCCCACTATCAAATAGGATACAAGCATAAGAGTTATCGAGAAGGAACGTACCCGTGACTACTGTGGGATCTGCTACTACTTCATTGTGGCCAATAGCAAGTAGTCTGCCTGCTCCTCCCGCATTCCCAGCCTTTGGACAGTTTCTTTTGAAATGTCCTACCTCGCCACAGCCGTAGCAGGCCTGGCTTACTCCCGAACTGGGCACCTGGGAAATGGGTTTGGGTGGTGTTCGGCAAAACCGGGCGGTATGGCCCTTCCGGTCACAGTTAGTGCAATGCATTTACCAGAAGGCGCCGTTGTGATGGAAAGAGCACTTGGTGCACTTGGGTAGACTCCCTGCATATGTTTTGGTTGGTACAGGAGCAGCAGGAGTAGTGGCAGCATGGACAGCCACCGTTTGTTGGTTCTTTGAAGAGGATTGGGCTGATTTACCCTTCTTTCGGTCCCACCGCTTCCTTTTGTTGTCGGATGTCTTGGTCGGTGCAGTGGCAACCGTTGTGGTTGCTGATGGAGTGTAAGGAACTTCTTGATCAATCAACCTTTGGGCCAATTCGTTGGCACTGTCAAAGGTCGTAGGGTGTGATGCTAGGACGTTCCCTCGATACGGGGGCACTAAACCCCAGATGTATCTTTCAATTTTCTTGCCTTCGGTGGGGACCATGTTAGGACACAGAGTCACCAGGTCGCAGAACCTGGCTGTATAAGCCACTATGTCGGTCCCCTTCATCTTGAGGTTCCAGAGTTCCTCCTCGAGTTTCTGGATTTCGCCCCTAGGGCAGTACTCCCTTGTCAGAAGGTCTTTCAGTGTGTCCCATCCCATGGCGTTGGCTGTTACCAAAGATAGTGATTTGACATGGCCATTCCACCATGTCAGGGCCCTTTCAGTGAAGGTGCAAGCAGCGAACTTTATCTTGCTTTCTTCGGGGCACGAGCACATCTCGAAGATGGCTTCAGTTCTTTCGATCCATTGGGACAGTGTAATGATCCCTCCGGTCCCATTGAAGAATGTTGGTTTGCAGTTCATGAAATCCTTATAGGTACACCCCTGTGTACGTGGGTGGATTTCACCATGTCTAGAGTTGGTGCCCGTTCCAGCTCCACTTGCGTCACCAGAATTTATTTGGGCCATAGCTGTGGTCACAGATATAGTCACAGCTACTTGAAACATCACCGCATCAAACTGCGGAGGAGGTGGTGGTGGTGGAGTTTGATTTGCAGGCGTGTTTCTGGTCGGACGCTTGCGAGGCGGCATCTTTTACTGCAAGTTTATAGAGACGATGATAACCGTAAGAATCAACTGTAAGTACAAATAAGAGTGTTTCATGGACTAAATCGCTATAGTCCAACTGTTAGGCAGTGACATAACAATAGAGTAGGGAAACACAAGAGTAAGAACTTTCCAATATATTAGATATTTGCCAACATTACTGGTATTACTGATGTAAAATGAGTTCAGGAAAGTTGACCTAACAGTAGGTCTGACATCAAACCATCAGGGGTAAATGTTGGCAGTTTAAAAGTCTAGCTAGCGTACTTTTAAAAGTTAGGAATATTTTATAGACAAGTGATCTCTAGAGCATAGGAAAGAAAGGCTATTCCTTAATTCAAAAGTAAAGACGATTTGACATCTTCTACCGGCGACGGGTGTCTCTCGGACGAACCCTTAGGTCTACCAGTTGACGTACAACTTCCTGAAGATGTCGCTCATGCGCTCTCTGACGCACTCGGAGTTCCATGAATTCGGCCCGGGATGCAGCTAATTGTTGCTTCAGAGCCTCATTGGTCCTCCTAGTCCTATCCATAGTCACTTCAAGTTGGCGAATGCGGACCGTGTTAAGGTTAGAGTTGGCATCAATCTCTACTACTCTGCTGATGGCTGCATGACCTTGCTCGACGTTCCGAGCAATCCTACGGACCATGATGGGTAGGACCCGGTCAGCTGAACTTCCCTCGCCTATGTTGTAGAAGCTTCGGTCTCCATTGAAAGGTAACGGCTGACCCTGTTCATCACTCCATTAGTTCAAGGTTGTTGCCCACATGGAAGTGGGACCTTGAAATGCCGGACGGGGGTTGGGGTTTGGAGCTACTGGGGGTAGGTTGTTGACTTCTGGTTCGGAGTCGGAGCCATCTGAAAATCCTTCTGCGAGGTGATCATCCAAAGGGAATGGGTGATTATCTTCCTGCTCATCATCAAGCCATCCTCCAATGCCTTGGTTTGGATAGTACGAATCGCCAGGGAGATGAAAGCCGGCCATGCTATCTACGCGAGAATGGGGAAAGAATAGTTAATAGACGTACTAATCTAAGATACTTATAAGATGATCGTTATTAGTTGATTCAATACTTGCATAGTGCATACCAATTACATGCAACCGAAGCAGGATAAACCTTCGAATAAGTGACCCTAACTCTAAATCCACAACCAAACAAGGAACAGGAAGTAAAGCAAAGATCACAGATTCTAAGTCTATAGCGCCTTAGTCACATGTAACCTTGGCGTACCCACTTAGCAACTATTGTCCTACTAGTAACGACCTTTTTAGTTCTCATATATGTAATTCATAGTAATGCAGAATACTCCTATAGTATTCTTGTTCTAATGCTCTTGTAGTAGTGTGGGTAAGTTTTTAGACTTGTGGTAACACCACAATCGTTCTTAGGCACATGCTAGTCACTCCTCAGAAAATATAGTTGATCAGGCTATATCCCCTCAGGTTTGACCATATGTCTCTAAGCCTAATTGTGTTGTTCAACAATCGTAATACTTTTGTTTTGTTCTAGTATGATACTGACCTTGGTACGAATAGGTGTATATATATATATATATATATATATATATATATATATATATATATATATATATATACTTAGTTAAATATTTTATTATTTAAAAGTATATATTCTTGGTCAGAGTGTTTTAATCCCGATGTGTTTCTAGTTCGTATATCTTTTATGGGTTGATATACTTGATTCACTATAAACAGTGCTCTGATACCAATCTGTCACACCCCAAAACTGGAACGGCGGAATACGTTCCGGGGTGGAGGACGTCATGTACAGTATCATAACAATGCATAATAGTAATAACAAGCATCAACATCCATTGCATTAATATAGTAATTGTAATACAAGCGTGTTATGTATAGTTTGTAAGACACCAAAAATATAATCAAAATAAAAGAGGAGTCTTGTATGTGCTCCATCTTCTCAAAAGCTGCATTTGTACCTGTCTACTGATGACCTGAGAATACAAGTTATTTTGAAAAGAGTTTATCAGCATAAAGCTGGTGAGTTCATAAGTATCTAGTGTCTTTGCTTGTATAAAAATGTTTACAACAATGTAGTATATAGCTGATATCAATGTTTGACAATAGTATACTCCCTAGAAAATCCTATATTTTCCAGTAAAAGTAGTCTTCTACCAAGACCCGTTTGTTTGCATGTTTGATCGTTTGAAAATGTAAAAGTTTTCCCCAATGAAACTATCAGTAAGAAAATATAGTTTTAGAATTTATTCATGTAAAGTAATTGGGAAAACAAGGTTTTACCCCAGCAGTGGCACTGCCGGCTAAATGAAATAAAATGCAGGCTCCAGGTAGTATTAAATGTACAATACACCTTGGGGAGCCTGTTTGGCCTTTAATTCTTAATGTGTAATTAAAGGTTTGAATGTGAACTCGTATGTAACCATGCTGATTGACGATCGAATAACTGATGACCCTCCGAGTCATATGTAGTGATGTGACATTTTGTCACCCCTTGGCCTTTCGGCTGGGACTGTAGCGAGCAGTCAGGATATGGGAGTGTCTATCCCCTATAGATCTATACACACAATGCCCGCTCTCCCTCCAGGAGACTCTGGTTACACGGTGATACCACTGTGAAGTGTCGTATCGAGAAGTAGTATGTGACATTATAATTATAGTATATTCTCTTGTATATTGTGTAATGTATTTTCTGGTATAATGTATAGAGTGTTCCCTTGTATAGTATATAGTATTCTCTTTGTATAGTATTTAGCATGTATTGACTCATAACTGTACTGACTCTGGTAGGCGTCATTATAATAGTAGTAATGAGTAATAATCCTTAACTATACTTATTATAGTTAAATAGTAATGTTGGTTGCATGCCTTTGATACACAAGGTACTGAACTGAAGTGAAGACTTTTATATCCAACACCAATATATATGATATATAACTAAGAATTCAACGACAATCGGACAAATAACAGAATACCCTAAGTCCACAACCAAACACGGAACAAGAAATAAGGTGAGCTATCAGTCCTAAGTCCTTCAAGTCTTACTTATATAAATATATTAGTATAGATATGGGTTTGAAAATAAAGCAAGTTTAAAAGAGTTTGAAAAATGTTTTGGCATTTAAAGAGTTTGATAAAAGGTTTGAAACACTTGAAAATCCAAAGTTTGATAGTAATTTGAAAGCAGAAGCAAATCTTGTAGTCTGTTCTAGTTATTAATCACATATGATTAAAGTAATAACTAGAAATATTCAACTTGTATTCCCCCCCCCCCTCGTAAAAGCATTTAAAATCATTTAAAAGGTTAATTAAGGGGTATGAACTCACATGCAGTGAGTGGAGTGGATGGAAGTGTCGGGTAGGATGCTAGGTGTCAAGTGAGGACTTGAACACGCACGCGGATCCTATGTAACATGTAGTGATGCATAAATGCATCTAATTAGTTGTTTAATAACTAATTAATCAAGTAAAGACCTCCTAAGACATAGAAACACTTTGTTTTAAGTGCTAGGAGTGCTAAAGGGTTGTATCTAAGGAGAGTATGGCCTCACATTGGAGTTTACTCCTCAAATGGTAACCCTATATGTGTTTACGGTTTCTGGACCATTTCCCCCATGAGTTTACGGCCGTAAACTCATGGTAATGGTGCATTTGTGTGTTTTAAGGTCTTATACTTCACAAAAAAGTGTTCTAAGTTTGAATCAAAGCCTTAGGAAGTGGTTAGGGCTCGAAATGGACCTTCTTTGGAGTTTACAGTCGTTGGACCACCTTTGAGAGTTTACGGTCGTAAACCCTTGAGTTTACGGTCGTAAACCCATGAGTTTACGGCCGTAAACTCATGGTTCCTCAACCATTTCGTGTTTTGGTGTTTCTAGTTCATGCATGCAAGGTTCTAGTCTTTTATCCAAGCTATAGAAGGTGTTAGGGGCACATAAACACCACTTGGTGGTGTTTACGGTTCAAGGATCTCCCTTGACCGTAAACACATATGTTATTGAGGATTTTGATGTTCTTCCCATGGATTAAAAAGTATACTAAGCAAATAACTAGCTAGGAGGAGTATACTTAGTTATATGAAGCTTGTAAGAGTGTTTAGGACCCAAAAACACTAGTGTGTGTTCTTGGTGTTCTTGGTGTTTTGAAGAACACTTGAAGATCTAAGTAAAAATCAAGAATCCATGGATGAAATGATGTATAAACACTAGATTAAGTGTTATATGAACGAATCTAGGAAGGAAACACTTACATTTTGGCGGATTTGAAGAAATGAAGTTATGATACTTGAGAGAAAAAGTTGGTGTTCTTGAGGTGGGAAGTGTAAAATGAGGGAAATAGTGGGTAAACTCATGCTATATGTGTGAGTTCTTGGGAAAATGGTGTTTACGGCCCAAACTCCTCTTGTTTGGCCGTAAACACGTAGCTAAGGTGTTGTTGTTTTTGTTTGTTACACATCACTCATAACGACACTTCCTTTTATTTATTCGTTTGACGAATTTAAAAATAAAACACCCAAACGGACTTAAAACCGGCCAAAATGTACTGGAATGTATTTGACTAATTATTTGAAGTGTTTAACTGTAGAGATTATACAAATGAAAATTTCGGGTTGTCACATCCTCCACCCCCGAATGTTTTCGCCATTCCGGTTTTGGGGTGTGACATCTGTCCACACAGGTCAAAGAGGCTCAACTAGAGGCTTTAAAACCTGAAAAAGTGGCAGATGAGACTTTGAGAGGAATGGATAAAAACTTTAAAATCAGGGAGGATGGAGTTTATTGTTTCATGAATCGGATCTGGACACCAAAATTTGGTGGTTACCGAGATGTGGTTATGAATGAAACACACAAAACCCGATGCTCCGTTCATCCAGGTCAGACAAGATGTATATGGACCTTAAGAAACTATACTGATGGCCAAACATGAAGGCCGAAATTGCTACCTTTGTGGGCAAGTGCCTTACTTGTGCCAAAGTCAAGGTAGAATACCAGAAACCTTCAGGTTTATTACAACAACCTGAAATCCCTGAGTGGAAGTGGGAGCGGATCACAATGGATTTCATAACCAAGTTACCTAAGACATCGGGTGGTTATGATACTATTTGGGTAATCGTCGATAGATTAACCAAATCCGCGCACTTCTTACTAATCAAAGAGACAGGAAAGATGGAGAAGCTAACAAGAACTTACCTCAAAGAAATTGTTAGACTGCATGGTATTCCAATATCTATTATTTCCGACCGAGATAGTAGATTCACTTCTCGTTTCTGGCAGTTTTTACAAAATCTATGGGAACTAGGCTGGAGATGAGTACACCCTACCATCCACAAACTGACGGACAAAGTGAGAGGACGATATAAACTTTAAAATATATGTAGCGATCTTGCGTGATAGACTTTGGTAAGGCATGGTATACTCATCTACCCCTTGTCGAATTCTCTTACAACAATAGTTATCACACTAGCATAAAGGCTGCTCCTTTCGAAGCTCTCTATGGCTGCAAGTGCAGATCACCTCTGTGCTGGGCTGAAGTAGGTGACACGCAGCTAATTAGAAGTCAAGTTCCTGACGGTGCTCTCACTGGTCCGGAGATCATTCGCGAAACCACGGAGAAAAGCGTACAAATCCGGGAGCGACTTAAAGCCTCTAGAGATAGACAAAAAAGTTATGCTGACAAAAGAAGAAAACCTTTGAAATTCCAGGTTGGCGACCGCGTCATGTTGAAGGTCTCACCCTGGAAAGGCATGATACGCTTTGGAAAGTGTGACAAGCTGAATCCATGGTACATAGGACCATTTGAGATTCTTGCTAGAATCGGTCCCGTAGCTTACAAACTCCGACTACCTCAAGAACTAAGTAACATACATCCTATTTTCCACGTCTCAAACTTGAAAAAGTGTCTGTCCGACGAGACTCTTGTTATCCCACTCGATGAAATCGAGATCGACGAGAGCCTCAACGTCGTGGAAGAACCGGTAAAAATCATGGATCGAGAGGTCAACCAAACAAAGCAAAGACGTATTCCTATAGTGAAGGTTCGCTGTAATGCCAAGCGAGGACCTGAATTCACTTGGGAGCGTGCGGATCAAATGAATTTGAAATATCCTCATCTTTTCGCTTAGTTATTTGTAATTGCTTAATTACTTAAAACTTTAATTTCGGGACGAAATTCTCTCTAACGGGGGGATAATGTAACAACCCGTTATTTTCTGTTTGTAAAGTCAACTCTAGTCAACCAAAGTTAAACAAAAGTCAACTATGTCCTTTTTATTGTTTGGGTTTTCATTTGGGTTATAATAATAACCTTTATTCGTTAAAATCCTTAAAATATATATAGTTTAATTTAGAAGGAAAGGGTCTAAAAATCGAGAAACTTCGCATCTTATTCCTTCGCCTCGGACCGCAAACACTTCAGGCCGTAAAGAGCTTACGACCGTAAACTCCTCGCAGGCCGTAAACGAAACATCGGCCGTAAATGCTTTGCCGAATTCGGACCGCAAACTCCTCGGCCGTAAACCCTCGCATACATATATAGATTTCCTTAATTTTCACCATTTCTCACACTTTCAACCCAAGAAACTCGACTTTTTCTCTCAACTATCACCAAGATTTATACCTTGATCTTCAAATAAGTAAGTGTTTTCTTCCATTCATTTGTCGATACCTTGCTTAATCTAGTAAAACCCCATGATTTCATCCATGAAATCATCTCTTTTGCTTAGATCTTCAAGAACACCAAGAAACACCAAGAGCACATACTAGTTCATTAGACCGTGAACACCTAATTCAAGCTTCAAAATATAAGTATACATCTGAATACTAGTTATTCTATAGAAACTCATAACATACAACCTTGAAAACAACCATTTCCCAAGAACATAAGAGTTGAAAACTCAACATTTTCTTAGGCCGTGAACATCATTGGCCAAAAACTCCATGGCCGTGAACACCTTGTGTGGCCGTAAACCCCTTTAGAACAATTACATGTGATTGTAACACTTAAATTCAAGTGTTTCCTAGTCCCTAAAGTAGTTTCCTATCATAATTAGTTGTTATATACACTAATTATATCCTTATATGTATCATTATAAGTTTAATTGGATCTGTTGTGTTCAAGACTTCACTTGACACTTAACATCCTACACCGACCTTACATTCGAATAACTTACTACAGGTGAGTTCATACCCCCGTATTTTCATAGTTTTTACTATTTTAAGGGGGGTATACAAGTCTAACACAAATTTTTTGTGTTATAAACAAGTGATTTCAATTATCATTAAATCAAATGGTTTTCAATGATTGTTTGTAAACGACATCAAGTCACCAAAATGGATTTCAAATATTTTTATAAACTTATATTTCTCCTAAAAATCATACTAGTATATATATATATATATATATATATATATATATATATATATATATATATGTATATATATATATATATATATATATATATATATATATATAAATAATATTTAAAAGGCTTAGGACTGATAACCCACTTTGGTTCTTTTTCCTTGTTTGGATGTGGGATTACAAGTATCAGTTATTTGTCCGAGTGTGATTCAAATTTTACTTATATGTATTTGTATATGTATACAAGTATATAAAACATAGTTCATTAACTTCAATTACCCTTTGTAACATGTTGAGCAAGGGGTTTCATTCATAAATACTTGTTATCAAATCAGAAAGTACATATAAATTATAATAGGTATAATTTATGATTCATATAACATTAATTGACAATTCAAGTATACTAGAGTACATTGGTTTACAAGAAGAAAGGTTTGATTCAAAACTATTCAAGGGTATACATTCTTTCAGATACATGTTAAGAATACTAATTCATGAATATACTATCAATCATTTATTTCATAATGATTGGGTTTTCATAACTATTATACATGTAGCGTTGTATGCTCTTATGAGACAAGTAGTTCAGGTTGTTTAATTCATTTTAAACAACAATGTTAAAGTCCTAACATTATTACCAGAATCTCCAGCAGGGGATCGAAACAATGTGTGTATAGATCTATATTGGGATTGACAACCCCGCAGTCGGAATGCTAGCTACAGTCAGGCATACACGCCTATGAGTGACAAATTGTTATCAATAGTTTTTCAGCACACTCATAGCGTTGGGTCAGGCCATCTAGTCAGTATGGTTATAATAACTCATATAAAGATATTAACAATACGTTAGTGTATAATTAACTAAACTTAAGTACATTTTCAAAGTACTAGTTTACAAAATACAGTTTACAAGATACAGTTTACCGTATTACATTACAATTTACAGTACAGTTGATGAAATCAGACATACTCTCAGATACAAGCTTACATAAAGATTACAAATACAGAACATTGGTTTACAAATAGAACAGTTTATGTAACAAAAACTACTTTTCATATACAACAGAAAATATAGGATTTTCTGGAAACAGTTTACATATTCAAGAAACAGAAGACATTCTTACAAAACATAAGTACTTATGCACTCACTCAACTTTATGTTGATACTCTCTTTTCAAATTACTTGTATTCTCTAGGAACCAGTAGACAGGTACAACCCGAGCTTTTGAGAAGATGGAGCTATTTATGTCTTGTCTTCTTTTTTTTTTACAACTATTTAGTTTCAGTATAAAATGTTGAAACACATGTAAATATTTATACTTTTTAAATACAATGGTTTTTTGTACTTTTATTACTATTATACATGTGTTGTGATACTATAAATGAAGTCCTCCACCCCTAGACATTTTCGTCGTCTGGTTTGGGGGTGTGACAGAACTCAATGCTCAAAACCATATAATATCTAATAATTTTCATTTTTAAATTAATAAAACACGATAACTGAATGTGTATGTTATAAATACGTCCTCCTTTTGAGGATTTCGTCCCCAAAATCAAAACGATTTAAACAAATGGGGATATTTCGCTCTTATCTCGTTCTTATTTTCCCAAGTATAATTTGGGCCTCGATGATGTTTCCACTTAATAAGCACTAACTCTACATTTTATTACGTACATCAACCGTTCTCTCATTTATAATCTCTTCGGTCTCTTCTACATATCTTAATTTATTATCCAGTTTCATCTCGGATAACGGAATCGTTTTGTCATATATACTCAAACATTTATGGAGATAACTTTCGTGAAACACATCATAAATACCTGTCAAATTTTTGGGCAATTCTAAATGATATGCTTGCTTACCAATTCTCTCGATTATTTTGAAATGGCCAACAATTCTAGGACTCAATTTTCCTTTCTTCCCAAATCGCATAACTTCTTTCCATGGGGATACCTTCAGCATTACGAAATCACCTATTTGGAATTCTATGGGTAATCCCCTCTTTCTGCATAGGACTTTTGTCGATCCTGGGCCGCTTTTCAATTTGAATCTTATTAGTGGTGTATTGAATCATTTTAGGACCACCAAGGATTTTCTGTCCTACATCACGCTAACATAATGGAGTACGACATTTGTGCCCATATAGTGCTTCATATGGCGGCATTTTGATTAAAGTGTGGTAATTGTTATTTTCTGAAAATTTGACAAGACGTAAGTACCTATTCTAATTACCACTGAACTCCAAGACACATGCACGAAGCATATCTTCCACTGTTTGGATTGAACTCTCTATCTGACCGTCTGTCTGGGGATGATAATATGTGCTGAGAGCAACCCGAGATCCCAATTCACGTTGCATAATCTCCCAAAAATGATAAGTGAAGCAAGTATCACGATCGGAAATAATCTTTATTGGCACACCATGTCTTGCAACAATTTCATCCAAGTATACCTGCGCGTATTTATCCATTGGAGTTTTTGGAATTCCGTATGGCTTTTGTTGCTCCGCTTTGACTTGTTAAACAGACTCTTACACTTCTTAATTGATGATTGTGCTCAAACTTGCACTCTATTCTCATTGCAGACTCCCGCTCCTTCTTAAATTTGGGTTACAGACTTAACCCAAGATAAGGTCTTCACTTCTTCTATAACAACAACTCGAATGGTCATATTCTAATGACCATTGATTTCATAACGTAAAAGACACACAACAAAACAAACTCTTATCTCTATTAGTCTAATATTATCATAGAATAAATCTTCCTTCATATTTTAATGTGATATGCTATCTTCATAATAGGTAGAATTTCTAGTTAATGGTTTCTTAATCCCTTAATGAAGGCTGTTATACTTTTATTGACTACCTCGACCATCTCCTTCTTCAATCCTCTAATTGAAGTTTCGTTGCTACACAAGACATGGTTCTATAAACCAATCAATTCGCTTCGCAGATCTATATTAGTCGGACTCGATTCTTTATAACCACTAAGGTCTGAACGAAAATCATCTTCTTAGTCATCACCGAAACGAAGGTAATGACATACTTGAATAAAATTGGAATCAATTACTGGCTTCTTGGTATCCTTGTGACTTTCCCTGATCCAAGTGTGTGTCCTGTGCTTCCAGTAGTATAGGCCTTTACTACTATTCACACCTACTCATACTCATCCCAAGTATTGTCTCGCAGTTCCCAAGTCACCATATAAAAGTTTTCACAAGGAAACTTATCACACATGAATGTGTTTAAACAAGTATATATAACAATTTTTCCTAGACTCAACTAGGGATTTCGCATTTCTATCAAACATATCTTCGATTTTCTAAATTCACCTTCTAGAATTCTTTTTATGCATAAAATCGATCTAGCATATCCTAATATTTTTCCTAGGTCGAAAGAAATTTCATTTCTAAATTCTTCATATAAATTATTTCTCGGTAGTGACTACTCTGCAAGACACACTATACCAGAATTTACCCTAGTCGTGTGGAGAGAAACGATCTCCATCTATTTATATCATTTTCTAAATCATGAAAGTTTCCATGCATGTCATCCTTCTATGACATCGTCATTAATCTTAGAAGGTCTGCTTCTCATTTGTATATCTTTCATGTGTACTTCATAAGAGTCAATCCTAGGAAGTCTGCATTTTAGTTACATCTCATCATGTTCTACTAGATTCAACTTCTTTCTCTGTCATTCCTGACATAAACATCTCTTCTCATACAATACTATGAGTGTATATCTTCTTCAACTATATACTTTACCTTACTCTGATTAGTAAGTTACTCAGCCTTTTACCACTCAATAACTTAGTTCACCACCCTAATCTTGTATGTTAAAGTCGGGTTAACACACTAGAGAAATTTCATAAAGATGTGATAGAAGTCAATTGTCACTTTATATATTTATATACTAATTCCAAGAATCCTGTATAGGCTACAATTCAACTTTTGCCGCATTACTCAAACTGCATACTACATCACGACGTTAGACAAAGTATTGGCCTATTGAGTCTGGAAACTCTGTTTTCCTTTCCTTTAATCTTCATTGAATTCTTCCAAATCTTACACAACATAAAACTTTTGATTTTATCGAAGTATTTGATGGGTTTTGAGCATTCTAACACTCCTATGGTGTACATGCAACCCTATAAACCTTGAATCTATGATTTCTCTAATATACATGCAAATATGATTTTTCAAGGTTTACTTCCTAACTAGCATGGCATGGGGAATATGTAATATAAAACTAGTAGAAGTACATACCTTTCTTGTTGCTTGGATTCCTTGAAGACTTTGTGAGCCTAACACCCCAAATGTTGTGCCTCAAATGCTTCACACAACACTACAAGACTTGGAATAACTTGAGAGAATACACTTGCACTCAAAATCGGTTATGCCCTCTTAGAACTCACTAGTAGTCCGATTTTGCTAGCTATAGGGCTCCTTTTAAAGTGTTGTCACAATTAGGGTTTACACATGAATGCCCTTAATTGTCATGACTCTTGATTTCTAATGATCCATGGGTTTGTAACTCCCATGAACTATCCATGGAGCTCCAAATGGTTATAACCCAACTCCATAAACCATTGTGACAACCCGAAATTTCTATTCTGTACAACCATTCACTTCAATAGAAGTCAGAACAGTTTCTGCTAACTTTCAAGCTTTTTGGAATAAGTTTGAGTGTTTTAAGATTAGTACTTTAGGAGATAACAGGAGAGAGGATGCCCTAGGGTTTATTGTGCAACAATAATGTCCCAAAACTCCAAGAGTTTGGATTTTACGGCCTAAACAAAGGTGTTTACAGCCGTAAACCCTAAAAAGGGGGTAAAAAAATTACACTCAGTCATTATTTATCACTTTTCACATTTTCAAGATCCAAAACCCATTTCTCTCTCAAGTATCATCCGACTTTTCTTCAAGATCCTCAACTTTGTAAGTGTTTCTAGCCCTAAAAAGTTGATATCTTACTTAATCTAGTGATCTTACATGATTCCATCCGTGAAATCATTCCAAAAGTGTAGATCTTCAAGTTTCACCAAGAACACACACTAGTGTTCTTGGACTTTTAGCACCTTTTCAAGCTTCTACCTAGTAAGTACTCTTACCCTAGTGTATTATAAGACTTGTTACACTTCTAATCATCAAGAAAACACCCAAGAAACACAAGATCAAAGGTGTTTACGGTCCAAGAACACCTTGGACCGTAAACCCTAACAAGGGGGCCAAGGTGGCCCTAGTCCCTTACCAAGCCTTGGAAACTAGCCTAGACCCCTTCCTTGATGTGCTTAGTACTTAAAAACATCAAAAGACCATAAACCATTTGGGTTTACGGCCGTAAACCCAAGGAGAAGTGGTCCAAGGACCGTAAACTCCCTAAAGGAGTGAAATGGTGCCCTAATCTCTTCCTAAGGCTTAAAGATGAAGTAGGAATGCTTCTTATGATCTTTATGGCTTCAAAACACAAAATGGTCAAAGTACCATGAGTTTACGGCCGTAAACTCATGGGTTTACGACCGTAAACTCAATGAGTTATGGTCACAAAATCGTAAACTCCAAAGGAGTTAACCCTTGAACCCTAAACCCAATTGCAATGTCCTACAACCCTTAGATGCAATCCTTAGCACTTATAAGCACTTAAATCAAGTGTTTTACATGTCTTAGGATGTCTTAACTTGGTTAATTAGTTGTTTAATGACTAATTGGATACATATATGTTTGATTATATGTTAACTAGGATCCTTGTGTGTGTTCAAGTCTTCACTTGACACTTAGCATCCTACATCATCCGTTCATCCAAACCACTCACTACAGGTGAGTTCATACCCCCTTAATCAATCTCTTAAATGATTTTAAATGCTTTCATGGGGGGGAATACAAGTAGAAAACAGGAAGTTATAGAATCAATCACATGTGATTTATAACTGTGTTTTCAAACAACTGATTTCACATACTTCAAAATGTGATAAATACAATGCTTTTCAGTTATTTTTACTTTGTATCAACAAATTACTTTTGAATTATTTTATAAACTGACATCAAGTCATTATTATTTATTGTTCAAAACTCTTAAATGTTTTACAAAACCTCTTTCAATTTACTGTTAAAAACCATATCTATACACTTATGTTTCATGTATATATGTATTGATATGAGAGCTTTCATTCTTTCTTCAGTTCCAATACTCTTGAGTAGCAAGGGTGTATAAACCTACTTGGACATTCAATTTACATTCCAATAAACTATTATAGGTATAGTTTAGGGGATACAAATTACTATTCCTATTACAAGGAATTACACAAGAGTCAGTTCATTCATGAGTATATACTACTATATGAAGAGATACTATTACATGTTATCCACAGAGAAATACTATATCTATACAGAGAGAAATACTATATATATATACTATACGGGACTGACCATCCTACACCTGGCTGCTACCTACAACGGGACCTGTTCATCGACGAATGATCTCGGTTGTACTGTTCGACGAGTTTCCGCGTCGTGTTTATCCTAAGGCAAAAGGATACGATTTCAATGATTATATAATTTTCCCTATTACTTTTATTTTGTGACACATTCACATAAATGATGAGGTAGACTATATTTTTATAGTAATAGTTGTACAGGGAAAAATCTTCATTGATACAGAAATGCAAACCTTCAAAGCATTCGGGTCTTGGTAGAAGACTACTTTTTATACTAGTAGGAAATATGGGATTTTCTAGGGTTTTCACACTTATACTAAAGGTTTCATCAAATATTTACAAGTCTTTCATAACAGCTTTTCAAATCAATGACACGATAATACTTATGAATTCACCAGCTTTATGCTGATCTACACTTTCAAAATAACTTGTATTCTCAGGTCACCAGTAGACAGGTACGATGACCAGGTTTTGAGAAGCCGGAGCACAGACAAGACTCGTCTTTTATTTTGATTACATATTTTGGTGTCTTATTACTATGAAAGAACACTCATGTATTAAAACTTCACTTTTAATGCAATGGATGATGTTGTTGCTTGTTTACTACTTTGCATTGTTATGATACTTTACATGACGTCCTCCACCCCTGAACGTTTCCGCCGTTCTTGGTTTTGGGGTGTGACAGATTGGTATCAGAGCTTTGTTTATAGTGAATTGAGTATATCAACCCATAAAAGATATACTAACTATAAATACAATGGGATAAAATACTCTGACCAAAAGTTTATACTTTTAAATAATAAAATATTTAATTAAGTATACATGCCTGCATTCATACTAAAATCAGTGTCACAACGACAAAAACAAAAGTATTACGATTGTTGAATATCACAGGTAAGCTCGGGGATGTATGGTCAGTCCTGGGAGTGGCATAGCCTGATCAACTATGCTGGTCCGAGGAGTGATTAGCATATGCTCAAGAATGGTTGTGATATGGCAACAAGTCTAAAAACTTACCAACATTACCACAATGAAATACCATAGGGGTATTTGTTGTTACTATAATTACTTATTTGAGAACTAAAAGAGTCTTTATCAGTAGGTCCATAGTTGCTGAGTGGATACACTAAGGTTATATGCACCTAGGACGTCATAGACTTAGAATCTGTGAATCTTTGCTATACTTCTTGTTCCTTGTTTGGTTGTGGGCTTAGAGTTAGGGTCACTTATTCGAAGGTCTATCCTGTCCTGAGTACATATATCTGGTATGCACTAAACAAGTATTGAAGTAACTGATAAAGATCATCTTATAATTATCTTAGTTAGTACGTGTATTAATTTCTCCTTATATCCCTTTTCTCGCGTAGATATCATGGCTGGATTCCATCCCCACGACGACCCGTACTACCCTAACCACGGCAATGCTGGATGGCTCGGAGAAGAGCCACATAATGATCACCCAATTCCTTTGGATGATCACGAAGCTGAAGGCTTTTCTGATAGTTCAGACTCAGAACCAGAAGTCAACAATCTACCCCCAGCTGCTCGTGACCCAAACCCTCGTCCAACATTTCAAGGACCCACACCTCTGTGGGCGACAAACTTGAATAGATGGAGTCTGGAATAGAGTCAAACCATCCCCTACAATGAGGACATAAGCTTCTACAACCTCACTGAGGGAGGTTCAGCTGACAGGGTCCTACCCATCATAGTTTGTAGGATTTCCCGGAACACCGAACAGGGTCGAGCCGCTATCGACTGAGACAGGGAGATTGACGCCAACTCTGGCGTTCACACAGTCTGCATTCGCCAACTAGATTCTGCTCATGAAAGGACTCTGGTCCACAATGCAGCTCTGCAGAGAGAACTTGCTGGAACCCAAGCTGAAGTCAGGGAACTTCGAGCTCAGAAAGTAAGATCTGACAGGCGTGTGAGGGACATAGAACGCCTTCTGTCGGAATCAGGAACTCACTCTAGTAGTTCTCGTCGCCGATAGAATCTCTTCGACTACTCTTTTGGATATAACCTAGTTATGTAAAACTCTGGTCTAATTTCCTATCTTTGTAAATCATAGACCTGTTAGGTCTTGATTAGGTCGTAGTCCTGTCAAAATTTTCCCATCATGGTTGATGTAAGGCCTCCTACTAGGCCATTTTTCCCAAACTTGTTACATCTTTAATTACAGTAATATTGACAGGTACCTGATCTCATGGAAATTATTATCCAAATGCTATCATCTATTAGTTCTAGATCTACATTCAATCGTGCTGTTGGACTATGAAGAGTTAGTCCATGAGTCATTTTTATGAACTTTCCTATGAATTCTTATCAATATCTTCATCTTTCTAAACTTATAGTTAAAAGATGCCTCCTCGCAGAAATCCGAGGTGTAACAATAATAACGAAACACCGATACCACCACCTCCACCACCTCCTCTGTTCGACGCTGCTATGTTCCAAGCAGCTGTCACGGCGGTCGTAGCGGCTGCCATGTCACACATCAATACTCCTGTCCCTAGTGGATCAGGAACTGGTGCACCTATTTCTAACCATGGCGAGAGTCATGGGCACCCCCGGGAATGCACCTACAAGGATTTTACAAATGCCAAACCTAGAAATTTCAATGGAACTGGAGGGGTTATGATCTTAAGGCAGTGGATCGAAAAGACAGAAGCGGTCTTTGAAAAATAAGGTCAAGTTTGCTACTTGTACCTTTTCTGACAGGGCTTTAACTTGGTGGAATGGCCACGTTAAGTCACTGACTCTGATAGTGGCAAATTCGATAAACTGGGAGAACTTGAAAGCCATGCTGACGAGAGAGTACTGCCCACGAGGGGAAATTCAAAAACTCGAGCAGGAACTACGGGGTCTTGTAATGGTTGGTTCTGACATATCAACCTATACTAATAGATTCTGTGATCTGGCAATTCTTTGCCCTGATATGGTTGCTCTAGAGAGCAAGAAAATAGAGAGATATATTTGGGGACTGTCGCCCCAGATCCAGTCAAGTGTGATAGCATCAAGGCCTGTTACTTTTGGCAGCGCTAAAGAGCTGGCACAATCTCTTATAGATCACGGAAACTACCAGAACCCAACGATTTCTACACCCGAGCAACAAAAGGGAAACAACAACAACAACAAGAAAAAGGGGTGGAACAAGAGGAAAAGCGGGACTTCGCAAGAATCCTCAAAGAGACAACAACTAGTTACAATCAATGTTGCCATGGTAACTCCTGTTGTCCTTTCTAATCCCTTACCAGCTAAGCCTTATGCCGGTAATCTTCCGAAGTGCAACAAATGCACCTTCCATCACAACGGACCTTGCCGGGAAATGCAGTGCACTAACTGCAACCGAAGGGGGCATACTGGCCATTTCTGCAAGACTCCAGCAAGGCCGACCGCTCAAGTTCCTAACGCCGGTGTGGGCCAAGCTTTCTACGGTTGTGGCGAAGTGGGCCACTACAAGAGGAACTGCCCTAAGGCAGGGATAGCTGGAGGAGTAGGAAGAGTTCTGGCCATAGGCCACGAGGAAGCCGTAGCTGATCCTACAATAGTTACTGGTATGTTTCTCCTTGATAACTCATATGCTTGCATACTTTTTGACAGTGGAGCGGAGAAAAGTTTTGTAAACCAGAAATTTGCACACCTGCTTAAACAAAAACCACGTGCACTAGATAAATCATTCACTGTATAAATGGCAAACGGGAAAACGGAAAGTCCTAACTGCACATACGTAGGTTGTACTCTAACTTTAGATGGCCATACTTTCAAGATAGACCTCATGCCGGTCGCAATTAAAAGTTTCGACGTCATTATCAGCATGGATTGGTGGAGTCTTCATCGCGCCGACATCTTGTGCTTTGACAAAGCAGTTCGTCTTAACCTTTCTAACAGTGAAACTCTATTTATCTACGGCGACAAACCTAGTACGAACCTTCGCATCATTTCGTGTATCCAAGTTCAGAAGTGCTTGCGAAAGGAATATCATGCATTCCTCGCACACATCGTCGATACGAGTCAAGAAGGGAAAGATATTCAGAACATCCCACAAGTACGCGACTTTCTCGACATCTTTCCAGAAGAACTTCCAGGATTACCACCACAACGCTAAGTCGAGTTCAGAATCGACTTAGTGCCAGGGGCTACTCCAGTAGCCAAATCTCCATATCGTCTGGCACCAGCAGAGATGCAGGAACTTTCCAGTCAGCTTAACGAACTTCTCCAGAAGGGATTCATTAGGCCAAGCTTCTCACCATGGGGAGCACAGGTCTTGTTCGTCAAGAAGAAAGACGGATCGTTTCGTATGTGTATCGACTATAGGGAACTCAACAAGCTTACCATTAAAAATCGTTATCCCTTACCCCACATTGACGATTTATCTGATCAACTTCAAGGAGCCAACTACTTCTCGAAGATAGATCTACGATCCGGGTACCACCAACTACGAGTGTTAGAGGAGGATGTTGCCAAGACAGCCTTCCGAACTCGTTATGGGCACTACGAATTCGTAGTGATGTCATTCGGATTAACTAACGCGCCCACAGTATTCATGGATTTAATGAATAGGGTGTGTCGTCCTTACTTGGATCAGTTTGTCATTGTCTTCATCGATGACATACTCATCTACTTTCGTAGTAAGGAGGAACATAGTCAACATCTTCGTCAACTCTTAGTAACATTACGATCGGAGAAGCTCTATGCGAAGTTCTCCAAGTGCGAATTTTAGATTCGAAGAGTCGAATTCTTGGGCCACGTAGTTAGTGAAGAGGGAATTCACGTGGACCCTTCCAAAATCAAGGCCATTGAGAACTGGTCAGCATCGAAGACACCTACAGAAATTCGTCAATTTCTAGGTCTCGCTGGCTACTATCGCAGGTTCATTCAGAACTTCTCCCGCATTGCGAAACCTCTTACAACACTGACCCACAAGGGCGTGGCCTTTGACTGGGAAGAGAAGCAAGAGAGAGCGTTCCAAACGCTCAAGCGAGCCTTGTGCACCGCACCAATACTATCCCTCCCCGAAGGGATAGAAGACTTCGTTGTCTATTGCGATGCTTCAAATCAAGGGCTCGGCTGTGTTCTGATGCAACGAGGTAAGGTCATCGCCTATGCCTCGAGACAGCTGAAGACACACGAGGTCAACTACACCACCCACGATCTTGAACTAGGAGCAGTTGTGTTTGCTCTGAAGATCTGGAGACACTCCCTGTATGGTACAAAAAGTACTATCTTTACAGATCACAAAAGCCTACAACATATATTCGACCAGAAGGAGCTCAACATGAGACAACGACGGTGGGTCGAGCTACTCAGTGATTACGAATGTGAAATTCGTTATCATCCAGGTAAAGCCAACGTAGTAGTCGACGCCCTAAGTCGGAAAGAATACTTTGGTCGTAGAGTCAAATCTTTGACTCTAACTATCCATTCACACTTGTCCATGCAAATTAAGGAGGCTCAGCTCGACACTTTGAAACCTGAAAATGTGGCGAGTGAATCCCTGAGAGGGATGGATAAGAACTTCGAAGTCAAGGGTGGCAGAGCCTTATATCTCATGGATCAGATCTGGACACCGAAACACGGTGGTTTCAGAGACTTGGTAATGAACGAGGCGCACAACAATCGTTATTCCGTCCACCAAGGTTCAGATAAGATGTATCTGGATCTTAAAAAGCTATACTGGTGGCCTAACATGAAAGCAGAGATTGCTACCTTCGTAAGTAAATGCCTTACTTGCGCCAAGGTCAAGGTCGAATACCAGAAACCCTCCGGTCTTCTACAACAACCAGAGATACCGGAATGGAAGTGGGAGCGGATCACTATGGACTTCATAACCAAGTTCCCCAAGACCACGGGTGGACTTGATACCATATGGGTCATCGTCGACAGATTGACCAAGTTCGCACACTTCCTGCCTATCAAAGAAACAGACAAGATGGAGAAGCTTACAAGAACCTACATTCGGGAGATTGTACGACTGCACGGTGTTCCCATATCCATTATCTCGGACAGAGATAGTAGATTCACTTCGAGGTTCTGGCAGTCGCTACAAAGTTCCCTAGGAACTAGGCTGGACATGAGTACAGCCTACCATCCACAGACCGATGGACAAAGTGAGAGAACTATCCAAACCTTGGAAGATATGTTGCGAGCCTGTGTGATCGACTTTGGGAAGGCATGGGATACTCATTTACCCCTTGTCGAATTTTCCTACAACAATAGTTATCACACGAGCATAAAGACTGTTCCATTCGAGGCCCTATATGGCCGAAAGTGCAGATCCCCTCTGTGCTGGGGTGAGGTGGGTGATACCCAGTTAGCTAAAGGACGAGTTCCTGAAAGCACTCTCATGGGTCCGGAGATCATTCGGGAAACGACAGAGAAGATCGTTCAGATTCGTGAACGATTGAAAGCCTCTAGAGACTAATAGAAAAGCTACGCTGATAAACGAAGGAAACTGTTGGAATTCCAGGTGGGAGACCGTGTTCTATTGAAGGTCTCACCCTGGAGGGCTTGATACGCTTCGTAAAGCGTGGAAAGCTAAATCCAAGGTACATAGGGCCTTTCAAGATTCTTGCCAGAATCGGCCCTATAGCTTACAAACTTAACTTACCGCGCGAACTCAGTAACATACATTCTACTTTCCACGTCTCGAACTTGAAAAAGTGTCTGTCCGACGAAACTCTTGTAATCCCACTCGACGAGATCGAGATCAACGAGAGCGTCAACTTCGTGGAAGAACCAGTAGAGATCATGGACCGGGAGGTCAAGCAAACGAAACAAAGCCGTATCCCGATAGTGAAGGTTCGCTGGAACGCCAAGCGAGGACCTGAATTCACTTGGGAGCGAGAGGATCAGATGAAACTGAAATATCCTCGTCTGTTTACTTAGTTATTTGTAACTACTTATTTGCTTAAACTCTAATTTCGGGATGAAATTCCTTCTAACTGGGGGATGATGTGACAAACCGAAATTTCTATTCTGTACAACCATTCACTTCAATAGAAGTCAGAACAGTTTCTGCTAACTTTCAAGCTTTTTGGAATAAGTTTGAGTGTTTTAAGATTAGTACTTCAGGAGATAACAGGAGAGAGGATGCCCTAGGGTTTACTGTGCAACAATAATGTCCCCAAACTCCAAGAGTTTGGAGTTTACGGCCTAAACAAAGGTGTTTACGGCCGTAAACCCTAAAAAGGGGGTATAAATATGACACTTAGTCATTATTTACCACTTTTCACATTTTGAAGATCCAAAACCCATTTCTCTCTCAAGTATCATCCGACTTTTTTTCAAGATCTTCAACTTTGTAAGTGTTTCTAGCCCTAAAAAGTTGATATCTTACTTAATCTAGTGATCTTACATGATTCCATCCGTGAAATCATTCCAAAAGTGTAGATCTTCAAGTTTCACCAAGAACACCAAGAACACACACTAGTGTTCTTAGAATTTTAGCACCTTTTCAAGCTTCTACCTAGTAAGTACTCTTACCCTAGTGTATTATAAGAATTGTTACACTTCTAATCATCAAGAAAACACCCAAGAAACACAAGATCAAAGGTGTTTACGGTCCAAGAACACCTTGGACGGTAAACCCTAACAAAGGGGCCAAGGTGGCCCTAGTCCCTTACCAAGCCTTGGAAACTAGCCTAGACCCCTTCCTTGATGTGCTTAGTACTTGAAAACATCAAAAGACCATAAACCATTTGGGTTTACAGCCGTAAACCCAAGGAGAAGTGGTCCAAGGCCCGTAAACTCCCTAAAGGAGTGAAATGGTGCCCTAATCTCTTCCTAAGGCTTAAACATGAAGTAGGAATGCTTCTTATGATCTTTATGGCTTCAAAACACAAAATGGTCAAAGTACCATGAGTTTACGGCCGTAAACTCATGGGTTTACGACCGTAAACTCAATGAGTTATCGTCACAAAACCGTAAACTCCAAGGGAGTTTACCCTTGAACCCTAAACTCAATTGCAATGTCCTACAACCCTTAGATGCAATCCTTAGCACTTATAAGCACTTAAATCAAATGTTTTACATGTCTTAGGATGTCTTAACTTGGTTAATTAGTTGTTTAATGACTAACTGGATACATATATGTGTGATTATATGTTAACTAGGATCCTTGTGTGCGTTCAAGTCTTCACTTGACACTTAGCATCCTACATCATCCGTTCATCCAAACCACTCACTACAGGTGAGTTCATACCCCCTTAATCAATCTTTTAAATGATTTTAAATGCTTTCATGCGGGGGGGGGGGGGGGGGAATACAAGTAGAAAACAGGAAGTTATAGAATCAATCACATGTGATTTATAACTGTGTTTTCAAACAACTGATTTCACATACTTCAAAATGTGATAAATACAATGCTTTTCAGTTATTTTTACTTTGTTATCAACAAATTACTTTTGAATTATTTTATAAACTGACATCAAGTCATTATTATTTATTGTTCAAAACTCTTAAATGTTTTACAAAACCTCTTTCAATTTACTGTTAAAAACCATATCTATACACTTATGTTTCATGTATATATGTATTGATATGAGAGCTTTCATTCTTTCTTCAGTTCCAATACTCTTGAGTAGCAAGGGTGTATAAACCTACTTAGACATTCAATTTACATTCCAGTAAACTATTATAGGTATAGTTTAGGGGATACAATTTACTATTCCTGTTACAAGGAATTACACAAGAGTCAGTTCATTCATGAGTCTATACTACTATATGAAGAGATACTATTACATGTTATCCAGAGAGAAATACTATATCTATACAGAGAGAAATACTATACATATACTATACGGGACTGAGCATCCTACACCTGGCTGCTAGCTACAGCGGGACCTGTTCATCGACGGATGATCTCGGTTGTACTATTCGGCGAGTTTCCATGCCGGGTTTATCCTAAGGCAAAAGGATACGATTTCAATGATTATATAATTTTCCCTATTACTTTTATTTTCTGACACATTCACATAAACGATGAGGTAGACTATATTTTTATAATAATAGTTGTACAGGGAAAAATCTTCATTGATACAGAAATGCAAACCTTCAAAGCATTCGGGTCTTGGTAGAAGACTACTTTTTATACTAGTAGGAAATATGGGATTTTCTAGGGTTTTCACACTTATACTAAAGGTTTCATCAAATATTTACAAGTCTTTCATAACAGCTTTTCAAATCAATGACACCATAATACTTATGAATTCACCAGCTTTATGCTGATCTACACTTTCAAAATAACTTGTATTCTCAGGTCACCAGTAGACAGGTATGATGACCAGGTTTTGAGAAGACGGAGCACAGACAAGACTCGTCTTTTATTTTGATTACATATTTTGGTGTCTTATTACTATGAAAGAACACTCATGTATTAAAACTTTACTTTTAATGCAATGGATGATGTTGTTGCTTGTTTACTACTTTGCACTGTTATGATACTTTACATGACGTCCTCCACCCCTGAACGTTTCCGCTGTTCTTGGTTTTGGGGTGTGACAACCATGGATCATAAATCCACCATAAAAGATTAGATGATTGTCATAATCAACCCTACATATTTAATTAGTCTCATTTTGATCACCAAATTATTTATAAATTAATACTTGATCAACACTAATTAAATAATATTATTATTAATATATTAGAACTTATAATATATTAATAATCACAAGTGTCCTTTCTCTCGTTTAGTCTATCCAAGTATTGCAATGCCATGCAACCAAAATGGACCATGCCGGGTCGGGTCAAGTACATACCAAATAAAGTTATGGACTTAGACACTATATCCAACAGTATTTATCACTAATTTCAGATTTTCTAACTCAGCAAGTAATCACTACTTCAACCCGGTCAACGGTGGAACATCTTCATCAATTATGCCAAAACATTCATCTCATCCGAATGTACTTTAAACACACAACTCCCCCCTTCAAAGGTGTTATTATTTCATCAAACATAGTTTGAATGTACAATACCACTTCAATGGTATTAATACACTATTTACGGTATCACTTTATAGGTTTTATTTTACGATATCCTTCGACCGTTTATTTATGAAGTTATCGATGTCAACTATCGTAAGTCTCCTTATCACCTTGAAAATTTTCATGCCGAGAATGATATTAAAGTTGGTCAAGGAGATAGGAATCAGGTTAACAAGAAAGTTTATATCCTCCTATTTCTATTACACAATCTCTATAGATTTTATCATCAAGTATTAATACACTTCCCGCGATATTTACAAGAAACGGTCGGGTGATTGTATAACAAGCAATTTGAAAAGAATGCGCAAATTCATGAGACACAAGAGAATCTGAGGCACCATAATCAAATAAGATGTGAGTAGGTGTAGAGTTGACGAGAAATGTACCAATCACAACAGTCGGGTCTTCACGTGCCTCCTCCATGATAATCTGGTATGCACGACCTTTAGCTTTTGGCACCTCCTCCTTTTTAGTTGAAGAACTGATCGGTTGTTGAACGGAAGCTTGACTTCCCATCATCTGGCTAAAAAGAGTAGAGCAAAAACGCTTTATGTGGCCAGTAACACCACAAGCATAGCATGTAACATTCTTCCTCGGGAAAACAGGCTTCATGTGACCTTTTTCTCCGCATCCATAGCAAATCAATGGTCCTTTTCTGTTCTTCATTGACCCTGGTGATTCTTTCCACATTTTCGACACGATGGTGACTGAAGAGAAAAAAATTGTGACCTACCGCAGCCACGAATGGTACTTGTCTGCTAGAATCAGATCGAGTAGATTGAGCCGATGGAATAGAGGAAACAGAAACAGTTCGATTGACACGTGGATGCTTCGAAACAGAAAGAGTGGCACCAAATATCTCTAAGTCCTGCTCGCGCTTTCGGGTATATTATTTATCTTTTAGAACATATTAGCATTTAAGGCATCTCCCTTAAAGTATGTTAGTGCACACTATAGTAAGTGAGGTATTCAACCTAAGGCAATTCAATTAGCATATAATATTAATTAAAGCGTATATATCCTACTTAAGTTTTTCCTATGGTTTGTATCCATATACTCACAATGAATCCGTTCATATATTGAACTTCCGACGGTTTAAGTCTAAATACCAGTATGTGATATTTAGTTCACTAAGCTACTGCTCTAATACCATGATTGAAAGAAAACCTTTCTCTAAACTTTACAATATTGTTACTATTAAACATGGTACATGCATATTCAAAAGACTGGATACAAACCAACTATTAAGAATTTTTTGCAAAGTTTTATATATTACATAGCTTCCCAGGAATTTATACACTAAGTACAAAACTTATAATATTATTTATTATACATCTTCTAACAGTACATAACTATATTGGATGCTTATCACCTGCAATAATTAAACACTGAGAGGGATAACAGGTGACGCTTAGTGAGTTCAATAACAGTTACAATATAACTTTATACCATATAGATATGTATATATATATATATATCAATATGACAGGAGCAAAGAGGGTCAAAGAACAACAAAAGCAGATAAGTATCATATGACAACCTTTCCATATCAACGAATAATCGGATTCATAGATTTACAATCAATGAAATACGACAATTTGAATATATATATATATATATATATATATATATATATATATATATATATATATATATATATATATATATATATATATATATATATATATATATATATATCAATAAGACTTCAGCCCAAGTGTCATAGAAAATAAACGATTTCTGATTATCAATTTGCTAGAATATACAGGCTTTAAGCCTTACCTAGCATTCTTCCAATACCAAAGTGATACGAGTCATTCTCTACATGGCCAAAGGCACAAAGCCAATACCAAAGTGACACGAGACGTGCTCTACATGGCCAAAGGCTACATACCAATACCAAAGTGATGCTTAGTTATTCACTTCATGGTCAAAGGTATAGCTCGATTATCATAATAACACGGGAAAGCACATTGCACATATAACACATAACATACAATTGTCCCTATATTGAACTCACCGTGAAATAACTGAATGGTAAAATGATAATTTGGGCAGCACTTCGTCTCTAAAAATGACTTTCTTTGACGAAACCGAGGATTTTTGTTGAAAATCGGGCCTTGTATGGGCAAAGTTTCAACTTGAAAAGATTATTTTCTCGGGTCTTTGGTGCGTCGGGACTTGCTTCGGGTGTCGGGGATGTTTCCTAGGCTTCGGGGGGTGTTAGGGCAATTTGAGAGAGAGTAGAGGGTGAAAGAGAGTCAATTTTGTAAAAAAAAAAACCGGAAGACCTCGCTTTCTATTTATAGTATCCGAGGGCTCGCATTGCGCTGGGCGTAACTCCTCGGTACACTGGGCGTACTGTGTAGCGGTGCTCTATGCTGAGTGTAACCTAGTACGCGGAGCGTAGGTGAGACGTGTCTTCTGATCGGTACCCGGGCCTCGGACGTGGCTGATTTAGGACACAAGTCCATCATGCGAAGGCGCTAAGTGGCTGATACGTGTCTTCGTAATACGCTGGGCGTACTTCTCCGGTCCAGCCTCGTAATTTGTGCCATAAACTTCAAAATTTCATATCCTTCACATACGAGCTCCATTTTTAACGTTCTTTATATCCACGCGTAGGCGAGATTATACTCTACCAGTTTTGTTTAGATTCCGTTGGCTAATTTTGACTTTATTCTTAATGTTATATTTTTAACGGGCCGGGACAGGAAAAGTCCGTTAAAAATTCATAACTTCTTCATTTGACGTCCGTTTTCGTCTGTCTTTTTACCTCTATACTACTATTGACGAGATATTTGATTCTCGTTTAGGTTGTGTTGGCTAAAAATCACTCGATCGTTATTTCAAGTTTCGGGTTGTGTACTGTTATGCCGATTCTTAGAAAAATCATAACTTCCTCATACGAAGTCAGATTTGGACGTTTTTTTTATGAAAATTCTTAGTTTAATGAATACTACGACTTTCATTTAGATCACTAAAGCTAAAAAGTAGTTTATCATAAACTCACTTTTTACGTCATATGGCGTCGTGGCGGTTCTGTCGCGAAACTTCAATAAGTCATAACTTCTTCGCTATAACTCAGATTTCGATGAGGTCTTCGCCTAACCGTTTCTAACGAGATAATCTACAAATTTCAATAACATTATTTTACTTATTTCCAACTTTATATTTTCTTTAATTTCAATAGTTGACTTTTGATTAGAATCTCATAAGACCTCAAATATTTTCCGAATGATTCTAAACATAGTTTTACTTCAAATCTCATAAAACTATCTTGCTAAAGCTCAATGCTCAAAATCATTTAATATTTAATAATATTCATTTTTAAATTAACAAAACACGATAACTGAACGTGTATGTTACATGTCCACAAGCAACCAATCTTCAATAAACCTTATAATGTTCTTAACAGTTGTTTAACAACTCTAGTCACCAAAAAATTCTAATCCTTTTTTGTCACACCCCAAAACCGGAACGGCGGAAACGTTTTGGGGTGGAGGACGTCATGTTTAGTATCACAAGATATGCATCATAGTAATCAAAGTAACAAACAACCATTTCATTAGAAGGAAAGTGTTTACAAAGTATGTTTCACAAAACATAGATTACATAAGCAAATAACAAAACAAGACTTGAAGCTATACTGCTCCATCTTCTGAATTCCCAGAGCGAGTACCTGTCTACTAGTTTCCTGAGAATACAAGTTATTTTTTAAAGAGTTGATCAACAATTAAGATGGTGAGTTCATTAGATTTTAGTGATGTAAGTAAGTTGTAGAAAGCTTTAGTAAGATGTAGTAAGTTGTAAGTTTTGTTTAGAAAAGTTTGCCTGTTCCTCCAGAAAGTCCTATATTTCCTGCTTTGCTGAAAGATAAGTAAAAATGACTCTACAATCCCTTCAATGAGTGCTAAATGGATAGAAGTTATATAAACACTCAGAGTAAACAAACAATCGATTGTGTGTATCTGCCCTAAGCCCACAACCAAACAAGGAACAGGAGATGAGGCAGATGACACACATCCTATTGGTTTTTAGATCCATATTGTATATAACCCTGTGTATTCCCTTGGTACTCACGGAGTTAACTGTAATAGTTCCTTTATATTTGATGAAAATATTCCTTAAGAAAACCCTTATTTCTTATAATAAAATAGCAACCATAATGATTCCTTCCATGATCACTTAGTTTATACTAGCTATATATAATCTAACATCGAACATATAGTTAATTGGGTGAATCTGCCCTAAGCCCACAACCAAACAAGGAACAGGGAATGAGGCGGAAAGCATACATCCAACTACCTATCAGATATTAATTATATATAACCTTGATGTATAAACTAAGGTATTATAGGATTAACCACCTAAGGTCCTTGAAGTTATACTGGTTTAATAAAATTGATTAAACCCTTTATTGGTAAGTTTCTAGTTTTGTGTATCAAAAGTTCTATTTGAAAAGTATGTTTTTTACTAGAAAACTATGCATAGAATTACTGACGAATGACCTGACCCATACCTGGTACCCCTTATGATGACTTAATGTATACGGAATATATATATATATATATATATATATATATATATATATATATATATATATATATATATATATATAACTGAGATCAAATGGATAATAGGTTGGGTGAATCCGCTCTAAGCCCACAAACAAACAAGGAACAGGAAATGAAGCGGGTAGCACACATCCTATTACCTGTCAGATCATATTAACGTATATCCCTTGATGTATACATTAAAGAATCATAAGGTTAGCATTATGGGTCCCTTTCTACTGAATGTCCTTGTTACGACTAAGTTATGTATCATGTTTATTATCGTCGGGTAGTTTACAGATACACCCTTTATAAATAACTTAGGTTGGATATTATTATCACCTCGTGCCTGCTAGTCCTAGCACGTGCAATCGTACCAGTGTCAACGCAAAGCCGGAAAGATATATTATTAAGTTCATCACCTCGTGCCTGCAAGTCCTAGTACATGAAATCGTACCGGTGTCAACGCAAAGCCGGAAAGATATATTATTAAGTTTATCACCTCGTGCATGCTAGTCCTAGCACGTGAAATCGTACCAGTGTCAACGCAAAGCCGGAAAGATATATTATTAAGTTTATTACCTCGTGCCTACTAGTCCTAGTACGTGAAATCGTACCAGTGTCAACGCCAATCCAGAAAGATATATTATACGTGTTTTTCCCGGTACTTAGTGTAGTGTGTTCCTCCATGTACTTGTTATAGTATATTCCTCTCTGTACTTGTTATATTGTGTTCCTCTCTGTTTCTCTTTATTCTGTGTTCTATTTAGGTTATCGTGTATTGTGTCTAGTATGAACCGAACCTCTAAACTATACCCCTTATAGTTACTAGTGTTTTACTTGGACTGTTATAGAAAAGACTCGTTTTACTACTAAGTTATGCTTATACTTTAAAAATGGAGTCTTGTTAAACTATAAAGTAACATAACTTGAAAGAGCTTTTGAAATGTTTTGATCACTTATAAAAGACATAAGCAATCATTCGAAAGATGTTTATAACAAATATTTACACAATTATCATTGTGTTCAACTTGCATGCCCCCCTTAAAAGCATTGAAAAACAGTTTAAAAGATTCATTACGGGGTATGAACTCACCTGATGTGGGTGATTCAAACGAATATGCGTGTAAGGATGAGTAGTTTCACAAGTGAAGTCCTGAAACACAACAAGTCCTAAATGACATATATTGATATGAATATAGTGTTTATCAGCAACTATATGAAAGGAAACACCTTCCGGGACTAGGAAACACTTTGACCAAGTGTTGGAATCACATGTGATTCATCTAAAGGGTGTTTAAGGCCATGGTTTGGTGTTTACGGCCATGTGTTTATTGCCAAGGGAGTTTACGGCCGTAAAATCATGGTCAAAGATGCATATGGGGGTGTTTGAAGGCTAGGGAAGCTTGAGGGACTATTGCTCTACACAAAGATAAGAAAGACCAACTCAATGGAGAGTGTTGAGGTGTTTACTGCCACACCATAAACTCTTATGGCCGTAAACACTCTAAAGGGTGTCTTATTGGGTCTTAAAGGTAAGGAGTTTCAAAGGCTTAAATGTCCCAAAGGTTAGCAAAGGCCTAGATGTGTTTAAGGTCCAAGACTTGACCATAATTGGAGTTTACGGCCAAGGGTGTTTACTCTTGGGCCGTAAACTCTCTAAATGATAGGTTTGGTGATGTTTCAAGGTCTTACAAAGCACAAGGATGTGTTCTAGCCTCGAATCTGAGTCTTAGGAAGAGTTTAGGGCCAAAATGGTATACTTATAAGGGTTACGGCCAAGGGAGATTGCTTGGCTGTAAACTCCTTTTGGTCTTGCATTCTTGATGATTTCAAGGCTCTAATCAGGTGTTCCAACTAGACAACAAGTTAAGGAGAGAGTACTTACGATATAGAGGCTTGAAAGGGTCGATTTTGGCCAAAAACACTAGTGTGTGTTCTTGGTGTTCTTGGTGAAACTTGAAGATTTGAAGATCTAGCTAAAAATGGATGTTTTTATGGATGAATCATGAGGGTATTATTAGAGGAAGATATGTATTAACAAATTAAAGGAAGAACACTTACGGTTTTGATGATCTAAGATGATGAAATCGATGATACTTGAGAGAGAATTGGGAGTTCTTGAGCTTGAAAGTGAAAGAATGAAGAAAGTTGAAGGATATGAGCCTATAAGGAGAGAGTTTACGGCCTACCTTGAGTTTAAGGCCGTAAACTCAAGTGTTGTGGCCGTGAACTCCTTTTGTTTGAGGATTAAGTCTCGACTGTTGCACAGTGTCTCTAGCAGGTACTTCCCAACACTTATTCCTTAAGTGTACTAGGCTAAAACTCCTTAACATGACCTTTAACAAGGCTAGAACTCATTAGAAATGAGTCTGACACTCAGTTGAGTTGATTGACTGAGCTTTCAAACGAAACATTTTTCGGGTTGTCACATTTTTCCTCTTAATGCTCAAGGAATTTGAGAAAATAAGAATATGTGAATATTATAACATATGTAATCAATCCTATATCAGAAGCATATAGGACCTTGTTCATTATATGTGATATCTGTTCAATCTCTTGCTATAATAGTTTCATATATGTAATTTCCTATGTTGAACCATTACAACATGATATTCACATATGTCTATGATTATGTAATCTAAACCTTTAGATTTGAAAAGAAGTATGAGTGACCTCTCCTTTATGTCTATCATAGCGAAACAATTCCAAAAATTTTGAGGTTTGCTAATTAAGAACTTTGTTCCCTATGAACAGTATTGACAACATGCAATACTAGCATAACAGTTATGCTCCCACTAGATCTAACATCTACCCAGAAATCAACTGCACTTCTATAAATTAATACCCTTGACTTTCCTACTGAACTACCTATTTCTATTATACGATGCTCCGATAAGTCTCCAACTAGACTTCATAAGCTTATACACCTTCATTGGATAGCATATGTGTATGCTCAAACCCTTTCATAACTCATAACTATCAGTCATGAAAGTTCAAACAATTCCTTTCCATTCCTCACAATTCAAAATATAAAGAGGGATGCCGTAACCATACTGGTCTTTATCTACTATCGAAAGTGTTTCCTCTTAATAATTATCATGAATTAGAGGGACAACTTTTCCACCTAGATTTTATGGTGCATACATTCCCCTCCACATGAATCTATCATTTCCATCCTACAATCATAAGAAAAGATTTAGGACCAAACCAAATTCAAATTTAGCTTTCCTTTCATGGACTAAACTTCGCTTATTTTAAATTTCTTGCCCTATGGCAGCATTATGGCCTACCAATGCTACCATGTTGTTAGCAGCTCACCCATATTTATCAAATGTACTTTCACTGACCAATGTGCTTTTTGCTTTTGCAGTTAAATGAAAACATAGAACTCATAAGCATTGCCAACTTAACTGGAAGGTGCACAAAAATAAGAATGTCTCAATCAAACACGATTGGTTATCAACTTCAGATCGTGGGCTAGTGATAACTAAAAGGCTTATTTACGGTTGACTCTTGAAACTCTCAAGATCAATACGAATCCCACTGTCTTCTTGAAATATAAATTATCTTTCAAGGAACATTCCTTGATGAGCAAAAACAAGTATTCAAAAGTTTGTGTGGATTTCCGACAAGAAAACACTTCATAGAATAGGTCTTAGTTTATATTTTGTTTCTCTATTAACAAAAACATCACAACTCCAATTCTATATGTGCTAGAATAAGAAAACATCTTTACTCCACATATTTCAAGGTGTTTTCAACCTTCTTAGTTTGAAATTAGTTTTCAAGATACGATTTGTAGTTATTAAAGTACGACTCTAAAACATGATTGGAACAGATTATGACTCATCTATGATCGAACCATTTCCAACAATGTTCGGTTCCTCTTCTTAGTCATACAATTGCACTAAGATGTTATTTCATTAGTCAATTGTGATACAACTTCACAATTACTAAGATGATCATAAAACATGATACTAAAGTACTCTCTTTTCCTTTTAGATTGGAGAAAATTTTAAGTTTCTGCCTAAAGATTCTTCGTATTCGTTCTTCTAATCCTTGAATCTTTTCAAAGTATCTGAATTACGCTTAATCTTATAAACACATCCATTTTTACTGAAGCATAACTAAATCATGACGAAAAAAGTTATCGTCCTTTGTGGTGGATCTGAAGAGTTCATATCAACATGTACTAGATCCATTAGTCTTTCACTTGACTCACATAAACATGTTATCACTAAATTATTCATAATTTTGTAATGAATAAGATTCTCATACACTATACAAAGCGAATTGTACAACACCAAGTCTCTGTTCAGTTGGTGATGAGATTTCTTTTCACTTGGTCAATTATGAGAATACCACAAGCGATATAAGAATGAAATCCACCATTTATATTGCTAATATTAGAAATATTACCAACAATTTCATAAATGTCATTACAAGGAAATATAAATAAGGAAACCAAATAAACAAAAATTTCACTTTTATTAAAAATAAACGAAAATTGGAACTTGTCCTTACAACGCATAAAATGAAAAACTATGTTTCTAGACATCTCTTAAGGGCAATAGCAATCTATTAAATTATCGCAGATCCTAAGGAGTAGCTCCAAATTCAAATCATCGAACAATATGACTGAAGTCCATTTCCCATGATCAGATTTAGCTCACTCTACTTAAGTTTCTTTCTTTCTCTTAGATCTTGCAATAACATCAAATGTGGTCATTACATAATGTATTAAGAATCTATGAATAGGAACCTATAAAACAATGGATTCAGATAATGGATGTACCTGAAGTAGAGATATATGACTTGACTTTATTATCTCTAAGATCTTTCAGGTATTTTGGTCAACTTTGTTTCCAATGTCCCTTAAAATGGCAGTAGAAGCAAATGGAGTCTTTGAGGTCAAAACATGAAATGATCCTAGAACTAGCATTTCTCTTTACCATACGATCAAAATGTTTGACCTTGGCCGATCCCTTTCCATTGGGAAAAGAAATCTTTTCTGGACCACAATTGTCACCATTCTCAATGTCCATGAAAACTTTGGAATCAGACCCTTAAGGACCTCTGGTAGCATAAGGGCCTACCAATGCTACCATGTTGTTAGCAGCTCACCCATATTTATCAAATGTACTTTCACTGACCAATGTGCTTTTTGATTTTGCAGTTAAATGAAAACATAGAACTCATAAGCATTGCCAACTTAACTGGAAGGTGCACAAAAATAAGAATGTCTCAATCAAACACGATTGGTTATCAACTTCAGATCGTGGGCTAGTGATAACTAAAAGGCTTATTTTCGGTTGACTCTTGAAACTCTCAAGATCAATACGAATCCCACTGTCTTCTTGAAATATGAATTTTCTTTCAAGGAACATTCCTTGATGAGCAAAAACAAGTATTCAAAAGTTTGTGTGGATTTCCGACAAGAAAACACTTCATAGAATAGGTCTTAGTTTATATTTTGTTTCTCTATTAACAAAAACATCACAACTCCAATTCTATATGTGCTAGAATAAGAAAACATTTTTACTCCACATATTTCAAGGTGTTTTCAACCTTCCTAGTTTGAAATTAGTTTTCAAGATACGATTTGTAGTTATTAAAGTACGACTCTAAAACATGATTAGAACAGATTATGACTCATCTACGATTGAACCATTTCCAACAATGTTCGGTTCCTCTTCTTAGTCATACAATTGCACTAAGATGTTATTTCATTAGTCAATTGTGATACAACTTCACAATTACTAAGATGATCATAAAACATGATACTAAAGTACTCTCTTTTCCTTTTACATTGGAGAAAATTTTAAGTTTCTGCCTAAAGATTCTTCGTATTCGTTCTTCTAATCCTTGAATCTTTTTAAAGTATCTGAATTATGCTTAATCTTATAAACACATCCATATTTACTGAAGCATCACTAAATCATGACGAAAAAAGTTATCGTCCTTTGTGGTGGATCTGAAGAGTTCATATCAACATGTACTAGATCCATTAGTCTTTCACTTGACTCACATAAACATGTTATCACTAAATTATTCATAATTTTGTAATGAATAAGATTCTCATACACTATACAAAGCGAATTGTACAACACCAAGTATCTGTTCAGTTGGTGATGAGATTTCTTTTCACTTGGTCAATTATCATAATACCATAAGCGATATAAGAATCAAATCCACAATTTATATTGCTAATATTAGAAATATTACCAACACTATCATAAATGTCATTACAAGGAAATATAAATAAGGCAACCAAATAAACCAAAATTTCACTTTTATTAAAAAGAAACGAAAAATTGGAACTTGTCCTTACAACGCATACAATGAAAAACTATGTTTCTAGACATCTCTTAAGGGCAATAGCAATCAATTAAATTATCCCAGATCCTAAGGAGTAACTCCAAATTCAGATCATCGAACAATATCACCGAAGTCCATTTCCCATGATCAGATTTAGCTCACTCTACTTAAGTTTCTTTCTTTCTCTTAGATTTTGCAATAACATCAAATATGGTCATTACATAATGTATTAAGAAACTATGAATAGGAACTTATAAAACAATGGAGTCAGATAATGGATGTACCTAAAGTAGAGACATATGACTTGACTTTATTATCTCTAAGATCTTTCAGGTATTTTGGTCAACTTTGTTTCCAATGTCCCTTAAAATGGCAGTAGAAGCAAATGGAGTCTTTGAGGTCAAAACATGAAATGATCCTAGAACTAGCATTTCTCTTTACCATACGATCAAAATGTTTGACCTTGGCCGATCCCTTTCCATTGGGAAAAGAAATCTTTTCTGGACCATAATTGTCACCATTCTCAATGTCCATGAAAACTTTGGAATCAGACCCTTAAGGACCTCTTCTTTAGATGTACTATTAAGAATTTCTGCTTTAGCAACGATCAACATTTAGGTGAGATCAATTAGGGTCACGTCGATGTTCATCATATGAAAGTTCTCAAGGAACTTTTCAATGGATTTCTACCTTAGGAAAAGGAAACCCATTATATCCAACATTTCAGTGTACGATTTTATTTTTCAGAACATGCGCACACCCAATATTTCCATCTTGATGTCTACATGCCAATAGGGCTTGAGTAGTTTCGTATCTTTGGGAGAGTCACTGGAGGAGGTGGAAGAGTTTAAGAAGCATGATGTCTAGATTAATCATTTTCCGAAGAGGAGAAATTTTATTCACCTTGATTAGAAAGTGGAAGCTCATCTTTAGAAGGAAGAGGAAAACTATTTCCAAAAGAATAATGAAGACCATTATTGTCTTGACTTGACATTGTCACACCCCGAAACCTGAATGGCAGAATCGTTCCGGGGTGGAGGACGCCATGTTTAGCATCACAACCAGTGTATAATAGCAAACATAGCAACACAACCAATATAGTGGATACATATATGAAAAATGTTTACATCAGTTTGGAACTTGTTTTAAATACATCAAAAGTATGTAAGCTATAAAAACGTGACTCTTATTGCTCCGGCTTATCAAAATCCAAGAAGTACCTGTCTACTGATTTCCTGAGAATACAAACAGTTTGAAAGAATATCAGCATAAAGCTGGTGAGATCATAAGCATTTAGTTTTGGTGGAAAGTGTTCTTTGATCCTTTTGAAAAGTGTTCCTCAAGAAAATCCCATATATTCTTATGAAAAGTATGACAACCTGGAACAATTTTGGTTTTAAACCCAGTCAATCAACTCAACTGAGTGTCAGACTCATTGGTAATGAGTTCTAGCCAGGTTAAAGGTCATTCTAAGTTGTTTTAAGCCTAGTACACTTAAGGAATGAGTGTTAAAATGTACCTGCTGGAGACACTGTCCAAGAAATCAAACCTTAACCTCATCATAAGGAGTTCATGGCCACAAAGCCATAAGTTTACGGCCGTAAACTCATGTGGCCGTAAACTCAAGTGTATATATACGATACTTGGTCATTTCTAGTCATTTCTTGCATTTCAACCCCAAGAACTCGAGTTCTCTCTCAAGTATCATCAAGATTTCCTTCCTAGATATTCAAAAGATGTAAGTATTCTTCCTAGATTTGTTGATACATCTCTTAATCTAGTATCCTTCCATGATTTCATCAATAGAAATCATTCTTTTCTTAGATCTTCAAGTTTCACCAAGAACACCGAGAACACACACTAGTGTTCTTGGCCAAAACCGACCATTTCAAGCTTCTAGATCGTAAGTACTCTTCCCTATACTTCTTATCTAGTTAGTATCCATGGTTAGAGACTTGAAAACATCAAGAACACAAGGACAAAAGGAGTTTACGGCCAAGCCATCTCCCAAGGCCGTAAACCCCTTTAAGGTTGCCATTTTCGCCATAAACCCTCCTAGATGCAAGGCTAGTGACCCAGAACCCTTCATGGATGATTGTAGGACCTTAAACTACTCTCATAAACATAAATGGTCATGAGTTTACGGCTGTAAACTCCTTTGGGCCGTAAACTCATCAAAAGCCTCAATAGAGGTGGTCTTTCTCATACTAGTGTAGAGCAAAAGTCCCTAAAGCTTCCCTAGCCTTCAAACTTACACTTATACATGAGTGACCATCAGTTCACGGCCGTAAACTCCCTTTGGCCGTAAACACATGGCCGTAAACTCATGTTGGTTTCATTCTACTTCCCTTTCATGAATCACATGTGATTCCAACACTTGGTCAAAGTGTTTCCTAGTCCCGGAAGGTGTTTCCTTTCATATAGTTGTTTATAAACACTATACTCATGCCAATATGTGTCATTATATGTCATTTAGGACCTATTGTGTCTCGGGACTTCATTCGTGGAACTTCTCATCCTTACACACATACCCGTTTGAATCACCCACATTAGGTGAGTTCATACCCCGTAATGAATCTTTTAACTATTTTAAATGTTTTAAGGGGGGAATACAAGTTGAACACAATGATAATTGTGTAATTGTTTGGTATAAACATCTTTCAAAATGTTACTTATGTCATTTATAAGTTGTCAAAACATTTCAAAAACTCTTTTAAAGTTATGTTACTTTATAGTTATACAAAACTCCGTTTTTAAAGTACAAACATAACTTAGTAGATAAACGAGTCTTTTCAATAACAGTCCAAGTAAAACATTAGTAAACTATAATAAGTATAGTTTAGGAGAATGCTATTCATTACTTCTAGTACAATGAAGCATACAAAGAGTCAGTTCATACATGAGTCAAACACACAATGATGAGAATCAAACAATACCATACACAGAGAATACAATGAAGAGAAACAAACAATACCATACAGAGAGAACACACAATTATGAGAAACAAACAGAACGTATGACATACAGTACAAAACAAACAAGTGAGGTTGCTATGGCATGAGAACATACAGAATCTAATTATACACTAACTCATTGTTTTAAACAAAAGGTGATAGTTATATTGGGTATACATGATCATATAACAAATGTGAATTACACGTCTTGCAAGAATTTGCAGAGGACACGTTTGGTTCCCTTAATCTCTAGACAAGGAGAACGTTTAGTAGGGGTTCTAGCCTTCACATTATGACCGTAATAACACAAACATATTTTTAGGTCATCAGTACATCCGCATGTCATTATAAACGACAACTGTGTACTTACATTTGCCATTACTTTAATAAAGTGACAGTACCACATGAAAGACAAACTCAAACAATTTTCGAGTTAAGATAGTTATAAATTAGGGAAAACATACATTTTACAAACGACAAACAGAACAGTCGAGTCTAGCACATAACAGTAGATGCCTCGGTAGAAGGCTACGTTTAAAATAAAGGACCATAATGCTAATCTTATGATTCCTTAATGTATACATCATAGGATATATATATATATATATATATATATATATATATATATATATATATATATATATATATATATACCAATAGGATCCGACAGTTAATAGGATGTGTGTTCTCCGCTTCATTTCATGTTCCTTGTTTGGTTGTGGGCTTGGAACGAATTCACCCAATCTATTTTTTATTCGATTCTATATATATATATATATATATATATATATATATATATATATATATATATATATATATATATATATATATATATATATATATATATATATATATATGAGTAGTATACATTAAGTCATCATAAGGGTACCAGGTATGGGTCAGGTCATAGGACACATAGTCAAAGCAGAGTTTTTCTAGTACAAAACATACTTTCCAAATCAGAACTTTTGGTATACAAAACTAGAAACTTGACCAGTAAAAGGGTTTAATCCATTTTATTAAACCAGTACAATTTAAAGGACCTTAGGTGAGTAACTCTATAATACCTTATTTTATACATCATGGTTATATATAAAATTAATACCCAATAGGTAGTTGGATGTGTGCTTTCCGCCTTACTCCCTGTTCCTCGTTTGGTTGTGGGCTTAGGGCAGATTCACCCAGTTAACTTTCTATCTGATATTAGATTATATATATCCATTATAAACTAAGCTATTATAAAAGTAGTCGCTGTGGTCACCATTTTATTATAAGAAATATGGGTTTTCTTAAAGAAGGTTTTCGTTAAATATAAAGGAACCATTACAATTAACTCCATGAGTAACAAGTGAATACACCAAGGTGATATACAACAATGATCTAACAACCAATGGGATGTGTGCTATCTGCCTTAATCTCTGTTCCTCGTTTGGTTGTGAGATTAGGGCAGATGCGTACAATTTCTTTGTTTAATTTGAGTCTTATATAACATGTATCCACTTACTACTCATAGAAAGGATTGTAGTGCCATTTTTACTTAATTTCCATTAAAGTAGGAAATATAGGATTTTCTAGAGGAACAGGTGAACTTTTTCTAAACAGAACTTACAACTTACAACATTTTACAACTACATGTTACAACTACATTTTGAACAACATTTTACAACTTTCTTACATCACTAAAATCTTATGAACTCACCAGCTTAATTGCTGATCAACTCTTTCAAATAACTTGTATTCTCAGGAGCCTATTAGACAGGTACTCGTGCTGGGAATTCAGAAGATGGAGCATTATAGCTTCAAGTATTGTTTTGTTATTTGTTTATGAATTCTATGTTTTGTGAACACACACATTGTAAACACTTTCTTTGTAAATGAAATGGTTGTTCATTACTTGCTTACCATATATATATCTCGTGATACTAAACATGACGTCCTCCACCCCCGAACGATTCCGCCGTTCCGGTTTTGGGGTGTGACAAATTGGTATCAGAGCATTGTTTATAGTGAACTAAGTATATCAACCGATAAAATATATACAACTATAAATACAATGGGGCTTAAGTGCTCTGGATAATGATATATTTTTAGAGTATAACTATAAGTTATAAAAATATACCTACTTGCTTATACATGTACATATTAGAACAAGTGTCACGAGGAGAACAGAACTAAAGTATTTAAAGGTTAGACACTGTCGTCAACCTGAACAGTTATGTAATCATAGCTAGGATCAATGTAGCCTAATCAACTATATTCATTTGAGATGTAACCGACATGTGTTTGGGAATGATGTGGTGTTGCAACAGTCTTAAAACTTACCTGAACACCAGTCAAGAGAACACCAGATCAAGTACATTAGAGTTAGAATACTATAGGAGTATTTTATGATACGATAACAAGTTTAGAACATACAAAGTACATTACATTAAAATACTATAGGAGTATTTTAGGCACCATATAAATAACTTATGTGAATACTTAAAAGACCCTTACGGATAGGTCTATAATCTTGCAATGTATATTCCTAAAGTTTTATATATAATTAAGATCTTATAGACTTTGAATCTGCGATCTACGCTTCGCTACCCATTCCTCTTATAGTTGTGGTTTTGGAGTAGGATCACTTATTAGAAGGTCTATTTAATCTTCAATTATATACAAACTTGTATACATTGTACAATTATAGGAGGACTCTGTAAGGATCACCCCATAAAGTTACCTTAAAGCTCATAGATTCTTTAGTCACTTTCATTCTCGCACGACAAGCCCAGATAGGTGTAACCACTTCCTCATAGTAGACAACAGAAGAGTCCAGGAGGAACAAGAACAAGTTCATGAGAAGTTTTCAAAGAGGGATCGGCCGAAGTAACCAAAACGTCTTACATGTCACACTAATAAATAATAATCTTGTTAACTTAGCGAGCAAGTGGAAACACTGCTCACATTATATGTTAAGATTGTTTTCTTACATACAGCTGGTAACAGTTAGGTGTAGACTCTTTTATAGAGTTTATTAGGTGTAGACTCTTTTATGAATTGTTCCTAGAACCCTGTGGAAGTCAGGACCCGATACATCCAGAACTAGGATAACCTTGTCTTTTCATCTTTCGGCTTGTGTCCATTGCTTTAGACTTATTCTGTCTCGTCTTTGTATTCTTTTAGCAAAGATGCCTCCTCGCAAATCAAACAGACGTACTACTCCGATAACTCAAACACCGCCTCCTTCGCAAGTCGATATGGCAGCTATAAACGCTGCAGTGGCTGCGGCTGTGGCAACAGCCATGGCTCAATATCACTCCATCAGTACCAGTGGAGGTGGAACACATACTGATGCTACTCAAGGTGAGGTGCTCGTGCGCTCGAGAGAGTTCTCCTACAAGGACTTCACCAAATTCCAGCCATTGTCCTTTAATGGGACTGAAGGAGTCATTGCCCTCTTGCAATGGTTCGAGAAAACAGAGTCGATCTTCGAAATCTGTTTGTGCCCAGAAGAGAGCAAAGTCAAGTTTGCTGCCTGCAGCTTCTCTGGCAAGGCCCTAACATGGTGGAACAGCCATGTTAAGTCACTGACCCAATCAGTGGCTAACTTAATAGGTTGGGAAAACCTAAAAGAGTTAATGAGGGAGGAATAAGAGCTGTGTGATCTCACTATGGTCGGCTCAGACATAGTGACCTATACTGACCGGTTCAGCGAACTAGCAGCTCTATGCCCCGGGATGGTTACCCCGGAGAGGAAGAAGATAGAAAGATACATTTGGGGTCTGACTGCTCCGACCCAAGGAAATGTGTTGTCTTCTAACCCAGCCACATTCAATAGTGCTAAACGCTTGGCTCAGCGACTCATCGACCACGAAGTCCGCCATGGTTTAGAAGTCCCTATTCCTGAGCCATCGAGGGAAGAGGACTATAATCAGAAGTCGGGGAACAAGAGTAAAAGAAGCAAACAACACAGGACACCCAACAAGAGCAACGAGCGAGTACTATGTACGCCGCTACAACGCCTACTGCTCCGGCACCTGCTAGTCGATATGCTGGAACCCTCCCGAAGTGTGGAAAGTGCAACTTTCACCACACCGGAGTATGCCGGGAAATGCAGTGTCTGAACTGCCACAAAAAAGGACACACAGTCCGTTTCTGCAGGGCTCCGGCTCAACCGATCTCCCAAGTCCCCGGAGCTGATGAAAACCAAGCCTGCTATGGCTGTGGTGAGACTGGACATTATCAGAGGGACTGCCCGATAGTAAAGAACTCAGGAGCGGATAGACGCGTTCTGATGATCACCGGAAGAGAATCAACCCCGGAGTCGTCGACGAGCAGCGGTACATTTTCGAAATAGTAATTACTTTTAAAATTAATTTATATTCGTATAAGATTAAAACTTGGGGACAACACTTAAAAGTAATTATAATAACCCACATATTGAAATAGGTCACAATATTCAAGAGAACTAAAAGATCCGTTTAGAGAAGCTATTTGTTGGATAAGGTGCCTAAGTCCATAACTATTTTTGGTATGTACTTGACCCGACCCGGCATGGTCCATTTGGGTTGCATGGCATCATGCATTTGGATAGACTAAATAAGAGAAATAACACTTGTGGTTTATTAATATATTATAAGTTCTAATATATTAATAGTATTATTTAATTAGTATTGGTCAAGAATTAATCTAGGATTAGTTAAGTGATCAAAAAATGACTAATTAAATATATGGGTTGATTATGTAAATCATCCATAACTTGTATAGTGGGCTAAAAGGCTCCATGGATTATCAAGTTGGGTTAAGCCCATTGGATGCTCCATGGAGGCTCCATGGGAGTTACAAACCCATCGGTCATGGAAATGAAGAGTCATGCCACATTAGGGTTTACATGGTGTAACCCTAGATGTGACACACTATATAAAGAACATGTCATACACCAAAATCGGTGACACAAGAGGTTGCAAGAAGGCTAGGCCGATTTGTAAGTGTTCTACATATCTCTCAAAATTATTCCAAAGCATTTGGTGTTGTGTGAAACATTTGAGGCATCACACTTGGGGTGCAAGGCTCTCAAGGTTTCAAGGAATCATAACAACTACAAGGTATGTAATTCTAGCTATCTTTTATATTATAAAGTTCCCCATGTATTCTAGATAGGTTTATGAACCTTGGAAAAGGTATTTTGCATGTATTTTAGACAAACATAGATCCAAGGTTTTCTAGGGTTGCATGTACACTTAGGAGTGTTAGAATTGCTCAAAACCCTTCAGTGGTATCAGAGACTAGGTTTGTTTGTTGATATTTGATGCAAAATAGTGAAAAAAGTCGATTTTATTGTTGTCTGCATGATGAACTCGCCGAGTCCATGGGGGGACTCGCCGAGTTCATGACCAAATCCATCCTACTCGTCGAGTAGGTTCGTGTACTCGACCAGTAGGAGCCTCAGAATGCAGTTTTTCGACTTTTACTGCTGGAAATGGACTAGAAACATTACGCTAAACTGTTTTGGTGTTATTAAACTTGTTTTAGATGGTGTAATGGTTGTTCTAATCCATTTACAATGGCTAATATCAAAATTTCATGATTTTATGTGTTCTTGAAATTTTGATATTCATATTCATGTTCTTATGAGTTTAGATGATCATAGGAATTATGTGTAACTTCTTGCTAATTTTAATTTTTGATCATTATGTGTTTTAATGGAATCCATGATTTGTCCTCAAGTTATGGATTGCTAAAAGTTTATCTTTTAATGTCCATTAAAGAAACACATAGGTTACATAAAATGAAGAGTCACTCATTTTAATGAACCAATTAATCTCATAAGTTATGAATTGAAGAGTTTTGTAAAGTTACAAAACTTGCCCTCAAGTTTTGGAACATGTAAAGTCATCTTATTAACTTTCGTTCCAACCCCTAGAATTTTAAAAGTTAAAATTCAACCCTTATACTTTATAATATTATAAGTTTAATAATATATATATATATATATATATATATATATATATATATATATATATATATATATGTGTGTGTGTGTGTGTGTGTATAAGATCAAGTCGTTTTACCGTTATTAGGCCTCATTCACGAAGCCAGCCTATAAGGGGGGTATAAGGTTGTTGCATATAAAATGGCAGCTTAATGGGTGTCCACTCTCACCCACCGCTTCCTTGACTGGTGGAGGGTCGTTAGCCGAACGGGTAGGACAGTGACCTACAATCCTCATTAAAAAGTATAATGATTATTATAAATAACTAAATGTTTTATAAATTCCCAGTCTTAGTTACTTTAGGAAAATGTGAATAAGGTGCTAATCCATGAAATTACACTTTGCACTTTGTTTAAGTCGTTGGTGGAGCGTGTGTGGTTTACCGGCACACTAACTTGGACTTAACAAGGTAGGCAAAGGGTGACTTAAGGTTTTTCATAAGGTCGGTGGAGCGCGTGTGGTTTACCGGCACATCGATTAAGCGAAAAACATTAAGGGTACCAAGTAATTTGCATGGTTACTTCACACCTTGTTTTGTAATTCTCGGTATCCTAGTCACAAAACATGAAGGGCACACTCGAGATTGAAACATGCCATTGAAAAGTTCAATGAATCTCAAAATAATCTAGGAGTTTCTAAAAACCAAATAAAACCTAATAATTTATTTTTCGTTTTCATGGTGGAAATTGGTGAATCGTCATTCACCTACCTCTCAAATATGTTATAGCTTGGATTACGGCATCCCTCTTCTAAGTTATAATGTATTGCGATTGGATCCTAGCCTTAATATTACATTTGGTTGTTTTATTAAGGACTATCTCTATATCTAAACTAAACTTGTTTTCTTCTTTTTAGATGTCTTCCAACAATGTTGCTCCTGGCTGAAACCCTACTGGCTCCTTCTCTCTCATGAACCTTTGTGGGAGAGTCATCTTTGATGGATCCAACTTTACTAACTGGATCAGAAACATCAGGATGGTCACTCGATACGAGAACAAGGAATATGTTCTTGACAAGGAGCTTAAGGTACCCGAGCCAACTGCTACTCCTGAGGAGTTTGCTGAATATGAGGCACATGAAAGAGATGCTACCAAAGTGGCATGCATCATGATGGGCACTATGACAGCCGAGCTCCAAAAGTCCTATGAGGACTACTATCCTCTTGAGATGCACCAGGATTTGATGGACCGCTACCATCAGAGTGCTCGTCAAGAGCGATATGAAATCATCTCCTCTATGATCACAACCCGAATGAAAGATGGTGAACCCATCACGGGCCACATGCAAAAAATGCAACGGTTTGTGGACCGTTTGATGAAGTTGAATGTGAACTTCCCAGAGGAGTTAGTAATAGATATTATTTTGCACTCCTTACCTTCGTGTTATGATCAATTCCGCATGACATACCACATGAACAAGGAGGAAGTTACACTTAGAAAACTTCAAGGACTCCTAAAGACCGCAGAATCAGGTCTTAAAGGTAAGTCGATTGTGACCACTCCTACTACTAATCCAAACTCAGCACCTGTCCTGGCAATCGGGAAAGGTAGAGGGAAGAAGAGGAAGAACCCAATGAAGGGTACCAAGGGTAAGACCCTTGATGGCTCTTCTTCAAGCGGAACCAAGAAAGGTTTCGTTACACCTTCTTTTGATCCCAAAGAGATTGAATGCTTCTATTGCCACGAAAAGGTGCACTGGAAGCGGAACTGCCCAAAGTACCAGCAAGATTTGAAGGATGGGAAAGTGAAACCCAACCATGCAGGTATTTACACTATCTTATCTAATAACTCACCCCATTCTAACTCTTCGGTCCTTGATACTGGTTGCGGTATTCATATTTGTTCTGATTTGCAGGGACTAAGAAGAAGTGAGAATGTGGAGCATGTAAAGATAAACTTGATCATGGGGAATAGGAAAGTTTCACCTGTCACCAACATTGGAGTTTATACTTTGTTGCTAAGTAATGGGTTTACTTTAGATTTGAATAAATGTTGTTATTCGCCAGAAATGGGAAGAAATGTTATTTCCTTTCAAGCTTTGTACAAACAAGGTTTTACCTTTTCTTTTGATAATGAAATTGTTGGAATAAATGCTTTCTTTAATAATGTGTTTTATTTTAAAGCATTACCTTGTGATGGTGTGTATGAAGTTGTGACTGTTGTAGATAATTTAGGAAATAATGTGTTGTGTATTGATTCTACTAATGATAATAACTTGGATAAGGCATCATTATGGCATTGTCATCTTGCACATGTAAGCAAGAAACGCGTAGGCCAACTCCAAAAGGATGGTGTTTTGGAATCATTTGACCTAAAGTCAGATGATAGTTGTGAATCATGCTTACTTGGAAAAATGACAAAGTCACCCTTCACAGGTTCTTGTGCTAGGGGTGAAGTTTTGTTGGATCTAGTGCACACAGATGTGTGTGGACCCTTCAAAACTGCCGCAAGGGATGTTAATCGTTATTATGTGACTTTTGCAGATGATTATAGTAGATATGGATATGTCTACTTAATTAAGCATAAGTCAGAGATTTTCGAAAGGTTTAAAGATTTTAAACAGGAAGTCGAGAATCAATTGGGCAGGAACATTAAAGATGCTTCGATCCGATCGCGGTGGTGAGTATCTTAGTACTGAGTTCCTCGACTATCTAAAGGAATGTGGGGTTGTCTCACAATTGACACCTCCCAGGACACCACAGTTGAATGGTGTAGCTGAGAGGTGTGATCGAACCTTGTTGGACATGGTTCGTTCCATGATGAGTCAAGCTACGCTACCAATCTCATTTTGGGGGTATGCCTTAGAGACTACCGCCCATATCCATAATCTGGTCCCTACAAAGAAGGTTGCCAAAACACCTCACGAGATGTGGACTGGAAAAGTTCCTAGTCTAGCCCACATCAAGATTTGGGGTTGCGAGGCTTTCGTGAGACGCGAGACTCACGACAAGCTCAAACTTCGAAGTGAGAGGTGTATTTTCATCGGCTACCCACAGAAATCCTTTGGTTGCCTCTTCTACAGACCTAGTGAGAATGTGGTCTTTGTAGCAAGGAGGGGTGTCTTTCAAGAAAGAGAGTTCATAAGCCAAGGAAACAGTGGGAGGAAAATTGACCTTGAAGAAATTCAAGAGTCAAGTGGTGAAGGAACCTCAAACCCTAGCAGTCAACTTGAGGAGGAAACTCCTGTTGATCCAATTTTACCTCCAATTGTTCCTCTGAGGCGTTCCATAAAGGTTAGGAATGTACCTGAGCATTACTATGGTTTCCATATTACTGCGGAAGGTGAGACACTTATCAGTGATAAGACATTGGTAAGTCTGGATGAACCTAACAACTATGCGGAAGCCATGGCCGGCCCCGAGTCTGCTAAATGGAAAGAGGCAATGGAGAGCGAGATACAGTCCATGTATGACAATCAGGTCTGGGACTTGGTTGACAATGTACCAGGTCGTAGGATAGTAGGGTGCAAATGGATCTTCAAAAAGAAGACCGACATGGATGGTAATGTACACACTTATAAGGCACGATTGGTTGCAAAGGGCTTTTCTCAAACTCCAGGAGTTGATTATGATGAGACCTTTTCACCAGTACCCAAGATTAAGTCTATTAGGGTGTTGTTAGCCATTGCTGCATTTCATGACTATGAAATATGGCAAATGGATGTCAAAACTGCTTTCCTTAATGGAAAATTGGCTGAGGATGTTTACATGAATCAGCCAGAGGGTTTTGTAAGTACAGAATACCCTAATAGAGTGTGTAAGCTTGAGAAATCCATTTATGGATTAAAGCAAGCACCTCGCAGATGGAATCTTTGCTTTGATGAGAAAGTCAAAGAGTTCGGCTTTTCGAGGAGTGAAGATGAATCTTGTGTATATGTCAAGGCTAGTGGGAGTATAGTTAGCTTTTTGGTACTGTATGTGGATGACATACTACTCATAGGAAATGACATCCCGACCTTGTAGGAAGTGAAGTACTGGCTTGGGAAGTGTTTCGCTATGAAAGACCTAGGAGAAGCTGCCTATATTCTAGGGATAAGGATTCTGAGAGATCCGAGTAAAAGACTAATTGGGCTTAGTCATAGTACATACTTGGAGAAGGTGCGGAAGAGGTTCAGCATGCAAGATGCCAAGAAAGGAGAGTTAGAATTGGGCTTAGTCATAGTAAAAGACTAATTGGGCTTAGTCATAGTAAAAGACTAATTGGGCTTAGTCATAGTACATAACTATTTCTGGTATGTACTTGACCCGACCCGGCATTGTCCATTTGGGTTGCATGGCATCATGCATTTGGATAGATTAAATGAGAGAAATAACACTTGTGGTTTATTAATATATTATAAGTTCTAATATATTAATAGTATTATTTAATAACTATTGGTCAAGAATTAATCTAGGATTAATTAAGTGATCAAAAAATGACTAATTAAATATATGGGTTGATTATGTAAATCATCCATAACTTGTATAGTGGGCTAAAAGGCTCCATGGATTATCAAGTTGGGTTAAACCCATTGGATGCTCCATGGGATTTACAAACCCATGGGTCATGGAAATGAAGAGTCATGCCACATTAGGGTTTACATGGTGTAACCCTAGATGTGACACACTATATAAAGAACATGTCATACACCAAAATCGGTGACACAAGAGGTTGCAAGAGGGCTAGGCCAATTTTCAAGTGTTCTACATATCTCTCAAAGTTATTCCAAAGCATTTGGTTTTGTGTGAAACATTTGAGGTATCACACTTGGGGTGCTAGGCTCTCAAGGTTTCAAGGAATCATAACAACTACAAGGTATGTAGTTCTAGCTATCTTTTATATTATAAAGTTCCCCATGTATGCTAGATAGGTTTATGAACCTGGTAAAAAGTATTTTGCATGTATTTTAGACAAACATAGATCCAAGGTTTTCTAGGGTTGCATGTACACTTAGGAGTGTTAGAATTGCTCAAAACCCTTCACTATTATGGCTTACCATATACATCAGGTTTGTGCATAACTAAGATGTTGCAGACTTAGAGTGGGTGACTCCGCTTAGATCCCTATTCCTTAGTTGGTTGAGGATTTGAGGCAGAGTTACTTAGTCGACTGCCTTATTCATCTTCAATATTCATAACTTGTATATGACAGGCGATCGTAGTGTCACCAAAGAGGATCGTGATATAAAGTATCATCTCCAGTTATTAAAGCACTTTCATTTGTATATATGCGCACATAGCGGTACGATACGTAGGAGTGTTAACTTCAAAGAGGAAACAGGAAACACTAGAACATCTACAAAGAGTACATTTTCTAACATACTAGGAGTTCATTGTCGAACATACTAGGAGTACAGTATCGATCACGCAAGGGATACATCGTCGTATAACAGACGTTTCTTTCGTTTGACCAAAACTTTGTTCAGTAAAGAGTCTGTTACTATCATTCGTCATGAGTTGGCGTGGTCCTCACCATACTGAGTTCATATGTTTCTATCGCCTCGATCAGCAAGTTCTCGAAACTTTCGTAATTCGTATCGACAGTCCGACCTAAACCTCAGTTTTATCTTTCGTACTCTAAACCCCCGAAGTACTCGTGCGAAGAGTACTTTGTCCTCCAAAGCCTTATCGTCAGATGTCCGCAGACCGTCAAGAAATACCACTCCTCCAACAGACCAAGTTCGAGCACAGAGGCTATGGACGAATACACCCCACCTATCACTATTCGGTGTATACGCGAGGGTGGTATATGATTATGATTACACAGATTTAGTATGTGTGTTTCCGCCCTATCTCCTGTTCCTTGTTTGGTTGTGGACCTGGGGTAGAGTCTCACATCCGATCGTCTTACTAATCCTAATTATATACGACTTGTATACACGACGTAGTGATAGATGGACCAAGTATGAATCCTATCATGAACACCAGGGCAAAGTTGCCAGATCTACGAGTAGGTATTCTGCCAATCAGAGGAGCGCAACCCCAGTAGTACGGCTAAGAAAGCTAATTTCGGGACGAAATTCCATCTAACGGGGGGATGATGTGACAACCCGGAAAAATTTTGCTTTTAAACCCAGCCAATCAACTCAACTGAGTGTCAGACTCATTGGTAATGAGTTCTAGCCCGGTTAAAGGTCATTCTAAGGAGTTTTAAGCCTAGTACACTTAAGGAATGAGTGTTAAAATGTACCTGCTAGAGACACTGTCCAAGAAATCAAACCTTAACCTCATCATAAGGAGTTCACGGCCACAAAGCCATGAGTTTACGGCTGTAAGCTCATGTGGCCGTAAAATCAAGTGTATATATATGATACTTGGTCATTTCTAGTCATTTCTTGCATTTTAACCCCAAGAACTCGAGTTCCCTCTCAAGTACCATCAAGATTTCCTTTCTAGATCTTCAAAAGATGTAAGTATTCTTCCTAGATTTGTTGATACATCTCTTAATCTAGTATCCTTCCATAATTTCATCAATAGAAATCATTCTTTTCTTAGATCTTCAAGTTTCACTAAAAACACATACTAGTGTTCTTGGCCAAAACCGACAATTTCAAGCTTCTAGATCGTAAGTACTCTTCCCTATACTTCTTATGGGTCAGGTCATAGGACACAGAGTCAAAGCACAGTTTTTCTGGTACAAAACATGCTTTCCAAATCAGAACTTTTGGTATACAAAACTAGAAACTTGACCAGTAAAAGGGTTTAATCCATTTTATTAAACCAGTACAATTTAAAGGACCTTAGGTGAGTAACTCTATAATACCTTAGTTTATACATCATGGTTATATATAAAGTTAATACCCAATAGGTAGTTGGATGTGTGCTTTTCGCCTTACTCCCTGTTCCTCGTTTGGTTGTGGGCTTACGGCAGATTCACCCAGTCAACTTTCTATCCGATATTAGATTATATATATCCATTATAAACTAAGCTATTATAAAAGTGGTCGCTGTGGTCACCACTTTATTATAAGAAATATGGGTTTTCTTAAAGAAGCTTTTCGTTAAATATAAAGGAACCATTAAAATTAACTCCATGAGTAACAAGTGAATACACCATGGTTATATACAACAATGATCTAACAACCAATGGGATGTGTGCTATCCGCCTTAATCTCTGTTCCTCGTTTGGTTGTCAGATTAGGGAAGATGCACACAATCGATTGTTTGTTTACTCTGAGTCTTATATAACACGTGTCCACTTAGTACTCATAGAAAGGATTGTAGTGTCATTTTTACTTAACTTCCATTAAAGTAGGAAATATAGGATTTTTTAGAGGAACAGGCGAACTTTTCTAAACAGAACTTACAAGTTACAACATTTTACAACTACATGTTACAACTACATTTTCAACTACATTTTCAACAACATTTTACAATTTTCTTACATCACTAAAATCTTATGAACTCACCAGCTTAATTGCTGATCAACTCTTTCAAATAACTTGTATTCTCAGGAGCCTATTACACAGGTACTCGTGCTGCGAATTCAGAAGATGGAGCATTATAGCTTCAAGTCTTGTTTTGTTATTTGTTTACGAATTCTATGTTTTGTGAACACACACATTGTAAACACTTTCTTTCTAAATGAAATGGTTGTTCATTACTTGCTTACCATATACATATCTCGTGATACTAAACATGACGTCCTCCACCCCCGAACGATTTCGTCGTTCCGGTTTTGGGGTGTGACAAAAAGCATGTTTGAAAACCCATTCCTTCCATGACTTCCAGAGTCATACAAGATATGTACAATCCAAGGTGTCATGGAATCAATATGAATGTCCATTAGTTGAATGTTAAACCATCCGTTTATGAAAATGCCGTGTTATCCCGGGAAAATCCTATATTTTCCCTAAAAGTTGATTGTTGGTTATCGGTTCTGAACTTAAGTGTACAAGTATCTACCATACTTATATCGATAAACGTAGTTTCCTTTGAAAAACTCGGGTTACTCCCAGCGAGGTATATTAGCCTTATTACATAAATAAAACTAATAAAAAACGTGGTGAACTAAATCCTGAAGGTGTTATTAATACCCTCCAGTAATAAATCGGTTATTACTTTGAGGTTAGTAAATCGCTGTTATCTACATTGTGAGTTTTATGACCGTACACTAACTTGATATGGCACGTAACAAGGCCAGTATCCTTTATGATTTTGTCACCCGTAGTCCTGCCGGTCCTACTGTAGCTAGCAGTAAGGTGCGGGATAGTCAGTCCCGTATAGATCTATACACAACAGTCACGCTCTCCTTACAAGAGATTATGGTCATAATTGTTAGTCCTACACTCTGTTTCGTTGGTGAGTGTTACCAAGGACGTGTCTCCAACTAGACTAACAAATTTACAAGTAATAATGTTGAAAACCCTTTTTGTGATTAACATGAATCCTTTATAAAATGATACATTTTAATTTGTGATTCATAAGTTCATTGCCCTAGTTTGAGAACTGTTTCTGCAAGTTGATTGCTTAACAGTTTGGTAAAACTGTTTTCCATGTTCAAAGTATACTGAAAATATAATTATCTTAAACGAAATAATATATTTTGAGCACAAGATTCCTTATGCTTTTGCTTGTATTCCCCCCCTGAAAACATGCAAAACTCGGAAAAGCCTAGGGGTATGAACTCACCTCGGGCAAGTGGTTTGATTGAAGGATCGATACGGAATGTTGGATGTTTAAGTGAAGCCTTGAATACGATTTAATCCTAATTAACACGTAAAGACACATAAAGGAGTCAAATGAAGTTATTTCACTACTAGACATGATGGGGAACCACTCTAGGGACTTGGAACTATTTGCACTAAGTGTTAGAACCTTGTAGGATTGTACGAGGGAGGTGTATGGCCACCTTAAAGGTGTGTGCGGCCATGGGTGTGCGGCCCATGGGGTGTGCGGCCGTACACTCATGTAGGAAGGTGTCTTTGAGGTGTTTTCAAGGTTCACACTTGCATCCATGAAGTGTTCTAGGTCCATAAGGGTCATAGAAGTGAGTTTGCGGCCCAAAAATGTGTGTCTGTGGTCGCACAAAGGTGTGTGCTGCCGCACAAGGGAGTGTGCTGCCGCACAAAGGTGTGTGCGCCCGTACACAAGGGTATGCGGTCATACACCCTTCATGTTTGTGTCCAAAATGCCAACTTTATGGTGCAATAAGGCTAGGGTCATGTCCAACTCGAAGATACGGGTCAAACTCTCACTTTGGAGGGTATTTTAGGAGTGTGCAGCCGCACTCACTTCCAAACAGGAAGAACATGATGAATATTGCACACTTAAGGTTTAGATAGAGTGGTCTTTCATGGTTAACAAGTTAGAGGATGAATTACTCACGTTCTTGAAGCTTTGGAGGGTTCACGGTTGAAGAAGCTTGAGAGAAATGGTGTTGTGTGCAGCCAACAAGTGAAAGGAATGAAAGTAAAGGGGTCTACCCTTTATATAAGGGTGGGTGTGCTGCTATAAGGGGGTGTGCGGCCGCACACCCATGTGTACGGCCGTAAACTCTTCCTAAGGGTGTGTATGGCCCAGTTTTGTCACTGTACGGCTTGCTAACTCATTCCTATATTCAACCTTGGTGGTACTCAAGCTTAGGAAGCTTAAAATGAACCCTTAAACAGTACAAGAAGTTAACAAAACAAGTTTAACATTGATTGAATTGACCAAGTGTACAAGATAGATGTTCCGGGTTGTCACATCATCCCTCCGTTAGAGGGAATTTCGTCCCGAAATTCTAGAATGGAATATAAATCATGGACTAGGATAGAGGTGAGGGTACTTTTGTTTCATTGAATCCTCACGCTCCCAAGTGAATTCAGGTCCCTGCTTGGCATTCCAGCTAACCTTCACTATCGGTATACGGCTATGCTTCGTGCGTTTGACCTCTCGGTCCATGATTTCGACAGGTTCTTCCACGAGACGTAGACTTTCATCTAGATCGATCTCTTCGAGGGGAATCACAAGTGTCTCATCGGACAAACACTTCTTTAGGTTCGACACATGGAAGACGGGATGGACATTGCTAATTTATCGGGGTAACTGGAGTTTGTATGCTACTGGACCGATCCTAGCAAGGATCTCGAATGGTCCGATGTATCTTGGATTTAGCTTTCCACGCTTCCCGAAGCGTATCATGCCTTTCCACGGTGAGACCTTCAGAAGGACACGGTCACCAACCTAGAATTCCAAGGGTTTTCGTCTCTTATCGGCGTAGCTCTTTTGTCTATCTCGTGAGGCTTTCAGTCGTTCCCGGATTTGTACGATCTATTCTCTTGTCTCTCAGATGATTTCAGGACCAGTGAGAGTGCTATCGGGGACTTGACCCTTGGCCAGCTGCGTACCACCCACTTCAGCCCAGCACAGAGGGGATCTGTACTTATGGCCATAGAGGGCTTCAAACGACGCACCCTTGATACTGGTATGGTAGCTGTTGTTGTAGGAAAATTCGACCAAAGGAAGATGAGTGTCCCATGACGTGCCGAAATCAATGAAACAGGCTCTCAACATATCTTCCAATGTATGAATTGTTCTCTCACTCTGTCCAACTGTTTGTGGATGATAAGTCGTGCTCATATCCAATTTAGTTCTAAGAGCCCCCAGAAGCGATTACCAAAATCTCGAGGTAAACCTGCTATCTCGGTCGGAGATAATGGATACAGGTACCCCATGAAGGCGAACTATTTCTCGAATGTAGATTCACGTGAGTCTCTCCATCTTGAAGTTTTCTTTGATTGGCAGGAAGTGGGCGGATTTTGTCAACCGATCGACAATTATCCAGATGACATCGTGCCCACTCGGAGATCTTGCTAACTTAGTGATAAAATCCATTGTTATCTTTTCCCACTTTCACTCAGGTATCTCTAGCTGCTGAAGTAAACCTGAGGGATTTTGATATTCCACATTCACCTTGGCGCAAGTGAAGCACTTGCCCACGAAGGTCGCAATTTCTGCTTTCATGTTTGGCCACCAATAGAGTTGTTTGAGATCCAGATACATATTATCTGAACCTGGGTGAACGGAGTATCTAGAATTGTGAGCCTCATTCATGACAACCTCCCTGTACCTGCCGTACTTTAGGGTCCATATCCGGTTCATGAAATAGTACACTCCGTCTCCCTTGACCTCTAAGTTCTTTTCCATTCCCCACAATGCTTCATCCGCCACGATCTTAGGTTTCAAGGCTTCCAACTGAGCATCTCTGATTTGTGCGGACAGATGGGAATGGATGGTCATTGTTAGTGCCTTTACCTTATGCCCTGAATACTCCTTTCGACTGAGGGCATCCGCTACCACATTGGCCTTGCCGGGATGGTAGCGAATTTTGCACTCGTAGTCACTGAGTAGGTCTACCCATCGTCGCTGTCTCATGTTTAACTCCTTCTGATCAAAGATATGCTGCAAGCTTTTATGGTCGGTGAAGATAGTGCACTTGGTTCCGTAGAGATAATGTCTCCAGATGTTTAACGCAAAGACCACTGCACCCAACTCTAAATCGTGAGTTGTGTAATTGACCTCGTGTGTTTTCAACTGCCTCGAGGCATAGGCGATAACCTTTCCTTGTTGCATGAGCACACAGCCTAGGCCCTAATTGGATGCGTTACAGTAGACAACAAAGTCTTCCGTCCCTTGGGGCAGGGACAAGATAGGTGCGCTGCATTCTTAATCGCTTTGATTTTGGAAGGGTCCACGTGTATGCCTTCCTCGCTAACCACGTGACCGAAGAAAGTTACTCTGCCCTTAATGTTTCGAGCACCTGCCTCAAGTGTTGTTTATGATCGTTCACGCTCCGCGAATAGACAAGTATATCGTCGATGAACACGATCACGAACTTGCCCAGGAAAGGGCGGCACACCCGATTCATCAGATCAACGAATACTGCCGGTGCGTTGGTCAGACCAAAGGGCATTACTACAAACTCGTACTGTCCATAGCGAGTTCGGAATGTTGTCTTGGGCACATCATTCTCGTGAACTCGCAACTGATGGTACCCTGATCTTAGATCTATCTTTGAAAAATAGCTGGCTCCCTGAAGTTGGTCGAAGAGATCGTCGATTATGGGTAAGGGATAACGGTTCTTGATGGTTAGCTTGTTCAGGTCTCGGTAGTTAATGCACATCTGAAAAGATCCATCTTTCTTTTTCACGAATAAGATCGGAGCTCCCCAGGGTGATGAACTCGGCCTTATGAATCCTTTGCTAATGAGCTTATTGAGCTAACTAGATAATTCTTGCATTTCTGCTGGCGCTAAACGATAAGGAGACTTAGCTACAGGAGTAGCTCCGGGGATTAAGTCGATACGAAACTCGACTTCACGCTCGAGAGGAATTCCTGGGAGATCTTCGGGGAAGAGATCAGGAAAGTTGCAGACTTCGGGGATGCTCTCGAGGTCTTTAAGTTTTTGCAGCTCATCAACAACATGAGCTAGGAATGCATGGCATTCCTTCCGTAGATATTTCTAGCCTTTGATGCATGAAATGATACGAAGGTTCGAGTTAAGCTTATCACCGTAAACCATGAGGGTTTCACCAGAGGGAAGATTGAGACGGATGGCTTTCTCATAGCAAAGGATATCAACACGATTGGGGCTAAACCAATCCATGCCGATAATGATATCGAAACTCTTAATGGATACAGGCATAAGATCGATGGGAAATGAATTATTGTCGAGAGTAAGAATACAGCCTATGGATATGTCATTCGTGGTCTCTTTCTTTCCGTTAGCCATCTCGATGGTGAATGTTTCGGTTAAAGGTTGGGATTTACATTTGATTAGGTGTTTCAAGGCATGACTAACAAAACTCCTTTCCGCACCGGAATCGAAAAGAATGCATGCATAAGAGTTGTCAAGGAGGAACGTACCTGTAACAACGGTAGGATCAGCGAACGCTTCCTCCTGGCCCATTGCCAGCACCCTTCCTGCATTGCCACCTGTTGTTGCCTTGAATAATCTCTCTTGAAGTGCCCAACCTCTCCACAGCCATAACAGGCCTGACCAGCACCCGCTCCAGGAGCCTGATTGGTTGGTTGGATTGGTCCTTTCCAGAATCGAGCTGTGTGTCCCTTTTTGCCACAGCTGGTGCACGACATCTCCTGGCACTGCCCCTGATGATGGTAGTTGCACTTGTTACACAGAGGTAGTTTTCCAGCATAGCGGCTGGGGGTTGTTGAAGTATCGGGGACTGCTGCAGGAGTAGTAGCAGCGTGGACAGCCACTGTTTGTTGTTTTTTGGAGGGCTCCTGAGAAGACTGGCCCTTGCGTTCGTTCCAAAATTTCTTCTTCTTCCCACCACTCTCCTTTTGTGGCTCGGCGACCGCAGCTGTCTCATCTAGATCAACTCCATGATCGATCAGAGTCTGCGCCAGGCACTTTGCGCTATCAAATGTAGTCGGTCTAGCAGCCATGATATTCCCTTTGCTTGGGGCCATCAGCCCCTAGATGTACCTTTCAATCTTTTTGCTTTCCGGGGTGACCATTCCCGGACAAAGGAGAGCCAGATCACAGAATCTAGCAGTGTAGGCAGCGATGTCGGAACCCTTCATCTTCAGGTTCCAAAGTTCATACTCTAAATTTTGCACCTCGCCCCTCGGGCAGTATTCAGCAAGCATGAGTTCCTTCAGTCTTTCCCAACCCACGGCATTAGCCACTGGCAGAGTCAGGTATTTGACTTGACCTTTCCACCAGGTCAAGGATCGGTCGGTGAAGGTGCAGGCGGCGAACTTCACCTTGCTGGCTTCGGACCAGGCGCAAATTTCGAAGATAGATTCGATCTTCTCAAACCATCGAGTCAGAGCGATAACACCTCCATTTCCGTCGAAGGACTTGGGCTCTGCGGCCATGAAGTCCTTGTAGGAACACTCCTTTTGATGTCCCTCACTTCCGTCTTGTCTTTGAGGGTCGGTTCCACCTCCAGCCCCTCCAGCGTTCACTTGTTCCATTGTTGCAGTCACGGCGGCTGTAACTGCTGCCTGGAACGTGACGGGGTCGAACTAAGGGGGTAGTGGTGGTGGCGGAGTGTCGTCGTTTCTTTTGTCGGATCTTCTGCGGGGAGGCATCTTTTTTCTAGAAACAACCAGGAAGAAGAGGATGGTAAGTCCTCAAGATATATGAAACAAGATATATCTCATCCTGATAATAAAAGTGTTCTACCAAGCGATAAGCAAAGGAAGGTTACTAATGCAAGTAAGCCATCGCATAAGAAAGAAGAGGTAGCAAAACTTGGAATGAATCTATATACTGAATTTGGCTCTAGCTAAAATACTCCTATAGTATTTTATGTTGAACAATTTTGTTCTAGGTAAGTTTTAGGCTTGCTGTAACACCACAGTCACTCCCAAGCACATGTTAGTCATGTCTTGAATGAATATAGTTGATCAGGCTATATTGACCTTATACATGATTACATAACTGCCCAGGTTTAACTGCAGTGTCCCAACATCCAAATACTTTTGTGTTGTTCTACCTATGACACGGACTCTGGTACTTCGGTATACTTATATACTTTGTTATAAAAATTCTTATATTTTTGAAAGTATACTTTTAGTTTAGAGCACTTAGGCCCCTTAATGTTTATAGTTGTATACCATTTAAGGTTCGGTATACTTAGTTCGCTATAAACAAGGGCTCTGATACCAATCTGTCACACCCCGAAACCGGAATGGCGGAATCGTTCCGAGGTGGAGGAGGTCATGTTTAGCATCACAACTAGTGTATAATAGCAATCATAGCAACACAACCAATACAGTGGATACATATATGAAAAATGTTTACATCAGTTTGGAACTTGTTTTAAATACATCAAAAGGATGTAAGATATAAAAACATGACTCTTATTGCTACGGCTTCTGAAAATCCAAGAAGTACCTGTCTACTGATTTCCTGAGAATACAAGCAGTTTGAAAGAATATCAGCATAAAGCTGGTGAGTTCATAAGCATTTAGTTTTGGTGTAAAATGTTCTTTGATCCTTTTGAAAAGTGTTCCTTAAGAAAATCTCATATTTTCTTATGAAAAGCATGTTTGAAAACCCATTCCTTCCATGACTTCCAGATTCATACAAGATATGTACAATCCAAGGAGTCATGGAATGAATATGAATGTCCGTTAGTTGAATGTTAAACCATCCGCTTATGAAAATGTCGTGTTATCCCGGGAAAATCCTATATTTTCCCTAAAAGTTGATTGTTGGTTATCCGTTCTGAACTGAAGTGTACAAGTATCTACCATACTTATATCGATAAACGTAGTTTCCTTTGAAAAACCCGGGTTACTCCCAGCGAGGTATATTAGCCTTATTACATAAATAAAACTAATAAAAAATGTGGTGAACTAAATCCTTAAGGTGTTATTAATACCCTCTAGTAATCAATCGGTTATTACTTTGAGGTTAGTAAATCGTTGTTATCTACATTCTGAGTTTTATGGCCGTACATTAACTTGATATGGCACATAACGGGGACAGTATCCTTTATGACTTTGTCACCCGCAGACCTGCCGGTCCTACTGTAGCTAGCAGTAAGGTGTGGGATAGCCAGTCCCGTATAGATCTATACACAACATTCACGCTCTCCCTACAAGAGATTATGGTGATAAGTGCTAGTCCTACACTCTGTTTCGGTGGTGAGTGTTACCAAGGACGTGTCTCCAACTAGACTAACAAATTTACAAGTAATAATGTTGAAAAGCCTTTTTGTGATTAACATGAATCCTTTATAAAATGATACATTTTACTTTGTGATTCATAAGTTTATTTCCCTAGTTTGAAAACTGTTTCTGCAAGTTGATTGCTTAACCGTTTGGTAAAACTGTTTTCCATGTTCAAAGTATACTGAAAATATAATTATCTTAAAGAAAATAATATATTTTGAGCACAAGGGTCCTTATGCTTTTGCTTGTATTCCCCCCTGAAAACATGAAAAACTCGGAAAATCTTAGGGGTATGAACTCACCTCGGGCAAGTGGTTTGATTGAAGGATCGATACGAAATGCTGGATGTTCAAGTGAAGCCTTGAACACGATTTGATCCTAATTAACACGTAATGACACATAAAGGAGTCAAATGAAGGTATTTCACTACTAGACGTGATGGGAAACCACTCTATGGACTTGGAACTACTTGCACTAAGTGTTAGAACCTTGTAGGATTGCATGAGGGAGGTGTATGTCCAACTTAAAGGTGTGTGCGGCCATGGGTGTGCGGCCATGGGTGTGCAGCCCATGGGGTGTGCGGCCGTACACTCATGTAGGAAGGTGGCTTTGAGTTGTTTTCAAGGTTCATACTTGCATCCATGAAGTGTTCTAGGTCCATAACGGTTATAGAAGTGGGTTTGCGGCCCTAAAATGTGTGTGTGTGGTCGCATAAAGGTGTGTGCTGCCGCACAAGGGAGTGTGCTACCGTACAAGGAGTATGCTACCGCACAAAGGAGTGTACTGCCGCACAAAGGTGTGTGCGGCCGTACACAGGGGTGTGCGGTCGTACATCCTTCATGTTTGTGTCCAAAATGCCAACTTTAAGGTGCAACATGGCTAGGGTCATGTCCAACTCGAAGATAGGGGTCAAACTCTCACTTTGGAGGGTCTTTTAGGAGTGTGCGGCCACCTTATGGGGGTGTGCGGCCGCACTCACTTACAAACACGAAGAACATGACGAATATTGCACACTTAAGGTTTAGATAGAGTGGTCTTTCATGGTTAACAAGTTAGAGGATGAACTAATCACGTTCTTGAAGCTTTGGATGGTTCACGGTTGAAGAAGCTTGAGAGAAATGGTGTTGTGTGCTACCAAAGGAGTGAAAGCAATGAAAGGAAAGGGGTCTACCCTTTATAAAGGGTGGGTGTGCTACTATAAGGGGGGTGTGCGGCCGCACACGCATGTGTACGGTCGTACACTCCTCCTAAGGGTGTGTATGACCCGGTTTTGTCACTATACGGCTTGCTGACTCATTCCTATCTTCAACCTTGGTGGTACTCAAGCTTAGAACGCTTAAAATGAACCCTTAAACAGTACAAGAAGTTAACAAAACAAGTTTAACATTGATTGAATTGACCAAGTGTACACGATAGATGTTCAGGGTTGTTACAGACATCTATATTGGGAGAAAAGATAATTAAAGTTAATTGATTTTAATCCTTAATTATTAACCTATAAATTTAAATTAAGGCTAGGATCCATATATTCGATTCGAACTTTGAAGAAGGATGTCGTAATCAAATTCGAATATATTTTAGGTAGGTAAGGCCTTTACCAATTTCAATCTTATGAAACTCCTAGATCCTTTGAGATTCATTGAATCTTATCAATGGCATGTTTAATCTCAGATTATGCTCTCACTTTTATGACTGTGATTCCGAGGATCACAAACGAGATGTGAATAACCATGCAAACCGGCTTGACAACCTTGATGTCATTTACCATCCCATATTGATGTGCCGGTTAACCACACACGCTCCATCAACATTGATATTTTTGAAGATGTCCATCATATCTCTTTATAGTCCCTATTAGTGTTTCGGTTAACCACACATGCTCCACTAACGACATATAAAGCATGATGTGTGTTTTCATGGATTAGCATACTTTTCACATCTTTCCTAAAGTAACTAAGATTGGGATTTTTTTAAGGTTTAGTTACTTTTATGGAATTATATTTATTAATATGGTTATGTCCTATCAAATCCATTCGGCCAACAACCCTCCACCATAGAAGTGAGCGGTGGATAAGAATGGATACCCAATGACGGTCATTTTATAGGCCACTTCCTTAAACTCCCCTTATAGTATGGCATCGTGAATGAGACTTAATAGCGATTTAACTGACTTTAGTCTTACACATATAGTAATAATTAAGCTTTTAGTTTTACATATAGGTGTATTTTAAACTTTTCAAAATACTAGGGTTTATATTTTAAACTTTGAAATTAATATCTCATCAACTAAATTTAAAATAAACCAATAATGATTTAATTATTATCTTTTAATTAACAATTAATTAAATAAATTAAATCAATTAAATCAATTAAGGGTTATCTAATTAAATTAATCAAATAATTTAATCCTAATCCTTACCCTCTAATTTTTGAAAATAGGGCATAGGATTTATTCCAATTTTAAATATTTCATATTAGGCAAGTGAAATAACAATTACCAAATTTGGAAACCCTAAAATCTAGCCATATTTTCAAAATCTTGGGGAGGAAAGCTAGGGTTTCCAAACCCAAGCCTAAATTTCAAAATTCCAAAGGAAGGAGGCTAGGGTTTTGACAAACCCTAAGCCTAGTCAAAATTTATGCCATTTAGGGTTTAATTTCTATAAACCCTAATTGATCTATTCTTCAATTATATCTATTCAACAAAAAACAAGTTGTAAGCTCTGATACAACTAATGGGTTTTATGCAAAATAAATAAACTTAAACTCTTAAGTGTGGATGCAACCCTAATAAGGATCTTTGTTTTTTCTATTGAACCTATAACTAGGAACATAAAAAGAAACCATAAGAAACCTAGGTGATTTTCTAAATTACTAAAGAAAAGGTTTAGGGTTACATATATTTTAGTTGTTATAGCAAACAACTAGAATTCTCCTTTGTTGATCTCTTGGAAGCAAGCACTACACGTGTCGTGTCTCTAATGGAATCACACCCAAGCTAGCAAAAGGATAATATAAAAGAGAGGCGAGGGAAGGGAAAAATTTTCGTCCAAGGGTCTTAGAAGAATGGCATGGATGAAGTTAATGGGCTAGGGACTCCTTATATAGTTGAGAAAACTTTGTGCCAAAGCTATGGTTAAAGGGATATGCCCTAGATCCTTTGCATGGTGACCAAGCAAACCAAAACCCCTTGTCCAAGCGACCTTGGACGAAATCTACTAGGGATTCCCCAAAGATTTACATCCACCTCCTTCAAGAAGTTCTAGAGCCTTCCTTTCTCAACTATTAACAAATAACAAAACAGTCCCTACACTTTTAATTAATCCAATTAGTACCAAAATTAATTCTGATTAATTATTAATTAAATAATATGATTTCTTATTAATTTATTATTTTCATAACACATTAATAAAGCATTTATTTAATTTATTATTCACATAATAATTTAATCTTTCTCTCTCTCCCTCTCTCTCTCTCTCTCTCTAAAATCATCATGTCCACTTGCTACGTTTGAGGGCAACCCAAAAGGACTGTGCTACTATCAATTCAAGTATATACCAATTTTAGTTATGGGCTTAGACACCTAATCCAACACCTTCTTCTTCAAAAACAGGATCGATGCTCCCCATAGCGAACTGCTCGGTCGAATGAACCCCTTGTCTAACAGCTCCTGCAGCTGTGTAGATAACTCTTGCATCTCTAGATGAGCTAATCAATATGGTGCTTTGGCTATCGGAGTCACACCCGGAACCAAGTCAATCGTATACTCCACCTGCCTCTCCGGAGGCACACCTGGAAAGTCCTCCGGGAGTACATCCCGGTTTTCCCGGACAACCGGCACATTATGCATAGTCACCTTATCCTTCTCCTGGGTATCCATACATAGGCAACATATTCGGAACAACCCTACTGAAGATAGCATCTGGACCTAGCTGCTGAACATAGAATCGGCCCGTGTTGAGAATCTCTCTGTGAACCACTAACTCTCCCCTACTTGGGGACCGAATGCCTACCATCTGATGCTCGCAATTAATCACTGCCCCATTGGGGCTCAACCATTTCATCCCTACAATAACCTTGTTCTCGTGCAAAGGAATAGGAACGAAATCAATTGGATACTGCTCGCAGAACATCTCTAGAACACAACCTTGATGAACCGTCGATACCCGGAAAAATTGGTCATCCGCAATCTCAACCTTTAATGGACAATCCAACTCCCCCAGATAACCAACAAACCTCTTGCTAAGCTCAACATATACAAAAGATCGGGTAGCCCAGAATCAAACAATACCAAGTAAGAGCTATCGTTCATAAGGAAGGATCCTAAAATAAAATACACAAATATAAGAAGAGAATCAACAAAAATAAAGAGATAAGGAGAAGATACATACCCGTCGCCACAACAGGTGTTGCGCGAGCCTCCTCGGCTGTCAGCTGAAAAGCCCTGCTCCTCACAACAACAACATCCACCTTGCCCTGGCGGCCATCAGTAATCCATAGAGTCGCTCGAGCGGGTGCTACCACTAGTCCCACTGCTGGAAACTCGGGCAATTGGCCTTATTATGGCCCCTTTGATTGCAATGGAAGAAAATCAGGTCAGATGTCCGGGTGGTGTTGGTGGTAGCAGTGCAATCCCTGTTAATATGCCTCGTCCTGCCACACTTGAAGTAGCCAAAACCACCGACCCTGCACACTCCATCATGCGTCTTGCCGCACTTGCCACATCGGCTCCGGCCCTGCTGGCCTCTCGATCTCGAATAAAAAACCTTAGACCTCTTGCCATAACCCTTTGAACCTTAATCCTGATCTCGGTTCCTCTTCTTCTCCATCTCTAAATCAATCTCTCTAGTTCTTTCTTTCTTTCTTTCTTTCTCTCTCTCTCTCTCTCTCTCTCTCTCTCTCTCTCTCTCTCTCTCCCTCTCTCTCTCCCTCTCTCTCTCTCCCTCTCCCTCTCCCTCTCCCCCTCTCTCTCTCTCTCTCTCTCTCTCTCTCTCTCTCTCTCTCTCTTTCTCTCTCTCTCTCTCTCACACACACACACACACACACTCTCACTCTCTCTCTCTCCCTCTCCCTCTCTCTCCCCCTCTCTCTCTCTCTCTCTCTCTCTCTCTCTCTCTCTCGTAATCATATCATCTAGTTTCGTGTAATTGGATCGGCTTATAAACTACCAGACATCATTCCTCAACATCTCATGGTATCTCGCCTTCTTCATCTCTTCGTCCGCCACATACTACGGAACCAGCAACGCCCTCTCAGCCACCATCTCAGTAGTCTGGTAGAGATTCTGAAACTCTCGCGCCAACTGTTGGACCTCAATCACAGGTGTGAACTCGGACCAGATTCTCATTACAAAATCTTCCCAAGTCATGGAATCAATTGCCTAGACTCCCAAGGAATGTCCTACCTCTTCCCACCAGTCTCAGGCTCTGTATTTCAAAAGACAGGAAGCAAGTGTGACAATTGTCGTATCGGGACAACTGATAGTACGTAATGCATTAGCGACATCCGCTAACCAACATCTTCTTGCTATCGAGTCCTTCTTCCCAAAGAACTTCGGCGAACCAGATGCCCGAAACTCATAGAAATTCAAAGTGCGAGATCCTATCATCGCTACCATCTATGAACGGAATGAGCCAAAGCACTCCTCTAAAACCTCCATGATACCCTCTTTGATCATGCCTAAGATTACATGAGTCTGCTCAAGAATACTACGAGTAATCCCTCATGAAATGAACTACCGTATCTGATCATCCAACTGCCTGGCTGTAAAACCAGAGCTTGAACCCTCACCAACACCAAAACCACTACCAGGTGTTCCTTGAGTGACCACCATACTGAAAATAGACCATTCAAACCATCAGAACATACATATATAATCATTGAGAGATCTCATACTCTACAAGGTTCTTGGTATCATCGCAACTTTCTTTGACTCGAGTACAAATCCAATGTTTCCAATAGTACGGGCCCATGCTACCTTCCAGATCTATTCGTACTTTCCTCAATGATTGCTTTGAATCCCCCAAGTCACTCTTTTATCCACACATATAATCCTCAACAAGTCGAGGCTCCCAACACTAATCGTTTACTAGGTTTTCCTAGGGCAACCACCACACTACTCCTCGCCGTTGTCTATAGAAAGAACTCCCCTAACATCCTCTAAGTAGCTCATGAATACAATTACATATCACCGAAACCAGATAATTCTTCGAATGAAAGCTATCACACTACAATGGTTGGACTCAAACAAGAGTTGCACAATAGAGTTAAAACCTTACCAACTAAAAGTATTTAGTCTCAACTATATGTAACTTAGCATATTCTCTTACTAGTTAGATGAAGTTGATGGAAAATCCTAAAAACACAAAGCATGCAACATCCGAGCATCAAGTAATCGGGACAAACATAACCTAAACAGGCCATCCTATCACTGAATGATCAGTACTAGCATGCAAATCTACAAGCTCATACAATAGGCATATAAAAACATCTCTCTTAGCATTCTATCATGCAAATCCTGAGAAGATCCTTAGCCCTACCTAGAATACGATTCATAAATTCAAAAATCAAAGAATATCATAAACATGTATGGGTATTTTAGGAAAACTTACTTAAGCTCGGCAGATTCCATACACCACACCCCTTTTTTTATTAGAGAACTCTTTTATAAAACATTTCTTTTTGAAAAATCTACCAAACCCTCAGTTTGAGTTCAGACACACCCGAGAGTATGCCTGAATCCCTCAAACTAAGTTCGGATACCAACTTGTAACGTCCCAAAATTTAAGAAATTTTTTTTTTATTTTTATATTAACTCAGCCATCATCCAAAACATTTTCATAAAAACCAGAAATAAATCAGATTATTTCAAAATCATCTAGTTACATCAGTGTGAAATAAAATGCGGAACAATCATGGTGTGTACGATGCGATCATCCCGAGCTCTTCCTTTTCGATCCGTATGTACCTAAAACATAAAATGAAAACCATAAGCACGAAGCTTAGTCAGCTCCCCAAAATACCACATACCATACATATTAAACACATAATTGGCCTCGTCTCTTATTGGGCCCCGCCCGGTATCAAGCCCCGCCCGACATCGAACCCCGCTCAGAACAGATATGTCAGTAAATAATGGGCCCTACCCCTCATCGTGCCCCACCCGACATATATACAAACACATAAACACATGAAAGAATCACAAAGATAAATATCATACAAGATAGTCATAACGCCCCTCCTCGTACACATATCAGAAATCATACATGTAGAGTCATCCAGACAACTAGCATCCTAATCATAATAAACCATGAGCCGACATTGGTGCCTTTGACCCGCCGAATACAGTGAGGAAACTCACCTCAATATGTCGAATATCTCAGATAAAATCTTGGACTTCTGATCCGAAAAATCCCCGCACTAACATCATTACTAATACCTAATTAATAATTGGGTCTTAACCTATAATCAAGAATCTAGATCACTTCTCTAATATCTAGGGTAAAATACCATTTTACCCTTTTTCCTACTTGGCCCAACCCATTTTCTCCAAAAGCCCAAATTCCTAAATCGCACCCTAAAGCCTAATATGGCCCAATCTAAGAAGGTCCAATGTCCAACAATAGCCCAAAGTCCAGAAATGATCCATAAGTGTTAAGGGTTCAAGCCTAATCAAAGACATAACCCATAAATAAACCAAGACCACACTCCTTAGGCCCACTGGCTAACGTATGCTCGGCGTACCAGACTTATACGCCCTGCGTACGCGATCGATCCGCAAAACAAGTCCGCACCCAGTACGCTCTGCGTACCAAGGAGTATGCTGCGCGTACTGGCCTGATCTGGTCGGATCTCAAACCCTTGTCCAAACGACTTAACCACTTAAGAACTTATCATCCAATCCACAAAATAACATCATATTAAGGTCCTAACCTATAAACTCAAATACTTTAATCCTTTGCAAGGCTAACAACAGCCCAAGGTCTAATTCTAGCATCTTAACTCCATTAAGAAGAACATCAACCTTGCATGGTTGAACAAAACCAATCAACTTATCTTTTTTGTGGACATGGGGCCTCAGAAAAGCCTAGATCCATCATCCCAAGTTGTTAGAGTAGCCCATACTCCAAAACAAGGCCAAAAGGATCAAAAAATGCATAAACAAAGCACTAAACTAGATCTAGAATAAGAAGTCATCAAGTTGAGAGCTTTTTACCTAAACTATCTTATAAAGTTGATGATGGTTCTGGATCTACAAGATCAAGCCACACCAAAGCAACCTCCAAGTGTTCTTCTTCTTTCAAATCACTAAAAACACCACCAGAACTCATTTCCAAGCTCAAAACTCACAAATGGCAGTAAGTGTTTCGTTCTTAGGGTTTAGGGGAATGGAGGTTAACTGAAAGATACCACCAAGGCAACATAAGTTATTTAAATAGTGCACAAACCCTAAAAATTAGGGTTTTTCCTACTTAGCGTATGCCCCGCATACTCCCACGTACGCCCAACATATGTTGGCACCTCCACAACTATTAAACGAGCCAGTACGCCAAGCGTACTCATAGAGTACGCCCATCGTACTCATAGAGTACGCCCAGTGTACTCATAGAGTATGCCCAACGTACTCGGCTAGGGACTAAAATGAATAGAATTCACAATAAGGGTTAAAAAGGAACATACCACTAAATATCGAATGTTACATATTAAAAGTTAATATAAATTTCACAAAAACAGAAAAACTCACAGACTTCAACAAATTTTTAGCCTCTTACATCATGAAAGTTCCATTCACATAAGCCATCTTCAAATCAACAATTGTACAAATGAGTCCATATTATTTTTGTGGGACATTTTTTAAAACACCTAATAGTAGTAAAAATCAAAAAAAATTATTAAACAAAGGATGGCATAAGCATACCAGCAGTACCTATTCTAGAAAAGTTGAAGTGACAATGAAACTGATAACATGTAGTAATATTTTCAAAAACTGATTCAAGATTAGAGCTAAAATTGATTTGGTAGGAATGAAGAATTAGTTGAGAATGTACAAGAAGAAAAAGGATTGCTCCCTTCTTTAAAAATTCGATCACAGTTGTATGTTGTAAAGGAAAGAAAAAAAACCTCACTTTCCATTTTTCCTGATTTGCATTAGGTTTAAAAATATACAAGAATCATTGTTTGTGTTGTGAAGTACATTAGGTTTAAAAGCATAATAGAATTATTGTTTGTGCTGTGAAGAAGAGGGAATCGTCGGCTGTGGCTATGGCCGTAGCCGAGTATAACCCATCGACACCAAAATCGAATAACACAATGTGGTTGGACTCAAAGATTACTTGGGTCAGAAATCACAACAGTAAGAATGAGGGATGATTTCTGATCAATGCGGTGGTGATGGAGGATTTTCGATCGACTCTAACAAAGAAGCCGCCAACGACTGGAAAAAGATTGTAAACAAATAGGTTCAAACGTCTGGGAATGAAAAAAAACCAAAACAGGGACCAAAAGTGGTAAATGAACAAACTACTGTGGTCAATACCTAAATTCACTAAACTATACTATCCCTTAAGCTTTTATGAATTATATATATATATATATATATATATATATATATATATATATATATATATGATGAGTGGAAAAACTCTTAGATCGATTAGATCTTTCAACAGGTTAAACAATATAAGCAAAACAAACACAATAAACACGATATAGAATCAAGTAATGCTTAATGATTCAAATGTAGTCACGCCTCAACAGAGCTCGACAAAGAACTTCCGCTGTAGAGGCGAGCTAGGGTTTGTAGTACAATAGTTAGAATAATAATCAAAGCGCTAACAATAAAGGATGCATACATGCACCTTAAATACAAAACCCTAATAAAACAATCACGGTTGGATAAGCCCAAACCGGATAACAAAACTGGGCTAAGGACCGAGCCCAAGACGCAACATCAAGACCCAACAATATATATATATATATATATATATATATATATATATATATATATATATATATATATTAATGATGTAAACAGTAATTCCACTCCAACATATTACATCAATTTTAACACTACAATGAATATTCTAGACATATTCTATTATTAACTTCTGAAGATATCTGATAACAATCCTTTTATCTGTTAGGTTATACAATATAATAATATTTACTTTTTTTAAGTAATTTTAAATAATAAAAAATTAATTCATTATACATCATAACCTAGTATGAATTTCACTTTAGATACAGCATCACAAGCAATAAATACTACATATAGCATGTGTGTACGTGTATGTCTTAAATCTTACATCATGGTGTAGACAGATACCATAGTCAACTAAAAAAGAACCTATCGTCTCTTTAATGTATGCATCATGCACAAAAAGTAATAACAATAATAACAAAGACGACGACAAAAATGATGACAACAACAACAACAACAACAAAAAACAAACAACAAAAACAACAATAATAACAACAATTAGGGAAATTGAATAATCTAACCCTTATAAATGACCTATATGAAATAAATGACCAATTTTATTTTTTTTGAAAAGTAACCACATTCTTCGGAACACATTGTTCCGGACCATGATTCCGGAATACAATTACTATTTTCTTTGTGTGCAGCATGTGGTTTTTCTTTTAGAGTAAGTTTTGGTTTTATATAATGTAGAAGTCTTGCTTCTATAAAATGTATACCTTTTGCTTTTATAAAATATAAAACGCAAATTAAAATCAATAAACAAATAATAAATACATAAACTAAATAAAGGATATGTATGTAGGTCATATTACAAATATGATGTTTAAATTATCTTTTTCCTTGTACCCCAAAATATAACACCTTATTCCGAATAGTTTCCTAATTCGGGGCATGTCACATCCCAAAACCGGAACGGCAGAAACGTTCTGGGGTGGAGGACGTCATGTCAAGTATCACAACACATGCAGTATACTAATCACAGTACAACAACCATTGCATTAATAGTATAAGTTTTACATAGGTTACATTTAGCAACAACATCCAAAAGTAGATATAGAAAATAACATAAGCTGCAGCTTGGTACTAGGCTGACTTCGCAAAAGCTCCCTGACTGTACCTGTCTACTGATGACCTGAGAATACAAGTTATTTTGAAAGAGAGTATCAGCATTTTAATGCTGGTGAGTTCATAAGTATTTTAATGACATTGATGTAAATACATGTTTTCTTCATAATAATCTCATTAGATGATGGTGATTTGAGTTTACAGAGTATTAGAATTCCTTCCAGAAAATCCTATATTTCCTAATAAAAGTAGTCTTCTACCAAGACCCGATTGTTTTATGTTTAAACGAATTAGTTTCTCTACTAAAAGCAGTCTTCTACCAAGACCCGACTGTTTTATTGTTTAAGGAGTATTTTCCCCCAAAAGTTACTATCATTACCAAAATATAGTTTATACTTTAATGAATATGTGAAAAGATCACAAGTAAAAGTAATAGGGAAAATAATGCTTTACTTCAGCAATGACGTTGCTGTTTATAAAGTAATAAAATACAACTCCAGGTAGTATTAAATGGACAATACACCTCGGGGAGTCTAAAGTAGTAAGATACAGACTCCAGGTGGTATTAAATGGACAATACACCTTGGGGAGTCTATAGTAGTAAAATACATACTCCAGGTGGTATTAAATGGACAATACACCTCGGGGAGTCTAAAGTAATAAAATACAGACTCCAGGTGGTATTAAATGGACAATACACCTCGGGGAGTCTAAAGTAATAAAATACAGACTCCAGGTGGTATTAAATGGACAATACACCTCAGGGAGTCTAAAGTAACCTTTAATCCTAAGTAGGTTAGTTTAAAGGTTTAAAATGTGGCCTAGTGTATAACTAGGAAAATATATTATGATGGTTTCATATGTAGAAAATACCGTGATAATACTTACCTTAAATCCATGAATTATAAGGTAATTGTAAAGATACTCGTAACCATACTGATTGACGGATGTAAACACGACGACCTGCTGGCGTCGAAATGAATGTGACATTTGTCACCCCTTGGCTTGGTCGGTCGGGACTGTAGCTAGCAGTCAGGATGTGGGATGGTCTGTCCCGTATAGATCTATACACACAATGCCCGCTCTCCCTCCAGGAGACTTTGGTTACCACTCGACAACAGTGAAATCCGCGTCATGAGGATGTATCTCGTGTTCTGATTTCTATATACCTTTCTTTTTACTAAAAGTACAAGTTTTTAGAATGTAGATATGACTAAGTTCTCCTTCATGAAAGCTATAGTTGGTTTCTAAACTATACCTATTATAGTTTACTTGAAAGGTTATCTAGGTGCCTTTGCTACCCAAAGGTGTTGAACTGGAATAAGAATTTTATTCTCTAACCAGATATACATAATATATAACTAGGACTTCAACGACACTTGGACAAATAACCGGATGCTCTAAGTCCACAACCAAACAACGAACAGGAAATAAAGCGGGTTATCAGTCCTAAGTCCTTCAAACCCTACTTATATAACCATATCTGCATAGACATGAATCTATCAAGAATATAAGTTTAAAAGACTTTGATAAAAGCTTGGTAGTTTAAAAAGAGATTTTGGTACTTTAAAAGAGATTTGAAAACAAGATATGAAAACCTTTAGCTGGATAAAACAGTTTAACATGCAAAAATCTATTTGATTGACAGTTACTAATCACTTGTGATTGATATAATAACTTATCAGTTCAACTTGTATCCCCCCCCCCCCATAAAGCATTTAAAATCATTTAAAAGGTTAATTAAGGGGTATGAACTCACCTGAAGTGGGTGATTCGGATGAACGGATGGTATAGGATGCTAAGTGTCAAGTGAGGACGTGAACACACATGCAGATCCTATTGAACATGTAATGATACATTTATGTATCTAATTAGTCATTTAATAACTAATTAAGTAAGTTAAGACACCCTAATGCATGTAAAACACTTTGATTCAAGTGCTAGGAGTGCTAAGGGTTGCATCTTAAGAGAGTATGGCCTTACATTGGAGTTTACTCCCCATATGGTAGCACCATATGGGTTTACGGTTCTGGGACCATTTCCTCCATGAGTTTACGGCTGTAAACTCATGGTAATGGTACCATTGGGTGTTTTAAGGTCTTATACCACACAAGGAAGTAAGCTAGACTTAAATCAAAGGCTTAGGAAGTGGCTAGGGCTCGAAATGGCCTTTCTTTGGAGTTTACGGTCCTTGGACCACTACTTGGGACTTTACGGTCGTAAACCCATGAGTTTATGGCCGTAAACTCTTGGTCACTTCTACTTTTTCGTGTTTTGGGCTTTCTAGTTCATGCATGCAAGGTTCTAGTTCTTTATACAAGCCATAGAAGGTGTTAGGGGCACCAAAACACCATTTGATGGTGTTTACGGTTCAAGGAGATCCCTTGACCGTAAACACATATGTTCTTGGGGATTTCGATGTTTTTCAAGGGTTTAACATGTATACTAATCAAGGAACTAGTTAGGAGGAGTGTACTTACTTATAGGAAGCTTGAAAGAGTGTTTAAGGGCCAAAAACACTAGTGTGTGTTCTTGGTGTTCTTGGTGTTTTGAAGAACACTTGAAGATCTAAGAAAATAGGAGATTTCCATGGATGAAATCGAGTATAAACACTAGATAATGTGTTATATGAACGAATCAAGGAAGGAAATACTTACATTTTTGGAGGATTGGAAGAAATGTGATATGATACTTGAGAGAGAATCTTGGTGTTCTTGAGTTAGGAAGTGAAAAGTGAGGAATGGAGGGTAAACTCATGCTATATGCATGAGTTCAAGGTCAAAGGGAGTTCACGGCCCAAACTCCCCTTGTTTGGCCGTAAATACCTAGTCAAGGTGTTAATTGTTTATTTGCTACATAACACTCCTAACGGATACCTCCATTTATTTGTTTGTTTGACGAAAAATTAAAATAAAACACACAAACGAACTTAAAACCGGCCAAAAATGTACTGGGATGAATTTGACTATTATTTGATGTGCTTGATTGCGGAGTTTGTACAAATGAAAATTTCGGGTTGTCACATCATCCCCCCGTTAGAGGGAATTTCGTCCCGAAATTAGAGTTCAAGCACACACGTAGATACAATTTAGCGAAGCAAAAAGATGAGGATACTTTAGCTTCATCAGATCCTCTCGCTCCTAAGTGAAATCAGGTCTTCGCTTGGCATTCCATCGAACCTCCACTATCGGGATACGGCTTTGCTCTGTTCGCTTGACCTCTCGGTCCATGATCTCTATAGGTTCCTACACGAATTTGGGGCCCTCATTGATTTCAATCTCGACGAGTGGGATTTCGAGAGTCACGTCGGACAAGAACTTTTTCCAAGTTTGAGACGTGAATAGATTAGGGTGGAATTTATGGAATCCCTAAAGTAGTTGAGGTCTGACGGGGGTTGGACCAATTCTTATCAAGAATCTCGGATGGTCCTAAGTTTTTGGAAAGATAGAACGTTTTAGTACTTAGAACATAATGTACTTCCATGGTTAGATCACCACTTGGCGTGATCGCCATTCTGAAGTTCCAAAAGTTCTCTCTTACTGGGGTATAGTTCTTTTGATCGGTTCCTAGGAAACTCAGGTCGTTTTTGGATTCGCATTTCCTACTGGTTCGCTTTCGGAGGTTTTCTGGATCATTGGAAGTGCTGACTATATGCTGGCATCTATCTCGACCTAGTGTAAAATGGACCTGCACTTCTGACTCTTGAGGTGTTTCTAACGTAAACTCTCAAAGTCAGTGGGATAGAGGGTTTTACCAGACGATGCTTAGAAAATTTCAACTTTTGTCACCGTTTAATAGATGCTTTCACAGTATGATTCCTAATTTGAAAGAATCATTCTCTTATTCGCTTCGCTGTTTCATGGATAGCAGTCTCTAATCAGGGCTAACTTCGCCCTTAGAGATTTTCTGAAGTGTTTGACTATTTCAGGAGGTGATTCTACTATCTCTTTAGAGATAGTATTCTTTGGAACACCTAGTAGTCTAACAAATCTCTAAGACATGCTCCATTCTTCATTAAGTCTGTTCCCAACAGGTTGTAGGGAGCGCGTGATCTTGCATAACCCGCCGACTAACTCCTAAACTGGAGTCGAGTCCACAATCTCTTTATGACCTGGGTTATAAAGCTTAACGCAACTTGCTGCCTACTTTACTCAAGTATTCGTGGTTGCGGAGGAAATCAGGCGGTTCTTAGCATCCTACAATTAACTTTGGAGAATGCAGTCTATCGTCTATAGGGCGACGGTGACTATTCTCGCATGAGAAGGCATCGTGTCCTAGGCACTACTCGTCTGTATCTGGATGGACGAAGTGCCTGAGTAGTGCGAGTATCCCTTGCAACTACTCTTCCGGTGTTACTGAGTTTTCTCTATCTAGATTAAATTTAGATAGGAATGGATTCTGCTACCCAGAACCTCTAATTTCTTCATCCATTCTTCTCAGAGTTTAACCTGTCACAGCTTTTCAGGTTTCTTGGCCCACTACTGAGATGCTTAATTTGTGGGATTTGGCGTGAATGGATGGTTGTAGTCAATGTTTTTGACTCCTATGACTTGAGTTACTTTTCCTAACTGAGGGTGTTAGCTACTATGTTGGCTTAACCGGGATGACAACAACTTTCGAATTTGTGGTCATTTTAATAGTTCAACCCACAGTGGTTCTCTTGACTCTAGCTCATTTTCTATGGGATAGGATGAAGGGTTTTATTATAAGGTTCGTGGTAGACCTCGCACTTGGCTCAATCACTATTACTCGGTGTATGCAAGTCGTACATAATTGAGATTGACAGGATGTTCGGAGGTGTGGCCCCACCCCAAACCCACAACCAAACAAGGAACCGGGAGTAGGGAGGAAACACACATCTTAAATTTCTTTAGTCTAAATTATAGACCACTCTAATGCATATACTAAGTAGTAGTGATTTAATCCCACGAGTTCTTTTCTCTTGATTCCCGAACTGTCTCGTGCGGTGCAAATGGCCTTTCTGGAGGGCCTGTTGGGTAGGCCTCAGGTGGTCACTGTCTTCCGGAATATCTGCAGTGCCTTTCGCTTCTGGTTTTTATGTCTAAGGAGGGGTTGGTTATCAGTGCGTGGTACCCTTCTCCTGGGTACTTCTGAAGGTTGGATAAGAGAGACGACTGGCGGTTTGCATTAGGTTTTCTTATTAGGTTCGGAAGAACCTTTATTTGCCGCTTAGGATAGGGTGAAAGTTCTTTTACACAGCACTAGGAATTATCGCATGGTTGAACCAAGTCGAGCCATGACTGACGGTAGTGTCGAAATGTACAACCATCGACACGATATGGAATGAAGATCGATAGGACCATGTGCTGAACAGGGCACACAAGTTCTTAGCATCTCTTCGTCCATGGTATCACTAGCGTGGATACTTGGACCGACATGATTGACGCCAAACTCAAGGGGTCCTGATGTTTTGGAACAATGTACTTTTCATGAATGGATTTCTCACGAGGCCTCTCTATAACCGCCTAGTATACACTAGTCATGTATAATTAGGATTAAAAGGGCTGTTGACTGAGCGACTCCGCCCTAAATCCACAACCAAACCAGGAACAGGAGATAAGGCACTATCACTCACTCGCGGTCTATCGATTCCAATTATACATGGCCTTAACGCATACACTAAGCCATCATAGCTTTACCTGATGGATTTTTAAGCATTACAACTGTGCTGCGACTTTCGCCTTAACGAGGGAGTAATTACAATTAGAATTGATCGTTTTAAGTTTTCGATTAGCTACTTAAGGTTGAGAAGCATACCAAAATTCTACCGGGTTCCTTGATGTTTCACCCTAGGCATTAGGATTAAACTCCTCATGCGTCTTTGTCATTTCTTTCAGTTGGGCAGTCCCTCTTGAAGTGTCCAATTTCACCACATAGGTGGCATACTGGACTGGTCCCAACATTGGTGGTTGATGTAATGAACTCAACCGGGGTTCTGCAGATGCGAGCGGTATGCCACTTCATGTTGCACCTAACACAAAAGAGTTCTCGACAGATACCATGATGATGGTAGTTACACTTGCTGCAGCGGGGGAGGTTTCCTAGGTATGGTCTTCCAGGTGTCGAGGCAGAAGGGTTGATAGAGGCATTGACCACTTCAGCTCGTTGCCCTTCGGAAGGTCCTTGAGTCGAGGTACTTCCCTCCTCGTTCTCAAACTTTCTTTTTAGTGGATTAGGTTGGAGTTCTTGTGTAGTTTTACACACCAGCGCTGGTTGCTGCTGTCCATTGCTATGATCGGGATTCCCGATAGGGCTCCTGCTAACATTGGCGTTGTTAGCGTTCAGGTGAGCCATGACAGCTGCTACGGCTGCTGAAACTGCAGCTTGAAACGTAGCTTCATCGCTTCGAAGAATCGGTGTCTTACCAGCGGGTTGGTTACGTTTCTTTGGAGGCATGGTTTTTCCTACACGAAAAGGAACACAAGCTGATGAGAAACGATGGTTAACCCTAGACGTATCTTTCTTTACTATGATAGGCATAAATTTTCCCGCGCCTTGATTTATGGTTATCTGAGCGTCGACATACATCCCTATGATGCAGTCTGGGTAACACGGTAGGAGTAACTGTATCGGAAAGCAATAAAATAGGTGTCGTTCCTACTAAGTTATCTTTATATTGGAGAGGTTCACTCTCCGGCTTTGAAAAGATTTGAGAGAAGTTCGGAACGAAGATCAAGGAAGAAAAGGCTCATGAAAACTTATGGCTAAACACTCTCAATCGAGGTTTTGTGATCCGATCTATTTATATTAATCGCGACGGGAAAGACGATTTGCCTAGCACATAGTGTGAGTAGTGTAATCACTAACTCACTAAATTGTATTATTTTATGGATTATTAGCGTGACGTTAAAGAGGTAGAAACACTTTTCGGGCTCCATGCATTGGCTCCCTCTGTCCACCTCTTATCCCTGACTGGAACAAGCGTTGGTTTCCTTTGGGTATCTATATAGAGTTCTCTGCCCTCGTAGACATATTGAATTTCTGCTCCGCCTTACTTCTGATTCTGCCTCTGAGTGTCATCACTTCATAATGGATGACTGGAATCTCGGAAGTTCACGCGAATTTCCCACCGATGTCCCTAAAAGGTATAGGCGCATGGTGATTTCAATAGTCTCATCACTGATCGTTTATTTCCTACTTGGAAATCTTTCTCAATGAACCTCTTCTGGGTCTTTATCGACTCCTCTGCTGGTTACTGGAGTGGATAAGGCTTCCTAAAGGGGTTTGTGCGAGAATGGGAATGTCTAAAGAATCTTAAGAGATTATTAAAACATTTTACTGGGTGATCCATATCGAGTCCGGCTACAATTACATAGTGTACACAAATCATATATAACTTAGATGTGATAGGCCTTCGAATATGTGATACTACCCTATATCCACATCCAAACAAGGAAAAGGAAGTAGAGCGAAACCACATATTCTCAGCCTATGAGAACCTCACTATATATAACCTTGGGAGTGTACACTATATATAAGGAAGTGGGTGATTCGGATGAACGGATGGTATAGGATCCTAAGTGTCAAGTGAGGACTTGAACACACACGCGGATCCTATTGAACATGTAATGATACATTTATGTATCTAATTAGTCATTTAATAACTAATTAAGTAAGTTAAGACACCCTAATGCATGTAAAACACTTTGATTCAAGTGCTAGGAGTGCTAAGGGTTGCATCTTAAGAGAGTATGGCCTCACATTGGAGTTTACTCCCCATATGGTAGCACCATATGGGTTTACGGTTTTGGGACCATTTCCTCCATGAGTTTACGGCCGTAAACTCATGGTAATGGTACCGTTGGGTGTTTTAAGGTCTTATACTGTTAGATTAATGTCTAAGTCCATAACTATATTTGGTATGTACTTGACCCGACCCGGCACGGTCGATTTGGGTTGCACTTCACCGGGCTAATTTATATGGATAGTCTTTTGAGAATAGTATATTTATGATTTATATTAATATATTATAAGTTCTAATATATTAATATGGAATCATATTATTTAATTAGTATTGATCAAGAATTAATTTAGAATTAATTAAGTGATCAAAAGGAACTAATTAAATATGGACTCTTAGATATATATGTGTAGTGGGCCAAGTTCATTTAGGTTGGGCTAAGTCTTCATGGATAGTCCATGGAGCTTTAACCCATGGATCCTAGGAAATGAAAGGTCATGGGTATTAGGGTTTAACCCTAATCCTCCACACTATATAAAGGGTCTTATGGTTCATGAAATTGGGGGCTAGTGGCTAGTGTGCATACACTAAGGAGCGCAATAACCAATTTCATAAGTGTGAGCCAAGTATCCATATTCTCTAAAGGTTTTCCAAGGTGTTTTGGTGATTTGTGATTCCACTTGAGGCTTCCACACTATTGGGGCTAAGCTCTTAAAGCTTGAAGACATCAAGCTACATCAAAAGGTATGTCATCTAACTAGAACTTTGTAGTATAGGTGCTTCATAATATGCTAGTTAGGATGAAACCTTGGAATATTTAATATTTGCATGTATAATAGAGAAAACGTAGATCCAAGGTTTATAGGGTTGCATGTACACCATAGGAGTGTTAGAATGCTCAAAACCCAACAGTGGTATTAGAGACTAGGCTTGTTTTCTTGTTATACTTGCAAAATCTGCTTAAAAATCGAAGTTTTTTGCTGTCTGAACAGCAGACTCGTCGAGTCCATAAAGGGAATCGACGAGTCCAAGGCAAAAAGCATCCAACTCTTCGAGTTTGTTCATGCACTCGACGAGTTGGACCCCCTGACAGCATATCTTCGAGTTTTGGTGCTGGAATTGGTCTAGAATCATTATCTTAAACTGTTTTGGACTTATAAAAACTATTTTTTTATATGGTAATGATTATGGTAAACCAATTTCAGAGTTGTTATCAACATTTCAAGTTTTATATGGTTAATTTTGTGATTCTTGAAATTGTTGATATGCATGTTCTTGAACTTATGAGCTTAGATGATCATAGGAATTATGTGTAACCTTCTTGGTAGTTTAATTCTTGATCATTATGTGTTTTAATGGAGTCAAAGGGTAACTTAATATTTATCATAGTATCGGTGGAGCGTGTGTGGTTAACCGGCACATCGATTGAGGGGTAAATATTAAGGGTACCAAGTATATTTGCATGGTTACTTCACACCTTGTTTTGTGATCCTCGGCATCCCAGTCACAAAACCTGAAGGGCACGCTCGAGATTGAAACATGCCATTGAAAAGTTCAATCAATCTCAAAAGAATCTAGGAGTTTCAAAACCAATTGAAACCTAATAATACATTTCGTTTATCTTGGTGGAAATTGGTGAATCGTCATTCACCTACCTTCAAATATTTTATAGCTTCGATTACGGCATCCCTCTTCCAAGTTATAAAATAGTTTGTTGGGTCCTAGCCTTAATATTTCATATTGGGTGTTATAGTAAGGACTTAAATCAACTTTACTTGAATTTCTCCCATTGTGATGTCTAGTTTAGACAACAATGATCTTCTCAAATCAAGCTTTCCTAATAAATATGACTTCCCGAGTTTGTCTCATGGAAGTCATACTTCTCTTCCTCCACCTCCTCCAATCATTCTCCCTGACCCACAAGTTTAAAGACTTGAAAAGTTCAAGATCACTCAATCCCTACTCACAATAAAACATAAAATTGGAAGTCATGTGTGCATTCGTGTCTTAGGACTGAAGTCACAAATAGACAGGTTGGCTATTGACTGGGTCTTTCAGTCACTTCCTGAGTCATATAGAAAGACTACTATGTGACAGGTCACGACATGACCCTAATGGATCTTTCTTATTTGCTTATTGCTGCTGAATCAGAAATGATTTGGTATAATAGTCAAGCAAATATGGATGGAAGGTCTATTTCTCAAACTTCCATGGACATGGACAATGGTAACATTGGAAGTCCAGGAAAACTTTCTCTTCCCAATGGAAAGGGATCGGCCTTAGTCAACTCGGTTGACTGGAAGGTAAAGAGAAAGTCTAAGATTGGAATAGCCTTTTGTACCATTCCCAAAGAGTCTATATGTTTTCATTGTGAAGAAAAAGGGGCATTGGAATCGAAGATGCCCTCCCTACCTGAAAGGAAGAAGAATCAAAAATTTGACTCTACTTCAGGAAAGTCCACTACCTAACTCTATTAAGCTCCCAGTTGATGATTCTTAATACAAAATGTGACTCGGTTGCATTTTCATATTTAGTAGGATCAAGCAAAGGGAAGGAAACTTAAAGAAAGAGTATGTTGAATCTGATCGCGAAGATAGATTTCTATCGCTTGGTTGAAGATCGGATTCTTGAGCTACTTCTTAGGAGTTATGATAGATTGCTAGGAAACATGTAACATGATAGTTTTCATTTCAAGTTACATTGTAAGGAAAAGGTTTTTCCGCAATTTTGAAAAATAAATAAAAGGTTGTTTTACTTTATTTTATATCTCCTTACAGTGGCATTCATGAAAACTTGATATTTGTATGTTTCTAGCAATATTGGAAATATGGGTTTGATTCTTTCGTTTGTGGTAGTGTCTAAATTTACCAAATAATGAAAGATTCTCATCACCCAAGTCTCAAGTGGACCGAAACTTGGAATCATGCATGTTGTTTAGTATGATGAATGAGAATTTTCATTTTTGGAAAATTAAGACTAGTTCTTTGTTCACATGTATATGTGACTCAAGTAAAGGACTAAGGGATCAAGTACACATTCTTGTGCACTAGCCAAAGTCCACCACAAAAGATGGATAAGACTATTCGTCATGATTTACTAAGGTTTAGTAAATATGATTATACTTACAAGCCTAAGTATAATTCTGAGACATTGGAAAAGTTCCAAATGTATGGCAGAGCGAATAAGAAGAATCAAATTAGGCAGAAGGATAAAAGTTTCTCAAATCTGAAAAGATGGGAGAGTACTTTAGTTACATGTATATATGATCATCTTAATGATTAAGAGACCTTATCACAATTCATCCTCTAAGTGCATTCTGATAGCTAAGAAGAGCAATCATGAATTGTTGAAGTGGTTAAATCAATAAGATGAGTCATACTTAGTTCCAAAACAATTCTTAGAGTTATACTCCAAGATTGTAACTTGAGTGACACGTCTTAAAGGAGGTTTAAAACACTTGTCAAATGTAAGAGTAAAAGTTTTCTACTCTTGTACATTTGAAATTGGTAATTTGTGATGTTTTGGATAAAACAAAGACCAACTAAGGCCAATTGTGTTAAGTGTCTGTCTTGATTAGAATCCACACTATCTCTTTAATATTTGACAAGAAAGTCTTATAGGTCAAGAAGACAGTGGGAGTCTAAAAGATCCTGATAGAGTTTCAAGAACTAATCAAGAATAAAACCTGTATTTCATCACTAGCACACAACTAGAGGTTTATAACCTATTGTGTTGACATTTCTGTTCCCATTCCAGTTAAGTTGGCTAGAACATTTGAGTTCTACATGTTCTCAATTGTTTACATAACTACTTGGAAGCAATGGCAGGCCCTTGTGCTGCCAGGTGGCAAGAAGTTAAGATTGCATAAGTTCGATCCATATGAGTTAGGATTTGTCACTAATCTAGTCTTGTGATTATGGTTTTGACAAATTCACGTGGATAAGAACACATACACCATAAAAATCTAAAGGGTCATAAGGTTTCTCTCCGATTCATGAAAAATGATGGTGAGGAAACACTTCCACCAAGTAGATTTTAAGTAGATAGCAATATTTGCATTCTCAAAGTCGTTAGTAGAGCACACTAACATGGACTTATGAGAAATAGTAAAGGTCTAAACAATTAAGAATATGATTACCGCATCCCTTTTCATAGTTCTGAAATTGTTTAGACACACATGTGAGCTATCTAGGATAAGGTGTATGTTTTTTGATAAAGTCTTATCAAAGCAATCTAGTATCAGAAATCTGAACTTTGGTAAGAATGTCAATAAAGTATTGACTTCTAGAGGTCCAGCTGTTTTCTGGATACATGTCAAAGCTAGTGGGAGCATAAGTGTTATGCTAATAATCATCATGTTAGTGGGAGCATGATAATTATGATAAGTATTGCAAGTTAGCAATGTTAATTATAGAAAACAAAAAGTTTCAATTCGTGAAGTTGCAGGGGTTGAAAAAGTTGTTTTGCTATAATTAAGGGAGAGGAAATTATACTTCATTTCAATTCTAAAAAGCTTAGATTGAGTTTATAATCATTCTAAAGAGCTTATATTGAGATTTTAATCACTTTTAGTCAAGAATATATATATATATATATATATATATATATATATATATATATATATATATATATGAATTTCATGTTAGATTGGTTGAACCTAAGAAAATTCTTTATATATTGCGTTCTCAAAATTCGATTATGATTACGGCATCCCTTTTCATAGTCAAATTTTGAGAATATGGCAAACAAAAATTATTATGGCAAAAGACTGGTCTAGAACCATGTCTTTATGTGAAACATCATGAATCGTGTCCCATTTGCATTGGGTACAAGATCGATTACATGTGCTATAATATTTATCCTTTCTAAATTTTCCAAATTCCTTGGGGCATTAAGGAGGAAAATGTCTAGAATTGGATATGACTAAAGTGATTAAGCAATTGTCGAGGACAATCTAAGGTTCTACCAAAGATTAATTGCTCAGGGACAGTTGGAAGTATAGTGTTAACTCTGGGAGGACGATATTGACATAGTCTGAAAAGAGGAAACTCTTGTTGAGAAGTAGTAGTCAAAATGGGAATATGGAGTTGTCTTCATAGGTGGAAGCAATCTGTGTAAGGTTAAAGAAACTTAATGCAAGAAGCATGTTCAAAGCAATGCGCTTTGAATTTGAGACATCGTTTCCATGGAATTGCTCTCCATTGGAATACTCTATAATGATTGTTGCCAAGTCTTTGTGGCTTTGTGCATAATCATTACAAAAGGAACAGTGCATATAAGTTTAAAATCTAAACAGATTTCGATAAATGATAGGAATTTGGAATTCTTACATTTAAGACAAGTATTTGGGAGTGTGAAAAGAGAATCATTGAAATTATGTTCAATTGATCTAGTTCACAAATAAAAGAATCATAGAAAAACATAGAGTGCATACTTGGTGTATGGCAAAACTATTGTTTAAAAAAACATAGTGTACATGCTTGGAGCATGGGACAACTAGTGTTTTTAATTCAAGTATAAAGTTGATAAAACCGAAACAATGAATAATGTGTAATCAGTATGGTGATAACTAAAAGTGTTTATTTAAATTCATAGGGTTTGATACCATATTTGATTCATTTATTCTTGTGTTTCACTTTGCATGTTTTAACTTCCATAATAACTAGGTTATTCTTCCGGAATGACTAAGTTATTCAAACCATCCACAGTCGGTCATATGTTGGAAGTAGATATGAATCAAGACTGTCATGGGTTGGCTTGTAGAGGTCCAAGTTGGTGGACAAAGTTGTGCTACAACACTCATGAGTGCTCATAAGTTCTGAGTATTGGATTCAACCCGCGCTCATTTGAATCACTTCATGGATTTTATCACGAGTGATCATGAGACGATAATATCTTATATTCTTCAAACCTAGAGATATGAGTTGTTACTATGAGTTGACAGTACATTGATTGCACGAAAACGCATTGGTAACTCGATGTTATAAAACGTGCCTTTGTGTATGATTCAACAAGTAGCAGAACAAGTCATATGAGTCGAAGTTTATCCATTCCTTTTACCTTCGGGATAAAAGCGATATCTGTGGGCCCCTCGATGACTTAGTGATGACACATGTGAGTGCTTGGCCAAGGCAGGACTGATTTGATTTGTTCAATCAGTCAGTCATCATAAATCAGAAATCGGGAAACATTTAATGGACAGAGAGAATGATTATAATCCATGTCTCAGTCCATATGATATCTAGAATGGAGGAATATATGATCCCTTATCTAATGGACAAGTCATTGACAAATGTCAGAGTTCGTGGACAAGATCAGAGTTCGACAGCGGCTTTAAGAGCTACGATTGCTAGTTAGGTTTTGAAGTCATACTCAATAATAGTTTTAGACTTATCCAAGTGGGAGACTGTTGGATTAATGTCTAAGTCCATAACTATATTTGGTATGTACTTGACCCGACCTGGTATGGTCCATTTAGATTGCACTTCACCGGCACAATTTATATGGATAGTCTTTTGAGAATAGTATATTTATGATTTATATTAATATATTATAAGTTCTAATATATTAATATGGAATCATATTATTTAATTAGTATTGATCAAGAATTAATTTAGAATTAATTAAGTGATCAAAAGGAACTAATTAAATATGGACTCTTAGATATATATGTGTAGTGGGCCAAGTTCATTTAGGTTGGGCTAAGTCTTCATGGATAGTCCATGGAGCTTTAACCCATGGATCCTAGGAAATGAAAGGTCATGGGTATTAGGGTTTAACCCTAATCCTCCACACTATATAAAGGGTCTTATGGTTCATGAAATTGGGGGCTAGTGGCTAGTATGCATACATTAAGGAGCGCAATAACCAATTTCATAAGTGTGAGCCAAGTATCCATATTCTCTAAAGGTTTTCCAAGGTGTTTTGGTGATTTGTGATTCCACTTGAGGCTTCCACACTATTGGGGCTAAGCTCTTAAAGCTTGAAGACATCAAGCTACATCAAAAGGTATGTCATCTAACTAGAACTTTGTAGTATAGGTGCTACATAATATGCTAGTTAGGATGAAACCTTGGAATATTTAATATTTGCATGTATAATAGAGAAAACATAGATCCAAGGTTTATAGGGTTGCATGTACACCATAAGAGTGTTAGAATGCTCAAAACCCAACAGTGGTATCAGAGACTAGGCTTGTTTTCTTGTTATACTTGCAAAATCTGCTTAAAAATCGAAGTTTTTTGATGTCTGAACAGCAGACTCGTCGAGTCCATAAAGCGAATCGACGAGTCCAAGGCAAAAAGCATCCAACTCTTCGAGTTTGTTCATGCACTCGATGAGTTGGACCCCCTGACAGCATATCTTCGAGTTTTGGTGCTGGAATTGGTCTAGAATCATTATCTTAAACTGTTTTGGACTTATAAAAACTATTTTTTGATATGGTAATGATTATGGTAAACCAATTTCAGAGTTGTTATGAACATTTCAAGTTTTATATGGTTAATTTTATGATTCTTGAAATTGTTGATATGCATGTTCTTGAACTTATGAGCTTAGATGATCATAGGAATTATGTGTAACCTTCTTGGTAGTTTAATTCTTGATCATTATGTGTTTTAAGAGAGTATGGCCTCACATTGGAGTTTACTCCCATATGGTAGCACCATATGGGTTTACGGTTCTGGGACCATTTCCTCCATGAATTTACGGCCGTAAACTCATGGTAATGGTACCATTGGGTGTTTTAAGGTCTTATACCACACAAGGAAGTAAGCTAGACTTAAATCAAAGGCTTAGGAAGTGGCTAGGGCTTGAAATGGCCTTTCTTTGGAGTTTACGGTCCTTGGACCACTGCTTTGGAGTTTACGGTCGTAAACCCATGAGTTTATGGCCGTAAACTCTTGGTCACTTCTACTTTTTCGTGTTTTGGGGTTTCTAGTTCATGCATGCAAGGTTCTAGTCCTTTATACAAGCCATAGAAGGTGTTAGGGGCACCAAAACACCATTTGATGGTGTTTACGGTTCAAGGAGATCCCTTGACCGTAAACACAAATGTTCTTGGGGATTTCGATGTTTTTCAAGGGTTTAACATGTATACTAATCAAGGAACTAGTTAGGAGGAGTGTACTTACTTATAGGAAGCTTGAAAGAGTGTTTAAGGGCCAAAAACACTAGTGTGTGTTCTTGGTGTTTTGAAGAACACTTGAAGATCTAAGAAAAGAGGAGATTTCCATGGATGAAACCGAGTATAAACACTAGATAATGTGTTATATGAACGAATCAAGGAAGGAAATACTTACATTTTTGGAGGATTGGAAGAAATGTGATATGATACTTGAGAGAGAATCTTGGTGTTCTTGAGTTAGGAAGTGAAAAGTGAGGAATGGAGGGTAAACTCATGCTATATGCATGAGTTTAAGGTCAAAGGGAGTTTACGGCCCAAACTCCCCTTGTTTGGCCGTAAACACCTAGTCAAGGTGTTAATTGTTTATTTGCTACATAACACTCCTAACGGATACCTCCATTTATTTGTTCGTTTGACGAAAAATTAAAATAAAACACCCAAACGAACTTAAAACCGGACAAAAATGTACTGGGATGAATTTGACTATTATTTGATGTGCTTGACTGCGGAGTTTGTACAAATGAAAATTTTGGGTTGTCACAGGGCGGTGACCTGAAGATCGGTTATCATCAGACTTAGGGTCTTTGAGGAAAGTAGATTTAGACCCATTTGGGTGTGGGTAATGTAATTTAGATGATCCGGGAGTTTGGATTGTGTTTTTGATCCAAGGGGTATATCGGTAAAGTGTCAGTTCGGGCTTTTATGGAAATTGGTTTTTTGTTTGGGAAGATTTAAGGCAAGTATGAGTTGGTAAAAGAGTTGAGCTTCTCGTTATCTTTCTGTGGATATATGGATCATCAGAAACAGACTTATAAAAAAAAGTTATGGCCTTCGGAAGATGGTAGGGTTTAAGGCTAAACCTAGTACGCGCAACGTACTAGGGAAGAGGATCGCGACACCCTTGAGGAGTACGCTGAGTGTAATGTAAGTACACAAGGCGTACTCCAGCTTTATGCAAACCCTAATTTAGGGTCTTCGACCCTATTTAAGCTTCTTATCTCATTACCAAACCCTAATATCTTCAGCCTCCATCCCTTTTAAACCCTATATTCGAACACTAAGTGTATTTGGTGATTTTTGAGCTTGAGAACTGATTTGTGGGTGTTTTGTTGTGAAGAAGAAGAAGAAGAGGAACACTTTCTGGAGTGGCTTGATCTTGTAGATCCAGGAGTATCTTCTCATTTGTAAGCTTTTTAAGATAAAAAGCTTATACCTTGATGATCATTTAGGTTGGACCTACTTTATGGTGTTTCTTTGGCATTTTGAGTCCTTTAATGTAAAGATGAGCTTTTGATTTACTCCAGAAGTAGTGAATGCTAGATCTAAGCTCCAATAATGTTCCTTGGTCATAAAAATGGAAACTTTATGGAAGATTTTGGTCCATTCAAATATTAAGACCCTTATTAAGCTCATTTCAAAGTGTTAAGTCTCATTGAGGCATGTATGAGAGTAAAGTTGGCAACTTTATTGGTTAAGACCTTGCCTAGGGATCAAAACTATGTTTTGGACATCTTGGCTTAACCCATTAATAGCTTAAAGTTGGTTTTGGGCATCTAACGAGTACCATGGGCATACGTGGAGGTACACTTAACGTAGTGTTTGATTATGCATTAATCGTTTGTACTTCATGCTTCAGGTCGGAGTACGTGGGGCGTACATCTCGAATACGTAGGGCATACTCCCCAGTTCAGCTATTTTGCTACTTTTTGAGTTTGGGCCTTGTTGGGACATTGGGCTTCTATTTTTGGGCCATGGTTAGGCTGTGGACTTTCTTGGGCCATGGTTAGGCCATATCAGACTTTGGGTTGCCATTTTGGGCATTTTGTGTAATTGGGTTTGGCCTTGGTTTTGGGCCAAATGAGAAAAGGGTAAAATGGTCTTTTACCCTTTAGGAAGTTGGTTTATGGAGTGAGCCTCATATTTTGTTTTTTTGGGATAATTATTGATTAAGATTGTGTTTTTGTTAGTTAGCGTAAGGATATCCAGTTCAGAAACCCGAGCAGTCATTTAATTATTAGCGGATTGAGATGAGTCTCCTCACTGTGTTTAGCATGTCTAAGGCACCAATGGCGGCCCATGGTTTATTACTTTAAGATGTTAGATGCTTGCGTGACTCTTGTATGTGTTATGCATTGGTATGTATACCGAGCAAGGATCGATGTCGGACGGGGCCTGAGGACTGTATTATATGCTATTGTCTTTATGATTATCGCATGTGTTCATATAAGTATATGTTTATATGTATACCGAGCGAGGCTCGATGCCAGGCGGGGCCTGATGACCGACGGATCTTTAAACCTAGCGGGGCTCGATGTCGGGCGGGACCTGATGTCGGGTGAGGCCCGATGAAGTGTGGGAGCCCATTATGTGATTATTATGTATGGTATGTTGTATTTTAGGGAACTCACTAAGCTTTGTGCTTACAGTTTCTTATGGTTATTGTTTCAGGTACTTCCGGTTCAAAATGGAAGGGTCTGGCTTGATCACAACGCATCCACCCATGTTTCCGCATTATGATGATATTAGGATTGTACTCTGATAACTGTTTTCCTATAAAGTACTTTTAAATATTTAGAAAAAGGATATTGAATGTTGAGTTAAAGATAATCAATGTTTTGGTTGAATTAAAAATAAAAATTTTACCTCATAATTTTCGGTATGTTACAAAAAAAAGTTCTCCTAGTCGTTTTTGATAACCCAAAGCCCATGGACCAGTTTTACCTCTACAAAAACCGATTTCCCAGTGATCAACGCCTCCAGGAACCAACACAAAAACACCCCACAATCTCCTCTTCTGTCAATCTATTGTGGTATGTTTGAGGCCTTTTCGAGGGTCATCTTGAAGCTCTCAAGTTGGATTGAATCAGTTGGTTCGGTACCGGGTACCCCAGTAGTTGACTCCTACTAGCAGTTTGTGGATGCGGGCTCTCATACCTATAAACCAATCCTCTTCTTCTGAACAGTAGCCGCCCTTCTAATGACTATCTTATATAGTCATTTTGAATATCTTCAAATCGAAAGCCCCCAAAAAACCAATAAGCTTGCGGTATATTGATTGGGATGTAAAGCTACAAAAAAAGTTATAAATAATTAATTAGTATATAAAAACTTAGGTAATGTAATCCAAACAAAATTATACCGTATTAAACTCTGTCCAAGCTGGGTAAATTGATCCGTCAGCCATGTCACTCCACTCAAATGTATCAGTGTTGAAAGCTGACGACACAACCGTTCACCGAGCATCATCCGATCTACACTCTAGCTGCAATGAGATCCACATCATGATGTGCTGCCAATTAGTTTTTTTTGTAGTAAAGTAAGTATTTTTTTTAGAGGCGTAGTATGTAATGATAAAATAATTATATTACTTACATCACTTGAAAACCATCCTCGATGACTGTCTGTATATAACCGTGTCCAAAACTCAAGCGAAGCAAAACCGGTCAATTAATTGTGAGCAAACAACAGCGAACCATCCTGTTCTTTATATACAATGTGTAGGGTAGGCTCTACAAGATTGTTTAACGGTGCTGGTTGTTGTCGTATAACAACTTTCCTCTTCACTTGTATCCATGGAGACTTACGCCTTATGGATATAACTTTTTGGTGCTTAGAACGCTTAAGACGTGTTGATGACGATGTTTTGTATTCATCCCGCATAATCTCTTTTACACTCGATGATGGAATACCCGGAGACGGCTGCTCAGAGCCGTCATTCAACGGATTTTTGGGGGTGCTTAATACATAATTATGCTCCCATAAGTCATCGTCATTGTAGTATGTCTGTACGGTTCAATAGTGTAACCTTGTAAACGATGCAAAAACATAACGACCATAAAACGATAAAATAATTAAGAATGTGCCTCCACCCCCTTCGAGGTACCAACATCGTCTCCAGGAGTCTTATTGATAAATTTTGAAGCATGGATAAAGTAGCGTCATGGTCTGCTAAACGCTCATCCCGAGACCTTAAACGCTTATCCTGGGACAGCAACTGCTCGCGACACATACCTCATTTTTCAATTGACCAACCTCATTTTCCAAGTCACAAATAATTCGGTCCTTGTTAGTTGATGGGTTAGCGGCCGACGGTGGTGGTGGTGGATCATCTATATGTGCCTTCTTATCTCGAGGCTCATGGGTAGGGGAGTTTTGGGTGATAGTGTTAGGGAAGGTGCCCTCTGAACTTTTGTGTCGGGAATATCAGGGCGATCAATCCACGTCGAGCTAACAAGCCACCATTCAAGACACATCTCATCTTCCATCGGCTCCAAGATTGGTACAAGTCTATTGCCCTGATAACAAAATTTTAAAATTATAAATAAACATATATTAGAAAATAAATAAATATTAAAAAATAAAGTAACCATAAGTCGACGATTTGTAAAAACTAATTGCAGTGAGTCTTTTGTAACGGCCTTAATTTTGACCATGTAACAGCCCGTGAGATGATATTCTGTTGTCGGGTACCAAACAAACTTCTCACTACAAAAATCTCAAGAATCCATACTTGAAGTTAGCAAACAAATAAATCAATAAAATAGGTAGAATATTAGCAAACAAAAAATAATAATAAAATTTTCATCATATACTTATCTTAAAAAAATATGAAAACCCTTGTAGGGTGTAAGTCAATTTTTAAGGTCCGTTCTCTTTTTGTTCGTCTAGATGTATGAGCTTCCCAACCTTATTGAATACAGTAAAAAACTATTTGTACAGTTGATCCCAAATTATCTTCCCCCATGGATATCTGCCACATAAAAAATTAGTTAACAATTAAATTTCTAAAAAGTATTAGTAACGATAAGTAATTATAATCAATAATTATAAAATAGATGACGTTATACTTGTTAAATTCATCAAGGTTGGATACCAAAAGTGAAATACTCTTCTGTAACAGGCTGTTTAGCCAACCACCCATTGAAACCCTTTTCTAATAGGTATAGAAGACATACACGGACTGCATCCTCGTCCAATAACTCATTAAGTGATTGTTTAAATACATCTGCAACATGGTGTAATTCAACCGAGACATTCTTCGGGACCATAGGAAAGGCACGGGAACGAAAGGTGGCGCCGGATGCAGAAGTAGGAAAATAGTCACCAAACCGGAAGCCGCTGATAAGACAAAATTCTTTCTTCCCGAAAGACAGCTCATAACCCCCAATCTCAAAAACCATTTCCTTTATTTGGATTAGGGGTCGGTAACAACTTCATGGAAAAAAACGTAATGTAGAAGCAAATGATCCCCATCTACATTAGGAATGTCTAACCACCTCCCGAAACATTTATTCCGGAACATAGTCTCGCATTTGGGTCTATTTCTGAATGCCTCAAGAATTTCCCCGCCGATTTTGGGTTTACACGAGAGTGTAATTGATGCATCAAAAACCACATCGTGCTGAACAAATAAAAAAAGGTGTTATCACTTCATTCTAAAATGGAAATGACCAATACTTCGGACCTGTTTCGGTGCAATTCCAAACCTGTTCTTCATGTTTCAGACAAATTCATCGTATTCTGGAACAGTTATTCGCGTTCCGGAGACTTTCGGAAATAAATTTTAAGATCCAGAACACGACTTTTCGATGTAAATCAATAATACCTAAACATCAGAACGTTTTCAGTTCATTAAACAAACAAAGAGAAAACGAAGAACGTACCCGTAAAATAACGAGGTCTAGTGCTCGTCTTTCATGTCGGAAATGGGCGTCGATGCGTTTTGAAGATGGGAGTTGCATGTCGGAATCGAGTCGGAACGTCATAATCAAGTCGAAACGTCGAAATCGAGTCGGAACGTCAGAATCGGAATGCGCCTTTCCGGAATGCAATCGCCACCTCAAAATATATTCCGGATTTTGAAATTCAAAATCCCGATCCAGAACATATATGGTTGATCTGGAATAGGCATTTTGGATCCAAAGAAATGGGTCGGGCCACCCGAAAAATTATATTTAAGTCGTTCCAGAACAACCCATTCCGGAATACATGGTTATTTTGCAAAAAAAAAAGTTATATTAAAAAAAAAACAAAAAAAAAACGGTTAGATTACTCAATTTTCCTAATTATTATTATCAAGAATCACCTAAGATTCTAAAATTTTGGAAGAGACTGATGTGTCTTCATCCAATGACTTGAAGTAGACCTCCACAACATCGGTGACGTTAAGTTTAGAATATTTCCTTAACTTTTGGATACGGTTAGGGTTAGCAACCTATAATAAAGGTAATTTTCTTTACAAATATGTCTGAAATATTTATAACGCATAATTATCTACCAAATATCATTAAATACCTTTCATCAATCAGAAACCATCAGTTATTTGTTATGATCGACAACCGGAAAGTAAATAGCTAAGACCAAGAGCATAATAATCCTTCTAAATAAATGAAAATCCTTCTAAATAAATGAAAATATTTTTGTCACTTGTCCTCGTCTTATTCAATATGCCACATGTTATTTTTTTCAATTTTTTTATTTTCCATTAATTCCATTTGGCATAAATCTATTGTTTTCAATTATTTAAAAAATTACCACCTAATTAATATTTTAATATAATCAGTTAATAAATCCCTTAATTTTAGCTGATATTGATTTACTTACATGTAATTGACCGTGTTTTTAATTTCCATCCAAATTGACAGCTAGTTTATTGAATTTCAAATAATTGCCTCTGTATATTATATGAAATGTTGACTGTTGTACCGATTTCACTTTAGTATCTTATCAAACTTTTAACTTGGTTTGTCTTGCAATCATGGAATTGTCTATGTCTTTCATTATGAGAATTCATATAGAATCGTCCCATCCATGTAACAATTTCTAAACTTGTCTTTCAATTTAATATATGTGTAGAGGGTGAGATTCAATAGAGAACCATAATTAATCAATGAATCAAAGAACCAATTGTGAGCGTCGGAAATCATAACGATCAACGGCCAATGAAATAGATGTACACTTTTACATCGGACGCACACACACCGGATTATACCAAAAAATCCACCTTTTACAAAAAAAATTCACAACTTTTTTTCGTTTAAAATTTTTTAGGCCATGTTTTTTATCGAAAATAAAAACTGAATATACCGTTGTTCACTATTTTCCGTCCTCTTTCCATAGAGATCCACGATTATATATAACAAAAACGAAATTTTTTTTTTCAAAAAAAACCCACTTCATTTTCATTGATTAAAAAAAAATTTAATGTCTATTTTTTTACTGAAAAAAATTAATAAATATATCAAAATTCATATTTTTTGTACTTTTTAAACATAGATTCATATTCATTTAAAAAAAAAACGATATTTCAGTTCAGATTCATATTGTGAATTTGTTTAGATTCATATTATAAACATGTTCAGATTCACATTGTGAATCTTCTCAGATTCACAGTGTGCATAATAATAAGTCAGATTCACAGTGTGAATCTGAACTAATCGGTGCTTTTTCCCATTGTGAATGTTAAAATTTGAAAATATTTACAGATATACTGACAAAGGATTTTTTTTTTTTTTAACCATCTCATATTCACAGTGTGTATAAAAGTAATTCAGATTTACAATGTGAATCTGAACTGTTCGAGATTTTTCATATTGTGAATGTTAAAAATTGAAATATTAACAGTTTAAATTCACAGTGTGAATGTACACTGTTCGAGGTTTTTTTTTAAGCGGTGTTGATGTTTATTAATAGAGTACAAAAAATTAATATTTTTGGTATATAGTAGTTTTTTTTTTATAAAAATAAACTTAAATATTGAAAAAACTAAGAAAATTAAGTGGGTGTTTTTCGAAAAAAAAATTTCGTTTTTTATATATCATCATGGATCTCTATGGAAAGAAGACGAAAAATCGTGAACAACGGGATATTCGGTTTTTTTTTCGTTAAAAAACTTGATAAAAAGAAATTTAAAATGAAAAAAAGGGAAGTGAGTTTTGTTATAGTCCGGTACATGTGTGTCAATTATAAAAGTTTACAACTCTTCCTTTTGCCGTTGATCGCTTTAAATTTTGACGTTTTAGATTGGTTCCTTGGTTCCTTGATTAATAATGATTCTGTATTGAACTTTTCGTTATGTGTGTGTGTGTATATATATATATATATATATATATATATATATATATATATATATATATATATATATATACTAGTTTATAACCCGTGAGAACTACTGTTATAAAATTAATTAAACTTTTATATTAAAAAATAAAAATTATTAATCAATTATTTTAAATAAATTATTATTTAAGAGATATTCTTTTAATTATATAAAATTATAATCGTTGATTTAAATAAATACCTGAACTTATATCACCTTATAATCTGTATTGATTTTATTTTATTTTTTAATTTAATGTTATTAATTTAATATAATTAGTGTGAAAAAAATTTAAAATTGAGAATCAATTATTAATTTAATGTAATTAAAGTGAGAAATTTGAAATTTGAAATTTGAAATTAATAATTAATAGGTTGACAAGTGGCAAGATATGTGACATATAATATTAATGTGAAGATCTAATAGTACGACACTTGTCAATAGGATAATAGACCTATTTATTTATTAGATTAGAAAGATATATATATATATATATATATATATATATATATATATATATATATATATATATATATATATATATATATATATATATATATATATATATGAATTCCTAATTCCCTTCAGTGTTAATATCATGCTCTCCAAAATCCCCTGTGGTTCTGCTGTTTCAGTCTATAAATATATGTGTGTGTGTGTGTCATGTTATATCCTTTCAATCTTAAATTGTTCTTTCAATTCCATTAATTGTAAAATGCTTGTAGGATCTAATGTCTATAGTGAGGAGTCGAATATAATTTGAGTATGTAAGGTGTCGAATGATGTATGACTTCGACACTCTATCAATTTTACAAGGCATTGTTATTTCGTTCCTTTGATGTTTAGTCCTTGTAACTTTGTAACACCTTAATCCATAAAGTCCATAACTTTAGGCCTTTCCATGGCTAAAAAGAGCTTAAACCTTAAAGCCCTAACTTAATAGATACTCAACGCCAAAACTCTTGCATGGATGGAATGGGACCAACAAGCAACCATTTTTATGAATATAAGCACTCTAATACAACTAAAAGTACAGCCAGAATGCTCTGGAGTAAGCCATATTCGCAAAGATCCAAGCTTTGGGACAAAAAGCTCATAAAAACCCATTTAAGGAGATCTAGAAAGAACATAAACAAGGTATAGATTTATACCTTCAAAAGAGGAACATGATGAATGAGTTTTAGGATCTAGAAGCTTGCAATCAGCGCCGCCTTCTTTATTAGTCTACTTATTCAACAAGAGAGCACCAAAAATCACTAACCAGCTTTAAAATCTTCACACACAAGGCTTAGGCTCGAGATTTGGGTTTGTAATAAGTGGAGGCTGTTAAGAAGTGTGCAAGGGAGCCATTAGGTGGATGAAATAGGGAGAAAACCCTTAAATTTAGGGTTTAGGAGCTGAGCTAGTATGGTCTGTGTACCATGTGCATGCCCCGCGTACTAGCATGAGTCCCGCGATTCTATGTCTCGAACATGTACGATGCACGTACCTCACGTACGCCCAACTTACGGGCTGAAGTGCAAGATTTTTAGCATAAAGAGCCAAATATGCAAACTTTAATTAGGCCAAGGGCTAAAATGAAAATACCTGAAAATCGGATGTTACAGTTCTACCCCAATATAATTAGACTTCATGCTCGAAGTGAGCCTCGGGAAATAGATCAGGATAATGCTAGCGCATCTCAGTCTCAGGCTCCCATGTCCACTTCGAGCCTTTACGGTGTTCCACTAAAGTATGACCAAGTTCACTACTTTATTCCTTAACGTCTTCACTCTCCGATACAAAATCGCCACTGGCCTCTTGATGTAATTCAGGCGATCATCGACTTGAATATCCTCCAAAGGGACCACAACTGTCTCGTCAGATATACACTTCCTTAACTGGGAAACATGGAAGGTATCATGAATCTGCCTCAACTCCTTCGGTAGCTCCAACGGTAAGCTAACTTGCCCACACAGGCGAACATTCTAAAAGGGACAATAATCATGGGGCCAACTTACCCTGCTTGCTGAAGCGGATAACACCCTTTCGGGGTGATACCTTTGAAAGCACCAAATCTCCCACCTGAAACTCTAGCTCAGAGTGTCGCCGATCCACATAACTCTTATGGCGACTCTGGGCCGTCGACAATTTCTATCTAACTCTCTGGATAAGCTTGGTCGTCTTGAGCACTATCTTCGTGCTCCCGATGACTCTCTGTCTGACCTGACCCCAACAAATAGGAGTCTGACACATCCTCTCATACAAAAGCTTATAGGGAGGCATGCCAATGCCAGCAAGATGGATGTTGTTATAAGAAAACTCAGCCAACGGGAGATAAGAGTCCCAACTCCCACCAAAATTAATGATGCAGTCACGCAACATATCCTTGAGCATCTGAATAGTCCGCTCGCTCTGCTCGTCTGTCTATGGATGATATACAGTACTGAAATGTAACCTAGTACCCAATTCCTCGTGAAAGCTCTTCGAAAACATGGAAGTGACATGTATATTCCGATCCGAAACAATCGAAGTCGCCACCCTATGTCGAGCCACCACCTCTCGGACATAAGTCTCCACAAGCTTCTCTGCAGAAGAGCCCTCGCTTATGGCTAGGAAGTGAGTACTCTTCGTTAAACGATCCACTAGCATCAAAGCCCCATGTAGGTTTCAGCAATTATGTAATGAAATCCATGGTTATCTACTCCCACTTCCATAGTGGAACCTCTAAGGGCTGCAACTTGCCATGAGGGCGCTGGTGCTCAGCCTTGAACTTCCGGAAAGTCAAACATCGCTCTACAAACTAAGCCACATCCGTCTTCATAAACGACCATCAGTAATTATGCTTCAGGTCAAGATATATATTGGTAGCCCCTGGATGAATGGAAAATCTCGACTTGTCGGCCTCCTCCATCAATACCCGGTGAGCCCCACCAACATAACGCACCCAAAACCGCCCGTGAAGAGTCAAAAGCCCCCTGATATGGATATCAAAAGCTGAAATCTGACCGATCACCCACTCACCTTTCTGATATTCTTATTTTATGGCCTCCGACTGCGCTTCTTTGATCGTTTCCAAAACTGGGGTCATCAAAGTCATCCTCGTACACACATCTTGAATCAGGGTACTGACCACCCTATGGCTCAAGGTGTCAGCCACCACATTGGCATTACCTAGATGATACAAAATCTCACAATCATAATCTTTCACTACATCCAACCACGTCCTCTACCTCATGTTCAGGTTAGGCTGATCCATAAGATATCTCAGGCTCTTATGGTTTGTGTGGATGGTACACCGAAAACCATAAAGATAGTGACGCCAAATCTTGAGAGCCAAAACCACCACCCCCAATTCCAAATCATGAGTGGGATACTTCGCTTTATGAGGCTTCAGCTGCCTTGAAGCGTATGCAATCACATGCTCCCTCTACATCAACACAACACCTAACCGTGCAATTGATGCATCACAGTAGACCACAAAATCCTCAACTTCATCAGGGAGGGAAAGTACTTGTGCCTCACACAGTCTTTGGCGAAGAGTCTCGAATGATGCCTGCTGCTCAGGCCCCCAACTTAACACAGCATCCTTCCTCGTCAACTTAGTGAGAGGAACAACAGTCTTGGAGAAGTCTCGAATGAATATTTGATATTATCCCGCCAAACTGAGGAAGCTCCAAATCTCATATGGAGTCTTTGACACTTTCCACCACATCACCGCCTCTATCTTGGATGGGTCGATCAACTACCGTTATGTTTGAGGAGGTGTCCCAGAAACTGAACCTTGTGCAACAAGAAGTCACACTTGGAGAACTTAGCATAGAGCCTCTCGATCCTCAAAACTTTGAGAATCTCTCACAAATGCTCCTCATGTTGCTCTCTGGTCTTTGAATAAACCAAGATGTCATCAATGAAGACGATCACCAATCGATCCAAGATGGTCCCACAAACCCAGTTCATGAGATCCATGAATGCTTCCGGCACGTTGGTTAGTCCAAAAGGCATCACCACGAACTCGTAATGTCCATAACGAGTTCGAAAGGCCATCTTCTGAATATCCTCCTCTCGCACCCTCATCTAATGGTAACCAGACGTCAAATCGATGTTAGAAAAACAAGATGTCCCTTGCAACTGATCGAAAAGATCATCAATCCTTGGCAATGGATAGTGGATCTTAATCGTTATCTTGTTCAACTCCCGGTAATCAATACACAGCCGGTGTGAACCATCCTTCTTTCTAAAAAAAAAGAATCGGTACTCCCAAGGAGAACTGCTCGGCCGAATAAACCCTTTTCCTAACAGATCCTGAATCTGAGATGATAACTCCTACGTCTCAGGAAGTACAAGACGGTATGGTGCCTTGGCAATCGCAGCCGCACCCTGAATCAGATCGATCCGGAACTCCACTTGCCTCATAGGAGACAGACCAGGAAATTCCACAAGGAATACATCGGGGAACTCTCGCACCATAGGAACATCAGAAATAGAAACTAATCTTTTCTCATCAACCCGAGTATCCACTACGTATGTCAAATAACCCATACACCCATGCTGCAAACTTTGCCTCTCCCTGGCGGCATAATAGAAAGTTGAACCTGACCAAGTAACCTAACCATAAATGGTCAGCACTCCCCACTACGATCTCAAACTATCACCATATAACGTTCAAAGTTAATCAGAGCCCCAAACTGGCTCAACCAATCCATACCCACGATCACACAGACACCTACCATCACAATAGGGATAAGATCTATCGGATACCCAACACAAATAATATCTAACACACAACCATGGTAGATGTCAGTAGCCGAGACTGGATGCTCATCAGGTATAGAGATCCTCAATGGCCTACTAAAGGCCTCCCGTGTAATACTAAAACCATGAGAAAAAAGATCGACTCGCACCTAAGTCAAACAGCACATGCTCATGTATAGAATTCACAAGAAAAGTACCTACATGAACAATTACATAAGCAACATAAATAAATTAGAAAAATAATAAAGAACACATACCAGCCACGACATCTGAAACTACCCAGGCCTCCTCTGTTGTCAACTAAAATGCTCTCCCTTGTCACACCCCAAAACCGGAACGGCGGAAACATTCTAGGGCGGAGGACGTCATGTTTAGTATCACAAGTCATGCATCATAGTAAGTAAAGTAATAAACAACCATTTCAATAGAAAGAAAGTGTTTACAAAGTATGATTCACATAATATAGAATACATAGCAAATAACAAAAAGACATGAAGCTGTACTGCTCCATCTTCTGAATCCCAGACCGCGTACCTGTCTACTGGTTTCCTGAGAATACAAGTTATTTTCAAAGCGTAGATCACCATTTAAGTTGGTAAGTTCATAAGATTTTAGTGATATAAGTGAGTAGTAAGAAAGTTGTAGTAAGTTGTAGTAAGTTATGTTTAGAAAAGTTTGCATGTTCCTTCAGAAAATCCTATATTTCCTGCTTTGATGAAAGATAAGTAAAAATGACTCAACAATCATTTCTATGAGTATTAAATGAATACAAGCTATATAAAACTTAGAGTAAACAAACAATCGGTTGTGTGTATCTACCCTAAGCCCACAACCAAACAAGGAATAGGAAATGAGGCAGAAGGCACACATCTGATTGTTTGTTAGATCATCGTTGTATATAACCCCTGCGTGTTCACTCGGTACTCACGGAGTTAACTGTAATAGTTCCTTTATATTTGATGAAAAGATCCTTTAAGAAAACCTTTATTTCTTATAATAAAATGATAACCACAGTAGTTCCTTCTATAATCACTTAGTTTATACTAGTTATATATAATCTAATATCGAACAGATAGTTAATTGTGTGAATCTGCCCTAAGCCCACAACCAAACAAGGAACAGGGAATGAGGCGGGAGGCACTCATCCAACTACCTATCGGATATTAATTATATATAACCCTGGTGTATAAACTAAGGTATTATATAATTAACCACCTAAGGTCCTTTAAGTTTTACTGGTTTAATAAAATGGATTAAACCCTTTACTTGTTAAGTTTCTAGTTTTGTATTCCAAAAGTTCTTCATTTGAAAAGTATGTTTTGTACTAGAAAACGGTGCATTAAATTAGTGTCCTATGACCTGACCCATACATGGTACCCCTTATGATTACTTGGTGTATACGGAACATATATATAGCTAAGCTCGGATAGATAGTAGGTTGGGTGTATCTGCTCTAAGCCCACAACCAAACAAGGAACAAGAAATGAAGCGGAAAGCACACATGCTACTACTTGTCGGAACCGATTAATATATATCCCTGAATGCATACACTAAGGAATCATAAAGTTAGTATTATAGGTCCCTTTCTACTGAATGTACTAGACTCGACTGTTCTGTGTGTCGGTTGTAAAATGTAAGTTTTCCCTAGTATATAACTATCTTGACTCGAAAATAGTTTGTATTAGCTTTGAAGTGGAACTGTCACTAATTGAAAGTAATGGGAAATTATAAGTACACAGTTGTCTTTTGAATTGACATCCTGAAATACTGATTACGTTAACATGTTTATTTTAGTAAGGTCATAATGTGAAGGCTAGTACCCATACTATACGCTCTCCCTGTTAAGAGATTCTGGGAACCAAACGCGACTACATCAAACAATTGCTAGCCGTGTAATTCACATTAAAGTTATATGATCATGTATACCAAATTTAACTATCACCTTTTGTTAAGAACAATGAGTTAGTGATTCATTGGTATAATTGGATCTAGTATGTTCCTATGCTATAGCATTTTAGTATGTTCGTTTTGTTATAGTATCTTAGTATGTTGTCCTTGTTATGGTGTATAGTATGTCTCTCTGATGTATTGTATCTACCTCCTTGTTTCTCTTTATGTTATCGTATATTGTATCTACCTCCCTGTTTCTCTTTATAGTATGTTCTAGCATCTAGTATGAACTGAACTCCTAAACTATACCCCTTATGGTTTACTAGTAATTTACTTGAACTGTTACTGAAAAGACTCATTTTTCTACTAAGTTATGCTGGTACTTTAAAAACGTAGTTTGTTAAACTATAAAGTAACATAACTTCAAAAGAGTTTTTGAAATGTTTTGACTACTTATAAATGACATAATCAATCCTTTAAAAATGTTTATAACAAACAATTACACAATTATCATTGTGTTCAACTTATATTCCCCCCCCCCTTAAAAGCATTTAAAACAGTTTAAAAGATTGATTACGGGGTATGAACTCACCTTATGTGGGTGATTCAAACGAATATGCGTGTAAGGATGAGAAGTTCCATGAATGAAGTCCCGAGACTTAACGAGTCCTAAATGACATATATTTACATAAATATAGGGTTTAGAAGCAACCAAATGCAAGAAAACACCTTACGAGACTAGGAAACACTTTGACCAAGTGTCAGAATCACATGTGATTCATCTAAAGGATGTTTAAGGCCAAGGAATGGGGTTTAGGGCCATGGATTTACGGACACGGAGTTTACGGCTGTAAACTCATGGTCAAACATGCATAAGTGTGTGGTTTAAGGTCCTACAACATCCATTAAGGGTTCAAGGTCTAAGGTTTGGACTTAAGAAGAGTATAAGGTCAATACATGCAACAAAATGGAGTTTACGGCCATGAAGAGTCTTGGGCAGTAAAATATTGATGTTCTTGGTAAAATGCATGTTTCAAGGGTGTAAATCAAGGCTTCCTAATAGATATGAAGTATATTGAAAGGATACTTACGATATGGAAGAAAAGGAGGGTGTTTTCGGCCCAAAACACCTAAGTGTTCTTGATGTTCTTGAGAATCTTTGAAGATCTAGACTCAAAGATGTAATCCATGGGTGAAATCAATGGTGATTCATGGATAAGAGAAGTATTAACACATAGATGGAAGGAATCACTTACATTTTGAGGGTTTTGAAGCAAAATCCTATGATACTTGAGAGAGTTTTTGAGTTCCAAGCCTTGGAAATGGAAAAAGTGAAGAAAATGGCCCAAGCTTCATACTTATAGGCTGGATTTTACGGCCACCATGAATTTACGGCCGTAAACTCGTGGGTCTTGGCCGTAAACTCCTCATTTGAGGGTTTATGGCTTGTTTGATGGTTTGGAACTTTAGTTGATCCATTCTAACACTTGATCCTTTGATGTACTAGGCTTAAAACACTCAAACAGACTCCAAACAATGCTAGAAGATAGCAGGAGTGAGTCTGACTTAAGGTTGATTGTACTGACTTTACCAAGCAAAAATTTTCGGGTTGTCACATCATCCCCCCGTTACATGGAGTTTCGTCCCAAAATTAGCTTTCTTATCAGTACTACTGGGGTTGCGCTCCTCTGATTGGCAGAATACCCACTCGTAGACCTGGAAACTTTGCCCTATTGTTCATGATAGGATTTATACTTGGTCCGTGTATCATTACCTCATGTATACAAGTCGTATATAATTAGGATTAGTAAGACGGTCGAATGTGCGACTCTGCCCTAGGTCCACAACCAAACAAGGAACAGGAGATAGGGCGGAAACACACATACTAGATCTACGTAATCATAATCATATACTACCCTCACGTATACCCTAAATAGTGATAGGTGGGCTGTATTCGTCCTTTAGCCTCTGTGCTTGAACTTGGTCTGCTGGAAGAGTGGTATTTCGGAAAGGTCTGCGGACATATGACGGCAAGGCTTAGGAGGACAAAGTACTCTTCGCACGAGTACTTCGCAGTTTAGAATACGAAAGACAAACTGACTTTTAGGTCGGACTGTCGATACGGATGACGAAGGTTTCGCGAATATGACGGTCAAGGCGATAGAAACATACGAACTTAGTATGTTGAAGACCATGCCAACTCATGACGAATGATAGCAACGGACTCTATACTGAACAAAGTTTTGGCCGATTTGAAAGAAATGTTTGTTATACGATGATGTACTTCCCTAGTGTGCTCGAAAATGTACTCTTTGTAAATGTTCTAGTGATTTCTATTTTCCTCTTGATGTCAACACTTCTACGTATCGTACCGTGATGTGCGCGTACATACGGCGAAAGTGCTTTGATAACTCGTACTGATACTTTAATTATGATCCTCCTTGGTACCACTACGATCGCCTGGAATATACAAGTTATGAATAATTAAGATGAATTGGACGGTCGATTGAGTAACTCTACCTCAAATCGACAACCAAACAAGGAACATGAATTAAGTCGGAATCACTCACCCTGAGTCTGCAAAATCTTAGCTATGCACAACCCTTAACGTACATACTAAGCCATCATAGCTTCTCAGAACGAATCTCTTAGTTCTTTTGAATACTGTGACTTATTTCAATAAGTGAGTTATTATAATTACTTTTAAGTGTTATCCCCAAGTTTTAATCTTATATAAATATAAATTAATTTTTTAAAATAATTACTGATTCGAAAAACGTACCGCTGCTCTGTGGCGACTCCGAGGTCGATTCTCCTGCGGTGATCATGAAAATTCGTCCATCCGCCCCTGAGTTCTTTGTTATCGGGCAGTCCTCCTGGTAGTGTCCATCCTCACCACAACCATAGCAGGCTTGGTTTTCTTCAACTCCGGGGACTTGGGAGATCGGTTGAGCCATTGCCCTACAGAAACGGACTGTATATCCTTTTCTGTGGCAGTTCAGACACTACATTTCCCGACATACTCTGGTGTGGTGATAGTTTCACTGTCCACACTTCGGGAGGGTTCCAACATATCGACTGGCAGGTGCTGGAGTAGCAGGCGTTGTGGCGGTGTACATAGTACTCGTTTGTTCCTCCTGCGGGTGTTCCTGTGTTGTTCGATTCTTCTTCCTCTTGTTCCCCGACTTCTGGCCATAGTCCTCTTCCCTTAATGGCTCGGGAATAGGGACTTCCATACCATGGCGGACTCCATGATCGATGAGCCGCTGAGCCAGACGTTTGGCACTATCGAAGGTGGATGGGTTAGAAGACAATACATCTCCTTGGATCGGGGCAGATAGACCCCAAATGTATCTTTCTATCTTCTTGCTCTCTGGGGTAACCATCCCGGGGCATAGAGCTGCTAGGTCGCTGAACCGGTCAGTGTAGGCCACTATGTCTGAGCCGACCATCGTGAGCTCCCATAGTTCTTGTTCCAGCTTTTGAACTTCGCTTAACGGGCAGTATTCTTACAGCATTAACTCTTTTAGGTTCTGCCAACCTATTGAGTTAGCCACTGATAGGGTCAGTGACTTAACATGGTTGTTCCACCATGTCAGGGCTCTGTCAGAGAAGGTGTAGGCAGCAAACTTCGCTTTCCTCCCTTCAGGGCACGAATAGATTTTGAAGACCGAATCTGTTTTCTCGAACCATCGCATCAGAGAGATGACTCCACCATTTCCATCGAAGGAATTGGGTTTGTAGTTCATGAAGTCTTTATACAAACACTCCCTTGGGTGTTCGTGAGTAGCTCCGTGGTTGGTTAGGTGGGTACCGCTACCAGATCCGAGGGTACCACCTTCACCGAAGTGAGCTAGAGCAGTTGCCACTGTGCAGGATATCGCTGCTTGGAGATCAGCTGGATCGAATTGCGGCGGTGGGGTTGGAGTTATCGGAGTAGTGCGTCTGTTTGATCTGGGAGGATGCATCTTTGATAAAAGAATACAAAGATAAGATGGAATAAGTCTAAAGCCATGGACACAAGTCGAAAGCTGAAAAGACAAGGTTATCCTAGTTCTGAGTGTTATCGGGTCCTGACTTCCACAGGGTTCTGGAAACAATTCATAATGAGTCTATACCTAATAAACTTTATGAATTTGGAATAGCTATCCTCGAATGAATATCTGTTGCCTGAATAACTGTTACCAGCTACATGTAAGAAAATAATCGTAACATATAAGGTGAGCAGTGTCTCCACTCGCTCATTGAGTTAAACAAGATTATTAATTATTAGTGTGACGTGTAAGTCGTTTTGGTTACTTCGGTTGATCCTTATTTGAAAGCTTCTCATGAACTTGCTCTTGTTTCCTCCTGACTCTTTTGTTGTCTACAATGAGGAAGTGGTTACATCTACCTGGGTTTGTCGTGCGAGAATGAAAGTGACTAAAGACTCTATGAGATTTAAGTGAAACATTATGGGGTGATCCTTACAGAGTCCTCCTATAATTGCACAATGTATACAAGTTGTATATAACTTAAGACTAAATAGACCTTCGAATAAGTGATCCTAGTCCAAAACCACAACCAAACAAGGAACAGGTAGTGAAGCGTAGATCACAAATTCTAAGTCTATAAAATCTCAATTATATATAACCTTGGGAGTATACATTGTAAGATTATAGACCTATCCGTAAGGGTCTTTTAAGTTATCACATAAGTTATTTGTATAGTGCCTAAAATACTCCTATAGTATTTTAATGTAATCTACTTGGTATGTTTTAAACTTTTTATCACGTTATAGTATCATAGAATACTCCTATAGTATTGTAACTCTAATGTAATTGATCTAGTATTCCCTTGACTTAGTATTTGGTAAGTTTTTAAGACCGTTGCAACACCACATCACTCCCAAACACATGTCAGTCACGTCTCGAATGAATATAGTTGATCAGGCTATATTGATCCTAGCTATGATTACATAACTGTTCAGGTTTGACCATAGTGTTCAACCTTTAACTTCTTCAATTCTGTTCTTCTTGTGATACTTGTTCTAGTATGTATATATATATATATATATATATATAAGCAAGTATGTATACTTTTATAAGGTATCGTTAGATATTTAAAATATATTATTATCCAGAGCACTTCGGCCCCATTGTATTTATAGTTGTATATCTTTTATCGGTTGATATACTTAGTTCACTATAAACAATGCCTTGATAGCAATCTGTCATACCCAAAACCAGAACGGCGGAAACGTTCTGGGGCGGAGGACGTTATGTTTAGTATCACAAGTCATGCATCATAGTAAGTAAAGTAATAAACAACCATTTCATTAGAAAGAAAGTGTTTACAAAGTATGATTCACATAATAAAGAATACATAGCAAATAACAAAAAGACAAGAAGCTGTACTGCTCCATCTTCTGAATCCTAGAGCGCGTACCTGTCTACTGGTCTCCTGAGAATACAAGTTATTTTGAAAGCGTAAATCAGCATTTATGCTGGTGAGTTCATAAGATTTTAGTGATGTAAGTGAGTAGTAAGAATGTTGTAGTAAGTTGTAGTAAGTTATGTTTAGAAAAGTTTGCATGTTCCTTCAGAAAATCCTATATTTCCTGCTTTGATGAAAGATAAGTAAAAATGACTCAATAGTCCTTTCTATGAGTATTAAATGAATACAAGTTATATAAAACTTAGAGTAAACAAACAATCGGTTGTGTGTATCTGCCCTAAGCCCACAACCAAACAAGGAACGGGAAATGAGGCGGAAGGCACACATCCCATTGTTTTGTTAGATCATTGTTGTATATAACCCCTGCGTATTCACTCGGTACTCACGGAGTTAACTGTAATAGTTCCTTTATATTTGATGAAAAGATCCTTTAAGAAAACCCTTATTTCTTATAATAAAATGATAACCACAGTAGTTCCTTCTATAGTCACTTAGTTTATACTAGTTATATATAATCTAATATCGAACAGATAGTTAATTGTGTGAATCTGCCCTAAGCCCACAACCAAACAAGGAACAGGGAATGAGGCGGAAGGCACACATCCAACTACCTATCGGATATTAATTATATATAACCCTGATGTATAAACTAAGGTATTATAGAATTAACCACCTAAGATCCTTTAAGTTTTACTGGTTTAATAAAATGGATTAAACCCTTTACTGGTTAAGTTTCTAGTTTTGTATTCCAAAAGTTCTTCATTTGAAAAGTATGTTTTGTACTAGAAAACGGTGCATTGAATTAGTGTCCTATGACCTGACCCATACATGGTACCCCTTATGATTACTTGGTGTATATGGAACATATATATAGCTAAGCTCGAATAGATAGTAGGCTGGGTGTATCTGCTCTAAGCCCACAACCAAATAAGGAACAGGAAATGAAGCGGAAAACACACATGCTACTACCTGTCGGACCCGATTAATATATATCCCTGAATGCATACACTAAGGAATCATAATTTTAGCATTATATGTCCCTTTCTTCTGAATGTACTAGACTCGACTGTTCTGTTTGTCGGTTGTAAAATGTCACACCCCAAAACCGGAACGGCGGAAACGTTCGGGGGTGGAGGACGTCATCTATAGTATCACAACAAAGAATAGTAGTAAACAAGTAACAACATCATCCATTGCATTAATAATATAATTTCATACAAGTGTGTTCTGTAAAGTTATAAGACACCAAAAATGTAAATCAAAATATAAGACGACTCTTGAAAGTGCTCCATCTTCTCAAAAGCCTGGCATCGGTACCTGTCTACTGATGACCTGAGAATAGAAGTTATTTTGAAAGAGTTGATTAGCTTTAAAGCTGGTGAGTTCATAAGTATTTTAGTGTCATTGTTTGTATGAAAGTGTTTGTATGTACTTGATGTAATGTTTGTAAATGTTTGTAAATTTTTGTATCTCCTAGAATGTAACACTCATGTTTCTCGCCTAGGCATTAATCTTGATATGATAGTCTAGGTTAACCTTTGTAATTCATTTTGAAGAAATGAAAAAGGAATTATGTGAATTCTATGTGTTTTATGTGTTTTATGCTTAATTACTAGGAGTTAATTAATTAAGAATAAAAATGAGCGTCGAAAAATAAACTTTAGATAAAGCCGATATCTATTAAGAAAGTTGTAGTGGTCGTGACAAGGATTACGGATATATAAAGAATGCCGAAATCCGAGTTCTAACGAAGAAGTTATGACTTGTTTAAGTTTCACGACAAAACCGGCTCGGTGCTGAATGTCGTAAAAAGTGAGTTTTCATTAAACTACTTTTTAGCCTAAGTGATCTAAACGAAACTCGTAGTGTTCGTTAAACCGAGAGTAGGTATAAAAAGAACGCCCAAATCTGACTTCGTATGACGAAGTTATGATTTTTCGAAGTTTCAGCTTAGCAGTAGACAGCTAAAAACTCGAATTTTAGATTGAGCGATTTTTAGCCGACACGACCTAAACGAGAATCGAAGGTCTCGTAAATAGTAGCACAACCGTAAAAAGTCTGACGAAAACGGACGTCGGATGAAGAAGTTATGAATTTTTAACGGATTTCCTGTCCCGGTTTGTTAAAAATAATAATATAAAAATTAAATTCAGAATTAGCCGGCGAAGTCTAAACGGAAGTTGTAGAGCGTAATTTTACCTACGCGTGCATATAAAGAACGTCAAAAACAGAGCTCGTATGCGAAAGTTATGGATTTTAGAAGTTTTTGCACAAAAATCGAGAAAATTCGCATAGTCACGTTTTTGCCACGTCACCCTCGCTTAGAACGTGCCACGTGTCCGAAATTGGTGAGTCAGGCGAGCCACGTGTCCGAGCTGCTGAGTCATCCGAGCTCCTGATCTGGTCCGAAGAGGTTCAGTAGCGGTGCGACACGTACCCTCTTGCACGTGACCCAACCCTCGCATGAATGCCACAACACCCCCTACTTCGGACCTAGACCTCGGTCCAGTAAGAAGAGGACATCAAGTCTTCGCACATGCAGCCCTCGTGCGAGCCATCCCCTACGAGCTTCGGATCTTCGACACCTGGAGGCTTCTGAGCCGTTGGATCAGGAGGCTCGCTCCTATAAATAGGAGGGTGCGAGACCTCCCAGGTATACTTTGGAAATTTGTCAATTTTAGCCCCTAAACTCATATTTCTTTCATATTAACATCCCCCGAAGCCCCGGTATCGATTATAACCCCCGGAATACGCCACGAAATGCCCGTGAAGCCCGAAAAATTTATCTTTTCGGTTTCGAAGCCCGACCTTTGCAGAGCCCGGTTTCTCAATAAAACTCCCGGTTTTATTAGAAACGAACGTTTTAGGAAACGAATTGCTGCCCGATTATCATCGAATCATGTGAGTGTGTAGTTACTTTCACTTTACACATAGATATGAAGTATTTAGCTTAAAATACGTGCTATGTGTAAGTATGTTAATTGTTTATTTGAGGTGACTGTTGAATAGATGTTTTATACAAGTTTTCAACTATATATGTATTTTATCTACAAATATGTTGGGTAGAACATGGGTAGACAAAATAGTCGGTGGATGTTAAAATGATGAGAGGCCTCGGTGTCGGTGTTGTTGTTGGTGATGTTGTAGTCGTCTAGCGGAGTATAGATGACGATCACAGACCTTTCTAGACAGTCCAGTGGTACAATAGCAAGCTCGCAACTTGTAGGTGTTGATGAACTAAATGTTCATTGGTGTACTCCAATCCCCCTCATGGTTGCCTTTAGGACATGTATGGCTGAGGAGTCCCCTTAGCAGTAGTGTCCAACCTGATGATATTCCTTAGGCTAAGTCCCTTGTGTTAGGTGTTTAGGGACGTAAAGTGAGGACAATGGGAATGGGTAATCAGGGTTATTGTTGATTGGTGAACTTAATAAGTTATTATTATTGTGGGTTGAAAACCCTATATGCTCACCAGGCTCCCAAGCCTGACCCACTCAACTTTTTATGATTACAGGTAGTGGACCCCAAGCATAGTCGGAGGACGATGAGAGATTTTTGGATTATAGGCCAGTAGTTGTAAATAACTGTTGAAAGACTTATATGTCTTGTTTATGCTTTTGATCTGTATCGGAACATGACATCCCGAGGTTTTGATATATATATGGGAAATATATATCTTCTTAAAGAAGGGTTTTGATAAACATTATGATGTTTTATATTGGGGACCTATTCCGCAATATCTTTTGAAAAGATTTCTCTGATTTTATTTTAAAAAGCATAAATTAAATCGGTCTTTTCTGGCCGAGAAATTAGGGGATGTCACAGTTGGTATCAGAGCATTAGTTTAAGCGAACTAAGAAATTGTAGAATTTCTAGACTTGAACTTAGAATTCTAAGTGATGATTGTGAGGTGAGTGTCTACCATATTATAGACACGAGCACTAGTTTATTTTAGGAAAGGTGCCTAAAATGCCCTTATGTGCTAAATGCTATATGTTGCCATATATGCCATTATTTGTTCGGATCTATGGTCTGTTGCCGACCGGATCTGGAAACCTTATGTGTGTAGGATTCTAAGCGTATGATTACGAGATTAGAACTAACATGTAAACGTTTCGGAGTGATAAGGGAATTGACATGTCTAACAAGGATAAAGACCTAAATTCGCCTTATTTGGTATATAGATTGTAATGGCAAGAACTCGAAGTGGAGCGCGAAATGCAAACAGAAACCAACAACCTCAACCCCAAGTGGTGTAACAGGTGCCTATAGTAGGAGCTGCACCAGAACCCATCACTATGGCTGGAGTACGAACAGACCATGTTGGCTGAACAAAGGGAGGAGTTGAGGCAAATGTTACTGAACAACAGGGATGAACCTTCAGTTCCTGTTGAACAACGTGAAATAAATGACGATCGATCTGAAGAAGGGAACAACAGCAGATCGGTTGGTCATAGTGAACCGCTTGTGGTTGGGAGGAATTACCACGAGGGTAGAGTGCAGGGAAATGGGTGCAAGTATAAGGACTTTATGACTTGCAAGCCATCGACCTTCACTGGAAAAGAAGATCCTGTCGGAGTTATGGACTGGATATCGGAAATGGAGTTGGATTTCATGACTTGTGATTGCCAAGGCAAGTTACAAACTACCTTTGCAGTACGTCAGTTCAGGGGTAGTGCTGCTCGTTGGTGGAACACATTGGGGAAAACCCTAAACCCTAATGAGCCACTACAAATGAGTTGGGCAGAGTTCTTGGTGCAATTTAAACGCAAGTACTGCTCGGCCCAAAACGTATTTGAGTTAGAAAATCAATTTCTAATGTTGCAGAAGGGGAGTATGACCGTTGACGAGTATACGGATAACTTCACAGACAAAATGGAGTTTGCTTTGCGTATTGTCCCAGATGAGCTAGCGAAAATTGACAGGTACGCAAAGGGACTTCCATGGGAGTATGCGGTGCCAGTACGTCAGGCACTTACTTTGGAGGCAGCTATCTGGGCTGTCAAGTCTGTTGAAGATATGATCAAGGGGAGAGCCGCCAGCAAGGTTGAAGTTGGCGAAAAGAGAAAGTTTGAAGGAACGTCAGGTTCCAATAAAAAGAACAAATTCTCGAAGTCTGGTTCGAGAAAATTCGGAGGAGGAGCCGAAGGCAAGTGGTGTGACAAGTGTAAGAAGAAACATACTGGGAAATGCAGCGTGGGAATCACTTGTTACAAGTGTGGAAAGCCAGGGCATTATGCCAATGAATGCACCTTCACTAATAACGTCTGTCATGGGTGCCATGAAGAAGGGCATATTTTGAGGGATTTCCCGAAGAAGAAAGACGCAGCGAAACCCAATCTGCCACCAAAGCCGAAGGCGAGAGCCTTTCAGATGACACTCGAAGCTGCGAAAGAAGAAGCCGATGTCGCTTTAGGTACCTTTCTCGTAAACGAATTGCCTGCCCAAATTTTGTTTGATTCTGGAGCCAATTACTCCTTTATATCGCATGAATTTGGTAGAAAACTAGCTTTGCCTGTTGATAGACTAGTTAATGCCTTATTAGTCGAAATTGCTAGTGGCAAGTTTGTACCTGTTAGCCATCGTATGAAAAACATCGTCATTGACTTGGATGGGAATAAGTTCCACGAGGAATTATTGCCTATCGAGTTAAATGGATTCGACATAGTTTTAGGAATGGATTGGCTTAGCGCTAATGATGCCGAAATAATGTGTAGGAAGAAGATAGTAAAAGTAAACCCGCCAGGGAAAGAGTCGTTTATGGTGTATGGGGACAAACGCAGAGTAAATTCTGGAATCATTTCCCTAATGAAATCCAGAAAGTGTTTGGCCAAGGGGTGTACATCATATTTAGCGTTCGTGATCGATGCTCAGAAGGAAAAGAAGGAGGTGCAGGATATTCCGATGGTGTGTGATTATCCGGAAGTCTTTCCCAAAGATCTTCCCGGATTGCCCCCTGATCGACAAGTGGAGTTTCGTATCGACTTGTTAACAGGAATGACGCCAATAGCCAAAGCACCTTATCGATTAGCACCAATCGAAATGAAAGAACTTATGACACAACTTCAGGAGTTATTGGACAAAGGTTTCATTCGACCTAGTTCATCACCCTGGAGAGCCCCTATGTTATTTGTAAAGAAGAAAGACGGGAGCATGAGAATGTGCATCGATTACAGAGAGCTGAATAAAGCGACGATAAAGAACAAGTATCTGTTGCCGAGGATCGATGACCTGTTCGACCAGTTGCAAGGTTCGAGCTATTTCTCCAAGATTGATCTTAGGTCCGGATACCATCAACTAAAGGTGAGGGAGCAGGATATCGAAAAGACTGCGTTCAGAACAAGATATGGGCACTATGAATTTTTGGTTATGTCGTTCGGATTAACCAATGCCCCAGCAGATTTCATGGATTTGATGAACAGGGTTTGTAAACCATACCTTGATAAATCCGTGATAGTATTCATAGATGATATCTTGATCTATTCGAAAAGAAAGAAGGAGCATGAAAAGCATCTGCGTGAAGTGCTAGAAGTTCTGAAAGAGGAGAAGTTGTATGCAAAGTTCTCCAAATGTGAATTTTGGATTCAAGAAGTCCAATTTTTAGGTCATGTGGTTAACCAAGATGGAATAATGGTTGACCCAGCAAAGATTGAAGCTGTGATGAAGTGGGAACAACCAAAAAGTCCCACGGAAATTCGAAGCTTTTTAGGATTAGCCGGATATTATCGCCGATTTATCCAAGGCTTTCTTCGATCACTACTCCATTAACAACTTTGACCCACAAAGGAGCTACTTATGCTTGTAATGAAAAGCATAAGGAAGCCTTTGAAAAGTTAAAGAAGAGATTGTGTGAAGCACCGATTCTTTCGTTACCTGAAGGAGTTGATGACTTCGCAGTCTATAGTGATGCCTCTGGAGTTGGGTTAGGATGTGTTCTGACCCAAAGGGATAAAGTGATAGCGTATGCATCGAGGCAGTTGAAAGAACATGAAAAGAACTACCCCACTCACGATCTGGAGTTGGCAGCGGTAGTATTCGCCTTAAAGATATGGAGGCATTATCTTTATGGTACTAAGTGTAAACTTTTCACTGATCATAAGAGTCTTCAATATCTCTTTAATCAGAAGGAATTGAACATGAGGCAGCGGCGCTGGCTGGAACTACTCAAGGACTACGATTGTGAGATACTTTACCACCCTGGTAAAGAAAATATTGTTGCTGATGCTCTCAGTCGGAAGGTAAATCTTGAAAAGAGAAGGCCAAGAGCGCTGAAAATTAAAGTCGTCTCGACCATTGTGGAAAGTATAAGGAAAGCTCAGGAGGAAGCTTTAGAGAAAAATAACCGGAAGGAGGAACGTTTGGGAAAAACGTTGGTGTTTAATACAAACGGTCAAGGATTGAAGGTATTCAAAGATAGGATTTGGGTACCTAAGATGGGAGGAATAAGAGGTCTTCTGGTGGAAGAAGCTCACAAAACCATGTACTCGATTCATCCCGGTAGTACGAAAATGTATAGGGATCTAAAACCCTATTACTGGTGGCCGACGATGAAGCTCGATGTTGCTAAATATGTGACCGAGTGTGTAGCTTGTGCTAGGGTTAAGGCACAACATCAGAAACCGTATGGGAGTTTAGAACCTTTACCTGTACCCATGGGTAAATGGGAGGACATTACCATGGATTTTGTGACTAAACCACCCAGAACAAGGAACGGTCACGACATGATTTGGGTGGTCTTTGATCGCTTCACTAAGAGTGCGCATTTCATAGCCGCTAACGAGAAATAGTCTATGGATAAACTTGCGAATTCTTATGTGAAAGAAATTGTGAGGCTACATGGTGTTCCGTTAACGATTATATCCGATCGTGACACCTCAAGGTTTTGGAGGAGTCTACAAGAGGAATTGGGTACCAAGTTGTGTTTGAGTACAACTTACCATCCGCAAACTGATGGTCAAAGCGAGCGAACAATTCAAACATTGGAGGATATGTTGAGAGCATGTACCCTAGAATTCCAAGGTAACTGCGATGAACACTTACCTCTAGTAGAATTCTCCTATAATAATAGTTTCCACTCAAGCATTAAGATGGCACCTTATCATGCTTTGTATGGGGAAAAGTGTCGAACGCCATCATGTTGGCTGGAAGCTGGGGAAAAGCAGTTTATGGGACCCGAAATAGTCCATCAGACTGCTGAAAAGTTGAAAGTGATAAGCGAAAGGATGTTAGCTGCTCAAGATCGTCAAAAGAGCTATGCTGACAAGAAAAGACAACTGATATCCTTCGAAGTTGGAGATTCGGTTTTACTTAAAGTCTCGCCGTGGAAGGGACTTATAAGATTTGGTAAAAGGGGAAAGTTGAGTCCAAGGTTTATTGGACCATTTAAAGTTCTTTAGAAGATCTGGAATCAAGCTTACAAGCTAGAATTACCGGAAGAACTGGAGGGTATTCATAACACATTTCATGTGTGTTATTTGAGGAAGTTCACGGGAGATGTGCCCGACATAATTCCGATTTCTGAGTTAAGGTTGGATGAAAACAAGAGGTTGATTGAAGAACCTGAGGTGATTGTTGACTGTAAGACTATGAAGTTGCGACGCAAGATGGTTGATTTAGTGCTTGTGCGCTGGAAACATACGAATGGGCCAAATCTCACCTAGGAAACAGAGAGTGACATGATGAGTCGCTACCTGCAGTTGTTTGTTGGTGTGTGATACCAGGGACGGAATCATCCTAAGGGGGAGAGAATTGTAACACTCGTATTTCTAGCCTAGGCATTAATCTTGATATGATAGTCTAGGTTAACCCTTGTAACTCATTTTGAAGAAATGAAAAAGGAATTATGTGAATTTTATGTGTTTTATGCTTAATTACCAGGAGTTAATTAATTAAGAATAAAAATGAGCGTCGAAAAATAAATTTTAGATAAAGCCGATATCTATTAATATAGTTGTAGTGGTCGCGACAAGGATTACGGATATATAAAGAATGCCGAAATCTGAGTTATAACGAAGAAGTTATGACCGGCTCGGTGCTGAATGTCGTAAAAAGTGAGTTTTCGATAAACTACATTTTAGCCTTAGTGATCTAAACGAAACTCGTAGTGTTCGTTAAACCGCAGTAGACAGCTAAAAACTCGAATTTTAGATCGAATGATTTTTAGCCGACACAACCTAAACGAGAATCGAAGGTCTCGTAAATAGTAGCACAACGGTAAAAATTCTGATGAAAACGGACGTCGGATGAAGAAGTTATGAATTTTTAACGGATTTCCTGTCCCGGTCTGTTAAAAATAATAATATAAAAATTAAAGTCAAAATTAGCCGACGAAGTCTAAACGGAAGTTGTAGAGCGTAATTTTACCTACGCGTGCATATAAAGAACGTCAAAAACGGAGCTCGTATGCGAAAGTTATGGATTTTAGAAGTTTTTGCACAAAAATCGAGAAAATTCGCATAGTCACGTTTTTGCCACGTCACCCTCGCTTAGAACGTGCCACGCGTCCGAAATTGGTGAGTCAGGCGAGCCACGTGTCTGAGCTACTGAGTCATCCGAGCTCCTGATATGGTCCGAAGAGGTTCAGTAGCGGTGCGACACGTACCCTCTTGCACGTGACCCAACCCTCGCATGAATGCCACAACACCCCCTACTTCGGACCTAGACCTCGGTCCAGTAAGAAGAGGACAGGAAGTCTTCGCACATGCAGCCCTCATGCGAGCCATCCCCTACGAGCTTCGGATCTTCGACATCTGGAGGCTTCTGAGCCGTTAGATCAGGAGGCTCGCTCCTATCAATAGGAGGGTGCGAGACCTCCCGGGTATACTTTGGAAATTTGTCAATTTTAGCCCCTAAACTCATATTTCTTTCATATTAACATCCCCCGAAGCCCCGGTATCGATTATAACCCCCGGAATATGCCACGAAATGCCCGTGAAGCCCGGAAAATTTATCTTCGGTTTCGAAGCCCAACCTTTGCAGAGCCCGGTTTCTCAATAAAACTCCCGGTTTTATTAGAAACGAACGTTTTAGGAAACGAATTGCTGCCCGATTATCATCGAATCATGTGAGTGTGTAGTTACTTTCACTTTACACATAGATATGAAGTATTTAGCTTAAAATACGTGCTATGTGTAAGTATGTTAATTGTTTATTTGAGGTGACTGTTGAATAGATGTTTTATACAAGTTTTCAACTATATATGTATTTTATCTACAAATATGTTGGGTAGAACATGGGTAGACAAAATAGTCGGTGGGTGTTAAAATGATGAGAGGCCTCGGTGTCGGTGTTGTTGTTTGTGTTGTTGTAGTCGTCTAGCGGAGTATGGATGACGATCACAGAGCTTTCTAGACAGTCCAGTGGTACACTAGCAAGCTCGCAACTTGTAGGTGTTAATGAACTAAATGTTCATTGGTGTACTCCAATCCCCCTCATGGTTGCCTTTAGGACATGTATGGCTGAGGAGTCCCCTTAGCAGTAGTGTCCAACCCGATGATATTCCTTAGGCTAAGTCCCTAGTGTTAGGTGTTTAGGGACGTAAAGTGAGGACAATGGGAATGGGTAATTAGGGTTATTGTTGATTGGTGAACTTAATAAGTTATTATTATTGTGGGTTGAAAACCCTATATGCTCACCAGGCTCCCAAGCCTGACCCACTCAGCTTTTTATGATTACAGGTAGTGGACCCCGAGCATAGTCGGAGGACGATGAGAGATTTTTGGATTATAGGCCAGTAGTTGTAAATAACTGTTGAAAGGCTTATAATGTCTTGTTTATGCTTTTGATCTGTATCGGAACATGACATCCCGAGGTTTTGATATATATATATATATATATATATATATATATATATATATATATATATATATATATATATATATATATATATATATATATATATATATATATATATATATATATATATATATGGGAAATATATACCTTCTTAAAGAAGGCTTTTGATAAACATTATCATGTTTTATATTGGGGACCTATTTCGCAATATCTTTTGAAAAGATTTCTCTGATTTTATTTTAAAAAACATAAATTAAATCGGTCTTTTCTGGCCGAGAAATTAGGGGATGTCACATAGAAAATCCTATATTTTCTACTAATCGTAGCCTTCTACCAAGGCATCAAATGAAAAGTATGTTAGTTTCTTGTAAAAGTGTGTATTTTCCCAAGTATGACAATCATTAACCAAAAATATAGTTTTCCATTATCTTGTATGTGAAAAGATCACAATGTGAATGCAAAGGGAGAATAATAAAGTATTGTAGTGTTGTATTATAGTAACTACTGTTGTACTAATTACCTTAATCCAATTGTTATTTAAAGTAACATGTGATATGCCTGTACCATACTACCGACTAAAAACACAACGATGAAAGACGTCGGAAGAAATGACATTTCGCACCCGTAGACTTGCAAGTCCCACTGTAGCGAACAACAAGGTGTAGGATAGTCAATCCAGTATAGATCTATACACAAATTCAACGCTCTCCTTGTAGGAGACTCTGGATACAAAACGAGCCATGACAGGTGATGCAATGCCCCATTACGTGGCTCACATAACTGTTGTAATGTTCTTGTATATGTATTGTGTGTACTATTTGTTGAGTTGAAAAACTCTTAGATCGATTAGATCTTCAACAGATTAAACAATAAAATCAAAAGAACACAGAGAACACAATATGGAATCAAATAATGCTGAATGATTCAAACGTAGTCACGCCTCAGCAGAGCTCGATCAAGAACTTCCACTGTAGAGGCGAACTAGGGTTTTGTAGTACAAATCAAAACAATAATAATCAAAGCTCTCTCTTCTAAGGCTGCATGCATGCACCTTAAATACAAAACCCTAAACAAAACAATCACAGTTGGACAGGCCCAAACTGGATAGCAAAACCGGGCTAAGGACCGAGCCCATGACGCAACACTATTTAACCCAACAATCTCCCCCTTTGCATCGAATGAGGCGAGAGATTATTTCTGTTGAGTAGCTTTCACTGTCTTCACAACTTTGAACAGCCGAGGAATTATAGCAAGAAGTGTTTGCCGAAACTGAATATACCATCATAGCATGTCAGTAAACAACTTCTTGTCAGCTGCAGAATTCTTATTACACCTGTGGATAATCTCCAAAATATGCTCCAAGCAAGCAGTTGAGAATAGGTGCTTATCACAAAGAGCAAAAAGACATTTGTGATTTTCACCCCTGACAAACATCACTGTATGAAATTGGGGGTCGATTTTTCCCTTGACCATAACATTCACATTGCCAGTCCTTGCAGATGGTTTGATCGTTGGTCGCTTGTGAATGGCAGATGCGATTTCTTGATCCATTTTCGCTACTTCATGAATGTAGCAAACAAGCATTCGCTTGATATGATCTATAATCGGCTGATACTCCTGAGGATTGGACAACAGAATGTTGTTGAGGAGAATCCAGTCATGAGGGTTGAGGTTCGGTAGATCAGCCAAGGAAAAATTATGAACCAACCCTTCAGAGCCTCGGGTCACTTTAAATTTGACGTTGACAAATTTCCCGGTTGAATAAGGCTTCAGTACCTTGACAGTAGTAATCTTCTGTAAGCTCCATGTCAAGTACTGTGGTTGAGCGAATTCCAGATAAAACTCCAACAGATCCCGATCTACCTTCGGGTCCGGAGAGGGAATAGCAACAGTAGAGTTGAAGCAATGAAAGATAAATGCCTTTCGAGTGATTGGCATATCAAATTGAGCGTCCTTCGAGTTTTCAAGGCCGAATGACATTACAGGTTCAAGCCAATGAGTACTCGGTTCATCTATGGCTTCTCTCTGGAGCGAATCAATGGTCCATTCTGGAAAAATGGACTTCTTTTTATCCAAGAGCTCCTTCTCTTTTAGCTTCTTCTCCAACTCAACCGATTCCTTTTCAATCTTTTCTGCAAGCTCCTTATCAGTCGGTTTTGATTTCTGAAAGGGCTTAGAGGGATTTTCACCCAAGGTATCTTCAAAATCATCATCATCATCATCATCTTCACCAATTTTCTTCTTTTTCTTTTCCCTTTTGCTGACCGAAGCTACATTAACCTTCGGTGCAGCTGTTGATTTGGGTTCGGGAGGAGGTTGAGTATTGACCTTTTCCTTTTCCTTTTCTCCCCCTTGTTTCGGCTGGATAGAAGACACCGAAACACCCTCTATTCGACTTAGGATATCCAACGCAGGTATGAGTTTCTTAGCTAAATGGCGTCTAATGGATATTGTCAAAATAGAGTCGTGGGCGTCAAGAAGATGTAAGAGAATCGAATGAACGTCACCCACGGAGCTTCTAATCACTTCTCTTTCAGACTTTAAATCATTAAGCTCAGTGGTTGCAGAACGAAGCTTAAGATTTTGAATTTTGAGCTGAGAAGTTCGTTTGTCAAGCTCATCCATAATTCGATTTTCAACAGCCAGTTCGGCTTCCAGCTAAGTCAGACGCTCCTTGACATTATCATGAAGATTTTCATTGGCAGCTTCAATGGCCTGTCGAGCGGCTTCAAGATTAGTCGGTTCGATTTCAAGAGAACGCTGGAGATTTTCAACCAAAGCATTTACAGTCTGAGCGTTCTTTTGAGCAGCAGCCTGCAATGAATCGAGGAATAACTGAGCTTCAGAAATTAGTTTTTCGACTTTTGCGGTTGCATCTTTGCATTCTATTGTTGAGGCCTCAACAGCAAGCGAGGCCTTCTGACATTGGGAAGTGGAAGCATCAATGGCCTTTGCTGCGGCGGAGAGAGATGCATCATGCTCTTTGACAACAGAAGAAAATAATGCTTTTCGAGCAGCTTCAGAGTAAGCACCAGTTGACGTGGAAGAAAGAAGTTGATCGAGTTTGTCAGTAACCGTCTTTAGATGGCGCTTGGTAACAGGGGCATCGTCATCATCATCACTCTAAACACGGTAGGGACTGAAGTAAGTGGAATCAAACTCCAAGTCCTCACCTCCAAGAACAGTGTTGGTTTCGGTAGACGGGGTAGGTGATGGTCGTTCGGTCGTTACCGGAGGTTTGGTAGCGACAGGGGGTTCGGTAGTGACCGAGGGTTCGGGTGCTGATGAACGAGCCCCCGTTTCAGATACGTTGATTCGAACTCAGTAGTGGTGGTAGTAGTAGACTCAGTGAAGATGGGTGCAGGAATGGGAATAGTAGAGGATGGTTGAGATGTAATGATAGGAAAAATCGGGGGGATGGAGACAGGAACAGAAACAGGGGGAGGAGAAGGAGCTTGGGACCGAAAAGGTACCTCGGGTGTAGGCGAGCGTGGTGGTGTTTCACCACGAACCGAACCTTCATCCTCTGAGCGTTTGCTGTCAGATTCAGTGGGAGGAATTGGTGATTGATTAGGAGGTACGTACTCTGAATCAGAATCACTTGAGGATTGGAGTATTAGCCGACGGGCAGGTTTCTTGCCTTTCTTAGCCTTAGGCTGAGTCGGCGCTGCTTTCTCCGACTTTCGCTTCCTATGGGTTTGAGCTTTTGATACTTGGCCCCCCTTATCTCCCTTTTTGACTTGTGGGTTTTTGCCTCTTTTGGCAGGTTTGTCTGCGTCTTCGATTGATTTGACCATGTCAGCAGTGAGTTCCCTTGCACCAGAGGAGGGAAGCTTCTTGTATTCTTGAATGATCTTGCTTGAAGGACGCACAAAGGCAGACATCGACTCAGGAATGGACCCAACAAAAGCAAATTTTGAAGGATGAGTAACAATAATGTTGGTGGTGTGAAATGTAGCAATGGAAGAAAGCATGGAGTATGCCATGATAGGAACATGAAAACGATCCATTATCCACTGAGTGATAACAATCCAAAATCGAGCACAAGAGATTTCGGTGTGGCGAGAAGAAGATGATAAGCTTTGAATCAGTTGAAGCCACAAAACCATTCCATAATCTAGATTTAGACCGTGGTACACACCATAAAAGAGACTCATGAAGGACTTACTCGCACAGTCGGAACCAGCACTACGTTCAGAAAGCCCTTTGAAGAGTAGAGTAAAAAGGCTATTCCATTGAGGAGGAAGGTAGGACTTTTTGAACCTTGTCACAGTGGTTAGGGTTTCAGTGTAACCCATGTTGTAGAACATCAAGAAGAGTTGACCTGTGGTGATAGAATCAGGATTAACCATGGAGTCTTCATATGCAAGCCCTAGAAGAGTGCATAAACGATTCTTGGAGATTGAGGCTTTTTGGTCAAGAATATCGAAGAAAATTTTGTCTGCGCCTTTGTCATATGTTGTAGAAGAATAAATTTGAGAGAGACAGGACATCAGAACAACTTCGACTGTGGTTAGGGCTTTGGCGAGTGGGTAATATTTCAGGCATTCCACCACTTGATACATGTACGTATCGTAGAGTAAAGGGGAAAGATCGATCAACAGGTTCTGATTAGGTTTGATTGCAAGAAGAGTGGAACGAGCAGTAGTTTCTTGAACTGAGGATGATTCTGCCATTGATGAAGCTTGTTGAGGAAGAAGATGAATAGTGAGAAATTGATCGCCTGTTTTTGCTCTAGTGAATAGAAGTGTGATAAGGAACAGTCGCACTGAAGTTAGCCCTTATATACGATCTTGGAGAGAGAAAAATCGTAAGTGATGATTGTTGAAATCTTGGAAACAAATGCTGAAAAGGCGTGATTTTGACAGCTTGCAACCCCGATAAAGAAGATATGACGCATGCTGACCAATTCAAATTCTGGCGCCTTCAAATCTTATCCATAATTCAAATCGTCAACCGTTTAAACTTCCTGCTGAGTCATCGGATGAGTCTTCAATGCGATTACCATTATAATTCAAAGACGTTACACCAAACCATCGCTTTTAATTTTGAAACCATCTGCATTAACTTGTTAAGAACTGAACAAGACCTCTTTAAGAATATAGAATGTGTGTGCATAAGGGTGTAAATGAGAAAGAAATAAAGCAAAGTCTTTGTGGGAAATTGTGATGTCTATTAAGACATAAAGCTATTGATCCCGGGCATGAATCTCTTCCTTCCAAGTCAAGAGAGACTTCAAAGTGCTTGTGTGGATTCCTGTTGAATAACGATCAAGTACTTGCTAAGAAGCATTGAAAGGCATCTTTTTAATTAAAGCACTAAAGGGTGGCTTTCGCTTCAATTCATGATTTCGATACTTGATATAAGACCGAAACATAACGAAGTACTTGTGAGGCCAATGTAGCCGATTGAACAAGTAGATAAGAAACATATTCAGTGACTTGTTGAAAAGTTTTGGACATGAAATCTCATAAAAAAGAATAAAAACTGGATCCTTTGGGAAGAAAGAGTCTTGGTGAGAAACAATTTCATAAGGATCTCGCAAAAAGAAAGTTGGAGATTTCAAAAGAAAACATATAATAGGTAGAACGTTGAAGAGATCACCGTCAATTCATTATGGGAGTTGGATTTTGGGTTTCACTTAATTCGTGGTGAACGAAACTAAGATCATCAACACAGAAAGAGTGTAACCATAAACCTCAGTGGTTATTGCTGAGAGCCTCAAGGGTTACAAAATGTGAAGCAAACATGGATGGAGAAAAATAAGGTGGGTAAGAGAACCGAATGTGCCTCTGTTACAAAAGATTGACAAAACAGAAAACTCTTGACTCAATGAGAGAAGAGTAAGGCAGCTCATGATTAGAGTAAATTTGACAGCCTAATTGGTGAGACAAGATTTGTATGTATCAAGTCATTAAGGCTTTACTCAAAATCGTTCGAGGCTTTGGTCAACATACATCAGCATGCTTCTAGGGACACTTAGCTAGTACATAGTTTGAGATTGATACCTACCCCAGCTGCACTAGCGAGAGATATTCTTGCACATAGAGAAACGAAAGAGAATATTTTTGGATTTTATAAAATATACTGAAAAAGAATTAAAAACAGAAAGAAAATATTTTTGAATTTTATAAAACATAGAAGAAATGCATAAAGGAAGTTGATGGAAAAGAGTATACATACTATACAACCAAAACCATAAGATAGAAATTAGAGGCGAAACGAGCCCGGTGAAACCGAACCCGAAATGGACCGAGCGTTCGGGGTATTTCGGTTCCCAGAAGTGGACCGAACCCGAAATGGACCGAACCTGAAATGGACCGAACGTTCGCTCTATTTCGCTTCTAACTTTTATTGAAACGTTGGAGATTTTGGTACGGATTCAGCTTCCATCATTCCTAAGCCTTGCAGTATTTTATTAAAACTTGCTTCAGGCAAGGCCTTAGTGAAGATGTCAGCCATCTGATGAGTGGTTCTTACAAAATGAATTTCAACGTTACCATCTTCCACATGATCTTTCATAAAATGATACCTCAGTGCTATGTGTTTCGTCTTTGAGTGTTGGACTGGGTTGTCACAAATCCTAATTGCGCTTTCAGAATCACAATATAGAGGGATTTTCTTCATATTCAGGCCGAAGTCACGAAGTTGACTTTGTATCCAGATGACCTGAGATGTGCATGATGCTGCGACAATGTATTCTGCTTCGGCAGTGGAGAGAGATACACATGTTTGTTTCTTCGATTGCCAGCTTACGAGTTTGCCATCCAGAAATTGACATCCTCTAGTGGTACTCTTCCGGTCGAGTCCACATCCTCCAAGATCAGCATCTGAAAATGCTTGAACAAAGAACCCTGATTTGGCTGGGTACCATAACCCGAGAGACGTAGTCCGTTTTAGATACCGAAAGATGTTCTTTACTGCCAATAGATGAGGTTCGCGTGGATTTGCTTGAAACCTGACACAATAACAAACAGAGAATATTATATCTGGCGGACTAGCAGTTAGATACATTAGAGACCCAATCATCTGACGATAAAGAGTCATGTCAGCGGCCGGTTTGTCCAGGGAAGGTGTCAGCTTGGTGGCGAACGCCATAGGAACTTTCACTTTCGAATCTCCCAACATTCCAAACTTGGCAAGCAATGTCTTCGTGTAAGCCTCTTGATTAATGAAAATGCCTTCGGGTCCCTGTCTTATATTCAGACCAAGGAAAAAGTTAATAGGACCCATTGAGCTCATTTAAAATTTAGTTTCCATCAGCTTCCGGAATTCAGCAGTTAAGCTTGGATTTGTGGAGCCGAAGATGATGTCATCAACGTAAATTTGAACGGTCATTAGGTGGTTACCCTCTTTCTTACGAAAGAAGGTTGGGTCAACCGAACCTTGTTTAAATTTGGACATTTTCAAAAATCTTGTTAGAGTTTCATACCAGGCCCGTGGAGATTGCTTGAGACCATAGACCGCCTTGTCCAGAATGTAGTAGTGATCTGGATAGTTTTCGTTCACAAAGCCCGGAGGTTGCTCTACATACACAGTTTCTTCCAGTTCTCCGTTTAAGAAGGCACACTTTACATCCATTTAAAAGACTTCAAAGTTTTTGTGTGCAGCATAGGCGAGAAAAATGCGAACCGATTCTAGCCTTGCCACTGGAGCGAAGGTCTCTTCATAATCTATCCCTTCTTCTTGATAATAGCCTTTCACAACCAACCTCGCCTTGTTTCGTATCACATTCCCTTCCTTGTCCATTTTATTTTTGAACACCCATTTTAATCCAACCACAGAAGCATCCTTTGGTGTTGGAATCATTCTCCACACTTTATTTCGTTCGAATTCATGGAGTTCGTCCTGCATTGCCTGTACCCAATCAGAATGATCAAGTGCAGTCTTGACTGTCTTCGGTTAGACTTTTGAGATAAAAGAATTGAACATACAAAATTCTACTTTTGAAAAGAGCATTGTTCGTTTCTCCTTTAATTGAGATCGTGTAAGAACTTTTTCTGTGGAATCACCAATGACTTGTGATTGGGGATGATCTTTGGTCCATTTGATGAGTGGAGGATAATTAGGATCAAACGAAGGATCCAGTTCATCGTTCACTTCTACTTCAAACTCCGACTGAGTGTCATCATCGTTAATGTTCACATTCTCCCCCTCGAAGGATGATACATCCTTTGTTGCAAGATTAGAATCTTTCACTTCGAAAGATGAGACTCCCTCAGTTTCAGGATCAGAATGTTCCATTTGGACTTGACTGTCGGTTGCAGAGTTCTCCCCCTCGAATGTTGGATCTTGGTTGGGAAGATCAGACGAACACTCCCCCTGAGCTTGAGAGAAATCTTTTTGAGGTTCTCGCGTGTCTACTGTCGGTTGCAGAGTTCTCCCCCTCGAATGTTGGATCTTGGTTGGGAAGATCAGACGAACACTCCCCCTGAGCTTGAGAGAAATCTTTTTGAGGTTCTCGCGTGTCTAGCCTGTTGGATTCCCCAGGTTGTTCTTCTTCCATATTCGCTGCAGCATCGTCGATTATCTTCTTCAAGTTGTCTACCTTGTTGTCTGCCGCTTTGGATTCAGAGAGAATAGCTTTTTCGGGCTCATCAAACAGCAGCATGTATTGTTCAAATAGGTTCGAAATGGGTATTGTAACTTGACCAGAAGTTGGAAATATATCCTCCACAGAACCTTCGGTGGTTTTGAGCCTCTTGACGTAGTTATCGTCGAAGGTAACATAATAGGTCTCCTCGATTTTCTTTGATCGTTTATTGAGAACCCTATATGCTTTGGAGGTTAAGGAATAACCTAGAAAGATTCCCTCATCTGCTTTTACATCAAATTTATTTCGGTGCTCCTTTGAATTAAAGATGAAGCACCTTGAACCGAACGCATGAAAGAACTTGACATTTGGCTTTCGGTTGTTTAAGATCTCATAAGGAGTGATCGAAAAACGTTTGTTGAAATAAGATCTATTCTGTGTAAAGCATGCAGCCGCGATGGCATCAGCCCAGAAATACAGAGGTAGTGAAGCGAAGCTCAGCATTGTTCGGGCTGCTTCACTCAGAGATCGGTTTCGCCTTTCGACAATGTCGTTCTGTTGAGGAGTATATGGGGCCGAGAAGTTGTGAGTTGTCCCTTTCTCTGCAAGAAACTCTTCGAATTCTTTGTTCTTAAACTCCAACCCATTGTCACTTCTTATGTTACGAACAACCTTTCTCAGCTGGATTTCGACCTGTTTGATGAAGAGCTTTAGTTTAGGAGTAGCCTCTGATTTCTGTTTTAGGAAGAATACCCATGTAAATCGTGAGAAGTCATCTACAATGACAAGTATATACTTGTTTCCACCAACACTTTCAATTGAAGATGGACCACACAAATCAATATGAAGCAATTCAAGCGGTTCAATTATTTTTGTGTTGACCCGAGAAGGATGACTCTGTTGACTTTGCTTCCCCAATTCACATGCAACACACAGGTGTTCTTTATCGAATTTCAGAACAGGAAGACCCCGAACATGATCCCCAAGCACCAATTTGTTGATGTCTTTAAAATTCAGATGGGAGAGTCTACGGTGCCAAAGCCAGCTTTAGTTTGATTGAGCCTTTGACAGCAAGTAGATAGCTGGTTTTCCCGGTATGGGATTGAGATTCAAAGGGTACATCTCTCCTTTTCGCTTTGATTTCAGCAAAACATTGTTTGACTTCTTTTCAGTAATCTCTGATCCCTCGTCATCGAATGACACTATTAGCCCAGTACCAACCACCAGTTGAGAAACGATAATTAGGTTGTGTTGCAAACCCTCAACATACGCCACTTTTCTTATCGAGAACTCGTCGTTGGTAATCATACCATAACCTTTGATCGTGCCATAAGAGTTGTTACCATACTTGACACTTCCAGCATTTGTAAAGGACCGAAACTCCCTCAGTTCTTCCCTTCTTCCTGTCATATGACGCGAGCAACCACTGTCTATGTACCATTCATTGTCAAACTGCTCGTCACGTATAACCTGCAAAAGTTTAAGCATATTTAGGAACCCAAAGTTTCTTGGGTCCTCGTGAGTCTTTTACAGAGTAGGGAATTGTAAGCGAAACATCAACTAAAAAGGTTCTTTTTATTAGCATTGTTTCATCTTTTCTTTTTAGGGTGAAAACTCTGATTTTATTTTTAGGTGGAGTTGCCGAATATGTGTAATTTACGTTAGCATACTTTCGATCAACATTAGGCTTAGTTGATGAATCCTTTGAATTTGCTTGACAAAGCTTTTCTTTTCCTTTTTGATCATTCTGTGAGAAGAGGTTAGAGCTAGGAAAATGAGATTTGGAAACTGAGTTAGCCTTTTGGATATCGCTCGATTGTGATTGAGAGTGAAAATTGCTTTCCTTTCGTTTCTGCTCACTGCTCATTCTGGAACCGAAACCACCCTTTCGATTTTTCTCATCTCGAGAACCGAAGCCTTGTGTTCGGTTGACATCCTTTGGTGGACCGAATCTCTGTTTTCGGTTTGTCTGATGTTGAGGACCGAAACTCTGCTTTCGGTTGGTTTGATATTGAGGACCGAAACTCTACTTTCGGTTAGTTTGATGTTGAGGACCGAAACTCTGCTTTCGGTTGTTTTCGCCATGAGTGTGAGTGCTAGGATTTTCTTTTCCTACCTCCTTTTGCTTAGAAGGTTTTTCATAGCGAATGTAGTTGGGATTTTGAGACTGCTAGAACTACTTCCTTTCAGTAAGGTTTTTCTTGTACCTTACATTCCTTTGATGCTTTTTTTCTTTTACCTGTTTTGGATTCAGGTGAATGTTAGCCTTTTTCTCAGATTTTTAAACATTAGCATTGTTCTTTGGTGAATAGGGTTTGCTGGAGACAACCACTTGTTCATCTGAAGGCATTTTGGTATGACTTGTGTTGGGCTCATCAAAACGAGTAGGATCATTAAGTGGTTCAGCTACATATCTTTATTTCACTCTCCACAAAGTTTTCTGTGACAGACCTACTGTTTCATCAGCATTATCAATGGGTACTGACCAGAAAAATTCATCACAACCTTCAGCATTATCTTCTTCTACTATTGTCGTCCGTTCGGCTGTTTGTTGCAGAGTGACTCCATTAACTTTGTAAACCTGATTTGGAGTAGTTTGGACCTTTTGATACACTACGGCCTTTTCTTTAAGGACTTTGGTCTTGTCATTGGATAAACAAGCAAACTCAACCGAATTTTCAGAAATAAGATTTTTGTTGGTTTCAGGTTTGCTTTTGACAAATTCTAAACAATCAACCACGTCATCCACAAAAATGTCACTCATATCATCATCCTCATCGAATTCAGAAATATTTTCAACAACAATTTTATTTTCTGAACTCAACTTAGCATTCAACAAGTCAAATTTATGTACGGTTTCAGTTTGGATTTTCAATTTGTCATTTTCATCCAACAAATTTTTGAGCATGTCCTTATGGTCTTTCGACTTTATAAAGGACTCTATTTTGTGAAGACCAATTCTGTAGGCAGGGGAAATATCCTCAGAAGAAACAACGTTTTCACAGTCATATGCGTCGGCATCGATTTCATCCTCCTTCAAGTCAAGGAAGGGTAAAATCATACGATGTATCTTCTTGCCTATTTCACAATCAAGATGCAATTGAGTAATATTGGAAAATAACCTCTTAGCAATTAAACAAAACACATTTCGTTGTTTTAAAAGCTTCAAATTATCTCTTTGCAAATAAATTGTTTCATCCCTAGACCTAATGAACTCCTTCTCCTTCTGCTCAATCCACATTCGCCTCTCCTCACTCTTTGATGACACCCTGCTGATTTGATCAGTTAGGTTAGAGTTTGTGAAGCGAGTTTGAGTTAAACTTCCACTTAAACTAGAAAATTTAGATTTTAATCCATTGAGTTCATTTTCGTAGTTAGTGATTGGAATTTTCAGAGAGATAAGAATAGATTGTACCTTCTGGATCAACTCGTCGCAATCGTTGATCTGCTGACTGACAGGCTTTGCTGCGAAACAACGGTCTTCTCTCTCCTTCTCTCCATTATTTCCTCCATCAATGGTATACCCACGCATGTGTGACACACCAGACGTCACCATCAAACACCTTCCTGTAGTGTCCTCTTCCTTTACCAAAAGAGCCTTGCCATGAGTCGGCTTCCTCACTTCCTCGTCCTCTGAATCAGTCCACCAAATTTCAACGCCTCCAAATTCATCATCGACTACATTTCCCTGCACAATAAGAGCATTCAGGGTGTTGTTAGATTCTGCTTTCTTCTTCCTGATTTCTTCCAAACGCCTTGTGAGGTTCGCTTCCTCGTCCTCATCTTCGTTCTTCTTAGACATATTTCTTAGCATGCAGTCTTTAGCGAAGTGATTTTTACCTCCACAGTAGTAACAAGTAAAGCCCGAGTCACCTCCAAGTTTCTGTTCCTTCTTTGATTCTTCCGACTGGGAAACACTTTTCGGTTCCTTCTTTGCTTTCTCAGCGCTGTAACTGCCTTGCCATTTTCGGTTTTTGTTTGTTGGAAATCTTCTCTTGGTGAACTTTTTGGGATTTGACACCATCAGAGAATACTCTTCGCTTGTTAGATCATATTCAGAGAGATCTAAATCTTCCTCTTCCTCAGCAGCATTCTTACCTTTGGAAATTAGAGCCAACGAACCCATGCCAGAAACCACATTAGATTCTTTAGTCAAGGCGTTCTCATGTGACTTAAGTATCTCCTCCAATTTTGCAAGAGAATAACCTTTGAACTGTTCATGTGCCTTCACTGTTGACACCACAGCCATCCATTATGATCTAAGGCCATTCATGAATGTTACCTTTTGTTCAATGACCTTCTTCTCAATCCCATGCTTAATCATCTTGCTTAAGAGATGATTGAAGCGATCGAAGGATTGAACGAGCTTCTCTTCAGACTTTTGCTTAAAATCTCCAAATTCTGAGAGCAGTAGTGTTTGGATAGAGTGCTCAAGATCTTCATCCGTAGAGTACAATTCCTTCAACCAGACCCATATTTCCTTTGCTGTCGTGCATGAGCTTACCAACCGAAATGTGTCTGATTGTAATGCAAACCTTATCATCCTTAAACCTTTGATGTTGCACTGAAACTTTTCCTTCTCGTCTTGAGGTATATCTTTCACGTCACCGATAAGTTGATTATATTCCTTTTGAGTTTTAACAACTCTTGAAGTACTTGCATGAACGAATGGACCAACAATGATCGCCTCCCAGATTAAGTATCCATTATCTTCTGAGCCAATCACGTAGTCTTCGAAGTGATTAGCCCAGACCTCATAATCTTGAGTGTATAAAATAGGAATCCTTGTCGTCGATCCGATGCTGTTTGAGATGTTGATCGGATTTGACTGAGAATCGTCCATGGATGTGTTGATGCTTGTTTAAACTTGCTTAAGATCAGACTTGTAAATAACGTTAGGGTAAGATCAAATATTTAAAGAGCCACGTCAATAGCAGATGACGGCTCTATTAATATCAATCTAAGCGGAAAACCCTAAGATCTTCTTCAACAGAAGAGATGTGTATGAATTACACAGTCTCCTGCTCTGATACCAATTGTTGAGTTAAAAAACTCTTAGATCGATTACATCTTCAACAGATTAAACAATAAAATCAAAAGAACACAGAGAACACAATATGGAATCAAATAATGTTGAATGATTCAAACGTAGTCACGCCTCAGCAGAGCTCGACCAAAAACTTCCACTGTAGAGGCGAACTAGGGTTTTATAGTACAAATCAAAACAATAATAATCAAAGCTCTCTCTTCTAAGGCTGCATGCATGCACCTTAAATACAAAACCCTAAACAAAACAATCACAGTTGGACAGGCCCAAACTGGATAGCAAAACCGGGCTAAGGACCGAGCCCATGACACAACACTATTTAACCCAACACTGTTCTAATGAATGTACTAGCTGTATTGTATGTTCTCTCTCTGTCTAGTATGTATGTATGTTCTCTCTGTATGTTATTGTTTGTTTCTCATCATAGTACGCTCTGTTTGTTTCTCATCATAGTATGTTATGTGTGTTTCTCATCATAGTATTCTCTATCTGTATGTTATTGATTCATGTAGGAACTGACTCATTGTATGTTTCATTGCTCTAGAAATAGTATTAGTAACTTCCTAAACTATACCTATTATAGTTTACTAGTAATGTTGTTTGTATGAATCAACATGTTTGTATACCTTTGCTACCCAAAGGTATTGAACTGAATGAAGGAACTTTTATATCTATACACATATACAAAATATATAACTAGGATCCAAACGACCTTCGGATAAACAACAGATACCCTAAGTCCACAACCAAACAAGGAACAGGAACTAAGGTGAGCTATCAGTCCTAAGTCCTCTCAATCCTACTTATATAACTATATCTATATAGATACACATTTGACAAAGTATAAGTTCAAAAGAGTTTAATAAAAGTATTTAACATGTAAAAGAGTTTGCAAAACAGTTTGAAGTAGTTTGTTTGATAACACAGCTTGAAAAGTAAGAAAATCCATATGTTCGATAGTTATTAATGACATGTGATTGATATAATAACCATAATAGTTCAACTTGTATTCCCCCCTTTAAAAGCATTTGAAATCAATTAAAAGGTTGATTAAGGGGTATGAACTCACCTGAAGTGAGTGATGCGAATGTAAGATCGGAAAAAGGAAGCTAAGTGTCAAGTGAAGACTTGAGCAGACACGGATCCTATTTAGCATATAAAGACACATATATGAATACAATTAGTGTTTACTCAACTAATCAGGTAAAGAATAACACTTTAAGGACTAAGAAATCCTTAAATGGAAGTGTTACAATCACTTAGGATTGCATAAAAGGGTTCTATAGCCACTTAAAGGAGTTTTCGGTCCAAGTAGTATGTTTCTTGAGGTTTTCGGCCCAAAGGGTTTTCGTTCCAAAGAGGTTTTCGGCCCAAAATGGTTTTCGGTCCAAATGGTTGGCCGAAAACTCATGATGTTTGGTGATTTTTAAGGGCTTTCCACAATCAATGAAGTGTTCTTGACTCAATACTAAGTATTAGGAAAGGCTTAAAGTCATATTGCACCCTTCATAAGGGTTTTCGGTCTAAGGAGATGCACTAGACCGAAAACACCTTTTGTTCTTGGATAAATGATGATTTCAAGGCCCTAAATCAAGAGTTTCAACTAGATAACAAGTATAGGGAAGTAATACTTACGATTTAGAGGCTAATAGAGTTGATTTTGGACCAAAACACTAGTGTGTGTTCTTGGTGTTCTTGGAGATCTTGGTGTTCTTGAAGATCTAACCCAAAAGAGATGATTTCATGGATGAAATCAAAGGGTTTTACTAGATAAAGCTTTGTATCAACAAATTAGATGAAAGGAATTCTTACAATTTTGAAGATTGGAATGAAGAACTCGATGATACTTGAGAGAGAATGGAAGTTTTCTTGACTTGTAAAGGAAAGAATGATCAAAATGATCATGAAATATATATGTATAAGGGAGTTTTCGGTCACCTTGACCGAAAACCCAAATATCTTGACCGAAAACTCCTTTTTGAGGAGGTTTTCGGTTTGCTTCATGACTAGAACTTCAACCAATTTATCCTAACACTGATTCCTTCGATGTACTAAGTTTAGAATACTCGAATAGACTCAAAATATGGCTAAAAGTTAACAAACAAGACTAACTCTGATAAATTTGAATGTTTATACAAGCTAGAAATTGTGGATTGTCACATAAAATGTAAGTTTTCCCTAGTTTATAACTATCTTGACTCGAAAATAGTTTGTATTAGCTTTCAAGTGGAACTGTCACTTATTGCCAGTAATGGGAAATTATAAGTACACAGTTGTCTTTTGAATTGACATCCTGACGTACTGATTACCTTAACATGTTTGTTTTAGTAAGGTCATAATGTGAAGGCTAGTACCCATACTTTACGCTCTCCTTTTTAAGCGATTCTGGGAACCAAAGGCGACTGCAACAAACAATTTCTAGCAGTGTAATTCACATTAAAGTTATATCATCATGTATACCCAATTTAACTATCACCTTTTGTTAAGAACAATGAGTTAGTGATTCATTGGTATAACTAGATCTAGTATGTTCCTATGCTATAACATCTTAGTATATTCGTTCTGTTATAGTATCTTAGTATGTTCTCCTTGTTATAGTGTATAGTATGTCTCTCTGATGTATTGTATCTACCTCCCTATTTCTCTTTATGTTATCATGTATTGTATCTACCTTCCCGTTTCCCTTTATAGTATGTTCTAGCATCTAGTATGAACTAAACTCCTAAACTATACCCCTTATAGTTTACTAGTAATTTACTTGAACTGTTACTGAAAAGACTCATTTTTCTACTAAGTTATGTTGGTACTTTAAAAACGGAGTTTTGTTAAACTATAAAGTAACATAAGTTTAAAAGAGTTTTTGAACTGTTTTGACTACTTATAAATAACATAAGCAATCCTTTAAAAATGTTTATAACAAACAATTACACAATTATCATTGTGTTCAACTTGTATCCCCCCCCCCCCTTAAAAGCATTTAAAACAGTTTAAAAGATTGATTACAGGGTATGAACTCACCTTATGTGGGTGATTCAAACGAATATGCGCGTAAGGATGAGAAGTTCCAGAAATTAAATCCCGAGACTTAACAAGTCCTAAATGACATATATTTACATAAATATAGGGTTTAGAAGCAACCAAATGCAAGAAAACACCTTACGAGACTAGGAAACACTTTGATCAAGTGTCAGAATCACATGTGATTCATATAAAGGATGTTTAAGGCCAAGGAATGGGGTTTACGGCCATGGATTTACGGACATGGAGTTTACGGCCGGAAACTCATGGTCAAACATGCATAAGTGTCTGGTTTAAGGTCCTACAACATCCATTAAGGGTTCAAGGTCTAAGGTTTGGACTTAAGAAGAGTTTAAGGTCAATACATGCAACAAAATGGAGTTTACGGCCATGAAGAGTCTTAGGCCATAAACTCTTGATGTTCTTGATAAAATGCATGTTTCAAGGGTGTAAATCAAGGCTTCCTATTAGATATGAAGTATATTGAAAGGACACTTACGATATGGAAGAAAAGGAGGGTGTTTTCGGCCCAAAACACCTAAGTGTTCTTGATGTTCTTGAGAATCTTTGAAGATCTAGACTCAAAGAGGTAATCCATGGATGAAATCAATGGTGATTCATGGATAAGAGAAGTATTAACACATACATGGAAGGAATCACTTACATTTTGAGGGTTTTGAAGCAAATCATATGATACTTGGGAGAGTTGTTGAGTTCCAAGCCTTGGAAATGGAAAAAGTGAAGAAAATGGCCCAAGCTTCATACTTATAGGCTGGATTTTACGGCCACCATGAGTTTACGGCCGTAAACTCATGGGTCTTGGCCGTAAACTCCTCATTTGAGGGTTTATGGCTTGTTTGATGGTTTGGAACTTTAGTTGACCCATTCTAACACTTGATCCTTTGATGTACTAGGCTTAAAACACTCAAACAAACTCCAAACAGTGCTAGAAGATAGCAGGAGTGAGTCTAACTTAAGGTTGATTGTACTGACTTTACCAAGCAAAAATTTTCGGCTTGTCACATCATCCCCCAGTTAGATGGAATTTCGTCCCGAAATTAGCTTTCTTAGCAGTACTACTGGGGTTGCACTCCTCTGATTGGAAGAATACCCACTCGTAGACCTGGAAACTTTTCCCTATTTTTCATGATAGGATTCATACTTGGTCCTTCTATCATTACCTCACGTATACAAGTCGTATATAATTAGGATTAGTAAGACGGTCGAATGTGCGACTCTGCCCCAGGTCGACAACCAAATAAGGAACAGGAGATATGGCGGAAACACACATACTAGATCTATGTAATCATAATCATATACCACCCTCACGTATACCCTAAATAGTGATAGGTGGGCTGTATTCGTCCTTTAACCTCTGTGCTTGAACTTGGTCTGCTGGACGAGTGGTATTTCGGAAAGGTTTGCGGACATATGACAGCAAGGCTTGGAGGACAAAGTACTCTTCGCACGAGTACTTCGCAGTTTAGAATAAGAAAGACAAACTGACTTTTACGTCGGGCTGTCGATACGAATGACAAAGGTTTCGCGAATATGACGGTCGAGGCGATAGAAACATATGAACTTAGTATGGTGAAGACCATGCCAACTCATGACGAATGATAGCAACGGACTCTATACTTAACAAAGTTTTGGCCGATTTCAAAGAAATCTTTGTTATACGATGATGTACTTCCCTAGTGTGCTCGAAAATGTACTCTTTGTAAATGTTCTAGTGATTTCTGTTTTCCTCTTGATGTCAACACTTCTACGTATCGTACCGCAATGTGCGTGTACATACCGTGAAAGTGCTTTGATAACTCGTACTGATACTTTAACTACGATCCTCCTTGGTACCACTACGATCACCTGGAATATACAAGTTATGAATAATTAAGATGAATTGGACGGTGGATTGAGTAACTCTGCCTCAAATCCACAACCAAACAAGCAACAGGAATTAAGTCGGAATCACTCACTCTGAGTCTGCAAAATCTTAGCTATTCACAACCCTTAACGTACATACTAAGCCATCATAGCTTCTCGGAACGAATCTCTTAGTTCTTTTGAATACTGTGACTTATTGCAATAAGTGAGTTATTATAATTACTTTTAAGTGTTATCCCCAAGTTTTAATCTTATATAAATATAAATTAATTTTTTTAAAATAATTACTGATTCGAAAAACGTACCGCTGCTCGATGGCGACTCCGAGGTCGATTCTCCTGCGGTGATCATCAGAATTCGTCCATCCGCTCCTGAGTTCTTTGTTATCGGGCAGTCCTCCTGGTAGTGTCCATCCTCACCACAACTATAGCAGGATTGGTTTTCTTCAACTCCGGGGACTTGGGAGATCGGTTGAGCCGGTGCCCTGCAGAAACGGACTGTATGTCCTTTTCTGTGGCAGTTCAGACACTGCATTTCCCGACATACTCCGGTGTGGTGATAGTTGCACTTTCCATACTTCGGGAGGGTTCCAACATATCGACTGGCAGATGCTGGAGTAGCAGGCATTGAGGCGGTGTCATAGTACTCGTTTGTTCCTCCTGCGGGGGTTCCTGTGTTGTTCGCTTCTTCTTCCTCTTGTTCCCCGACTTCTGGCCATAGTCCTCTTCCCTTGATGGCTCGGGAATGGGGACTTCCATACCATGGCGGACTCTGTGGTCGATGACCCACTGAGCCAGGCGTTTGGCACTATCGAAGGTGGCTGGCTTAGAAGACAGTGCATTTCCTTGGATCGGGGCAGATAGACCCCAGATGTATCTTTCTATCTTCTTGATCTCCGGGGTAAGAATCCTGTGGCATAGAGCTGCTAGGTCGCTGAACCGGTCAGTGTAGGACACTATGTCTGAGCCGACAATCGCGAGCTCCCGTAGTTCTTCTTCCAGATTTTGAACTTCGCCTAACAGACAATATTCTTCCAGCATTAACTCTTTTAGGTTCTCCCAACCTATTGAGTTAGCCACTGATAGGGCCAGTGACTTAACATGGCTGTTCCACCATGTCAAGGATCTGTCAGAGAAGGTGCAGACATCAAACTTCACTTTGCGCCCTTCAGGGCACGAACAAATTTCGAAGACCGAATCTGTTTTCTTGAACCATCGCATCAGAGCGATGACTCCACCATTTCCATCGAAGCAATTGGGTTTGCAGTTCATGAAGTATTTATACGAACACTCCCTTGGGTGTTCGTGAGTAGCTCCGGGGTTGGTTAGGTGGGTACCGCTACCAGATCCGAGGGTACCACCTTCACCGAAGTGAGCTATAGCAGTTGCCACTGCAGAGGATATCGCTGCTTGGAGATCAACAGTATCGAATTGCGGCGGTAGAGTTGGAGTTAACGTAGTAGTGCATCTGTTTGATATGCGAGGAGGCATCTTTGCTAAAAGAATACAAATATGAGATGGAATAGGTCTAAAGCAATGTACACAAGTCGAAAGCTGAAAAGACAAGGTTATGTTATCGGGTCCTGACTTCCGCAGGGTTCTGGAAACAATTCATAATGAGTCTATACCTAATAAACTTTATGAATGCGGAATAGCTATCCTCGAATGAATATATGTTGCCTGAGTAACTGTTACCAGCTGCATGTAAGAAAATAATCCTAACATATAATGTGAGCAATGTCTCCACTCGCTCATTGAGTTAAATAAGATTATTAATTATTAGTGTGACGTGTAAAGCGTTTTTGTTACTTCGGTTGATCCTTCTTTGAAAGCTTCTCATGAACTTGCTCTTGTTTCCTCCTAACTCTTTTGTTGTCTACTATGAGGAAGTGGTTACATTTACCTGGGTTTGTCGTACGAGAATGAAAGTGACTAAAGAATCTATGATATTTAAGTGAAACATTATGGGGTGATCCTTACAGAGTCCTCCTATAATTTCACAATGTATACAAGTTGTATATAACTTAAGACTAAATAGACCTTCGAAGAAGTGATCCTACGCCAAAACCACAACCAAACAAGGAACATGTAGTGAAGCGTAGATCACAAATTCTAAGTCTATAAAATCTCAATTATATATAACCTTGGGAGTATACATTGTAAGATTATAGACCTATCCGTAAAGGTCTTTTAAGTTATCACATAAGTTATTTATATAGTGCCTAAAATACCCCTACAGTATTTTAATGTAATCTACTTGGTATGTTTTAAACTTGTTATCGCGTTATAGTATCATAGAATACTCCTATAGTATTCTAACTCTAATATACTTGATCTAGTATTCCCTTGACTTAGTATTTGGTAAGTTTTTAAGACCGTTGCAACACCACATCACTCCCAAACAGATGTCGGTCACGTCTCGAATGAATATAGTTGATCAGGCTATATTGATCCTAGCTATGATTACATAACTGTCCAGGTTTGACCATAGTGTTCAACCTTTTACTTCTTCTGTTCTGTTCTTCTTGTGATACTTGTTCTAGTATGTATATATGCATAAGCAAGTATGTATACTTTTATAAGGTATCGTTATATATTTAAAATATATTATTATCCAGAGTACTTCGGCCCCATTATATTTATAGTTGTTTATATTTTATCGGTTGATATACTTAGTTCACTGTAAACAATGCTTTGATACCAATCTGTCATACCCCAAAACCGGAACGGCGGAAACGTTATGGGGTGGAGGACGTCATGTTTAGTATCACAAGTCATGCATCATAGTAAGTAAAGTAATAAACAATCATTTCATTAGAAAGAAAGTGTTTACAAAGTATGATTCACATAATATAGAATACATAGCAAACAACAAAAAGACATGAAGCTGTACTCCTCCATCTTCTGAATCCCAGAGTGCGTACCTGTCTACTGGTCTCCTGAGAATACAAGTTATTTTGAAAGCATACATCAGCATTTAAGCTGGTGAGTTCATAAGATTTTAGTGATGTAAGTGAGTAGTAAGAATGTTGTAGTAAGTTATAGTAAGTTATGTTTAGAAAAGTTTGCATGTTCCTTCAAAAAATCCTATATTTCCTGCTTTGATGAAAGCTAAGTAAAAATGACTCAAGAGTCCTTTCTATGATTACTTGGTGTATACGGAACATATATATAGCTAAGCTCGGATAGATAGTAGGCTGGGTATATCTGCTCTAAGCCCACAACCAAACAAGGAACATGAAATGAAGTGGAAACCACACATCCTACTACCTGTCAGACCCGATTAATATATATCCCTGAATGCATACACTAAAGAATCATAAAGAAAGCATTATAGGTCCCTTTCTACTGAATGTACTAGACTCGACTGTTCTGTGTGTCGGTTGTAAAATGTATGTTTTCCCTAGCTTATAACTATCTTGACTCGAAAATAGTTTGTATTAGCTTTCAAGTGGAACTGTCACTTATTGAAAGTAATGGGAAATTATAAGTACACAGTTGTCTTTTGAAGTGACATCCTGACGTACTGATCACCTTAACATGTTTGTTTTAGTAAGGTCATAATGTGAAGGCTAGTACCCATACTATATGCTCTCCCTGTTAAGAGATTTTGGGAAACAAACACGACTGCAACAAACAGTTGCTAGCCGTGTAATTCACATTAAAGTTATATGATCATGTATACCCAATTTAACTATCACCTTTTGTTAAGAAAAATGAGTTAGTGATTCATTGGCATAATTAGATCCAGTATGTTCCTAAGCTATAGCATCTTAGTATGTTCGTTCTGTTATAGTATCTTAGTATGTTCTCCTTGTTATAGTGTATAGTATGTCTCTCTAATGTATTGTATCTACCTCCCTGTTTCTCTTTATGTTATCGTGTATTTTATCTACCTCCCTGTTTCTCTTTATAGTATGTTCTAGCATCTAGTATGAACTAAACTCCTAAACTATACCCCTAATAGTTTACTAGTTATTTACTTGAACTGTTACTGAAAAGACTCATTTTTCTACTAAGTTATGCTAGTACTTTAAAAACGGAGTTTTGTTAAACTATAAAGTAGCATAACTTTAAAAGAGTTTTTGAAATGTTTTGACTACTTATAAATGACATTAGAAATCCTTTAAAAATGTTTATAACAAACAATTACACAATTATCATTGTGTTCAACTTGCATTCCCCCCTTAAAAGCATTTAAAACAGTTTAAAAGATTGATTACGGGGTATGAACTCACCTTATGTGGGTGATTCAAACAAATATGCGCTAAGGATGAGAAGTTCCACGAATGAAGTCCCCAGACTTAACGAGTCCTAAATGACATATATTTACATAAATATAGGGTTTAGAAGGAACCAAGTGCAAGAAAACCCCCTACGGGACTAGAAAACACTTTGACCAAGTGTTGGAATCACATGTGATTCATCTAAAGGATGTCTAAGGACAAGGAATTGGGTTTACGGCCATGGGTTTACGAACATGGAGTTTACGGCCGTAAACTCATGGTCAAACATGCATAACTGTGTGGTTTAAGGTCCTACAACATCTATTAAGGGTTCAAGGTCTAAGGTTTGGACTTAAGAAGAGTTTAAGGTCAATACATGCACCAATGTGGAGTTTACGGCCATGAAGAGTCTTGGGTCGTATACTCTTGATGTTCTTGGTAAAATGCATGTTTCAAGGGTGTAAATCAAGGCTTCCTAATAGATATGAAGTATATTGAAAGGATACTTACGATATGGAAGAAAAGGAGGGTTTTTTCGTCCCAAAACACCTAAGTGTTCTTGATGTTCTTGAGAATCTTTGAAGATCTAGACTCAAAGATGTAATCCATGGATGAAATCAATGGTGATTCATGGATAAGAGAAGTATTAACACATAGATGTAAGGAATCACTTACATTTTGAGGGTTTTGAAGCAAAATCCTATGATACTTGAGAGAGTTTTTGAGTTCCAAGCCTTGTAAATGGAAAAAGTGAAGAAAATGGCCCAAGCTTCATACTTATAGGTTGGAGTTTATGGTCACCATGAGTTTACGGCCGTAAACTCATGGGTACTGGTCGTAAATTCCTCATTTGAGGGTTTATGGCTTGTTTGATGGTTTGGAACTTTAGTTGACCCATTCTAACACTTGATCCTTTGATGTACTAGGCTTAAAAGACTCAAACGGACTCCAAGCAGTGCTAGAAGATAGCAGGAGTGAGTCTGACTTAAGGTTGATTGTACTGACTTTACCAAGAATTTTTTTTTGGGTTGTCACATCCCTCGAGCCCCTGGTGTCTCGGCCTTCCCTATCGGTCATCAGTAATATGCAGGGTCGCAGGGGCCAGAGTCTGAACCGCCCTAGATGCAAGCTGAGGACACTCGACCCTAAAATGACCTGTCTGGTTGCTATTGAACCAAACCTGAAATCCATTAGGGTAATCCTCTAGCCAAATTTCCCTCCTTGCCACACATATAGCAAGCTGTCACTGACCGACAGGGTCCGCCATCCCCCTTTGCGCACTTACCCCAAGTGCAGCCCTTGTGGCCTCCAGTTCTCGATTCAATGAGCTTAGACCACTTAGTTACCGACAACAACTACACTGGTCTCCTATCTCTCACCTGAATCTCCCTCTCCTCTCTAAAATGGGTCTCCATCTCAATCTCTCTCCACATCGCATTGGTCTATAGCTCAACAAAGGTCCGATACGAAGTGTTCGCCATGAACTTACGTATATCCCTTCTTAGAATACTCAAATACTGAATCACACGTGCCTACTCAGTAGATAGGTTCTCAGGACAAAACAAGACCCTCTCATGAAACATCCTAGTGATCTCAGTCACCATCTTTGTCTTCTTCTTTAGAGACAGGAACTCCTGGCCCAACCTCTTTTTCTCAACCACGAGTACAAACTCATCTCTAAACATATCAATAAATCTCTCCCAGTTCCCAGCAGAACGCTCTGCAAGAGAATAACCAACTGTCACAAACTTCCACCAATCCTGCCTTCCCAAGCGAAGTAGGTTCAGTGTGAAATGAACCCTCAGATTCTCCGGATAGGAGCACTACAACTCTCAACATCATAAATGCATCTGTGACAACCCGAAATTTTACATTCGTACAAACCCTACTATCAAGCACTTCAGATAAAAGTCAAATACTTTTCTGCTAAATTTTAGCCGGTTTAAAGTCCGTTTGAGTGTATTAAAGCTTAGTACTTCAGGAGATAACTGGAGAGAGGATACCCTAGGGTTTATTGTGCATCAATAAAGTCTCAAAACTCCAAGAGTTTAGAGTTTACAGCCCAAACATGGTGTTTACGGCCGTAAACTCTAAGGAGTATAAATATGACACTTAGTCATTTTTATCACTTTTTCCCATTTTCAAGACTAGAACCATTTCTCTCTCAAGTATCATCCAAAGTTTCTTCAAAATCTTCAAGAAAGTAAGTGTTTTCCTCCTTGATTAGTTGTTCTCTACCTTAATCTAGTGATCTTACATGATTTCATCCATGAAATCATTCCATTTGTGTAGATCTTCAAGTGTTCTTCATTTCACCAAGAACACCAAGAACACACACTAGTGTTCTTGGGACTTGAACACTCTTACAAGCTTCCTATAAGTAAGTACACTCCTCCTATCTAGTTACTTACTTAGAATACTTGTTAATCCATTGAAAAACATCAAAAATCCCTAAGAACACATGGGTTTACGGTCAAGGGATCTCCTTGAACGGTAAACACCATCAAGTGGTGCATAAGTGCCACCAACACCTTCTAGGGATTGGATATTGGACTAGAACCTTGCATGCATGAGCTATAAACCCCAAAACACAAAATGGTAGGAGTGACCATGAGTTTACGGCCGTCAACTCATGGGTTTACGACCGTAAACTCCAAGGGAGTGGTCCAAGAACCGTAAACTCCAATAAAGGGCCATTTTGAGCCCTAGACCCTTCCTAAGCCTTGGATACAAGCCTAGAACACTTCCTTGAGGGGTATAAGACCTTAAAACACACAATGGTACCAATTACCATGAGTTTACGGCCGTAGACTCATGGGGGAAATGACCATGGGCCGTAAACTCATGTGTTGTTACCATATGGGAAGTAAACTCCATTGTGAGGCCATACTCTCTTTAGATGCAGCCCTTTTGTACTCCTAGCACTTGAAACAAAGTGTTATCCATGTATTAGGGTGTCTTTAGTTGATAAATTGGTTGTTAAATGACTAATTGGATCCATATATGTATCATTACATGTTAAATAGGATCTGAGTGTGTGTTCAAGTCCTCACTTGACACTTAGCATCCTATCCGACACTTCCATCCAAATCACTCACTAAAGGTGAGTTCATACCCCTTAATTAACCTTTTAAATGTTTTTAAATGATTTTATGGGGGGGAATACAAGTTGAATCATGATAGTTATTATATCAATCACATGTGATTAATAACTATCAAACTATGGATTTACTACACTTTTAGCTGTTTTACCAAGCAAACTACATCAAAATGATTTCTCGAACGCTTTTACATGTTAAACTCTTTATCAAACTCGTTTTCTAAACTACACCTTTCCCTTCAAATTCTGTTATAACTATGTTTTAAACAAAGGTTTTCATGTACTTCAAACTATGTTCCAAATAAGGGATTTCTTATACTTTAAACAATTTATATCAAACAAACTGCTTCTAAATCGTTTTATAAATTGACATCAATTCATCAAGTCTTATTATTACACTTTTCAAATGTTTTATAAAACTTCTTATAAACTTTTATATTGTCAAATGCATGCCTATATATGTATAGTTATATAAGTAATGTTTAAAGGACTTAGGACTGCTAACCCGCTTTAATTCCTTTTCCTTGTTTGGATGTGGCCTTAGGGCATAGGTTATTTGTCTGAAGGTCGTCTAAATATTAGTTATATATTATGTATACATATATAGACATAAAAGTTCTATCAACCAGTTAAGTACCTTTGGGTAGCAAAGGCGTACTTCCATTTATTCATATACATACATTACTAGTAACTATAATGGCTATAGTTAGGAGATACTATTTACTATTCCTAGTACAAGGAATCACACAAGAGTCAGTTCATTCATGAGTCTATACAAGTATACTACACACTATATGAAGAGACACTATTACACACTATATGAAGAGACACTATTACATACTATATGAAGAGACACTATTACATACTATATGAAGAGACACTATTGTATACTATATGAAGACGCACTAGTACATACACTACTCCCCACGGGACTGACCATCCTACACCTCGAGTCTGCATTTCATTCATTTAGACTCTCCGAGGCGTATTGTTCATTTAATAGCACCTAGAGTCTGCACTTCATTCATTTAGACTCTCCGAGGCGTATTGTTCATTTAATACAAGCTGGAGTCTGCATTTCATTCATTTAGACTCTCCGAGGCGTATTGGTCATTTAATACCACCTGGAGTCCGCACTTCATTTATTTAGACTCTCCGAGGCGTATTGTTCATTTAATACCACCTGGAGTCTGCATTTCATTCATTTAGACTCTCCGAGGCGTATTGTTCATTTAATACCACCTGGAGTCTGTGTTTTCATCACTTTATAGCCAGCAGTGTCACTGCTGAGGTAAAATATTATTTTCCCTATTACAGTTACTTTGTGATTTTATCACATACACATTTATGTATAACTACATTTAGATAATAATAGTTATACAGGGGAAAAACCTTCATTTTTTCAGAGATGCAAACCTTCAAAACAGTCGGGTCTTGATAGAAGACTGCTTTTTATACTAGTAGGAAATATGGGATTTTCTAGGGTTTTCATACTTATACAAACGTTTCATAAAACATTTACAAGTCTTTTCTTTACAGTTTTACAAATCAATGAAACTAAAATACTTATGAATTCATCAGCTTAAATGCTGATCTGCACTTTCAAAATAACTTGTATTCTCAGGTCACTAGTAGACAGGTACGATGACCAGGTTTTGAGAAGACGGAGCAATCAAGACTCGTCTTCTATTCTGATTTCTTATTATCATGTCTTATATTATGAAAGAACACACATGTATTAAAATCTTACTATTATTGCAATGGATGATGTTGTTGCTTGTTTACTACTTTACACTGTTATGATACTATACATGATGTCCTCCGCCCCAAAACGTTTCCGCCGTTCTTGGTTTTGGGGTGTGACAGCATCTCATCAAATCTATTGGATCTTGGGTCCCATCAAACTCGTTGCTTCGTGTTGTTGAACTCCCGATACCACAAAGAATCACCCCCATGCGGTCTTGTAGCAGCAACAACTACGGTGGTTGCGGCAGCAGAAACCTTAGTGAAGATAGCATTACGCTCGTCAAAAGTCTTAATCAGCATGGTCTTAATAGACCCAAACATCTCTGGAATATCCGATCTGATTGTTGCAGCCATTTCGGCGGCAACAATCCTATGGATCTCATCATCGTTGGCACTCGGCCTCTCGGGGTTGCTGGAGACTGAATTTCGGGTAACCACCATACTGAAACACATAAGAAAACCATCAGAATCAGGCTAAAGAGCATACACAAACATCCACACACTCCTATAAGTTCCTTAGTTCCTTAAGATTCCTTTTTGAGACGCATACGGATCCGATGCTTTCAGTAGTATTGGCCCAATACTACCTTCCACACCAACTCGTATTTATCTCAAGTATCCTCTCATGACCCCAAGTCACAAGGAATCTATTTCTCAAGATCAACTATACACTCACCCTTCAGGTTCCTTGGAACCACTACTAAGCATCTAGACACTCATTCTAGACTACTCCCTAGCACTGCTCCTCCTTACAAGATCTCCGATGTCCTCTCCATTTGCTTTACGCATGCCAATCGTATACAATCCAAGACTCGATATACATTCGAATAAACGATTCTACTTTAAATGCACAACCAAACGAGTAACATGAAGAAAGGCTAAATAAGGCTTCTAAGGCTATAAAATCCTAACTATGTACAATTATAAAGCATACACCAAACAACTAGCAATAACAAATTCAATTTCATAAGAACAAACTCCTAGGCTAAAAGCATCACAAGTCAGGAAACAGTATCACACCATTCTTATAGGATCCTTATCCTACCACTAACAAGCATGCAGTTCTATCAGCTCATAAAATATCAGCTCTACATTCTCATAATATAAATTGAGATATTTTGGGAAACTACCGTTCAAGCTCCAGTTGATTGTACACTGCTTCACTAAGTTTTACTCATGTAAAATCTTCATTTCTTTGAAAACTTTTTATGAAAATCTTCAGATCCTTAGTTTGAGTTTAAAATTACCCTAGAGTTCATCCAAATCCTTCAAACCAGGGCTCCGATACCACACTGTAGCACCTCAAATTTCAAACAAAATTTTCATTTTTAAATTACCCAAAATATTGTTCATAAACCAAATTAGTAAAAAAACATAAGTGTCAAATTCATATCATCATCACAAAATATAAGAGTGCCATAAAATTCCGAGTAACAAATCCCCCAGCGAGTGTTTACAACCAGACATTCGCCTTCCCGCGATCCTTAGAAGTACCTGAAACACATATAATCAACAACTGTAAGCACAAATCTTAGTGAGTTCCCCAAGATACCACATACATTACGACATAAATAAACAGCTATGGGTTATCAGCAATCGTGGTGACTATCAGTAGTCCCAATGGGTAAACAGCACGCCTTGTGGGTTATCAGGAACACTGGAGACTAACCATAGTCTCAGTCACACATAAACAACATATCACAATAATAACAGTTAGACTCATTTTGTCATCACAAATACAAGTATTTTACCACACATGTAAGAATAAGTGAGGAGACTCACCTGACACTGATAACAGATAAATCCCTCACCTGAACTGCCAGAACTAGACTCCACCTCATAACACAATAATTAATTCTAATTAATAAATAAGGTCCATAACTCAACTCATAAGTCCAAATCCCACAACTACGCCCCATAAGGGCAAAAAGACCATTTTTCCCCTTCCACGGTCCAAAACCCTAATCTTTACCAAAAGTCAAAAGTTAGAAAAAGTAAACTGCGCAGCAGTTACTATGGGCGTACACTCCCTTATACGCGGCATCCTTGAAGGACCCAATGAGTCAGGGTCAGGCCTGGCTACGCTGGCGTAGCCAGAACTACGTCGTGCGTACATCGTGTGATCCCCAAACCACACCCAAACGTCTTAATCATTAAGTGTTGCATTCCAAACATAGATCTGACGTCTATAGAATGTTTTCATCCATAAACTCCATAACTTTAAGCCCTTGCATGTCTGAAAATAGCTTAAACCTTAAAAACCTAACTTAATCCATACGAAACACCACCAAACTCTTTCATGGATGTAAAGGGACCATCAACCAACCATTTTTATGAATCTAAGTACTCTAGTATATCTAAAAGTACAGCCAAAATGATCTACGGTAACCCTTACTCACAAAGGTCCAAGATTTGGGACAAAAATCTCATAAATACCCATCTAAGGAGATCTACAAGCTTGCAAGCAACACCACCTTCTTCAATAGTCTTCTTCTTCAACAAGAGAGCACCAAAAATCACTAACAAGCTTCAAAATCTTTACACACAAGGCTTAGGCTCAAGATTAGGGTTTGTAAGAAGTGGAGGCTGATAAGAAATGTCCAAGGAAGACATTAGGTGGATTAAATAGGGTGAAAACCCTTAAATTTAGGGTTTAGGAGTTGACCTAGTACGTGCCCCACATACTAGCATGATTCTCGCGATTCCATGTCTCGAACGTGTACGTTCCGCACACTTCACGTACGCCCATCATACGGGCTGAAGTGCACGATTTTTGACATAAAGGGCCAAATATGCAAAATTTTATTAGGCCAAGGGCTAAAATGAAAATACCTAAAATTCGAATAATTACAAAACTCCCCCAATATAATCAGACTTCACCCTTAAAGTGTGCCTCCGGAAACAGATCAGGGTATTGCTCCCGTATTTCATTCTCGGGCTTCCAAGTCCAAGCGTTTCCGTTGTTGCCACTGAACTTTGACCAAGTTCACTACTTTATTCCTCAACGTCTTCACTCTCCGATCTAGAATCTCCACTATCCTCTTGATGTAATTCAGGAGATCATCGATGTAAGTGTCCTCCAAAGGGACCATAACTGTCTCATCAGCTATACACTTCCCTAACTGGGAAACACGGAAGGTATCATGAATCTGCCTCAAGTCCTCTGGTAGCTCCAACCGGTAAGCCACCTTGCCCACACAGGCCAACACCCTGAAAAGGGCAATGAAATTGGGGCCCAGCTTGCCTGACTTCCTTTAGTGGATAACAAATTTCAGAGTGAAACCTTCAGAAGCACCAAATCTCCCACCGGAACACTCTAGCTCAGAACATCGCAGATCCGCATAACTCTTCTAGTGGCTCTGGACCATAAGCAATTTCACTCTAACTCTTTGGATAAGCTCAGTTGTCTTGAGCACTATCTTCGTGCTCCCCATGACTATCTGTCCGATCTCGCCCCATCAAATTGTAGTCCGACACCTCCTCCTATACAGAAGCTCAAAGGGAGGCATGCCAATGTTGGCATGATGGCTATTGTTATAAAAAAAATAAGCCAAGGGGAGATAGGATTCCCAACTCCCACCAAAATCAATGATACAGGCACGCATGTCCCACCCCCAAACCGGAACGGCGGAAACGCTCGAGGGCGGAGGACGTCGTGTTCAGTATCATAACAATGCACAATAGTAAAACAAGCAACAACATCATCCATTGCATTAATAATATAGTTAATACAAGTGTTTTATGAATGTATGTGTAAGAAACCAAAAATATATTTATCAAAATAAAAGAAGAGTCTTGAACATGCTCCGTCTTCTCAAAACCTGGTCCAGTGTACTTGTCTACTGGTGACCTGAGAATACAAGTTATTTTGAAAGAGTAGATCAACATTTAAGCTGGTGAGTTCATAAGTATTTTTGTGTCAAATGCTTGCATTAATTTGATGAAAATGTTTGTATTTGTTTTGATGTAAAAGTTTGTAAGTGTTTTGATGTAAATGTTTGTATACTTCCTAGAAAAAACTATATGTTCTACTAAAATGAAAAGTAGTCCTCTACCAAGGCCCGACTGTTTTGTATATTTGTTCTCTCGTAAACATGTATGTTTTCCCAATTTTATGACTATATTTACTAGAAAATAGTTTAGATTACTCGATGTGAGAATATAACTATATGAGTGTAATGGAAAAATAAGATGTACAGTACTTTTGTATAAAAATACCCTACTGAATAACTAACTACCTTAAAACCAATAAGTTTAATTAAGGTTAAAATGTGTTGTGGTTATAACCATGCTGATTGACTAGTATTTAACACGACGAGCTGCTGGCGTCGAAACTAATGTGACATTTGTCATCCCTTGGATTGTTTGTCGTACTGTAGCTAACAGTTAGGATGTAGGATTGTCAGTCCCGTATAGATCTATACACACAATGCCCGCTCTCCCTCCAGGAGACTCTGGTTACATAACAAGTATATTGCTATGCCGTGAAGTAGTAGTTTCACATGATTGTTATCTTGTTCTTGTTATAGTATGTATGTTCATTTCCATTCTTCTTATAGTATGTATGTTCCTTTCTGTTGTAGTTATAGTATGTTCCTTCATGTTCTAGTTATAGTATGTTCCTTCCTGTTCTAGTTATAGTATGTAAGAACTGACTCTTGTAAGTTTCACTGTTCTAGAAGTAGTAAGTACTAATCCTCTAAACTATACCTATTATAGTTTACTAGTATGATTGTTTAACTGTTTCTGTTTTGAAGAAAAGACTCAATTACTCACCATAAGCAACTAAGTTAAGTATGCACCTTAAAAATGGGTTTATTATTCATATATGTATTTAATAAGTATCACTATGATTTAACTGGCATTCGGACTAGTGATCCTACCCCAAGCCCACAACCAAACAAGGAACATGAGTCAAGGTATCCGACAATAGTCCTAAGTCTGTTAGAGTATACTTATACGTAAATATATAGACAAATATGATTTGATATAAACGAAGTTTATAAAAGCTTTAAAAGAGTTTTAACAAGGTTTGAGTACAAGAAATCCTTTTGGATATTTTTTTCACATGTAAATGGTTAACACAATTTCATTGTGTTCTACATGTATCCCCCCCTAAAAGCATTTAAAAAGCATTTAAAAGTGTAGTTGAAGGGGTATGAACTCACCTATAGTGAGTGATTCGAAAGAAAGATCGATATAGGATGCTAAGTATACCAAGTGAAGTCTCGAGCACAAACAGATCCTATTAAGCATATAATAACACATATATGTACACAATTAGTGTATATAACAACTAACATGTAAGGGAAACAACCTTAGGAACTAGGAAACACTTCCAATGAAGTGTTAGAATCACATATGATTGATTAAAGGGTGTTCATGGCCAAATAAAGGGATAATCACGGCCTTAGAAGGGTTCACGGCCATAGAACACATGATTTGCTCACGACACAAGCTTGATCTTATGAATGGTTCACGGTCCTATCATGCATCTAAGAAGGGTTCACGGACCTATGAAAGGTTCACGGCCGTGAACTCTTGAAGATATTGCATTTAAGTCTTTGTTTTATGGGTGGAATCAAGTGTTTCTAATGGACAACAAGATGATGGATGAGATACTTACGTTTTGGAAGCCCTTAGAGTGTTCACGGTTGAAGATAGTTGAGAGAGAAATGACGTGTTCATGGCTAGAGTTGAAGAAGTGAAGAAATAAAGAGTCAACTCTATATATATGAAGGATGTTCACGGCCCAAAGATGGGTTCACGGCCGTGAACCTCGATGTGGCCGTGAACTCCTTTTTGATGGTGTTTCCAGCTTGATTGTAACTCAATGAACTCAAGCTAACACTTCCTAACACACAATCCATAAGTGTACAAGGCTTAGAAACCTATATATGACCCTTACCACAGTCTAAAAGATAGCAGAAAACAAGTCTGACTTTTGATTGATTAGATAGACTTACAAGATAGAAAGTTACGGGTTGTCACATCATCCCCCGGTTAAGGGAATTTCGTCCCGAAATTAAGTCTAAAGGATATACATGGACAAACCTGAGAGGTGTGGATACTTATGTTTCTAATGATCCTCACAACCCCAAGTGAATTTGGGTCCTCACTATGCATTTTAAGCGGAATCTCACTCGCTTACCTTGATCAAAGCGAGTGCGATAACAAAAGTCTCGTCGGACGACCAATTTTCAAGTTAAAGACGTGGAAAGTAGGATGTATGTTATTGGATTCCCGAGGTAGTCGGGGTCTATAAGCTACTGGATCAACTCTAGTAAGAATCTCAAATGATCTTATGTACCTTGGATCTAGTATTCCACACTTTCCGAAGCGTCTCCTGCCCTTCCGGGTGAGACCTTCACCAGACGAGGTCACCAACCTGGAATTCCAAGTGTTTTCTCTTATCGAAGGCGTTAGCTTTTCTGCCTGACTCTGGGAGCTTCACGTCACTCCTGGATTTGTAATCTCTTCTCGGTAGTTTCTCAGATGAATTCCGGACCAACGAAGGTGACGTCTGGAAATTGGACCTCTAGTTAGTTGCGTGTTGCCTACTTTAATCCAGTGTAGAGATGATATGCACTTGCGACCAAAGAGGGTTTCGAATGGAGCAACTTTAAATGCTAGAATGGTCAAGGACTCGACTAGTTGATAAGTGGTTATTCTTGCTCTACCAAACTCGATCACATATGCTCTCCGCACAACTTCTAATGATTGAATCGTTCTCTCATTATGTCTGTTGGTTTAAGGATTGTAGGCTATGCATCATGACTGGCCTAGTTCCCAAAAATTTCTGAAGTTACTGCCTGAACTGGGAGATGATTCTACTATCTCAAACGGAGATAACAAATATTGGAACACCGTGCAGTCTAACTAATTTCTCGGACACACGTTCTAGTTAACTTATCTATATTGCCCGATTCTTTAAAATTGTAGGAAGAGTGCGGATTTGACTAATCTGACCACGATCACTGAAAATGGCATCAAGTCCACCTGTTGTCTTCGTTAACTTGATTATTAAGTTCATTGTAATCTGCTACCACTTCCACTCAGGTATCTCCGGTTGTTGTAGTAAGCCTGCAGGCTTTTTCTATGAAGTTCATGATAAGACTCATACTTAGGTCATCCACCCACACCTCGTGTATACAAGTCGTATATAATTTAGATTCACAAAACGTTCCGATGGGTGGCTCTGCCCCAAGTCCACAACCAGACAAGGAACAGGAGATAGGGTGGAATTACACATCCTAAATCTTGTTGAGTCTAAATTATATACCACTCTTGTGTATACACTTAGCATCGATTGATTAACCTAATGAGTTCTTACTCTCTATTCTTGAACTTGGTCTGCGATACGAGTGGTCTTTCTCGGAGATCTATTGGGTATACTTTGAGTGGTTACAAACTTCTGAGACTTCTTTGGTGTTTTTCTCTTCAAGGCTATTGACTACTAGGTAGGCTAGAAAGGCGTGGTACCCCTCGCATGGGTACTTCTGAAGTTCTGAAGTGAGAGATGATATAAGGGTTTGCGTTATGGATTGGAAGAAATTCATCTGACGGTTGATTCAGGGAAGAGTTCTTTTACACAACACAGAAATTGTGCATGGTAAGGACCAAGCCAAACCATGTCGGATGATGATGTCGGAACTTCTCGACGAAATAAATATTATGTTGATCTGGAAGAAATGATTACTAGGACGATGAACTATCCTTAGTATTATTACTACGAACCCTATTGTACCACAATTTACAAGTACAAACTAAAAGAGGGTTCAAATAATTTGAAGTAATGAAGTTTCATGAAATGACCCCTACTAGGTCTCCCTATAACCGTTTGGTGTACACCAGTCATGTATAATTAAGATTGGAAAGACAATTGACTGAGTGACCCTACCCTAAATCCACAACCAAACAAGGAACAGGAAATGAGGCGAAATTACTCACTCTAAGTCTACAAATCTTAATTATAAATGTCCCTAATGCATACACTAAGCCATCATGGCTTTTAACTGTTAGGGTTCCGAGTTTTATACGAGTGTTGTGATTTTGTTCGAACAAGAGATTAATTATAATTATAATTAATTATCGGGGTTTGGAAGCGTACCAAAATTATAGCAGGGTTCTTTGATGCTTTCCCATATTATGGGGTCAAACTCTTCCTACTCCCCCGCTATTCTTCTTTGTTGGACAGTCCCTCGTGAAATGTCCTATTTCACCACAAAGGTGGCATATTGGACTGGTTCCAACATTGGTGGTTGAAGTAATGTGCCGGATCGGAATTCTGCAGAAACGGGTAGTATGCCCGTTCTTGTTGCAGTTGATGCAATGTATCACTCGGCAGACTCCCAGGTGATGGAAGCTACACTTTTTGCACTTCGGTAGATTCCCGGCATACTCCCTTGCTAGGATAGGGGCAACCGGGATACCAGTAGGAACGGTAGAAGGAGAAACAGATGTCGTGGCCGCAGAGGCTGCCACCGGTTGTTGTCTCTTGGATAACTTTTGAGATGAGTTGCATATCTTTCTACACCAGAATATCCATTTGTTGTTCTTAGATTTGAGGTTCGGAGTGTCTTTACAAGCAGGCACTAGTTGTTGTACTTAGATATCAGCCAAATTGGGATTGCTGATAACAATTCCACTACCATTTGCGTTGTTAGCGTTAAGGTGAGTCATGACAGCTGCTACGGCAGCTGTGACCGCAGCTTGAAAAGTAGTTGAATCTATCTGAAGGATTGGTGTTTTGCCAGTGGGTTGGTTACGTTTCTTCGGAGGCATGATTCTGTTACACGAAAAGAAAATGAGTTCGTGGGTGATTATGGTTGGCTCTAGATGTATTCTAATCATTTATGTGAATGTAAATTTTTCGTTTTGTTATATTGTTCTTGATGATTCGACCTACATCCCTATGATACAGTCCTTGTAAGGAGTATGAGTAAGTTTCTAGAATGGTTACAAGACGAGTGTCATCCGAACTAATTTATCTTTGGTTGGTGGGTATTATGTTCCAACTTTCGAAAAGATTTGAAAGTAATTTATAATAGAGTCTACATAAAGTAGACTTATGAATTTGAGAAATATTCACTCTCGATTGGGATTTCGTGATCCGATTTATTGTTATTGGCCATGAGAGGAAACGACGATAAGCTTAAAACCTTATGCGAGTAATGTAATCACTAACTCACTAGGTTGCATTAATTTATTACTTATTACTATGACGAAAAGGCACTCAAACACTTCGCATGAAACACGCGTGGTTTTCCTCTGTTCTCTGTTCTAATCTGGGTGGTAATGGTTTGTTCTCTCCTGGTATCTACATGGTGTCCTTCTCCTCTGTAGGTATATTGAATTCCTGTGCCGTCTTACTTCCAATTCTAACACTGATCCCCATTACTTCATAATGGAGAGTTCGAATCCCGGAAGTTCATGCGAACTTCTCTTCAGTACCCTTATTAAGGTAAAGGCATTTTGTGGTGTCTATAGTTTCTCTACTCCTCAACTATTTCTTTCTCGAAATTCTTATAATGAAACTCTGATGGATTCTCATTCACTCTTCTATTGGTTGTTGGAGTGGCTACATCTATCTAAGTGGTTTATATGAGAATGGGAATGTCCAAAGAATCTACGAGATTAATAAAATAAATTTTTTTACGAAGATGATCCTTTCTGGTCTTTCTATAATCACGAAGTGTGTACATATTATATATATTCCAGACCAAATGGACCTTCGAATAAGTGATTCCACACTAAAACCACAACCAAACAAGGAACAGGAGGTAAAGTGAAAATCACATATTCTAAGTCTATAAAATCTGAACTATATATAACCTTAAAGTATACACTTAGTAATTATAGACCTATCACAAAAGGTCTTTTAAACAATCCCCTTAAGTTATAAATGGCACCTAAAATACTTCTATAGTATTTTAATTATATGTTTGATTCTTGAACTTCTAAATACATGAAGTTGATATGTTTTCAGTTTTGTTGTTATAGTATTCAAGAATAGTCCTATAGTATTTTAAACTTTATGTTTGATTCTAGAATTCTTCTGGTACTTAGGTAAATTTTAGACTTGTTGCAACACTACAATCACTCCCATACACATGTTGGTCATATCTCAAATAAATATAGTTGATCAGGCTATATCGATCCCAGCTATGACTACATAACTGTCCAGGTTTAACTGTAGTGTCCAACATCCAATTACTTTTATTCTGTTCTAGTATGACACTGATCCTAGTATGAATGCATGTATGTATACATTAGTAAAATATTTTATTATTTAAAAAGTATAAACTCTTGGTCAGAGTGTTTTAATCCCAATGTGTTTATAGTTGTATATCTTTTATGGGTTGATATATATTCAATTCACTATAAACAAAGCTCTGATACAAATCTGTCACACCCCAAACCAGAACGGCGGAAACGTTCGGGGGCGGAGGACGTCATGTTCATTATCATAACAATGCACAATAATAAAACAAGCAACAACATCATCCATTGAATTAATAATATAGTTAATACAAGTGTGTTCTGAATGTATTTGTAAGATACCAAAAATATATATATCAAAATAAAAGGCGAGTCTTGAATATGCTCCGTCTTCTCAAAACCTGGTCCAGTGTACCTGTCTACTGGTGACCTGAGAATACAAGTTATTTTGAAAGAGTAAATTAACATTTAAGCTGGCGAGTTCATAAGTATTTTTGTGTTAAATGTTTGCATTAGTTTAATGAAAATGTTTGTATGTGTTTTGATATAAAAGTTTATAAGTGTTTTGATGTAAATGTTTGTATACTTCCTAGAAACTCCTATATTTTCTACAAAAATGAAAATTAGTCCTCTACCAAGATCCGATGGTTTTGTATGTTTGTTCTCTCGTAAAAATGTATGTTTTCCCAAGTTTATGACTATCTATACTAGAAATAGTTTAGATTACTCGATGTGAGAATATCACTATATGAGTGTAATGGAAAATGAAGATGTACAGTAGTTTTGTATAAAAATACCCTACTGAAGCAGTAACTACCTTAAAACCAATAAGTTTAATTAAGATTAAAATGTGATGTAGTTATAACCATGCTGATTGACTAGTATTTAACATGACGACCTGCTGGCGTCGAAACTAATGTGTCATTTGTCACCCGCTTTCCCTCCAGGAGACTCTGGTTACAAAACGCGACATAACAAGTATATTGCTATGCCGTGAAGTAGTAGTTTCACATTATTGTTATCTTGTTCTTGTTATAGTATGTATGTTCCTTTCCGTTCTTGTTATAGTATGTATGTTCCTTTCTGTTGTAGTTATAGTATGTTCCTTCCTGTTCTAGTTATACTATGTTCCTTCCTGTTCTAGTTATAGTATATAGGAACTAACTCATGTATGAACTAAATCATGTAAGAACTGACTCTTGTAAGTTTCACTGTTCTAGAAGTAGTAAGTAGTAATCCTCTAAACTATACCTATTATAGTTTACTACTATGATTGTTTAACGGTTTCTGTTTTGAAGAAAAGACTCAATTACTCACCATAACCAACTAAGTTAAGTATGTACCTTAAAAATGGGTTTCTTATGTTGGATTAGTGTCTAAGCCCATAACTATAATTTCTATGTACTTGACCCGACTTGGCATGGCCCATTTGGGTTGCACTTCACCGGAACAATTTATATGGATAGTCTTTTCAGAATAGTATGTTTATGATTTATACTAATATATTATAAGTTCTAATATATTAATTTGGAATCATATTATTTAATTAGTATTGATCAAGAATTAATTTAGAATTAATTTAGTGATCAAAAAGGAACTATATATATATATATATATATATATATATATATATATATATATATATATATATATATATATATATATATATGGAATGGGCCAAGTTCATTTACGTTGGGCTAAGCTTTCATGGATAGTTCATGGAGTGTTTAACCCATGGATCCTATGGAAATGAAAGGTCATGGGTATTAGAGTTTGCATGGATGAAACTCTAATCCTCCATACTATATAAATAGTTCCTTGGCACTTGAAATGGGCACTAGTGTGTGAGAATACAATAGTGGGCCGATTTCGAGAAGTGCTTGCTATTCTCTCAAGTTTTCCAAGGTGGTTTTGGTGATTTGTGTGACAACCCGAAAATCCTTGTCTTGTAAAGTTCAACTATTCAACTCAGCCGAGTGTCAGCCTTCGTTTTGGCTATCTTATAACGAAATTGTGGGTCTATATGAGTGTTCTAGGCTTAGTATAACCTAGATATGAGTCTTAGGAAGGGTTAGAATGTGTGTAGCATCACAAAATCGGGCCAAGCATACCAAGCAAGGTGTGTGCGGCCGCACACCCGAGTGTCGGCCAAACATACCAAGCAAGGTGTGTGCGGCCGCACACCCGATTGTGCGGCCAGCCAGCCGCACACAGCCAACCGCACACCCTCCCAGCCTCACACTCCAGTCTATATAAAGGACCCTAAGCCAACCTTACATCCTTTTTCCACTCCTTCAAAGCTGGAACATTCTCTCTCAAGGATCCTTCGTGTTTTCATCTCCAATCAGCAAAACAAGTGAGTATTCATCCTTAGATCATTGATACAACACATTAGAAAGCCTTTTCCTCGAGTTTGATCCATGAAATCATCATTCTAGATGATCTTCATGTGTGTACGTGTCACACCCCGCTAAAGCGGAAACACAGGGCGTGGCAGTACAAAAGATTTCATAGCAAAAGTTAAAAGACAACACCAACCATAGTATTGAAAACCATTACAAATTTACAATGTGTTTGAACAACTTTTAAAAGAAATTACAATGTAAATTGAAATACAACACATGTGAATGCTCCTAAAAGTGAAGTGCCCCTAAGTGCCACTTACTCGATGATTCCTGAAAAAGCATGTAAAACGAGCGTCAACTATAAAAATAGTTTGTGAGTATTCACAGATAAACAAAATAATACTGGTTCCATGAATTGAAATCAAAGTTTTGATAAAAGTTTCCAATAATAAAAGTACATTGTTAAAATGAGTAAATAAGTTTGTAAAAACAAAGTTCTTTGTCATCATGAGAGATAAGGTATGTTGCCCAAATAAGATGCAACATTCATATTCTCATGGAAGATAAAGTTCGTTACTCAAACGAGTAAACAAGTTTCATTGGTAAAATGAGCAATCAATTTCGTTGCTACAAGGAGCAAACAATTTCATTGCTAAAACATGTATATAAGTTTTCAGTAATAAAAGTTCGTTATTTTAATGAGAAACAAAGTTCATTGCTATAATTAATAACAAGTTTATTGCTATAACGAGAAACGAGTTTGTATGTGTATGAGCAAACAATGAGTCTCAACCAAACCTATGACTGAAGCCCTATCAAGATCTATGCTTATCGTTCCATAGATGAATATGGTATCATGCACTCCAGCAATAGGGCGAGTGAGGAGTTGTCAATTCCTAATAGCGCTATCCATAATGACCATTGGCTCAAAGAGTTAATGGTTAGAGATAATGGAAGGGCCTTAGTACGATAAGTTCTCATGTTCCGTGTTGCATAGACATACATAGAGAGACATAGCAATAAAATAGCAATCATGTTTGATACAAATCAATTTAAATACAACATTCAAATAATAGTTTTTCGGGACATGCTTTTCCACCCCAAAACATAAGAACTGAAAATAGGGGAGTGCGTGAATACTCACAATGCATTTGGATGATGCAAATGGTGCCTTGAACTACGTTCCACGTGTACCACTACCGATTCCTACAATAATGGTATTTGCTAGTGAGTTTCTAATCGAAATCTAACACTAGTATACTTACTACTACAATAGAATTATGCCAATAATGTGTCAAAATTTAATATTGATAAGTTACAAACATTTTTCTGTGGAAATTAAGTTTCAAAGAATCAATTGTTATATAACAATTTAAGTGGAAAATTTCCATTATTGAAATGTTAATATTTAACATTTTAGAGGTGTTCCAATGATTAAATATTCAAAACTAAATCAATTTAGTTCTAAACTTTCCCAAACTTTGCATTTAAGTTTTAATTGAAGTCAAAGACCTTAAGATAAATTTTCTTGAATTTTTGATTTGTCTGACTATTTTTCACGATTTTAGTTTCTTGAATAACCATAAAATCATGAAAAATACTAAACAGTTAATAAAAATTACCAAACTTCAGATTTTGGTTCTAAATGTACTAAAAGACTTCTAGATAAATTTTCATGGATTATGAATATGTATAACCATTTTTCACATATTTAATTCTCTAAATAGATACAAAATCATGAAAAATAGAAATCAGTTATGAAAATACCCCAAACTTTTTATAACAATGTCATTACACATACTTAAGCTGGGAAAAATATAACAAGGGGTTTCTAAACTGTTTAACCCAATTTTATGATTTTTATGCATTTATTCTAATAAAAATGGGGATAAATAGAAAAAAGTTTCCAAAATTACCCAAACTTTTTGTGATATTGTTATTAAACATTCTTAAGTTGGGAAAAATATAAAAATTGATTTCTAAACTGTTTAACCCAATTTTATGATTTTTGAGCATTTATTCTAATAAAAATTGAAATAAATAGAAAACAGTTTCCAAAATTACCCAAAATTTTTGTAACACTTTTATTATACATGTAGAAGCTGTGAAAAATATAAAAGATATTTTTCAATTAGTCTTTCTATTTTTCTTTGTTTCATCCTCTTAAATAATCATTAATTGGAGAATAATTATTAAACAGTTCAAGTAAATTACCAAAATTTTTGTAAAGTTCATTTACAGTGTAAATAATCTGGGAAAAATCCCAAAGGTGGTTTTTATCTACTGGAATCTGATTTTGTGTATTTAAGTGTATTTAATCTTAGAAAATAGGAGAAAAATAGTATACAGAAGAGAAAAATCATCAAAATTTTTATGTAGCCTCCTAATGTACTACATGGTGTTCTGGTAAATTTGCATAATTTTTGGATGAGTAAAACTATTTTTCCTGTTTTTAGTCCATTATAAATACAAAAATCGGAGAAAAATAGGAATACATTATGAAAAATTCTGAAAATATTTTTCTAAGTCTTCCACATAGAGTATAAGCTGCGAAAATTATTATATACCCTTTTCAAATTATCTAAAGCGGTTTTATGATTTATTGGGGCTAAACAAAAAGAAAATTCAAAACCATATTAAACAGTAAGAAAAACCGATGAAATTTAATGTGGGGTCATTATTTAGCATAGGGGTCATCCACGAATTTACCTAGGATTTATAGACCTCAGAAAGTATTTTATATGATTTATTGCCCTATTTTATTTCAATAATTATAATAATTCGAGAAAAATGAATTATTTTCTGAAAATTTGTTGAACATCTCATTTTGTTGATGGGGATCTGGGAAAAATTGGATTTGGTCAGAAAAGGAGTTTTAGATATTTATTTGGAAATAAATCCTTCATGAACATATTTGAAAGCTTTTAACAACATACTTTGATGATCTAGCATCTAAGCTTGAAGATCATCACATGCATGTTTGTTTGAAGACCATTCATGAGTTTTAAATGTTTAAAATTCGTTTTTGAAAGAAAACTTTGGATGCATGTGGTGATTTTCCACCAAAACGTGTAGAAAAGTGCATTTCCATGGTTTTGACTTAGGTTTAGGTCATGGATCTTCACCATTTTGTAACATGCAAGATGTTTTTGGTGAAAATCTACCACCATCATCATCAAAACGGAAGTGAATGAACATTCACACAAATTTTCTAAGAGAATGGTGTAGAAGAACAAGGAAATGCAAGAAAAACCTTTAAAACTAGAAAGAAAAGACAAGGAGATTGAAGGATTTTCGTGATTACCATGAAGAACAACCCTAGAAGATGAAGATTTGAAGGTTAAGAGATGTTCTTGGCTGGAGAATTTCGTGGGTTTAGAGAGGGAAAGAGAGAGTTTGAGTGTGGTAAATGGTGGAGTGTGAGAGAGAGTGTAGAGAGAGAGAGAGAAGTAAAGGAGATGGAGTGTGAGAGAGGAGTGATTATGTGTTTTGGGAAGAGGGGAAGCATCTTGGGAAGAGGGTGGACGGTTTTGAGTGTAAAATGCCCTCCCTCTCTTTTAATTTTATAAAAAAAATTCAATTCTTTTATAAAAATATCAAACTTTTTATAAAATATACACCCTAACCAAGTTTTTGCTCATGAAACCTTGATTTTTGACTTATAAATTTAGGGCAATTGTTAATGACTTAAATTTTATTTTCCTTAAATGCATTTTCATAATTTTAATTATTATAAGATCATATTATAAGTTTCATAATTATTTTTATAGAATTTTTTAAGGTTAAAGTTTATAAATATGAGTTTTTATGGCTTTTAGGGTCTTGAGATTTTGTAAATCTTTGGATATCAAAATAAATAGAATATTTGAGACTTTAAATTATCTTATGGTATTATAACTCTTTTATAGTTATAAATAATGTTTGTAATTTATTTTTATCGTTTTTTTTGGCATTCTATGTAGTGATTCCGAGATTCAAGCGAAATTGAGGAATCAAGTATACTAGTCATAGTCTTCAACTTTGACTTAAGTTTCTATGAGACTTTGACCTAATTTCTACTACTAGGTCAAGTGCATGATGTGTGTATATGATTCATGAAATGGTGTTCGAGTCAAAGAGTGACCCAAATATGGATAGTCACTACAGTTAAGTAGTAGTAGAATTCACATATCAATGTGAAATCTAAGTACACTATCATTCGATCCTACTTGTTTCCAAGTTTCTAGTAGGTTATAACTTAGCTTCTAGTTACTAAGTCTATTATGTGTCGTGCCTATATGTGCAGCTAAGTTTATTCAAATCTAGAACCGACTGAAATTTTGACGGTTGTCACATTCTCCCCCGGTTAAAAGAATTTCTCCCCGAAATTCAATTCGTGACGTATTCTATTAGAACTCAGTCGAATACAATTATATAGCTGGAGAGGTGGTGACTTGAAGAGCTCTTTGATTATTTTGGGTTAATTCCTCAAGGGAAAAGCCCAATTCTTTTAGCTATCAACAATTTAGTGTTTCCTTAATTCGAGTTCTACAGCCTAGATTGCGAGAAATTAGGAACATGGAAATCATGATCCGACCATGGCGACCTAGTTGAAAAGATTATCTAGTTAGATATTATCTGAATTAAGAGAGCGGTATAAGTTTCGATGATGCACCAACTACACTGAGCGTTAAATCCGCATTGATCTTTAAGTTGCATTCTAAATTAGCACTAAGTGTAACTTTGCCGCTTAAAAAAAGAGAAGAGATTAGGAACAATTTGTTCACTTTCGTGTTGGCTACTATATCTGGAAAAGATATATTCCGAAATAAGAAGGGGTATCACGAATGAAAGGGAAGCGATCGAGGTTAAGTTCCTAAAAATGCGTTCTAAGGGTAGGCAACGAAGTTTTGGTACATCTCCAATGTAAAGGCTATTTAAGTGTCGTATACAAAATAAGTTACGAAATGATTGAGGATCTCCGAGGCTATAATTACTACTACGGTTACTCTTACAATAATAAAACCTTATTCGAAGAATAAATATATTTAGAGTCATTGGTGCAAATGGAAGCGATGAAAATTTATGATAAATTAAATCACATTGTGTATATAGCATTTTATGTGTTTAGAAGTGATTAAAATCTCATTGTTATCAAAATGTGTGTTTAGAAATGATAATTAATCTCACTATTATCAAAATGTGTAATAATTCCAAGATAATGAAGATACATGTGTGGCGATCCAACAAAGTAGTAAAATAATATAAAGATTAATTAAGGTTAAAGGTTTAAGTCGTCATTAAAGGAATTTGTATAGAAATATTTGTATTAAACTTTTGGGAAATTGTCCAATTGTCTAAGTCAGGACAAGTTCAAGCTTATGAGTCAGAATATTTATGAAAACAAAGTTGAGAGTTTAGGAACTCACTGAAAATTACAAACTAGAATGCTATTTTAAGAAACGTGTAAAAATATCGATAATTGAAAATAGTGGATTCTTAATTTAGTGTTTCTACAAAAACAATCATTTAGAGAATATGTAATAGTAAAATTCAAGACTTTTGATGTATTTAAAGAAAAGAAGAAGCATAAGAATACATATCCTCAACATATATTTTTCGGATATAGAAAAATGATAAGCATAAGAGTATTCATCTTGTGTATTAATTATAAGGAAAAATACAATGAAAATTGCATTTTATATCAAGTTTCCGAACTTAGAACGAAAGAGCAAATGTAAATAAAGATCACTTGTTTATAGTAGATTTCAAAATAAAAACAAGATATATATGATAAAAGGCGTAATTGAATATATCCAAGTTTACTAAATGAAAGGTATGCCTCATGACTATACACGTATTAATCGCTCAAAACGAAAGGGTAGACTTCTAGTCTTTATGTATACGAACATGATACCAGGAGAAGCAAAATAGACAGAAACAAAGTTAGACGATGTATTATGTTAATATTATGGCGTGCGAGATCTAAAATCAGAATGAGAGCGAGAAATCAAGTTTGGGGGGAAAGAAAAAGGAAGATAGCGGCGACAATGATTGCTATTGTTAAAATTATAAGAACAATACCTATAGGTAGATTTAAAACCAAGTTGAGATATATTTCAAACTTCAATATTTGATGTATATTGATGATTAAATAGACATGTGGGAGTTTTAAAGTGTTTCCTAAATATTTATGAGTTATCTATTAAGTTAAACTCCATTTGTGAATAAGAAGAAACACTAAAACTTGTAATTGAAAAATCTGACAACTTTGACCTTTTAGACTGAAGTTCAACCGTAGTTAAAACGGATAAGGTAAAGACTCAATATATTTAGAAGAATAACTATTCATTGTTGAGAGTGTATCACTGGAAATTTAAAAGTGAACACTAAGTTTTCAAATGCTATAATTTTTAAAAACTTTATAGATTATAAAACTATATTGAAGCAAAGTACACAAATAATGTATGTTTTGAAATACAAGCATTAGAGATGTCTTATAAACATGTTTGAAGTAGAAATTTGCATAAATATCATGTTGGGTTTCGAGAAAACACATTAAAGTAAATTACAATGTCTAAATGAGAAAGTTGTTAAAAATGTCAAACAAAAGTGTTTTGAAGATTCAATGAAGCTTTTACACATAAAATGAACTTCAATGTCATAGGTCTATGTTTTGTAGCAAAGAGTTTAAACACGATTATAAAAGAAAATGTTTCTAGTTTTTCGAAGACGTGTCAAAATGGTAAGCAATGTTAAAAATGGTTTATGTGCCCTCAAAAGCACATCTATCCATTGAAATAGATTTGAAATGAGATTGTAATAGCAAGATTAAAAACAATATTGGTTAAATTGAGTTTTGAAGAAAAGTGTTAAGTTAAAACAAGTTGTCAAAAGATTTTTAGCGAGAATATGGCGTAAATTGTTAAGAAATGTCTACTAAGTTGATTGAAGTGGTTATAAAATATTTTATTGATGATAAATAAAACCGATGAAGCGAAATAATTTTTCGATGGATGATTAAGAAGTAAGGAATAAGTATATTAGTGTAGCTGATCGTACTTAAATACTAAGGCGAGTACAAGGCGAGTATAAGACGAGTACCGATGTCTTTTTCCCTAAGATAAAGGGCAAGAAAATTGTTTGAAAAATGTTTTATGGTGTCAATATAGTTTACGACCTTTTATAGAGGTCAAAGGGACATCTTATGTTAAGTTTTAAGCTCAAGGTGGAAACAACCTAGAGCTAAGTCATAACGTAGTAATAAGGTCTCACGTATGGGTTAAACCTCCGTATCTCCTCGTGAGTTGAATCCAGAATGCCCGCCAATGGTATCCAAGTGATTATTTAGTGGAGACTCATCTACCTCCTTACGTGATGCTCCAATTTTCATCCGTGTCAGTATCGGAACGCTTTCCTAGTTGTAACTCTAGTACGAAGACGATGAAGAGGTATTGAGGAAGAATTGGTATAGGTTTCGACTTAAGATTATTACTAGTGTATATCTAGCTACTAACCTTACATCTAAAGTCAATAGCTACCGAGGAATACCCATTATCAGAACTAAGTGCATTGCTCCTAGAGTGGCTAGTGATACAACCTAAGTGGTTAACCGATCACTTGATAAGGGATAAGAGTATTTCTAAATAAAGGCGTTGTTATAAAAGTGCACTTAGTTTCTAAGTGTATCTAAATGAATGCCTATAATATGCAATGCCCGTACGCACACCGAAAAATTTTGTTTTTCAAAAGTTTAAGTTGAAAATTGTTTTGAACATAATTCTACTATAACCGTTTCCAGCCTCACATTAACTTTCCTTAATTAAGCATAGTTGGCCAGGCTATACTTAATTAAAGTCTAATAATGTGTACTCGAATTAGTTATAGGAGTAGTATGTTCAGTATTTAAAAATGTTTTGAAATTTTTTTGGCTATAGTTATGGTTCTCCAAAGGAAAACCGGTATTCTCTATAACCTTCGGCTCTGATACCATTTCCTGTCACACCCCGCTAAAGCGGAAACACAGGGTGTGGCAGTACAAAAGGTTTCATAGCAAAAGTTAAAAGACAACACCAACCATAGTATTGAAAACCATTACAAATTTACAATGTGTTTGAACAACTTTTAAAAGAAATTACAATGTAAATTGAAATACAACACATGTGAATGCTCCTAAAAGTGAAGTGCCCCTAAGTGCCACTTACTCGATGATTCCTGAAAAAGCATGTAAAACGAGCGTCAACTATAATGAGAAACAAAGTTCATTGCTATAATTAATAACAAGTTTATTGCTATAACGAGAAACGAGTTTGTACGTGTATGAGCAAACAATGAGTCTCAACCAAACCTATGACTGAAGCCCTATCAAGATCTATGCTTATCGTTCCATAGATGAATATGGTATCATGCACTCCAGCAATAGGGCGAGTGAGGAGTTGTCAATTCCTAATAGCGCTATCCATAATGACCATTGGCTCAAAGAGTTAATGGTTAGAGATAAGGGAAGGGCCTTAGTACGATAAGTTCTCATGTTCCGTGTTGCATAGACATACATAGAGAGACATAGCAATAAAATAGCAATCATGTTTGATACAAATCAATTTAAATACAACATTCAAATAATAGTTTTTCGGGACATGCTTTTCCACCCCAAAACATAAGAACTGAAAATAGGGGAGTGCGTGAATACTCACAATGCATTTGGATGATGCAAATGGTGCCTTGAACTACGTTCCACGTGTACCACTACCGATTCCTACAATAATGGTATTTGCTAGTGAGTTTCTAATCGAAATCTAACACTAGTATACTTACTACTACAATAGAATTATGCCAATAATGTGTCAAAATTTAATATTGATAAGTTACAAACATTTTTCTGTGGAAATTAAGTTTCAAAGAATCAATTGTTATATAACAATTTAAGTGGAAAATTTCCATTATTGAAATGTTAATATTTAACATTTTAGAGGTGTTCCAATGATTAAATATTCAAAACTAAATCAATTTAGTTCTAAACTTTCCCAAACTTTGCATTTAAGTTTTAATTGAAGTCAAAGACCTTAAGATAAATTTTCTTGAATTTTTGATTTGTCTGACTATTTTTCACGATTTTAGTTTCTTGAATAACCATAAAATCATGAAAAATACTAAACAGTTAATAAAAATTACCAAACTTCAGATTTTGGTTCTAAATGTACTAAAAGACTTCTAGATAAATTTTCATGGATTATGAATATGTATAACCATTTTTCACATATTTAATTCTCTAAATAGATACAAAATCATGAAAAATAGAAATCAGTTATGAAAATACCCCAAACTTTTTATAACAATGTCATTACACATACTTAAGCTGGGAAAAATATAACAAGGGGTTTCTAAACTGTTTAACCCAATTTTATGATTTTTATGCATTTATTCTAATAAAAATGGGGATAAATAGAAAAAAGTTTCCAAAATTACCCAAACTTTTTGTGATATTGTTATTAAACATTCTTAAGTCGGGAAAAATATAAAAATTGATTTCTAAACTGTTTAACCCAATTTTATGATTTTTGAGCATTTATTCTAATAAAAATTGAAATAAATAGAAAACAGTTTCCAAAATTACCCAAAATTTTTGTAACACTTTTATTATACATGTAGAAGCTTTGAAAAATATAAAAGATATTTTTCAATTAGTCTTTCTATTTTTCTTTGTTTTATCCTCTTAAATAATCATTAATTGGAGAATAATTATTAAACAGTTAAAGTAAATTACCAAAATTTTTGTAAAGTTCATTTACAGTGTAAATAATCTGGGAAAAATCCCAAAGGTAGTTTTTATCTACTGGAATCCGATTTTGTGTATTTAAGTGTATTTAATCTTAGAAAATAGGAGAAAAATAGTATACAGAAGAGAAAAATCATCAAAATTTTTATGTAGCCTCCTAATGTACTACATGGTGTTCTGGTAAATTTGCATAATTTTTGGATGAGTAAAACTTTTTTTCCTGTTTTTAGTCCATTATAAATACAAAAATCGGAGAAAAATAGGAATACATTATGAAAAATTCTGAAAATATTTTTCTAAGTCTTCCACAAAGAGTATAAGCTGCGAAAATTATTATATACCCTTTTCAAATTATCTAAAGCGGTTTTATGATTTATTGGGGCTAAACAAAAAGAAAATTCAAAACCATATTAAACAGTAACAAAAACCGATGAAATTTAATGTGAGGTCATTATTTAGCATAGGGGTCATCCACGAATTTACCTAGGATTTATAGACCTCAGAAAGTATTTTATATGATTTATTGCCCTATTTTATTTCAATAATTATAATAATTCGAGAAAAATGAATTATTTTCTGAAAATTTGTTGAACATCTCATTTTGTTGATGGGGATCTGGGAAAAATCGGATTTGGTCAGAAAAGGAGTTTTAGATATTTATTTGGAAATAAATCCTTCATGAACATATTTGAAAGCTTTTAACAACATACTTTGATGATCTAGCATCTAAGCTTGAAGATCATCACATGCATGTTTGTTTGAAGACCATTCATGATTTTTAAATGTTTAAAATTCGTTTTTGAAAGAAAACTTTGGATGCATGTGGTGATTTTCCACCAAAACGTGTAGAAAAGTGCATTTCCATGGTTTTGACTTAGGTTTAGGTCATGGATCTTCACCATTTTGTAACATGTAAGATGTTTTTGGTGAAAATCTACCACCATCATCATCAAAACTGAAGTGAATGAACATTCACACAAATTTTCTAAGAGAATGGTGTAGAAGAACAAGGAAATGCAAGAAAAACCTTTAAAACTAGAAAGAAAAGACAAGGAGATTGAAGGATTTTCGTGATTACCATGAAGAACAACCCTAGAAGATGAAGATTTGAAGGTTAAGAGATGTTCTTGGCTGGAGAATTTCGTGGGTTTAGAGAGGGAAAGAGAGAGTTTGAGTGTGGTAAATGGTGGAGTGTGAGAGAGAGTGTAGAGAGAGAGAGAGAAGTAAAGGAGATGGAGTGTGAGAGAGGAGTGATTATGTGTTTTGGGAAGAGGGGAAGCATCTTGAGAAGAGGGTGGACGGTTTTGAGTGTAAAATGCCCTCCCTCTCTTTTAATTTTAGAAAAAAATTTCAATTCTTTTATAAAAATATCAAACTTTTTATAAAATATACACCCTAACCAAGTTTTTGCTCATGAAACCTTGATTTTTGACTTATAAATTTAGGGCAATTGTTAATGACTTAAATTTTATTTTCCTTAAATGCATTTTCATAATTTTAATTATTATAAGATCATATTATAAGTTTCATAATTATTTTTATAGAATTTTTTAAGGTTAAAGTTTATAAATATGAGTTTTTATGGCTTTTAGGGTCTTGAGATTTTGTAAATCTTTGGATATCAAAATAAATAGAATATTTGAGACTTTAAATTATCTTATGGTATTATAACTCTTTTATAGTTATAAATAATGTTTGTAATTTATTTTTATCGTTTTTTTGGCATTCTATGTAGTGATTCCGAGATTCAAGCGAAATTGAGGAATCAAGTATACTAGTCATAGTCTTCAACTTTGACTTAAGTTTCTATGAGACTTTGACCTAATTTCTACTACTAGGTCAAGTGCATGATGTGTGTATATGATTCATGAAATGGTGTTCGAGTCAAACAGTGACCCAAATATGGATAGTCACTACAGTTAAGTAGTAGTAGAATTCACATATCAATGTGAAATCTAAGTACACTATCATTCGATCCTACTTGTTTCCAAGTTTCTAGTAGGTTATAACTTAGCTTATAGTTACTAAGTCTATTATGTGTCGTGCCTATATGTGCAGCTAAGTTTATTCAAATCTAGAACCGACTGAAATTTTGAGGGTTGTCACAGTACGACCGCACACACATCATGTGTGACCGCACACACATCTTTTGGTCCTAAAATGGACTTAAACACTCATCTAAACATAGCATCGACCAAAACACCTTCTTAAGATCATCACAAAGCCTTGAAAAATCGATTTGGACACATTTCTATGGGAGTGTACTACCGCACACAGGCCTGGCCGCACACCCTGGCCGTACACCTGGCCGCACACCCTGGTCGTACACCTGGCCGCACATACATAAAAAGTCGAGTTTGGTGGCCTTACACTCAAATCTAAGGCCCTACACTCATTTAGGGACTTCAATAGGTGTTTGTAACACTTAATTCTAAGTGTTTTCATGTCCCTAAGGTGTGTCCATGTGTCTATTAGTGGTTATATACCCTAAGAGTATTCATATATGTGTTATTACATGTTAAACTAGGATCCGTTTGTGCTCACGACTTCATTCAACACCCGACGATCCTATATCAATTTTTTTTTCGAGTTACTCAGTTCAGGTGAGTTCATACCCCTTAATCAACCTGTGAAATGATTTTAAATGCTTTTATGGGGGGAATACAGGTTGAACTATTAAGTTATTATATCAATCACATGTGATTAATAACTGTCAATCAAATAGATTTTCGCATGTTAAACTGTTTTATCAAGCTAAAGGTTTTTCAAATATTGTTTTCAAATCTCTTTTAAAGTACTAAAATCTCTTTTTAAATTACTAAACTATTATCAAAGTCTTTTAAACTTATATTCTTGTTAAATTCATGTCTATATAGATATAGTTATATAAGTAGGGTTTGAAGGACTTAGGACTGATAGCCTGCTTTATTTCCTGTTCCTTGTTTGGTTGTGGACTTAGAGTATCCGGTTATTTGTCCGAGTGTCGTTGAAGTCCTAGTTATATATTATGTATATCTGTTTAGATATTAAAACCCTTACTCCAGTTCAGCGCCTTTGGGTAGCAAAGGTACCTAGATAACCTCTCAAGTAAACTATAGTAGGTATAGTTTAGAAACCAATAATAACTTTTATGAAGAGAAACTAGCTATATCAGTATTCTAAAAACATGTACTTTTAGTAAAAAGAAACGTATATAGCAATCAGAGCATGAGATACATCCTCATGACGCGGATTTCACCGTTGTCGAGTGGTAACCAGAGTCTCCTGGAGGGAGAGCGGGCATTGTGTGCATAGATCTATATGGGATAGACCATCCCACATCCTGACTGCTAGCTACAGTCCCGACCGACCACGCCAAGGGGTGACAAATGTCATATTTATTTCGACGCCAGTAGGTAGTCGTGTTTACATCCGTCAATCAGTATGGTTACGAGTATCTTCACATTTACCTTATAATTCATGGCCTTAAGGTAATTAGTACCACGGTAGTTTCTACATATAAAACTACGGTACTATAATATTTTCCCTAATACATTAAATTTAGAACGTTTTGACATAAAACGATAATGTAAACCTATATTTTGATAATGATAGTAACATTTGGGAAAAATGCTCTTTTAAACACAAAACAGTCGAGTCTTGGTAGAAGACTGCTTTTAGTAGAGAAATTCATTCTTTTAAACATGAAACAGTCGAGTCTTGGTAGAAGACTGCTTTTAGTAGAGAAATTCATTCTTTTCAACATGAAACAGCCGAGTCTTGGTAGAAGACTGCTTTTAGTAGAGAAATTCATTCTTTTAAACATGAAACAGTCGAGTCTTGGTAGACGACTACTTTATTTAGAAAATATAGGATTTTCTGGAAGGAATTCAAATACTCTATAAACCTTTATCACCATCATCTAATGAGATTATTTTGAGGAAAAACATGTATTTATATCAATGTCATTAAAATACTTATGAACTTACCAGCATTAAAATGCTGATCCTCTCTTTCAAAATAACTTGTATTCTCAGGTCGTCAGTAGATAGGTACACTCCGGGAGCTTTTGCGAAGTCAGCCTTGTATCGAGCTGCATCTTATGTTGTTCTCTATATCTACTTTTGATGTTGTTTCTAAATGTAACCTATGTAAAAACTTATACTATTAATGCAATGGTTGTTGTACTTGGATTACTATACTGCATGTGTTGTGATACTTGACATGACGTCCAACGCCCCCGAATCTTTCCGCCATTTCGGTTTGGGGGTGTGACAGATTGGTATCAGTGCATTGTTTATAGTGAACTCAGTATATCAAATCATAAAAGATATACAACCTATAAATACAATGGGATAAAAACACTCTGACCAAGAGTTATACTTTAAAATATAACCATATTTTACAAAAGTATAAGTACATCCAGAATATATAGGCCAGAACAAGTATCACAAGAAGAAAAAGAATAAAAGTCTTTGGATGTTGAGCATTACCGTCAAACCTGGACAATTATGTAATCGCAAGCTGGAATAAATGTAGCCTGATCAACTATATTTATTCGAGATACGACGAACGTGTGTTTGGGAGTGATGGTGGTGTTGCAATGAATCTGAAACTTACCATATAGGAATGCTAGAGCCGAACATAAAGTTTAAAATACTATAGGAGTATTTTAGGAACCATAAATAACCTTGCGTGAAAACTAAGAAGACCCTTATTGATAGGTCTATGATTACAGAGTGTATGCTTGCAAGATTATATATAGTGAGGATCTCATAGGCTAAGAATGTGTGGTTTCGCTCTACTTTCTTTTCCTTGTTTGGATGTGGATATAGAGTGGTATTACATATTCGAAGGCCTATTAGATCTAAGATATATATGATTTGTGTACACTATGTAATTGTAGAAGGACTCGATATGGATCACACATTAAAATGTTTTAATAATCTCTTAAGATTCTTTAGACATTCCCATTCTCGTATATACCCCTTTAGAAAACCTTATCTACTTCAGTAATCGGCAGAGGAGTCGATAAAGACCCAGAAGAGGTTCATTGAGAAAGATTTCCAAGTAGGAAATAAATGAACATTGATGAGACTATTGAAATCACCATGTGCCTATACCTTTTAGGGACATCGGTGGAAATTCGCCGGAACTTCCAAGATTCCAGTCACCCATTATGAAGTGATGACGATTAGAGTCAGAATCGGAAGTAAGGCGGAGCGGAAATTCAATATGTCTACAGGTGAAGAGAACCCTATATAAGTACCCGAAGAAAACCAACGTTTATTCCAGTCAAGAGTAAACTGAGAACAGAAGGAGCCAATATATGAAACCCGAGAAGTGTTCTACCCTTATAAAGTCACACTAATAACCCATAAATTAATACAACTTAGTGAGTTAGTGGTTACACTACTCACACTATGTGTTAGGCAAATCGTCTTTCCTGTCGCGACTAAGATAAATAGATCGGATCACAAAACCTCGATTGAGAGTGTTTAGCCCTAAACTTTCATGAGTCTTTTTCTTGTGTAATCTTCGTTCTGAAGTTCTTTCAAATCTTTTCAAAGCCGGAGAGTGAACGTCTCCAATAGAAAGATAACTTAGGGGAACGACACCCGATTTATGGCCTTCCGATACACTTACTTCTACCCTGTTACCAGGACTGCATCATAGGGATCTAGGTCGACACTTAGACAACCATAGCTCAAAGCGCAGGAAAAGTTTATGCCTATTATAGTAAAGAAAGATACATCTAGGGATAACCATCGTTTCTCATCAACTTGTGTTCCTCATCGTGTAGGAAAAACCATGCCTCCAAAGAAACGTAACCAACCCGCTAGCAAGACACCGACTCTTCAGATCGATGAAGCTACGTTCCAAGCTGCAGTTTCAGCAGCCGTAACAGCTGTCATGGCTCACCTGAATGCTAACAATGCAAATGTTAGCAGGAGCACTATCGGGAATCCCGATCATAGCAATGGACAGCAGCAACCAGCACCGGTGTGTAAAGCCACCCAAGAACTCCAACCTAATCCCCTAAAAATAAAGTTTGGGAACGAGGAGGGGAGTGCCTCGACTCAAGGACCTTCCGAAGGGCAGCAAGCTGAGGTAGTCAATACCCCTGTCAACCCGCCTGTCTCGACACCAAGAAGACCATACCTAGGAAACTTCCCCCACTGCAGCAAGTGTAACTACCATCATTATGGAGTCTATCGAGAACCATTTTGCGTTAGGTGCAACATGAAGGGGCATACCGCTCGCAACTGCAGGACTCCGGTTGAGTTCATTACATTAACCACCAACGTTGGGACCAGTCTAATATGCCACCTATGTGGTGAAATTGGGCATTTCAAGAGGGACTGCCCAACTGAAAGAAATGACAAAGACGCAGGAGGAGTTTAACCCTAATACCTAGAGGAACATCAAGGAACCCGGTAGAATTTTGGTACGCTTCTCAACCTTAAGTAGCTAATCGAAAACTTTAAATAATCAATTCTAATTGTAATTACTCCCCCGTTAAGGCAAAAGTCACATCACTGTTGTGAAACGTAAAAACCCATCAGGTAGAGCTATGATGGCTTAATATATACATTAAGGTCATTTATAATTAGGATTGACAGACCTCGAGTGAGTGATGCGGCCTTATATCCTGTTCCTTGTTTGGTTGTGGATTTAGGGCAGAGTCGCTCAGTCAACAGTCCTTTTAATCTTAATTATACATGACTAGTGTATACTAGGCGGTTATAGAGAGGCCTCGTGAGAAATCCGTTCATGAAAAATACATTATTCCAAAACATCAGGACCCCCAGCATTCAGCATCAATCATGTCGGTCCAGGTATCCACGATAGTAATATCATGGACGAAACCCTAGACGCTAAGAACTTGTGTGCCCTGTTCAACACATGGTCCTAACAAACTTCATTCCATATCGTGTCGATGTCTATTAATTTCGACACCACCGTTGGTCATGGTTCGACTTGGTTTGACCATGCGAGAATTCCTAGTGCTGTGTAAAAAGAACTTTCACCTTATCATAGGTGTCAAATAAAGGTTCTTTCGAACCTAATAAGAAAACCTAATGCGAACAATTTGTCGTCTCTCTCATCCAACCTTCAGAAGTACCCAAGAGAGGGGTACCGCGCGTTGTTAACCAACCCCATTAGACATTAAAACCTAAAGAGAAAGGCACTGCAGATATTCTGGAAGACAATAACCGCCCGAGGCCTACTCAATAGATCCTCCAGAAAGACCACTTGCACCGCACGATCAAGTTCGTGAATCAAGAGAAAGAACTCATGGGATTAACTTACTACTACTGAGTATATGCCTTAAGAGTGGTATATAATCTAGATCGATAAGATTTAAGATGTGTGTTTCCGCCCTACTCCCTGCTCCTTGTTTGATTGTGGGTTTGGGGTGGGGCCACACATCTGAACATCCTGTCAATCTCAATTATATACGACTTGTATACACTGAGTAATAGTGATTAAGCCGAGTATGAGGTCTACCATGAGCCTTAAAATAAAACCCTTCATCATATACCCATAGGAAAGGAGCGGAAGTCAAGAGAACAATTATGGGTTAAGCTACTAAAATGACTACAAATTCGAAATTTGTTGTCATCCCGGTTGAGCCAACATAGTAGCTAACACCCTTAGTTAGGAAAGTAACTCAAGTCGTAAGAGTCAAAAACATTGACTACGACCATCCATTCACGCCTTATCCCACAAATTAAGCATCTCAGTAGTGAGCCAAGAAACCTGGAAAGCTGCGACAGGTTAAACTCTGAGAAGAATGGATGAGGAAATTAGAAGTTCTGAGTGGCAGAGACTTATGCTATCTAGATTTAATCTAGATAGAGAAACACGGTAACATCGGAAGAGTAGTTGCAAGGGATACTCGCACTACTCAAGCACTTCGTTCATCCAGATACAGACGAGAAGTGCCTAGGTCGGAAAGAGTTGTGATAGTGCCTCGTCATGCGAGAAAAGTTACCGTCGCCCTATAGATGATAGTCTGCATTCACCAAAGTTAATACTAGGATGCTAAGAACCACATGATTACCTCCGCGACCAGGAATACTTGAGTAAAGTAGACAGCAAGTTGCATTAAGCTTTATAACCCAAGTCATAAAGAGATTGTGGACTCGACACCAGTCTAGGCATTAGTCGACGGGTTATACAAGATTACGCGCTTCCTACAAACTAGAGGAAACAAACACAATGGAGAATGGAGCACGTCTTAGAGATTTGTTAGACTACTAGGTGTTCCAAGGAACGTTATCTCTAAGAGATAGTGGAACCACCTCCCGAAATAGTCAATCACTTCAGAAAATCTGTAAGGGCGAAGCTAGCCTTGATCAGAGACTGCTATCCATGAAACAGCGAACCGAATGAGAGAACGATTCCTTCCAATTAGGGATCATGCTGTGAAAGCATCTATTAGACTATGATGAAATTAGAGTTATCTAAGCATCATCTGGTAAAACCTTCTATCATCCTGACGTTTGAGATATTCCGTTAGAAGCACCTCATAAGTCGAAAGTGCAGGTCCTTTCTGCACTGCGCTGAGGTTGAGGCCATGCAACCAATAGATGCCAGCATATAGTCAACACCTTCAATGATCCAGAAAACCTCCGAAAGCCAACCAGTATGAAATACGAATCCGAAGACGACCTGAGACTCCTAAGAACCAATCAGAAGAACTACACCTCCAGTAAGAGAAAACTTTTGGAACTTCAGAATGGCGATCACGCCAAGTGATGATCTCACCATGGAAGTACATTGTGTTTTAGGTACTGAAACGTTCTATATTCCAAAGAACAGAGGACCATCAGAGATTCTTGATAGAAATGGTCCAGTATCCGTCAGACCCAGACTACCTTAGGAATTCCATAAATTCCACCCTAATCTATCCACGTCTCAGCGAATGAACCAGTAGTACCCGACAAAACTCTCATCATTTTCTCGACTAGATCCATAAAAACCAGAGTCACGTTCGTTAAGGGAAATAGGAGAAATGTAGCTCGGTAAAGGAAACTGATGAAACCTTATCCCGTATAGCCTAGAGATCAGAGGAGAAGCCATACCTCGTAGTGAATGTTTGTTAGAGCCCAGTATAGATTTGATTTCCCGAGGGAATGGGCGGATCAGATAGAGCATGGAGTGTCCGCATCTTTCTCACCTATCCTTGAGTAATCGTTAAGATTCTAATTTCGGGACGAAATTCCCTCTAACGGGGGGATGATGTGACAACCCGAAAATACTTGTCTTGTAAAGTTCAACTATTCAACTCAGCCGAGTGTCAGCCTTCGTTTTGGCTATCTTAAAACAAAATTGTGGGTCTATATGAGTGTTCTAGGCTTAGTATAACCTAGATATGAGTCTTAGGAAGGGTTAGAATGTGTGTAGCATCACAAAATCGGGCCAAACACACCAAGCAAGGTGTGTGCGGCCGCACACCCGAGTGAGCGGCCAGCCAGCCGCACACAGCCAACCGCACACCCTCCCAGCCTCACACTCCAGCCTATATAAAGGACCCTAAGCCAACCTTACATCCTTTTTCCACTCCTTCAAAGCTGGAACATTCTCTCTCAAGGATCCTTCGTGTTTTCATCTCCAATCAGCAAAACAAGTGAGTATTTGTGACAGTCGTCAAAATTCGAGTCGGTTTTAGATTTGACTAAACTTAGTTGCACATATAGGCACTACACATACTAGACTTAGTAACTAGAAGCTAAGTTATAACCTACTAGAAACTTAGAAACAATTAGAATCAATGGATAGTGTGCATAGATTTCACATTGATATGTGAATTCCATAACTACTTAACTGTAGAGATTATCCATATTCGGGTCATTCTTTGACTCGAACACCTTTTCATGAATCATATACACGCATCATACGCTTGACCTAGTGGTAGAAATGAGGTCCTAGTCTCGTTGGAACTTAAGATAGAGTTGAAAACTAGGACTAGTATACTTGATTCCTCAATTTCGCTTGAATCTCGAAACCACTACATAGAATGCCAATAAATCGATAAAAATAAATTACAAACATTATTTTTAACTAGAAAAGAGTTATGAAACTCTAACATAAATTGAAATCTCAAATAATTCAATTTATCTTGATATCCAAATATTTATTAAATCTCAAGACCCTAAAAACCCTAAATGCCCTAAAAACTCACATTTATAAACTTTAACCTTAAAAATTCTATAAAATAATTATGAAGCTTCTAATATTATCTTTTAATAATAAAAATTATGAAAATGAATTCAAGGAAAATAAATTTTAAACTATCAACATTTATTCCTAATTAACAAGTTAAATCAATAATTTAATAAAACAAATCATGGCTTAATTCACACTTTATAAAAAAATGGGAAAATTTATAAAAATTGAGGCAAATTTATATAAAGTAAATGGAAGAGGTGGGGAGTCTCTCTCCTCATTGAAAATTCGGATCTCCCTCCCCATATCTCTCCTCTCCCCAACACAAAATCATTCTTCTTCTCTCTCACACTCCATCTTCCCTCATTCTCTCTCATTTCTCTCTCACACTCTCACACACATTTTCTCTCTTCCTCCCTCTATGAACAACGAAATTTTACAACAAACAAGTCCAAGAACACTCATGATGCTCAAAATCTTCATCATCTAGTGGTGTTCATTAAGGTAGAACACGATTTCCTTTCATTTTCCTCCATGTTTTCAAGGTTTTTCTTGCATTTCCTTCTTCTTCTACACCTTTCTCTTAGAAAATATGTGTACATGTTCATTCACTTCAGTTTTGATGATGATGGTGGTAGGATTTCACCCAAAAACAACATACATGTTGTAAATGGTGAAATCCAAGGACCTAAACCTAAGTCAAGATCATGAAAATGCACTTTTCTACAAGTTTTGGTGCAAAATCACCACATGCACTCTAAGTTTTCTTTCAAAAACGATTTTTGAACATTTCAAACTCATGAATGGTCTTCAAACAAACATGCATGTGATGATCTTCAAGCTTAGATGCTAGATCATCAAAGTATGTTGTTAAAAGCTTTCAAATATGTTCATGAAGAATTTATTTCCAAATAAATATCTAAAACTCCTTTTCTGACCAAATCCGATTTTTCCCAGATTCCCATCAACAAAATGAGATGTTCAACAAATTTTCAGAAAATAATTCATTTTTCTCGAATTATTATAATTGTTGAAATAAAATAGGGCAATAAATCATATAAAATACTTTCTAATGTCTATAAATCCTAGGTAAATTCGTGGATGACCCCTATGCTAAGAAATGACCCCAAATTAAATTTCATCGGTTTTTGTTACTGTTTAATATGGTTTTGAATTTTCTTTTTGTTTGGCTCCAGCAAATCATAAAAGCACTTTAGAAAATCTTAAAATGATATATAACAATTTTCGCAGTTGCTACCAGAGGTATAAGACTCATAAAAATATTTTTAGAATTTTTCATAATGCATTCCTATTTTTCTCCGATTTTTGTATTTATAATGGCCTAAAAATAGAACAAATAGTTCTGCTCATCCAAAATTCATGAAAATTTACCAGAACACCTTGTAGTACATTAGGAGGCTACATAAAAATTTTGATAATTTTGCTCTTCTGTATACTATTTTTCTCCTATTTTCTAAGATTAAATACACTTAAATACACAAAATCGGATTTTAGTATATAAAAACCACATTTGGTATTTTTCCCAGATTATTTACTCTGTAAATGAAGTGTACAAAAATTTTGGTAATTTACTTTAACTGTTTAATAATTATTATTCAATTAATGATTATTTAAGAGGATTAAACAAGGAAAAATAGCAACACTAATTGAAAAATATCTTTTATATTTTTCACAGCTTCTATATATGTAATAACAGTGTTACAAAAATTTGGACAATTTTGGAAACTGTTTTCTATTTATCTCTATTTTTATTAGAATAAATGCACAAAAATCATAAAAATTGTGTTATACAGCTTATAAATCCATTTTTATATTTTTCCCAGCTTAAGTATGTGTAATGGCAGTAATATAAGAAGTTTGGGAAATTTTCTTAACTGATTGCTATTTTTCATGAATTTTTATCTATTTAGAGAATTAATTATAAGAAAATTGGTTATACATATCTATAAATCATGAAAATTTATCTGGAAGTCTTTTAATGTAGTTAGAACCAAAATCTGAAGTTTGGAAATTTTTATTAACCTTTTACTATTTTTCCATGATTTTATGATTATTCAAGGAATTAAATGGTGAAAAATAATTAGACAAATCAAAAAGTCAAGAAAATTTATCTTAAGGTCTTTGACTTCAATTAAAACTGAAATGCAAAGTTTAGGAAAGTTTAGAACTAAATTGATTTAGCTTTTGAATATTTAATCATTGGAATACCTCTTAAAATGTTAAATATTAACATTTCAATAATGTGAATTTTCCACTTAAATTGTTATATAACAGTTGATTCTTTGAAATTTAATTTTCACAGAAAAATGTTTGTAACCTATCAATATTAAATTTTGACACATTATTGGCATAATTCTATTGTGGTAGTAAGTATACTAGTATTAGATTTCAATTAGGGACTCATTAGTGTGTAACGTCGTTGTAGGAAAAACGATAGTGGTACGAGTGGAGCGTAGATCAAGACACCATTTGCATCATCTCAATGCATTGTGAGTATTCACGCACTCCCCTATTTTCAGTTTTTATGTTTTGCGGTGGAAAAGCATGTCCAAAAACCATTTATTATTCGTTGTATTTTATTTGACTCGTATAAACTTGGTTGCTATATTTTGCATATTGTGAGTATTCACCACTCCCCTATTTTCAGTTTTTATGTCTTGGGGTGGAAAAGCATGTCCAAAAACCATTTATTATTCGTTGTATTTTATTTGACTCGTATAAACTTGGTTGCTATATTTTGCATATTGTGAGTATTCACCACTCCCCTATTTTCGGTTTTTTTAATGTTTTGGGGTGGAAAAGCATGTCCTAAACTATTTATGCTCATTGTATTTATTTGACTCGTATAAACTTGGTTGCTATATTTTGCATATTGTGAGTATTCACGCACTCCCCTATTTTCAGTTTTTATGTTTTGGGGTGGAAAAGCATGTCCCGAAAAACTATTATTTGAATGTTGTATTTAAATTGATTTGTATCAAACATGATTGCTATTTTATTGCTATGTCTCTCTATGTATGTCTATGCAACACGGAATATGAGAACTTATCGTACTAAGGCCCTTCCCTTATCTCTAACCATTAATCTTTGAGCCAATGGTCATTATGGATAGCGCTATTAGGAATTGACAACTCCTCACTCGCCCTATTGCTGGAGTGCATGATACCATATTCATCTATGGAACGATAAGCATAGATCTTGATAGGGCTTCAGTCATAGGTTTGGTTGAGACCCATTGTTTGCTCATACACATACAAACTCGTTTCTCGTTATAGCAATAAACTTGTTATTAATTATAGCAATGAACTTTGTTTCTCATTACAACAACGAACTTTTATTACTGAAAACTTATATACATGTTTTAGCAATGAAATTGTTTGCTCCTTGTAGCAACGAAATTGATTGCTCATTTTAGCAATGAAACTTGTTTACTCATTTGAGTAACGAACTTTATCTTCCATGAGAATATGAATGTTGCATCTTATTTGGGCAACATACTTTATCTCTCATGATGACAAAGAACTTTGTTTTTACAAACTTATTTACTCATTTTAACAATATACTTTTATTATTGGAAACTTTTATCAAAACTTTGATTTCAATTCATGGAACCAGTATTATTTTGTTTATCTGTGAGTACTCACCAACTATTTTTATAGTTGACGCTCGTTTTAGATGCTTTTTCAGGAATCATCGAGTAAGTGGCACTTAGGGACACTTCTTTTTTAGGAGCATTCGCATGTGTTGTATTTCAATTTACATTGTAATTTCTTTTAAATGTTGTTCAAACCCATTGTGAATTTGTAATGATTTTTAATACTATGGTTGGTGTTGTCTTTTAACTTTTACGATGAAACCCTTTGTACTGCCACGCCTTGTGTTTCCGCTTTAGCGGGGTGTGACAGAAAATGGTATCAGAGCCGACGGTTATAGAGAATACCGGTTTTCCTTTGGAAAACCACAACTATAGCCAAAAAATTTCTAAACGTTTTTAAAATATAGAACATACCACTGGTATAACTAATTCGAGTACGCATTATTGGACTTTAATTAAGTATAGCCTGGCCAACTATGCTTAATTAAGGAAAGTTAATGTGAGGCTGGAAATGGTTATAGTAGAATTATGTTCAAAACAATTTTCAACTTAAACTATTGAAAAACAAAATTTTTCGGTGTGCATACGGGCATTGCATATTATAGGCATTCATCTAGATACACTTAGAAACTAAGTGCACTTTTATAACAATGCCTTTATTTAGAAATATTCTTGTCCCTTATCAAGTGCTAGGTTAACCACTTAAGTTATATCACTAGCCACTCTAGGAGCAATGCACTTAGTACTGAGAATGAGTATTCCTAGGTAGATATTGACTTTAGATGTAAGGTTAGTAGCTAGATATACACTAGTAATAATCATAAGTCGAAACCTATACGAATTATTCCTCAATACCTCTTCAACGTCTTCGTACTAGAGTTACAACTATGAAAAAGTGTTTCGATATCGACACGAATGATAATTGGAGCATCGCGTAAGGAGGTAGATGAGTCGCCACTCAAGCCCTATTGGCAAGCAAGGTCTATGTGTGCTCACATCTTGAAGATGAAGTCACATATTGACAAGCCGGGAGAGTTGGGTGTCAAAGTCTTGAGAAAGTTGGTTGTTCAATCACTTTGTAAGTCACATAGTGATTTTCCTATGGGACTACTATGAAACAAACTATGACATGACCCATAACGATCTTATCTATTTGCTTGGTACTGTTGAATCAGCAATTATTTGGAGGACTGTTAAAGCAAATTTGATTAGAAGATCAACTTCCCAAACTTCCATGGACATTGACAACGGTAACATTGGAAATCCAGAAAAGCTATCTCTTCCCAATGGACAGGGATCGGCCATAGTCAAGTCGGTTAACCAAATGGTAAAGAGAAAGGGTAAGTCTAAGACAGTCTCATATACCATTCCCAAAGAGTCCATATGCTTATATTGCCAAAGGAAGGGGCTTTGGTTGCAAAGCTGTCCTATTTACCTGAAAGATCATAACGATGGTAAAGTCAAAAAGATTGACTCTACTTCGGGTAAAGTCCACTATCTAACTCTATTAAGTTCCTATTTTGAGATTCTGATTACATGATGTGACTAGGTTGCATTATTTTGATGTTTTAAGAATCAAAGAAATGAAAGGAAGCTTAAAGGAAGAATATGATGATTCTGATCGCGAAGATGGATTTCGATCGCATGGTTCGGTGATCAGAATTTTGAGCTGCTGCTTAAGAGTTGTGATAAATTGCTTAGGAATAGATAACAACATAGTTTTCATATAAATTTGCATTGTAAGGATAAGGTTTTCCGCAACTTTTAAATAAAAATAAAAAGTTTCGTTTTTATTTATTTTAAATATCCTTACAGTGACATTTGTGAAAAATTATTGTTTATATGATTCCATTGTTAGCAATATTGGAAAATGGATTTGATTCTTTTGTTTGTGGTAGTGTCATAATTTACCAAATAAAGAAAGATTCTCATCAACCAAGTTTCAGTTGGATAAGTATGCAAGTTGTATTGTATGGTGAATGAGTATTTTCATCTTTTGAAAATTAAGACTAGTTCCTTGTTCACATGTATATGTGAGTCAAGTGAAGGACTAAGGGATCGAGTACCAATTCATGTGCACTGGTCAAGTCCACCACAAAGATCGATAAGATTATTCGTCATAATTTACTGAAGTTCAGTAAATATGGTTATACTTACAAGTTTAAGTATAATTCGGAAACATTGGAAAAGTTTCAATGTATGACAGAACGAATGAGAAGAATCCAAATTTGGTAGAAAGATAAAAGTTTCTTAAATCTGAAAAGATGGGTGAGTACTTTAGTATCATGTTTTATGATCATCTTAATGATTATGAAACCATATCACAATTGATTCTATAAGGACATCTTAGTGCATTTGTTTGACTAAGAAGAGGAATCGTGAATTGTTGAATTGGTTAAATCAAAAAGATGAATCATACTTAGTTCCAAAACAAGTCTTAGAGTCATACTCCAAGATTGTAATTTGAGTGACACATCTTCAAGAAGGTTTATTAACACTTATCAAATGTAAGAGTAAAATGTGTGCTACCCTTGTACATTTGAAATTGGTAAGTCGTGATCTTTTGGATAAAACAAAGACCAACTAAGGCCAATTGTGTGAAGTGTTTGTCTTGATAAGAATCTGCACCATCTCTTGAATATTTGTCTGTAAAGGAATGGTTCTTGACAAGAGAGTTTTATATATCAAGAGGACAGTGGGAGTCTAAAAGATCTTGAAAGAGTCTAATCAAGAATAAAACCTGTAGTTTATCACTAGAACACGACTTGAGGTTTATATCCTTTCGTGTTGACATATTCATATTTCTGTGCCCATTCTAGTTAAAGTTGGCTTTGCATATGAGTTTTGAGAGTTCTCAAATGATTGCATAACACCTTGGAAGCAATGGCAGGCCCTTGTGCTTCCAGGTGGCAAGAAGTTAAGGCTGCACAAGTTCAGTCCATATGAGTTTGGATTTGTCACTAACCTCCCCTTGTGGTTATGACAAATTCACGTGGATAGGAACACATACACCATAAAAATCTAAGTGTCATAAGGTTTCTCTCCGATTCATGAAAATGATGGTGTCACACCCCGAAACCGATGGCAGAAACGTTCCGGGGCGGAGTGACGTCATGCGTAGTATCACAACAGTTGTATCATAGCAAGCATAGTAAACGCAACCAAACATTGAATACATATATAAAAAGATTTTACATTGTTCAAAAACATGATTTATACATAACAGTATAGCAAAAGTAAAAGATGTGAATCCGAAACGCTCCGTCTTCTCGAAAGTCGGCAGGAATACCTGTCTATTGATGCCCTGAGAATACAAGCAGTTTTAAAGAATATCAGCATAAAGCTGGTGAGTTCATAAGTGTTTAGTTCTGGTGAAAGAAAGGTTTCTTTGATCCTTTGAAAAGTGGTTACCAAGAAAATCCCATATTTTCTTATGAAAGATGTTTGATTTCCCATTAGTTATATGATAAACCACCTATTTATGAAAGTTTGAGTTATCCCAAGAAAATCCCATATTTTCTTATGAAAGATGTTTGGTTATCGATTCTGAAAGAGAAGTACAAGTATCTACCATACGTGTGTCGTTAGATGTAGTTTCCTTGAAAGACCCTGTTTATTCTCCGTGAGATGTATTAGTCTTATTACAAAAATAGAACTAATAAGTAGGTAGTGAACTAGATCCTAAGGGTATTATCAATACCCTCTAGTAATCAAATTGGTTATTATTTTGAGGTTAGTTCACTAGATTCATTATTACCAAAGTAAATCTATGTTATCTAGGTTGCGAGTTTCATAACCATACATTAAACTGGATATGGCACGTACGGTGGCCAGTATCATTTTATGACTTTGTCACCCGTAGACCTGACGGTCCCACTGTAGCTAGCAGCGAGGTGCGGGATAGTCAGTCCCGTATAGATCTATACATAATAGTCACGCTCTCCCTCCAAGATATTCTGGTTATAAGGGTAGTCCTACACTCACGAATCCGGTGGAGTGTTACCAAGGACGTGTCTCCAATCCTTAAACTAACAAATTTACAAGTAATAATACAGAAAACCCTGTTTATGGTTGGTATGAATCCTTTGTAAAATATCACAATTTATGACAAGATTCATAAGTTCCGTGCTTTACTTTTGAAAACTGTTTCTACGAGTTGATTTCTAAATCGAATGGTAAAACGGTTTTCTGTGTTTGAAAGCATACTGAACATGTAATTATTTTAAACAAAATAATATAACTGAGCACAAGTTTCCTTGTACGTTTGCTTGTATACCCCCCTTGAAAACATGAAAAACTCGGAAAAACGTAGGGGTATGAACTCACTGTTTATCGTAGGATCCGAAAGCACAATTTGTTACGAGTGTTGAGTGTCAACCGATGTTTCGTACGCGAGTGGATCCTATTATCATGTGATAACACATATACACATTAGAACTAGAGTGTTTAATGACTAAACATGACGGGAAACCACCCTAAAGACTTGGAAATGCTTGTCGGGACCATATATGATCAAATAAGGAATGTGTACGGCCATTTGAGTGAGTGTGCGGCCAGGCTGTATGTACGGTTGCACACAGGAGTGTGCGGCTGTACAGAGGGTGTGTGCGGCCGTACACAGGAGTGTGCGGCCGTACACAGGAGTGTGCGGCCGTACAGTCGTCTTTTGTGTCCGAAACGTTGATTTTAAGGTGCTTTGAGGTGTTCTAGTGCCAATACCAAGTCCAACTAGGAAATGGGGGGCCAAACTCTTCACTTTGGAGAGTTTTAGTGTGTGTGCGGCCACCTTATGAAGGTGTGCAACCGTACACCTTCAAAGGATGAAGAACACGAAGAACACTATGAGTTTTAGGCTTAGATTCATGTGTCTTACCACTATAACAAGTTGAATGTTGGAGTAGTTCATGTTTTTGAGGCCCTTTTGAGTGTTCTTGGATGAAGTCTTTAGAGAAAGAAAGTAGTGAGAGAAAGTCAAAAGAAAGGAATGAGTGAAGGGGGTTCCCTTATATATATACAAGGGTGGGTGCGGCTGGAGGGATGGATGTGCGGCCGCACACCCATGTGTGCGGCCATACACACCTCTCATGAGGGTGTATGGCCCGATTTTGTTTCTAAATGACAAGTTGACTCATTCCTAACCTCATTCCCAACTGTACTCAAGTTAGAATGCTTAAACGGACCCTTAAATGACGTTAAAAGGTGACGAAATCGAGTTTAAAGTTGATATAAAGATCGATTGCACAGGATAAAAGTTTCGGGTTGTTACATCATCCCCCCGTTAGAGGGAATTTCGTCCCGAAATTCAAATATAGAATACAAATCATCAATTTGGAAAGAGATGGGGATATTTCTGGTTCATCTGATCTTCGCGCTCCCAAGTGAATTCATGTGACACCAGTCAAGTTTTGGTCAAAAATAAATTGATCAATAATCGTAATTGGGATGAACCAAGTGGTAGAGTTTGTAACAAGGTTTTCAAAAACATAAAGAACACTGAAATCCGAGTTATAACGAAGAAGTTATGACCAATCGAAAATCCGCGGAAAAACCGGCAAAACACTGTTCAGTGTAAAAAGTGAATTTTCGATAAAAGCCTTTTTAGCCTTAACAATCTAAATGAAAGTTGTAGAATATGTTAAACTGAGAACGTTCATAAAAAGAACGTAAAATTCCGACTTCGTATGAGGAAGTTATGATTTTTCGAAGTTTCGGTTTAGCAGTAGACAGCTAAAAATTTGAAATGTAAATCGATCGATATTTAGCCGACGCAACTTAAATGAGAATCGAAGGTCTCGTCAAAAGTAGCACAACGGTAAAATGACAGACGAAAACGGACGTAGGATGAAGAAGTTATGAATTTTTAACGGATTCCCGTCCCGGTCTGTTTAAAATAATAATATTGAAAATAAATTCAAAATTAACCGATGAAGTCTAAAAGAAAGTCGTAGATTATGATTTTACCTACGCGTGCATATAAAGAACGCTAAAAACGGAGCTCGTATGCGAAAGTTATGATTTTCGCAAGTTTTGGCACAAAAATAAAGAAAAATAGGAAAACCGGGCAATTTCGCAAGTGACACGTCACCTCGCACGTGGCAGCTGCTGAGTGGTCCGAACCCATGCGTGGCACCTCCTGATTGGACCGCAGCCGAGGTCCACTTAGAAGCGAACAGCTTCGCATGAGATGCCCCGGAGACACCCCTCGCACACACCTCGGACACCCTCATTCGCACGTGGCCTTCTCCCATTGGACCGAAGGTTGGTCCAATCCGAAGCTTCCTTCAGCGAACCGCCTGACCGAGCCCTCGCCACCTGTCCGAACCGAGACACGCGTCTGCTTTCCTTCGCTTCCACGTTGCTGATGAGTCACCTTCGGACCGAACCCTCGCACCCCTATATAAAGGGTGTGAGCCTTCTCGGATTTAAGAGATTTTTCACCCCAAAACTTCCCCTTTTTCACATTTTAGCCCCGTAAACTTTCTCACGACCCCGGAAGGCCCCGGTATCACGTCTAAAGCCCGAAGCAAGCCCCGGAGCCTCGGAATTCTCAAGAATTCATCCTCTCACCTGTCGAAACTCTGCCCGGTTTGAGCCGGTTTCTCGTTAAATAAACTCTTTACGGGAAACGAAACGCTGCCCAAATCACCGCTTATCAAGGTGAGTTCATACCCCTATAATTTACCTTTTCAATGGTTTTTAAATGCTTTTTAGGGGGGGAATACAAGTTTAACACAATAATAAATTGTGTTAATAATTATATGTGATAATAATCACACAAAATGTTTCCGTATGCTTTTAAGAATTACCAAATACTTCCAAAATAACGTGAAGCCATGTCAAATCTTTAAAGTCATGTAAAACTCCATTAAATTCTTTGAAAAATGTTTTATAAATTATTTCAAAGTATAAATGCCAAAATCATGTTTATATATGTATAAATATATAAATAAGATTTGAAGGGCTTAGGACTAATGAATTATCTCATTTCCTTTTCCTTGTTTGGATGTGGAATTAAGGTTGTATTATTTGTCTGAAGGTCGTTTCCTTCTTAATTATATATATATTATACATATATGAGTACAAAAGGTTACTCCTTTTGGTATCTTCACCTTTGTATCAGGCTGAGCAAAGGTGTTCATCCATGAGAAACCATGCTAATCAGATAGAACATATAAATTATAATATGTATAATTTATCATTCAAAAATAAAGATACAAGTATGATTTACAACTGTATACTTTCCAAGGAAATTACCAGAATTCATTCACCTATACCAAGATATGTATAATACCTTTAATATACGAACAACATATTAAAGAAGTAAAGATACATCATACCTAGTTTGCATTAACAAAGGTACGATACAGAGTACCAGGGTTAGCAAACACGTGGTAATGTCGGGTTTGTATTAACAAAGGTACGATATACAGAGTACCAGAGTTAGCAATCACGAGTAATAATACATCATACCGGGTTTGCATTAACAACGGTACGATATACAGAGTACTAGAGTTAGCAATCACGGGTAATAATACATTCTGTCGGGTTGGCATTAGCAAAGGTACTATACAGAGTACCCGAGTTAGCAAAATCGAGGTAATAATACATCTTACCGGGTTTGCATTAACAAAGGGTACGATACAAAGTACCAGAGTTAGCATTCATCGGGTAATAATAATAATACATCGGAATTCTGGTTGAAACAATAAATTTGTGAGACCCTTCACGGTTTACTTATCTAATTACGACCTTTTTAAGTCCTCAACTATTAGCTAGAATCTCTTGTAGGGAGAGCGTGAATTTGTGTATAGATCTATATGGGACTGACAATTCCACACCTTTACTGTTCGCTACAGTTGGCCGGCAGGCCTAGGGTGTAAAATATCATATCGTTCCGACGCCTGAAGAACGTCGCTGCAGGCATTTCCGTCATATTAGTATGGTTAATAGGACTCACATGGATAAAACAACGAGTGAATTACAAAGTAATATACTTCTCTTATAACAGTAAGAAAAGTTAATTACATCCCGACCAGATATACCTTCAGTAGCTTTTACTTACAGTAAGAGCTATATCTCATGAAATCAAGTATTGTACTTCTGGTTTTGAACATTTAAAACCACAAGGCAGTATTATGGATAATAGAATACTCTCCATGACTAATACTAAGGTTGTTACTGTAGAACAGATATAACTAAGAACACTTTTACCAATGAAACGGTTTATGGGATTAAACCACTTTTACAAATGAAACGGTTTATGGGATTAAACCACTTATACAAAGGAAACGGTTTATGGAATTAAACCACTTATCAAATGAAACTTAGTCACTCAATCTTTGTAAACTAGTATAACATAAAAGACCTTTACTGGTTAATTCTATAATTCCCTAGTTATTACATCAGAGTCGTACATAAGTAATGTCCGATTGACAATGAAATGTGTGACTTCCGCCTTACTTCCTGTTCCTTGTTTGGTTGTGGGGGCTTAGGGAAGATACACCCATTTAACTATCAATTCAGTATTATGTTATGTATAATCAGTATAAACTAAGTAATTACAGAGGGAAACTATTGAGGTTATCAGTTAATCACCTCAGGAGATATAGGATTTCCTGGAGAAATCAGTGAACTCATTCAAAGAACTTAGGGTATACTTAACAGAACTAAAATACTTATGAACTCACCAGCTTAAATGCTGATCTACTCTTTTCAAATAACTTGTATTCTCAGGAATCCAGTAGACAGGTACACTCCAGAAGCTTTTGAGAAGACTACCTAGTACCGTACCGCGACTCTTGTCTTCTATTCTTCCTACTTTATTGTTTGAATATGTAATGTTTAAACACATATGTAAAACTTATACTTATTAATGCAATGGTTGTTTATACTTTGATTACTATATTGCATGTGTTGTGATACTTACCTAAAAGTCCTCCACCCCCGAACGTTTCCACCGTTCTGGTTTGGGCGTGCGACAATTCAGGTCCCCGCTTGGCATTCCAGCGAACCTTCACTATCGGGATGCGACTTTGTTTTGTTCGTTTGATCTCTCGATCCATGATTTCGATTGGTTCTTCCACAAAGTTTAGATTCTCGTTGATTTCAATCTCATCGAGAGGAATAGTAAAAGTCTCGTCGGATAAGCACTTTTTAAGGTTCGAGACGTGGAAGACAAGATGAATGCTACTAAGCTCTTGAGGAAATCGGAGTCTGTATGCTACGGGACCGATCCTAGCGAGGATCTCGAATGGTCTTATGTACCTCGGGTTTAGCTTTCCACGCTTCCCAAAGCGTATCATGCCTTTCCAGGGTGAGACCTTCAACAGAACGCGGTCTCCAACCTGGAATTCTAAGGGTTTTCGTCGTATGTCGGTGTAGCTCTTTTGTCTATCTCGAGAGGCTTTCAGTCGTTCTCGGATTTGGATGATCTTTTCAGTGGTTTCGCGAATGATTTCTGGACCAGTGAGAGTGCTATCTGGGACTTGTCCCTTGGCTAACTGCGTGTCGCCCACCTCAGCCCATCACATAGGGGATCTGTACTTGCGGCCATAGAGGGTTTCGAAAGGCGCAGCCTTGATGCTGGTATGGTAGCTATTGTTATAGGAGAACTCGACCAAGGGTAAATGAATGTCCCACGACTTACCGAAATCGATGACACATGCTCTCAACATGTCTTCCAAGGTTTGGATGGTTCTCTCACTCTGCCCATCTGTTTGAGGATGATAAGCTGTACTCATGTCCAGCTTAGTTCCAAGAGCCTTCTGCAGGGACTGCCAAAATCTCGAAGTGAACCTGCTATCTCGATCAGAGATAATGGACACAGGTACACCGTGCAGTCGGACTATCTCTTGGATGTAGATTCGTGTCAGTCTCTCCATTTTGAAGGTTTCTTTGATTGGCAGGAAGTGAGCGGATTTAGTCAGATGGTCGACTATCACCCAGATGGCATCGTGCCCACTCGGAGATTTGGATAATTTGGTGATGAAATCCATAGTAATCCTTTACCACTTCCATTCGGGAATTTCCGGCTGTTCGAGTAGACCTGAGGGTTTCTGATATTCGATCTTCACTTTGGCGCAAGTCAGACACTTGCCCACGAATGTAGCGATTTCCGCTTTCATGTTTGGCCACCAATATAACTTCTTGAGATCGAGGTACATCTTGTCCGAACCTGGGTGAACGGAGTATCTGGTCTTGTGAGCTTCATTCATTACAACCTCTCTGTAACCACCGAACTTTAGGGTCCAGATCCGGTCCATGAAATAATAGACTCCGTTTTCCTTGATTTCTAGGTTCTTTTCCATTCCTCTTAAGGCTTCACCCAACATGTTCTCTGGTCTTAAGGCTTCCAACTGACGCTCCTTGATTTGCGCGGATAAATGGGAATGGATAGTCATGGTCAGTGCCTTCAATTTACGACCTGAGTACTCCTTCCGACTGAGGGCATCGGCCACCACATTGGCCTTGCCGGGATGGTAGCGGATCTCGCACTCGTAATCGTTGAGTAGCTCGATCCATCGCCATTGCCTCATGTTCAGCTCTTTCTGGTCGAAGATATGCTGCAGACTTTTATGGTCAGTGAAGATAGTGCACTTGGTTCCGTAGAGATAATGTCTCCATATCTTCAATGCGAAGACTACTGCTCCCAATTCCAGAACGTAGGTTGTGTAGTTGACTTCGTGTGCTTTCAGCTGTCTAGAGGCATAAGTAATGACTTTTCCCCGTTGCATGAGCACACAGCCTAGGCCCTGATTGGATGCATCACAGTAGACAACGAGGTCCTCCGTCCCTTCGGGTAGAGACAAGATAGGTGCGCTGCATAGGGACCGCTTTAATTTTTGGAACGCAGTGTCTTGCTTCTCACTCCAACAAAAGGGTACGCCTTTCTGAGTCGGAGTGGTTAAGGGTTTGGCAATTCTGGAGAAATTCTGGATAAACTTGCGATAATAGCCGACGAGACCCAAGAATTGACGGATTTCTGTGGGTGTCTTCGGTGCTGACCAGTTCTCTATCGCTTTGATTTTGGAGGGGTCCACATGTATGCCTTCCTCGCTTACCACGTGACCTAGGAAGGTTACTTTACGAATCCAGAATTCGCACTTGGAGAGCTTTGCGTAAAGCTTCTCCGCCCTGAGAGTTTCCAGCACCAATCTCAAGTGTTGTTTGTGATCTTCCTTGCTTTTGGAATAGATAAGTATATCGTCGATGAATACGATGACGAACTTGTCCAAGAAAGGACGACACACCCGGTTCATCAGGTCCATGAACACTGCCGGTGCGTTGGTTAGACCGAAGGGCATAACTACGAACTCGTAGTGACCATATCGAGTCCGAAATGTTGTTTTAGGAACATCACCCTCATGGACTTTCAAATATAATTCTGAAAATATAAGTGAGATTGAGGCAGAGGAGTGTGTCGATTGCTCATGATTGTCAGTTATTAATGTTAAATCATTGGCTAAAGGCAAAGAAAAATGTAATGATTCAATGTCAAAAGTAAACAATGATTACACTTCAACATCCAACATATGTGATCCTCATGATCATGTTGTGGTTGAAGATTATGCGAGTGATGAGGATGAAGTTTCAAATGGGAAACCAATTTCAAGAGTTGTGGTCGAACAAGTCTTCGACGACTCTAAGGAGTATTCGAATGTGTTGAAAAATAAAGGAAAACATTATTATGAATCGAATTCTCTGGTTTATCCTAGGTTCAAGGATTCAAAAGAGGTTGTGTTTCCAAATCAAGTATTTGTCATCAAAGGAAATGGGGATAATGTGGCTCTGGAATTGAAAAAATTGGTAAAAGAAGACAATGTAGGTGTGACGAAAGAAGGATTTTATTCGAATCAAAACAATATAAAAAATGGTCTGAACAAATTTTCAAAAAATTTTCATCAACAAAATAGACCAAAACATGCTTGGGCTGTGAAACAGGAAATACAGTTGTTGATAATAAAAATAAAGAATAAGGTGTTGATTCTTTAACCAATGATCCAAAACGTCAAATTGTGCAAACACAAACTTTCAAAGAAAGAGTTGAAAATTTGGCTTGTGATGAAGGAATTTCGAAATCAAAAGCACAAAATAAATCCTATTGGAAAAAATGTAAACGCTTTTCACAATAAAAAGATTTTCCAACAACAATCCTCTGAATCAGGCAAGAAGTTTGCAAAAACATTCAAAATAAACAATCTCAAAAACAAAAAGGTTTTCAAAAGAGTCGAAATGGTGTGCTAAATCAATTTCGACGAAGAAAAATGTTCAAAATCTTGGACAAAGGGGTTTTGTTCAAAACCGTGATCAAAGAAGTTTTGGTCAAAGTAATAGAAATAGATATTTTGCTCAACATAATGGAAAAAGGAATTTTGTTCAAAATCATGGATGATGGAATTTTGGTCCAAATCATGTACAAAAAGTTTTTATTAAAATAGAAAAGTTTTTTTTAACAAAATGGTATTGGTTATCAACACCAATTTCAAAATCATTTCCAAAATCATCCAAAGAGGTCATTTCCAAAAAAACGAATTTGAAAAATTGGAAGTTAAAGGAAAGAAAAATGAATCATTCAAACCTAAAAGTCCACATTTTCCAAATCCCGATTTGAAACAAAAGATGACAACATCTTTTTCAAAAGGTAGAAGTGATGTTAAGAACATTAATCACTGGCTTGAGGGAAAAGGAAAACAATATCAATCAGGAAAGTATTCTAAAGAGAAAATTCAATCTACTTACAAGAAGTACTTGAATGATTCGATGTGTGGAAGTATTTCGTCTCAAGAATCTACTCCAACAGTGTGAAATTGGAACAAAATTCCAAAGAAGAAATTTGATACTTCTTAGAAAAAGGATGAGAAAGTGAAAGTCAATGTTGAACCTTCCCCATTGCATGATTACATTTCGATGCCTAAAGCCAATGAAATTGACTTAGTTGACAGTTTCAAAGAGAAAGTTCGTAATTGGGTCTTAATTTACAGTTTCCAAGGACCAAAAAGATATTGGGGACCTAAATTTTTGTAAATGATCGCAGGTTCTATTTAATGAGAAAAATGATGGAAATTGGATATCGATAGTGGACGCCCGCGTCATATGACTAGAAGGAAGTAGAATTTGCGTACTTTTCGAATGTTGGACAATGCTCGGTGTTGTCAAGTTTGGAAACAACTACAAGTGTGAAGTCAAAGGTTATGAAAAAGTAACGAATGGGAAATTCACAGTGAATCGAGTTGCCTATGTTGAAGGACTAAGGCACAATATGATTAATGTGTCGCAACTAGTTGTTGGCACTGCTAATCAGGTTCTCATGGATGAGGAAGGAAGTATTATCTACAAAAAGGAAACAAAGGAAGTTCTACTAAGGTTGAAATGAAAGGGATACATCTTCACTCTTGAGTTGAAACCATTGTGGGTGTCCCCTCAGTATGTTTGCTATTGAAAGCATCCTTCAGTATCAGCTTGTTGTGGCATCAACGTCTTTCTCATCTCAACTTCAAATATCTAAACAAACTTGTTATTAATGATCATATTTGTGGTTTACCTGTTTTAAAATTTAACAATGACTCCTTGTGTGTTGTATGTGAACAGGGAAAACAAAATCGTCAAGGTCATACAATCATCATTGATTTAAAAATCATCGAACCTTTGGAACTACCTCACATTGACTTGTGTGGAACTTCGACTATTGAGACTCTCAATAAAAGAAGTACATACTAGTTATTGTTGATGATTTTTCTAGGTTTACCTGGGTTTTCTCTCTTCAACAGAAGTCTGAAACTACTCAAGTGATGATTAATTTTATCAAGAACATCGAATTGAGCTTAAAAGGAAAGTTCGAAAGATAAAGAGTGATATTCATTTTTTACTGAACTGGGAATAACTCACAATTTTTTGTCGGCATACACACCATAACAAAATAGTGTTGTCGAAAGGAGGAATCATTCCTTTTGTGAAGTGGCGAGAACGATGCTCACTTATGCAAACTTACCTCAATACTTTTGGGCAGAGGCTATTTCGACTGCTTGCTTTACGCAAAATCTATCTTTCCTTAATCTCCGTTTTAACATAACACCTTATCAAATTATAAACAAAAGGAAACCTAATGTCAAAATTTTCCATGTTTTTGGATGCATATTTTTCATTATGACTCTCAAGGATAATCTTTCCAATTTTCAGTCGAAAGATGATCAGGGGATCTTCTTGGGATAGTCTCAAAACTCTATAGCATATAGGGTGTTCAACAAGAGAGTCAGGAAGCTCGAAGAAACATTCAATCTCACATTCGATGATCACTATGTCAAAAGAATTGAACAGACTTTCATTCAAAAACCAATTCTTGTTTAATCAAATGTTGAATATGAGCTAATGAATTCTTATGATATTGATCTTGATTTAATTTTTGGTATTCCTGTTAGGGCCATTGATGCAGAGATAAATGTTGTTGATAATCAAGTTCCTGAGGCATCAAAACACTCTGATGATTCGGTAGTCCCAAATGAAGAAAATGAAGCATATTCTTCTTCATCGACTTCAAGAGTAAATGTCGAAAGAATACCTATTTCGACTGGTGATCAAATGGAGGGGGAGCACTTGATTTCGATATCTTAAAATGAAAGACATGATTCGTATGCTGAGGGGGAACATATGAAATCTCAAGTTCATGTCGAGGGGGAGCGTATGTCCAACCATGCTGATGTTGAGGGGGAGCATCACATCTCAAATCCATTGGTTGAGGGAGACCCAAGTGGATTGAGTCATGATAATGGTAATGATCAAAATAATGATTTTTATGATGTAACTGATAATATCTCAATTGCAGGAGAAGGTTTAGAAGCTGATGACATCTTTGAATATGCACATTTAGACTTTGATCTTGTATATCCGCTAATGGACGAGTGGACAAGAGATCATCTGAAAGAACAGATTCTTGGTGATCCAAATTATGGTGTCTTGACTCGAGCCCGTATTTGAGCCAGAAATGAGGTATTGAATGTTCATCAACAATTATGCATGTTTAATGTTTTCATTTCGAAATTAGAACCACAAATAGTAAAGACTGCATTAGAACACTTTGATTGGGTTGTTTCAATGCAATCTGAACTTGCTGAATTTGAACGAAACAAGGTTTGGAAATTGATTCCTAAACAGAAAGATGTTTTGTTACTTGGTCTAAAATGGATTTTTAAGAAGAAAACTCACAAATAAGGAAATATTATTCGAAACAAAGCAAGACAAGTCATAAAAGATTATTCTCAACAAGAAGGTATTTAAACCTTTGCCCCTGTCGCAAAACTCGAGGCGGTACAAATTTTTCTTGCATATACAGTTCATAAGGATTTCGATGTTTATCAGATGGATGTCAAATGTGCATTCCTCAATGGTGTTCTGTAAGAAACGACGTACGTCAAACAGCCACCGGGTTTCGTTAACGATAAGTATCCCGATCACTGTTATAATTTAGACAATGCAGTCTATGGGTTGAAACAAGCACCTCGTGCCTAGTATGCAACTTTGACAAATTTTTTGAAAATTGCTAAATTTAAACAAGGATCTGTTGATCCTACTTTACATCGAAAGTAAGTAGGGGATCATCTGATGCTCCTTCAAATATATGTTGATGACATTATCTTTGGTTCGACTGATCCTTCATTGTCTAAGGAATTTGAGGAAATCATGAAAAGTCAATTTGAAATGAGTATGATGGGTAAAATCAATAACTTTTTGGGTTTGCACATTTGTCAAAGTAGAGAAGGAATTTTTATCAGTCAAAAGAAATACAATTGAAATCTACTTGAAAGGTTTGGCATGACGAATAACACGAAATTCAAAGTACCTATGGCAGTTGGCATGCTGTTAAGTCCTTCGTTGGATAAGCCTGTTGTGGATCTAACGATGTACAGAAGCATGATCGGTTCACTTTTGTATTTGACTGCAAGTCGACCTGATAAAATGTTTGTTGTATGTAATTGTGCTAGATACCGATCAAACCCAAGAGAACCCCATCTTTCTGTCATAAAGAATATATTTCGATACCTTAAAGGGAAAATTTTGTTAGGATTGTGGTATCCTTCGAGGACAAGATTTTTTATCCAAGCATTTTCAGATGCGGACCTGGGTGGATGTCAATTGCATCGAAAGAGCACAACTAGAGGATGTCAATTATTGGACAGGAAATTGTGAGTTGGCAATGAAAAAAGCAAACTTGTGTTTTGATTTCGACTGCTGAGGCATAGTATGTCGCTGCTGCTGCATGCACATCACAAGTGATCTGGATTCAAAGCCAATTGCTTGACTATGCAATAAACTTGAAGAAAATACCTTTGTATTGCGATTCTCAAAGTGCAATTTGAATTCGCAAAATCCAGTCCAACACTCGAAAACAAAACATATTGCTCTTAGATATAACTTTATCAAAGACCATGTTGAAGATGGAAACATTGAAGTCCATTTTGTCAAAACAACAAAACAGCTCGCTGACATTTTCACAAAACCTTTAGATGAAAAATAATTCTTAAGGATTTTGAATGGTCTAGGAATGATGGAAGCATGTTCGGTTCCTCATTTTGATTGAATATCACAAAAACATATGTTTTATCTTACTTTCGATTGTCATAGTTACTTTCGATTAGGAGGTATTTTATTTCATGTGTTTTAACTTAATTTTGACTGTTTGTGTTCTATTCAGAGGTTAATGTTCATGTTTCGTGTTCGACTGCGTTCACATTCGACTTCTCTCTGAGTCGTTCAGAACCCAATTCACATTTTATGAACGATGTTCGATGCACAACCCGTGATTGATGACTACTAGACTATGGGTCGAACGTATCTAGGTAACAGTTTCAGTTCTTTTCTTTTTATTTTTGTCTTTTCTTTTTAAAAAAATCAAAAACACAAAAATATTTTCTTATTTTTTTATTTGTTTTCTAAAATCACAAATACAAAAATATATATTTTTTTATTTTTTTATTTGCTTTCAAAAATCAAAAATCTAAAAAGATTTTCTTAAAATTGTTTTTCATTGATAAAACCAAAAATACAAAAATATTGTCGTGGAAGTCTCATTGTAACAACACGATGCTATTTCGCATGCCAAACACACATATTCATCAAGGGAACATATATTACTCAAAATTAGGTACTAGTTAAGTATCCCTAGAAGCATGTTGCTGCATGTTGTCCTCTAAGCTTTAAAGATCTATGTGTTTGATGCCTTAATGAAATCTTTCACACAAAAGTTTCTTCCCAATCAGGTCGTATTCACATTAGTCGACGAGCTACCTTCCTCTTCACATCATGAGTCAACAGTTTTCTGCTTGGTCCAAATTTTTAGCAGACGTACAATAAGTTCTTTCAAATATTTTTCATCAACATTTCTTTCTCGATCACACACATTACTATTGGATATACTGTCTAAGTCCATAACTATATTTGGTATGTACTTGACCCGACCCGGCATGGTCCATTTGGGTTGCACTTCACCCGAACAATTTACGGATAATCTTTTGAGAATAGTATAAGTTATGATTTATTAATATATTATAAGTTCTAATATATTAATATAAAATCATATTATTTAAGTAGTGTTGATCTATAATTAATTTAGTATTAATTTAGATCAAAAGTATGACTAATTAAATATGGGCTCTTGTATTTATATAGTGTGGGCTAATGCTTATTTGGAATGGGCTAGGCTTGCATGGAAAGTCCATGGATACTCCATGGAGCTTTAGCCCATGGATCTCATGGAAATGAAAAGACATGGGTATTAGGGTTTACATGGATGTAACCCTAATCCACCACACTATATAAATGAGGCTTTGGTTCTTGAAATTGGACTAGTTGATGTGTGTAAACTAAGAGGGCCGATTTCAAGAAGTTTGTGACTATTCTCTCAAGTTTCCAAGTTTGTGGTGATTTGTGACTTCCATTTGAGGCATCCACATTATTGGTGCTAGGCTCTCAAACTCCAAGCAATCAACTACTACTACAAGGTAAGTAATTCTACTAGTTTTATTTAATTCAAGTACCCCATGCCATGCTAGTTAGGATAAGAACCTTGGAAAAATAATTATTTGCATGTATCTTAGTCAAACATAGATCCAAGGTTTCTAGGGTTGCATGTACACCATAGGAGTGTTAGAATGCTCAAAACCCATCAGTGGTATCTCCCACTTGGATAAGTCTAATAACTATAGTTGCAAGTATGACTTCAGCAACCGATCAGCAATCGTAGCTCTTTAAACTCTGTTGAACTATGAAGCGCCATTTTAGATAAGTGATCATATAATCCTCTGTTCTAGATATCAGCCGAACAAATACATGGAACATGGTCTTGCTTATTGTCCAGCATTTGTTTCCCGATTTCCGATTTGTTTGACATAGAACTTAACTGAACACGTCAATTTAGTTCTGACCGGGCCCGGTACATAGGTCAAAACAAAATCATCGAGGGGCCCAGATATCGCTTCTAATCCTAGAAGGAACATATAAACTTCGACTCATATGTTTGCTCTACTACTTGTTGAATTACACACAAAAGCACGGTTTGTAACATCGAGTTACCAATGCGTTTTCGTGAAATCAATGCATAACCAACTCATAGGCAACAAATCATATCTCTAGGTTTGAAGACTTATATGATATTACCCTCTCACGATCACTCGAGATAAATTCCATGAAGTGATACAAGTGAGCGTGGGTTGAATCCAATACTCAGAACTTATGAGCACTCATGATTGCTATAGCCCCGCTTTGTCTAACATCTTAGACCTCTACAAGCCAACCCATGACAGTCTTGATTCATATCTACTTCCAACATATGACCGACTATGGAGAGTTTGAATAATATGATATAAACCATAACATAATTATTCTGGAAGTCAAAACATGCAAAAAGAAATAATAGTAAACGATTGACAAGAGATAGCAACACTTTACTCATAAATAACAGCTTTTATTTATCATCAAATGTCAATTACATTTTACAAATTTCAAGATTATCTAACTACTAAAACTAATATCATCCTTCAGCCCTATGCTCCGAGCATGCTGGAAATGCTTAGCCCGAGTCAGTCCCTTCGTGAGGGGATATGCTGGGTTCTCATCCGATGATACCCTATTTGCCACGAGGATTCCTTCTTCTATTCGATGTCTGATGAAGTGATATCTTCTGTCAATGTGCCTGGATCTCCCATGATCTCTTGGTTCCTTGGCTAAGGCAACCGCACTATTGCTGTCAGAGAAAATCTCCATTGGCTCCTTTATAGCTGGTACAACTCCAAGGTCTCCGATGAAGTTCTTTAGCCATATAGCCTCCCTTGCTGCCTCGCTTGCTGCTATATACTCTGATTCACAAGTGGAATCAGCCACTGTCTCCTGCTTGGAGCTTTTCCAAGTAATTGCCCCTCCATTTAGAGTAAAGACCTAGCCCGGCTGAGAGCGGAAATTATCCCTGTCAGTCTGAAAGCTAGCATCATTGTACCCTACAACTCTCAAGTCCTCACTGCCACCGAGGGTAAGGACCCAGTCCTTAGTCCTCCGTAGGTACTTGAGGATATTCTTTACCGTAGTCCAGTGTGCCTTGCCAGGGTTCCCCTGATACCTGCTAACCATGCTCAAAGCAAAGGCTACATCAGGTCGAGTACACATCATAGCATACATGATCGATCCTACAGCTGAAGCATAAGGTATTCGACTCATTTCTGCTATCTCAGCCTCAGTACTAGGGCTTTGTGTCTTACTCAATCTGGCGTTACTCTGGATGGGTAACTCTCTTTTCTTGGAGTTATGCATGTTGAACCTTTTCAACACTTTGTCCATATAGGTGCTTTGACTAAGTCCAATTAGTCTTTTACTCATGTTTCTCAAAATCCTTATCCCTAGGATATATGCAGCTTCTCCAAGGTCCTTCATAGCGAAACACTTCCCAAGCCAAGACTTTACTTCCTACAGGGTTGGGATGTCATTTCCTATGAGTAGTATGTCATCCACATACCGTACCAAAAAGCTGACTATACTCCCACTAGCCTTGATATAGACACAAGATTCATCTTCACTCCTTGAAAAGCCAAATTCTTTGACTTTCTCATCAAAGCAAAGATTCCATCTGCGAGGTGCCTGTTTCAATCCATAAATGGATTTCTCAAGCTTGCACACTCTATTAGGGTACTCTACACTGACAAAACCCTCTGGCTGATTCATGTAAACATCCTCAGCCAACTTTCCGTTAAGGAAAGCGGTTTTGACATCCATTTGCCATATTTCATAATCATGAAATGCAGCAATGGCTAACAGAACCCTAATAGACTTAATCTTGGCCACTGGTGGAAAGGTCTCATCATAATCAACTCCCAGAGTTTGAGAATAACCCTTTGCAACCAGTCGTGCCTTATAAGTGTGTACATTACCATCCATGTCGGTCTTCTTCTTGAAGATCCATTTGCACCCAACTATCTTACGATCAGGTACATTGTCAACCAATTTCCAAACTTGATTGTCATACATGGACTGTATCTCGCTATCCATAGCCTCTTTCCATTTAGCAGCCTCAGGGCCTGCCATGGCTTCTGTGTAGCTGTTAGGCTCATCCAGATTTACCAGTGTGTTATCACTGATAAGTGTCTCACCTTCTGCAGTAATATGAAAACCATAATAATGCTCAGGTGCATTCCTAACTCTGGTGGAACGCCTCAGAGGTATAGATTCTTCAGTCAGCTCAACATGAGTTTCCTCCTCAGGTTGAGGGCTAGGGTTTGAGGTTCCTTCACCACTTGACTCTTGAATTTCCTCAAGGTCAATTTGTCTCCCACTGTCTCCTTGGCTCATGAATTCTCTCTCTCGAAAGAATCCTCTTCTTGCTACAAAGACCACATTATAACTGGGTCTGTAGAAGATGTAACCAAAGGATTTCTGTGGGTAGCTGATGAAAATACACCTTTCACTTCGGGGTTCGAGCTTATCGTGAGTCTCGCGTCTCACGAAAGCCTCACAACCCCAAATCTTGATGTGGTCTAGATTGGGAACTTTTCCAGTCCACAACTCGTGAGGTGTTTTGGAAACCTTCTGTGACAACCCGAAATTTATTCCTTCACTGTAACCCTTTCCGTTAATAAAATTTATTTTATTATTAAAATTGTCCGTTAACTTTTAAGTTAAATAATTCATCTAGGATTATTGTCATAATTTCCTACGTGTAGGAAATCAATAAAATCACATATAATTCCCTCGATAATCCTTTGGAAAAATTTCTAGTTTACGACTAAGTCGGGTTACGGTCACTTAATCGGGAAAAATCTTAAACTCCGTTTAATGTCGGGATTGGGTGTGTCCCCACCTAACCGTGGACTCAACCCCATATAAGGGTTGAGTGGACTCCATTTGAACCTTTTCACCCACCTTGGAACTTTCTCTCTCTACTCTCTCTCTAAAAATCGGGTTTTGATCAAGAATCACCTCATTCAAGCTCCAAAATCGTAAGTAATCCTTCCTAGTGTGACAACCGTCAAAATTCGAGTCGGTTCTAGATTTGAATAAACTTAGTTGCACATATACGCACGACACATACTGGACTTAGTGACTAGAAGCTCAGTTATAACCTACTAGAAACTTGGAAGCAACTAGAAACAATGGATAATGTACTTAGATTTCACATTGATATGTGAATTCTACAACTACTTAACTGTAGAGGCTATCCATATTCGGGTCACTCTTTGACTCGAACACCTTTTCATGAATCATATACACACATCATGCACTTGACCTAGAAGTAGAAATTAGGTCAAAGTCTCATAGTAACTTAAGTCAAAGTTGAAGACTAGGACTAGTATACTTGATTCCTCAATTTCGCTTGAATCTCGGAATCACTACATAGAATGCCAATAAACCGATAAAAATAAATTACAAACATTATTTATAACTATAGAAGAGTTATAATACCATAAGATAATTTAAAGTCTCAAATATTCTATTTATTTTGATATCCAAATTTTTACAAACTCTCAAAAACCCTAAAAACCCTAAAACTTAAATTTTATAAAGTTTAACATCAAGAATTCTATAAAAATAGTTATGAAACTTATAATATTATCTTAAAACAATTAAATTCAGGGAAATATAATCAAGGAAAATAAAAATTTAAGTCATTAACATTCATCCTTAATTTATAAGTCAAAAATCAAGGTTTCATGAATAAAAACTTGATTTTAGTGCACATTTTATATAAAATTTAGATATTTTATAAAATAACTTAAATTTTATAAAACAAAATGAATGAGAAAGGGTTATTATACTCAAAATTTCGGACCCCTCTCTTCCCATATCTCTCTCACACTCTCATTCTCCAACACACACACATCTCTCTTCTTTCTCTCTCTAGAAAACTCTCTCTACCTTCTCTCTAATTTTTTTTCTCCAAACACCACAACCACAGCCTCTTAACCACGAAATTATGGAGATTCATAAGGGTTTTTCAAGCCACAAATAAATTTAAGGTAAAGAACATACATCTCTTGAAGATCCACAACAATGATTTAAGCCATGCATGTGCATTTTACTTCAAAAACCGACTTCTACTTCTTCATCTTCTTCAAACTTGTTTTCTTTTTGTTAAAATGGTTTTTAGAACATCATGGATGTGTTTTAACACCATGCATGTATGATAAACAAGGTTGCATGTTCATGATCTTAGTGTAAAAATCGATTTTAAGGATTAAAACATCAAACTCAAGTTAAGAGTTTTTGAGAAACAAAATTTTGTTCATAAACGAATGTATACATTTTGATAAGTTTTAATCTTTTGATCTCTGGAAACATGACTAGAATATAAGTTTATCATGATATCTTTTAAAATATTTCAAAAGATTTACTCAAAGAAATCATGAAAACTCATTTTTCTAACCAATCACCATGCATGCAATCTGCCAGATTTCTTTACCTGACTTTAAACTGTCATATTTCACTCATTTCTTAACCAAAATTCGGGATTCTTTTTCTGAAATATAACATTTTGAGTTAGCTTTCAAACCCATCTGACCTCACTGGAAAATTCAAATATTTCGATTTTTAGCAATTTTTACAAAACTGTTGCTCAATCAGCACCTTTTTGTGAATACTAGTTTTGTATTGCATGTTCAAAGATCTTATTCATCACTAAAAATCAAGGAAAAATTAACTTGAGCACTTAACATCATGTATTAAGAGGTATAAAAGTATCTTCATTCAAAAGCCTTTGGAACATGTTGCAAAAATTCTCAAAGTAACATCAATAATTTTTACCAAAATCACAAAAATCAAGTTTTCTCTATAATTGTTTGAGCCTTTAGACATGTTTTTCGACATCAAAAATAAGAAAACAATTTTTCATTGTTATTAAATTGTTTGAAGTTGCATTCTGGAAATTTTCAGCTCAATATATATTTTCTTTATTTTTACATGAAAATAATAATAAAATAGAGTGTTAAAGCATATAAAATATTTAAACTTGTAAATAAATTCTGGAAATATTTGTGGATCACCCTTTAAGTTAATAAACATCTCTCATGAAGTTTCATCGATTTTTGTTACTGTGTAGTATGGTTTTTAATTTTCTTTTTTTTAGCTCTAATAAATCATAAAACCACTTTAGGGAATGTGAAAATATTATTTCTTATTTTTCGCAGCTTATACCTTATATTTAAGACTCCGAAAAATATTTTGGCAATTTTTGAAAATGTATATCTATTTTTCTTGAATTTTTGTGTTTATAATGGACTAAAAACAGGAAAAATAGTTTTACTCATCCAAAATTCATGAAAATTTACCAGAAACTCTTATAATATGTTAGGATGATACATAAAAATTTTGATGATTTTTATCTTCTGTATGCTATTTTTCTTCTATTTTCCCAAGATTTAATACACTTAAATGTACAAAAATCAGAAAAATTGTGTTAAAATTTTTGAAAACACATATTAATATTTTTCCTAGATTATGTACACTGTAAAATAGTTACACAAAAATTACAAGAATTTTTCATGATAATTTACTATTTTTCCATGATTTTATGATTATTCATGGAATTAAATGGTGAAAAACAGTTAGACAAATAAAAAATTCAAGAAAATATATCTTAAGGTGATTGACTTCAATTAAAAATGAAATACAAAGTTTGGGAAAGTTTAGAACTAAATTGATTTCGTTTTGAATATTTAATCATTGGAACACCTCTAAAATGTTAAATATTAACATTTCAATAATGGAAATTTTCCACTTAAATTGTTATATAACAATTGATTCTTTGAAACTTAATTTCCACAGAAAAATATTTGTAACTTATCAATATTAAATTTTGACATATTATTGGCATAATTCTATTGTAGTAGTAAGTATGCTAGTGTTAGATTTCGATTAGAGACTCACTAACGAATACCATTATTGTAGGAATCGGTAGTGGTACACGTGGAACGTAGTTCAAGGCACCATTTGCATAATCTAAATGCATTGTGAGTATTCACCACTCCCCTATTTTCGGTTTTTAAATGTTTTGGGGTGGAAAAGCATGTCTTAAACTATTTATATTCGTTGTATTTATTTGACTCGTATAAACTTGGTTACTATATTTTATATATAGTGAGTATTCACGCACTCCCCTATTTTCAGTTTTTATGTTTTGGGGTGGAAAAGCATGTCCCGAAAAACTATTTTTTTGAATGTTGTATTTAAATTGATTTGTATCAAACATGATTGCTATTTTATTGCTATGTCTCTCTATATATGTCTATGCAACACGGAACATGAGAACTTATCGTACTAAGGCCCTTCCCTTATCTCTAACCATTAACTCTTTGAGCCAATGGTCATTATGGATAGCGCTATTAGGAATTGACAACTCCTCACTCGCCCTATTGCTGGAGTGCATGATACCATATTCATCTATGGAACGATAAGCATAGATCTTGATAGGGCTTCAGTCATAGGTTTGGTTGAGACTCATTGTTTGCTCATACACATACAAACTCGTTTCTCGTTATAGCAATAAACTTGTTATTAATTATAGCAATGAACTTTGTTTCTCATTACAAAAACGAACTTTTATTACTGAAAACTTATATACATGTTTTAGCAATGAAATTGTTTGCTCCTTGTAGTAACGGAATTGATTGCTCATTTTAGCAATGAAACTTGTTTACTCGTTTGAGTAACGAACTTTATCTTCCATGAGAATATGAATGTTGCATCTTATTTGGGCAACATACTTTATCTCTCATGATGACAAAGAACTTTGTTTTTACAAACTTATTTACTCATTTTAACAATATACTTTTATTATTGGAAACTTTTATCAAAACTTTGATTTCAATTCATGGAACTAATATTATTTTGTTTATCTGTGAGTACTCACCAACTATTTTTATAGTTGACGCTCGTTTTACATGCTTTTTCAGGAATCATCGAGTAAGTGGCACTTAGGGACACATCACTTATAGGAGCATTCACATGTGTTGTATTTCAATTTACATTGTAATTTCTTTTAAAAGTTGTTCAAACCCATTGTAAATTTGTAATGATTTTTAATACTATGGTTGGTGTTGTCTTTTAACTTTTGCTATGAAACCCTTTACACTGCCACGCCTCGTGTTTCCGCTTTAACGGGGTTTGACAGAAAATGGTATCAGAGCCGAAGGTTATAGAGAATACCGGTTTTCCTTTGGAAAACCACAACTATAGCCAAAAATTTTCTAAACGTTTTTAAAATACTTAACATACTACTGGTATAACTAATTCAAGTACGCATTATTGGACTTTAATTAAGTATAGCCTGGCCAACTATGCTTAATTAAGGAAACTTAATGTGAGGCTTGAAACGGTTATAATAGAATTATGTTCAAAACAATTTTCAACTTAAACTTTTGAAAAACAAAATTTTTGGTGTGTGTACGGGCATTGCATATTATAGGCATTCATCTAGATACACTTAGAAACTAAGTGCACTTTTATAAAAATGCCTTTATTTAGAAATATTCATGTCCCTTATCAAGTGCTAGGTTAACCACTTAGGTTATATCACTAGCCACTCTAGGAGCAATGCACATAGTACTACGAATGGGTATTCCTCAGTAGCTATTGACTTTAGATGTAAGGTTAGTAGCTAGATATACACTAGTAATAATCATAAGTCGAAACCTATACCAATTATTCCTCAATACCTCTTCATCGTCTTCGTACTAGAGTTACAACAATGAAAAAGTGTTTCGATATCGACACGAATGATAATTGGAGCATCGCGTAAGGAGGTAGATGAGTCGCCACTAAGTAATCACTTGGATACCATTGGCGGACATTCCGGATTCGACTAACAAGGAGACACAAAGGTTTAACCTATTGCTACTAATACGTGAGACCTTATTACTACGCTACGATTTAGCTTTAGGTTGTTTCCACCTTCAGGTTAAAACTTAACATAGGATATCCCTTTGACCTCTATAAAAGGCCACGAAACTGCATTGACACCATAAAACATTTTTCAAACAATTTTTCTTGCCCTTTATCTTAGGGAAAAAGACATCGGTACTCGTCTTATACTCGCCTTGTACTCGCCTTAGTATTTAGGTACGATCAGCTACACTAATATACTTATTCCTTACTTCTTAATCTTCCATCGAAAAATTATTTCGTTTCATCGGTTTTATTTATCATCGATAAAATACTTTATAACCACTTCATACAACTTACTAGACATTTCCTAACAATGTAAGCCATATTCTCGCTAAAAATCTTTTGACAACTTGCTTTAACTTAACACTTTTCTTCAAAACTCAATTTAACCAATATTGGTTTTAACCTTGCTATTTCAATTTCATTTCAAATTCATTTCAATGGATTGATGTGCTTTTAAGGGAATATAAACCATTTTAAACATTGCTTACCATTTTGACACGTCTTCGAAAAACTAGAAACATGTTCTTTTATAATCGTATTTAAACTCTTTACTATAAAACTTAAACATATGACGTTAAAGTTCATATTATGTGTAAAAGCTTCATCGGATCTTCAAACCACTTTTGTTTTAATACTTTTGACTACTTCCCCATTTAGGCATCGTACTTTACTTAAATGTGTTTTCTTGAAACCCAACATGGTATTTTTACAACTTTCTAATCCAAATGTGTTTACAAGACATCACTGATGCCTACATTTCAAAACACACCTTATTTGTTTATTTTATTTCAAATTAGTTTTATAATCTGTGTTTATAAAACTTACAACATTGCAAAACTTAGTGTTCACTTTTAAATTTCCAGTGACACCTTCAACAATGTATAATTACTCTTCTAAATCTATTGAGTCTTTACCTTATATGTTTTAACTATTATTGAACTCCATTCTAAAAAGTCAAATTGTCAGATTTTCAACTACCGTTTGTAGTGCTTCTTCTTTTTCACAAATGGAGTTTAACTTAATAAGGTAACTCGTGATTATTAGCAAACATTCTAAGACTCTCACATGTCTATTTAATCATCAATATACATTAAATTTTAAAGTTTGAAATATATCTCAACCTGGTTTTAATCTACCTATAGGTATTGTTCTTATAATTTTAACAATGACAATCATTGCCTCCGCTACCTTCCTTTTTCTTTCCCCCGCACTTGATTTCTTGCTCTCCTTATGACTTTAGATCTCGCACACCCATAATAGTAACATAATACATTGTCTAACTTTGTTTCTGTCTATTTTGCTTCTCCTGGTATCATGTTTGTACACATACATACTAGAAGTCTATCCTTTCGTTTTGAGCGATTAATACATGTATAGCTGTGAGGAATAATTTTTATTTAGTCAACTTTGATATATTCAATTACGCCTTTTTTATCATATACATCTTGTTTTTATTTTGAAATCTCTATAAACAAGTGATCCTTATTTAGATTTGCTCTTTCGTTCTAAATTCAGAAACTTGATATAAAATGCAATTTTCATTGTATTTTTCCTTATAATTAATACACAAGATGAATACTCTTATGCTTATAATTTTTCTATATCCGGAAAATATATGTGAAGGATATGTATCCTTATGTTTCTTCTTTTCTTTAAATACATCAAGAATTTTGAATTTTACGATTATCTATTCTCTAAATGATTGTTTTTGTAGAAACACTAAACTATGAATGCCCTATTTTGAAGATTGACATTTTTACACATTTCTTAAAATAGTAATTTACTTTGCAATTTTCAGTGAGTTCCTAAACTCTCAAGCTTGTTTTCATAAATATTTTAACTGCTCGTAAACTTAGATTTGTCCTGACTTAGACAATTAGTCAATTTTTCAAATAGCGTAATATCAATAATTTCAATAATTTTTTTTTCCCTTAATGACGACTTAAACCTTTAACTTTAATTAATCTTTATATTATTTTACTACTTTGTTGGATCGCCACACATGTATCTTCATTATCTTGGAATTATTACACATTTTGATAATAGTGAGATTAATTATCATTTCTAAACAGACATTTTGATAACAATGAGATTTTTAATCACTTCTAAACACTTAAAATGCTATATACACAATGTGATTTAATTTATCATAAATTTTCATCGCCTCCATTTGCACCAATGACTCTCTAAATATATTTATTCTTCGAATAAGGTTTTATTATTGTAAGAGTAACCGTAGTAGTAATTATAGCCTCGGAGATGCTCAATCATTCGTAATTTATTTTGTCGACGACACTTAATTAGCCTTTACATTTGAGATGTACCAAAACTTCGTTGCCTACCCTTAGTACGTATTTTTAGGAACTTACCCTCAATCGCTTCTCTTTCATTCGTGCTACCCCTTCTTATTTCAAAATATATCCTTTCCAGATCTAGTAGCCAACCCGGAAGTGAACAAATTGTTCCTAATCTCTTCTTTATTAGGCGGCGAATTTACACTTAGTGCTAATTTAGAACGCGACTTAAGGATCAATGCGGATTTAACGCTCAGTGCAGTTAGTGCTTCAGCAAAACTTATAGCTCTCTTAATTCAGATAATATCTAACTAGATGATCTTTTTCGACTAGGTCGCCATGTTTGGATCATGATTTCCATGATCCTAATTTCTCGCAATCTAAATTGTAGAACTCGAATTAAGGAAACATTAATTTGACTATAGCTAAAGAATTGGGCTTTTCCCTTGAGGAAATAAACCCGAAATAATCAAAGAACATTGCAAGTCACCACCTCTCCAACTTTATAATTGTATTCGACTGAGTTCTAATAGAATACGTCACGAATTGAATTTCGGGGCGAAATTCTTTCAACCGGGGGAGAATGTGACAACCGTCAAAATTCGAGTCGGTTCTAGATTTGAATAAACTTAGTTGCACATATACGCACGACACATACTGGACTTAGTGACTAGAAGCTCAGTTATAACCTACTAGAAACTTGGAAGCAACTAGAAACAATGGATAATGTACTTAGATTTCACATTGATATGTGAATTCTACAACTACTTAACTGTAGAGGCTATCCATATTCGGGTCACTCTTTGACTCGAACACCTTTTCATGAATCATATACACACATCATGCACTTGACCTAGAAGTAGAAATTCGGTCAAAGTCTCATAGTAACTTAAGTCAAAGTTGAAGACTAGGACTAGTATACTTGATTCCTCAATTTCGCTTGAATCTCGGAATCACTACATAGAATGCCAATAAACCGATAAAAATAAATTACAAACATTATTTATAACTATAAAAGAGTTATAATACCATAAGATAATTTAAAGTCTCAAATATTCTATTTATTTTGATATCCAAATTTTTACAAACTCTCAAAAACCCTAAAAACCCTAAAACTTAAATTTTATAAAGTTTAACATCAAGAATTCTATAAAAATAGTTATGAAACTTATAATATTATCTTAAAACAATTAAATTCAGGGAAATATAATCAAGGAAAATAAAAATTTAAGTCATTAACATTCATCCTTAATTTATAAGTCAAAAATCAAGGTTTCATGAATAAAAACTTGATTTTAGTGCACATTTTATATAAAATTTAGATATTTTATAAAATAACTTAAATTTTATAAAACAAAATGAATGAGAAAGGGTTATTATACTCAAAATTTCGGACCCCTCTCTTCCCATATCTCTCTCTCACACTCTCATTCTCCAACACACACACATCTCTCTTCTTTCTCTCTCTAGAAAACTCTCTCTACCTTCTCTCTAATTTTTTTTCTCCAAACACCACAACCACAGCCTCTTAACCACGAAATTATGGAGATTCATAAGGGTTTTTCAAGCCACAAATAAATTTAAGGTAAAGAACATACATCTCTTGAAGATCCACAACAATGATTTAAGCCATGCATGTGCATTTTACTTCAAAAACCGACTTCTACTTCTTCATCTTCTTCAAACTTGTTTTCTTTTTGTTAAAATGGTTTTTAGAACATCATGGATGTGTTTTAACACCATGCATGTATGATAAACAAGGTTGCATGTTCATGATCTTAGTGTAAAAATCGATTTTAAGGATTAAAACATCAAACTCAAGTTAAGAGTTTTTGAGAAACAAAATTTTGTTCATAAATGAATGTATACATTTTGATAAGTTTTAATCTTTTGATCTCTGGAAACATGACTAGAATATAAGTTTATCATGATATCTTTTAAAATATTTCAAAAGATTTACTCAAAGAAATGATGAAAACTCATTTTTCTAACCAATCACCATGCATGCAATCTGCCAGATTTCTTTACCTGACTTTAAACTGTCATATCTCACTCATTTCTTAACCAAAATTCAGGATTCTTTTTCTGAAATATAATATTTTGAGTTAGCTTTCAAACCCATCTGACCTCACTGGAAAATTCAAATATTTCAATTTTTAGCAGTTTTTACAAAACTGTTGCTCAATCAGCACCTTTTTGTGAATACTAGTTTTGTATTGCATGTTCAAAGATCTTATTCATCACTAAAAATCAAGGAAAAATTAACTTGAGCACTTAACATCATGTATTAAGAGGTATAAAAGTATCTTCATTCAAAAGCCTTTGGAACATGTTGCAAAAATTCTCAAAGTAACATCAATAATTTTTACCAAAATCACAAAAATCAAGTTTTCTCTATAATTGTTTGAGCCTTTAGGCATGTTTTTCGACATCAAAAATAAGAAAACAATTTTTCATTGTTATTAAATTGTTTGAAGTTGCATTCTGGAAATTTTCAGCTCAATATATATTTTCTTTATTTTTACATGAAAATAATAATAAAATAGAGTGTTAAAGCATATAAAATACTTAAACTTGTAAATAAATTCTGGAAATATTTGTGGATCACCCTTTAAATTAATAAACATCTCTCATGAAGTTTCATCGATTTTTGTTACTGTTTAGTATGGTTTTTAATTTTCTTTTTATTTAGCTCTAATAAATCATAAAACCACTTTAGGGAATGTGAAAATATTATTTCTTATTTTTCGCAGCTTATACCTTATATTTAAGACTCCGAAAAATATTTTGGCAATTTTTGAAAATGTATATATATTTTTCTTGAATTTTTGTGTTTATAATGGACTAAAAACAGGAAAAATAGTTTTACTCATCCAAAATTCATGAAAATTTACCAGAAACTCTTATAATATGTTAGGATGATACATAAAAATTTTGATGATTTTTATCTTCTGTATGCTATTTTTCTTCTATTTTCCCAAGATTTAATACACTAAAATGTACAAAAATCAGAAAAATTGTGTTAAACTTTTTGAAAACACATATTAATATTTTTCCTAGATTATGTACACTGTAAAATAGTTACACAAAAATTACAAGAATTTTTCATGATAATTTACTATTTTTCCATGATTTTATGATTATTCATGGAATTAAATGGTGAAAAACAGTTAGACAAATAAAAAATTCAAGAAAATTTATCTTAAGGTGTTTGACTTCAATTAAAAATGAAATACAAAGTTTGGGAAAGTTTAGAACTAAATTGATTTCGTTTTGAATATTTAATCATTGGAACACCTCTAAAATGTTAAATATTAACATTTCAATAATGGAAATTTTCCACTTAAATTGTTATATAACAATTGATTCTTTGAAACTTAATTTCCACAGAAAAATGTTTGTAGTAGTAAGTATGCTAGTGTTAGATTTCGATTAGAGACTCACTAGCGAATACCATTATTGTAGGATTCGGTAGTGGTACACGTGGAACGTAGTTCAAGGCACCATTTGCATCATCTAAATGCATTGTGAGTATTCACCACTCCCCTATTTTCGGTTTTTAAATGTTTTGGGGTGGAAAAGCATGTCCTAAACTATTTATATTCGTTGTATTTATTTGACTCGTATAAACTTGGTTACTATATTTTATATATAGTGAGTATTCACGCACTCCCCTATTTTCAGTTTTTATGTTTTGGGGTGGAAAAGCATGTCCCGAAAAACTATTTTTTTGAATGTTGTATTTAAATTGATTTTTATCAAACATGATTGCTATTTTATTGCTATGTCTCTCTATATATGTCTATGCAACACGGAACATGAGAACTTATCGTACTAAGGCCATTCCCTTATCTCTAACCATTAACTCTTTGAGCCAATGGTCATTATGGATAGCGCTATTAGGAATTGACAACTCCTCACTCGCCCTATTGCTGGAGTGCATGATACCATATTCATCTATGGAACGATAAACATAGATCTTGATAGGGCTTCAGTCATAGGTTTGGTTGAGACTCATTGTTTGCTCATACACATACAAACTCGTTTCTCGTTATAGCTATAAACTTGTTATTAATTATAGCAATGAACTTTGTTTCTCATTACAACAACGAACTTTTATTACTGAAAACTTATATACATGTTTTAGCAATGAAATTGTTTGCTCCTTGTAGCAACGAAATTGATTGCTCATTTTAGCAATGAAACTTGTTTACTCGTTTGAGTAACGAACTTTATCTTCCATGAGAATATGAATGTTGCATCTTATTTGGGCAACATACTTTATCTCTCATGATGACAAAGAACTTTGTTTTTACAAACTTATTTACTCATTTTAACAATATACTTTTATTATTGGAAACTTTTATCAAAACTTTGATTTCAATTCATGGAACCAGTATTATTTTGTTTATCTGTGAGTACTCACCAACTATTTTTATAGTTGACGCTCGTTTTAGATGCTTTTTCAGGAATCATCGAGTAAGTGGCACTTAGGGACACTTCTTTTTTAGGAGCATTCGCATGTGTTGTATTTCAATTTACATTGTAATTTCTTTTAAAAGTTGTTCAAACCCATTGTAAATTTGTAATGATTTTTAATACTATGGTTGGTGTTGTCTTTTAACTTTTGCTATGAAACCCTTTATACTGCCACGCCTCGTGTTTCCGCTTTAGCGGGGTGTGACACCTAGCTTGTTGTTTAACTTAACATGCATGCAAATCTATGGGTTAAACTCTCAAAAACCCCAAAAACTTGTGTTTACGGTTTGGGAACACCTCCTAAAACCGTAAACTCCCATAAGGGGGTTTTGAAGCCCCAAAACCCTTCCAAACCTCTTCTAGTGTTTAGCTATGGCTTAGAAACTTGCATGCATGAACTTAGAACCCCAAGATCATGACTTTTTGGGGTAAACATGAGTTTACGGTCCATGAACATTCATGAACCGTAAACACCCCAAAATGGGGTTTTGATGCCCCAAACCCTCTTCGAAGCTTGGCTAATGACCTAGAAACTTGCTGGAATGATCTTAGAACCCTAAAAAATGGATTGAATGGTGCAAACAGGAGTTTACGGTTTGGGAAGGTCTCCCAAAACCGTAAACACCTCCAAAGGGTGTTTAAGTGCCCTTAACACCTTGTATGGCTTACATTTGGGTCTAGAACCTTGCATGCACGACCTACAACCACCAAAACACATGAAAAATGGAGAAACATGAGTTTACGGCTGTAAACCCATGTGTTTACGACCGTAAACTCTCCAAGGAGTGGTTTAGAAACCGTAAACTCCATAAAGGGTCCATTCCAAGCCCCAAACACTTCCTAAGCCTTTGATTCAACCCTAGGACCCTTCCTTGTGAAGCATGAGACCTTGAAACACCCAAATGCACCATTCCCATGAGTTTACGGCCGTAAACTCATGGGGGATATGGTCTTTGGACCGTAAACACCCTAAGGGTTTACACTTGAGGAGTAAACTCCATATCAAGGCTCAACACTCCTTAGATGCAACCTGAATCTTTCCTAGCACTTGAAATAAAGTGTTTTCACGCCTCGGGTGTATTATCTTACTTAATTGGTAGTTCAATGTCTAATTAGATACACTTGTGTATCTCCTCATGTTACATAGGATCCTCGCGCGTGTTCAAGCTCTAAATTGACACTTAGCATCCTATCCGGCACATTTCTCGTCTGGTGAGTTCATACCCCTACACTTTTTCCGAGTTTTTCATGTTTTCAGGGGGGGAATACAAGCAAATCATAAAGGTTTTCGTAACTTTAAAACTGATGTAATTATACTATTTTCTGATAAAGTCTAGATACAGTATCCCTTTTGTAATATGCGGAGCACAAGGGACGTTTTCTGAATATAATTACATAGTTTTCAAAACAGCATAGAAACCTATCAAAACATTCAAATTATTATGGGAATAATTTGGGATCTTATTACTTGTTTTACGGATTCAGATTTCATACAAAGCCAAAATATAAACTATGTCTGATTTAGTTTATCCATATCTGATCTATAGTGTCATGCTAAATAATTATGTTGTATTTAATTATTTATACTCTACTATGTTCCAAACGATTTCGAAACTCGATAATGACCAATTTTCTCGTAAATTAGTTAATACTAGCTTGTGAGACTTGTCTTCGTTATACCCTTCGGGGTACCAGTAAATCCTCTCCGGAAGTATAACCAGAGTCTCCTGGAGGGAGAACGTGAAATTTGTGGATAAATCTATTCGGGACTGACAATCCCACACCTAAACTGCTACCTACAGTTAGGCGGGCACGCCTGGGGTGACAAATTTTGGAAATCGAACGACGGCTGAAGAACGTCAAGGAGGTCACGGGTCAAATTAGTATGGTTATACGACTCACAATACGTATTAAATAAACTACCTTTGGTCACAGATTCCTTTCTTTCTTCTATAGTTTTATGTATTAAAACTACCTACTTCGTACTGTAGGGAATTTCCAGGATCATAACTTATGGTTTTCTTAACTTATTGATGATTAGTCAAAGTTTTTCTCATTCTATGGAAATCAACTTACATGTTAGAAAATATGGGATTTTCTGGGAAAACATGCTTATGTATATTCATAACTCAGTAACAATGGTTTTCGATATAACAGCAATCTTAATCAAAGGAAATGAAGTATTTATCACAAGATTAAATAACCGGTTTTTCCTTACAAAACATGCTTATGAACTCACCAGCTTTATGCTGATATTTTAAAACTGCTTGTATTCTCAGGTTCTCGTTAGACAGGTATCCCATTACTTTTGGAGAAGACGTAGTGTATAGAAGTCTCGTCTTTACTTTTGATATACTGATGTATATAAACTATGTATTTCTCCACTCTCAAACGAATGTAACTTTTCTTATGTAATGTAATGGTTGTGTTTACTATGATTACTATGTTTAATGGTTGTGATACTACGTATGACGTCCTCCGCCCCGGAACGATTCCGTCGCCGGTTTCGGGGTGTGACCGATTGGTATCAGAGCTATTGTTTATAGTGAACTAAGTATACCGAACCTTACATGGTATACAACTATAAACACTAAGGGGCCTAAGTGCTCTAAACTAAAAGTATACTTTCAAAATAAAAATATTTTTACAAAAGTATACAAGTATACCCGTATCCCAGGAACCGTGCCTTAAGCAGAACAAAACAAAAGTATTTTGGATGTTGAACACTGCGGTTAAACCTGGGCAGTTATGTAATCATGTCTAGGGTCAATATAGCCTGATCAACTATATTTATTCGAGACATGACCAACATGTGCTTGGGAGTGACTTTGGTGTTACTACAGGCCTAAAACTTACCAAATATCTATCCAACTCAAAATACTATAGGAGTATTTTAGTCAAAACCGAATGCATTATAGAAGTTCATCCCAAGTGTTGCTACTCATTCCTTCCTTAGCGATAGTTTACTTGCTTTAGTAACTTTTCCTATACTATCGCTTTGTAGAACACTCTAACTGCCATAATGAGATATCCCTTGTTTAATATCTCTTAATTCTATCCAGAGGACTTACCATCCTCTTCTTCCTGATTGTTTTAGAACAAGATGCCTCCCCGAAAAAGACCTATCAGGAGAAACGACGACACTCCACCACCACCACCGCCTCCTCAGTTTGATCCTGTCATATTCCAGGCAGCTGTTACTGCCGCAGTGGCTGCCGCAATGTCACAAATGAATCCTGGTGGATCTGGTGGTCAGGGAGGTGGTATGCATCCCCAAATCCAGGAAGATGGTCAGGAACGCCAGAAAGAATGCTCTTATAAGGATTTCATGAACGCAAAACCCACAACTTTCGATGGCACAGGAGGTGTTATTGCCCTGACTTAATGGTTCGAAAAGATTGAGTCCATATTTGAAATTTGTGCCTGTTCGGAGGCCAACAAAGTGAAATTTGCCGCTTGCACTTTCGTCAATAAATCATTAACCTGGTGGAACGGCCGGGTCAAGTCCTTAACCCTACCGGTGGCAAATGCTATGGGTTGGGAAAGCCTAAAAGAACTTATGATAGCCCAGTACTGCTCACGGGGCGAGATGCAGAAACTCGAACACAAACTCTGGACCCTAAGGATGAAGGGTTCCGACATTGCTTCCTACACTTCTAGGTTTGAAGACCTAGCACTCCTTTGTCCGGGAATGATCTCCCCAGAAAGCAAAAAGATTGAACGATTCATTTGGGGGCTGACCCAGCCAACCAAGGGAAATATTTTGGCTGCGAAGCCAGACACCTTTGACAGCGCTAAATGTTTGGCGCAAACTCTGATTGATCATGGTGACGATCTCGAGGAAGTGGCCACCGTTCTTGAACCGGCTAAAGGGAGCGGTGAAAATAAAAAGAAATTCTGGAACAAACGAAAGGGTCAGGGTTCGCAAGGGCCCTCGAAGAAATAACAAACTGTGACAGTTCATGCTGCTACAACTCCTACCGCCACTCCTACAACTTAAGCTCCTACCAGTGGATACACTGGTACCCTCCCCTGGTGCGACAAGTGCAGTTACCACCATCATACTTCTAGACCTTGTTGTGAAAAGCTCTGCAACAATTGTGGCAAAAAGGGCCATCTGACTCGAGACTGCAGAAACCCAGTCCAACAAACTACTCAGGCCTCTGGAGCAGGTGTTGGTCGAGCCTGCTACAACTGTGGGGAGATTGGACATTTCAAGAGAAACTGCCCCAAAGCAGCAACAACCAACAACACCGGGAGAGTTCTATCTATGGGACAAGAGGAGGCAATCGCCGACCCCACCGTTGTCACGGGTACGTTCCTTCTCGACAACTCTTATGCATGCATCCTTTTCGATTCTGGTGCGGAACGTAGTTTTGTTAGCCATTCATTCAAACATCTTCTTAAACATAATCCTCAACCATTAACCGAAAAGTTTACCGTCGAAATGGCTAACGGTGAGAAAGAGAGCACTAACGAGATATATGTAGGTTGTACCCTTACCTTAAACGACCATTCATTTCCCATTGACCTTATGCCAGTCTCCATAAAAAGCTTTGATGTCATCATCGGCATGGATTGGTTGAGCCCCAATCGTGCTGATATCTTTTGTTTCGAAAAGGCTATACGTCTCAATCTTTCACCGGACGAAACTCTTGTAATCTACGGTGATAAACTCAGTTCAAACCTTCGCATCATTTCGTGCATCAAAGCCCAGAAACTCCTGCGGAAGGAGTGTTATGCATTCCTAGCCCACGTCATTAACGAGAAATAAGAAGTTAATGACCTCGAGAGCATCCCCGAAGTCTGCAACTTTCCCGATGTTTTTCCAGAAGACCTCCCAGGAATCCCTCCTGAACGCCAAGTCGAGTTTCGTATCGACTTAGTTCCCGGAGCTACCCCCGTAGCCAAATCTCCCTACCGATTAGCACCAGCAAAAATGCAAGAGTTATCTAGTCAGCTCGACGAGCTGCTCATCAAAGGATTCATCAGACCGAGTTCCTCACCCTGGGGAGCCCCGATCTTGTTTGTGAAAAAGAAGGATGGATCCTTTCGAATGTGTATCGATTATCGGGAGCTGAATAAGCTCACAATCAAAAACCGTTATCCTCTTCCTCGGATAGATGACCTTTTCGATCAACTTCAAGGAGCCAGCTACTTCTCGAAAATAGATTTAAGATCAGGGTACCATCAGCTACGAGTCCATGAGGGTGATGTTCCTAAAACAGCCTTTCGGACTCGATATGGTCACTACGAGTTCGTAGTTATGCCCTTCGGCCTAACCAACGCACCGGCAGTATTCATGGACCTGATGAATCGGGTGTGTCGTCCTTTTCTGGACAAGTTCGTCATCGTATTCATTGACGATATACTTCTCTATTCCAAAGACGAGGAAGACCACAAACAACACTTGAAATCAGTACTGGAAACCTTAAGGACGGAGAAGTTGTATGTGAAATTCTCCAAATGTGAATTCTGGATCCGAAGAGTAACTTTCCTAGGTCACGTAGTAAGCGAGGAAGGCATACACGTGGACCCCTCCAAAATCAAAGCGATAGAGAACTGGTCAGCACCAACGACACCCACTGAAATCCGTCAATTCTTGGGTCTCGCTGGCTACTATCGCAGATTTATCCAAAATTTTTCCAGAATTGCCAAACCCTTAACCACTCTAACTCAGAAAGGCGTACCCTTTTGTTGGAGTGAAAAGCAAGACACTGCGTTCCAAACATTGAAGCGGGCCCTATGCAGCGCACCTATATTGTCTCTGCCCGAAGGGACAGAAGACTTCGTTGTCTACTGTGATGCATCTAATCAAGGCCTAGGTTGTGTAATCATGCAACGAGGAAAAGTCATTGCTTATGCCTCGAGACAGCTGAAAGTACACGAAGTCAACTACACGACGCACGACCTAGAATTGGGAGCAGTGGTCTTCGCATTGAAAATATGGAGAGATTATCTCTAAGGAACTAAGTGCACTATCTTCACTGACCATAAAAGTCTACAGCACATCCTCGACCAGAAGGAGCTGAACATGAGACAACGGCGATGGGTTGAACTACTCAACGACTACGAGTGTGAAATCCGCTACCATCCCGGCAAGGCCAATGTGGTGGCAGATGCTCTCAGCCGAAAAGAGTACTCATGTCGTAGAGTGAAGGCACTGACTATGACTATCCATTCCCATTTATCTGCGCAAATCAAAGAGGCTCAGTTGGAAGCCTTAAGACCAGAGATCATGCCAGGCGAAGCCCTGAGAGGAATGGATAAAAATCTTGAGATCAGAAGCGACGGAGTCTATTGTTTCATGGACCGAATCTGAACCCCGAAGTTTGGAGGTTTCAGGGAGGTTATCATGAACGAAGCTCACAATACTAAATACTCCGTACACCCAGGTTCGGATAAGATGTACCTGGATCTCAAGAAACTATACTGGTGGCCAAACATGAAAGCAGAGATCGCTACCTTCGTGGGCAAGTGCCTGACTTGCGCCAAGGTGAAGGTCGAATATCAGAAACCCTCCGGTCTACTCCAACAACCAGAGATACCTGAATGGAAGTGGGAGAGGATTACTATGGATTTCATTACCAAACTACCCAAATCTCCGAGTGGGTACGACGCCGTTTGGGTAATTGTCGATCGACTAACCAAATCCGCTCACTTCCTTCCTATCAAGGAAAACTTCAAAATGGAGAGACTCACGCGAATCTACATCCAAGAGGTAGTCTGACTGCACGGTGTGCCTGTATCCATTATTTCCGATCGGGATAGCAGGTTCACTTCGAGATTCTGGCAGTCACTACAGTGGGCTCTTGGAACTAAGTTGGATATGAGCACGGCTTACCATCCTCCAACAGATAGACAGAGTGAGAGGACCATCCAAACCATGGAAGACATGTTGAGAGCATGCGTCATCGATTTCAGCGCATCGTGGGACACTCATCTTCCTTTGGCTGAATTTTATTATAACAACAGCTACCATACCAACATCAAGACTGCGCCTTTCGAAGCCCTCTACGGCCGCAAGTGCAGATCCCTTCTGTGCTGGGCTGAGGTGGGCGACATGCAGCTGGTCAAGGGACAAGTCCCTGACAACACTCTTACTGGTCCAGAAATCATCCGCGAAACCACCAAAAAGATCGTGCGAATCCGAGAACGACTTAAGGCCTCCCGAGATAGACAAAAGAGCTACGCCGATAAACGACGAAAACCGTTGGAATTCCAGGTTGGAGACCGTGTCCTGTTGAAAGTCTCACCCTGGAAAGGCATGATACGCTTCGGAAAGCATGGAAAGCTGAATCCAAGATACATAGGACCCTTCGAGATCCTCGCTAGGATCGGTCCCGTAGCCTACAAACTCCGATTAGCTCATGAACTTAGCAATATCCATCCTGTCTTCCACGTCTCTAATCTTAAAAAGTGTCTTTCCGATGAGACCCTTGTGATCCCTCTTGATGAGATCAAGATCAACGAAAATCTGAACTTTGTGGAAGAACCAATCGAAATCATGGATCGAGAAATCAAACGAACGAAACAAAGCTGCATCCCGATAGTGAAGGTTCGCTGGAATGCCAAGCGGGGACCCGAATTCACTTGGGAGCGCGAAGACTCGATGAAACAGAAATATCCGCATCTCTTTCCAAATCCATGATTGTATCTTAAATTTCGGGACGAAATTCCCTCTAACGGGGGGATGATGTGACAACCCGAAATTTATTCCGTCACTGTAACCCTTTCCGTTAATAAAATTTATTTTATTATTAAAATTGTCCGTTAACTTTTAAGTTAAATAATTCATCTAGGATTATTGTCATAATTTCCTACGTGTAGGAAATCAATAAAATCACATATAATTCCCTCGATAATCCTTTGGAAAAATTTCTAGTTTACGACTAAGTCAGGTTGCGGTCACTTAATCGGGTAAAATCTTAAACTCCGTTTAATGTCGGGATTGGGTGTGTCCCCACCTAACCGTGGACTCAACCCCATATAAGGGTTGAGTGGACTCCATTTAAACCTTTTCACCCACCTTGGAACTTTCTCTCTCTACTCTCTCTCTAAAAATCGGGTTTTGATCAAGAATCACCTCATTCAAGCTCCAAAATCGTAAGTAATCCTTCCTAGCTTGTTGTTTAACTTAACAAGCATGCAAATCTATGGGTTAAACTCTCAAAAACCCCAAAAAACTTGTGTTTACGGTTTGGGAACACCTCCCAAAACCGTAAACTCCCATAAGGGGGTTTTGAAGCCCCAAAACCCTTCCAAACCTCTTCTAGTGTTTAGCTATGGCTTAGAAACTTGCATGCATGAACTTAGAACCCCAAGATCATGACTTTTTGGGGTAAACATGAGTTTACGGTCCATGAACATTCATGAACCGTAAACACCCCAAAATGGGGTTTTGATGCCCCAAACCCTCTTCAATGCTTGGCTAATGACCTAGAAACTTGCTGGAATGATCTTAGAACCCTAAAACATGGATTGAATGGTGCAAACATGAGTTTACGGTTTGGGAAGGTCTCCCAAAACCGTAAACACCTCCAAAGGGTGTTTAAGTGCCCTTAACACCTTGTATGGCTTACATTTGGGTCTAGAACCTTGCATGCACGACCTACAGCTACCAAAACACATGAAAAATGGACACACATGAGTTTACGGCCGTAAACCCATGTGTTTACGACTGTAAACTCCCCAAGGAGTGGTTCAGAGACCGTAAACTCCATAAAGGGTCCATTCCAAGCCCCAAACACTTCCTAAGCCTTTGATTCAACCCTAGGACCCTTCCTTGTGAAGCATGAGACCTTGAAACACCCAAATGCACCATTCCCATGAGTTTACGGCCGTAAACTCATGGGGGATATGGTCTTTGGACCGTAAACACCCTAAGGGTTTACACTTGAGGAGTAAACTCCATATCAAGGCTCAACACTCCTTAGATGCAACCTGAATCATTCCTAGCACTTGAAATAAAGTGTTTTCGCGCCTCGGGTGTATTATCTTACTTAATTGGTAGTTCAATGTCTAATTAGATACACTTATGTATCTCCTCATGTTACATAGGATCCTCGCGCGTGTTCAAGCTCTAAATTGACACTTAGCATCCTATCCGGCACATTTCTCGTCTGGTGAGTTCATACCCCTACACTTTTTCCGAGTTTTTCATGTTTTCACGGGGGGAATACAAGCAAATCATAAAGGTTTTCGTAACTTTAAAACTAATGTAATTATACTATTTTCTGATAAACTCTAGATACAGTATCCCTTTTGTAATATGCGGAGCACAAGGGACGTTTTCTGAATATAATTACATAGTTTTCAAAACAGCATAGAAACCTATCGAAACATTCAAATTATTATGGGAATAATTTGGGATCTTATTACTTGTTTTACGGATTCAGATTTCATACAAAGCCAAGATATAAACTATGTATGATTTAGTTTATCCATATCTGATCTAGAGTATCATGCTAAATAATTATGTTGTATTTAATTATTTATACTTTACTATGTTCTAAACGATTTCGAAACTCGATAATGACCAATTATCTCGTAAATTAGTTAATACTAGCTTGTGAGACTTGTCTTCGTTATACCCTTCGAGGTACCAGTAAATCCTCTCCGGAAGTATAACCAGAGTCTCCTGGAGGGAGAACGTGAAATTTGTGGATAGATCTATTCGGGACTGACAATCCCACACCTAAACTGCTAGCTACAGTTAGGCGGGCACGCGTGGGGTGACAAATTTTGGAAATCGAACGACGGCTGAAGAACGTCAAGGAGGTCACGGGTCAAATTAGTATGGTTATACGACTCACAATACGTATTAAATAAACTACCTTTGGTCACAGATTCCTTTCTTTCTTCTATAGTTTTATGTATTAAAACTACCTACTTCGTACTGTAGGGAATTTCCAGGATCATAACTTATGGTTTTCTTAACTTATTGATGATTAGTCAAGGTTTTTCTCATTCTATGGAAATCAACTTACATGTTAGAAAATATGGGATTTTCTGGGAAACATGCTTATGTATATTCATAACTCAGTAACAATGGTTTTCGATATAACAGCAATCTTAATCAAAGGAAATGAAGTATTTATCACAAGATTAAATAACCGGTTTTTCCTTACAAAACATGCTTATGAACTCACCAGCTTTATGCTGATATTTTAAAACTGCTTGTATTCTCAGGTTCTCGTTAGACAGGTATCCCGTTACTTTTGGAGAAGACGGAGTGTATAGAAGTCTCGTCTTTACTTTTGATATACTGATGTATATAAACTATGTATTTCTCCACTCTCAAACGAATGTAACTTTTCTTATGTAATGTAATGGTTGTGTTTACTATGATTACTATGTTTAATGGTTGTGATAATACGTATGACGTCCTCCGCCCCGGAACGATTCCGCCGCCGGTTGCGGGGTGTGACACCTTCTTTGTAGGGACTAGATTAAGGATATGGGCGACAGTCTCTAAGGCATACCCCCAAAATGAGATTGGTAGCGAAGCTTGACTCATCATGGAACGAACCATGTCCAACAAGGTCCGATTGCGCCTCTCAGCTACACCATTCAACTGTAGTGTCCTAGGAGGTGTCAATTATCAGACAATCCCACATTCCTTAAGATGGTCAAGGAACTCAGTACTAAGATACTCACCATCACGATCGGATCGAAGCATGTTAATGTTCCTGCCCAACTGATTCTCCACTTCTTGCTTAAACTCTTTGAATTTCTCAAAGGTTTCTGACTTATTCTTGATTAGGTAGACATATCCATCTCTACTAAAATCATCAGTAAAAGTCACATAGAACCGATTAGCATCTCTTGTGGCGGTTCTGAAGGGTCCACACACATCCGTGTGTATGAGGTCCAACAAACCTTGACCCCTAGCACAAGTGCCAGTAAAAGGTGACTTTGTCATTTTACCAAGCAAACAAGATTCACAACTATCATCTGACTTTAGGTCAAATGACTCCAAGACTCCATCCTTTTGGAGTTGGCCTATGCGTTTCTTGCTTACATGTCCAAGACGACAATGCCATAAGGATGATTTATCTAAGCTAGTGGAAGAGTTAATACACAATACATTATTTCCTAGACTATCTACAACAGATACAGTTTCCTACACGCCATCACAAGGTAATGCTTTAAAATAAAGAACATTATTAAAGAAAGCATCAATACTACCATTATTATTATCAAAATAAAAGGTAAAACCTTGTTTATACAATGCATGAAAGGAAATAACATTTCTTGCCATTTCTGGCAAATAATAACATTTATTCAAATCTAATGTAAACCCACTATTTAGCATTAAGGAATAAACTCCTATCTTGGTGACAGGTGAAGCTTTCCTGTTTCCCATGATCAAGTTTATCTTTCCCTGCTCCACATTCTCACTTCTTTTTAGTCCCTGCAAATCACAACATATGTGAATACCACAACCTGTATCAAGGACCCAAGACTTAGAATGAGGTGAGTTATTAGACAATATAGTGTATATACCTGCATGGTTGGGTTTTACTTTCCCATCCTTCAAATCTTGCTGGTACTTTGGGCAGTTTCGCTTCCAGTGCGACTTTTCATGGCAATAGAAGCATTCAGCCTCATTAGGGTTAGCAGAAGGAGTGACAAAACCTTTCTTGGTTTTGCTTGAAGAGGAGCTTTCAAGGGTCTTACCCTTGGTACCCTTAGAAGGGTTCTTTCTCTTCTTCCCTTTGCCATGCCCGATTGCCAAGACATTGGCCGCAGTTGGAGTAGGAGTAGGAGTAGTAACATCCGACTTACCCTTTAGACCACTTTCGGCGGTCTTCAAGAGTCCTTGAAGGTTGCTGAGGGTGACTTCTTCCTTGTTCATGTGATATGTCATGCGGAATTGATCATAACACGATGGCAAGGAGTGCAAAATGATGTTTATTGCTAACTCCTCAGGGAAGTTCACATTCAGCTTCAGTAAACGGTCCACATACCTTTGCATTTTCTGCATGTAGCCTGTGATGGGTTCACCATCCTTCATTCGGGTTGTTATCATGGAGGAGATTATTTCATATCGCTCTTGACGAGCACTTTGATGGTAGCGGTCCATCAAGTCCTGGTGCATCTCAAAAGGATAATAGTCCTCATAGGACTTTTGGAGCTCGGCTGTCATGGTGGCCATCATGATGCATGCCACTTTTATAGCATCTCTTTCATATACCTCATATTCAACAAGCTCTTCAATAGTAGCAGTTGGCTCGGGTACCTTCAGCTCCTTGTCGAGAACATATTCTTTGTTCTTATACCGAGTGACCATCCTGATGTTTCTGATCCAATCTGTAAAGTTGGACCCTTCAAAGATGACTCTCCCACAAAGATTCATGAGAGAGAAGGAGCTAGTAGGGTTTGAGCCAGAAGCATTGTTATTGGAAGACATCTGAAAAGAAGAGGGGATATATTAGATTAGATATAGAGATAGTCCTTAACAAAACACCCAAATGTAATATTAAGGCTAGGACCCAACATAATATTTTATAACTTAGAAGAGGGATGCCGTAATCTAAGCTATAAGATATTGGAAGGTAGGTGAATGACGATTCACCAATTTCCACCATGAAAAACGAAATATTTAATTAGGTTTTAATTGGTTTAGAAACTCCTAGATTCTTTGAGATTCATTGAACTTTCTTCAATGGCATGTTTCAATCTCGAGTGTGCCCTTCAAGTTTTGTGACTAGGATGCCGAGGATCACAAAACAAGGTGTGAAGTAACCATGCAAATTACTTGGTACCCTTAATGTATTACCCCTCAATCGATGTGTCGGTTAACCACACACGCTCCATCGATACTATGATAAACATTAAGTCACCCTTTACCTACCTTGTTAAGTTCAAGTTAGTGTGCCGGTTAACCACACACGCTCCACTAACGACTTAAACAAAGTGTAAAGTGTAATTTCATGGATTAGCACCTTATTCACATTTTCCTAAAATACTTAAGATTGGGAATTCAATAAAGTTTAGTTACTTTAGTATTATCATTATACTTTTAATGAGAATTTATAAGTCCTTGTCCTACCCGTTCGGCTAACGACCCTCCACCGATCAAGGAAGAGGTGGGTGAGAATGGACACCCATTAAGTTGCCATTTTATAGGCAACAACCTTATACCCCCCTTATAGACCGGCTTCGTGAATGAGGCGTACTAGCGGTAAGACGACTTGATCTTATACATATATAAATATTATTAAACTTATAATATTATAAAGTATAAGGGTTCAATTTTAACTTTTTAAATTCTAGGGGTTGGAACTGAAGTTTTTAATATGACTTTACATGTTCCAAAACTTGAGGGCAAGTTTTGTAAACTTTCAAAACTTTTCATTTCTCATAACTTATGTGTTAATGGTTATTAAAAATGAAGACTCTTCATTTTTTGTAACCTATGTGTTCTTTTAATGGTTATTTATAAATGTGACTTTTGGTTATCCATAACTTAAGAACTAGTTATGGACTCCATTAAAACACATAAAGATCAAGAATTAATCTAATCAATTATTAGCACATAATTTCTATGATCTTCTAAACTCATATGTTTATGAATGTTCATATCAAAAATTTCAAGAATCGTAAGTACATATACAAAACTTGAAATTTTGATACGAGCTTTTGAACAAAACTTCGATTTTCAAGTTTTTTTTTTTTGCATCAAGTATCAAATAAACAAACCAGGCTCTGATACCACTGATGGGTTTTGAGCATTCTAACACTCCTATCGTGTACATGCAACCATAGAAACCATGGATCTATGTTTGACTAAGATAAATGCAAATAATTATTTTTCCAAGGTTCTTATCCTAACTAGCATGGCATGGGGTACTTGAATCAAATAAAACTAGTATAATTACTTACCTTGTAGTAGTAGTTGATTGCTTGGAGTTTGAGAGCCTAGCACCAATAATATGGATGCCTCAAACGGAAGTCACAAATCACCACAAACTTGGAAACTTGAGAGAATAGTCACAAACTTCTTGAAATCGGCCCTCTTAGTTTACAATTACTACATATCCTTTACATCTCTGGTCGAAACCTACCAAAATGTTGATATGTCAAAAATTTGTGTTTATGATCCTGAGTTATTCTTCCGTGATGATGGTGAAACGAAACAAACCTAACGATCAAAGAACTGATGGTGAACAACCTTGTTCAAGATTTTACTATTGTTTCCTTGTACCATTTTGATATTCAAAATCTCATTTTATTCAAATTGCGTGATCTTGATAAAATGTTCTAACACCAAGATGTTTTTCCCCAAAAAGATCCAGTATTTTAATTTTTTTGGAATGAGATTTCCGTCTAAATATCTTTTTTGAACGTTTGTCACTAAAACTCATCACCAGCCATACTTGTTCTTGACTACACTAGTCATCGAAATAATTTTGCTCAATTGAATCACACTTATGTTAAGTTGTTTTGTTGTGCAAAATTGAAGCCTCCTTCGAAACCAAAGCAAAGTAAGTCATTTGATGCTCATCAACAAGTATTCGATTGTAATTCATAGGATACCACCCAAGCAATTTTTCATCTCTCTTGATTTCGAATGAAGAGATCTTTGCCCGGGATCATTTTGATTTCGTATCAAATGAAATTTGATATCATTATATCCACATTTTGTTTTAATTGCTTCTATCTCATTCTTTGACACACAAACACACTGAAATCCTTGAGGTTTTGGGTCTTACCAACTCAAAACTTAGATTTTGCAAAGTCTGGCATATGATTTCACTTCTAAATCCCAAAAGCGAATAAGCACAGTCTCCATGCCGAAGGATTGGCATTATCTTGGTGTCGAATTACATGGCGTACTTGTTTGAGGGACGAAACTTGTGACGGTTCTTACCCAATTGGGAATAGGAAAATATCCGATGGACGTGACGGTTCAGGATTTTCACAGGAATCAAGGAAAACGCGATGATCACTTTTATGACATGGAGTTTTTACAGTGTCGGTTAGGTAACCAACACAATACGTGGTATTGTCTTATTAGATACCGGTTCAAATTAAAAAATACCACCGATTATAGATTGAAGATGATAATTTCCTTATCAAACTTTATGCTCTCTGATCAAAACTCCAAGAACCCTAAATGTTCATTGTTTCTAAATTTCTCCAAAATTCTGTACAATGGTTGCTTCTCAACACAATGCTGATCCAACAACCACTAATGATGAAGAAGTCTCGCAACCAATGATGAAGATTCAAACAACTAATCTTTGTTTGGTTCCATCACTTTATCAATATCCGGAGGCATTAAAGATGATTTTTCAAACCTTGACCAACTCTGTATTATCGACTGAACTTTCCTCCTCGTTTGCCATTCTGATGGAATATCTTTTAATTTCTGCTACAACTGTAGTATTCACCAAAACTACTTAGGCGGTTACATTTCAGCTCTCGAATTCAAAGACCAAGAAGCTCACTCGGAAGCAATTGGCTTAAATTTTGAAGTTACCAATTTCAGGTACATTCTATGAATTCACGAATGATCAGGTGGTTCATATGTTCAATGAAAAGGGGCGTCAACAGAATCTCGTTGGAATAAGTCATTTTAAGAAGTCTAGTCTTCCATTTATTTGGAGCTTTTGTTTGGTATTGTACTCCGATGTTTAATAGGAAGAAGCTCTGGGCTCGACAAAGCCAAGCTTGAAGTATATTTCGCCATAGCAGGATTGTATTATGGTATGAATTTTTATTATGCCTCACATCTTTGGGAATAGTTTGGAACCTCAATCTCACACACTAATCTAAGAAATGTTGTTTCGAGTGCTCGATTTTGGAGCTTAATTTTACAGTGGGTCGATACTAAAGAGAATATTTTTGTTCTTTCGGATATCAAAACTATTGAGTTTCTTGTCATGGTTGCACTAAGGGTTTTTGTAGATAATCCTAATGTTTTTCCCACTGATGCTCACATTCCGGATTCGATGCTTAAGCCCGTGGATCCCAAAAATCAACTATTGTTGCAATGCTTGGCCTCTATTGATTCTTCAACTACAAATGGGGTTCTTCCACAAAAGGGGGTAGAAGGAACATCTAAAGTTTCAAAGGCTTCCAAGAAGAAGAAACCAGTTGAAAAACCACAATATGTAGAGGAGGAAATTGTCAAAGAAACCATACCCACAAAAACTGGGGTTCTTAAAAGAATGAAGAAATCAGCAAAGAAGCCTACATTATCTTTAGTCAAGACAACTGCACAAGAACCTATAGTCAAAAGTGTTGAGCTCAAGGATGTTGAATCTTCAAATCCTATTCCTTCTGAAGGTGGTCCAAAGAAGGTTCGAAAAGCACAATTTACCAAGAAAAGAGTTCTATTTCGTAAAGTAACGGTTCCTGGATCACCAGCCTCCAAGAAGCTAAGAGCTATTGATATGGCTCAAAAGTTCAGCAAGAAGAAACATGAAGTCTATCACACCCCAAAACTGGAATGGCGGAAACGTTCTGGGGTGGAGGACTTCATGTACAGTATCACAACAAAGCATAATAGTAAACAAGCAACAACATCCATTGCATTAATAGAATAATTTTAATACAAGCGTGTTCTGTATAGTTTGTAAGACACCAAAATGAATGATCAAAATCAAGATAAGTCTTGTATGTGCTCCATCTTTTCAAAAGCTTCATCGGTACCTGTCTACTGATGACCTGAGAAAAGAAGTTATTTTGAAAGAGTTTATCAGCATTAATGCTGGTGAGTTCATAAGTATTTAGTGTCATTGCTTGTATAAAAGTGTTTTGTAACTACGTAGCATAAATGTTCGTAGTATTTGTAACTGTTTGTAAATGTTTGAACTCCCTAGAAAATCCTATATTTTCTATTAAAATGCAGTCTTCTACCAAGACCCGACTGTTTGTATGTTTGTTCCTTTATGAATGTAAAAGTTTTCCCCGGTGAAACTATCATTATAAAAATATGGTTTAAGTCATTGTTTACGTGAGAAGATCACAAAATACATGTAATAGGGGATAAATCATGTTTTACCTCAGCAGTGACACTGCTGGCTATAAAGTGAAAAAAATGCAGACTCCAGGTAGTATTAAATGTACAATACACCTCGGGGAGCCTGTTTGCCTTTAATCCTTAGTCGGTTAATTAAAGGTTTAAATGTGAACTCGTATGTAACCATGCTGATCGACGACTGAATAAATGATGACCCTCCGGTGTCATATGTAGTGAGGTGACATTTTGTCACCCCTTGGCCTTATCGGCTCAGACTGTAGCTAGCAATCGGGGTGTGGGAGTGTCTGTCCCGTATAGATCTATACACATAATGCCCGCTCTCCCTCCAGGAGACTCTGGTTACAAAGTGATACAACAATGTAGTATTGTATCGAGAAGTAGTATGTCACATTCTATTTATCGTATTCAAATGTTTGTATAGTAAGCCATAGGGTAGTAATGTTTTCTCTGTACTAGTATGTAGTATATCCTCTTGTATAGATTATAGTGATGGGTTTTGAGCATTCTAACACTCCTATGGTGTACATGCAACCCTAGAAACCTTGGATCTATGTTTGACTAAGATACATGCAAATAATTATTTTTCCAAGGTTCATATCCTAACTAGCATGGCATGGGATACTTGAATCAAATAAAACTAGTAGAATTACTTACCTTGTAGTAGTAGTTGATTGCTTGGAGTTTGAGAGCCTAGCACCAATAATGTGGATGCCTCAAATGGAAGTCACAAATCCCCACAAACTTGGAAACTTGAGAGAATAGTCACAAACTTCTTGAAATCGGCCCTCTTGGTTTACACACATCAACTAGTACAATTTCAAGAACCAAAGCCTCCTTTATATAGTGTGGTGGATTAGGGTTACATCCATGTAAACCCTAATACCCATGTCTTTTCATTTCCATGAGATCCATGGGTTAAAGCTCCATGGAGTATCCATGGACTTTCCATGCAAGCCTAGCCCATTCCAAATAAGCATTAGCCCACACTATATAAATACAAGAGCCCATATTTAATTAGTCATACTTTTGATCTCTAAATTAATTCTAAATTAATTATACATCAACACTAATTAAATAATATGATTTTATATTAATATATTAGAACTTACTATATATTAATAAATCATAACTTATACTATTCTCAAAAGATTATCCGTAAATTGTTCGGGTGAAGTGCAACCCAAATGGACCATGCCGGGTCAGGTCAAGTACATACCAAATATAGTTATGGACTTAGACACTATATCCAACAGTCTCCCACTTGGATAAGTCTAATAACTATAGTTGCAAGTATGACTTCAGGAACCGATCAGCAATCGTAGCTCTTTAAACTCTATTGAACTATGAAGCGCCATTTTAGATAAGTGATCATATAATCCTCTGTTCTAGATATCAGCCGGACAAATACATGGAACATGGTCTTGCTTATTGTCCAACATTTGTTTCCCGATTTCAGATTTGTTTGACATAGAACTTGACTGAACACATCAATTTAGTTCTGACCGGGCCCGGTACATAGGTCAAAACAAAATCATCGAGGGGCCCAGATATCGCTTCTAATCCTAGAAGGAACAGATAAACTTCGACTCATATGTTTGCTCTACTACTTTTTGAACTATACACAAAGGCGCGGTTTATAACATCGAGTTACCAATGCATTTTCGTGCAATCAATGCATAACCAACTCATAGGCAACAAATTACATCTCTAGGTTTGAAGACTTATATGATATTACCGTCTCACAATCACTCGAGATAAATTCCATGAAGTGATACAAGTGAGCGTGGGTTGAATCCAATACTCAGAACTTATGAGCACGCATGAGTGCTGTAGCCCCGCTTTGTCTAACATCTTAGACCTCTACAAGCCAACCCATGACAGTCTTGATTCATATCTACTTCCAACATATGACTGACTGTGGAGAGTTTGAATAATATGATATAAACCATAACATAATTATCCTGGAAGTCAAAACATGCAAAAAGAAATAATAGTAAACGATTGACAAGAGATAGCAACACTTTACTCATAAATAACAACTTTTATTTATCATCAAATGTCAATTACATTTTACAAATTTCAAGATTATCTAACTACTAAAACTAATATCATCCTTCAGCCCTATGCTCCGAGCATGCTGAAGATGCTTAGCCCGAGTCAGTCCCTTCGTGAGGGGATCTGCTGGGTTCTCATCCGATGATACCCACTTTGCCACGAGGATTCCTTCTTCTATTCGATGTCTGATGAAGTGATATTTTATGTCAATGTGTCTGGATCTCCCATGATCTCTTGGTTCCTTGGCTAAGGCAACCGCACTATTGCTGTCACAGAAAATCTCCATTGGCTCCTTTATAGCTGGTACAACTCCAAGGTCTCCGATGAAGTTCTTTAGCCATATAGCCTCCTTTGCTGCCTCGCTTGCTGCTATATACTCTGATTCACAAGTGGAATCAGCCACTGTCTCCTGCTTGGAAGTTTTCTAAGTAATTGCCCCTCCGTTTAGAGTAAAGACCCAGCCCGACTGAGAGCGAAAATCATCCCTGTCAGTCTGAAAGCTAGCAGCACTATGCCCTACAACTCTCAAGTCCTCACTACCACAAAGAGGTTAAGGACCCAGTCCTTAGTCCTCCGTAGGTACTTGAGGATATTCTTTACCGCAGTCCAGTGTGCCTTGCCAGGGTTCCCCTGATACCTGCTAACCATGCTCAAAGCAAAGGCTACATCAGGTCGAGTACACATCATAGCATACATGATCGATCTTACAACTGAAGCATAAGGTATTCTACTCATTTCTGCTATCTCAGCCTCAGTACTAGGGCTTTGTGTCTTACTCAATCTGGCGTTACTCTCGATGGGTAACTCTCCTTTCTTGGAGTTATGCATGTTGAACCTTTTCAACACTTTGTCCACATAGGTGCTTTGACTAAGTCCAATTAGTCTTTTACTCTTGTTTCTCAAAATCCTTATCCCTAGGATATAGGCAGCTTCTCCAAGGTCCTTCATAGCGAAACACTTCCCAAGCCAGGACTTTACTTCCTACAGGGTTGGGATGTCATTTCCTATGAGTAGTATGTCATCCACATACAGTACCAAAAAGCTGACTATACTCCCACTAGCCTTGATATAGACACAAGATGCATCTTCACTCCTTGAAAAGCCAAATTCTTTGACTTTCTCATCAAAGCAAAGATTCCATCTACGAGGTGCCTGTTTTAATCCATAAATGGATTTCTCGAGCTTACACACTCTACTGGGGTACTCTGTACTGACAAAACCCTCTGGCTGAACCATGTAAACATCTTCAGTCAAGTTTCCATTAATGAAAGCGGTTTTGACATCCATTTGCCATATTTCATAATCATGAAATGCAGCAATGGCTAACAGAACCCTAATAGACTTAATCTTGGCCACTGGTGAAAAGGTCTCATCATAATCAACTCCCGGAGTTTGAGAATAACCCTTTGCAACCAGTCGTGCCTTATAAGTGTCCATGTCGGTCTTCTTCTTGAAGCTCGATTTGCACCCAACTATCTTACGATCAGGTACATTGTCAACCAAGTTCCAAACTTGATTGTCATACATGGACTGTATCTCGCTATCCATAGCCTCTTTCCATTTAGCAGCCTCAGGGCCTGCCATGGCTTCCGTGTAGCTGTTAGGCTCATCCAGATTTACCAGTGTGTTATCACTGATAAGTGTCTCACCTTCTGCAGTAATATGAAAACCATAATAATGCTCAGGTGCATTCCTAACTCTGGTGGAACGCCTCAGAGGTATAGATTCTTCAGTCGGCTCAACAGGAGTTTCCTCCTCAGGTTGAGGGCTAGGGTTTGAGGTTCCTTCACCACTTGACTCTTGAATTTCCTCAAGGTCAATTTGCCTCCCACTGTCTCCTTGGCTCATGAATTCTCTCTCTCTCGAAAGAATCCTCTTCTTGATACAAAGACCACATTATCACTGGGTCTGTAGAAGATGTAACCAAAGGATTTCTGTGGGTAGCCGATGAAAATACACCTTTCGCTTCGGGGTTCGAGCTTATCGTGAGTCTCGCGTCTCACATAAGCCTCTCAACCCTAATCTTGATGTGGTCTAGATTGGGAACTTTTCCAGTCCACAACTCGTGAGGTGTTTTGGCAACCTTCTTTGTAGGGACTAGATTAAGGATATGGGCGGCAGTCTCTAAGGCATACCCCAAAATGAGATTGGTAGCGAAGCTCGACTCATCATGGAACGAACCATGTCAAACATGGTCCGATTGCGCCTCTCAGCTACACCATTCAACTGTGGTGTCCTAGGAGGTGTCAATTGTGAGACAATCCCACATTCCTTAAGATGGTCAAGGAACTCAGTACTAAGATACTCACCACCACGATCGGATCGAAGCATCTTAATGTTCCTGCCCAACTGATTCTCCACTTCTTGCTTAAACTCTTTGAATTTCTCAAAGGTTTCTGACTTATTCTTGATTAGGTAGACATATCTATATCTACTAAAATCATTAGTAAAAGTCACATAGAACCGATTAGCATCTCTTATGGCGGTTCTGAAGGGTCCACACACATCCGTGTGCATGAGGTCCAACAAACCTTCACCCCTAGCACAAGTACCAGTAAAAGGTGACTTTGTCATTTTACCAAGCAAACAAGATTCACAACTATCATCTGACTTTAGGTCAAATGACTCCAAGACTCCATCCTTTTGGAGTTGGCCTATGCGTTTCTTGCTTACATGTCCAAGACGACAATGCCATAAGGATGCTTTATCTAAGCTAGTGGAAGAGTTAATACACAATACATTATTTCCTAGACTATCTACAACAGATACAGTTTCATACACGCTATCACAAGGTAATGCTTTAAAATAAAGAACATTATTAAAGAAAGCATCAATACTACCATTATTATTATCAAAATAAAAGGTAAAACCTTGTTTATACAATGCATGAAAGGAAATAACATTTCTTGCCTTTTCTGGCGAATAATAACATTTATTCAAATCTAATGTAAACCCACTATTTAGCACTAAGGAATAAACTCCTACCTTGGTGACAGGTGAAGCTTTCCTGTTTCCCATGATCAAGTTTATCTTTCCCTGCTCCACATTCTCACTTCTTTTTAGTCCCTGCAAATCACAACATATGTGAATACCACAACCTGTATCAAGGACCCAAGACTTAGAATGAGGTGAGTTATTAGACAATATAGTGTATATACCTGCATGGTTGGGTTTTACTTTCCCATCCTTCAAATCTTGCTGGTACTTTGGGCAGTTTCGCTTCCAGTTCGACTTTTCATGGAAATAGAAGCATTCAGCCTCATTAGGGTTAGCAGAAGGTGTTGGATTAATGTCTAAGTCCATAACTATATTTGGTATGTACTTGACCCGACCCGGCATGGTCCATTTGGGTTGCACTTCACCGGCACAATTTATATGGATAGTCTTTTGAGAATAGTATATTTATGATTTATATTAATATATTATAAGTTCTAATATATTAATATGGAATCATATTATTTAATTAGTATTGATCAAGAATTAATTTAAAATTAATTAAGTGATCAAAAAGAACTAATTAAATATGGACTCTTATATATATGGAATGAGCCAAGTTCATTTAGGTTGGGCTAAGCTTTCATGAATGGTCCATGGAGCTTTTAACCCATGGATCCTATGTAAATAAAAGGTCATGGGTATTAGGGTTTACATGGATGTAACCCTAATCCTCCATAATATATAAAGGGGTCCTTGGCTCACAAAATTGGCACAAGTGTGTGAAAAAAAGTGTGGGCCGATTTTAGTGTGCATACATATTCTCTCAAGTTCTTCCAAGGTGTTTTGGTGATTTGTGATTCCATTTGAGGCTTCCACACTATTGGGGCTAAGCTCTTAAAGCTTGAAGACATCAAGCTATGTTAAAAGGTATGTCATCTAACTAGAACTTTGTAGTATAGGTGCTTCATAATATGCTAGTTAGGATGAAACCTTGGAATAGTTAATATTTGCATGTATAATAGAGAAAACATAGATCCAAGGTTTATAGGGTTGCATGTACACCATAGGAGTGTTAGAATGCTCAAAACCCAACAGTGGTATCAGAGACTGGTTGTTTTCTGTTATATTGATGCAAATGTTTTATTTTCAAAGTTGGAAAAAAAACATGACGTTTGTCAAATTTTAAGATAATTACTTGTTTTTGTGAAAAACTAATTATTTGTAAAATTTGAATCATTTGCTATATGAGTTGAATTAGGTCAAATTTAGTAAAAGATAAAATGATATGATTATTTTATTAGTTTTAAAAGTTTGATCTAAAGAGTTTTTTGAAACCTCCATTAGTTATGGATATGAAAAGGTTTTAAAAAAAAATTGATTCAAAGTTTTTTTATGGAGTTACAAAACTTGGTCTTAATGTTTTAAAGAATTCCATAACTTGTTCTTAGGTTATGGAACATGAAAAGTTTCATCATAAAACAAGTATTTAACTCCATAAGCTATGGAATCCAAAAGTTTTCAAGAGTTACAAAACTTGCCCTCAAGTTTTGGAATTTGGAAAAAGTTTTTTTATGATAAAAAAAAAGAATTGAATTCTAAAACTCTTGGGTTCATAACTTAAACAATTAATTAAATGGTTTTAATTTTGAATTTAATAATTGGAATTATGATGTTTTTATTGAATAATTCAATTAACTCTTATGGACTTTATTAATAGATAATTAAAGTGTTTAATTAAAAGAGAATTAATAATTTCATAATGACATGGTTTAAATTTAATTAAATTAAGAGTATAGTTTAATTAATAGATTAAACCACCAAGTATTTTAAATGTCTAAAATACACCCTTATACTATTATAATATTAAAATTTTAATATATTATATGTATAAGAGAAAGTCGTCTTACCATTAGTAGGCCTCATTCACGAAGCCGGTCTATAAGGGGGGTATAAGGTTACTGCCTATAAAATGGCAGTTTAATGGGTGTCCACTCTCACCACCGCTTCCTTGACTGGTGGAGAGTCGTTAGCCGAACAGGTAGGACAAGGACTATAATTCTCCCTTCATTAAAAGTATTAATGATAAATACTAAGTAACTAAACTTTTTATAAATTCCCAATCTTAGTTACTTAGGAAAATGTGAATAAGGTGCTAATCCATGAAATTACACTTTGCACTTTGTTTAAGCTGTTAGTGGAGCGTGTGTGGTTAACCGGCACACTAACCTGGATTTAACAAGGTAGGCAAAGGGTAACTTAATGTTTATCATAGTATCGTTGGAGCATGTGTGGTTAACCGGCACATCGATTGAAGGGTAAATATTAAGGGTACCAAGTATATTTCCATGGTTACTTCACACCTTGTTTTGTGATCCTCGGCATCCCAGTCACAAAACCTGAAGAGCACACTCGAGATTGAAACATGCCATTGAAAAGTTCAATGAATCTCAAAAGAATCTAGGAGTTTCAAAACCAATTAAAACCTAATAATACATTTCGTTTATCTTGGTGGAAATTGGTGAATCGTCATTCACCTACCTTCAAATATTTTATAGCTTGGATTACGGCATCCCTCTTCCAAGTTATAAAATAGTTTGTTGGGTCCTAGCCTTAATATATCATATTGGGTGTTATATTAAGGACTTAAATCAACTTTATGTGAATTTCTCCCATTGTTGATGTCTGGTTTAGACAACAATGATCTTCCCAAACCAAGCTTTCCTAATGAATATGACTTCCTGAGTTTGGCTCATGGAAGTCATACTTCTCTTCCTCCACCTCCTCCAATTATTCTTCCTAACCCACAAGTTCAAGGTCACTCAAGCCCTAATGGCAAGCAAGGTCTATGTGTGATCACATCTTAGAGATGAAGTCACATATTGACAAGCCGGGAGAGTTGGGTGTCAAAGTCTTGAGAAAGTTGGATGTTCAATCACTTTCTAAGTCACATAGTGAGTTCCTTTGGGACTACTATGAAACAGACTATGGCATGAACCTTAATGATCATATCTATTTGCTTGGTGCTGCTGAATCAGCAATGATTTGGATAGATAATAAAGCAAATTTGATTAGAAGATCAACTTCCCAAAAACTTTATGGACAGTGACAATGGTGACACTGGAAATCCAGAAAAAGCATTCTCTTCCCAATGGAAAGGGATTGGCCATAGTCAACCCGGTTGACCAAATGGTAAAGAGAAAGGCTAAGTCTGAGATAGTCCCATTACCAAAGGGTCCATATGTTTATTTTGCCAAAGGAAGGGGCGTTGATTGCAAAGCTGCCAAATTTACCTAAGGATGTTAAAGTCAATAAGTTTGACTCTACATCAGGTAGAGCCCATTATCTAACTCTGTTAAGTTCTATTCTGAGATCCTCATTACATGATGTGACTGGGTCACATGTTGATGTTTTAAGAATCAAAGAATAGAGAGAAATCTTAAAGGAAGTATATGCTGATTATGATCGCGAAGGTGGATTTTGATCGCATCAGTATTTTGAGCAGTTGCTTAAGAAGTTATGATATATTGCTAAGGAATAGATAACAACAATTTTCCATGTGGATTGTAAGGATAAGTTTTTCCGCAAAGTTTTAAAATAAAAGAAAATTGTTTAATTTTATTTATTTGAAGTATCCTTACAATGACATTTGTGGAAAATTGTTGCTTATATGATTCCACTGACAGCAATATTGGAAAATGGATTTGATTCTTTCATTTGTGGTAGTGTCTAAATTTACCAAATCAGGAAAGTTCCTCATCACCCAAGTTTCAATTGGACCGAAACTTGGAATCATGCAAGTTGAATAGTATGATGAATGAGAACTTTCAAGCATTGGAAAATCAAGACTAATTACTTGTTCACATGGATGTGTGAGTCAAGTGAAGGACTAAAGGGATCGAGTACACATTCTTGTGCACTGGTCATGTCCACCACAAAGCTCGTTAAGACTATTTGATTTACTAAAGTTTTGTAAATATGGTTATACTTACAAGTTTAAGTATAATTCTGAAACATTGGAAAAGTCTCAATGTATGGCAGAACGAATGGGAAGAATCAAATTAGGCAGAAAGATAAAAGTTTCTCAAATCTGAAAAGATGGGAGAGTACTTTAGTATCATGTTTGTGATCATCTTAATGATTTAGAAATCAAATCACAATTAGTCCTCTAAAGGTCATCTTAGTGCATTCTTATGACTAAGAAGAGGAGTCATGAATTGTTGAAATGGTTAGATCAGGAAGATGAGTCATACTTCGTTCCAAAACAATTCTTAGAGTCATACTCTAAGATTGTAACTTGAGTGACATATCTTAAAGAAAGGTTTAAAACACTTGTCAAATGTAAGAGTAAAAGTGTCCTACTCTTGTACATTTGAAATTGGTAAGTTGTGATGTTTTGGATAAAACAAAGACCAACTAAGGCCAATTGTGTGAAGTGTTTGTCTTGATAAAGAATCCGCACTATCTCTTGAATATTTGGCAAGATAGTCTTATATGTCAAGAGGATAGTGGGAGTCTTAAAGATCCTAAGAAGAATTTCAAGAACTAATCAAGAATAAAACCTGAGGTTCTTCACTAGCACACGACTTGAGGTTTATAACCTATCGTGTTGACATATTCTGTGCCCATTCCAGTTAAAGTTGGCTTTGCATAGGAGTTCTGAAAGTTCTCAATTGGTTGCATAACAACTTGGAAGCAATGGCAGGCCCTGTACTGCCACGTGGCAAGAAGTTAAGATTGCATAAGTTCAGTCCATATGAGTTTGGATTTGTCATTATCCTTGTCTTGTGACTATGGTTTTGACGATTCACATGGATAAGAACACATACACCATAAAATCTAAGGGTCATAAGGTTTCTCTCCGATTCATGAAAATGATGGTGAGGAAACACTTCCACCAAGTAGATTTGAAGCAGATGGCAAAAGGTCTAAACAATTGAGACTATGATTACGGCATTCCTTTTCATAGTTCTGAAATTGTTTAGACACACATGCATGCTATCTAAGGAAAGGTGTATGATTTTGATAAAGTTTTATCAAAGCATCTCGTATCAGAAATCTGAACTTTGGTAAGAAAGTCAATAAAGTATTGATTTCTAGAAGTCCAGCTGATTTTTGAGTACATGTCAAAGCTAGTGGGAGCATAAGTGTTATGGTAATAATCATCATGTTAGTGGGAGCATTATAATTATTGTTAGTGTTGCAAGTTAGCAATGTTAATTATAGAAAACAAAAGTTTCAATTCGTGAGGCTGCAGGGATTGAAAAAGTTGTTTTGCTATAATTAAGGGAGAGGATATACTTCATTTCAGTTCTAAAGGCTTAGATGGATACCTTAATCATCTTTAGTCAAGAATATATATATGAATTTCATGTTGGATTGGTTCAACTTAAGGAAATTCTATATATTGCGTTCTCAAAATTCGATTATGATTACGGCATCCCTCTTCATAGTCAAATTTTTTAAAACATGGCAAATAAAAATATTGTAGCAAAAGACTGGTCTAGAATCATGTCTTTATATGAGACATCATGAATCGTGTACCATTTGCTTTGGGTACAGGATCGATTGCATGTGCTATAATATTTGTCATTTCTAAATTTTTCCAAATGCCCAGAGGCATTAAGAAGGGAAAAGGTCTAGAATTAGATATGACTAAAACGATTAAGCAATTGTCGAGGACAATCTGAGGTTTACTAAAGATTGGTTGCTCAGGGACAGTTGGAAGTATAGTGCTAATTTTGGAAGGACCATATTGACATATTCTAAAAAGAGGCATCTCTTATTTAGAAGTGATAGTCAAAATGAGAATATTGAGTTGTCTCCATAGGTGGAAGTTATCTGTGTAAGATTAGAAAACTTAATGCAAGAAGCATGTCCAAAGCAATGTACTTTGAATATGAGACTTAGTTTCCATGGAGTTGATCTCCATTGGAATACCTTATAATGACTGTTGACAAGTCTTTGTGACTTTGTACATATTCATTACAGGAGGGTCAGTGCATATAAGTTAAAAATCTAAACAGATTGCGATAAATGATAGGAATTTGAAATTCTCACATTTTTCGATAAGGATTTGGGAGTGTGAAATTAGAATCATTGAAATTATGTGCAATTGGTTTAGTTCACAAAGTAAGGATCATAGACAAACATAGAGTGCATACTTGGCGTATGGCAAAGCTATTGTTTAAGAAAAACATAGTGTACATGCTTGGAGCATGGGACAACTAGTGTTTTTAATTCAAGTATAAAGTTGATAAAACCGAAACAATGAATAATGATTAATCAGTATGGTGATAAATAAAAGTGTTTATTTATATTCATAGGGTGTGATACCATATTTGATTCATTTATTCTTGTGTTTCACTTTGCATGTTTTGACTTCCAGAATAACTAAGTCGCTCTTCCTGAATGATTAAGTTATTCAAACCATCCACAGTCGGTCATATGTTGGAAGTAGATATGAATCAAGACTGTCATGGGTTGGTTTGTAGAGGTCCAAGTTGGTGGACAAAGTGGTACTACAACACTCATGAGTGCTCATAAGTTCTGAGTATTGGATTCAACCCACGCTCATTTGAATCACTTCATGGACTTTATCACGAGTGATCATGAGACGATAATATCTTATATTCTTAAAACCTAGAGATATGAGTTGTTACTATGAGTTAGTTATACATTGATTGCACGAAAACGCATTGGTAACTCGATGTTATAAAACGTGCCTTTGTGTATGATTCAACAAGTAGTAGAACAAGCCATATGAGTCGAAGTTTATCCATTCCTTTTAGCTTCGGGATAAAAGCGACATATGTGGGCCCCTCGATGATTTAGCAATGACACATGTGAGTGCTTGGCCAAGCCAGGACTGATTTGATTTGTTCAATCAGTCAGTCATCATCAATTGGAAATCAGGAAACAACAAATGGACAGAGAGAATGATTATAATCCATGTCTCAGTGCATATGATATCTAGAATGGAGGAATATATGATCCCTTATCTAATGGACAAGTCATTGACAAGGTCAGAGTTCGACAACGGCTTTAAGAGCTACGATTGCCAGTTAGGTATTGAAGTCATACTCAATAATAGTTTTAGACTTATCCAAGTGGGAGACTGTTGGATTAATGTCTAAGTCCATAACTATATTTGGTATGTACTTGACCCGACCCGGCATGGTCCATTTGGGTTGCACTTCACCGGCACAATTTATATGGATAGTCTTTTGAGAATAGTATATTTATGATTTATATTAATATATTATAAGTTCTAATATATTAATATGGAATCATATTATTTAATTAGTATTGATCAAGAATTAATTTAGAATTAATTAAGTGATCAAAAAGAACTAATTAAATATGGACTCTTATATATATGGAATGGGCCAAGTTCATTTAGGTTGGGTTAAGCTTTCATGGATGGTCCATGGAGCTTTTAACCCATGGATCCTATGTAAATGAAAGGTCATGGGTATTAGGGTTTACATGGATGTAACCCTAATCCTCCATAATATATAAAGGGGTCCTTGGCTCACAAAATTGGCACAAGTGTGTGAAAAAAAGTATGGGCCGATTTTAGTGTGCATACATATTCTCTCAAGTTCTTCCAAGGTGTTTTGGTGATTTGTGATTCCATTTGAGGCTTCCACACTATTGGGGCTAAGCTCTTAAAGCTTGAAGACATCAAGCTACATCAAAAGGTATGTCATCTAACTAGAACTTTGTAGTATAGGTGCTTCATAATATGCTAGTTAGGATGAAACCTTGGAATAGTTAATATTTGCAAGTATAAAAGAGAAAACATAGATCCAAGGTTTATAGGGTTGCATGTACACCATAGGAGTGTTAGAATGCTCAAAACCCAACAGAAGGAGTGACAAAACCTTTCCTGGTTTTGCTTGAAGAGGAGCCTTCAAGGGTCTTACCCTTGGTACCCTTAGAAGGGTTCTTTCTCTTCGTCCCTTTGCCATGCCCCATTGCCAAGACATTGGCCGCAGTTGGAGTAGGAGTAGGAGTAGTAACAACCGAATTACCCTTTAGACCACTTTCGGCGGTCTTCAAGAGTCCTTGAAGTTTGCTGAGGGTGACTTCTTCCTTGTTCATGTGATATGTCATGCGAAATTGATCATAACACGATGGCAAGGAGTGCAAAATGATGTCTATTGCTAACTCCTCAGGGAAGTTCACATTCAGCTTCAGTAAACGATCCACATACCTTTGCATTTTCTGCATGTGGCCCGTGATGGGTTCACCATCCTTCATTCGGGTTGTTATCATGGAGGAGATTATTTCATATCGCTCTTGACGAGCACTTTGATGGTAGCGGTCCATCAAGTCCTGGTGCATCTCAAAAGGATAATAGTCCTCATAGGACTTTTGGAGCTCGACTGTCATGGTGGCCATCATGATGCATGCCACTTTTGTAGCATCTCTTTCATGGACCTCATATTCAACAAGCTCTTCAGGAGTTGCAGTTGGCTCAAGTACCTTCAACTCCTTGTCGAGAACATATTCTTTGTTCTCATACCGAGTGACCATCCTGATGTTTCTGATCCAATCTGTAAAGTTAGACCCATCAAAGATGACTCTCCCACAAAGATTCATGAGTGAGAAGGAGGTAGTAGGGTTTGAGCCAGAAGCATTGTTATTGGAAGACATCTGAAAAGAAGAGGGAATATATTAGATTAGATATAGAGATAGTCCTTAACAAAACACCCAAATGTAATATTAAGGCTAGGACCCAACATAATATTTTATAACTTAGAAGAGGGATGCCGTAATCTAGGCTATAAGATATTTGAAGGTAGGTGAGTGACGATTCACGAATTTCCACCATGAAAAACGAAATATTTAATTAGGTTTTAATTGGTTTAGAAACTCCTAGATTCTTTGAGATTCATTGAACTTTCTTCAATGGCATGTTTCAATCTCGAGTGTGCCCTTCAAGTTTTGTGACTGAGATGCCGAGGATCACAAAACAAGGTGTGAAGTAACCATGTAAATTACTTGGTACCCTTAATGTATTACCCCTCAATCGATATGCCAGTTAACCACACACGTAAATTACTTGGAACTTGAATCACATAATTTCTATGATCTTCTAAACTCATATGTTTATGCTTGGAGTTTGTGGTGATTTGTGATTTCCATTTGAGGCATCCACACTATTGGTGCTAGGCTCTAAAACTCCAAGCAATCAACTACAACTACAAGGTAAGTAATTCTACTGGCTTTATTTGATTTAAGTTCCCCATGCCATGCTAGATAGGATAAGAACCTTGGAAAAATAATTATTTGCATGTATCTTAGTCAAGCATAGATCCAAGGTTTCTAGGGTTGCATGTACACCATAGGAGTGTTAGAATGCTCAAAACCCTTCAGTATATATAGCTGGAGTTTACGACCTACATGGGTTTATGGCCGTAAACCCATGACCCTTGCCCGTAAACTCCTCTTTTGAGGGTTTATGGCTTGGTTGATGGGTTACAACTTCAACTGGCACTTTCGTTCACTTATTCCCTTGATGTACTAAACTCAGAATGCTCAAATAGACTTTACATAGCGCTAAAAGTTAGTAGGAAAAAGTCTAACTTTGAATGGATTGAATGGTTTGTACGAGATTGAAATTTCGGGTTGTTACATCATCCCCCCGTTAAAGGGAATTTCGTCCCGAAAGTAGAGTTTAAGCATCTAAGTTATTACAAATAACTAAGTAAAAAGATGAGGATATTTAAGTTTCATTTGATCCTCGCGCTCCCAAGTGAATTCTGGTCCTCGCTTGACGTTCCAGCGAACCTTCACTATCGGGATACGGCTTTGCTTGGTTTGTTTAACCTTTCGGTCCATGATCTCTACAGGTTCTTCCACGAAGTTGAGGCTCTCGTTGATCTCGATCTCGTCGAGTGGGATTACAAGAGTCTCGTCGGAGAGGCACTTTTTCAAGTTCGAGACGTGGAAGGTAGGATGTACGTTACTAAGCTCGTGAGGTAGGTTGAGTTTGTAAGCTACAGGGCCGATTCTGGCGAGAATCTCGAAAGGCCTATGTATCTTGGATTTAGCTTTCCACGCTTTTCGAAGCGTATCAAGCCCTTCCAGGGTGAGACTTTCAAGAGGACTCAGTCTCCCACCCGGAATTCCAAAGGTTTCCTTCGGTTGTCTGCATAACTTTTATGTCGGTCTCTAGAGGCTTTCAATCGTTTACGAATCTGGATGATCTTCTATGTCATTTCCCGAATGATCTCCGGACCTGTGAGAGTGCTGTCAGGAATTCATCCTTTAGCTAACTGTGTGTCACCCACCTGAGCCCAGCACGGACGGGATCTGCACTTCCGGCCATAGAGGGCTTCAAATGGAGCAGCCTTTATGCTCGTGTGATAACTGTTGTTGTAGGAAAATTCGACAAGGGGTAAATAAGCATCCCATGCCTTTCCAAAGTCGATCACACAGGCTCGCAACATGTCCTCCAAGGTTTGGATAGGTCTCTCACTTTGTCCGTCGGTCTGTGGATGGTAGGCTGTACTCATATCCAACCTCGTTCCTAAGTAGTTTTGTAGTGACTGCCAGAATCACGAAGTGAATCTACTATCTTTATCAGAGATAATGGATATAGGAACACCATACAGTCGCACTATCTCCCGTATGTATGCCCTTGTGAGTTTCTCCATCTTGTCAGTTTCCTTGATGGGCAGGAAGTGTGCGGACTTGGTCAATCTGTCGACGATGACCCAAATGGTATCAAGTCCACCCGTTGTCTTGGGCAACTTGGTTATGAAGTCCATAGTAATCCTCTCCCACTTCCATTCAGGTACCTTCGGTTGCTGGAGTAACCCTGATGGTTTCTGATATTCGACCTTGACCTTGGCGCAAGTAAGGCATTTACTTACGAAGGTAGCAATCTCTGCTTTCATGTTAGGCCACCAGTATAACATTTTAAGATCCAAATACATCTTATCTAAACCCGGGTGGATGGATTATCGAGTGTTGTGTGCTTCGGTCATGACCACGTCTCTGAAGCCACGGTGTCTTGGTGTCCAGATTCGGTCCATGAGATATAAGGCTCCGCCACCCTTGACTTCTAAGTTCTTTTCCATTCCCCGCAGGGCTTTACCCGCCACATTTTCAGGTTTCAAGGCTTCGAGCTGAGCCTCCTTAATTTGTGTGGATAGGTGCGAATGGATAGTCATGGTCAATGACTTGACTCTTCGACCAGAATACTCGTTTCGACTTAGGGCGTCTGCTACTACATTGGCTTTACCCGGATGATAACGAATTTCGCATTCGTAGTCATTGAGTAGTTCGACCCACCGTCGTTGTCTCATATTGAGCTCCTTCTGGTTGAATATGTGTTGCCGGCTCTTGTGGTCTGTAAAGATAGTTCTCTTCACACCATACAGGTAGTGCCTCCAGATCTTCAGGGCAAACACAACTGCTCCTAATTCGAGGTTGTGTGTGGTGTAGTTGACCTCGTGTGTCTTCAGCTGTCTTGAGGCATAGGCGATGACCTTACCTCGTTGGATCAGAACACAGCCGAGCCCTTGATTCGACGCATCGCAATAGACCACGAAGTCTTCTGTCCCTTCGGGGAGGGACAATATCGGTGCGGTGCATAAGGCTCGTTTTAGCGTTTGGAACGCTTTCTCCTGCTTCTCTTCCCAGTCAAAGGCCACACCCTTCTGGGTCAGTGTTGTAAGTGGTTTTGCAATCCGCGAGAAGTTCTATATGAACCTGCGATAGTAGCCAGCGAGGCCTAGAAACTGACGAATTTCTGTAGGCGTCTTCGGTGCTGTCCAGTTCTCAATAGTTTTAATTTTGGATGGGTCCACGTGGATTCCTTCTTCGCTAACCACGTGTCTTAAGAATTCGACTCTTCGGATCCAAAATTCGCATTTAGAGAACTTTGCGAAGAGCTTCTCCGTTCGTAGGGTTCCTAGGACTTGTCGCAGATGATCACTATGATCCTCCTTACTTCAAGAGTAGATAAGTATATCATCGATGAAGACGATGACGAACTGATCCAAGTAAGGACGGCATACTCTATTCATTAAGTCCATGAACACTGCGAGGGCGTTGGTCAATCCGAATGGCATTACTACGAGCTCGTAGTGTCCGTAACGAGTTCGGAAGGCTGTCTTCGGAACATCCTCCTCAAGCACTCGTAACGTGTGATACCCGGATCTCATATCAATCTTAGAAAAGTAACTTGCCCCTTGCAGCTGGTTGAATAAATCGTCTATGCGAGGTAGAGGGTAACGAATCTTGACTGTAAGCTTGTTGAGTTCCCTATAGTCGATGCACATACAGAACGATCCGTCTTTCTTCTTTACGAACAAGACCGGAGCTCCCCAGGGTGAGAAGCTTGGTCTTATAAAGCCCTTGCTGAGCAGTTCGTTAAGTTGACCTGACAGTTCCTGCATCTCGGCTGGTGCTAGGCGATAGGGCGATTTGGCTACTGGGGTAGCTCCTGGCACTAAGTCGATTTGGAACTCGACTTGACGTTGCGGGGGTAATCGTGGGAGCTCTTCTGGAAAGATGTCAGGAAAATCGCGTACTACAGGGAGGTCTTTTAGGCCTTTGGTTTTCTGGTTCACATCGACTACGTGTGCAACGAATGCGCGATATTCCTTACGCAAGTACTTCTGGGCTTGAATACTTGAGATGATACGAAGGCTCGTATTGGGTTTGTCTCCGTAGATCAACAAGGTTTCATTATTCGGTAGGTTTAGGCGGACTGCCTTCTCGAAACATAGAATATCGGTACGACGGAGACTCAACCAGTCCATGCCCACAATGACATCGAAACTCTTGATTGCTACGGGTATGAGGTCGATTGGAAATGAATGATTATCTAGCGTGAGTGTACAACCTATGTAAATCTCGTTAGAACTCTCTGTCTTGCTGTTAGCCATTTCTACGACGAAGGTTTCTTTTAGTGTTTGCGGTGCTTGATTAAGTAAGTGTTTAAAATTTTGGTTCACGAAGCTCCTCTCTACCCCACAATCCAATAAGACACATGCATAAGAGTTATCGAGGAGGAACGTACCCGTGACTACTGTGGGGTCTGCCACGGCTTCATTGTGGCCAATAGCAAGTAGTCTTCCTGCTCCTCTAACACTCCCAGCTTTAGGACTGTTTCTTTTGAAGTGCCCTGTCTCGCCACACCCATAGCAGGCCTGGCTTACTCCCACACTAGGGACCTGGATGATGGGTTTGGGTGGTGCTCTGCAAAACCGGACAGTATGGCCCTTCCGGTCGCAGTTGGTGCAGTGCATTTCCCCGCAGGGGCCGTTATGATGGAAATTGCACTTGGTGCACTTGGGCAGGCTCCCTGCGTATGGTTTAGCTGGTACAGGGGCAACAGGGTTTGTGGCAGCATGGACAGCCACCGTCTGTGGTTTCTTGGAAGAGGGTTGAGTTGATTTACCCTTCTTTCGGTCCCAACACTTCCTTTTGTTTTCGGACGCGTTGGTTGGTGCTGGGGCAGCAGTTGTGGTTGTTGCTGGAGAAGAAGGAACCTCGTGATCGATAAGCCTTTGGGCCAATTCCTTGGCACTATCAAAGGTCGCAGGGTTCGATGTTAGGACGTTTCCTTGATAAGGGGGCACCAAACCCCAGATGTATCTCTCGACTTTCTTGCTTTCAGTGGGGACCAGATTAGGACATAGAGTCACCAGGTCGCAGAACCTGGCTGTATAAGCCCTTATGTAGGAACCCTTCATCTTAAGGTTCCATAGTTCCTCTTCGACCTTCTGAATTTCACCCCTCGGGTAGTACTCCCTTGTCATCAGGTCCTTCAGTGTATCTCAGCCCATGGCGTTAGCTGCTACCAGTGAGAGTGCTTTGACATGGCCATTCCACCATGTCAGGGCCCTTTCGGTGAAGGTGCAAGCAGCAAACTTAATCTTTCTTCCCTCAGGGCAGGAGCACATCTCAAAGATTGCTTATGTTCTCTCGATCCATTGGGACAATGCAATAATCCCTCCGGTTCCGTTGAAGTACATTGGTTTGCAGTTGTTGAAGTCTTTATAAGTACACTCCCGTGTACGTGGTTGGGTTTCACCATGGCTAGAGTTAGTGCCCATTCCACCTCCACTGGCACCACCAGAATTTAATTGAGCCATGGCTGCGTTTACAGCTGCGGTCACAACTGCTTGAAACATCACCGCATCAAACTGCGGAGGGGGTGGTGGTGGTGGAGTTGGATTTGCAGGTCTGCCCCTGGTCGGACGCGGATGAGGCGGCATCTTTTACTGAAAGTTGATAGGGATGATGACAATAGTAAGAATCAACTGCAATTATAATGAGAGTGACTCATGGACTAAATCGCCATAGTCCAACCATCAAATAGAGACACAAAAATAGAGTAGGGAAACAGAAGAATAAAGACTTTCCAACAGATTAGATAACTGCCAATTCTACTGGTATTAATGATGTAAATGAGTCCGGAAAAATAACATAACAGTAGGTCCTACATCAAACCATAAGGGAAAATGTTGGCAGTTTAGAAATATAGTTATAATACTGGAAAGATAGGAATGTTTTACAGACAAGTGCTACATAAGGTACTGAAAAGAAAAGGCTAGTCCTTTAATAAGAGCAGGGATGAGCAGCTTATCCCCTCTACTGGCGACGTGCACCCCTCGGGAGAACCCTTAAGTCAGCCAGTTGGCGCTCCATGTCGAGAAGGCGCTGCTCGTACACTCGTTGGCGCACGCGATGATCGATGACTTCAGCCCTAGTCTCAGCTAGTGCCTGAAGTAGAGACTCACGGTTTCCTTGAGCCCTCTCGTTAGCATCTTCCAGGCAGCGGATGTTGACATTACTCATCCTTGCGTTGGCGACTAGCTCCGTAATTCGATGAAGGGCGGTTCTACCCTGAATCTCGTTTCGAGCAACCCTGCGGACTAGAATAGGCAGGACTCTGTCTGCTGTGCTTCCTTCGCTCACATTGTAGAAACCTTGGTCTCCATTATAGGGGATGGGTTGGTCTAGTTCCTGACTCTAAGTCTCCAAACTCTCCACCCATAGAGCTGTCGGGCCTTGAAAAGCTGGGCGTTGGTTAGGGTTTGGGTTTGGAGCTACCAAGGGTTGGTCGTTAACTTCCGGCTCGGAGTCGGAATCCTGCGGGAGGTTCTCTGCAAAAGGCATCGGCCATTGGGATTTCTTGATTCCCCTCTGGCTCATCACCGAGCCATCCTCCATTGCCGTTGTTGGGGAAGTACGGGCCTCCGGGGATATGGAATCCAGCCACGATATCTATGCGAGAAAAGGGATATAAGAATCTTAAATCTAATAGGCGTACTACCTAAGATAATTATAAGATGGTCCATACTAGTTACTTCAATATATGCATAGTGCATACCAGTTATATGGAATCAAGCTAGGATAGACCTTAGAATAAGTGACCCTAACTCTAAATCCACAACCAAACAAGGAACAGGAAATAAAGCAAAGATGACAGATTCTAAGTCTATAACACCTTAGCCCCATATAACCGCAGCGTATCCACTTAGCAATTATTGACCTACTAGTAAAGACCCTTTTAGTTCTCAAATAAGTAATTATAGCAACAAAATACTCCTAAAGTATTTTTAGGTTTATGTTCTGTTCTATGGTTCTCATTGTAGTAGTATTGGTAAGTTTTTAGACTTGTTGCAACACCACAACCATTCTTAGGCACATGCTAGTCACTCCTTGGAAAATATAGTTGATCAGGCTATATCTCCCAAGATTTGACTATTTGTCTCTAAGCTTAATTGTGTTGTCCAACAATCATAATAATTTTGTTCTGTCCTAGTGACACTGATTTTAGCATGAATGTAGGTATGTATACTTTGGTTAAATATTTTATTATTTAACAGTATAGACTCTTGGTCAGAGTATTTTAAATACCGGTGCGTTTATAGTTTGTATATCTTTTATGGGTTGATATACTTGATTCACTATAAAGAATGCTCTGATACCAATCTGTCACACCCCAAAACCGGAACGGCGGAAACGTTCTGGGGTGGAGGACTTCATGTACAGTATCACAACAAAGCATAATAGTAAACAAGTGTCATACCCCAAAACCAAGAACGGCGGAAACGTTCTGGGGTGCAGGACGTCATGTATAGTATCACAACAATGCATAATAGTAAAGACAAGCAGCAACATCCATTGTTGTAATACAAGCGTGTTCTGTATAGTTTGTATGACACCAAAAGTGTAATCAAAATAAAAGATGGGTCTTGTATGTGCTCCATCTTCTCAAAAGCTTCATCTGTACCTGTCTATTGATGACCTGAGAATACAAGTTATTTTGAAAGCGAGTATCAGCATAAAGCTGGTGAGTTCATAAGTATTTAGTGTCATTGCTTGTATAAAAATGTTAGTAACAATGTAGTTTAGTAATTGATTTCAAATGTTTTGTAAATAGTATACTCCCTGGAAAACCCTATGTTTTCCAGTAAGAAGGTAGTCTTCTACCAAGACCCGATTGGTTGAATAATTGTTCTCTTGTAAAATGTAAGAGTGTTTCCCTAGTGAAGCTATCAATATGAAAATATAACTTTAGACTTCACTCCGTTAATGTCATTACAAAATAAATGTATTAGGGAAAGTAGTGTTTCACCATAGCAGTATCACTGCTAACGAATAGTAATGAAAATGCAGACTCCAGGTAGTATTAAATGTATAATACACCTCGGGGAGTCCGTTTTACCTTTAATTCTTAATAGGTTAATTAAAGGTTTAAATGTGAACTCGTATGTAACCATGCTGATCGACGGCTGAATAACTGATGACCCTCCAAGTCATATGTAGTAGTGTGACATGTTGTCACCCCTGGGCTTTATCGACTCAGACTGTAGCTAGCAGTCGGGATGTGGGAGTGTCTGTCCCGTATAGATCTATACACATAGTGCCCGCTCTCCCTCCAGGAGACTCTGGTTACACGGTGATACCACAATGAAGTGTCGTATGGAGAAGTAGTATGTCACATTCCGTTATAGTATTCAATACTTGTATAGTGTATAGTATGTTCTCTTGTATAGTGTATAGTGTGTTCTCTTGCATAGTGTACAGTGTGTATTGTTACTCAATGTAGTACTTATGTAGTGATTCATAAATGTACGGACTCTTGTATGAGTAATAGTAATAGTGAATAGTAATCCCTTAGGAGGTATTTGATTGAATATGACAAAAACATATGTTTTATCTTACTTTGGATTGTCATAGTTACTTTCGATTAGGAGGTATTTTATTTCATGTGTTTTAACTTAATTTTGACTGTTTGTGTTCTATTCAGAGGTTACTGTTCATGTTTCGTGTTCGACTGCGTTCACATTCGACTTCTCTCTGAGTTGTTCAGAATCCAATTCACATTTTATGAACGATGTTTGATGCACAACCCGTGATTGATGACTACTAGACTATGGGTCGAACGTATCTAGGTAACATTTTCAGTTCGTTTCTTTTTATTTTAGTCTTTTCTTTTTAAAAAAATCAAAAATACCAAAATATTTTCTTATTTTTTTTATTTGTTTTCTAAAATCACAAATACAAAAATATATATTTTTTTATTTTTTTATTTGCTTTCAAAAATCAAAAATCTAAAAAGATTTTCTTAAAATTGTTTTTCATTGATAAAACCAAAAATACAAAAATATTGTCGTGGAAGTCTCATTGTAACAACACGATGCTATTTCGCATGGCAAACACACATATTCATCAAGGGAACAGATATTACTCAAAATTAGGTACTAGTTAAGTATCCCTAGAAGCATGTTGTTGCATGTTGTCCTCTAAGCTTTAAAGATCTATGTGTTTGATGCCTTAATGAAATCTTTGACACGAAAGATTCTTCCCAATCAGGTCGTATTCACATTAGTCGACGAGCTACCTTCCTCTTCACCTCATGAGTCAACAGTTTTCTGCTTGGTCCAAATTTTTAGTAGACGTACAATAAGTTCTTTGAAATCTTTTTCATCAACATTTCTTTCACGATCACACACATTACTACATATCCTCTACATCTCTGGTCAAAACCTACCAAAATGTTGATATGTCAAAAATTTGTGTTTATGATCCTGAGTTATTCTTCCGTGATGATGGTGAAACCAAACAAACCTAACGATCAAAGAACTGATGGTGAACAACCTTGTTCAAGATTTTCACTAAACTATTGTTTCCTTGTACCAATTTGATATTCAAAATCTCATTTTATTCAAATTGCGTGATCTTGATAAAATGTTCTAACACCAAGATGTTTTTCCCCAAAAAGATCCAGTATGTTAATTTTTTTTGGAATGAGATTTCCGTATAAATATCTTTTTTGAACGTTTGTCACTAAAACTCATCACCAGCCATACTTGTTCTTGACTACACTAGTCATCGAAATAATTTTGCTCAATTGAATCACACTTATGTTAAGTTGTTTTGTTGTGCAAAATTGAAGCCTCCTTCGAAACCAAAGCAACGTAAGTCATTTGATGCTCATCAACAAGTATTCGATTGTAATTCATAGGATACCACCCAAGCAATTTTTCATCTCTCTTGATTTCGAATGAAGAGATCTTTTCCCGGGATCATTTTGATTTCGTGTCAAATGAAATTTGATATCATTATATCCACATTTTGTTTTAATTGCTTCTATCTCATTCTTTGACACACAAACACACTGAAATCCTTGAGGTTTTGGGTCTTACCAACTCAAAACTTAGATTTTGCAAAGTCTGGCATATGATTTCACTTCTAAATCCCAAAAGCGAATAAGCACAGTCTCCATTCCGAAGGATTGGTATTATCTTGCTGTCAAATTACATGGCGTACTTGTTTGAGGGACGAAACTTGTGACGGTTCTTACCCAATTGGGAATAGAAAAATATCCGATGGACGTGACGGTTCAGGATTTTCATAGGAATCAAGGAAAACGTGATGATCACTTTTATGACATGGAGTTTTTACAGTGTCGGTTAGGTAACCAACACAATACGTGGTATTGTCTTATTAGATACCGGTTGAAATTAAAAAATACCACCAATTATAGATTGAACATGATAATTTCCTTATCAAACTTTATGCTCTCTGATCAAAACTCCAAGAACCCTAAATGTTCATTGTTTCTAAATTTCTCCAAAATTCTCTACAATGGTTGCTTCTCAACACAATGCTGATCCAACAACCACTAATGATGAAGAAGTCTCGCAACCAACGATGAAGATTCAAACAACTAATCTTTGTTTGGTTCCATCACTTGATCAATATCCGGAGGCATTAAAGATGATTTTTCAAACCTTGACCAACTCTGTATTATCAACTGAACTTTCCTCCTCGTTTGCCATTCTGATGGAATATCTTTTAATTTCTGCTACAACTGTAGTATTCACCAAAACTACTAAGGCGGTTACATTTCAGCTCTCGAATTCAAAGACCAAGAAGCTCACTCGGAAGCAATTGGCTTAAATTTTGAAGTTACCAATTTCAGGTACATTCTATGAATTCACAAATGATCAGGTGGTTCATATGTTCAATGAGAAGGGGCGTCAACAGAATCTCGTTGGAATAAGTCATTTTAAGAAGTCTAGTCTTCCATGTATTTGGAGCTTTTGTTTGGTATTGTACTCCGATTTTTAATAGGAAGAAGCTCTGGGCTCGACAAAGCCAAGCTTGAAGTATATTTCGCCATAGCAGGATTGTATTATGGTATGAATTTTTATTATGCCTCACATCTTTGGGAATAGTTTGGAACCTCAATCTCACACACTAATCTAAGAAATGTTGTTTCGAGTGCTCGATTTTGGAGCTTAATTTTACAGTGGGTCCATACTCAAGAGAATATTTTTGTTCTACCTGATATCAAAACTATTGAGTTTCTTGTCATGGTTGCACTAAGGGTTTTTGTAGATAATCCTAATGTTTTTCCCACTGTTGCTCACATTCCGGATTCGATGCTTAAGCCCGTGGATCCCAAAAATCAACTATTGTTGCAATGCTTGGCCTCTATTGATTCTTCAACTACAAATGGGGTTCTTCCACAAAAGGGGGTAGAAGGAACATCTAAAGTTTCAAAGGCTTCCAAGAAGAAGAAACCAGTTGAAAAACCACAATATGTAGAGGAGGAAATTGTCAAAGAAACTATACCCACAAAAACTGGGGTTCTCAAAAGAATGAAGAAATCAGCAAAGAAGCCTATTGTATCTTTAGTCAAGACAACTACACAAGAACCTATAGTCAAAAGTGTTGAGCTCAAGGATGTTGAATCTTCAAATCCTATTCCTTCTGAAGGTGGTCCAAAGAAGGTTTGAAAAGCACAATTTACCAAGAAAGAGTTCTATTTCGTAAAGTAACGGTTCCTGGATCACCAGCCTCCAAGAAGCGAAGAGCTATTGATATGGCTCAAAAGTTAAGCAAGAAGAAACATGAAGTCTGTCACACCCCAAAACCGGAACTGCGGAAACGTTCTGGGGTGGAGGACTTCATGTACAGTATCACAACAAAGCATAATAGTAAACAAGCAACAACATCCATTGCATTAATAGAATAATTTTAATACAAGCGTGTTCTGTATAGTTTGTAAGACACCAAAATGAATGATCAAAATCAAGATGAGTCTTGTATGTGCTCCATCTTCTCAAAAGCTTCATCGGTACCTGTCTACTGATAACCTGAGAAAAGAAGTTATTTTGAAAGAGTTTATCAACATTAATGCTGGTGAGTTCATAAGTATTTAGTGTCATTTCTTGTATAAAAGTGTTTTGTAACTACGTAGCATAAATGTTCGTAGTATTTGTAACTGTTTGCAAATGTTTGAACTCCCTAGAAAATCCTATATTTTCAATTAAATTGCAGTCTTCTACCAAGACCCGACTGTTTGTATGTTTGTTCCTTTATGAATGTAAAAGTTTTCCCCGGTGAAACTATCATTATAAAAATATGGTTTAAGTCATTGTTTACATGAGAAGATCACAAAATACATGTAATAGGGGATAAATCATGTTTTACCTCAGCAGTGACACTACTGGCTATAAAGTGAAAAAAAAGCAGACTCCAGGTAGTATTAAATGTACAATACACCTCGGGGAGCCTGTTTGCCTTTAATCCTTTGTCGGTTAATTAAAGTTTTAAATGTGAACTCGTATGTAACCATGCTGATCGACGACTGAATAAATGATGACCCTCCGGTGTCATATGTAGTGAGGTGTCATTTTGTCACCCCTTGGCCTTATCGGCTGGGACTGTAGCTAGCAGTCGGGGTGTGGGAGTGTCTGTCCCGTATAGATCTATACATATAATGCCCGCTCTCCCTCCAGGATACTCTGGTTACAAAGTGATACAACAATGTAGTATTGTATCGAGAAGTAGTATGTCACATTTTATTTATTATATTCAAATGTTTGTATAGTAAGCCATAGGGTAGTAATGTTTTCTCTGTACTAGTATGTAGTATATCCTCTTGTATAGAGTATAGTATGTTCTCTTGTATAGTGTATAGTAGGTATTGTTTCTCATTATAGTATGTAATGACTCATAATGTATTGGCTCTTGTCTTTGTCGTTAGTAGTAGTAATAGTGAGTAGTAATCACTTAACTATACCTATTATAGTTAACTAGTAATGTTGTTTGTATGCCTTTGTTACCCAAAGGTACTGAACTGAAGTGAAAGATTTTATATCCAAACACATATATACGATATATAACTAAGGTTTCAATGACATTCGGACAAATAATAAGATACCCTAAGTCCACAACCAAACAAGGAACATGAAATAAGGTGAGCTATCAGTCCTAAGTCCTTCAAACCTTACTTATATAAATATATCTGTATAGGTATGAGTTTCACAATAATGTAAGTTTAAAAGAGTTTGATAAAGGATTTAGCATTTAAAAGAGTTTAATAAAATGTTTTGAAGTGTTTGAAATCCATAAGTTTGATAACAATACGAAAGTAATAGAAAATCTTTCTGTTTGTTCTAGTTAATAATCACATGTGATTAATATAATAACTAGAAGGATTCAACTTGTACCTCCCCCCCTAAAAGCATTTAAAATCATTTAAAATGTTGATTAAGGGGTATGAACTCACCTGCAGCGAGTGGTGTGGATGGAAGTGCTGGATAGGATGCTAAGTGTCAAGTGCAGACTTGAGCACACACGGATCCTATTTAACAAGTAATGACACATATATGTATCTAATTAGTGATTAAGTAACTAATAAAGCAAGCAAGGACACCCTAGTACATGGAAAACACCTTGATTCAAGTGTTAGAAGTACACAGGGTTGCATCTAAGGGTTGTAGGGCCTCACATTGGAGTTTACGGCCCAAATGGTAAGGCCCATGAGTTTACGGCCCAATGGGTTTGTGGCCGTAAACTCATGTCATCATGTTTCATTTTGTGTGTTTAAGGTCCTACAAGTTTCCAGGAAGGGTTCTAGACTAAAGACCAAGCCTTAGGAAGAAGTTAGGGTCCATAGGCACACATTATTTGGGTCTACGGCCAAGGGAGATTGCCTTGGCCGTAAACACCCTTCTGGGCATGATTTCTTGATGTTTAACAAGGCATTCTAGTACATAACAAGCTAAGGGTAGTGTACTTACGTAGTAGAAGCTTGAGGGAGTGGTTAGAGCACAAAAACACTAGTGTGTGTTCTTGGTGTCCTTGGTGAAATGAAGAACACTTGAAGATCTAACCAAAAGAAGAGATTTCATGGATGAAATCAAGAGTGAATCAAGAAGAAGAGATGTATTAGCTCATGTATGGAAGGATTCACTTACATTTTTGAAGATTTGGAGCAAAACCTCAAAATCCTTGGGAGAGAATTTCGAGTTCTAGGCTTGGGAAAGTGAAAAGTGGCTGAAAATGACTAAGGGTTGTATATATAGCTGGAGTTTACGGCCTACATGGGTTTACGGCCGTAAACCCATGACCCTTGGCCGTAAACTCCACTTTTGAGGGTTTACGGCTTGGTGGATGGGTTACAACTTCAACTGGCACTTTCGTTCACTTATTCCCTTGATGTACTAAACTCAGAATGCTCAAATAGACTTTACATAGCGCTAAAAGTTAGTAGGAAAAAGTCTAACTTTGAATGGATTGAATGGTTTGTACGAGATTGAAATTTCGGGTTGTCACATCATCCCCCGTTAGAGGGAATTTCGTCCCGAAAGTAGAGTTTAAGCATCTAAGTTATTACAAATAACTAAGTAAAAAGATGAGGATATTTAAGTTTCATTTGATCCTCGCGCTCCCAAGTGAATTCTGGTCCTCGCTTGGCGTTCCAGCGAACCTTCACTATCGGGATACGGCTTTGCTTGGTTTGTTTAACCTCTCGGTCCACGATCTCTACAGGTTCTTCCACGAAGTTGAGGCTCTCATTGATCTCGATCTCGTCGAGTGGGATTACAAGAGTCTCGTCGGAGAGGCACTTTTTCAAGTTCGAGACATGGAAGGTAGGATGTACGTTTCTAAGCTCGTGAGGTAGGTTTAGTTTGTAAGCTACAGGGCCGATTCTGGCGAGAATCTCGAAAGGCCCTATGTATCTTGGATTTAGCTTTCCACTCTTTCCGAAGCGTATCAAGCCCTTCCAGGGTGAGACTTTCAAGAGGACTCGGTCTCCCACCTGGAATTCCAAAGGTTTCCTTCGGTTGTCTGCATAGCTTTTCTGTCGGTCTCTAGAGGCTTTCAATCGTTCACGGATCTGGATGATCTTCTCTGTCGTTTCCCGAATGATCTCCGGACCTGTGAGAGTGCTGTCAGAAACTCATCCTTTAGCTAACTGTGTGTCACCCACCTCAGCCCAGCACAGAAGGGATCTGCACTTCCGGCCATAGAGGGCTTCAAATGGAGCAGCCTTTATGCTCGTGTGATAACTGTTGTTGTAGGAAAATTCGACAAGGGGTAAATGAGCATCCCATGCCTTTCCAAAGTCGATCACACAGGCTCGCAACATGTCCTCCAAGGTTTGGATAGTTCTCTCACTTTGTCCGTCGGTCTGTGGATGGTAGGCTGTACTCATGTCCAACCTCGGTCCTAAGTAGTTTTGTAGTGACTGCCAGAATCACGAAGTGAATCTACTATCTCTATCAGAGATAATGGATATAGGAACACCATGTAGTCGCACTATCTCCCGTATGTATGCCCTTGTGAGTTTCTCCATCTTGTCGGTTTCCTTGATGGGCAGGAAGTGTGCGGACTTGGTCAATCTGTCGACGATGACCCAAATGGTATCAAGTCCACCCGTTGTCTTGGGCAACTTGGTTATGAAGTCCATAGTAATCCGCTCCCACTTCCATTCAGGTACCTCCGGTTGCTGGAGAAACCCTGATGGTTTCTGATATTCGACCTTGACCTTGGCGCAAGTAAGGCATTTACTTACGAAGGTAGCAATCTCTGCTTTCATGTTAGGCCACCAGTATAACTTTTTAAGATCCAGATACATCTTATCTGAACCTGGGTGGATGGAATATCGAGTGTTGTGCGCTTCGATCATGACCAAGTCTCTGAAGCCACGATGTCTTGGTGTCCAGATTCGGTCCATGAGATATAAGGCTCCGCCACCCTTGACTTCTAAGTTCTTTTCCATTCCCCGTAGGGCTTTACCCGCCACATTTTCAGGTTTCAACGCTTCAAGCAGAGCCTCCTTAATTTGTGTGGATAGGTGTGAATGGATAGTCATGGTCAATGACTTGACTCTTCGACCAGAATACTCTTTTCGACTTAGGGCGTCTGCTACTACATTCGCTTTACCCGGACGATAACGAATTTCGCATTCGTAGTCATTGAGTAGTTCGACCCACCGTCGTTGTCTCATATTGAGCTCCTTCTGGTTGAATATGTGTTGCAGGCTCTTGTGGTCTGTAAAGATAGTGCTCTTCGTACCATACAGGTAGTGCCTCCAAATCTTCAGGGCAAACACAACTGCTCCTAATTCGAGGTTGTGTGTGGTGTAGTTGACCTCGTGTGTCTTCAGCTGTCTTGAGGCATAGGCGATGCCCTTGATTCGACGCATCGCAATAGACCACGAAGTCTTCTGTCCCTTCAGGGAGGGACAGTATCGGTGCGGTGCATAAGGCTCGTTTTAGCGTTTGGAACGCTTTCTCCTGCTTCACTTCCCAGTCAAAGGCCACACCCTTCTGGGTCAGTGTTGTAAGTGGTTTCGCAATCCGCGAGAAGTTCTGTATGAACCTGCGATAGTAGCCAGCGAGGCCTAGAAAATGACGAATTTCTGTAGGCGTCTTCGGTGCTGTCCAGTTCTCAATAGCTTTAATTTTGGATGGGTCCACGTGTATTCCTTCTTCGCTAACCACGTGTCCTAAGAATTCGACTCTTCGAATCCAAAATTCGCATTTAGAGAACTTTGCGTAGAGCTTCTCCGTTCGTAGGGTTCCTAGGACTTGTCGCAGATGATCACTATGATCCTCCTTACTTCGAGAGTAGATAAGTATATCATCGATGAAGACGATGACGAACTGATCCAAGTAAGGACGACAGACTCTATTCATTAAGTCCATGAACACTGCGAGGGCGTTGGTCAATCCGAATGGCATTACTACGAGCTCGTAGTGTTCGTAACGAGTTCGGAAGGCTATCTTCGGAACATCCTCCTCAAGCACTCGTAACTTGTGATACCCGGATCTCATATCAATCTTAGAAAAGTAACTTGCCCCTTGCAGCTGGTTGAATAAATCGTCTATGCGAGGTAGAGGTTAACAAATCTTGACTGTAAGCTTGTTGAGTTCCCTATAGTCGATGCACATACAGAACGATCCGTCTTTCTTCTGTACGAACAAGACCGGAGCTCCCCAGGGTAAGAAGCTTGGTCTTATAAAGCCCTTGCTGAGCAGTTCGTTAAGTTGACCCGACAGTTCCTGCATCTCGGCTGGTGCTAGGCGATAGGGCGATTTGGCTACTGGGGTAGCTCCTGGCACTAAGTCGATTCGGAACTCAACTTGACGTTGCGGGGGTAATCGTGGGAGTTCTTCTTGAAAGATGTCAGGAAAATCGCGTACTACGGGGAGGTCTTTTAGGCCTTTGGTTTTCTGGTTCACATCGACTACGTGTGCAAGGAATGCACGATATTCCTTACGCAAGTACTTCTGGGCTTGAATACTTGAGATGATAGGAAGGCTCGTACTGGGTTTGTCTCTGTAGATCAACAAGGTTTCGTTATTCGGTAGGTTTTGGGCGGACTGCCTTCTCGAAACATAGAATATCGGTACGATGGAGACTCAATCAGTCCATGCCCACAATGACATCGAAACTCTTGATTGCTACGGGTATGAGGTCGATTGGAAATGAATAATTATCTAGCATGAGTGCACAACCTATGTAAATCTCGTTAGAACTCTCTGTCTTTCCGTTGGCCATTTCTACGACAAAGGTTTCTTTTAGTGTTTGCGGTGCTTGATTAAGTTAGTGTTTAAATTTTTGGTTCACGAAGCTCCTCCAACACTCCCAGCTTTAGGACAGTTTCTTTTGAAGTGCCCTGTCTCGCCACACCCATAGCAGGCCTGGCTTACTCCCGCACTAGGGACCTGGATGATGGGTTTCGGTGGTGCTCTGCAAAACCGGACAGTATGGCCCTTCCGGTCGCAGTTGGTGCAGTGCATTTCCCGGCAGGGGCCGTTATGATGGAAATTGCACTTGGTGCACTTGGGCAGGCTCCCTACGTATGGTTTAGCTGGTACAGGGGCAACAGGGGTTGTGGCAGCATGGACAGCCACCGTCTATGGTTTCTTGGAAGAGGGTTGAGTTGATTTACCCTTCTATCGGTCCCAACACTTCCTTTTGTTGTCGGCCGCGTTGGTTGGTGATGGGGCAGCAGTTGTGGTTGTTGTTAGAGAAGAAGGAACCTCATGATCGATAAGCCTTTGGGCCAATTCCTTGGCACTATCAAAGGTCGCAGGGTTCGATGCTAGGACGTTTCCTTGATACGGGGGCACCAAACGCCAGATGTATCTCTCGACTTTCTTGCTTTCAGTGGGGACCAGATTAGGACATAGAGTCACCAGGTCGCAGAACCTCGTTGTATAAGCCGTTATGTCGGAACCCTTCATCTTAAGGTTCCACAGTTCCTCTTCGAGCTTCTGAATTTCACCCCTCGGGCAGTACTCCCTTGTCATCAGGTCCTTCAGTGTATCCCAGCCCATGGCGTTAGCTGCTACCAGTGAGAGTGCTTTGACATGGCCATTCCACCATGTCAGGGCCCTTTCGGTGAAGGTGCAAGCAGCGAACTTAATCTTTCTTCCCTCAGGGCAGGAGCACATCTCAAAGATTGCTTCTGTTCTCTCGATCTATTGGGACAATGCAATAATCCCTCCGGTTCTATTGAAGTACGTTGGTTTGCAGCTGTTGAAGTATTTATAAGTACACTCCCGTGTACGTGGTTGGGTTTCACCATGGCTAGAGTTAGTGCCCATTCCACCTCCACTGGCACCACCAGAATTTACTTGAGCCATGGCTGCATTTACAGCTGCTTGAAACATCACCGCATCGAACTGCGGAGGGGGTGGTGGTGGTGGAGTTGGATTTGCAGGTCTGCCCCTAGTCGGACGCGGACGAGGCGGTATCTTTTACTGAAAGTTGATAGGGATGATGACAATAGTAAGAATCAACTGCAATTATAATGAGAGTGACTCATGGACTAAATCGCCAAAGTCCAACCATCAAATAGAGACACAAAAATAGAGTAGGGAAACACAAGAATAAAGACTTTCCAACAGATTAGATAACTGCCAATTCTACTGGTATTAATGATGTAAATGAGTCCGGAAAAATGACCTAACAGTAGGTCTTACATCAAACCATAAGGGAAAATGTTGGCAGTTTAGAAATATAGTTATAGTACTGGAAAGATAGGAATGTTTTACAGACAAGTGCTACATAAGGTACTGAAAAGAAAAGGCTAGTCCTTTAATAAGAGCAGGGATGAGCAGCTTATCCCCCTACTGGCGACGGGCGAACCCTTAAGTCAGCCAGTTGGCGCTCCATGTCGAGAAGGCGCTGCTCGTACAATCGCTGGCGCACGCGATGCTCGATGACTTCAGCCCTAGTCTTAGCTAGTGCCTGAAGTAGAGACTCACGGTCTCCTTGAACCCTCTCGTTAGCATCTTCCAGGCAGCGGATGTTGACATTACTCATCCTTGCGTTGGCGACTAGCTCTGTAATTCGGTGAACGGCGGTTCTACCCTGAATCTCGTTTCGAGCAACCCTGCGGACTAGAATAGGCAGGACTCTGTCTGCTGTGCTTCCTTCGCTCACATTGTAGAAACCTTGGTCTCCATTGTAGGGGATGGGTTGGTCTAGTTCCTGACTCCAAGTCTGCAAACTCTCCACCCATAGAGCTGTCAGGCCTTGAAAAGCTGGGCGTTGGTTAGGGTTTGGGTTTGGAGCTACCAAGGGTTGGTCGTTAACTTCCGGATCGGAGTCGGAATCCTCCGGGAGGTTCTCTGCAAAAGGCATCGGCCATTGGGATTTCTTGATTCCCCTCTGGCTCATCACCGAGCCATCCTCCATTGCCGTTGTTGGGGAAGTACGGGCCTCCGGGGATATGGAATCCAGCCATGATATCTATGCGAGAAAAGGGATATAAGAATCTTAAATCTAATAGGCGTACTACCTAAGATAATTATAAGATGGTCCATACTAGTTACTTCAATATATGCATAGTGCATACCAGTTATATGGAATCAAGGTAGGATAGACCTTCGAATAAGTGACCCTAACTCTAAATCCACAACCAAACAAGGAACAGGAAATAAAGCAAAGATCACAGATTCTAAGTCTATAACACCTTAGCCCCATATAACCGCAGCGTATCCACTTAGCAATTATTGACCTACTAGTAAAGACCCTTTTAGTTCTCAAATAAGTAATTATAGCAACAAAATACTCCTATAGTATTTTTAGGTTTATGTTCTGTTCTATGATTCTCATTGTAGTAGTATTGGTAAGTTTTTAGACTTGTTGCAATACCACAACCATTCTTAGGCACATGCTAGTCACTCCTTGGAAAATATAGTTGATCAGGCTGTATCTCCCTAGATTTGACTATTTGTCTCTAAGCTTAATTGTGTTGTCCAACAATCATAATACTTTCGTTCTGTCCTAGTGACACTGATTTTAGCATGAATGTAGGTATGTATACTTTGGTTAAATATTTTATTATTTAACAGTATAGACTCTTGGTCAGAGTATTTTAAATACCGGTGCGTTTATAGTTTGTATATCTTTTGTGGGTTGATATACTTAATTCACTAAAAACAATGCTCTGATACCAATCTGTCACACCCCAAAACCGGAACGGCGGAAACGTTTTGGGGTGGAGGACTTCATGTACAGTATCACAACAAAGCATAATAGTAAACAAGTGTCACACCCCAAAACCAAGAACGGCGGAAACGTTCTGGGGTGCAGGACGTCATGTACAGTATCACAACAATGTATAATAGTAAAGACAAGCAGCAACATCCATTGCATTAATATAATAATTGTAATACAAGCGTGTTCTGTATAGTTTGTATGACACCAAAAGTGTAATCAAAATAAAAGATGGGTCTTGTATGTGCTCCATCTTCTCAAAAGCTTCATTTGTACCTGTCTACTGATGACCTGAGAATACAAGTTATTTTGAAAGCGAGTATCAGCATAAAGCTGGTGAGTTCATAAGTATTTAGTGTCATTGCTTGTATAAAAATGTTAGTAACAATGTAGTTTAGTAATTGATTTCAAATGTTTTGTAAATAGTATACTCCCTGGAAAACCCTATGTTTTCCAGTAAGAAGGTAGTCTTCTACCAAGACCCGATTGGTTGAATAATTGTTCTCTTGTAAAATGTAAGAGTGTTTCCCTAGTGAAGCTATCAGTATGAAAATATAACTTTAGACTTCACTCCGTTAATGTCATTACAAAATAAATGTATTAGGGAAACTAGTGTTTCACCATAGCAGTATCACTGCTAACGAATAGTAATGAAAATGCAGACTCCAGGTAGTATTAAATGTATAATACACCTCGGGGAGTCCGTTTTACCTTTAATTCTTAATAGGTTAATTAAAGGTTTAAATGTGAACTCGTATGTAACCATGCTGATCGACGGCTGAATAACTGATGACCCTCCAAGTCATATGTAGTAGTGTGACATGTTGTCACCCCTGGGCCTTATCGGCTTGGACTGTAGCTAGCAGTCGGGATGTGGGAGTGTCGGTCCCGTATAGATCTATACACATAATGCCCGCTCTCCCTCCAGGAGACTCTGGTTACACGGTGATACCACAATGAAGTGTCGTATCGAGAAGTAGTATGTCACATTCCGTTATAGTATTCAATACTTGTATAGTGTATAGTATGTTCTCTTGTATAGTGTATAGTGTGTTCTCTTGCATAGTGTATAGTGTGTATTGTTACTCAATGTAGTACTTATGTAATGATTCATAAATGTACGGACTCTTGTATGAGTAATAGTAATAGTGAATAGTAATCCCTTAGCTATACCTATTATAGCTAAATAGTGAGGTTGTTTGGATGCCTTTGTTACACAAAGGTATTGTACTGAAGTAACAACTTTTATATCCTACACATGTATATATGATATACAACTAAGAATTCAACGACATTCGGACAAATAACAGGATACCCTAAGTCCACAACCAAACAAGGAACAGGAAGTAAGGTGAGCTATCAGTCCTAAGTCCTTCAAGTCTTACTTATATAAATATACTGGTGTAGATATGGATTTGAAAGTATTGCAAGTATAAAAGAGTTTGAAAACAGTTTTAGCATAAAAAGGGTTTAATAAAAGGGTTTGAAAGCTTGAAAATCCATGAGTTTGATAACAATTTGAAAGTAATAGTAAATCTTTCTGTTTATTCTAGTTATTAATCACCTGTGATTAAAGCAATAACTAGAAATGTTCAACTTGTATCCCCCCCCCATAAAAGCATTTAAAATCATTTAAAAGGTTGATTAAGGGGTATGAACTCACCTGCAGTGAGTAATTCAAATGAAGGGTCGATGTAGGATCGTCGGGTGTCAATTGAAATCTTGAGCACAAACGAATCCTATTTTCCATGTAATAACACTTATATGAATACGCTAGTAGATATAACCACTAATGGTGATAGGGACATGTCTTAAGGACATAAAAACACTTATAATTAAGTGTTACCAACTCGTATGGTTGCATATAAGGAGTGTGGCCCTATATTGGGGTGTAAGGCCACAAAAGCATGGGTTTTGTGTGTGTGCGGCCAGAGTGTGCGGCCAAGCCTGTGTGCGGCCGCACACTCACTATGGAATGTGTCAAAAACGTGGTTCCAAACCTTTGGGATGTTCTAGTGAAGGTGTTTTGACCATTGATTAACCGGATTGGTAGTTTGTTGTCATTTTGGACCCTTAAAAGGGTATGTGCGGTTGCACATGGCGTGTGCGGCCAGGTGTGGGCGGCCAGGCCTATGTGCGGTCGTACACACTCCTACAAATGTGTCAAAATCAATTTTCCAAGGCTTTGTGATGATCCTAAGAAGGTGTTTTGGTCGGTGCTAGGCTTGGATGAGTGTTTAAGCCCATTTTAGGACCAAAAGATGTGTGTGCGGCCGTTCACACATGAAGATCATCTAGAATGATGATTTCATGGATCAAACTCGAGGAAAATGTGTTCTAATGTGTTGTAGTAAAGATCTAAGGATGTTTACTTACTTGTTTTGGAGGTTGGAGAGGAAAACTTGAAGAACTCTAGAGAGAAAAGTGTTCCAGCTTTGAAGGAGTGTGAAAAGGGTGTGAGGTTGACTTGGGGTCCTTTATATTGGCAAGAGAGTGAGGCTGGGAGGGTGTGCGGTCGGCTGTGTGCGGCTGGCTGGCCGCACACTCGGGTGTGCGGCCGCACACACCTTGTTGGGTGTGTTTGGCTTGATTTTTGTGATGCTACACACGTTCCCACCCCTCCTAAGACTCATATCAAGATTATACTAAGCCTCAAGTACCCATATAGACCCAAAACTTCATCACAAAATAGCGAAACGAGGCTAACTTTGATAAAATGAAGAATGTACACGTTAGAAATTTCGGGTTGTCACATCATCCCCCCGTTAGAGGGAATTTCGTCCCGAAATTAGAGTTTAAGCAACTAAGTTATTACAATTAACTAAGTCAAAAGATGAGGATATTTATGTTTCATTTGATCCTCGCGCTCCCAAGTGAATTCCGGTCCTCGCTTGGCATTCCAGCGAACCTTCACAATTGGGATACGGCTTGCTTGGTTCGTTTGACCTCTCGGTCCATGATCTCTACTGGTTCTTCCACGAAGTTGAGACTCTCGTTGATTTCAATTTCGTCGAGTGGGATTACAAGAGTCTCGTCGGATAGACACTTTTTCAAGTTCGAAACGTGGAAGGTTGGATGTACGTTACTTAGTTCGTGGGGAAGGTTGAGTTTGTAAGCTACGGGGCCGATTCTAGCGTGAATCTCGAAGGGCCCTATGTATCTTGGATTTAGCTTTCCATGCTTTCCGAAGCGTATCAAGCCCTTCCAGGGTGAGACTTTCAAAAGGATTCGGTCTCCCACCTGGAATTCCAAAGGTTTCCTTCGTTTGTCTGCGTAGCTTTTCTGTCGGTCTCTAGAGGCTTTCAATCGTTCACGAATCTGAACGATCTTCTCTGTCGTTTCCCGAATGATTTCCGGACCCGTGAGAGTGTTGTCAGGAGCTCGTCCTTTAGCGAACTGAGTGTCACCCAACTCGGCCCAGCACAGAGGGGATCTGCACTTTCGGCCATAGAGGGCTTCAAATGGAGCAGCCTTTATGCTCGTGTGATAACTATTGTTGTAGGAAAATTCGACAAGGGGTAAATGAGTATCCCATGCCTTCCCAAAGTCAATCACACAGGCTCGCAACATATCTTCTAAGGTTTGGATAGTTCTCTCACTTTGTCCGTCGGTCTGTAGATGGTAGGTTGTACTCATGTCCAGCCTCGTTCCTAAGGAGTTTTGTAGTGACTGCCAGAACCTCGAAGTGAATCTACTATCTCTGTCGTAGATAATGGATATAGGAACACCATGCAGTCGTACTATCTCCCGAATGTATGTTCTTGTGAGTTTCTCCATTTTGTCAGTTTCCTTGAGGGGTAGGAAGTGCGTGGACTTGGTCAATCTGTCGACGATGACCCAAATGGTATCAAGCCCACCCGTTGTCTTGGGTAGCTTGGTTATGAAGTCCATAGTGATCTGCTCCCACTTCCATTCACGTATCTCTGGTTGCTGGAGTAGACCTGATGGTTTTTGGTATTCGACCTTGACCTTGGCAAAAGTAAGGCATTTACTTACGAAGGTAGCGATCTCTGCTTTCATGTTAGGCCACCAGTATGACTTTTTGAGATCCAGATACATCTTATCTGAACCTGGGTGGACGGAATATCGAGTGTTGTGTGCTTCCTTCATGACCAGGTACCTGAAGACACCGTGTTTTGGTGTCCAGATCCGGTCCATGAGATATAAGGCTCCGTCACCTTTGAGTTCCAAGCTCTTATCCATTCCTCGCAGGGATTCTCCCGATACATTTTTAGGTTTTAAGGCTTCGAGCTGAGCCTCCTTAATTTGTGCGGATAGATGGGAATGGATAGCCATTGTTAATGACTTGACTCTTCGACCAGAATATTCTTTCCGACTTAGGGCGTCTGCTACCACGTTGACCTTACCCGGATGATAACGAATTTCGCATTCGTAGTCATTGAGTAGCTCGACCCATCGTCGTTGTCTCATATTGAGCTCCTTCTGGTTAAATATGTGTTGTAGGCTTTTGTGGTTTGTAAAGATAGTGCTCTTCGTACCGTACAGGTAGTGTCTCCAGATCTTTAGGGCAAACACCACTGCTCCTAATTCGAGATCGTGGGTGGTGTAGTTGACCTCGTGTGTCTTTAGCTGTCTCGAGGCATAGGCGATGACCTTACCTCATTTCATCAGAACACAGCTGAGCTCCTGGTTGGATGCATCGCAGTATACCACGAAGTCTTCTATCCCTTCGGGGAGGCACAATATCGGTGCGGTGCATAAGGCTCACTTCAGGGTTTGGAATGCCTTCTATTGTTTCTCTTCCCAGTCAAAGGCCATGCCTTTCTGGGTCAATGTGGTAAGGGGTTTCGCGATTCGGGAAAAATTATGTATGAACCTGCGGTAGTAGCCAGCAAGGCCTAGAAATTGATGAATTTCTGTAGGCGTTTTCGGTGCTGACCAATTCTCGATGGCTTTAATTTTGGAGGGGTCCACGTGGATTCCTTCTTTGCTAACCACGTGTCCTAAGAATTCAACTCTTCGGATCCAAAATTCGCATTTAGAGAACTTCGCATAGAGTTTCTCTGAGTGTAGGGTTTCTAGGACTTGTCGTAGATGATCGATATGCTCCTCCTCACTTCGAGAGTAGATAAATGTATCATCGATGAAGATGATGACGAACTGATCCAAGTAAGGACGGCATACCCTATTCATCAAATCCATGAATACTGCGGGCGCATTGGTCAATCCAAATGGCATCACCACGAACTCGTAGTGTCCGTAACGAGTTCGGAAGGCTGTCTTCGGGACATCTTCCTCAAGCACTCGTAACTGGTGATATTCGGATCTTAGGTCAATTTTGGAGAAGTAACTCGCCCCTTGCAGCTGGTCAAAATGATCGTCTATGCGAGGAAGAGAGTAACGATTCTTTACTGTAAGCTTGTTGAGTTCCCTGTAATCGATGCACATACGGAACGATCCGACTTTCTTCTTTACGAACAAGACTGGTGCTCCCCAGGGTGAGAAGCTTGGTCTTATAAAGCCCTTGCTGAGCAGTTCGTTAAGTTGACCGGATAGTTCCTGCATCTCAGCAGGTGCTAGACGATATGGCGCTTTGGCCACGGGGGTAGCTCCTGGAACCAAGTCGATTCGGAACTCGACTTGACGTTGCAGGCGTAATCCTGGGAGTTCCTCCGGAAAGATGTCGGGAAAATCACGTACTACGGGGAGGTCTTTTAGGTCTTTTGTTTTCTGGCTCGTATCGACAATGTGCGCCAGGAATGCACGATATTCCTTACGCAGGTACTTTTGGGCTTGAATACTTGAGATGATACGAAGGCTCGTGTCACACCCCCAAACCAAGGATGGCGGAAACGTCCGGGGTTGGAGGACTTCATGTATAGTATCACAACAACGAGTATAATAGTGCCCAAAGTAAATACAACCATCATAAATATAATTGAAAAAGTTATACAATAGTATGTGTTTACATGTTTCCAATCAATTACACTTATGATGACAAAAATGAAATGTTTGACGATTTAACGTCCCATCCTCAAAAGCGGTTGATTTCCTGTTTCACTGAATTCCTGAGACTACAAGTAGTTTGAAAAAGTGTCAACAATTAAGTTGGTGAGTTCATAAGAGTTTTGTTTGAGAAAGAAACCGTTTTCCTTGTAGAAAGCGATAGAATATGATTCTAGAAAATTGTTAAGACAGAGAGTATGTGTGTGTTTTGTGCTTATAATGTTCATAATGGGAATGTGTTTCCAATGAAAATCCAATATTTTCTTTATAAAAAGTCATGTAGCCTTAAGCGCTAAGACCGAGAATCTACAAGTATTTTTCCATACTTAGAGTAATTCATGCAAGTTTAAATCGGCATAAACTCATTTAATTTAGAAGTAAAACCCCTTTTCAAAGTAGAATTTTTCATGTAAACTTGAAAGATTGTTAACTCCCTATGTGAGTCGCTATAACCATACTATGACAGAATAACCTGCTTGCGACGTTCTTCAGGCGTCGGAATCGAAATGACACTTGTCACCCCCGATCGGCCGATCGGACTTATGCAAGCAGCGTGGGTGTGGGTTGTCAATCCCAATATAGATCTATACACAATTATCACGCTCTCCCTACAAGAGACTCTGGTATAACTAATTCAGGATTTTCTGTGGTACTTAAGAATACCCCGAAGGAGAATGTCTCACAACTTACGTTAACTAGTTTACATATAGTTTTGAGTATAAAGGCTCTTCCGTGGAGGAAGTGAAATCACCTTTTATGAAAATACATTTGTGATATAAATCCATAAACTATTTATCAAGTAGTATATGAAAAACCCATTTCTTTTGAGAGTAAAACATTTTCCATGTAGTATGCTTTTATCGAAAATTCATAAACTATACTTAATGTAGTTTATTATATGTGTTCGAAATGAATGGAGGAAAAACATTAACATGAGTGACTAATTTCTGTTTATGATGATAAACTAACAAGAATGCATCCAAACATTGAGAAACTTATTGTTATGCACTTTGCTCAACATACTACAAAGTGTTATTAATAAGGTAAACTATGCAACTAGTTTTTATCCTTTCTGCATTGTTTTGAAATTATCATAGAAAAATCATACGGAGTCGAAAACTAACTCCATAAACTCTGAGAGTTTAGAAAATGTGTCTAGTTTATTCATAATTTTTATTATGATTTTTAGAAGTCTCTAACTTATGTGAAAGTGTTCATAATCACAGACTGGTCCGAATTCGTTTATGAAATGATAGGTAGTTTTGTAAAAATAACCATAAATCGTAGAAAAATCATATGGAGATGTGAAAGTAGTCATTTTAAAGGTATAAACCTGAACTACTTGCATATTAAACAGTTTTGAAAGATATTAAGTTTAAGTTGGGTAAAACAGTTCGTGAACAGGTCACAACTTTTCTGTTGTAAGCTGTCAAGTTGAGTTTTGAATATGTTTTGGTATTTTAACTTGTATTCCCCCCCCCCTGAAAACTGAAGAAAACTAGAAAATGTAGGGGTATGAACTCACCTTGAGTGATGACTTGAAGAGTGGAAGGTCGAAGACGAGGAGTATCAAGTCAAGACCACTTGATGAACACGTGAGAGTTTGGATGATCCTAAGAACGATTTTTGGTGTTAAGATATGAGTCAATGATCCAAGAGTGTTATGAAATTATGGAATGACACTTGAGTTTAGATGGAATACTTAGCAAAAAGTGTTGTAGCAACTTAAGAACACTTGCACAAGGTGGTGGAAAGTAGAGAGAAAGAAGCTTTCTTGAGGTGATATGAGAAGTGTGAAAGTGAAGGATTTATCAAAGTGAACCAAGAAATCCTCTAGGATTTCTTTATGTAAATGTTGTTGGAGCAACTTGCAAGATTGAAGGGATGTTTACCTTGGTTTGTGTGATGTGGATACGGTTGGACTATTGAGAGGATGACACATGGAAGGCAAGTGGGCACACTTGACCCACTTGTGGGGTAAATATCTTCTTAATATAAACTAATGATTTTTAATTAATAAATACTAAAAAAATAATAAAAATAAGAGTTCTGGGGTTTTAAAATGATAAAATATGGATTTGGGTGAAAATCCCACATTAAAAAAAATGAAAAACGGGCTTAAAACGAAGTTGTGGTTGAAAACCGGGTGAAAAAGGGGGAAATCCGAAGTCAGGCTTGATTCCGGGTCTTGGCTATCTTGGAACCGGAGTGGCTTGGTCACTGAAGTGGATCCGAAGGGAAGAAGGGACCGCGGTTCGGAGGCTGCGGCTTGCTGGCTACGGTCCGGGGGCTGCGGTTAGCCGGCTGCGGTCTTCAGCAGCCTCGGTCCTCGGTAGTCTCATTCCTTAGTCATTGCGGTCCAATGGTGTGGCTCCTCAAGGGGACTCCGGTCCAAATAAGGTTTGGTCCTTATAGAGGGACTTCGGTTCAAGTAGGGTTTGCTCACTATAGAGGGACTTCGGCCATAAACGGCTATTTTCCAAGATATCTTCCCGTTTCACATGGTTTTTCACCAAGTCAAGTGTCGGGATGCCCAAATGATTACAAAAAGATCAAAAGAGGTTTTGAGACAGGTTTGGGAGAGATTTGACATTCTTTGAGAGATTTCACATACTTGGAGAGATTTGGGAGAGATTTCACATACTTGGAGATATTTCACGTACTTAGAGAGATTTGGGAGAGATTTCATATACTTGGAGAGATTTCACATACTTAGAGAGATTTGGGAGAGATTTGGCATACTTGGAGAGATTTAGGAGAGATTTCACATACTTGGAGAGATTTGGGAGAGATTTCACATACTTAGAGTGATTTGGGAGAGATTTCACATACTTGGAGAGATTTGGAAGAGAATTCACATACTTGGAGAGATTTAGGAGAGATTTCACATTCTTGGAGAGATTTCACATACTTAGAGAGATTTGGGAGAGATTTCACATGCTTGGAGAGATTTGGGAGAGATTTCACATACTTGGAGAGATTTGGAAGAGATTTCTCATATTTGGAGAGATTTGGGAGAGATTTAACCTTAGCGATTATTATTGCATAATCTCGCAACTGCAAGGTTCGCGAACCCCGTTATGCTTCGTTAATGATCGTTTTAAGTCCCTGAAAGGGTCCTTAGTCGTGTTTTGATGCATTTAACTCCCTTTTTAGGGTGTTTACATTGTTAACACATAGATTCTTCGAGACACTTGAATTTTTGACATAAAGATGCACATTTTTATACCTAGAATAACTTTTAACATACAAGTACTAGTTAAGTTTGACCGGTTTGACTTGTTGACATCGACTTGAGTTTGACGGTTGTCACAGCTCGTACTGGATTTGTCTCTGTAGATTAACAAGGTTTCGTTATCGGGTAGGTTTAGACGGATTGATTTTTCGAAACACAGAATGTCGGCACGATAAAGACTCAACCAGTCCATGCCTACGATGACATCGAAGCTCTTGATTGCTACTGGTATGAGGTCGATTGGGAACGAATGGTTATCTAGCGTGAGGGAACAACCTATGTAAATCTCGTGAGAACTCTCAGTCTTGCCGTTAGCCATTTCTACGACGAAGGTGTTGGATAAGGTGTCTAAGTCCATAACTTATTTGGTATATACTTGACCCGACCCGGCATGGTCCATTTGGGTTGCACTTCACCCGAACTATTTATATGGATAACATTATGAGAAGAGTATATTTGCGGCTTATTAATATATTATAAGTTATAATATATTAATATGAAATTGTATTATTTAATTAGTATTCGTCTTAAATTAATTATGAATTAATTTAGTGATCAAATGGTGACTAATTAAACATGGGCTATTATATTTATATAGTGTGGGCTAACACTCATTATGGTAATGGGCTAAGCTTATATGGGAGTCCATGGATGATCCATGGAGCTCTTAACCCATGGATCCTTGGAAAGGAAAAGACATGGGTTATTAGGGTTTACCCTAATCCTGTGCACTATATAAACAAGCTTGTGATGCATGAAATGACACCCTAGTGTGTGTGAAGAAAGGTGGCCGATTTCTAGAGCATAGATATACTCTCTCATAAGTTTTCCAAGTTTGTGGTGATTTGTGATCTCCATTTGAGGCATTCACATTATTGGTGCTTGGCTCTTAAATTCCTAAGGAATCAATTCACAAACAAAGGTATGTAATTCGTCTAGTTCTTTTATGTTTAAAAGTTCCCCATGCCATGCTAGATAAGTTATAAACCTTGGAAAACAAATTTTGCATGTGTTTTAGACAAACATAGATCCAAGGTTTATTAGGGTTGCATGTACACTTAGGAAGTGTTAGAATGCTCAAAACCCAACAGTGGTATCAAAACCTAGGCTTGTTTGTTGATACTTGATGCAAAATTGTGTTAAAAATCGAAATTGTTTGCTGTCTGAACAGTGGAATCGCCGAGTCCATGGGGGGACTCGACGAGTCCAAGTGAAAATTCATCCTACTCGTCGAGTAGGTTCGTGCACTCGACGAGTAGAATGAACTGACAGCAGATTTTCGACTTTTGTTGCTGGAAATTGACTAGAAACATTACCCTAAACTGTTTTGGTGTTTTAAAACCTGTTTTAGATGGTGTAATGTTTATTCTAATCCATTTACAATGGCTTATATCAAAATTCCATGATTTTATGTGCTCATATAATTCTTGAAATCTTGATGATCATGTTCATGTTCTTATGAGTTTAGAAAAATGATAGGAATTATTTGCGGAATTGTTTATCATTAATTCTTGATCATTTATGTGTTTTAATGGAGTCCATAATTTGTCCTCAAGTTATGGATATCCAAAGGTCACTTTCTTTTAAACACACATTTAAACACATAAGTTACATAAAAATGAAGAGTCTTCATTTTTATGAACCATTAACTCATAAGTTATGAAATAAAAAAGTTTTGAAAAGTTTCAAAACTTGCCCTCAAGTTTTGGAATTTGTAAAGTTACACACACTTTAATATACTTTAATTCCAACCCTTAGAGTTTTAAAAGTTAAAATTCAACCCTTATACTATTTATAACATTAATGGTTAATTATTATTTATATGTATAAGATCAAGTCGTTTTACCGTTAGTAGGCCTCATTCACGAAGCCGGTCTATAAGGGGGGTATAAGGTTGTTGTCTATAAAATGGCAACTTAATGGGTGTCCATTCTCACCCACCGCTTCCTTGATCGGTGGAGGGTCGTTAGCCGAACGGGTAGGACAATAACTTTAAATTCTCATTAAAAGTATAATGAATATTATAAAGTAACTAAACCTTTTATAAATTCCCAATCTTAGTTACTTTAGGAAAATGTGAATATGGTGCTAACCCATGAAATTCACACTTTGTACCTTACCAAGTCATTGGTGGAACGTGTGTGGTTAACCGGCACACTAACTTGGACTAGTAAGGATCACGAAGGGTGACTTAATGTTTATCATAGATCGGTGGAGCGTGTGTGGTTAACCGACACATCGATTAGGTGATAATATTAAGGGTACCAAGTGAGTTTGCATGGTTATTCACACCTTGTTTTGTGATCCTCGGCATCCCAGTCACAAAACCTGAAGGGCACAATCGAGATTGAAACATGCCATTGAAAGTTCAATGAATCTCAAAAGATCTAGGAGTTTCATATCCAATTAAAACTTAATAATTTATTTCGTTTTTCATGGTGGAAATTGGTGAATCGTCATTCACCTACCTTCAAATATTCTATAGCTTGGATTACGGCATCCCTCTTCCAAGTTATAAAATATTGTGTTGGGTCCTAGCCTTAATATTTCATATTGGGTGTTATATTAAGGACTTCAAATCAACTAACTTGAATATCTCCCATTGTAGATGTCTGGTTTTGACAACTGTGATCTTCCCAAATCTCATGGGAATCATACTTCTCTACCTCCACCTCCTCCATTTATTCTCCCTGACCCACAGGCTCGAAGACTTGAAAAATTCAAGGTCACTCAAGCCCTACTAGCAATGAAACATAAAGATGGAAGACCTGTGTGCACTCATGTCTTAGGAATGAAGTCACACTTTGACAGGTTGAGAATGTTGGGTGTCGTTGTCCCAAGGAAGTTGGCTAGTGCCTGGGTTCTTCAGTCACTTCCAGAGTCATATAGTGAGTTCATTCCGAACTACTATGTGATAAATCATGACATGACCCTAATAGATCTATCTTATTTTCTTGTTGCTGCTGAGTCAGAAATGATGTGGCGCAATGGTCAAGCAAATATGGGTGGAAGGTCTATTTCTCAAACGTCCATGGACATGGACAATGGTAACATTGGAAGTCCAGAAAAGCCTTTTCTTCCCAATGGAAAGGGATCGGCCTTGGTCGACCCTGTTGACCAAAAGGCAAAGGGAAAGGCTAAGTCTGTGATAATCTCGTGTACCATTCCCAAAGAGTCTATATGTTTTTATTGTCATGAGAAGGGTCATTGGAAGCGAAGCTGCCCTGAATACCTAAAAGATCTGAAAGCAAGTAGAAACAAAAGGTTTGACTCTGCTTCAGGTAAGTCCACTATCTAACTCTGTTAAGTTCCTTATTGATGATTCTTAATACAAAATGTGACTCGGTTACGTTTTGGTGTCTGGCAGGATCAAGCAAAGGGAAGGACACTTAATAAAAGGAGTATGCTGAATCTGATAGCGAATATGGATGGTTCGAAGATCGGATTCTTGAGCTGCTACATAAGAGTTATGATAGATTGCTAGAAGATATGTAATAGCATAGTTTTCATTTAAAGTTGCAATGTAAGGAAAAAGTTTTTCCGCATTCATAAATAAATAAAATTTTGTTTTATTTTATTATATCTCCTTGCAATGGCATTTTATGAAAAATTGATGTTTGTATGGTTCTAGCAATAATGGAAATGTGCATTTGATTCTTTCATTAGTGGTAGTGTCTAAATTTATCAAATAAGGAAAGATTCTCATCACCCAAGGTTTCAATTGGACTGAAACTTGGAATCATGCAGGTTGTATTGCATGATGAATGAGAATTTTCATTTTTGGAAAGTTAAGACTAATTCCCTAAAAATGTATATGTGAGACAGGTGAAAGACTAAAGGATCGGGTACAATGGGTGTGTGCAGGTCAAAGTCCACCACAAAGATCGATAAGACTATTCGTCATGATTTACTAAAGTTTAGTAAATATGGTTGTACCTACAAGTTGAAGTACAATTCTGAAACATTGGAAAAGTTTCAATGTATGGCAGGACGAATGGGAAGAATCAGATTGGGCAGAAAGATAAAAGTTTCTCAAATCTGAAAAGATGGGAGAGTACTTTAGTATCTTGTTTTATGATCGTCTTAATGATTAAGAAACCATGTCACAATTCATCCTCTAAGGACATCTTAGTGAATTTTATGGCTAAGAAGAGGATTCATGAATTGTTGGAATGGTTAAAATCAAGAAGATGAATCATACTTCGTTCCAAATACAAGTCTTAGAGTCATACTCCAAGATTGTAACTTGAGTGACACATCTTGAATAAGGTTTATAACACTTGTCAAATGTAAGAGTAAAATGTTTTCTACTCTTGCACATTTGAAATTGGTAAGTTGTGATGTTTTGGATAAAACAAAGACCAATTGACACCAATTGTGTGAAGTGTTTATCTTGATAAGGATCCGCACTGACTCTTGAATATTTGTTTGGTTGTCAAGGAATGGTTCTTGACAAAGAGAAACTTATATGTCAAGACGACAGTGGGAGTCTTAAAGGTCTTGAAAGTTTCAAGAACTAATCAAGGATAAAACCTATAGTTTATCACTAGCACACGACTTGAGGTTTGTAACCTATCGTGTTGACATAATTCTTGTGTCTGTCCCTATTCCGGTAAAGTTGACTATGTTTGTGAGTTCTGTGAGTTCTCAATTGTATGCATAACAACTTGGAAGAAATGGTGGGCCCTTGGGCGACCAAGAGGCAAGAAATCAAGATTGAACAAGTTCAATCCATATGATTTTGAGTTTGTCACTAACCTTGTCTTGTGATTAAGGTTTTGAGAAATTCACATGGATAGGAACACATACATCATAAAATCTAAGTGTCATAAGGTTTCTTTCCGATTCATGAAAATGATGGTGAGGAAACGCTTTCACTAAGTAGATTTTAAGTAGATAGCAATTGTGTTGTTTGCATTCTCAAAGTCGTTAGTGGAGCGTGTGTGGTTAACCGACACATTAACATGGACTTGTGAGAAATGGCAAACAGGTCTAAACATTATGATTACGGCATCCCTCTTCATAATTGTTTAGACACACATGTGGGCTATCTAAAGAAAGATGTATGAGTCTGAGAAGCTTAGATAAAGTTTTGTCGAAGCATCTCGTATCAGAAGTCTGAACTTTGGTGATGAAAGTCAATAAAGTATTGATTTCTAGAAGTCGATTTCTGAGTACATGTCAAAACTAGTGGGAGCATAATTGTTGTGCTAAATAATTATTATGCTAGTGGGAGCATAATCAATTATGATGAGTATTGTTAATTATAGAAAACAAGAATTTCACCTGGAAAAAGGTTGTTTTGCTATAATTAAGGGAGAGGAGATTATACTTCATTTCATTCCTAAAAGTTTAGATTGAGATTTCAATCATCTTTAGTCTAGGATATATATATGAATTTTATGTTGGAATGGTTGAGCATAAGGAAATTCTATATATATTACGTTCTCAAATTCGATTATGATTACGACATCCCTCTTCATAGTCGATTTTTGAAAACATGGAAAATAAAAAAATATTGTAGCAAAAGACTGATCTAGTATCAGGTCTTTATGTGAGACAACGTGAATCGTGTCCCTTATGCTTCGGGTATAGGATCGGTCACATGTGCTATAATATTCATCCTTTCTAAATTTTCCAAATGCTCAGAGCATTAAGAAGGGAAAAGTCTAGAATTGGATAAGACTAAAATGATTAAGCAATTGTCGAGGACAATCTAAGGTTCACCAAAGATTGGTTGCTCAGGGACAGTTGGAAGTATAGTGTTAAATTTTGGAAGGACCATATGGATATATTCTGAAAAGAGGTAGCTCTTGTTCAGACATGACAATCAAAATGGGAATATGGAAATTTTCCATATTGGGAGTTGGATATTAAGAATCTATGAGAAAGTTAGAAACTTTTATGCAAGAAGGATGTTCAAAGCAATGTACTTTGAATATGAGACTTCGTTTCCATAGAAGTGATCTCCTTTGGAATACTCTGTAATGACTGTTGACAAGTTTTGTGACTTTTGTGCATAGTCATTGCAAGAGGATCAATGCATATAAGTTTGGAATCTAACAGATTACAGTAAATGACAAGAATTTGGTATTCTTTCATTTACGGGAAGGATTTAGGACTGTGAAATGAGCATCATTGGAATCATGTTCAATTGATCTACTTCATAAAGTAAAGATCATAGACAAACATAGTGTGCATACTTGGTGTATGGCATGACTATTGTTTAGAAAACATAGTGTACATGCTTGGAGCATGGGACAACTATTGTTTTAATTCAAGTGTTACAAATCGAAACAGAATAATGTGGAATCAATATGGTGATGAATAAAAGGTGTTTTATTTATATTTGTAAGGGCTGAGACCATATTGGATTCAATTATTCTTGTGTTTCACTTTGCATGTTTTGACTTCCATAATAACTAGGTTATTCTTTCCGAATGATTAAGTTATTCAAACCATCCACAGTCGGTCATATGTTGGAAGTAGATATGAATCAAAACTGTCATGAGTTGGTTGTAGAGGTCTAAGATGTTGGACATGGCTACAACACTCATGAGTGCTCATAAGTTATGAGTATTGGATTCAACCCACGCTCACTTGCATAACTTCATGGAATTTATCTCGAGTGATCGTGAGACGGTAATATCATATAAGTCTTCAAACCTACAGATATGAGTTGTTACCTATGAGTTGGTTGTACATTGATTGCACGAAAACGTATCAGTAACTTGATGTTATAAAACGTGCCTTTGTGTACAATTCAATAAGTAGTAGAACAAGCATATGAGTCGAAGTTTATCTGTTTCTTCTAGAAATAGAAGCGATATCTAGGCCCCTCGATGATTTTGTTTTGACCTATGTATCGGGCCCGGTCAGAACTAAATTGATGTGTTCGATTAAGTTATTTGTCAAAAAAATCGAAAATCGGGAAACAAACTGCTGGACAATAAGTAAGACATTGTCCCATGTATTTGTCCGGCTGATATCATGAGAGCAGAGGATTATGTGATCACTTATCTAAAATGGCGCTTCATAGTTCAACAGAGTTTTCGAAAGCTACGATTGCCGGTTGGTTCCTGAAGTCATATAGGCAAATATAGTTATTAGACTTATCCAAGTGGGAGACTGTTGGATAAGGTGTCTAAGTCCATAACTTATTTGGTATATACTTGACCCGACCCGGCATGGTCCATTTGGGTTGCACTTCACCCGAACTATTTATATGGATAACATTATGAGAAGAGTATATTTGCGGCTTATTAATATATTATAAGTTATAATATATTAATATGATATTGTATTATTTAATTAGTATTCGTCTTAAATTAATTATGAATTAATTTAGTGATCAAATGGTGACTAATTAAACATGGGCTATTATATTTATATAGTGTGGGCTAACACTCATTATGGTAATGGGCTAAGCTTATATGGAAGTCCATGGATGATCCATGGAGCTCTTAACCCATGGATCCTTGGAAAGGAAAAGACATGGGTTATTAGGGTTTACCCTAATCATGTTCACTATATAAACAAGCTTGTGATGCATGAAATGACACCCTAGTGTGTGTGAAGAAAGGTGGCCGATTTCTAGAGCATAGATATACTCTCTCATAAGTTTTCCATGTTTGTGGTGATTTGTGATCTCCATTTGAGGCATTCACATTATTGGTGCTTGGCTCTCAAACTCCTAAGGAATCAATTCACAAACAAAGGTATGTAATTCATCTAGTTCTTTTATGTTTATAAGTTCCCCATGACATGCTAGATAAGTTATAAACCTTGGAAAACAAATTTTGCATGTATTTTAGACAAACATAGATCCAGGGTTTATTAGGGTTGCATGTACACTTAGGAAGTGTTAGAATGCTCAAAACCCAACAGAAGGTTTCTTTTAGTGTTTGCGGTAAGTGTTTAAGTAAGTGTTTAAATTTTTGGTTTACGAAGCTCCTCTCTGCCCCACTATCAATTAGGATGCAAGCATAAGAGTTATCGAGAAGGAACGTACCCGTGACTACTGTGGGGTCTGCTACTGCTTCATTGTGGCCAATAGCAAGTAGTCTACCTGCTCCTCCCGCATTCCCAACTTTAGGGCAGTTTCTTTTGAAGTGTCCTGTCTCGCCGCATCCGTAGCAGGCTTGACTCACTCCGGTACTGGGAACCTGAGTGATGGGTTTGGGTTGTGTTCTACAAAACCAGGCGGTATGGCCCTTCCGGTCGCAATTAGTGCAGTGCATCTCACGGCAGGGGCCGTTATGATGGAAAGAGCACTTAGTGCACTTAGGTAGGTTCCCTGCATATGTTTTCATTGGTACAGGGGCAGCAGGAGTAATGGCAGCATGGACAGCCACCGTTTGTTGTTTCTTAGAAGGGTGTTGATTTGACTTGCCCTTCTTTCGGTCCCAACGCCTCTTCTTGTTGTCAGCCGCGTTGGTCGGTGCGGGGGTAGTAGTTGTGGTTGTTGTTTGAGTAGAAGGAGTTTCATGATCGATGAGCCTTTGGGCCAATTCCTTGGCACTATCAAAGGTCGCAGGGTGTGATGCTAGAACATTCCCTCGATACGGGGGTACTAGACCCTAGATGTATCTTTCAATCTTTTTGTTTTCGGTGGGGACCATGTTAGGACATAGAGCCACCAAGTCGCAGAACCTGGTTGTATACGCTACTATGTCGGAACCCTGCATTTTGAGGTTCCACAGTTCCTCCTCGAGTTTCTGAATTTCACCCCTTGGGCAGTATTCTCTTGCCAGAATGTCCCTTAGTGTATCCCAGCCCATGGCATTAGCTGCTACTAGGGAGAGTGCTTTGACATGGCCATTCCACCACATCAAGGCCCTTTGAGTGAAGGTGCAAGCAGCGAACTTTATCTTGCTTCCCTCAAGGCAGGAGCACATCCCGAAGATTGCTTCTGTTTGCTCGATCCATTGGGACACCGCAATTATCCCTCCGGTTCCAGTGAAGTATGTCAGTTTACAGCTGATGAAATTTTTATAGGTGCACTCCCGCGCTCGTCGTTGGGTTTCACCATGACTAGAGTTTGTGCCCAAACCTCCTCCACTGGCACCACCAGAATTTACTTGAGCCATGGCTGCATTCACAGCTGCGGTCACCGCGGCTTGAAAGATTACCGCATCGAACTGCGGAGGGGGTGGTGGTGGTGGACTTTGGTTCGCAGGTCTGCCCCTGCTCGGACGCGGACGAGGCGGCATCTTATACTGAAAGTTGATATGGATGGTGATAATAGTGAGAATCAATTGTGAGAATGATGAGAATGTTTCATGGACTAAATTGCCATAGTCCAAAAATCAGATAGAGTCATAACAATAGAGTAGTAAAACACATGTGTAAGGGCTTCCCATAGATTAGATAACTGCCAATATTACAGGTATTAATGATGTAAAAAGAGTTCGGGAAAAACGACCTAACAGAAGGTCTTACATCAAACCATAAAAGGAAAATGTTGGCAGCTTAGAAGTCTAGTTAGAGTACTTTAAAAGCTAGGAATATTTTACAGACAAGTGCTCCCTAGGGCACAGAAAGGAAGGCTATTCCTTAATTCAAAAGAAAAGATGAGTCGACATCCTCTAACGACGACGGTTATTCCTCGGGCGGATCCTCAGATCTGCCAGTTGGCGTTCCATGTCGAGTAGGCGCTGCTCGTACACTCGTTGTCGTACGCGATGCTCTATGACTTCTGCCCTAGTCTCAGCTAGTGCCTGAAGTAGAGACTCGCGGTCATTCTGAGTCCTCTCGTTAGCATCTTGCAGACGGCGGAAGTGGATGTCACTCATCCTGGTGTGGGTGACTATTTCAGCAATTCGGTTAATGGCGGTTCTCCCCTGAATCTCGTTTCGAGCAACCCTACGGACTAGAATAGGCAGGACCCTGTCCGCAGTGCTTCCTTCATTCACGTTGTAGAACCCTTGGTCTCCGTTGTAGGGGATGGGTTGGTCTAGCTCCTGACTCCAAGCCTCGAAAGTCTCCACCCACAGAGGTGTTGGGCCTCTGAAAATGGGGCGTTGGTTAGGGTTTGGAGCTACCGGGGGTATGTTGTTGACTTCGGGTTCAGAGTTAGAGCTATCCGAAAAGCCTCCTGCACGGTGATTATCCAGGGCGATTGGGTGATCGACTTCGGGCTCATTACCGAGCCACCCACCGCTTCCTTGGTTGGGATTGTACGGATCGCCGGGAGGATGGAAGCCAACCATGATATCTACATGAGAATAGGGGAAAGAATAGTTAATAGGCGTACTTATCTAGGATAATCAATAGATGATCGTTATTAGTTAATTCAATACTTGCCTAGTGCATACTAATTACATGCAACCGAAACAGGATAGACCTTCGAATAAGTGACCCTAACTCTAAATCCACAACCAAATAAGGAACAGGAAATAAAGCAAAGATCACAGATTCTAAGCCTATAGTGCCTTAGTCATATGTAACCTTAGAGTATCCACTTAGCAACTATTGCTCTACTAGTAACGACCTTTTTAGTTTTCACATATGTAGTCTATAGTAATGCAGAATACTCCTATAGTATTATGTTCTAATGTTCTCGTTGTGGTAGTGTTGGTAAGTTTTTAGACTTGTTGCAACATTACAATCATTCTTAGGCACATGCTAGTCACTCCTCAGAAGATATAGTTGATCAGGCTATATCCCCTTAGGTTTGACTATATGTCTCTAAACCTAATTGTGATGTTCAACAATCATAATACTTTTGTTTTGTTCTAGTATGATACTGACCCTAGTATGAATAGACGTATATATATATATATATATATATATATATATATATATATATATATATATATATATATATACTTAGTTAAATATTTTATTATTTAAAAGTATATATTCTTGGTCGGAGTGTTTTAATCCCGATGTGTTTATAGTTCGTATATCTTTTATGGGTTGATATACTTGATTCACTATAAACAGTGCTCTGATACCAATCTGTCACACCCCAAAACCAAGAACGGCGGAAACTTTCGGGGGTGGAGGACGTCATGTAAAGTATCACAACAATGCATAATAGTAAAGACAAGCAACAACATCCATTGCATTAATATAATAATTGTAATACAAGCGTGTTCTGTATAGTTTGTATGACACCAAAAGTGTAATCAAAATAAAAGATGGGTCTTGTATGTGCTCCATCTTCTCAAAAGCTTCATCTGTACCTATCTATTGATGACCTGAGAATACAAGTTATTTTGAAAGCGAGTATCAGCATAAAGCTGGTGAGTTCATAAGTATTTAGTGTCATTGCTTGTATAAAAATGTTAGTAACAATGTAATTTAGTAATTGATTTCAAATGTTTTGTAAATAGTATACTCCCTGGAAAACCCTATGTTTTCCAGTAAGAATGTAGTCTTCTACCAAGACCCGATTGGTTGAATAATTGTTCTCTTGTAAAATGTAAGAGTGTTTCCCTAGTGAAGCTATCAGTATGAAAATATAACTTTAGACTTCACTCCGTTAATGTCATTACAAAATAAATGTATTAGGGAAACTAGTGTTTCACCATAGCAGTATCACTGCTAACGAATAGTAATGAAAATGCAGACTCCAGGTAGTATTAAATGTACAATACACCTCGGGGAGTCCGTTTTACCTTTAATTCTTAATACGTTAATTAAAGGTTTAAATGTGAACTCGTATGTAACCATGCTGATCGACGGCTGAATAACTGATGACCCTCCAAGTCATATGTAGTAGTGTGACATGTTGTCACCCCTAGGCCTTATCGGCTCGGACTGTAGCTAGCAGTCGGGATGTGGGAGTGTCTGTCCTGTATAGATCTATACACATAATGCCCGCTCTCCCTCCAGGAGACTCTGGTTACACGGTGATACCACAATGAAGTGTCGTATCGAGAAGTAGTATTTCACATTCCGTTATAGTATTCAATACTTGTATAGTGTATAGTATGTTCTCTTGTATAGTGTATAGTGTGTTCTCTTGCATAGTGTATAGTGTGTATTGTTACTCAATGTAGTACTTATGTAGTGATTCATAAATGTACGGACTCTTGTATGAGTAATAGTAATAGTGAATAGTAATCCCTTAGCTATACCTATTATAGCTAAATAGTGAGGTTGTTTGGATGCTTTGTTACACAAAGGTATTGTACTGAAGTAACAGCTTTTATATCCTACACATGTATATATGATATACAACTAAGAATTCAATGACATTCGGACAAATAACAGGATACCTAAGTCCACAACCAAACAAGGAACAGGAAGTAAGGTGAGCTATCAGTCCTAAGTCCTTCAAGTCTTACTTATATAAATATACTAGTGTAGATATGGATTTGAAAGTATTGCAAGTATAAAAGAGTTTGAAAACAGTTTTAGCATAAAAAGGGTTTAATAAAAGGGTTTGAAAGCTTGAAAATCCATGAGTAGGATCGCCGGGTGTCAATTGAAATCTTGAGCACAAACGAATCCTATTTTCCATGTAATAACACTTATATGAATACGCTAGTAGATATAACCACTAATGGTGATAGGGACATGTCTTAAGGACATAAAAACACTTATAATTAAGTGTTACCAACTCGTATGGTTGCACATAAGGAGTGTATGGCCCTATATTGGGGTGTAAGGCCACAAAAGCATGGGTTTTGTGTGTGTGCGGCCAGAGTGTGCGGCCAAGCCTGTGTGCGGCCGCACACTCACTATGGAGTGTGTAAAAAACGTGGTTCCAAACCTTTGGGATGTTCTAGTGAAGGTGTTTTGACCATTGATTAACCAGATTGGGAGTTTGTTGTCATTTTGGACCCTTAAAAGGGTGTGTGCGGTTGCACATGGCGTGTGAGGCCAGGTGTGTGCGCCCAGGCCTATGTGCGGTCGTACACACTCCTACAAATGTGTCAAAATCAATTTTCCAAGGCTTTGTAATGATCCTAAGAAGGTGTTTTGGTCGGTGCTAGGCTTGGATGAGTGTTTAAGCCCATTTTAGGACCAAAAGATGTGTGTGCGGTCACACATGATGTGTGTGCCGCCGTTCACACATGAAGATCATCTAGAATGATGATTTCATGGATCAAACTCGAGGAAAATGTGTTCTAATGTGTTGTAGTAAGGATCTAAGGATGTTACTTACTTGTTTTGGAGGTTGGAGAGGAAAACTTGAAGAACTCTAGAGAGAAAAGTGTTCCAGCTTTGAAGGAGTGTGAAAAGGGTGTGAGGTTGACTTGGGGTCCTTTATATAGGCTAGAGAGTGAGGCTGGGAGGGTGTGCGGTCGGCTGTGTGCGGCTGGCTGGCCGCACACACCTTGCTGGGTGTGTTTGGCTTGATTTTTGTGATGCTACACACGTTCCCACCCCTCCTAAGACTCATATCAAGATTATACTAAGCCTCAAGTACCCATATAGACCCAAAAATTCATCACAAAATAGCGAAACGAGGCTAACTTTGATAAAATGAAGAATGTACAAGTTAGCAATTTCGGGTTGTCACAACAAGCAACAACATCCATTGCATTAATAGAATAATTTTAATACAAGCGTGTTCTATAGAGTTTGTAAGACACCAAAATGAATGATCAAAATAAAGATGTGTCTTGTATGTGCTCCATCTTCTCAAAAGCTTCATCGGTACCTGTCTACTGATGACCTGAGAATACAAGTTATTTTGAAAGAGTTTATTAGCATTAATGCTGGTGAGTTCATAAATATTTAGTGTCATTGCTTGTATAAAAGTGTTTTGTAACTACGTAGCATAAATGTTCGTAGTATTTGTAACTGTTTGCAAATGTTTGAACTCCCTAGAAAATCCTATATTTTCTATTAAAATGCAGTCTTCTACCAAGACCCGACTGTTTGTATGTTTGTTCCTTTATGAATGTAAAAGTTTTCCCCGGTGAAACTATCATTATAAAAATATAGTTTAAGTCATTGTTTACGTGAGAAGATCACAAAATACATGTAATAGGGGATAAATCATGTTTTACCTCAGCAGTGACACTGGTGGCTATAAAGTGAAAAAAATGCAGACTCCAGGTAGTATTAAATGTACATACACCTCGGGGAGCCTGTTTGCCTTTAATCCTTAGTCGGTTAATTAAAGGTTTAAATGTGAACTCGTATGTAACCATGCTGATCGACGACTGAATAAATGATGACCCTCTGGTGTCATATGTAGTGAGGTGACATTTTGTCACCCCTTGGCCTTATCGGCTGGGACTGTAGCTAGCAGTCGGGGTGTGGGAGTGTCTGTCCCGTATAGATCTATACACATAATGCCCGCTCTCCCTCCAGGAGACTCTGGTTACAAAGTGATACAACAATGTAGTATTGTATCGAGAAGTAGTATGTCACATTCTATTTATCGTATTCAAATGTTTGTATAGTAAACCATAGGGTAGTAATGTTTTCTCTGTACTAGTATGTAGTATATCCTCTTGTATAGAGTATAGTATGTTCTGTTGTATAGTGTATAGTAGGTATTGTTTCTCATTATAGTATGTAATGACTCATAATGTACTGGCTCTTGTCTATGTCGTTAGTAGTAGTAATAGTGATTAGTAATCTCTTAACTATACCTATTATAGTTAACTAGTAATGTTGTTTGTATGCCTTTGTTACCCAAAGGTACTGAACTGTGACAACCCGAAATTTCTATTCTGTACAACCATTCACTTCAATAGGAGTCAAAACTGTTTCTGCTTATTTTCAAGCTTTTTGGAATAAGTTTGAGTATTTTAAGATTAGTACTTCAGGAGATAACAGGAGAGAGGATGCCCTAGGGTTTATTGTGCAACAATATTATTCCAAAACTCCAAGAGTTTGGAGTTTACGGCCTAAACAAAGGTGTTTACGGCCGTAAACCCTAAAAGGGGGTATAAATATGACACTTAGTCATATTTTACCATTTTTCACATTTTCAAGATCCAAATCTCAATTCTCTTTCAAGTATCATCCATCATTTCTTCAAGATCTTCAACTTGTAAGTGTTTCTTACCCTAATAAGTTGATATATACCTTAATCTAGTGATCTAACATGATTCCATCCGTGAAATCATTCCAAAAGTGTAGATCTTCAAGTTTCACCAAGAACACCAAGAACACACACTAGTGTTCTTGGACTTTTAGCACCTTTTCAAGCTTCTACCTAGTAAGTACTTCTATCCTAGAGTATATTAGAGCTCGTTACACTTCTAAGCATCAAGAAAACACCCAAGAAACCAACGATCAAAGGTGTTTACGGTCCAAGATGTTCTTGGACCGTAAACCCCAAAAAAGGGTGCCAAAGTGTGCCCTAGTCCCTTCTAAGCCTTGGAACTAGCCTAGATCCATTCCTTGATGTGCTTAGTACTTGCAAACATCAAAAGACCATAAACCATGTGGGTTTACGGCCGTAAACCCAAAGGGAAATGGTCCAAGGACCGTAAACTCCTAAAAGGAGTGAAATGGTGCCCTAATTTCTTCCTAAGGCTTAAACATGAAGTAGGAATGCTTCTTGTGATCTTTAAGGCTTCAAAACACAAAATGGTCAAAGAAACATGAGTTTACAGCCGTAAAATCATGGGTTTATGACCGTAAACTCAATGAGTTATGGTCACAAAACCGTAAACTCCAATAAAGGGTTCCCTTGAACCCTAAACTCAATAGCAATGTCCTATAACACTTAGATGCAATCCTTAGGACTTATAGCACTTAAATAAGGTGTTTTACATGTCCTAGGATGTCTTAACTTTGTTAATTAGTTGTTTAAATACTAATTGGATACATATATGTGATATTATATGTTAACTAGGATCATCGTGTGTGTACAAGTCTTCACTTGACACCTACCATCCTATACATTCCGTTCATCCAAACCACTCACTACAGGTGAGTTCATACCCCTTAATTAACCTTTTAAATGTTTTTAAATGCTTTTATGGGTGGGAATACAAGTTGAACTATTATAGTTATTATATCAATCACATATGATTAATAACTACCAAACAAGTGGATTTCTTACTTTTCAAACTGTGTTATCAAACTGTTTTACTTCAAACTGTTTTACAAACTCTTTTACTTATCAAATACTTTTATTAAACTCTTTTAACTTATATTTTGTGTATATATATGGATATAATTATATAAGTAGGATTGAAAGGACTTAGGACTGATTGCTCACCTTACTTCCTGTTCCTTGTTTGGTTGTGGACTTAGGGTATTCGGGTTATTGTCCGAAGGTCGTTTGAATCCTAGTTATATATCATGTATATGTGTATAGATATAAAAAGTTACTTCTTTCATTCAGTTCAATGCCTTTGGGTAGCAAAGGTATACAAACATGGTCATATACACAAACAACATTACTAGTAAACTATAATAGGTATAGTTTAGGAAGATACTATTACTAGAACAATGAAACATACAATGAGTCAGTTCATTCATGAGTAATACATAGTGATGAGAAACAAACATAATACATAGTGATGACAAACAAACATAATACATAGTGATGAGAAACAAACAAAATACATAGTGATGAGAAACAAACATAATACATAGTGATGAGAAACAAACATAATACATAATGATAAGAAACAAACATAATACACAGTTATGAGAAACAAAACATACAGGCTAGACAGAGAAAGAACACACAATACAGCTAGCACATACATATACATTACTTACAGTTATGTGAGCCACTTAACGGGGGCATGGCACTACCTGTCATGACCCGTTTTGTATCCAGAATCTCCTTAAGTGGAGAGCGTATGAGTTTGTGTATAGATCTATACTGGATTGACTATCCTACACCTTGTTGCTCGCTACAGTGGGACTTGCAAGTCTATGGGTGCCAAACATCATTTCTTACGACGTCTTACATCGTCGTTTTACTAGAGTCGGTAGCAGGATACAGGCCGATCACATGGTACTTTAAATAACAATTGGTTTAAAGTAGTTAGTACAGCAGTAGTTACTTAATACAACACTACAGTACTATATGATTTTCCCTTTAGATTTATTTTGTGATATTCACACAATAAACAATAATGTAGAAACCATATTTTTGGTTAATGATAGTCAGATTTGGGAAAATACATACTCTTTCAAGAGACACACACACATACACTAGATGCCTTGGTAGAAGGCTACTTTTAGTAGGAAACATAGGGTTTTCTAGGAGAGTTCAAACAATTACAAACTTTTACAAAAATTATACATTAGAGACTTACAAACACTTTCATACAAACACAGACACCAATATACTTATGAACTCACCAGCTTTAAAGCTGATAAACTCTTTCAAAATAACTTGTATTCTCAGGTCGCCAGTAGACAGGTACCGGAGCCAGGTTTTTGAGAAGATGGAGCTCGTTCAAGACTCATCTTTTATTTTGATGTATATTTTTGGTGTCTATAAAACTTGACAGAACACACCTGTATTAAATTATATTATTAATGCAATTGATGATGTTGTCGCTTGTTTACTACTTTGCATTGTTGTGATACTATACATGACGTCCTCCACCCCTGAACGTTTCCGCCGTTCCGGTTTTGGGGTGTGACATGAACTGAAGTGAAAGCTTTTATATCCAAACACATATATACGATATATAACTAAGGTTTCAATGACATTCAGACAAATAACAGGATACCCTACGTCCACAACCAAACAAGGAACAGGAAATAAGGTGAGCTATCAGTCCTAAGTCCTTCAAACCTTACTTATATAAATATATATGTATAGATATGAGTTTGACAATAATGTAAGTTTAAAAGAGTTTGATAAAGTATTTAGCATTTAAAAGAGTTTAATAAAATGTTTTGAAGTGTTTGAAATCCATAACTTTGATAACAATACGAAAGTAATAGAAAATCTTTTTGTTTGTTCTAGTTATTAATCAGATGTGATTAATATAATAACTAGAAGGATTCAACTTGTACCCTCCCCCATAAATGCATTTAAAATCATTTAAAAGGTTGATTAAGGGGTATGAACTCACCTGCAGTGAGTGGTGTGGATGGAAGTGCTGGATAGGATGTTAAGTGTCAAGTGAAGACTTGAGTACACACGGATCCTATTTAACATGTAATGACACATATATGTATCTAACTAGTGATTAAGCAACTAATAAAGCAAGCAAGGACACCCTAGGACATGGAAAACACCTTCATTCAAGTGTTAGAAGTACATAGGGTTGCATCTAAGGGTTGTAGGGCCTCACATTGGACTTTACGGCCCAAATGGTAAGGCCCATGAGTTTACGGCCCATGGGTTTACAGCCCAGTGGGTTTACGGCGGTAAACTCATGTCATTATGTTTCATTTTGTGTGTTTAAGGTCCTACAAGTTTCCAGGAAGGGTTCTAGACTAAAGACCAAGCCCTAGGAAGAAGTTAGGGTCCATACGCACACATTATTTAGGTTTACGACCAAGGGAGATTGCCTTGGCCATAAACACCCTTCTAGGCATGATTTCTTGATGTTTAACAAGGGATTCTAGTACATAACAAGCTAAGGGTAGTTTACTTACGTAGTAGAAGCTTGAGGGAGTGGTTGGAGCCCAAAAACACTAGTGTGTGTTCTTGGTGTTCTTGGTGAAATGAAGAACACTTGAAGATCTAACCAAAAGAAGAGATTTCATGGATGAAATCAAGAGTGAATCAAGAAGAAGAGATGTATTAGCTAATGTATGGAAGGATTCACTTACATTTTTGAAGATTTAAAGCAAAACCTCAAGATCCTTGGGAGAGAACTTCGAGTTCTAGGCTTGGGAAAGTGAAAAGTGGCTAAAAAATGACTAAGGGTCGTATATATAGCTGGAGTTTACGGCCTACATGGGTTTACGGTCGTAAACCCATGACCCTTGGCCGTAAACTCCTCTTTTGAGGGTTTATGTCTTGGTTGATGGGTTACAACTTCAATTGGCACTTTCGTTCACTTATTCCCTTGATGTACTAAACTCAGAATGCTCAAATAGACTTTACATAGCGCTAAAAGTTAGTAGGAAAAAGTCTAACTTTGAATGGATTGAATGGTTTGTACGAGATTGAAATTTCGGGTTGTCACAAAGTCCAAGTACCACTTGATAATGTGACATTCGAAAATGAGCATGTCAGTGACAGTGAAAGGTCATATATTCGAATTGAGGATTCGTATTTGGTTCACCTCGAAGGGATTCTTCTATCAAGTCGGATTTCGAGGAGATAGGGGATCCTGATGTCAATGTAAACATATCTAATATGGATACAAACATCAATTCAAGTGATCAACAAAAAAATCAATATCCATGATAAGACAATTGTCAAACCATCCAAGGTTTTGCATATCGATTCCGGTATGGAGGAGGTCGAAACTCCAGACATCACTGTGTAGTTATCTAATAAGGACACAAATGTCAACATGGATGAAGGGATAAGAATATATTGTCACATCTACCATCAAAACTTCAACAACTTTACCACCACCTTCATCACCCATTACCACTTCCGTTCCAGTTGCGACTATATTACCAACATTTTATGGAATCATGAAAGAAGCTATTGTCACTCTCTTATCATCTCAATATACTGAAAAGTCACAAAACGAATATGAGGCTGAAGATGATGATGTCATGGTGTCTTTTGCTGTTCTTTAGTTTGATCGAGTGGAGGAGAATATTCCTGATGAAATGATCATGTCAGGAAATAATTCAAAATATGGAACTCCAATATGAATTCGATATTATAGTTCTTGGCTGATACAGGAAGAAAAAATTATATGAGTGAAGTCGAAGTTGATTCTCTTGTTAAAGCCTAAGATTCTCGACTGCAATCTCTAATAGATGAATTTGACAAGCAAAACGATGAATGGATTCTCAATCATTCTCACAATCTTACTGGTGAAGTTTCTAAGATTTGTGATGTTTCAAAAGAATGTCATGAGCTTTTTGAAAAACAACTTATGGAAACGAAAGTTTGTTTACAGACTCAAATATCTGATATTCATATGTTGTTAGAATCTCAAGTTAAAATTTTTTATTAAAGTTCTTCGCCACTACATAAGAAGATTGATGTAGTACCTGAAGCATCAACCCGCTTGATTGAAGACATCACTTCTTTCAACAAAGATTACATGGTTGGTCTTCAAGACAAGGTGAAAGGGGATGCTCAAGTAGTTGCTAGAGTTGAAGAGTTCTTAACCAAAATCAAAACCATGCTTTCGGCTCAATCGACGATTTGTCCAGAATCCATTTCTCAAAAGGTTTCTAATATCGAGACAACATTAATGCTGAATTAGATCTGATCAGGAGCTTAGTTCTTCGACTTCTAACAAATGATCCTTATGCAATGCATGTGTCGCAAGGGGGAGAAAAAGGGGAAGGAGGTGTTAGTTTGTTGAAAGATACATGACATCACTTCTTTCAACAAAGATTACACGGTTGGTCTTCAAGACAAGGTGAAAGAGGATGCTCAAGTAGTTGCTAGATTTGAAGAGTTCTTAACCAAAATCAAAACCATGCTTTCGGCTCAATCGACGATTTGTCCAGAATCCATTTCTCAGAAGGTTTCTAATATCGAGACAACATTAAGGCTGAATTAGATCTGATCAGGAGCTTAGTTCTTCGACTTCCAACAAATGATCCTTATGCTATGCATGTGTCGCAAGGGGGAGAAAAAGGGGAAGGAGGTGTTAGTTCGTTGAAAGATACATGTGATAATTCTGGAATTGTTGTGGGAAAGGAGATAAGTACTCAAATCCCAACATCTATTTCAATGAAGCCCATAACTTCAACATCTACAACAACAACAACAACAACTTTGAGAAAAGGAATATCGATAAATGAAGGAGAAGGAGGTTCGAGTTCAATACATAACAAATCAACTTCGAATGTTGATCCTAATGATAAAGGGAAATCAATCTCGGTTATTCAATCGCAAGAGGAGAAGGAAAAGTAACAAGCTATCAAAATTGAAAAACAAAGGCAAATTAATTGCATACTAAGGCGAAGATCAAATGACCCACCTCGCTTGAACAAGGGTGATCCCAACAAGCAGTGGTGTTATGAAACAATATAAGATATTCTTTCTATTGGAATGAATGATGATTTTCTAAAAGTGCCAAAGAAGAGCTAAGACACATAAAATTCTTATTTTAATCAGCTCGACTTTCTGATCAATCATATGATGTTCACCTCTTCAATATTCAAGATTGTATAGAAATTCAATCATAAGGAAGAATTCAGAATATTGAATACTCGCTTTTACGCTGTCTTGGGGAAGAATGAAAAAGAAGCGTGGTCTCCAACCATTACTCGTGGTAGCTTGTTCGAAGGTCTGCGACAAAACATTCCTTGTGTTGTTGTAAGAGAAAATAACGTTGTTTTTGAGTTCATAATTGTCACAACTCAAAATTTTAGACCTAACATGGTCTAAACCCTAACCAAGTACTAGTGTAAAGTACATTGCAATCCTTGATGCATTGTATTCCCTATGGCCATTATGACATGTTTATAAACTAGTAACTGAGAATAGATTGAGAACTATGTTGGATTAAGCAAGTATAAGTTAATATAAGTTGAAAGACTAATGTTTAAGCTATAAAATAACTCAACCCTTTGTGTTTACGGCCAAGGAATTCTAGAAGAAATGTGTTCACGGTCCAAAAGCATCTAGACACTAGGTTCACGGTCCAAAGAATTCCACCAAAGATGTGACAACCTGGAACTTCTATCTTGTACACTTAGTCAATTCAATCAATATTCAACTTGTTTTGTTGAATTCTAGTGCTATTTAAGGGTTCATTTAAGTGTTCTAAGCTTGAATTTGACCAAGGTTGAGATTAGGAATGAGTCAGCATGTCACATAGTGAGAAAATCGGGCCATACACACCTTTTGGAGGAGTGTACGGCCGTACACATGGGTGTGCAGCCGCACACCCACTCCCTTGGCAGCACAGTCACTCTTGGGTAGCACTCTAACCCCTATAAAAAGGGTAGACCCCTTTCCTTTCATTCCTTTAACATCTTGGCAGCACACAACATCATTTCTCTCAAGTTTCTTCAACCATAAACCCTCCCAAGGCTTCAAAAACGTGAGTAATCTATCCCTTAGCTTGTTGTACTAGAAGGACCACTTCATCTAAGCCTTGATTCATCAAAGTTTCATCATGTTCTTCATCATATGAAGGAGTACGGCCGCACACCTTCATAAGGGTGCCCATACACTCCTAAATCACCCTCCGAAGTGAGAGTTTGATTCCACATTCGAGATAGACATGCCCTTAGCCTTGTGGTACCTTGGGAATGGCATTTTTGGACATTTTGTGTGGGGTGTACGACCGCACGCACATGTGTACGGCCGCACACACCCTTGTGCGGCAACACACTCCAAGTGTACGGCAGCACACCCAAATGTGCGACCACACACCCTTGTGTGCGACCACACACTCATTCAATGGCCACAAACACACTTCTAGGACCCCTAACTTGCACTTCCATTGAGTATAGACCTAGGACACTTCATGGATTACAAGTATGGTCCTTGAAACACCCCAAGAAATACCATCCATCATGAGTGTACGGCCGCACACCCCTTGGGCCGCACACCCATGGCCGCATACACCTTAAGGGTGGCCATACACTCACCTAATGCAATCCTTTAAGGTACTAACACTTAGTGCAAGTAGTCCCAAGTTCCTAGAGTGGTTCTCCATCACAATTAGTGGCGAAATACCTTCATTTGACTCCTTTGTGTGTCATAACATGTTAATTAGGAGCAAATCATGTTCAAGCCTTCACTTGAACATCCAGCATTTTGTGTCGATCCTTCATTCAAATCACCCGAGGTGAGTTCATACCCCTACGCTTTTCCGAGTGTTTCATGTTTTTAAGGGGGGAATACAAGCAAAATCATAAGGAATCTTGTGCTCAAAATATATTATTTTGTTTAAGATAAATATATTTTCAGTATACTTTGAACACGGAAAACAGTTTTACCAAACAGTTATGAAATCAAATCACAGAAACTGTTTTCAGAACTAAGGCAATAAACTTATGAATCGTAAAGAAAATGTTTCATTTCGTAAAGGATTCATGTTATTCAAAAAAAGGGTTTTCATTATTATTACTTGTAAATTTGTTAGCCTAGTTGGAGACAAGTCCTTGGTAACACTCACCACAGATAAACATAGTGGAGGAATAGCACTCGTGACCAGAGCCTCTTGTAGGGAGAGCGTGACTGTTGTGTATAGATCTATATGGGAATGACAATCCCGCACTTTACTGCTAGCTACAGTAGGACCGGAAGGTCTACGTGTGACAAATTCATTAAGGATACCGGCCCCGATACGTGCCATATCCAGTCAGTTATGGTCATGAAACTCGCAACGTAGATAACACGAATTTACTTGGTAATAATGAATGAAGTGAACTAAACTTAATGTAATAACCGATTTAATTACTGGAGGGTATTAATAATACCTTCGGGATTTAGTTCATGTCGTTTTCTTTTAGTTAGTTTTATTTATGTAATAAGACTAATATACCCCACTAGGGGTAATCAAGGTTTTTAAAAGAAAACTACGTTTATCAATATAAGTATGGTAGATACTTGTACACCTCAGTTCAGAACGGATAACCAATCATCAACTTTTTGGAAAGATATCAGATTTTCCCCGGGATAACTTTTTGGGAAGATATCAGATTTTCCCCGGGATAACCGATTCACTAGATCTTTATGGTGTCAAATTGTTCCTCTGTTGGTATTTTGTAGACCTACTCCTAGGTTAAATTTTCCGAACTCTGTGTAATCTTAATATCAACAATGGTGGCAACTATCATATTTCAGTTAAAGATTATCATTTTCAAAAGTATACCTTAGAGCGGTAGCATTCAAACTGAGCAACCTTACCAAAGTCCTATCACTATTTTGCCTTCAGAACATGTATCGTAGGATGTACTTAGCTGATCATTTCTTTTCCCCGTCAATTTCATATCGGTCTCCACGAAAAGCTTCAATGTCTTAATCGGCATGGGACGATTGAGCCCCCAAAATCGTGCAGATGTCCTTTGATTCGAGAAGGCGATTATTCTCAATCTTCCCTCTGACAAGGCCCTTACTAGACTCAATAATAAGACTGTTTGAACCTTCATTTCCTGCGTCACAGCCCAGAAGTATCTACAAAAGGGATACTACGCATTTCGGGCTCATGTTGTCAATGTGACGCAGAAAGCTAAAGACCTTGAGAGCGCCTCCGAAGTCTGTAACTTTCCTGATGTCTTTCCCAAAGACATTCCAGGGAATCCTTCCGAGCGTCAAGTTGAATCCTGTATCGACTTGACTCCTGGAGCCACTCTTATAGCTAACCCTCCATATCGTTTGGAGCCGGAGAGAATAGGAGAGTTACACGGCCAGCCCCATGACCTGAGCAACAAGGAGCCAGTGAGTTTATCGTATGTGAACTTTACTGTGCTCGAATCCCTTTTACTTTTGCTAGGATCACATCATGGGGATGTGGGTCAAATTGATGAGAGTCAGATAGCAAAACGGACAGTCTCAATGCATAGATAAACGTTTAGGGTATATATCCAGAGGCAACTCTTGTCGCTCACAAACTTCTTTCCTTGACATATAGTAGATCATGCCTCCAAAGAAACGTAACCAACCCACCGGTAAGACACCAATCCTTCAGATGGACTCAGCTACGTTCCAAGCTATTGTCACAGCAGCCGTAGCAGCCGCCCTAGCTGTTCTTAATGCTAACAACACAAATGTGGGTGGACGTGTTGATGGAAATTCAATCCTTGGTGTCAACCAATCTCAGAAAGTCGTGCCTACTAGAAAGAACACCTCTGATCTCTGACCTAACATACTGAAACGGAAGTTCCACGGAAGTTGTTCAACCCAAAGACCTATGGAAAGGCAACCGATTGGGATAGTCAATACCCCAGTCAAATCTACCTCACCCTATTTGGGAAACCTCCCGCTCTGCAGCAAATGCAACTTTCACCATCATAAAGTCTGCCGGGTGCTGTATTGCAGTAGATGCAACCCGAAGGGACATACCTCCCATAACTGTAGGACCCTGGTCAAGTTCGTTACTCTGACTACCAATGGCGGGGCAAGTCCAACCTGCTATCTCTGTGGGAATGAAGGACATTTCAAAAGAGACTTCCCGACCAAGACGCACGATGAGGAGACAGGAGGAGTCTGACCTCAGACGAGGGTAAGCATCAAAGAACCCTAACGTGTTTTGGGTACATTTTCAAAACCTCAATGATTATTCATAATCGTGATTTCTTTCTCGTCCAAATTAAATCACGACGTTCTTATAATACTTATAGCCCAACGAGTAAATTTATGGTAGCATGGTGTATACATTAGAATCAGTTGTGTTTATACATGACTTGTACACGCCAAGCAATCATAGAAAAATCTAGTGAGAACCATTCCTCCGAGAGTTCATAGTTTCAGAAAACACCATAGACGTTCATCTAGGGACACCAATGTGTTAACCAAACGACCCTCCCGGACAAACTTAACGAACGATTCTACAACGTCATCCTGTTTAGTCCGACTGAGTTTACGTCATATCAACCCCTTTTTCTTAAATCGTTCAATCGCGAAACTCCCGTCGCTCGTAAAGACAAACTATGTGCGAACTTCGAAAAATTCATCTCTCTTTGAAACCCGAAAGTATTCATACGAAGAGTATCATCCACAAAGTGAAGGACAAAGTAGGGGAAACAGTCCGTACAATTAAAGATGCATCGTGGGACACAAATCTACCCTTAATTGAACTTTTTTGCAGCAACGGTGACCTTTCCAGTATCGAGGTTGCATCGTTCGAAGCCCTCTATGGTCGTAAGTACAGATCCCCTCTGTGCTGGGCTGAGGTGGGCGACACGCAAATAGATGAGAGTCAAGTCCCCGACAGCACTCACACGAGTTCTGAAATCATCCGAGAAATGACTGAAGAGATCATGCGAGAGGGCTACGCCAAGGAGAGTCAAAAACCATTGGAATTCTAGATTGGTGGACGTGTCCTTTCGCAGGTCACACCCTGGAAAGGCCTAATACGCTAAGGAAAGTGTTGAAAGCAAAAATCAGGATACGTAGAACCATCCAAGATCCTTGCTAGGATCGATCCATTAAGCATACAAACTTCAACTACCTCGAGAACCTAGCAAATTCCATTCCGCCTCTCACGTATCAAATCTAAAGAAGTGTTTGTCCGATGAGACATTTGCAATTCCCCTCGACTATATCGAGCTAGACGAGAGTCTACGCTTCGTGTAGGAATCATTTGAACTCACGAACCAAGAAGTCAAGCGAACGAAGAAGCATCACATCTCGATAGTGAAGGTCCACCCAAAACACCAAGAGGGAACCTGAATTCACTGGGAAAACGAGAATCCAAGGAAACCGAAGCACCTCCATCTTTTCCAAGTCCATGAGTTAGACCTCTATTCTTGAATTTCGGGATGAAATTCCCTCTAACGGGGGGATGATGTGACAACCCGGAACTTCTATCTTGTACACTTAGTCAATTCAATCAATATTCAACTTGTTTTGTTGATTTCTGGTGCTATTTAAGGGTTCATTTAAGTGTTCTAAGCTTGAATTTGACCAAGGTTGAGATTAGGAATGAGTTAGCATGTCACATAGCGAGAAAACCGGGCCATACACACCTTTTGGAGGAGTGTATGGCCGTACACATGGGTGTGCGGCCGCATACCCACTCCCTTGGCAGCACACTCACTCTTGGGTAGCACTCTCACCCCTATAAAAAGGGTAGACCCCTTTCCTTTCATTCCTTTAACATCTTGGCAGCACACAACACCATTTCTCTCAAGTTTCTTCAACCACAAACCCTCCCAAGGCTTAAAAAACGTGAGTAATCTATCCCTTAGCTTGTTGTACTAGAAGGACCACTTCATCTAAGCCTTGATTCATCAAAGTTTCATCATGTTCTTCATCATATGAAGGAGTACGGCCGCACACCTTCATAAGCGTGGCCGTACACTCCTAAATCACCCTCGAAAGTGAGAGTTTGATTCCATATTCGAGATAGACATGCCCTTAGCCTTGTGCTACCTTGGAAATGGCATTTTTGGACATTTTGTGTGGGGTGTACGACCGCACACACCTGTGTACGGCCACACACACCCTTGTGCGGCAGCACACTCCTATTGTGCGACCACACACTCATCCTATGGCCACAAACACACTTCTAGGACCCCTAACTTGCACTACCATTGAATATAGACCTAGGACACTTCATGGATTACAAGTATTGACCTTGAAACACCCCAAGAACACCTTCCATCATGAGTGTATGGCTGCACACCCCTTGGGCCGCACACCCATGGCCGCACACACCTTAAGGGTGGCCATACACTCACCTAATGCAATCCTTTAAGGTCCTAACACTTAGTGCAAGTAGTCCCAAGTTCCTAGAGTGGTTCTCCATCACAATTAGTGGCAAAATACCTTCATTTGACTCCTTTGTGTGTCATAACATGTTAATTAGGATGAAATCGTGTTCAAGGCTTCACTTGAACATCCAACATTTTGTGTCGATCCTTCATTCAAATCACCCGAGGTGAGTTCATAACCCTATGCTTTTCCGAGTTTTTCATGTTTTCAGGGGGGGAATACAAGCAAAGGAATAAGGAATCTTGTGCTCAAAATATATTATTTTGTTTAAGATAAATATATTTTCAGTATACTTTGAACACGGAAAACAGTTTTACCAAACAATTATGAAATCAAATCACAGAAACAGTTTTCAGAACTAAGGCAATAAACTTATGAATCGTAAAGAAAATGCATCATTTCGTAAAGGATTCATGTTATTCACAAAAAAAGGTTTTCAGTATTATTACTTGCAAAATTGTTAGCCTAGTTGGAGACAAGTCCTTGGTAACACTCACCACAGATAAACAGAATGGAGGAATAGCACTCGTGACCAGAGTCTCTTGTAGGGAGAGCTTGACTGTTGTGTATAGATCTATATGGGACTGACAATCTCGCACCTTACTGCTAGCTACAGTAGGACTGGCAGGTCTACGGGTGACAAAGTCATTCAGGATACCGGCCCCGATACGTGCCATATCCAGTCAGTTATGGTCATGAAACTCGCAACGTAGATAACACGAATTTACTTGGTAATAATGAATCAAGTGAGCTAAACTTAATGTAATAATCGATTTAATTACTGGAGGGTATTAATAATACCTTCAGGATTTAGTTCATCACGTTTTCTTTTAGTTAGTTTTATTTATGTAATAAGACTAATATACCCCACTGGGGGTAATCAAGTTTTTTAAAAGAAAACTACATTTATCAATATAAGTATGGTAGATACTTGTATGTCACACCCCAAAACCGGAACGGCGGAAACGTTCTGGGGTGGAGGACGTCATGTCAAGTATCACAACATATGCAGTATAGTAATCAAAGTACAACAACCATTGCATTAATTGTAATAATTTTACATATGTTACATTTAACAACAACATCAAAAGTAGATATAGGAAATAACATAAGTTGCAGCATGATACAAGGCTGTCTTCACAAAAGCTCCCGGAGTGTACCTGTCTACTGACGACCTGAGAATACAAGTTATTTTGAAAGCGAGTATCAGCATTTTAATGCTGGTGAGTTCATAAGTATTTTAATGACATTGATGTAAATACATGTTTTTATTCAAAATAATCTCATTATATGATGGTAATTTGAGTTTACAAAGTATTAGAATTCCTTCCAGAAAATCCTATATTTCCTAATAAAAGTAGTCTTCTACCAAGACCCGATTGTTTTATGTTTAAACGAATGAGTTTCTCTACTAAAAGCAGTCTTCTACCAAGACCCGACTGTTTTATTGTTTATGGAGTATTTTCCCCCAAAATTTACTATCATTATCAAAATATAGTGTATACTTTAATGAATATGCGAAAAGGTCACAAGTAAAAGTAATAGGGAAAATAATGTTTCACTTCAGTAATGACGTTGCTGTTTATAAAGTGATAAAATACAGACTCCAGGTGGTATTAAATGAACAATACACCTCGGAGAGTCTAAATTAATGAAATACAGACTCCAGGCGGTATTAAGTGAACAATACGCCTCGAAGAGTCTAAATGAATGAAATACAGACTCCAGGCGGTATAAAGTGAACAATACGCCTCGAAGAGTCTAAATGAATGAAATACAGACTCCAGGCGGTATAAAGTGAACAATACGCCTCGAAGAGTCTAAATGAATGAAATACAGACTCCAGGCGGTATAAAGTGAACGATACGCCTCGAAGAGTCTAAATGAATGAAATACAGACTCCAGGCGGTATAAAGTGAACAATACGCCTCGAAGAGTCTAAATGAATAAAATATAGACTCCAGGGGGTATAAAGTGAACAATACGCCTCGAAGAGTCTAAATGAATGAAATACAGACTCCAGGCGGTATAAAGTGAACAATACGCCTCGAAGAGTGTAAATGAATGAAATACAGAATCCAGGTGGTATAAAGTGAACAATACGCCTCGAAGAGTCTAAATGAATGAAATACAGACTCCAGGCGGTATAAAGTGAACAATACGCCTCGAAGAGTCTAAATGAATGAAATACAGACCCCAGGCGGTATAAAGTGAACGATACGCCTCGAAGAGTCTAAATGAATGAAATACAGACTCCAGGCGGTATAAAGTGAACAATACGCCTCGAAGAGTCTAAATGAATAAAATATAGACTCCAGGCGGTATAAAGTGAACAATACGCCTCGAAGAGTCTAAATGAATGAAATACAGACTCCAAGTGGTATAAAGTGAACAATACGCCTCGAAGAGTGTAAATGAATGAAATACAGACTCCAGGCGGTATAAAGTGAACAATACGCCTCGAAGAGTCTAAATGAATGAAATACAGACTCCAGGTGGTATAAAGTGAACAATACGCCTCGAAGAGTCTAAATGAATGAAATACAGACTCCAGGCGGTATAAAGTGAACAATACGCCTCGAAGAGTCTAAATGAATGAAATACAGACTCCAGGCGGTATAAAGTGAACAATACGCCTCGAAGAGTCTAAATGAATGAAATACAGACTCCAGGCGGTATAAAGTGAACAATACGCCTCGAAGAGTCTAAATGAATGAAATACAGACTCCAGGCGGTATAAAGTGAACAATACGCCTCGGGGAGTCTATAGTAGCCTTTAATCCTAGGTAGGTTGGTTTAAAGGTTTAAAATGTGGCCTAGTGTATAACTAGGAAAATAGGTTATGATGGTTTTATATCTAGAAGGTACCGTGATGACACTTATTACCTTAAAGCCTTGAATTATAAGGTAATTGTAAAGATACTCGTAACCATGCTGATTGACGGATGTAAACACGACGACCTGCTGGCGTGGAAATGAACGTGACATTTGTCACCCCTTGGCTTGGTCGGTCGGGACTGTAGCTAGCAGTCAGGATGTAGGATGGTCTGTCCCGTATGGATCTATACACACAATGCCCGCTCTCCCTCCCGGAGACTCTGGTTACCTCTCGACAACGGTGAAATCCGCGTCATGAGGATGTATCTCGTGTTTTGATTTCTATATACCTTTCTTTTTACTAAAAGTACAAGTTTTTAGAATATAGATATAACTAAGTTCTCCTTCATGAAAGTTATAGTTGGTTTCTAAACTATACCTATTATAGTTTACTTGAGAGGTTATCTAGGTGCCTTTGCTACCCAAAGGTGTTGAACTGGAATAAGAGTTTTAATATCTAACCAGATATACATAATATATAACTAGCACTTCAACGACACTCGGACCAATAACGGATGCTCTAAGTCCACAACCAAACAAGGAACAGGAAATAAAGCGGGCTATCAGTCCTAAGTCCTTCAAACCCTACTTATATAACTATATCTATATAGACATGAATCTATCAAGAATATAAGTTTAAAAGACTTTGATAAAAGCTTGGTAATTTAAAAAGAGGTTTTGGTACTTTAAAAGAGATTTGAAAACAAGATATGAAAACCTTTAGCTGGATAAAATAGTTTAACATGCAAAAATCTATTTGATTGACAGTTATTAATCACATGGATTGATATAATAACTTATCAATTCAACTTGTATTCCCCCCCCCCCATAAAAGCATTTAAAATCATTTAAAAGGTTGATTAAGGGGTATGAACTCACCTGAAGTGGGTGATTTGGATGAACGGGTGGTATAGGATGCTAACTGTCAAGTGAGGACTTGAACACACACGCGGATCCTATTGAGCATGCAATGATACATTTATGTATCTAATTAGTCATTTAATAACTAATTAAGCAAGTAAAGACACTCAAATACATGAAAACACTTTGTTTCAAGTGCTAGGAGTGCTAAGGGTTGCATCTTAAGAGAGTATGACCTCACATTGGAGTTTACTCCCCATATGGTAGCACCATATGGGTTTACGGTTCTGGGACCATTTCCCCCATGAGTTTACGGACGTAAACTCATGGAAATGGTGTCATTGGGTGTTTTAAGGTCCTACACCACACAAGGAAGTAAGCTAGATTCGAATCCAAGGCTTAGGAAGTGACTAGGGCTCGAAATGCCCCTTTGTTGGAGTTTACGGTCCTTGGACCACTCCTTGGGAGTTTACGGTCGTAAACACATGTGTTTACGGTCGTAAACCCATGAGTTTACGGCCGTAAACTCATGGTTACCCAACCATTCCGTGTTTTGGTGTTTCTAGCTCATGCATGCAAGGTTCTAGTCCTTTATACAAGCCATAGAAAGTGTTAGGGGCACCTAAACCCCATTTGGGGGTGTTTACGGTTTTGGGAGATCCCCAAACCGTAAACACATATGTTCTTGGGGATCTTGATGATTTTCCCATGGGTTAACAAGTATACTACGCAAATAACTAGCTAGGAGGAGTATACTTACTTATATGAGGCTTGTAAGAGTGTTAAAGGGCCAAGAACACTAGTGTGTGTTCTTGGTGTTCTTGGTGTTTTGAAGAACACTTGAGTATCTAAGAAAAAATGAAGAATCCATGGATGAAATGATGTAAAAACACTAGATTAAGTGTTGCATGTTCGAATCTAGGAAAGAAACACTTACATTTTGGCGGATTTGAAGAGATGATCTTATGATAGTTGAGAGAAAAACTTGGATGTTCTTGAACTAGGAAGTGAAAAGTGAAAGAATGAAGGGTAAACTCATGCTATATGCATGAGTCCACGGTCAAAGGGAGTTTACGGCCCAAACTCCCTTGTTTGGCCGTAAACACCTAGTCAAGGTGTTAATCGTTTATTTGTTTCACAACACTCCTAACGGGTACTTCCATTTATTTGATCGTTTGACGAAAATTAAAATAAAAACACCCAAACAGACTTAAAACCGGCCAAAAATGTACTGGGGTGAATTTGACTATTTTTTTTGATGTGCTTGACTGCGGAGTTTATATAAATGCAAATTTCGGGTTGTCACATCATCCCCCCGTTAGAGGGAATTTCGTCCCGAAATTAAAGTTCAAGCACACGCGTAGATACGATTTAGCGAAGCAAAAAGATGTGGATAGTTTAGCTTCATCAGATCCTCTCGCTCCCAAGTGAAATCAGGTCTTCGCTTGGCGTTCCAGCGAACCTCCACTATCGGGATACGGCTTTGCTTTGTTCTCTTGACCTCTCGGTCCATGATCTCTATAGGTTCCTACACGAATGTGGGGCTCTCAATGATTTCGATCTCGACGAGTGGGATTACAAGAGTCACGTCGGACAAGCACTTTTTCAAGTTGAGAGGTGGGATAGATTCGGATGGAAATTATGGAATCCCTAAAGTAGTCGAGGTCTGACGGAGGTTGGACCAATTCTTATCAAGAATCCCTGATGGTCCCAGGTTCTTGGGAAGATAGAATGTTTCAGTACTTAGAACATAATGTACTTCCATGGTTAGATCATCACTTGGCGTGATCGCCATTCTGAAGTTCCAAAAGTTCTTTCTTACTGGTGGGGGGGGGTGTAGTCCCCGGGTTGGTTCTTAGTAGGCTCAGGTCGTCTTCGGATTCGTATTTCCTAATGATTGGCTTTCAGAGGTTTTCTGGATCATTGGAGATATTGGCTATATACTGGCATCTATTGGTTACGTGACATCTATCTCGACCTAGTGCATAATGGACCTGCACTTCTGACACTCGAGGTGTTTCTAACGGAAACTTTCAAAGTCAGCGAGATAGAGGGTTCTACCAGACGATATTTAGAAAATTTCAATTTTCATCATCGTCTAATAGATGCTTTCACAGCATGATCCCTAATCGGAGAGAATTATTCTCTCACTTGATTCGCTGTTTAATGGATAGCAGTCTCTGGTCGGGGATAACTTCGCCCTTAGAGATTTTCTGAAGCGCTTGACTAATTCAGGAGGTGGTTCTACTATCTCTTTCGGGATAGTATTCTTTGGAACACCTAGTAGTCTAACAAATCTCTAAGACTTGCACCATTCTCCATCGCGTCTGCTCCCTCCAGTTTGTAGGAAGCGCGCGTTCTTGTATACCCCATCGACTAACATCTAGACTAGTGTCGAGTTTATAATCTCTTTATGATCTGGGTTATAAAGCTTAACGCAACTTACCATCTACTTTATTCAAGTAATCTTGGTTGCGGAGGTAGTCATGTGGTTCTTAGCAGCCTAGTATTAACTTTGGAGAATGCAGTCTATCGTCTATAGGGCGACGGTGACTTTTCTCGCATGAGGAGGCATTGTATCCTAGGCACTCCTCGTCTGTATCTGGATTGACGAAGTGCCTGAGTAGTGCGAGTATCCCTTGCAACTACTCTTCCGGTGTTACTGAGTTTTCTCTATCTAGATTAAATCTAGATAGCATAGGGTTTCGTCACTCAGAACCTCTAATTTCCTCATCCACTCTTCTCAGAGTTTAACCTGCCATAGCTTTCAAGTTTTTGGGCTCACTGCTGAGATGCTTAATTCGTGGGATTAAGCGTGAATGGGTGGTCGTAGTCAATGTTTTTGACTCTTACCACTTGAGTTACTTTTCCTAACTGAGGGTGTTAGCTACTACGTTGGCTTAACCGTGATGACAACAAATTTCGAATTTGTGGTCATTTTAGTAGCTCAACCTACAGTGGTTCTCTTGACTCCAACTCCTTTTCTATGGGATAGGATGAAGGGTCTTATTATAAGGTTCGTGGTAGACCTCGTACTTGGCTTAATCATTATTACTCGGTGTATGCAAGTCGTATATAATGAGATTGACAGGATGTTCAGATGTGCGTCCCCACCCCAAACCCACAACCAAACAAGGAATAGGGAGTAAGGAGGAAGCACACTTCTTAAATTTCATTAATCTAAATTATATACCACTCTAATGCATATACTCAGTAGTAGTGATTTAATCCCACGAGTTCTTTTCTCCTTATTCACAAACCTAGTTGTGCGGTACTAATGTTCTTTCTGGGGGCTCTACTGAGTAGGCATCGGGCGGTTATTATCTTACGGAATATCTGCAGTGCTTTTCGTTTCTGGTTTTAAAGTCTAACGGGGTTGGTTAACAGCGCGCGGTACCCCTCTCCTAGGTACTTCTGAAGGTTGGATGAGAGAGACGACCGATGGTTCACATTAGGTTTTCTCATTAGTCGCATCTCGAATAAATGTAGTTGATCAGGTTACATTTATTCCAGCTTACGATTACATAACTGCCCAGGTTTGACGGTAATGCTCAACATCCAAAGACTTTTATTCTTGTTCTTCTTGTGATACTGGCTTGGGTTTTTATATTCTGGATGTTCTTATACTTTTGTAAAATATGGTTATATTTTAAAGTATAATTCTTGGTCAGAGTATTTTATCCCATTGTATTTATAGGTTGTATATCTTTTATGATTTGATATACTGAGCTCACTATAAACAATGCTCTGATACCAATCTGTCACACCCCAAAACCGGAACGGCGGAAACGTTCTGGGGTGGAGGACGTCATGTCAAGTATCACAACATATGCAGTATAGTAATCAAAGTACAACAACCATTGCATTAATAGTAATAATTTTACATAGGTTACATTTAACAACAACATCAAAAGTAGATATAGGAAATAACATAAGCTGCAGCTTGGTACAAGGCTGTCTTCACAAAAGCTCCCGGAGTGTACCTGTCTACTGACGACCTGAGAATACAAGTTATTTTGAAAGCGAGTATCAGCATTTTAATGCTGGTGAGTTCATAAGTATTTTAATGACATTGATGTAAATACATGTTTTTCTTCAAAATAATCTCATTAGATAATGGTAATATGAGTTCATAGAGTATTAGAATTCCTTCCAGAAAATCCTATATTTGCTAATAAAAGTAGTCTTCTACCAAGACCCGATTGTTTTATGTTTAAACGAATGAGTTTCTCTACTAAAAGCAGTCTTCTACCAAGACCCGACTGTTTTATTGTTTAAGGAGTATTTTCCCCCAAAAGTTACTATCATTATCAAAATATAGTTTATACTTTAATGAATATGCGAAAAGGTCACAAGTAAAAGTAATATGGAAAATAATGCTTTACTTCAGCAATGACGTTGTTATTTATAAAGTGATTAAATACAGACTCCAGGTGGTATTAAATGAACAATACACCTCGAAGAGTCTAAATGAATGAAATACAGACTCCAGGCGGTAGTAAGTGAACAATACGCCTCGAAGAGTCTAAATGAATGAAATATAGACTCCAGGCAGTATAAAGTGAACAATACGCCTCGAAGAGTCTAAATGAATGAAATACAGACTCCAGGCGGTATAAAGTGAACAATACGCCTCGAAGAGACTAAATGAATGAAATACAGACTCCAGGCGGTATAAAGTGAACAATACACCTCGAAGAGTCTAAATGAATGAAATACAGACTCCAGGCGGTATAAAGTGAATAATACGCCTCAAAGAGTCTAAATGAATGAAATACAAACTCCAGGCGGTATAATGTGAGCAATACGCCTCGAAGAGTCTAAATGAATGAAATGCAGACTCCAGGCGGTATAAAGTGAACAATACGCCTCGAAGAGTCTAAATGAATGAAATACAGACTCCAGGCGGTATAAAGTGAACAATACGCCTTGGGAGTCTATAGTAGCCTTTAATCCCAGGTAGGTTTAAAATATGGCCTAGTGTATAACTAGGAAAATAGGTTATGATGGTTTTATATCTAGAAGGTACCGTGATGACACTTATTACCTTAAAGCCATGAATTATAAGGTAATTGTAAAGATACTCATAACCATGCTGATTGACGGATGTAAACACGACGACCTACTGGCGTCGAAATGAATGTGACATTTGTCACCCCTTGGCTTGGTCGGCCGGGACTGTAGTTAGCAGTCAGGATGTGGGATGATCTGTCCCGTATAGATCTATACACACAATGCCCGCTCTCCCTCCAGGAGATTCTGGTTACCGCTCGACAACGATGAAATCCGCGTCATGAGGATGTATCTCGTGTTTTGATTTCTATATACCTTTCTTTTTACTAAAAGTACAAGTTTTTACAATATAGATATAACTAAGTTCTCCTTCATGAAAGTTATAGTTGGTTTCTAAACTATACCTATTATAGTTTACTTGAGAGGTTATCTAGGTGCCTTTGCTACCCAAAGGTGTTGAACTGGAATAAGAGTTTTAATATCTAACCAGATATACACAATATATAACTAGGACTTCAACGACACTCGGACCAATAACCGGATGCTCTAAGTCCACAACCAAACAAGGAACAGGAAATAAAGCGGGCTATCAGTCCTAAGTCCTTCAAACCCTACTTAAAAGACTTTGATAAAAGCTTGGTAATTTAAAATGAGGTTTTGGTACTTTAAAAGAGATTTGAAAACAAGATATGAAAACCTTTAGCTGGATAAAACAGTTTAACATGCAAAAATCTATTTTATTGACAGTTATTAATCACATCGATTGATATAATAACTTATCAATTCAACTTGTATTCCCCCCCCATAAAAGCATTTAAAATCATTTAAAAGGTTGATTAAGGGGTATGAACTCACCTGAAGTGGGTGATTCAGATGAACAGGTGGTATAGGATGCTAAGTGTCAAGTGAGGACTTGAACACACACGCGGATCCTATTGAGCATGCAATGATACATTTATGTATCTAATTAGTCATTTCAAGTGCTAGGAGTGCTAAGGGTTGCATCTTAAGAGAGTATGGCCTCACATTGGAGTTTACTCCCCATATGGTAGCACCATATGGGTTTACGGTTCTATGACCATTTCCCCCATGATTTTACGGTCGTAAACTCATGGCAATAGTGTCATTGGGTGTTTTAAGGTCCTACACCACACAAGGAAGTAAGCTAGACTCGAATCCAAGGCTTAGGAAGTGACTAGGGCTCGAAATGTCCCTTTGTTGGAGTTTACGGTCCTTGGACCACTCCTTGGGAGTTTACGGTCGTAAACACATGTGTTTACGGTCGTAAACCCATGAGTTTACGGCCGTAAACTCATGGTTACCCAACCATTCCGTGTTTTGGTGTTTCTAGCTCATGCATGCAAGGTTGTAGTCCTTTATACAAGCCATAGAAGGTGTTAGGGGCACCTAAACCTCATTTGGGGGTGTTTACGGTTTTGGGAGATCCCCAAACCGTAAACACATATGTTCTTGGGGATCTTAATGATTTTCCCACGGGTTAACAAGTATACTACGCAAATAACTAGCTAGGAGGAGTATACTTACTTATATGAGGCTTGTAAGAGTGTTTAAGGGCCAAGAACACTAGTGTGTGTTCTTGGTGTTTTGAAGAACACTTGAATATCTAAGAAAAAATGAAGAATTCATGGATGAAATGATGTAAAAACACTAGATTAAGTGTTGCATGTTCGAATCTAGGAAAGAAACACTTACATTTTGGGGGATTTGAAGAGATGATCTTCTGATAGTTGAGAGAAAAACTTGGGTGTTCTTGAACTAGGAAGTGAAAAGTGAAAGAATGAAGGGTAAACTCATGCTATATGCATGAGTCCATGGTCAAAGGGAGTTTACGGCCCAAACTCCCTTGTTTGGCCGTAAACACCTAGTCAAGGTGTTAATCGTTTATTTGTTTCACAACACTCCTAACGGGTACTTCCATTTATTTGATCGTTTGACGAAAATTAAAATAAAAACACCCAAACGGACTTAAAACCGGCCAAAAATGTACTGGGGTGAATTTGACTATTTTTTTTTGATGTGCTTGACTGCGGAGTTTATACAAATGCAAATTCCAGGTTGTCACATTGTAAACTCAGTTCAGAACGGATAACCAATCATCAACTTTTTGGGAAGATATCGGATTTTCCCCGGGATAACTCCGCTTTTCAAAACGAATTGTTAACATGTAACTGACGGATATTCACATTCATTCCATGACACCATGGATTGTACATAACTTGTATGAATCTGGAAGTCGTGGAAGGAACGGGTTTTTCAAACACGCTTTTCATAAGAAAATATCGGATTTTCTTGAGGAACACTTTCAAAAAGGATCAAAGAATATTTTCTCCAAAACTAAATGCTTATGAACTCACCAGCTTTATGTTGACTTTCAAACTTCTTGTATTCTCAAGGAATTAGTAGACAGAAACCTTCAGGAGTTTGGAGAAGTCGAAGCTTTAGAGTCGCGCCTTTCTAGTTTACTTTTCATGTGAACAAAACTATGTATTAAACAATGTAAACCTTTTTCCTATATGTATTCAATGTCTGGTTGTGTTTACTATGCTTGCTATGATACAAAAGTTGTGATACTACGCATGACGTCCTCCACCCCAGGACGTTTCCGCCATCCCGGTTCTGGGGTGTGACAAAAGAAGTGCTCACGGTTTGAGAAATAAGATCCAAAGTGTTCACAATTGGGATTATAATTCACAAATATGTTCATGGTCCAAAGATCCAAAAATCTTTTAGTTCACGGCCTTAATGTCTAAAGTAAAGGAGTTCACGGTTGGAGTTTAAGAATCAATAGTGTTCAGGGCCTAAGAATTTATTTGCATAGAGTTCACGGCCAAAGTATAACCGTGAACACAAACCAAAGCTCATTTATTTGAGTGTAAACCCCTTAAATATCTCATATTCAGTATACCAATGTGATAGAATATAATTACCAATGCAACCGCCTCATAAGTTCCTTCATACTTATGTTACTTCATATATAAGCCTTATATAAGATCAGTCTTTCATTCTACACATCCAGTTAACGAAAACACTAACCTTTCTCTCTCAAACATCAACCATATTCCTTTCATCCTTAAAACATCTCCTGGAGTTTTCTTCAAGTCATTTCCATTTGGAAATCATAGTAAGTCTTTATATTCTAATGATATACAATCATGTTTATAATTAGCACATATTATTCACACACTATTATGTGTTTAAAATCATTAGGATCACGACAACTCTCCCGTATTTTAGTCTGAAGATCACCGTTTTCCTCTCGATATTTAGTCAAAACCACACACAAGGTGAATTCATACCCCCATATTTTTTCCAAGCTTTTTTTCAATGTTTTTAGGGGGGGGGGGGGGGAATACAAGTAAAACACAAGAAATTTTGTGTTTAAAAATATAATTTAGTTATTACGTTATTCTTACCATTAATATGTATTAAAACGTGAAATTTGTTAAAACATGGAAATAAACTTATAAACTATAATAGATATAATTTATGGATCATATGTAGTATTTTACAATATCCAGGTTAAAACATGGAAATAAACTTATAAACTATAATAAGTATAGTTTATGGAACAAAGGGATCTTTTTACAAAATTACCTATTGTTTATGAAAAGGTTTTCGTTTATTACTTGTAAATTCATTGAAGCTAATTGTGAGACACGTCTTCGTGTCTTTACCTAAGTACTAAGGGAAGTCTGACCTTATGAACCAGAGTCTCCTAGAGGGAGAGCGTGAGTTTGTGTATAGATTTATATGGGATTGAGAATCGTCAGGTCTACGGGGGACAAATGTCCTTAATGATATTTGTCACACCCCAAAACCGAAACGGCGGAAACGTTCTGGGGTAGAGGACGTCATGTACAGTATCAGAACAGTGCATAATAGTAAAGACAAGCAACAACATCCATTGCATTAATATAATAATTATAATACAAGCGTGTTCTGTATAGTTTGTAAGACACCAAAAAGTATAATCAAAATAAAAGATGAGTCTTGTATGTGCTCCATCTTCTCAAAAGATTCATCTGTACCTGTCTACTGATGACCTGAGAATACAAGTTATTTTGAAAGAGTTTATCAGCATAAAGATGGTGAGTTGATAAGTATTTAGTGTCATTGCTTGTATAAAATGTTTGTAACAATGTATTGAAGTAACTGATTTCAAATGTTTGCAAATAATATGCTCCCTAGAAAAACCCTATATTTTCTAGTAAAAAGTAGTCTTCTACCAAGACCCGATTGTTTGTATGTTTGTTCTTTCGTAAATGTAAGGGTTTTTCCCCAGTGAAAACTATTAGTATGAAAATATAGTTTTAGACTTCACCATTGTAAGGTGATTACAAAATATGTGTAATAGGGGAATTTTATATTTTTCCTCAGTAGTGACACTGCTGGTCGTAAAGTGATAAAATACAGACTCCAGGTAGTACTAAATGTACAACACACCTCGGGGAGTCTAAAGTAATGAAAATGTAGACTCTAGGTGGTATTAAATGAACAATACACCTCGGAGAGTCTATTTTGCCTTTAATTCTAAATTGGTTAATTAAAGGTTTGAATGTGAACTCGTATGTAACCATGCTGATTGACGGCTGAATATCGGATGACCCTCCAGGTCATATATAGTGAGGTAACATTCTGTCACCCCTTGGCCTTTCGGCTGGGACTGTAGCTAGCAGTCGGGATGTGGGAGTGTCTGTCCCGTATAGATCTATACACACAATGCCCGCTCTCCCTCCAGGAGACTCTGGTTACAAAGTGATACCACGATGAAGTGTCGTATCGAGAAGTAGTATGTCACATTCTGTAATAGTATTCAACTGTTTGTTTAGTAATTCATAGTGTAATGATGTTTTCTTCTTTCTTGTATATAGTATGTTCCTTTGTATAGTGTATAGTATGTTCTCTTGTATAGAGTATAAAGTGTTATCTTGTATAGAATATACTATGTATTGACTCATACTGTACTAACTCTAGTAGGTATCATTGTAATAGTACTAATGAGTAGTAATCCTTAACTATACCTATTATATTAAATAGTAATGGTTGTTTGCATGCCTTTGTTACACAAAGGTACTGAACTGAAGTGAAAGCTTTTATATCCAACATATATATATATATATATATATATATATATATATGATATATAACTAAGAATTCAACGACATTCAGACAAATAATAGGATACCCTAAGTCCACAACCAAAAAAGGAACATGAAATAAGGTGAGCTATCAGTCCTAAGTCCTTCAAGTCTTACTTATATAAATATACTGGTGTAGATATGGATTTGAAAATATTGCAAGTATAAAAGCGTTTGAAAACAGTTTTAGCATTTAAAGAGTTTAATAAAAAGGTTTGAAAGCTTGAAAATCCATAAGTTTGATAGCAATTTGAAAGTAGTAGTAAATCTTTCTGTTTGTTCTAGTTATTAATCACATGTGATTACAGCAATAACTAGAATGTTTCAACTTGTATTCCCCCCCATAAAAGCATTTAAACTCATTTAAAAGGTTGATTAGGGGTATGAACTCACCTGTAGTGAGTGGTTTGGATGGAAGTGTTGGATAGGATGCTAGGTGTCAAGTGAGGACTTGAACACACACACGGATCCTATTTAACATGTAGTGATACATAAATGTATCTAATTAGTCATTTAACAACTAATTAATCAAGTAAAGGCACCCTAATACATGAAAACACTTTTCTTCATGTGCTAGGAGTACTAAAGGGTTGCATTTAAAGAGAGTATGGCCTCACATTGGAGTTTACTTCCCATTTGGTAACAAGACATGAGTTTACGGTTTTTGGTCAGTTCCCCCATGAGTTGACGGCCGTAAACTCATGTTAATTTGTATCATTGTGTGTTTTAAGGTCTTATACCCCTCAAGGAAGTGTTCTAGGCTTGTATCCAAGGCTTAGGAAGGGACTCGGGCTCAAAATGGCCCTTCATTGGAGTTTACGGTTCTTAGACCACTCCCTTGGAGTTTACGGTCGTAAACCCAAGAGTTTACGGTCGTAAACCCAAGAGTTTACGGCCATAAACTCATGGTCACTCCTACCATTTCGTGGTTTGGGGTCTTTAGCTCATGCATGCAAGGTTCTAGTCCAATATCCAAGTCCTAGAAGGTGATGGTGGCACTTTTGCACCACTAGATGGTGTTTACGGTTCAAGGAGATCCCTTGACCGTCAACACATATGTTCTTGAGGGTTTTTGATGTTTTTCAATGGTTTAACAAGTATTCTAAGTAAGTAACTAGTTAGAAGGAGTGTACTTACTCATAGGAAGCTTGTAAGAGTGTTTAAGGACCAAAAACACTAGTGTGTGTTCTTGGTGTTCTTGGTGTTTTGAAGAACACTTGAAGATCTAAGTAAAAATGAAGAATTTATGGATGAAATGATGTATAACAACTAGATGAAAGGTTATAACAACAAATCAAGTGAAGAAAAACTTACATTTTTGGAAGATTGGAAGGAGAGTGTTATGATACTTGAGAGAGAAGTTGGGATTTCTTGAGTTTGAAAGTTGGAGAATGAAGGAATGAAGAGTAAACTCATTCTATATGCATGAGTTCATGGTCAAAGGGGAGTTTACGGCCCAAACTCCTCATGTTTGGCCGTAAACACCTAATTAAGGTGTTATTTGTTTAATTGTTACACAACGCTCCTAAAAGATACTTCCTTTTATTTGTTCGTTTGACGAATTTAAAATAAAAACACTCAAACGGACTTTAAACCGGCCAAAAATGTACTGAAATGAATTTGACTAATTATTTGTAGTGCTTGACTGTAGAGTTTATACAAATGAAAATTTCAGGTTGTCACAATATTGGCGTCCGATTCACATCGTATCAGGATATCTGTCATATTAGTATGGTTATAAGAAGTCACAAGGAGAAAACAACGACATATTTACGTAGTATATACTTTTTCTTAAACAGTCTTTAAGGATATTAACTATGTGATTAATCAATATATACAATAGAGTTATATAAAATTGAAGTCCGGTAGACATTGGAATGTGTAATTTCAGCCTTACTTCCTGTTCCTTGTTTGGTTGTGGGCATAGGGCAGATTCACCCATTCAACTGTCTGTTCGATCTCGGTTATATACGACTCGCATGTACTAAGTGATCATAGGAGGGTAGTATCGTCGCATTGAGCTTTCAGAGCAAACACATCTTCAGTTAATTTTACTTATAAATAAAACTAGGTATCATTAAACTAAGAATAGTAATTATACTAGTGTTTTTCACTCTTGGAACGATTAAGACTAAAAATCGGTTTTATAGAAAGTATAGGATTTCTATGATAAACATCGTTATTTTAAAGGTAATCAGTTTTCGATTTAACTTTCTGAAAACAAATACAATTATTACTGAAAACAATGTTTTACAATAGAGTAAGTGGAACTAGGAACATATTTACAAAAGGTTCAACACTTATTTACAAACTAGTATAACATAAAGGACCTGTAATGGTTAATTCTATAATTCCTTAGTTTATACATCAGAGTTATATATATAAATAATATCCGATAGGGAGTAGAATGTGTGACTTCCGCCTCATTTCCTGTTCCTTGTTTGGTTCTGGGCTTAGGGCAGATTCACACATTCAACTGTCCATTCGATATTAGATTATATATAGCTAGTATAAAGTAAGTGATCGTAGAAGGAACTAATGTGGTCACCATTTTACTAAGAAAATATAGGATTTTCTGAAGGAAACACATTCATCATATTAAAAAGAATCATTAATGTTAATTCTGTGATTACTTGGTGAATACAATAGAGTTATATATAATGAAGATCCGATGGCCAGTGGAATGTGTGACTTCCATCTCATTTCCTGTTATTTGTTTGGTTGTGGGCTTAGGGAAGATCCAAACATTCAACTGTCTATTCGATCTATATTATATATAATTCGTATTCACTAAATGATCACAGAAGGAACGGGTACGGTCATATTACTCATTAACAAAATATAGGATTTTCTGGAGGAACAGGTGAACTTTTCCAAAGAACAAAGAGTATACTTTTTATAAAAAAAAGTACTTATGAACTCACCAACTTTAATGTTGACACTTTTTCAAACCACTTGTATTCTTAGGAAAGTTATTAGACAGGTACCCTCTCAGGCATTACGAATAACGGAGCATAATAGCATTACGTCTTATCTTTTGTTATAGTTTTAATGTAAATCATGTAATGTTTTGAACACAATGTAAACTTTATATTATTAATACGATGGTTGTTGTTGTTTTGAATACTATTATACAATTGTTGTGATACTGTACATGACGTCCTCCACCCCCAAACGTGATACGATCAACATGTATTTGGGAGTGATAGTGGTGTTGCAGCAAGTCTAAAACTTACCAACCCTATATACAAAAAAATGCTAGAACAAAACATAAAGTTAAAATACTATAGGAGTATTTTAGGTACTATAAATAGCTTATGTGAAAACTAAAAGACCCTTACTGGTAGGTCTATAGTTGCTGAGTGTATACGTTAAAGTTATATATAATTGAGATTTTATGGACTTAGAATTTGTGATCTTTACTCTACTTCCTGTTCCTTGTTTGGTTGTGGAGTTAGAGTAGGATCACATATTTGAAGGTCTATTTGATCTTGGTTATATATAATCTGTATACACTACGTGATCATAGAAGGACCCGTTAACGATCGCCCCCATAAAAATTAATATTAAATCGAAATGGTTTATTAAATAAATTCTTTAGACACTTTCATTCTCGTACAACCAACACACCTAGACATCTCAAACAGTCAATAGAGGACTCGAGACAGAACCAAAAGAGGGTTCACGAGGATGATTCCGAGAAAGGACCGGATGAAAAGAAAGGCACGAGAGAGATCATTAACAAACCTTACCCTATCAGGAACAAACTAAAGAGCATCGTATGCATCACACTAATAACTAAGAAACTAAAATAACTTAGTGAGTTAGTGACTACACTACTCACTCTATGTGTTAAGTTTACCGTACCTTTCGTCACAACTAGTAACAGTAAAATCACGAGAGATACTCCCTTCCAAAACCCATGAAACCCGATCAAATTAAGATTTCAATATCTATACTCTATTTTGGTTAAGCTTAACTTTGATAAAATACCTATTTCTACTCTCTACCAGAAATACATCATAAGGATGTAAGTCGAAACATTAAGAATTGTACAATAAAATGAGAAATTTATATGTACATATAAATAGATAGAGTACAACTAGCAACGATCATAGTTATTAACGAACTCGTTTCACATCATGTAACAGAATCATGTCTTCACATGGAAATAACCAACCAACCGACGAAACCCCGATTCTACATATAGACTCTGCTACATTCCAAGTCGCCGTAACAGCTGCCATGACAGCTGTCATGGCGCAATTCAACCCTAACAACCCAAACGAAAATGGAAACAGTGTCAACAATTCAAACCATAATAATAACCAAGGAAACCAACGAGTGCCTACCTTCGAGAATACCCCAACCCGCAAACCTAAGAGCAAGAAACGAAAGTTCGGGGATAAAAAGGAGTGCAGATTATCTCAAAGATTTTCAAGATACAACAACCTGTGGCAACCCCTGCGGCCACAACATCTGTCGCCCCTGTAACCACAACATCTGCCACTCCAGCACCAGAGTCAGTGCGACAATAGACTGGGATTCGCCCAAAATGCAAAAAGTGCAATTTCCATCATTATGGATCATCTCGAGAGTTGTATTGCAAGAACTGCAACAAGAATGGGGTTACTACCCGTTTCTGTAGAATTCTGGTCCAACACATTAATTCAACCACCGATTCTGGTACAAGTCAAGTATGTCATGTCTGTGGTGAAATAGGACATTTCAAAAGAGATTGTCTAACAGAGAGAAATGACGGAGAAGCGGGAGGAATTTAGCAATAGGACATGATGAAACAACGAGGAACCCTTCTGAGATTTTTGGTACGTCTCCAAACAACAATAATTAAACATCGAATTTTCACGGAAAATATTTGACAATTAAAAATTTAAAATCATAAATTAACACGTCATTCATATAAAAACTAAGGATCCTTGCAGGTGAGCTATGATGGCTTAGTGTATACACTAGGGTCATTTATAATTAAGATTTGTAGGCTTAGGGTGAGTGATTCTACCTTATTTCCTGTTCCTTGTCTGGTTGTGGATTTACGGCAGAGTCACTCAGTCGACTGTCTTTCCAATCTTAATTATACATGACTTGTATACACCAAGCGATTATAGAAAGACCTGGTAGGGATTATTTTTTTTAGAAAGTTCATCATTTTCAATTATCAGGACACTTGTACTGTTAGTACTCGCTAAATGCAGTACAAAATGTTCGTAGTGGTAATAACAACGATAAAACTGAAAGCACTGAAAACATATACATAGAATAGTTCATCGTTCTAACAATCATTCCTTCCAAATCGACTTAACAACCGTTATGATAAGAAGTTCCAATATCGTCCTTAGAAATGGATTGACTTGGTCCTCACCATACCAATTTCCTATTCTACATAAAGACCATTCGCCTTAAACGACCGTCTAATGAAATCCTTTCAATCTATAACAACAAACCTAACACAAACCTTCGTATCGTCTCTCGCTTCAAAACTCAGAAGTACCCATGCGAGGGGTACCACACCTTCCTAGCTTACTCCGTAGACAAGAAACTAAAAATGAAAAACACCGAGGATGTTCTGAAAGTCCCTAACCCTCCCGAGGTATCCCAAGTAGATCTCCTGAGAAAACCACTCGTATAGCAAGTCAGTTTTCAATGAATAGAAACTAAGTACCCATGCGCCTAACCTATCACTGCTAAGTGTATACGCGAGAGTGGTATATAATTAATATTCTACAGACTTAGGATGTATGATTCCGCCCTATCTCCTGTTCCTTGTCTGGTTGTGGAATTCGGGCAGAGCCACCTATCCATCCATCTTTTCAATCTTAATTATATACAACTTGTATACATAAGGTGATGGTAGGTGAACCAATTATGATTCTTACTATGCACATCAGGACAAGTAAGTCAAACCCGCACATTCTCCACCAATCAAAACAGCAGATGCTATAGCAAAGATCCACTGGAACGCCAAGCGAGGATCAGAATTCACTTGTAGACCAAGAGATCACATGGAACATAAGTACCTACCTCTCTTCCTAGTTTGTGTATTACCACTCAGAGATTCCAATTTCAGGACGAAATTCCCTTTAACGGGGGGAAAATGTCACAACTCAAAATTTTAGACCTAACATGGTGTAAACCCTAACCAAGTACTAGTGTAGACTACATTGCAATCCTTGGTGCATTGTATTCCCTATGGCCATTAGGACATGTTTACAAACTAGTAACTGAGAATAGATTGAATACTATGTTGGATTAAGCAAGTATAAGTTAATATAAGTTGAAAGACTAATGTTTAAGCCATAAAATAACCCAACCCTTTGTGTTTACGGCCATGTAATTCTAGAAGAAATGTGTTCATGGTCTAAAAGCATCTAGAAACTAGGTTCACGGTCCAAAGAATCCCACCAAAGAAGTGTACACGGTTTGAGAAATAAGATCCGAAGTGTTCACGGTTGGGATTCTAATTCACAAAGATGTTCACGGTGCAAAGATCCAAAGATCTTTTAGTTCACGACCTTATAGTCTAAAGTAAAGGAGTTCACGGTTGGAGTTTAAGAATCAATGGTGTCCACGGCCTAGGAATTTACTTACATAGAGTTCACGACCAAAGTATTATCGTGAACACAAACCAAAGCTCATTTATTTGAGCGTCAACCCCTTAAATATCTCATATTCAGTATACCAATGTGATAGAATTCAATTACCAATGCAACCGCCTCATGAGTTCCTTCATACTTAAGTTACTTCATATATAAGCCTCATATATGATCATTCTTTCATTCTACACATCCAGTTAACGAAAACACTCACCTTTCTCTCTCAAACATCAACCATATTACTTTCATCCTTAAAACATCTCCTGGAGTTTTCTTCATGTCATTTCCATTTGGAAATCATAGTAAGTATTTATAGGCTAATGATATACAATCATGTTTAAAATTAGCTCATATCATTCACACATTATTGTCTGTTTAAAATCATTAGGATCACGACAACTCTCCTGTATTTTAGTCCGAAGATTACCGTTTTCATCTCGATATCTAGTCAAAACCACACACAAGGTGAGTTCATACCCCCATATTTTTCCAAGCTTTTTTTTCTTCAATGTTTTAGGGGGGGGGGGGGGGAATACAAGTAAAACACAAGAAATTTTGTGTTTAAAAATATAATTTACTTATTATGTTTTTCTTATCATTAATATGTATTACAACGTGGAATTTGTTAAAACATGGAAATAAACTTATAAACTATAATAGGTAAAATTTATGGATCATATGAACTATTTTACAAAGTCTAGGTTAAAACATGGAAATAAACTTATAAACTATAATAAGTATAGTTTATGGAACAATTGGATCTTTTTACAAAATTACCTATTATTTATAAAAAGGTTTTCGCATTATTACTTGTAAATTCATTGAAGCTAATTGTGAGACACGTCTTCGTGTACTTACCTAAGTACCAAGGGAAGTCTAACCTTATGAACCAGAGTCTCCTGAAGGGAGAGCGTGAGTTAGTGTATAGATCTATACGGGATTGACAATCCCACCCCTCGACTGTTAGCTACAGTTGGACCGGCAGGTTTACGGGTGACAAATGTCATTAATCATATTGAATTCTGATTCACGTCGTATCAGGATATTCGTCATATTAGTATGGTTATAAGAACTCACAAGGAGAAAACAAAGACATATTTACGTAGTAATACACTTTTTCTTAAACATTCTTAAAGGATATTAACTATGTGATTACTCAGTATATACAATAGAGTTATATAAAATTGAAGTCCGGTAGACAGTGGAATGTGTGATTTCTGCCTTACTTCATGTTCATTGTTTGGTTGTGGGCATAGGGCAGATTCACCCATTCAACTGTCTGTTCGATCTCGGTTATATACGACTCGCATGTACTAAGTGATCATAGGAGGATAATATCGTCGCATTGAGTTTTCAGAGCAAACATATCTTTAGTTAATTTTACTTATAAATAAAACTAGGTATCATAAAACTAGGTATCATTAAACTACAAATCGGTTTTATAGAAAGTATAGGATTTCTATGATAAACATTGTTATTTTAAAGGTAATCAGTTTTCGATTTAACTTTTTGAAAACAAAAATACAATTATTACTGAAAACAATGTGTTACAATAGAGTAAGTGGAACTAGGAACATATTTACAAAAGGTTCAACACTTATTTACAAACTAGTATAACATAAAGGACCTGTAATGGTTAATTCTATAATTCCTTAGTTTATACATCAGAGTTATATATAAATAATATCCGATAGGCAGTAGAATGTGTGACTTCTGCCTCATTTCCTGTTCCTTGTTTGGTTGTGGGCTTAGGGCAAATTCACACATTCAACTGTTCATTCGATATTAGAATATATATAGTTAGTATAGACTAAGTGATCGTAGAAGGAACTAATGTGGTCACCATTTTACTAAGAAAATATAGGATTTTCTGAAGGAAACACATTCATCATATTAAAAAGAATCATTAATGTTAATTTTGTGATTACTTGGTGAATACGATAGAGTTATATATAATGAAGATCCGATGGGCAGTGGAATGTGTGACTTCCGCCTCATTTCCTATTCCTTGTTTGGTTGTGAGCTTAGGGCAGATCCACACATTCAACTGTCTATTCGATCTGTATTATATATAATTTGTATTCACTAAATGATCACAGAAGGAACGAGTACGGTCATATTACTCATTAAGAAAATATAGGATTTTCTCGAGGAACAAACGAACTTTTCCAAAGAAAAAAGAGTATATTTTTATAACAAAAGTACTTATGAACTCACCAACTTTAATGTTGACACTTTTTCAAACTACTTGTATTCTCAGGAAAGTTAGTAGACATGTACCCTCTTAGGCGTTACGAAGAACGGAGCATAATAGCATTACATATTATCTTTTTGTTATAGTTTTAATGTAAATCATGCAATGTTCTGAACACAATGTAAACTTTGTATTATTAATATGATGGTTGTTGTTGCTTTGATTACTATTATATAATTGTTGTGATACTGTACATGACGTCCTCCACCCCTGAACATTTCCGCCGTTCCGGTTTAGGGGTGTGACAATAATAGCAGATTTTCCATTGATGAACTTGAAAGATTTCATCACGGTCATGAAGATTTTGAGAACTGTTGATGTGTTGAAGATAATAGAGACCAATAAGGATGCTTTTATTATTGGGTTTGCTCATATCAAAGTGTTTCTTGACAACTACTATGACTACTTGGCGATCAAAAATATTGATCTTGCAACAGCTGTTAAGAAGCCATTGAAAGTCCCTCAATCTTTGTTAAAGGGAAAGTTGAATATTGATGACTATGAAGTTGGTGAAATTATTCATCAATCTATTGGTGTTGTGTTTCGTGGAAAGAATAAGAAAGGGTGAATGACAAAGTTTTGTTTGAAATTAGTGATCTTGAGAGTCGAATGTTGTATGACTTCAACACTCTATCTATTTTACAAGGCATTGTTATTTTGATACTTTGATGTTTAGTCCTTGTAACTTTTTGTAATTCTGATGTACCCTATAAATAGGGTAGGTGCATAGAATCGATTAATGTTCAAACACTTGCAGAATACTCTCTTGTACTCTTGTTCACTCTTGTACTCATTCAGACTAAATCGATCCAAAAAGACATTATTTACATCTTGTGTTCGTTTACAGCTTTGATTGTCTTAATGTTTGTGTTCGTAATCAATCCTAACACACTTCAATATTAAATTCGAATGTTTTTTCCTGTATAACACAATTTGTTAATGCACATTCTTAATGTCTTGTATAACACAGTTTACCATGGCAGTTGGTCATATTTTTTTCTGTTACATGTCCTTTCAATCTTAAACTGTTCTTTCTTAATTAACACTCTTAATTGATTTCATTGTCACCAAGCCATTGTACAATGCTAAAATCGAATGTATTTTCGTGTATAACACGGTTTATTAAGTATAAGTGCAGGGGCATAAAAAACTATTTATATCATATGATATGTGTTAGTTTTTTGTTTGCACTTTATCTAGGCTCAACTCATCGGTGTTTTCTTTTGGACTGCATAATGAAGTAATAATCTTCTCTTTTTTATTTATGTGAAATGGATATTGTGCATGCAGTAATATGTGTCGTATTTGTGTGTGTGTGTGTGATGTTTTATGTGTTGTATTTTTGTGTATGTGATCTTTATGAAATGATATAACCTTAAACTGTAATGTGAAACATTGTAGAACAAAGTTTCAAAGTTCAACTATATCATGCAAATGTCTATTATGACATAAATCATTGTGTGTATATGATGGAACTAATGTTTCTATTAGTTTATAGTTATAAATTCATGTAACAAAGTTTAGGTTTAAATCTCTGGGGAAAATCTTTAGGTAGCCAGGTCACAAGGATGATGGATAATATCCAATATATCTATGTAAATACGGTTCGAAGATGCCACTTGTATAGATCTCTTAATGGAAAACATAATCATCTCAGCAAAAAACCATCCATATCTCATATATGTAAGTATTTTTATTTTGTTTGAGTTTTCTTTTCTTGATACTAATGGTATGATTCGTGAACATTGTACCATCTCTCATGAACTTGTATAATTTCAGTAAGTTCCATTTTCATGTTGCAATGGAAATTACTAAGGTTAATTTAAAACCAATTATCAATGTGAGTAACACTAACAATGAAGTTAAAGTCAGGCAACTTGCTGAAATAATGACCAAGGTAAAAAAAAAATTGTCTAAATGGTATTTTGGGAAATCAAGTTTTCTTATGATCTACCATGCCATTTTACATATTGTAGGTGTCTTTAAGGCAAGTGGAAAATATTCAATAGAGATGACCACCATTGATGTAACTTCAAAAGATTTTTGTGGTGAAAATTTTATGACAGTGACAAGAGAATCCCAAATATGACCATTATAAGGAAACAAATAGTTACAAAGTTCTAATCATTGTATCTTCTCAAAAACGTTTTTAATTGAAATAGTTCTGATGGAAAGTTATTTGGTATTTCTTTTTATTTGGCAAGTTGTGATCGAAATACATCACCTAAAGAGTTGATGGAATCCACTCACCTTTAGCAAAATGATGGTCTAAAATACATTCAAGAGACTATTTTTCCGTCTCTTACTATACCAAGGTATAATTTCTCTGGTTGCATTTCAACGTTCATTAATCTTGAATCAGATTTTATTTTTTATTTGTTTATTGATTTCTAACCTTCAATCGATTTGTTTTTCTTGAACCATGTTCAATTTCTTTTGTTTGAGGTATTGCCTCCATCATTTTTAGGCCTGAATCGATTTGCTTTGCTTGAATCAGGTTTGTTTTTTGATATCTCATGTTTGATTTTTCTTTTATATATTAAGTGATATTTTTGGTGAAAATGAGAATGAAATCAAGATCTGTAGACATATTGAAGTTGTGACGGGAATTAGGGGTCACTGGTCTCTATGCTATTTCGTTTTATTGTCATCGTCTTCAATTTTGTTGAGATTTAGTACAATCTTTTGTGTAACATTATGTGTACTCCATTTGCAGATACTAAATCGCTTGCTTTATCCATTTGAGTAACTAGGTTTTCTGTTGCACAATCATTGGTTGTATTTTTCCCGATTTTTTTTTATTGTAAGTCACTGCTCAAATTCAATTATTCATCTTTTTTACAATATCAAAAAATTATGAATACTTAAAAAAATAAATAGTTTAGATCGGCAAGTTTTTTATGCTCAACGTTTGCACTTATGTTGTTTTATAGGTTGATGAGCATCTAGCATATGTCTAAATCGTGTATAGTTAAATTGGGGCAATATACGTGTAGTTTTTTCTCATAATAGAAACTTACTTACTAATCTTCGTCAATAATAGAAATTTACTTTATATTTTTATTGATAATAGAGACAGACATATTTTTCTACCAATGCGTATTTATTTTTACGTTAATGTTTACACCTTGGTATTAACTTTTTTTAGTAAAACTCATGTAATAGACGGGGCTCATATCTATTTTATATAAAAAGAACAATATACTCACTATTTTATCAACCATTACACTTTTTACCATTTAAAAAAAACTATTTTCTTTGGAGTTTTGACTTAAATTACAAAAAAAAATGTAATACAAAATTAAATAAAACGTACTTTTACCATACTATCGATTTAGCCGCTGACCTATTAAGCTTTTATTATTATGCTTGAATCACTTGAGAAAATAGTTAAGAGGCTAAATAAAAAAAAATAAACCTAAAATAAAAATAAAAATAAAAGTCTATTTTTATCCCTCTAAAACAACTGAGATTTTAATGGTTGTAATTTTAATAGAAAAATATTAATAAATACCAGACGTGCAAAGCTTCAAACAATGAGTCGTTAGGGCGTAAGTCCAGTACTACCGTTACATCACCTAAAAGGTAAAATAATACTTGAATAAAATTATTAAATTTTAATTAAAAAAATATTACCAAAAAGATGTTAAGTTTCCTCACCATGAGCATATCCTCCCATTTCCTCTTAGGTCACACCATCGGGCCGTTTAAACTCACGGATGATCTACAAGGCCAAGTTTCCTTTTTAAAAATAGCAATGACTTTGTTTACTCTATCTCTCTTATTTAGAAATTGTACTTTGAAAAATCTAGTCAATTGTAGATGTTTCAAAGTAGAATGTTTAATAGGAAGAGTGAAAAATATGAAAATGTATCGACCTACAAAGAAAGAATGTATTTGTTACCTTGATATCAGAGATCTTTAAGCAGTGAGTAGCAATAGTAAGAATTTGCAGATTTTATTCTACATCTAGGCTTCATTTCAGTTATGGAGTGACCCCTTTTTCCTCATTAAGCAAATTGGTGATTTTCTTTTACAATCCGTTTAGCAAACTACCCTGGGTTTCAAGACGGTGAAGGTTTTCTTTTTTCTTTAATTTTCAAATTCTTCATGTGTATTGTCACCTGGATGATAGTTGATTTTAAGGTTATTTTGATTATTGAAAATTCATTTGAGGATCAAGAAAACAGGTGGTTTTCAAGTTACTTACAACTCAAAACTCACTACAATCACCTATTCTACTCTCTCAATCTTTCACTCAACCTAAAACTACTTCTGATTAATACATACAGACAAAGAGTTAATTATAGAACTCTAACAGATGAACACACGATCAAAAATAGATGCAAACAATGGCCTACAACAAAGCACACTTGAGAGAGAAAGCCCGAGATCTGATCTGAACACTCTTCTGAATGACACCAACACCTTCTCTCTCTTTATTTATACTCTGGATACCAAATACGGATATAACCCGAACCTGACTTGACCCAAAATACAATCCACGTGTTTTCTCCATAAGAACTTTAACCTGCATAACACTCAACCCATTGCAGTATATATTCTTACACAATACACCCTTTACCATAAATTATTTCATAATAAATATGAGATTGCAGAAATATAGCATATTTTCAACATCCCCCCTCAATCGAAATATTTATTTTCTGAAAACATCAATAAGACCCATTTTATTTGTCAAAAAATCATGTTGTTTCACACTTAAAGATTTTGTGAGTATATCAGCATTTTGTTCAAAAGAATCTATTTTTACCAATTTTAAAACACCACTAGAAATTTTTTCCCTGACAAAATGCAGATAAATTTCAAAATGTTTTGTCCTTTCATGAAACACAGGATTAAGAGCTAACTTAATCATGGAACTATTATCACAAAAACAGAAACAGGAATAAGAGTTTTAACTTCAAGTTCAAACAGAATCTATAAGATCGAAATTATTTTATATGTGATTGAACCAAGAGCCCTATATTCTGATTCAGTTGAAGACCTAGAAACAGTAGACTGCTTCTTACTCTTCCAATAAATTAAACAATTGTGAAGATATACCATATATCCAAATACAGACCTTCTTGTGGCTAAACACTTAGCCCAGTCTGCATCAACAAAACCTTTTAATTCAAACACACTAGACCTAGTTAAAGCAACTCCTTTTCCAGGACTGTTTTTCAAATATCTTAACAACCTGAAAGCAATGTTTAAATGTGACTTTCTAGGATTATGCATATACTGACTAAGAACCTGAACTGCATAACAAATGCCAGGCCTTGTAATTGTAAGATAAATAAGTTTACCTATCAATTTTTGAAATTCAATTTTATTTTCCAACAATTTATCTTTTTCATCACAATTACCTGAACTTATAACTAAATTTGTTTCCAAAGGTGTACTCACAGGCTTACAACCAAGCATACCATATTCATGTAATAACTCAAGACAGTATTTCCTTTGGTTTAAACATAATCCATTGTCAAATTTTACCACTTCAATTCCTAAAAAATATTTTAGAGTTCCAAAATCTTTGATTAAAAATTGACTATTCATAAAAGATTTTACCTTTTGTTATTATGTTTCACTATTTCTAGTTAAAATAATATCATCAACATATACTAGCAACACAGTTATTGATCCTTCAAACTTCCTGACAAACAATGAGTAATCACTTATACTCTGTCGAAAACCAAACATAAACAATGAAGCACAAAATTTTTCATTCCACTTTTTAGGAGCTTGCTTTAAACCATATAAAGACTTAGTAAGTTTACATACTCTAGTAGCATTACTAGAATAATAGACAGGTGGAAGTGACAAATAAACATCTTCAGTAAGCTAACCATATGAAAAAGCATTGTTAATATCCAACTGATATATAAAGGCCAAGAATGATGAACAGACAAAGAAATAACAATACGAACTGTAACAATTTTTGCAACAGGAGAGAAAGTCTCTTCAAAATCAATTCCTTCTCTTTGGTTATATCCTTTAGCAACTAAACGAGGTTTATATCTTTCAATTTCACCACTTGACTTATATTTAATCTTATAAACCCATTTACATCCAATTGGTTTTCTGTTTTTGGGTAAATTAGTTATTTCCCATGTATTATTTCGATTAAGTTCTTCCATTTCATCATTCATAGCTTTAATCCAATTTGGATCAGAAAAAGCTTCATTATAACTTTTAGGTTCAGCAGTTTTGTTGAGATTAGAAACAAAACATTTAGTTTCAGAATCAAGAAAAGAATAGTTAACAGATCTCTCAATACCATATTTATACTTTCCTTCAACAACATAATCAGCAAACTTTACAGGCATATGAGACTCACGCCTAGACCTAGAGACACCTACAGACTGATCCATAGAAGGGTTTAAGACAGACTGACTACTTCCCTCAGGTACACTTGAAGAAGAAGGAACAAATGAACCAGTAGGAGGCACATATGCCTCGTCACCATGGTTGACAGATTCACTAGAATTAACATCATCCAAATTAATGGCTGCATCAGTACCATCCAAATGGGACTCTACTCTCAACTCATCAAGATTAATATAATCATTTATATATTCATTAGTATCAAATACATCATAGGAAAAAGGATCACTAGAGCCAAAATTATTTGAAATATTATCAACAGCTGTTGATTTCAACTTGTATGGAAAAACAGATTCATAGAATTTTACATCCCTGGATACCAAAGAAGAATTAGTATCCGAACTAATGTCACACCCCAAAACCGGAACGGTGGAAACGTTCGGGGGTGGAGGACGTCATGTACAGTATCACAACAATGCAAAGTAGTAAACAAGCAACAACATCATCCATTGCATTAATAATATAATTTAATACAAGTGTGTTCTGTCAAGTTATATAGACACCAAAAATATATATCAAAATAAAAGATGAGTCTTGAATGAGCTCCATCTTCTCAAAACCTGGCACCGGTACCTGTCTACTGGTGACCTGAGAATACAAGTTATTTTGAAAGAGTTTATCAGCTTTAAAGCTGGTGAGTTCATAAGTATTTTAGTGTCTGTATTTGTATGAAAGTGTTTGTAAGTCTGTAATGTATAAGTTTGTAAAAGTTTGTAATTGTTTGAACTCCCCAAGAAAACCCTATGTTTCCTACTAAAAGTAGCCTTCTACCAAGGCATCTAGTATCTGTGTGTGTATCTCTTGTAAGAGTATGTATTTTCCCAAATCTGACTATCATTAAACAAAAATATAGTTTTTACATTACTGTTTATTGTGTGAAGGTCACAAAGCGAATGCAATGGGAAAATGAAATAGTACTGTAGTGTTGTATTAAGTAACTACTGTTGTACTAACTACCTTAAACCAATTGTTATTTAAAGTACCATGTGATCGGCCTGTACCCTGCTACCGACTATAAACACGACGATGTAAGAAGTCGGAAGAAATGACGTTTGGCACCCGTAGACTTGCAAGTCCCACTGTAGCGAGCAGCAAGGTGTAGGATAGTCAATCCAATATAGATCTATACACAAACTCATACGCTCCCCACTTAAGGATATTCTGGATACAAAACGGTCCATGACAGGTGATGCCATGCCCCGTTACGTGGCTCACAGAACTGTAGTAATGTTCTAGTATATGTATGTGCTAGCTGTATTGTGTGTTCTCTCCCTGTCTAGCATGTATGTATGTTCTCTCTGTATGGTATTGTTTGTTTCTCATCATAGTATTCTCTATATGTATGTTATGTTCTCTCTGCATGGTATTGACTCATGTATGAACTAACTCTTTGTATGTTTCACTGTTCTAGTAATAATATTAGTATCTCCCTAAACTATACCTATTATAGCTTACTAGTAATGTTGTTTGAATGTATGAACATGTGTGTATACCTTTGCTACCCAAATGTATTGAACTGAATGGAAGAAGGAACTTTTATATCTATATACATATACATAATATATAACTAGGATTCAAACGACCTTCGGACAAATAACCTGAATAACCTAAGTCCACAACCAAACAAGGAACATGAAGTAAGGTGAGCTATCAGTCCTAAGTCCTTTCAATCCTACTTATATAACTATATCTATATAGGTACACATTTAATAGAATATAAGTTTAAAAGAGTTTAATAAAAGTATTTGATATGTAAAAGAGTTTGTAAAACAGTTTGAAGTAAAATAGTTTGATAACACAGTTTGAAAAGTAAGAAATTCACTTGTTTGGTAGTTATTAATCACATGTGAATAATATAATAACTATAATAGTTCAACTTGTATTCCCCCCCATAAAAGCATTTAGAATCATTTAAAAGGTTAATTAAGGGCTATGAACTCACCTGTAGTGAGTGGTTTGGATGAACGGATTGATATAGGATGCTAAGTGTCAAGTGAAAACTTGAACACACACAAGGATCCTAGTTAACATATAATAACACACATATGTATCCAATTAGTCATTAAACAACTAATTAACCAAGTTAAGACATCCTAAGACATGTAAAACACTTTATTTAAGTGCTATAAGTACTAAGGATTGCATCTAAGTGTTGTAGGACTTGGCTATTGAGTTTAGGGTCCAAGGGTAAGCTCTTTATAAGTTTACGGTTTTGGGACCAACTCCATTGGAGTTTACGGTCGTAAACCCATTAGTTTATGGCCGTAAACTCATGGTACTTTTACCATTTTGTGTTTTGAAGATTATAAGCCCTAAAGAATCATTCCCACTTCAAGTCTAAGCCTTTGGAAGTGATTAGGGCACCATTTCACCCCTTTGTGGAGTTTACGGCCCATGGACCATTTCTCCATGGGTTTACGGCCGTAAACCCTAATGGTTTATGGTCTTTTTGATGTTTAAGGTCCTAAGCACTTTAAGGATATGATCTAGACTAGTATCCAAGGCTTGGTAAGGGACTAGGGCACACTTTGGCCCCTTCATTAGGGTTTACGGTCCAAGAACATGTTGGACCGTAAACACCTTTGATCTTGTGTTTCTTTGTGTTTTCTAGATGATTAAGAAGTGTAACAAGCCTTAGAACAAGACAAGGTAAGAGTACTTACTATGTAGAAGCTTGAAAGGGTGTTAAAAGTCCAAGAACACTAGTGTGTGTTCTTGGTGTTCTTGGTGAAACTAAGAACACTTGAAGATCTACACAAATGGAATGATTTCACGGATGGAATCATGTAAGATCACTAGATTAAGTAAGATATCAACTTATTAGGGTAAGAAACACTTACAAATTTGAAGATCAAGAAGGAAAATCGGATGCTACTTTAGAGGATTTGAGTTCTAGTCTTGAAAATGTGAAAAAGTGAATAAAATGGCTAAGTGCCATATTTATACCCCATGGGGTTTACGGCCGTAAACACCTTGTTTAGGCTGTAAACTCCAAACTCTTGGAGTTTTGGGACTTTATTGGTGCACAATAACCCTAGGGTATCCTCTCTCCTGTTATCTCTTGAAGTACTAACTTTAAAACACTCAGACTGACTCCAAAATGCTTAACAGTTAGCCGAAACAGTTTTTGATTTCCATTGAAGTGAATGGTTGTACATAATATAAATTTCGGGTTGTCACATCATCCCCCCGTTAGAAGGAATTTCGTCCCGAAATTAGAGTTTAAGAAAATAAGTAGTTACAAATAACTAAGTAAAAAGATAAGGATATTTCTGTTTCATCTGATCCTCTCGCTCCCACGTGAATTCAAGTCCTCGCTTGGCGTTCCAGCGAACCTTCATTATCCGGATACGGCTTTGTTTCGTTTGCTTGACCTCCCGGTCCATGATCTCTACAGGTTCTTCCTCGAAGTTGAGGCTCTCGTTGATCTCGATCTCGTCGAGTGGGATTACAAGAGTCTCGTCGGACAGACACTTTTTCAAGTTTGAGATGTGGAAAGTAGAATGTACGTTACTGAGTTCGCGTGGTAAGTTAAGTTTGTAAGCTACAGGGCCGATTCTGGCAAGAATCTCGAAAGGCCCTATGTACCTTGGATTTAGATTTCCACGCTTTCTGAAGCGTATCAAGCCCTTCCAGGGTGAGACCTTCAATAGAACACGGTCGCCCACCTAGAATTCCAACGGTTTCCTTCGTTTATCAGCGTAGCTTTTCTGTCGGTCTCTAGAGGCTTTCAATCGTTCACGAATCTGAACGATCTTCTCTGTCGTCTCCCGAATGATCTTCGGACCCATGAGAGTGCTTTCAGGAACTCGTCCTTTAGCTAACTGGGTATCACCCACCTCAGCCCAGCATAGAGGGGATCTGCACTTTCGGCCATAGAGGGACTCGAATGGAGCAGCCTTTATGCTCGTGTGATAACTGTTGTTGTAGGAAAATTCGACAAGGGGTAAATGAGTATCCCATGCTTTCCCAAAGTCGATCACACAGGCTCGCACCATATCTTCCAAGGTTTCGATAGTCATCTAACTTTTTCCGTCAGTCTGTGGATGGTAGGCTGTACTCATGTCCAGCCTAGTTCCTAGGGAACTTTGTAGCGACTGCCAGAACCTCGAAGTGAATCTACTATCTCTGTCCGAGATAATGGATATGGGAACACCGTGCAATCGTACAATCTCCCGTATGTAAGTTCTTGTAAGTTTCTCCATCTTGTCTGTTTCCTTTATAGGCAAGAAGTATGCGGACTTGGTCAATCTATCGACGATGACCCATATGGTATCAAGTCCACCCGTTGTCTTGGGCAACTTGGTTATGAAGTCCATAGTGATCCGCTCCCACTTCCATTCCGGTATCTCCGGCTGTTGTAGTAGACCGGAGGGTTTCTGGTATTCGACCTTGACCTTGGCGCAAGTAAGGCATTTACTCACGAAGGTAGCAATCTATGCTTTCCTGTTAGGCCACCAGTATAGTTTTTTAAGATCCAGATACATCTTATCTGAACCTGGGTGGACGGAATAACGAGTGTTGTGCCCCTCGTTCATGACCAAGTCTCTGAAACCACCGAGTTACGGGGTCCAGATCCGATCCATGAGATAATAAGCTCCGCCACTCTTGACCTCCAAGTTCTTATCCATCCCTCTCAGGGATTCACTCGCCACATTTTCAGGTTTCAAAGCATCGAGCTGAACCTCCTTAATTTGTGCAGACAAGTGTGAATGGATAGTCATAGCCAATGATTTGACTCTACGACCAGAATATTCTTTCCGACTTAGGGCGTCAGCTACTACGTTGGCTTTACCCGGATGATAACGAATTTTGCATTCGTAGTCACTGGGTAGCTCGACCCACCGTCGTTGTCTCATGTTGAGCTCCTTCTGGTCGAATATATGTTGTAGGCTTTTGTGGTCTGTAAAGATAGTGCTTTTTGTACCGTACAGGTAGTGTTTCCAAATCTTCAGAGCAAACACAACTGCTCCTAGCTCAAGATCGTGGGTAGTGTAGTTGACCTCGTGTGTCTTTAACTGTCTCGAGGCATAGGCGATGACCTTACCTCGCTGCATCAGAACACATCCGAGCCCTTGATTTGACGCATCACAATAGACAACGAAGTATTCTATCCCTTCAGGGAGGGATAGTATAGGTGCGGTGCACAAGGCTCGCATGAGCGTTTGGAACGCTCTCTCCTGCTTCTCTTCCCAGTCAAATGCCATGCCCTTCTGGGTCAGTGTTGTAAGAGGTTTTGCAATTCGTGAGAAGTTCTGAATGAACCTGCGATAGTAGCCAGCGAGGCCTAGAAATTGACGAATTTCAGTAGGCGTCTACGGTGCTGACCAGCTCTCAATGGCTTTGATTTTGGAAGGGTCCACGTGTATTCCCTCTTCGCTAACCACGTGCACTAAGAATTCGACTCTTCGGATGCAAAATTTGCATTTTAAGAACTTCGCATAGAGCTTCTCCGAACACAGTGTTTCTAAGACTTGTCGAAGATGTTGACTATGCTCCTCCTTACTACGAGAGTAGATAAGTATGTCATCGATGAAGACGATGACGAACTGATCCAAGTAAGGACGACACACCCTATTCATTAAATCCATGAATACTACGGGCACGTTTATTAATCCAAACAGCATCACTACGAATTCGTAGTGCACATAACGAGTTCGGAAGGCTATCTGTGGAACATCCTCCCGTAGCACTCGTAGTTGGTGATATCCGGACCTTAAGTCGATTTTTGAAAAGAAGCTCGCCCCTTGAAGTTGGTCAAATAAATCGTCAATACGAGGCAAAGGATAACGATTTTTGACGGTCAGTTTGTTGAGCTCCTTCTAGTCGATGCACATTCGAAACGATCCGTCTTTCTTCTTGACGAACAAGACTGGCGCTCCCCAGGGTGAGAAGCTTGGTCTTATAAAGCCCTTGCTGAGCAGTTCGTTAAGTTGACAGGACAGTTTTTGCATCTCTGCAGGTGCTAGACTATAGGGCGATTTGGCTACGGGAGTAGCCCCTGGAACCAACTCGATTCTGAACTCGACTTGTCGTTGCGGAGGTAATACTGGGAGTTCTTCCGAAAAGATATCGGGAAAGTCGCGTACTACTGGAATGTTTTGAATGTCTTTCGTTTCTTGGCTCACATCGACCACGTGAGCAAGGAATGCGCGACATTCCTTTCGCAAGAATTTATGGGCTTGAATTCTAGAGATGATACGAAGGTTCGTGCCGGGTTTGTCGCCATATACTACTAGAGTTTCGCTAGACGACAGATTAAGGCGTACCGCCTTTTCGTAACACATGATCTCGGCACGATGATGACTCAACCAATACATGCCGATAATGACGTCGAAACTTTTAATTGATACCGGCATGAGGTCGATTGAAAATGAATGGCTATCTAGAGTTAGGGTACACCCTATGAATATACTGCTAGTGTTCTCCGTCTTTCCATTAGCCATTTCTACAGTAAACGGTTCTTTAAGTGCTCGTGATTCTTGCTTAAGTAAATGAGCAAATTTTTGGTTCACGAAACTCCTCTCCGCTCCACTATCAAACAGAATGAATGCATAAGAGTTATCGAGGAGAAACGTACCCGTGACCACTGTGGGGTCGGCAACCGCTTCCTCGTGGCCTATGGACAGAACTCTTCCCACTCCACCAGTATTCCTTGCCTTAGGGCAGTCCCTCTTGTAGTGACCCACCTCGCCACACCCGTAGCGAGCTTGGCCGACGCCAGCGCTGGGGACTTGGTTGAGTGGCCTAGCCGGAGCTTTGCAGAAACGGGCGGTGTGCCCCTTCCTGTTGCAGTTCGAACACTGCATTTCCCGGCAGGCTCCAATGTGGTGGAAGTTGCACTGGTTGCACTTAGGCACGCTTCCAGCGTACTGCTTTACCGGAGCAGCAGCGGCAGGTGCTAACGCAGCATGAACTGCCACGATTTGCTTCTTTTTGGCAGCCTTCTTCTTCTTTTGGTCATCCCAGAACTTCCGCTTGGGATCAGTGGTTTTGGAAGGTTCTGAGATGGCCAGGGTTGTTGTTGCGGCCGGGGTACGAACCCCATGGTCTATAAGCCGCTGTGCCAATCGCTTGGCACTATCGAATGTAGTGGGGTTTGAAGCCAAAACATTTCCCTGGAATGGAGGCACCAGCCCCCATATAAATCTCTCTATCTTCTTCCCCTCTGTGTGAACCATGTTGGGACAGAGGGCCACCAGTTCACAGAACCTGGCGGTGTAGGAGACTGTCACACCTCAAAACCGGAACGGCGGAAATGTTCGGGGGTGGAGGACGTCATGTTCAGTATCACAACAATGCAAAGTAGTAAACAAGCAACAACATCATTCATTGCATTAATAATATAATTTCATACAAGTGTGTTCTGTCAAGTTATATAGACACCAATAATATACATCAAAAATAAAAGATGAGTCTTGAACGAGCTCCATCTTCTCAGAACCTGGCACCGGTACCTGTCTACTGGTGACCTGAGAATACAAGTTATTTTGAAAGAGTTTATCAGCTTTAAAGATGGTGAGATCATAAGTATATTAGTGTCTGTATTTGTATGAAAGTGTTTGTAAGTCTGTAATGTATAAGTTTTGTAAAAGTTTGTAATTGTTTGAACTCTCCTAGAAAACCCTATGTTTCCTACTAAAAGTAGCCTTCTACCAAGGCATCTAGTATCTGTGTGTGTGTCTCTTGTAAGAGTGTGTATTTTCCCAAATCTGACTATTATTAACCAAAAATATAGTTCTTACATTATTGTTTATTGTTTGAATATCACAAAGTAAATGTAAAGGGAAAATGAAATAGTACTCTAGTGTTGCATTAAGTAACTACTGATGTACTAACTACCTTAAACCAATTGTTATTTAAAGTACCATGTGATCGGCCTGTATCCTGCTACCGACTCTAGTAAAACGACGATGTAAGACGTCGTAAGGAATGACTTTTGGCACCCGTAGATTTGCAAGTCCCACTGTAGCGAGCAACAAGGTGTAGGATAGTCAATCTAGTATAGATCTATACACAAACTCATACGCTTCCCAATTAAGGAGATTTTGGATACAAAGCAGGTCATGACAGGTAGTTCCATGTCCCCCGTTAAGTGGCTCACATAACTGTAAGTAATGTATATGTATATGTATATGTATGTGCTAGCTGTGTTGTGTGTTCTTTCTCTGTCTAGCCTGTATGTTTTGTTTCTCATCACTGTGTATTATGTTTGTTTCTCATCACTATGTATTATGTTTGTTTCTCATCACTATGTATTATGTTTGTTTCTCATTACTATGTATTATGTTGGTTTCTCATTACTATGTATTATGTTTGTTTCTCATTACTATGTATTATGTTTGTTTCTCATCACTATGTATTATGTTTGTTTCTCATTACTATGTATTATGTTTGTTTCTGATCACTATGTATTACTCATGAAGTAACTGACTCATTGAATGTTTCATTGTTCTAGTAATAGTATCTTCCTAAACCATACCCATTATAGTTTACTAGTAATGTTGTTTGTGTATATGAACATGTTTGTATACCTTTGCTACCCAAAGGCATTGAACTGAATGAAAGAAGTAACCTTTTATATCTACAAACATATACATGATATATAACTAGGATTCAAACGACCTTCGGACAAATAACCTGAATGCCCTAAGTCCACAACCAAACAAGGAACATGAAGTAAGGTGAGCTATCAGTCCTAAGTCATTTCAATCCTACTTATATAACTATATCTATATAGATACACAGAATATAAGTTAAAAGACATTAAGTAAAAGTATTTAACATGTAAAAGAGTTTGATAAAAGCATTCGGTATGTAAAAGAGTTTGTAAGACAGTTTGAAGTAAAACAGTTTGGTAACACGGTTTGAAAAGTAAGAAATCCACTTGTTTGGTAGTTATTAATCACATGTGATTGATATAATAATTATAATTGTTCAACTTGTATTCCCCCCATAAAAGCATTTAAAAACATTTAAAAGGTTAGTTAAGGGGTATGAACTCACCTGTAGTGAGTGGTTTGGATGAAATGATGATATCGGATTGCTAGGTATCAAGTGAAGACTTCTACACACACAATGATCCTAGTTAACATATAATAACACAAATATGTATCCAATTAGTTTTGAAACAACTAATTAACAAAGTTAAGACATCCTAGGACATGTTAAACACCTTCTATAAGTGTTATCAGTGCTAAGGATTGCATCTAAGTGTTGTAGGACATTGCTATTGAGTTTAGGGTTCAAGGGTAAACTCCCCTTGAGTTTACGGTTTTGTGACCATCACTCAATGAGTTTACGGTCGTAAACCCATAAGTTTACCACCGTAAAATCATGGTCCCTTGACCATTTTGTGTTTTGAAGCTTTTCAAGTCATAAGGAATCATCCTACTTCAAGTATAAGCCTTAGGAAGTGTATGTGGCATCATTTCACTCCTAAATGGAGTTTACGGCCCATGGACCACTTCTCCATGTGTTTACGGCCGTAAACCCCTATGATTTATGGTATTTTGATGTTTTCAAGTAGTAAGCTCATCACAGAAGGAATCTAGGCTAGTTTCCAAGGCTTAGAAGGGACTAGGGCACACTTTGGCACCCTTTTTAGGGTTTACGGTCCAAGGTGTTATTGGACCGTAAACACCTTTGATCCTTGGTTTCCTTGGTGTTTTCTTGATGTATAGAAGTGTAACAAGCCTTATTATACTCTAGGATAGAAGTACTTACAAGATAGAGGCTTGAAAAGGTGCTAAAAGTCCAAGAACACTAGTGTGTGTTCTTGGTGTTCTTGGTGAAACTTGAAGATCTAACCTTTTGGAATGATTTCACAGATGGAAGTGTGTTAAATCACTAGATTAAGTAATATATCAACTTATTAGGGCTAGAAACACTTACAAGTTGAAGATCTTGAAGAATTGTTGGATGATACTTGAGAGAGAATTGAGTTTGGATCTTGAATTTGTGAAAAATGGTAAATAATGACTAAGTGTCATATATATACCCCCAATTTAGGGTTTACGGCCGTAAACACCTTTGTTTAGGCTGTAAACTCCAAACTCTTGGAGCTTTGGGACTTTATTGTTGCACAATAAACCCTAGAGAATCCTCTCTCCTGGTATCTCCTGAAGTACTAATCTTAAAACACTCAAACTTATATCCAAAAAGTTTGAATGTTTGTAGAAATTGTTTTGACTTCTATTGAAGTGAATGGTTGTACAGAATAGAAATTTCGGGTTGTCACATCATCCCCGCGTTAGAAGGAATTTCGTCCCGAAATTAGAATTTAGGTAAAGGAGTAGGCATGAATAATCGAGACAAGAAGTGGGGATACTTCCTAATCGATTTATTCTCGCGCTCCCAAGTGAATTCAGGTCCTCGGTTGGCATTCCAACGAACCTTCACTAATAGGAAGCGGCTCTGAATCGTTCTTCTGACCTCTCGGTCCATGGTCACTACGGTTCTTCCACGAAGGTGAGGCTCTCGTTGATCTCGATCTCGTCGAGTGGGATTACAAGAGTCCTGACGGAAAGGTACTTTTTCAAGTTCGAGACGTGGAGGGTAAAATGTACGTTACTGAGTTCGCGAGTAGGTTGAATTTGTGAGTTACAGGGCCGATTCTGGCAAGAATATCGGAGGTCCTAACTATCTTGGATTTTAGCCTTCCACGCTTTCCGAAGCATATCAAGCCGTCCCAGAGTGAGACTTCCAAAAGAATTTGGTCTCTCACCTGGAGTTCCAAAGGTTTCTTCCTCTTGATTCTCTTCCCAGTCAAGGTTCGCTCCCTTCTGGATCAAAGTCGTAAGAGGTTTCGTAATTTTTCGAGGAGTTCTAAATGAACTACGACAGTAGGTCAGCGAGACCTAGAATTTGGCGAATTCCCGTCCGCGTCTTCGGTGCTGACAAATTCTCAACGGTTTTGATTAATTGAAAGGGTCCTCAAGAATTTCCACATAACTAATGGTGTGTCTTAGGAATTTGACTCTTCAATTCTAAAACTCGTATTTAGAGAACTTCGCGTAAAGCTTCTCTGATCGTATTGTTTCCATGGTTTGTTGTAGATGCTCTTTATGATTTCCTTCTTACTTCTAGAGTAGATAAGTAAGTCATTTACAAGGACAATGACGAACTGATCCAAGTAAGATTGGCGTACCCTATTCACTAAGTTCATGAATACTACGGGCGTATTGGTCCTATCCGAGGGGTATCACTACGGACTTGTAGCGTCCGCATCGTGTTCGGAAGATTGTCCTCGGGACATCCTTCTCTAATACTCGCAACTGGTGATATTCGGATCTCAGGTCCATTTTTGAAAGGTACATCGTTCCTTGCGGTTGGTCAACCAACTCGTCTATGCGAGGCAGAGATAATGATTTCTAATGGAAATCTTGGCGAGGTCTCCGATAGTCGATGTACTTACGATACAATCCGTCTACCTTCTTGGAGAATAAGACCGGAGCTCTCCATGGTGAGGAGCTTGGTCTTCCAGTTCTATTGTTGAGTAGTCGTTAAGTTGTCCGGACGGTTCTTGTATCTCCGTAGGTGTTAGACTGTAGGGTGATCTGGTTACAGGAGTCGTGTTGGGTTCTAGGTTTGTTCGCATAACGGCACGATCACTCACAGTCTTGAGTAGTCTCCATCCTGAAGTTCATATTAGAAGTCATACATGGTTCATGAATCACAGTCTCGTGTATACGAGTCGTATATAATTAAGATTGAAAAGGTAGTCGAATAAATGATTCTCCTTTAAGCTCACATCCAAACAAGGAAAAGAAGTTAAAGCGGAATCATCAATTCTAAACCTGTAAAACCTTGATTATATACTACCCTTGCGTATATATTCTTCAGGGATAGATCAACCGTAAGGGTCCTTGTACTGAACTTGACGTACTGTACGAGTGGTACTCTGAGGAGGTTTTTCTGAGGTTTAATCGGAAAGTTACCAAACATGAGGCACTCTATGCATGAATACTGTGGAGTTCTAGAATGACTACTTCATTAGAAAGGCGATTTCGAGAAACAGATGTGCGCATGAAACTGGTATTGTGTGGATCGAATTCACTCAAGTGGTATGATAATATCGGAATCACTCGGAAATAAAGGCAGTAAATTTGATCATAACGGCGTTACAGACAAAACACGAAAGTGCAACTTTTAACAGAGTTACAGTACTTTAGATTAACTACTAGACTACTGCTGCGAACAAGGTATACTACAAAAGACAAGTATACGCAGCACGAGGATCCCTTTACTGATGGGATCTCGCAAAAGATACGACTCGAGTTGCACTAGTTTTAAACAGTTTGAAGCTTACACAATACTACCGATTGGAAGCGTTCCTACACTATAGTAGGGTCCTGAGCTGTCTTCCGTTGTTCTGGGGTCAAATTCCTCCTGTTCCCCCGGCACCCCTCTCTGTTGGGCAGTCCCTTTTGAAATGTCCCATTACGCCACATAGATGGCATATCCGAGAGATTTCGACATTGGTGGTTGAAGTAAGGTTTTGGATCCCTGTCCTACAGAAGGGGGTAGCGTGTCCGTCTTTGTTGTAGTTATTGCAGTGCAACAGACGACAACTAGGTACATGATGGAAGCTGCACTTATTGCACTTCGGTAGGTTTCCAGCATACTGTCTGGCTGGGTTAGGAATAACCGGGATACTAGTAGGGATGGTAGTAGGAGTTACCGACGTCGTGGCTGCGAAGGCTGCCACAGGTAGTTGTCTCTTGTTCGTCCCTTGGGGTGATTTGCCTTTAAATCCATCCCAAAATTTTCATTTATTACTCTTGGGTTTGAGATTCGGAGTGTCGTGGTAGTTTGATACTCGCTGATGTATTTGGTTGTTACTTTGATTGGAATTATTGATTCCCATCCCACTAACATTTGCATTGTTAGCGTTTAGGTGAGTTATGACAGCTGTCACGGCAGCTGTGACTGCAGCTTGAAAGGTGGCTGCATCAATCTGAAGAGTTGGTGTTTGGCTGATGGGTTGATTACTTTTCTTTGGCGACATGATTTTGTTACATGAAAAGAAAATGAGTTCGTGAGCGATTATGGTTGAACCTAGATGTATTTCGATCGCTCATGAAAATAGTAGAAGTATGTTCACGAGGGTTTGACCTACACCCCTATGATGTAGTCATAGTGCAGGTTAGGAGTAAGTTCATAGAATAGGTACAAGACGTTTGTCGTTCAAACCGGGGTTCCATTGGTTGGTGGATAACATGATCCAACCTTCGAAATAGAATTGGGAATCATCCCCAAGTTAAATTACCCTAGTCCAATAACTTGACTAGAGTAGGTTTTAGATAGACTGCAACGATAGTATGATGAAAGTTTTTGAACAAAGCGTGACACGGAAATTAGCCGACTGCCAAAATCATTGATATTTAAGATGTAATACGCTTGGGAAAAATGACCTTGGAGTAGGTCTTACATCTTATACGAAGTAACAAAAGTTTTGACGGCATACTGGCCTAACTAGAAGGTACTTACAATATAAAGTTAGTTACTTAGAAAGGTAGTACTTAGAGAATAGCTAAGAAGACTATTCTTTCAACTAGGGAAAGAAAGGTAGAATGTCTCCTACTGGGGACGGTTATCCCTTGGGTGAACCCTTAGTTCAGCCAGTTGGCGCTCCATATCAATTAGGTGCCTTTCGTACACCCTTTGGCGTACTCGGAGCTCTATGACTTCAGCTCGAGTTTCAGCTAACTCTTGCTGTAGGGTCTCATGGTCTACTCTGGATCTGTCACGAGCATCTTACAGACGAATGGTACGGAGGGTATGCATTCTTGCACTGGTGACAACTTCCGTGATTTGATGGAGAGCTGTCCTGCCTTGAATCTCATTTCGGGCCACTCTGCGGACCAGGATTGGCAAGACTCTGTCTGCTGAGCCCCTTTCGCTCAGGTCATAAAAGCTTTGGTCTCCATTGAATGGCATGGACTGATCCTGTCCTTGGCTCCATGTTTCCAAGCTTTCCACCCACGGAGGCGTCGGGCCTTGAAAAGTCGGACGAGGGTTAGGATTTGGAACAAGAGCCATCGGGAGTAGGTTCTCAACTTCTGGCTCGGAGTCAGATGGTTCTGATCATTTTTTGGCTCTGCTTCAAACCCTCCATCATTACCTTGGTTAGGGAGGTACAAGTTGTCGTGGGGATGGAATCCAGCCATGTTATCTACGCGAGAAAAGGGATAAAGAAATAACTAAATAGACGAACTAATTAGATAATTATAAGATGGTCTTTATCAGTTACTTCAACATTTGTTTAGTGCATACCAATTATATGTAACCAAGACAGGATAGACCTTCAAATAGTGACCCTAACTCTAAGCCCACAACCAAACAAGGAACAGGAAGTAAAGCGAAAATCACAGATTCTAAGTCTATGACATCCTAGCACATATAACCTTAGTGTATCCACTAAACAACCATTGACATACTAATAAAGGCTTTTAGTTCTCAGATAAGCAATTATAGTAACACTAAATACTCCTATAGTATTTTAAGTTTACGTTCTGTTCTATTGTTCTCATTGTAGTAGTGTTGGTAAGTTTTTAGACTTGTTGCAACCTCACAACCATACTTAGACACATGCTAATCACTCCTCGGATAATGTAGTTGATCAGGCTACATCTTCCCAGGGTTGACCATATGTCTCTAAATCTACTTGTGCTGTCCAACAATCGCAATACTTTTGTTCTGTCCTAGTGACACTGATTTCAGTATGAATGCATGTATGTATACTTAGTTAAATATTTTATTATTTAAAAGTATAAACTCTTTATCAGATTATTTTAATCCCGCTGTGTTTATAGTTCGTATATCTTTTATGGGTTGATACACTCGATTCACTATAAACAATGCTCTGATACCAATCTGTCACAACCCAAAACCGGAACGGCGTAAACGTTCGGGGGTGGAGGACGTCATGTTCAGTATCACAACAATGCAAAGTAGTAAACAAGCAACAACATCATCCATTGTATTAATAATATAATTTCATACAAGTGTGTTCTGTCAAGTTATATAGACACCAATAATATACATCAAAAATAAAAGATCAGTCTTGAACGAGCTCCATCTTCTCAGAACCTGGCACCGGTACCTGTCTACTGGTGACCTGAGAATACAAGTTATTTTGAAAGAGTTTATCAGCTTTAAAGCTGGTGAGATCATAAGTATATTAGTGTCTGTATTTGTATGAAAGTGTTTGTAAGTCTGTAATGTATAAGTTTTGTAAAAGTTTGTAATTGTTTGAACTCTCCTAGAAAAGCCAATGTTTCCTACTAAAAGTAGCCTTCTACCAAGTCATCTAGTATATGTGTGTGTGTCTCTTGTAAAAGTATGTATTTTCCCAAATCTGACTATTATTAACCAAAAATATAGTTCTTACATTATTGTTTATTGTGTGAATATCACAAAGTAAATGTAAAGGGAAAATGAAATAGTACTGTAGTGTTGTATTAAGTAACTACTGTTGTACTACCTTAAACCAATTGTTATTTAAAGTACCATGTGATCGGCCTGTATCCTGCTACCGACTCTAGTAAAACGACGATGTAAGACGTCGTAAGGAATGACGTTTGGCACCCGTAGACTTGCAAGTCCCACTGTAGCGAGCAGCAAGGTGTAGGATAGTCAATCCAATATAGATCTATACATAAACTCATACGCTCCCCAATTAAGGAGATTTTGGATACAAAACGGGTCATGACAGGTAGTGCCATGTCCCCCGTTAAGTGGCTCACATAACTGTAAGTAATGTATATGTATATGTATATGTATGTGCTAGCTGTGTTGTATGTTCTTTCTCTGTCTAGCCTATATGTTTTGTTTCTCATCGCTGTGTATTATGTTTGTTTCTCATCACTATGTATTATGTTTGTTTCTCATCACTATGTATTATGTTTGTTTCTCATTACTATGTATTATGTTTGTTTCTCATTACTATGTATTATGTTTGTTTCTCATCACTATGTATTATGTTTGTTTCTCATTACTATGTATTATGTTTGTTTCTCATCACTATGTATTACTCATGAATGAACTGACTCATTGAATGTTTCATTGTTCTATTAATAGTATCTTCCTAAACCATACCCATTATAGTTTACTAGTAATGTTGTTTGTGTATATGAACATGTTTGTATACCTTTGCTACCCAAAGGCATTGAACTGAATGAAAGAAGTAACCTTTTATATCTACAAACATATACATGATATATAACTAGGATTCAAACGACCTTCGGACAAATAACCTGAATGCCCTAAGTCCACAACCAAACAAGGAACATGAAGTAAGGTGAGCTATCAGTCCTAAGTCATTTCAATCCTACTTATATAACTATATCTATATAGATACACAGAATATAAGTTAAAAGACATTAAGTAAAAGTATTTAACATGTAAAAGAGTTTGATAAAAGCATTCGGTATGTAAAAGAGTTTGTAAGACAGTTTGAAGTAAAACAGTTTGGTAACACAGTTTGAAAAGTAAGAAATCCACTTGTTTGGTAGTTATTAATCACATGTGATTGATATAATAATTATAATTGTTCAACTTGTATTCCCCCCATAAAAGCATTTAAAAACATTTAAAAGGTTAGTTAAGGGGTATGAACTCACCTGTAGTGAGTGGTTTGGATGAACTGATGATATCAGATTGCTAGGTATCAAGTGAAGACTTGTACACACACAATGATCCTAGTTAACATATAATAACCCATATATGTATCCAATTAGTCTTGAAACAACTAATTAACAAAGTTAAGACATCCTAGGACATGTTAAACACCTTCTATAAGTGTTATCAGTGCTAAGGATTGCATCTAAGTGTTGTAGGACATTGCTATTGAGTTGAGGGTTCAAGGGTAAACTCCCCTTGAGTTTACGGTTTTGTGACCATCACTAAATGAGTTTACGGTCGTAAACCCATGAGTTTACGGCCATAAACTCATGGTCCCTTTACCATTTTGTGTTTTGAAGCTTTTCAAGTCATAAGGAAGCATCCTACTTCAAGTATATGCCTTAGGAAGTGTTTGTGGCATCATTTCACTCCTAAATGGAGTTTACGGCCCATGGACCACTTCTCCATGTGTTTACGGCCGTAAACCCCTGTGATTTATGGTCTTTTCATGTTTTCAAGTACTAAGCTCATCAAGGAAGGGATCTAGGCTAGTTTCCAAGGCTTAGAAGGGACTAGGGCACACTTTGGCACTCTTTTTAGGGTTTACGGTCCAAGGTGTTATTGGACCGTAAACACCTTTGATCCTTGGTTTCCTTGGTGTTTTCTTGATGTATAGAAGTGTAACAAGCCTTATTATACTCTAGGGTAGAAGTACTTAGAAGATAGAGGCTTGAAAAGGTGCTAAAAGTCCAAGAACACTAGTGTGTGTTCTTGGTGTTCTTGGTGAAACTTGAAGATCTAACCTTTTGGAATGATTTCACGGATGGAAGTGTGTTAAATCACTAGATTAAGTAATAAATCAACTTATTAGGGCTAGAAACACTTACAAGTTGAAGATCTTGAAGAATTGTTGGATGATACTTGAGAGAGAATTGAGTTTGGATCTTGAATTTGTGAAAAATGGTAAATAATGACTAAGTGTCATATATATACCCCCAATTTAGGGTTTACGGCCATAAACACCTTTGTTTAGGCCGTAAACTCCAAGTTCTTGGAGCTTTGGGACTTTATTGTTGCACAATAAACCCTAGAGCATCCTCTCTCCTGGTATCTCCTGAAGTACTAATCTTAAAACACTCAAACTTATTCCAAAAAGTTTGAAAGTTTGCAGAAACTGTTCTGACTTCTATTGAAGTGAATGGTTGTACATAATAGAAATTTCGGGTTGTCACAGAGACTATGTCGGAGCCCTTCATGGTTAGGCTCCACAACTCCTCCTCCAGTTTTTGGATTTCGCCCCTCGGGCAGTACTCCTCAATCATTAGCTCTTTCAGAGCTTCCCAGCCCATAGCATTTGCCATTATTAGGGATAGTGACTTGACATGGCTATTCCACCATGTCAGGGCTTTTTCTTCAAAGGTGCAAGCAGCGAACTTGACCTTGCTCCCCTCTAGACAGGAGCAGATTTCGAAAACCAATTTGGTCTTCTCGAACCATTGCGAAAGGGCAAAGTCTCCGCCAGTCCCTCTAAAGGATTTAGGCTTGCAGTTGGTGAAGTCCTTATAGGAGCACTCTCTCAAGCGCACATGAGCTTCACCAAGAGTAGATTGAACAGATGTTCCTCCTCCCGTGGAACCAAAAGAATGATATTGAGCCATGGCTGTAGCCACAGCTGCAGCTACAGCGGCATTTAGAGCTGTCGTATCGATTTGAGGAGCAGGTGGTGTTGCAGTGATTGGAGGATCGCGTCTTGTTGATCGGCGTGGAGGCATCTTTCAATTATTAGTTTACAAGGATGAAGATATTGATAAGAATTTAATAGGAAAATTGATGAGAATGACCCATGGACTAACTCTCCATAGCCCAACAGCACAAATGAATAGAACGATTTGAATGTAGATCTAGTACTAACAGACGATAGCGTTACAGATGTAATAATTTCCGTGAGATTAGATATCTGTCAATAATACTGGAATTACAGATGTAATAATTTCGGGAAAAATGGCCTAGAAGTAGGCCTTACATCAACCAAGATGGGAAAATTTTGACAGAACTACGACCTAATCAAGACCTAACAGGTCTAAGATTTATAAGGATAGGAAATTAGACTAGAGTTTTTACAGAAACTACGTTATATCCAAAAGAGAAGTCGATGGGACTCTATCGGCGACGAGAACTACTAGAGTGAGCTCTTGACTCCGACAGAAGACGTTCTATGTCGCTCATACGCCTTTCAGATCTTGCTTGCTGAGCTCGAAGTTCTCTGACTTCAGCTTGGGTTTCAGCAAGTTCTCTTTGCAGAGCTGCATTGCGGACCTGAGTCCTCTCATGAGCATACTCTAGCTGGCGAATGTGGACTGTGTGAACGCCAGAGTTGGCGTCAATCTCCACGACTTGGTCGATAGTTGCTCGACCTTGATCGGTGTTCCGAGTAATCCTACGGACCATGACGGGTAGGACCCTGTCAGCTGAACCTCCCTCGGTGAGGTTGTAGAAGCTTCTGTCTTCATTGTAGGGCATGGGTTGGCCCTGTTCCTGACTCCATCTGTTCAAGTTTGTGGCACACGGAGGTGTGAGTCCTTGAAATGCTAGACGAGGATTCAAGTTTGGGTTTTGAGCAGCTGGGGGTAGGTTGTTGACTTCAGGTTCCGAGTCAGAACCATCAGAAAAGCCTTCAGCTTCATGATCATCCAATGGGATTGGGTGATCATCTTCTGGCTCTTCACCAAGCCATCCAACATTGCCTTCGTTGGGATAGTACGGGTCTCCGGGGATATGGAATCCAGCCATGATATCTACGCGAGAAAAGGGATAAAGAATTAATTAATAGACGAACTAACTAGATAATTATAAGAGAATCTTTATCGGTTACTCCAATACTTGTTTAGTGCATACCAGTTATATGTACTCAAAATAAGATAGACCTTCGAATAGGTGACCCTAACTCTAAGCCCACAACCAAACAAGGAACAGGAGGTAGAGCAAAGATCACAGATTCTAAGTCTATGACATCCTAGTACATATAACCTTAGCGTATCCACTCAGCAATTATTGGCATACTTAATAAAGACCTTTTTAGTTCTCAGATAAGTAGTTATAGTAACACAAAATACTTTTATAGTATTTTATGTTTATGTTTTGTTCTACTGTTCTCATTGTAGTAGTGTTGGTAAGTTTTTAGACTTGTTGCAACCTCACCACTACCCTTAGGCACATGCTAGTCACTCCTCGGATAATATAGTTGATCAGGTTATATCTTCCCAGGGTTGACCATATGTCTCTAAGTCTAATTGTGTTGCCCAACAATCGTAATACTTTTGTTCTGTCCTAGTGTATACTTGGTTAAATATTTTATTATTTAAAAGTATAAACTCTTTATCAGAGTATTTTAATCCCGCTATGTTTATAGTTCGTATATCTTTTATGGGTTGATATACTCGATTCACTATAAACAATGCTCTGATACCAATCTGTCACACCCCAAAACCGGAATGGCAGAAACGTTTGGGGGTGGAGGACGTCATGTACAGTATCACAACAATGCAAAGTAGTAAACAAGCAACAACATCATCCATTGCATTAATAATATAATATAATCAAAATAAAAGATGAGTCTTGAATGAGCTCCATCTTTTCAAAACCTAGCACCGGTACCTGTCTACTGGTGACCTGAGAATATAAGTTATTTTGAAAGAGTTTATCAGCTGTAAAGCTGGTGAGTTCATAAGTATTTTAGTGTCTGTATTTATATGAAAGTGTTTGTAAGTCTGTAATGTATAAGTTTGTAAAAGGTTGTAAAAGTTTGTAATTGTTTGAACTCCCCTAGAAAACCCTATGTTTCCTACTAAAAGTAGCCTTCTACCAAGGCATCTAGTATTAGTGTGTGTATCTCTTGTAAGAGTATGTATTTTCCCAAATCTGACTATCATTAAACAAAAATATAGTTTTTACATTACTGTTTATTGTGTGAAGGTCACAAAGCGAATGCAATGGGAAAATGAAATAGTACTGTAGTGTTGTATTAAGTAACTACTGCTGTACTAACTACCTTAAACCAATTGTTATTTAAAGTACCATGTGATCGGCCTGTACCCTGCTACCGACTATAAACACGACGATGTAAGACGTCGGAAGAAATGACGTTTGGCACCCGTAGACTTGCAAGTCCCACTGTAGCGAGCAGCAAGGTGTAGGATAGTCAATCCAGTATAGATCTATACACAAACTCATACGCTCCCCACTTAAGGAGATTCTGGATACAAAACGGGCCAAGACAGGTGATGCCATGCCCCGTTACGTGGCTCACATAACTGTAGTAATGTTCTAGTATATGTATGTGCTAGTTGTATTGTGTGTTCTCTCCCTGTCTAGCATTTATGTATGTTCTCTCTGTATGGTATTGACTCATGTATGAACTGACTCTTTGTATGTTTCACTGTTCTAGTAATAGTATTAGTATCTCCCTAAAGTATACCAATTATAGCTTACTAGTAATGTTGTTTGAATGTATGAACATGTGTGTATACCTTTGCTACCCAAAGGTATTGAACTGAATGGAAGAAGGAACTTTTATATCTATATACATATACATAATATATAACTAGGATTCAAACGACCTTCGGACAAATAACCTGAATACCCTAAGTCCACAACCAAACAAGGAACAGGAAGTAAGGTGAGCTATCAGTCCTAAGTCCTTTCAATCCTACTTATATAACTATATCTATATAGGTACACATTTAATAGAATATAAGTTTAAAAGAGTTTAATAAAAGTATTTGATATGTAAAAGAGTTTGTAAAACAGTTTGAAGTAAAACAGTTTGATAACACAATTTGAAAAGTAAGAAATCCACTTGTTTGGTAGTTATTAATCACATGTGATTGATATAATAACTATAATAGTTCAACTTGTATTCCCCCCCCCCCATAAAAGCATTTAAAATCATTTAAAAGGTTAATTAAGGGGTATGAACTAACCTGTTGTGAGTGGTCTGGATGAACGGATTGATATAGGATGCTAAGTGTCAAGTGAAAACTTGAACACACACAAGGATCCTAGTTACCATATAATAACACATATATGTATCCAATTAGTCATTAAACAACTAATTAACCAAGTTAAGACATCCTAAGACATGTAAAACACTTTATTTAAGTGCTATAAGTACTAAGGATTGCATCTAAGGGTTGTAGGACTTGGCTATTGAGTTTAGGGTCCAAGGGTAAGCTCTTTATGAGTTTACGGTTTTGGGACAAACTCCATTGGAGTTTACGGTCGTAAACCCATGATTTTACAGCCGTAAACTCATGGTACTTTTACCATTTTGTGTTTTGAAGATTATAAGCCCTAAAGAAGCATTCCTACTTCAAATCTAAGCCTTTGGAAGTGATTAGGGCACCATTTCACCCCTTTGTGGAGTTTACGGCCCATGGACCATTTCTCCATGGGTTTACGGCCGTAAATCCTAAAGTTTTATGGTCTTTTTGATGTTTAAGGTCCTAAGCTCTTTAAGGATATGATCTAGACTAGTATCCAATGCTTGGTAAGGGACTAGGGCACACTTTGGCCCCTTCATTAGGGTTTACGGTCCAAGAACATGTTGGACCGTAAACACCTTTGATCTTGTGTTTCTTTGTGTTTTCTAGATGATTAAGAAGTGTAACAAGCCTTATAAAAAGCCAAGGTAAGAGTACTTACTATGTAGAAGCTTGAAAGGGTGTTAAAAGTCCAAGAACACTAGTGTGTGTTCTTGGTGAAACTAAGAACACTTGAAGATCTACACAAATGGAATGATTTCACGGATGGAATCATGTAAGATCACTAGATTAAGTAAGATATCAACTTATTAGGGTAAGAAACACTTACAAAGTTGAAGATCAAGAAGGCAAATCGGATGCTACTTGAGAGGATTTGAGTTCTAGTCTTGAAAATGTGAAAATGTGAATAAAATGGCTAAGTGCCATATTTATACCCCATGGGGTTTACGGCCGTAAACACCTTGTTTAGGCCGTAAACTCCAAACTATTGGAGTTTTGGGACTTTATTGGTGCACAATAAACCCTAGGGTATCCTCTCTCCTGTTATCTCTTGAAGTACTAACTTTAAAACACTCAGACTGACTCCAAAATGCTTAACAGTTAGCCAAAACAGTTTTTGATTTCCATTGAAGTGAATGGTTGTACAGAATATAAATTTCGGGTTGTCACAACTAAGAAGCTTATAAACCTTTTTATCAGAACAATATCCTAATAAAATACATTTTTCAACACGTTTAGACAGTTTATCAAAAACATTTGGCTTGACAGCAAAACATAAACAACAAAAGACCCTTAAATGATCAAAACTAGGATTTTTTTGGAAGACAAGTTCATAAGGTGATTGACCATTTAAGACAGAGGTGGGCATTCTATTTATTAGAGAAATAGAAGTTAAAACAACATCTACCCAATATTTAGCAAGAACTCCTAATTGAAATAAAAGAGATCGAGCTACATTGAGAATATGCCTATGCTTTCTCTCCACAACACCATTTTGTTGTGGAGTGTAAGCACATGATGTTTGATGTATTATACCTTTTTCAAAACAAAAAAAACTTCATTTGATTATTAACAAACTCAGTACCATTGTCTGAACGTACAATTTTAACATTAACATTAAACTGATTTAGAAGAATATTAACAAAGGACTTAAAACAATCAAAAACCTCAATCTTAGATTTTAAAAGAAAAATCCAAGTGGCCCTAGTAAAATCATCCACAATAGTCAAGAAATACTTAAACCCTTCAACATAAGCAAGCCTATAAGGACCCCAGACATCTAGGTGAATCAATTCTCCTAATTTAGTTGAAGTATGCTGACTATGTGGAAAGGACTCTCTAGTTTGTTTTGATTTGTGAAAAATATCAAATGGAGGAAGGGACTCATTTCCAAGATTTAAAACTTGCTTTAAAGATGTTAGAGATAGGTCTGTTGGATGTCCAAGTCTACTATGCCAAGTTAGTTTAGAAACACAACATTTAGAAATCACATTAGTTGAAATACCTGAGGGAACACAGTCAAGATAATATAATCCCCCAGATTCTCCACCATTCTCCACCATCTCCTTTGATAATGAATCCTGAATTTTACAATTATGTTCAGAAAAAACAACCTCACAACCACTATCCTTACAAAGTTTATGAACAGAAAAAAGATTAACATTAAAATCAGGAACAACAAAAACATCAAATAAAGTAAGATGTGAGGACAATTGAAGAGTTCCTACTTTATTTATAGGAGCTGAAGAACCATTAGGATGTTTGACAAGAAGGTTAAGTCTAGACACATCTATAGGATCTCTAAGTTGTGACTCAGAAGCTATCATATGTTGATTGGCTCCTGAGTCAACAATCCAGCTTTGAGAATTATTGGAACTAACAAAATAATTATAGCATTGAAACACAGATATATTCTGATTATGAGACGAAGAAACTTAGAGTATTGTTCACCGGTGAGAAAGTGAGCATCACTTCCAGGAACAAACTTAGAAGAAACTGATGTGCTACTATTAGAACCAACAGAAGAGGAATTCACAGGAAAATATTTATTCTGATTATTACTGTCATATCTAAATTTAAAATCCTTTGGATAACCAATTAGTTTATAGCATCTTTCTATTGTGTGACCTTTAAGGTTGCAATGTTTGCATTGTAAACCTTGATTCTTAGATCTAACTTGATTTTTTCCCTATTTAAAATCACTAACTTTGCTATTAAAAACTGAGACTTGTGGTTTTGAAGAAACAGTAGAACCTAGAGACCCATTCTTTTGAAGAGATTATTCTCTAGAAAGAATAGAGAAGGCAGATTTAACATTTGGTAAAGGCTCCATCAAAAGAATGTGACTCTTAATTTGATTGTAAACATCATCAAGACCACTAAGAAATTGCATTAACTTCATCAATTTAGAATGATCATTAAGTTTTGTAGTTGCCTTACACACACATTCAGTTAAACTAGTTAAACCATCAAACTCTTTCCACAAGGACTCAAGTTTATTGTAATAATCAGAAAGAGAAGAACCATTTTGCTTTAAAGTGTTAATCTGTTGATGAATATTAAAAATTACTGACCCATTAGCTTTATTATAAGTCTCAAATAATTCATCCCAAATATCTTTAGCTTTATCTGAATATACATGACTAGCATATATATTTTCAAAAATTGACCCTAAAATCCAATTACAAACAACAGCATTAACACGTTCCCACTTAGAAGCTTTAGTTTTTTCAGTTTTTTCAAGAGTAATGGAACCATCCACAAAACCCAATTTACTCCTAGCCTTAAGACCTCTAGACATAGCACTACGCCACAAACGATAGTTTTTATTACCAGTCAGTTTAACTGTTATAATAGAGGTTACAATATTATCAGAAGGATGAACATACAAAGGATCATGAAAGTCAATAGGACTATCCTTAGGAACACCACTTCCTTCAGGAGTATCACCAGCCATAGTAAATCAGAGAAGATACACCAAAGAAAGCAAATAACACACCAGATCAACTATAGAAATAAGAAATCAAAAAACAAAACACTTGTGTTGACTTAAAGTCCAGATGGTCACCACAGTATGTCGGGGCCCAAGACAATCAACACAATGTAAAAACAGAACAACTTATAGAGAAAAAAAAATCAACAATTAACTGATGTACTCCGGACATCAGGATCTCCCAAATCTACAGCTAATAAAGCAGAAAGAAAGGTACAAGAAATCCTCACAGTGCTATAGGCAAAAGAAGTTATCGAGATCAGCTCCCCGAATCCGTTTCCTTCAAGGGTTTATCGGTGATGAAATCCGACCCCAAGAGGATTATTTCAGATTAAAGGCGATTGGTCGATTATGTTTCAGAGTTTTAATCTTCAACAGAGCAGTGCTTAGTCAACAACCCGATTCTCACCAAACCTGAAAGATTAAAGCAAAAAATCTCGCAGTACCAGGATCTCAACAACAAGATTCAAGTTTAGGGAAATAAAACACAAACCCTAAACTACAATCGTTCAATCATATGAAAAAAAACAAGAAGGAAGGTATACCTTTCGCAGATCGTCAAGCCTAGAAACACCAGACGACGAACAAACAAGAAGTGAACGTCAGTATCAAAGAACACCAGCCTTACAGCTCTGATACCATGTTAAAAAACACACAAAAGAAATTTCCCAACATAACCATTTCTCATATCATTTTAGGATCAAGAAAAAGGTGGTTTTCAAGTTAATTACAACTCAAAACTCACTACAATCACCTATTCTACTCTCTCAATCTTTCACTCAACCTAAAACTACTTCTGATCAATACATACAAACAAAGAGTTAATTACAGAACTCTAACAGATGAACACACGATCAAAAATAGATGCAAACAATGGCCTACAACAAAGCACACTCGAGAGAGAAAGCCCTAGATCTGATCTGAACACTCTTCTGAATGACACCAACACGTTCTCTCTCTTTATTTATACCCTGGATACCAAATACAAATATAACCCGAACCTGAATTGACCCAAAATACAATCCGCGTGTTTTCTCCATAAGAACTTTAACCTGTATAACACTCAAACCCTTCCAGTATATATTCTTTACACAATACACCCTTTACCATAAAGTATTTAATAATAAATATGATATTGCAGAAATATGACATATTTTCAATAGTTTAAGATATAAGGGGAGATTTCGGAAACACAAACTAATGATGGATCATTCATAGTCTACATCACTTCAAATCGATCAACTCATGTGTGGTTTTCCTTCAAATTGATTGTTTCTTTAGGCTCTTATTCTCTTAAGTAAACTGAAAACTCTAGCATAGATATGAGAGATTGTTCCCGACTGATCAGATTCACTCATAAAGCTCCAACAGATGTAACTAATTTATGTTCAATTCTTATTTGATTATTGACATTTTTCGTAGTCAGTAGCACTTGCAGTTTGAATTCTTCAGGGTGCTCACCCCTGGTATTGATAGTAAGTTCAGATCAATTGCTAGTGGAAAGGTACTTTTGACTTAGAGTTATTCATGATGGCCTAAATTATACAAAAATGCTACAATATATGTAATACTTATGAAATTTTTTTCTAGCATTGATGTTCTAGAATCTAGTCTCAGCTCACCGAAGCCCTAGTTGTGACCAAAAACCATGGTTTCCCTATGTATTGGTCGCCATTTCTTCCTAAACTAATGTATTCTTGATGTTGTTGATTCTTTAATTAAGAAATTCAGGTATTTTTGTTGATTGAAGCACATGGGATCTATTTACTGATACTCTATGAAGAGGGCTGATGGTTTGCATCTAAAAGCACTTTATAGGTCAAGAAGCACCTCATGAAAGGTTATTTCATCTGACATAGAGCAAAACTTTTAAAACGGGTATGGTGTAGCTATTTGAGTACTATGATGATTATTAACTTCTACTATAATTTTCATTGTTATAATACAATAATGATTATTAAGTATTATTAGCCATTTTTATTTAAGTTAACCTTATGCGAAAGGGGATGATGATGTTGGAAGAGGGGCAACCAGACAACAAATGACTTGTGTTGTTATAATGATGAGGCAGACTTACACAAATTTAACACTTATTTGCTATTAGGAGTGTGTTATGTTTTGGTAAGTGCTCAACCTCTCTCAGTTAATTGTTATTCTAGGTAACATACTATTAATAGCCTTTACTTGAAATGCTGATGTAAACTTACAAAATATAGTAGATATAGAAGATCGGGTTCGCTCATTTTGACAAGAACAATTGTTTACCTTTAATGCCAATTATATCATATTAGTTTCATTCTAAGTATCTGTCACAGATACATTTTATATGTTTCTAACATATTTTTTTACAATTTACATTCATGTCAATATATAGTTCAAAGAATTATAACGTTTTACTTTAATTCTAATGTTAGGTACGTGATTTGATCATTCAAAGAAATGAAATCTAAGAATACTGAGTGAGGGATGGGGTAAGTATAAAGATGTTCTTTCTGCATTTTTTGTAGATTGTATTGTACATTCATTTAAAACTACCCAGATCTATGATTATTTTTTTCATCTCTTTTCAAAATCTATTCAAATATAGCGTTGTACTTTTTTTTACAATCATGCTTTTATCTTTGCATTGTTTTTGATGTGTCTACTCATATTATCTAATAATAATATATATATATATATATATATATATATATATATATATATATATATATATATATATATATATATATATATATATATATGGTACTTCATCTCTCTATCTTTCACACAACCTACTAAACAAAATAATGCAACAAACAAAAAACATAAAAGAATATGTCCCGTGCAGCCTAGGCTTTTTTTACTAGTTTTACTCAAGAAGGACAAAATAGTTATCCTTCAATCATGAGAGAGAAAGAAGCTAACCTTCCATTAGGATAAAGAAAGAGCTATCATTCATCAGGATAGAGAAAAGTTATCCTTCGGTCACTAGAGAAAAAAGGCTATTCTTGTTGGCTAACCTATTTAGCCATCCCTTTTTTACTATCCTCTTTGGCTATCCTTGTCAACAAAGTATAACTTTCGGAGACAACTTTCAATAATCTCCACCTTGACTCCTAAAGTCGAAAAGCATCAACCGATCCATAATAATTATTGAATATAGTAACAGAAGATCTTCATTTAAAAAATATATCCCAACCAAGAGCGCCTTGGCTCACTTGTGTTTTTGAACACCCAACAAGTTCGACTAGAATTTAAACTTCGCAATCAAAAGAATTTTAGTAAACATTTCAACTGTCATCTATACTAATCTTTGTCACACCCCAAAACCGGAACGGCGGAAACGTTCGGGGGTGGAGGACATCATGTTCAGTATCACAACAATGCAAAGTAGTAAACAAGCATCAAAATCATACATTGCATTAATAATATAATTTCATACAAGTGTGTTCTTTCAAGTTATATAGACACCAAAAATATACATCAAAAAAAAAAAGATGAGTCTTGAACGAGCTCCATCTTCTCAGAACCTGGCACCGGTACCTGTCTACTGGTGACCTGAGAATACAAGTTACTTTGAAAGAGTTTATCAGCTTTAAAGCTGGTGAGATCATAAGTATATTAGTGTCTGTGTTTGTATGAAAGCATTTGTAAGATGTTTGTAATGTATAAGTTTTGTAAAAGTTTGTATTTGTTTGAACTCTCCTAGAAAACCCTATGTTTCCTACTAGAAGTAGCCTTCTACCAAGGCATCTAGTGTCTGTGTGTGTGTCTCTTGTAAAAGTGTGTATTTTCCCAAATCTAACTATCATTAACCAAAAATATAGTTCTTACATTAGTGTGTGTTCTTGGTGTTCTTGGTGCTAAAAGTCCAAGAACACTAGTGTGTGTTCTTGGTGTTCTTGGTGAAACTTGAAGATCTAACCTTTTGGAATGATTTCACGGATGGAAGTGTGTTAAATCACTAGATTAAGCAATATATCAACTTAATAGGGCTAGAAACACTTACAAGTTGAAGATCTTGAAGAATTGTTGGATGATACTTGAGAGAGAATTGAGTTTGGATCTTGATTTTATGAAAAACATGGTAAATAATGACTAAGTGTCATATATATACCCCCAATTTAGGGTTTACGGCTGTAAACACCTTTGTTTTAGGCCGTAAACTCCAAACTCTTGGAGCATTGGGACTTTATTGCTGCACAATAAACCCTAGAGCATCCTCTCTCCTGGTATCTCCTGAAGTACTAACTTAAAAAGACTCGAACTTATTCCAAAAAGCTTGAAAGTTAGCAGAAACTGTTCTGACTTCTATTGAATTGAAATGTTGTACATAATAGAAATTTCGGGTTGTCACATTATCCCCCCTTAGAAGGAATTCCGTACCGAAATTAGAGCTTAAGCAAATAAGTAGTTACAAATAACTAAGTAAAAAGAAGAGGATATTTCAGTTTCATCTGATCCTCTCGCTCCTAAGTGAATTCAGGTCCTCGCTTGGCGTTCCAGCGAACCTTCACTATCAGGATACAGCTTTGCTTCGTTTTCTTGACCTCTCGGTCCATGATCTCTACTGGTTCTTCCACGAAGTTGAGGCTCTCGTTGATCTCGATCTCGTCGAGTCGGATTACAAGAGTCTCGTCGGACAGAAACTTTTTCAAGTTCGAGACGTGGAAAGTAGAATGTACGTTATTGAGCTCGCGCGGTAAGTTAAGTTTGTAAGCTACAGGGCCGATTTTTGCGAGAATCTCAAAAGGCCCTATGTACCTTGGATTTAGCTTTCCATGCTTTCCAAAGCGTATCAAGCCCTTCCAGGGTGAGACCTTCAATAGAACACGGTCGCCCACCTGGAATTCCAACGGTTTACTTCGTTTATCAGCGTAGCTTTTCTGTCGGTCTCTAGAGGCTTTCAATCGTTCATGAATTTGAACGATCTTCTCTGTCGTTTCCCGAATGATCTCCGGACCTGTGAGAGTGCTTTCAGGAACTCGTCCTTTAGCTAACTAGATATCACCCACCTCAGCCCAGCACAGAGGGGATCTGCACTTGCGGCCATAGAGGGCCTCGAATGGAGCACCCTTTATGCTTGTGTGATAACTGTTGTTGTAGGAAAATTCTACAAGGGGTAAATGAGTATCCCATGCTTTCCCAAAGTCGATCACACAGGCTCGCAGCATATCTTCCAAGGTTTGGATAGTCCTCTCACTTTGCCTGTCTGTCTGCGGATGGTAGGCTGTACTCATGTCCAGCCTAGTTCCTAGGGAACTTTGTAACGACTGCTAGAACCTCGAAGTGAATCTACTATCTCTGTCCGAGATAATGGATATCGGAACACCATGCAGTCGTACAATCTCCCTAATGTAAGTTCTTGTAAGCTTCTCCATCTTGTCTGTTTCTATGATAGGCAGGAAGTGTGCGGTTTTGGTCAATCTGTCGACGATGACCCATATGGTATCAAGTCCACCCGTTGTCTTGGGCAACTTGGTTATGAAATCCATAGTGATCCGCTCCCACTTCCATTCCGGTATCTCTGGCTGTTGTAGTAGACCTGAGGGCTTCTGGTATTCAACCTTGACCTTTGTGCAAGTAAGGCATATACTTACGAAGGTAGGAATCTCTGCTTTCATGTTAGGCCACCAGTATAGCTTTTTAAGATCCAAATACATCTTATCTGAACCCGGGTGGACGGAATAACGAGTGTTGTGCCCCTCGTTCATGACCAAGTCTCTGAAACCACCAAGTTTCGGGGTCCAGATCCGATCCATGAGAAAATAAGCTCCGCCACCCTTAACCTCCAAGTTCTTATCCATCCCCCTCAGGGATTCACTTGCCACATTTTCAAGTTTCAAAGAGTCTAGCTGAGCCTCCTTAATTTTCGTGGAAAAGTGTGAACGGATAGTCATAGTCAATGATTTGACTCTACGACCAGAATATTCTTTCCGACTTAGGGCGTCAGCTACTACGTTGGCTTTACCCGGATGATAACGAATTTCGCATTCATAATCACTGAGTAGCTCGACCCACCGTCGTTGTCTCATGTTGAGCTCTTTCTGGTCGAATATATGTTGTAGGCTCTTGTGGTCTGTAAAGATTGTGCTCTTTGTACCGTACAGGTAGTGTCTCCAGATCTTCAGAGCAAACACAACTGCTCCTAGTTCAAGATCGTGGGTAGTGTAGTTGACCTCATGTGTCTTTAGCTGTCTCGAGGCATAGGCGATGACCTTACCTAGCTGCATCAGAACACATCCGAGTCCTTGATTTGACGCATCGCAATAGACAACGAAGTCTTCTATCCCTTCGGGGAGGGATAGTATTGGTGCGGTGCACAAGGCTCTTTTGAGCGTTTGGAACGCTCTCTCCTGCTTCTCTTCCCAGTCAAAGGTCACGCCCTTCTGGGTCAGTGACGTAAGAGGTTTCGCAACGCGGGAGAAGTTCTAAATGAACCTGCGATAGTAGCCAGTGAGACCTAGAAATTGACGAATTTCTGTAGGCGTCTTCGGTGCTGACCAGTTCTCAATGGCTTTAATTTTGGAAGGGTCCACCTGTATTCCCTCTTTGCTAACCACGTGGCCTAAGAATTCGACTCGTCAGATCCAAAATTCGCATTTCGAGAACTTCGCATAGAGCTTCTCCGAACGAAGGGTTTCTAAGACTATTCGCAGATGTTGACTATGCTCCTCCTTACTACGAGAGTAGATAAGTATGTCATCGATGAAGACGATGACGAACTGATCCAAGTAAGGACGACACACCCTATTCATTAAGTCCATGAATACAGCAGGTGCGTTTGTTAATCCGAACGGCATCACTACGAATTCGTAGTGCCCATAACGAGTTCGGAAGGCTGTCTTCGGAACATCCTCCCCTAACACTCGTAGTTGGTGATATCCGGACCTTAAGTCGATTTTTGAAAAGAAGTTCGCCCCTTGAAGTTGGTCAAATAAATCGTCAATACGAGGCAAAGGATAACGATTCTTGACGGTCAGTTTGTTGAGCTCCCTATAGTCGATGCACATACAAAACGATCTGTCTTTCTTCTTGACGAACAAGACTAGAGCTCCCCAGGGTGAGAAGCTTGGTCTTATAAAGCCCTTGCTGAGCAGTTCGTTAAGTTGACAGGACAGTTCTTGTATCTCTGCAGGTGCTAGACGATAGGGCGATTTGGCTACGGGGGTAGCCCCTGGAACTATGTCGATTCTGAACTCGACTTGTCGTTGCGGAGGTAATCCTGGGAGTTCTTCTGGAAAGATGTCGAGAAAGTCGCGTACCACTGGAATGTTTTGAATGTCTTTCGTTTCTTGGCTCACATCGACCACATGAGCAAGGAATGCGCAACATTCCATTTGCAAGAATTTCTGAGCTTGAATGCTCGATATTATACGAAGGTTTGTGTCGGGTTTGTCGCCATATACAACCAGAGTTTCGCCAGACGACAGATTAAGGCGTACGGCCTTTTCATAACACATGATGTCGGCACGATGAAGACTCAATCAATCCATGCCGATAATGACGTAGAAACTTTTAATAGATACCGGCATGAGATCGATCAAAAATGAATGGCTATCTAAAGTTAGGGTACACCCTATGAATATACTGTTAGTGCTCTCTGTCTTTCCGTTAGCCATTCTATAGTGAACGGTTCTTTAAGTGCTCGTGATTTTTGCTTATGAGTTATCGAGGAGAAACGTACCAGTGACCACTGTGGGGTCGGCAACTGCTTCCTCGTGGCCTATGGCCAGAACTCTTGCCACTCCATCGGCAAACCCTGCCTTCGGGCAGCTCCTTTTGTAGTGGCCCACCTCGCCACAACCGTAGCAAGTTTGGCTCACACCAGCGTCGAGGATTTGGGTGATTGGCCTAGCCGGAGCTTTGCAGAAACGGGTAGTGTGCCCCTTCCTGTTGCAGTTCAAACACTGCATTTCCCGGCAGGCACCGACGTGATGGAAGTTGCATTTGTTGCACTTAGGCAAACTTCCAGCGTACTGCTTTACCAAAGCAGCTGCGGCAGGTGCTATCGCAGGATGTACTGCCATGACCTGTTGCTTTTTGGCAGCCTTTTTCTTTCTCTTGTCATCCCAAAACTTCCGCTTGGAATCAGCGGTTCTGGCGGGTTCTGAGATGGCCAGGGTTGTTGTTGCGGCCGGGGTACGAACCCCACGGTCTATGAGCCGTTGTGCCAATCGTTTGGCACTATCAAATGTAGTGGGGTGTGATGCCAAAACATTTCCCTGGTATGGAGGCATCAGCCCCCATATATATCTCTCGATTTTCTTTCCCTTAGTATGAACCATGTTGGGACAGAGGGCCACCAGTTCACAGAATCTGGCGGTGTAGGCGACTACGTTGGAGCCCTTCATGGTTAGGCTCCACAGTTCTTCCTCCAACTTCTGGATCTCGCCCCTCGGGCAATACTCCTCAATCATGAGGTCTTTCAAAGTTTCCCAGCCCATAACATTAGCCACTATAAGAGATAGTGACTTAACATGGCTGTTCCACCATGTTAGGGCTTTTACTTCAAAGGTGCAAGCAGCAAACTTTACCTTGCTCTCCTCTGGACAGGAGCAGATTTCGAAAACCGATTCGGTTTTCTCGAACCATTGCGAGAGGGAAATGACTCCGCCAGTCCCTTTGAAGGACAATGGCTTGCAGTTTGTGAAGTCCTTGTAGGAGCACTCTCTGGAGCGCACAGGGATTTCACCATGAGTAGATAGGATAGGGGTTCCTCCGCCAGTGGAACCAGAAGAGTGGTATTGTGCCATGGCTGTAGCCACAGCTGCAGCTACAGCAGCATTCAGGGCTGTCGTGTCGAATTGAGGAGCAGGTGGTGTTGGTGCAGAAGGATCGCGTCTTGTCGATCGACGTGGATGCATCTTTCAACTATAAGTTTTCAAAGATGAAGATATTGATAAGAATTTAATATATAGATAAGAATGACTCACGGCCTAACTCTCCCTAGTCCAACAGCACAAATGAATAACACGATTGATTGTAAACGAAAGCATTTGCATATAATTTCCATGAGATTAGATATCTGTCAAATACACTGGAATCACAGATGTAACGAGTTCGGGAAAAATGACCTAGAAGTAGGTCTTACATCAACCAAGATGGAAAATTTTGACAGACTACTACCAAATCAAGACCTAACAGGTCTAAGATTTACAAGGATAGGAAATTAGACTAGAGTTTTTAACATAACTACGTTATATCCAAAAGAGAAGTTGATGAGAGTCTATCGGCGACGAGAACTATTAGAGTGAGTTCTTGAATCTGACAGAAGGCCTTCCATGTCTCTCACGCGCCTATCAGATCTTGCTTGCTGAGCTCGAAGTTCCCTGACTTCAACTTGGGTTTCAGCAAGTTCCCTTTGCAGAACTGCATTGCGGACCTGAGCCCTTTCATGAGCAGACTTAAGTTGGCGAATGCGGACGGTGTTAACGCCAGAGTTGGCGTCAATCTCCATGACTCGGTCGATAGCTGCTCGACCTTGCTTGGTGTTCCGAGCAATCCTACGGACCATTATGGGTAGGACCCTGTCAGCTAAACCTCCCTCAGTGAGGTTGTAGAAGTTTCTGTCTCCATTGTAGGGTATGGGTTGACCCTGTTCCTGACTCCATCTGTTCAAGTTTGTGGCCCACATGGGTGTGGGTCCTTGAAATGCTGGACGAGGGTTCAGGTTTGGGTCTTCAGCAGCTGGGGGTAGGTTGTTGACTTCAGGCTCTGAGTCAGAACCATCAGAAAAGCCTTCAGCTTCATGATCATCCAAAGGGATTGGGTGATCATCTTCTGGCTCTTCACCCAGCCATCCTGCATTGCTGTTGTTGGGATAGTACGGGTCTCCGGGAAAATTGAATCCAGCCATTTTATCTACGCGAGAAAAGGGATAAGGAAATAATTAATAGACGAACTAACTAGATAATTATAAGATGATCTTTATCAGTTACTCCAACATTTGCGTAGTGCATACCAGTCATAGGTAACCTAGACAGGATAGATCTTCGAATAAGTGACCCTAACTCTAAGCCCACAACCAAAGAAGGAACAGGAAGTAGAGCAAATATCATAGATTCTAAGTCTATGCCATCCTAGTTACCTATAACCTTAATGTATCCACCCCGCAACTATTGACATACCAATAAAGACCTTTTTAGTTCTCAGATAAGAAATTAATAGTCACACAAAATACTCCTATAGTATTTTAAGTTTATGTTCTGTCCTACTGTTCTTGTTGTAGAAGTGTTGGTAAGTTTTTAGACTTGTTGCAACCTCACAACCACACTTAGGCACATGCTAAACACTCCTCGGATAAAGTAGTTGATCAGGCTACATCTTCCTAGGGTTGACCATATGTCTCTAAGTCTACTTGTGCTGTCCAACAATCGTAATACTTTTCTTCTGTCCTAGTGACACTGATTTTAGTATGAATGCAGGTATGTATACTTGGTTAAATACTTTATTATTTAAAAGTATAAACTCTTTATCAGAGTATTTTAATCCCGCTGTGTTTATAGTTCGTATATCTTTTATGGGTTGATACACTCGATTCACTATAAATAATGCTCTGATACCAATCTGTCACACCCCAAAACCGGAACGGCGGAAACGTTCGGGGGTGGAGGACGTCATGTTCAGTATCACAACAATGCAAAGTAGTAAACAAGCAACAACATCATCCATTGCATTAATAATATAATTTCATACAAGTGTGTTCTATCAAGTTATATAGACATTAAAAATATACATCAAAATAAAAGATGAGTCTTGAACGAGCTCCATCTTCTCAGAACTTGGCACCGGTACCTGACTACTGGTGACCTGAGAATACAAGTTATTTTGAAAGAGTTTATCAGCTTTAAAGCTGGTGAGATCATAAGTATATTAGTGTCTGTGTTTGTATGAAAGCATTTGTAAGATGTTTGTAATGTATAAGTTTTGTAAAAGTTTGTATTTGTTTGAACTCTCCTAGAAAACCCTATGTTTCCTACTAGAAGTAGCCTTCTACCAACGCATCTAGTGTCTGTGTATGTGTCTCTTGTAAAAGTGTGTATTTTCCCAAATCTAACTATCATTAACCAAAAATATAGTTCTTACATTATTGTTTATTGTGTGAATATCACAAAGTAAATGTAAAGGGAAAATGAAATAGTACTGTAGTGTTGTATTAAGTAACTACTGATGTACTAACTACTTTAAACTAATTGTTATTTAAAGTACCATGTGATCGGCCTGTATCCTGCTACCGACTCTATAGTAAAACGACGATGTAAGACATCGTAAGAAATGACGTTTCGCACCCGTAGACTTGCAAGTCCCACTGTAGCGAGCATCAAGATGTAGGATAGTCAATCCAGTATAGATCTATACACAAACTCATACGCTCCCCAATTAAGGAGATTCTGGATACAAAACGGGTCATGACAGGTAGTGCCATGTCCCCCGTTAAGTGGCTCACATAGCTATATGTAATGTATATGTATATGTATATGTATGTGCTGCCTGTATTGTGTGTTCTTTCTCTATCTAGCTTGTATGTTTTGTTTCTCATCACTGTGTATTATGTTTGTTTCTCATCACTATGTATTATGTTTGTTTCTCATCACTATGTATTATGTTTGTTTCTCATCACTATGTATTACTCATGAATGAACTGACTCATTGTATGTTTCATTGTTCTAGTAATAGTATCTTCCTAAACTATACCTATTATACTTTACTAGTAATGTTGTTTGTGTATATGAACATGTTTGTATACCTTTGCTACCTAAAGGCATTAAACTGAATGAAAGAAGTAACCTTTTATATCTACACACATATACATGATATATAACTAGGATTCCAACGACCTTCAGACAAATAACCTGAATGCCCTAACTCCACAACCAAACAAGGAACGGGAAGTAAGGTGAGCTATCAGTCCTAAGTCCTTTCAATCCTACTTATATAACTATATCTATATATATATACACAGAATATAAGTTAAAAGAGTGTAATAAAAGTATTTGATATGTAAAAGAGTTTGTAAAACAGTTTGAAGTAAAACAGTTTGATAACACAGTTTGAAAAGTAAGAAATCCATTTGTTTGGTAGTTATTAATCACATGTGATTGATATAATAACTATTATAGTTGAACTTGTATTCCCCCCCCCCCCCCCCGCAAAAGCATTTAAAAACATTTAAAAGGTTAATTAAGGGGTATGAACTCACCTGTAGTGAGTGGTTTGGATGAACGGAATGTATAGGATGCTAGGTGACAAGTGAAGACTTGTACACACTCAATGATCCTAGTTAACATATAATAACACATATATGTATGCAATTAGTCTTTAACCAACTAATTAACAAAGTTAAGACATCCTAGGGCATGAAAAACACCTTATATAAGTGTTATAAGTGCTAAGGATTGCATCTAAATGTTGTAGGACATTGCTATTGAGTTTAGGGTTCAAGGGAACCCTTTATATGAGTTTACGGTTTTGTGACCATAACTCATTGAGTTTATGGTCGTAAACCCATGAGTTTACGGAAGTAAACTCATGCTTCTTTGACCATGTGTTGTTTTGAAGCTCTACAAGTCCTTAGAAGCATTTCCACTTGAAGTATAAGCCTATGGAAGTGATTTGGGCACCATTTCACTCCTAAATGGAGTTTACGGTCCCTGGACCATTTTCCTTTGGGTTTACGGCCGTAAACCCAAATGGTTTATGGTCTTTTGATGTTTTCATGTACTTAACTCATTAGGGAAGGGATCTAAGCAAGTTTCCAAGGCTTAGAAGGGACTAGGGCACACTTTGGCACCCTTTTTAGGGTTTACGGTCCAAGGTGTTCTTGGACCGTAAACACCTTTGATCCTTGGTTTCCTTGGTGTTTTCTTGATGTATAGAAGTGTAACAAGCCTTATTATACTCTAGGATAGAAGTACTTACAAGATAGAGGCTTGAAAAGGTGCTCAAAGTCCAAGAACACTAGTGTGTGTTCTTGGTGTTCTTGGTGAAACTTCAAGATCTAACCTTTTGGAATGATTTCACGGATGGAAGTGTGTTAAATCACTAGATTAAGCAATATATCAACTTAATAGGGCTAGAAACACTTACAAGTTGAAGATCTTGAAGAATTGTTGGATGATACTTGAGAGAGAATTGAGTTTGGATCTTGAATTTATGAAAAACATGGTAAATAATGACTAAGTGTCATATATATATACCCCCAATTTAGGGTTTATGGTCGTAAACACCTTTGTTTAGGCCGTAAACTCCAAACTCTTGGAGCTTTGGGACTTTATTGCTGCACAATAAACCCTAGAGCATCCTCTCTCCTGGTATCTCCTGAGGTACTAACTTAAAAAGACTCGAACATATTCCAAAAAGCTTGAAAGTTAGCAGAAACTGTTCTGACTTCTATTGAATTGAAATGTGGTACAGAATAGAAATTTTGGGTTGTCACAATCTTTATTACTACAAACTTGCCTTTAGAATTTATTTCTCTTGAAATGATAGTGAACATAAATATGTTTCGTTCGATCACGAAACATTTGATCCTTGGTTAGAAAAAGTTATGTTTTGGTTGTCACAAACATTGTGGTGGCCGTTAATATGCTATTAAGCTCTCCAATTAGCCTCTTCAACCAAATAGCTTGATTAAGTGCTTCATTTACATAAATGTATTCAGTTTTAGTGGTGGATAAAATAAATGTAGATTGTAATTGTGCTTTGCAAATTATTGTATAAACAATAAACACCCAAAGTGAGAAGGTACCCTCTAATATATCTTATTTTCTCCAATTTTTTTGGCATAATTGGCATCCACATATGCAAGTACTCTATTTTTCATTTCGCCAATATGTAAACACATAAAAGATCTAACACAAAAATAGCGGAAAAAAATCATTTGACATTATCTCAATGCACCTTGCCTAGATTCACAATGTATCCGTTCACCATGCTTACGACTTATGATAAATCACCAAATCGGGACGAATACATATTATAACATACATCAAAAATGTATTAGATAGTTCTATATATATATATATATATATATATATATATATACATATATATATATATATATATATATATATATATATATATATATATATATATATATATATATATAGAGAGAGAGAGAGAGGTAAGTTCAAATGTTTCTCACATCTATTGTGTGCTACAATGTACCAATATGAATTTAGTATTAAGTATACGTATATTAAATGCGATCCATACTTATAACTCATTTTTATGGAAACTAATTAAATTCGTCATTAATGTCAACAATAATATTCTTTCTGATTGATTTTATATTAAGAAGAATGAGAGTGTATTTCAGCAGAATAAAAGTGTATTCTAGTAGAATACACTCTCGTCCTTCATATTCCATGCAAATTTATTGTATTTTAAGTGAGTGAGTCCTGAAACAAAATATGAACTCATATATAAAAACCTATATGCGAATTTATTCTGAAAGAATGTTATTGCTGACATTAATGACAGCTTTAATTAGTTTCCATAAAAAGAGAATTATAATTATTGATATCATTTAATATACATATAATTATGGAAATCATTTAATATCTATATTTATTTAAATAAATAATTATTTAATTTACTAAATTTCTATTGGTGCATTGTAGCACAAAATAAATGTAAGAAACAAAATAACCTAGCTATATATATATATATATATATATATATATATATATATATATATATATATATATGTTATTGTTAATTAAATTAAAAACTACTCCTTTGGAAAAAAAAAATTAACTATTATAAGACATAGTTTTCAGGATATTATTTTAGTTAAGTTGTCATGTCGATTAAGGTTTTACATATAAATCATTTTAACATTTTAGCTATTTTAAAGAAAATAGTCTTTAACCATTTTTTTAAAGTTTATTTCGAAATCTTGGTTTAGCTTTTGAATTTGAACATCATAATTAAATTAACAAAATTAGTATATTATATTTATAATTAAAAATTATATCCTTAACATGATAACAATTTACATTCAGTAACATATTTAAATTAATAAATTAGATATATGGGGTTTCAAATGCATATAATGAAAGGAAAATAATATGTTTATAAAAGATTATTGTAGTTTTTCCAAAAGCTTAGGAGGTGTGATGGGAAAAAGTCATTCCCAAGAGGTTCAAAGTTCAAGTTATATCGTAAACAAATGAGTATATATTGGAATTATAATGGATGTATGTTAACCAATCTAAAAAAATAATATATAAATGACCATTTACAACTTCCCTCCCTTCCCATACCCATTTATTAATAAAATAGTTAAAGTAAATAAAAACTATTTAAAAAAGTGTAAATAATTAAAATAACCTTCCATAGATAAAAATAAATGATTGAATAAAAAACAAAACTAATTATAAATACATAATTATTTCATTCCTAACTTTATTTTGTGATTTCATTCTTGAGATTTAGGACCACAATTCTACTCCGGTCAAACGATCATGCTACTACAAATCTTTATTTCACGCATCAAGCGTAACTTTTCGTCCATGATATGCACTTTTTTGTTCTTTCTCCTTCAAGCGCACTTGTGTCATTGTCGTTATCTATCCTCACTACGAGAATCTCCACCTGTGTCGACGACATTTATACCGACAACACTTGTCGCCGCAAAAACATAAAGTATATTGATGACTTATCTGATACAGAGTTGACCGAGTTTCTTTGACCTGGAACTCTTTGTCGACAACTTATCGTCGCCATAGGGTTGGTGGGAACGAAAACTACTTTCGCAGTTTTCTCAAAACCTATGTCAACGACAAGTTGTGGTATAGATAATGAAAAGTATACTTTTTAATTTTCTTATAATTCATGTAGCATAATATAAAAGCGACGGCGTTTTTGGATAAGTTGTCCCGACGACATGTTGCCGGTACAGAAACTAGCGATTCATGTGAACTCTATACTAATGACTAGTCGTCGGTAAAGTTTTTTATTTAATTTTTCTTAATTGCTAGAAAAACAATACGACGTCGTATATCTTTAACCCTATACCGATGACATGTCTTCAGTGTAGGGTTTTAACCTCATCGAACCTTGTTCGGCTGCCTCATTTGCAGCCCCGCATCTTTTAACCCCATCGAACCTTGTTTGTCTCCCTCATTTGCAACATCGCATCTCGTAATTTTGTCTCTTGATCTCTCACCTGCGATCGTCCCCTTCGGCCGCCTCCTACACCTTCGATCGCTAGTTAGCTCTACACAATTCCTTATTTCTAATTTTCATTCTTTTTCAAGTTTCATTTTGATTTAGGTGAATATTGTTCAAAATTTTTCTTTGTTTTCCGGTTAGGGTGTCACATAAGGACCATCGTCGACTCCACTCTCCTTCCGGCCTCTTTCTTCACCATCAACAACAGGTAAGGATATTTTATTTATGATTTTTTTTCTGATTTTGTATTTTTCAAGTGACCATCGGCCACCACCGGAGGACCGCCGTTCTAAGCTAACCACCGGAATCGCACAACCATAGCAAGAAGAACATGTAAGTTTTTCTTATGTTTTTTTTTTTAATTTTGGATGGATAATTGTATGAAACTACAATTTATTGTATACCTATGTGATGTATTGTATAATTGTATGAAACTAAAATTTGGTATAATTTCTTTGATTTTGTGTTTAGATGTATTATATAATTGTTTGAAATTGGAATTGGATATATGAAATTTATCTGTATTGTGTATTGTGTACATGTATGATTGTGCTAGTTGTTTAGATTTACTAGTTTGAATCCCTATAAGATTAAATGATAAAGTGCTTAATTGAGAAGTTAAAGTGTTTGTATTTAATTTCATGATATGTGCTTAGTGATAATTGCTTAATTAATAAGTAATTAATGTGTTTCTATATTCATGATAATTGCATAATTTATTTTGTAAGTAAATGCTTAATGAATAGTTGCTATTGGTTTGTATTGTAATTAACAAAAGTATGATGCTATAACTAACAAACAAAAGTATGATGTTATAATTAACAAAAGTGTGATGTTATAATTAACAAACAAAAGTATGATTCTCTAATTAAAAAATAAAAATATGATGTTATAATTAACAAAAGTATGATGCTATAATTAACAAAAAGGTATGATGTTATTATTAACAAAAGTATGATGATATAATTAACAAACAAAAGTATGATGCTATAATTAACAAAAGTGTGATGTTATAATCATGAAGAGGCAAGAAATACCTGCCCGAAATTGATTTAGAAATTAATTCCAGGTTGTCCCCATTTTGGGACTGCTTTTTGAATACATTATCTCATCTAAGATGTGAATGTGTATCGCATGATTGTTTGTTTAAAAAAAATCAGTTGTCATTTTCTACTTGCTCCTCAAGTATATATTTCTTTATATACTTAGGAGCTAAGGAAAAATGATGTTGATTTTTGCTTAAACAAACAATCATGTAATACACATTCTCATGTGAGATAAGGTATTCAAAAATTGGGTTAAGAAGCCTACCCTTGTGAATATTCTATTCATTCCACCCAATTTTTACTTCTCATGTATATATTTCTTTATATACTTGTGAATACTCTATCCATTCTCGAGTATATATTTCTTTATATATCCCAAATATAATAGAACTTTCAAAACTATGTATACAATGTAACCTTTAAAAATGAAACAATAGTGAAGATCGATAAGAGTTGGATTAGAGATAAATAGATGTATTCAAAATTAAACAACTTGATGAAGATTGTTGAGAAACATGTCAACCCTAAAGGAAAAGTGTGTTGCATGTGCAAAAAGTGTGTGAATATGTATGAATAGTTTTTGCATATGGTTTATGCCCACATACATGACTGTGGGTTTCTAGATTTGTATACTATGTGGGTTCATCACGGTGAGTAACATGTTGCTTCTTTGGATTTAGGCTATAATTAGACTCCAATAACAAAAAACTCCAGCAACTAATCAGATGTTTGATGTGATTGATGATGCTATCGCGGAACAAAATACAAATGAAGAAAATATAGATAATGAGGGATGAGGGATGAGGTATAGACCCATAAATTGATTCTTTGTTTCAGAAGCTCAATACCTAGTTATACTCTGATCGTAGCAAGGTTTCTTCCTTAAACGTTTTGGCAAAGTTATTGTAACATCCCATTTTTACAAGAAGATGCATCATTTTTAAATATGGTAAAATCATCATCTACATAAAAACAAAGTATTAAAAACCCATTTATTCCAAAATATAGTTGTTTGAAAATCAGAGTAATATAAATAATGCGGAATCTCCATCGCTACTAATGTGTGTCTACAATCACGCCTTCACCTTCTCACGATCAACAATGGTATTTTAAAAACATTTAATCCACAACTGTAAGCCAAAGCTTAGTGAGTTCCCCCAAAATATCACATATGGCACATCATAATAAATAAATATGGGTTATCAATAACCCTAGGAACTATCACCAATCCAAATAGGCTAGCAGCACGCCTTGTGGGTTAACAACAACCCTGAGGACTGTCAACAGTAACAATGGGCTAACAACATACTTTGTGGGTTATCAGCAGCCCTAGCACTATCAGCAGTCTGAATGGGCTAACAGCACACCCCGTGGGTTATCAACATCCCTAGGAACATCTGTTATCCCAATGGGCTAACAGCACACCTTGAAGCTATCAGAAGCTCAACAATACATAACAGAAATCAGCAAATAAGAACATAAACATAGGCAACACCTACACTAGTCTACCGATCTAACAACTCACTACAACAATGTCGGTCCTCACACAGTACTCTATGTCACCATCATCAGACCATTATTGAATGCATAGCTATATGACATCAGAGGTGAGATAGACAATCGAATAAGTGATCCCACTCTAGAGACACAACCAAATAAGGAACATGCAAGAAAGAGTAGATCAAGAGTTCTCAGACTATCCTACATGATGACATACAACCCCTAGAGCACTCAACTAAACGTGTGCCAACCTCCTGGTACTCAAACTAACATACCACTGCCCTTATGTCAATATGAAAAATTATGGGTTATAAACAATCCTGGGACTATCAACATTCCTGGAGTTATCAAGAACTTGGTAAATAATCATAACAACCATCCGCTACTCTTGCATGCACCCTACTATGAACTTGGTAATATAGTGAGAAAACTCACCTGATTTGAAGAACCCAGGAAACACAGCAACACGCTCACTCCCTGCACAAATCACTCCCTTGAACCAACTAGCACCAAACAAAGGTAGGACCTTAATCAATAACCCAATCCCTTAAAGTTTGTCCCCAAGTCAAACTGGATAAAAAGTCAATGGTCGACGCTCAACAGAAATCAATGGTCGACGGTCAACAAAAGTCAATGATTAACACTCACCATGACGTGGAGGAGTCTTGGCCATGTCATGGGAACATTCGTACAAAACAATCACAAGAACCGCAATCGTCACGACGTGACGGGCGTATCGTCACGACGTGACGGACGTACCGTCACGTTTTAGGAATTTATCTTAGAGAGCTTAATGGACTAAGCCCTGAATCTATTAAGCCACACTCTCATCTCCTCCATAAGGCTTTCTTACACCCAAAGAGTCATAAAAATGGTTGCTTTATAGTCATGCATGTCTAATGCATGTCATTCCCCAAGCCAAGTCATATCAATGGTGGAAATGAGGTCAAAAATCACATGCATGATCCAAAACCTAACCAAATCTCAAATCCGGAACACTAAGCCTCAAAGGGACCTGAATGACCCATAAAGTTGAAAACTTTATGGAATCCATCCACTCAAACTCTCCGAAACCTAGAGAAAATGCACAAAAATCGTATATTTAGAAGCATATAACATAAAGCTTGGAACTTGAATACTCACAATGGTCTAGATTAAGTGCTAGAAGATGAAGATGAGACTTGCAAGTTAGATCTATGCACCAAGGATGCTCTCTCCTTCAAGACACCACAACATCATCAAAAGGTCAAGAACTTAACAATGGAGGCTATGGTTTCGTTGAAAGGGTTGCAGGATGAAGAGGATACCCTAAACCTTGAGTGTAGGGCTTAAATACGGAAGAAACCCTAAAATATCATATGACGGGGCTGCAGCTACTACTACGTCGTGACCTTCCTTTCCTCACATCATAACGACCATCTCGGATACACATTCATCCAATTCGCATGTCACGTTGTGCTTCTCCATCCACCACACCATGACATAAGCTTTTTCCCCAAAAACATTACCTTTTATCCTTCTAAACCCTCAACTGATCTATTCTAGGAAACAGGTGTTATAATTCTCCCGCACTTAAATTAGATTTTGTCCTCAAAACCAGTTCTCACATTTCACTCTCGTAACACCCTTCGAACCTATTGTGGGTTCTCCAACTCGATTCCTTAAACACGAGTTGAGATCACTTGAATGCCAGCATCTGCAATCATCGACACAAAGGGTTCACAACCAAAGCTCATAATCCAATCCGAGCAAATACTCAGAAGATCTTAATCACATCTAATGTAACATCCCTTAAGTAGTTGACCACCTTCCAAAACATATGCCAACACCATTTTTAGCGAGAATTATGCGACCTGGTGAAGAAAAAACTCCAACATAACATCACTAATCTACAATGAGTAGAAGCAACTCCCTCGTCATAACTTGTAGACCCCAAAGCCATACCTAACATTTAGGTAGATAGAGCCACCCTGCACACCACCCATGTTGACCAAATCTCCCATACCTAAATCGAACAAGACCTCCTGACCCTGCGTCGCATACCAAATAATTGAAGAAGGAATCTACAATCAAAACCATAGCTGACAACCTCACACATCGTCGTACTAGCAAAAACCTAAATGAAATCCCAACAGTAAAAGACTAGAATAGCCCATCCATTCACCATGCCAACTAAAATCCACAGATTTGATCGGTCCAAGATCTTCCCAGCCACGCACCGCTCTACCAGTAAGCCGAATATGGGATCCACGATCGACCGCCGTCATCGATAGCCTCGCATATATATAAATGTAATAACGAACATGAACGAAAATCAATTGCTCGCATGCTAAACTAGACCATATATTTACTCGAAGCTAACAGTACTGATATGTTATCCACTAGTAACACTAGGGCTTACCCACAATCTACCAACCACTAATAGCTCTTGGGCTTATCGTTGATCCGCTAACCAGAAATAGCTCTCGGGCTTACCCTCGATCTTCTGACCGCTAACTTACCCCTAATCTGCTAACCACTAACATCTCTCCGATCCTAACATAGACGCAGATCGAACATGCAAGACTTAACTATCGCTATAAGGCCTTTTGGTCATGACTCGGACTTCCACATCCCAATCAAACAAGAACATACAAGGAAGTCCTCCTCACATCCGTCAACTAGAGCTCCTAACGCCCTAGGATCCTAAAGTACGATCGCGACCGACAAAATGCTAACACAACTTCAATTAAGACAATTCGAAATGAATTCAACAACTGGCAATGACCCTGATGTGGAAATTAGAAGGTTAAAGAATTGTGCGAAATTCTTGAACTTGAGCAATCTAGATGAAAACTGCATTCTAGCATGAATTCTTTCCACTACGAAATATCCAATCTCCCTCACTTTGAATATACGAATCATTCAAATACGGCTAACACAAAACTAGAATTATTACTCAACTAACTAGAGTGCTACTTATTCATTACCTTAATGAATAACCCGAAATTGAGGAATATATCCCTGATTCTAAGTCACCTCAACAATAAAGTCGACTGAGGACCTCGAAACACTACTAACACAAATACAAACACAAGACAATTATCATCTAGAAGGAAACTTCCAAAAGAAAAACCCAATTCATAAATGTATGGTATAAAGAAAATAAATCGAAAACATACCCGCAGTCGACATAATTGCCACACTTGGATCCTCTGCAACAAATTGGTGGGCTCTTCCTTAAGTCCTAGGTACCTCATCCCTCCCCTGGCGTCCATATGGCATCTTCCATGCTAAAGGTGTGGGATTCTACACTTCACCAAAAACAAGAAGGGGGCAATGAGCTCTGATGTGGCCCTCCTAGTCGCATTGGAAACAAACTCGCATACTTTGCCTACAATCCCTGCTGAAATTCCCCTCCTTACCACACCTACAACATCCAAAATACCGATCCCATCCATCATGAAACTTTCCTACACTTATCACACGTGAAACTCCTACACTTATCACACGTGAAACTCCTACACGTGAAACTTTCCTACACGAGTTGGCGGACTTGAACTGCTTGGTCTCGGGCTACAACTATACTAAAACTGGCCTCTCCTCCTTCCTTTGGATATCTAACTCAATCTCTCTCCTCTTGGCATTCGATACTCAGCGAAGGTCTAGTATGACTGACTCAACATGAACTCATGAATCTCCATGTTGAGCATACTCAACTATCTCAACATCTGCACCTACTCTAAAGCGGCATACTCCAGGTAGAAAACGGTTTTCTCTATAAACCTCTTGATGATCTCCGTTACCGACTCAATCGTCTGCTTTAGTGAAATGTATTTTTGTGCCAGTCGCTCTCTCTCCACAAGTGGAATATACTCTGCATGAAACATCTCTAGAAACTGCTCCCAATTCATTACGGCTCGCTCTTCATGCGAAAAGGTATGGGTCACAAACTCCCGCTAATCCTTCACTCCCATGTGAAGAATATTAAGTGTAAACTTTACTTTCTGGTCATCGGGACACGAACACATATAAAAACATCACTCCACGTCAGATATCCATCTCAAATAAATAATCAAGTCCTTATCGCATGTGAACTCCAAAGGCTTCATATTACTGAACTTCCAGTATTGCAATGTCCGGTCTCTTTGAAGTCCTGCCATGGCTACAACTGCAAGAGCTGCAACAGTGGCAGCCTGCGTTACGGAAACATGGTGCCCATCAAACTCCTCAATCAATGTGGCTTGACTGTCCCAAACAACTACAAAATCTCCAAACTGATAGCCACAGCCACCTCAGAAGCAATGATCATGCGAATCTCCTTATATCTCGAACCCTTCATCTTCGTGCAACCATCATCTAATCCTTAACCTCTGATAGCCACCATACTGAAACACGAAACGGAAATGTCAAACATCAAGACAGAGTGCTCAAACACAACATGACCTCACCTATTAGTTCCTTTGTAGCCTTGAGACTCTTTCTAATTCTCATACAGATCTTGTGCTTTCGGTAGTACGGGCCCAAACTACCTTCCACACATATCCGTAGTCAACTCAGAATTCATCTCAAGGTCTCAAGTCACTGCACTAGACCATCCCTAGGTGCAGTAGCACCCACCTTCTCTTAACAGTTGCAACTAACTTCTTATTTACTCCTCCTACGATTCACCTCAAACACGTTCTTGCACTACAAGAATCTCCACTGACACCACTGGTTGCCTTGTGCATGCAAGTTGTACACAACACATGATCAAATAGATTGTCCAGTAAATTTCCCTACACTAAGTCCACAACCAAACAAGTAACATGAAATAAGGCTAAGCAAAACCATTTTGGGGCTATATAATCCTAATCATATACATCTATAAAAAATACAACTAGCAATAACATAATCAAATAGCACATAACAAGCAAATCCCTAGGCTATAAGGCATCACAAAAGCAGGAAACTCTATCATGCAACTCTAGAACGGATCCTTAGCCTATCTCCAACAACTCATATGACAACAATTCAATTACATCATATAAAACATGTATGGATATTTTGGGAAATCAGTTTTCTCGAGCTCCTACTGACTGCACATATCTCATCTTCTCCTTCCTTATTTAGGAATTAATCTTTTTCGAAAAGTTTTTATGAATAATTCTCTAATCTGTAGTTTATGTATGGAATCACACAAGTGTTCGTTCAGATCCCTCAAACCAGGGCTCTGATACCAACTTGTAACATCCCATTTTCATAATAAAATGTCGATGAGTTTTATAGGTTACTACAACATGTAAAGCAGAAAATCTTAACCCTTAAGTTCACATGAAACCTTCTTTGGATCTATTGTGTATCTAATTGATGGCAAGAAAAAATAAACATTAAGAACCCTAATAAACACTAGGTATTTCTAAAATACAAGAAGGCTTAGGGTTTACATACCTTACATTTATTATAACAAATAAATATTATTCATTTCCTTCTTGGTCTTTAGAAAGAAAGCACCCAAAACTTAGTGCCTCTAATATTTTGTACCCCTAAACTCTAGAAACCCTAGAATGAAGATATAGAGAGAAGAGGGATATAAATTTTGTTCTTAAGCTTGTAGGTGAAGGTATGAACAAAATTTGATGCCCAAGGGGTCATATTTATAATTTAGGTAACTTGCAGGCAAATCTAGATTTGAATTAATTAAAAAATGGATTTAATCTTAATTCCAAACCTTTCCTTATTACCATCTAGGAGGCTTTTGGAAACCCTAAAAGAGCTCCAAAAACCTTCCACCCTTTGTTGGTTCTAGAATTGTCTCTTTTCTTCAACTATTGAACAATTACAATATACCCCTCTGAACTTTAATTAATTCCAGATTAATTCTTATTAATGATTAATTAATTCTAATTGATTTCTTATTAATTTATTAATCATATAAATTAAAAAACCAATTCATTGACTATTGATTGCATATTAATTTATTAATCACATAATAAATTAACAAATCAACTATCTATTTCCCGTTAATATATTAATCATATAATATATCAACAAAACATTTCTCTCTTTTCCTAATATCATTTCTACCTATTTCTGGTAATGAGGGCAACCCAGAAAGGAATTTGTTTCTATTTGCAAGTTTATACCATTTTAGTTATGAGCTTAGACACCTTTATCCAACAGTCTCCAACTTGGATAAGTCTATAACTCCAACTGCATGTATAAGCAAACAACAAAGAGTGATTTCCTAATCCACTGCCAAGCTCTTATTCAAATAAACCGTCGACCCTAAGATAAGTGATCAACTATTCCTTCGTTCCTCAAGATATTGTATGAACAGAATCATGGATTAAATGATCAACCTCATGTTCATTTGTTTGTTTCCCGATTTCTCTCTTTGTGATAAAATTTCAGACTACAAAACTGAACACATCAATTCAGTCCGGACTAGGCTTGGTTCTAATAGATCAAATCAAATCACCGAGTAGCCCAAATATATTTCTTTTCTCGTTAAGGAAAAAGGAATGAATAAGCTTTCACTATATAATTGTATCCTTCACTTACCATATCATACATGACACTACATTTCATAAAATTATCTTATTGATGCATTTACCTAATACCAATGCACAACTGACTCCTGAATTACAACTTATATATATATATATATATATGTTTGATGAATAAAAGATATTATCGTCTTAGAATTACTCGTGATGGAATCCATGAAGTAATATCTAAGCATGAGTTTATACAATACTTAAAATCCTATTTCTAAGTACTCATGAATATTGTTGCAATCCGTATGCAATGTCCAATCTCTATGGACTATCTATAATCGATTCATGACTATCTTAATTCACTACTTACTTCCAAAAGTATGAATGACTATGGAATGTTGAATAATATTTAAATTACTTACGGGTAAACATAAAAAGTGAAATATAATAATATATTAATTAACTATGGTATCATACCCATTGAATATAAAAAAAATCTCTATTATTTAATCACCATAAAAATTACGAATTTACTCATTATAGATTGTTTCGTGTAATCAACTAACTAACTGAATTAATCAAATCATTCATTCCATGTTCCAAACATGCATACTATGCCTCTCTATGGTGTTTGATGGGTTTTGAGCAAGACAAACAAATATCTATGTGTGCATGCAACCCTAATTTCCCGATCTGTGTTTTCTCTAATTGAACATACAACATTTGAAAATCAATTGGGAAACCCTAGTAATCCTATATTATTTTCGAAATTTGCACTAGCGTTAGAAAATATACCTTTGATCGTTATATAGTAATAACAATAAATCATTGTGTTGTTGAAGCTTAGAGAGCAAGCACCACAAATGTTGTGACTCTAATGGTTCACATCCAACACTAGAAAGAGGACGAGAGAGGAGAGAGGAGAAGGAGAGAACAAAATTTTGGCTTTCTCTTCGTAAGATATAATTTTCGATATTCCTAGGGTGAGGAGCCCTTTATATAGGTGAGGTAGCTTAGAGCCAAAACTAAGGTTTTAGGAGGAAACCCTAATCCCTTAGCTTAAGGACCAAGCAGCCCAAGAATCCCTATCCAAGAGCCCTTGGACGAAATTTCTAGGGCCTTCCTTGAAGTTTTCATCCAACCCTTTCTAGGGAGGTTCTAGAGCCTCTATCCTCAACTATCAATAAATTTCTAAACAGCCCCTACACTTTTACGTAATTCCTTTAATCCCAAAATTAATTCCAATTAGTTTCTGGTTAAATATTAATTAAACATTGCTATTTCTAATTAATATATTATTCTCATAATATATTAACAAATCACTTATTTTAGTTTATTAATCAAATAATAAATTCGGCCTCTCTCTCCAAAAGTCATCATGTCTAGTTGCTAGTTTTGAGGGAAACCCAACAGGACTATGTTACTATCAATTCAAGTATATACCACTTATAGTTACGGGCTTAGACACCTAATCCAACATTATTTCTTTGTGGACATATCAATTGGACATTACTCTAGTGATGCTCATTTCATAATTCTTAATTCTCGTCGCTATCTAAGATGTAATGAAATTTCTTCTTTACATGCATTGTCCTTCTGATATGTCGAGGTTCTAAAGTCAAAGGAACTAAGCCTCGGATAAAGGATGTTCCATTGAAACATGTTACTAGGAATAATACCATGGTTATGAAGTCTCAAATTCAAGGCACATTTCTTATACATTTCTCTTTAATTAATGTTTTCAACTCACATGTAGATTTTATAACCAACTCTTATTATGGAGCATTTCCATATACCCATCTGTGACAACCCGAAATTTGTATCTTGTACTTTCTCTCAATTCAATCAAAGACAAACTTGTTTCTGCTATCTTTTATCATTTTTTAGAGTCTGTTTGGGTGTTCTAAGCTTAGTGTATTCAAGAATCGGGTATTAGGAAGTATCAACTTGAGTCCGTTATGCCTTAATCAAACTCTTGATCCATTAAGAGGAGTTTACGGCCAACAAATGGTTGGGCCGTAAAATCATGTTAGGGTCGTGAACTCATGCTATATGCATGAGTTTAAACTACCTTTCATTCATTTCTTCCATTTCTAGCCAAGAACACCCAAGATTGTCTCTCAAGTATCATAAGATCTTCACTTTTGATCTTCCAAAAATGTAAGAATTCTTTCACTTTAATTGTTGTTACATCTCCTTATCTAGTGATTCTTCATTATTTCATCCATGAAATCATTCCATTTTGCTAGATTCTCAAGTGTTCTTCATTTCACCAAGAACACACACTAGTGTTTTTGGACTTTAATCACCCAATCAAGCTTCTATATTGTAAGTACTCTCTCCTAAGCTTACTATATACACGAAATACTTAAAGAACACTAAGGAATCATCCATTTATCAAGAACAAAGGGAGTTTACGGCCAAGGCAATCTCCCTTGGCCGTAAACCCATATAATGAAGCATATGTTGACTTTAAACACTCCTAAAGGCTTCTAAACCCTTGAGTACCTTCCTTGGTGTAATACTTACTGATTATACTACTTGAAAACATCAAGAAATCATGAACAAAAGGTGTTTACGCCCAAGATAATCTCCTTGGGCCGTAAACCCTAATTAAGGGTGTAAATCAACCATAAACCTCTTACTAAGCTTTGGAACTAAGTATAGAACAACCCAAGGAAGAACATAGGACTTTAAAACACAAAATGGTACAATATACTATGAGTTTACCGCCGTAAACTCATAGGACCGTAAACCCTAGGCCGTAAACTCATATAATACATACCATGTTGGCCGTAAACTCATTACAAAGGCCATACACCCTTAGTATGCAATTATATGTGATTGTAGTACTTAAATCCTAGTGTTTCCTAGTCTAATAAGGTGTTACCTTTCATGATTAGTTGTTTAAACACTAATTATAAACATATATGTGTCATTATATGTTCAATAGGATCCGTGTGTGCTCAAGTCTTCACTTGACACTTAGCATCCTACACCAATCTTACTTTTGAGTAACTTACAACAGGTGAGTTCATACCCCCACATTTTCATAAGTTTTACTGTTTTAAGGGGAGGGGGGGATACAAGTATAACACAAAGATAATGTGTTATAACAAATGATTTCAAATAGAATACAATTATCCAAAACAAATGAATTCAAACATCTTATCAAATCAAGTGGTTTTAAGTGTTATTTCAAAAAGACATCAAGTCACCAAAATGGATTTCCAAATATCAAACTTCTTTTAAATGTTTTATAAACTTATATTTTTCCCTAAAAATCATACTAGTATACATATATTTATATAAATAAGGTTTAAAAGACTTAGGACTGACAACCCACTTTGGTTCCTTTTCCTTGTTTGGATGTGGGATCACAAGTATCAGTTGTTTGTCCAAGTGTCATTTAAATTTTAGTTATATATATTTGTATATGTATACAAGTATAAAAGTTTATTCAATTAGATTCAATTATCCTTTGTACATGTTGAGCAAAGGATCCCATGCATGAATACTCGGCGTCAAATCAGAAAGTACATATAAATTATAATAGGTATAATTTATGATACAAAGAACATTAATTCATGATACTAGTATACTAGAGTACATAGTTTTACAAAAACAAAGGTTCAATTCAAAACTATGCAAGGGTATACATTGTTTCAAGTACATGTTAAGAAGACTAATTCAAGGATATACTATCAATCATTCATTTCAGAATAATTAGGATTTCATAACTGTTATACATGTAACATTATACGCTTTTATGAGTCAAAGAGTATAGTTTGTTTAATTCATTTTAAACAATACAGTAAAGTCCTGATATTATAACCAGAGTCTCCAGCAGGGGATCGAAACAATGTGTGTATAGATCTATATTGGGATTAACAACCCCGTACACGGACTGCTAGCTACAGTCAGGCATACACGCCTGTGAGTGATAATTGTTATCATCAACTTTCAGCGCATACATAGTGTTGGGTCAGGCCATCTAGTTAGTATGGTTATAATAACTCATTAAAAAGGTATTACCAATACGTTAGTGTATAATTACTAAACTTAAGTACACTTCAAAGTACTAGTTTACAAGATACAATTACAATATACAGTTTTCAAGATACAGCTTACAAGATACAAGTTTACATAAAGATTACAAGTACAGAACATTGCTTTACAAACAGAACAATTTTATACATATACAACTACTTTTCATATACAGCAGAAAATATAGGATTTTCTGGAAACAATTTACATATTCAAGCAACAGAAAACAATCTTACAAAACATAAATACTTATGCACTCACTCAACTTTATGTTGATACTCTCTTTTCAAATTACTTGTATTCTCAGGGAACCCGTAGACAGGTACACCCGAGCTTTTGAAGATGGAGCAGTTTATGTTTAGTCTTTAACTTTTGTACAACTTTTTGGTTTCAGTATACAATATGAAACACATGTAAATATGTAACAAAAGAACGGATCATCTAAGAAGGGAATGGATCGTCTGACAAAGGAACGGATCAAGTGCCAAAGGAACAGATCATATAGAAGGGGGTTTGGAGCACCTGGAAGAGGTTTGGAGCACTTGGGAGTACTATGGAGCAATAAGGGCACCTTGTTGCGCCATATGATGAAGTGATGGGCCAAGAACTATGTTGTTGTGCCAAGGGCATTCCTTCTTGTGCCAAGGGCATTCCTTCTTGCGCCAAGAATATCCCTCTTGCACCATGGAGAGTGCCTTTTGCGCCATGAAGAAGCGTTGTTGTGGCAAGTAGTTTCTTTTTGCTCCAAGCATGTCCTTGTTGCGCAATATGGTGATGTTTCTCCAAACTAGAAGTTCTTGCGTACTCTTGATGCCTGTTGCGCCATCCTTGCACATGTTGTGCCATCATGGTTCAAGATGGACCATTTTGGTTCCTTGATAAGCCATGGAATCCCTGATGAGCCAAGACTTGGGAGTGAGATGGAGCAACAAGGGGATCTTGTTGTGCCATATGATGAAGTGATAGGCCAAGAAGGATGTTGTTGTGCCAAGGGAATTCCTTCTTGCTCCAAGCCTATACCTCTTGCGTCATGAAGAAGTCATGTTGTGCCGTGGAGTATGATGTTGTGCCAATCTTGTCCTTATTTCACCATGCATGTTCTTGTTGCCCCAAGATGGTCTTCTTGCTCCAACCTAGAAGTTCTTGAGCTACTCTTGATGCATGTTTTGCCATCCTTATACATGTTGCTCCATCATGGTGCAAGATGGGCCATTTTGGTTCCTTGATGAGCCATGGTATCCCTGATGAGCCAAGTATGCTATGAAGTCCTCTATGATGCTCAAGATTGCTCAAGGATGCTCTGAAGTTGGTATTAAAGGATTACACCATGTTGTGCCACAATGATGGATGTAAGGCCATTAGTGTTCATGATATGCCACTTGTACATAATGATGCTCCACTATGCACAAGGTGCTCCATCATATGTGTTCTTAATGCTCATGGGTTATACGACATGGTAGAATGTTCTAGAAGATGCTCCATAGCATATTATGATTGGTTGTCACCATTCATGGGCCTATGGGCCAATGGGCTTGGCCCATTAGGGTTTTAGGTCTAATCTGTCAAGTATAAATAGGGATGAATGAAGATTCATTTATCTTGTATCTTGTATCTTGAATCCTTAGTGAGTGGACGAATCTCTGGTGAATTGTACTTGTAAGATCTGTTTGAGAACTCTGAAATAAAGAATACTACCCTCCTACCCGTGGACGTAGGTCACCTTGACCGAACCACGTAAATACTATGTCTTTGTGTGCTTAGAGTTTTTCTACATATCTGGATTACTTCCTAACAAGGGTCATCAGAACTTGGCAAGTTGCATCAGATTTGTTCTGGGTCTTGACAAGTATCGTCTGTTTTTCCCTAACAAGTGGTATTAGAGTTGTGGTTGGTGTTCTGTTAATTGAAGATGGCATCTCACAAGTTTGATTTGGAGAAGTTCGATGGATCGAATGATTTCACATTGTAGAAGGTGAAGATGAAGGCTATTTTGGTTCAACAAGGATGTGCAATGACACTGGAAGGAGAAGCTCAACTACCTAAAGACATGGCGGTTGAAAGGAAGTTGGAGATTGGGTAATGTTTATTAATCATTTGGATCATGTACATGGAGCATTTGGATCATGTACATGGAGCATTTAGATCATGTTCATGGAGCATTTGGAGCACTAGGAACTTAATGGAGCACTCGCAGTTGATGGAGCATGCGAACAACGGACGAATCATCTGAAAAGGGAATGGATCGTCTGAGAAAGGAACGGATCACGTAGAAGAGGGTTTGGAGCACCTGGAAGAGGTTTGGAGCACCTGGAGGAGGTTTGGAGCACTTGGGAGTGATATGGAGCAACAAGTGGACCTTTTTGCACCATATGATAAAGTGATGGGACAAGATGGATGTTGTTGCGCAAAGGGCATTCCTTCTTGCGCCAAGCATATCCCTCTTGCGCCATGGAGAGTCTCTCTTGTGCCATGAAGAAGCCTTGTTGAGCCAAGTTGTTTCTTGTTGCGCCAAGCATGTCCTTGTTTCGCTAAGATGGTCCTTGTTGCTCCAATATGGTGATTTTCTCCAACCTAGAATTTCTTGCGCCACTCTTGATGCCTGTTGTGCCATATGTTGCGCCATCATGGTGCAAGATGGAGCATTTTGGTTCCTTGATGAGCCATGGTATCCCTGATGAGTCAAGTTTACTATGAAGTCCTCTATGATGCTCAGTATCATTCAATGATGCTCAGATGTTGCTATTGCTCAAGGATTACACCATGTTGTGCCACTATGACGGTTTTTAGGCTATTAGTGATCATGATGTAACACTTGTACATCATGATGATCCACTATGGCACAAGGAGGTCCATCATGTTTTTTTTATGCTCATGGGTGTATAACATGGAAGAATGTCCCAGAAGATGTTGCATGCAGGATTATGATTGGTTATCACCATTCATGGGCCTATGGGCCAATGGGCTTGGCCCATTAGGGTTTTATGTCTGATCCATCAAGTATAAATACGGATGCTTGCTAAGGGGCTGTTTGGTAGGATCCAAATTTTTACGATCTGAATTTTTAAGATGTCTGAATTTCTAAGAGGGTCTGAATTTTTAAGATCTTAATTTTTAACATGTTGTTTTCTTGTAACCTCTGAATTGTTGTGCTGAATTATAATATGACCATTTTACCCTTCTGTATTTTTTTTGCTGAATGTAAAGTTTCAGTTTATAAAATAACTGCATCAACTTCTTGAACAATTATAAAAAGTATATATAAACACCTTAAAAATCAAAATTAAAACACAAATCCAAATGAAAAAGGTTCAAACTTCACATTTTACCAACAATTAATCAACAAATCAAGATTAAAATTAACGAGTTCATTTGTTATTCATACATAATGAGCAACTTTTTATAAAATTGTTTTATCTAACATCTTATTTCAGCAACAAGAAAAAAAATCAAAAACATCAAAAGGATTACAAATGTTCCATTTTGTTTATAACATCAAAACATCAGCTTTCACTGATCCTTCAAGCTGCAAGAAAATAACATCTATGATTAGCAACCATCTTTATTGTCAGATTACAAATGTTCCATTTGTTTACCATGGATAATTGACTTTTTCAGATGATTTCTTTGTTTCCGTACGACATTATTTGAATTAAGGTAATGAATGGTGTCTTTAATAGATGATTTTCGTTGACAATAGGTGGTGCTAGAATGCAGAACTTTTTCAACCATCAACCACTATCCAGCCACCATAACCAACACAACCATCATAGCCATTAATCCAAATCCAACATTACCCTTCTTCACTCAAGAAATGCAGAACTTTTTCCCACCGAACACCACCCACACAAACACCATTCCTACATTTTACCACCATCACCACAGCCTATACCAACAAAACCAAATCACCCAAGGAAAAAAAACACAAAAAAATTGACCATTAACTTACTCCCTCACCTGTGATTCCCCTGTTCATCATCCTTTCCACTTCACGATGCCACCATTTTTAGACCTACAACCAAGAACCAAGGGAGACGCAGATGAGGAAGGTTGCAATCTGAATCGAAAAGGGTGTGTGTCAATCAAATTTTGAGATGGAACAAGAAGAGGTGTTCGGTTTCTTTTGTTGTTGGGATACATATGTGGACTAGGGGATTCACTAGCAGTGGAGATGGCAGACAAGGGGGAGAAGGTTGCCAACTAGTGGTGGACAGGATGGCGCAATCGGAGATGCGGTGGGAATGAGCGTCAACGTCTGTGAAAGTAAGAGAATAGGTAAAGAAGTGAAATATTATGGAAAACTAAAACTTTACCTGTAGAAGATGCCGAGGGCGAAGCAGAAGGACCCAGAGATGAAGGAGGCATAAATGAAGCAGTCGGAGGCGGGAGCGAATCCGGCGACGATGGCAGCTTTGCAGATTCGACTGAGGCATAGGGCTGATGTCGGAGGGTTGCAAACGTGCGATTGGAGATGCAGGGGAAGGAGGGGTCGGCGTTCGTGAAAGAAAGAGAAGAGGCAAAGTGTTTACATACCAGGGCAAAAAAGGAACGCACGTTCTTTTTTTTAATTCAGACACATCCCAAGATCTGAAAATTTAATAGGCATTTTAAAAATTAAGAGCCATAAATTCAGATGTTACCAAACAGTCTGGATCTTAAAAATTAAGAGAGTGCCTCTTAATTTTCCAATTAAGAGCCATAAAGTCATTTAGTGCCTTGTCTTGAACCTTGGATTCTAGAGTGTTAGACGAATCACTAGTGAATTGTACTTGTAACCTATGTTTGAGATCTCTGAAATAAAGAGTATTCACCTCCTGTCAATGGACGTAGGTCGCCTAGACCGAACTACATAAATATTGTGTCTTTGTGTGCTTGTAGTTTTTCCTATTATACACATTACTTCCAAACAAGGGTCATCAGAACTTGGCAAGTGGCATGAAACATCCCAAAAATATGATCCAAAATTTCATCTTTAAATTAAGTAAAACAATATTCCAACCCCTATCCATACGTCCCAAATAAAAATAAGTGTATCAATTAACATAACAATCAGAGTGAAATATCAATGCGGAAACATGTGTTGTGAGCTCTGCAATCACCCCAAGCTCTTCCATTAAAAGCCAAATTACCTAAAACATAAACTAAAAACCATAAGCACAAAGCTTAGTTGAGTTCCCCAAGATACTGTATACCATACAAAACACATACTGGGCCCTCACTCTCTAACGGGTCTTACCGCGTATCGAGTCCCACTTAGCCTCGGGCCTCGCCTGACATCGAGCCCCGCTCGGCTTCAGGCCTCTCACGACATTGAGCCCCGCTCGGGTTACAGATTTCTCCATCACCAGGCCCCGCCTGACATTGGGCCCCACACGATACACATATATAATTATATAACCGTAAAATTGTATAACCATATAATCATATAAACATATAACCTTACTATCACATGCAATAATCACAAAGAATATAGCATACCATACAATCATCGAGCCCCGTCCGACATCAGGCCTCTCTCAGTAAGCATAAAATCAGTTACTAATAACTAGCTTACAATCTACTCATCAGGCCTCGCCTGGCATCGGTCCTTGCCCGATAAGCATACCATCATACAACACATGCAAGAGTCACGCAGACATCTAGAATCCTAACATATAAATCAAGGCCTCGCATTAGTGCCTTCGACCTGTTAAACCCAGTGAAGAGACTCACCTTGCTCTGGCGAAGTGCACATAAAATTCGTGGTTTCTGGCTGACAGATCCCCGAACTATCAATATCAAGACAACACCCGATCAATATTTGGGTCCCAATCCATAACCATAAGTCCAACAGTCCATTCTTGGGGTAAAACGACCATTTTACCCCTCACCTAGTTTGGCCCAATATTAAGGCCCAAACATAGCCCAACATAACCCATGGTCAACCCTGATCAAACAGTTGGTCAAAGTGAAAGTCAACAACCCATGATGACTAAAAACACCGTGTTGCCCCTTCGACACGCCGTGTTTCTCCCTCATCCAGATAATCGGGAAATCCCCATCCAACACACCGTGTTGGCTTGCAAACATGGTGTGTTTGCCCGAGATTCAACATATTAATATACTAAGTTGTTTTCTCCGATTCCAAGAGCCCCAAAGCTCAGATCTAGTCCAAAACATGGTTCAGGAGCATAAAGTTTACAACTTTATCCATTAGGACTACCTAAAAAGGTTCAAACCAAATCCATAAAGCTTAATAGTACAAGGGCTTAACCATTAAGCACTTAATTGATAAAGACATAGCCCCAAAATATAGATCTGACTTCCTTGAGCTGGAAAACCATGTAAAGTTGCCAACTTTACGTTCATGCATGTCAAAATGAAGCTCTTAAGCTTAAAAGGGACTTAATAATTGACTTGATGCATACATGACACCAAAATTCTCATAGAGCTTGCACCTTTAAGCTCAATGGTACCAAAACAAACTCAGATCTAAAAGAATAAGCCCTTAAACAACCTAAGTCACCATTAACCCAAAAAGGACCAAAAAGCACAAAAAACTAACTATGAAGAGATCTAAACATATACAAAACAAGATGAAAACTTGAGACTTCAAAAAGCTTCTACACAAGATGATGATTATGGATCCAAAGCCTTTTCCCCAAGCAAAGTAACTTCAACATCTCCTCTTACTTCACAAAGACCAAGAATGAGCAGCAAGAACCTATTACTAGCTCAAGAACACCACCAAGAGACTTAAAGATCAACTTTAGGGTTTTACTGACAATGGAGGCTGGAAAGGAGTCCAACCGTGAGGGCTTAAGGCCTTTAAATAGGGTGCAACACCCTAAAATTAGGGTTTTCTCCCCCAGCCGCCAACACACCGTGTTGCTCCATGAACACGCCGTGTTGGCCTTAATGAAAGCCACGATTCTTCGAATCTAGACACGCCGTGTTGGTTCCTCTAATACGCAGTGTCTATTCCTCGAAATGGGATTTATTCCCAATAATTGATCGTCAAGATTCCCGGTGTTACATGGCATCAGATTTGTTTTGAGTTTTGACAAGTACTGTATGATTTCCTAACAAGTGGTATCAGAGATATTTAGTTGAGTTTGACAGATGAAGTACTAAGAGAGGTTGTGGATCAAACGAGTGCTGGTGGGTTTTGGGAGAAATTATATGACATGTATTAGAACAATTCTCTGATGAACAGGCTATACCAGAAGCAACGTTTATGTACTCTTAGGATGTCGAAAAGCACGCATGTGAAGGATCGTATGGACAACTTTAATAAGATCATCTTGTACCTATAAGGTGTGAATGTAAAGATTGAAGATGAAGACCAAGCACTTATCCTTTTACGTTCACTATCGAATTCTTATGAGAATTTTGTTGATACCATGTTGGACAGTAGGACAATGATCACTGTTAGTGAGGTGAATAATTCTTTGATGTCCAACGAACTGAAAACAAATGTTTCAGTTGTAGAAGTTTCCAGTTCTGGTTTGTTTGAATGCAAAGGAAGAACATCGGATAGAGGTGGAGGTAATAGAAATCACGACTCAGTCAACTCCTTCAAAGAGTGGAATGGCACAGTCAAGATGGGTTATGATTGGGTGAGTAGTATCAATGGAAGTGGCACAGTATAGATCAAGATGCATAATGATATTGTCACGAAACTGGATTGCCGGTTTGTCCCGAAACTTCGAAAGAATTTGATTTCTTTTGGCACTTTGGCAAATGATGGATTGAAGTATTTTGGAGAGGTTTACTGGTTAAGAGTCACCATGCGTGCTCTTGTAGTTATGAGGGTAAGGATAAATCATCACGGGATTTGTATTCTGAATAGTTGTACAATTGCGGGGGAATGGTGAATATATCCCAATAGTTGGATAAGTTTGATGATGAAAGAAAGTTGTGGCATCATAATTTCGGACATGTGAGCAAGAAGGGTTTCCTAGGTGGAGATGCAACTGGAAAAGTTGAACATGGGGAAGCTTGTGTTCAAGAGATACAAAGCAATGTGAAGTTCAATTCGGTTCAACACTCAAGAAAGAAGATTTTCGAGTGTGTTCAGTCAGATCTATGGGGTCCCTCTCATGTGAAGTCTCATGGTAGATGTGAATAATTTGTGAATTTTATCGATGATTACTAAAGGAAGACTTGGGTGTATTTATGAAGACAAAGGATGAAGATGAAGTGTATGGGTGGTTCAAGGAGTGGAACACAATGGTTGAGAAACAGAGTGGGAACCATGTCAAGTCACTTAGAATGGAAAATAAGTTGGAGTTCTACAACGCTCCATTTGAAAACTTCTTCAAAATAGAAGGTACAGTGAGGCATCACACTGCCAAAGTGAGTGACAGAGCGGATGAACCTAACACTGGTGAAGCATGCTCAGTGTATGTGATTATCTACTGATTTATTGGAGCAATTGTGGGCAGAAGCAGTTAACATTGCTTCCAATCTGGCGAATAGATCTCCATCAACTACGATTGATTGTAAGACTCCTCAAGAGGTAAGGCTTGGGAAACCCTCTGAAAACCTTGGTTTACAAATATTTGGATGCTCTATTTATGGTCGTGTAAATGATTGTACACTGCAGCATAGGCAAACGAAGTGCATATTTCTAGGATATGCATCTAGAGGGAAAGGTCATCGTTTGTGGTGTACAAAAGAACAAACTACAAAATTCATTATTAGCACAGATCTGACCTTTGAATCTGCTATGTATAACCAAAGAGGAGGTGGTATAAGTGTTGCGAGGAAGGATCAGGATGATAGCCAGAAGGTGGAGTTGGAAACAGAAACCCCACATAGTTTTGTGATAAATGAGGAACAGCAGGGTGGCATGGATCAACATAGGCGTAAGGAATCCCTTGTTCAACCCACGGAAGAAGTGGCTGGTGATGCTGATGCCAGGAAAGAAAGTTTGAAGAGGCTTCTGGAGAATGAGTTTGTGATGAACAATCCAGGAGCTGAAAAGTGATGGGTTTTGAGCACTATAACAACCTTAATGCTTTGGATCTAAGTTTTATCTAATTATACATTCAATATTGTTTTCCAAATCATAAAGCCTAAACTAACATACAAAATTTTGGTATGTGAATCATAAAACTATTTAGAAGAATACCTCTTGTTGTAGTTTGTTGTATTTGGCCTTTATGAACTTAGCACCTCAAGTGTGACGCCTCAAATGGTTCACAAAACACCACCAACAATTGGAGATCTTGAGAGAGAAGATATGTGGCACTCAAAATTGGCTATAGTATCTCTAAGATTACTTGTGTCATGAATTTTAGGCCAAGGGGTTACATATATATATAGTGTAGAATTCCAAGGGTTATGTGTAAACCCTAATTATGACACTTGGACTTGTAATGGACTAACACTATATGAAACCTTACATAAGCTTAGCCCATCACTAATCCACCATGTATTATTAGCCCAACCTATATGTTTCATTGATTTACACATCAGACCTTATATATTTAATTAGTCTCTTTTGATCACTAAATTAATTCCAAATTAATTCTTGATCAATACTAATTAAATAATAAACCTCTTTCTCAAATAACCATCCTATCAGATTGTTCTGGTGAATGTAACCCAAAATGGACCATGCTACACTCAGGTTAAGTACATACCAATTATAGTTATGGGCTTGGACACCTAACCCAATAGTCCCCCACTTGGATAAGTCTAATAACTATAACTGCAAGTATGACTTAAAACCAACTAGCAATCGTAGCTCTGAAAGCCGTTGTCAAACTCTGACGTGCCATTTTAGATAAGCGATCATATAATCCTCTATTCTTCAAGATATTGTGCGGACAAATACATGGAACATAGTCATACCTATTGTCCAGCAGTTTGTTTCCGAATTTACGATTTGTTTGACATAGAACTTAATTGAACACATCAATTGAGTTCTGACCGGGCTCGACACATAAGTCAAAGAAAATCATCGACGGGCCCAAGATATTGCTTTTAATCCTCCAAGGATAAAAGGAACAGATATGTAACATCCGGATTTTCAGGGACATTATTATATGCTAATCTTGAGATTGAAGGAGAGACTTGACGAGTTGAGGGACCAACTCGCCGAGTCGAGTGGAGTTGCTCGTGTGGATTTAATGAGTGGGACTCGACGAGTCAGAGGAGGGACTCGCCGAGTAGGTGTTGGGCAGAGAAACCCTATTTTTCCAGGTTTGTGACCTATTTAAAGGCCCTTATGACCTTCATTTGCGGCCACACTTTCCCTTGAGAGACCCTAATCGATCCAGAGAGCATAGAGAGAAAGAGGGAGCAAATTTTCATCATCTTGGTGCATTCTTGCAAAGAAGAATGTCACACCCCCAAACCAAGGATGGCGGAAACGTCCGGGGGTGGAGGACTTCATGTATAGTATCATAACAACAATTGCAATAGTGATCAAAGTAAACACAACCAACATAAATATAATTGAAAAAGTTACACCATTGTATAAGTTTACATGTTTCCAAATCAATTACATTATGTTGACGAAAATGAAATGTTGACGCCTTAACGTCCCATCCTCAAAATCACTCGTTCACCTGTTTATTGATTTCCTGAGAATACAAGTAGTTTTGAAAAAGTGTCAACAATTAAGTTGGTCAGTTCATAAGCTTTTGAATGTAGTGGTGAAAACCTTTCCTTTTTAAAAGTATGTTTGTTCCAGAAAAATCTAATATTTTCCTTAAAGTGTGAATTGCAGCCTTAAATCCAAAGACCAAAATGTACAAGTAATTTCCATGCTTACAGTAAAACAATGCAAGTTTAAATTGCCATAAACTCGTTTAATTTAATGAAATCCCCGTAAATCGTAAGAGTTGTTAATACTTTATGTGAGCTATTATAACCATACTATGACCTAGTTGGCCTGAAACAACGTTCTTCAGGCGTCGGAAACGTTATGACATTTGTCACCCGTAGACTCGAGGTCCCACTGTAGCTAACAGTAAGGTGTGGGGTGTCAATCCCAATATAGATCTATATACAACTATCACGCTCTCCCTACAAGAGACTCTGCTTACAATACATGACCTAAAGTGTATTACTTGTTAAGTAACATGAAGCGAATGTCTCACGATTTAGTCATTAACGGATTTACGTGTAGTGAATGAAAACCCTTTTTGTGTAATTGAAACTTTTGTAATGAACTTGTTGTGTAAGTGCATCATAAACTATACCTATTATAGTTTATCAAATAATGGTAGTAGTGAACATAAACTATACTTACATTAGTTTATCAAAATGTTTGTATGCAATGGATATAAACTTTGTTTATTATAATTAATTACCATACTTGAGGATGTAAAAATCCATTTGTTTTATGATGTACGTCTATTTACCAAGACAAAATGACGTATATTATAACACATATATGCACATGATGATTCACTCCTTGCTCAACGAGTTACAAGGTGTAAATGAAACTGATAACATTGTTCTAGTGTTAACAGTTCTATTCCAGTTCTTAGAAGATTTATAGCAAAATCATCAAAGGTCCAAATCAGAATCCGTAAATTCTCAGAGTTTGGAAAATGTGTCTAGTTTGTTCATAAATTTTATTATGATTTTTAGTGACCTCTCACTTGTTTGAAAAAGTCCATATTCACAGACTGGTCCGGATTTGTTCTTGTAATGATAGACAGTTTTGTAAAAATCACCATAATTTGTAGAAAAATCGTATAGAGATGTGCAAGTAGTAATTTTAAAGGTATGGACCTGAACTATTCTCATCTAATACAGTTTTGAAAACTAAAATGTTTAAGTTGACCAAAACAGTCCGTGAATGGAGTTAAACTTTTCTGATGTAAGCTGTTGTTTGAGTTTAGTTAAGTTCTTGGTGTTTTAACTTGTATTCCCCCCCTTAAAACTTGAGAAAAACATGAAAAGATAGGGGTATGAACTCACCTTGTGTGATTTCAGTGGGTGGATGTTGAAGAAAGGTAGTGTTCAACTCAAGAACACTTAGAAGATTGTTTGAAGATTCGAAGAACTAACACAAATATGATGAAGTTTTGTGTAAGCAACCTATGATTTGAGTATAATATTACTTACCGAAAGTAGATGGAGAACTTAAAAATCAGCCTTGAAATCTCGAAATTTAGAGAGAGAAGTGAGAGAGAATGGAGTTTGTTCTTTGGTGGAGAATGAGGGAAATGAGAGAAATGTGAGGAGGGATAAGGGTTTCTAGCCTTTGACCAAGAGTGTGGCTGGAAAAATGGTGGGAAAGGACAATGAAATGACCAGGTATGGTGGAAGGACAAGGGCTGGTCATTGAGTGGGCATGGGGTGGTTGCTTGTGCCATACACTAAGGCAAAGTCAACACTCCACCACAAGTATCTCACCCACTATATTTTTAATCTTAGACAATGATTATCCTCAAAATGTGATTAGATTATGGAAATATGGGGTCTTATATGTCAACATATAAGTTTTGTTGGGGTACAAAGTTTTCCATAAATGACTTTGTAATGTTTGACTTTTGTAAAACCCACTTTCATGTGGAGTATTAGCCTTATGACACATGAGAGATAGAGAGTGAGAGAGAGACATGTAAACACCTCTATATAAGGTGGGTTTAGTCCACTTGTAGAGGTGTGCTTGAGAGATGTAAAAGTGAGTGTGTAGGTGTGTGTTATTTATGTAGTCTAGATCTAGATCCTTTTTGTGTAACACCATATACAATCAATACATCTCTTGAACACCGAAATCACCATGTTCATTGTGCAATCTTTAATTCCGCATGCCAAACCATGTTCTTTGTGTCACATCAATTGGTATCAGAGCGGGTCTTCAAGATCAACGTGATTTTTGAAGAACGATTCTCGGTTTGGCAACATTTGTCACAATTGGAGCGTTTTTGGTGAGTTTCTCTCTATGATCTCTCTTAATTTTGTTCAATCGTGCGTTGCGTTTTTGAATTTTGATCGGTTTGTTTCGTTGGATCGAATTTGTTTCAAACCCCATTGATGATCCAATAATATTTTTTGTAAGATCAAGTCTAAAAAAAACCATTTTAAATTTGTTACTGTTCATCATTTGTTCGTGATCTGATTACATTTCATTGATTCATATTTCAAGCCCAATTTTTATGATTCATTATTGTTCATCGGATAATCAAGAGCCTAAAACTTCTTTTGATCCATTATCTGAAAGTGCTGAGCCCACTACATTTCATAAATCATTCAAGTGTTAGTCGATGTTCATCACTTTCTTTTCTTACGCACTCAATGGTTAGACAATGTTCCTGACTCATGATTTCTTCATCTTTTGATTATACCTTCGTTTTCGTTTCTTTACATCTAAATTTCGATTGGATTTGATTGTTGAGTTAGACCTGTAAATCGATTTTATCACTTCGATTTTAAAATCGTTTTTGTTCAAGTCTCAGTCTGTTAATCGAAAATTGATTCTTTGATCTTATCAATCTTGGTCAAGAACACTTGAAGGAGGTTTAGAACAGGTGTTTGAACACTTTTTGATCTGAAATTAGACATTAGATTCGTCAATTTTTATGGTTGTTGATCTTTGATTTTGAAAAGTCAGTCTTCAGAAAAAGTCAACTTCGGTTTTTGAGTGATGGATCAAAGAATTGAAGACTGAAGTTGTTGTTTTTGAGTTGAGAACAAGCTATAGATGTCGAAATCGTGAGTGATTGGAGGATAAATTTTGAAAATCATTTGGATTTATGTTCTTGTGATGAACACAGTTACGATATTGATGATGAACATCGTGAACTGATGATGATTTGGAAAGAACATATGTGTTCGTGATTAACTTTGAGTCGTATTCGATTTTTGATATCAAATGACGATGATTGTTTGTGGCTTCATAACGATTGTCGATTTTGGGTTGATAACCAATCGAAGTCAAAACTAATGTTTACTGGGTCTTGGATTTCAAAGATTGATGCTTGATTTTTCTATTTGAATGTTATGAAGAAGAATCGAGTACTGAAGTGTTTTTGGATTGAGATTGCTGGGTTGGATATCAGTCGAAGGGTTGGTTTGGTTTCAAGGGCTTCGTTATCTGGTCGATTTGAAGTTGATAAATCAAAGTCATGTTTTTGATGTTATGTACGAAGGCTCGATGACTGGTTTTTTTTTTTATCTTCATTGTAGTTGTTCGATGAATGGATGAAGCAATCGATCTAGGAACGAGAATTGATAATGATGAAGATTCGAAGGGTTCATGATCGGTTTAGATTGAGATTCAAAGAACGATTGGTACGAAGTGTGATGTACGAAACTTTCTTTTGTGAGTTGAAGATGTTGGTATAGATGGTTGAAGTTTAACTGGGTGTAAAACTTTCGAAGAGGGATGAAATTTCATACGTTTGTATGAAGTTTCGTATGTTGCCGAGAATTTTTCGTTTGATTGGGGAAGTTGAATTTCATACAAAAGGTAGAGAGGATTTCGTACGAAGGGTTGAAATTTTCATGTGTTTTGAACGAAGGGTTGAAAATTTCGTGTGTTTTGAACGAAGGGTATGATTTTTCGTATGAATTGGAGAAGGAAATCAAAGTTTCAAATTTGACCCTTGAAATTTCGACTGTTTGACACCTTTTCAAAAATCTTCGTATGATTATCACTTTTTCGTATGATTTGAACAAATGGCAAAAAGTTTCGAATTCAGCCCCTGAACCTTCGAATATTTTGCACTTTGAAAATTAATTGAAGTTTCGAATGTTTTGGCACTTTGAAAATTAATTGAAGTTTCGAATGTTTGACACTTTTCACCCAAATTCGAAAATTTTTGAAGCTTCGCATGTTTGGGGTGATTCTTCGTATGTTTGGTGCACAAAGACAAAATTTTCGAAAATAGTCCCTGAGGCTTCGAATGTTTGGCGGTTCATACCCAAATTCGAAAAAGGATTGTTTTTGCTGAAAATTGAAGAAAATGCATTTCAAGCCCCTGCAGTTTGTGCAAATTGACGCTTTCTACCAGCTTTGGAAAAGGGGGAGAGTTTTGCATATTTTGCTGTTTTGGGCGCACCGGTCACTGCAAAATTTTGAAATTGACAATTTCTACCCATTTTTGAGAAGTTTTGTCAAAGGCGATCCGTGAACGAAGCTAAAAATTCAATATATTTTGGATTTTCCGGATTGAAGCACAAAGTTTATGCCACATGTTAAGGGGGAGTTTTAACATGAAAAATTCCGAATAGAGCACGTTCTCTTTCTGTTGGGTCTTATTGTGTTGCGTCATGGGCTTGTGTTTTGTATCCAGATTGGGCCTGTCCATCCGTGATTAGCTAGTAGGGTTAGACTATAAATAATGCATGCATGTATGCATTAAAAGGTTAACGATCTTGATTATTATCGTTATTGTTTTTGTAACCCTAAACACCTCTACAGTCGAACTTCTTAATCGAGCTCTTCTGAGGTGTTGAAGCATTAATCATACGACACATTCAAAGTCATTCTTGTGTTCATAATTACGTTCTTAATTGTTTGTCTGCATAGAATCTATCGATCCTAATTGAACTTTGTTTCAACAATTGGTATCAGAGCAGGAGACTATGTGATGACTACACATTCCTTCTGCATTCAGAATTCTTTAGGGTTTCCGCTTTTATCGTATTAATAGAAGTCGTCTTCTTCATATCGACGGCAACTCTGTTTCTGATAAAACCCTAATCTTAAGTTTACAGGTCAGATTCTAGCAGCTCACCATGTCTCACGAAGATTCGCAAACAAATCTCATCAACATCTCAAACAATATTGGATCCACTACCAGGATTCCCATTATTTACACTCAAGACTATGAAGTATGGGCGGATCACTTTGAAGATTGCGTGGTTGGATCTGAAGACAATGGCTACCTCATCTGGGAAGCTATCACGCTTGGGTCGTTTGTTCACTCAGGAACGAACACAATAGTTAAGTCCCAAAAGGAATATAACAAGCTGGTGGCGGATGTAGAGAAGATGCCACAGGATGAGAAAGACAAGTTGCTGTGTAATGTGAAGGCCATGAGAATGATCAGATTCGCCTTGCAATCTGACACTTTTCGGTTGGTTGGTTCATGCACGACGGCCAAAGAGTTCTGGGATAGGTTGAAAGAACTTTATTCAACCGATGAAGATCTAGAACACTCCATTCAAACCTTGCTGCTGTCAGAATTTGGGGTTTTCGAACAGAAAATAGAAGAAAAACTCATACAAACTTTCGATCGGTTCAATCATCTCCTAAGTAAGATGATCAAGCATGGAATAGAAAGAAAGCTGATCGAGCAGAAGGTGACCTTCATGAACGGTCTGAGACCAGAATGGATGGCTGTGGTTTCAACCGTGAAAGCACATGAACAGTTTAAATCTTACTCACTAGCGAAACTTGTGGGAATACTTAAGTCCCATGAGAGTGTAGTAACCAAAGAAGCGAAGGTAGTTTCTGGTGTGGGATCGTTGGCCCTTGTCTCAAAAGGAAAAAGCATTGCAGAAGAAGAAGAAGAGTCTGATATGTCTGAGTGTGACCTTACAAGCGAGGAGTATGCTATGATGGTAACCAATCCAAAGAAGTTTGCACGAAGAAAATTTCCAGTCAACAAGAACCGAAACTGGCAGGGAAGTTACAGTTCTGAGAAGGTGAAGGATGAAGCGAAAAATTCTTCTCAAAAGGATGAAGACAAGAAGGAGAGCAAGCTTGCAGGAGACTCTGGGTTCGACTGCAATTACTGTCACGGCAAGAAGCACTTTGCCAAAGATTGTATGCTGAGGAAAATGGCTGAGAAAAGAGATGGTGAAGATGATGAGGTGTACTACATGCGCAAGTTGGAAGAGATCAAGAAAAAGAAGGCGACTAATAGTTCTATGAATGCCTTGATTGTACAGGAGAATGCAGATGAAGATGAGTTCGGTGGCGATGAAGTTTTGTCAACCAATTCTGAAGATGAAGAGGTGAGAAAGCCGACTCATGGAAGAGCTTATGTGGGAAAGGATGTAGGTTCGGCTGGAAGATGTTTGATGGTCACAGCTAGTGCATCAACCGAAAGTGCAAGTGAGGAACCGAACCTGATTGAGGACAAATGTTTTGCGGCCAAGCCCGTAAGTGAGAAGATCAACGACTGCGATCGGCTGATCAAAAAGGTACAATCCATACTTGAATCACTTAATCTTCCAGTAATAGATTATGAAGAAGAATTAAAAGAATTAATATTTAAATTTTCTAACTTAAGTGGTAGTCTCATGCAAACTCGCTTAGCGAATTCTAACCTAACTGACCAACTCAGCATGGTGTCTTCAAAAAGTGAGGAGAGAAGGATGTGGATTGAGCTGAAGGAGGCGGAATTAAATAGAGCTAGGGATGAAAGTATTTATTTGCAAAGAGACAATTTAAAGTTTTTAAAACAAAGGAACGTTTTTTGTTTGATTGCTAAGCTCTTATATACTAATATTGCTTAATTGCATTTAAGTTGTGAGATAGGGAAGAAGATTCACAAGATGATCTTGCCCTTCCTTGAATTTAAGGAGGATGAGGTCATCGCTGAGTGTGAATCAATAGTGTCCTCAAAAGAGACATCCATCCATTACAAACCAGACTGGACAAGATAGAGACCTTCATTGACTCTAAGGAACATAAATGTATGCTCAAAAATCTTTTAGATGAAAATGATAGGTTAAAAATAAAGTCCGAAACTATTCAATCGTTTGACTCGTCTAACGCCAAATTAATTTCAGAAAATAAAATGAACTTAGAAAACACGTATGAATTTGATGAGGAAAGTGAGATGAGCGAAATCTCAGTAGAAGACGTTGTTGATTGCTCTGAGTTTATGAAAAGCGAAACCGAGAATGAGAAACCCCTCATATCTGAAAATTCGGTTGAATTCGCTCGCCTGTCAAGAGACAAGCCACAGAAACTCAAAGAGAAAGCCATGGTTTATCAAAAACTACAAACTGTGCCGAATCAGGTCTATGCAGTTACCGCTGTCACTGCAAAACAAAAAACAAAGTTGAAAATCTTGGTCGACAAAGACAATGCTGAAGGGTGTGACGATTACTTCTGGTCAGCCCCTATTGACAACGCAAATGAAACCATAGGCTTATCTGAGCAAACTTCATGGAGGGCTAAAGGAAGATATGTTGCTGAACCCATCAACAAACCCTCAAGTTTTGACAAACCAAGCACAAGTGGAACTAAAGAAATCCCTGAAGAACCAAAGAAATAACCGATAGTTCCAACTAGGACAACCGAAACTCAAAAGGAGAAGCCAAAGGCTAGCTTCAATATCCACAAATCGTAGAAGGAGTTAGCTGAACAGAAACGCTTAAGAAATCAAAGATACATGTAACATCCGGATTCCTAGCTATCTTATTTTAAGTTTTTATCTTGAGTTTTAGGGAGGGACTCGGCGAGTAGGCGCTTAGACTCGCTGAGTAGGATCGCACATTTCTTGTCTGATTTAATGAAGGACTCGACGAGTCGGTATGTGGACTCGGCGAGTCCGCGCTGTTAAGTGGAACCCTAAATCCCCAGGCCTGAGCCCTATTTAAAGGCCTTTATGCCGTCCATTTGCGGCCACTTCATCCCAGAGAAACCCTAGAGAGAGCAGTAGGAGAGTTGAGAGCAAGAAGAGGCTAATACATCACTTTTGGTGCGGTTTTGCTAGAAGGAAGAAGGAAACACCCATCTAGAGCGTGAAGGGAGCTTGTATCTGGGCTAATCATCTTGAGAGTTCATCTCTGGAGGTATAATCCTTTCTATTTCATGTTGATATGATAGATTTCATGATTTTAGGGTTTTTACCTCCATTTTATGTAAGATCTAGTGAGTATGAGGTCCCCTTTTGTGTTGATAGCATCAGATCAGGACCATGAGAGGTCCATAGAGTCACTATCCCTCAGCTTTATGCAAGCAAATGAGAGATTGGGGACTAGGTTGCCATTTTTAGAGTTATTTCACCATTTACGGCTTGATGTGGGTTGCATGCACGTAACACCTTTACGTGACATTTGAACATTTGAAGGGTAGATCTGATAGTTAGGGAAGCAGATCTGATCTTAGAAGGTCATTTGAGTATGAACATGGAAGCAACTCGCCGAGTCCATAAGTGGACTCGACGAGTCGACTCGGGGTTGCCCCGCGATTCGTGACAGGTGTAACCCGTCGAGTGGAAGGATGACTCGACGAGCCAAGAGAGACTGAAAGGATTCAGAGGACCCGCATGGACTCGCTGAGTCGCCTTTGTGCACTCAACGAGTCGGGTCAAAGTTTGACCGTTGACTTTCGTTGACCTTAGGGTTCTGGTCTAGACTGATTCAAGAGAGTTCAGGGGAGGGTAGAATGGTCTTCTACCCAATCTTTAGGAATGAGACCTTGAGAGAATATTGATGAGGGATGTTATTTGAATAATAGGAGGAGGCTAGGTCGGGACGTTGAGCACGAGAGTTTATCCGACTTCATTGTGGTGAGTCTTCTCATTATACTGTACCTGGAAGGGTACCTATGTGTGAGCGAAAGTTCTTGTATTCTATGATGTATGTGCTATATGCGGTTATGTGATATGTATGTGCTATGTATGTTACGTATGGTAAGGACCGGAAGGTCAGGTTGATATGGACCGGAAGGTTAGGAGGTTAAGGACCGGAAGGTCGACACGAGTAGGACCGGAAGGTCTACCAGGATTCGGGACGGAAGTCCCCTGAGACACATGGATCGGAAGTGCCTACAGAGTTATGGCCTGGAAAGGCGTATGTGTGGTATGTGGTATTTTGGGGAACTCACTAAGCATTTATGCTTACAGTTGTTGTGTTATGTGTTTCAGGTACTAGCGAGGATCGCGGGAAGGCGCCGGCATGATCCGTACACACTTATAGAGTTTATGTTATTGAGATTCTGGGACATGTTTTGTTATGACACAGTGGATACATTATGTTTTTGTGATTATTGTGTGATTGAAAGTATGATTTAAAAATGAAAATTTGTTTTGAAAATTTCGTCGTTAGAATACACGAAGAATCTGAATGAGCGAAAACGTCATTGGCAATCTCAAAATCCCAACTACGTTCCTCCAAAGAAAGAATCAATTGATAAAGGAAAGGAAAAACTAAAAGGAAAAGAAAATTTCAGTCCAAATTCCTACTATTCCAAATCTAAGAACCGAACATCTACTTTCGGTTCCAAAACTAGCGCGCAGAACCGAACGTCTAGTTTCAGTCAAAACGTCGAGGCCAACAACCAAACGCCAACTTTCGGTCCCAACAACGGCACTCGGAACCGAAAGTCAAGTTTCGGTCCTAAGACAAGTTTCGGTCCTAAGTCTAGTTTCGGTCCTTCCAACTCACAAAGCAAATTAAATTCAATAAAGGATATCAAAGGCAAGGGAAAGCTTGATTCTGAGTTCAATAATAAGAAAAAGTCAGCTAACCCTAGGATTCAAAAGGAAACACCAAAACCATCTAACAACACACCATCATAAACACCAAAAATTAAACAAGATAAAACCAAAATCAAGGTGTATACCATCAAAAGAAAAGATCAATCAACTCTAGTTAAACGAACTTATTTGGTTGATATTTCAATTGCAATTCCTTTTTCTGTAAAAGACTCACCAGGACCCAAGAAACTTTGGGTTCCTAGATCTGCTTGAATTTGCAGGTGATCAGTGACGAGCAGTTCGATGATGAATGGTATATAGACAGTGGTTGCTCACGTCACATGATAGGAAGGAAGGAAGAGCTGAGGGAGTTTCGGTCCCTAAAGGATGGTGGATGTGTGAAGTATGGCAATAACTCATATGGAACAATCAAAGGATATGGTATGATAACCAACGGAGACTTCTCGATTCAAAAAGTAGCGTATGTGGAAGGATTGCAACATAACCTCATCACTGTATCACAATTAGTTGTGGGAACAGGCTTGAAAGTTTCATTTGATGATGAGGGCTCAGAAATAATTGAGAAACAATCCAAAAAGGTTCTGTTGAAGTCTGAACGCAAGGGAGAGATGTATCCTTTAAATCTCAACCCAATTCGAGGAAAACCAGCTATATGTCTGCTATCAAAGGCGAACACTGATGAAAGCTGGTTGTGGCATCGACGGCTATCACAGCTGAACTTCAAAGACATTAATAAGTTGGTGCTTGGTGATCATGTTCGAGGCCTTCCTCTTCTCAAGTTTGAGAAGGAACATCTGTGTGCAGCGTGTGAGATGGGCAAACAAAGCAGAAAGAGCCATCCTACACGAATCAATACAAAGATTGTTGAAGCTCTTGAACTTCTGCACATTGACTTATGTGGACCTTCGGCTATCGAAAGCTTCGGTGGTAGTAAGTTCATTCTTGTCATAGTAGATGATTTTTCTCGCTTCACCTGGGTTTTCTTTCTTAAACAGAAATCAGATGCAACTCCCAAGCTGAAGACGTTCATCAAGCAAGTGGAAGTACAGCTGCGAAAGACAGTGAGGAATATCAGAAGCGACAATGGGCTGGAATTCAAGAATAAAGATTTTGAGGATTTTCTGGCAGACAAGGGGATATCTCACAACTTTTCAGCCCCTTATACTCCACAACAGAATGGGATTGTTGAAAGACGAAACCGTTCTTTATGTGAAGCAGCCATAACTATGCTCAGCTTCGCCTCACTTCCATTATACTTTTGGGCTGATGCAGTTGCAACTGCGTGCTACACTCAGAACCAATCTTTTCTCAACAAAAGATTCTCAATCACTCCATATGAGATCTTAAACAATCGAAAGCCCAACATCAAATTTTTCCACGTGTTCAGTTCAAGGTGTTTCATCTTTAATTCAAAGGAGAACCGAAACAAGTTTGACATCAAAGCAGATGAGGGAATTTTTCTTGGTTATTCACTCACTTCAAAAGCATACAGAGTTTTGAACAAACGCTCCAAACGAATTGAAGAAACATATTATGTAACCTTTGACGATAATTACATGAAGAAAGCTCAAAGGAGTGAAAGTGCCTTAGGTGAAATATTTCCTGAATCAGGACAAGTCTCGGTTCCAATATCCAACTTGTTTGATGAGTACATTCGGTTATTTGATGAACCAGAGAAAATAGCACACTCAGAGGCGAAAGCAGCAGACAACAAAATTGACAATCTCAAAAAGATCATAGATGAAGCTGCCAAAGAAATGGAAAGTGAACCTCCTAAACCGACAGGTGGTCAACCCTCAACTGACTCTCCAAACAATGGCTCAATATTCAAGGGGAAGAGTTCATCAGCACCAAAGACAACCGAAATGTCTTTCGAGGGGGAGAATCCTATTCCATCCCCAACTCATAATGGTCCAGGCGAGGGGGAGCGTACAGCTCCAAACCCACCCAATAATAGTCCAATCGAGGGGGAGAATCCGACGTCCACAAAGGATGACAACTCTGGCCCTGACACAGGTTACACTTCGCTAGTCGAGGAGGAGAAAGAGAATACAGTTGACGAAGGTGATCAATCAGAACTTGAAGAGGAAGTAAATGCAGACTTGGATCCAGCCTATGACCCAAGTTATCTTCCAATAGTGAAATGGACCGAGGATCATCCCAAAGCACAAATCATTGGTGAATCATCTGAGAAAGTTCTCACTCGTTCTCAATTGAAAGCGAAACAAACTGCATTATTCTCTAAAGTTGAATTCTGTATGTTTAATTCGTTTATCTCCAAAGTCGAACCAAAAACAGTTAATGATGCACTTGATCATTCTGATTGGGTTCAAGCAATGCAAGATGAGCTTCATGACTTCGAACAAAATCGAGTTTGGAGGCTGATTCCCACACCAAAGGATGCTTCAGTGGTTGGATTGAAATGGGTATTCAGGAATAAATTGGACAAAGAGGGGAACGTTATTAGAAACAAGGCTCGGTTGGTAGTTAAAGGATATTGCCTAGAGGAAGGGATAGACTACGAGGAAACCATCGCTCCAGTAGCTAGGTTGGAATCAGTTAGAATCTTCCTGGCATATGCTGCTCATAAAAACTTCGAAGTTTTCCAAATGGATGTAAAATGCGCTTTCTTGAATGGAGAACTAGAAGAAACAGTGTATCTTGAGCAACCTCCCGGGTTCGTGAACGAGAAATTCCATGATCATTGCTATGTGCTGGATAAAGCTGTATATGGTTTGAAGCAAGCACCGAGGGCCTGGTATGAAACTTTAACTCGCTTTCTGAAAATGTCGAAATTTAAGCAAGGTTCGGTTGACCCAACCTTCTTCCGAAAGAAAGAAGGCGAACATCTAATCATAGTTCAAATTTATGTCGATGATATCATCTTCGGCTCCACGAATCCTAGCTTGACAGCTGAATTCAGGAAGTTGATGGAGACTAAATTTGAAATGAGCGCAATGGGTCCAATTAATTTTTTCCTTGGTTTGAATATTAGACAGGGACCAGAAGGTATCTTTATCAACCAGGAGGCATACACAAAGAATTTACTAACAAAATTTGGTATGACAGGAGACTCGAAAGTAAAGGTTCCTATGGCGTTTGGCACTAAGTTAACACCTTCTCTGGAAAAACCTGTTGTTGACATAACACTATATCGACAAATGATAGGGTCCCTTATGTATCTAACAGCTAGTAGACCGTACATTATGTTTTCTGTTTGTTATTGTGCCAGGTTTCAAGCTAATCCAAGAGAACCTCACATGGTGGCGGTGAAAAATATTTTCCGTTACCTGAAGCGAACCTCATCTCTCGGTCTCTGGTACCCTGCTAGATCTGGATTCTTCATTCAAGCTTTTTCTGATGCTGATCTTGGAGGATGTGGTCTGGACCGAAAGAACACTACAGGAGGATGCCAATTTCTTGACGGTAAACTTGTTAGCTGGCAGTCCAAGAAGCAAACCTGTGTGTCACTTTCAACAGCCGAAGCTGAGTATATAGCTGCAGCATCTTGTACCTCTCAAGTAATATGGATTCAAAGTCAACTAAGAGATTATGGGCTGAGTATGAAGAAGATTCCTCTCTATTGTGAAACACTCTAAGACTAAGCATATTGCACTTAGATATCATTTCATTAAGGACCACGTAGAAGATGGGAACGTGGAAGTACATTTCGTTCGGTCCGCTGATCAACTGGCTGACATATTCACTAAAGTATTACCTGAAGCGAGTTTCAATAAAATTTTACAAGGCTTGGGAATGATGGAAGCAGAGTCGGTACCGAATCCTCAAATCTCTTACTAAAAATTAGACAAGCGAAATAGAGCGAACGCTCGGTCTATTTCGGTTCCAGATTTTTCAGGAACCGAAATGAACCGAACGCTCGGTCTATTTCGGCTCCATAATTTTCGGGAACCGAAATGAACCGAACGCTCGGTCTATTTCGGCTCTGGAATTTTAAGGAACCGAAAGGAACCGAACGCTCGACTTATTTCGCTTCATTCTTTTAAGATAAGGTTTCGGTTGTACATTTTGTTTATTATTTTAACTCTATTTTTTTAAAGAGTGTTTTGTGCTACTTTATTTTTCTCTTTCTGTTTTTATTATTTTTCAGAAAACTTCAAAAATCTAAAAATATTTTCTTTTTCTGTTGTTATTATTTTTCAGAAAACTTCAAAAATCCAAAAATATTTTCTTTTTCTGTTTTTATTATTTTTCAGAAAATCTCAAAACTTCAAAAATATATTTTTTTTCTTTGTTTGGTTTGTTTGTTTGTTTTGTTTGTGTGGTGTGTTTGTTTGCTTGTTCTTTTAATTAGGTCACAAGTATACCAGTACAACAGAATTTGGAGCTAAGGCAGGTATGATCATTTCCATCTGAACTAGTTAAGAGTCCCTAGAAGCATGTTGCTGCATGTTGACCAAAGCCTCTACGACTTAGAGCAAGGCCTTAATGATTCGATCTATACCTATCGTTTCTTCCCAATCAGGCTATTAAAATAGACTCAAGTCATGAGCTACCTTACTCTTCTCAAATGAGTTAAGAGTTTTTCTGCTTAGTCATGTCTTTATAGCAGAAGGTACTTTCGGTTCTTTAGCCACCCTCCTTATATTCTCCATCAACTTTCGGTTCACCACTATAACCCTTGAGACTCTCGGTTTTTACCACTGAGGTTTATGGTTGCATAAAATCTGTGTTTGTGATCTTAGATACGTACACCACGTGCTGAGTGAAACCCACAATCCAACACCAACAATGAATTGACGGTGAATTATTATATTCAAGATCTTACTGGTTACCTAATGAAATCTCATTTTTATCTTTGACTGATCTTTTATGAAATTGTCTAACACCAAGGCTTTTCTTCCCAAAAAGATCCAGTTTATTTTTGTTTTTGAAATTTTCATCACTTGTATAGTCACTAAATCTTATATCCCACCTACTTGTTCAACAGACCACATCGGTCTCACAAGTACTTCTTCCGACGTTCGGTCTTATGTTAAGAATCGATGTTGAGTTGAAGATAAGCCACCCTAAGCCTATAAATTAAAAAGAAGCCTTTCAATGTTTCTCTACAAACACTTGATCGTTATTTCTCGGGAATCCAACCAAGCACTTCAAGTCACTCTTGACTTTGAAGGAAGCGATTCTTGCCCGGAATCCCCTGCTTTCTGTCTTCTAATAGACATCACTCACATCCAATACACATTTTGCTTTATTTCTTTATCTTTTGTCACACTATTGCATGAAAATTTTTATTTTCCATCATTCTGGTTGTTGTTGGTTCGATTTTTTTGTTTATCTTTAGGAGCAACAGGGGTTATCCTAAATCTTGGAGCGAAACTGAATTTCAAACGACGAATTGAGGATAATATTTTGGGCGCGTGAATTTGAACGATATCTATACCCACGTGTGCTGACGTATACCTGGGAGTAACCAACCTGTCACATCGCGCTTTTTCAGGCGACGTTTCAGTGATCTCATCATTATGATGACGATTCTTTCTCTCTCTTGGCAACGGTATATAAAGGGGTTCTAATTACATTTGTCTCTTTCACCTGCAACGAACTCTCTATATCTACACGGCGATTTACAACTGTTCATCTTCTTCCTTCAATCAAAAATGGCGACTTCTTCATCAGCTCAAGATCAAACTGCTTCGTCCACATTGCTCTCAATCAAGCCAAATCAGAACATGATCATTGAACCCAATCTGTTTCTGTACGATTCGTATATGCTACAAGTGGTTGAGTGTTTGAAATATTCACCTCTAGTTCTAGCCCTAACACAGGTGGAAGCCGTCCCTATGTCACTCTTATCACAGGTTTACTCTACTGCCTCATATAACAAGAACAAGGAACGAATCTACTTCCAAATCCATTCTCATAAGGCTTCTATTTCAAAAGGGAGATTTTGTTCCCTATTGCACCTGGCTGTGGATTCATCTGTGATTTCACCAGACTTCATCACCACTACTCAACTGTTCTCGATGCTCTACGAAATGGGATACACTGACGTGCTTACCACGGTAACGAAGGTTAAGAAGTCATGCTTACCGTCCCAATGGAATGGATTGCTTACTCTTCTCATCAAGAGTTTGGCGGAGAGGGGTGGTGGATCTGATGGCACCAGCAAGGGTTTTCTAACCCTTCTATACGGTCTTTACAATGGTATCAATCTCGACTATGGGTCGATTATCTGGTCCCAAGTGGTGCAAAGCCTCAATACTTCTACGAGGCATTCAGAAATTTCATGTGGTCGATTCTGGACTCTCATTACACGAAGGGCGATTAATTCTTTGGAAATTCCGGTAATGAAGGATGCCCTAGTTGCGTCTATTGCTACGTTTCACACCAAGAAAATCATAATTTCCGATCCCAAACAGTTTCCTCACATTGGCTCTATACCAGAGACAATGTACCGGTGTGTCACAACCAAGAGCAAAGTCATGGCTGATTATCGCAAGCTTCCTCCCAAGGAACCGAGAGTCCTATCTCCTGAACAGCAAGCTGCCTTAGATGTTGTGGACAAGCCTGGAAACTGAGGGAAACGGACTACTACCAAGAAAGAGCCAATAGAGGATGATAAGTCTAAGTCTGCCAAGTCCAAGAAGCGAAAGTCTGAGAAAGGGGATTCTTCTAAACCAAAGAAGATTAAGAAGATGGCAAAGAGATCCAAGAGTCCCACTCCTCCCAGTTCAGAAAATGATGAAGAGGATGAAGAAGAGGAAATTCATCATGAATCACCGAGAGGTAACACCCCTCCCCGATCCCCAACTCCAACAGAATCTCTTCATGACAAACTTCCAACACCACCTCCATCACCGAAGACAACATCTCAAACAACAACTTCTTTACCACCACCACCACCAGTTACTTCTATTCCTATTTCTACAACTCCCTTACCACCTCCTATTATTTCTCAATCAACTACTACTACTACTATTCCTGAACCGACAGTAAGAGTCAACGTATCTGATACGGGGGCGACTACTGAAATAGAACCACCTGTTACTTCCAAACCACTCTCACCCTCACCTTCAACTGATTCTGGTGCCACTCTCGATGGTGCTAATGATGAGTTTGATTCTACATACTACAGTCCCTATCGGCTTCCTACCGATGAGGATGATGATGCTCCAGTCACACGCCAACACTTGCAGAGCATTAATGAGAAACTGGATAAATTGCCTGATGACAACAAGTCCTACAGTGGTGTTGTGCTCAAAGCCTTTTAGGACATAGCTCTTGAGCAATACACTAACTCCATTGACAAATCCACTAAGGCTGTTAATGAGTCTACTTCTTCTTGCAAAAAGGCCACTGATGATGTTGCTGATATTGTTCATACTACTCAGATCTTTCTCGAGTCACTTAAAGAGCATGCTGATACAACTGCAGCCAAGGTGCAAGCCTCTGTCGATTCATTTTCCAAGTCCCTTCAAGTGGAGCAAACAAAGTTTGAGGCTGTTCGTTCTTCCATCCAAGCAGAGAACACTTCACTTATCAGTTTTGTGTCTTCTCGGCTGGAATCTCTTCACACAGATTTAGCAAAAGAAAGTGCTCTGAAGGAAGATCTTGCCCGACAAGCATCCACAATTGAAGTTCAGAAGGTTCAGTTCGCTCAAGCTGAAAAGGAAATTACTTTGTTGAAGATGGAGAGAGCTGTTTTTCGAAGCTGTGCAGGGGATGTCAAGGATATGCTGACCAACATTCTTTGTGCTCATGATCCTATCCTTACTTTGACCATAAGGAATCATCTAACTACAAAACTTCTTCCTGCCCTTGCGTTGTTACACGAGATGAAGGGTGTTTCGGAGAGATTCATACCTCCAAAACAAAGGGGAGAAGGTGCTCAACTGAAGGTTCCTGTGGAAACTGAAACCGAATCTGCTCAACCGAAAGTCAAAGTTACAACCGAACCGAAGGGTAATGAAGCTTCGGGTTCTGGTTCTCAAGCCAAGCAGAAGGAGATCGATGATGACAGTAATGACGAATCTGATGAGACTATTGTTGAGGCCCTTAAACGAAAGAAGATGGATAAAGAGTTGGATGAAACCTTGTGGATTGCAAAGGAAGCAGAGGAGAGGGAAAGGAGGAACAAGGAAGAAGAATAAGCCTTAAACTGCAAGAAGGCCTTGTTTCCCCTGTGGACAAAAGAGGCACTTATCAATCAAGCTATAGAGTTTCCAAGTGTTTACTGGTTGGAACCTGTTGCTTCGTTTAATTGTGACAATTCTAAGGACTCTCAGTTCGACATGCCAATAACACGAAAGGCATTCACCTTTCATTGTTTCGATTCGACTGTTGAAGTTCCTTTCCTTCATCCAAAAGTTGATCGTGAGCTTATCGACTTTTATTTGAAGTATGGTCAACCGCAGTACTTGACATTGAGCGCACAGAAGATAGTTACTGTTAAGGTACTAAAACCTACGCCTGCTGGGAAGTTCATAAATGTTAATTTTAAAATCACACGAGGATCAGCAAACTCAGTGTCGATTATTTCCCTGGCAGACCTTCCAAATCTAAATCCTCATGACTGGATCCTATTGTTTAACATTCTGCTCACCAACCCGAAGGAATATGAGCCGATACTAGATCACTTGAAGAGGATGTTGGCTTCCTACATCAATGAGGTTGCTGCTATGGATCAGGAGATAGCGAAAGTAATGAACAAGAAACCACCTATCAAGCCAACAACGAAACCAGGAGATGTGAATAAGATGAAGATGGGCCAAATCGATTCTACACATCTTACTGTGATGTTTACAAAAGGCGAAGCACACAAATGTTTATTCGCGCTTGTTGATAAACATCTGTTTTCAACAGACTGCTTGGAGCACATTACCAACATCATTCATCGATGCAAGCAGAACTCAGAAACAGACAAGAAGAACTTCACAGACATGCTTCGGTGGTACATAACATTTCGTCATCATCTGTTGGCTATCATACCGAAGGTGTTCAAGAAAATCAAGAAGTCTTCTGCAGCTCAACCGAAGTGAGCTTTCGGCTCCATTGACGCAAAGGGGGAGATTGTTGGGTCTTATTGTGTTGCGTCATGGGCTTGTGTTTTGTATCCGGATTGGGCCTCTCCATCCGTGATTAGCTAGTAGGGTTAGACTATAAATAATGCATGCATGTATGCATTAAAAGGTTAACGATCTTGATTATTATCGTTATTGTTTTTGTAACCCTAAACACCTCTACAGTCGAAGTTCTTAATCGAGCTCTTCTGAGGTGTTGAAGTATTAATCATACGACACATTCAAAGTCATTCTTGTGTTCATAATTACGTTCTTAATTGTTTGTCTGCATAGAATCTATCGATCCTAATTGAACTTTGTTTCAACACTTTCCTTGAAGGTTTTATAATCAAATTTCGATTATAAAAAGGGGGAGAAATTTATATGGAAATTCGAACTTGAATTTTTCATATTACGCGGATTTGAAGACCGAAGTGACCTTGAATTTTTGAAGCTTACGAAATGATGCAATTGGAAGTTCAGAAATGATTTATTTTTGAAATGGGTTAGGTTTTATTGAAGATTTTTGGGGTGTGCTTTATGCTCAAATTTTGGTGATCAATTTGGAGTTTGAGAAGCTCGTGATCATTCGTTGATGCTTGGTCTGTATGGTCTCACATCCTAGAGCCCAAATTGAAGAATCATGGAAGAATTGAAGATTGATGTTCGTTTCGACATGTGTCACCCTTGAGGCTCGGATCGCGTAGTTGCTCGATTTTGGAAGATTTGAAGTGGGTCATTCATTCCTAACTTTGAGGGGGAGAATGTTGGGGTACAAAGTTTTCCATAAATGACTTTGTAATGTTTGACTTTTGTAAAACCCACTTGCATGTGGAGTATTAGCCTTATGACACATGAGAGATAGAGAGTGAGAGAGAGACATGTAAACACCTCTATATAAGGTGGGTTTAGTCCACTTGTAGAGGTGTTCTTGAGATATGTAAAAGTGAGTGTGTAAGTGTGTGTTATTTATGTAGTCTAGATCTAGATCCTTTTTGTGTAACACCATATACAATCAATACATCTCTTGAACACCGAAATGACCATGTTCATTGTGCAATCTTTAATTCCGCATGTCAAACCATGTTCTTTATGTCACATCAAGTTTGGGTGAAAACCTCGGGTTAAAATCACGAAAAACGGGCTCAAAACGCTAAAAATATTGAAAACCAGGCAAAAACTGCCAATATCCGAAATTCAGGGCCGGAGGTTCGGTCCTAGCCCTTAGAACCGAAAGTAGAGGGGAAACCGAGAGTAGGGTTCGGCTCCTTAAGCTGTGCATCTCGGACCGAAGGTGAAGTCTCGGACCGAGGGTAGTCCTCTCGGACCGAAGGTGGCCTCTCAGAGCGAAGGTTACTTTCGGTTCCTTAGCAGTTTCGGTTCAGGAGGTGGTTTCGGTTATCAGGAGGTTTCGGTTCCATAAGGGAGGTTCGGTTCCTAAGAGGGTTCGGCTCCTTAAGAGGTTTCGGCTCCTTAAGAGGGTTCGACTCCTTAAGTGGTTTCGGTTCCTTAAGAGGGTTCAACTCGTTAAGGCTGTTTTTCGCGTAAACTTCCGTTTTCGAGCGGTTTTCGGTTAAATTAAGGGTAGGGATGCCCCGAGTGATTATAAGAAGTTGAGAGAGATTTTAAGAGAGATTTGGGAGAGATTTCACACACTTGGAGAGATTTCTCATACAGAGAGAGATTTGGGAGAGATTTCACATACTTGGGGAGATTTCTCATTCAGAGAGAGATTTGGGAGAGATTTCACATACTTGGAGAGATTTGGGAGAGATTTCACATACTTGGAGAGATTTCTCATTCAGAGAGAGATTTGGGAGAGATTTCACATACTTGGAGAGATTTGGGAGAGATTTCACATACTTAGAGAGATTTAGGAGAGATTTGACATACTTAGAGAGATTTGGGAGAGATTTGAGGTGGAGAGAGATAGAGTGAAAGAGATTGGGAGAGACTTCTTTTGTGACCTTTTTGAGTGTTTTGCTTTGTAACGCAAGGTCCGTAAACCCCGTTAAGCCATGTTTAAGAGTCTTACACACCCCCGAAGGGTATGTAATAGTGTTTTATTGCTTTGCTACCTCACTTACCCCGATTAGGGTTCAAGAAATCTAAAAATACAAACTTTTCAAGTGATGATTTCTTATTAAAATAGTGAGTTGTACAGTAATCACATAAAGTAAACCCTAGTATACAAGGGTTAGTAGAGTTGACCGGTTTGACTTGTTGACCTTATTTGACTTTGACTTGACCAGAATTTGACGGTTGTCACATCATCCCCCCGTTAGAAGGAATTTCATCCCGAAATTTGTATTTTGACTGGGACTTCAAGAGCTCGGGAAGAGATGGGGGTATTTTTGTTTCATTTGGTCTTCACATTCCCAGGTAAACTCAGGTCCTCGTTTAGCGTTCCAACAGACCTTCACGATAGGAATACAACTTTGTTTCGTTCTTTTGATCTCTCGATCCATGATTTCTACCGGTTCCTCCACGAAGTGGAGACTCTCGTTGATTTCGATTTCGTCGAGTGGTATCACGAGAGTCTCGTCGGACAGACACTTCTTTAGGTTTGATAAGTGAAAGGTAGGATGTACTTTATTAAGTTCTTGTGGCAATCATAGTTTATATGCTACCGGGCCGATCCTGGCAAGGATTTCGAATGGTCCGATGTATCTAGGGTTCAGCTTTCATTGTTTACCAAAACGTATTAAACCCTTCCAGTGTGAGACCTTTAATAGCACACGATCTCCAACTTGGAATTCCAAAGGCTTTCGTCTATTATTTGTGTAACTTTTCTGTTTGTCTCTAGAAGGCTTTAATCGTTCTCGGATTTGAACAATCTTCTCTGTGGTTTCTCTTATTATCTCCGGACCAGTGAGAGCGCTATTAGGGACTTGTCTCTTTGCAAGTTACGTGTCGCCCACTTCAACCCAGCACAGTGGTGACCTGCACTTGCAGCCATAGAGGGCTTCAAATGGTGCAACCTTGATGCTAGTGTGATAACTGTTATTATACGGGAATTCGACAAGTGGTAAATGGGTATCCCAAGCTTTACCAAAGTCTATCACACACGCTCTAAGCTTGTCTTCTAGCGTCTGAATGGTCCTCTCACCCAGTCGGTTTGTGGGTAATAGGTTGTACTCATGTCCAACCTAGTTCCCAAGGACTTCATAAGTGACTGCCAGAATCGCGAGGTGAATCGACTATCCTTGTCTGAGATAATGGACTTTGGCACCCCATGCAATCTCACGATTTACTTGATGTACATCTTGGTCAGCTTCTCCATCTTGTCGTTTTCTTTCATCGGGAGAAAGTGTGCTGACTTGGATAGTCTGTCGACGATTACCCAAATGGTATTCAGTCCACCCGCCATCTTGGGTAACTTAGTTATGAAGTCCATGGTTATCCGTTCCCACTTCCACTCAGGTATCTCAGGTTGTTGAAGTATCCCTGAGGGTTTCTGATATTCTACTTTGACCTTGGCGCAAGTCAAACACTTGCCCACATAAGTAGCAATTTCAGCTTTCATGTTTGGCCACCAGTACAACTTCTTGAGGTCCAGATACATCTTATCTGAGCCTGGGTGGATGGAGTATCTAGTCTTATGTGCTTCGTCCATGATGACGTCTCGGAAACCACCGAACTTCGGTGTCCAGATTCGGTTTATGAGGTGACAAACTCCATCGTCTTTGACTTCTAGGTTTTTATCCATTCCTCTTAATGCCTCACCCGTCACATTTTCCGGTTTCAAGGCCTCCAGCTAAGCCTCTTTGATTTGTGTGGACAGGTGTGAATGGATTGTCATTTTTAATGACTTTACTCGGCACCCCAAGCATCCTTTTCGACTTAAGGCATCTGCTACTACGTTTGCCTTAACTGGGTGATAATGAATCTCACACTCGTAATCATTCAGTAGTTCTACCATCGTATTTGCCTCATGTTGAGCTCCTTTTGATTAAGAATGTGCTGAAGGCTTTTGTGGTCGGTAAAGATAGCACACTTCGTTCCGTAAAGGTAGTGCCTCCAGATCTTTATGGCGAACACTACTGCTCCCAATTCGAGGTCATGCGTGGTGTAGTTGACCTCGTGCGTTTTTCAATTGCCTCGATGCGTAGGCAATGACCTTTCCTCGCTGCATTAACACACACCCAAGCCCCTAGTTTGATGCATCACAGTAGACTACAAAGTCTTCGGTTCCTTCTGGCAGAGACAAGATCAGTGCGTTGCACAGGGCTCGTTTTAACATTTGGAAGGCAGCTTCTTGTTTATCTTCCCATTTGAACATCACACCTTTTTGAGTCAAGGTGGTGAGCGGTTTAGCAACCTTGGAGAAGTTTTGGATGAATCTTCGGTAGTACCCAGCAAGCCCTAAGAATTGTCGGATTTCCGTCGGCGTTGTAGGTGCTGGCCAGTTCTCCATCGCCTTGATTTTTGAGGGATTCATGTGTATCCCCTTCTCACCAACCACATGGCCAAGAAATCCCACTTCTCAGAGCCAAAATTCGCACTTAGTGAGTTTAGCATAAAGCTTCTCAGTTCTTAAAGTCTCCAATACTAGTCTCAAATGCTGGTTGTGTTTTTCCTTGCTTCGTGAATAGACCAAGATATCGTCGATGAACATGATTACGAATTTGTCTAAGAAGGGTCGGCACACCCGGTTCATTAAATCCATGAACACCGCGGGTACGTTTGTTAACCCGAAGGGCATTACAACAAATTCGTAGTGACCATACCGAGTCCTGAATGCCGTCTTGGGAACATCCTCTTCCTGGACCCGTAGTTGGTGGTATCCCGACCTTAGGTCGAGCTTTGAGAAGTAAGATGCTCCTTTAAGTTGGTCGAATAAGTCGTCGATTCGGGGCAAAGGATATCGGTTTTTGACGGTAAGCTTAATTGACTCGCGGTAGTTGATGCACATCCGGAACGATCCATCCTTTTTCTTTACAAAAAGAACTGGTGCTCCCCAAGGCGAGAAAATGGGTCGAATGAACCCTTTGCTCAGCAGTTCGTTTAGTTGGCTGGACAATTCTTGCATTTCTGCCGGCGCTAGGCGGTATGGAGCTTTGGCTATGGGGGTAGCTCCGGGGATCAGATCGATTCGGAATTCGACTTGTCGAGTAAGTGGTACCCCAGGGAGGTCTTCTGGGAATACATCGGGGAAATCACGGACCTCCAGGAAATTTTTGATGTCCTTCGTTTCTTGTTTCTTATCTACCACGTGGGCTAAAAAGGCGTGGTACTCCTTTCGGAGATACTTTTGAGCCTTGATGCAAGAAATGATTTGTAAGTTAGCGCTGGGTTTATCACCGTAGATGAGAAGGGTTTCGCCATTTGGCAGATTAAGGCGGACGGCCCTTTCGTAACATAAAATGTCAGCACGATGAGAACTTAAACAATCCATGCCAATGACGATGTCGAAACTTTTTATTGGAACCGGCAATAGATCGATATTGAATGAGTGATTGTATAGAGTGAGGGTACACCCTGAGTATATGTCGTTAGCGTTTTCTGTTTTTCCATTTGCCATTTCTACGACGTATGTTTCTTTTAGTGATTGATGATTTTGTTTTAACAATTGTTTGAATTTGTGGCTAACGAAACTCCTCTTCGCTCCACTATCGAATAATATGCATGCGCATGAGTTATTGAGGAGAAACGTACCGGTAACCACCGTGGGATCTTACCTTGCTTCCCCCTGCCCTAAGGCCAAGATCCTTCTGACACCGCTGGTGTTCGAGTCTTTAGCTTGTGGACAGTCCCTCTTGAAGTGCCCGGTTTCCCCGCAGCCGTAACAGGCTCGGCTTGCTCCGGTATTGGCGGTCGGGTTGGCCTGTTGTGCAGATGCCCTGTAGAAATGGGCGGTATGCCCCTTTTTGTTTCAATTACTGCAGTGCATTTCCCGACAAGCATCAGTGTGGTGGAAGTTGCACTTGTTGCATTTGGGAAGAGTTCCAGCGTATTGCCTCAGTGGTGCCGGAGTGGAAGGAGTGGTGGCAGCATTGATGGTAACAGTCTTTTGCTTCTTTACGGGGTCCCGTGCAGGTTGCTCTTTTTATTATCCCAGAATTTCCTCTTGTTGTTCCCTCGTCGTGCTTGATTGGAGGTGGTTGTCACAGTGGCATGGCTGGCCCGACGATCAATGAGTTGTTGTGCCAATTCCTTGGCACTCTCGTAAGTAGTTGGCCGTGAGGCCAACACACTATCTTGAATCGGGGAAGACAACCCCCAGAGATATCGTTCCACTTTCTTGCTTTCCGGCATAGACATTGTCGGACAGAGGAGTGCCAGATCATTGAATCGGGCAGTGTAAGTTGTGAGGTCAGAGTCCTTCATCTTGAGATTCCACAGTTCTTGTTCTAATTTTTGTACCTCCCCCCTTGGGCAATACTCTTTCAGCATCATGGTTTTTCAATCCTCCCAGCTTATCGAATTTGCAACAGTGAGAGTTAGGGATTTTACGTGGCCATTCCACCAGGTAAGAGCCTTGCCGGTGAGAGTGCGAGCTGCGAATTTGACTTTGTTGGCTTCAGGGCACGCACAGATTTCGAAGACAGATTCGGTCCTTTCAAACCACTGCATCAATTCGATGACTCGCCCACTTCCATTGAATAAGTCGGGTTTGCCATTAGTGAAGTCCTTAAAGGAACACTCCCTCGCCCGCCCTTGGCTATCTCCTTACATGGAGTTATTAGTACCACTCCCTTTATGTCTGGCACCATCGATGCTGATTTGAGACATAGCAGCTGCTACTGCGGTTGTAACTGCCGCTTGGAACATTACAGGGTCGTACTGGGGTGGTGGCGGCGGTGGGTTTGTTTGCGTCCCGCCGGTGCATTTAGTAGATGTACGAGGCAGCATTTTTCTGTTATTGAAATTCAAAGATGAAATGAGTATGAGCCTTTTAGTAATGGTTGTTAGTCGGGAGACGCAAAACTAAATTATTAGTTTTTAAGTATAGTGTTTTCCCGATTTTTCAAATGTGGCAAACAATTCATAGTAGAAGTTCATAAAAATAAACTCATGAATTTAGTAGTAACCATTAAATGAAATCTTGTAATCCTTGGTCCATGACCCACTCCTAAGACCACTCAATGTATACCAGTCGTGTGTAACTAAGGTTCGATAGAGAGTCGAACTTAATGAATCTGCCCTGAGCCCACAACCAAACAACGAACAGGATCCAAGGCAGACTCATCATTTCTAAGTCGATCGCCTCTTGATTACACATAACCTCGAGGTATATTAAATAATCTTAGAGTTATCATAAGCAATTTGTTTGTTAATGTCATGTTATGCAATTTGAGGTGGACTCTTTATAAATAAATGCTTGTCATTTTTCATTGATATAATTTTAGTACATGTTTTTAAGCATATTTGACCTCATAAAGGTCTACATTACATCAATGCAACAGAAAATTTTGACAGCACTTAGACCCCTCGAATAGTGTAATCACTTAGACGCAGGGTTAAACCTACTTACAGGGAAGAGTAGCCCCAACGCATACCCATAAACAAAGTTTATAACTAAATAGGAGTAGTGCAACACTACTCAGGGCGAGTGGTATCCTCTGGTCCACTGTGGCCTTGAGACGAGGTCGAGGCTCCCTGTAGCTCCGCGATCCGACATTCGGCCGCGATCACTCTTTCCTCGAGAGCTGCATGTCGTATCTGGTATTCCCTTACCTCCGCCCGAGCGGTGGGAAGGTCCTCCATGAGTTGGTCCATGGGGTAGAAGTCTCTTTCCAGATCCCGGGTACGAGCGTCAGATGATTCCACCACAACATTGATGTCCCGGACTTGATTTTCCATTTCCCGGTTCCGGTCCTCAAGGTTCGTAATATGTTGGGTCATGACTGGGAGGGCTCTGTCAGCTGGTACCCCATGACTGAGGTCGTAGTAACCCCGTTGATCGCCAAAAGGGGATCGTTGCCGTTGTTGACGACTCCATCTCTCAATCGTGGTCGCCCAACGGGGCTCGGGCCCGTTGTAACCAAAACGGTTTGCAGGCAACCTGGCAATGTAAGGAGGGTTGATGACTTCCTCCTCCGGTTCCTCTTCTTCCTCTTCGTCCTCTGATTCTTCTTCTTCTTCGTCTTCTTCTTCTTCAACCTCCTCGGGGTCTTACTCAGGATCCTCCTCGATCATTTCCTCGGGTTCTGCCTCGAGCCATCCAGCGTTTCCCTCATTAGGGAAGTAAGGGACTCCAGGTAGATAGAATCCCGCCATGTCGTCTGTACGAGAATAGGGGTGTAAGAGATATGAAATGAATCTAAAATGTCGAGTTATAAATTTACAAAATACACCTATAGTATTTTTAAATGTTATGTTTGGTTTTTAGTGCATTCGTTGTAGGGTGAAGTTAGGTTATTAGGTTTGTTTCCCACTATGACTATCCCCCAATATATGCAGGTCACTTCTCGGAAAGATATAGTTGATCAGGCTATATCTATCTCAGACTTGACCACATATCCCAAGGCATACTCGTAACATACAACTCCTCCTCTTTTAGTTTATGTTCTTCCTAGTTATGACGCTACGCGAGCATGTATGCATGTACTTATACTTTTAACAAGAAACCATTTATTTTCTAAAAGTATAGTCATTTGAAAATGTTTAATCAGAGACTTTCAGTCCCAAATGTGTTTATAATTTGTATATCTTATGTGGTTCGATATACTTAGTTCACTATAAACATTGCTCTGATACCAATCTGTCACACCCCCAAACCAAGGATGGCGGAAACGTCCGGGGGTGGAGGACTTCATGTATAGTATCATAACAACAATTGCAATAGTGATCAAAGTAAACACAACCAACATAAATATAATTAAAAAAGTTACACCATTGTATAAGTTTACATGTTTCCAAATCAATTACATTATGTTGACCAAAATGAAATATTGAGGCCTTAACGTCCCATCCTCAAAAGCACTCGTTCACCTGTTTATTGATTTCCTGAGAATACAAGTAGTTTTGAAAAAGTGTCAACAATTAAGTTGGTGAGTTCATAAGCTTTTGAATGTAGTGGTGAAAACCTTTCCTTTTTAAAAGTATGTTTGTTCTAGAAAAATCCAATATTTTCCTTAAAGTGTGAATTGCAGACTTAAATCCAAAGACCAAAATGTACAAGTAATTTCCATGCTTACAGTAAAACAATGCAAGTTTAAATTGCCATAAACTGCTTTGATTTAATGAAATCCCCGTAAATCCTAAGAGTTGTTAATACTTTATGTGAGCTATTATAACCATACTATGACCTAGTTGGCCTGAAACGACGTTCTTCAGGCGTCGGAAACGTTATGACATTTGTCACCCGTAGACCTCGAGGTCCCACTGTAGCTAACAGCAAGGTGTGGGGTGTCAATCCCAATATAGATCTATATACAACTATCACGCTCTCCCTACAAGAGACTCTGGTTACAATACATGACTTAAAGTGTATTACTTGTTAAGTAACATGAAGCGAATGTCTCACGATTTAGTCATTAACGGATTTACGTGTAGTGAATGAAAACCCTTTTTTTGTAAATGAAACCTTTGGTAATGAACTTGTTGTGTAACTGCATCATAAATTATACCTATTATAGTTTATCAAATAATGGTAGTAGTGAACATAAACTATACTTACATTAGTTTATCAAAATGTTTGTATGCAATGGATATAAACTTTGTTTATTAAAATTAATTACCATACTTGTGGAGGTAAAAATCCATTTGTTTTTTGATGTACGTCTATTTACCAAGACAAAATGACGTATATTATAACACATATATGCACATGATGATACACTCATTGCTCAACGAGTTACAAGGTGTACATGAAACTGATAACATTATTCCAGTGTTAACATTTCTACTCCTGCTCTTAGAAGATTTATAGAAAAATCATCAAAGCTCCAAATCAGAATCCGTAAATTCTGAGAGTTTGGAAAATGTGCTTAGTTTGTTCATAAATTTTATTATGATTTTTAGTGACCTCTCACTTGTGTGAAAAAGTTCATATTCACAGACTGTTCGGATTTGTTCTTGTAATGATAGGCAGTTTTGTAAAAATCACCATAATTTGTAGAAAAATCGTATGGAGATGTGCAAGTAGTCATTTTAAAGGTATGAACCTGACCTATACTCATATAATACAGTTTTGAAAACTAAAATGTTTAAGTTGACCAAAATAGTCCGTGAATGGAGTTAAACTTTTCTGATGTAAGCTGTTGTTTGAGTTTAGTTAAGTTCTTGGAGTTTTAACTTGTATTCCCCCCTTTAAAACTTGAGAAAAACGTGAAAATATAGGGGTATGAACTCACCTTGTGTGATTTCAGTGCGTGGATGTTGAAGAAAGGTAGTGTTCAACTCAAGAACACTTAGAAGATTGCTTGAAGATTCGAAGAACTAACACAATTATGATGAATTTTGTGTAAGCAACCTATGATTTGAGTAGAAAGAGGTGGAATAATCATATGGAGGATAATATTACTTACCAAAAGTAGATGAAGAACTTGAAAATCAGCCTTGAAATCTCGAAATTTAGAGAGAGAAGTGAGAGAGAATGGAGTTTGTTCTTTGGTGGAGAATGAGGGAAATGAGAGAAATGTGAGGAGGGATAAGGGTTTCTAGCCTTTGACCAAGAGTGTGGCTGGAAAAATGGTGGGAAAGGACAATGAAATGACCAGGTATGGTGGAAGGACAAGGGCTGATCATTGAGTGGGCATGGGGTGGTTGCTTGTGTCATACACTAAGGCAAAGTCAACAGTCCACCACAAGTATCTCACCCACTATATTTTAAATCTTAGACAATGATTATCCTCAAAATGTGATTAGATTATGGAAATATGGGGTCTTATATGTCAAAATATAAGTTTGGGTGAAAATCCCGAGTTAAAATCATGAAAAACGGGCTCAAAACGATAAAAATATTGAAAATCGGGCAAAAACTGCCAATATCCGAAATTCAGGGCCGGAGGTTCGGTCCTAGCCCTTAGAACCGAAAGTAGATGGGGAACCGAGAGTAGGGTTAGGCTCCTTAAGCTGTGCATCTCGAACCGAAGGTAGTCCTCTCGGACCGAAGGTGGCATCTCGGACCGAAGGTTACTTTTGGTTCCTTAGCAGTTTCGGTTCAGGAGGTGGTTTCGGTTCTCAGGAGGTTTCGGTTCCTTAAGGGAGGTTCGGTTCCTAAGAGGGTTCGGCTCCTTAAGAGGTTTCGGCTCCTTAAGAGGGTTCGACTCCTTAAGAGGTTTCGGTTCCTTAAGAGGGTTCGGCTCCTTAAGGCTGTTTTTCGCGTAAACTTCCGTTTTCGAGCGGTTTTCGGTTAAATTAAGGGTAGGGATGCCCCGAGTGATTATAAGAAGTTGAGAGAGATTTTGAGAGAGATTTGGGAGAGATTTCACACACTTGGAGAGATTTCTCATACAGAGAGATATTTGGGAGAGATTTCACATACTTGGAGAGATTTCTCATTCAGAGAAAGATTTGGGAGAGATTTCACATACTTGGAGAGATTTGGGAGATATTTCACATACTTGGAAAGATTTCTCATTCAGAGAGAGATTTGGGAGAGATTTCACATACTTGGAGAGATTTGGGAGAGAACTCACATACTTAGAGAGATTTGGGAGAGATTTGACATACTTAAACAGATTTGGGAGAGATTTGAGGTGGAGAGAGATAGAGTGAAAGAGATTAGGAGAGACTTCTTTTGTGACCTTTTTGAGTGTTTGGCTTTGTAACGCAAGGTCCGTAAACCTCGTGAAGCCATGTTTAAGAGTTTTACACACCCCCGAAGGGTATGTAATAGTGTTTTATCGCTTTGCTACCTCACTTACCCCGATTAGGGTCAAGAAATCTAAAAATACGAACTTTTCAAGTGATGATTTTTTATTAAAATAGTGAGTTGTACAGTAATTACATAAAGTAAACCCTAGTATACAAGGCTTAGTAAAGTTGACCGGTTTGACTTGTTGACCTTATTTGACTTTGACTTGACCAGAATTTGACGGTTGTCACAAAGAAGGAGAGGGTTCAAGCTAAGCTGACCTGAGGGGCTCAGATCTTCAGCTATTCCATTCAAGGCTGTTGTTTAAGGTATGAATCCATACTTATTCTCGTATGAATAGTAGATCTCATGAAATTAGGGTTTCTTTACCCTCTTTTATGTTGAGTTATGGAATATGTGAAGTCCTTTGAGGATTAGACAACAGATCTGGACCTTGAGAGGTCCAGAGAGTCCCAAAAACCTAGCTTTATGCAGCCACATAAGAGTATCGAGCCTAAGACACCGTTATGGAGGTTATTTTATCAAATAGAGCTAGATGCGTGAGGCATGGACATAAAGATCGAAACTTTACGTGATTAATGAGCCTTGTGAGCATAGATATGAAGTTTGGGAAAGTATCTTGCACTAAAATAGTATGAATGCAAGAGAGTCTTAATAGACTCGCCGAGTTGAATGGTAGAACGAATAAGAAGAATCAATGAAGGCAGAAAGATAAAAGGTTCTTCAATCTAAGAAGAAGGGAGAGTACTTTTGTACCGTGTTTTATGATCGTCTTGGTTATTGTAGGAACCATATTACAATTCATCCTGTAAGGATACCTTAGTGTACTAGTTTGGCTAAGAAGAGGAATGGTGAATTGTAGAAATGGTTAAATCAATAAGATGTATCGTACTTCGTTCCAATATCAAGTCTTAGAGTCATACTCCAAGATTGTGAATTGAGTGAGATAATCTTAAGTAGGAATGTTCTTACACATGTACATTTTGGTAAATTGTGATGACTTGAATAAGACAAAGACCAACTAGTACCAAATTGCGTGTAGTTTTATCTTGGCATAGACACACACTGACTCTTAAATATTTGTTTTGTCAAGAAATGTTTCAAGAACAAATCAAGAAGTAAATCTATTAAATACTAGCACACGACTTGAGGATTGTAACCTATCGTGTTGACAAAATTATTTATGTGCCAATCCAGTTGAGTGATTATGCATATGAGTTCTACGAGTTCTCAATTGAATGCATAAAGGCAAACACCTCGATCAATGAAAGTACATTGACTGGCATAGGTGAGCTGCTAAATAACTTGGAGGCAATGGTGGGACCCTTGATGGCAAGAAATTAAGAATGAACAAGTTTTGTCCAAAAGAGTTGAAATTTGTCACAAACATTATCTTACGATTATGCTTATGACAAATTTGCATGGATAGGAACACATGCACCATAAAATCTAAGTTACATAAGGTTTCTCTCCTTCATGATAATGACTGTGAGCAAACGCTTTCACTAAGAGATTTTAAGGAGATAGCGATTATGTAAATTGCATTCTCAAATTCGATTATGATTACGGCATCCCTCTTCATAGTTTGAGTTGTGAGATTTGGCAATTAATCTGAACATTTGCGACTTAGTAATATAAGTTCTGAATTAGTTTATGTGATAACCCGAAATTTCCATTTGAACAAACCCTACCGTCTAACACTTCAATTAAAAGTCAAATTCAATTCAGATAATTTTTAGCTCGGTTTAAAGTCCGGTTGGGTATTTTAAATATTAATTTTTCGAGAGAAAAAATGAAGGGAAGTATTTTCTAGGATTATGGTGTAACAAATCTTAATGAGGTGTTCACAGCCAAACTTGAGAAGTTTGGGCCGTGAACTCCCCTTTGGCTGCAAACTCATGCTTAAGGCATAAGTTTACTCCTTTCCTCACTCATTTGTCACTTCCATGCTCAAGAACACTCACATTCTCTCTCAAGTATCATAAGACCTTCTTCCAAATTTCCCAAAAATGTAAGTATTTCTTCTCTTGATTTGTTGATACAACACTTCATCTAGTAGTTATACATGATTTCATCCATGAAATCTTCTCTTTTTCATAGATCTTCAAGTGTTCTTCATTTCACCAAGGACACACACTAGTGTTTTTGGGCTCTAACCACTCTCTCAAGCTTCTACTACGTAAGTACACTACCCTTGGCTCGTTATATACCAGAATCACTCTTTAAACACCAAGAAATCGTGCCTAGAAGAGAGTTTACGGCCAAGGCAATCTCCCTTGGCCGTAAACCCTAATCTTGGGTGCATTTGGACCCTAACTTCTTCCTAAGGCTTGGTCTATAGTCTAGAACCCTTCCTGGAAACTTGTAGGACCGTAAACACACAAAAATGAAACATGAAGACATGAGTTTACGGCCGTAAACACTATGGGCCGTAAACCCATGGGCCGTAAACACCATGGGCCGTAAACACATGGGCCATACCATTTGGGCCGTAAACTCTAATGAGAGGCCCAACAACCCTTAGGTGCAACCCTATGTGCTTCTAACACTTGAAGCAAGGTGTTTTCCATGTCCTAGGGTGTCCCTACTTGCTTAACTAGTTGTCTAAACACTAATCAGATACATATATGTGTCATTATATGTCAAATAGGATCCGTGTGTGCTCAAGTCTTCACTTGACACTTAGCATCCTATCCAGCACTTCAATCCAAACCACTCACTACAGGTGAGTTCATACCCCTTAATAAACCTTTGAAATGATTTTAAATGCTTTTATGGGGGGGAATACAAGTTGAAACATTCTAGTCATGGTTTTAATCACATGTGATTAATGACTAGAACAAACAGAAAGATTTACTATGACTTTCATGATTGCTATCAAACTTATGGATTTCAAGCACTTCAAAACCTTTTACTAAACTCTTTTAGAAGCTAAAACTGTTTTCAAACTCTTTTAAACTTACATTATTGTCAAACTCATATCTATACCAATATATTTATATAAGTAAGGCTTGAAGGACTTAGGACTGATAGCTCACCTTATTTCCTGTTCCTTGTTTGGTTGTGGACTTAGGGTATCCTGTTATTTGTCCGACTGTCGTTGAGCTCTTAATTATATATAGTATATATGTGTTTTGATATAAAACCTTTCACTTCAGTCCAGTACCTCTGAGGTAACAGAGGCATACATACAACATTACTATTTAACTATAATAGGTATAGTTAAGGGTTTACTACTCACTACTACTATTACAACGAAACATACAGGAGTCAGTACAGTTATGAGTCAATACACACTATACACTATACAAGAGAACACACTATACATTATACAAAGGAACACACTATACACTATACAAGAGAACACACTATACATTATACAAGGGAACACACTATACACTATACAAGAGAATATACTATATACTAGTACAGAGAAAACATCACTACACTATAATATACTACACAAACATTTGAATACTATAAATAGAATGTGACATACTACTTTCGATACGATACTTCATTGTGGTATCACCTTGTAACCAGAGTCTCCTGGAGGGATAGCGGGCATTGTGTGTATAGATCTATACTGGACAGACACTCCCACACCCCGACTGCTAGCTACAGTCCCAGCCGATAAGGCCAAGGGGTGACAGAATGTTACCTCACTACATATGACACCGGAGGGTCATCAGTTATTCAGCCGTCGATCAACATGGTTACATACGAGTTCACATTCAAACCTTTAATTAACCAATTAAGAATTAAAGGCAAAACAGACTCTCCGAGGCGTATTGTCCATTTAATACCACCTGGAGTCTGCATTTCATTTCTTTAGACTCCCCGAGGTGTACTGTACATTTAGTACTACCTGGAGTCTGTGTTTCATCACTTTATAACCAGCAGTGTCACTGCTGAGGTAAAACATTATTTTCCTATTACATTTACTTGTAACCTTGTCATATACACATTTAAGTAAACTATATTTTCGCAATGATAGTTTCACTGGGGAAAACTCTTACACTACAAAAGAGCAAAGCATACAAACAGTCGAGTCTTGGTAGAAGACTACATTTTTCTAGAAAATATAGGATTGTGTAGGGAGTTCAGACATTTACAAACAGCTACGAGCATGTATACTACGTTGTTACAAACATTTTCTTACAAGCAATGACACTAAATACTTATGAACTCACCAGCGTTATGCTGATAAATTCTTTTCAAAATAACTTGTATTCTCAGGTCATCAGTAGACATGTATCGATGAAGCTTTTGAGAAGATGGAGCACATACAAGACCCATATCTTATTTTGATCATTCATTTTTGGTGTCTTACATACTATACAGAACATGCTTGTATTAAAATCATTCTATTAATACAATGGATGTTGTTGCTTGTTTACTATTATGCTTTGTTATGATATTGTACATGACGTCCTCCACCCCAGAACGTTTCCGCCGTTCCGGTTTTGGAGTGTGACAGATTGGTAGCAGAGCATTGTTTATAGTGAATTAAGTATATCAACCCATAAAAGATATACAAACTATAAACGCACCGAGATTAAGACACTCTGACCAAGAATTTATACTTTTAAATAATAAAATATTTAACTAAGTATATATACATCTATTCATACCAGGGTCAGAATCATACCAGATCAGAACAAAATAATTACGATTGTTGAGAAACGTAATTAGGCTTAGAGACATATAGTCAAGCCTAGGAGGATATAGCCTGATCAACTATATTTTCCGAGGAGTGACTAGCATGTGCCTAAGAATGATTTGTTGGATTAGTGTCTAAGTCCGTAACTATATTTGGTATGTACTTGACCCGAGTGTGCATGGTCCTTTTGGGTTGCCTTCACCAAAGCAACTTGACAAGGTAATTTGATATGAGAGAGAAGATATTATGGTTTATTAATATATTATAAGAATAATATATTAAAGGAGAAATCATATTTATTTAATTAGTATTAGTCATAAATTAATTAGGAATTAATTTGGTGACTAAAAGAGATTAATTAAATAAAGGGGTATAAACTGTCAAATGTGTGATAGTTGAGTTTTGGGCTGGGAAACCTAATGGACTAAGGGAGAACGAAATTATGATGAGGGATCATCATATTTTCGTCCAAGGGCCTCATTCCAGAAGGTTCCTTGGGCTGCTTGGTGGCTAAGCTATCCATTAGGGTTTAGACTGAAACCCTAGCACCCAACAGTATAAATAGATGCCCTATGCTTCAATTTTAGGCCACTTGATTCCAAGGGAAACCCTAGGGCCGAAATTAGCATCCTTCCCCTCTCTCTCTTAATTGCCTTCTTGCTTCAAGGTGTTTGTGAGCCATTAGAGGCACTACAATTGTGGTGCTTGCTTTCAAGAGTTCGAGAGATCAAGGAAACTAGTTGTTATTGCAATATAACAACAAAGGTATGTCTACTACACTTCTATATGATTTTCGAAAATAATAGAAGCATGCCAGGGTTTATTTTGTGTTCATATAGTTGTATGTCTTATAGTGAAAACATAGATCCAATTAGGGTTGCATGCACACATAGGATTGTTTGTATAAAACCTATCAGTGGTATCAGAGCCTTTGGTTTTTTGTTTTCAATTGGATTTGATACATATTATGAATCTGACAAATTAGGGTTTATGGCAAGTAAACCCTAAGGCTTGATGATTTTCGCAAATTAGGGTTGCAAAACCCTAGTTGGCGATTTTGATAGGGTTCTTAAAACCCTTTTGCCTAGCCTCACATTTTCGAAATTAGGGTTATGAAACCCTAGGGATTTCGAAAATCCCTTGCCCCCCAAGACAAGATCCCAAAATTTTAGGGATTTGGATAATGCCATCTTTGTGATTATCAACTTAATTGTTTAAACTAGATAATTGAAGATCTTGAATTATCCTTTCCATAAATTTCGAAATCTAGGGGATAAAAAGGATTAGGATAAATTAATTGTTTAATTTTATGATAATCCTTCATGATTTAATAATTTAAATTAATTGTTTAATTTTGATAATTAATAAATCAAAGATTTTTGGTGTTTAAAATTTTAAATTAAATTGTCTAATTTTCGAAAATTTTAAATGCAACAAAGACACTAGTATTTTAAAATGTTTTAAAATACACCCTTATACAATTATGATATTATAAGATTAATTATTATATATATGTATAAGAATAAGCTAGTCTTATCGCTAGTAGGCCTCATTGACGAAGCCAGTCTATAAGGTGGGTATAAGGTTGCTGCCTATAAAATGGCGCTTAATGGATGTACACTCACATCTACCGCTTGCTTGACTGGTGGAGGGTCGTTAGCCGAACGGATAGGATAGGGCACTTAATTCCTCATTATAAGTATAATGGAAATATTAAAGTAACTACATTGTTTTACAAATTCCCACTCTTAGTTACTTTAGGGTAAAATGTGAAAAATGATGCCATTCCATGGAATTACACTTTGTACCCCTGTCAAACGTTAGTGGAGCGTGCGTGGTTAACCAGCACACTAATTTGGGATTGACATTGGTGACAAAGGGTGGCTCGAAGTCTTATCATAGATCAATGGAGCGTGTGTGGCTAACCAGCACATTGATTAGGTGATGAAGACATTGAGTGCACCATGATGATTCGCATGGTTATTCACAAACTTGTTTGCGATCCTCGGCATCCCAGTCGCAAATTTGAAGTGCATATCGAGATTTAAACATGTCATTGAAATGTTCAATGAATCTCAAAAAGAAATCTAGGAATTTTCAAATACATTTAAAACTTAACCTCTTTCGTTTTTCATGGTGAAAATTAGTGAATCGTCATTCACTTACCTTCAAATTATTTACTTTTAGATTACGGCATCCCTTTTCTAAGTTGTAAATAATGTTGTTGGATCCTAGCCCTAATTTCTCATGTGGGTGTTTAATTAGGGATTCATTCTAATCAAACTTTGTTCCTTTCTATTTCAGATGTCAAACGCAAACGCAAACAACAACACTTCTGGGTCATTCTCGTTGATGAACCTGTGTCAAAAAGTGACATTTGATGGCTCGAACTTCAACGAGTGGATGAGATACATTCGCATGATAACTCGTTATGAGGACAAAGAATATGTCCTAGACGAGAAGCTTGAAAGGATCAACCCAGAAGAAGCTACTCCTGAAGAGATGGCCGCCTTTGAGGCCCATGAGCGTGATGCAACGAAGATTCATTGCATCATGTTGGCCACCATGAACCTTGAACTCCAAAAGTCCTATGAGGACATGTATCCATATGAGATGCATCAAGATTTGCTGGACAGGTACCACCAGAGCGCGAGGCAAGAGCGCTATGAGATCATCACCAACATGATCACCGCTAAGATGGGGAGTGGAGAATCCCTAACTGCTCATTTGCAAAGAATGCAAAGATATGTTGATCGTCTTCTCAAACTTAATGTTAAGTTTGATGAGGATTTGGCTATCGACATCATCCTCCACTCCTTGCCTTCCTGCTACAGCCAGTTCAGAATGACCTACCACATGAATAAGGAAGAGGTCACCCTAAGTAAGCTTCAAGGGCTCCTGAGGACAGCTGAGAGCAACCTCAAGGACAAATCTGTTGCATCACCCTCTACTGTAGCTGCTCCTATGTTGGCAATTGGCCAAGGAAAGGGAAAGAAGAGGAAGGCTCCTTACAAGAGCCACCATAAGGGTAAGACCCAAGATGGTTCTTTTTCTAGTGGGACCAAAGCGGGTTCTGTTAAGCCCTCTTCTGACCCCAAGGAAGCAGAGTGCTTCTATTGCCACCAGAAGGGCCACTGGAAACGAAGCTGCCCTAAATATCTGCAAGATATTAAGGATGGGAAGATAAAGCCCACCTTTGCAGGTATGTATTTAATTAAATCTAATAACTCATCATTTGCTACTTCATGGGTTCTTGATACAGGGTGTGGTTACCACATTTGTTCTGATATGCAGGGCCTAAAAAGAAGTAGGGAAGTGGAGCATGGAAGGATAAGCTTGATCATGGGAAACAAGAAGTCTTCACCAGTAACCAAGATCGGAGTTTATTCCTTAGTGTTGAGTAATGGGTTAGGACTAGATTTAAATAATTGTTGCTATTCGCCAGATATGGCAAGGAACATCATTTCTTTTCATGGTTTGTTTAGACAAGGTTTCAGATATTCATTTGATAATAGTAATGGTTCTATTAATGCTTATTTGAATGGTGTCTTTTATTTCAATGCATTACCTTGTAATGGGATTTATGAATCTGTGTTAGTTATTGACAATTTAGGAAATGATGTTTTGAATATTGATTCGTCCACAAGTTTGGACAAAGCATGCTTGTGGCATTGTCGCCTTGGCCATGTGAACAAGAAACGCATAGCCCAACTCCAAAAGGATGGAGTCTTGGAGTCTTTCGACCTTAGGGACGATGACCTGTGTGAGTCTTGTTTACTTGGGAAGATGACCAAGTCACCCTTTACTGGCACATGTGAAAGGGGTGAGGGTGTATTGGATCTCATACACACAGATGTATGTGGACCCTTTAGATCCACCACAAGGGACGCTTGTCGCTTCTACGTGACTTTTACAGACGATTATAGCAGATATGGATATATCTACTTAATCAAGCAAAAGTCAGAAACTTTTGAAAAGTTCAAAGAGTTCAAGAATGAAGTGGAGAATCAGTTGGGCAGGAAAATCAAGATGCTTCGATCTGATCGAGGGGGAGAGTACCTAAGTCTTGAGTTTCACGACTATCTGAAAGAGTGTGGAATAGTTTCACAATTGACGCCTCCTAGAACGCCACAATTGAATGGTGTGGCTGAGAGACGTAATCGAACCTTGTTGGACATGGTTCGCTCTATGATGAGTCGTGCTTCGTTACCAATCTCATTCTGGGGGTATGCCTTGGAGACTGCCGCCCATATCCTTAACTTAGTTCCCACCAAGAAGGTTACCAAAACGCCTCACGAGATGTGGACAGGGAAAGCTCCCTCGTTAGCACATATCAAGGTTTGGGGTTGTGAAGCTTTCGTAAGACGAGAGACTCACGACAAGCTAGAACCTCGTAGTGAGAAGTGTTATTTCATCGGCTATCCACAGAAGTCTTTTGGTTATCTCTTCTATAGACCAAATGACAATGTTGTCTTTGTTGCTAGGAGAGGGGTTTTCAGAGAAAGAGAACTCATAAGCCAAGGAGACAGTGGGAGTCAGATTGACCTTGAAGAGCTTCAAGAGTCAGGAGAAGAAGGAACCTCTGACACTGGCATGCAACCTGAGGAGGAAACTCATGTTGAACCTATTGACCAGTCCTTACCTCTTAGACGTTCAAGTAGAGTTGTTGTTCCACCCCAGTTTTATGGTTTCCATATTACTACTGACGGGGATACATTTATTAGTGATAGTACACTAGTAAATCTGGACGAACCTAACAGCTACAAGGAAGCCATGGCAGGCCCAGAGTCTGTTAAATGGAAAGAGGCAATGGATAGCGAGATTCAGTCCATGTATGACAACCAAGTTTGGAATTTGGTTGACAATGTGCCAGGTCGTAAGACGGTCGGGTGCAAGTGGATCTTCAAGAAGAAGACAGACATGGATGGGAAAGTGCACACTTATAAAGCGCGATTGGTCGCGAAGGGCTTTACTCAAACTCCTGGAGTTGACTATGATGAGACCTTCTCACCGGTTGCGAAAATAAAGTCTATTAGGGTAATGCTTGCGATAGCTGCGTTTCATGATTATGAAATTTGGCAGATGGACGTAAAAACCGCTTTCCTAAATGGGAAGTTGGCTGAGGATGTTTACATGAATCAGCCAGAGGGTTTTGTCGATGCAAAGCATCCAAATAGAGTGTGCAATCTTGAGAAATCCATTTATGGATTAAAGCAAGCGTCTCGCAGATGGAATCTTTGTTTTGACGAGAAGGTCAAAGAGTTTGGCTTTCTGCGAAATGAAGATGAGTCATGTGTATATGTCAAGGCCAGTGGGAGTATAGTGAGCTTCCTCGTATTGTATGTCGATGACATACTACTCATAGGAAACGACATCCCAACATTGCAGGAAGTCAAGTCCTGGCTTGGGAAGTGTTTCGCTATGAAGGACCTCGGAGAGGCTGCATATATTCTGGGAATAAGGATAGTGAGAGACAGAAGTAAGAGACTGATAGGACTCAGTCAGGATACATACTTGGAAAGGGTACTAAAACGTTTTAGTATGGAAAATTCCAAGAAAAGGGGAGTTACCAATCCAATGCAATACCAAACTGAGTAAGACTCAGAGCCCGAGTACAGAGGCAGAAATAGCTGATATGAGCCGAGTACCTTACGCTTCCGCAGTTGGCTCAATTATGTACGTTATGACCTGTACTCGCCCTGATGTGGCTTTCGCTTTGAGCATGGTCAGCAGATATCAAGGGAATCCTGGTAGGGCACATTGGATTGCTGTCAAGAATATTCTTAAGTACCTACGAAGGACTAAGGAATGGTTTCTAGTCCTGGGTGGGAGTGATGACTTAAGGGTGCGAGGGTACAGTGACGCTAGTTTCCAGACAGATCGGGATAATTACCGATCGCAGTCGGGCTGGGTCTTTACCCTGAATGGAGGAGCAGTGACTTGGAAAAGTTCCTAGCAAGAAACCGTAGCTGATTCAACGTGCGAATCAGAGTACATTTGTGACACCCAAATTTTTTTTTTTTTTTTTTTGCAAAAATTTTAAACTTTTAAAACGCATCTTAAATTAAATTAAAACAACTGAAATAGTCATAACATAATCCATCAACTTAATAATCATATAAAATAAGTGCGGAAGTAATAATAATAATAAGGTCCCAACAAAAATAACTAGTAGCGATGTCCCGGTGCTCCATGTCAAGCCTTAGCCTCTTTAATCTTAACACCTGAAAAGTTATAAGGGAAACTGTAAGCACAAAGCTTAGTGAATTCAAACACAGACATTGTACTAACATTCATATTTACTAACCCTAATCCATTTTCCATTTATAATTATATGATAAGGGCAAAGAACGAATCAATGCCTATAATACAAGAAGGACTTGTAGGTTTGAACCGCACCGGGAAGATCCCGTATCATTTGGCCCTAATCACCGCACCTCATGATGAGTATTACGTTGGTGATATTACCTACCCACCGCACCGGTAAATCCGTATCCTTTGGTGGTGTCCCCATATCCATAATTAGTTACATACAGTGCACATGTACGAATTAAAACAATGGTTATATAGCATGCCTTTATAATAAATTCAAATAATCACACACGAGCTAACTAGCAAACGCAAACATCAATACAACGGTGTGAGAGAACTCACCTTGAGTGAGTAGTAAGGATAGCTAACAATCAAATAATGCTACCAAGCTTGAGAAAACTTCAAAACCTCACCTAAGAAGGACTAAAGGTTAGAAAGGAGAAGTAATGAAGCTATGAGTTGAGAAAAGAGTAATCACAGCAAGGTCTCTAAAACAGACCTGCTGTTCAAAACGGATTTACTCCAAAATCTAAAATAGAAACATAGCTTTAACTAAATTTTATAGGAAACTATGATTGCTCAGGATTCCATAACTATAAAGAACTCATTCTAACTCCAAAAGATGAATTAAATATGAATTTTACAAAATGGTGTATCACTTCTGTCTCCAACAATACAGTCAAGTGATGTTGGCCAATTCTACCCAACTTGTGAGTAGAATTCGTCCAAAAGAAAATTAAGAGAAGTAAAGGACATACAAGTGAAAGTCTCAGAGTTGGAATTGAATGAAAAGTATCTCTCAAACTCCAGATATAAAATTCACATTGTGGACAATCACAGCACTAGCAAAAGCTGGTGACTGCCCACTGACCTGGAGTGTGGATCAATTCTAACCAATTTATAATTGGAAATAACACCCCATATTCTCCAGATCTTAAATTCATAATATAAGGAACATATAGAAACTTGGAATCACTCTGGATCCTTTTCCAAGCCTTAGAAATGATGAAAACAAAATGACATATCAGAACAGACCCGGATCAGACCTAACAGCAAAGATGCCATTCTTTCACATAGATAAAGCCCTTATCAGTGAGGTTGGCCTTCTTAAGAAAGTTAGCCAACTCAATGTGTGAACTTTTGGAACTGGTTTGGGGTCCGTTTGAGTTCTAGAGCTCCAGATATGATTTTTACAAAATGACTACAGATCTGATGGAAAACAGAATCGTAGCCACCCGTGATTCCTTTTTGGCTTATCCATCCTTCTCCTTTTGAAACACATTTTAAGATGTGTTCATCATCCCAATTCAGTCCCCATGATAATGGTGGTACTAAAAAGGGTTAGGGATCATTAGGATTTCATTTAGCCTCAAGGATGTAATAATAATCAACATGAAAATAAACATAAGCACATAAAATCATCATTCTCCCTTTTAGGGTTTCCATGATCTTTTGCCACATGTAATCCCCTAGATCCATCATCCACCATATATGGGGTGAAGATAGGATCTTGAGATGATGTATAACATACAACTACAAATAAAATAAGAAGGAGAAGAGGTGAAGATGAAATCATAAAACTAGAACAAGGTTATGAATCAAGTTGTAAGAAAGGATAAGGAGGTTCATACCAATACGAATCAAGGGTGGAAATGAACAAGAATTAAGCTCCAAACAACAGCCCCTTGGCTGCTCTTGATCCCAAAGAGAGAGAGAAGGATGGCGTGAGGGCAGTGGCGGAGCCAGGATCAAAGTAAATGGGTATCCCAATTTTATTTTTAAGGTAACCCAAAAACTTTTTCCGGGGTACTTGGGCTTCCCCGATTCAATTTCGGTTTTCTAAACCCAAACCTTAATCGAATCTTTAGATAACCTCAAGTCTTGTTATATAAACATGAAGTTGAAGTATATTTTGATACTTGAATCGATGTGGGATTCAAAGTAGATATCAAATGAAGTATGAGGATAACAAGCTTATATAATAGACAAAAATGGTTGAGTTTACATATGTTTGGCGATGTGGGATAGAATAGGCCCATAGCCTATGGACTTCAATAAAAGGAGTTTACAAGATGATCAAAAGAGTCCAATAACATAAGAAAATCAGACATTGGTTAAATAAATTAACCCAAGGTTACAAGAATAATTGAATTAAAATAACTAAACGTATCGAGAAAAATCGGGGCGTTACAACTCTCCCCCACTAAGAACGGACTTCGTCCTCGAAGTCAACACCTAAAAACAGATCCAGATAGTGAGCCCTCATCTCGCCTTCCGGTTCCCAAGTCCATTCCGAACCCTTCCTATGTTGCCACTGCACCTTAACCAGGTTTATAGTCTTGTTGCGGAGAGCTTTCGTCTTTCGTTCTAAAATAGCGATTGGTTTCTCAACATAATTGAGACGCTCGTCAACCTGTATGTCCTCCAGTGGTATCACAGTGGTCTCATCAACAAGGCATTTTCATAACTGATACACGTGAAACTTATTATGAATTAGACTAAGCTCTTCAGGCAGCTCTAAACGGTAAGCCACCTTTCCCACACGGGCTATGACCTTGTAGGGTCCAATGAGTCGGGGTCCGAGCTTTCCCCGTTTTCGAAATCGAATCACACCTTTCCAGGGGGAGACTTTGAGCAACACATAATCTCCCACCTGGAACTCAAGATCGGAGCATCTTTTGTCGGCATAACTTTTCTGACGACTTCTCGCTGTAACCAAATGATCCCGAATCACGTGGATTTTCTCTGTAGTCCGAAGCACGATATCGGTACTCCCAAGTACCCTCTGCCAAACCTCACCCCAACAAACGGGCGCCACGAATCATATCTAACAAAGACGACACCATCGTCATCCGGAGACACTTAGATCGAATCGGTTCGGCAAATTGTTTACGACTGAGAGCATCAGCTACAACATTAGATTTACCGGGGTGGTAGTGAATTTCACAATCATAATCTTTTACCACATCCAACCATCGGATCTGCCTCATGTTCAAATCCCGCTACTCGAACAAATATTTCAGACTCTTATGGTCAGTGTATATGATACACTTCACTCCATAGTGTCTCCAAATCTTAAGAGCGAACACAATAGCCCCAAGCTCCAAATCATGAGTGGGGTAGTTTCGTTCGTGGGGTTTCAGCTGTCGGGAGGCATAGGCTATCACCCTGTCGCGTTGCATTAACACAACACCAAGACCCTGAAGCGATGCATCACAGTAAACCACCATATCCTCAACCTTATCAGGTAAGGCCAAAATCGGAGCATCACACAATCGCTTCCTCAGCTCATCAAACGCAAATTGTTGCTCCGGGCCCCAAACGAATTTCACTGATTTCTTGGTCAATCGGGTGAGTGGCAAGGCGATTTTAGAGAAATTTTCAATGAACCTACGATAATAACCGGCTAAACCCAAGAAACTGCGAATTTCAGAAGGTGTTTTTGGAATCTCCCATTGTTTAACCGCATCAACCTTGGCTTGATCGACCTTAATACCGTGTTTGTTTACCACATGCCCCAAGAACTGAACTTCTTCTAACCAAAATTCACATTTTGAGAATTTCGCATAAAGCCTTTCTCTTGCCAGAGTTTCCAGAATCTCCCGAAGGTGTTGCTCATGCTCCTCTTTGGTCTTAGAATAGACCAAGATGTCATCAATGAACACTATGACCGAACGGTTAAGCATCGGGCTACACACCCGGTTCATGAGATCCATAAACGCCGCGGGTGCATTGGTGAGCCCAAAAGGCATCACCACGAACTCAAAATGCCCATAACGAGTACATAATGCTTTTTCTCAATGTCTTCTTCACGAACCCGCATCTGATGGTAACCGCAACGTAAATCAATCTTGGAGAACCAAGACGCTCCCTGAAGTTGATCGAAAAGATCGTTAATACGTGGAAACGGGTACCTATTCTTTATCGTGTACTTGTTTAGCTCCCTATAATCAATACACATTCGCTGGGATCCATCTTTCTTCTTCACAAAGAGAATAGGAACACCCCATGGCGAGCAGCTTGGCCATATAAACCCTTTATCACTTAGTTCCTAAAGTTGATCTTGGAGCTCTTTCATCTCAGGTGGTGCCAAGCGGTAAGGAGATTTAGCTACCGGAGTCGCACCCAACACCAAATCAATGCGAAACTCCACTTGCCGAATAGGTGGCAAACCAGGGAGTTCCTCCGGAAAGACATCACTAAAGTCGGAAATGATAGGAACGTCGTCTAGTGCTATAGTAGAAGAGCAAGAAGCGATGGCCACGCGGGGAATGTCCCCCTGAATGATAAGTTCTCCACCTCTAGGGTTTTGAACACGAACTTGCTTCTTACGACAGTGGATTTCCACATCACACGCATCAAGCCAATCCATGCCTATGATAACGCAGAGCTCTCGCATCGCAATAGGGATAAGATCAATGGGGAATTCAACTCCAGAAAACTCGAGATTGCAACCCCGATAAACATCGGTGACATAAATAGTGCGGTTGTCGGCAACTTCGACAACCATTGGGTGAGCCAATTTTCCGATACTACGCCCCAAACAATTAATAAACATGCGAGATACAAAAGGATGGGTAGCACTGCTATCAAACATAACAACATTGAGCTCGGAATCTAGCAAATAAGTGCCTGCCACTGTCGCTGTAATCACCGACTCCTCCGCAGTCATCTGGTGAGCACGACCTCGTGTCACCATAGTGGGTCCCTTAGAGGACGATGCAATTGCAGGATTTGTACCCCCGTCTCCTTTACCAGTCTTCAACTTCGGGCATTCGGGCTTCTTGTGTCCCGTCTCGTTGCAGTGATAGCAGACGGGAACAGCAGAAGTAATATGAGGTGCTGCACTCGCAGGGGGATCCCTACAATTCTTCCAATGATGCCCTGGCTTTTTGCAGTTGTAGCATATCAATGGATTTTTCTCGCCCTGAAGACGTCCTATACTCATACCTTGACTTACTACCCTGCTTTCGCTTTTTCTGGGCATCTCTGGATGTCTTGGAAGAGGTGTCATTGGCCTCCCTCTTGGACTGGGTCTGCAACTCGATTTCCCTCCTCCTCGCTGCATTCATGATCGCGGATAAGGTCGAGAACTCCTGCATGCTAACAAATTCCCGAATCTCGGTACGTAGGATGGCCATGTACCGGCTGACCAACCAGGCCTCGTTCCCAGCAAACAAGGGGCAAAAAGATAGCATCTCCAAGAACTTGGAGTTCAGTTCGCTAACGGACTCGGTAGTCTGCTGTAAGGCCATGAACTCTTGCTGCATCCGCTGCTGCTCCACCTTAGGCACATATTGTGCCTCGAACCTCTCCACAAATTGGGCCCAAGACATGGCCCTCACTTCTTCTTTGCTTAATAGAGTGGTGATGGTGTTCCACCATGTCTTTCCCCTTTTCTGCAGCTGATTCATGGCGATCACAACTTTGTACTGGTCCGGACACCCAACAGTCATGAAGGCGCCCTCAACATCTGACACCCAGTGCTTAGCAGCAACTGGGTCGGATTCACCGTTCCAAAGAGGAGGGCTACACTTGCTGAACTTCTCGAAGTAGTATGCCGAATCCCGAACGGGCGGAGCCGGTAACGCTCCCCCGGGAATAGCTGCGAGGCGCTCATCCAGAAGAGCACTGACTTGGTTGATTATGTCATTGGTCACACCCGGGATTAGTTCGTTGAAAGCGTTATTGAATTCCTCAGCGACAATATCCCTAACTTGCTCCATTTGGAGTTGATTAAGTCGAGCAGGCAGAGCCATTGGTATCCGCAGAAGAAGGAAAATCTTAGAAACAACTCAGCCTAGATATTTCTAGGAAGACAAAACACTCAGCTTGCCGAAAATTTTTCAACCTTGCCCCGACCCGAAACCGACACCGATGTTTCAAATAGTAGGGGCCCTTCTACTACCTTCCACACAAGTTCCAATTTCGCATTCGCGTCTAGTTTCAAAATTTCCAGTTCGCTCTAGCCGTTATTTTTACAACTCTCTCACATGTTAACACTAAATAAGTGTGTAATCTAACATTTTAAGACTAATAGAATCCTATTCATAGTCAACAATTTAACATAAACATTTAACATAAGAAATAAGGCTTACTTGGCTGGCTGACTGGCACACCGCGACATCTTCCACTACTAGTCTTCAGAAGGTTTGAAAAATATTTTAAAAAGAAAATAAACTCTTATAGAGCCTCAAATTTGAGTCTAGAACATCCACAAGAATGCCTAGTTCCCTCAAACTGTGGCTCTGATACCAACTTGTGACACCCAAATTTTTTTTTTTTTTTTTTTGCAAAAATTTTAAACTTTTAAAACGCATCTTAAATTAAATTAAAACAACTGAAATAGTCATAACATAATCCATCAACTTAATAATCATATAAAATAAGTGCGGAAGTAATAATAATAATAAGGTCCCAACAAAAATAACTAGTAGCGATGTCCCGGTGCTCCATGTCAAGCCTTAGCCTCTTTAATCTTAACACCTGAAAAGTTATAAGGGAAACTGTAAGCACAAAGCTTAGTGAATTCAAACACAGACATTGTACTAACATTCATATTTACTAACCCTAATCCATTTTCCATTTATAATTATATGATAAGGGCAAAGAACGAATCAATGCCTATAATACAAGAAGGACTTGTAGGTTTGAACCGCACCGGGAAGATCCCGTATCATTTGGCCCTAATCACCGCACCTCATGATGAGTATTACGTTGGTGATATTACCTACCCACCGCACCGGTAAATCCGTATCCTTTGGTGGTGTCCCCATATCCATAATTAGTTACATACAGTGCACATGTACGAATTAAAACAATGGTTATATAGCATGCCTTTATAATAAATTCAAATAATCACACACGAGCTAACTAGCAAACGCAAACATCAATACAACGGTGTGAGAGAACTCACCTTGAGTGAGTAGTAAGGATAGCTAACAATCAAATAATGCTACCAAGCTTGAGAAAACTTCAAAACCTCACCTAAGAAGGACTAAAGGTTAGAAAGGAGAAGTAATGAAGCTATGAGTTGAGAAAAGAGTAATCACAGCAAGGTCTCTAAAACAGACCTGCTGTTCAAAACGGATTTACTCCAAAATCTAAAATAGAAACATAGCTTTAACTAAATTTTATAGGAAACTATGATTGCTCAGGATTCCATAACTATAAAGAACTCATTCTAACTCCAAAAGATGAATTAAATATGAATTTTACAAAATGGTGTATCACTTCTGTCTCCAACAATACAGTCAAGTGATGTTGGCCAATTCTACCCAACTTGTGAGTAGAATTCGTCCAAAAGAAAATTAAGAGAAGTAAAGGACATACAAGTGAAAGTCTCAGAGTTGGAATTGAATGAAAAGTATCTCTCAAACTCCAGATATAAAATTCACATTGTGGACAATCACAGCACTAGCAAAAGCTGGTGACTGCCCACTGACCTGGAGTGTGGATCAATTCTAACCAATTTATAATTGGAAATAACACCCCATATTCTCCAGATCTTAAATTCATAATATAAGGAACATATAGAAACTTGGAATCACTCTGGATCCTTTTCCAAGCCTTAGAAATGATGAAAACAAAATGACATATCAGAACAGACCCGGATCAGACCTAACAGCAAAGATGCCATTCTTTCACATAGATAAAGCCCTTATCAGTGAGGTTGGCCTTCTTAAGAAAGTTAGCGAACTCAATGTGTGAACTTTTGGAACTGGTTTGGGGTCCGTTTGAGTTCTAGAGCTCCAGATATGATTTTTACAAAATGACTACAGATCTGATGGAAAACAGAATCGTAGCCACCCGTGATTCCTTTTTGGCTTATCCATCCTTCTCCTTTTGAAACACATTTTAAGATGTGTTCATCATCCCAATTCAGTCCCCATGATAATGGTGGTACTAAAAAGGGTTAGGGATCATTAGGATTTCATTTAGCCTCAAGGATGTAATAATAATCAACATGAAAATAAACATAAGCACATAAAATCATCATTCTCCCTTTTAGGGTTTCCATGATCTTTTGCCACATGTAATCCCCTAGATCCATCATCCACCATATATGGGGTGAAGATAGGATCTTGAGATGATGTATAACATACAACTACAAATAAAATAAGAAGGAGAAGAGGTGAAGATGAAATCATAAAACTAGAACAAGGTTATGAATCAAGTTGTAAGAAAGGATAAGGAGGTTCATACCAATACGAATCAAGGGTGGAAATGAACAAGAATTAAGCTCCAAACAACAGCCCCTTGGCTGCTCTTGATCCCAAAGAGAGAGAGAAGGATGGCGTGAGGGCAGTGGCGGAGCCAGGATCAAAGTAAATGGGTATCCCAATTTTATTTTTAAGGTAACCCAAAAACTTTTTCCGGGGTACTTGGGCTTCCCCGATTCAATTTCGGTTTTCTAAACCCAAACCTTAATCGAATCTTTAGATAACCTCAAGTCTTGTTATATAAACATGAAGTTGAAGTATATTTTGATACTTGAATCGATGTGGGATTCAAAGTAGATATCAAATGAAGTATGAGGATAACAAGCTTATATAATAGACAAAAATGGTTGAGTTTACATATGTTTGGCGATGTGGGATAGAATAGGCCCATAGCCTATGGACTTCAATAAAAGGAGTTTACAAGATGATCAAAAGAGTCCAATAACATAAGAAAATCAGACATTGGTTAAATAAATTAACCCAAGGTTACAAGAATAATTGAATTAAAATAACTAAACGTATCGAGAAAAATCGGGGCGTTACAACATTGCGGCGAGCGAGGCGTCAAAGGAGGCTATATGGTTGAAGAACTTCATTGGAGACCTTGGAGTTGTGCCATCCATAAAAGAGCCCATGGAAATTTTCTGTGATAATGAAGGAGCGGTTGCCTTAACCAAGGAACCAAGGGATCATGGCAGATCTCATCATATCGACAGGAAATACCATTTTATTAGACATCGAGTAGAAGAGGGACTCCTCGTTGTGAAGAGGGTATCGTCAGAAGATAACCCAGCAGATCCCCTCACGAAGGGACTGAGTAGGGTTAAGCATTTGCAGCACGCTAGGAGCGTAGGGCTGAAGGACGATATTAGTTTAGATTAGATAGGTAGGAAACTTGTAATGGATGATCATGTATTCAACATTTAATGATTAAATAAAGGTGTGTTATTTATAAGAAAGCTTCTATCTTGTGTTGATTATTTATCTATTGTTTCAATTTTGCATGTTTTGACTTCCTGAATAATAAGATTATTCGAACAGTCCACAATCGTTCATATGTTGGAAGTAGATATGAAGGAAGATTGTCATAAATTTGTTTGTAGATTGTCTGAAAGGTTTTAGACATAGCAAAGGTTTGCTGCAAAGTTTATGAGTGCTTATGAAATTTGTATTGAGCATTGGAATAGACCCACACTTGCTGGTATCACTTCATGAATGTTATCACAAGTGATCGCAAGATGATAATATCATATAATCTTTAAACCTAGAGATATGGTTATTGTTTGCTAGTTGATTATACATTGATAATGCGAAAACGCATCAGTAACTTGATGTTATAAAACACATTATTGTGTGTGGTTTAACTAGTAAATGATAAAGGCATATTAGTCGACGTTTTTCTGTTCCTTTTATTCTATGAGAATAAAAGCGATATCTTGGCCACTTGATGATTTGGTTTGACTTATGTGCCGGGCCCGGTCAGGATGAAGTTGATGTGTTCAACTGAGTTCTATGTCGAACAAATCAGAGATCAAGAAATAAAATGCTAAACAATAAGTATTGTTAGCATGATATCTAGAACAGAGGATTATACGATCCCTTATCTGAAGGACAGATTATTGGTCAGAGTTGACAGCGGCTATTGAAAGCTACGATTGCTAATCGGATACGGAAGTCATATGTGAGATGTAGATTACTAGACTTATCCAAGTGGGAGACTGTTGGATTAGTGTCTAAGTCCGTAACTATATTTGGTATGTACTTGACCCGAGTGTGCATGGTCCTTTTGGGTTGCCTTCACCAAAGCAACTTGACAAGGTAATTTGATATGAGAGAGAAGATATTATGGTTTATTAATATATTATAAGAATAATATATTAAAGGAGAAATCATATTTATTTAATTAGTATTAGTCATAAATTAATTAGGAATTAATTTGGTGACTAAAAGAGATTAATTAAATAAAGGGGTATAAAATGTCAAATGTGTGATAGTTGAGTTTTGGGCTGGGAAACCTAATGGACTAAGGGAGAACGAAATTATGATGAGGGATCATCATATTTTCGTCCAAGGGCCTCATTCCAGAAGGTTCCTTGGGCTGCTTGGTGGCTAAGCTATCCATTAGGGTTTAGACTGAAACCCTAGCACCCTACAGTATAAATAGATGCCCTATGCTTCAATTTTAGGCCACTTGATTCCAAGGGAAACCCTAGGGCCGAAATTAGCATCCTTCCCCTCTCTCTCTTAATTGCCTTCTTGCTTCAAGGTGTTTGTGAGCCATTAGAGGCACTACAATTGTGGTGCTTGCTTTCAAGAGTTCGAGAGATCAAGGAAACTAGTTGTTATTGCAATATAACAACAAAGGTATGTCTACTACACTTCTATATGATTTTCGAAAATAATAGAAGCATGCCAGGGTTTATTTTGTGTTCATATAGTTGTATGTCTTATAGTGAAAACATAGATCCAATTAGGGTTGCATGCACACATAGGATTGTTTGTATAAAACCTATCATGATTGTGGTGTTGCAAAAAGTCTAAAAACTTACCAACACTACGACAACGAGAACATTAGAACAGAACATAAACCTAAAATACTATAGGAGTATTTTGTATTACTATAATTACTTATGTGCAATCTAAGAAGGGTCCGTATTAGTACGTCTATTAACTATTCTTTTCCACTATTCTCGCGTAGATAACATGGCTGCCTTCCATCTCCCCGACGATCCGTGCTATCCCAACCAAGGCAATGGTGGGTGGCTCGATGATGAGCCAGAAGAAGATCACCCAATCCCTTTGGATGATCACCTCGCAGAAGGCTTTTCGGATGGATCTGACTCCGAACCAGAGGTCAACAACCTACCCCAAAAAGGTCAAGTCCCAAACCTCAACCCCGACCAGCATTTCAATCCCCCATTCCCTTGTGGGCAACAAACTTGAACCGTTGGAGCGATGAGCAGGGCCAGCCTTTACCTTTCAACGGAGACCGAAGCTTTTACAACATAAGCGAGGAAAGCTCCTCTGACCGAGTCCTGCCCATTATGGTCCGAAGGATCGCCCGGAATGACGAGCAAGGTCGTGCAGCCATCGACCGAGTGATGGAAGTGGACACCAACTCTGGCATTAATACGGTCCGCATTCGTCAACTCGAAGAGGCTATGAAGAGAACTAGGAGGACCAACGAGGCTCTGCAGCAACAACTAGCTGCCCCCCAAGCCGAATTCATGGAACCCCGAGTACGCCAGAGGGCACATGAGCGACATCTTCAAGAGGTTGTACGTCAACTGGTAGATCTGAGGGTTCGCCCGAGGGATATCCGCCCCCAGTAGAAGATGTCGACTCACCTTTCTCTTTTGGTTAAGGAATAACCTTTCTTTTCCGTGCTCTATGGAGCAGTTGTCTGTAAAACATTTCTATCTTTTAAAGTACTCTAACTAGACTTCTAAGCTGCCAACATTTTTCCCTTATGGTTTGATGTAAGACGTACTGTTAGGTCATTCTTCTCGGACTCATTTTACATCATTAATACCAGTACTATTGGCAGTTATCTAATCTATGGGAAAGTATTTACCCTATGTTTCCCTACTCTATTGTTATACCTCTATCTGATAGTTGGACTATGGCGATTTAGTCCAAGAATCACTCTCATCATACTTACAAATTGATTCTCACAATTGTCATCATCCCTATCAACTTTCAGTAAAAGATGCCGCCTTGTCCGCGACCGACCAGGGGCAGACCTGCAAATCAAACTCCACCACCACCACCCTCACCGCAGTTCGATGCAGTGATGTTTCAAGCAGCGGTGAGGGCAGCTGTGAGCGCAGCCATGGCCCAAGTAAACTCTGGTGGTGCAAATGGTGCTGGAACGGGCACCAACTCTAGCCACGGTGAAATCCAACCGCGTACACGGGAGTGTACCTATAAAGATTTCATCAGCTGCAAACCAACGTACTTCAACGGAACCGGAGGGATCATTGCGTTGTCCCAATGGATCGAGAGAACAGAAGCAATCTTCGAGATGTGCTCATGCCCTTAAGGAAGCAAGATAAAGTTCGCTGCTTGCACCTTCACCGAAAGGGCCCTGACGTGGTGGAATGGCCATGTCAAATCACTCTCACTGATAGCAGCTAACGCCATGGGCTGGGATACACTGAAGGACCTGACGACAAGAGAGTACTGCCCGAGGGGCGAAATTCAGAAGCTCGAGGAAGAACTGTGGAACCTCAAGATGAAGGGTTCTGACATAGTGGCTTATACAACCAGGTTCTGCGACCTGGTGACGCTATGTCCTAACCTGGTCCCCATAGAAAGCAAGAAAGTCGAGAGATACATCTGGGGTTTGGTACCCCCGTATGGAGGGAATGTTCTAGCATCAAAACCTGCGACCTTTGATAGTGCCAAGGAATTGGCCCAAAGACTCATCGATCATGAGGTTCCTTCTCCTCCAACGACAACCACAAATGCCACCCCAGCACCAACCAACGCGACTGACAACAAAAGGAAGCGTTGGGACGGAAAGAAGGGCAAATCAACTCAACCCACTTCCAAGAAACAACAGACGGTGGCTGTCCATGCTGCCACCACTCCCGTTGCCCCTGTACCTGCCAAGCCATATGCGGGGACCCTACCTAAGTGCACCAAGTGCACTTTCCATCATAACGGCCCCTGCCGGGAAATGCACTGTACCAATTACGACCGGAAGGGCCATACCGCCCGGTTTTGTAGAGCACCACCCAAACCTAACACCCAAGCTCCTGGTGCAGGAGTGAGCCAGGCCTGCTACGGGTGTGGCGAAAAAGGGCACTTCAAAAGAAACTGTCTGGGGACTGGGAATGCGGGAGGAGCAGGAAGACTACTTGCTATGGGCCACAATGAAGCCGTGGCAGATCCTACAACAGTCAAGGGTACGTTTCTTCTCGATAACTCATATGCTTGTATCCTATTTGATAGCGGGGCAGAGAGGAGCTTCATAAACCAAAAATTTAAACTCTTACTTAATCAAGCACCGCAAGCACTAAAAGAAACCTTCGTCGTAGAAATGGCCAACGGAAATACAGAGAGTTCTAATGAGATTTACGTAGGTTGTACCCTCACGCTAGATAATCATTCAGTTCCAATCGACCTCATACCAGTAGCAATCAAGAGTTTCAATGTCATTGTGGGCATGGACTGGTTGAGTCTCCATCGTGCCGATATTCTATGTTATGAAAAGGCAATCCGTCTAAACCTACCAAATAACGAAACCTTGTCGATCTACGGAGACAAACCCTGTACGAGCCTTCGTATCATCTCCAGTATTCAAGCCCAGAAGTACTTGCGTAAGGAATATCGTGCATTTCTTGCACACGTAGTCGATGCGAACCAGTACACCAAAGACTTAAAAGACCTCCCTGTGGTACGCGATTTTCCTGACATCTTTCCGGAAGAACTCCCACGATTACGCCCGCAACGTCAAGTCGAGTTCCGAATCGACTTAGTTCCAGGATCTACCCCCGTAGCCAAAGCGCCCTATCGTCTAGCACCGGCTGAGATGCAAGAACTGTCGGGTCAACTTAACGAACTGATCAACAAGGTCTTTATAAGACCAAGCATCTCACCCTGGGGAGCTCCGGTCCTGTTCGTCAAGAAGAAAGACGGATCGTTCCGTATGTGCATCGACTATAGGGAACTCAACAAGCTTACAGTCAAGAATCGTTACCCTCTACCTCGCATAGACGATTTATTTGACCAGCTGCAAGGGGCGAGCTACTTCTCCAAGATTGACCTGAGATCCGGGTATCACCAGTTACGAGTGCTTGAGGAGGATGTTCCGAAGACAGCCTTCAGAACTCGTTACGGACACCACGAGTTCGTGGTGATGCCATTCGGATTGACCAATGCCCCCGCAACATTTATGGACTTGATGAATAGAGTATGTCGTCCTTACTTGGATCAGTTCGTCATCGTCTTCATCGATGATATACTTATCTACTCTCGAAGTGAGAAGGAGCATAGTGATCATCTACGACAAGTCCTAGGAACCCTACGATCAGAGAAGCTCTATGCGAAGTTCTCTAAATGCGAATTTTGGATCCGAAGAGTCGAATTCTTAGGACACGTGGTTAGCGATGAGGGAATCCACGTGGACCCATCCAAAATTAAAGCTATTGAAAACTGGTCAGCACCGAAGACGCCTACCGAAATTCATCAATTTCTAGGCCTCGCTGGCTACTATCGCAGATTTATACAGAACTTCTCTCGAATTACGAAACCGCTTACAACATTGACCCAGACAGGCGTAGCCTTTGACTGGGAAGAGAAGCAGGAGAAAGCATTCCAAACGCTAAAACGAGCCTTATGCACCGCACCGATACTGTCCCTCCCCGAAGGGATGGAAGACTTTGTGGTCTATTGCGATGCATCAAATCAAGGGCTCAGGTGTGTTCTGATGCAACGAGATAAGGTCATCGCCTACGCCTCAAGACAGCTGAAGACACACGAGGTCAACTACACCACTCACGACCTCGAATTAGGAGAAGTTGTATTTGCTCTGAAGATCTGGAGACACTACCTATATGGTACAAAGAGCACTATCTTCACAGACCACAAAAGCCTACAACACATATTCAACCAGAAAAAGCTCAATATGAGACAACGACGGTGGGTCGAACTACTCAATGACTACGAATGCGAAATTCGTTATCATTCGGGTAAAGCCAACGTGGTAGCAGACGCCCTAAGTCGGAAAGAATATTCTGGTCGAAGAGTCAAGTCATTGACTATGACTATCCATTCGCATCTACCCGCAGAAATTAAGGAGGCCCAGTTCGAAGCCTTAAAAGCTGAAAATGTGGCAGGGGAATCCCTGCGTGGAATGGATAAGAACTTGGAAGTCAAGGGTAACGGAGCCTTATATCTCATGGACCGGATCTGGACACCGGGACACGATGGCTTCAGAGACTTGGTCATGAAGGAAGCGCACAATACTTGATATTTCGTCCACCCAGGTTCAAATAAGATGTATCTAGATCTTAAAAAGTTATACTGGTGGCCTAACACGAAAGTGGAGATCGCTACCTTCGTAAGTAAATGTCTTACTTGCGCCAAGGTAAAGGTCGAATACCAGAAACCATCAGGTCTACTCCAGCAACCGGAGATACCTGAATGGAAGTGGGAGTGGATTACTATGGACTTCATAACCAAGTTGCCCAAGACAACGGGTGGACTTGATACCATTTGGGTCATCGTCGACAGATTGACCAAATCCGCACACTTCCTGCCCATCAAGGAAACTGACAAGATGGAGAAGCTCACGAGAACATACATTCGGGATATAGTACGACTGCATGGTGTTCCTATATCCATTATCTCCGACAGAGATAGTAGATTCACTTCGAGGTTCTGGCAGTCACTACAAAGCTCCTTAGGAACGAGGCTGGACATGAGTACAGCCTACCATCCACAAACCGACTGACAAAGTGAGAGAACTATCCAAACCTTAGAAGATATGTTGCGATCCTATGTGATTGACTTTGGAAAGGCGTGGGATACTCATTTACCCCTTGTCGAATTTTCCAACAACAATAGTTATCACACGAGCATAAAGGCTGCTCCATTTGAAGCCCTCTATGGCCGAAAGTGAAAATCTCCCCTGTGCTGGGCTGAGGTGGGTGACACACAGTTAGCTAAAGGACAAGTTCCTGACAGCACTCTCACAGGTCCGGTGATCATTCAGGAAATGACAGAGAAGATCATTCAGATTCGTGAACGATTGAAAGCCTCTAGAGACCGACAGAAAAGCTACGCTGACAAACGGAGGAAACCTTTGGAATACCAGGTGGGAGACCGAGTCCTTTTGAAAGTCTCACCCTGGAAGGGCTTGATACGCTTCGGAAAGCATGGAAAGCTAAATCCAAGATACAAAGGGCCTTTCAAGATTCTCGCCAGAATCGGCCCTGTAGCTTACAAACTCAACCTTCCCCACGAGCTAAGTAACGTACATCCTACCTTCCACGTATCTAACTTGAAAAAGTGCCTATCCGACGAGACTCTTGTAATCCCACTCGACGAGATCGAGATCAACGAGAGCCTCAACTTCGTGGAAGAACTAGTAGAGATCATGGACCGAGAGGTCAAACGAACCAAGCAAAGTTGTATCCCGTTAGTGAAGGTTCGCTGGAACGCCAAGCGAGGACCGGAATTCACTTGGGAGTGCGAGGATCAGTTTAAAATGAAATATCCTCATCTTTTTACTTAGTTATTTGTAATAACTTAGTTGCTTGAACTCTAATTTCGGAACGAAATTCCCTCTAACGGGGGGATGATGTGACAACCCGAAATTTCCATTTGAAGAAACCCAACCGTGTAACACTTCAATTAAAAGTCAAATTCAATCCTGATAATGTTTAGCTCCGTTTAAAGTCAGGTTGGGTATTTTTAATATTAAGTTTTTGAGAGAACAAATGAAGGGAAGTATTTTCTAGGATTATGGTGTAACAAATAAAACAACTAACACCTTAATGAGGTGTTCACGGCCAAACATGAGGAGTTTGGGTCGTGAACTCCCCTTTGGCCGCAAACTCATGCTTAAGGCATGAGTTTACTCCTTTCCTCCCTCATTTCTCACTTCCATGCTCAAGAACACCCACATTCTCTCTCAAGTATCATAAGATCTTCTTCCAAATTTCCCAAAGATGTAAGTGTTTCTTCTCTAGATTTGTTGATACAACACTTCATCTAGTAGTTATACATGATTTCATCCATGAAATCTTCTCTTTTTCATAGATCTTCAAGTGTTCTTCATTTCACCAAGAACACCAAGAACACACACTAGTGTTTTTGGGCTCTAACCACTCTCTCAAGCTTCTACTACGTAAGTACACTACCCTTGGCTCGTTATATACTAGAATCACTCTTTAAACACCAACAAATCGTGCCCAGAAGAGAGTTTACGGCCAAGGCAATCTCCCTTGGCCGTAAATCCTAATGTTTGGTGCATTTGGACCCTAACTTCTTCCTAAGGCTTGGTCTATAGTCCAGAACCCTTCCTGGAAACTTGTAGAACTGTAAACACACAAAAATGAAACATGAAGACATGAGTTTACAGCCGTAAACACCATGGGCCGTAAACCCATGGGCCATAAACACCATGGGCCGTAAACCCATGGGCCGTAAACTCATGGGCCATACCATTTGGGCCGTAAACTCCAATGAGAGGCCCAACAACCCTTAGGTGCAACCCTATGTGCTTCTAACACTTGAAGCAAGGTGTTTTCCATGTACTAGGGTGTCCCTACTTGCTTAAGTAGCTGTCTAAACACTATTCAGATACATATATGTGTCATTATATGTCAAATAGGATCCGTGTGTGCTCAAGTCTTCACCTGACACTTAGCATCCTATCCAGCACTTCAATCCAAACCACTCACTACAGGTGAGTTCATACCCCTTAATCAACCTTTGAAATGATTTTAAATGCTTTTATGGGGGGGAATACAAGTTGAAACATTCTAGTCATGGTTTTAATCACATGTGATTAATGACTAGAACAAACATAAAGATTTACTATTACTTTCATGATTGCTATCAAACTTATGGATTTCAAGCACTTCAAAACCTTTTACTAAACTCTTTTAGAAGCTAAAACTGTTTTCAAACTATTTTAAACTTACATTATTGTCAAACTCATATCTATACCAATATATTTCTATAAGTAAGGCTTGAAGGACTTAGGACTGATAACTCACCTTATTTCCTGTTCCTTGGTTGGTTGTGGACTTAGGGTATCATGTTATGTGTACGAATGTCGTTGAGCTCTTAATTATATATAGTATATATGTATTTTGATATAAAACCTTTCACTTCAGTCCAGTACCTCTGAGGTAACAGAGGCATACATACAACATTACTATTTAACTATAATAGGTATAGTTAAGGGTTTACTACTCACTACTACTATTACAACGACACATACAGGAGTCGGTACAGTTATGAGTCAATACACACTATACACTATACAAGAGAACACACTATACACTATACAAGAGAACACACTATACATTATACAAGGGAACACACTATGCACTATACAAGAGAATATACTATATACTAGTACAGAGAAAACATCACTACACTATGACATACTACACAAACATTTGAATACTATAAATAGAATGTGACATACTACTTTCGATACGACACTTCATTGTGGTATCACCTTGTAACCAGAGTCTCCTGGAGGGAGAGCGGGAATTGTGTGTATAGATCTATACGGGACAGACACTCCCACACCCCGACTGCTAGCTACAGTCCCAGCCGATAAGGCCAAGGGGTCACAGAATGTTACCTCACTACATATGACACCGGAGGGTCATCAGTTATTCAGCCGTCGATCAGCATGGTTACATACGAGTTCACATTCAAACCTTTAATTAACCAATTAAGAATTAAAGGCAAAACAGACTCTCCGAGGCGTATTGTCCATTTAATACCACCTGGAGTCTGCATTTCGTTTCTTTAGACTCCCTGAAGTGTACTGTACATTTAGTACTACCTGGAGTCTGTGTTTCATCACTTTATAACCAGCAGTGTCACTGCTGAGGTAAAACATTATTTTCCTATTAGATTTACTTGTGACCTTGTCACATACACATTTAAGTAAACTATATTTTCGCAATGATAGTTTCATTGGGGAAAACTCTTACACTACAAAAGAACAAAGCATACAAACAATCGGGTCTTGGTAGAAGACTACATTTTTCTAGAAAATATAGGATTTTCTAGGGAGTTCAGACATTTACAAGCATTTACAAACAGCTACGAGCATGTATACTACGTTGTTACAAACATTTTCATACAAGCAATGACACTAAATACTTATGAACTCACCAACGTTATGCTGATAAATTCTTTTCAAAATAACTTGTATTCTCAGGTCATCAGTAGACAGGTATCGATGAAGCTTTTGAGAAGATGGAGCACATACAAGACCCATCTCTTATTTTGATCATTCATTTTTGGTGTCTTACATACTATACAGAACACGCTTGTATTAAAATTATTCTATAAATGCAATGGATGTTGTTGCTTGTTTACTATTATGCTTTGTTATGATATTGTACATGACGTCCTCCACCCCAGAACGTTTCCGCCGTTCCGGTTTTGGGGTGTGACAGTTTAGACACACATGTGAGCCGTCTAAGGAAAGGTGTGTGAATTTGAGAAGCTTAGATAAAGGCTTATCGAAGCACATCGTATTGGAAATATGAACTTTGGAAAGTCGATAAGTATTGTCTTTTAGAAGTCCAACTGTTTTCTGAATATGTGTCAAAGCTAGTGGGAGAATAAATGTTATGCTGGAGTGGATATAATCATCATGTTAGTGGGAGCATGATTATTATTGTTTTTAGTATTGCAAGTTGGCAATATTAATTATAGAAAAACAAAAGTTTCACTTTGCAAAGTTGCAGGGGTTCAAAGTTGTTTTTGCTATAATTAAGGGAGAGAATGTTATACTTCGTTTCCAATCTAAAAGCTTAGATCGTGAAATTTCAATTGAATTTAGTCAAGGATATATTTATTATTTGCATTCTCAAAGATCGATTATGATTACAACATCCCTCTTCATAGTTCAAATTTCGAGAACACGACAAATAGAAATATTATGACAATATTATAGCAAGAAACTGGTAAAGTATCACGTATCTCATTATGAATCGTATCCCATACACTTCAGCTATAGGATCGATTGCATATCCTGTAATATTCGACCATTCTAAAATTTTCCAAATGCCTAGGGCCTTAAGAGGGAAAGAGGACTAGAAACGGATTTGACTGAATTAGTTAAACAACTGTCAAGGATAATCTAAGGTTCGCAAAGAATTGGTCACTTGTGGACAGTTAGAAGTATAATCATGGATGGACCATATTGACATTATTATGAATAGATAAGATTCTATTTAAAATGAGTTGTCATATGGAAAATATGGAAATGTTTCCATATTGGGAGTTGGATGTTAAAATTTTATGTCTAGATTAGAAACTTTTATGCAAGAAGGATGTTCAAAGGAATGTACTTTAAATGTGAGACTTCACATCTATGGAATTGTCTTGTAACAATCTCCAATAGAGCATTTTCTAATTTCATTGGACGAGTCTTGGTGACTTTTGTGCTGTGACATTACGAAAGGACCGTTGCATAAAATGTTAGAATCTAAAATATTCTATAAGTGGCAAGAATTTGGTATTCTCAAACTTGTGGTAAGGATTGGGAATTATGAAATGAGTGTGATTGAAAATGTTATTCACTTATACTATTTCGCAAAGTAAGGACCATAAGTAAACATAGTGTGCATGCTAAGAGCATGGGACAATTGTTGTTATAATTCAAGTAAGAAGTTGATTACCCGAAACAACAAATAATGAGTAATCAATCTGGTGATTAAATAAAAGTGTTTTATTTATACTCAAAAGTTTAGGACCCTATAAGATTAGTATTAGTCTTGTGTTTCACTTTGCATGTTTTGACTTCCTGAATAATAAGATTATTCGAACGTTCCACAGTCGCTCATACTTTGGGAGTAGGTATGAAAGAAGATTGTCATGAATTGGTTGTAGATTGTCTAAAGTGTATTCGACATAGCAAAGGTTTGCTTCAACGTTCATGAGTGCTTACGCATATGATTTGAGCATTGGATTAAACCCACGCTCACTTGGATCTCTTCATGGATTTTATCACGAGTGATTGGTGAGAAGATAATATATTATATTCTTGAAACTGAGATGTGTGAGTTGTATCTTGCGAATCGGTTACACATTGATAATATGTAAACGCACCAGTAACTTGGTGTTATAAAACGTATTGTTGTGTGTGATTCGGTGAGTAAGTACAAGCGAGCATTGAGTCGAAATTTGTCCGTTCCTTTTATCCAATGTGGGATAAAAGCGATATCTGTGGGCCCCTTGATGATTTAGTCATGAAAAACGGAAGTGCTCGGCCGGGCCAGGACTGATTTGATTTGTTCAATTAGTCAATCGTCGTAAATCAGAAATTGGGAAAAAAGACATAGTCTGAGAGAATGATTTCAATCCATGTCTCACGTCTATACGATATCTAGAATGGAGGAATATATGATCCCTTATCTAAAGGACGTGTATCTGATAAGATCAGAGTTGACAGCGGCTTTTGAAAGCTATGATTGCTGATCAGGATCTGAAGTCATACGCATAATACTTATTAGACTTATCCAAGTGGGAGACTGTTGGATTAGTGTCTAAGCCCATAACTATTTTGATATGTACTTGACCCGATTGCGAGCATGGTCTATTTGGGTTGCCTTCACCAAAGCAACACGATAGGATTATTTATGGAAAAAGAGAATAATTATGATTTATTAATATATTATATGAATAATATATTAAGATAGAAATCATATTATTTAATTAATAACAATCAAGAATTAATCTGAGTTAATTTTGTCGCTATAAGACATTAATTAAATAAAGGGGACTAGAACTGTCAATTGTGTGATAGTCAGATATTGGTCTAATGGACTCCATAGAGGATGGAGTGGACGAAATCTATGGGGAAACCCATTAGAATTCGTCCAAGGCCTCTAAAGGAGGAGTCCATGAGCTGCTTAGGGCCTAAACAGTCAGATTAGGGTTTCCTAGTTCAAAACCCTAATAACCTCACATATTTAAGGGCCCCTAGGGCACCAAAACGTGGCTAACCGATTCCTTAGGATTTCCAGACGTTTTTGGTGTCCTCTCTCTCCTCCTTCTTCATCCTTATTGCTTATGGTGTTTGTGACTCCATTAGAGGTGTGACACTTGTGACACTAAGCTTTCTGAATCCAATTACAAGAAGGAATTGAGATTTGTATTGCTACATAACAATCAAGGTAAGATCTAAACCCTAATTCATATGTTATTTGATTCTCACATACTAGATCTAGGGTTTATGGCTTTGGATGATTATTGCATGTTCATTAGAAAAACTAGATCCAAAGCTTTAGGGTTTGCATGTACACCATAGGAATGATGTAGTGCTCATAACGCATCAGTGTGATCCTTTAATTCCTTGGTATATGATCTGGATTGGTTATCATGTCTGGCACGAGTGATCGGTAGCCAGTTTTGGGCATGGACTTGTTTTTAGCGGTCCCCACTAGAGATTCAGAGGGGCAATGAGTTATTGGGGTTTGTTATTCGAGGAGCGAATAACGTGGTGATATCTTGAGAGGGCGGACTGGCTGTGTCGCAGGATACAAAAGTTTCTGAAATTTTTGAGAGTCATAAGGGGTAGCATAGTGGCAGATGGGTCTGTCCTGTTCCAGGGAGGAGTTCCTATTTGGATTCAGGTGTCCAGAGAGGAAGATAGTTATGCGGTATGAGATCCTTTTGATGGTACCGTTCGGTTATTGGATTAGATATATTTGTTGTTGAGGAGCTATTTCGAGGGCAAAATGTAATTGAAGTGGGGGAGAATTGTAACATCCGAATTTTCAGGGACATTATTGTATGTTAATCTTGAGATTGAAGGAGAGACTCAATGAGTTGAGGGACCAAATCGCTGAGTCGAGTCGAGTTGCTCGCGTGGATTTAATGAGTTGACTCGATGAGTCAGAGGAGGGACTCGCCGAGTAGGTGCTGGGCAGAGAAACCCTATTTGTCCGGGTTTGTGACCTATTTAAAGGCCCTTATGGCCTTCATTTGCCGCCACACTTTCCTTTGAGAGACCCTAATCGATCCAGAGAGCATAGAGAGAAAGAGGGAGCTAATTTTCATCATCTTGGTGCATTCTTGAAAGGAAGAAGGAGAGGGTTCAAGCTAAGATGACTTCAGGGGCTCAGATCTTCTGCTATTTCATTTAAGGCTGATGTTTAAGGTATGAATCCATACCTGTTCTCGTATGAATAGTAGATCTCATGAAATTAGGGTTTCTTTAGCCTCTTTTAAGTTGAGTTATGGAATATGTGAAGTCCCTTTGAGGCTTAGACAACAGATCTGGACCTTAAGTGGTCCAGAGAGTCCCAAGAACCCAACTTTATGCAGCCACATAAGAGTATCGAGCCTAAGACACCGTTATGGAGGTTATTTTATCAAATAGAGCTAGTTGCATGAGGCATGGACATAAAGATCGAACGTTTACGTGATTAATGAGCCTTGTGAGCATAGATCTGAAGTTTGGGAAAGTATCTTGCACTAAAATGGTCTGAATGCAAGAGAGTCTGAATAGACTCGCCGATTTGAGCCGCTGACTCGGCGTGTAGCTAGGCTTTGGCCCCGATGAACTGAGTCAGGTGGTGACCCGACGAGTTAGGGGTTACCTCGTTGAGTTGGAGCTTGCTGGGGTTGCTATGAATTGACTGGACTCGACGAGTTTCCCGAGTGCACTCGACGAGTCTGGTCAAAGCTGGAGTTGACTTTTGTTGACCTTACGGTTTGGTCAAGATGAATGAAAGAGGTCAGGAAGGGTAGAATGGTCTTTTACCCATCTGAGAGAGCATAGGAGGCGAATAGTCTAGCCTTTGAGAGCCATTGTTAATTAGAGATAATTTATGTATGTGATTAGGCGGAGGCTAGATTAGTGTTTCGAGTTCAAGGTCATCCGAGGTTACCCGAGGTGAGTCTTCTCACTATACATATCTTGAGTGGTGATTTGTGTGACCGGAGGGTCTTATGCGCTTATATTGAGTATTGTGATATCCTACATTATGTCTTTGTGATTTACGTTGTGTGTTATCGTGGAAAGGCGTCGGCTCGATTGTACACACATCTGAGTAGAGATATATTATTGGAGGATCCTGGATTTGTGATAAACAACTTCTGAAATATGTCGATAAATTGATACTTGTGATTTTTGAGCAAATGAGGCATGTGTTTTATTGTGTTTTTAAATGAAAATTTTATTTGAAAATTTACGGTGTTACAAGATGAATTTCGACTTATATGCTTGTACTAACTACTCGTCAAATCATACACAATAGCATGTTTTATAACATCAAGTTACTGATGCGGTTTCGCACTATCAATGTACAACCAACTCATAGTCAACAACTCACACATCTCGGTTTGAAGACTATATGATATTATCATCTCACAATCACTCGTGATAAATTCCATGAAGTGATTCATGTGAGTGTGGGTTTAATCCAATACTCAGACCTTATAAGCACTCATGAATGTTGTAGCAAACTTTTTCCATGTCTCAACACTCCAGACAATCTACAAGCAAAATTCATTACAGTCTTGCCTCAATACTTACTTCCAAAGTATCATCGACTATGGATAGTTTGAATAATTTTATTATTACGTAAGTCAAAACATGCAAAATGAAACAATAGTAAACAATTGATACAAGATAGTAACTTTACTCATAAATAAAACTCCTTTTATTTAATCATCAAATGTCAATTACATTTTATCTATTACAAGTTTGTTAACAGCTATCTAATCATTAAAACTAATATCGTCCTTCAACCCAATGTACCTCGCATGCTGCAAGTTCTTAACCCTACTCAGTCCCTTCGTAAGGGGATCTGCTGGGTTTTCCTCTGACGATACCCTCTTTGCTACGAGGATTCCTTCTTTTATCCGATGTCTTATGAAGTGATATTTTCCGTCGATGTGTCTGGATCTGCCATGATCCATCAGTTCCTTGGCTAAGGCAACCACACTCTCGCTGTCATAGAAAATCTCTATAGGCTCCTTTATCGCTGGTACAACTCCAAGGTCTCCGATGAAGTTCTTCACCATATCGCCTCCTTTGACGCTTGCTTGCTGCTATGTACTCTGATTCGCACATTGAATCAACTGCAATATCCTATTTGGAACTTTTCCAAGTTATTGGTCCTCCATTCAAGGTAAATACCCAGCCCGATTGAGAGTGGAAATTATCTCTGTCGGTTTGAAAGCTAGCGTCACTATACCCTGTCACTCTCAAGTCATAACTCCCACCGAGGGTAAGGACCCAATCCTTAGTCCTTCGTAGGTACTTAAGAATGTTCTTTACCTTAGTCCAGTAAGCTTTACCAGGAATCCCTTGATATCTGATGACCATGCTCAAAGCAAAGGCCACATCAGGGTGAGTACAAGTCATAGCATACATGATCGAGCCAACTGCGAAAGCATATGGTACTCAACTCATCTCTGCTATCTTGGCCTCTGTACTCGGACTATGAGTCTTACTCAGCTTGGTATTGCTTTGGATAGGTAATTCACCTTTCATGGAATTCTCCATGTTGAAATGCTTCAACACCTTGTCCAAGTAGGTACTTTGACTAAATCCAATTAGTCTTTTACTCCTGTTTCTCAATATCCTTATTCCTAGAATATAGGCAGCTTCCCCAAGGTCCTTCATAGCAAAACACTTCCCAAGCCAGGACTTAACCTCCGGCAAGTTTGGGATGTCGTTTCCTATGAGAAGTGCGTCATCCACATACAACACCAGAAAGCTAAATATGCTCCCTCTAGCTTTGACACATACACAGGACTCATCCTCGCTTATTGAAAACCCAAACTCTTTGACTTTCTAATCGAAACAAAGATTCCATCTACGAGATGCTTGTTTTAATCCATAAATAGATTTCTCAAGCTTACACACTCTATTAGGGTACTTAGTATTGACAAAACCCTCTGGCTGACTCATGTAAACATCTTCATCCAACTTCCCATTAAGGAAAGCGGTTTTGACATCCATTTTCCATCTTTCATAATCATGAAATGCAGCTATGGGAAGCATAACCCTTATAGATTTAATCTTCGCTACTGGTGAGAAGGTCTCATCATAGTCAACTCCAGGAGTTTGAGTAAAGCCCTTCGTGACCAATCGCACCTTATATGTGTGTACTTGCCCATCCATGTCGGTCTTCTTCTTGAATATCCATTTGCACCAAACTGTTTTACAACCTGGTAGATTGTCAACCAAGTTCCAAACTTGATTGCCATACATGGACCGAATCTCGCTGTCCATAACCTCTTTCCATTTTGCAGACTCGGGGCCTGCCATGGCTTCCTTGTAGTTGTTAGGTTCATCCAAATTTACCTGTGTGCTATCACTGATAAATGTATCAGCATCTGTAGTAATATGGAAACAATATAACATAGGTGGAACACTAACTCTATTGGAACGCCTTAGAGGTAAGGACTCGTCAACTGGTTCAATAGGAGTTTCCTCCTCAGGTTGAGTGCTAGTGTTTGAGGTTCCTTCATCACTTAACTCTTGAAGCTCTTCAAGGTCAATTTGCCTCCCAATTTCTTCTTTGCATATGAGTTCTCTCTCTCGGAAAACCCCTCTCCTCGCAAAGAAGACAACAGTGTCACTCAGTCTGTAGAATAGATATCCAAAAGAATTATGTGGGTAGCCGATGAAAAATACAACACTTACTACGAGGTTTGAGCTTGTCGTGAGTCTCACGCCTCACGAAAGCCTCGCAACCCCAAACCTTGATGTGTGCTAACGAGGGAACCTTCCCTGTCCACATCTTGTGAGGTGTTTTGGCAACCTTCTTAGTAGGGAGTAGATTAAGGATATGTGCGGCAGTCTCTAAGGAATACCCCCAGAATGAGATAGGTAACGAAGCTTGACTCATCATGGAACGAACCATGTCCAACAAGGTTTGATTGCGCCTCTCAGCCACAACATTAAGCTGTGGTGTCCTGGGTGGCGTCATTTGTGAAATAATTCCACATTTCTTAAGATAGTCTAGGAACTCAATACTAATATACCCACCACCTCGATCGGATCGAAGCATATTTATCTTCCTGCCCAGCTGATTCTCCACTTCTTGTTTAAACTCTTTGAACTTTTCAAAGTTTTTTGACTTATGCTTGATTAAGTAGACATAGGTATATCTACTGTAATCATCAGTAAAAGTCACATAGAAGTGATTAGCATCCCTTGTGGCGGTTCTGAAGGTCCCACACACATCGGTGTGTATGAGATCCAACAAACCTTCACCTCTTTCACAAGTACCAGTGAAAGGTGACTTGGTCATCTTTCCAACTAAACAGGATTCGCAAGTGTCATCCGACCTTAAGTCGAATGACTCCAAAACTCCAGCCTTCTTGAGTTAGCCTATGCGCTTCTTGCTGACATGTCCAAGACGACAACGCCATAAGCATGCCTTATCCAAACTATTGGAAGAATCAATGTGCAACACATTATTTCCTATGTTGTCTACAACCATCACGGTTTCATATACACCATTACAAAGGAATGCTTCAAAATAAAATACACCATTATAAAAAGCATTAATAGATCCAATTTCATTATCAAATGAAAATCTAAAACCTTGTTTGTACAAACCATGAAAGGAAATAATATTTCTCGCCATATCGGACGAGTAGCAACAATTATTCAAATCTAATTCTAACCCATTACTAAGCAATAAAGAAAAAACTCCAATCTTGGTGACAGACGACATTTTCCTATTCCCCATGATCAAGTCCATCTTCCCGTGCTCCACATCCCTACTTCTTTTTAGTCCCTGCATAACAGAACAAATGTGAATACCACAACCTGTATCAAGGACCCAAGAATTAGAATGCGATGAGTTATTAGACAAAATAGTGTAAATACTTGCATGGGTGTGCTTTATCTTCCCATCCTTGACATCCTATAAGTATTTATCATGACAGTAGAAGCAATTTGCTTCTTTTGGATTGGTAGAGGGATTAGCAGAACCAGCTTTGGTCCCACTTGAAGAGGATCCATCATGAGACTTTCCCTTCCGGCTCCTAGAAGAATCCTTCCTCTTCTTCCCTTTTCGACGTCCAATTGCCAGGACTAGGGCAACAGTAGTAGGAGTAGGAGTAGATACAACAAATTTTCCTTTTAGACTACTTTCAGTAGTTCTCAAAAGGCCTTGTAGCTTGCTAAGAATGACCTCCTTTGTCACACCCCCAAACCGGAACGGCGGAAACGTTCGGGGACGGAGGACGTCATGTTTAGTATCACAAGACATGCATGATAGTAATCAAAGTAACAAACAACCATTGTATTAATATTAAAGTGTTTACAAAGTAGTCATTCACAAAAGATTGAATCCAAAAGTAAATAACAAAACAAGACATGAAACTACAATACTTCATCTTCTGAATTCCAGCACGCGTACCTGTCTAATAGTTTCCTGAGAATACAAGTTATTTTGAATGGGTAGATCAGCATTTAAGCTGGTGAGTTCATATGTATTTTAGTGATGTGAAGTAAGTTGAAAGTTCTTTAGAAAAGTTCGCCTGTCCTCCAGAAGATCCTATATCTTCTGATATGATGAAAAATAAGTAAAAATAACTCTATAATTTTTTCTATGAATGCTAAATGTATATAAGTTATATAGAATCCAGATCAAACAAACAATCGATTGTGTGAATCTGCCCTAAGCCCACAACCAAACAAGGAGCACGGAATGAGGTAGAAGTCACACAGCCCATTGTTTGTTAGATCTTTACTGTATATAACCCTGGTGTATTCATTTGGTACTCACGGAGTTAACTGTAATAGTTCCTTTATATTTGAAGAAAACATTCTTTCAGAATAACCCTTATTTCCTTTAGTAAAAATGGTAACCATAATAGTTCTTTCTATAATCACTTGGTTTATACAAGCTATATGTAATCTAATATCAAAAGGATAGTTAATTGTATGAATCTGGCCTAATCCCATAACCAAACAAGGAACAGGAAGTAAAGCCGAAATCATACATCCAACTACCTATCGGATATTTATTATATATAACCCTGATGTATAAACTAAGGTTTTATAGAATTAACTATTGGATTAATGTCTAAGTCCATAACTATATTTGGTATGTACTTGACCCGACCCGGCATGGTCCATTTGGGTTGCACTTCACCGGCACAATTTATATGGATAGTCTTTTGAGAATAGTATATTTATGATTTATATTAATATATTATAAGTTCTAATATATTAATATGGAATCATATTATTTAATTAGTATTGATCAAGAATTAATTTAAAATTAATTAAGTGATCAAAAAGAACTAATTAAATATGGACTCTTATATATATGGAATGGGCCAAGTTCATTTAGGTTGGGCTAAGCTTTCATGGATGGTCCATGGAGCTTTTAACCCATGGATCCTATGTAAATGAAAGGTCATGGGTATTAGGGTTTACATGGATGTAACCCTAATCCTCCATAATATATAAAGGGGTCCTTGGCTCACAAAATTGGCACAAGTGTGTGAAAATAAGAGTGGGCCGATTTTAGTGTGCATACATATTCTCTAAAGTTCTTCCAAGGTGTTTTGGTGATTTGTGATTCCATTTGAGGCTTCCACACTATTGGGGCTAAGCTCTTAAAGCTTGAAGACATCAAGCTACATCAAAAGGTATGTCATCTAACTAGAACTTTGTAGTATAGGTGCTTCATAATATGCTAGTTAGGATGAAACCTTGGAATAGTTAATATTTGCATGTATAATAGAGAAAACATAGATCCAAGGTTTATAGGGTTGCATGTACACCATAGGAGTGTTAGAATGCTCAAAACTCAACAGTGGTATCAGAGCCATGGGTTGTTTTCTGTTATATTGATGCAAATGTTTTATTTTCAAGTTGAAAAAAAAAGGAAAAAAAAATATGACGTTTGTCAAATTTTAAGACAATTACTTGTTTTGTGAAAAACGAATTATTTGTAAAATTTGAATCATTTGTTATATGAGTTGAATTAGGTCAAATTTAGTAAAAGATAAAATGATATGATTATTTTATTAGATTTAAAAGTTTGATCTAAATGTTTTAAGGAGTTACATATTTTGTCATAAAATTTTGGAGCTCAAAAGTTTTTTTTAAAGTTGTGATCTTAAGGGTTTTTGAAACTTCCATAAGTTATGGATATTAAAGTTTTTTTTTAAAAAAAATTTTGATACAAAGTTTTTATGGAGTTACAAAATTTGGTGTTAATGTTTTAAAGAATTTCATAACTTGTTCTTAAGTTATGGAACATGGAAAGTCTCATCATAAAACACCATTAATTCCATAAGTTATGGAATCCAAAGGTTTTCAAGAATTACAAAACTTGCCCTCAAGTTTTGGAATTTGAGAAAAGTTTTTTATGAAAAAAAGAATTGAATTCTAAAACTCTTGGGTTCATAACATAAACAATTAACTAAATGGTTTTAATTTTGAGTTTAATAATTGGAATTATGATGTTTTGTTGAATAGTTCAAATTAACTCTTATGGACTTTATTAATAGTTAATTAAAGCGTTTAATTAAAAGAGTATTATTAAATCCATAAATATATGGTTTGAGTTTAATTAAATTAAAAGTCTAGTTTAATTAATAGATTAAACCACCAAGTATTTTAAATGTCTAAAATACACCCTTATGCTATTATAATATTAAAAGTTTAATATATTATATGTATAAGAGCAAGTCGTCTTACCATTAGTAGGCCTCATTCACGAAGTCGGTCTATAAGGGGGGTATAAGGTTACTGCCTATAAAATGGCAGTTTAATGGGTGTCCACTCTCACTCACCGCTTCCTTGACCCGTGGAGGGTCGTTAGCCGAACAGGTAGGACAAGGACTATATTCTCCCTTCATTATAAGTATAATCATAAATACTAAATAACTAAACACTTATAAATTCCCAATCTTAGTTACTTAGGAAAATGTGAATAAGGTGCTAATCCACACTAACCTGGACTTAACAAGGTAGGCAAAGGGTAACTTAGTGTTTATCATAGTATCATTGGAGCGTGTATGGTTAACCGGCACATCGATTGAGGGGTAAATATTAAGGGTACCAAGTATATTTGCATGGTTACTTCACACCTTGTTTTGTGATCCTCGGCATCCCAGTCACAAAACCTGAAGGGCACACTCGAGATTGAAACATGCCATTGAAAAGTTCAATGAATCTCAAAAGAATCTAGGAGTTTCAAAACCAATTAAAACTTAATAATACATTTCGTTTATCTTGGTGGAAATTGGTGAATCGTCATTCACCTACCTTCAAATATTTTATAGCTTGGATTACGGCATCCCTCTTCCAAGTTATAAAATAGTTTGTTGGGTCCTAGCCTTAATATATCATATTGGGTGTTATATTAAGGACTTAAATCAACTTTACGTGAATTTCTCCCATTGTTGATGTCTGGTTTAGACAACAATGATCTTCCCAAACCAAGCTTTCCTAATGAATATGACTTCCCGAGTTTCGCTCATGGAAGTAATACTTCTCTTCCTCCACCTCCTCCAATTATTCTCCCTAACCCACAAGTTCAAGGTCACTCAAGCCCTAATGGCAAGCAAGGTCTATGTGTGATCACATCTTAGAGATGAAGTCACATATTGACAAGCCGGGAGAGTTGGGTATCAAAGTCTTGAGAAAGTTGGATGTTCAATCACTTTCTAAGTCACATAGTGAGTTCCTTTGGGACTACTATGAAACAGACTATGACATGAACCTTAATGATCATATCTATTTTCTTGGTGCTACTGAATCAACAATGATTTGGAACGATAGTAAAGCAAATTTAATTAGAAGATCAACTTCCCAAAAACTTTATGGACAGTGACAATGGTGACACTGGAAATCCAGAAAAAGCATTCTCTTCCCAATGGAAAGGGATTGGCCATAGTCAACCCGATTGACCAAATGGTAAAGAGAAAGGCTAAGTATGAGATAGTCCCATTACCAAAGGGTCCATATGTTTATTTTGCCAAAGGAAGGGGCGTTGATTGCAAAGCTGCCAAATTTACCTAAGGATGTTAAAGTCAATAAGTTTGACTCTACATCAGGTAGAGCCCATTATCTAACTCTGCTAAGTTCTATTCTGATATCCTCATTACATGATGTGACTGGGTCACATGTTGATGTTTTAAGAATCAAAGAATAGAGAGAAATCTTAAAGGAAGTATATGCTGATTCTAATCGCGAAGGTGGATTTCGATCGCATCAGAATTTTGAGCAGTTTCTTAAGAAGTTATAAAATATTGCTAAGGAATAGATTACAACAATTTTCCATGTGGATTGTAAGGATAAGTTTTTCCGCAAAGTTTTAAAATAAAAGAAAATTGTTTAATTTTATTTATTTGAAGTATCCTTACAATGGCATTTGTGGAAAATTGTTGCTTATATGATTCCACTGACAGCAATATTGGAAAATGGATTTGATTCTTTCATTTGTGGTAGTGTCTAAATTTACCAAATCAGGAAAGTTCCTCATCGCCCAAGTTTCAATTGGACCGAAACTTGGAATCATGCAAGTTGAATAGTATGATGACTGAGAACTTTCAAGCATTGGAAAATCAAGACTAATTACTTGTTCACATGGATGTGTGAGTCAAGTGAAGGACTAAAGGGATCAAGTACACATTCTTGTGCACTGGTCATGTCCACCACAAAGCTCGTTAAGACTATTTGATTTACTAAAGTTTAGTAAATATGGTTATACTTACAAGTTTAAGTATAATTCTGAAACATTGGAAAAGTCTCAATGTATGGCAGAACGAATGGGAAGAATCAAATTAGGCAGAAAGATAAAAGTTTCTCAAATCTGAAAAGATGGGAAAGTACTTTAGTATCATGTTTGTGATCATCTTAATGATTTAGAAATCATATCACAATTAGTCCTCTAAAGGTCATCTTAGTGCATTCTTATGACTAAGAAGAGGAGTCATGAATTGTTGAAATGGTTAGATCAGGAAGATGAGTCATACTTCGTTCCAAAACAATTCTTAGAGTCGTACTCCAAGATTGTAACTTGAGTGACATATCTTAAAGAAAGGTTTAAAACACTTGTCAAATGTAAGAGTAAAAGTGTCATACTCTTGTACATTTGAAATTGGTAAGTTGTGATGTTTTGGATAAAACAAAGACGAACTAAGGCCAATTATGTGAAGTGTTTGTCTTGATAAAGAATCCGCACTATCTCTTGAATATTTGGCAAGATAGTCTTATATGTCAAGAGGATAGTGGGAGTCTTAAAGATCCTAAAAAGAATTTCAAGAACTAATCAAGAATAAAACCTGAGGTTCTTCACTAGCACACGACTTGAGGTTTATAACCTATCGTGTTGACATATTCTGTGCCCATTCCAGTTAAAGTTGGCTTTGCATAGGAGTTCTGAAAGTTCTCAATTGGTTGCATAACAACTTGGAAGCAATGGCAGACCCTGTACTGCCAGGTGGCAAGAAGTTAAGATTGCATAAGTTCAGTCCATATGAGTTTGGATTTGTTATTATCCTTGTCTTGTGTCTATGGTTTTGACGATTCACATGGATAAGAACACATACACCATAAAATCTAAGGGTCATAAGGTTTCTCTCCGATTCATGAAAATGATGGTGAGGAAACACTTCCACCAAGTAGATTTGAAGCAGATGGAAAAAGGTCTAAAAAATTGAGACTATGATTATGGCATCCCTTTTCATAGTTCTGAAATTGTTTAGACACACATGCATGCTATCTAAGGAAAGGTGTATGATTTTGATAAAGCTTTATCAAAGCATCTCGTATCAGAAATCTGAACTTTGTTAAGAAAGTCAATAAAGTATTGATTTCTAGAAGTCCAACTGATTTCTGAGTACATGTCAAAGCTAGTGGGAGCATAAGTGTTGGATTGGTTCAACTTAAGGATATATATATGAAATTCATGTTGGATTGGTTCAACTTAAGGATATATATATGAATTTCATGTTGGATTGGTTCAACTTAGATTGAGACCTTAAGCATCTTTAGTCAAGAATATATATATATGAATTTCATGTTGGATTGGTTCAACTTAAGGAAATTCTATATATTGTGTTCTCAAAATTCGATTATGATTACGGCATCCCTCTTCATAGTCAAATTTTGAAAACATAGCAAATAAAAATATTGTAGCAAAAGACTGGTCTAGAATCATGTCTTTATGTGAGACATCATGAATCGTGTACCATTTGCTTTGGGTACAGGATCGATTGCATGTGCTATAATATTTATCATTTCTAAATTTTTCCAAATGCCCAGAGGCATTAAGAAGGGAAAAGGTCTAGAATTGGATATGAGTAAATGATTAAGCAATTGTCGAGGACAATCTGAGGTTTACCAAAGATTGGTTGCTCAGGGACAGTTGGAAGTATAGTGCTAATTTTTGGAAGGACCATATTGACATATTCTGAAAAGAGGCATCTCTTATTCAGAAGTGATAGTCAAAATGAGAATATGGAGTTGTCTCCATAGGTGGAAGTTATCTATGTAAGATTAGAAAACTTAATGCAAGAAGCATGTCCAAAGCAATGTACTTTGAATATGAGACTTAGTTTCCATGGAGTTGATCTCCATTGGAATACCTTATAATGACTGTTGACAAGTCTTTGTGACTTTGTACATTTTCATTACAGGAGGGTCAGTGCATATAAGTTTAAAATCTAAACAGATTTCGATAAATGATAGGAATTTGAAATTCTCACATTTTTCGATAAGGATTTGGGAGTGTGAAATTAGAATCATTGAAATTATGGTCAATTGGTTTATTTCACAAAGTAAGGATCATAGACAAACATAGAGTGCATACTTGGTGTATGGCAAAGCTATTGTTTAAGAAAAACATAGTGTACATGCTTGGAGCATGGGACAACTAGTGTTTTTAATTCAAGTATAAAGTTGATAAAACCGAAACAATGAATAATGAGTAATCAGTATGGTGATCAATAAAAGTGTTTATTTATATTCATAGGGTTTGATACCATATTTGATTCATTTATTCTTGTGTTTCACTTTGCATGTTTTGACTTCCAGAATAACTAAGTCGCTCTTCCTGAATGATTAAGTTATTCAAACCATCCACAGTCGGTCATATGTTGGAAGTAGATATGAATCAAGACTGTCATGGGTTGGTTTGTAGAGGTCCAAGTTGGTGGACAAAGTGGTGCTACAACACTCATGAGTGCTCATAAGTTCTGAGTATTGGATTCAACCCGCGCTCATTTGAATCACTTCATGGATTTTATCACGAGTGATCATGAGACGATAATATCTTATATTCTTCAAACCTAGAGATATGAGTTGTGACTATGAGTTGGTTATACATTGATTGCATGAAAACGCATTTGGTAACTCGATGTTATTGTGTATGATTCAACAAGTAGTAGAACAAGCCATATGAGTCGAAGTTTATCCATTCCTTTTACCTTCGGGATAAAAGCGATATTTGTGGGCCCCTCGATGATTTAGCGATGACATATGTGAGTGCTTGGCCAAGCCAGGACTGATTTGATTTGTTCAATCAGTCAGTCATCATAAATCGAAAATCGGGAAACAACAAATGGACAGAGAGAATGATTATAATCCATGTCTCAGTCCATATGATATCTAGAATGGAGGAAGATATGATCCCTTATCTAATGGACAAGTCATTGACAAGGTCAGAGTTCGACAGCGGCTTTAAGAGCTACGATTGCCAGTTAGGTTTTGAAGTCATACTCAATAATAGTTTTAGACTTATCCAAGTGGGAGACTGTTGGATTAATGTCTAAGTCCATAACTATATTTGGTATGTACTTGACCCGACCCGGCATGGTCCATTTGGGTTGCACTTCACCGGCACAATTTATATGGATAGTCTTTTGAGAATAGCATATTTATGATTTATATTAATATATTATAAGTCTAATATATTAATATGGAATCATATTATTTAATTAGTATTGATCAAGAATTAATTTAGAATTAATTAAGTGATCAAAAAGAACTAATTAAATATGGAATCTTATATATATAGGGATTGGCCAAGTTCATTTAGGTTGGGCTAAGCTTTCATGGATGGTCCATGGAGCTTTTAACCCATGGATCCTATGTAAATGAAAGGTCATGGGTATTAGGGTTTACATGGATGTAACCCTAATCCTCCATAATATATAAAGGGGTCCTTGGCTCACAAAATTGGCACAAGTGTGTGAAAATAAGAGTGGGCCGATTTTAGTGTGCATACATATTCTCTCAAATTCTTCCAAGGTGTTTTGGTGATTTGTGATTCCATTTGAGGTTTCCACACTATTGGGGCTAAGCTCTTAAAGCTTGAAGACATCAAGATACATCAAAAGGTATGTCATCTAACTAGAACTTTGTAGTATAGGTGCTTCATAATATGCTAGTTAGGATGAAACCTTGGAATAGTTAATATTTGCATGTATAATAGAGAAAACATAGATCCAAGGTTTATAGGGTTGCATGTACACCATAGGAGTGTTAGAATGCTCAAAACCCAACATTAACCACTTAAGGTCCTTTAAGTTATACTGGTTTAGTAAAACGGATTAAACCTTTCACTGATAAGTTTGTAGTTTATTTTACTTAATGTTCTATCTAAAAGTATATTTTTGTACTAGAAAACGGTGTATTGAATTTGTATATTATGACCTGACACATACCTGGTACTCCTTATGATTATTGGTGTATACGGAATATATATATAGTTCAGATCGAATAGATTGTAGACTGGGTGAATCTGCTCTAAGCCCACAACCAAACAAGGTACATGAAATGAAGCGGAAGACACACTTCCTACTATTTGCTAGACTCGATTAACATATATCCCTTATGTATCTACCAAGGAATCATAAAGTTAGCATTATAGGCCCCCTTCTAACTGAATATTCATGTTACGAGTAAGTTATGTGGCGTTATTCTAATATTTGAACAACTACTTGAAGTAATGAAATATTGTACTCTTAACGCCTCAGTCGATAATGTTGTGAGTTTTGTATATATTTATATGTTTTATTTATTATTGTTCGGTACTTTGTAGATGTACCCTTTATAAATAACTCCGGTAGGATATATTGTTACCTCGTGTTTCCTAACCTTGGTACGTTGCATTTGTACCATTGTTAGTGTAAACCCGATATGATGTGTTATTACCTCGAGTTTGGTAATCTTTGTACGTGGTATTCGTACCTTTGTTAGTGCAAACCCGGTATGATGTGTTATTACCTCGTGTTTGCTAACCCTGGTATGTTGTATTTTTACCTTTGTTAGTGCAAACCCGGTATGATGTGTTATTACCTCGTGTTTGCTAACCCTGGTACGTTGTATTTGTACCTTTGTTAGTGAAAACCCGGTATGATGTGTTATTACCTCGTGTTTGCTAACCATGGTACGTTGTATTTGTACCTTTGTTAGTGCAAACCCGGTATGATGTGTTATTACCTTAATTTGTTATAAACAATGAGTTAAAGATACGATCTCTTCCTAGGATACTAGGAATATATAGTATAAGTGTGTAATTCATGATTTGTTCTTCTGTTACAGTTAAAGTATGTTCCTCCCTGTACTAGTGATAGTATTCTCCTCCCTGTACTAGTTATAGCATGCTCTTCCATGTACTAGTTATAGTACGCTCCTCCCTGTATTAGTTATAGTATGCTCCTCCCTGTACTACCTATAGTATGAACCGAATCCTTTAACTTTACCTATTATAGTTTACTAGTATGTTTTCTTGAACAGTTACTACCTTGAAATAAAGACTCATTTATCTACTAATTTATGATTGTACTTTAAAAATGGAGTTTTATAAACCATAAAGTAACATAACTTTAAAAGAGCTTTTGCAATGATTTTATCACTTATAAACACATAAGCAATCCTTAAAAATGATGTTTATCACAAAATATTTACACAATTATCATTGTGTTCAACTTGTATTCCCCCGCCCCCCTAAAACCATTTAAAACATTCAAAAGATTGATTATAGGGGTATGAACTCACCTTATGTGGGTGATTCATTTGCAGATTCGTGTAAGGACGAGAAGCTCCACGAATGAATCCCCAAGACACAATCGACTCCTAAATGACATATAATGGCATATATAGGTATGAAATTAATGTTTTAAACAACTAACATGCAAGAAAACACCCTTAGGGACTAGGAAACACTTGAACTAAGTGTTACAATCACATGTGATTAATTAAAGAGGGTTTATGGTCATGCAAGGGAGTGTACGGCGAAGGGGTGTACGGCCATGGAGTGTACGGTCGTACACTCTTGATAAAAACATGCTCAAAGTGGTGTTTGATCCATGGGGAAGCTAGTGTGACAATTGCACAACAAGTGGATAAACCAAGCTTTTATTTTGGAAGGACTTGTGGTGTGTACGACCACACCAAGTGTGTATGGCCGTACACACTCCAAAATAGGTGCATTTTTGGGTCTTAATTCAAATGGATTTGAGGGTTCAAGAGTTCTAATGGATAAAAAGTACCTAGTAAGTGTTTAAGGCCTTAGATTATGAACTTAACAAGGGTATACAACCGTAGATAAAGTGTACGACCATACACTCTTGATGATCATGAGTTTGATGATGTTTGTTGGATGAAATCATGGATCTTCACTAGATAAAGCATTGTATCAACTAATCAATGGACGGAATACTTACTTAAATCAAGATCAAGGTGAAAAGCTTGATGATAGTTGAGAGAGAATTCACTTTCTTGACTAGGAAGATGAAGAAATGAATGAAAAATGAAGGGTTGGCTTATATATGGGCATGGGTTCGCGGCCACCTTGTGTGTACGGCCGTACACCCATGTGTGCGGCCGTACACTCCTCTTGGTGGAGTGTTGGGATCGAGTACAGCATGCAAAACCCAAGTTAACTCATCCCTAAAATCAAAACTTGAATGTACTAGGCTTAGAACACTCAAACAAACCCGAAACAATGCTAAACGATAGTAGAAATGAGTCTGAATCTCGATTGATTGGCTGGACTTACAAGGCAAATTTTTTTGGGTTGTCACATTATCCCCCCGTTAGATGGAATTTCGTCCCGAAATTAGCTTTCTTAGCAGTACTACTGGGGTTGTACTCCTTTCATTGGCAGAATACCCACTCGTAGACCTGGGCAACTTTGCTCTATTGTCCATGATAGGATTCATACTTGGTCCATATATCATTACCTCATGTATAAAAGTCGTATATAATTAAGATTAGTAAGATGGTCGGATGTGCGACTCTGCCCCAGGTCCACAACCAGACAAGGAGCAGGAGATAGGGCGGAAACACACATACTAAATCTGCATAATCATAATTATATACCACCCTCGCGTATACACTTAATAGTGATAGGCGGCATATATTCGTCCTTAGCCTCAGTGCTTGAACTTGATCTGCTGAACGAGTGGTATTTCGGGAAGGTTTGTTGAGTATACGGTGTCTCTATGACCGCCTGGTATATACAAGTTATGCATAATTAAGATGAATAAGACGGTCGACTGAGTGACTCTGCCCTAAATCCACAACCAGACAAGGAACAGGAATTAAGGCGGAATCACTCACTCTAAGTCTGCAAAATCTTAGCTATCCACAACCTTGATGTACACACTAAGCCATCACAGCTCACCCGTACGGATCTATAGTTCTCTTATGAACGTTGTGACTTGTTCAGACGATTGAGTTATTATAATTACTTCTAAATGTTTCCCCAAGTTTTAATCTTATTAAAATATAAATTAAATTTTAAAGTAACTTTATTTCGAAGACATACCAAAATCTCAAAAAAGAGGTTCTTCATTGCTCCTTTATGTCTTGTCGTTAACTTCCTCCTTCTCCTCTATCACCTCTCTCTGTTGGGCAGTCTCTCTTGGCATGTCCCATTTCACCACATGTATTGCATACCTGGACTATACTTGCATCAGTGGTTGAAGTGATGTGTTGTGTCGGAGTTTTGTAGAAGCGAACTTCTTCTTCATTTCTCTTCGTTGGACATTCCTTCCTGAAGTGTCCAGATTCCCCGCACTTGAAACAAACCTGTTTTACTTGGGAGATTGGTTGTGTCGGTGCCTTACAGAAACGGGCAGTGTGCCCCTTCCTACTGCAATTGGTACATTGCATCTCTCGGCAAGCTCCATTGTGGTGGTAGGTGCATTTGTCGCACCTTGGGAGATTTCCAGCATATCGTTTGATGTGGGTTGTAGTGGCAGATAAAGTGCCAGATGTTGTGACTACTGTTGTGACCGCAGAGGTAGCCACGACTGTCGTCTCTTGTTAGAACCTTGAGCCGATTTTTTCCCTTTTTATCCTAGAACTTTCGTTTCTTGTTCTTAGGTTTGTGGTCTGGGGTGTCCTTGTCAACCGACAGTCGCTGTTTCCCTTGATTGTTACTGCGATTAGCATAACTGGCACCGCTTCCACTTCCGCTGTTGTTATTAGCATTTAAATATGCCATGACGGCTGTCACAGCAGCTGTGACCGCAGCCTGAAAAGTAGCGGAGTCTATCTGCGGAATTGGTGCCTCGCCTGTTGGTTGGTTTCTTCCTTATGAAGACATGATTATGTTGCATGGCGAAGAATGATCTCATGAGTAATGATGGTCATCACTATTAGTATCCCATCAACTTGAATGTATTAATCAATTTCACGGTCTACTGGACTACTCTCAATGTTTTTGTCAACATTTCTGAGATATGTCCATGATAGTAAGTAGAAGTGGGTTTTGTACGAGTGATATTCGAACTAAGTTATCCTTGTTTCCTAGTGTATCTGGTTCTGACCTTCTTAAGGTTCTAAAAAATGATTCATAAAGAGAGTCTATACAAAAATAAAGTTTATGAATCAAATGTGGCTATTCTTGAATGAATATCTGTAAATTGAATAACTGTTACCAGTTGCACGAAAAAGAAATAATCTTAACACATAATGTGAGCAGTGTATCCACTAGTTCAATAAGACATTCAAGGTTATTGTTTATTAGTGTGACGCATAGGACATTTTAGTTTCTCTGGCTGATCACTCTTTGAAAACTTCTCATGAACCTGCTATTGTTCCTCCTTGACTCTTCTGTTGACCGCTATGAGGAAGTGGTTACATCTATGTGGGTTTTTCATGCGAGAATGGAAGTGTCTAAAGAATTCAAGAGTTTAAGTGTAACATTATAGGGTGATCCTTTCCGGGTCCTCCTATAAATGCGCAATGTATACAGGTTGTATATAATTTAAGAATAAATAGACCTTTGAATAAGTGATCCTACTCCAAAACCACAACCAAACAAGGAATAGGTAGTGAAGCATAGATCACAAATTCTAAGTCTATAAAATCTCAATTATATAAAACCTTGGAAGTATACACTCTGAAATCATAGACCTACAAGAAGGGTCTTTTATGTTCTCACATAAGTTACTTATAGTGCCTAAAATACTCCTATAGTATTTTAATGTAATGAACTTGGTATGTTTTAAACTTGTTGTTGTCTTATAGTATCATAAAATACTCCAATAGTATTCCAACTTCATGTACTAATCTAGAAATCCCTTGAATAGAGTTAGGTAAGTTTTAAGACCATTGCAACACCACATTACTCCCATACACATGTTGGTCACATCTCGAATGAATATAGTTGATCAGGCTAGATTGATTCTAGATATGATTTCATAACTGTCCAGGTTTGACCGCAGTGTTCAACCCTTAAATGCTTATGTTATGTTCTTCTTGTGATACTTGTTCTAGTATGTATATATGTATAAGAAAGTATGTACACTTTTGTCAGGTATTGATATATTTTTCAAATATATTATTATCCAGAGCACTTCGGCCCCATTGCATTTATAGTTGTATATCTTTTATAGGTTGATATACTTAGTTCACTATAAACAATGCTCGGATACCAATCTATCACACCCCCAAACCGGAACGGCGGAAACGTTCGGGGTCGGAGGACGTCATGTTTAGTATCACAAGACATGCATCATACTAATCAAAGTAACAAAACAAAGTAGTGATTCACAAAAGATTGAATCCAAAAGTAAATAACAAAACAAGACATGAAACTACAGTACTTCATCTTCTGAATTCCAGCGCGCGTACCTGTCTACTAGTTTCCTGAGAATAAAAGTTATTTTGAAAAAGTAGATCATCATTTAAGCTGGTGAGTTCATAAGTATTTAAGTGATGTAAAGTAAGTTGAAAGTTCTTTTAGGAAAGTTCGTCTGTTCCTCCAGAAGATCCTATATCTTCTGATATGATTAAAAATAAGTAAAAATGACTCTACAATCCTTTCTATGAATGCTAAATGGATATAAGTTATATAGAATCCAGATCAAACAAACAATCGATTGTGTGAATCTGCCCTAAGCCCACAACCAAACAAGGAGCAGGGAATGAGGCAGAAGTCACACATCCCATTGTTTGTTAGATCTTTACTGTATATAACCCTGGTGTATTCATTTGGTACTGACGGAGTTAACTGTAATAGTTCCTTTATATTTGAAGAAAACATTCTTTAAGAATAACCCTTATTTCCTTTAGTAAAAATGGTAACCATAATAGTTCTTTTTGTAATCACTTAGTTTATACAAGATATATATAATCTAATATCGAAGGGATAGTTAAATGTGTGAATATGCCCTAAGCCCATAATCAAACAAGGAACAGGAAGTAAAGCGAAAATCATACATCGAACTACCTATCGGATATTTATTATATATAACACTGATGTATAAACTAAGGCTTTATAGAATTAACCACTTAAGGTCCTTTAAGTTATATTGGTTTAATAAAGTTGATTAAACCTTTCACTGATAAGTTTCAAGTGTAGTTTACTGAATGTTCTATCTGAAATTATGTTTTTGTACTAGAAAACGGTGTATTGATTTTGTATATTATGACCTGACACATACCTGGTACTCATTATGATTATTGGTGTATACGGAATATATATATAGTTCAGATCGAATAGATTGTAGACTGGGTGAATCTGCTCTAAGCCCACAACCAAACAAGGTACATGAAATGAAGCGGAAGACACACTTCCTACTATTTGCTAGACTCGATTAACATATATCTCTGATGTATCTACCAAGGAATCATAAAGTTAACATTATAGGCCCCCTTCTAACTGAATATTCATGTTACGAGTAAGTTATGTGGCGTTATTCTAATATTTGAACAATTACTAGAAGTAATGAAATACTGTACTCTTAACGCCTCAGTCGATAATGTTGTGAGTTTTGTATATATTTATATGTTTTATTTATTATTGTTCGGTACTTTGTAGATGTACCCTTTATAAATAACTCTGGTAGGATATATTGTTACCTCGTGTTTCCTAACCTTGGTACGTTGTATTTGTACCATTGTTAGTGTAAACCCGGTATGATGTGTTATTACCTCGAGTTTGCTAATCTTTGTACGTGGTATTCGTACCTTTGTTAGTGCAAACCGGGTATGATGTGTTATTACCTCGTGTTTGCTAACCCTGGTATGTTGTATTTTTACCTTTGTTAGTGCAAACCCGGTATGATGTGTTATTACCTCGTGTTTGCTAACCCTGGTACGTTGTATTTGTACCTTTGTTAGTGAAAACCCGGTATGATGTGTTATTACCTCGTGTTTGCTAACCATGGTACGTTGTATTTGTACCTTTGTTAGTGCAAACCCGGTATGATGTGTTATTACCTTAATTTGTTATAAACAATGAGTTAAAGATACGATCTCTTCCTAGGATACTAGGAATATATAGTATAAGTGTGTAATTCATGATTTGTTCTTCTGTTATAGTTAATGTATGTTCCTCCCTATACTAGTGATAGTATTCTCCTCCCTGTACTATTTATAGCACGCTCTTCCCTGTACTAGTTATAGTACGCTCCTCCCTGTATTAGTTATAGTATGCTCCTCCCTGTACTACCTATAGTATGAACCGAATCCTTTAACTTTACCTATTATAGTTTACTAGTATGTTTTCTTGAACAGTTACTACCTTGAAATAAAGACTCATTTATCTACTAATTTATGATTGTACTTTAAAAATGGAGTTTTATAAACCATAAAGTAACATAACTTTAAAAGAGCTTTTGCAATGATTTGATCACTTATAAACACATAAGCAATCCTTAAAAATGATGTTTATCACAAAATATTTACACAATTATCATTGTGTTCAACTTGTATTCCCCCGCCCCCCTAAAACCATTTAAAACATTTAAAAGATTGATTATAGGGGTATGAACTCACCTTATGTGGGTGATTCATTTGCAGATTCGTGTAAGGACGAGAAGCTCCACGAATGAATCCCCAAGACACAATCGAGTCCTAAATGACATATAATGGCATATATAGGTATGAAATTAATGTTTTAAACAACTAACATGCAAGAAAACACCCTTAGGGACTAGGAAACACTTGAACTAAGTGTTACAATCACATGTGATTAATTAAAGAGGGTTTATGGTCATGCAAGGGAGTGTACGGCGAAGGGGTGTACGGCCATGGAGTGTACGGTCGTACACTCTTGATAAAAACATGCTCAAAGTGGTGTTTGATGCATGGGGAAGCTAGTGTGACAATTGCACAACAAGTGGATAAACCAAGCTTTTATTTTGGAAGGACTTGTGGTGTGTACGACCACACCAAGTGTGTATGGCCGTACACACTCCAAAATAGGTGCATTTTTGGGTCTTAATTCAAATGGATTCGAGGGTTCAAGAGTTCTAATGGATAACAAGTACCTAGTAAGTGTTTAAGGCCTTAGATTATGAACTTAACAAGGGTATACAGCCGTAGATAAAGTGTACGACCATACACTCTTGATGATCATGAGTTTGATGATGTTTATTGGATGAAATCATGGATCTTCACTAGATAAAGCATTGTATCAACTAATCAATGGACAGAATACTTACTTAAATGAAGATTAAGGTGAAAAGCTTGATGATAGTTGAGAGAGAATTCACTTTCTTGACTAGGAAGATGAAGAAATGAATGAAAAATGAAGGGTTGGCTTATATATGGGCATGGGTTCGCGGCCACCTTGTGTGTACGGCCGTACACCCATGTGTGCGGCCGTACACTCCTCTTGGTGGAGTGTTTGGATCGAGTGCAGCATGCAAAACCCAAGTTAACTCATCCCTAAAATCAAAACTTGAATGTACTAGGCTTAGAACACTCAAACAAACCCGAAACAATGTTAAACGATAGTAGAAATGAGTCTGAATCTCGATTGATTGGCAGGACTTACAAGGCAAATTTTTTTGGGTTGTCACATTATCCCCCCGTTAGATGGAATTTCGTCCCGAAATTAGCTTTCTTAGCAGTACTACTGGGGTTGTACTCCTTTCATTGGCAGAATACCCACTCGTAGACCTGGGCAACTTTGCTCTATTGTCCATGATAGGATTCATACTTGGTCCATATATCATTACCTCATGTATAAAAGTCGTATATACTTAAGATTAGTAAGATGGTCGGATGTGCGACTCTGCCCCAGGTCCACAACCAGACAAGGAGCAGGAGATAGGGCGGAAACACACATACTAAATCTGCATAATCATAATTATATACCACCCTCGCGTATACACTTAATAGTGATAGGCGGGATATATTCGTCCTTAGCCTCAGTGCTTGAACTTGATCTGCTGAACGAGTGGTATTTCGGGAAGGTTTGTTGAGTATACGGTGTTAAGGTCTCGGAGGGCAAGGTACTCCTCACATGAGTACTTCGGGGTTTAGAATATAAGGTAGATGATTCTAAGGTCTGGGTCGGGTTTTTATTACAAAATGACGAGGGTTTCGTTGATTTGACGGTTAAGGCGATAAAATTTAGAAATATATGAACTTAGTATGGTGAGGACCACCCCAATTCATGACGAAAGATGACAACGGACTCTTTACAGAAACAAATGTTATGCCGATTTGAAAGAAGCATTTGTTATTCGATGGTGTATCCCGAGTGTGTTCGACAATGTACTCTGTGTAAACGAACCAGTGCTTTCTGTTTTCTCTTTGATATTACCACTTCTGCAAATCGTACCGCGATGAGTGAATACTAATAGTGCAAGTGCTTTGACGACTAGTGTCATTACTTTATATTATGGTCCTCTTCGGTATCTCTATGACCGCCTGGTATATACAAGTTATGCATAATTAAGATGAATAAGACGGTCGACTGAGTGACTCTGCCCTAAATCCACAACCAAACAAGGAACAGGAATTAAGGCGGAATCACTCACTCTAAGTCTGCAAAATCTTAGCTATCCACAACCCTGATGTACACACTAAGCCATCACAGCTCACCCGTACGGATCTATAGTTCTCTTATGAACGTTGTGACTTGTTCAGACGATTGAGTTATTATAATTACTTCTAAATGTTTCCCCAAGTTTTAATCTTATATAAATATAAATTAAATTTTAAAGTAACTTTATTTCGAAGACATACCAAAATCTCAAAAAAGGGGTTCTTCATTGCTCCTTTATGTCTTGTCGTTAACTTCCTCCTTCTCCTCCATCACCTCTCTCTGTTGGGCAGTCTCTCTTGGCATGTCCCATTTCACCACATGCATTGCATACCTGGACTATACTTGCATCAGTGGTTGAAGTGATGTGTTGTGTCGGAGTTTTGCAGAAGCGAACTTCTTCTTCATTTCTCTTCGTTGGACATTCCTTCCTGAAGTGTCCAGATTCCCCGCACTTGAAACAAACCTGTTTTACTTGGGATATTGGTTGTGTCGGTGCCTTACAGAAACATCATGTTTAGTATCACAAGACATGCATCATACTAATCAAAGTAACAAAACAAAGTAGTGATTCACAAAAGATTGAATCCAAAAGTAAATAACAAAACAAGACATGAAACTACAGTACTTCATCTTCTGAATTCCAGCGCGCGTACCTGTCTACTAGTTTCCTGAGAATAAAAGTTATTTTGAAAAAGTAGATCATCATTTAAGCTGGTGAGTTCATAAGTATTTAAGTGATGTAAAGTAAGTTGAAAGTTCTTTTAGGAAAGTTCGTCTGTTCCTCCAGAAGATCCTATATCTTCTGATATGATTAAAAATAAGTAAAAATGACTCTACAATCCTTTCTATGAATGCTAAATGGATATAAGTTATATAGAATCCAGATCAAACAAACAATCGATTGTGTGAATCTGCCCTAAGCCCACAACCAAACAAGGAGCAGGGAATGAGGCAGAAGTCACACATCCCATTGTTTGTTAGATCTTTATTGTATATAACCCTGGTGTATTCATTTGGTACTCACGGAGTTAACTGTAATAGTTCCTTTATATTTGAAGAAAACATTCTTTAAGAATAACCCTTATTTCCTTTAGTAAAAATGGTAACCATAATAGTTCTTTTTGTAATCACTTAGTTTATACAAGATATATATAATCTAATATCGAAGGGATAGTTAAATGTGTGAATATGCCCTAAGCCCATAATCAAACAAGGAACAGGAAGTAAAGCGAAAATCATACATCGAACTACCTATCGGATATTTATTATATATAACCCTGATGTATAAACTAAGGCTTTATAGAATTAACCACTTAAGGTCCTTTAAGTTATATTGGTTTAATAAAGTTGATTAAACCTTTCACTGATAAGTTTCAAGTGTAGTTTACTGAATGTTCTATCTGAAATTATGTTTTTGTACTAGAAAACAGTGTATTGATTTTGTATACTATGACCTAACCCATACCTGGTACTCCTTATGATTACTTGGTGGATACATAATATATATATAGTTAAGATCGAATAGATAGTAGACTGGGTGCATCTGCTCTAAGCCCACAACCAAACAAGGAACATGAAATGAAGCGGAAGACACACATCTTACTATCTGCTGGACTCGATTAATATATATCCCTGATGTATCTACCGAGGAATCATAAAGTTAGCATTATAGGCCCCTTCTAACTGAATATTCATGTTACGAGTAAGTTATGTGGCGTTATTCTAATATTTGAACAACTACTAGAAGTAATGAAATATTGTACTCTTAACGCCTCAGTCGATACTATTGTGAGTTTTGTATATATTTATGTGTTTTATCTATTATTGTCTGGTACTTTGTAGATGTACCCTTTATAAATAACTCTGGTATGATATATTGTTACCTTGTGTTTACTAACCTTGGTATGTTGTATTTGTACCTTTGTTAGTGCAAACCCGGTACGATGTGTTATTACCTCGTGTTTGCTAACCATGGTATGTTGTATTTGTACCTTTGTTAGTGCAAACCCAGTATGATCTGTTATTACCTTGTGTTTGCTAACCCTGGTACGTTGTATTTGTACCTTTGTTAGTTAAAACCCTGTATGATGTGTTATTACCTCATGTTTGCTAACCCTGGTACGTTGTATTTGTACCTTTGTTAGTGTAAACCCGGTATGATGTGTTATTACCTTAATTTGTTATAAACAATGAGTTAAAGATATGATCTCTTCCTAGGATATTAGGAATATATAGTATGAGTGTGTAATTCATGATTTGTTCTTCTGTTATAGTTACAGTATGTTCCTCCCTGCATTAGTTATAGTATGCTCCTCCCTGTACTAGTTATAGTATGCTCCTCCCTGTACTAGTTATAGTATGCTCCTCCCTGTATTAGTTATAGTATGCTCCTCCCTGTACTAGCTATAGTATGAAATGAATCCTTAAACTTTACCTATTATAGTTTACTAGTATGTTTTTTTGAACTGTTATTACCTTGAAATAAAGACTCGTTTATCAAGTAAGTTATGATTCTCCTTTAAAAACGGAGTTTTATAAAGCATAAAGTAACATAACTTTAAAAGAGTTTTTGCAATGATTTTATCACTTATAAACACATAAGCAATCCTTAAAAATGATGTTTATCACAAAACATTAACACAATTATCATTGTGTTCAACTTCTATTCCCCCCCCCCCCCTTAAAAGCATTTAAAACATTTAAAAGATTGATTATAGGGGTATGAAGTCACCTTATGTGGGTGATTCAATTGCAGATTCGTGTAAGGATGAGAAGTTCCACGAATGAATCCCCGAGAGACAAACGAGTCCTAAATGACATATAATGACATATATAGGTATGAAATTAGTGTTTTACACAACTAAAATGCAAGAAATCACCCTTAAGTACTAGGAAACACTTGAACTAAGTGTTACAATCACATGTGATTAACTAAAGAGGGTTTATGGTCATGCAAGGGAGTGTACGGCCAAGGAGTGTACGGCCATGGAGTGTACGACCGTACACTCATGAGAAAAACATGCTAAAAGGGGTGTTTGATCCATGGGGAAGCTAGTGTGACAATTACACAACAAGTGGATGAACCAAACTTCAATTTTGGAAGGACTTAAGGTGTGTACGGCCACACCAAGTGTGTACGCCCGTACACACTCCAAAATAGGTGCATTTTTGGGTCTTAATTCAAAGGGATTCAAGGGTTCAAGAGTTCTAATGGATAACAAGTACCTAGTAAGTGTTTAAGGCGTTGGATTTTGAACTTAACAAGGGCATACGGCCGTAGATAGAGTGTACGACTGTACACTCTTGATGATCATGAGTTTGATGATGTTTCTTGGATGAAATCATGGATCTTCACTAGATAAATCATTGTATCAACTAATAAATGGACGGAATACTTACTTAAATGAAGATGAAGGTGAAAATCTTGATGATAGTTGAGAGAGAATTGAGTTTCTTGACTTGGAAGATGAAGAAATGAATGAAATATGAAGGGATGGCTTATATATGGGCATGGGTTCACGACCACCTTGTGTGTACGGCCGTACACCCATGTGTACGACCGTACACTCCTCTTGGTGGAGTGTTTGGCTCGAGTGCAATGTGCAGAACCAATGTTAACTGATCCCTAAACTCAAAACTTGAATGTACTAGGCTTAGAACACTCAAACAGACTCGAAACAATGCTAAACGATAGTAGAAATGAGTCTGACTCTCGATTGATTGGTTGGACATACAAGGCAAAAAATTTTGGGTTGTCACATCCTCCTTGTTCATATGACAAGTCATACGAAACTGATCATAACAAAGAGGCAAAGAGTATAGGACAATAACAATGGCCAACTCTTCATTGAAGTTCACATTCAACTTCAGCAAGCGGTCCACGAACCTTTGCATTTTCTGCAAGTGGGTCGTGATGGACTCTCCATCCTTCATCTTTCTTGTAATCATGGAGGCGATGATTTCATACCTTTCCTGACGAGCACTTTGATGGTATATTTCCATCAAGTCTTGGTGCATCTTGAAAGGGTAGTAGTGATGGGTTATTAGCACTACAATATTCATATGGTGTACATGAAAACCCTAAAGGTTTGGATCTAGTTTGTCTAATGAACATGCAATAATCATCCAAAGCCATAAACCCTAGATGTAGCATGTGATAAGAAATATTAACATAAGAGTAGGGTTTAGATCTTACCTTTGATTGTTATTTAGTAATAATAATCTATTCCTTCTTGTAATTGACTTCTGAATGCTTAGAGTCACAAATGTCACTCTAATTGCTCACAAACACCAAGAGCAAGAGGATGAAGAAGGAGAAGAAGAGAGGCACTCAAAAACGTCCAGAAACCCTAAGGAATCAGTTACCCACCTTTTTGGTGCCCTAGGGGTCCTTAAATAGTGAGGCTATTAGGGTTATCTAACAAGGAAACCCTAATTTGACTGCTTAGGCCCTAAGCAATCCATGGACCTCCTTTAGAGGCCTTGGACGATTTCTAATGGGTTTCCCAATAGAATTCGTCCACTCCTCTAATAAGGAGTCCATTAGCCCAATATTCAAATATCACACCATTGATAGTTCTAGTCCCCTATGTTTAATTAATCTATTTTAGCCACAAAATTAATTCTTAATTAATTATTGACAAATATTAATTAAACAATATCATTTATCTTTTAATATATTATTCTCATAATATATTAATAAATCATAATTCATCCTCTCTCTCCATAATTCATCCTATCAAGTTGCTTTGGTGAAGGCAACCCAAAAGGACCATGCACCATCGGGTCAAGTACATACCAAAATAGTTATGGACTTAGACACTAATCCAACAGTCTCCCACTTGGATGAGTCTAATAATTATTCTGCGTATGACTTCAGATCTTGATCCGCAATCATAGCTTTCAAAAGCCGCTGTCAACTCTGATCTTATCAGATACACGTCCTTTAGATAAGGGATCATATATTCCTCCATTCTAGATATCGTATAGACGTGAGACATCGATTGAAATCATTCTCTCAGTCTATGTGTTGTTTCCCGATTTCCGATTTATGACGACTGACTAATTGAACAAATCAAATTAGCCCTGGCTCGGTCGAGCACTTTTGTTTGTCATCACTAAACCATCGAGGGGCCCATAGATATCGCTTTTATCCTACATTGGGTAAAAGGAACGGATAACCTTCGACTCAATACTCGCTTGTACTCACTCACCGAATCACACACAACAATAAGTTTTATAACACCAAGTTACTGGTGCGTTTACATATTATCAATGTGCAACCAACTCGCAAGATACAACTCACACATCTTGGTTTCAAGAATATAAAATATTATCGTCTCACCAATCACTCGTGATAAAAATCCATGAAGCGATCCAAGTGTGCGTGTGTTTAATCCAATGCTCAAATCATATTCATAAGCACTCATGAACGTTGTAGCAAACCTTTGCTATGTCTAATACACTTTAGACAATCTACACACCAATTCATGACAATCTTCTTTCATACCTACTCCCAAAGTATGAGCGACTGTGGAACGTTCAAATAATTCGATTATTCTCAAATAACTCAATTATTTAGGAAGTCAAAACAGGCAAATTGAAACACATGAATAATACTAATCTTATATCGCCCCAAACTTTTGATTATAAATAAAACACTTTTATTTAAGCACCATATTGATTAATCATTATTTGTTGTTTCGGGTAATCAACTTCTTGAATTATAACGACAACTGTCCCATGCTCTTAGCATACACACCATGTTTACTTATGGTCCTTACTCCGTGAAATAGTATAATTGAATAACATTTTCAATCACACTCATTTCACAATTCCCAATCTCTACCACAGGTGTAAGAATACCAAATTGTTGCCACTTATAGAATATGTTAGATTCTAACATTTTATGCAATGGTCCTTTCATAATGTCACGGCACAAAAGTTACCAAGACTATTGCCAATGAAATTACAAAGTGCTTTATTGGAGATTGTTGCAAGACAATTCCATAGACATGAAGTCTCACATTCAAAGTACATTCCTTTGAATATCCTTCTTGCATAAAAATTTCTAATCTAGACATATAGATTCTTAACGTCCAACTCCGAATATAGAAACATTTCCATATTTTCCATATGACAACTCATCTTAAATAGAATCTTATCTATTCATAATAATGTCAATATGGTCCATCCATGACTATACTTCTAACTGTCCACAAGTGACTAATCCTTGGCGAACCTTAGATTATCCTTGACAGTTGTTTAACTAATTCAGTCAAATCCGATTCTAGTCCTCTTTCCCTCTTAATGCCCTAGGCATTTGGAAAATTTTAGAACGGTCGAATATTACAACGACATGATACTTTACCAGTCTTTTGCTATAATATTTCTATTTTCCGTGTTCTCAAAATTCGAACTATGAAGAGGGATGCCGTAATCATAATCGAACGTTGAGAATGCATTTAATAAATATTACTTTGACTAAATTCAATTAAAATTTCTCGATCTAAGCTTTTAGATTGGAAATGAAGTATAACATCCTCTCCCTTAATTATAGCAAAAACAACTTTTCAACCCCTGCGACTTTGCAAAGTGAAACTTTTGTTTTTCTATAATTAATATTCCCAACTTGCAATACTTTAAAATAATGATCATGCTCCCAGTAACATGATGATTATATCCATACCAGCAAAACATTTATGCTCCCACTAGCTTTGACACGTATTCAGAAACCAGCTAAACCTCTAGAAAACAATACTTATTGACTTCCAAATTTCGTTGAGAATACAATTTACATAATCGCTATCTCCTTAAAATCTCTCTTAGTGAAGGCGTTTCCTCATAATTATTTTCATGTAGGAGAGAAACCTTATGACACTTAGATTTTATGGTGTATGTGTTCCTATCCATGTGAATCTGTCATAACCATAATCGTAAGATAATGTTCGTGACAAATTCAACCTCTTATGGACAGAACTTGTTCATTCTTAATTTCTTGCCATCAAGGGTCCCACCATTGCTTCCAATTTATTTAGCAGCTCACCGATGCCAGTCAATGTACTTTCATTGATCAAGGTGTTTGCCCTTATGCATTCAATTGAGAACTCGTAGAACTCATATGCATAATCTGTCACACCCCCAAACCAGAACGGCGGAATCGTTCGAGGGCGGATGACTTCATGTAGTATCGTAACAGTTGAATACACAGTAAAGAAAGTAAAACAACCATCATATATATAATTTAAAAGTTACATTGTTGAATGATACTTGTTGCAAAAACTAATTACAATATGATGACCAAATGAGTTTTTCAAACTGACGCCTTAACGTCCATTCTCCAAAAGCTGTAGTTTACCTGTATTACTGAATTCCTGAGAAATACAAGTAGATTTGAAAGAGTAGGTCAGCATTTAAGCTGGTGAGTTCATAAGTATTTAATGTCAATGTTTGTATAGATTTGAATGAAATTGTTTGTAGATGTTTGAAAACTCCTAGAAAATCCCATATTTCCTACTAGTACAAAAGTAGTCTTCTACCAAGACCCGACTGTTTTGAATGTTTGCTTCTAGAAATCCAATGTTTTTCCATAGGTGTGTGGTAGTTTAAAAGTTCCATAACTGTAATGCAGTAATGTTTTTCATGCCTAGAATAGTAGATTTATATATGTAAAAATCACAAAGGCATTTGATAACCCCATAAATCAACTTGTTTTGAATACTCCATGTGAGTTTTATAACCATGCTATTGACCCAGACTGCCTGCAACAACGTTCTTCAGGCGTTGGAATGATATGACGTTTGTCACGACCTGTCGGTCTAACTGTAGCTAACAGTTTAGGTGCGGGATTGTCAACCCCGTATAGATATATACACAAGAATCACGCTCTCCCTACAAGAGATTATGGTATATAATACAGGACTTTAACGGCATACTTGAAAGTACGTGAAGTTGAATGTCTCACAAAACTTAGTATCAAATAGATTTACGTATGAAAGGTCCATTTGTTTTTGTATATGAAAGTATTTCCTTGATATAGTATTAATAGTATGTGAAATCTCGTGAAGAACTAGTAAACTATACCTATTATAGTTTTTCCAAAAGTGTGATTCGTTTAAGCGATAAACCCTAGTGTAGTGTCGACTTTGTATGTAAAGTATAACATTTGTAATAACATTATTGAACATTTATACTCAAAATATATATAAAGTGTTTGATATTTACATAACAACATGTTTCATTTCCAAAAAGATAAGTGTTATTGTGATATGTTGTATGAGAACGTTTTCGTATGATAGTTATAATCACATATGATTGATATCATAACAAAAAGCATAGCAAAAGATTGATGTTTTTCACACGAGGATAATCGTGTGTTTACTTGTATCCCCCCCCCCCCCCTTAAAAGTGTATAAAAGCATTTACAAAGCATTTGAAAACTTAGTTGTACGGGTATGAAATCACTTGATAGATCGAAGAAGGTGAGACGAAAACTGAGTAGAATCTCGACTTGAGAAAGTTAATTTTCTCGGGAATCTCGGGAATCTCGGAAATCTCGGGAATCTCAGGAGTGTAAAACCTTCCTTCGTAACTTGGATGTGAAAACTGAGACTTCGGGATGGCTCCGAGGGTTTAAACGCAGAGCTTTGTCATGAGAACGAGAAGAAATGAGCAAATATGCCCGGAACCCTCGCACCGCTTTTATAGAAGGCTGAATCGCCTCGGTACGCTGGGGGTACTTCGGAGTTACGTGGGGCGTAGTGCCTTCGCAGCTCGTACGATGCGCGTATGAGGGTACGATGGGCGTAGGGGACGTCACTGCTTACATACTTCGGATAGGGGGGCTTCTGACCGATAGGAGAGCCTGCCTGATGGGACGAGGCTCATATCCTCGGGTATGCGGGGCGTAACTTATTATGCGGGGCGTAATTTGAATTCTCAAACTTCTAAATTACGTAACTTTCGCGTACGAGCTCCGTTTTTCGTGTTCTTTATATCCACGCGTAGGTGAGACTGTACTCTGCAACTTTCATTTAGACTCCGACTACTAGTTTTGATTTATTTTTAATAATATCATTTTAACAGGCCGGGACTGGAAAAGTCCGTTAAAAATACATAACTTCTTCATCCGGTGTCCGTTTTCGTCAGACTTTTTACCGTTGCGCTACCATTCTTGAGATCTTCGATTCTCGTTTAGTTTGCGTTGGCTAAAGGTCGCTCGATCTCTATTTCGAGTTTTTAGCTGTCTACTACTATGTCTGGAACTTTAAAAAATCATAACTTCCTCATACGAAGTCATATTTGGGCGTTCTTTTTATGTACGTTTACAGTTTGATGATATCTACAACTTTCATTTAGATACCTAAGGCTAAAAAGTATTTTATTGAAATTTCTTATTTTACGCTTAACAGTGTCTTGCCGGTTTAGTTGCGGATTTTCGATTGGTCATAACTTCTTCGTTATAACTCGGATTTTAGTGTTCATTATATTTATGAAACCCTTGACACGGTATCTATCATTTATGAAATCCAGTAGAGACTTTTGAACATTTTATTTTTTGACAATAATTACATGATATCAAAAGAGATTACAATACTTGACTTTTTAGGTCATTACATTGATTCGAAGTATCGGGTTGTCACATAATCACTCAACTGGATTGGTACAGAAATAAAATTTTGTCAACACGATAGATTATAATCCTCAAGTCGTGTGCTAGTGTTTAATAGGTTTATTTCTTGATTTGTTCTTGAAACTTTTCAAGATCTTTAGAGTCCCACTGACCTCTTGACATATAAGATTCTCTTATCAAGAAACATTTCTTGACAAAACAAATATTCAAGAGTCAGTGTGTGTCTTTATCAAGACAAACTACACACAATTTTGGTATTAGTTGGTCTTTGTCTTATCCAAGACATCACAACTTACCAAAATGTGCAAGTGTAAGAACATTCCTACTTAACATTATCTCACTCAATTCATAATCTTGGAGTATGACTCTAAGACTTGATATTGGAACGAAGTACGATACATCTTATTGACTTAACCATTTCTACAATTCACCATTCCTCTTCTTAGCCAAACTAGTGCACTAAGGTATCCTTAGAGGATGAATTGTAATATGGTTCCGACAATAACCAAGACGATCATAAAACACGATACAAAAGTACTCTCCCTTCTTCTTAGATTGGAGAACCTTTTATCTTTCTGCCTTCATTGATTCTTCTTATTCGTTCTGCCATTCATTGAAACTTTTCAATGATTCAGAGTTACACTTAATATTGTAAGCATAATCACGTTTACTAGACTTTCAGTAAATCATGACGAATAATCGTATCGTTCTTTGTGGTGGACTTGACCAGTGCACAACATTGTGTACCATATCTCCTAGTCCTTCACTTGACTCACATACTTATGTGAACAAGGAATTAGTCTTAATTTCCCAAATACGAAGGTTCTCATTCATCACACAATTCCAGTTGCATGATTCCAAGTTTCTGTCCAATTGAAACTTGGGTGATGAGAAGCTTTCCTCATTTGGTAAATTTCTGACATTTCCACAAATAACATAACTAAGAATCAAATCCATTCACAATATTGAAAACAATAGAACCATTCGAACACCAATTTTCATAAAATCTATTGCAAGGAAACATAAATAAGATAAATCAAAATTTATTTTATTGCGGAAAACTATGTAAATATTATTTAGCAATCTATCCTAACTCAAAAGTAGTAGCTCAAACAATCCGATCTTTGAATCATGCGATGACGATCCATTTCTTCATGACCAGATTTAGCTCACTTCTTTCCTTTTAAGCTTTCTTTTTCTTCGATTCTACAAAAAACCAAATGTAATCTTATCACATCATGTATTAAGAAATTAAAAGGAACTTAATAGAGTTAGATAGTGGATTTTACCTGATGCAGAGTCATACGTCTTGACTCTCCCATCTCTTAGATCTCTTAGGTAGTCAGGGCAGCTTCGTAACCAATGCCCCCTCTTTTGGCAGTAGAAACATATGGATTCTTCTGGAATGGTACACCGGACTATCTCAGACTCAGCCTTTCTCTTGCGTAGAGAAAACTTTTCTAGACTTCCAATGTTACCATTTCCCATAAAGGGTTGGGATATTGATTTTACCAGACAAATTTGCTGACTAGTGCGCCAAATCATTTCTGATTCAGCAGCAATAAGCAAATAAGTCAAATCAATAAGGGTCATGTCGTGGTCCATCATATAGTACTCTCTAACAAACTTACCATATGATTCGGGAATTAACTGAAGAACCAAGTCAACATCCAACTTCCTTTAAACATCGACACCTAACAATCCCAATCTATCGATATGTGACCTTTTATCCAAGACATGAGCACATATAGACTTTCTATTTTCATGTCTTTTGCCAATAGGGTTTGAGTGACCTTGAACTTTTCAAGTCTTCGAACACGTGGGTCAGGGAGAACACGTGAGTGACCTTGAACTTTTCATTTGGAAAACTTTTTCCAACGGATTTAGGAAGACCATAGTTGTCAGACTTTGACATCTATAAAACGGGAGAAAATTCAAGTTTAAGTTGATTGAGTCCTTAATAAAACACCCAAATGAGATATTAAGGCTAGGACCCAACACAATATCCTACAAATTGGAAGAGGCATGTCGTAATACAACTCGCAGAACATTTGAAGGTAGGTAAATGACGATTTACCAATTTCCACCATGAAAAATGAAAAGAAGGTTAAGTTTTAAATGAATTGAAACTCCTAGATCTTTTGAGATTCATTGAACTTTTCAATGTCATGTTTAATCTCGATTATGCCCTTCATTTGTGACTGGAATGCCGAGGATCACAAATAAGGTGTGAATAACCATGTGAATGTACATGGTGCCCTCAATTTTACAGTCACCTAATCGATGTGCCGGTTAACCACACACGTTCCATCGATCTATGATAAAAATCGCGTCACCCTTCGCTACCAATGCCAAACCCAACTTAGTGTGCCGGTTAACCACACACGCTCCACTAATTGTCTCGACAAGGGTACAAAGTGTAATTCCATGGAATTGCATCGAATTCACTTTTTCCTAAAGTAAGTAAGATTTGGGAATTTAGTAAAACATTTAGTTACTTTAACATTCATTATACTTTTAATGAGGAGAGGGTTTGCCCTATCCTACCCATTCGGCTAACGACCCTCCACTAGTCAAGAGTGTGGTGGGTAAGAGTGGATACCCATTCAATCGCCATTTTATAGGCAATTTCCTTAAACACCCCTTATAGACCAGCTTCGTGAATGAGGCCTACTAACGGTAAGACTAGCAGTTTAAGTTATACATATATATAATATTAGACTTTTAGTGTTATATATAGTATAAGGTGTATTTTACACTTTTAAAATACTAGGTGGTTTAATTTTATAAATTACACTTTTAATTTAAATTAAATATAAACCATATCAATATGGATTTATTAACTTACTTTTAATTATACCTTTAACTAACTTAATAAAAATATAAGGGTGTAATTTGAACTTTTTCAAAACTAGGGTTTTAGAATTTAACATTTTAAAATCAAACTTTTCATCAAAATTTAAATTCCAAAACTTGAGGGCAAGTTTTGAAACATTTCAAAATATTAGGGTTTAACTATTTAAATTTCAAAACTAAAACTTTTAAGGTTCAAATTTAAACTATAAAACCTAAAGGGTGAAAATTGAAACTTTTCCAAACTTTATCAAGAACATTCTAGATCAACAATTCAAATAAGGCAATTAAGAATTAATTTGTGGTTATCTAATTTTGACCTAGTCCAATTACTTGCATTACAATTCACCAAATAACTTAAATAATTAAACATTATCTTATAAGGCAACAATTATTTGATTAAATGGCAATTATCTACTATTTTGGCAAGGATATTCACCCAAAATCAATAAAAATCGGATTTTACTAATTAAAAACGTTTATGGTAAGTATCCCAAGCCAAAACAGCAAGTAAATCGCGAGAAAACGCTGTCAGCCCTTTTGACTCGTCGAGTCAGGCCTGGACTCATCGAGTACAGCCGACTCGGCGAGTTCACCAAGTGACTCGGCGAGTCAAGCAGTCAGAACCAAAAAAATTCGATTTTTAAGCAATTTTCGATCAAATAAGCATCAAATTTATAAACAAACAGCCCTAGGCTCTGATACCACTGATGGGTTATTAGCACTACAACATTCCTATGGTGTACATGCAAACCCTAAAGCTTTGGATCTAGTTTGTCTAATGAACATGCAATAATCATCCATAGCCATAAACCCTAGATCTAGCATGTGATAATCAATATTAACATAAGAGTAGGGTTTAGATCTTACCTTTGATTGTTATGTAGTAATAATAATCTATTCCTTCTTGTAATTGACTTCTGAAAGCTTAGAGTCACAAATGTCACTCCTCTAATGGCTCACAAACACCAAGAGCAAGAGGATGAAGAAGGAGAAGAAGAGGGGCACTAAAAAACGTCCAGAAACCCTAAGGAATCAGTTAGCCACGTTTTTGGTGCCCTGGGGATCCTTAAATAGTGAGGCTATTAGGGTTATCTAACAAGGAAACCCTAATTTGACTGCTTAGGCCCTAAGCAACCCATGAACCTGTGACTACCCAAAACTTTTAACTTTTAAGATCAATTAATTTTATTAATATTAAACTCGATTTTATCACAATTTAACACCATTTTAAGGGTGTAATAATACGTTATAAGCCTCTTACAATCAAAGGTTGGGTTCTAGGTCAAGTAATACCAAGTCATAGTACAATATTCGGGCCATACACCCTCTCGGGAAGAGTGCACGGCCGTACACATGAGTATGCGGCCGCACACCCACCCCCTCAACCGTACACCCACCTCTATGTATAAGAGGAGACCCCTTCATTCACTCCTTCCCCATTTTGGCAGCACAATACTTTCTCTCTCTAGAATCTTTATACAAGGACCCTTCAAAGGCTTCAAAGACGTAAGTATTATATCATCTACCTTGTTATACTTGTAAGACTTCCTAATCTAAGCCCTAATTCATCAAATATCATCTTGTTCTTTATCCTTTGAAGGTGTACGGCCGCACACCTTCATAAGGTGGCCGTACACACCTTAAAGGCTCTCCAAAGTGAGAGTTTGGCCTCCACCTGCTAGTTGGACTTGGTATTATCCTTGAAACCCCTCAAAATGGACATTTTGGGCACAAATGAAGAGTGTACGGCCACACACCCCTCTGTACGGCCGCACATTCCCTTGAACGGCAGCACACGCATCCTCTTGACCGTACACCCACTTTGATACTCATATTTGGTCTCAAACTTGCAATAACACTCACTATGGGACCTATAACACTCATTAGATGCTTATAGGACCTTGGAAACACCTCAAAAACACTCCCCATCATGAGTGTACGGACGTACACTCATGGGCCGTACACCCATGGTCGTACACCCCCAAAGGGTAGTCGTACCCCTCCCTTGTTCGATCATATATGGTTCCGACACTTAGTTCAATCATTTCCTGGTCTTTAGGGTGTTTTCCCACCATGTTTACTGATGAAATACCATAATTCTAATACACATATGTGTTATCATATGTTAATAGGATCCACTTGTGTACGAAACACCAGTTGACACTCAGCATCCACACCGAGCATACGCTCGAATCCTACGACAAACTGTGAGTTCATACCCCTATATTTTCCGAGTTTTTAATGTTTCAGGGGGGGAATACAAGTAAAAGCACAAGTAATCATGTGTTTAAAAATATAATTTAGTTTATTATATTTTCCTATCATCGGCATACAACGAACATAGAACTTACTAAACATGATGAACATAGTTTTATAAACATGTTAAGATACAAACTTTGCCAACACAGTTTTCAGAACATGTTAATAACCAAATGTAGTTTCATAGTATTATTAGTGAATTCGTTGAGGGAACTACAGTGTGAGACGCATTGTAACCAGAGTCTCCTGGAGGGAGAGCGTGAGTTTGTGTATAGATCTATACGGGAGTGACAATCTCGCACCTGAACTGCTAGCTACAGTTAGGCAGGCATGCCTGGGGTGACAAACGTCATTTTCACGACGTCCGAGTACGTCTTAATGTTGAACGTCCATACTATGGTTATAAGAATCCACAGGTTAAACAACGACTCGTTCACGTAACAATATACCTAACAAACAGTCAATAGGGTTAGTAACTATGTGATTACTTAGTATGTACATTAGGGCAATATGAAATTAACATCTGACTTACAGGGGGATGTGTAATTTCCGCCTTATTTCTTGTTCCTTGTTTGGTTGTGGGCTTAGGGCAGAGTGACTCAATCGACTGTTTGTTCGATCTAGATTTCTATAACTCGTATGTACTAAGTAATCACAGGAGGGTATTAACAACACTTTCAGGATACATAACAACACGTTATCATCTAGTTTTATTTACGTAATAAGACTACTATACAATGGTTTTCATGCAAAGGTTTTCCAACAGAACAATGCTTAAACAACATAAGTATGGTAGATACTGGTACACACGATTCGGAATAGATAATTCAAATAACGTTCACTTAAGCAAAACATAGGATTTGCCGGAGTAAACATCCGTACTTTGCAAATAATTAGGTCATTATTCAACTAACGAATATTCAATAGAAATTCCATGACTGCTTAGTTTATGCATCCAGGTTACGTATCAAGAATACCTGATAGACTGTGGAATGTGTGTTTTCCGCCTCATTCCCTGTTCCTTGTTTGGTTGTGGGTTTAGGGCGGATTCTCACAATTAACTGTCTATCCGATATTGGTTTATACATAACTAGTATGAACTAAGAAGTCATAGAAGGAATGGATTAATCATACCTTACATAAGAAAATATTGGATTTTCTTGAGGAAGACTTTCAACAGACATAAAAGAATCATTTTTACTTAACATTCATTACATAAAAAAATATAAGGTTTTCAGGAGAAAAATAACGTACTTTTCGAAAGAATAGAGAATAGTTTTCTACAACATAACGCTCATGAACTCACCAGCTTTATGCTGATACTCTTTCAAAACCTACTTGTATTCTCAGGACATTAGTAGACAGGTACACGCACCGGGTTCAAGAAGATGGAGCATAGTAGTTTCGAGTCTTTACTTGTTATTTACTTTTGGAGTCAAGCGTGTATGATTCAAATGGAATGTAAACCTTATACTATTAATATAATGGTTGTTTTTGCTTCGATTACTATTATTCAATTGTTGTGATACTACAAATGACGTCCTCCACCCCCAAACGTTTCCACCGTTTCGGTTTGGGGGTGTGACAGATTGGTATCATAGCATTGTTTATAGTGAACTTAGTATATCAACCAGTAAAAGATATACAACTATAAATACAATGGGGCCAGAGTGCTCTGACTAAAAGTATACTTTTAGAATATAAGTATTTTACGATAAGTATACTAATAAGCATACATACTAATGACAAGTATCACAATAAGAACAAGTAGGAACAAAACAAACAAAAGTATTTAGATGTTGGACACTACTGTCAAACATTGGCAGTTATGTAATCATATCTGGAATAAATATAACCTGATCAACTATATTTATTTGAGATATGACCAACATGTGTTTGGGAGTGATGGTGGTGTTGCAACGATTCTAAAACTTACCTAACTCCATATTCAAAAGCTTCCTAGAACAAAACATAAAGATAAAATACTATAGGAGTATTTTAAGCACTATAACAAACTTACTTAAGAACTAAAAGACCTATGCTGGCAGGTCTATAGTTGCGAAGTGCATGTTTCTAGGGTTGTATATAATTGGGATCTTATAGACTCAGAATTGGTGATCTACGCTCTATTACCTGTTCCTTGTTTGGTTATGGTTTTGGAGTAGGATCACATATTCGAAGGCCTATTTGATCTTGGTTATATACAGCTTGCATGCACTGCTTGATTATAGGAGGACCCAGTTTGGATCATCAATGACTAAAAGAAGAAATGTTTACTTAACCTCATAGGAATCTCTAGACATCCCTATTCTCACACGAACAACCTAGATATAGATAACCACTTCAACCGCAAACAGAGGAATCAAAGAGGAACCATAGAGGATTCATAAAGAGGGTTCCTAGATGGAATCGTACGAAGAGACAAATCCTCCATCAGGAGGTAACGGAGATCTGTAAGTAGAAACCAGAGCAGGAGCTGTGCTGAATAGGAAAAACTATAGGAAAGTTCAGAGACAACGAATCCTCACAGCTGAACACAGAACCATCATAACTAGAACAGAAACCCCTCCCAAGGCGCGCCAGGTGGTAGAGCACCATATACGTTATACTAATAATTAACTAGCTAATATGATCTAGTGAGTTAGTGATTACACTGCTCACACTATGTGTGAGGCTTATCGCCTTTTCATATTCGTTGGTATCAGTAAACCAGATCCATAACTTCATTAAGAGGGTAGTCACTATCCAATTCATAAGTCTATGTTGCATAGACCTCTGTTATGAAATGCTTCAAAAGTCGTAACATGATACATTCAAAACCGAGACCATTTCGATTCAGATAACATTCGATTCATAGCCACTAAGGACTTGCCCTCGTTTCGTCTTATTAGCAGAAAGATGCCACATAAGAAGTCGAATAGAAACAAGAACAACGCACCTCCACCGCCACCTCCTCCGTATGACCCGGTTGTCTTTCAGGCAGTAGTGACAGCCGCAGTGACAGCTGTCATGGCGCATGTCAATGCAAGTGGTACCAGTGGATCGGGTAGTGGAACCAACAACTCTAACCATGGACGCTCAAAGGAGTGCTCATACAAAGACTTCATGATTTGCGGACCCAAATCCTTCGATGGAAGTGGGGGAGTCATTGCTCTAATGCGATGGTTCGAAAAGACAGAATCGATTTTTGAGCTTTGCGGGTGTCCAGAAGGGAGCAAAGTGAAGTTTGATGCCTGCACTTTCTCTGACAGAGCCCTTACATGGTGGAATAGCCATGTCAAGTCACTGACTCTTCCGATCGCAAACGCAATGGGTTGGGAAAATGTTAGGAATAAAATCCGAGATGACGAATGTGGAATATCAAGAACAATCAGAATCAATCACCACAATATGCAAGTAATCTGATAAAGGTTTTTCTTGTATTGATTATGAGATGAACGTATAGAGAAAACCCTAATTTGGTCAAAAGCTTACACCAAAAGTAAACCTAATGATTATTTATAGGGAACAATAAATATATGCCATAAATATAAAATCTATGCCTAATATAAAACCAATGCCTTAGAAGAGCTCGATTAAGAACTTCTACTGTAAAGGCATCGTAGGGAATCATAAAATGATTAACCCAAAAAAGGATTCCCTAAATAACCAAATATGCCATATCAGTTTCAATATCTCAAATACTCAACAATCTCCCCCTAGATGTTGAAACTGATGAAGATCACGATTTCCGATCTTCTTGGCATTTCTCCCCCTAAATTGTGAGACTCATCAGTACATGGGGTCTTCAAAGCGAGAGAAATAAGAATAATCTTCCAAATACGAACTCCCCCTTGAATAATCATCACTCCCCCTTGAATCTTCAACAAATGCCATGGAGAGAATCCGAAAAGTTAAGAAGAATCACCAACAATCTTCAAAACCCGTCAGAATAGATGAAATAAATCCCTTTAGAATAAACCCAATCTTCAAAAATTAAAACCGGAAAAATAACAAAAAAAATAATTTTGTATTTTTCGATTTTTAAATTTAGACAAAAGAATAAAAACGAAGCAATTATTTAGAAGGGTTTAAAAAGAATAAGACCAAAGAAAAGGATTAGAAATGAAAGTATTTTGGTAAGAAGGGGTAAAAATGGTAAAAATCCAAAAATTTTGAAAATAATTTTGGATATGGGGTTAAATCTTTGAACATCTGAAAGTCAGGGGGGCAAAATTGAAAATATAACCCATACTCTTCATTTTAACGCTGAAAAGAATAATATCTTCCGATGGGGGTAGAAACGATAAAGTATGTAAACATTTGAGGACTGAAACTGTTAAAGTGTTGAAGTTGCAGGGAGCAAGAATGTAAAATGAGTCATCTTCTTCATTTAGACGATGATAAACTCGTTCATTGACTGTGAAAAGTCAAAGTCCTTTGATTCCAAAAAAAATTACGATCGCCAATAAAATTAATCCGCTAATCCTGTGGAATTCCTATGACCGCGTCACGTTCCGAACACATGTAATTCAAATTTTGAATGCAATGTTCTGATTTCGTTTTCAGAGTTCTAGCCAAGCACGAGACGAAACCGTTAACACAGCCGAATCGATTTCCGATTTTGAAGCGTGAAATTCCGATTTAAGATTTCCAAATCCGTGTTCAGCAAGTCAATTCCGAGCATCAAGTTCGTTATCCGAGATGACGAATGCGGAATATCAAGAACAATCAGAATCAATCACCACAATATGCAAGTAATCTGATAAAGGTTTTTCTTGTATTGATTATGAGATGAACGTACAGAGAAAACCCTAATCTGGTCAAAAGCTTACACCAAAAGTAAACCTAATGATTATTTATAGGGAACAATAAATATATGCCATAAATATAAAATCTATGCCTAATATAAAACCAATGCCTTAGAAGAGCTCAATTAAGAACTTCTACTGTAAAGGCATCGTAGGGAATCATAAAATGATTAACCCTAAAAAGGCTTCCCTAAATAACCAAATATGCCATATCAGTTTCAATATCTCAAATACTCAACAGAAAATTTGAAACAAATGATGCTGGAAGAGTACTGCCCGAGGGGCGAAGTGCAAAAACTAGAACATGAGCTATGGAATCTCACCATGACAGGCTCATATATAGAAGCCTACACAGACCGATTCAGCGACTTAGCTACACTATGCCCCGGGATGGTTACCCCGGAAAGTAAGATGGTAGAAAGATTCATTTGGGGACTACCTTCTCCAATCCAAGGAAACGTAATAGCGGCAAAACATCTTACGTTTGACAGTGCCAAACGCCTGGCTCGGACCTTAGTTGACTATGGGATCCTCCAAGGCGTAATGGACCCCGTTCAGAGGACAACAAAAGGAGGGGATGATAATCAAGGGTCCGAGAGCAGAAAGAAGAGGCAGTCAACACAAGAACCCTCCGAGGAACAACTGCCTATGCTGCCCCGATGCCAACCACCTCAGCACCTGGCAGTCATTATGCTGGAACCCTTCCTAAATGTAATAAGTGAAACTGCCATCATATCGGAAGGTGTCGGAAGTTGTATTGTAAGAACTGCCTCCGAAGGGGACACACCATCCGCTTCTGTGGGGCACCGACACTACCAATCCCTCAGGTCCCATTTGAGGAAGCAAGTCAGACCTGCCGCGAATGTGGTGAATCGGGACACTTCAGGAGAGATTGTCCCTTGGTCAGGAACCCTGGTGAAGATGGAAGAGTGCTAATGATCACCGCAGGAGAGTCTACCCCGGAGACCCCTGAAAGCAACAGTACGTCTCCCAACTCGAATCTTTTCCCAAAACCTACAACTTCAAGGAAACCATTTCACGATTATGTTCTAACGATAATAGTTTCTTCTTCGTCTAAACTAAGCACATAGTTTATATATAGAAACTAAATACTCTTTCTGGTAAACTATAACGGCTCGGTGTAGACATTAGGACTATATATAATTAGGAACCAATAGACTTAGAGTGCGTGATTCCGCCTTAATTCCTGTTCCTTGTCTGGTTGTGGATTTAAGGCAGGGTTACTCAGTCGACTGTCTTATCACTCTTAATTATATATGACTAGTATACACCAAGCGATTATAGAAAGACTAGATAGGGACCATAATATCAAGTAACATTCACCAGAAAAATCTTTCAGTTAATACATGAAGGGCAATGCAAAACTATCGTAGTAGTAATTTCCGAATCGAAACAGAAAGCACCGAGAATACACCGAGATGCACCAATGTTCTAACCAAGTACCCTTTCCGAACTAACTTAACCCGAAACTCCATGACGTCTTCCCGCTGAGTCCGATTGATTATGCATTATACCAAATCCACGTGTCACCGAGGAGACCCTTTGCCTTAAGCCGACTGAATAACACAACTCTCGTCACTCCTAACGATAAACTAGATGCGAACCCCCCGAAATTTCCATCTCGCCTCAAACTCTCGAAAGTATTCATGCAAGGAGTATGGTATTCAACCGTAACCTTCCTTAAGCACTCTCAGCAGACCATTTTTGGAAACGCCACTCGCGCAACAAGTCAAGTTCAAGCACAGAGGCTAGGGACACATACGGTTAGCCTATCAATGTTAAATGTGCACACGAGGATGGTATATAATTAAGATCCTGTAGACTTAGGATGTGTGTTTCCGCCCTATCTCCTGTTCCTTGTTTGGTTGTGGACCTGGGGCAGTGACACCCATCCGAGCGTCTTATTAATCTTAATTATATACGACTCATGTACATGAGGCACTGGTAGATGGACCAGGTATGATTCCTACCATGAACTCAAGGACAAAGGTTGCTCAGAACTACGAAAGAACATCCCACCAGTTGGATGAACGTGGCCAGGAAAGTCCAACCTACACAACATTCACAGATCAGAACAGCAGATACAGCAGTAATGACCTGCTGAATAACCCAGCAAGGATTTGAATTCACTGGAGAACAGGAGGGTTGTATGAAACCCAAGGGCTTTACCGATCCAGGAGAAACGTCGGTCCTATGAGACACTTGTGATAATCTTCATCTTTTTCAAAATTCCAAGAATTTTATTCCGTTTTTTGAATTTCGGGACGAAATTCCCTCTAACGGGCGGATGATGTGACAACCCGAAACTTTTAACTTGTAAGATCGATTAATTTTATCAATATTAAACTCAATTTTATCACCATTTAACACCGTTTTAAGGGTGTAATAATACGTTCTAAGCCTCGTACAATCAAAGGTTGGGTTCTAGGTCAAGTAATACCAAGTCATACTATAACATTCGGGCCATACACCCTCTTGGGAGGAGTGTACGGCCATACACATGAGTGTGCGGCCGCAAACCCACCCCCTCAACCGTACACCCACCTCTATGTATAAGAGGAGACCCCTTCATTCACTCCTTCCCCCTTTTGGCTGCACACTACTTTCTCTCTCTAGAATCTCTATACAAGGACCCTTCAAAGGCTTCAAAGACGTAAGTATTCTGTCATCTACCTTGTTATACTTGTAAGACTTCCTAATCAAAGCCCTAATTCATCAAATATCATCTTGTTCTTCATCCTTTGAAGGTGTACGGCCGCACACCTTCATAAGGTGGCCGTACACACCTTAAAGGCTCTCCAAAGCGAGAGTTTGGCCTCCATATGCTAGTTGGACTTGGTATTAGCCTTAAAACCCCTCAAAATCGACATTTTGGGCACAAATGAAGAGTGTACGGACGCACACCCCTCTATACGGCCGCACACCCCTTCTGTACGGCCGCACACTCCCTTGAACGGCCGCACACGCATCCTCTTGACCGTACACCCACTTTGACACTTATATTTGGCCTCAAACTTGCAATAACACTCAATATGGGACCTAGAACACTCATTGGATGCTTGTAGGACCTTGGAAACACCTAAAAAACACTCCCCTTCATGAGTGTACATCCGTACACTTATGGGTCGTACACCCATGGCCGTACACCCCGAAAGGGTGGCCGTACCCCTCCCTTTTTCGGTCATATATGGTTCTGACACTTAGTTCAAGCATTTCCAGGTCTTTAGGGTGTTTTCCCGCCATGTTTAGTGATGAAATGCCATAATTCTAATACACATATGTGTTATCATATATTAATAGGATCCACTTGCGTACGAAACACCAGTTGACACTCAGCATCCACACCGATCATACGCTCGAATCGTACGACAAACTGTGAGTTCATACCCCTATATTTTCCAAGTTTTTAATGTTTTCAGGGGGGAATACAAGTAAAAGCACAAGTAATCTTGTGTTTAAAAATATAATTTAGTTTATTATATTTTCCTATCATCGGCATACAACGAACATAGAACTTACTAAACATGATGAACATAGTTTTGTGGACAGTTTTATAAACATGTTAAGATACAAAATTTGCCAACACAGTTTTCAGAACAAAGGAAACAAATTTATGAATTATAAAATAAAAGATATTATTTTATAAGATTTCATGTTAATAACGAAATGGAGTTTCATAGTATTATTAGTGAATTCGTTGAGGGAACTACAGTGTGCGACGCCTTGTAACCAGAGTATCCTGGAGGGAGAGCGTGACTTTGTGTATAGATCTATAAGAGAGTGACAATCCCGCACTTGAACTGCTAGCTACAGTTAGGCAGGCATGCCTGGGGTGACAAATGTCAATTTCACGACGTTCGAGTACGTCTTAATGTTGAACGTCCATAGTATGGTTATAAGAATCGACAGGTTAAACAACGACTCGTTCACGTAATAATATACCTAACAAACAGTCAACAGGGTTAGTAACTATCTGATTACTTAGTATGTACATTAGGGCAATATGAAATTAACATCCGACTTACAGGGGGGTGTGTAATTTCCGCCTCATTTCCTGTTCCTTGTTTGGTTTTGGGCTTAGGGCAGAATCACTCAATCGACTGTTTGTTCGATCTAGATTTCTATAACTCGTATATACTAAGTGATCACCGGAGGGTATTAATAACACTTTCAGGATACATAACAACACGTTATCATCTAGTTTTATTTATGTAATAAGACTACCATACAATGGTTTTCATGCAAAGGTTTTCCAACCAAACAATGCTTAAACAACATAAGTATGGTAGACACTGGTACACACGATTCGGAATAGATAATTCAAATAACTTTCACTTAAGGAAAATATGGGATTTTCCGGAGTAAACATCGGTACTTTGCAAATAATTGGGTCATTATTCAACTAACGAACATTTAATAGAAATTCCATGACTGCTTAGTTTATGCATCCAGGTTACGTATGAAGAATACCTGATAGACTGTGGAATGTGTGTTTTCCGCCTCATTCCCTGTTCCTTGTTTGGTTGTGGGTTTAGGGTGGATTATCACAATTAACTGTCTATCCGATATTGGTTTATACATAACTAGTATGAACTAAGAAGTCATAGAAGGAATGGACTAATCATACCTTACATAAGAAAATATTGGATTTTCATGAGGAACACTTTCAACAGACATCAAAGAATCATTTACACTTAACATTCATTACTTCAGAAAATATAAGGTTTTCAGGAGAAAAATAACGTACTTTTCGAAAGAATAAAGAATAGTTTTCTAAAACATAACGCTTATGAACTCACCAGCTTTATGCTGATACTCTTTCAAAACCTACTTGTATTCTTAGGACATTAGTAGACAGGTACACGCACCCGGTTCAAGAAGATGGAGCATAGTAGTTTCGAGTCTTTACTTGTTATTTACTTTTGGAGTCAAGCGTGTATGATTCAAATGTAATGTAAACCTTATACTATTAATATAATGCTTGTGTTTGCTTAGATAACTATTATTCAATTGTTGTGATACTACAAATGACGTCCTCCACCCCCAAACGTTTCCGCCGTTTCGGTTTGGAGGTGTGACAGGACCCCTCCTTTAGAGGCCTTGGATGATTTCTAATGGGTTTCCCCATAGAATTCGTACACTCCTCTAATAAGGAGTCCATTAGCCCAATATTCACATATCACACAATTGATAGTTCTAGTCCCCTAAGTTTAATTAATCTCTTTTAGCCACAAAATTAATTCTTAATAAATTATTGACTAATATTAATTAAACAATATGATTTCTCCTTTAATGTATTATTCTCATAATATATTAATAAATCATAATTAATCCTCTCTCTCCATAATTCATCCTATCAAGTTGCTTTGGTGAAGGCAACCCAAAAGGACCATGCACCATCGCGTCAAGTACCTACCAAAACTGTTATGGACTTAGACATTAATCCAACAAGTAGTCCTCATAGGACTTTTGAAGTTCAGCTGTCATGGTGGCAAGCATGATACAAGACACCTTCGTGGCATCCTTCTCATGTGCCCTATACTCAGCAACCTCTTCAGGAGTAGCAGTGACTTCATCAATCTCCTTGGGCTCTTTGTCGAGGACATATTCCTTTTCTTTGTAGCGAGTGACCATCCTAATGTTCCAAATCCAATCATTGAAGTTCGAACCATCAAAGATAACCCTCCCACACAAGTTCGTGAGGGAGAAAGAGCCCGAAGGGTTTGAGCCAGAAGCGGTGTTGGAAGACATCTGAAAAGAAAGACAAAGTTTAGATTAGATAAAAATCCTTAATATAACACCCAAATGAAATATTAAGGCTAGGACCCAACACAATATTATACAATTCGGAAGAGGGATGCCGTAATCTAATTGCAAAATATTTGAAGGTAGGTAAATGACGATTTACCAATTTTCACCATGAAAAACGAAATTGATTATTAAGTTTTAAATTGGATTGAAATTCCTAGATTCTTTTGAGATCATTCAACTTTTCAATGGCATGTTTAAATCCCGATTATGCCCTTCAGGTTTGTGACTGGGATACCGAGGATCACAAACAAGGTGTGAATAACCATGAAAAGATACTTGGTACACTCGATGTCATTTATCACCTAATCAATGTGTCGGGTAACCACACACGCTCTATTGATCTATGACAAACATCAAGCTACCCTTTGCTACCCTTGTTAGTCCAAGTTAGTGTGCCGGTTAACCACACACGCTCCACTAACGACTTGGCAAGGTGCAAAGTACAATTGCATGGACTAGCATCATTTTCACACTTTTCCTAAAGTAACTAAGATTGGAGTTTAATAAAACATTTAGTTACTTTATAATTATCATTATACTTTTAACGATAATTAATGTCCTATCCTACCCGTTCGGCTAACGACCCTCCACCACTCAAGGAAGCGGTGGGTGACAGTAGACACCCATTAAACCACCATTTTATAGGCAGTAACCTTATACCCCCCATAGACTGGCCTACTAACGGTAAGACTGACTTGTCTTATACATATATATAATTATTAAATTTATAATATTATAATAGTATAAAGGTTGAATTTTAAACTTTTAAAATTCTAACGTTTGGAATTAAATGTTTCATAAGTGAGACTTTACAAATTCCAAAACTTGAGGGCAAGTTTCGAAACTCTTAAAAACTTTTGGGTTTCCATAACTTATGAGTTAATATATTTTAATGAATGAGACTCTTGATGTTCCATAACTTGAGGACAAGTTATGGAGTTCATTAAAAACATTTAGATTAATTTTTAATTAATAACATTATCATATAATTTACCATTGATCTAATCTAACTCATATAGCAAGGCAATTCATATCAAATAATACAAATAATCATATTATTATCTTCAAATTTGACAACTGTCCTTTAATTAGATGAGGATAATCGTTACCATATCAGAAAACATGAATTTTATGATACAAAATAGTTTATGGTAATGATCCTAATCCAATTCTGGCCAAAACGCTTGAAAATCTGCAAGCAGAATGTTCTACTCGACGAGGGCATGAACTGGACTCGTCGAGTTTCCCTTTTGTGAGTGAACTCGTCGATTCATATCATTGGACTCGTCGTGTTCATCAGTCAGATGCCAGAAATTCGATTTTTTAAGCTTTGAAAAATAACAAAGCATCAATATAACAAAAAACAATCCTAGGCGCTGATACCACTGATGGGTTTTGAGCACTATAACAACCTTAGGGTGTACATGCAACCCTAATGCTTTGGTTATAAGTGTTCTCTAATTATACATGAAATATTGTTTCCCAAGCATAAAGCCTAAACTAGCATACAAAATTTTGGTATAAGAATCATAAAACTAGTTAGAAGAATACCTCTTGTTCTAGCTTGTTGTATTTGGCCTTTAAGAACTTAACACCTCAAGTGTCATGCCTCAAATGGTTCATAAAACACCACCAACAATTGGAGAGCTTGATAAAGAGGACATGAGGCACTCAAAATTGGCTATAGTATCTCTAAGATTACTTGTGTCACGAATTTTAGGCCAAGGGGTTACATATATATAGTGTAGAATTCCAAGGGTTATGTGTAAACCCTAATTCTAACACTTGGGCTTGTAATGGACTAACACTATATGAAACCTTACATAAGCTTAGCCCATCACGAATCCACAATGGATTATTAGTCCAACCTATATTTATCGCTGATTTACACAATCAGTCCCTATATATTTAGTTAGTCTCTTTTGATCACTAAATTAATTCCAAATTAATTCTTGATCAATACTAATTAAATAATAAACCTCTTTCTCAAATAACCATCCTATTAGATTGTTCTGGTGAATGCAACCCAAAAATGGACAATGCCACTCTCGGGTCAAATACATACCAATTATAGTTATGGGCTTAGACACCTAATCCAACAAAAAGAAGATAGAAAGGATGGAGATGATAGGTTTTGTATACTAAAACATCCTATGGTGCACATACAACCCGAAATTCTCTTGATCTATGTTTTCTCTAATTATACATGAAATATTGTTTCCAAAGCATTAAGCCTACAACTAGCATACAAAATGATATAAACAACATAGAATTGAGTTATATAGTTACCTCTTGGTTGTGGCTTATAGAACTTCTTATGTTTGGACTTTAAGAACTTAATGCCCTAGGTGTTGCACCTCAAATGGGATCACAACACACCTTGGACAAAGGATGACTTTTGAGAGAATATTCTTACACTCAAATCGGCTCATGAACTCTTAGAACATCTAGTACCTGATTTTGGATGCTAAGGGGCTTTTTATATAGTGTGGCAAGATTAGGGTTAGCACCATGTAAACCCTAATGCCCATGACTCTTCATATTACCTAGCATCCATGGGTTAAACCTCCATGGACTATTTATGGACTACCATATTGGTTTAGCCCATCCTAAATAACAATTTGCCCACACCATAAGAATCATCGATTACCAAATCAATCCCTATTAATTTAATTAGTCTCTTTTGATCACAAAATTAATTCTTAATCAATACTTATTAAATCATATGATTTCATATTAATATATTAGAACTTATAATATATTAATAAATTATAAATAACCTCTTCTCAAAAGTCCATCCTATCAAATTCTGATGGTGATATGCAACCGAAATGGACCATGCTACTCTCGGGTCAAGTACATACCAATTATTGTTATGGGCTTAGACACCTAATCCAACAGTCTCCCACTTGGATAAGTCTAATAACTATTATTGCAAGTACAACTCCACAACCCGACTAGCAATCGTAGCTCTTAAAATTCATTGTCGAACTCTGAACTAGTCAATGACGCATCCATTAGATAAGGGATCATATATTCCTCCATTGTCGATATCATATGGACTGAGACGTGGATTATAATCATTCTCTGTGTCCATCAGTGTTCCCTGGTTTCCGATTTATGATGACCGACTAATTGAACAAATCAAATTAGTCCAGGCTTGGCCAAGCATTTAGGTTTGTCATCACCAAATCATCGAGGGGCCCATAGATATCGCTTTTATCCCTCTAAGGGTAAAAGGAATGGATAAAATTCGATTCAAATGCTTACTTTTACTTACTCATCAAATTACACACAACGATATGTTTTATAACACCAAGTTACCCGTGCATTTATATATATCAATGTGCAACCGACTTGTAAATTACAACTCACATGTCTTGGTTTCAAGAATATAAGATATTATCGTCTCATGATCACTCGTGATAAAATCCACGAAGTGATACAAATGAGCGTGGGTTGAATCCAATACTCAAATCTTATTACATGAGTACTCATGAATACTGCAGCAAACTTGTGCTATGTGTAAAACCTTAGACAATCCTATAGACCCATTCATGATAGTCTTGCCTCAATACCTACTTCCAAAGTATGATCGACCATGGATGGTTTGAATAACCTAGTTATTCGGGAAGTCAAAACATGCAAAGTGAAACACAAGAATAATACTAATCCTATACGGCCCCAAACTTTGAGTGTAAATAAAACACCTTTTATCTAATCTCCATATTGATTACTCATTATTCATTGTATAATGTTTCGAATAATCAACTTAATACTTGAATTAAAACAATAGTTATCCCATGCTCCAATCATGCACACTATGTTTGCCTATGGCCCTTTCTTTGTGAAATAGATCAATTGACTACATTTCAGTGATGCTCATTTCACAATTCCAAATCCTTATGATATATGTAAGAATACCAAATTCTTGACATTTACTGAAATCTTTATATGCAATGATCCTCTTGTAATGACTATGCAGAAAAGTCACAGAGACTCTGTAACACCCAAAAATTTCAAGACAAACTTGAACTTTTCAAAACATTTAAAACCCATAGTTATTATAGACTTGTTTTCAAATTAGTCTATATTAGAGTTTTTCCTAGAAACATAAATAAAACATGAGGAGCTGTACGATCATTCATTCGCCTTGCCGAGATCCCCCGATGTACCTGAAACAATAAACTAAAACAGTAAGCCCGAAAGCTTAGTGAGTTTCCCCCAAAATACCCATACACACAACAATACACATACAATAACAACAACATACTATGGGTCCAATCATCCATTGGGATGAAATACCCCAGGCCCTCAACCATTGGGTTGGAATGCCAACATACCGATACACTTCACATAACAATATACAAATAACAGCATGTACTGGGTCTACAGCTTTACAGACTGGATTACCCCTGGGCCCACAGTGTGAGTCTGGATTGCCTTCCGGGCCCACAGCTCACATCTGGATTACCACCGAGCCCACAGTACGAGTCTCCCTCAACTCGTATCTGGGATGCTCCCGGGTTTGTTGGTTACCGCACGGAGCAGTTTCTACTCAATCCATCCCACATAATATGTCGACATATAACACAAATAATGCACATACAAATAATCACATGATACTACAGGTAGTCCTACAGATCTACCTAAGTGGCATAACAACTAGCATGCTGACAGTCAGACCAACTATAGGTCATTAAGCATAATCACATTCGATCTACCAGGATACCGATCCAACAGATCATACTAGCATATAACCATCCTATCTACCAGGATACCGAACTAACATATCACAACAGTAAAAATCCCAATAACGAAACAAAGGGCCGGCCTAGGTGCCTTAGACCCTTGAGTACAGTGAGGACAACTCACCTTGCAACTGACGCGCTGAATTGATAACCTCCACTCTCAGATCATTATGACAAACTCCACTACCTATATTCACCATAAAACCATACTCATAATTTCCAATCTGCCAAAATGCTCTCAGAAGTCAACTGGTCAACCCTTGGTCAAAGTCAAAGTCAAAGGTCAAGGTCAACAATCCATGTTGACATCAACTCGTCAAGTACCCTTAGCTACCCGCCGAGTTCCTTGCATAACTAGTCAACTCCCCGAGTCACTCATCTGACTCGTTGAGCCCACGACAATCTTCATCGGACTCGCCGAGTGGACCATGCAACTCGTCGAGTGTCTTCAGTCCTCATCCATACAGATGCTTTAAAGCCATGCTAAGGTTCCAGATGGCAGATCCAGCTTCCCAAGGAATGTTTATAATGTAAAGTTGCAAACTTTACGTGCATGCAAAGCTCTAAAGCCTTAAAATGACAAAACCAAGCTTTCAAAGAAGTCTCACACTAGAGGGAAGGTTGATGCTTGCCAAAGCTGAAACTTTATGGACTTAGAGACCAAGGAAAGTCCAGATCTGAAGTTAAAACTTTAGATCTTAGCTTATACTCATGAATGTCTTCTAATTATACTAGAAAAGCCCTAAAATCCACCCAAAAGATCTAGAATGAAATTGGGGGGGGGGGGGGTTAAGATAACAGCTTAATGTTGGGTTATAAGCATTCTAACACTCCTAAGTGTACATGCAACCCTAAATACCTTGGATCTATGTTTTCTCTATTATACATACAATTATGAACATCCAAGGTATTATCCTAATCTAGCATACAAAATAATAAATATAACAAGATAGAATACATACCTCTTTGATGTAAAATGTCTTCATGAAGCTTGAGTGCCTAGTGCCCCAAGTGTGACACCTCAAATGGTTCACACAACACCAAATACACTTGGAATAACTTGAGAGAAACTTGAACACTCCTTGAAATCGTCTAGCCCTCACACTCACACATTAGTGCACGATTTCTTGAGCCATGGGATTCTTTTATATGGTGGCTATTAGGGTTACACCATGTAACTCATAACTTTACCCATTCCTTATGCTCCATGGATTTTAACCTCCATGGAGTATCCATGGGTCACCCCATGGACTTAGTCCAACATAAGGAATCTTGGATCACAAGCCCACATATATAAGAATGAATGATTTACACAATCAACCCATATATTTAATTAGTCTCCTTTTGATCACTTAATTAATTCCAAATTAATTCTTGATAAATACTAATTAAATAACCTTATTAATATATTAGAACTTATAATATATTAACCAACCTTAAGTGTTATTTCTCTCATTATAGTCTATCCAAATGCATGATGCCATGCAACCCAAATGGACCATGCCGGGTCGGGTCAAGTCTTACCAATTATAGTTATGGACTTAGACATTAATCCAACACTTAATACCTTCCCGAAAGATGCCAACTGAAGTAGATCTTGATTCCCACGAGTTCCTTGCTTCAATCCACTTGTTTTCCCTAAGCTCTTCTCACCAAGAATCCTCTTCAAAAGCTTAAAACACACAATGCGGCACACACACACGTATTAGGGTTTTGCTGAGCTCTCTAGGGACTGTAAAGAGGCTGAAGGAGGCTTATGATTCTTTAAATAGGGTGCAAAACCCCGGAAATTAGGGTTTCATCCTCCAGCTCCTACGCGTCGAGTCCCTTCTTGGACTCGGCGAGTAACTCACTTAAACACGTGGACCGGTCCGCTGCTACTCGACAAGTCAGGCAACCAACTCGTTGAGTAGACCTTGAAATCATGAGAATTTATAACCATAAATTGATACTTGAGAATCGCGGCGTTACAATTCTCCCCCACTTGAACTATACTTCATCCTCGAAGTCTATTACGGTGAACATCCTCGGATAGTGCTCCCGCATCTCTGCCTCCGGCTCCCACGTCCACTCGGACCGTCTTTGGTGCTCCCACTGTACCTTTACAAAAGGTACCTCCTTGTTCCGCAGAACCTTCACCCTTCTCTTCAGAATAGCCACATGCCTCTCAAAATAATCCAGGCGCTCACCGACCTGAATGTCATCCAATGATACTACTGCCTCTTGATCCAAGACGCACTTTCGCAACTGCGAAACGTGAAAGGTGATGTGAAACCCAATCGAACCTTTTCATAAGGTCTATCCTTCATGCCACTTAGCCAACTTGACAAAATCCTGATGATCCAAAGTATCATAAATCTGACTTTTCCTCTTCCTGAAGCGAAACCCTTTTGTGCTGACAGGATATTTGTCCCAAAGATATCATACCAAATCGATCCACTAAAACACGAACACACATGCCTGGCCCAATCAGCCTCGGGTTGGAATACCAAACATATCAGGTCCAATCAATCATAGGGTCTGGTCATCCTCAGGATGGAATACCCTAGATAGGATACCTCTATGAACATAATTCGGGTCTACTCATAACTTGAGATCCAAGGATCTATCCTTGCGTTTTATCCACCATCCTCAGATTCATCACAACCGATTGCAACTCACCCAAATCTTCAACAATACATCCAATCTGAACATGCTCCTACCACAGACATAACCAACACAATCTCTATACCCACAGCCTATGACTGGAATACCCTTATGTGGTCCTCAGCATAGGCCTGGATTGCCTCCGAGCCCACAGCATGAGTCTGGTATGTCCTCTCCGGACCTCAACTCATGACTGGAATGCTCCCGATGACCGATCGACGGTATTGTCGTCACTTTAGTTGCCCAACACTCCGGCGCTGCAGATATCCACTTTCCTCCGCCGCTCGAAGGGCCTAATCGACACTCCTCTCATCAACAAACAACATAACGATACAAAAACTACTACTAAACATGAATCCCAATTCATAAACCCATTTCAACTCTTCTTTCTATCATATGACGTTTCTCAAGAGAAGTCGAAACCTCATTGGTCCCAACTTGTCTGCACACTACCCGAACATCGGAGACCTCACCGATTACTGAACCAAAAGACACACACAAATAGCAGTCCCATGCGTCTCTGGAAAAGAAACCGATTGGCTGGACTTGCTTCCACGCCCTGCCACCAACTCGTGCCAACATAATGAACGTTACATGACCCACATCAGCCTCACATCCTTCGCGGTCTTCAATGACCCATCTTATCCTTACTTCAGACACGCTATGGCCCTTTCGCAGATGAAACCTACCCAAGACACATCTCAATAACTCAAACCATCATCACCATACCTAAAACTACCGGCCAACCATCATGTGACACCAGTCAAATTTTGGTCAAAAATAAATTGATCAATAATCGTAAACGGGATGAACCAAGTGGTAGATTTTGTAACAAGGTTTCCAAAAACATAAAGAACACTGAAATCCGAGTTATAACGAAGAAGTTATGACCAATCGAAAATCCGCGATAATACCGGCAAAACACTGTTCAGTGTAAAAAGTGATTTTTCGATAAAAGGCTCTTTAGCCTTAACAATCTAAATGAAAGTTGTAGAATATGTTAAACCGAGAACGTTCATAAAAATAACGTAAAAATCTGACTTCGTATGAGGAAGTTATGATTTTTCGAAGTTTCGGTTTAGCAGTAGACAGCTAAAAATTAGAAATATAAATCGATCGATATTTAGCCGACGCAACTTAAACGAGAATCGAAGGTCTCGTCAAAAGTAGCACAACGGTAAAAAGACAGATGAAAACGGACGTCGGATGAAGAAGTTATGAATTTTTAACGGATTCCCGTCCCGGTCTGTTTAAAATAATAATATTAAAAATAAAGTCAAAATTAGACGACGAAGTCTAAACGAAAGTCGTAGAGTATGATTTTACCTAGGCGTGCTTATAAAGAATGCCAAAAACGGAGCTCGTATGCGAAAGTTATGATTTTCGCAAGTTTTTGGCACAAAAATCAAGAAAATGTTGAAAACCGGGAAAATTCGCATGAGTCAGCTTCGGACACGTCACCTCGCATGCGAGGCCTCCACGTTTTCGCTTCTCACTGGACAGCAGCCTCGCGTGGCACCCGCTGATTGGTGCGCAGTCGTCACGTTCCTTCCCCATTGAACCGAAGTTCGGTCCACTTAGAAGCGTACACCTGTCCGAAACATGTGCCTCGCACCGGGTCCGAAATCTGCACCGACTTAGCCTTCGCACGTGGCCTTCATAGGAGCTGCCACGTAGCTGCTGACTCTTCCTCCCCTCGCCAGGTGGCTGCTGACTCATCATCTCGGACCGCACCCTCGCACCCCTATATAAAGGGTGCGAGACTTCTCGGCTAAGGAGCATTTGTCACCCCAAATTTCCCCAAAATTAACATTTCCACCCCCCTCGACTTTCTCACGACCCCCCAAGGCCCCGATATCGTGTCTAAAGCCCGAATCAAGCCCCGTAGCCCCGAAATTCTCGAGAAGTTATCCTCTCTCCTGTCGAAACTCTGCCCGATTTGAGCCGGTTTCTCGTCAAATAAACTCTTTCTGGGAAACGAAACGCTGCCCGAATCACCGCTTATCAAAGTGAGTTCATACCCCTATAATTTACCTTTTCAATGGTTTTTAAATGCTTTTTAGGGGGGCAATACAAGTTTAACACAATAATAAATTGTGTTAATAACGGTATGTGATAATAATCACACAAAGATTTTCCGTATGCTTTTAAGAATTACCAAATACTTCCAAAATGACTTAAAGCCATGTTAAATCTTTAAAGTCATGTAAACTCCGTTTAATTCTTTGAAAAATGTTTTATAAACTATTTCAAATTATAAATGCCAAAATCATCTTTATATATGTATAAATATATAAATAAGATTTTAAGGGCTTAGGACTAATGAATTATCTTATTTCCTTTTCCTTGTTTGGATGTGGAATTAAGGTTGTGTTATTTGTCCGAAGGTCGTTTCCTTCTTAATTATATATATATATATATATATATATATATATATATAGTATAAAAGGTTACTCCTTTTGGTATCATTACCTTTGTATCAGGCTGAGCAAAGGTATTCATCTATGAGAAATCATGCTAATCAGATAGAACATATAAATTATAATAGATATAATTTATGATCCACGACTGTATACTTTCCAAGGAAATTACCAAAATTTATTCACCTATACCAAGATATGTATAATACCTTTAATATATGAACAACATATTAAAGAAGTAAAGATACATCATACCGGGTTTGCATTAACAAAGGTACGATATACAGAGTACCAGAGTTAGCAATCACGGGTAATAATACATCATACCGGGTTTGCATTAACAAAGGTACGATATACAGACTACCAGAGTTAGCAATCACAGGGTGATAATAATACATCGTAAATCTCGTTGAAACAAGAAATTTATGAGACCCTTCACGGTGTACTTATCTAAGTACGACTTTTAAGTCCTGAACTATTAACCAAAATCTCTTGTAGGCAGAGGGTGAATTTGTGTATAGATCTATATGGGACTGACAATCCCGCACCTCTACTGTTCGCTACAGTTTGGCTGGCAGGCCTAGGGTGTCAAATATCATTCCATTTCGACGCCTGAAGAACGTCGCCGCAGGCATATCAGTCATAGTAGTATGGTTAATAGAACTCACATGGACAAAACAACGAGTGAATTACAAAGTAATATACTTCTCTTATAACAGTAAGAAAAGTTAATTACATCCCGACCAAGTATACCTTCAGTAGCTTTTACTTACAGTAAGAGCTACGTATCATGAAATCAAGTATTGTACTTCTGGTTTTGAACATTTAAAACCACAAGGCAGTATTATGGATAATACAATACTCTCCAGGATTAATACTAAGGTTTTTACTATAGAACATATATAACTAAGAACACTTTTACAAATGAAACGGTTTATGGGATTAAACCACTTTTACAAATGAAACGGTTTATGGGATTAAACCACTTATACAAAAGAAACGGTTTATGGGATTAAACCACTTATCAAATGAAACTTAGTCATTCAATCTTTGTAAACTAGTATAACATAAAAGACCTTTAGTGGTTAATTCTATAATTCCTTAGTTATTACATCAGAGTTGTACATAAGTAATATCCGATTGACAGTGAAATGTGTGACTTCAGCCTTACTTCCAATTCCTTGTTTGGTTGTGGGCTTAGGGCAGATACACCCATTTAACTGTCCATTCGATATTGGGTTATATATAATCAGTATAAACTAAGTAATTACAGAGGGAAACTATTGAGGTTATCAGTTAATCACCTCAGGAAATATAGGATTTCCTAGAGAAACCAGTGAACTTATCCAAAGAACTTAGAGTATACTTAACAGAACTAAAATACTTATGAACTCAGCAGCTTAAATGCTGATCTACTCTTTCCAAATAACTTGTATTCTCAGGAATCCAGTAGACAGGTACACTCCCAAAGCTTTTGAGAAGACTACCTAGTACCGTACCGCGACTCTTGTCTTCTACTATACCTACTTTGGTGTTTGAATATGTAATGTTTGAACACTTATGTAAAATTTATACTTATTAATACAATGGTTGTTTGTACTTTGATTACTATATTGCATGTGTTGTGATACTTACCTAAAGTACTCCGCCCCCGAACGTTTCCGCCGTTCTGGTTTGGGGGTGCGATAGATTAGTATCAGAGCAGTGTTTATAGTGAACTCAGTATATCAGTCATAAAAGATATACAACTATAAACCCATTGGGATAAAAACCCTCTGACCAAGAGTTATACTTTAAAAATATATTAATATTTTATAAAAGTATAAGTAGATGCAGAGTATATATACCAGAATGAGTATCACAAGAAGAACAAAACTAAAGTATTTGGATGTTGGACATTGCAGTTAAACCTAGACAGTGACGTAATCATATTTGCAATCAATATAGCCTTAGCAACAATATTCATCCGAGATATGACCAACACGTGTTTGGGAAGTGATTGTAGTGTTGCAACAGGTCTAAAACTTACCTAAGTACCAGAAGAATTCTAGAACCAAACATAAAGACTAAAATACTATGGGAGTATTTTAGGATGCTATAACAAGAAAACTGAAAACTTGTTAAGTTCTTGTATCTAGAGGTCCAAGAATCAAACTCATAACTAAAATAAGATGGAGGTATGTTACATACCTTTGGGAAAATGTTAAAAAGATCTTTTCTGATAAGTCTATAATTACTAAGTGGATACGTTAAGCTTATATATAGCCGAGATTTTATAGACTTAGAATATGTGATTTTCACTCTACTTCCTTTTCCTTGTTTGGATGTGGTTTTAGTGCAGGATTACTTATTCAAAGGTCTATTTGATCTGGATTATATATAATCGGTACACACCTTGTGATAATAGAAGAACCAGAAAGAATCACCTTCGTAAAAATTTAAATTTTCTCATAGATTCTTTAGACATTCCCATTCTCGTATAAACCCGTTAGATAAACATAGTTACTCCAGCAATCAATAGAAGAGTCAAGGAGGATCCAACAGAATTTCATTAGGAGAATTCCAAGAAAGAAACATATGAGAAGTAAATAAACTATAGAAATCATTTAGTGCCCTTACCCTATTGAGGACGCCAATGAGAGATTCGCATGAACTTTCGAGATTCCAACATCTTCATTACGAAGTAATGAGGATCAGTGTCAGAATCGGAAGTAAGACAGTTCGGGAATTCAATATACCTACAAAGGAGAAGGACATCCTATAGATACCAGGAGGAAACAAATCATTACCACTCAGAATAGAACAAAGAACAAAAGAAAACCACGTGTGATTCATGTGAAGTGTTCGAGCACCTTTTCATCTAAGTAATAACTAGTAAATCGGTTCAACCTAGTGAGTTAGTGATTTCATTACTCACATTAGGTTTTGAGCTTATCCTCTTTTCCTGTCGCAGCTAATAACAATAAATCAGATCACGAAACCTTAATTGATAGTGATTACTTCTCAAATTCATAAGTCTATGTTATGTAGACACTGTTATGAATTATTTTCAAATATTTCAAAAATTGGGAAAGGATATCCACCAAACGAAGGTAACTTAGTTCGGATGATACTCGGTTCCTAACCATTCTAGAAAACTTAACTCTGTTCATTACCAATACTGCATCATAGGGATGCAGGTCGAATCATTAAGAGCAATATAACAAAACGAAAGATTGATACATGGATACAAATGGTTACAATCCATCTAGAGACACGATAGTCGCTCACGAGCTCATTTTCTTATCATGTAACAGAATAATGCCTCCAAAGAAGTGTAACCAACCCACCAGTGAAACACCAATCCTTCAGATAGATGCGGCTACGTTTCAAGTTGCAGTCACAGCAGCTGTAGCAGCTGTGATGGCACACCTTAATGCTAACAATACAAATGTTAGTAGTAATGCTATCGGTAACCCCGATCGTAGTGATGGACAAGTACAACAACGAGCACCTACTTGTAAGGACACCTCGAACCTTAAGCCTAATATCCTTAAACGAAAGTTCGAGAACATGAAAGGGAGTTGTTCAACTCAAGAACCTAACAGAGGGCAACGAACTGGGGCAGTCAATACCCCCATCAGCCCTATTATTCTAGCACCAACCAAGCCATACTTAGGAAACCTCCCACACTGCAGCAAGTGCAACTACCATCATCATGGAGTTTGCCGAGAGCTGCATTGCAATATATGCAACATGAAGGGGCATATCGCCCGCATCTGTAGAACTCCGGTTGAGTTCATCAGTTCAACCACCGATGTTGGAACCATTCCCATATGTCAACTTTGTGGTGAAATAGGACATTACAAGAGGGATTGTTCAACAGAGAAGAACGACGGGGCAGCAGGAAAATTTTGATCCCACTATATAGGAAAGCATCAAAGAACCCTACTATATTTTGGTACACTTCCAAACCCCGATAACTATCTATAATTATGATTACTCTTCCGTTCAAATTAAATCATAACACTTATATAAATTTTGAAACCCTAACAGGTAAGCTATGATGACTTAGTGTATACATAAGGGTCATTTATAATTAAGATTTGTAGACTTAGAGTGAGTAATCCCGCCTCATTTCCTGTTCCTTGTTTGGTTGTGGATTTAGGGCAGGGTTGCTCAGTCAAAGGTCTTACCAATCTTAATTATACATGACTTGTATACACCAAGCGATTATAGAGAGACCTAGTAAGGATCGTTTCATGAAAGTTCATAATTTCAAATTATCAGAACTCTCGTATTGGTAGTACCCGCCAATTTCAAAAAGGGGTTCGTAGCGATAATAACAGAAAAAAACCAGAAGCGCTGAAAACTTAGGTACATAGGATATCATTCTAGTAATCATTGGTCCCAGAACGATTTAATATCTATTTTCATCGAGAAAATTTCGACATCCTCATTCGACATGGTTTGGCCTGGACCTTACCATGTGAAAATTCTTATGCTGTATAAGAGAACTTTTTCCTTAATCAGCCGTAAGATGAAATTCTTCCAATCCATAACGCAAAACCCGTAGGTTGTCTCTCATTTCAAAACTTCAGAAGTACCCATGCGAAGGATACCACGCCATTCTAGCCTACTCAGTAGACAGGAAACATCAAACGAAAAGCACCGAAGTAGTCATAGAAGTCAGTAACTACTGAAGTACCTTAATAGATCTCATAGGAAAATCATTGTACCGCAGGTCAAGTTCAAGAATAGAGACTAAGAACTCATTAAGTTAATCTATCGTTGCAAAGTGTATACACAAGAGTGGTATATAAGTTAGACTTAACAAGATTAAGGATGTGTGATTCCGCCCTATCTCATGTTCCTTGTTTGGTTGTGGACCTGGGGCAGAGTCACCCATCCGAACGTTTTGTGAAATCTAAAGTATATACGACTTCTATACACGAAGTGATGATGGATGAGCCAAGTATGAGTCTGATCATGAACTTCGGAGCAAAAGCCAGCATCTTGTATTCTACCAGGTGGAATTCAACATGAGACCACGACAGTGGGTCGAGCTACTAAATGACTACGAATTCGAAATTCGTTATCATCTCGACAAAGCCAATATAGTAGCTAACACCCTAAGTCGGAAAGAGTATCCAGGTCATAGATCCATTCATTGACTATGATGACCCATTCAAATCTGTCCACACAAAGTAAAGAGGCTCAACAGGAAGCCTTGAAACCTGAAAATGTGGCAAGTAGAGAAGATGACTAGAACATGTGAGTGCACGATATTCCAATATCTGTTATTTCCGTTGAGATAATAGAATCATCTCCCAGTCCAAGCAGTCACTCAAAAATCTCTAAGAACTAGAGTAATCATGATCCTATGTAATTGACTATGGTAAAGAATGGGATACCCATTTACCAATTAGTCGAGTCCTTTATCACGCTAGCATTCAAGTTGCTCCATTCGAAACCTTCTGCAGTCACAAGTGCAGATTCTATCTACACTGGACTAAAGTAGGTAATACGCAACTAGCTAGAGATCCAATTTCCACACAGCACCCTCGCTGATCTGGAATTCATCCGAGAAACTACCAAAAACAAAATACGAATCGGGAAGCGCCATAAAGCTTCTAGAGTTAATCAGAGAAACTACGGCTTCGATAAAAGAAAACCCTTGAAATTCCAGGATTGATGACCTTGTCATATGAAGGTCTCACCCTGGAAGGACAAGATACGCATGAGAAAGCGTGGAATATTAAATTCAAGGTACATAGGACCATTTGAGATTCTTACCATAATCGGTCTTGTACTTATAAACTTAAACTACCACAAAAACTTAATAACATTCATCCCATCTTTCTCATATCTAATCTAAAGAGGTGTATATCCGATGAAACACTTGTTATTTCACTCGATGAAATCAAGTTAAATAAAAGTCTACACTTTGTAAAAGAACCAGTGAAAACCATGGATATGGAAATCGAAAGAACCAAGCAAAGTCTTATCTCGTTAGTGAAGGTTCGCTGGATTACAAACCAGGGACCTGAATTCACTTGGGAAAGGAATCTTAGACCTAGCCCATGAGTATCACTTTAGACTTAATTTCGGGATGAAATTCCCTTTAACGGGGGGATAATGTGACACCAGTCAAATTTTGGTCAAAAATAAATTGATCAATAATCGTAATCGGGATGAACCAAGTGGTAGAGTTTGTAACAAGGTTTCCAAAAACATAAAGAACACTGAAATCCGAGTTATAACGAAGAAGTTATGACCAATCGAAAATCCGCGATAAAACCGGCAAAACACTATTCAGTGTAAAAAGTGAATTTTCGATAAAAGGATTTTTATCCTTAACCATCTAAATGAAAGTTGTAGAATATGTTAAACCGAGAACGTTCATAAAAATAACGTAAAAATCTGACTTCGTATGAGGAAGTTATGATTTTTCGAAGTTTCGGTTTAGCAATAGACAATTAAAAATTCGAAATATAAATCGATCGATATTTAGCCGACGCAACTTAAACAAGAATCGAAGGTCTTGTCAAAAGTAGCACAACGGTAAAAAGACAGACGAAAACGGACGTCGGATAAAGAAGTTATGAATTTTTAACGGATTCCCGTCCCGGTCTATTTAAAATAATAATATTAAAAATAAAGTCAAGATTAGCCGACGAAGTCTAAACGAAAGTCGTAGAGTATGACTTTACCTACGCGCGTATATAAATAACGCCAAAAACGGAGCTCGTATGCGAAAGTTATGATTTTCGCAAGTTTTTGGCACAAAAATCAAGAAAATGTTGAAAACCGGGCAAATTCGCATGAGTCAGCTTCGGACACGTCACGTCACATGTGAGGCCTCCACGTGTTCGCTTCCAATTGGACCGCAGCCTTACGTGGCACCCCACTGATTGGTCCGAAGTCGTCACCTTCCTTCCCCATTGGATCGAAGTTCGGTCCACTTAGAAGCGTACACCTGTCCGAAACATGTGCCTCGCACCGGGTCCGAAATCTACACCGACTTAGCCTTCGCACGTGGCCTTCGCAGGAGCTGCCACGTAGCTGCTGACTCTTCCTCACCTCGCTAGGTGGCTACTGACTCATCATCTTGGACCGGACCCTCGCACCCCTATATAAAGGGTGCGAGACTTCTCGGCTAAGGAGCATTTTTCACCCCAAATTTCCCCAAAATTCACATTTGCACCCCCTCAACTTTCTCACGACCCCCCAAGGCCCCGGTATCATGTCTAAAGCCCGAAGAAAGCCCCGGAGCCCCAGAATTCTCGAGAAGTTATCCTCTCTCCTGTCGAAACTCTGCCCGATTTGAGCCGGTTTCTCGTCAAATAAACTCTTTCCGGGAAACGAAACGCTGCCCGAATCACCGCTTATCAAAGTGAGTTCATACCCCTACAATTTACCTTTTCAATGGTTTTTAAATTCTTTTTAGGGGGGAATTCAGTTTAACACAATAATAAATTGTGTTAATAACGGTATGTGATAATAATCACACAAAGATTTTCCGTATGCTTTTAAGAATTACCAAATACTTCCAAAATGACTTAAAGCCATGTTAAATCTTTAAAGTCATGTAAACTCCGTTTAATTCTTTGAAAAATGTTTTATAAACTATTTCAAATTATAAATGCGAAAATGTTTTATAAACTATTTCTCATATATAAATAAGATTTTAAGGGCTTAGGACTAATGAGTTATCTTATTTCATTTTCCTTGTTTGGATGTGGAATTAAGGTTGTGTTATTTGTCCGAAGGTCGTTTCCTTCTTAATTATATATATATTATACATATATAAGTATAAAAGGTTACTCCTTTTGGTGTCATTACCTTTGTATCAGGCTGAGCAAAGGTGTTCATCTATGAGAAATCATGCTAATCAGATAGAACATATAAATTATAATAGGTATAATTTATGATCTAGAACTAAATATAGAAGTATGATTCACGACTGTATACTTTCCAAGGAAATTACCAAAATTTATTCAACTATACCAAGATATGTATAATACCTATAATATATGAACAACATATTAAAGAAGTAAAGATATATCATACCGGGTTTGCATTAACAAAGGTACGATATACAGAGTACCAGAGTTAGCAATCACGGGTAATAATACATCATACCGGGTTTGCATTAACAAAGGTACGATATACAGAGTACCAGAGTTAGCAATCACCGGTAATAATACATCATACCGGGTTTGCATTAACAAAGGTACGATATACAGAGTACCAGAGTTAGCAATCATAGGGTAATAATAATACATCGTAAATCTTGTTGAAACAAGAAATTTGTGAGACCCTTCACGGTGTACTTATCAAGTATGACTTTTAAGTCCTGAACTATTAACCAGAATCTCTTGTAGGGAGAGCGTGAAGTTGTGTATAGATCTATAAGGGACTGACAATCCTGCGCCTCTACTGTTCGCTACAGTTTGGCCGGCAGGCCTACGGTGTCAAATATCATTCCATTCTAACACCTAAAGAACGTCGCCGCAGGCATATTAGTCATATTAGTATGGTTAATAGAACTCACATGGACAAAACAACGAGTGAATTACAAAGTAATATACTTCTCTTATAACAGTAAGAAAAGTTAATTACATCCCGACCAAGTATACCTTCAGTAGCTTTTACTTACAGTAAGAGCTATGTATCATGAAATCAAGTATTGTACTTCTGGTTTTGAACATTTAAAACCACAAGGCAGTATTATGTATAATACAATACTCTCCAGGATTAATACTAAGGTTTTTACTATAGAACAGATATAACTAAGAACACTTTTACAAATGAAACGGTTTATGGGATTAAACCACTTTTACAAATGAAACGGTTTGTGGGATTAAACCACTTATACAAAAGAAACGGTTTATGGGATTAAACCACTTATCAAATGAAACTTAGTCATTCAATCTTTGTAAACTAGTATAACATAAAAGACCTTTAGTGGTTAATTCTATAATTCCTTAGTTAGTACATCAGAGTTGTACATAAGTAATATCCGATTGACAGTGAAATGTATGACTTCCGCCTTACTTCCTGTTCCCTGTTTGGTTGTGGGCTTAGGGCAGATACACCCATTTAACTGTCCATTCGATATTGGGTTATATATAATCAGTATAAACTAAGTAATTACAGAGGGAAACTATTGAGGTTACCAGTTAATCACCTCAGGAAATATAGGATTTCCTGGAGAAACCAGTGAACTTATCCAAAGAACTTAGAGTATACTTAACAGAACTAAAATACTTATGAACTCACCAGCTTAAATGCTGATCTACTCTTTCCAAATAACTTGTATTCTCAGGAATCCAGTAGACAGGTACACTCCCGAAGCTTTTGAGAAGACTACCTAGTACCGTACCGCGACTCTTGTCTTCTACTGTACCTACTTTGGTGTTTGAATATTTAATGTTTGAACACTTATGTAAAACTTATACTTATTAATGCAATGGTTGTTTCTACTTTGATTACTATATTTCATGTGTTGTGATACTTACCTAAAGTCCTCCGCCCCCGAACGTTTCGGTCGTTCTGGTTTGGGGGTGCGACACATCACGACACTCATATCTAACCCATATCACCCCCTTCGGGTTGGAATACCAACATGTCTAATCAATTTAACTATCGAGTTGAAATCATCAGAGTTTGTTGGCCTACCACCTCAACCCTACCGCTCCCCTTGAGCCTCCATGCCTACGACTTTCAGTCCGCCCGCACCGGGTATCTTTGCCTACCGCATGAAGCAGGACCGTCTCAACCCTATGCAAATGCCATAGACAATCATGAGATAGATCTAACCCGGTTCCCAGAACCTGAATGACAGGATACTCTAATCCCAAGCTAAAAGAACCCCTTTCTAAACTTTTATATTTCTGAAAGACCCAAACTTTCGTACTTGACAACTGTTACTCCAAAACATGCTACATGCATATTTATAGAAAACAATATTTTACATTGTTAATTTGATTACAGAAGACTGGATACAAACCGACTAAGTTTTAGTATATTACATAACTACCCAGGATATTTAAGCTTTTATACATACGTAAACCCAAGTACAAAAGTAAAAGTATAAACTATTCTAAATCTTCCAACAGTATATGACTATACTGCATTCTTATTACCTGCAATTGTTAAACACTGAGAGGGGTAAGCGGTGACGCTTAGTGAGTTCAATAATAGATACAATATAACATTATGCCATATATATACTTCAATATGGCAGAAGCAAAGAGGAACAAGAAACAACAAAGGCATATGTGAATCATGTGACAAACTTTCCATATCAATCAATGATTTGACTCAAAGATATACGATCAATGAGACATGACAATTTCTATACTTGATATACATCAATAAAGCTTCGGACTAAATGGCACAGAAGACATACACTTTCTGATTTAAACATTTTGGTAGATTTCAGGCTGAAAGCCCTGTCTAACCTTCTACCAATACCATAGAATAGAAGTCATTCTCTTACGAGACATGCTCCACATGTCCAGAGGCTACATACGAGTACCACCGTGAATCTAAGTCATTTCACTGATCACATGGTCAAAGGTATAGTTTTGCTATCATAAATAGCGGAAATAATATCAACGGAAAAGCACATAGCATATAACACATAATATACAATTGTTCCTATATATTGAACTCACCGTGAAATAACCGGGGGTTAAAATAGTAATTTGGGCAGCACTTCGTTACTATAATTAGCTTTCTTCGTTGAAAACCGGGCCCTGCGAGGGTTGGGCTTCAAAACCGAAAAGATAAATTTATTGGGCTTCTCAGGCACTTCGAAACGTATTTCGGGTGTTTGGTATGATCCCAGGGCTTCGGGGGAAGTTGGAATGGTTTAAAAATGGGTTTAGGAGTGAAAATGTGAGAATTTTCCAAACTTACGCGGGAGGTCTCGCAGGCACTATTTATAGTGCGAGGTCTGGAGGTCTTCGGCAGAAGGTAGACACGCGGTAGCAGCGAAGGGGGCCAGATGGCGTGGATGCGAGGGATGCAAGTGGCTCGTGCGAGGCTCGGACACCGGCGTGACACGCGTCGGACGGAGGTGAGGGGGCTTCGGAAGCGAGGAGTCACCGGGCACGGGTCGGAGTCTCGGTTGCACAGCGCCTCGGATGACTAAGCTGCTTCGGACACGAGGCGCGTTCCGGACGACGGTGACGTGGCCGAACACCAGCCATGCGAAATTTGTGACAACCCGAAAACTTTTATCCCGTGCAATTGATCTGTATATCAATATTAAACTCGAATTTATCATCTTCTAACCAAATTATGGGTTCATATGACTGCTCAAGGCTTAGTATAACCTAGATATGAGTCTTAAGAAGGGTTAGAAAGTGTATAGCTTCACAAAATCGGGCCAAACACACCAAAGAAGGTGTGTGCAGCCAGCCAGCCGCACACCCAGCAGCACACCCACCCTCCAGCCGCACTCACCCTGATATATATAAGGAGACCCCTACACTCATTTCTTTCCTTTGGCTGCACTCTACTTTCTCTCACTACTTTCTCTCTCTAAAAACTTCATCCAAGAACACTCAAAAGGCCTCAAAAACATGAACTACTCCATCATTCAGCTTGTTATAGTGGTAAGACACCTAAATCTAAGCCTAAAAATCATAGTGTTCATCGTGTTCTTTGTCACTTGAAGGTGTACGGCCGCACACCTTCATGAGGTGGCCGCACACACCTTAAAACTCTCCAAAGTGAAGAGTTTAGCCTTCATTCAATAGTAGGACTTGGTATTAGCACAAGAACACCTCAAGAACACCTTAAAATCGACATTTCGGACACCAATGAGGAGTGTACCAATCGATTAAAGAAATCAACTCGTAGAAACAATTTTCATATCTAAAGCTAGAAATTTATGAATCACGTAATAATATGTATTATCATACAAAGGATTCATGCAAATCGTAAACAGGATTTCGTACTATTACTTGTAAATTTGTTAGGCTAAGTTTGAGACATGTCCTCGGTAACACTCCCCTGGATTCGTGAGTGGAGGACTACGACTTATAACCAGAATCTCTTCGAGGGAGAACGTAACTATTGTGTATAGATCTATATGGGACTGACTATCCCGCACCCTCGCTGCTAGCTATAGCGGAACCGTTAGATTCAGGGGTGACAAAGTCATAAAAGATATTGGCCCCCGTTCGTGCCTTATCCAGTCTAAGTACGGTTATGGCACTCACAACTTAGGTAACGAGAATTTACTTTTGTAATAATGAAACGAGTGAACTAACCTCAAAGTAACATCCGAATTGATTACTAGAGGGCATCAGTAACGCCCTTAGGATCTAGTTCACCACCTACTTTATTAGTTTTATTTATGTAATAAGGCTAATACTATTCACAGCGAATAACCAGTGTTTTTCAATGAAACTACATTTATCGATACAAGTATGGTAGATACTTGTACACCTCGTATCAGAATCGAAAATCAACTATCAACTTTAAAGGGAAATATAGGATTTCGCTGGGATAACTTAAGCTTTCATAAACAGGCTGTTTATCGTGTACTAATGGATAATTAAACCTCTTTCATAAGAAAATATAGGATTTTCTTGGGAAACAACTTTTCAAAGAATCAAAGAAACATTTCCTTCACCAGAATTAAACGCTTATGAACTCAGTAGCTTTAGGCTGATATTTTAAAACTGCTTGTATTCTTAGGGCATCAATAGACAGGTACTCTTGCTAACTTTTGGGGAAGACGGAACATTCTGAAGTCACGTCTTTTACTTTTGCTATATACTGTTATGTATAAATCATGTTTTTGAACGATGTAAATATTCATATTATAATGTAATGGTTGTGTTTACTTCGCTTACTATGATACAACTGTTGTGATACTACGCATGACGTCCTCCGCCCTGGAACGTTTCCGCCATCGGCTTTGGGGTGTGACAGATTGGTATTAGAGCTATTGTTTATAGTGAACTAAGTATACCGAACCTTACATGGTATACAACTATAAACACAAAGGGGCTAAAGTGTTCCGAACTAAAAGTATACTTCTAAAATATAAGTATTTTTACAAAAGTATACAAGTATACCCGAGTACCAGAATCCGTGTCTTAAGTAGAACAAAACAAAAGTATTTTGGATGTAGAACACTGCGGTTAAACCTGGGCAGTTATGAAATCATGTCTAGGGTCAATATAGCCTGATCAACTATATTCATTCGAGACATGACCATCATGTGCTTGGGAGTGACTTTGGTGTTGCAACAGGTGAGAAAGAGGAGTTTTGTTAGTCATGCATTCAAACATCTCCTTAAACATAAATCCCAACCTTTAACCGAAACGTTTACCGTCGAAATGGCTAATGGTGAAAAAGAGAGCACTAACGACATATTCGTGGGTTGTACCCTTACTCTGAACGACCATTCATTTCCCATCGATCTTATGCCAGTTTCCGTAAAGAGCTTCGATGTCATCATCGGCATGGATTGGTTGTGCCACAATCATGCTGATATCCTTTGTTATGAAAAAGCTATCCGTGTCAATCTTTCCTCGGATCAAACTCTTGTAATCTACGGCGATAAACTCAGTTCAAACCTTCGCATCATTTCATGCATCAAAGCCCAGAAACTCCTGCGGAAGGAGTGTTATGCATTCCTAGCCCACGTCATTAACCAGAAGCAGGAAGTTAAAGACCTCGGGAGCGTCCCCGAAGTCTGAAACTTTCCCGATGTTTTTCCCGAAGATCTCCCGGGAATCCCTCCCGAACGCTAAGTCGAGTTCCGTATCGACTTAGCCCCCGGAGCTACTCCCGTAGCTAAATCTCCATATCGCCTAGCACCAGTAGAAATGCAGGAGCTATCTAGTCAGCTCAATGAGCTGGTCAGCAAAGGATTCATCAAACCGAGTTCCTCACCCTGGGGAGCCCCGATCTTGTTCGTGAAAAAGAAGGATGGATCCTTTCGGATGTGTATCGATTATCGGGAGCTGAACAAGCTCACAGTCAAAAACCGTTACCCTCTTCCTCGAATCGGCGACCTCTTCGATCAACTTCAGGGAGCCAGCTACTTCTCAAAAATAGATTTAAGATCAGGGTACCATCAGCTACGAGTCCATGAGGGTGATGTTCCTAAAACAGCATTTCAGACTCGATATGGTCACTACGAGTTCGTAGTTATGCCCTTCGGTCTAACCAACGCACCGGCAGTGTTCATGGACCTGATGAACCAGGTGTGTCGTCCTTTCCTGGACAAGTTTATCATCGTATTCATCGACGATATACTTGTCTATTCAAGAAGCGAGGAAGATCACAAACAGCGCTTGAGATTGGTGCTGGAAACTCTCAGGGCGGAGAAGCTTTACGCAAAGTTCTCCAAGTGCGAATTCTGGATTCGTAAAGTAACCTTCCTAGGTCACGTGGTAAGCGAGGAAGGCATACACGTCGACCCCTCCAAAATCAAAGCGATAGAGAACTGGTCAGCACCGAAGACACCCACAGAAATCCGTCAATTCTTGGGTCTCGCCGGCTACTATCGCAGGTTTATCCAGAATTTCTGCAGAATTGCCAAACCCTTAACCACTCTGACTCAGAAAGGCGTACCCTTTTGTTGGAGTGAGAAGCAAGACACTGTGTTCCAAATGTTAAAGCGGGCCCTAAGCAGCACACCTATCTTCTCTCTACCCGAAGGGACGGAGGACTTCGTTGTCTACTGTGATGCATCCAATCAGGGCCTAGGCTGTGTGCTCATGCAACGGGGAAAAGTCATTGCTTATGCCTCTAGACAGCTGAAAGCACACGAAGTCAACTACACAACACACGATCTGGAATTGGGATCAGTAGTCTTCGCATTGAAGATATGGAGACATTATCTCTACGGAACCAAGTGCACTATCTTCACTGACCATAAAAGTCTGCAGCATATCTTCGACCAGAAACAGCTGAACATGAGGCAACGGCGATGGGTCGAGCTACTCAACGATTACGAGTGCGAGATCCGCTACCATCCCGGCAAGGACAATGTAGTGGCAGATGCCCTCAGCCGGAAGGAGTACTCAGGTCGTAAAGTAAAGGCACTTACCATGACTATCCATTCCTATTTATCCGCGCAAATCAAGGGGGCTCAGTTGGAAGCCTTAAGACCAGAGAACATGCCGGGTGAAGCCTTGAGAGGAATGGAAAAGAACCTAGAGATCAAGGGAGACGGAGTCTATTACTTCATGGACCAGATCTGGACCCCAAACTTCGGTGGTTACAGAGAGGTTGTAATGAACGAATCTCACAAGACCAGATACTCCGTTCACCCAGGATCGGACAAGATGTACCTCGATCTAAAGAAACTGTATTGGTGGCCGAACATGAAAGCAGCGATCGCTACCTTCATGGGCAAGTGCCTGACTTGCGCCAAGGAGATACCGGAGTGGAAGTGGGAGAGGATTTCTATGGATTTCATCACCAAATTACCCAAATCTCCGAGTGGGTACGACACCATCTGGGTAATAGTCGACCGACTAACTAAATCCGCTCACTTCCTGCCGATCAGGGAAAAATTTAACATGGAGAAACTCACGCGAATCTACGTCCAAGAGATAGCCCGACTGCACGGTGTACCTGTGTCCATTATCTCCGATCGAGATAGCAAGTTCACCTCGAGGTTTTGGCAGTCCCTGCAGAAAGCTTTTGGAACTAGGCTGGACATGAGTACAGCCTACCATCCTCAGACAGATGGGCAGAGTGAGAGGACCATTCAGACTTTGGAAGACATGTTGAGAGCATGTGTCATCGATTTCGGTAAGTCATGGGACATCCATTTGCCATTGGTTGAGTTTTCTTACAACAACAGTTATCATAACAGCATCAAGGTTGCGCCCTTCGAAGCTCTCTATGGCCGCAAGTGCAGATCTCCTCTGTGCTGGGCTGAGGTGGGAGACGCGCAGCTAGCCAAGGGGCGAGTCCCAGATAGCACTCTCACTGGTCCAGAAATCATCTGCGAAACCACAGAAAAGATTGTACAAATCCGAGAACGACTTAAGGCCTCTCGCGATAGACAAAAGAGCTACGCCGATAAACGACGAAAACCCTTGGAATTCCAGGTTGGAGACCATGTCCTGCTAAAAGTCTCACCCTAGAAAGGCATGATACGCTTCGGAAAGCGTCGAAAGCTGAATCCAAGATACATAGGACCATTCGAGATCCTCGCCAGGATCAGTCCTGTAGCCTACAAACTCTGATTACCTCAAGAGCTTAGTAACATTCATCCCGTCTTCCACGTCTCGAACCTTAAGAAGTGCTTATCCGACGAGACTCTTACTATCCCTCTCGATGAGATTGAAATCATGGAGAATCTAAACTTTGTGGAAGAACCAATCGAAATCATGGATAGGGAGATCAAACGAACAAAACAAATTCGCATCCCGGTAGTGAAGGTTCGCTGGAATGCCAAGCGAGGACCGGAATTCACTTGGGAGCGCGAAGATCAGATGAACCAGAAATATCCACATCTCTTTCCAAATTCATGATTTGTATTCTATGTTCGAATTTCGGGACGAAATTCCCTCTAACGGGGGGATGATGTGACAACCCGAAAACTTTTATCCCGTGCAATTGATCTGTATATCAATATTAAACTTGAATTTATCATCTTCTAACGAAATTGTTGGTCCATATGAGTGCTCAAGGCTTAGTATAACCTAGATATGAGTCTTAAGAAGGGTTCGAAAGTGTGTAGCTTCACAAAATCGGGCCAAACACTTCAAAGAAGGTGTGTGCGGCCGCACACCCGCGTCTGCGGCCAGCCAGCCGCACACCCACCCTCCAGCCGCACTCACCCTCATATATATATATATAAGGAGACCCCCTACACTCATTTCTTTCCTTTGGCTGCACTCTACTTTCTCTCACTACTTTCTCTCTCTAAAAAAATTCATCCAAGAACACTCAAAAGGCCTCAAAAACATGAACTACTCCATCATTCAGCTTGTTATAGTGGTAAGACACCTAAATCTAAGCCTAAAAATCATAGTGTTCATCGTTTTCTTTGTCACTTGAAGGTGTACGGCCGCACACCTTCATGAGGTGGCCGCACACACCTTAAAACTCTCCAAAGTGAATAGTTTAGCCTTCATTCAATAGTAGGAATTGGTATTAGCATAAGAACACCTCAAGAACACCTTTAAATCGACATTTCGGACACAAATGAGGAGTGTACGGCCGCACACTCCTGTGTACGGCCGCACACACCCTCTGTACGGCTGCAAACTCCTGTGTGCAACCGCACACACAGCCTGGCCACACACCCTGGCCGCACACCCACTCAAATGGCCGTACACCTCTCTTATTTGATCACACAGGGTCCCGACAAGCATTTCCAAGTCCTTAAGGTGGTTTTCCGTCATGTTTAGCCACGAAACGCCCTAAATCTAACACACATAAGTGTTATCACATGTTAATAGGATCCACTTGCGTACAAAACATCGGTTGACACTCAACATTCGTAACCGATCATACACGCAGATCCTACGTCAAACGGTGAGTTCATCCCCCTACGCTTTTCCGAGTTTTACATGTTTTCAGGGGGGAATACAAGCAAAAGTACAAGGAAATTTGTGCTCAAATTATCACATTTTGCATAAAATGATTTTATGTTCAATATGCTTTTAACTCAGAAAACCGTTTACCAATCGATTAAAGAAATCAACTCGTAGAAACAGTTTTCATATCTAAAGCAAGAAACTTATGAATCACGTAATAATATGTATTATCATACAAAGGATTCATGCAAATCGTAAACAGGATTTCGTACTATTACTTGTAAATTTGTTAGGCTAAGTTTGAGACATGTCCTCGGTAACACTCCCCTGGATTCGTGAGTGGAGGACTACGACTTATAACCAGAATCTCTTGGAGGGAGAACGTGACTATTGTGTATAGATCTATATGGGACTGACTATCCCACACCCTTGCTGCTAGCTACAGCGAAACCGTTAGATTCAGGGGTGACAAAGTTATAAAAGATACTGGCCCCCGTTCGTGCCTTATCCAGTCTAAGTATGGTTATGGCACTCACAACTTAGGTAACGAGAATTTACTTTTGTAATAATCAAACGAGTGAACTAACCTCAAAGTAACATCCGAATTGATTACTAGAGGGCATCAGTAACGCCCTTAGGATCTAGTTCACCACCTACTTTATTAGTTTTATTTATGTGAAAAGGCTAATACTATTCACAGCGAATAACCAGTGTTTTTCAAGGAAACTACATTTATCGATACAAGTATGGTAGATACTTGTACACCTCGTATCAGACTCGAAAATCAACTATCAACTTTAAAGGGAAATATAGGATTTTCCTAGGATAGCTTAACCTTTCATAAACAGGCTGTTTATCGTGTACTAATGGATAATTAAACCTCTTTCATAAGAAAATATAGGATTTTCTTGGGAAACAACTTTTCAAAGAATCAAAGAAACATTTCCTTCACCAGAATTAAACGCTTATAAACTCACCAGCTTTATGCTGATATTTTAAAACTGCTTGGATTTTCAGGGCATCAATAGACAGGTACTCTTGCCAACTTTTGGAGAAGACGGAACATTCTGAAGTCACGTCTTTTACTTTTGCTATATACTGTTATGTATAAATCATGTTTTTGAACGATGTAAATATTCATATTATAATGTAGTGGTTGTGTTTACTTCGCTTACTATGATACAACTGTTGTGATACTATGCATGACGTCCTCCGCCCCGGAACGTTTCCGCCATCGGTTTTGGGGTGTGACAAAATTCTCCGAAATTGAACCCAAAAATTCTAAAATACATAACTTTCACATAGGAGCTCCATTTTTTACGTTCATTATATGCACGCGTAGGAGGAAATATAATCTACAACTTTCGTTTAGACATCGTTGGCTAATTTTGAATTTATTTTTAACATTATTATTTTTAACAGACCGGGACAGGTAAATCCGTTAAAAAGTCATAACTTATTCATCTGACGTCCGTTTTCGTCAGTCTTTTTACCTTTGTACTGCTATTGACGAGACCTTCGATTCTCTTTTAGGTTGTATCGACTAAATATTGCTCGATCTTTATTTCGAGTTTTTAGTTGTCTACTGCTATTCCGAAACATAGAAAAATCATAACTTCCTCATACGAAGTCAGATTTTGACGTTCTTTTTATTAAAATTCTCGGTTTAACAAATACTATAACTTTCATTTAGATCACCAAGGCTAAAAAGTAGTTTATCAAAAACTCACTTTTTACGTCATTCGGCGCCATGTCGGTTTTGTCGCAGATCTTCGATTGGTCATAACTTCTTTGTTATAACTCGGATTTCGATGAGGTTTTCGCCTAAATGTTTCTAACGAGATTATTTACAACTTTAAATAATAAAATTGTACTTATTTCAAAATTTATATTTTCGTTAAATTTCGATATTTGTCTTTTGATTGGAATCTCATAAGATTTCCAATATTTTCCGATTGATTCTAAACATAGTTTACTTCATTTCTAGTAAAAACCATCTGTTAGAACTCAATACTCAAATTTCATATAATATTTCATAATATTATTAACTTTTAAAATTACATAACACGATAACTGAACGTGTATGTTACAAATACCTCCTCCTTTTGTGGATTTCGTCCCCGAAATCACAACGATTTATACAAATGAGGATATTTCGCTCTTATCTCATTCTTATTTTATTAACCAGTTTCACTTCGGATAACGAAACTGTTTCATCATATATGCTTAAACATTTACACAGATAGCTTACATGAAACACATCATGAATATCTGTCAAATCTTTAGGTAATTCTAAGTGGTATGCTTGCTTACCAATCGTTCTTTCTTCCCAAATCGCATAATACCTTTCGAATGGAATACCTTCAGCATTACAAAATCACCCACCCAGAATTTCTACGGGTCGTCTCCTCTTTTCTGCATAGGACCTTTGTCGATCATGGGCAGCTTTCATTATTCATCGTACAATTTGAATCTTGTCGGTGGTGTCTTGAATCATTTCAGGGCCACTAAGGACTTTTTGTCCTACATCCTGCCAACATAATGGAGTATGACATTTACGCCCATATAGTGCTTCATATACCTCCAGTATATTTTCTACTGTTCGGATTGTTCTCTTCTTCTGACCATCTGTCTGGGGATGATAAGTTGTGCTGAGAGTAACACGAGATCTCAATTCACCTTGCATACTTGTCCCTGAATGAGAAGTGAAGCTACTAGCATGATCGGAAGTAATCTTTAGCGGTACAGCATGTCTCGCAACAGTTTCATCCAAGTATACCTGTGCATATTTCTCCATTGGATCTATCCGGGATAGTCTAGGCAAATCATCCAGATAAGTGTCAGGATATTCAGGAATATTATTACAGTTTTCTTATCCTCTTTTGAGGTATCAACTGTATAGGCTAGATAAGCAGAATCCCATTTCTATATAAGTTTACGGGTTTCTAGGAAAGAGATTATTATTTTTTTTTCTTTTAAATATTTTTTTAAGTCTTTATTTACCGAAGACATAAATAGGAACCTTCCCTTTGACAGGGATGCATACCATCTTTACGTAACACATGAGTTCTATGTGCTTCTTTAACAACCAATCCATGTCGAGAATAATATCGAAGTTCAACAAGAACATAGGAATCAGGTTAGCAAGAAAACTATAACCTTTAGTTTTTATGACAAAATGTCTATGGACTTTACCAAAAAGTAATGATACACTTCCTATGGTATCTACGTGAAATGGTTGCGCGAGTGTATATCAAGCAATTTGAAAAGAATGCACAATTTCATGAGACACAAAAGAATCTAAGACATCAGAATCAAATAAGATGAGAGCAGATCTAGAGTTGACGAGAAATGAACTAGTCACAACATTTGATTCCTCGTGTTCCTGATTTATCGTAATTTGACATGTATGACCTTTAACTAAACGATTGTCAAACTCATCAAAATTATTAATTGATGGCGGCGCTCAAATCTGCACTTCCTATTCATTCACTATTGGGCCTTCGATTCTAATCTCTAAGAAAAATCAATTCTCATTGTAGACTCTTACTCCTTTTTGAATTTGGGTTATAGACTTAACCCAAGATAAGGTCTTTACTTTGCTACAACAACAACTCGAATGGTCATATTCTAATGACCTTTGATTTCATAACGCAAAAGACACACAGAGAACCATACTCTTATTTCTATTAGTCGAACACTATCATAGAAGAAACTTTCCTTCATGTTCTAATATGATATAATATCTTCATAACTAGTAGCATTTCTAGCTAATAGTTGCTTAATCCCTTAATTAAGGTTGTTATACTTTTATCGACTACCTCGACCATCTCCTTCTTCAATCATCCGACTGAAGTTTCATCGCTACACAAAACATGGTTCTCTGAACCAATCAACTCACTTCGCAGATTTATATTAATCATACTCGATTCTTTATGACCACTAAGGTATGAACGAAAATCATCTTCTTAGTCATCACCGAAACGAAGGTAATGAAATACTCGAACAAAAACGAAATCAATTTCAAGCTTCTTGGTAACCTTGTGACTTTCCTTAATCCAAGTGTGAGTCATGTGCTTCCAGTAGTATAGGACTCTACTACTATTCACACCTACTCATACTCGTCCCAAGTATTATCTCACAGTTTTCCAAGTCACCATTCAAAAGTTTTGACAAAGCGACTTATCACACATGAATGTGTTCAAACAAGTACATACAAGAATTTCTCCTACACTAAACTAGGGATTTCACATGTCTATCAAACATATCTTGGATTTCTTATACTCGCCTTCTAGAATGCTTTTTACGTATATGCTCGATTTAGTATATCCTAATACTTTTCCTAGATCGATAGGAATTTCACTTCCAAATTCATCATATAAATTCTTCCTTGGGTAGTGTCTACTCTGCAAGACACAATACACCAAAATTTATTCTAGCAGTGTGGAGACAAACGGTTTCCAACTACCTGTATCATCTTCTAAGTCATGTAAGTCATCATGCATATTTTTTTATTTCATTATCCTTCTATGACATCGTCATTCCTATATATGAGAAAGTCTTCTTGTCATGGTTGTATCTTTTAAGTCTTCTTCATATGAGTCTATTTAAAGAGGTCTGCGTTATAGCTGCATCTCAGCATGTTCTACTACTTTCAAATTAGTCCTCTTTCATTCCTAACTACAACATCTCTTCTCATACAACACTATGAGTGTATATCTTCTTCAACTAAGCATTCTACCTTACTTAGAAAAGTAAGTTACTTGGCCTTTTACCACTAAAGCACCTAATTCACCATCCTAATCATGTATGTTAAAGTCGGCTTAAAACACAATGGAACTTTCATCAGGATGTGATAGAAGTCAATCATCACTAAGTATTACCAAATACTAAGTCTGAGCATCCTGTATAGGGTTACTACTTGTCACACCCCAAAACCGGAACGGCGGAATCGTTCGGGGGTGGAGGACGTCATGTACAGTATCACAACAATGCAAAGTAGTAAACAAGCAACAACATCATCCATTGCATTAATAATATAATTTCATACAAGTGTGTTCTGTCAAGTTATATAGACACCAAAAATAATATACATCAAAATAAAGATGAGTCTTGAACGAGCTCCATCTTCGCAAAAACCTGGCTCCGGTACCTGTCTACTGGCGACCTGAGAATACAGGTTATTTTGAAAGAGTTTATCAGCTTTAAAGCTGGTGAGATCATAAGTATATTAGTGTCTGCAGTTGTATGAAAGTGTTTTGTAAGTTTGTAATTGTATATGTTTGTAAATGTTTGTAATTGTTTGAACTCTCCTAGAAAACCCTATGTTTCCTACTAAAAGTAGCCTTCTACCAAGGCATCTAGTATCTATGTGTGTGTCTCTTGTAAGAGTATGTATTTTCCCAAATCCGACTATCATTAACCAAAAATATAGTTTTTACATTATTTTTTATTGTGTGAATATCACAAAGTAAATGTAATGGGAAAATGATATAGTACTGTAGTGTTGTATTAAGTAACTACTGCTGTACTAACTACTTTAAACCAATTGTTATTTAAAGTACCATGTGATCGGCCTGTATCCTGCTACCGACTCAATAGAAAAACGGCGATGTAAGACGTCGTAAGAAATGACGTTTGGCACCCGTAGACTTGCAAGTCCCACCGTAGCGAGCAGCAAGGTGTAGGATAGTCAATCCAGTATAGATCTATACACAAACTCATACGTTCCCCATTTAAGGAGATTCTGGATACAAAAACGGTCATGGCAGGTAGTGCCATGCCCCGTTAGGTGGCTCACATAACTGTAATAATGTATATGTAATGAATATGCTAGTTGTATTGTATGTTCTATCCCTGTCTAGCCTGTATGTTCTCTCTGTATGGTATTGTTTGTTATCTCTTTCTCTGTATTGTATTGTTTGTTATCTCTTTCTCTGTATGGTATTGTTTCATGTATGAACTGACTCTTTGTATGTTTCATTGTTCTAGTAATAGTATTAGTATCTTCCTAAACTACTCCTATAGTAGCTTACTAGTAATGTATGAACATGTATGTATACCCTTGCTACCCAAAGGTATGGAGCTGAATGAAAGAAGGAACCTTTGTATCTATATACATATACATAATATATAACTAGGATTCAAACGACCTTCGGACAGATAACCCTAATACCCTAAGTCCACAACCAAACAAGGAACAGGAAGTAAGGTGAGCTATCAGTCCTAAGTCCTTTCAATCCTACTTATATAACTATATCTATATAGATACACATTTAACAGAATATAAGTTTAAAAGAGTTTAAGTAAAAGTATTTGACATGAAAAGGAGTTTGTAAAACAGTTTGAAGTAGAACAGTTTGGTAACACAGTTTGAAAAGTAAGAAATCCACTTGTTTGGTAGTTATTAATCACATGTGATTGATATAATAACTATAATAATTCAACTTGTATTCCCCCCCATAAAAGTATTTAAAAACATTTAAACGGTTAATTAAGGGGTATGAACTCACATGTAGTGAGTGGTTTGGATGAACTGATGATATAGGATTGCTTGGTGTCAAGTGAAGACTTGTACACACACAATGATCCTAGTTAACATATAATAACACATAGATGTATCCAATTAGTCTTTAGACAACTAATTAACAAAGTTAAGACATCCTAGGGCATGAAAAACACCTTATATAAGTGTTATAAGTGCTAAGGATTGCATCTAAATGTTGTAGGACATTGCTATTGAGTTTAGGGTTCAAGGGAACCCTTTATATGAGTTTACGGTTTTGTGACCAAAACTCATTGAGTTTATGGTCGTAAACCCATGAGTTTACGGCCGTAAACTCATGCTTCTTTGACTATGAGTTGTTTTAAAGCTCTACAAGTCCTTAGAAGCATTTCCACTTGAAGTATATGCCTATGGACGTGATTAGGGCACCATTTCACTCCTAAATGGAGTTTACGGTCTGTGGACCATTTGCCTTTGGGTTTACGGCCATAAACCCAAATGGTTTATGGTCTTTTGATGTTTTCATGTACTTAACTCATTAGGGAAGGGATCTATGCAAGTTTCCAAGGCTTAGAAGGGACTAGGGCACACTTTGGCACCCTTTTTAGGGTTTACGGTCCAAGGTGTTCTTGGACCGTAAACACCTTTGATCCTTGGTTTCCTTGGTATTTTCTTGATGTATAGAAGTGTAACAAGCCTTATTATACTCTAGGATAGAAGTACTTACAAGATAGAGGCTTGAAAAGGTGCTAAAAGTCCAAGAACACTAGTGTGTGTTCTTGGTGAAACTTGAAGATCTAACCTTTTGGAATGATTTCATGGATGGAAGTGTGTTAAATCACTAGATTAAGCAATATATCAACTTAATAGGGCTAGAAACACTTACAAGTTGAATATCTTGAAGAATTGTTGGATGATACTTGAGAGAGAATTGAGTTTGGATCTTGAATTTGTGAAAAATGGTAAATAATGACTAAGTGTCATATATATACCCCCAATTTAGGGTTTACGGCCGTAAACACCTTTGTTTAGGCCGTAAACTCCAAACTCTTGGAGCTTTGGGACTTTATTGTTGCACAATAAACCCTAGAGCATCCTCTCTCCTCGTATTTCCTGAAGTACTAACTTAAAAAGACTCGAACTTATTCCAAAAAGCTTGAAAGTTAGCAGAAACTGCTCTGACTTCTATTGAATTGAAATGTTGTACAGAATAGAAATTTTGGGTTGTCACATCATCCCCCCTTTAGAAGGAATTTTGTCCCGAAATTACAGCTTAAGTAAATTAGTAGTTACAAACAACTAAGTAAAAAGAAGAGGATATTTCAGTTTCATCTGATCCTCTCGCTCCCAAGTGAATTCAGGTCCTCGCTTGGCGTTCCAGCGAACCTTCACTATCGGGATACGGCTTTGCTTCGTTTGCACGACCTCCCGGTCCATGATCTCTACTGGTTCTTCCACGAAGTTGAGGCTCTCGTTGATCTCGATCTCGTCGAGTAGGATTACAAGAGTCTCGTCGGACAGACACTTTTTCAAGTTCGAGACGTGGAAAGTAGAATGTACGTTACTGAGCTCGCACGGTAAGTTAAGTTTGTAAGCTACAGGGTCGATTCTTGCGAGAATCTCAAAAGGCCCTATGTACCTTGGATTTAGCTTTCCACGCTTTCCGAAGCGTATCAAGCCCTTCCAGGGTGAGACCTTCAATAGAACGCGGTCGCCCACCTGGAATTCCAACGGTTTCCTTCGTTTATCATCGTAGCTTTTCTGTCGGTCTCTAGAGGCTTCCAATCGTTCACGAATTTGAACGATCTTCTCTGTCGTTTCCCGAATGATCTCCGGACCTGTGAGAGTGCTTTCAGGAACTCGTCCTTTAGCTAACTGGGTATCACCCACCTCAGCCCAGTACAGAGGGGACCTGCACTTGCGGCCATAGAGGGCCTCGAATGGAGCAGCCTTTATGCTTGTGTGATAACTGTTGTTGTAGGAAAATTCGATAAGGGGTAAATGAGTATCCCATGCTTTCCCAAAGTCGATCACACAGGCTCGCAGCATATCTTCCAAGGTTTGGATAGTCCTCTCACTTTGCCCGTCTGTCTGCGGATGGTAGGTTGTACTCATGTCCAGCCTAGTTCCTAGGGAACTTTGTAGCGACTGCGAGAACCTCGAAGTGAATCTACTATCTCTGTCTGAGATAATGGATATGGGAACACCATGCAGTCGTACAATCTCCCTAATGTAAGTTCTTGTAAGTTTCTCCATCTTGTCTGTTTCCTTGATAGGCAGGAAGTGTGTGGACTTGGTCAATCTGTCGACGATGACCCATATGGTATCAAGTCCACCCATTGTCTTGGGCAACTTGGTTATGAAATCCATAGTGATCCGCTCCCACTTCCATTCCGGTATCTTTGGTTGTTGTAGTAGACCGGAGGGTTTCTGGTATTCGACCTTGACCTTGGTGCAAGTAAGGCATTTACTTACGAAGGTAGCAATCTCTGCTTTCATGTTAGGCCACCAGTATAACTTTTTAAGATCCAGATACATCTTATCTGAACCTGGGTGGATGGAATAACGAGTGTTGTGCGCCTCGTTCATGACCAAGTCTCTGAAACCACCAAGTTTTGGGGTCCAAATCCGATCCATGAGATAATAAGCTCCGCCACCCTTAACCTCCAAGTTCTTATCCATTCCTCTCAGGGATTCACCTGCCACATTTTCAGGTTTCAAAGCGTCGAGCTGAGCCTCCTTAATTTGTGTGGACAAGTGTGAATGGATAGTCATAGTCAATGACTTGACTCTACGACCGGAATATTCTTTCCGACTTAGGGTGTCAGCTACTACATTGGCTTTACCCGGATGATAACGAATTTCGCAGTCGTAATCACTGAGTAGCTCGACCCACCGTTGTTGTCTCATGTTGAGCTCCTTCTGGTCGAATATATGTTGTAGGCTTTTGTGATCTGTAAAGATTGTGCTTTTTGTACCATACAGGTAGTGTCTCCAGATCTTCAGAGCAAACACAACTGCTCCTAGTTCCAGATCGTGGGTAGTGTAGTTGACCTCGTGTGTCTTCAGTTGTCTCGAGGCATAGGCAATGACCTTACCTCGCTGCATCAGAACACATCCGAGTCCTTGATTTGACGCATCGCAATAGACGACGAAGTCTTCTATCCCTTCGGGGAGGGATAGTATTGGTGCGGTGCACAAGGCTCGCTTGAGCGTTTGGAACGCTCTCTCCTGCTTCTCTTCCCAGTCAAAGGCCACGCCTTTCTGGGTCAGTGCTGTAAGAGGTTTCGCTATGCGGGAGAAGTTCTGAATGAACCTGCGGTAGTAGCCAGCGAGGCCTAGAAATTGACGAATTTATGTAGGCGTCTTCGGTGCTCACCAGCTCTCAATGGCTTTAATTTTGGATGGGTCCACGTGTATTCCCTCTTCGCTAACCACGTGCCCTAAGAATTCGACTTGTCGGATCCAAAATTCGCATTTCGAGAACTTCGCATAGAGCTTCTCCGAATGTAGAGTTTCTAAGACTTCTCGCAGACGTTGACTATGTTCCTCCTTACTACGAGAGTAGATAAGTATGTCATCGATGACGAACTGATCCAAGTAAGGACGACACACCCTATTCATTAAATCCATGAATACTACGGGTGCGTTTGTTAATCCAAACGGCATCACTACGAATTCGTAGTGCCCATAACGAGTTCGGAAGGTTGTCTTCGGAACATCCTCCCCTAGCACTCGTAGTTGGTGATATCCGGACCTTAAGTCGATTTTTGAAAAGAAGTTCGCCCCTTGAAGTTGGTCGAATAAATCGTCGATACGAGGCAAGGGATAATGATTTTTGACGGTCAGTTTGTTGAGCTCCCTGTAGTCGATGCACATACGAAACGATCCGTCTTTCTTCTTGACGAACAAGACTGGAGCTCCCCAAGGTGAGAAGCTTGGTCTTATAAAGCCCTTGCTGAGCAGTTCATTAAGTTGACAGGACAGTTCTTGCATCTCTGTAGGTTCTAGACGATAGGGCGATTTGGCTACGGGGGTAGCCCCTGGAACTAAGTCAATTCGAAACTCGACTTGACGTTGCGGAGGTAATCCTGGGAGTTCTTCCGGAAAGATGTCGGGAAAGTCGCGTACCACTGGAATGTTCTGAATGTCTTTCGATTCTTGGCTCACATCGACCACATGAGCAAGGAATACGCGACATTCCTTTCGCAAGAATTTCTGAGCTTGAATGCTCGAGATGATACGGAGGCTCGTGTCGGGTTTGTCGCCATATACTACTAGAGTTTCGCCAGACGACAGATTAAGGCGGATAGCCTTTTCATAAAACATGATGTCGGCACGATGAAGACTCAACCAATCCATGCCGATGATGACGTCGAAACTTTTAATAAATACCGGCATGAGATCGATCGAAAATGAATGGCTATCTAAAGTTAGGGTACACCCTATAAATATACTGTTAGTGCTCTCTGTCTTTCCATTAGCCATTTCTACTGTGAACGGTTCTATGAGTGCTCGTTATTTTTGCTTAAGTAAATGAGCAAATCTTTGGTTCACGAAGCTCCTCTCCGCTCCACTATCAAATAGTATACATGCATATGACTTATCGAGGAGAAACGTACCAGTGACCACTGTGGGGTCGGCAACCGCTTCCTCGTGGCCTATGGCCAGAACTCTTCCAACTCTACCAGAATTCCCTGCCTTTGGGCAGTCCCTCTTGTAGTGGCCCACGTCGCCACAATTGTAGCAAGCCTGGCCCACACCAGCGCCGGGGACTTGGTTGAGTGGTCTCGCCGGAGCTTTACAGAAACGGGCGGTGTGCCCCTTCCTGTTGCAGTTCGAGCACTGCATTTCCGGCAGGCTCCTGTGTAGTGGAAGTTCCACTTGTTGCACTCGGGCAAACTTCCGGCGTATTGCCTTACTGGAGTAGCAGCGGCAGGTGCTATTGCAGCATGTACTGCCACGATCTGCTGCTTTTTGGCAGCCTTCTTCTTTTTCTTGTCATCCCAAAACTTCCGCTTGGAATCAGCGGTTCTGGCGGGTTCTGAGATGGCCAGGGTTGCTGTTGCGGCTGGGGTACGAACCCTATGGTCTATGAGCCGCTGTACCAATCGCTTGGCACTATCAAATGTAGTGGGGTGTGATGCCAAAACATTTCCCTGGTATGGTGGCATCAGCCCCCATATATATCTCTCGATTTTCTTTCCCTCAGTATGAACCATGTTGGGACAGAGGGCCACCAGTTCACAGATCCTGGCGGTATAAGAGACTACGTCGGAGCCCTTCATGGTTAGGCTCCACAGTTCCTCCTCCAGCTTTTGGATCTCGCCCCTCGGGCAGTACTCTTCAATCATTAGATCTCTCAGAGTTTCCCATCCCATAGCATTAGCCACTATTAGAGATAGTGACTTGACATGGCTATTCCACCATGTCACGGCTTTGTCTTCGAAGGTGCAAGCAGCGGACTTGACCTTGCTCCCTTCTGGGCAGGAGCAGATCTCGAAAACCGATTCGGTTTTCTCGAACCATTACGAGAGGGCAATGACTCCGCCAGTCCCTCTGAAAGACTTGGGCTTGTAGTTGGTGAAGTCCTTATAGGAGAACTCTCTCAAGCGCATCGGGATTTCACCATGAGTAGATAGGACAGGGGTTCCTCCTCCAGTGGAACCTGAAGAATGATATTGTGCCATGGTTGTAGCCACAGCCGCAGCTACAGCAGCATTTAGAGATGCTGTATCGAATTGAGGAGCAGGTGGTGTCGGTGCGGGAGGATCGCGTCTTGTTGATTTACGTGGAGGCATCTTTTAGCTATAAGTTTAGAAAGATGAAGATATTGATAAGAATTTAATAGGAAGTAGATAAGAATGACTCATGGACTAACTCTCCATAGCCCAACAGCACAAGTGAATAGCACGATTGAATAGTATGATTGAATGAAGATCCAGTACTAGCAGATGATAGCAATTGGATATTGATATCCATAAGATTAGATATCTATCAATAATACTGGGATTACAGATGTAATGAGTTCGGGAAAAATGACCTAGAAGTAGGTCTTACATCAACCAAGATGGAAAATTTTAACAGACTACTACCAAAACAAGACCGAACGGGTCTAAGATTTACAAAGATAGGAAATTAGACTAGAGTTTTTACAAAAACTAGGTTATATCCAAAAGAGAAGTCGATAAGACTCTATCGGCGACGATAACTACTAGAGTGAGTTCTTGAATCCGACAGAAGGCATTCTATGTCTCTCACGCGTCTATCAGATCTTGCTTGCTGAGCTCGAAGTTCCCTGACTTCAGCTTGGGTTTCAGCAAGTTCCCTCTGTAGAACTACATTGCGGACCTGAGTCCTTTCATGAGCAGACTCAAGTTGGCGAATGCGGATGGTGTTAACGCCAGAGTTGGCTTCAATCTCCACTACTCGGTCAATAGCTGCTCGACCTTGCTCAGTGTTCCGAGCAATCCTACGGACCATTATGGGTAGGACCCTGTCAGCTGAACCTCCCTCAGTGAGGTTGTAGAAGCTTCTGTCTCCATGGTAGGGTATGGGTTGACCCTGTTCTTGACTCCACATATTCAAGTTTATGGCCCACAGAGGTGTGGGTCCTTGAAATGCTGGATGAGGGTTTGGGTTTTGGACAGCTGGGGGTTGGTTGTTGACTTCAGGCTCTGAGTCAGAACCATCAGAAAAGCCTTCAGCTTCGTGATCATCCAAAGGGATTGGGTGATCATCTTCTGGCTCTTCTCCCAGCCATCCTGCATTGCCGTGGTTGGGATAATACGGGTCTCCGGGGATATGGAATCCAGCCATGAAATCTACGCGAGAAAAGGGATAAAGAAATAACTAAATAGACGAACTAATTAGATAATTATAAGATGATCTTTATCAGTTACTTCAACATTCGCGTAGTGCATACCAGTCATATGTAACCAAGACAGGATAGACCTTCGAATAAGCGACCCTAACTCTAAGCCCACAACCAAACAAGGAACATGAAGTAAAGCAAAGATCACAGACTCTAAGTCTATGATATCCTAGACACATATAACCTTAGCGTATCCACTCCGCAACTATTGACATACTTAATAAATACCTTTACTTCTCTGATAGGTAATTAATAGCAACACAAAATACACCTATAGTGTTTTAAGTTTATGTTTTGTTCTACTGTTCTCGTTGTAGTAGTGTTGGTAAGGTTTTAGACTTGTTGCAACCTCACAACCATACTTAGGCACATGCTAATCACTCATCAGATAATGTAGTTGATCAGGCTACATCTTCCCAGGGTTGACCATATGTCTCTAAGTCTACTTGTGCTGTCCAACAATCGTAATACTTTTGTTCTGTCCTAGTGACACTGATTTTAGTATGAATGCAGGTATGTATACTTGGTTAAATATTTTATTATTTAAAAGTATAAACTCTTTATCAGGGTATTTTAATCCTGCTGTGTTTATAGTTCGTATATCTTTTATGGCTTGATACACTCGATTCACTATAAACAATGCTCTGATACCAATCTGTCACACCCCAAAGCCGGAACGGCGGAATCGTTCGGGGGTGGAGGACGTCATGTACAGTTTCACAACAATGCAAAGTAGTAAACAAGCAACAACATCATCCATTGCATTAATAATATAATTTCATACAAGTGTGTTCTGTCAAGTTATATAGACACCAAAAATAATACACATCAAAATAAAGATGAGTCTTGAACGTGCTCCATCTTCGCAAAAACCTGGCTCCGGTACCTGTCTACTAGCGACCTGAGAATACAAGTTATTTTGAAAGAGTTTATCAGCTTTAAAGCTGGTGAGATCATAAGTATATTAGTGTCTGCAGTTGTATGAAAGTGTTTTGTAAGTTTGTAATTGTATATGTTTGTAAAAGTTTGTAATTGTTTGAACTCTCCTAGAAAACCCTATGTTTCCTACTAAAAGTAGCCTTCTACCAAGGCATCTAGTATCTATGTGTGTGTCTCTTGTAAGAGTGTGTATTTTCCCAAATCCGACTATCATTAACCAAAAATATAGTTTTTACATTATTGTTTATTGTGTGAATATCACAAAGTAAATGTAATGGGAAAATGATATAGTACTGTAGTGTTGTATTAAGTAACTACTGCTGTACTAACTACTTTAAACCAATTGTTATTTAAAGTAACATGTGATCGGCCTGTATCCTGCTACCGACTCAATAGAAAAACAGCGATGTAAGACGTCGTAAGAAATGACGTTTGGCACCCGTAGACTTGCAAGTCCCACTATAGCGAGCAGCAAGGTGTAGGATAGTCAATCCAGTATACGCTCCCCATTTAAGGAGATTCTGGATACAAAAACGGTCATGGCAGGTAGTGCCATGCCCCGTTAGGTGGCTCACGTAACTGTAATAATGTATGTGTAATGAATGTGATAGCTGTATTGTATGTTCTATCTCTGTCTAGCCTGTATGTTCTCTCTGTATGGTATTGTTTGTTATCTCTTTCTCTGTATGGTATTGTTTGTTATCTCTTTCTCTGTATGGTATTGTTTCATGTATGAACTGACTCTTTGTATGTTTCATTGTTCTAGTAATAGTATTAGTATCTTCCTAAACTACTCCTATAGTAGCTTACTAGTAATGTATGAACATGTATGTATACCCTTGCTACCCAAAGGTATGGAGCTGAATGAAAGAAGGAACCTTTATATCTATATACATATATATAATATATAACTAGGATTCAAACGACCTTCGGACAGATAACCCTAATACCCTATGTCCACAACCAAACAAGGAACAGGAAGTAAGGTGAGCTATCAGTCCTAAGTCCTTTCAATCCTACTTATATAACTATATCTATATAGATACACATTTAACAGAATATAAGTTTAAAAGAGTTTAAGTAAAAGTATTTGACATGAAAAGGAGTTTGTAAAATAGTTTGAAGTAAAACAGTTTGGTAACATAGTTTGAAAAGTAAGAAATCCACTTGTTTGGTAGTTATTAATCACATGTGATTGATATAATAACTATAATAATTCAACTTGTATTCCCCCCCATAAAAGCATTTAAAAACATTTAAAAGGTTAAATAAGGGGTATGAACTCACCTGTAGTAAGTGGTTTGGATGAACTGATGAGATAGGATTGCTAGGTGTCAAGTGAAGACTTGTACACACACAATGATCCTAGTTAACATATAATAACACATATATGTATCCAATTAGTCTTTAAACAACTAATTAACAAAGTTAAGACATCCTAGGGCATGAAAAACACCTTATATAAGTGTTATAAGTGCTAAGGATTGCATCTAAATGTTGTACGACATTGCTATTGAGTTTAGGGTTCAAAGGAACCCTTTATATGAGTTTACGGTTTTGTGACTAAAACTCATTAAGTTTACGGTCGTAAACCCATGAGTTTACAGCCGTAAACTCATGCTTCTTTGACCATGAGTTGTTTTGAAGCTCTACAAGTCCTTAGAAGCATTTCCACTTGAACTATAAGCCTATGGAAGTGATTAGGGCACTATTTCACTCCTAAATGGAGTTTACGGTCCGTGGACCATTTGCCTTTGGGTTTACGGCCGTAAAACCAAATGGTTTATAGTCTTTTGATGTTTTCATGTACTTAACTCATTAGGGAAGGGATCTATGCAAGTTTCCAAGGCTTAAAAGGGACTAGGGCACACTTTGGCACCCTTTTTAGGGTTTACGGTCCAAGGTGTTCTTGGACCGTAAACACCTTTGATCCTTGGTTTCCTTGGTGTTTTCTTGATGTATAGAAGTGTAACAAGCCTTATTATACTCTAGGATAGAAGTACTTACAAGATAGAGGCTTGAAAAGGTGTTAAAAGTCCAAGAACACTAGTGTGTGTTCTTGGTGTTCTTGGTGAAACTTGAAGATCTAACCTTTTGGAATGATTTCACGGATGGAAATGTGTTAAATCACTAGATTAAGCAATATATCAACTTAATAGGGCTAGAAACACTTACAAGTTGAAGATCTTGAAGAATTGTTGGATGATACTTGAGAGAGAATTGAGTTTGGATCTTGAATTTGTGAAAAATGGTAAATAATGACTAAGTGTCATATATATACCCCCAATTTAGGGTTTACGGCCGTAAACACCTTTGTTTAGGCTGTAAACTCCAAACTCTTGGAGCTTTGGGACTTTATTGTTGCACAATAAACCCTAGAGCATCCTCTCTCCTGGTATTTCCTGAAGTACTAACTTAAAAAGACTCGAACTTATTCCAAAAAGCTTGAAAGTTAGCAGAAACTGTTCTGACTTCTATTGAATTGAAATGTTGTACAGAATAGAAATTTCGGGTTGTCACACTACTCGAACTGCATACTAGATCACAATGTTTTGACAAGGTCTTGGCCTATTGAGTTTGAAAACTTCATTAACCTTTCCTTTGATCTTCGTTTAATTCTTCTAAATCTTGCACAACATCAATTTCGATACTGCCAAGGTATTGATCACCATTTTCTGTTCTTCCTACTCTATAAGCAATTATTGCGTCAATCTGAACAGCGGTGGAACAACTTCGTTGGTTATGCCAAAGCATTCATCTCGTCCGAATGTACTTCGAATACACAACATTCTTCCAACGGTGTTATTATTTCACTAAACATAGTTTGAATGTACAACACCACTCTATAGGTATTAATACACTAGCTACGATATCACTTGATAAGTATTATTTTACGATATCCCTCGATCGTTTATCTTTAACATTATCGATGTCGACTATCATAAGTCTTTTTATCACTTCGAAAAGCTTCTTATCAGTTATAACACGGAAATTTTAGAATCTGGAATACTTAAACTTTCTTCTTCCAGACCAAGGTCGGCAACAGACATTAAACTCTCTCTAGTAATAGAAATATAAGCAAGCAACCTAAGGCATGCTATATTCATTTGTCATTTAGCACATATTAGAATATAAGGCATATATCCTCTAATATTCTAGTGCTTGTCCATTAAGCATTCAATCTAAAGTATACTTGATACACATCGTATCATCATCACTTAACAATCTATTTTTATGTCACACCCCAAAATCGGAACAGCGGAAACATTCGGGGGTGGAGGACGTCATGTTTAGTATCACAAGTCATGCATCATAGTAATCAAAGTAATAAACAACCATTCCATTAGAAAGAATCTGTTTACAAAGTATGTGGCTCACATAAAAAAGACTACAAAGTAAATAACAAAATAAGACATGAAGCTATACTGCTCCATCTTCTGAATCCCAGTGCGCGTACCTGTCTACTGGTCTCCTGAGAATACAAGTTATTTGAAAAAGTAGATCAGCATTTAAGCTGGAGAGTTCATAAGATTTTAGTGATGTAATGTAAGTTGTAAGAAAGTTGTAGTAAGTTGTAAGTTCTTGTGTAGAAAAGTTCGTCTGTTCCTCCAGAAAACCTTATATTTCCTGCTTTGATGAAAGATAAGTAAAAATGACTCTACAATCATTTCTATGAGTACTAAATGGATAAAAGTTATATAAAACCCAGAGTAAACAAACAATCGGTTGTGTGTATCTGTCCTAAGCCCACAAGCAAACAAGGAACAATAAATGAGACGGAAGGCACATATCCCATTGGTTGTTAGATCTTCATTGTATATAACCCTGGTGTATTCACTTGGTACTCACGAAGTTAACTGTAATAGTTCCTTTATATTTGATGAAAAGATTCTTTAAGAAAACCCTTATTTCTTTTAGTAAAAATGGTAACCACAATAGTTCTTTTCTATTATCAATTAGTTTATACTAGCTATATATATAATCTAATATCGAATAGATACTTGATTGTGTGAATCTTCCCTAAGCCCACAACCAAACAAGGAACATGAAATGAGGCAGAAAGCACACATCCAACTACCTATCAGGTATTAATTATATATAACCCTGATGTATAAACTAAGGTATTATATAATTAACCACTTAAGGTCCTTTAAGTTATACTGGTTTAATAAAATGGATTAACCCTTTACTGGTAAGTTTCTAGTTTTGTTTATCAAACGTTCTATTTAAAAAGTATGTTTTGTACTAGAAAACGGTGCATTGAATTAGTGTCCTATGACCTGACCCATACATGGTACCCCTTATGATTACTTGGTGTATAAGCAACATATATATAGCTAAGACCGGATAGATAGTAGGCTGGGTGAATCTGCTTTGAGCCCACTACCAAACAAGGAACATGAAATGAAGCGGAAAGCACACATCCTACTACCTGTCGGATCCGATTAATATATACTCTTGATGTATAAACTAAGGAATCATAAAGTTAGCATTATAGGCCCCTTTCTACTGAATGTACTAGACTCGACTGTTCTGTTTGTCGTTTGTAAAATGTAAGTTTTCCCTAGTTTATAACTATCTTAACTCGAAAATAGTTTGCATTAACTTTCAAATGGAACTGTCACAATATGAAAGTAATGGGAAAATGTAAGTACACAGTTGTCTTTTGAATTGACATCCTGAAGTACTGATTACATTACAACACATTTGTTTTATTAAGGTCATAATGTGATGAGTAGTACCCATACTATACGCTCTCCTTGCAAGAGATTCTGGGGACCAAACGCGACTTCCACAAACAAATTTCTAGGCCATGTAAATTCACATTAAAGTTATATGATCATGTATACCCAATTTACTATCACCTTTTGTTTAGAACAATGAGTTAGTGATTATTGGTATAATTAGATCCTGTATTGTTCTTCTATTATAGCATTTAGTATGTTTTTTCTGTTATAGTGTATAGTATGTGTGACAACCCGAAATTTCTATCTTGTATAACTCTTAAACTCAATCAAAGTCTGTCTCATTTCTGCTATCTTCTAGCACTATTTTGAGTCCGTTTGAACATTCTGAGCTTAGTACACCAAAGGAATGAGTGAAAGGAAGTGTCAATTGAAGTTGGAACCTAACAAACAAGTTTTAATCTTCATCATGTGGAGTTTACGGCCACACCATGTGACTTTACGGCCGTAAACACATGGTGGCCGTAAACTCATGTCATACACATGATATTTCATCCATTCTTCCTCATTCTTCATCTTTTCAAGGCTAGACTCGAATTTTCTCTCAAGCTATCATCAAGGATCTTCACTTTTCTTCCAAATTGTAAGTGATTTATCCCTTGATTAGTTGCTACATCATCTTAACTAGCATCATCCATTGAATTCATCCATTAACTTCATCTATTTGGTTTAATCTTCAAGATCATCAAGAACACCAAGAACACACTAGTGTTTTTGGACCTTAATCACTCTATCAAGCTCCTATATCGTAAGTACACTACCCTTAGCCTGTTATATGCAAGAAATACTTGAAGAACACTAGGAAAACATCCATATGACAAGAACAAAGGGAGTTTACAGCCAACACAATCTCCCTTGGCCGTAAACCCATAAGTTGGTGCCATATTGACCCTAAACTCTTCTAGGAGCTTAACTTGTGAACTAGAATACTTCTTGGAAGACCATTAGACCTTGAAAACACCAAGAATTCATGAACAAAAGGGTGTTTACGCCCAAGGCAATCTCCTTTGGCCGTAAACCCTAATTAGTGGTGCAATGGTGCCACTACTCCTTCCTAAGCATTGGACTCGAGTCTAGAACACTTTAGGGATGATCATAGGACCTTAACACACAAAAATGGTACATGATAGCATGAGTTTACAGCCGTAAACTCATAGTCCGTAAACCCTAGGCCGTAAACTCATGTGGGACTTACCATGTTGGCCGTAAACTCATTAGAATGGCCATACATCATTAGTATGCAATCATATGTGATTGTAGTACTTCAATCCTAGAGTTTCCTAGTCTAATAGGGTGTTACCTTTCATGATTAGTTGTTTATTCACTAATTATATACATATATGTGTCATTATATGTTAATGGGATCCGTTGTGTTCAAGACTTCACTTGACACTTAGCATCCTACACCAATCTTACATTTGAATAACTTACAACAGCTGAGTTCATACCCCTACATTTTCATAGTTTTTACTGTTTTAAGGGGGGGAATACAAGTCTAACACAAAGATATTGTGTTATAACAAATGATTTCAAATGGAATACTGTTATCAAAACAAATGGTTTCAAACATCTTATCAAAACAAGTGGTTTTAAGTGATTATTTCAAAGAGACATCAAGTCACTAAAATAGATTTCAAAATATGAAACTTCTTTTAAATGTTTTATAAACTTATATTTTTCCCCAAAAATCATACTAGTATATATATATATATATATATATATATATATATATATATATATATATATATAAGATTTAAAAGATTTAGGACTGACAACCCACTTTGGTTTCTTTTCCTTGTTTGGATGTGGGATTACAAGTATCCGTTGTTTGTCCAAGTGTCATTTAAATTTTAGTTATATATATTTGTATATGTATACAAGTATAAAAGTTTATTCAATTAGATTCAATTACCCTTTGTAACATGTTAATCAAAGGATCCCATACATGAATACTCGTTATCAAATCAGAAAGTACATATAAGTTATAATAGGTATAATTTATGATTCACAGAACATTAATTCACGATACAAATATACTAGAGTACATGGTTTTATAAAAACAATGGTTTAATTCAACACTATTCAAGGGTATACATTCTTTCAAATACATGTTAAGAGTACTAATTCAAGGATATACTATCAATCATTTACTTTAGAATGATTGGGATTTCATAACTGTTATACATGTAACATTATATTCTTTTATGAGACAAGTAGTACAGTTCGTTTAATTCATTTTATACGATACAGTAAAGTCCTGATATTATAACCAGAGTATCCAACAGGGGATCGAAACAATGGGTGTATAGATCTATATTGGGATTGACAATCCCGCACTCGGACTGTTAGCTACAGTCAGGCATACACGCCTATGAGTGACAATTGTTATCATCAACTTTCAGCGCATTCATAGCGTTGGGTCAGGCCATCTAGTTAGTATGGTTATAATAACTCATTAAAAGATATTAAAAATACGTTAGTGTATAATTAACTAAACTTAAGTACATTTTCAAAGTACTAGTTTACAAGATACAGTTTACAAGATACAGTTTACAAGATACAGGTTTACATAAAGATTACAAACACAGAACATTGGTTTACAAATAGAACATTTTTATACAAATGCAACTACTTTTCATATACAACAGAAAATATAGGATTTTATGGAAACAGATTACATATTCAACAAACAGAAAACATTCTTACAAAACATAAATACTTATGCACTGACTCAACTTTATGTTAATACTCTCTTTTCAAATTACTTGTATTCTCAGGGAACCCGTAGACAGGTACACCCCGAGCTTTTGAGAAGATGGAGCTGTTTATGTTTTGTCTTTGTCTTTTGTACAACTTTTTAGTTTCAGTATACAATGTGAAACACATGTAAATATTTATACTCTTTAATGGAATGGTTGTTTGTACTTTGATTATTATATTATAAGTGTTGTGATACTACAAATGAAGTCCTCCACCCCCGGACGTTTCCGCCGTCTGGTTTAGGGGTATGACAGATTGGTATCAGAGCATTGTTTATAGTGAACTCAGTATATCAATCCATAAAAGATATACAAACTATAAATACATTTGGGGCTAAGAGCTCTGACTACAAGTATACTTTTAAAAATTTAAGTATTTTTACAAGAAGTATACTAACACTCATACCTACAAGTACAATATCACAGTCATAAGAACTTAAAAGTATTTGGATGTTGAACACTACAGTCAAACCTAGACAGTTATGTAATCATATCTGGGATTAATATAGCCTGAACAACTATATTGATTTGAGATATGACCAACATGTGTTTGGGAGTGATAGTGGTGTTGTGGCATGTCTAAAACTTACCATACATACTCAGAAGAACTTTAGAAAAGAACATAAAGATTAAAATACTATAGGGGTATTTTAGGCACTATATAGTAATAACAAACATGTGAAATCAGTAAAACAATCGAGGGTAGAAATATAAATATTAAGGGTATATTATCATTATATATAATTAAAATTATATAGACTTAGAATATGTGATTTAGCTTCATTTCCTGTTCCTTGTTTGGTTGTGGATTTAGAGTCGGGTGTCACACCCCAAAACCGAAACGGCGGAAACGTTCTGGGGTGGAGGACGTCATGTCAAGTATCACAACACATGCAGTATAGTAATCAAAGTACAACAAACATTGCATTAATAGTATAAGTTTTACATAGGTTACATTTAGCAACAACATCAAAGTAGATATAGAAAATAACATAAAATGCAGCTCGGTACAAGGCTGTCTTCACAAAAGCTTCCGAAGTGTACCTGTCTACTGACGACCTGAGAATACAAGTTATTTTGAAAGAGAGCATCAGCATTTTAATGCTGGTGAGTTCATAAGTATTTTAATGACATTGATATAAATACATGTTTTTCCTCAAAATAATCTCATTAGATGATGGTGATAAAAGTTTATAGCGTATTTGAATTCCTTCCCGAAAATCCTATATTTTCTATTAAAAGTAGTCTTCTACCAAGACCAGACTGTTTTGAGTTTAAAGAAATGAGTTTATCTAATAAAAGCAGTCTTCTACCAAGACCCGACTGTTTTGTGTTTAAAGAGCATTTTTCCCTAATGTTACTATCATTATCAAAAGATAGTTTTACATTAATGAGTATGTGGGAAAGCCACAATTAAATAGGAATTTGATGAGAGTGACTCATGGAATTTGATGAGAGGACGTGGTGGAAGTTGCATTTGTTGCACTTAGGCAAACTTCCAGCGTACTGCTTTACCGGAGCAGCATGAACTACCACGACCTGCTGCTTTTTGGCAGCCTTCGTCTTTCTCTTGTCATCCCAAAACTTCCGCTTGGAATCAGCGGTTCTGGCGGGTTCCGAGATGGCCAGGGTTGTTGTTGCGGCCGGGGTACGAACCCCATGGTCTATAAGCCGTTGTGCCAATCGCTTGGCACTATCGAATGTAGTGGGGTTTGAAGCCAAAACATTTCCCTGGAATGGAGGCACCAGCCCCCATATGTATCTTTCAATCTTCTTCCCCTCTGTATGAACCATGTTGGGACAGAGGGCCACCAGTTCACAGAACCTGGCGGTGTAGGAGACTATGTTGGAGCCCTTCATGGTTAGGCGCCACAGTTCTTCCTCTAGCTTTTGGATTTCGCCCCTCGGGCAGTACTCCTCAACCATTAGCTCTCTCAGAGCTTCCCAGCCCATAGCATTTGCCACTATAAGGGATAGTGACTTGACATGGCTATTCCACCATGTTAGGGCTTTTGCCTCGAAGGTGCAAGCAGCAAACTTGACCTTGCTCCCTTCTGGACTGGAGCAGATTTCAAAAACCGATTCGGTCTTCTCGAACCATTGCGAGAGGGCAATGACTCCGCCAGTCCCTTTGAAGGACAATGGTTTGCAGTTTGTGAAGTCCCTGTAGGAGCACTCTCTGGAGCGCACAGGGATTTCACCATGAGTAGATAGGACAGGGGTTCCTCCTCCAGTGGAACCAGAAGAATGATATTGTGTCATGGCTGTAGCCACAGCCGCAGCTACAGTAGCATTTAGAGCTGTCGTATCGAATTGAGGAGCAGGTGGTGTTGGTGCAGGAGGATCGCGTCTTGTTGATCGGCGTGGAGGCATCTTTCAACTATAAGTTTAGAAAGAAGAAGATATTGATAAGAATTTAATAGGAATTTGATGAGAGTGACTCATGGACTAACTCTCCATAGTCCAACAGCACAAATGAATAGCACGAGTAATTGTAAATTAAAGCATTTGGATATAATTTCCATGAGATTAGATATTTGTCACTAATACTGGAATTACAGTGTAATGAGTTCGGGAAAAATGACCTAGATGTAGGTCTTACATCAACCAAGAGGGGAAAATTTTGACAGACTACTACCAAATCAAGACCTAACGGGTCTAAGATTTACAAAGATAGGAAATTAGATTAGAGTTTTTACACTAAATAGGTTACATCCAAAAGAGAAGTCGATGAGACTCTAACGGCGACGAGAACTACAAGAGTGAGTTCTTGAATCCGACAGTATACGTTCTATGTCCCTCATACGCCTATCAGATCTTGCTTGCTGAGCTCGAAGTTCCCTGACTTCAGCTTGGGTTTCAGCAAGTTCCCTCTATAGAACTGCATTGCGGACCTGAGTCCTTTCATGAGCACACTCTAGTTGGCGAATGCGGACAGTGTTAATGCCAGAGTTGGCGTCAATCTCGACGACTCGGTCGATAGTTGCTCGACCTTGCTCGCTGTTCCGAGCAAGCCTACGGACCATTATAGGTAGGACCCTGTCAGCTGAACCTCCCTCAGTGAGTTGTAGAAACTTCTGTCTCCATTATAGGGAAAAGGTTGACCCTGTTCCTGACTCCATCTGTTCAAGTTTGTCGCCCACAGAGGTGTGGGTCCTTGAAATGCTGGACGAGGGTTCAGGTTTGGGTCTTGAGCAGCTGGGGATAGGTTGTTGACTTCAGGCTCTGAGTCAGAACCATCAGAAAACCCTTCAGCTTCGTAATCATCCAAAGGGATTGGGTTATCATCTTTTGGCTCTTCTCCCAGCCATCCTGCATTGTCGTGGTTGACCTTCGAATAAGCGACCCTAACTCTAAGCCCACAACCAAACAAGGAACATGAAGTAAAGCAAAGATCACAGACTCTAAGTCTATGATATCCTAGACACATATAACCTTAGCGTATCCACTCCGCAACTATTGACATACTTAATAAAGACCTTTAGTTCTCTGATAGGTAATTAATAGCAACACAAAATACACCTATAGTATTTTAAGTTTATGTTCTGTTCTACTGTTCTCGTTGTAGTAGTGTTGGTAAGTCTTAGACTTGTTGCAACCTCACAACCATACTTAGGCACATGCTAATCACTCATCGGATAATGTAGTTGATCACGCTACATCTTCCCAGGGTTGACCATATGTCTCTAAGTCTACTTGTGCTGTCCAACAATCGTAATATTTTTGTTATGTCCTAGTGACACTGATTTTAGTATGAATGCAGGTATGTATACTTAGTTAAATATTTTATTATTTAAAAGTATAAACTCTTTATAAGAGTATTTTAATCCCGCTGTGTTTATAGTTCGTATATCTTTTATGGGTTGATACACTCGATTCACTATAAACAATGCTCTGATACCAATCTGTCATACCCCAAAACCGGAACGGCGGAAATGTTCGGGGGTGGAGGACGTCATGTACAGTATCACAACAATGCAAAGTAGTAAACAAGCAACAACAGCATCCATTGCATTAATAATATAATTTCATACAAGTGTGCTCTGTCAAGTTATATAGACACCAAAATATACATCAAAAATAAAAGATGAGTCTGGAACGAGCTCCATCTTCCCAAAACCTGGCTCCGGTACCTGTCTACTTGCAATCTGAGAATACAAGTTATTTTGAAAGAGTTTATCAGCTTTAAAGCTGGTGAGATCATAAGTATATTAGTGTCTGAATTTGTATGAAAGTGTTTGTAAGTCGGTAATGTATAAGTTTTGTAAAAGTTTGTAATTGTTTGAACTCTCCTACAAAACCCTATGTTTCCTACTAAAAGTAGCCTTCTACCAAGGCATCTAGTGTCTGTGTGTGTGTCTCTTGTAAGAGTATGTATTTTCCCAAATCTGACTATCATTAACCAAAAATATAGTTTCTACATTATTGTTTATTGTGTGAATATCACAAAGTAAATGTAAAAGGAAAATGATATAGTACTGTAGTGTTGTATTAAGTAACTACTGCTATACTAATTACTTTAAACCAATTGTTATTTAAAGTACCATGTGATCGACCTGTATCCTGCTACCGACTCTAGTAAAACGACGATGTAAGACGTCGTAAGAAATGACGTTTGGCACCCGTAGACTTGCAAGTCCCACCGTAGCAAGCAGCAAGGTGTAGGATAGTCAATCTAGTATAGATCTATACACAAACTCATACGCCCTCCACTTAAGGAGATTATGGATACAAAATGGGTCATGACAGGTAGTGCCATGCCCCCGTTAAGTGGCTCACATAACTGTAAGTAATGTATATGTATATGTATATGTATGTGCTAGCTGTATTGTGTGTTCTTTCTCTGTCTAGCCTGTTTGTTTTGTTTCTCATAACTGTGTATTATGTTTGTTTCTCATCACTATGTATTATGTTTGTTTCTCATCACTATGTATTATGTTTGTTTCTCATCACTATGTATTATGTTTGTTTCTCATCACTATGTATTACTCATGAATGAACTGGCTCATTGTATGTTTCATTGTTCTAGTAATAGTATCTTCCTAAACTATACCTATTATAGTTTACTAGTAATGTTGTTTGTGTATATGAACATGTTTGTATACCTTTGCTACCCAAAGGTATTGAACTGAATGAAAGAAGTAACCTTTTATATCTATACACATATACATGATATATAACTAGGATTCAAACGACCTTCGGACAAATAACCCGAATACCCTAAGTCCACAACCAAACAAGGAACAGGAAGTAAGGTGAGCTATCACTCCTAAGTCCTTTCAATCCTACTTATATAATTATATCCATACAGATACACAAAATATTAGTTAAAAGAGTTTAATAAAAGTATTTGATATGTAAAAGAGTTTGTAAAACAGTTTGAAGTAAAATAGTTTGATAACACAGTTTGAAAAGTAAGAAATCCACTTGTTTGGTAGTTATTAATCACATGTGATTGATATAATAACTATAATAGTTCAACTTGTATTCCCCCCCATAAAAGCATTTAAAAACATTTAAAAGGTTAATTAAGGGGTATAAACTCACCTGTAGTGAGTGGTTTGGATGAACGGAATGTATAGCATGCTAGGTGTCAAGTGAAGACTTGTACACACACGATGATCCTAGTTAACATATAATATCACATATATGTATCCAATTAGTCTTTAAACAACTAATTAACAAAGTTAAGACATCGTAGGACATGTAAAACACCTTATTTAAGTGCTATAAGTCCTAAGGATTGCATCTAAGTGTTGTAGGACATTGCTATTGAGTTTAGGGTTCAAGGGGACCCTTTATTGGAGTTTATGGTTTTGTGACCATAACTCATTGAGTTTACGGTCGTAAACCCATGAGTTTACGGCCGTAAACTCATGGTACTTTTACCATGATGAGTTTTGAAGCTTTACAAGTCCTCAGAAGCATTCCTACTTCATGTATAAGCCTTAGGAAGAGATCAGGGCACCATTTCACTCCTTTAGGGAGTTTACGGTCCTTGGACCATTTGTCTTTGGGTTTACGGCCGTAAACCCAAATGATTTATGCTCTTTTTATGTTTTCAAGTCCTAAACACATTAAGGAAGGGGTCTAGGCTAGTTTCCAAAGCTTTGTAAGGGCTAGGGCACACTTTGGCACCCTTTTTAGGGTTTACGGTCCAAGGTGTTCTTGGACCGTAAACACCTTTGATCCTTTGATTCTTGGTGTTTTCTTAGTTGATTAAGAAGTATAACAAGCCCTATAACACACTAGGGTAAGAGTACTTACTAGTAGAAGCTTGAAAAGGTGCTAAAAGTCCAAGAACACTAATGTGTTTTCTTGGTGTTCTTGGTGAAACTTGAAGATCTACACTTTTGGAATGATTTCACGGATGGAATCATGTTAGATCACTAGATTAAGAAATATATCAACTTTTTAGGGCTAGAAACACTTACAATGTTGAAGATCAAGAAGAAAAGTCGATGATACTTGAGAGAGAATTGAGTTTTGGATCTTGAAATTGTGAAAAGTGATAAATAATGACTAAGTGTCATATTTATACCCTCTTTTAGGGTTTATGGTCGTAAACACCTTTGTTTAGGCCGTAAACTCCAAACTCTTGGAGTTTTGGGACATTATTGTTGCACAATAAACCCTAAGGCATCCTCTCTCCTGTTATCTCCTGAAGTACTAATCTTAAAATACTCAAACTTATTCCAAAAAGCTTGAAAACTAGCAGAAACAGTTTTGACTCCTATTGAAGTGAATGGTTGTACAGAATAGAAATTTCGGGTTGTCACAAATAGGGAAGTTAATGCTTTACTTCAGCGATGACATTGCTGCTTATAAGGTAATAAAAATGCAAACTCCGGATAGTATTTGATGGACAATACACCTCGGAGAGTCTAAATGAATGAAATACAGACTCCAGGTGGTATTAAATGAACAATACACCTCGGAGAGTCTAAATGAATGAAATACAGACTCCCGGTGGTATTAAATGAACAATACGCCCCGGAGAGTCTAAATGAATGACATGCAGACTCCAGGTGGTGTTAAATGACAATACACCTCGGGGAGTCTAAAGCAGCCTTTAATCCTAAGTAGGTTAGTTTAAAGGTTTAAAATGTGGCCTAGTGTATAACTAGGAAAATATACTATGATGGTTTTATATGTACAAAATACCGTGATAATACTTACCTTAAGGCCACGAATTATAAGGTAAATGTAAAGATACTCGTAACCATACTGATTGACGGATGTAAACACGACGACCTGCTGGCGTCGAAATGAATGTGACATTTGTCACCCCTTGGCTTGGTCGGCCGGGACTGTAGCTAGCAGTCAGGATGTGGGATGGTCTGTCCCGTGTAGATCTATACACACAATGCCCGCTCTCCCTCCAGGAGACTCTGGTTACCAACTTGACAACGGTGAAATCTGCGTCTTGAGGATGTATCTAGTGTTTTGATTTCTATATACCTTTCTTTTTACTAAAAGTATAATTTTTTATGAATATAGATATAACTAAGTTCTCCTTCATGAAAGTTATGGTTGGTTTCTAAACTATACCTATTATAGTTTACTTGAGAGGTTATCTAGGTACCTTTGCTACCCAAAGGTATTAAACTGGAGTAAGAGTTTTAATATCTATCCAGATATATATAATATATAACTAGGACTTCATCGACACTCGGACAAATAACCAAATGCTCTAAGTCCACAACCAAACAAGGAACAGGAAATAAAGCGGGCTATCAGTCCTAAGTCCTTCAAACCCTACTTATATAACTATATCTATATAGACATGAATCTATCAAGAATATAAGTTTAAAAGACTTTGATAAAAGCTTAGTAATTTAAAAAGAGATTTTAGTGTTTTAAAAGAGATTTGAAAACGAGAATTGAAAACCTTTAGCTGAATAAAACAGTTTAACATGCAAAAATCTATTTGCTTGACAGTTATTAATCACATGTGATTGATATAATAACTTAGCAGTTCAACTTGTATCCCCCCCATAAAAGCATTTAAAATCATTTCAAAGGTTGATTAAGGGGTATGAACTCACCTGTAGTCGGTGATTCAGATGAATGGATGGTATAGGATGCTAAGTGTCAATTGAGGGCTTGAGCACACACACGGATCCTATTTAACATGTGATGATACATATATGTATCCAATTAGTCATTTAATAACCAATTTATCAAGTAAATACACCCTAATACATAGGTAAGACTTTGATTCAAGTGCTAGGGGTGCTAAAAGGTTGCATCTAAAGAGAGTATGACCTCACATTGGAGTTTACTTCCCATTTGGTACCAACACATGAGTTTACAGCCCATGGTCATTTCCCCCATGCGTTTACGGCCGTAAACTCATGGTAGTTAGGACCATTGTGTGATTTAAGGTCTTATACCCCTCAAGGAAGTGTTCTAGGTTTGCATCCAAGGCTTAGGAAGGGACTAGGGCTCAAGATGACCCTTTATTGGAGTTTACGGTTCTTGGACCACTCCATGGGAGTTTACGGTCGTAAACCCATGAGTTTACGGCCGTAAACTCATGGTCACTCTTACCATTTCGTGATTTGGGGTCTTTAGCTCCTGCATGCAAGGTTCTAGTCCAATATCCAAGCCCTAGAAGGTGTTGGTGGCACTTAAACACCACTTGATGGTGTTTACGGTTCAAGGAGATCCCTTGACCGTAAACCCATGTGTTCTTGGGGGTTTTTGATGTTTCTCAATGGATTAACAAGTATTCGAAGCAAGTAACTAGTTAGGAGGAGTGTACTTACTTATAGGAAGCTTGCAAGAGTGTTTAAAGTCTAAAAACACTAGTGTGTGTTCTTGGTGTTCTTGGTGTTCTTGAAGAACACTCGAAGATATAAGAAAAGAGGAGATTTCATGGATGAAATCGTGTATAAACACTAGATAAAGTGTTATATCAACAAATCAAGGGAAGAAACACTTACATTTTTGGAAGATTGGAAGAAATGTGATATGATACTTGAGAGAGAATTGTGGGTGTTCTTGAGCTAGGAAGTGAAAAATGAGCCAAAAATGACTAAGTGTCATATTTATACTCTTTAGAGTTTACGGCCGTAAACTCCATGTTTGGGGCCGTAAACTCCAAACTCTTGGAGTTTTGAGACTTAAGTGATGCACGACAACCTCTAAAGTATATTTCCTTTTATTTGTTCGTTTGACGAATATAAAATAAAAACACCCAAACGGACTGAAAACCGGCCAAAAACGTACTGAAATGAATTTGGCTACTATTTGTAGTGCTTGACTGTAGAGTTTATACGAATGAAAATTTCGGGTTGTCACATCATCCCCCCGTTAGAGGGAATTTTGTCCCGAAATTAGAGTTCAAGCAACCAAGTTATTTCAAAATAACTAAGCAAAAGATGGGGATATTTAAGTTTCATTTGATCCTCACGCTCCCAAGTGAAGTCCGGTCCTCGCTTGACGTTCCAGCGAACCTTCATGATTGGGATGCGGATTTGTTTTGTTCGCTTGACCTCTCGGTCCATGATCTCTACAGGTTCTTCCACGAAGTTGAGGCTCTCATTGATTTCGATCTCGTCGAGTGGGATTGCAAGAGCCTCGCCGGACAAGCACTTTTTCAAGTTTTAGACGTGGATAGATTAGGGCGGAATTTATGGAGTCCCTAAAGTAGTTGAGGTCTGACGGATGCTGGACTAATTCCTATCAAGAATCTCTGATGGTCCTAAGTTCTTGGAAAGATAGAACGTTTCAGTATCTAAAACATAATGTACTTCCCTGGTGAGATCATCACTTGGTGTGATCGCCATTCTGAAGTTCCAAAAGTTCTCTCTTACTGAGGGTGTAGTTCTTTTGATTGGTCCTTAGGAAGCTCAGGTCGTCTTCGGATTCGTATTCCCTACCGGTTGGCTTTCGGAGGTTTTCTGGATCATGGGAGGTGTTGACTATATGCTGGCATCCATTGGTTACGTGGCATCTATCTCAGCCCAGTGCAAAATAGACCTGCACTTCTGACTCCTGAGGTGCTTCTAACGGAATTTCTCAAAGTCAGTATGATAGAGGGTTTTACCAGACGATGCTTAATTTGTGGGATCAGGCGTGAATGGATGGTCATAGTCAATGTTTTTGACTCTTACGACTTGAGTTACTTTTCCTAACTGAGGATGGCGGCTACTATGTTGGCTTAACCATGATGACAACAATTTCGAATTTGTAGTCATTTTAGTAGCTCAACCGACAATTGTTTCCTTGACTTCATCTCCTTCTCTAAGGGTATATGATGAAGGGCTTTATTTTAAGGTTCATGGTAGACCTCATACTCGGCTCAATCACTATTACTCGGTGTATGCAAGTCGTATATAATTGAGATTGACAGGATGTTCAGATGTGTGGCCCCACCCCAAACCCACAACCAAACAAGGAACAAGGAGTAGGGAGGAAGCACACATCTTAAATTTTATTGATCTAAATTATATACCACTCCAATGCATATTCTCAGTAGTAGTAAATTAATCCCATGAGTTCTTTTCTCTTGATTCACGAACTAGCTTGTGCGGTGCAAATGGCCTTTCTGGAGGATCTACTGAGTAGGCCTCGGGCGGTTATTGTCTTCCGGAATATCTGCGGTGCCCTTCGCTTCTGGTTTTAATGTCTAATGGATTTGGTTAACAGCGCGTGGTACCTCTCTCCTGGGTACTTCTGAAGGTTGGATGAGAAAGACGATTGATGGTTCTCATTAGGTTTTTCCTTATTAGGTTCAAAAGAACCTTTATATGACACTTAGGATAAGGTGAAAGTTCTTTTTACACAGCACTAGGAATTTTCGCATGGTCGAACCAAGTCGAGCCATGACTAACGGTGGTGTCGAAATTTACAACCATCGACACGATACGTAATGGAGGTTGATAGGACCAGACGTTGAACAGGGCACACTAGTTCGTAGCGCTTCGGGTTTGTCCATGGTATTTACTACCGTGAATACTGGGACCAATATGGATTAGCGCTGAACGTTAGGGGTCCTGATGCTGTGGAATAATGTACTTTTCATGAACGGATTTCTCACGAGGCCTCTCTATAATCGCCTAGTATACACTAGTCATCTATAATTAAGATTAAAAGGATTGTCGACTGAGCGACTCCGCCCTAAATCCACAACCAGACAAGGAACAGGAAATAAGGCCGCATCACTCACTCGAGGTTTATCAATCCTAATTATAAATGGCCTTAACATATATACTAAGCCATCATAGCTTTACCTGATGGGATTTTAAGTTTTTTTTTTAGCAGTGCTGCGACTTTTGCCTTAACGAGGGAGTAATTACAATTAGAATTGATTATTTAAAGTTTTGGATTAGCTACTTAAGGTTGAGAAACGTACCAAAATTCTATCGGGTTCCTTGATGTTTCCCCCTAGGCATTAGGGTTAAACTCCTCCTGCGTCTTTGTCATTTCTTTCAGTTGGCCAGTCCCTCTTGAAGTGCCCAATTTCACCACATAGATGGCATATTGGACTGGTCCCCACATTGGTGGTTGATGTAATGAACTCAACAGGGGTCCTGCAGTTGCGAACGGTATGCCCCTTCATGTTGCACCTAACGCAAAAGGATTCTCGACAGACTCCACAATGATGGTAATCACACTTGCTGCAGTGGGGAAGGTTTCCTAGGTATGGTCTTCTCGGCGTCGAGACAGGTGGGTTGACAGGGGTATTGATTACCTCTGCTTGTTGCTCTCCGGAAGGTCCTGGAGTCGAGGTATTTCCCTCCTCGTTCCCAAACTTCCTTTTCAGTTGATTAGGTTGGAGTTCTTGGGTGGCTTTGCACGCGGGTGTTGGTTGTTGCTGTCCATCGCCATGATCGGGATTCCCGATAGTGCTCCTGTTAACATTGGCGTTGTTAGCATTCAGGTGAGCCATGACAGCTGCTACGGCTGCTGAAACTGCAGCTTGGAACGTAGCTTCATCGATCTGAAGAGTCGGTGTCTTGCTAGCGGGTTGGTTACGCTTCTTCGGATGCATGGTTTTCCCTACATGATGAGGAACAAAAGTTGATGAGAAACGATGGTTACCCCTAGACGTATCTTTCTTTACTATAATAGGCATAAATTTTTCCCGTGCTTTTGAGTTATGGTGCTCTAAGTGTCGACCTACATCCCTATGATGCAGTCCTGGTAACAGGGTAGAAGTAAGTGTATCGGAAAGCGATAATTCGGATGTCGTTCCAACTAAGTTATCTTTATACTGGAGAGGTTCACTCTCCGGCTTTGAAAAGATTTGAAAGAATTCCGGAACGAGGATTACACAAGAAGAGGCTCATGAAAGTTTAGAGCTAAACACTCTCAATCGAGATTTTGCGATCCGATTTATTTATCTTAATCGCGACAGGAAAGACGATTTGCCTAACACATAGTGTGAGTAGTCTAATCACTAGCTCACTAAATTGTATTATTTTATGGTTTATTAGCGTGACGTTTTAAGGAGGTAGAAACACTTCTCGGGTTCCATGCATTGGCTCCCGCTGTCCACCTTTTATCCTTGGTTGAAACAAGTGTTGGTTTTCTTCGGGTACTTATATAGGGTTCTCTTTTCCTGTAGACATATTGAATTCCCGCTCCGCCTTACTTCCGATTCTGACTCTGATCGCCATTACTTCGTAATCGGTGACTGGAATCTCGGAAGTTCAGGCGAATTTCCCATCAATGTTCCTAAAAGGTATAGGCACATGGTGATTTCAATAGTCTCGTCACTGTTCATTTATTTCCTACTTGGAAATCTTTCTCAATGAACCTCTTCCGGGTCTTTATCGACTCTTCTGTCGATTACTGAAGTGGATAAGGTTTTGTAAAGGGGTTCATGCGAGAATGGGAATGTCTAAAGAATCTTCAGAGATTATTAAAACATTTTAATGTGCGATCCATTACGAGTCTTGCTACAATTACATAGTATACACAAATCATATATAACTTAGATCTAATAGGCCTTCGAATATGTGATACTACCCTATATCCACATCCAAACAAGGAAAAGGAAGTAGAGCGAAACCACACATTCTTAGCCTATGAGATCGTCACTATATATAACCTTGGGAGCATACACTTTGTAGTCATAGACCGATCCATAAGGATCTTTTTAGTTTTCACGCAAGGTTATTTATGGTTCCTAAAATACCCCTATAGTATTTTAATTACATGTTAGATTCTAAAGCTTCTGAACATGCTTTTGGGTTTATTGTTAGTCTTTTAGTATCATAAAATACTCCTATAGTATTTTAAACCTTATGTTCGGCTCTAGCATTCCTATATGGTAAGTTTCAGATTCGTTGTAACACCACCATCACTCCCAAACACACGTTAGTCGCATCTCGAATAAATATAGTTGATCAGGTTATATTTATTCCAGCTTACGATTACATAACTGCTCAGGTTTGACGGTAATGCTCAACATCCAAAGACTTTTATTCTTATTCTTCTTGTGATACTTGTTCGGGTTTTTATATTCTGGATGTTCTTATACTTTTGTAAAATGTGGTTATATTTTAAAGTATAATTCTTGGTCAGAGTGTTTTTATCCCATTGTATTTATAGGTTGTATATCTTTTATGATTTGATATGCTGAGCTCACTATAAACAATGCTCTGATACCAATCTGTCACACCCCAAAACCGGAACGGCGGAAACGTTCTGGGGTGGAGGACGTCATGTCAAGTATCACAACACATGCAGTATAGTAATCAAAGTACAACAAACATTGCATTAATATTATAAGTTTTACATAGGTTACATTTAGCAACAACATCAAAGTAGATATAAAAAATAACATAAAATGCAGCTCGGTACAAGGCTGTCTTCACAAAAGCTTCTGGAGTGTACCTGTCTACTGACGACCTGAGAATACAAGTTATTTTGAAAGAGAGCATCAGCATTTTAATGCTGGTGAGTTCATAAGTATTTTAATGACATTGATATAAATACATGTTTTTCCTCAAAATAATCTCATTAGATGATGGTGATAAAAGTTTATAGCGTATTTGAATTCCTTCCCGAAAATCCTATATTTTCTATTAAAAGTAGTCTTCTACCAAGACCAGACTGTTTTGAGTTTAAAGAAATGAGTTTATCTAATAAAAGCAGTCTTCTACCAAGACCCGACTGTTTTGTGTTTAAAGAGCATTTTTCCCTAATGTTACTATCATTATCAAAAGATAGTTTTACATTAATGAGTATGTGGGAAAGCCACAATTAAATGTAATAGAGAAGATAATGCTTTACTTCAGCGATGACATTGCTGCTTATAAGGTAATAAAAATGCAAACTCCGGATAGTATTTGATGGACAATACACCTCGGAGAGTCTAAATGAATGAAATACAGACTCCAGGTGGTATTAAATGAACAATACGCCTCGGAGAGTCTAAATGAATGAAATACAGACTCCCGGTGGTATTAAATGAACAATACGCCTCAGAGAGTCTAAATGAATGACATGCAGACTCCAGGTGGTATTAAATGACAATACACCTCGGGGAGTCTAAAGCAGCCTTTAATCCTAAGTAGGTTAGTTTAAAGGTTTAAAATGTGGCCTAGTGTATAACTAGGAAAATATATTATGATGGTTTTATATGTAGAAAATACCGTGATAATACTTACATTAAGGACATGAATTATAAGGTAAATGTAAAGATACTCGTAACCATACTGATTGACGGATGTAAACACGAAGACCTGCTGGCGTCGAAATGAATGTGACATTTGTCACCCCTTGGCTTGGTCGGCCGGGACCGTAGCTAGCAGTCAGGATGTGGGATGGTCTGTCCCGTATAGATCTATACACACAATGCCCGCTCTCCCTCTAGGAGACTCTGGTTACCAACTTGACAATGGTGAAATCCGTCTCATGAGGATGTATCTAGTGTTTTGATTTCTATATACCTTTCTTTTTACTAAAAGTACAAGTTTTTATGAATATAGATATAACTAAGTTCTCCTTCGTGAAAGTTATGGTTGGTTTCTAAACTATATCTTTTATAGTTTACTTGAGAGGTTATCTAGGTACCTTTGCTGCCCAATGGTATTGAACTGGAGTAAGAGTTATAATATCTATCCAGATATATATAATATATAACTAGGACTTCAACGACACTTGGACAAATAACCGGATGCTCTAAGTCCACAACCAAACAAGGAACAGGAAATAAAGCGGGCTATCAGTCCTAAGTCCTTCAAACCCTACTTATATAACTATATCTATATAGACATGAATCTATCAAGAATATATTTTTAAAAGACTTTGATAAAAGCTTAGTAATTTAAAAAGAGATTTTAGTGTTTTAAAAGAGATTTGAAAACGAGAATTGAAAACCTTTAGCTGAATAAAACAGTTTAACATGCAAAAATCTATTTGCTTGACAGTTATTAATCACATGTGATTGATATAATAACTTAGCAGTTCAACTTGTATTCCCCCCCCCATAAAAGCATTTAAAACCATTTCAAAGGTTGATTAAGGGGTATGAACTCACCTGTAGTGGGCGATTCGGATGAATGGATGGTATAGGATGCTAAGTGTCAATTGAGGGCTTGAGCACACACACGGATCCTATTTAACATGTGATGATACATATATGTATCCAATTAGTCATTTAATAACCAATTTATCAAGTAAAGACACCCTAATACATAGGTAACACTTTGATTCAAGTGCTAGGGGTGCTAAAAGGTTGCATCTAAAGAGAGTATGGCCTCACATTGGAGTGAACTTCCCATTTGGTACCAACACATGAGTTTACGGCCCATGGTCATTTCCCCCATGAGTTTACGGCCTTAAACTCATGGTAATTAGTACCATTGTGTGATTTAAGGTCTTATACCCCTCAAGGAAGTGTTCTAGGTTTGCATCGAAGGCTTAGGAAGGGACTAGGGCTCAAAATGAGCCTTTATGGGAGTTTACGGTCGTAAACCCATGAGTTTACGGCCGTAAACTCACGGTCACTCCTACCATTTCGTGATTTGGGGTCTTTAGCTCATGCATGCAAGGTTCTAATCCAATATCCAAGCCCTAGAAGGTGTTGGTGGCACTTAAACACCACTTGATGGTGTTTACGGTTCAAGGAGATCCCTTGACCGTAAACCCATGTGTTCTTGGGGGTTTTTGATGTTTCTCAATGGATTAACAAGTATTCAAAGCAAGTAACTAGTTAGGAGGAGTGTACTTACTTATAGGAAGCTTGCAAGAGTGTTTAAAGTCCAAAAACACTAGTGTGTCTTCTTTGTGTTCTTGGTGTTCTTGAAGAACACTTGAAGATCTAAGAAAAGAGGAGCTTTCATGGATGAAATCGTGTATAAACACTAGATAAAGTGTTATATCAACAAATCTAGGGAAGAAACACTTACATTTTTGGAAGAGTGGAAGAAATGTGATATGATACTTGAGAGAGAATTGTGGGTGTTCTTGAGCTAGGAAGTGAAAAATGAGCCAAAAATGACTAAGTGTCATATTTATACTCTTTACAGTTTATGGCCGTAAACTCCATGTTTCGGGCCGTAAACTCCAAACTCTTGGAGTTTTGAGACTTAAGTGATGCACGACAACCTCTAAAGTATACTTCCTTTTATTTGTTCGTTTGACGAATATAAAATAAAAACACCCAAACTGACTGAAAACCGGCCAAAAACGTACTGAAATGAATTTGGCTACTATTTGTAGTGCTTGACTGTAGAGTTTATACGAATGAAAATTTCAGGTTGTCACATCGGGTCATTTAATCGAAGGTCGAATATAACCAAGTTATATATAATTAATATGCACTTTATAGTTATAGTAATTATATACGTGGGAGGTGTTGTGAACTTTGTTGAGTTCTTGAGGTAATTTGAGTTTTTAAGCCATCGAACCAACCCTTTTCAGGATTTCAAAAGGTCCGAGTTAACGGGGGTTTAGTTTACCTTGTTTTCCCATGAATTACTGAAGTCTATCACCCAAGCACGGGGGCATGTATTCTAAAGTTTGTATCGTTCTTTCACTTTGGTTATCCGTTTGAGGATGGTAGGTTATACTCATATCGAGTTTGGTTCCTAAGAACCTTTACAGTGATTGCCCAAACCTGGAAGTGAATCTACTATCTTGGTCTAGGGTCCAAATTTTATTCATGAAATATCGTGTTCCGTCTTCCTTGAGGTCGAACTATTTGTCCATTTCTCGAAGGTTTTTCTTCCACGATATTCTCGGGTTTGAGTGCTCTTAGTTGAGCATCACGAATTTGGGTGGTGAGATTGGAGTGGGTGGTTAGGGTTAGAGCCTTTACACGAAGAGGCTTTGCTTTCTTTTTCCTGCTTAATGCATCTGCCACGACATTTGCTTACTAGGATGAATACGAGCTTCGCATTCGTAATCATTTAGCAACTTGACATATTTTCGTTATCTCATATTGAGCTCCTTCTAATCTAAGATGTGTTCAAGGGTTTTATGGTCGATGAGCATGACACACTTTGTTCTATAGAGGTAGCGTCGTCGAATACTACAAAGTCTTTTGTTCCCTTTGGAAGAGACACAATTGGTGCACTGCACAATAATTGATTCAATTTCTAGAAGGCAGACTCTTGTCTGTCTCCCCAATCGACTTTCTTATCTTTGTAGCTTTGTGCGGTGAGAGGCTTGGCTATTTTTTAAGAAATTATCGAGGAATCTCCTATAATAGTCTGCAAGCCCTATGAATTGGTGTACGTCGTTTGGCGTCGTTAGTCAGTCCGGATGGCATGACCAGAAACTTGTAGTGACTGTACTGACTCCTGAATGTTTTCCTTGGAATGTCTACTTCTTGAACTCTAAGATGATGGTAACCAGATCTTAGATCGATCTTTGAGTAGTAACGGGATCCTTGTAGCTGCTCGAACAGGTCAACGATCTTCGGGAGTGGATATCGGTTCTTGATAGCGAGTTTGTTCGACTCTCGATAGTCGATGCATATCCTGAACGATTCATCCTTTTATTTGACAACAATACTGAAGTTCCTCATGGAGAGAAGCTTGACCGGATAAAGCTTTTGTTAAGAAGTTTTTGGAGTTGGATGGATAGTTCTTGCATTTCCGATGGAGCCAGACGATAAGGAGATCCTGCCACCGGTGCTGCACCCGAGATTAGGTCAATTCGGAATTTCTCATGTCTGACTGGGGGTACTCCAGGTATATCCTCTGGAAATATACCCGGGTAATCGCACACTAGCGGTATGTCTACGATTTCCTTACCCTTGTCTTGCATATCCACCACGTGGGCCAAGAAAGCGAAGCATCTCTTCTATAAACACCTTCTTGCCTTTATGCAAGAGATGGTTATTAGATTCTTTCCTGATTTGTCTCTGTAAATCACAAGAGCTTTGTTGTTGGGTATAGGTAGTTGGGCGACTTTTTTTTTTGTAACATAAGATCTCTTGTTTGATGAAGTGATTACCAATCCATTTCGATGATCACATCGAAACTTCCAATGGTCGTAGGTATTAGGTGGACGTGAAAGACGTGGTTATTCAGGGCCTTTCTGCAAAACTTAGAGGTGTGACCTCTCAAGTTACAGATGTTGCAGATCACACAATTTCCGATATGGTGGAAATCGCACTTCGTATAGTGAGGTAAAGTCCTACAGTAGGGCTTTGATTGAGTGGGTGTGTTTATGATTATAGTGTACACAACCATAGATTTTGTATTGGGTTTGCGATGCTTGAAGTTCACCTTTGACTTGTCATGGAACTTCATTTTTGTACTCCCAACCTAGTTCTTTTAAGTTTGTGGTGTCATCGTACCGTGACTGATACACTGCTCAATCAATTGATAGGCCAACTGCTTGGCATTATAAAAGATAGTGGGTTTGGATGTAGTAACAAGACCTTGAACTGGTGAAGCTAATCCCAGATGTACCTTTCGGTATTTTTGTATTCCAGGTTCACCATTCCCGGGCAAAGGTTTGTGAGGTTGTTAAATCGGGAGGTGTAAGCAGTCACCTATGATCCTCTCATGGTAAGGTTCCAAATTATATAGAGTGTTTGATTCTAGAAGTCCTATAGATTTCCTAATCATAGAGAGTGAATTGAAATCCTACCAATTTCAAATGATAGAGAGAGAAGTTTGGAGACTATTGACTGATCGATTGGGAACAATGGGTTTCTCTGCTACGATGGTAGCGGAGCCATTGGTTCTTTGTTCTTCCTTGGGTTTAGGCAGATTAAGAAAATCTAAACGTTATCCAAGATTTTTAAGTGTATTTTAAAATGTATACGTTGTTCTGGGGTTGATATAAGGTTTCTAAGATACTAGGTTTCTTGCAGCGAATCTTGAGAACATCCTTCAATCTCTAAAACTTTCAACCATTGTAGTATGTGAAACTCCTGGCTCAAGGTTTGTTGTTCACCGGCCCGACCATAAATAACATAGGCGTACATTCCAGGTTTATTTATGGTATGGCTTATGTACGGTACTAACCTTAATTGAGGCGTTTGACCTAAAGGGTTGAGTTGGTAGTTTTAGTTGGAGGCATGTTAGAATTTTTATTAAGTGTTCTCATCGCGGGTCAGAGTATATATATAACTCTTACATGTTATTGTTGGTGGGGTTTGCAGTATTATTAATTTTTGTTTTGTACTTCCCGACTATCGAGCACAAATGTGGGCCAGACATGAAGTACCGTAAGTAGTCGAGAAGCAGTGTTATTAATATTAATAATACTTTTATAAGTAGCTAGTTGCTATAGTTGTATTCCTCTTTCGAGGATACGAGTTCTCTATAGCCAATTTAGCTCTGATACCAATCTGTCACACCCCTGGCCGAGGCGACGGAACACGCCGGGCTGTGTGACTAAGTTCATGGATCACAGGCAAATTGAATATACAGCACAAGTACAACAATAAACAAAATAGCATTCATGTTCGATCTTGATATTTGAATACAAGGTTTTACAAATAATAATAATACATGAATTGCCTTAACAGGTAGGCATATCATACAACAACAAATACACTTGGTCACATGTAATCCAATTTGTCTTGAATGCCTGGTTAGTGTTTTCCTGAGAATACATGTAGTTTTAAAAGTCAACACAAAGGTTGGTGAGTGTCACATGTTTTCTGCTAACGCAGTAATACTTTTAATAAGTCTAAAAAGTATTATCTTTGTATGTATAACGATAGTTAAAAAAAATAGTATTTGCAAAGAGTCTTTAAAATCCAAGAATGTATTTTGATATGAATAAATTCATGCTTTTAACATGTACTTGTAATAACTCCTTGAAAGTCAAAATGAATGCTTGTATAAGAAATTTTCATACTTAAAATGCACTTGTAATGACTTCTTAAAAGTCAAAATGAATGCTTCGTATAAGTAATTTTCATACTTAAAAATGTACTTGTAATGACTTCTTAATAGTCAAAATGAATGCTTTGTATAAGTAATTTCCATACTTAAAAATGTACTTGTAATGACTTCTTGAAAGTCAAAATGAATGCTTGTATAAGTAATTTTCATACTTAAAATGCACTTGTAATGACTTCTTATAAGTCAAAATGAATGCTTTGTATAAGTAATTTCCATACATAAAAATGTACTTGTAATGACTTCTTAAAAGTCAAAATGAATGCTTTGTATAAGTAATTTCCATACTTAAAAATGTACTTGTAATGACTTCTTAAAAGTCAAAATGAATGCTTTGCATAAGTAATTTCCATACTTAAAAAATATACTTGAAGGCAACAAAACCTATTGTTGTAGTAAGAGAGAGAGAAATTCGTGTTATAGCATTCGTAAAAGCCGAGTATGATTGTCGTATTTAAAAATGTATAAATTACTCGCTTTTATAGAGAAATGTAGTTCAATATAATGGTCTTTTATAAGTGTGTAAAGCCTCATGCATAAAAGTATTCATGTATAAAAGTGTTTGAAACTTTTAAATACTTTAAACTTGTATATGTGTAAAGCCTTATGCATAAAAGTATTCATGTATAGAAGTCTTAAAACTTTGGAATACTTTAAATTGGTAGTATGCATATCATATAAGACTAAAAATGAATGTTTCAAATTAATGAACATGTGTACATGTATAAACTTTATGCATATAAACATATAAATATACATGCATAGTAATATCTTTAACCATTGAAATACTACACAGTTTCATAACGTACTTGTTATAATATAAAAATCATAAAACTTTGTATCGTGTAGTATTTGTTGTGTGAAATGGTTATTTCACGATAAAATAATCATAACATGTATACAAAAAGTTTTTACTAGTTTATTTTTAACAATATGGTAAATTGTTAAATAATAATATTTTTATAAACTATGTTTATTGTATTTTCGTATAAAAGATAATATATTTGTATAAACAAAACATATAGGCACATGAATTTCCCCCCCCCCCCCCCCCCCGAAATAATTAAAATATTGAAAAGGGGCCGTAAGCACTCACCTTGAAGCGTGAGTTCCAATCGTTCGAAGTCGGTTCCTTTTGAGAAACTTTTTGTAAGATTTGTTACGTGACATTTCTCGTTCTTAAAACGAACCACCGGGTATATTTATGATACCTAATAAAACCAAGAGAGTACTTTTGGTATTAATTATTAAGTGTAGGGTGGTTTTTGTGAATACAAATAATTTCAAGGGATCGATTTTGCTAAAATCATTCAACAAGGGACTGATCTTGTGATCTGTTTACAAGACAGGGACTGAAACTGTACATTCTTGCTAGGATTTTCGAAGGGAGGGTCTGTTTTTATTGTTTTGATGGCAGTTTGACTCAAGTGAAAATCATTTCACAGGAGGGACCGATTTTGTAAATTCATCTAACTTGAGGGTTATATTTAATTAAATGGGATTCAAGTTTGAACAGTTCCCCTTCATTTACCAGTCGCGATTTCTTTGCAGTTCAGACAATTTGGGGACGAGACCATGACCTAGGTCTAGCGTTTCCGACTTGAGCAGTCAAATGGACAACCAATCAGTAGAAATTACATAGTGGTGGTGGTCGATCGAATACTCACAGTGGCAGTGAGTGGTAGCCGGTCGAGGTTCCATACCAACGACAACAAGCGGGGACAACGACGGAGGGTGGTTCTGCGACAGCAGCAGACGGAGAAGGGTTGGACGTCCGCTGCTTCTCGGTCGGCTGCTAGGTGCGAGCGCGAAGGTTCGATCGGCGAAGAGAGAGGTGTCTTCGGGTCTTGACGAGAGGAAGAAAGAACGGGATGGGGGTAGCGCAGCAGCGAGGGTCGATGGAGTCGTGAAGAAGCAGCAAAGTCTTCTTCGTCTCTTCCGGCAGCGAGGTGTGAGGTCCGGACATTGCAAGCAGGTGGGGATTCGGTGGTGAAGGCCGACATGAGAGAGGGCAGGTGCGATGGGGGGTGTGCGGGGTTGATGTTTGCTCAATAATCACAGGTTTCCTTTCATCTCTCTTCTTTTTACTTTGACTGTAAATCCATGGGGTTTAGTCAATAGATTTAGGTTAAGATGAGCGTTTGCTGATTGATTCTTGACAGTGGAAAGAACGAGGGGCACAATCGGGGCTGCTGTGGTCGATTAGAAATCCAGAAGAAGATGATCAGAAGCAACCATTTCAAAATATGGATCGATGGTGGCTAACAGGTACTCCCCTTGATTTATTTGTTTATCATTTGGGTGTGTGTGTGTGTTGATGAACATTGATGAAGGGAAAGATGATTTGGGTTTATTGTTTTACAGAAATCAATGGGTGAAAAGGATTGATTGGGTTTGGTGTGTTCATCTTGAACAGAAGGAGTAAGGGGGTTGACGGGAAGCATATGTCGAACAGGGGATGTTTGGCTCGTGGCCTTCCACGGAAGGAGTGTGAGTTGTTACAGGTGAGAAAAACGTGGGAAGGAAGGAAGATAGTGGAGTGCAAAAACTGGTTTCCTTTTTGAGTGTGCAGAAAATGGAGCACAAACTTGCGTGTGTGATCATATGAATAATGACTCAGAGTATTAACTTGTGGGAGTAGCACGTGGGGTATGAGTGTGTACCATATATATTTTTGTTTATCAGATGATTTATTTATACAGATTGTATACATTGTAATTGTATGGTATAGTGTTTGAGTCTTGATTTGGATAAGGAAGAGTGTAAGCAACTTGAGGCATACCAACACATTTTCTTTGTGTGGAATTTTATATATGCATGGTTCAATAATTGTTATTTATGTATAATATATTAATGTGTGTATTTTGTGTGTAAATTGTTATACAACAAATTTCATTATGTATCTTGTGTATGTATTAGTTAAATTGGAATGTGAAGGGAAATAATATATTTAACTTGCTTTCTTTTGCCCATAATTGTATATACATTTGATTAGACACTCTTATTAGTATCCACATGTATGTATACTTAAGACTTTTACAAATCATGTATTGATAAATGAAATCTATTTTCTTTTGTCATAAGTTTGTTATATAATTAGTGTAATATATATATATATATATATATATATCTATATATATATATATATATATATATATATATATAACTAATACCTTAGGAAATGTGAAATAGTTAATTTGTTAAACCTTTGTCTCTTATATTTAAAATTGACATATATCACATACTCCTATATACATATGTATATAAATTTATATATATTTGGTGATGTTATGTAACTTTAATTATAACGTATATGCATTGTGATTGCATGATTAATTATTTGTTATATACAATATGAGTTTATAAAAATTATAAAAAAATTCAAAATTTTTTTTTTTTGAAAAATACGCTCTCCACACATATATGTATGTAGATGTACATAGTTTTAGAAATTTTGAGTTATCTCTTCGTTAAGATCTGTCATAACTAGACTGGATAACAATATATTATTTCCATAATATATTATCAATAATTGAAATCATATCGAAATCAATAGTTTAAGGTTTTGCGATTAATAAATTTGAAGACGAATGATTTTTCAACTTTTTATAAATATTTTTACTAAAAATATTTCAAATATGAAATTAGATATTAGGCTATAGCCTGAGTCCAAAAATATTTTCGGAAAAACCGTTTGAGGTGTGCAAGTCCCTCAACGTTTAGAAACAGTTTTAGCGATTTTAATAGAATTAGTATTATGCTGGTTTTTTTTTTATTCTTAAAACGATCATATCTTTTGCAGATGAACTCCGTTTTGGACGTTGTTTATATTTTCGGAATTAGGGAAATGCATACTACGAGACTAGAGTGTTTGTATTGTTCACAACAACTTAATACAAAATTTCAGTTTTTCAGACGCGTTAACTAAGGTTGCAGTTTGAGTTGTTTGATTTGTTTGTCAACTTACACATTTGGAAGTAAAATATCATCTGGTATCTTATAATAGTTGAAATAACTCATTTATTTTATATTAGATGCACCAAAACTCAATGATTCAAACTACAAAGAGACTTACTGTGAACTTGATCGTTCACAGTCTTTGACCAAAAATCCGGGATGTCACACTATGTGTCGGGCCCGGTCAGAACTAAATTGATGTGTTCAGTTATGTTCTATGTCAGACGAATCGGAAATCGGGAAACAAAATTGCAAGACAATAAGTATGACTATGTTCCATCTATTTGTCCGCATAGATATCTTGAGAACAGAGGAGTATATGTTCCCTTATCTGAATGGCATGTCACTGACTAGGTCAGAGTTTGACAGCGGCTTTTAAAAGCTTACGATTGCTAAGTCGGATCCGGAAGTCACATTGGCAGGTATAGTTATTAGACTTATCCAAGTGGGAGACTATTGGATTTGGTGTCTAAGCCCATAACTATAATTGGGATGTACTTAACCCGATTGTAGCATGGTCCTTTTGGGTTGCCTTCACCAGTGCAATTTGATAGGATGGACTTTTGAGAATAAGGTTAATTATGATTTATTAATATATTACAAGTATAATATATTAATATGAAATCATATTATTTAATTAGTATTGATCAAGAATTAATTTGGAATTAATTTTGTGATCAAAAGAGACTAATTAAATATATGGGGAATGATTGTGTAAATCAATGATTCTAGTAGTGGGCTAATGATCCATGGTTATTTAGGATAGGCTAAACCAATGAGATAATCCATGGATAGTCCATGGAGGTTAACTCATGGATCCTAAGTAATATGAAAGGTAATTACGGTTTACAAAGTGTAACCCTAGCATTTGCCACACTATAAATAGAACCCCCCCCCCCCTTATGGACAAAATCGGTTACACTATAAGCCACAAGTTTTCTTGGAGAGTGATATTGATTTTGTGCAAGCAACCTATTCTCTCAAGCCTCTTCTTGCATATTGGTGTTTGTGAACCATTAGAGGCATCACACTTGGGGTGCTCAAGCTTTCAAAGGTCGAGAACTACAAGTCCTCCTAAGAGGTAAGTAATCTAACTAGTTGTATTGTTCATTTGACAATTTGTATGCTAGTTAGGAGAATGCTTTGGAAAAAATTGAAAATGCATGTATAATTAGAGAAAACATAGATCCAAAGCATCTAGGGTTTCATGTGCACCATAGGAGTGTTATAGTGCTCAAACCCAACAATAACCAACTATCATGCCTCATAATATAACTTCAGCTAGTGTGCCACATATCATAAAATGGGCCGGCCTTGGTGCCTTCGACCCATTGGTATGGTGAGGAGGCTCACCTCTCGTGAATGCTGCACTGACAAGATAAGATCCGATAAGTCCCAACGCACAGCTCCGACTCAACTGCCTATAATCATCATGTGATTAACTTGTCACAATCCCAATGAAACATCCGGATTCCCAGGTATCTTATTTTAATTATTTATGTTGAATTTTAGAAAGGGACTCGGCGAGTAGGCGCTCAGACTCGCCGAGTGGGATCGCGCACTTTGGTCTGATTTAATGAAGGACTCGGCGAGTCCATACGTGGACTCGGCGAGTCCATGCTGTTTAATGAAACCCTAATTCTCGGGGCCTGAGCCCTATTTAAGGACCTTTATAGCCACCATTTGCGGCTACCAGACCCTTGAGAGAAACCCTAAGAGTGCTTGAGTGTTTGTGAGAGGGAAGAAGCCATTATTTGATCTTTGTGGGTTGGTTTTGCAAGAAGAAGGTGGTTCCAGCTTAGAGGAGGCCAAGGAGGTTGCATATCTGTGGATTTCAAGCAAAGGACATCATCCTTGAGGTAGCACATCGATCCTTTTTCTGTTTTGTTAAAGAATCCATGGATCTAGGGTTTTCTATACCCTTTATTGGGTTGATTTGTTGGGAATATGGTCCCTTATCATGTTTAGACTTCAGATCTGGACCCATAGTGGTCCAGAGAACTCTATCCACCTTGCTTTATGATGAGTTATGGAAGAAATGGACTTAGGATGTTGTATTTGGGGCTAATTCATCAAGTAGGGTTATTTGGACATTTCATGAGTATCAAGATCGAACCTTTACGTGTTTATTGAGCTTGGAAAGGTCAAATCTATGGATTAGAGGAACAGATCTGACCTCAGATGGTTATTTGAGTATGGGCATGGCGGCAACTCGCTGAGTCCATAAGTGGACTCGACGAGTCGAGTCGGGGTTGCCCCGCGATTCGTGACAGGTGTAACTCGTCGAGTGGAAGGATGACTCGACGAGCCAAGAGAGGCTGAAAGGATTCAAAGGACCCGCATGGACTCGCCGAGTCGCCCATGTGCACTCGACGAGTCGGGTCAAAGTTTGACCGTTGACTTTCGTTGACTTTAGGGTTCTGGTCAAGACTGATTCAGGAGAGTTTAGGGAAGGGTAGAATGGCCTTCTACCCAGTTTGTAGAGATGAGATCATGAGAGAATATTGATCAGGATTTTATTTGAATAATAGGAGGAGGCAAAGTCGGGACGTTGAGCACGAGAGTTTATCCGACTTCATTGAGGTGAGTCTTCTCACTATACTGTACCTGGAAGGGTACTTATGTGTGACCGGAAGGTCTTGTATGCTATGATGTATGTGCTATATGCGGTTATGTGATATGTATGTGCTATGTATGATTATGTATGATATGGACCGGAAGGTCAAGTGGTTACGGACCGGAAGGTCGATACGGGTAGGACCGGAAGGTTTACCGGGATTTGGGACGGGAGTCCCCTGAGACACATGGATCGGAAGATCCTACATAGTTGTGGCCTGGAAAGGCGTATGTGTGGCATGTGGTATTTTGGGGAACTCACTAAGCATTTATGCTTACAGTTGTTATGATATGTGTTTCAAATACTAGCGAAGACCGTGGGAAGGCGCCGACATGATCCGTACACACTTATGGAGTTTATGTTATTGAGATTCTGGGACATGTTTTTGTTATGACACAATGACACATTATGTTTTGTGATTATCATGCGAATGAAAGTATGATTTAAAAATGAAAAATTGTTTTGAAAATTTACGTTGAATCAAGTTGGTATCAGAGCCTTGGTTTGAGGGATTCGGGTGCATCTTCGGATGAATCTGAACTCAAACTGAGGAATTGAGAAAGTTTTTCATAAAATAAACAATTTTTCTAAAAGAGTAAAAGATTTTGAGAAAGGCAGAAGGAAGCAGTGTGTACGATCAGCCAGCGCCTGAACGGTGATTTCCCAAAATACCCTTACATTATGTGTTATGAGATATGTTATGATATGATATGCATGATAGAGCTGGCTTGGTATTCATATTAGGACTAGAGTGGCCTGATTTTGTGATGCCTTAGCCTAGGAAGGATTTTGCTGCTATGTGATGCTTAAGAGCGAGTAGGTAGCAGTGAGGAGCTGATGAGGGGTCTACGAAAGGGTAGCCTATGCCAGTGAGATATAGAGTGCTTGTGACCTGGGATCCAAGGAGGAGGACTTAGAGTGAATGCTGATGCGGTGTGGACGGTAGTATAGGGCCCGTACTACTGAAGACACCGGAGCAGTGCGCACCCTAAGTACGAATCCTTGGGGTACTAAGGAACAAGTAGGGTTGAGTTATCGAGTGCGAGTATGCTCGAGCGAGTCTCTGATATTATTATGTTGTATTTGAGAGACATCATGGTTGGGACACGCCACAGACCTGAGGCGAGCGGTGTGGGTGACGAGGAGCTTCGTCAGATGATCCACGATGAGGTGGCAGCGGCGATTCGAGCCGAGATTCTGGAGATGTTTGGGTTTATCAAGACCACATTGATTGAGACGTTTGATGAGCGGTACGCAGCGGTGACTGAGGCTGTGGCTGCTGCAGCTACTGCAGCTGTGGCTGCTGCCAAACCTCAGGGAGGTGACTCGTTGTTGCTTCGAGAGTTCAGCAACACGAAGCCACCAGAGTTTGATGGGACGCAGGATCCGATCGCTGCGATGAGATGGATTTCTGATATCGAGGGATGCTTCTATACGTGTTCATGTCTGGAGCATCTGAGGGTACGGTTCACATTGAACCAGCTCCGCTTGGGACCGAAGGATTGGTGGAAGTTCGTGACGGCGAGCTTCACTCTTGCAGAGATTTCAGCGGTGACCTGGGAGAGGTTCACCACCATGTTCAGAGACGAGTATGTTCCCCCGGTGGAGAGGGAATGGTTGGTTCAGGAGTTCTTGACCCTCAAGCAGGGTACTGATTCTGTTACGGTGGTTACCAGGAAGTTCATGAGAGGGCGATGTTCTGCCCTGAGCAGGTGTCTACTGAACAGGAACGCATGAGCCGGTATTTGGGCGTTTTGAGGAGGGACATTCGGGAGTTCGTGTCGAACTCGACTTACCGGCCATTTGCTAAGCTCCAGGCAAATACCCGGAAGAGGGAGATTGAGTTGGAGACTCAGGCCAGGGAGGAGACCGAGTCTTAGAGGATGGATCGGCGGCCGGCACAGTCTCAGCCGACAGCCAAGCGGGCCAAGCCCGCTGATACGAGATCTGGAGGCCAGAAGGGCCGCACTTGTGGGAAGTGCGGCAAGGGACATGATGGGGTCTGTCGACCGGGTGCTTGCTACAAATGTGGCAACGAGGGGCATATCGCCAAGGATTGCCCCAAGGGATTTATGGTTTGCTTTCATTGCAACCAGACTGGCCATCGGGAGGCCGAGTGCCCGCAGTTACATCAGGGATTAGCACAGGGATCTGCACCTGCTGCTAGGGTTACCGAGGTTCGGCCAGTAAAGGCCGAGGCACCGAAGGCCGATGTTGTGGCTGGTATGTATTCTTTATTTATTTATGTTGAATTGAGATAATGTGCTTATATGATGATATACGTAGGTACTTTTCTTGTGAGTTATGTACCTGCCTTAGTGTTATTTGACTCGGGTGCGAGTCGATTGTTTGTGTCGATAGCGTTTAGTCGGCACATCAGGAGCAGACGAGAGGCGTTGAGTCGACCTCTGCGAGTTTCCATAGCTGACGAGCGAGCGGTGTATGCTACGGAGGTGATACGAGGATGTGTACTTGAGATCTTCGGTGTTGAGTTCCCGATAGATCTGGTCCCAATAGCGATGGGGGACGTGTGTGTCATAGTGGGCATGGATTGGTTGAGCCGATTTGGGGCTGTTATAGACTGCGAGCGACAGTTGGTGACGATACGAGACCCCAGTGGGGGAGTACTTACGGTGTACGGCGAGGGTACTCGTTCTGGGACAGTGTTTTGTTCGGCTGCCAGAGCGAGGCAGAGTTTACAGCATGGCTGCAGCGGGTTTGTAGCATATGTGATGGACACACGAGGGGCCGCTAAGGGGCCAAGTTCGATGGATGATGTTGTGATAGTGCGCGAGTTCCCGGATGTTTTTTCCGAGGAGTTGCCGGGTGTGCCTCCCGAGAGGCAGGTAGAGTTCCGCATTGATTTGGTTCTGGGGGCAGCGCCTATCGCCAAGGCGCCTTATCGCCTTGCGCCGCCAGAGATGCAGGAGTTATCCTCGCAGCTTCAGGAGCTGCTGGGGAAGGGGTTTATTAGACCGAGCAGCTACCCCTGGGGAGCACCGATCCTTTTTGTCAAGAAAAAGGATGGTTCACACCGGATGTGTATTGATTACCGGGAGTTGAACAAGTTGACGGTCAAGAACCGTTATCTATTACCGAGGATCGACGATTGGTTTGATCAGTTGCAAGGAGCGTCTTGGTTCTCCAAGATTGATCTGAGGTCTGGATATCATCAGATGAGAGTGCGTGATGAGGATATCCAGACGACGGCGTTCAGGACTCGTTATGGGCATTACGAGTTCGTAGTGATGCCTTTCGGGCTCTCCAATGCACCAGCAGCGTTCATGGATCTCATGAACAGGGTGTGTAGACCGATGTTGGATCGTTCGGTGATCGTGTTCATCGATGATATACTGGTGTATTCGAGATCTAGAGAGCAGCACGAGGAGCATCTGAGAGAGATTCTCGGGGTATTGAGGACGGAGAGGCTTTATGCCAAATTCTCCAAGTGCGAGTTCTGGTTACGGGAGGTCCAGTTCTTGGGGCATCTCATCAACCAGAATGGGATTTTGGTCGATCCGGCCAAGATTGAGGCAGTTATGAGTTGGGACGTTCCGAGATCTCCCACCGAGATCAGGAGTTTTCTAGGATTGGCCGGCTACTATCGGAGATTTATTAGAGATTTCTCCAAGATCGTCATGCCTCTCACCAGGTTGACCCGGAAGGGTGTTGCTTTTTCATGTGGTCCGGAGCAGCAGACCTCGTTTGAGACACTTCGCCAGAGATTATGCGAAGCCCCTGTGTTAGCCCTCCCGGAAGGGATGGAGGATTTTGTGGTGTATTGTGACGCATCGATATCGGGGTTGGGTGCAGTACTTATGCAGAGGGGGTATGTGATAGCGTATGCATCGAGGCAGCTGAAGCCTCATGAAACAAGATATCCCACCCAGGATTTGAAGTTGGGAGCAGTGGTGTTCGCCCTCAAGATCTGGCATCATTATTTGTATGGGGTTCGGTGTACCATATACACGGACCACAAGAGCTTTAAGTATTTGATGGGTCAGCCCACTCTGAATATGCGTCAGAGGAGATGGTTAGACGTGGTAAAGGATTACGATTGTGAAATCCTGTACCACCCGGGCAAAGCTAATGTTGTAGCTGATGCGTTGAGTCATAGGGCGGAGAGTGCCCCGATTCGAGGCACTTGTATGAGATTGACAGTGATGACTCCGGTGTTGGACACCCTTCGGGAGGCCCACGGAGAGGCCGTGAGACCGGAGAACCGCAAGAGGGAGCGGGTGATTGGACAGGTATCTGGGTTCGTTACTGATAGTCGAGGGCTGATGACCTTTCAAGGTCGGATTTGGGTGTCGTATGCAGGCAGGGCACGTACCATTCTGATGGAGGAGGCGCATAGATCGAGGTTCTTGATCCATCCCGGGGCCACGAAGATGTATTTAGACCTGAAGAAAGATTATTGGTGGCCCTGTATGAAGAGGGATGTTGCGTGGTTTGTCGAGAGGTGCTTGACCTGCCGCAAGGTTAAGGCCGAGCACCGGCGTCCGCATGGAAAGTTGCAGCCGCTCGAGGTTCCCCAGTGGAAATGGGAACATATTTCCATGGATTTCATCACCAAATTGCCGAAGACCGCAAGGGGTGTCGATGCAATTTGGGTGATCATCGATCGGCTGACGAAGAGCGCACATTTTCTTGCTATCAGTGAGAGCTCTTCTGCCGAGAGGTTGGCAGAATTATATGTGAGAGAGGTGGTATCGCGTCATGGGGTACCGATCTCGATTGTGTCAGATCGAGATGTACGTTTCACTTCCAGGTTCTGGAAGAAGTTCCACGAGGAGTTGGGTACGAGATTGCATTTCAGTATCGCCTATCACCCACAGACGGACGGGCAGAGTGAGCGGACGATTCAGAGGCTCGAGGACATGCTTCGAGCATGTGTGTTGGACTTCGGAGGAAGTTGGGACACGTATCTGCCATTGGCTGAGTTTTCCTACAACAACAGCCACCATTCTAGTATTGGTATGCCTCCTTTCGAGTTGTTGTATGGGAGGAGGTGTTGGACTCCCATTTGCTGGGGAGAGGTAGGGCAGCGTGTGATGGGTAGCACTGAGATAGTGCTTCAGACGACAGAGCAAATACAGCAGGTTAGGCAGAGGTTACTGACGACTCAGAGTCTTCAGAAGAGTTATGCGGATCGTCAACGATCCGAGCTGGAGTTCCAGGTGGGGGACTTCGTACTCCTGAAAGTGTCTCCTTGGAAAGGAGTGATTCGGTTCAGGAAGAGGGGCAAGCTGGGGCCCCGGTATATCGGTCCGTTCAGGGTGACCGCTAGGGTGGGCAAGGTAGCATATCAGTTGGAGCTACCTGTGGAGTTGAGCCAAATTCATGATACCTTCCACGTGTCTCAGTTGAGGAAGTGTATAGCCGACGAGTCGGCGGTAGTACCACTGGAGGATATTCAGGTGGATGCGAGCCTGAACTATGCTGAGAGACCAATCGCGATCCGGGATCGGAAGATCAAGGTTCTGAGGAACAAGGAAGTGTCCCTGGTGCAAGTCCAGTGGCAACATCGGAAAGGGTCCGAGCTGACCTGGGAGCCGGAGTTGGAGATGCGGGAACAACATCCAGAGTTGTTTGTCGAGCAGGACTTCGAGGGCGAAGTCTGATTCTAGTGGGGGAGAATTGTAACATCCGGATTCCCAGGTATCTTATTTTAAGTATTTATGTTGAATTTTAGAAAGGGACTCGGCGAGTAGGCGCTCAGACTCGCCGAGTGGAATCGCGCACTTTTGTCTGATTTAATGAAGGACTCGGTGAGTCCATACGTGGACTCGGCGAGTCCACGCTGTTTAATGAAACCCTAATTCTCGGGGCCTGAGCCCTATTTAAGGACCTTTATAGCCACCATTTGCGGCTACCAGACCCTTGAGAGAAACCCTAAGAGTGCTTGAGCGTTTGTGAGAGGGAAGAAGCCATTATTTGATCTTTATGGGTTGGTTTTGCAAGAATAAGGTGGTTCCAGCTTTGAGGAGGCCAAGGAGGTTGTATATCTGTGGATTTCAAGTAAAGGACATCATCCTTGAGGTAGCATATCGATCCTTTTTCTGTTTTGTTAAAGAATCCATGGATCTAGGGTTTTCTATACCCTTTATTCGGTTGATTTGTTGGGAATATGGTCCCTTATCATGTTTAGACTTCAGATCTGGACCCATAGTGGTCCAGAGAACTCTATCCACCTTGCTTTATGATGAGTTATGGAAGAAATGGACTTAGGATGTTGTATTTGGGGCTAATTCATCAAGTAGGCTTATTTTGACATTTCATGAGTATCAAGATCGAATCTTTACATGTTTATTGAGCTTGGGAAGGTCAGATCTATGGATTAGAGGAACAGATCTGACCTCAGAAGGTCATTTGAGTATGGGCATGGCGGCAACTCGCCGATTCCATAAGTGGACTCGACGAGTCGAGTCGGGGTTGCCCCGCGATTCGTGACAGGTGTAACTCATCGAGTGGAAGGATGACTCGACAAGCCAAGAGAGGCTGAAAGGATTCAGAGGACCCGCATGGACTCGCCGAGTCGCCCATGTGCACTCGACGAGTCAGGTCAAAGTTTGACCGTTGACTTTAGGGTTCTGGTCAAGACTGATTCAGGAGAGTTCAGGTAAGGGTAGAATGGCCTTCTACCCAGTTTGTAGAGATGAGATCATGAGAGAATATTGATCAGGATGTTATTTGAATAATAGGAGGAGGCAAAGTCGGGACGTTGAGCACGAGAGTTTATCTGACTTCATTGAGGTGAGTCTTCTCACTATACTGTACCTGGAAGGGTACTTATGTGTGACCGGAAGGTCTTGTATGCTATGATGTATGTGCTATATGCGGTTATGTGATATGTATGTGCTATGTATGATTATGTATGATATGGACCGGAAGGTCAAGTGGTTACTGACCGGAAGGTCGATACGGGTAGGACCGGAAGGTCTACCGGGATTTGGAACGGGAGTCCCCTGAGACACATGGATCGGAAGATCCTACAGAGTTGTGGCCTGGAAAGGCGTATGTGTGGCATGTGGTATTTTGGGGAACTCACTAAGCATTTATGCTTACAGTTGTTATGATATGTGTTTCAGGTACTAGCGAGGACCGTGGGAAGGCGCCGACATGATCCGTACACACTTATGGAGTTTATGTTATTGAGATTCTGGGACATGTTTTTGTTATGACATAGTGACGCATTATGTTTTGTGATTATCATGTGAATGAAAGTATGATTTAAAAATGAAAGATTGTTTTGAAAATTTACGTTGTATCACCCAAAATACCATAAATACCCTCAAAGTCAACCCTAGTCAATGTCAAGGTCAACGGTCAAGGTCAACAGTCCATGTTGACCCCAACTCGTCGATTGCATCCAGCAACTCGTCGAGTTCCTTCAGAGTCGATAAAACCGAAATCCCGAGTCAATTCGCTGAGTCACCTGAGTAACTCGTCGAGTTCCTTAATGTCCAAGGGCCGAAAACTCTAAACCGGAATCTCTTGACCGAAATATCTTAATCAGCTCACCGAAATCACTATGGATCTCGAAAACAGGTAAACCCTACCCGAATCGTCGAGTTGGCTAAGCAACTCGTCGAGTCCCTTCAGTGCTTTTTGTGTTCAGTCCTTTCCAATGGAATCCAAGGCTCCAAATTACAGATCCATCCTCTTATGGTGTAGTTACCACGTAAAGTTGCAAACTTTACGTGCATGCAAGGCCTCCCAATGCTAAAACACAAAAACTAGGGTTCAAACAACACTTAGGACATGGAAAAGGACTTAGACTAGGTAAAGTAAGAAACTTTATGTCATGAAAGACCTAGAGGTGTCCAGATCAGGAACCATACCCTCATGACAAGTCCAAATCCGAGTATGACACCATTTTGCACCAAAAGTGACCATATTCTTCCATAAGATGAGATCTAAGCAAAAAGAGATCAAGGTAGCAACTTTTACCTCTAAATGGATGCTAACAACAGGTAGACGCCGGATCGAAAGCCTTCTCCTCACTTCAATCTCTTCAACCATCAAGTTTCCTTCTAAAAAGCACAAGTTCCACTCCCCAAGGCTCACACACACTCAAGAAAGCACCAAAATGCGGCTAAGGTTTCTCTCTGGACTATAAGAATGATAAAAGAGGCTACAAATGAGTCATAAGTTCTTTAAATAAGGTACAAACCTCTGAAAATTAGGGTTTTCCTTTACAGTGCCTACTCTTCGATTCGGGGCCTTCCGACTCGTCGAGTAGGATCTAAATCCCGCGTCCTCATAAATGATCTCTGCTCGACGAGTTGGAGCTCCCCGACTCATTGAGTCCTAGCACAAAACCTTAAAAACTTACAGAATTAAATGATACCTGGAACAGGCGTTACATTTTCTTTGGAGAAATAATCTTCAATACATCTGATGTAAGTTTCCATCTTAATTTTTCTATTTTCTAGAATCTAATTTTGGTACAATTAATAAATTTAAGTGTAGTTTAACATTCTTCTTTTTTCTTTCTTTAGGCTCTAAAGTAGATTCCTTTCTTTTACAGATAAAGATGAAGAAGTATTATGTGAAGGTGATGACGAGACCAATGTTGAGATGCATGTCCATCATACACATCGAGAAACTGATCACAGCCTATGAGGAGATGTTGATGATTATTAAAAATGACCCATGAAAAGAAAAGTCCATGTATGTTGATAATTTTGATATATATATATATATAGGAAGGTTATGTATGTTACTCTTCCACCATCGATGTACTATGTCAACTTAATAGTATTATGAAAGTTTATGTTTGCATTATTATCATTTTAGAAACATCATGACGTTTACAAATTTCAATTAAGCCTCTACAGATTTCGCTAAACATATTTGCACCCGCGCCAATGGCGCGAGAGTTTTTTACTAGTTTTTATTATTTTGTAGGTAATGGTGCTAAAGAGACATACCACAATATTTCAAATTGTGACTTTCAGATCATTTTATCAACACCAACTTAACTTTCAATGATAATGCAATCCTTCATTTATATACAGGTCAACTCTCTCTCTTTTGCTTCTCTTTTATGAATTTCATGATTATAATATATAATCAAATATAAGTATTATGAAAGATGCTAATTCGTGTTTGGTTAAGGTCATAAAATATGAAAGATGCTAATTCATGATTGGTTAAGGTCATAAAACAACACCTTTTTTTTTCTTGCACAAATTGCAATCCTCTCTCCTTTTAACGAATTTGATAAAAAAAAGGCAGCCTATTGCACAAATTATAATAATCTTTTTACCAGAACACAATTTTATAGTTTGTAAACACGTTAGTATGCCATAGCTGTCAATTTTATACCATTTGATCCATTTTTTTTAAACAGGGAATGCGAAATATGAAGATGAATTGAAGATATATTTGTTATCCAGGGACCACTCCAATATGAAATTAGAATTTGGACGAGGAAGTCGCAAGGTCTTGGTACCTTGCGATTGAAAATCAGTCTACTGTCGTTGTGGTCTTGGGAGAACATGTGTTCTTGACAGTTGGGGATTATTATTCCGCAACGACCAACAACAATTCTTGAAAATAATAGCGAAAAAACCATGGGTTTTGGTTATTGTAATAGACTAATAATATGATGGTGTTGTTTTTATAGATTTGGCGGTTTATTTTTGGTACAAACCATGCCCTTTTTTGTAAAGCAATAAGGGATCCATAGATTTTGCATAATTTTCTTCTTTGATTTTAGTTCTAATTTCATACCGAGTTTCCCAATATTTAAAATTACCTCAATGCGCGATACATCATATTTGTAAGATAATAGATAACTTGATTAATAAATAGTGAGGTTTAACCTCATTTAAATAGAGATACATACAATACCTAATTTAAACCCTAAAGGGCTTAGGTCTAAACCCTAATCACTAACATCTCCCCACAGTTTGATCGGGAAGAGACAATTAAACTGGAAAAACAAAAACATAACATAAATAAACACAACGACAACAACGGTGACAAAGCTCTAACGATGACGGCTAATAACAACTACTCGTCGGAGAACGAGAGAGAAGAAGCGTCAGCCAGTGACGGTTCCTTTGTATAAGAAGTGAGGAGCGCAGCGACGACGATCATCAAATCGGCGGTAGAGGAGTCTAGAGAAAAGCAGCGAGAAAGAAAGAGGGCTCGAGTTGAGGCGGAAGGAGCCTATTTTGACTGACTCGGAAATAGATATGAAGAAGAGGCAAGTTGAGGAGAAGACATAAAGCTTAGAGGCAGGAGTCATCGGACGAGGAGACATAAACAAACAAGGCAGTAGAAGAAGTCAAGGTAAGAGCTCTGTGCCAACAGCTATTTTATTATTTAGGCGGAAAAGAGAAAAATAAGGAAAAATAAGGAACATAATGAAGGCACCTCCGACGACTATTAGTGAAGGTCGTCGGAGGTAGAGGGTGGCGGCTACGGGTTGTGGTCAGAAGTAAGGTTTTAACCTATAACTCTGATACCATGTAAGGTCATAGATTACTCCATTAATAAATAGTGATGTTTAACCTCATATAAATAGGGATACATAAGAGACCTAATCTAAATCCTAAAGGGCTTGGGCCTTGAAAGACCCACACTTTCATATTTAACAATTGTTACTCCAAAACATGCTACTTGCATATTCATTAAAAAAAATATTTTACATTGATAACTTGTTTACATAAGACTGGATATTCTTTAGCAATGGGAACATCATTTACCGTTTTCTTTTCTTCTTTTGAGATATCGACTGTGTAGGCCAGATAGATAGTACACCCTTTCGATATGAATTTACGATCTTTGAGGAAATAGATTATTTTTAAGATTATTTGTTCACCGTAGACATAGATAGGATTATCCCCTTCAGTCGGAATACGTACTATCTTTTCATAGCATAAAAGTTTTGCGTGGTTCTTCGACAACCAATCCATGCTGAGAATAATGTCAATGTTGGGCAAGGAGATAGGAATCAGATTAGCAAGAAAATTGTAGCCTTTAATTTCTATGACACAATCCCTATAGACTTTATCAACAAGTAATGATATACTTCCCGTAGTATCTACGTGAAATGGTTACGTGAGTGCATAGCAAGCAATTTGAAAAGAACGCGCAAATTCATGAGACACAAAAGAATCTGAAGCACCAGAATCAAATAAGATGTGAGCAGGTCTAGAGTTGACAAGAAATGTACCCTTCACAACATTCGGGTCCTCGCGTGCCTCCTCTGTAGTAATCTGGAATGCACGACCCTTAGCTTTTGGCACCTCCTCCTTTTTAGTTGGAGTACCCTTTGATTGTTGAACAGGAGCTTGACTTCTCGCTGGTTGTTGAACAGAAGCTTGACTTCCCATCATCTGACTAGTAAGAGTAGGGCAAAAACGCTTCTTGTGGCCAGTAATACCACATGCATAACAAGTAACATCCTTCCTTGGGCAAGCTGGCTTTATGTGACCCGTTTCTCCAAATCCATAACAAACAACGGATTCCTTGTCTATTTTGCATTGGCCCGGATGATTCCTTCCACAAATGCGACATGAAGGTGATTGAATAGAAAAAGATTGTGACTTACCGCAGCCACGAGGGGCATTTTGAGTTTGCACTTGATTACCATGTTCAGTTCGAATGGATTGAGCTGGTGGAATAGAGGGAACAAGAACAGTTCTTTCAGTACGTGGATGCTTCGGAACAGTAAAAGTGGAACCACGTATTTCTAAGTCATGCTCGCATCTTCGAGCATACTCAACGGCTTTATCGAATGATAGAACATCCCGATTGACAACAAAATCGTGGATTTCGTGCCGTAGTCCCTCCATGAATAACTAAATTTTGTCGTCTTCAGTTGGAATATACTTTGTAGCAAACCTTGCTCTTTGATTAAACTGAGTTTCATACTCATTCACAGTCATTCCTCCCTGTTTAAGCTCGAGGAATTCCTTCTCCAATCTCCTCCTCATGTCTAGAGGACAATACTTCTCTAGCAAACGAGTTTTGAACATCTCCCAGTATAAATTCTTCTGGTCAAACCCGTTGAGAGCTTCATATGTTGCTTCCCACCAGACCAAGGCTTCTCCGATGAGCATTGCAGAAGCATAATTAACCTTGTCTTCATTATCCACATGAGAAATACGAAACACTTTCTTTGTGTTCTGGATCTAGGTAAGAACAACAATGGGATTAAGAACACCTGAAAACTCCGTAGCACCACTACTCTTGAAATCTTTTAACGAGGGACGCTTCACCTCCCCTTTTGAAGATTCTCCAGTGGCTTTCTCTTTTCCTTTATCAGCATTCTTTTCTGTTCTTCGAGAGTCTACCGAATAATACCAGTAAGTTTACCCAATAGTGGCTCCTCACGAGGAGATACTGGAGTATTTACTTCATCAGTTTGAGGACCTCCACCCACCTTAGGGGTATGGCTACTCACCTGTTCAGCCATTGCTCTGTAATATGGAGTAACATTGCATTTTAGAATATTAGGGTTTATCATTACCTAATACTCTACTTAAGTCTTTCCTAAGGTTTGTATCCATATACTTACAATGATTCAGTTTATATATTGAACTTCCAATAGTTTAAATCTAAATACCAATTCGTGGAATTTAGTTCACTTAAACTAATGCTCTGATACCATGATTGAAAGACCCACACTTTCATATTTGAGAATTGTTACTCCAAAACATGATACTTTCATATTCATAAAAAAAATTACATTGATAACTTGTTTACATAAGACTGGATACAAACCTACTATTACAAAGTGTTATATATTACATAACTTCCCAAGATACTATAATTTATACATACATGAGTACAAAATACAATAGTTTCGAACTATTCAAAATCTTCCAACAGTATACGATTATATTAGTTACTTATCTCTTGCAATTTGTTAAACATTGAGAGGGGTAAGCAGTGGCGCTTAGTGAGTTCAATAATAGATACAATATAACGTTATGCCATATATATACTTCAATATGGTAGAAGCAAAGAGGAACAAGAAACAACAAAGGCATAAGTGAATCATGTGACAAAGTTTCCATATCAATCAATGATTTGATTCAAAAATATACAATCAATGAGACATAACAATTTCTATACTTGATATACATCACTAAAGCTTCGGCCCAATGGGCACAGAAGACATACACTTTCTGATTTAAACATTTTGGTAGATTCAGACTGAAAGCCCTGTCTAACCTTCTGTCAATACCATAGAATAAAAGTCATTCTCTTACGAGACATGCTCTACATGGCCAGAGGCTACATACCAGTACCACCGTGAATCTAAGTCCTTTCACTGATCACATGGTCAAAGGTATAGCTTTGCTATCATAAATAGCAGAAATAATAACAACGGAAAAGCACATAGCACATATAACACATAACATACAATTGTTCCTATATATTGAACTCACCGTGAATTAATCGGAGGTTAAAATAGTAATTTGTGCAGCACTTCGTTATAATAAATAGCTTTCTTCGTTGATAACCGGGAGCTTTATTGAAAACCGGGCCATGCGAGGGTTGAGCTTCAAACCGAAAAGATAAATTTATCAGGCTCTTCGGGTACTTCGGGACGTGTTTCTGGTGTTGGGAATGATTTCGGGGCTTCGGGGGATTAAAAGTGGCTTAAAATATGGCTTATGGTGTAAAAAGTGAGAATTTTCAAACATTACCCGGGAGGTCTCGCACCCCCTTTATATAGGTGCGAGGTTCGGAGCTTCGGCCGAAAAAAGGGACACGCGGCAGCAGCAGCGAGGCTCGGATGCGAGGGGAGTCATCGACACGCGTCGGAAGTTCGGACTGGGCACGCATCGGACCAGGAGAGGACGGTGCCTTCGGTCGAATCAGCAGCAAGCACGTGGCGGACACAAGGCGTCTCGCATGCGAGGTGACGTGGCCGAACCTCAGCCATGCGAAATTCCTCGGTTTTTGCATTTTTCTCGATTTTTGTGTCCCAAACTTCAAAAATCCATAACTTTCGCATACGGACTCAGTTTTTGACGTTCTTTATATGCACGTGTAGGTGAAATTAATCTCTACAAGTTTTGTTTAGACTTTGTCGGCTAATTTTGAATTTATTTTTAATACTATTATTTTTAAGAGACAGGGATAGGAAAATCCGTTAAAAATTCATAACTTCTTCATCCGACGTCCATTTTCGTCAGTCTTTTTACCGTTGTACTAATATTGACGAGAACTTCGATTCTCGTTTAGGTTGTATCGGCTAAAAATCACTCGATCTTTAATTCGAGTTTTAGCTGTCTACTCCTATTCCGAAAGGTAGACAAATCATAACTTCTTCATACGAAGTCAGATTTGGACGTTCTTTTTATGAAAATTATCGGTTTAAAAAATACTACGACTTTCATTTAGATCACCAAGACTAAAAAGTAGTTTATCGAAAACTCACTTTTTACGTCATTCGGTGTCGTGCCGGTTTTGTCGCGGATCTTCGATTGGTCATAACTTTTTTGTTATAACTCGGATTTCGATGAGGTTTTCGCCTAAATGTTTCTAACGAAATTATCTACAACTTTCAATAATAAAATTCTACTTATTTCAAATTTTATATTTTCGTTAAATTTCAACATTTGCCTTTTGATTGGAATCTCACAAGACTTCCAATATTTTCCGAGTGATTCTAAACATAGTTTTACTTCATTTCTAGTAAAAAAACATCTGCTAGAACTCAATCCTCAATATCACATAATATTTCATAATATTATTTACTTTTAACATTTATAAAACACGATTTCAAAACGTGTATGTTACAGGCCTAAACACTAATCACCAACGATACTCATACAAATGTTTCTTAATACACCAATATTAACAATATTTTAATCCCTTCACTTTCAGAAGCCGCAAAATACTTCAATGGAAAGGGAAGAAACTGACATCGTTATCTTTAAGGAAACAGATTTAGAAGAACATCTGCAAAAGATGGCTTCAGACCAACTTTCATCTCTAATCTATTTTTAATAAAAGACTCCTTTAAACTACACGTGTCATCCTTATTCTCCTCTACTTGCCACGTGTCACTACCATAACTTTCCATTCCTTGTTTTTCCCGCCCATTCCTTCCGCTGTAAATTCTACATCATCACCTCCTACTAATAAGGAATTTCGTTTAAATTACAATCCACCAATTTAATTTGCAAGAAATCAACAATCAATTTTCCTTCCGCATATCTCTCCTAATACACGACTTTTTTTTTGTTTGAATGTGTGCTGCCTGCAATTCTGATTTATTTGTTTTTCATCTCCATTCAATCATCGACTATGTGTTAAGAGGTAGAAAATACCAATTAACCTGGTGTAATGATCCTCCGATCCTCAAAGAAGTTTAGATTTGCATTATGTTCTACCTTTTTGTTTGTTCTAATCGGGGCCAATCCACATTCTTTTCCTCTCCATCTGTGTGCCTCTCGAACCCTAATTCCCATAGAGAATAAACATGTTTTCTCGAAGATTTGGTTACATGTTGCATGCATAAATCAACAATCTTGGCCAATTATGCCACATCAATCTCCTAGCTGAAGAGTTTCCAGGTTTGTAAAAAATCTAATTGATTTAAATTTTGTTGCTTCTTATTATTGTTGTTCGGTTTATTGTTATTGATATATGTTCATCAAAAAAGATTTTTTTATGATAAATCATATAAATTTTGGTCAAATGTTGTGTTCAAGTTTAGGGTTTTATGCTTGTAGCAGGTAAATGATAAAAGTGGTTAAGAAATTACTTTTTTATAATGATGCCTAATAGGTGTTTGATGAAATGCCTAAGACAAACCATATTATAGAATTTGGTTAATCATGAATTTCAAACAACTTTTCTTATTGGCATTTGGTGATGAAGATTGTGCCTATGTAGCTTCATTATCTCCCCCTTTTTTCCTATATGATTATCAGTTTTCTAGACCTCCCCCCCCCCTACACACACACACCCACACACCCACATAAGTCATAATACATACCATTATTACTTACTTTTTGCTTGGTTATCTGTTTTCTTATGGATGATAGCAGGTTTATCAGGACTTTATCAGATGAAAATTAATTTTGTAGTGATCTTTACATGATAGATATCGGGTACTTTCTCTAATCTTTTAGGGTAAAATTTGAGTTTATGCATTGATTATGATATAAATCAAATTAGAGTTTTTGGACCTAAAGATACACGAAAGTGGATACCTTATTTGCCTAAATCTTGAGTTAAACAAAGACCTGAATGTGGTTGGTTGCTCCATTTAGTACAAAATTTCCTAAGATCGAACTTTTGTATTGCTTAGGTTTAGAGAGTGAGAGGTTCTTTGTATTCTCATCATGAACCCTTTTTTTCATATTCTCTTCTATTTTGGGAACTAGGTGATGTGTTATATTAAACACAATAAAGTATTGAACGCCTTAAGTCAAAGATTAAAAAGTAGATAATAAAATTTTGTGATATTTGTTGATGTTAGTGTTTGCTTTTTTTGTCCTTTTTTTTAAAAATTACGAATTCCAATTCCTATTTGATTCGGTCAGAATCCGCTGATGAAGCACATGCGTTTTTTGGTTCGCAAAGGAATGTAATCAGTCAAAATAATTGGAATTTGAAGTGTAATCTGCCACGTGGTTGGTGCCGTTTTAGAGTTAGTTGGTATTAATGGTCAGGTTATAAAAGTAGAATGCCATTCCTAGATTTCATACAAAACAATTGTCTTACCTGTAAGTTGTAACATGTGAAAGAAATAGAAATCAAATTTATAAAACAATGCGGATGCACTTGATGAGTGGGATTGAAATGCGTGTTTATAAAACAAGAGATAAAGCTTCAATGATCGTGTGTAAATTACAAAAATGGTAATTGTGTAAATTACATAACTGTTCCCTATGTAAATTACAGTTATGATCCCTCTATAAATTACACTTATGGTTCCTATGTCAATGTAAAAATTGTCAAGTTATGGTCCCTATATAAATTACAGTTGTAGTCCATATGTCAATGTAGCAATTGTCTAGGTTCTTGCAATTTTATTCAACATCAAGTTTCTCGGCTCTTTTTAATGTTGTATATTATCTAAAAGCTTACTATTACATGGAATAAAAGTTGACCCCTTTAGAAAGAAAAAAAAAGGCTGGAATTACATGCTATGAAACTAAAAAAAACTTAAAAAAAATATGCTTTACAATAAACAGAATCGTATTTATGTATATATGATTTTCTAATATAAAAACATGTTCATGATTTTACAATAAACAATAAACATCCATTATTTAAATTCATGTTTTACGATAAACAAACCAAGCAAAGTACATTGTTCTTAATTTGTTCTAACATATTCAGAATACATTCCCTCTTTGACTTCCTTTCCGTACATCATACAAACTCATGATTTTATCATTGCTCAATAATTAAGTTATAATTTGATTATTTTTTTTTTTTTATAAATTTCATCCGTGGTGTCCACGGGTTATAACCTAGTTTGTGAATAATTGCAATAGTTGATCATAGTTGCCATGTTTTGGTAAATAATTTACAAACTACAAGAGTTTGGTAATTAAGTTTTCAAAACACTATTGTCAAGATAAAAACTCCGAAAAAGAGAGATTCTTGTAGGAAATAAAAAAATCTTTTATTAATCACTATTTAAATAGGTATACATTAGATCAAAAGTAAGTACATATTTATATAGATTGTAAACATCACTCCTGAAGAAATGACACACCCTTTCAATGTAACGGCAATTCCATCTTTATGTAAATACCATAATAACTTCCAACTTGTAACTTCCGTTGGCAAGAACCGTTACTCCATCGAGGCAAGCTTACATCTTCAACAATAAATATAGAGAACTTGTGTGAAAGAAATATAGAGAAAACTCTACAGAAACATGAGGTCTTCTACAATATATAACTTGCTCATCTTTATCATCTTAACATACCCAATTGCTTCAACAGCGTTTGCATGTCCGTTTACAGCAAAATGGAATGTTAGCGTTATTAGTGTTGTCCCTAAAGATCTTGTTGTTCACATCAAATCAGGAGATGATGATCTTGGGAATCATACCATTCCATTCGTTGGAAATTATAGTTGGTCTTTTTGTGAAATGTTAGGTGATCACATTCTTTTTTACGGTTACTTCTGGTGGGGTTCAAAATTTCAGAACTTATATTTGTTTGACGAAGCCATTTCTGACAAATTCATTTCAAATGTGGATACTGAACATTGTTACTGGTTTGTAAAACCTGTGGGGTTTTATGTAAGTAATCTTCCAAGCGGAGGTGGGGAGTTCATTAAAGGTTGGGACTAAAACAAATTTGTCATATTTTTTCTATTGTAGGTTGATGTAACATATGATAAAATCTTATTTGATGAAATTAATTAGTATTCTATGTACGTGTTTATTTCTTCTATCATGACATCTGCAAATGTTTACAAGGATGCATTATTAGTTACAATTAAGCAAGATCACAAATTCTTTATAAAAAAATGTTTGAATAGTAAAACAAATTAGAGATGAAAGTGGGTCCAAACTCAAACAAATTGGACCCGGACCCAAAAAACCCCGAAACCGAAAATGAACAATTTGAAGACCCGAGAACCGGACCGATATAGGGGAACCGATTCCATTCTAGTTCGGTTTCGATATCAAACCGGGTAATGTGGGTATGAAACGAAAAATAGGTAATTGGAAACCGGATACGGGTTTAGACCCGGATGGACCCGGAAACCCGAAAAAATGAAAGTGATTTCCAAGTCATTTTTAACCACACTATGTCATTAAATAGTTCAATTCCTTTGGTATGGTATATGTAGCGAAACAGATTACTAGTTTTTTATACGATTTACATAATTATTACCATATTTTTTATTAGTTCTATTATGCAAACCTTGTATGTTTGTTCATAAGTGGCTTAAGATTTGCTATATTTGACTTCAATTCGTGTTCCTTTTTTTGTCCTAAAAAGTGCAAGTGGCTTAAGATTTGCTATATTTGACTTCAATTCGTGTTCCTTTTTTTGTCCTAAAAAGTTCAAGTGGCTTAAGATTTGCTATATTTGACTTCAATTCGTGTTCCTTTTTTTGTCCTAAAAAGCACCTGCTCATTTAAATGGCAGTGTATTGGTTTTTAGGAACAAAAATATTTCCCTTATACAGTAGCGAAAACTATAGCTAAAAATACTTTGAAGTACATTTTTAAAAAGATTAATTATCGTGAGAACAAAATGAGGGGTCAAGCTTTTTGCATGGTGTACATATGAAAACATCATTACTGCATAGATGTTAAACTAACATATAATTTCAAAATTTGGTGAGCTTGAACAAATGCTAAGATATAAAACAAAAAGAATGGGAGCTTCTTGTCAACGTGATCATTGAGAATGTAGGCTTAATTGCAAATTTAGAATTTTACATACCATAATTGCCAAGGAAGAAAACTAATCGACAATGAAAACCTTTGAGAATAGAGCTAAATGTAATTTTTTATCATGTTAAATTGTTAATGATATAGTTTTTGCATTATCAATATCATATACTAATTTTGTTAATTTAATTATGATGTTAAAATTCAAAAGTTAAATCAAGATTTCAAAATAAATTAAAAAAAATGGTTAAAGACTATTTTCTTCAAAATAGTTAAAATGTTAAAATGTTTTATATGTAAAACCTAAATCCACATGGAAACTTAACTAAAAAAATATCCATAAAAACTATGTTTTATAATAATTTTTTTTCCAAATGAGTAGTTTTTAATTTAATTAACTATACTAATAAATATAAGTAACATAGAATTGTCTAATAGATTTTTGATGTATGTGATGATATGTACTCGTCCCCATTTGGCGATTTGTCATATGTGGTGAGCGGATACATTGTGAAGGTGGTGAGCGGATACATTGTGGTGAGCGGATACTCGTCCCCATTTGGCGATTTATCAAGATCATTTTGTTGTTGTATTCAATAATCATTGAGGATCGGTTGATGCTTTTCGACTTTAGGAGTGAAGGTGGAGATTGTTAAAAGTTGTCTACAAAAGTCATAGTTTGTTGGGAAGGATAGCCAAAGAAGGGTTGTAAAAAAGGGAAAGCCAAATAGGTCAGCCAACAAGAATATCCTTTTCTCTCTCGTGACAGAAGGATAACTTTTCTCTATCATGATGAATGATAGCTCTTTCTTTCTCCTAATGGAAGAATAACTTCTTTCTCTCTCATTATTGAAGGGTCATTAGTCTTAGAGTATAGTTTCTGGTGTTTAGACTGATGGGTTCCTGATTTTGGGGGTTTATTGATGGAGTTAATTGTAGTTCCAATTTTTGAGAAGTTTCCCGGTTTGAATGGTTTTCACTGGGAGTTGGGCCTTACAGTTAGGGAGAGGAGGATAGTTGTTGTGGCTGAGTATTTTCAAGTTATTGGGTTATTTGTTGACAGTTGTGGGTTTCCGAGTGATCTATCGACTTCTCTGTATAGATGTCTTGATTTCGAATTGCTTAAAGGGAGCTTGTGGAATATGTTGACGTTGTTCAGAGATTCTAACCAATACGGATTTCGAGGACGAAATCCATTTTAAGTGGGGGAGAGTTGTAACATCCTATTTCGATAAGTTTCTTATTTCTTGATTGTGGGAAATAAATGGAGCAAGTAAATGCATTAGGCTTCAAGGGAATAGGGTTATATATTGATAATATTGGTTATGTGATCTAAGCGTTTCGTTTGTGTTATGGAGCCAAAGGGGAAAATGGGGAAAGTTATACGTTAGGCTTCTTGCATTGATTATGGTTTATGTTTCGACATGTGTTAAACAAAAATTAACTACATAGAAGTGTGGGGCTTGTGAATTTCTTTTCGTGGATATAAATATCGCCGAAAACGGAGTTGAAACTAAGAAGTTATGGTTGTTTGAAGTTGAGATGGATTTGAGTGGAAAATTGTCTCCATGGAGTGGGGATCAGAGCCCATGACATGGCAGTGGCCACAACACGGCGAAGTGTGGCCACGAAACGACGATCTGTTAGTCCCATGCCCGTGATTTTTAGTGTTTTCAATGTATTTAAGCATAAGGTTCTGACTTTTTGGCCATTTTATCAGCCTCCATCACCTCTAGAACCCTTTGGGAGAAACCCTAGGCTCCACCTTCAAGATTTAAGCTTCTCCTCTATCATCATTCATCTTTTGGGTGCATTTTATGATATTTTGATGAAGTTTAAAGATCTAGAAGGCTCTTTTGGTTGCAAGGAATGACGCTTCAAGTTTAGATCCATCGAAGACACTACATTTATGGACAATTGTGAGTATAATGTTCCAATCTTGCTATCTAGTTCCTTAGATCTTGTCATTTGGGATGCACTTTTGGTCCATTTTATGGTTGATCTTGGAGTTGAGTGGACTTCAACATCTTTTTATCAGTTCAGAATACTTCTTGAACCTCATGGATTAGGAAAGTTAAGATCTTTTGCCTTCCCTTTTAGCCATGCAAGTTATCTTGGTCATTTTGGTGTATTAAAGCTTAGATATTCGAAGATTGTGGCATTATTATGGATAAAGTTGGAGACTTTATCCATCTAGAGATCTTGTTGATTCACATATGAAAGCTGGAGACTTGGACTTAATGGATTAAGTGAGAATGATGCATTTTTGGGTCCCTTTGAGACTTATAGTCTAGATTTTGGTGGTTTGGACCTTCTTAATGGATAAAGTTAGAAACTTTATCCCTTGAGACCTTTTAAAGGATCAGATCTGATCTTTGGAGCTCTTGGAATCGGAAGAAAATGAATTAAGCTTGTTTGAGCTATTAGGACCAGTCCACATAGCGTTGCCTTAGGCTGCCACGATGTGGCGACTGGGGAATTAGCGATTGTTTTTGGCATTTTATGCCCACGACGTGGCCAGGGAAGGCCACGACTTGGAGGGCTGTTGTTGGCAATTATGACCTTAGCTTTAACCGTTGACTTTTGACCATTTTTACTTTTGGTCAAACTTGGGTAAAATTAAGCATTTTACTAAGGGTTGGTTTCAACTTGGCTTTAGGAAGCTTGGGTTTGATGTTCTGTTGTTGTGGTAGCTATTGGGCTTCTGTTGAATAGTTCAGTCGAGTCCCCTCACAATATTTTCGGGTCGAAGGAACCAATTCTGGCCCATTGAATTATGTTTATAGTATGATAGTTGTCTTTGTCACTATTTCATGTATTTGTATATATGTTTGGGATGGGCCCATTACATGTTACTGAGAGATATGTAACGGGCAAGGCCCGATGAATACCGGGTGGGCCCCAATGTATGTATGGGTATTTTGGGGAACTCACTAAGCTATATGATTACGGTTTATATTTAAAATGTTTTTAGGTACATCTAGTTTCAAAAGGGAGAGTTCAGCTTGATCGCACTGCTTCCCATGAAGATTTATGTGACAACCGTCAAAATTCGAGTCGGTTCTAGATTTGAATAAACTTAGTTGCACATATAGGCACGACACATACTGGACTTAGTGACTAGAAGCTCAGTTATAACCTACTAGAAACTTGGAAGCAACTAGAAACAATGGATAATGTACTTAGATTTCACATTGATATGTGAATTCTACAACTACTTAACTGTAGAGGCTATCCATATTCGGGTCACTCTTTGACTCGAACACCTTTTCATGGATCATATACACACATCATGCACTTGACCTAGAAGTAGAAATTAGGTCAAAGTCTCATAAAAACTTAAGTCAAAGTTGAAGACTAGGACTAGTATACTTGATTCCTCAATTTCGCTTGAATCTCGGAATCACTACATAGAATGCCAATAAACCGATAAAAATAAATTACAAACATTATTTATAACTATAAAAGAGTTATAATACCATAAGATAATTTAAAGTCTCAAATATTCTATTTATTTTGATATCCAAATTTTTACAAACTCTCAAAAACCCTAAAAAAACCCTAAAACTTAAATTTTATAAAGTTTAACATCAAGAATTCTATAAAAATAGTTATGAAACTTATAATATTATCTTAAAACAATTAAATTCAGGGAAATATAATCAAGGAAAATAAAAATTTAAGTCATTAACATTCATCCTTAATTTATAAGTCAAAAATCAAGGTTTCTTGAATAAAAACTTGATTTTAGTGCACATTTTATATAAAATTTAGATATTTTATAAAATAACTTAAATTTTATAAAACAAAATGAATGAGAAAGGGTTATTATACTCAAAATTTCGGACCCCTTTCTTCCCATATATCTCTCTCTCACTCTCATTCTCCAACACACACACACATCTCTCTTCTTTCTCTCTCTAGAAAACTCTCTCTACCTTCTCTCTAATTTTTTTCTCCAAACACCACAACCACAGCCTCTTAACCACGAAATTATGGAGATTCATAAGGGTTTTTCAAGCCACAAATAAATTTAAGGTAAAGAACATACATCTCTTGAAGATCCACAACAATGATTTAAGCCATGCATGTGCATTTTACTTCAAAAACCGACTTCTACTTCTTCATGTTCTTCAAACTTGTTTTCTTTTTGTTAAAATGGTTTTTAGAACATCATGGATGTGTTTTAACACCATGCATGTATGATAAACAAGGTTGCATGTTCATGATCTTAGTGCAAAAATCGATTTTAAGGATTAAAACATCAAACTCAAGTTAAGAGTTTTTGAGAAACAAAATTTTGTTCATAAATGAATGTATACATTTTGATAAGTTTTAATCTTTTGATCTCTGGAAACATGACTAGAATATAAGTTTATCATGATATCTTTTAAAATATTTCAAAAGATTTACTCAAAGAAATGATGAAAACTCATTTTTCTAACCAATCACCATGCATGCAATCTGCCAGATTTCTTTACCTGACTTTAAACTGTCATATCTCACTTATTTCTTAAGCAAAATTCAGGATTCTTTTTCTGAAATATAATATTTTGAGTTAGCTTTCAAACCCATCTGACCTCACTGGAAAATTCAAATATTTCGATTTTTAGCAATTTTTACAAAACTGTTGCTCAATCAGCACCTTTTTGTGAATACTAGTTTTGTATTGCATGTTCAAAGATCTTATTCATCACTAAAAATCAAGGAAAAATTAATTTGAAGTTGCATTCTGGAAATTTTCAGCTCCATATATGTTTTCTTTATTTTTACATGAAAATAATAAGAAAATAGAGTGTTAAAGCATATAAAATACTTACACTTGTAAATAAATTCTGGAAATATTTGTGGATGACCCGTTGAGTTAATAAGCATCTCCCATGAAGTTTCATCGATTTTTGTTACTGTTTAGTATGGTTTTTAATTTTCTTTTATTTAGCTCTAATAAATCATAAAACCACTTTAGGAAATGTGAAAATATTATTTCTTATTTTTCGCAGCTTGTACCTTATACTTAAGACTCCGAAAAATATTTTGGGAATTTTTGAAAATGTATATCTATTTTTCTTGAATTTTTGTGTTTATAATGGACTAAAAATAGGAAAAATAGTTTTACTCATCCAAAATTCATGAACATTTACCAGAAACTCTTAAAATATGTTAGGATGATGCATAAATTTTTTGATGATTTTTATCTTTTGTATGCTATTTTTCTTCTATTTTCCCAAGATTTAATACACTTAAATGTACAAAAATCAGAAAAATTGTGTTAAACTTTTTGAAAACACATATTAATATTTTTCCTAGATTATGTACACTGTAAAATAGTTACACAAAAGATACAAGAATTTTTCATGATAATTTACTATTTTTCCATGATTTTATGATTATTCATGGAATTAAATGGTGAAAAATAGTTACACAAATCAAAAATTCAAGAAAATTTATCTTAAGGTCTTTGACTTCAATTAAAAATGAAATACAAAGTTTGGGAAAGTTTAGAACTAAATTGATTTCGTTTTGAATATTTAATCATTGGAACACCTCTAAAATATTAAATATTAACATTTCAATAATAGAAATTTTCCACTTAAATTGTTATATAACAATTGATTCTTTGAAACTTAATTTCCACAGAAAAATATTTGTAACTTATCAATATTAAATTTTGACACAATATTGGCATAATTCTATTGTAGTAGTAAGTATACTAGTGTTAGATTTCGATTAGAGACTCACTAGCGAATACCATTATTGTAGGAATCGGGAGTGGTACACGTGGAACGTAGTTCAAGGCACCAATAGCATCATCGAGTATTCACGACTCCCCTATTTTCGGTTTCTTTTAAATGTTTTGGGGGTGGGAAAGCATGTCTTAAACTATCTATGTTCATTGTATTTATTTGACTCGTATAAACTTGGTTGCTATATTTTGCATATTGTGAGTATTCACGCACTCTCCTATTTTCGGTTTTTAATGTTTTGGGGTGGAAAACATGCCACAATATCTATGAACATTATTTTATGAACCTGTGCTATGAATTTGTGATATAAACTTTGTTGTATGAACTTGTATTATGAATTTGGTGTTATGAACTTGTATGATTAAGTCCCCGAAGAACCGATACAACCTATTAACTCATATTTGAGTCGATGATCTTTTAGATAGCGCTATTTGGGGTCGGCATCCCCCACTCGCCTGGAACCGCGAGTGCATATTTCCATGAACTGACATCATGGGAACCATGGACATGATGGAATGGGGGCAGGAACGGTCATTAGGCTTGGGTTGTGAACTCATGAATGGAAACTTGATGCATATACGAATCTTATATCGTATTTTAGTAACGAAACTTGTATACTCATTTTATCAACGAAACTTATATACTCATTTTAGCAATGAAACTTGTTTACTCGTTTTAGTAACGAACTTTATTTCCCATGAGAATATGAACATTGCATCTCATTTGAGCAACATACTTTATCTCTCATGATGACAATGGACTTTGTTTATGCAAACTTATTTACTTATTTTGGCAATATATTTTTATTCGTGGAAACTTTTATCAAAATTTTTATTTCGATTTATGAAATCAATATTATTTTTAAATATGTGAGTACTCACCAACTATTTTTGTAGTTGACGCTCGTTTTACATGCTTTTTCAGGAATCATCTAGTAAGAGGCACGCAGAGACACAACACTTGTAGGAGCATTTGCATGTGTTGACTTTTAAATACATTGTAATCTCTTTTAAAAAGTTGTTCAAACCCATTGTAAATTTGTAATGATTTTTAATACTATGGTTGGTGTTGTCTTTTAACTTTTGCTATGAAACCCTTTGTACTGCCATGCCTCGTGTTTCTGCTTTAGTGGGGTGTGACAGGAAATGGTATCAGAGCCGAAGGTTATAGAGAATACTGGTTTTCCTTTGGAGAACCACAACTATAGCCAAAAAATTTCTAAACGTTTTTTGTTAAAATACTTAACATACTACTGGTATAACTAATTTTAGTACGCATTATTGGACTTTAATTAAGTATAGCCTGGCCAACTATGCTTAATTAAGGAAAGTGAATGTGAGGCTAGAAACGGTTATAGTAGAATTATGTTCAAAACAATTTTCAACATAAACTTTTGATAAACAAAATTTTTAGGTGTGCGTACGAGCATTGCATATTATAGACATTCATCTAGATACACTTAGAAACTAAGTGCACTTTTATAACAATGCCTCTATTTAGAAATATTCTTATCCCTTATCAAGTGCTAGGTTAACCACTTAGGTTATATCACTAGCCACTCTAGGAGCAATGCACATAGTACTCAGAATGAGTATTCCTCGGTAGCTATTGACTTTAGATGTAAGGTTAGTAGCTAGATATACACTAGTAATAATCTTAAGTCGAAACCTATACCAATTATTCCTCAATACCTCTTCATCGTCTTCGTACTAGAGATACAACTAGGAAAGCGTTCCGATACCGACACAGATGAAAATTGGAGCATCGCGTAAGGAGGTAGATGAGTCGTTTCTAAGTAATCACTTGGATACCATTGGCGGACATTCCGGATTCGACTCACGAGGAGACACGGAGGTTTAACCCATACGTGAGACCTTATTACTACGCTATGATTTAGATCTAGGTTGTTTCCCACCTTGAGCTTAAAACTTTACATAGGATGTACCTTTGATCTCTATAAAAGGTCGTAAACTGCATTGACACCATAAAAAGTTTTTCAAAAAAAAAAATTTCTTGTCCTTTATCTTGGGGAAAAGACACCGATACTCGCCTTGTACTCTCCTTAGTATTTAGGTACGATCAGCTACACTAACATGCTTATTCCTTACTTCTTAATCTTCCATCGAAAAGTTATTTCGCTTCATCGGTTTTACTTATCATCGATAAAATATTTTATAACCACTTCATAGAACTTACTAGACCTTTCCTAACAATGTAAGCCATATTCTCGCTAAAAATCTTTTGACAACTTGCTTTAACTTAACACCTTTCTTCAAAACTCAATTTAACCAATATTGGTTTTAACATTGCTATTTCAAATCCATTTCAATGGATAGATGTGCTTTTAAGGGCATATAAACCATTTTAAACCTTGCTTACCATTTTGGCACGTTTTCGAATAACTAGAAACATTTTCTTTTATAATCTTGTTTAAACTCTTTGCTACAAAACATAGACCTATGACATTGAATTTCATTTTATGTGTAAAAGCTTCATTGAATCTTCAAAACACTTTTGTTTTGACATTTTTAACAACTTTCTCATTTAGACATTGTAATTTACTTGAACGTGTTTTCTCGAAACCCAACATGATATTTATGCAAATTTCTACTTCAAACATGTTTATAAGACATCTCTAATGCTTGTATTTCAAAACATATATTATTTTTGTACTTTGCTTCAATATTGTTTTATAATCTATAAAGTTTTTAAAATTTATAGCATTTGAAAACTTAGTGTTCACTTTTAAATTTCCAGTGATACACTCTCAACAATGAATAATTATCCTTCTAAATATATTGAGTCTTTACCTTATCCATTTTAACCATTGTTGGACTCTAGTCTAAAAGGTCAACACTATCAGATTTTCAATTACCAGTTGTAGTGCTTCTTCTTTTTCACAAATGGAGTTTAACTTAATAGATCACTCATGATTTTTAGCAAAAACTTTAAAACTTCCACATGTTTATTTTATCATCAACATACATCGAAGTTGAAGATTGAAATATATCTCTACCTGGTTTTAAATCTACTTATATGTATTGTTCTTAAAATTTTAACAATAGGAATCATTGTCGCCGATACCTTCCTTTTTGTTTCCCCCGAACTTGATTCTTGCTCTCCCTCTGATATGAGATCTCGCAAACCCATAATAATAACACAATACATTGTCTAGCTTTGTTTCTCTGTATTTTGCTTCTCTTGGTACCATGTCCGTACACATATAGACTAGAAGTCTACCCTTTCGTTTTGAGCGATTAATACGTGTATAGTCTTAATTTTGATTTAGTCAACTTTGATATATTCAAATACGTCATTTATCATATACTTTTCATTTTTATTTTGAAATCTACTCTTAAACAAGTAATCCTTATTTACATTTGGTCTTTCATTTTAAATTCGGAAACTTGATTTAAAGTGCAAGTTTCATTGTATTTTTCCTTATAATTAATACACAAGATGAATACCCTTATGCTTATAATTTTTCTATAACCGGAAAATATATGTGAAGGATATGTTTCCTTATGTTTCTTCTTTTCTCTAAATACATCAAAAGTTTTGAATTTTACTATTATCTATTCTCTAAATGATTGTTTTTGTAGAAACACTAAATTAAGAATGCACTATTTTCAATGATCGATATTTTTACACATTTCTTAAATAGCATTCTACTTTGTAATTTTCAGTGAGTTCCTAAACTCACAGCCTTGTTTTCATAAATATTCTGACTCGTAAACTCGAATTTGTCCTGACTTAAACAACTAGACAATTTTTCAAAAAGCGTAATATCAATATTTCTATATAAATTCCCTCATTGACGACTTAAACATTTAACATTGATTAATCTCTCTATTATTTACTACTTCGTTTTATTGCCACACATGTATCTTCATTCTCTTGGAATTATAACATATTTTTTTATAGCAGTGAGATTACTTATCATTTTTAAACGCTCAAAATGCTACCTAAATAATGTGATTTAAAATATCATAAACTTTCACCGCCTTCATTAGAAACAACGAATCTCTAACTATATTCTTCAATCATGGTTCTGTTATAGTGAGAGTAACCGTAGTAGTAATTATAGCCTCGGAGATGCTCAATCATTCGTAATTTATTTTTTCGACGACACTTAATTAGCCTTTACATTTGAGATGTACCAAAACTTCGTTGCCTACCCTTAGTACGTATTTTTAGGAACTTACCCTCAATCGCTTCTCTTTCATTCGTGCTACCCCTTCTTATTTCAAAATATATCCTTTCCAGATGTAGTAGCCAACCCGGAAGTGAACAAATTGTTCCTAATCTCTTCTTTATTAGGCGGCGAATTTACACTTAGTGCTAATTTAGAACGCGACTTAAGGATCAATGCGGATTTAACGCTCAGTGCAGTTAGTGCTTCAGCAAAACTTATATCTCTCTTAATTCAGATAATATCTAACTAGATGATCTTTTTCGACTAGGTCGCCATGTTTGGATCATGATTTCCATGATCCTAATTTCTCGCAATCTAAATTGTAGAACTCGAATTAAGGAAACATTAATTTGACTATAGCTAAAGAATTGGGCTTTTCCCTTGAGGAAATAAACCCGAAATAATCAAAGAACATTGCAAGTCACCACCTCTCCAACTATATAATTGTATTCGACTGAGTTCTAATAGAATACGTCATGAATTGAATTTCGGGGCGAAATTCTTTCAACCGGGGGAGAATGTGACAACCGTCAAAATTCGAGTCGGTTCTAGATTTGAATAAACTTAGTTGCACATATAGGCACGACACATACTGGACTTAGTGACTAGAAGCTCAGTTATAACCTACTAGAAACTTGGAAGCAACTAGAAACAATGGATAATGTACTTAGATTTCACATTGATATGTGAATTCTACAACTACTTAACTGTAGAGGCTATCCATATTCGGGTCACTCTTTGACTCGAACACCTTTTCATGGATCATATACACACATCATGCACTTGACCTAGAAGTAGAAATTAGGTCAAAGTCTCATAGAAACTTAAGTCAAAGTTGAAGACTAGGACTAGTATACTTGATTCCTCAATTTCGCTTGAATCTCGGAATCAGTACATAGAATGCCAATAAACCGATAAAAATAAATTACAAACATTATTTAGAACTATAAAAGAGTTATAATACCATAAGATAATTTAAAGTCTCAAATATTCTATTTATTTTGATATCCAAATTGTTACAAACTCTCAAAAACCCTAAAAAAACCCTAAAACTTAAATTTTATAAAGTTTAACATCAAGAATTCTATAAAAATAGTTATGAAACTTATAATATTATCTTAAAACAATTAAATTCAGGGAAATATAATCAAGGAAAATAAAAATTTAAGTCATTAACATTCATCCTTAATTTATAAGTCAAAAATCAAGGTTTCATGAATAAAAACTTGATTTTAGTGCACATTTTATATAAAATTTAGATATTTTATAAAATAACTTAAATTTTATAAAACAAAATGAATGAGAAAGGGTTATTATACTCAAAATTTCGGACCCCTTTCTTCCCATATCTCTCTCTCTCACTCTCATTCTCCAACACACACACATCTCTCTTCTTTCTCTCTCTAGAAAACTCTCTCTACCTTCTCTCTAATTTTTTTCTCCAAACACCACAACCACAGCCTCTTAACCACGAAATTATGGAGATTCATAAGGGTTTTTCAAGGCACAAATAAATTTAAGGTAAAGAACATACATCTCTTGAAGATCCACAACAATGATTTAAGCCATGCATGTGCATTTTACTTCAAAAACCGACTTCTACTTCTTCATTTTCTTCAAACTTGTTTTCTTTTTGTTAAAATGGTTGTTAGAACATCATGGATGTGTTTTAACACCATGAATGTATGATAAACAAGGTTGCATGTTCATGATCTTAGTGCAAAAATCGATTTTAAGGATTAAAACATCAAACTCAAGTTAAGAGTTTTTGAGAAACAAAATTTTGTTCATAAATGAATGTATACATTTTGATAAGTTTTAATCTTTTGATCTCTGGAAACATGACTAGAATATAAGTTTATCATGATATCTTTTAAAATATTTCAAAAGATTTACTCAAAGAAATGATGAAAACTCATTTTTCTAACCAATCACCATGCATGCAATCTGCCAGATTTCTTTACCTGACTTTAAACTGTCATATCTCACTTATTTCTTAAGCAAAATTCGGGATTCTTTTTCTGAAATATAATATTTTGAGTTAGCTTTCAAACCCATCTGACCTCACTGGAAAATTCAAATATTTCGATTTTTAGCAATTTTTACAAAACTGTTGCTCAATCAGCACCTTTTTGTGAATACTAGTTTTGTATTGCATGTTCAAAGATCTTATTCATCACTAAAAATCAAGGAAAAATTAATTTGAAGTTGCATTCTGGAAATTTTCAGCTCAATATATGTTTTCTTTATTTTTACATGAAAATAATAAGAAAATAGAGTGTTAAAGCATATTAAATACTTACACTTGTAAATAAATTCTGGAAATATTTGTGGATGACCCGTTGAGTTAATAAGCATCTCCCATGAAGTTTCATCGATTTTTGTTACTGTTTAGTATGGTTTTTAATTTTCTTTTTATTTATCTCTAATAAATCATAAAACCACTTTAGGAAATGTGAAAATATTATTTCTTATTTTTCGCAGCTTGTACCTCCTTATACTTAAGACTCCGAAAAATATTTTGGGAATTTTTGAAAATGTATATCTATTTTTCTTGAATTTTTGTGTTTATAATGGACTAAAAACAGGAAAAATAGTTTTACTCATCCAAAATTCATAAACATTTACCAGAAACTCTTAAAATATGTTAGGATGATACATAAATTTTTTGATGATTTTTATCTTCTGTATGCTATTTTTCTTCTATTTTCCCAAGATTTAATACACTTAAATGTACAAAAATCAGAAAAATTGTGTTAAACTTTTTGAAAACACATATTAATATTTTTTCTAGATTATGTACACTGTAAAATAGTTACACAAAAAATACAAGAATTTTTCATGATAATTTACTATTTTTCCATGATTTTATGATTATTCATGGAATTAAATGGTGAAAAATAGTTAGACAAATCAAAAATTCAAGAAAATTTATCTTAAGGTCTTTGACTTCAATTAAAAATGAAATACAAAGTTTGGGAAAGTTTAGAACTAAATTGATTTCGTTTTGAATATTTAATCATTGGAACACCTCTAAAATGTTAAATATTAACATTTCAATAATGGAAATTTTCCACTTAAATTGTTATATAACAATTGATTCTTTGAAACTTAATTTCCACAGAAAAATATTTGTAACTTATCAATATTAAATTTTGACACAATATTGGCATAATTCTATTGTAGTAGTAAGTATACTAGTGTTAGATTTCGATTAGAGACTCACTAGCGAATACCATTATTGTAGGAATCGGGAGTGGTACACGTGGAACGTAGTTCAAGACACCAATAGCATCATCTCAATGTATTGTGAGTATTCACGACTCCCCTATTTTCGGTTTCTTTTAAATGTTTTGGGGGTGGGAAAGCATGTCTTAAACTATCCATGTTCATTGTATTTATTTGACTCGTATAAACTTGGTTGCTATATTTTACATATTGTGAGTATTCACGCACTCCCCTATTTTCGGTTTTTAATCTTTTGGGGTGGAAAGCATGCCACAATATCTATGAACATTATTTTATGAACCTGTGCTATGAATTTGTGATATGAACTTTGTTGTATGAACTTGTATTATGAATTTGGTGTTATGAACTTGTATGATTAAGTCCCCGGAGAACCGATATAACCTATTAACTCATATTTGAGCCGATGATCTTTTAGATAGCGCTATTTGGGGTCGACATCCCCCACTCGCCTGGAACCGCGAGTGCATATTTCCATGAACTGACATCATGGGAACCATGGACATGATGGAATGGGGGCAGGAACGGTCATTAGGCTTGGGTTGTGAACTCATGAATGGAAACTTGATGCATATACGAATCTTATATCGTATTTTAGTAACGAAACTTGTATACTCATTTTATCAACGAAACTTATATACTCATTTTAGCAATGAAACTTGTTTACTCGTTTTAGTAACGAACTTTATTTCCCATGAGAATATGAACATTGCATCTCATTTGAGCAACATACTTTATCTCTCATGATGACAATGTACTTTGTTTATGCAAACTTATTTACTTATTTTGGCAATATATTTTTATTCGTGGAAACTTTTATCAAAATTTTTATTTCGATTTATGAAATCAATATTATTTTTAAATATGTGAGTACTCACCAACTATTTTTGTAGTTGACGCTCGTTTTACATACTTTTTCAGGAATCATCTAGTAAGAGGCACGTAGAGACACAACACTTGTAGGAGCATTTGCATGTGTTGACTTTTAAATACATTGTAATCTCTTTTAAAAAGTTGTTCAAACCCATTGTAAATTTGTAATGATTTTTAATACTATGGTTGGTGTTGTCTTTTAACTTTTGCTATGAAACCCTTTGTACTGCCATGCCTCGTGTTTCCGCTTTAGTGGGGTGTGACAATTTATTTCGAATTAATTGTTTATAATTTTACTCTGATGTTTTGAGAAAACTTTTACTTTGTTTGTCTTTTGGGTTAATGAATGAATGGTTTTGACTTACTAAAAATGAAATCGTCAGTCGATATTTCTGGGACGTTACACATAAAGTATCCTAAAACAGATCCCATGTGCATCAATCAACAAAAAATACATGAATTTAATAAATAAAGAATCAATAATGTCAATAATACTTTAGTTTAGGAAGCAATGATGATCAATAAATAGGGAAACCATGGTTTTCGGTCACAACTAGGGGTTCGGTGGGCTGAGATTAGATTCTAGAACATCATTTCTATAAAAAATTTCATAATGATTACAACTATTGTAGCATTTCTGTATAAGTTAGTGCATCATGCATAACTCTAAATAAAAAGTACATTTTCATTAGCAACTGATCTGATCTTACTATCAATAGCAGGAGTGAGCACCCTGAAGAATTTGATCTACAAGTGGTACTGACTAGCAAAAAATGTTAATAATCAAATAAGAATTCAACATAAATCAGTTACATTCGTTGGAGCTATATGAGTGAATCTGATCAGTCGGGGACAGTCTCTCATAGCTATGCTATAGTATTAAGTTTACTTAAGGGAATAAGATCCTAAAGAAACAATCAATTTGAAGGAAAACCATACATGAGTTGATCGATTTGAAGTGATGTAGACTATGAAGGATCCATCATTACATTGTATTTCCCAAATTGCCTCTTATATCTTAATGTCACACCCCAAAACCGGAAAGGCGGAATCGTTCGGGGGTGGAGGACGTCATGTTTAGTATCACGAGATATGTATATGGTAAGCAAGTAATGAACAACCATTTCATTTAGAAAGAAAGTGTTTACAATGTGTGTGTTCACAAAACATAGAATTCATAAACAAATAACAAAACAAGACTTGAAGCTATAATGCTCCATCTTTTGAGAATACAAGTTATTTGAAAGAGTTGATCAGCAATTAAGCTGGTGAGTTCATAAGTTTTTAGTGATGTGAGTAAGTTGTAAAGTGTTGTTGAAAATGTAGATGTAAAATGGTGTTAAAAATGTAGTTGTAACATGTAGTTGTAAAATGTTGTAAGTTGTAAGTTCTGTTTTGAAAAGTTCGCCTGTTCCTCTAGAAAATCCTATATTTCCTACTTTGATGGAAGTTTAAGTAAAATGACACTACAACCCTTTCTATGGGTACTAAATGGGTACAAGTTATATAAGACTCAGAGTAAACAAACAATCGATTGTGCGCATCTGCCCTAAGCTCACAACCAAACGAGGAACAGAAATTAAGGCGGATAGCACACATCCCATCGGTTGTTAGATCATCGTCATATATAACCCTGGTGTATTCACTTGTTACTCATGGAGTTAATTGTAATGGTTCCTTTATATCTAATGAAAAAGTTCTATAAGAAAACCCATATTTCTTATAATAAAATGGTGACCACAGTGACTACTTTTATAATAACTTAGTTTATACTGATATATATAATCTAATATCGGATAGAAAGTTAATTGAGTGAATCTGCCCTAAGCCCACAACCAAACAAGGAACAGGAAGTAAGGCGGAAATCACACATCCAACTACCTATTGGGTATAAGTTTTATATATAAACATGATGTATAAACTAAGGTATTATAGAGTTACTCACCTAAGGTCCTTTACTGGTTTAATAAAATGGATTAAACCCTTTACAGGGAAGTTTCTAGTTTTGTATACCAAAAGTAGTGATTTGGAAAGTATGTTTTGTACTAGAAAAACTGTGCTTTGACTCTGTGTCCTATATCCTGACCCATACCTGGTACCCTTATGATGACTTAATGTATACTAAGCATACATATATAGAGAATCAGATAGAAGATAGATTGGGTGAATTCGTTCCAAGCCCACAACCAAACAAGGAACAGGAAATGAAGCGGAGAGCACACATCCTATTACCTGTCGGATCCTATTGGTATATATATATCCTGTGATGTATACATTAAGCAATCATAAGACTAGCATTATGGTCCTTTCTTTTAAACGTAGCCTTCTACCAAGGCATCTTTTGTTAAACATAGCCTTATACCAAGGCATCTACTATTATGTGCTAGATTCGACTGTTCTGATTGTCGTTTGTAAAAATGTGCTAGACTCGACTGTTCTGTTTGTCGATTGTAAAAAAATGTATGTTTTCCCTAGTTTATAACTATCTTAACTCGAAAATAGTTTGAGTTTGTCTTTCAAGTGGTACTGTCACTTTATGAAAGTAATGGGAAATGTAAGTACACAGTTGTCGTTTATAATGACATGCTATCACACCCCAAAACCGGAACGGCGGAAACGTTCGGGGGCGGAGGACGTCATGTACAGTATCACAACACAGAAATATAGTAAACAAGCAAACAACATCATCCATTGCATTAATAATGTATTGTAATACAAGTGTGTTCTGTACAGTTTATAAGACACCGAAAATATAAATCAAAATAAAAGATAAGTCTTGAAAAGTGCTCCATCTTCTCAAAAGCTGGCATCGGTACCTGTCTACTGACGACCTGAGAATACAAGTTATTTTGAAAGAGTTTATCAGCATTAAAGCTGGTGAGTTCATAAGCATTTCAGTGTCATTGTTTGTATGAAAATGTTTGTACGTGTTTGATGTGTAAGTTTGTAAAAATGTTTGTAATCCCTTGAAAATCCTATATTTTCTATTTAAAAGTAGTCTTCTACCAAGACATCAAGTACTACATGCTTGTTCATTGTAAAAGTGAGTATTTCTCCCAAATGTGACTATCATTTGATAAAATATAGTTCTTGTATTACTGTTTATGTGAGAAGATCACAAAGTAGATGTAATGGGAAAATAACGAAGTACTGTAGTATTATACTATAGTGACTATTGCTGTACTAACTACCTTAAACCAATTGTTAATTAAGGTATAATGTGATATAATTGTAACCATACTTGATCGACCTTAGTAAAACACGACGCTCGAAGACGTCGAGATGGTATGACATTCATCACCCGAAGACCTGCAGGTCCCACTGTAGCTAGCAGTAAGATGTAGGACGGTCAGTCCAGTATAGATTTATACACGAATTCACGCTCTTCTTTCAGAAGACTCTGGTTACAAGTCGAGCCATGACAGAGATGCCATGCCCCGAAGTAGTGCCTCACATTTAGGTTATAGTGTCTATGTATTGTTTGTACTAGTGTAGTGTATGTTCTCCCTGATTCCCATCATAGTATATTTTCTAGTATAGTATGTAGTGTGTATAAATAGTATGTATTAGTGTATGTTCTCTCTTTCTAGTGTGTAGTATGTTCAGTTATATAGTGTAGTGTATGTATTGTTTACAGTATGCATTGACTCATGTATGAACTGACTCTTTGTATGTTCCATAGTATTAGAAATAGTGAGTAGTACACTCCTAAACTATACCTATTATAGTTTACTAGTAATGTTATATAAGTGACTTAGCATATACACCTTTGCTACCCAAAGGGTTGGAACTGAAGTAAAAGTTTTATATCTACACATATATACATGATATATAACTAAGGATCAAATGACAGTCGGACAAACAACAGGGTACTCTAAGTCCACAACCAAACAAGGAACAAGAAATAAAGTGAGTTATCAGTCCTAAGTCCTTCAAACCTTACTTATATAACTATATATGCATTAGACATGATTTGGCAATATATAAGTTTAAAGAGTTGAAAGTAAATATTTGATAATCAAGAATAAGTTTTATAAACAGTTTAACATGTAAGAGAGTTTGATAACCATTTTGAAGTAGTTTTGTTGACAAAGCAGTTAAAAGTATAGAAAATCCATTTGTTTGCAAGTTATAAATCACATGTGATTGATATTCTAACTAGTTTGATTCAACTTGTATTCCCCCCATAAAAGCATTTAAAAACATTTAAAAGGTTGATTAAGGGGTATCAACTCACCTGTAGTGAGTGGTTTGGATGGAAGTGTTGGACAAGATGCTAGGTGTCAAGTGGAGGCTTGAACACACACAATGATCCTATTAGCATATAAAGATATATATATGTATCTAATTAGTGATTATAACACCAACTAAGCAAGTATAAACACCCTAAAACATGGAAAACACCTTGGTCTAAGTGTTAGAGGGTCATAGGGTTGCATCAAAGGAGTGTAAGGCCTTGCATTAGAGTTTACTGCCCATGGAGTTTACGGCCTAGGGTTTACGGCCCTAGTGGGTTTACGGCCGTAAACCCACGGTAAGTCCCACCATTTTGTAGTTTAAGGTCATAAGTTCAAGTAGGAAGGGTTCTAGTCCAATATCCAAGCTCTAGGAGGTAATGGTGGCACATAAGCACCACCTTATGGTGTTTATGACCCAAGGAGATTGCCTTGGCCGTAAACCCATGTGTTCTTGGGTATTCTTGACGTTTAAGGTCCTAAACACTTCAAGGGAGTGATCTAGACTAGTATCCAAGGCTAAGGAAGGGACTAGGGCTCACTTTGCCCCATCTATTAGGGTTTACGGCTCAAGAACATGTCTTGGCCGTAAACACCTTTGATCTTGTGTTTCATTGTGTTTTCTAGTTGAATAAGAAGTGAAACAAGCCTTATAACACACTAGGGTAAGAATACTTACAATAAAGGTGCTTGAAAGAGTGTTTAAGGGCCAAGAACACTAGTATGTGTTCTTGGTGTTCTTGGTGTTTTGAAGAACACTTGCAAATCTATGAAAAAGAGAAGATTTCATGGATGAAATCATGTATAACTACTAGATGAAGTGTTATAATAACAAATCAAGAGAAGAAACACTTACATTTTTGGAAGATTGGAAGAAATATGTTATGATACTTGAGAGAGAAAGTTGGGTGTTCTTGAGCTTGGAAGTGAGAAGTGAGGAAATGAGGAGTAAACTCATGCCTTAAGCATGAGTTCACGGCCAAGAGGAGTTTACGGCCCAAACTCCCAAAGTTTGGCCGTAAACACCTTGTTATGGTGTGAAATGTTTATTTGCTACCCATTACTCCTAGAAGATACTCCCTCTTATTTGTTCGTTTGACGAATTTATATATAAAAAACACCAAACGGACTTTAAACCGGCTAAAAATTAGCAGAAATGAACTTGACTAATATTTGTAGTGCTTGACTGTAGGGTTTGTATAAATAGAAATTTCGGGTTGTCACGTCATCCCCCCGTTAGAGGGAATTTCGTCCCGAAATTAGAGTTTAAGCAATAAAGTAGTTACAAATAACTAAGCGAAAAGATGAGGATATTTCAACTTCATTTGATCCTCGCGCTCCCAAGTGAATTCCAGTCCTCGCTTGGCGTTCCAGCGAACCTTCACTATCGTGATGCGGCTTTGCTTCGTTCGCTTGACCTCGCGGTCCATGATCTCTACAGGTTCTTCCACGAAGTTGAGGCTCTCGTTGATCTCGATCTCGTTGAGTGGAATTACAAGAGTCCCGTCGGACAGACACTTTTTCAAGTTTGAGACGTGGAATGTAGAATGTATGTTACTGAGTTCGTGCGGTAGATTGAGTTTGTAAGCTACAGGGCCGATTCGGGTAAGAATCTCGAAAGGCCCTATGTATCTTGGATTTAGCTTTCCACGCTTTCCGAAGCGTATTAAGCCCTTCCAGGGTGAGACTTTCAACAGAACGTGGTCTCCCACCTAGAATTCCAAAGGTTTCCTTCGCTTGTCTGCGTAGCTTTTCTTTCGGTCTCTAGAGGCTTTCAATCGTTCCCGAATTTGAACGATTTTCTCTGTCGTTTCCCGAATGATCTCCGGACCTGTGAGAGCGCTGTCAGGAACTCGCCCTTTAACTAACTGTGTGTCACCCACCTCAGCCCAGCACAGAGGGGATCTGCACTTTCGGCCATAGAGGGCTTCAAATGGAGCAGCCTTTATGCTCGTGTGATAACTAGTGTTATAGGAGAACTCGACAAGGGGCAAATGGGTATCCCATGCTTTCCCAAAGTCGATCATACAGGCTCGCAACATATCCTCTAGTGTTTGGATAGTTCTCTCACTTTGTCCGTAGGTCTGTGGGTGGTAGGCTGTACTCATGTCCAGCCTCGTCCCTAGGGAACTTTGTAGCGACTGCCAGAACCTCGAAGTGAACCTACTATCTCTGTCGGAGATAATGGATATAGGGACACCATGCAGTCGTACGATTTCCCTAATGTAAGTTTTTGTAAGCTTCTCCATCTTGTCAGTCTCTTTGATTGGTAAGAAATGCGCGGATTTGGTCAATCTATCGACGATGACCCAAATGGTATCAAGTCCACCCGTTGTCTTGGGCAACTTGGTTATGAAGTCCATAGTAATCCGCTCCCATTTCCACTCTGGTATCTCCGGTTGTTGAAGTAAACCTGGTGGTTTCTAGTATTCGACCTTAACCTTTGCGCAAATAAGGCATTTACTCACGAAGGTAGCAATCTCTGCTTTCATGTTAGGCCACCAGTACAGCTTTTTAAGATCCAGATACATCTTATCTGAACCTGGGTGGACAGATTATCTAGTTTTGTGCGCCTCGGTCATGACCAAGTCTCTGAAACCACCGTGTTTCGGTGTCCAAATCCGGTCCATGAGAAATAAGGCTCCGCCACCCTTGACTTCCAGATTCTTCTCCATCCCTCGCAGGGATTCACCCGCCACATTTTCAGGTTTCAAAGCTTCTTCTTGAGCCTCCTTAATTTGTGTGGACAGATGTGAATGGATAGTCATAGTCAGTGATTTGACTCTTCGACCAGAATATTCTTTCCGACTTAGGGCGTCTGCTACTACATTGGCTTTACCCGGATGATAACGAATTTCGCATTCGTAGTCATTGAGTAGCTCGACCCACCGTCGTTGCCTCATATTGAGATCCTTCTGATTGAAGATGTGTTGTAGGCTTTTGTACCATACAGGTAGTGTCTCCAGATCTTCAGAGCAAACACAACTGCTGCAAGCTCAAGATCGTGTGTGGTGTAGTTTACTTCATGTGTCTTTAGCTACCTTGAGGCATAGGCGATGACCTTGCCTCGTTGCATCAGAACACACCCAAGCCCTTGATTTGACGCATCGCAGTAGACTACGATGTCTTCTATTCCTTCGGGGAGGGATAGTATCGGCGCGGTGCACAATGCTCGTTTTAGCGTTTGCAATGCCTTCTCCTGTTTCTCTTCCCAGTCAAAGGGCACGCCCTTCTGGGTCAATGTTGTAAGAGGTTTCGCAATTCGGGAGAAGTTCTATATAAATCTGCGGTAGTAGCCAGCGAGGCCTAGAAATTGACGAATTTCGGTAGGTGTCTTCGGTGCTGCCCAATTCTCAATGGCTTTAATTTTGGAAGGGTCCACGTGGATTCCTTCTTCACTAACCACGTGTCCTAAGAATTCGACCCTTTGGATCCAAAATTCACACTTAGAGAACTTGGCGTAGAGCTTCTTGTTGGATTAATGTCTAAGTCCATAACTATATTTGGTATGTACTTGACCCGACCTGGCATGGTCCATTTGGGTTGCACTTCACCGGCATAATTTATATGGATAGTCTTTTGAGAATAGTATATTTATGATTTATATTAATATATTATAAGTTCTAATATATTAATATGGAATCATATTATTTAATTAGTATTGATCAAGAATTAATTTAGAATTAATTAAGTGATCAAAAAGAACTAATTAAATATGGACTCTTATATATATGGAATGGGCCAAGTTCATTTAGGTTGGGCTAAGCTTTCATGGATGGTCCATGGAGCTTTAAACCCATGGATCCTATTTAAATGAAAGGTCATGGGTATTGGGGTTTACATGGATGTAACCCTAATCCTCCATAATATATAAAGGGGTCCTTGGCTCAAAAGATTGGCACAAGTGTGTGAGAATAAGAGTGGGCCGATTTTAGTGTGCATACATATTCTCTCAAGTTCTTCCAAGGTGTTTTGGTGATTTGTGATTCCATTTGAGGCTTCCACACGATCGGGGTTAAGCTCTTAAAGCTTGAAGACATCAAGCTACATCAAAAGGTATGTTATCTAACTAGAACTTTGTAGTATAGGTGCTTCATAATATGCTAGTTAGGATGAAACCTTGGAATAGTTAATATTTGCATGTATAATAGAGAAAACATAGATCCAAGGTTTATAGGGTTGCATGTACACCATAGGAGTGTTAGAATGCTCAAAACCCAACAGTGGTATCAGAGCCATGGGTTGTTTTCTGTTATATTGATCCAATGTTTTATTTTCAAGTTGAAAAAAAAAGGAAAAAAAAACATGACGTTTGTCAAATTTTAAGATAATTACTTGTTTTGTGAAAAACGAATTATTGTAAAATTTGAATGATTTGTTATATGAGTTGAATTAGGTCAAATTTAGTAAAAAATAAAATGATATGAATATTTTATTAGTTTTAAAAGTTTGATCTAAATGTTTTAAGGAGTTACATATTTTGTCATAAAATTTTGGAGCTCAAAAGTTTTTTTTTAAAGTTGTGATCTTAAGGGTTTTTGAAACTTCCATAAGTTATGGATATGAAAGTTTTTTTTTTTAAAAAAAAAAATTTGATTCAAAGTTTTTATGGAGTTACAAAATTTGGTGTTAATGTTTTAAAGAATTCCATAACTTGTTCTTAAGTTATGGAACATGGAAAGTTTCATCATAAAACACCATTAATTCCATAAGTTATGGAATCCAAAGGTTTTCAAGAATTACAAAACTTTCCCTCAAGTTTTGGAATTTGAGAAAAGTTTTTTATGAAAAAAAGAATTGAATTCTAAAACTCTTGGGTTCATAACTTAAACAATTAATTAAATGGTTTTAATTTTGAGTTTAATAATTGGAATTATGATGTTTTGTTGAATAGTTCAAATTAACTCTTATGGACTTTATTAATAGTTAATTAAAGCGTTTAATTAAAAGAGTATTATTAATCCATAAATATATGGTTTGAGTTTAATTAAATTAAAAGTTTAGTTTAATTAATAGATTAAACCACCAAGTATTTTAAATGTCTAAAATACACCCTTGTATTATTATAATATTAAAAGTTTAATATATTATATGTATAAGAGCAAGTCGTCTTACCATTAGTAGGCCTCATTCACGAAGCCGGTCTATAAGGGGGGTATAAGGTTACTGCCTATAAAATGACAGTTTCATGGGTGTCCACTCTCACTCACCGCTTCCTTGACCGGTGGAGGGTCGTTAGCCGAACAGGTAGGACAAGGACTATAATTCTCCCTTCATTATAAGTATAATGATAAATACTAAGTAACTAAACACTTATAAATTCCCAATCTTAGTTACTTAGGAAAATGTGAATAAGGTGCTAATCCATGAAATTACACTTTGCACTTTGTTTAAGCTGTTAGTGGAGCGTGTATGGTTAACCGACACACTAACCTGGACTTAACAAGGTAGGCAAAGGGTAACTTAATGTTTATCATAGTATCGTTGGAGCGTGTGTGGTTAACCGGCACATCGATTGAGGGGTAAATATTAAGGGTACCAAGTATATTTGCATGGTTACTTCACACCTTGTTTTGTGATCGTCGGCATCCCAGTCACAAAACCTGAAGGGCACACTCGAGATTGAAACATGCCATTGAAAAGTTCAATGAATCTCAAAAGAATCTAGGAGTTTCAAAACCAATTAAAACCTAATAATACATTTCGTTTATCTTGGTGGAAATTGGTGAATCGTCATTCACCTACCTTCAAATATTTTATAGCTTGGATTACGACATCCCTCTTCCAAGTTATAAAATAGTTTGTTGGGTCCTAGCCTTAATATATCATATTGGGTGTTATATTAAGGACTTAAATCAACTTTACGTGAATTTCTCCCATTGTTGATGTCTGGTTTAGACAACAATGATCTTCCCAAACCAAGCTTTCCTAATGAATATGACTTCCCGAGTTTGGCTCATGGAAGTCATACTTCTCTTCCTCTACCTCCTCCAATTATTCTCCCTAACCCACAAGTTCAAGGTCACTCAAGCCCTAATGGCAAGCAAGGTCTATGTATGATCACATCTTAGAGATGAAGTCACATATTGACAAGCCGAGAGAGTTGGGTGTGAAAGTCTTGAGAAAGTTGGATGTTCAATCACTTTCTAAGTCACATAGTGAGTTCCTTTGGGACTACTATGAAACAGACTATGACATGAACCTTAATCATCATATCTATTTGCTTGGTGCTGCTGAATCAGCAATGATTTGGAACGATAGTAAAGCAAATTTGATTAGAAGATCAACTTCCCAAAAACTTTATGGACAGTGACAATGGTGACACTGGAAATCCAGAAAAAGCATTCTCTTCCCAATGGAAAGGGATTGGCCATAGTCAACCCGGTTGACCAAATGGTAAAGAGAAAGGCTAAGTCTGAGATAGTCCCATTACCAAAGGGTCCATATGTTTATTTTTCCAAAGGAAGGGGCGTTGATTGCAAAGCTGCCAAATTTACCTAAGGATGTTAAAGTCAATAAGTTTGACTCTACATCAGGTAGAGCCCATTATCTAACTATGTTAAGTTCTATTCTGAGATCCTCATTACATGATGTGACTGGGTCACATGTCGATGTTTTAAGAATCAAAGAATAGAGAGAAATCTTAAAGGAAGTATATGCTGATTCTGATCGCGAAGGTGGATTTCGATCGCATTAGAATTTTGAGCAGTTGCTTAAGAAGTTATGATATATTGCTAAGGAATAGATAACAACAATTTTCCATGTGGATTGTAAGGATAAGTTTTTCCGCAAAGTTTTAAAATAAAAGAAAATTGTTTACTTTTATTTATTTGAAGTATACTTACAATGGCATTTGTGGAAAATTGTTGCTTATATGATTCCACTGACAGCAATATTGGAAAATGAATTTGATTCTTTCATTTGTGGTAGTATCTAAATTTACCAAATCAGGAAAGTTCCTCATCACCCAAGTTTCAATTGGACCGAAACTTGGAATCATGCAAGTTGAATAGTATTATGAATGAGAAATTTCAAGCATTGGAAAATCAAGACTAATTACTTGTTCACATGGATGTGTGAGTCAAGTGAAGGACTAAAGGGATCGAGTACACATTCTTGTGCACTGGTCATGTCCACTACAAAGCTCGTTAAGACTATTTGATTTACTAAAGTTTAGTAAATATGGTTATACTTACAAGTTTAAGTATAATTCTGAAACATTGGAAAAGTCTCAATGTATGGCAGAACGAATGGGAAGAATCAAATTAGGCAGAAAGATAAAAGATTCTCAAATCTGAAAAGATGGGAGAGTACTTTATTATCATGTTTGTGATCATCTTAATGATTTAGAAATTATATGACAATTAGTCCTCTGAAGGTCATCTTAGTGCATTCTTATGACTAAGAAGAGGAGTCATGAATTGTTGAAATGGTTAGATCAGGAAGATGAGTCATACTTCGTTCCAAAACAATTCTTAGAGTCATACTCCAAGATTGTAACTTGAGTGACATATCTTAAAGAAAGGTTTAAAACACTTGTCAAATGTAAGAGTAAAAGTGTCCTACTCTTCTACATTTGAAATTGGTAAGTTGTGATGTTTTGGATAAAACAAAGACCAACTAAGGCCAATTGTGTGAAGTGTTTGTCTTGATAAAGAATCCGCACTATCTCTTGAATATTTGGCAAGATAGTCTTATATGTCAAGAGGATAGTGGGAGTCTTAAAGATCCTAAAAAGTATTTCAAGAACTAATTAAGAATAAAACCTGAGGTTCTTCACTAGCTTACGACTTGAGGTTTATAACCTATCGTGTTGACATATTCTATGCCCATTCCAGTTAAAGTTGGCTTTGCATAGGAGTTCTGAAAGTTCTCAATTGGTTGCATAACAACTTGGAAGCAATGGCAGACCCTGTACTGCCAGGTGGCAAGAAGTTAAGATTGCATAAGTTCAGTCCATATGAGTTTGGATTTGTCATTATCCTTGTCTTGTGACTATGGTTTTGACGATTCACATGGATAAGAACACATACACCATAAAATCTAAGGGTCATAAGGTTTCTCTCCGATTCATGAAAATGATGGTGAGGAAACACTTCCACCAAGTAGATTTGAAGCAGATGGCAAAAGGTCTAAACAATTGAGACTATGATTACGACATCCCTTTTCATAGTTCTGAAATTGTTTAGACACACATGCATGCTATCTAAGGAAAGGTGTATGATTTTGATAAAGTTTTATCAAAGCATCTCGTATCAGAAATCTGAACTTTGGTAAGAAAGTCAATAAAATATTGATTTCTAGAAGTCCAACTGATTTATGAGTACATGTCACAGCTAGTGGGAGCATAAGTGTTATGCTAATAATCATCATGTTAGTGGGAGCATGATAATTATTGTTAGTGTTGCAAGTTAGCAATGTTAATTATAGAAAACAAAAGTTTCAATTCGTGAGGCTGCAGGGATTGAAAAAGTTGTTTTGCTATAATTAAGGGAGAGGATATACTTCATTTCAGTTCTAAAGGCTTAGATTGAGACCTTAATCATCTTTAGTCAAGAATATATATATGAATTTCATGTTGGATTGGTTCAACTTAAGGAAATTCTATATATTGCGTTCTCAAAATTCGATTATGATTACGGCATCCCTCTTCATAGTCAAATTTTGAAAACATGGCAAATAAAAATATTGTAGCAAAAGACTGGTCTAGAATCATGTCTTTATGTGAGACATCATGAATGGTGTACCATTTGCTTTGGGTACAGGATCGATTGCATGTGCTATAATATTTGTCATTTCTAAATTTTTCCAAATGCCCAGAGGCATAAGAAGGGAAAAGGTCTAGAATTGGATATGACTAAAATGATTAAGCAATTGTCGAGGACAATCTGAGGTTTACCAAAGATTGGTTGCTCAGGGACAATTGGAAGTATAGTGCTAATTTTGGAAGGACCATATTGACATATTCTGAAAAGAGGCATCTCTTGTTCATAAGTGATAGTCAAAATGAGAATATGGAGTTGTCTCCATAGGTGGAAGTTATCTGTGTAAGATTAGAAAACTTAATGCAAGAAGCATGTCCAAAGCAATGTACTTTGAATATGAGACTTAGTTTCCATGGAGTTGATCTCCATTGGAATACCTTATAATGACTATTGACAAGTGTTTGTGACTTTATACATATTCATTATAGGAGGGTCAGTGCATATAAGTTTAAAATCTAAAAAGATTTCGATAAATGATAGGAATTTGAAATTCTCACATTTTTCGATAAGGATTTGGGAGTGTGAAATTAGAATCATTGAAATTATGTTCAATTGGTTTATTTCACAAAGTAAGGATCATAGACAAACATAGAGTGCATACTTGGTGTATGGAAAAGCTATTGTTTAGAAAAACATAGTGTACATGCTTGGAGCATGGGACTACTAGTGTTTTTAATTCAGGTATAAATTTGATAAAACCGAAACAATGAAATAATGAGTAATCATTATGGTGATAAATAAAAGTGGTCTATTTATATTCATAGGGTTTGATACCATATTTGATTCATTTATTCTTGTGTTTCATTTTGCATGTTTTGACTTCCAGAATAAACTAGGTCATTCTTCCTGTATGACTAAGTTATTCAAACTATCCACAGTCGGTCATATGTTGGAAGTAGATATGAATCAAGACTGTCATGGGCTGGCTTGTAGAGGTCTAAGATGTTGGACAAAGCAGTGCTACAACACTCATGAGTGCTCATAAGTTCGGAGTATTGGATTTAACCCACGCTCATTTGAATCACCTCATGGATTTTATCACGAGTGATCATGAGACGATAATATCTTATATTCTTCAAACCTAGAGATATGAGTTGTTACTATGAGTTGGTTATACATTGATTGCACGAAAACGCATTGGTAACTCGATGTTATAAAACATGCCTTTGTGTATGATTCAACAAGTAGTAGAACAAGCCATATGAGTCGAAGTTTATCCATTCCTTTTACCTTCAGGATAAAAGCGATATCTGTGGGCCCCTCGATGATTTAGCGATGACACATGTGAGTGCTTGGCCAAGCCAGGACTGATTTGATTTGTTCAATCAGTTAGTCATCATAAATCGAAAATCAGGAAACAACAAATGGACAGAGAGAATGATTATAATCCATGTCTCAGTCCATATGATATCTAGAATGGAGGAATATATGATCCCTTACCTAATGGACAAGTCATTGACAAGGTAAGAGTTCGACAGCGGCTTTAAGAGCTACGATTGCCAGTTAGGTTTTGAAGTCATACTCAATAATAGTTTTAGACTTATCCAAGTGGGAGACTATTGGATTAATGTTTAAGTCCATAACCATATTTGGTATGTACTTGACCCGACCCGGCATGGTCCATTTGGGTTGCACTTCACCGGCACAATTTATATGGATAGTCTTTTGAGAATAGTATATTTATGATTTATATTAATATATTATAAGTTCTAATATATTAATATGGAATCATATTATTTAATTAGTATTGATCAAGAATTAATTTAGAATTAATTAAGTGATCAAAAAGAACTAATTAAATATGGACTCTTATATATATGGAATGGGCCAAGTTCATTTAGGTTGGGCTAAGCTTTCATGGATGGTCCATGGAGCTTTTAACCCATGGATCCTATGTAAATGAAAGGTCATGGGTATTAGGGTTTACATGGATGTAACCCTAATCCTCCATAATATATAAAGGGGTCCTTGGCTCACAAAATTGGCACAAGTGTGTGAAAATAAGAGTGGGCCGATTTTAGTGTGCATACATATTCTCTCAAGTTCTTCCAAGGTGTTTTGGTGATTTGTTATTCCATTTGAGGCTTCCACACTATTGGGGCTAAGCTCTTAAAGCTTGAAGACATCAAGCTACATCAAAAGGTATGTCATCTAACTAGAACTTTGTAGTATAGGTGCTTCATTATATGCTAGTTAGGATAAAACCTTGGAATAGTTAATATTTGCATGTATAATAGAGAAAACATAGATCCAAGGTTTATAGGGTTGCATGTACACCATAGGAGTGTTAGAATGCTCAAAACCCAACACTTCTCTGTTCGCAGGGTTCCTAGGACTTGCCGCAGATGATCACTATGTTCCTCCTTACTTCGAGAGTAGATAAGTATGTCATCAATGAAGATGATGACGAACTGATCCAAGTAAGGACGGCATACCCGATTCATTAAGTCCATAAACACTGCGGGTGCATTTGTCAATCCGAATGGCATCACCACGAACTCGTAGTGTCCGTAACGAGTTCGGAAAGTTGTCTTAGGAACATCCTCCTCTAACACTCGGAACTGGTGATACCCGGACCTCAGATCAATCTTTGAAAAGTACGACGCCCCTTGCAGTTGGTCAAACAAATCGTTTATGTGAGGCAGAGGGTAACGATTTTTAACCGTTAGTTTGTTGAGCTCCCTGTAGTCGATGCACATACGAAACGATCCATCATTCTTTTTGACGAACAAGACCGGTGCTCCCAGGGTGAGAAGCTTGGTCTAATAAAGCCCTTGCTGAGCAGTTCGTTAAGTTGACCGGATAGTTCCTGCATCTCAGCTGGTGCTAGTCGATAGGACGATTTGGCTACTGGGGTAGCTCCTGGAACTGAGTCGATTCGGAACTCGACTTGTCGCTGCGGCGGTAACCCAGGTAGTTCTTCTGGAAAGATGTCGGGAAAGTCGCATACTACGGGGATGTTTTTCAGGTCTTTGGTTTCTTGGCGCGTATCAACAACGTGCGCAAGGAATGCACGATATTCCTTACGTAGGTACTTCTGAGCTTGAATACTTGAGATAATGCTAAGGCTAGTGTCGGGTTTGTCACCGTAGATAATAATAGTTTTGTTAGACGGAAGATTATGGCGAACAGCCTTTTCATAGCACATTATGTCGGCACGGTGCAGACTCAACCAATCCATGCCGATAATGACATCGAAACTTTTAATTGAGACCGACATGAGGTCGATTGGAAATGAATGGCTATCTAGAGTTAGAGTACATCCTATGTATATACTACTAGTGCTCTCAGTCTTTCCATTAGCCATTTCTACAGTGAATGGTTCTTTAAGTGCGCGAGGTTGTTGTTTAAGTACGCGTGCAAATTTCTGGTTCACGAAACTTCTCTCCGCTCCACTATCAAATAGTATGCATGCATAAGTGTTTTCAAGGAGAAACGTACCAGTCACCACTGTAGGGTCAGCAACTGCTTCCTTGTGGCCTATAGCCAAAACGCTTCCTGCTCCACCAGCATTTCCTGCCTTGGGACAGTCCCTTTTGTATTGGCCCACTTCTCCACATGCATAACAAGACTGGGTCACACCAGACCCTGGAACCTGGTTGATTGGCCTTGCCAGGGCTCTGCAGAAACGGACAGTGTGTCCCTTTTTGTTGAAGTTGGAACACTGCAACTCCCGGCAGGGTCCATTGTGGTGGAAGCTGCATTTGTTGCACTTTGGTAAGTTCCCAGCGTACTGCTTTATCGGAGCAGCAACGACCGGTGCTATCGCGGCATGAACCGCCACAACCTGCTGCTTTTTGGCAGCTGTTTGCTTCTTCTTGCCATCCTCGAACTTCCGCTTGTTGTCAGCGGGTTTGGAAGGTTCAGAGATGGCTAGGGTTGTTGTTGATGACGGGGTACGGACCCCATGGTCAATGAGACGTTGTGCCAATCGCATGGCACTATCGAAGGTAGTGGGGTTTGAGGCTAAAACATTCCCCTGAACCGGAGGCAACAGCCCCCAGATATACCTCTATCTTCTTTCCCTCCGTGGGAACCATGTTGGGACAGAGGGCCACCAGCTCGCTGAATCTGGCAGTATAAGAGACTATGTCGGAGCCCTTCACGGTTAGGCTCTACAACTCCTGTTCCAACTTCTGGATTTCGCCCCGCGGGCAGTATTCCTCGATCATGAGGTCTTTCAAAGTTTCCCAGCCCATGTCGTTAGCCACTACAAGAGTTAGTGACTTGACATGGCTATTCCACCATGTCAGGGCTTTTTCTTCGAAGGTGCAAACAGCAAACTTGACCTTACACGCTGCAGGGCAGGAGCAAATCTCGAAGATCGACTCCGTCTTTTCGAACCATTGTGAGAGGGCAATGACTCCACCAGTCCCTTTGAAGGGCTTTGTCTTACAGTTAGTGAAGTCCTTGTAGGAGGGTCATAGGGTTGCATCAAAAGAGTGTAAGGCCTTGCATTAGAGTTTACGGCCCATGGACCAAACCCCATGGAGTTTACGGCCTAGGGTTTACGGCCCTAGTGGGTTTACGGCCGTAAACCCATGATAAGTCCCACCATTTTGTAGTTTAAGGTCATAAGCTCAAGTAGGAAGGGTTCTAGTCCAATATCCAAGCTCTAAGAGATAATGGTGGCACATAAGCACCACCTTATGGTGTTTACGGCCCAAGGAGATTGCCTTGGCCGTAAACCCATGTGTTCTTGGGTATTCTTGATGTTTAAGGTCCTAAACACTTCAAGGGAGTGATCTAGACTAGTATCCAAGGCTAAGGAAGGGACTAGGGCTCACTTTGCCCCATCTATTAGGGTTTACGGCTCAAGAACATGTCTTGTCCGTAAACACCTTTGATCTTGTGTTTCATTGTGTTTTCTAGTTGAATAAGAATTGAAACAAGCCTTATAACACACTAGGGTAAGAATACTTACAATAAAGGTGCTTGAAAGAGTGTTTAAGGGCCAAGAACACTAGTGTGTGTTCTTGGTGTTCTTGGTGTTTTGAAGAACACTTGCAAATCTATGAAAAAGAGAAGATTTCATGGATGAAATCATGTATAACTACTAGATGAAGTGTTATAATAACAAATCAAGAGAAGAAACACTTACATTTTTGGAAGATTGGAAGAAATATGTTATGATACTTGAGAGAGAAAGGTGGGTGTTCTTGAGCTTGGAGGTGAGAAGTGAGGAAATGAGGAGTAAACTCATGCCTTAAGCTTGAGTTCACGACCAAGAGGAGTTTACGGCCCAAACTCCCGAAGTTTGGCCGTAAACACCTTGTTATGGTGTGAAATGTTTATTTGCTACCCATTACTCCTAGAAGATACTCCCTTTTATTCGCTCGTTTGACGAATTTATATAAAAAAAACACCCAAACGGACTTTAAATCGGCTAAAAATTAGCAGAAATGAACTTGACTAATATTTGTAGTGCTTGACTGTAGGGTTTGTATAAATAGAAATTTCGGGTTGTCACACATGCGGATGTACTGATAACCTAAAAACATGTTTGTTTTATTACGGTCATAATGTGAAGGCTAGAACCCCTACTAAACGCTCTCCCTGTCCAGAGATTAAGGGAACCAAACGCGACCTCAACAAATTCTTGCAAGCCGTGTAATTCACATTAAAGTTATATGATCATGTATACCCAATATAACTATCACCTTTTGTTTAAAACAATGAGTTAGTGATCAATTGGTATAATTAGTTCCTGTTTGTTCTCATGCTATAACAACCTAACTTGTTTGTTATGTACTGTATATTGTACGTTCTGTTTGTTTCTCATAATTGTTTGTTCTCTCTGTATGTTATTGTTTGTTTCTCTTCACTGTATGTTTGACTCATGTAAGAACCGACTCTTTGTATGCTTCATTGTACTAGAAGTAATGAATAGCATTCTCCTAAACTATACCTATTATAGTTTACTAACGTTCTACTTGGACTGTTACTGAAAAGACTCGTTTATCTACTAAGTTATGTTTGTACTTTAAAAACGGAGTTTTGTATAACTATAAAGTAAGATAACTTTAAAAGAGTTTTTTGAAATGTTTTGACAACTTATAAATGACGCAAGTAACATTTTGAAAGATGTTTATAAAAAACATTTACACAATTATCATTGTGTTCAACTTGTATTCCCCTCCTTAAAACAGTTAAAACAGTTAAAAGATTCATTACGAGGTATGAACTCACCTGATGTGGGTGATTCAAACGGGTATGCGTGTAAGGATGAGAAGTTCGAAGAATGAAGTCCCGAGACACAATAGGCCCTAAATGACATATAATGACACATATTGGCATGAATATAGTGTTTATAAACAACTATATGAAAGGAAACACCTTCCAGGACTGGGAAACACTTTGACCAAGTGTTGGAATCACATGTGATTCAACAAAGGAGGGTAGAATGACACTCACATGAGTTTACGGCCATGGGTTTACGGCCCAAGGGAGTTTACGGCCGTAAACTCATGGTCACTCATGTATAAGTGTAAGTTTGAAGGCTAGGGAAGCTTTAGGGACTTTTGCTCTACACTAGGATGAGAAAGACCAACCCAAAGGAAACTTTTGATGAGTTTACGGCCCAAAGGAGTTTACAGCCGTAAACTCATGGTCATTTATGTATTTGAGAGAAGTTTAAGGTCCTACAATCATCAAGGAAAGGTTCTAGTTCACTAGCTTTGCATCTAGGAGGGTTTATGGCCCATACATGCCATAACATTGAGTTTACGGCCAAGGAAGATCTTGGGCCGTACACTCAAGATGTTTCTTGGGAAAATGTATGTTTCAAGGGTGTCATTCCAGGCTTCCTAGTAGATATGAATTGTAGGGAAGAGTACTTACGATCTAGAAGCTTGAAATGGTCGGTTTTGGCCAAGAACACTAGTGTGTGTTCTTGGTGTTCTTGGTGTTTCTTGAAGATCTAAGAAAACATGATTTCCATGGATGAATCATGAGGATGAAGCTAGTTAAGAAGGATTAACAACAAACTAGAGAACGAACACTTACGATTTTTGAAGATCAAGATGAAACTCGGGATGATACTTGAGAGAGAACTCAAGTGTTCTTGAGGTGAAAGTGAAAGAATGAAGAAAAGTTGATGGATATGAGCTTATATGGAGGAGTTTACGGCCTACCTTGAGTTTACGGCTGTAAACTCAAGTGTTGTGGCCGTGAACTCTTTTTGAAGAGGTTAAGGCTTGATCCTTTGTACAGTGTCTCTAGCAGGTACATTCTGACACTCATTCCTTAAGTGTACTAGGCTTAAAACTCCTTAGAATGACCTTTTACAGGGCTAGAACTCATTACCAATGAGTCTGACACTCAGTTGAGTTGATTGACTGGGCTTTTAAAAGTAAAAAATTTTCGGGTTGTCACATCAACCCCCGTTAGATGGAATTTCATCCCGAAATTAGCTTTCTTAGCCGTACTTACTGGGATTGCGCTCCTCTGATTGGCAGAATACCTACTCGTAGACTAGGCAACTTTGACCTTCTGTTCATGATAGGATTCATACTCGGTCCATCTATCATTACCTCGTGTATACAAGTCGTATATAATTAGGATTAGTAAGACAGTCGGATGTGCGACTCTGCCCCAAGTCCACAACCAAACAAGGAACAGGAGATAGGGCAGAAACACACATACTAAATCTGCATAATCATAATCATATACCACCCTCGCGTATACACTGAATAGTGATAGCTGGGCTATATTCGTCCATAGCCTCTGTGCTCGAACATGGTCTGTTGGACGAGTGATATTCCTTGACGGTCTGCGGACATCTGACGATAAGGCTTCGGAGGACAAAGTACTCTTCGCACGAGTACTTCGGGGTTTAGAATACGAAAGATAAAACTGAGGTTTAGGTCGGACTGTCGTTACGAATGACGAAAGTTTCGAGAACTTGCCGATCGAGGCGATAGAAACATATGAACTCAGTATGGTGAGGACCACACCAACTCATGACGAATGAAAGTAACGGACTCTTTACTGAACAAAGTTTTGGCCAATTGAAAGAAACGTCTGTTATACGACGATGTATCCCTTGTATGCTCGATACTGTAATCCTAGTATGTTCGACAATGTACTCTTTGTAAATGTTCCCGTGTTTCCTGTTTTCTCTTTGACGTTAACACTCCTACGTATCGTACCGCTATGTGCGCATACATACAAACGAAAGTGCTCTAATAACTGTTGGGGATACTTTATATCATGATCCTCATTGGTACCACTACAATCGCCTGCCATATACAAGTTATGAATATTTAAGATGAATCAGGCAGTCGACTGAGTAACTCTGCCTCAAATCCTCAACCAACTAAGGAATGGGGACCTAAGCGGAGTCACTCACTCTAAGTCTGCAACATCTCAGTTATGCACAACCCTGATGTATATGGTAAGCCATAATAGCTTCTCTAAACGGATCTTTTAGTTCTCTGGAATATTGTGACCTATTTCAATATGTGAGTTAATATAATTACTTTTAGGTGTTATCCCCAAATTTTAATCTTATACCAATATAAATTATTTTTAAAAGTAATTACTATTTCGAAAACGTGCCGCTACTCGTTGACGACTCCGGGTAGATTCTCTTGCGGTGATTATCAGAATGCGTCCATTCGCTCCTCAGTTCCTTATTATCGGGCAGTCCCTCTGATACTGTCCAGTCTCACCACAGCCATAGCAGGCTTGGTTTTCTTCAGCTCCGGGGACTTGGGAGATCGGTCGAGTCGGTGCCTTGCAGAAACGGACTGTGTGTCCCTTTCTGTGGCAGTTCAGACACTGCATTTCCCGACATACTCCGGTGTGGTGAAAGTTGCACTTGCCACACTTCGGGAGGGTTCCAGCATATCGACTGGCAGGTGCTGGAGCAGTAGGCGTTGTAGCGGCGTACATAGTACTCGCTTGTTGCTCTTGCGCGGTGTCCTGTGTTGTTCGCTTCCTCTTCCTCTTGTTCCCCAACTTCTGATTATAGTCCTCTTCCCTCGGTGGCTCGGGAATAGGGACTTCTACACCATGGCGGACTCCGTGGTCGATGAGTTGCTGAGCCAGGCGTTTAGCACTATCGAATGTGGCTGGGTTAGAAGACAACACATTTCCTTGGGTCGGAGTAGTTAGACCCCAAATGTATCTTTCTATCTTCTTTCTCTCCGGGGTAACCATCCCGGGGCATAGAGCTGCTAGCTCGCTGAACCGGTCAGTGTAGGTCACTATGTCTGAGCCGACCGTAGTGAGATCCCACATGTCTTGTTCCAGTTTTTGAATTTCGCCTAACGGGTAGTATTCCTCCCGCATTAACTCTTTTAGGGTTTCCCAACCTAATGAGTTAGCCACTGATAGAGTCAGTGACTTAACATGGCTATTCCACCATGTTAGGGCCTTGCCAGAGAAGGTGCAGGCAACAAACTTCACTTTGCTTCCTTCTGGGCACAAGCAGATTTCGAAGATCGACTCTGCTTTCTCGAACCATTGCAAGAGGGAAATGACTCCGCCAGTCCCATTAAAGGACAATGGCTGGCATTTGGTGAAGTCCTTGTAGGAGAACTCTCTCGAGCGCACGAGGACCTCACCTTGAGTAGAATCAGTAGGTGTTTCACCGCCGCTGGTACTGATGGAGTAATATTGAGCCATGGCTGTTGCCACAGCCGCAGCCACTGCAGCGTTTATAGTTGCCATATCAACTTGCGAAGGAGGCGGCATTGGAGTTATCGGAGTAGTGCGTCTGTTAGATCTGCGAGGAGGCATCTTTGCTAAAAGAAAACAAAGATGAGATGGAATAAGTCTAAAGCAATGGACACAAGCCGAAAGCTGAAAAGACAAGGTTATCCTAGTTCTGGATGTATCGGGTCCTGACTTCCACAGGGTTCTAGGAACAATTCATAAAAGAGTCTATACCTAATAAACTCTATGAATTTGAAATAACTATCCTCGAATAAATATCTGTTTCCTGAATAACTGTTACTAGCTACATGTAAGAAAATAATCTTAACATATAATGTGAGCAGTGTTTCCACTCGCTCATTTAACAAGATTATTATTTAATAGTGTGACGTGTAAGACGTTTTGGTTACTTCGGCTGATCCCTCTTTGAAAACTTCTCATGAACTTGTTCTTGTTCCTCCTGGACTCTTCTGTTGTCTACTATGAGGAAGTGGTTACATCTATCTGGGATTGTCATGCGAGAATGAAAGTGACTAAAGAATCTATGAGCTTTAAGGTAACTTTATGGGGTAATCCTTACGGAGTCCTCCTATAACTGTATAATGTATACAAGTTTATATATAATTGAAGATTAAATAGACCTTCGAATGAGTGATCCTATTCCAAAACTACACCCTTAAGAGGAATGGATAGCGAAGCGTAGACCACAGATTCTAAGTTTATAAGATCTTGATTATATATAAAACTTTAGGAATATACATTGCAAGATTATAGACCTATCCGTAAGGGTCTTTTAAGTTATCACATAAGTTATTTACATGGACTAAAATACTCCTATAGTATTTTAACGTAATCTACTTGGTATGTTCTAAACTCGTAATCGTGCTATCGTATCATAGAATACTCCTATAGTATTCTAACTCTAAATGTACTTGTTCTGGTGTTCTCTTGACTGGTGTTCAGGTAAGTTTTAACACTGTTGCAACACCACATCATTCCCAAACACATGTCGGTCACATCTCGAATGAATATAGTTGATCAGGCTATATTGATCCTAACTATGATTACATAACTGTTCAGGTTGACGACAGTGCCCAACCTTTAAATACTTTAGTTCTGTTCTCCTCGTGACACTAGTTCTATTATGTACATGTATGAGCAAGTAGGTATATTTTTATAACTTATAGTTATACTCTAAAAATATATCATTATCCAGAGCACTTATGCCCCATTTTATTTATAGTTGTATATCTTTTATCGGTTGATATACTTAGTTCACTATAAACAATGCTCTGATACCAATCTGTCACACCCCAAAACCGGAATGGCGGAATCGTTCGGGGGTGGAGGACGTCATGTTTAGTATCACGAGATATGTATATGGTAAGCAAGTAATGAACAACCATTTCATTTAGAAAGAAAGTGTTTACAATGTGTGTGTTCACAAAACATAGAATTCATAAACAAATAACAAAACAAGACTTGAAGCTATAATGCTCCATCTTCTGAATTCCCAGCACGAGCACCTGTCTAATAGTCTCCTGAGAATACAAGTTATTTGAAAGAGTTGATCAACAATTAAGCTGGTGAGTTCATAAGTTTTTAGTGATGTGAGTAAGTTGTAAAGTGTTGTTGAAAATGTAGATGTAAAATTGTGTTAAAATGTAGTTGTAACATGTAGTTGTAAAATGTTGTAAGTTGTAAGTTCTGTTTTGAAAAGTTCGCCTGTTCCTCTAGAAAATCCTATATTTCCTACTTTGATGGAAGTTTAAGTAAAATGACACTACAACCCTTTCTATGGGTACTAAGTGGGTACAAGTTATATAAGACTCAGAGTAAACAAACAATCGATTATGCGCATCTGCCCTAAGCTCACAACCAAACGAGGAACAGAAATTAAGGCGGATAGCATACATCCCATTGGTTGTTAGATCATCGTCATATATAACCCTGGTGTATTCACTTGTTACTCATGAGTTAATTGTAATGGTTCCTTTATAGCTAATGAAAAAGTTCTTTAAGAAAACCCATATTTCTTATAATAAAATGGTGACCACAGTGACTACTTTTATAATAGCTTAGTTTATACTGATATATATAATCTAATATCGGATAGAAAGTTAATTGAGTGAATCTGCCCTAAGCCCACAACCAAACAAGGAACAGGAAGTAAGGCGGAAAGCACACATCCAACTGCCTATTGGGTATAAGTTTTATATATAAACATGATGTATAAACTAAGGTATTATAGAGTTACTCACCTAAGGTCCTTTACTGGTTTAATAAAATGGATTAAACCCTTTACTGGGAAGTTTCTAGTTTTGTATACCAAAAGTAGTGATTTGGAAAGTATGTTTTGTACTAGAAAAACTGTGCTTTGACTTTGTGTCCTATATTCTGACCCATACTTGGTACCCTTATGATGACTTAATGTATACTAAGCATACATATATATAGAATCGGATAGAAGATAGATTGGGTGAATTCGTTCCAAGCCTACAACCAAACAAGGAACAGGAAATGAAGCGGAGAGCACACATCCTATTACCTGTCGGATCCTATTGGTATATATATATCTTGTGATGTATACATTAAGGAATCATAAGACTAGCATTATGGTCCTTTCTTTTAAACGTAGCCTTCTACCAAGGCATCTTCTGTTAAACATAGCCTTCTACCAAGGCATCTACTATTATGTGCTAGACTCGACTGTTCTGATTGTCGTTTGTAAAAATGTGCTAGACTCGACTGTTTTGTTTGTCGATTGTAAAAAAATGTATATTTTCCCTAGTTTATAACTATCTTAACTCGAAAATAGTTTGAGTTTGTCTTTCAAGTGGTACTGTCACTTTATGAAAGTAATGGGAAATGTAAGTACACAGTTGTCGTTTATAATGACATGCAGTTACACCCCAAAACCGGAACGGCGGAAACATTCTGGGGCGGAGGACGTCATGTACAGTATCACAACATAGAAATATAGTAAACAAGCAAACAACATCATCCATTGCATTAATAATGTATTGTAATACAAGTGTGTTCTGTACAGTTTATAAGACACCAAATATATAAATCAAAATAAAAGATGAGTCTTGAAAAGTGCTCCATCTTCTCAAAAGCTGGCCTCGGTACCTGTCTACTGACGACCTGAGAATACAAGTTGTTTTGAAAGAGTTTATCAGCATTAAAGCTGGTGAGTTCATAAGCATTTCAGTGTCATTGTTTGTATGAAAATGTTTGTACGTGTTTGATGTGTAAGTTTGTAAAAATGTTTGTAGTAATTGTTTGTAATCCCTTGAAAATCCTATATTTTCTATTTAAAAGTAGTCTTCTACCAAGACATCAAGTACTACATGCTTGTTCATTGTAAAAGTGAGTATTTCTCCCAAATGTGACTATCATTTGATAAAATATAGTTCTTGTATTACTGTTTATGTGAGAAGATCACAAAGTAGATGTAATGGGAAAATAATGAAGTACTGTAGTATTATACTATAGTGACTATTGTTGTACTAACTACCTTAAACCAATTGTTAATTAAGGTATAATGTGATATAATTGTAACCATACTTGATCGACCATAGTAAAACACGACGCTCGAAGACGTCGAGATGGTATGACATTCATCACCCGAAGACCTGCATGTCCCACTGTAGCTAGCAGCAAGGTGTAGGACGGTCAGTCCAGTATAGATCTATACACGAATTCACGCTCTTCTTTCAGAAGACTCTGGTTACAAGTCGAGCCATGACAGAGATGCCATGCCCCGAAGTAGTGCCTCACATTTAGGTTATAGTGTGTATGTATTGTTTGTACTAGTGTAGTGTATGTTCTCCCTGATTCTCATCATAGTATGTTTTCTAGTATAGTATTTAGTGTGTATGAATAGTATGTATTAGTGTATGTTCTCTCTTTCTAGTGTGTAGTATGTTCAGTTATATAGTGTAGTGTATGTATTGTTTACAATATGCATTGACTCATGTATGAACTGACTCTTTGTATGTTCCATAGTATTAGAAATAGTGAGTAGTACACTCCTAAACTACACCTATTATAGTTTACTAGTAATGTTATATAAGTGACTTAGCATATACACCTTTGCTACCCAAAGGGTTGGAACTGAAGTAAAAGTTTTATATCTACACATATATACATGATATATAACTAAGGATCAAATGACAGTCGGACAAACAACAGGGTACTCTAAGTCCACAACCAAACAAGGAACAAAAAATAAAGTGAGTTATCAGTCCTAAGTCCTTCAAACCTTACTTATATAACTATATATGCATTAGACATGATTTGGCAATATATAAGTTTAAAGAGTTGAAAGTAAATATTTGATAATCAAGAATAAGTTTTATAAATAGTTTAACATGTAAAAGAGTTTGATAACCATTTTGAAGTAGTTTTGTTGACAAACCAGTTAAAAGTATAGAAAATCCATTTTGTTTGCAAGTTATAAATCACATGTGATTGATATTATAACTAATTTGATTCAACTTCTATTTCCCCCCCCCCCCCCCATAAAAGCATTTAAAAACATTTAAAAGGTTGATTAAGGGGTATGAACTCACATGTAGTGAGTGGTTTGGATGGAAGTGTTGGACAAGGTGTTAGGTGTCAAGTGGAGGCTTGAACACACACAATGATCCTATTAGCATATAAAGATATATATATATATATATATATATATATATATATGTATATATATATATATATATATATATATATATGTATCTAATTAGTGATTATAACACCAATTAAGCAAGTATAAACACCCTAAAACATGGAAAACACATTGGTCTAAGTGTTAGAGGGTCATAGGGTTGCATCAAAGGAGTGTAAGGCCTTGCATTAGAGTTTACGGCCCATGGACCAAACCCCATGGAGTTTACGGCCTAGGGTTTACGGCCCTAGTGGGTTTACGGCCGTAAACCCATGGTAAGTCCCACCATTTTGTAGTTTAAGGTCATAAGCTCAAGTAGGAAGGGTTCTAGTCTAATTAGAAGAGTCTCGTTGGACAGACACTTTTTCAAGTTTGAGACGTGGAATGTAGAATGTATGTTACTGAGTTCGTGCGGTAGATTGAGTTTGTAAGCTACAGGGCCGATTCGGGCAAGAATCTCGAAAGGCCCTATGTATCTTGGATTTAGCTTTCCACGCTTTCCGAAGCGTATTAAGCCCTTCCAGGGTGAGACTTTCAACAGAACGTGGTCTCCTACCTGGAATTCCAAAGGTTTCCTTCGCTTGTCTGCGTAGCTTTTCTGTCGGTCTCTAGAGGCTTTCAATTGTTCCCGAATTTGAACGATTTTCTCTGTCGTTTCCCGAATGATCTCCGGACCTGTGAGAGCGCTGTCTGGAACTCGCCCTTTAACTAACTGTATGTCACCCACCTCAGCCCAGCACAGAGGGGATCTGCACTTTCGGCCATAGAGGGCTTCAAATGGAGCAGCGTTTATGCTCATGTGATAACTATTGTTATAGGAGAACTCGACAAGGGGCAAATGGGTATCCCATGCTTTCCCCAAGTCGATCACACAGGCTCGCAACATATCCTCTAGTGTTTGGAAAGTTCTCTCACTTTGTCCGTCGGTCTGTGGGTGGTAGGCTGTACTCATGTTTGGATAGTTTGAAGTGATGTAGACTATGAATGATCCATCATTACATTGTATTTCCCAAATTGCCTCTTATATCTTAATGTCACACCCTAAAACCGGAACGGCGGAATCGTTCGGGGGTGGAGGACGTCATGTTAAGTATCACGAGATATATATATGGTAAGCAAGTAATGAACAACCATTTCATTTAGAAAGAAAGAGTTTACAATGTGTGTGTTCACAAAACATAGAATTCATAAACAAATAACAAAACAAGACTTGAAGCTATAATGCTCCATCTTCTGAATTCCCAGCACGAGCACCTGTCTAATAGTCTCCTGAGAATACAAGTTATTTGAAAGAGTTGATCAGCAATTAAGCTGGTGAGTTCATAAGTTTTTAGTGATGTGAGTAAGTTGTAAAGTGTTGTTGAAAATGTAGATGTAAAATGGTGTTAAAAATGTAGTTGTAACATGTAGTTGTAAAATGTTGTAAGTTGTAAGTTCTGTTTTGAAAAGTTCGCTTGTTCCTCCAGAAAATCCTATATTTCCTACTTTGATGGAAGTTTAAGTAAAATGACACTACAACCCTTTCTATGGGTACTAAGTGGGTACAAGTTATATAAGACTCAGAGTAAACAAACAATCGATTGTGCGCATCTACCCTAAGCTCACAACCAAACGAGGAACAAAAATTAAGGCGGATAGCATACATCCCATTGGTTGTTAGATCATCGTCATATATAACCATGGTGTATTCACTTGTTACTCATGGAGTTAATTGTAATGGTTGTTTTATATCTAATGAAAAAGTTCTTTAAGAAAATCCATATTTCTTATTATAAAATGGTGACCACAGTGACTACTTTTATAATAGCTTAGTTTATACTGATATATATACTCTAATATCGGTTAGAAAGTTAATTGAGTGAATCTGCCCTAAGCCCACAACCAAACAAGGAACAGGAAGTAAGGCGGAAAGCACACATCCAACTGCCTATTGGGTATAAGTTTTATATATAAACATGATGTATAAACTAAGGTATTATAGAGTTACTCACCTAAGGTGGTTTACTGGTTTAATAAAATGGATTAAACCCTTTATTGGGAAGTTTCTAGTTTTGTATACCAAAAGTACTGACTTGGAAAGTATGTTTTGTACTAGAAAAACTGTGCTTTGACTCTGTGTCCTATATCCTGACCCATACCTGGTACCCTTATGGTGACTTAATGTATACTAAGCATACATATATATAGAATCGGATAGAAGATAGATTGGGTGAATTCGTTCCAAGCCCAAAACCAAACAAGCAACAGGAAATGAAGCGGAGAGCACACATCTTATTACCTGTCGGATGCTATTGGTATATATATATATATATATATATATATATATATATATATATATATATATATATATATATATATATATATATATATCTTGTGATGTATACATTAAGGAATCATAAGACTAGCATTATGGTCCTTTCTTTTAAACGTAGCCTTCTACCAAGGCATCTTCTGTTAAACATAGCCTTCTACCAAGGCATCTACTGTTATGTGCTAGACTCGACTGTTCTGATTGTCGTTTGTAAAAATGTGCTAGACTCGACTGTTCTGTTTGTCGATTGTAAAAAATGTATGTTTTCCCTAGTTTATAACTATCTTAACTCGAAAATAGTTTGAGTTTGTCTTTCAAGTGGTATTGTCACTTTATGAAAGTAATGGGAAATGTAAGTACACAGTTGTCGTTTATAATGACATGCGGATGTACTGATAACCTAAAAACATGTTTGTTTTATTACGGTCATAATGTGAAGGCTAGAACTCCTACTAAACGCTCTCCCTGTCAAGAGATTAAGGGAACCAAACGCGACCTCAACAAATTCTTGCAAGCCGTGTAATTCACATTAAAGTTATATGATCATGTATACCCAATATAACTATCACCTTTTGTTTAAAACAATGAGTTAGTGATCAATTGGTATAATTAGATCCTGTGTGTTCTCATGCTATAGCAACCTAACTTGTTTGTTTTGTACTGTATATTGTACATTATGTTTGTTTCTCATAATTGTGTGTTCTCTCTGTATGGTATTGTTTGTTTCTCTTCACTGTATGTTTGACTCATGTAAGAACTGAGTCTTTGTATGCTTCATTGTACTAGAAGTAATGAATAGAATTCTCCTAAACTATACCTCTTATAGTTACTAATGTTCTACTTGGACTGTTACTGAAAAGACTCGTTTATCTACTAAGTTATGTTTGTACTTTAAGAACGGAGTTTTGTATAACTATAAAGTAACATAACTTTAAAAGAGTTTTTGAAATGTTTTGACAACTTATAAATTACATAAGTAACATTTTGAAAGATGTTTATAACAAACATTTACACAATTATCATTGTGTTCAACTTGTATTCCCCCTTTAAAACAGTTAAAACAGTTAAAAGATTCATTACGGGGTATGAACTCACCTGATGTCGGTGATTCAAACGGGTATGCGTGTAAGGAAACAACTATATTAAAGGTCCTAAATGACATATAATGACACATATTGGCATGAATATAGTGTTTATAAACAACTATATTAAAGGAAACACCTTCCGGGACTGGGAAACACTTTGACCAAGTGTTGGAATCACATGTGATTCTACAAAGGAGGGTAGAATGACACTCACATGAGTTTACAGCAATGGGTTTACGGCCCAAGGGAGTTTACGGCCGTAAACTCATGGTCACTCATGCATAAGTGTAAGTTTGAAGGCTAGGGAAGCTTTAGGGACTTTTGCTCTACACTAGGATGAGAAAGACCAGCCCAAAGGAAACTTTTGATGAGTTTACGGCCCAAAGGAGTTTACAGCCGTAAACTCATGGTCATTTATGTATTTGAGAGAATTTTAAGGTCCTACAATCATCAATGAAAGGTTCTAGTTCACTAGCTTTGCATCTAGGAGGGGTTATGGCCCATATATGCCATAACATTGAGTTTACGGCCAAGGAAGATCTTGGGCCGTAAACTCAAGATGTTTCTTGGGAAAATGTATGTTTCAAGGGTGTGATTCAAGGCTTCCTGGTAGATATGAAGTGTAGGGAAGAGTACTTGTGATCTAGAAGCTTGAAATGGTCGGTTTTGGCCTAGAACACTAGTGTGTGTTCTTGGTGTTCTTGGTGTTTCTTGAAGATATAAGAAAACATGATTTCCATGGATAAATCATGAGGATGAAGCTAGTTAAGAAGGATTAAAAAGAAACTAGAGAAAGAACACTTACGATTTTTGGAGATCAAGATGAAAGTCGGGATGATACTTGAGAGAGAACTCAAGTGTTCTTGAGGTGAAAGTGAAAGAATGAAGAAAAGTTGAAGGATATGAGCTTATATGGAGGAATTTACGGCCCACCTTGAGTTTACGGCCGTAAACTCAAGTGTTGTGGCCGTGAACTCTTTTTGAAGAGGTTAAGGCTTGATCATTTGTACAGTGTCTCTAGCAGGTACATTCTGACACTCATTCCTTAAGTGTACTAGGTTTAAAACTCCTTAGAATGACCTTTTACCGGGCTAGAACTCATTACCAATGAGTCTGACACTCAGTTGAGTTGATTGACTGGGCTTTTAAAAGTAACAATTTTTCGGGTTGTCACACTTAAATCATAATAAAATAATCTAAAAATTCATCCAAGTAACCATACGCATGAAGAATTTGAAAATTAAAGAAAAAAAGGAAACCTTCATCATCTTGAAACCCAGGGTAATTTGCTAATGGGTTATCGGTTTGAAATCAAAGAATATGTCGATTGCAAATACTCAACATTTATAAAAAAAATCATTGATTTGTTTAAATAGAGATTTAGATCCTTATCGCCTGAAAAAGCCTAGTGAGGGAAAAGGTTTCACTCCATACCTGAAATGAAGCGTAGATGTAGAATAAAATGTACAAAATCGAGAGAAATATGTTAGAGATATTGTATGATAGTTTTCCTTTTCAAAACTATCATCAATTCTTTTACAGTCTCAGCCATTCCTTTGTTTAAAGAAATATAAGTTGCTTAAAATGATACAGTGATATCACCAGGTAAATCATTTGTTTCAGTTGCAACTACAAAAAATTGAATACTATTGTTGAATAAAAAAGATAATCAAAGCCTGGTTAGGAGAAATACCTCTTCGATAATCACTGCGTTTGCGCTTTAAAGTAGCAATACATGACTTCTTTCCCAGCAAAACAATCAATGACGATTTGTTGTAAATAAGAAAGAAGGGAATGTTGATGTGTGAAGTACCTTAATAATAAGGTCGGCGCGCCGACCATTATGCCACGCACTCATTGTGATATTCCTTCACTCTTTCTTTCACTTTTATCATACATACATAATATGATGTTAGAAATGGTGTTGGTCGACGTGTTTGAGGTATGCGGAGGAGAAATCAAAACCTGACGAACATAAAGTCAAAAAACATCAGTTAAAGCATATTCATCCGAGGATGTCACTTGTACTTGCGGAGGAGGAGAACATATTAGAAAAAGGTAAGTGGATTTTGTGTGCAATCGGTTGACATTTTGAGAAGGCGGCGGTGTTGGAGTACATTTGAGTCGGTGCTATTAAGGACGAAGTATACATTTTGATGAAAGCAGTGAAAAAAGGAAGGAATAGAAAGGGTTCTTTTTTAGGAAGCTGACCAAATATTGAATAAGGAAAGGGAAAGTCGAGGTTTCAATTTTGGAAACTGAAGAAGGTTACATCAACGGTGTAGATGTTGGTGTGAGATTTTGGAATTCAAAGTCGAGGTTTCAATTTTGGAATTCAAAGTCGGTGCTATCTTCCTTCTCTGATTGGAAGAAATAAGCAAAATCAATGGCAATTCAGGTTTGAAAGGTTATGTGGACAACAAACATAGTTAAGATGAAGGCGGTGGTTATCTGATCGGACGAAGATAGCGGAAAGTCGATGATAGTGTAAAAGCGAACCTGATGCTCTACATTTCATGTTGTCTTGAACATGTTACTGTTCATAAGTCTGCCTATTGGAAATTAATATTATTTTAACCTAATAAATAAAGATTTTTTTGCCACATAACATGCTCTCATTTCATTTGACATATGTAATTTTCTAATATATATATATATATATATATATATATATATATATATATATATATATATATATATATATATATATATATATATATATATATATATATATATATATATATATTACTTTTTTCCACTTGTCAGTTTATGGGTTTTTTTTCATTTTATTAAATTCCACATAATATTCAAATGATATAAATGTAATAATAAATTGTTAATTTAAATATAACATTACAGTGTCGACTTAAATATAAATTTCAGTTCCACTTAAAAAACCCAATGAATATTTTGTGAATAGTTAAAAGTGATAAATTGTAATGCTAAATGCAAAAACTAAATTGTAATCTCAATTTAACTAAAATATTTCCGAAATATATTTTTATAATGTTAAAAGTTTTCAAATAAGTAGCTTAAAATAACTTATAATAACAATAATTAAAAATAACTCTATATAAATGATTATATTGTTACCTATAATATTAAAAAACAATGTTTGATGTTTTAAATAATTATAATGATAGAAATTAAAACATTAAACAAATAAATTTTAAAAAATTAATTAACAATAACAACAACTATAAATAACATTAAACCATATATTACATTTAATTTTATTCATGAGTAACGTGCATGTAGAAGTCATTCAAACGATTGAGATTATGCAGTTATAATAGATGTATATATTATCATATAATTCAAAATAGTCAATATATTATATTAATTTAGTATACAAATTATTATGTCAAATTTAACAATAATGTTATTTTTATATTTAAAAAAACATATATTTGTAAACATTTCAACTATATAGGTCTTTCTGCGCAATGCGCGGGCATTCGCCTACTATACTTATAAATGAAGCATTTTTCCTTTCACCACATTCATTTGAAACTCCCATGAGACATTTTTACTCAATCCATATTCATTTGAAACCTCCTATTTGAATGAATACCACTCAAAAGTCTCTTAATAATGATTAACCATTCAAAGGTTTTATAACTTATATAATATGTTTAATAAGCAATTAATGGATATCTACTATAAAAGGTCAATCTCTTTGCGTAGACACACAAATACCAATTACATACAAAATTCAGAAAGAAAACAAGTTTAAAGGGTTTTGTGTTGGTTTGAGGGCTTTTGACTATTTTTCGAACCATGTTATTATGTTAAAGTTTTTTATTTCTAAGTTTGTTATATGCTAATTCTTTTTTTTTCTTGGTTTAAGTATTCGTTTCAGACAATCATTGTATGTTGTGGTTGACATTTTATTGTAAATTAGATTAGATTCATGTTATCGATCATATGTTATGGAATGTGATATAGATAATATTTAATTAAATATTATATATATGTTTGTATGTTTGTGTTGCTTCAAAGCAATAGTTAATTAAAAATCATGGATATGTAATATTATCCATATTATCCATGTAAGTCTCTTTTAAAATGCAAATTGTCTATCTTATCACTTTATATTTTAGTATATTTTTAAAATTTTAAGTATAATAATAAGTGTTTTTTAAAAGTTTTCTTTCCCCTATTAATAATAATAAGTGGTTTTAAAATTACCGAACAATAGTTATAAATAATAAAATCAAACTATAAAAATCATGTATATGTCATATTATCCATGCAATTCTCTTTTGAACTGCAAATTGTCAATCTTTTCACTTTATTATTTAGTATATGTTTTATATTTGAATAATAATATTAAGTGTTTCTTAAAAGTCTTCTTTAACTTATTAACAATAATAATTGGTTAAAAATTAATGAACAACAATTTTAAATGATAATAACATCAAAATATAAATTACATAACGTTAGCTACAAATAAATTGTATTTTAAATGAACATCATTAATGAAATTAGAAAATAATTGCATAAGTAAAATTTAAATTAATCAATCAAATCAATTGTTAAAAATAATACGAAATATATAATTATATTTAATTCTATTAATGAGGAAGGTGGGTTGACGACAATGACTATTATTGTTCAAAATAGTTGAGATTATATATATATATATATATATATATATATATATATATATATATATAATTAGTATAAAAATATTATGTCAAAGTTAATGTCAATAAAATAACCATTAAAAACCTATATTTTTCAATATTCTAATAATACATTTTTAACCTGTGCCGCGCAACGCGCGCAAATTCGTCTACTATACTTATAAATGAAACATTTTTCTTTTACCACATTCATTTGAAACTGCCATGACTTTTCTGTTTCTTTTTAATAATGATTATAAGTTGGTTAATAAAGTTAAATAAATATCAAACCTAAAGTGTAATCATATATAAACAAAATTTCAATATTAAAAGAATATCTTTACTTCTACTTATAAAGTTATGTTTTTAACTTTAAATGAAGTTTTTTTCCTTTCACCACATTCATTTGAAACCCCCATGACTTTTCAATTTCTTTCTAATAATGATTATAAGTTCGTTAATAAGGAAAAAAAATATCAAACTTAAAGTGTAATCATATATAAAATAAATTTAAATATTAAAATAATATCGTTACTTTTACTTATAGTGTTAAAAAGTTATGTCTTTAACTTTTAACATATTATACTTAATTTATTGGTTTTAGAATGTTGTATGTAAACCATTATCATTTTACAGCTACAACTTTTGAACACTTTGGATAAAATACTTAAATTGTTAATTTAAATATAACATTACAGGGTCAACTTAAATATAAATTTTAGTTCAACTTAAACAACCTAAAGATTATTTTGTAAATAGTTAAAAGTGATAATATCTTTACTTCTACTTATAAAGTGTAATAATAAATAAACTAAATTTCAATATTAAAATAATATTTTTACTTCTACTTATAAAGTGATGTGTTTAACTTTTAACATATTATAATTAATTTATTGGATTTAATATGTTGTTGTATGTAAATCATTATCAATTTAAAGTTACAACTTTTGAACAGTTTTGATATAATACTTAAGTTGTTAATTTAAATATAAAATTACATGGTCAACTTAAATATAAATTTTAGTTCTACTTAAAAAATTCAAAGAATATTTTATGAATAGTTAAAATTTATAAATTGTAGTGCTAAATGCAAAAACTAAATTGTAATCTCAATTTCACTAAAGTATTTCCTAAATATATTTTTATAATCCTTAAAAGCTTTTAAATAAGTAGCTTAAAATAACTTACAATAACAATAGTTAAAAATAACTTTATATAAATAATTATATTGTTACCTTTAAAAACAAAAAACAATGTTCGATGTTTTAAATTATTACAATGATAGAAATTAAAACGTTATGCAAATATATTTTAAAAAATTAATTAACAATAACAACAAATATAAATAGCATTAAACCATAGTATTTTTTTTCATTCATGACTAACCCACGGGTAGAAGTTATTAAAACAATTGAAATTATACATTTTTAATAGATGTATATATTATCAAAAAATTCAGAATAATCAATATATTATATCAAGTTATTGTATGAATTATTATATTAAATTTAACAACAACATTATTGTTATATTTAAGAAAAAAATATATTTGTGAAGATTTCAACTATATAAATATTTCTGCGCAAAGCACGGACATTCGCCTAATATACTTTTTCCCAACATATCGTTTTGTTGACCCATCATTGGATCATTGATCAATGTTTTCTAGAGATATGTCAATATATGCTTTTTTTCTCGCTTTCTATAATATTTAATTCTAAGATTTTACGTTATTTAAAGATGACTTCTCCGCAGTCTTCAGCGGATCTATTGAGGATCCATGAAAAATACTAAAGACCATTTTTGCATCTCCATGATATTTATTTCTAATAGATATATATTTCTCAATTGTAAGAGTAAATTGATATATTAAAGTGGTTTTAGGAATCCTTTAACATGGGTTTTCCATGTGTGGTTCCACGTAAAAATCCAACGTTCTCTCTGTTATTCTTCATTGCTTTTAGGCATCGTTTAACATGGTTTTTCCATGTGTGGTTCCACGTAAAAATCCAACGTTCTCTCTGTTATTATTTATTGCTTTTACAGTGGACGTGATTGTGCAAATATATTTATTTATTCTGCTTGAATCATTGTCATAATACTTGTGTTTAACGTTCGATCTTAAAGAAAAATTACTCATAACATGTGCGTAAAATTTTTCGGTATTTGGTATTTTTCTACTCGTCTTGGTCGATTTTAATAGCTATTACATTGAAGAGAATACTACAAAAACTGGTCCATGTGACATTCATTTTTTTTGGGGGGGGGGGGGGGGTCCAAACCACGACATTTTTGAAAATTGGTCCTGTTAAACTTGAAAAGACTAATCTTTCCTTTCAATTTGTTTTTTCACATTTTCTTAAACGTTTTTTTCTTTTGTTTAAATATCAACTTTTAAACGAATAAAGAGGGACCCACATATCTCTCTCTCTCTCTCTCTCTCTCTCTCTCTCTCTCTCCTTCTGTTTTTCCTAAAAGCACACACAAACTAACATTGACTTCACCCCACCTTTTTGAGCTATCTTTCATGCATGTAAAATATTGATGATCAAAGGCACTCAATTTCTCCTCTCTGTCATGTATTTGTATTTATATCGGAGTGGGTATCTTGATTTCTTATCTCTACTGCATATAACTTGAAGTGGGTGGTGTTATCCAACTCGTGAGCTACTGATGTTTTCTTGGCTACAATATATGAAGGTACTTTTCATTCTGGTGTTTCATCGAGTACCTGGAGTGCATTGTTCTCCTCCATCCTTTTCTGATTTATTTATTCGGAATTATCACCATTGGAAGCATACAATTCCAATTTTCATTCTAATACATCCAATTCATCAAATAGATGAACATATATAGAGATAGGAATACAAAATTAAGGAGTTGGAATTAAAATAAGGGATAATTATAAGAGATTTGGATGCAACTATAGTGATCCTAGAGATTTGGATGCAACAAATCCCCGAGCTCTTACAAAGCTTTGGGCTTGACTGAATTCTCTTAGGAAGAGGTAGAGAGCATGATAGGGTCGAGCCATTGCGGGTGTCTACAAAGATGAGGCTGATGGAGAAGCGACTGTTTGAAATTGTGTATGGTTTATAATGGAGATCTGGATACCCCTTAGATCGTGTAAACACTTTCCGAACTGGTATTCTTATCATATCTCCGGGTTACAAGAAAATCAGCATAGGATAATCCCAAGGGGACACTTACGATGTAACGCCCGATTCCCGGTACGTATTTTAAATTTTAAATTTTATGTTTTACCCTAGGACTCGGCGAGTTAGAGGCCCAACTCGTCGAGTAGACTAGACTTTGGACGCAAGTTTTAAGTAACCTACTCGACGAGTCGGGAGCCCGACTCGGCGAGTAGGACTGTCTGGATGAAACCCTAATATTTAGGGTTTACACCCTATTTAAACGTCTTATCTTACCCCAACCCAGCCTCCATCATCTCTTTCAGTCCAGAAAAGCCCTAACTTGAAACCCTAAAGCATTTGGAGTGTTTATGAGCCATTTTGTATGTTTTTGGTTGTTTTAAGCTTGAAGAAGGAAGTAAAAGCTTGGTGGTTCCAGAAGAAGCAAGTAGATCCAGAGGTTTTGCTTCATTTTCAGTTCATTCAAGGTAAAAAAACTTCAACCTTGACCATCTATCTCTTAGATCTCTAGTTAGGGTTCATTTCTACCTTTTGTAAGCTTTAGTAGAGTCATATTCGGGATTTTGTGGTTCTAAGGGGGTATGGCTTTAGATCTGGAACCATTGAGGGTTCCCATGGCATAAAGATGCCAACTTTATTGCTATAAGAGCCCCATGCATCGTGTAGACTCCATTTTAGGGCCATTTGAGCCAAATACCCCATGCATGAACGTCAAGTTTGTGACTTTACGTGTATTATGGACCCTATGAGGTTAGATCTATGTTCTGGATGTATTGAACTCGACTGAAATCAACCGTGTGGACATGGACTTTTGCGGACTCGGCGAGTCGTCCATGGGACTCGACGAGTCGGGGTATGGTTCCCCAGCCTTTTCTGTTTTTGATCGAAATGGTTGAGTCTAGAAGAGGATTCAACAAGATGAGTGTCAATAGGGACCTGAAGATTGTGGAACTTGGCGACTTGAAGAACAGAACTCGACGAGTTCAAGACAAGTCCCAACTACATGAAGATGAACTCGACGAGTTCATAAGGAACTCGACGAGTCCAAGACTAAATGTGTCTTCTTGCATGAAGAAGGACTTGACGAGTTCGAGGATGAACTCGGCGAGTCAGTCGTAGATGGTCCCGACTTTGTATGAAGGATAACTCGGCGAGTGCGTGCAAGACTCGACGAGTAGGGTTGAGGTTCTTGTGTTTTGTGGATTTAGGGACTCGGCGAGTTGTTGGGTCAACTCGGCGAGTTGAGTCAACTGAATGTTGACTTTGACCTAGAGTTAACTTTGGCCAAGGTGTTGACCTTGACTTTGACCTTGACCTGAGTTGACTAGGAAATGGTAACTAAGGAGGATTGTTATGTGTAGGATCTGAGAGCAGTTGATTTCGGCAGCAAGGACAGTTCAGACACCTTATGACATTGAGGTGAGTTACCTTCCAGTAGGAGTGGGTCTACGGCTATAATGCCGCCCCACTAGTAGGAGTTGGTTGATAGATGATTGTATTTGTGATAATTATCTAGGTTTGCTACTATCTGATATGTTTTATGTGATTAGCATGATATGATATATATGATAGTGGTAGTAGGGGGATTAGTCTCGGTTACCGGTTGAAAGATACTGAAGGGGTCGACAGAACCCACGCATGCCAAGTAGTTTGTGTTGGAGATAGTGTCTAAGTCCATAACTATATTTGATATGTACTTGACCCGACCCGACATGGTCCATTTGGCTTGCACTTCACCCGAACAATTTACGGATAATCTTTTGAGAATAGTATAAGTTATGATTTATTAATATATTATAAGTTCTAATATATTAATATAAAATCATATTATTTAATTAGTGTTGAGCTATAATTAATTTAGAATTAATTTAGAGATCAAAAGTATGACTAATTAAATATGGGCTCTTGTATTTATATAGTGTGGGCTAATGCTTATTTGGAATGGGCTAGGCTTGCATGGAAAGTCCATGGATACTCCATGGAGCTTTAACCCATGGATCTCATGGAAATGAAAAGACATGGGTATTAGGGTTTACATGGATGTAACCCTAATCCACTACTCTATATAAAGGAGGCTTTGGTTCTTGTAAGCCAAGAGGGCCGATTTCAAGAAGTTTGTGACTATTCTCTCAAGTTTGTGGTGATATGTGACTTCCATTTGAGGCATCCACATTATTGGTGCTAGGCTCTCAAACTCCAAGCAATCAACTACTACTACAAGGTAAGTAATTCTACTAGTTTTATTTGATTCAAGTATCCCATGCCATGCTAGTTAGGATAAGAACCTTGGAAAAATAATTATTTGCATGTATCTTAGTCAAACATAGACCCAAGATTTCTAGGGTTGCATGTACACCATAGGAGTGTTAGAATGCTAAAAAACCCATCAGTGGTATCAGAGCCTGGTTTGTTTATTTGATACTTGATGCAAAAAAAAAAAAAAAAAAAACTTGAAAATCGAAGTTTTGTTCAAAAGCTCGTATCAAAATTTCAAGTTTTGTATATGTACTTACGATTCTTGAAATTTTTGATATGAACATTCATAAACATATGAGTTTAGAAGATCATAGAAATTATGTGCTAATAATTGATTAAATTAATTCTTGATCTTTATGTGTTTTAATGGAGTCCATAACTAGTTCTTAAGTTATGGATAACCAAAAGTCACATTTATAAATAACCATTAAAAGAACACATAGGTTACAAAAAATGAAGAGTCTTCATTTTTAATAACCATTAACTCATAAGTTATGAGAAATAAAAAGTTTTGAAAGTTTACAAAACTTGCCCTCAAGTTTTGCAAAATGTAAAGTCATATTAAAAACTTTAGTTCCAACCCCTAGAATTTTAAAAGTTAAAATTCAACGCTTATACTTTATAATATTATAAGTTTAATAATATTTATATATGTATAAGATCAAGTCGTCTTACCGCTAGTACGCCTCATTCACGAAGCCGGTCTATAAGGGGGGTATAAGGTTGTTGCCTATAAAATGGCAACTTAATGGGTGTCCACTCTCACCCACCGCTTCCTTGATCGGTGGAGGGTCGTTAGCCGAACGGGTATGACAAGGACTTATAAATTCTCATTAAAAGTATAATGATAATACTAAAGTAACTAAACTTTATTGAATTCCCAATCTTAGTTATCTTAGGAAAATGTGAATAAGGTGCTAATCCATGAAATTACACTTTACACTTTGTTTAAATCGTTAGTGGAGCGTGTGTGGTTAACCGGCACACTAACTTGAACTTAACAAGGTAGGTAAAGGGTGACTTAATGTTTATCATAGTATCGATGGAGCGTGTGTGGTTAACCGGCACATCGATTGAGGGGTAATACGTTAAGGGTACCAAGTAATTTGCATGGTTACTTCACACCTTGTTTTGTGATCCTCGGCATCCCAATCACAAAACTTGAAGGGCACACTCGAGATTGAAACATGCCATTGAAGAAAGTTCAATGAATCTCAAAGAATCTAGGAGTTTCTAAACCAATTAAAACCTAATTAAATATTTCGTTTTTCATGGTGGAAATTGGTGAATCGTCATTCACCTACCTTCAAATATCTTATAGCTTAGATTACGGCATCCCTCTTCTAAGTTATAAAATATTGTGTTGGGTCCTAGCCTTAATATTACATTTGGGTGTTTTGTTAAGGACTATCTCTATATCTAATCTAATCTATTCCCTCTTCTTTTCAGATGTCTTCCAATAACAATGCTTCTGGCTCAAACCCTACTAGCTCCTTCTCTCTCATGAATCTTTGTGGGAGAGTCATCTTTGATGGGTCCAACTTTACAGATTGGATCAGAAACATCAGGATGGTCACTCGGTACCCGAGCCAACTGCTACTCCTGAAGAGCTTGCTGAATATGAGGTACATGAAAGAGATGCTACAAAAGTGGCATGCATCATGATGGCCACCATGACAGCCGAGCTCCAAAAGTCCTATGAGGACTATTATCCTTTTGAGATGCACCAGGACTTGATGGACCGCTACCATCAAAGTGCTCGTCAAGAGCGATATGAAATAATCTCCTCCATGATAACAACCCGAATGAAGGATGGTGAACCCATCACGGGCCACATGCAGAAAATGCAAAGGTATGTGGACCGTTTACTGAAGCTGAATGTGAACTTCCCTGAGGAGTTAGCAATAGACATCATTTTGCACTCCTTGCCATCGTGTTATGATCAATTCCGCATGACATATCACATGAACAAGGAAGAAGTCACCCTCAGCAAACTTCAAGGACTCTTGAAGACCGCCGAAAGTGGTCTAAAGGGTAAGTCGGTATTTACTACTCCTACTCCTACTCCAACTGCGGCCAATGTCTTGGCAATCGGGCATGGCAAAGGGAAGAAGAGAAAGAACCCTTCTAAGGGTACCAAGGGTAAGACCCTTGAAGGCTCCTCTTCAAGCAAAACCAAGAAAGGTTTTGTCACTCCTTCTGCTAACCCTAATAAGGCTGAATGCTTCTATTGCCATGAAAAGTCGCACTGGAAGCGAAACTGCCCAAAGTACCAGCAAGATTTGAAGGATGGGAAAGTAAAACCCAACCATGCAGGTATATACACTATATTGTCTAATAACTCACCTCATTCTAAGTCTTGGGTCCTTGATACAGGTTGTGGTATTCACATATGTTGTGATTTGCAGGGACTAAAAAGAAATGAGAATGTGGAGCAAGGAAAGATAAACTTGATCATGGGAAACAGGAAAGCTTCACCTGTCACCAAGATAGGAGTTTATTCCTTAGTGCTAAAAAGTGGGTTTACATTAGATTTGAATAAATGTTATTATTCGCCAGAAATGGCAAGAAATGTTATTTCTTTCATGCATTGCATAAACAAGGTTTTACCTTTTATTTTGATAATAATAATGGTAGTATTGATGCTTTCTTTAATAATGTTCTTTATTTTAAAGCATTACCTTGTGATGGCGTGTATGAAACTGTATCTGTTGTAGATAATCTAGGAAATAATGTATTGTGTATTAACTCTTCCACTAGCTTAAATAAAGCATCCTTATGGCATTGTCGTCTTGGACATGTAAGCAAGAAACGCATAGGCCAACTCCAAAAGGATGGAGTCTTGGAGTCATTTGACCTAAAGTCAGATGATAGTTGTGAATCTTGTTTGCTTGGTAAAATGGCAAAGTCACCTTTTACTGCCACTTGTGCTAGGGGTGAAGGTTTGTTGGACCTCATACACACGGATGTGTGTGGACCCTTCAGAACCGCCACAAGAGATACTAATAGGTTCTATGTGACTTTTACTGATGATTTTAGTAGATATGGATATGTCTACCTAATCAAGCATAAGTCAGAAACCTTTGAGAAATTCAAAGAGTTTAAGCAAGAAGTGGAGAATCAGTTGGGCAGGAACATTAAGATGCTTCGATCCGATCGTGGTGGTGAGTATCTTAGTACTGAGTTCCTTGACTATCTTAAGGAATGTGGGATTGTCTCACAATTGACACCTCCTAGGACACCACAGTTGAATGGTGTAGCTGAGAGGCGCAATCGGACCTTGTTGGACATGGTTTGTTCCTTGATAAGTCGAGCTTCGCTACCAATCTTATTTTGGGGGTATGCCTTAGAGACTGCCGCCCATATCCTTAATCCAGTCCCTACAAAGAAGGTTGCCAAAACACCTCACAAGGTGTGGACTGGAAAAGTTCCCAATCTAGACCACATCAAGATTTGGGGTTGTGAGGCTTTCGTGAGACGCGAGACTCACGATAAGCTCGAACCCCGAAGCGAAAGGTGTATTTTCATCGGCTGCCCACAGAAATCCTTTGGTTACATCTTCTACAGACCTAGTGATAATGTGGTCTTTGTAGCAAGAAGAGGATTCTTTCGAGAGAGAGAATTCATGAGCCAAGGAGACAGTGGGAGGCAAATTGACCTTGAGGAAATTCAAGAGTCAAGTGGTGAAGGAACCTCAAACCCTAGCCCTCAACCTGAGGAGGAAACTCCTGTTGAGCCGACTGAAGAATCTATACCTCTGAGGCGTTCCACCAGAGTTAGGAATGCACCTGAGCATTATTATGGTTTTCATATTACTGCAGAAGGTGAGACACTTATCAGTGATAACACACTGGTAAATCTGGATAAGCCTAACAGCTACACGGAAGCCATGGCAGGCCCTGAGGCTTCTAAATGGAAAGAGGCTGTGGATAGCGAGATACAGTCCATGTATGACAATCAAGTTTGGAACTTGGTTGACAAAGTACCTGATCGTAAGATAGTTGGGTGCAAATGGATCTTCAAGAAGAAGACCGACATTGATGGTAATGTACACACTTATAAGGCACGACTGGTTGCAAAGGGTTATTCTCAAACTCCGGGAGTTGATTATGATGAGACCTTTTCACCAGTGGCCAAGATTAAGTCTATTAGGGTTCTATTAGCCATTGCTGCACTTCATGATTATGAAATATGGCAAATGGATGTCAAAACCGCTTTCCTTAATGAAAACTTGGCTGAAGATGTTTACATGGTTCAGCCAGAGGGTTTTGTCAGTACAGAGTACCCCAATAGAGTGTGTAAGCTCGAGAAATCCATTTATGGATTAAAATAGGCACCTCGCAGATGGAATCATTGCTTTGATGAGAAAGTCAAAAAATTTGGCTTTTCAAGGAGTGAAGATGAATCTTGTGTCTATATCAAGGCTAGTGGGAGTATAGTCAGCTTTTTGGTATTGTATGTGGATGACATACTACTCATAGGAAATGACATCCCAACCCTGCAGGAAGTAAAGTTCTGGCTTGGGAAGTGTTTCGCTATGAAGGACCTTGGAGAAGCTGCCTATATCCTAGGGATAAGGATTTTGAGAAACAGGAGTAAAAGACTAATTGGACTTAGTCAAAGCACCTATGTGGACAAAGTGTTGAAAAGGTTCAACATGCATAACTCCAAGAAAGGAGAGTTACCCGTCCAGATTAACGCCAGATTAAGTAAGACACAAAGCCCTAGTACTGAGGCTGAGATAGCAGAAATGAGTCGAATACCTTATGCTTCAGCTGTAGGATCGATCATGTATGCTATGACGTGTACTCGACCTGATGTAGCCTTTGATTTGAGCTTGGTTAGAAGGTATCAGGGGAACCCTGGCAAGGCACACTGGACTGCGGTAAAGAATATCCTCAAGTACCTACGGAGGACTAAGGACTGGGTCCTTACCCTCGGTGGCAGTGAGGACTTGAGAGTTGTAGGGTACAGCGATGCTAGCTTTCAGACTGACAGGGATAATTTCCGCTCTCAGTCGGGCTGGGTCTTTACTCTAAACGGAGGGGCAATTACTTGGAAAAGTTCCAAGCAGGAGACAGTGGCTGATTCCACTTGTGAATCAGAGTATATAGCAGCAAGCGAGGCAGCAAAGGAGGCTATATGGCTAAAGAGCTTCATCGGAGACCTTGGAGTTGTACCAGCTATAAAGGAGCCAATGGAGATTTTTTGTGACAGCAATAGTGCGGTTGCCTTAGCCAAGGAACCAAGAGATCATGGGAGATCCAGACACATTGACAGAAAATATCACTTCATCAGACATCGAATAGAAGAAGGAATCCTCGTGGCAAAGAGGGTATCATCGGATGAGAACCCAGCAGATCCCCTCACGAAGGGACTAACTCGGGCTAAGCATCTCCAGCATGCTCGGAGCATAGGGCTGAAGGATGATATTAGTTTTAGTAGTTAGATAATCTTGAAATTTGTAAAATGTAATTGACATTTGATGATAAATAAAAGCTGTTATTTATGATTAAAGTGTTGCTATCTCTTGTCAATCGTTTACTATTATTTCTTTTTGCATGTTTTGACTTCCAGAATAATTATGTTATGGTTTATATCATATTATTCAAACTCTCCACAGTCGGTCATATGTTGGAAGTAGATATGAATCAAGACTGTCATGGGTTGGCTTGTAGAGGTCTAAGATGTTAGACAAAGCGGGGCTACAGCACTCATGAGTGCTCATAAGTTCTGAGTATTGGATTCAACCCACGCTCACTTGTATCACTTCATGGAATTTATCTCGAGTGATCGTGAGACGGTAATATCATATAAGTCTTCAAACCTAGAGATATTATTTGTTGCCTATGAGTTGGTTATGCATTGATTGCACGAAAACGCATTGGTAACTCGATGTTATAAACCGTGCTTTTGTGTGTAATTCAACAAGTAGTAGAGCAAACATATGAGTCGAAGTTTATCTGTTCCTTCTAGAATTAGAAGCGATATCTGGGCCCCTCGATGATTTTGTTTTGACCTATGTACCGGGCCCGGTCAGAACTAAATTGATGTGTTCAGTTAAGTTCTATGTCAAACAAATCGGAAATCGGGAAACAAATGCTGGACAATAAGCAAGACCATGTTCCATGTATTTGTCCGGCTGATATCTAGAACAGAGGATTATATGATCACTTATCTAAAATGGCGCTTCATAGTTCAACAGAGTTTTAAGAGCTACGATTGCTGATCGGTTCCTGAAGTCATACTTGCAACTATAGTTATTAGACTTATCCAAGTGGGAGACTGTTGGAGATAGTGTCTAAGTCCATAACTATATTTGGTATGTACTTGACCCGACCCGGCATGGTCCATTTGGGTTACACTTCACCCGAACAATTTACGGATAATCTTTTGAGAATAGTATACGTTATGATTTATTAATATATTATAAGTTCTAATATATTAATATAAAATCATATTATTTAATTAGTGTTGATCTATAATTAATTTGGAATTAATTTAGAGATCAAAAGTATGACTAATTAAATATGGGCTCTTGTATTTATATAGTGTGGGCTAATGCTTATTTGGAATGGGCTAGGCTTGCATGGAAAGTCCATGGATACTCCATGGAGCTTTAGCCCATTGATCTCATGGAAATGAAAAGACATGGGTATTAGGGTTTACATGGATGTAACCCTAATCCACCACTCTATATAAAGGAGGCTTTGGTTCTTGAAATTACACTAGTTGATGTGTGTAAGCCAAGAGGGCCGATTTCAAGAAGTTTGTGACTATTCTCTCAAGTTTCCAAGTTTGTGGTGATTTGTGACTTCCATTTGAGGCATCCACATTATTGGTGCTAGGCTCTCAAACTCCAAGCAATCAACTACTACTACAAGGTAAGTAATTCTACTAGTTTTATTTGATTCAAGTATCCCATGCCATGCTAGTTAGGATAAGAACCTTGGAAAAATAATTATTTGCATGTATCTTAGTCAAACATAGACCCAAGGTTTCTAGGGTTGCATGTACACCATAGGAGTGTTAGAATGCTCAAAAACCCATCAGTTTGTTCATGTTATGTTTTTTATGGTAGTGGTAGGGGTGAAATAGGCCCCGGTTACCGGTTGAAAGATACTGAAGGGGAGGTCAGCTCCCGGTTACCGGTTGGAAGATACCGAAGAGGAGGTCAGCTCCTGGCTACCGGTTGAAGGATACCGAAAGGAAGTCCAGCATCCGATTATGCCAGACAGATACCGGTTGAAAGATACTGAGGGTTAGGCAGTATATGTTTATGGTATGTGGTATGATGGGAGAACTCACTAAGCTTCATGCTTACAATTTACAGTTTTTTTCAGGTACCTCTTCGTCGAACGGGAATGAGTCGGCACGGTAGCAACACATCGCACACACACACCCGATTTCCGCACTATGATGTCCTTGGGATTGTACTCTGACATTATTATTATTCCATGACATGTTTTTATGACATTTGACTTATGGGTTATGAGTTTGATATGATATTGATGTTGTTTTTCAGTAAATGGTTTTATAAATTACTGAATTAGAAACAAAAATTTTGGTCTTGAAAATTTGGATGTTACAAGTTGGTATCAGAGCCTTGGTTTGAGGGATTCGGATACACCTTCAGGGGTTTCTGAACTCAAATCGAGGGTTTGAAAGATTTTTACAATAAAATGATTTTTCTAAAATTTAAAATAAGAAGTATTGAGAAAGAACAAGGTGTGTGATGCATGCAACCAGCCAAGCTCAAGTAAGTTTTCCCCAAGATACCCACACATGTTATGTTATGATGCGATATGATTATGAGAACTGCATGCTAGATTAGCGCTAAGGATCTAGGAAGGACGCCTTGTATGCCTATTTTATGTGTATGAGAACTGCATGCTAGATTAGGGCTAAGGATCCAGGAAGATGCTTTATGTGTCTAATATATGTGCCTATTGAGTTACATGCTAGAACAGATTAGTCAGTAATATGATGGCCTGAATAGGACATGCTTGGTATGGTTACTCAATGCTCGAATGCTGCTTGCTTTGTGCTTTTAGGAGTTCTAGTTATCATTAACTAACTAGTAAACGAATACATTGAGTTACATATTGCGAGGATAAATAATTTCAGAAGGTTAAGTCTAGCCCTATTTCGCAGCTCTTGTTTGAGTCCAACCGTTATAGGGTAGGACCTCTCATTCGAAGAATTATTTGGTCTTAGTGATATGTAATGGTATTCACAATCTAGTTAGGTAAAGGTAGCAGGCATTCCTTATGCAGTTGATGGCAGAGAGTAGGTCGGAGAGTTACCCTAGGGTAAGCCTAGGATGAGATCAGTGCAGCGAGCAGTAGTAGTGGAAGGGACTTGGTGAAGTCAAGGAAATCCTTGAGGAAAGTACGGATAGATGTGGAAGGTAGTACGGGCCCGTACTAATGAAAGCAGAGGATCCATACTCGAGTCAAGGAGGGCCGAGATAGAACCAGAAAAACATTTAGTATGTGAAACCTTCTAAGGTTATGTAGGACCCTGACAATTATGTGTTTTGTTTCAGAATAGTGATGATTATGTGAAACGTAGGAGCAGGAGGTTCAGGGTCAGGATCAGGCTCAGGATCAGGTTCGGGATCAGGTGTCGAGCCAGTTGATGAGTGACTACGTGAGTTCATTGCTTCTGAGATCACTAGAGGCATCCTTGATTCGACCCCGGTGATTTTCGGGTCAATCAAGGAAGGGATTATTGAGCTGATGGAGGATCGCCTCAGGTCGTTTAGGAGTGATTAGGCGGCTAGCCAGTCAGGGGCGCGCACACTGTCCTGTAAGGACTTTAGGGGATGCGGTGCGCCAGACTTCCACGGAGTAAAGGACCCCATTGTTTCTAGGAAATGGATTGCAGACATGGATTCTGCCCAGTTGACTAGCTTCTGTCCTGAGAGGTCGAAGGTCTGGTACGCTGCAGGATGTTTGAGGGAAAGGGCTAGGGATTAGTGGGAGTCAGTTGGATATTCTTTGGGAGCCTCAACCATTAAGGCTATGACATGGTCTGACTTTGTGAGTAGGTTTAGGGTTGAGTTTGTGCCGGCTGTGGAGGTTCAGCAGTTGGCCAGAGAGTTTCTTGACATGAGACAGACTACTGAGACGGTGGCGGAGATTACCGCCAAGTTCTGGGAGGGGGCCTTATTGGTACCTCAGTATTCAGGAGATGAGGAGATACGGAGGACCAGCTATCATGATATGTTGAGGGCTGATATCCGGGAGCATGTCAGCTACTTAGCATGCCCGAACCTGGATTCTATGATTGCCAGGGCGAGGGAGAGGGAGATCGACTTGGAGCACATTAGGAAGAGGAAGGCAGAGACGGAACAGGTTACTGGGGCTTCGGGGAAGAATCCCAAGGGAATCGACTCTAGTTCGAAGGGTCAGCAGGGCCAGGGCCCCTGTAAGAAATGCGGCATGTCACATGAGGGGGTTTGCGGCACTGGGTCGGGATCAGGTTGCTACAAGTGCGGCAAGACTGGGCACTTTGGTAGGGATTATACTGCCCCTACCCCCACCTTTCAGACATCAGACCTGATTTGCTTTCATTGCAATCAGAAGGGCCATAAAAAGGCCAACTGCCCGAGATTGACAGCGGCAGCAGCGACAGTGGCGGTGCCAGCTCCAGTAACCCTGCGGCTCACTGATGGTCGGTAGGGCAAGTGAGAGGCTCTAGTGGTGAGGTGTCGAGCCTTCCAGTTGACTACCGAGGAGGCACCCGCCGCACCCGATGTGGTGACGGGTATGATTTCTTCTCCCTAGCTTTCATTATGTGTTATTTATGATATTTATGTGCCATGTGTGTGTTTTGTTTAAGATCGTTCCATATGAACGATATCCAAGTTCAGGTGTTGTTCGATTCGGGTGCTACCCGATCATTTGTCTCTCTTGCACTTAGCAAGAAGTTCCCTGAGTCTTCAGTTATGTTGGATTTCCCTCTAGAGGTTGAGATTGCTGGCGACCGATCAGTTCGGGCATCAGAGGTTTTCAGAGATTGTGTTTTGAGGATGTTCGAGGAGCGCTACCTGGTAGACTTGGTTCCCATTCTGTTGCGTGGGAACAAGGTTATTATAGGGATGGATTGGTTGAGCCCTAATAGAGATGTGATTGACTACGCGCAGTAGTTGGTACGTGTCAAGACCCCAAATGGGGGAGAACTGGTGATTCAAGTTGAAAAGCCACAGTGCGGACCAGCCTTACGCTCAGCAGCGAGGGCTAGGCGCTATCTTCAGCAGGGTTGCGTCGGATATGTAGCCTACGTCAAGGATACCCAGGAGGAGGGCAAGAAGACTGTGAGTGATGTGCCAGTGGTGCGAGAGTACCCGGATGTGTTTCCAGAGGAGTTGCCTGGGATATCTCCGGAGCGGCACGTGGAGTTTAAGATCGACCTGGTCCCTGGTGTGGCTCCGATAGCCAAGGCATCGTATCGGTTGGCTCCTCCCGAGATGCAGGAGTTGTCTACACAGCTGCAGGAGCTGTTAGACAAGGGACTCATCAGACTAAGCAGTTCACCCTGGGGAGCCCCGATTCTGTTCGTGAAGAAGAAGGACAGTTCGTATCGGATGTGTATAGATTACTGGCAGCTGAACAAGGTGACGGTGAAGAACCGTTACCCACTCCCGAGGATCGATGATCTCTTCGACCAGCTACAGGGGGCATCTTGGTTTTCCAAGATAGATTTACGTTCAGGCTACCATCAGATGAGGGTCTGAGACGAGGATGTACAGAAGACTGCTTTCCGGACTCGCTATGGCCACTACGAGTTCGTGGTGATGCCCTTCGGGATCACCAATGCTCCTTCCGCGTTCATGGATCTCATGAACCGCGTATGCAGACCGATGTTGGATCAGTCTATGATAGTTTTCATCGATGACATCTTGGTTTACTCCAACACGCAGGAGCAGCATGAGGAGCACTTGCGGGAGGTGTTGGATACCTTGAGGAGGGAGAGTTTGTATGCCAAGTTCTCCAAGTGCGAGTTCTAGTTCCGCGATGTGCAGTTTCTTGGGCACCTTGTCAACCAGAACAAGATTTTGGTCGATCCGGCCAAAGTAGAGGCCGTGATGAAATGGGAGGTTCCGAAGTCTCCATCTGAGACTCGGAGTTTCCTGGGATTGGTGGGCTATTACCGGAGATTCATTCAGGATTTCTCCAAAATAGTTGTACCCTTGACCTGGCTGACGAAGAAAGTCGTTGTATTTCACTGGGGGCCTGAGCAGCAGGCAGCCTTTGAGACATTAAGGAAGAAATTTAGCGAGGCGCCGATCCTCGCGCTGCCAGAGGAGGTGGAGGATTTTGTAGTGTACTGCGATGAGTCCATTTCGGGATTGGGCGCAGTATTGATGCAGAGAGCGCATGTCATCGCCTAGGCCTTGAGGCAGCTGAAGCCTCACGAGGCAAATACCCGACACACGATTTGGACTTGGGGCGGTTTTTTTGCCCTCAAGATATGGCTTCATTACATCTATGGGGTCCGTTGTACCATTTACACAGATCACAAGAGTCTGAGGTACCTCATGGATCAGGCGAATCTGAACATGAGGCAGCGTCGGTGGCTAGACATGGTGAAGGATTACGATTGTAAAATCCTCTACCATCCAGGGAAGGCCAATGTTATGGCCGATGCTCTTAGCCGCAAGGCAGTCCCAATCAGGGACGTTTGCTTGCGGATGACAGTGGTGACTCTGCTTCTGGAGCAGATCTAAGAGACCCAACAGGAGGCTATGAAGGAGGAACATCGAAAGAGTGAGCTTATTGTAGGACAGGTTCCCTCCTTCGAATACAATAGCCGTGGGTTGTTGACACTTCATCGTAGGGTGTGGGTTCCCTATCATGAAGGTGTGCGCCAGGTTCTGATGGAGGAGGCGTATAAGTCTAGATTTTCTATTCATCCCGGGGCGACGAAGATGTACAGAGATATTCTCCCTGATTACTGGTTTCCCTGCATGAAGCGGGATGTAGCATGGTATGTAGAGCGGTGCTTGATCTACAAGAAGGTCAAGGCCGAGCACCAGAGGTCACACGGCAAGATGCAACCGCTAGATATTCCATGTGGAAATGGGAAGATATTACCATGGATTTCATCACCAAGCTTCCCAGGACCGCGCGGGGAGTGGATTCCATATCCGTCATCGTGGATCGGTTGACTAAGGGTGCCTATTGCATACTGATCCAAGAGAGCATTTCGGCCGAGAAGCTGGCCAACATCTATATTCGAGAGGTTGTAGCTCGACACGAAGTGCCAATCTCCTTGATTTCTGACAGAGAGGTGCAGTTCACTTCCAGATTCTGGAAGAACTTCCATGACGATTTGGCTACTCTTCTTCACTTTAGCACCGCTTTTCACCCGCAGACGGATGGTCAGAGCGATCGGACCATCCAGACTTTGGAGGATATGCTACGGGCATGCGTTTTAGACTTCGGTGGTAGATGTGATACCTACCTTCCCTTGGTATAGTTTTCCTATAATAATAGCTACCACACGAGTATCGATTGTCCTCCCTTCGAGATGTTATACGGGAGGAAGTGCAGGACCCCGATTTGCTGGGGTGAGGTTGGGCAGAGAGTCATGGGGATTACCTGTTCGATTAGGTGTCTAATCCCATAATTATTTTGGTATGTACTTGACCCGATTATGAGCATGGTCCTTTTGGATTGCCTTCACCATAGCAACTGATAGGATGAATTAAGGAGAAAAAAGATTAATTATGATTTATTAATGTATTATGTGAATAATATACTAAAAGAGAAATCATATTGTTTAATTAATATTAGTCAAGAATTAATTAATAATTAATTTTGTGGCTAAAAGAGATTAATTAAATAAAGGGGACAGATATTGCAATTATCTGGTAGTTGCAAATTGGGTTATGGATTCCTAATGGAAAGGGAATTGGACGAAATCTATGGGAAGCCCATATGATTTTCGTCTTAGGGCTTTCTAGAAGGACTCCATGGGTTACTTAAGGCCTAAGCAGAGAATTAGGGTTTCACCTAAAACCCTAGCAGCCCACACAAGTATATAAAGACCCCTAGGGCTCCAAAAAACGTGGCTAAGCATTCCTTGGAGTATCTTGGACGTTTTTGGTGCCTCCTCCTCCCTCTCCTAAGTCATCTTGTTGCTAGTGGTGTTTGTGACTCCATTAGAGGTGCAACACTTGAGGCACTAAGCTTTCAGTAGTCAAGATCAAGAAGGATTGTGATTGTTATTGCTACATAACAATTAAGGTAATGTTTCTAACCCTAATCCTATGTCAATTTCGATAATAGCATGTTAGATCTAGGGTTTATGCTTTGCTATTCAATGTTGTTGTGTTCATAGTAGAAAACCTAGATCAAAGTAATTAGGGTTACATGTACACCATAGGAATGATGTAATGCTCATAATCCAACAGTGGTATCAGAGCCTAGGTCGTTTTTCTAGTGAATAGATGCAAAAGTGAACGACCAAAGATCAAGAAAATCGAAAATTTTGCATTCTGACTGCCAGAATCGCCGAGTCCATGAATGGACTCAATGAGTAGGTCCTACTCGATGAGTTCCATTGTGGACTCAACGAGTCCAAGGCTCTCGTGCCGGGATTTTCGATTTTTTTGCCAGATTTTGTTGAGGATAATTGCCAAAACTTGTTTTTCTTGCCAAAATCCGATTTTTTAAGTTTGGAATGGTTATCCTCATCAAAATTGATGGATTTGGTTAAATATAGATAATATAGGATTACTATTAGTCAAATATTTGACCTAGTAAGTTTAAAAAGTTTCAATTTACACCCTTTAGGTTTTATAGTTTAAATTTGAACTTAAAAGGTTTTAGTTTTTGAAATTTAAATAGTTAAACCCTAATGTTTTGAAAAGTTTCAAAATTTGTCCTCAAGTTTTGGAATTTTTAATTTTTTTTTAAGTTTTAATTTTGAAATATTAAATTCTAAACTCCTGGTATTTTGAAAAAGTTCAAATTACACCCTTATGGCTTTATTTATTTATTATGTGTATAATTAAAAGAGAGTTAATAAATCCATAATGATAGGGTTTAAGTTTAATTAAATTAAAAGTATAATTTATTGAATTAGACCACCTAGTATTTTTAAATTTGTAAAGTACATCCTTATACTATATATAAAATTAAAACTCTAATATTATATATGTATAAGTAAAGAGTCAGTCTTACCATTAGTAGGCCTCATTCATGAATCTAGTCTCTAAGGGGTGTTTAAGGAAATTGCCTATAAAATGGCGATTGAATGGGTATCCACTCTTACCCACCGCAATCTTGACTAGTGGAGGGTCGTTAGCCGAATGGGTAGGATAGGACACAACCTTCCATTATAAGTATAATGTAATTTAAGTAACTAAACCTCTTATAAATTCCCAAATCTTAGTTACTTTAGGAAAAATGTGGAATTGATGCTATTCCATGAAATTACACTTTGTACCCTTTCCAAGACGTTAGTGGAGCGTGTGTGGTTAACCGACACACTAATTTGAGTCTAGCGAAGGAGGAAAAGGGTGACTCGATGTTTTTCATAGATCAATGGACCGTGTGTGGCTAACCGACACATTGATTCGGTGACTGTAACATTGAGAGTACCAAGTATATTTTCATGGTTATCCACACCTTGTTTGTGATCCTCAGCATCCCAGTCACTAAATTGAAGGGCGTAATCGAGATTGAACATGCCATTGAAAATTTCAATGAATCTCAAAAGATCTAGGAGTTTCAATTCATTTAAAACCTAATTTTCAATTTTCGTTTTTCATGGTGAAAATTGGTAAATCGTCATTTACCTACCTTCAAATGTTCTGCGATTTGGATTATGGCATCCCTATTCCATATTATAGAATATTGTGCTGGATCCTAGCCTCAATATTTCATTTGGGTGCTATATTGAGGATTTTATCAACTAACTTGAATTTCTTCCGTTTTGTAGATGTCAAAATCTAGCAACTATGGTCTTCCTGAATCCTTTGGAAAAGGTTTTCCACATGAAGATGATGTTCCACGATTGGATTGTGGAAATGGAAATCATGCTTCACTTCCTCCACCTCCTCCAATAATTCTCCCAGACCCACGTGTTCGAAGAATTGAAAATTTCAAGGTTACTCAAGCCATATTGGCAAACAAACACGAAGATGGAAAGTATGTATGTGCTTATGTCTTGGATATGAAGTTGCATATTGACAGATTGGGAATGTTGGGTGTCGAAGTCTCTAGGAAGTTGGTTGTTTACTTAGTTCTTCAATCACTTCCTAACTCATATAGTGAGTTCATTAGAGAGTAATATATGATGGACCATGACGTGACCCTCATCGATTTGACTTATTTGCTTATTGCTGCTGAATCAGAAATGATTTGGCGGACTGGTTAAGCAAAATTGTCTGGTAAATCAATGTCCCAACCTTCTATGGACAATGGCGACATTGGAAGTCAAGAAAAGTTTTCTCTACGCAAGAGAAAGGCTAAGTCTGAGATAGTCCCTTGTGTCGTTCCCAAAGAATCTGTGTGTTTCTACTGCCAAGAGAATGGGAGAGTCACGAAGAAAAGAGATGGGAGAGTCAGGTAAAATCCACTATCTAACTCTATTAAGTTCTTATTTGTAGATTCTTAATAAATGATGTGATATGATTACATTTTGATTTTTTGTAGGATCGAATAAAAGAAAGGAAGCTTAAAGGAAGAGTGAGCTGAGTCAGATCACGAAGAAAAGGATTTCGATTGCATAATTCGAAGATCGGATTTTGAGCTATTGTTCAAGAGTAAGGATAGATTGCTTAGGAATATGTAATAACCTTAGTTTTCATTTGAATTGCGTTGTAAGGACAATTTTTTTCCGCGTCTTATAAATAAATGAAATTTTGAGTTTTATCTTATTTATTTATCCTTGCAATGATATTATTGAAAATTGATGTTTGTTTGTTTCTATTGTTAGCAATATTGAAATGGATATGATTCTTAGTTATTTGTGGTAATGTCAGAAATTTACCAAATAAGGAAAGATTCTCATCGCCCAAGTTTCAATTGGACAAAAACTTGGAGTCATGCAACTGGTATTGTATGATGAATGAGAACGTTTGTATTTAGAAAATTAAGACTAAGTCCTTGTTCACATAAGTATGTGAGTCAAGTAAAGGACTAAAGGATCTAGTACGTATTGTTGTGCACTAGGTCGAGTCCTCCACAAAGAACGATCAAATATTCTTCATGATTTGCTAAAAGATTAGTAAATGTGATTATACTTAAAGATTAAGTATTATTCTGAATCATTGAAAAGGTTTCAATGAATAACAGAAAAAATAAGAAGAATCAATTAGACAGAAAGATAGAAGTTTCTCCAATCTGAAAAGATGGGAGAGTACTTAAGTATCGTGTTTTGTGATTAACTTAGTGATTATGAAACAGTGTCACAAATTGTTGAAATGGTTAAATTAAAAAGTGAATCATACTTCGTTCCAAAATCGAGTCTTAGAGTCATACTCCAAGATTGTGACTTGAGTGACACATCTTAAGAAGTTTTAACACACTCATCAAATGTGGAATAGGAAAATGTTTTTCTTACTCTTGCACATTTAAAATTTGTAAGTTTTGATGTCTTGGATAAGACAAAGACCAACTAAGACCAGTTGTGTGTAGTGTTTGTCTTGATAAGAAACGCACTAACACTTGAATATTTGTTTGTCAAGGAATGTTTATTGACAAGAGAATCTTATATGTCAAGCGGTCTGTGGGAGTCTTAATGATCTTGAAAGGTTTCAAGAACTTATCAAGAATAAGCCTATTGTTTAACACTAGCACACGACTTGAGGTTTGTAACCTATCGTGTTGACATAGTTTTGTTTCTGTGTTATTCCAGTTTAAGTCAACTATGAATATGAGTTTTCAATTGATTGCATAAAGGCAAGGCACCCTGATCAATGGAAAGTACATTTATAAGTAGGGTGAGCCGCTCAAAGACTTGGAAGCAATGGTGGGACCCTTGATGGCAAGAAATTAAGGATGATCTAGTTCAGTCCATATGAGTTTAGGTTTGTCACAAACATTGTCTTATGATTATGGTTATGACAGATTGACATGGATAGGAACACATACACCATAAAATCTAAGTGTCATAAGGTTTCTCTCCACTTCATGAAAATGATTATGAGGATACGCTTTCACTAGGAAAATTTTATGGAGAGAGCGATTGTGTAAATTTCATTCTCAAATTCGATTATGATTATGGAATCCCTCTTCATAGTTCGAATTGTGAGATTTGGCAATTAGTTTGAACAATTAACACTTATTGTTGTAAGTTCTGAAATTGTTTAGACACACATATGAGATATCTAAGGAAAGGTGTATGAGTTTGAGAAGCTTAGATAAAGGCTTATCATAGCATCTCGTATTAGAAATACGAACTTTCGTTAAGGAAATCAATAAGTATTGATTTCTAGAAGTCTAGCTGTTTTCTGAGTACATGTCAAAGCTAGTGGGAGCATAAATGTTATGTTGGTATGAATATAATTATCATGTTAGTGGGAGCATGATTTTTATTTTAAGTATTGTAAGTTAGCAATATTAATTATAGAAAACAAAAGTTTCACTTTGCAAAGTTGTAGGGGTTGAAAAGTTGTTTTGCTATAATTAAGGGAGAGAATATTATACTTCATTTCAAATCTAAAATTTAGATCGAGAAATTTTAATCAAATTTAGTCAAAAGATATATATGGATGTTATGTTGAAAAGATTCAACATATGGGAATCCTATATATGGCAATATTATAGCAAGAAACTGGTAAAGTATCGCCTTTTTCATGAATTGTATCCTATATGCTTTGCGTATAGGATCAATTGCATGTGCTGTAATATTCGACCGTTCTAAATTTTCCAAATGCCTAAAGCATGAAGAGGGAAAAAGGACTAGAACCGGATATGACTAAAATAATGAAACAACTGTCAAGGACAATCTAAGGTTCGATAAGAACTTGTCACTTGTGGGCAGTTGGAAGTATAGTAACAAATGGACCATAATGACATTATTATGATTAGATATGATTCTATTAATAATGAGTTGTGGTATGGAAAATATTGAAATGTTTCCATATTGGTAGTTGGACGTTAAGAATCTATGTCTAGATAAGAAACTTGTATGCAAGAAGGATGTTCAAAGGAATGTACTTTGAATGTGAGACTTGATATCTATGGAATTGCCTTGTAACAATCTCCAATAGAGCACTTTGTAATATCATTGGCAAAGTCTTGGTGGCTTTGGTGTTGTCATATTACGAAAGGATCGTTGCATAAAATGTTATAATCCAACATATTCTAATAGTGGCAAGAATTTGGTATTCTTACACTAATGATAAAGATTAGGAGTTGTGAAATGAGTATCCTTGGAAATGTGTTCAATTGATCTATTTCACAAAGTATGGATCATAGGAAAATAGAGTGTGCATACTTGGAGCATGGGACAACTTGTGACAACCCGATATTTTTCAAGTCAATGTATCATTCAAAAAGTCAAATATAATGAACTATTCGGAATCAACAAAATTAGCTTCAAAAATGAAGTGTTCTAAAATCTTAATTGGGATGCATAAAGTGTTTTATATCGTGTCAAGATTTCCATAAATATAAAGAACACTCAAAACCGAGTTATAACGAAGAAGTTATGATCAATCGAAAATCCTCGACACACCCGGTAAAACACTGTTAAGCGTAAAAAATGAACCTTCAATAAAGTACTTTTTACCCTTAGGTATCTAAACGAAAGTCGTAAATTACGTTAAACTGTGAGCATTCATAAAAAGAACGCCCAAATCTGACTTCGTATGAGGAAGTTATGATTTTTCTAAGTTTCGGAACAGAGGTAGACAGCTAAAAAAACTCGAAAAGATCGAGCGATTTTTAGCCAACAAAACCTAAACGAGAATTGAAGCCTCTACAATAGTAGTACAATGGTAAAAAGACAGACGAAAACGGACATCGGATGAAGAAGTTATGGAATTTTAACGGAATTATCCTGTCCCGGCCTATTAAATAAAATAAAATTAAAAATAAATCAAAACTAGCCAACGAAGTCTAAATGAAAGTTGTAGAGTATTTTCTCACCTACGAGTGGATATAAAGAACGTCAAAAACGGAGCTCGTATGCGAAAGTTACGCATTTTTGAAGTTTTTGGCACGCATGACGAAGCTTATCCGAAGGAGTACGCCCAGCGTACTGAATGGAGGGCCTCGGATCGACCACGTCGCCCCTACACTCTACCGAAGACTGAAGACCGTGACATAATCGTTGACGTACACCCCGCATACGAGGGTACGCCCAGCGTACGAGGTACGCCCCGCGTACTTCGGTGTACGCCCAGCGTACGAGGGCAGTTTTCCTCACCTATAAATAGCATGCGAGACCTCCGACTTTCCTTGCCCAATTCTCTCTTCTCTCTCACTTTTACACCCCGTTTAGCATCCCGAGACGATCCCGACTTCCCAGTTTCATACCTCAGTCCCAACGAAGGTCCGAAGCTCCGAGATTCCCGAGAATTACACCACTTTCCGGTCGAAGTGCCGCCCGAGAAAATCTCGTTTTCTTCGAATCACCACACTTTCTAGGTGAGTTCATACCCCTACATTTTCACGTCTTTTCATGTTTTTAGGGGGGGGGGGGTAATACAAGTGCATTACAAGAAAAACTCTTGTGCCAAGATATACATCGTTTCATACAGATTCAAATACATCATCCACGTTTTTATAAATGTTAAATAACATCGATATCAACGTTATACTTTACATGCGAAGTTAGTATTACATCGAGTTTTTATCACCAAATGGAACATTTTCGGAAAAACTATAATGGGTATAGTTTACGGGTTATTCATTACATCTTTACATATACATTGTAAAAATTAAATATTTTCATCTACATGAAATATAAACTTTTCTTTTCGTAAATCTATTAATACTAAGGGTTGTGAGACATTCAGCTTCAACGTACTCTCAAGTACGCATTTTCAAGTCCTGTATTATAAACCATAATCTCTTGGAGGGAGAGCGTGATACTTGTGTATAGATCTATACGGGATTGACAATCCCGCACCTAAACTGTTAGCTACAGTTAGACCGGCAGGTCTAAGGTGACAAATGTCATAACACTACAACGCCTGAAGAACGTTGTTACAGGCAGTCTGGGTCAATAGCATGGTTATAAAACTCACACGGAAGTATTAAAATATGTTTGATTTACAAGACTTTTTGATGCATACAGTAAACACATTATTTGAGTATGAATACACTTTCACCATTTGAGCACGAAAGATACTATTGCAATACCAGCCTTTGGAACTTTTTCAGACTACATGTAGAAAATATTGGATTTTCTGGAAAACACGTTCAGTATTTTTACTAAAGGACATACAAATTTTCAGTACAAAACTCTTATGAACTCACCAACTTAATTGTTGACACTTTTTCAAAACTACTTGTATTTCTCAGGGAATCAGTAATACAGGTAACCATCAGCTTTTGGAGAAGGAATGATAAGGCATCTGTTATCAAAACATTTTAAATCATCATATTTGTAATATTCTTTTGAAACATGTATTACACGCAACAATGTAAGTTTTATTATATTTATGATGGTTGTGTTTACTTTCTTTACAATATTCAACTGTTATGATACTACGTGAAGTCACCCACCCCTGAATGTTTCTGCCATTCTGGTTTGGGGGTGTGACAGATTGGTATCAGAGCATTGTTTATAGTGAACTAAGTATATCGAACCACATAAGATATACAAACTATAAATGCAAAGGGACCAAAAAAAAAAAACCTCTGACAAAACGTTTTCATAAACGATACTTTTAATATATTAAAATGATATATATATATATACATATATATATATATATATATATATATATATATATATATATATATATATTATAAAAGTATAAATACCCGCATGCATCGGTCTCGTATCATAGCAACGATTTTATAAAAAGTATTAAGGCAAGTTGCGACACTACAACTAGGCCTCGGGGTATGTAATCAAATCGAGAATAAATATAGACTGGTCAACTATATTTATCCTGGATGTGACCAACGTATGTCGATGAATGGTCGTAGTAAGAAACAAGTCGAAAACTTACCAAAGAAAATAATAGAATCAAACTTACAAATTTGAAATACTATAGGAGTATTTTAAAACCATAAGAACTATAATAATCGTGCGAACCTCGATATTTAGTTAAATTTAGGAAATCATCAAATAAATAAAAATTTTATTTATCAAAAATTTACCTTTTTACTCCCAAGTTTTTATAAAATTCTCTTACCTCTATTTCTCGACTAGACAAAATGGCAGGATTTCACATTCCCGGGGATCCCTACTACCCCAACCAAGGCATTGGTGGATGCCCCGATGATGAGCCAGAGGAGGATCACCCAATTCCTTTAGATGATCACCGTGCAGAAGGCTTTTCGGATGGCTCTGACTCCGAACCAGAGGTCGACAACCTACCCCAAGAGGCCCCAATCCCAAATCACAATCCCCAACCAGCATTCCAAGGACTCACGCCTCTGTGGGCAACAAACTTGAACCGATGGAGTCAGGAACAGGGTCAACCCATGCCTTACCATGGGGACCGAAGCTTTTACAATCTAAGCAAGGGAGGATCAGCTGACCGAGTCTTACCCATTATGGTCTGAAGGATTGCCCGGAATGACGAGCAGGGTCGTGCAGCCATCGACCGAGTGATGGAAGTGGACGCCAACTCTGGCATTAATACAGTCCGCATTCGCCAACTTGAAAAGACTATGGAAGGGACTAGGAGGACCAACGAGGCTCTGCAACAACAGCTAGCTGCATCCCGAGCCGAAGTCATGGGACTCCGAGTACGTCAGAGAGCGCATGAGCGACACTTCCAAGAGGTTGTACGTCAACTAGCAGATCTGAGGGTTCGTCCGAGGGACACCCGTCGCCGGTAGAAGATGTCGACTCACCTTTTCTCTTTTGGTTAAAGAATAGCCTTTCTTTTCCATGCCCTATAAAGCACGTACTTCTGGCGCTATGTATATACCTATTAAATAAGTGTTGGTGCTACTCTTTCCTTTCAGAATGTAAACCCAACGGATTGTGAGTACACAATTCGGAGGCCGGAATGCTGTCAAATTTTCCCATTTTCATTGATGTACCCCAGGCCTATATAAGGTCAAATTTTCCTGATCGTTGTATCATATACTAATATCAATGAAATTGACACGCATTTATTATTTCCTTGAGTATTCCATTTAAATTCTTAAAAGAATCATACACTTATTTTTATTTTTTTTGAAAGTTTCCATTATCATGCAAAACCAGAAATGTTCAGAACCAAAATTTATAATACTAAAACTCTCCATAATCATTTCTAGTGACTTATCAAGAATTCGTCTCTTAACTTGTGGCAGAATCATGCCACCTAGGAGAAATCCCCGACGCTTCAATACAAACGGAGCACCAACACCACCTCCACCACCCCCTCCATCAATGGATGCTGCTACATTTCAGGCTGCTGTAACAGCTACCGTAACCGCAGCAATGGCACAAATGAGTAACAATGGATCAGGAGGAGGAATAAATAGCTCTACTAATGGCCAAAACCAAGGTCGCTCCGGGGAATGTACCTATACGGACTTCTCCAACAGCAAACCCATCCCCTTTAATGGAACTGGGGGAGTGATGGCCCTATCCCAATGGATAGAGAAAACGGAAGCCGTGTTTGAGATGCTCATGCCCCGAGGAGAGCAAGGTAAAATTCGCCGCCCGTACTTTCTCCGCACGAGCCCTAACGTGGTGGAATGGCCACATCAAGTCACTAACTCTGGTAGTGGCGAACTCCATGGGTTGGGAGAACCTGAAGCAGATGTTACAACGAGAGTACTGCCCAAGGGGCGAGATTCAGAAGCTCGAGCAGGAGCTTTGGGACCTTACGATGGTAGGCTCGGACATCACAAGCTATACAAATAGATTTAGTGAGTTGACAATACTTTGCCCAGGAATGATGGCCCTAGAAAGCAAGAAGGTGGAAAGGTATATCTGGGGGTTGTCGCCCCAGCTTCGAGGAAGTGTGCTAGCTTCCAAACCCACGACGTTCGACAGTGCCAAACAACTGGCACAGTCCCTCGTCGATCATGGGGTCTGCCAAGATGTCATGACCATCGTCCCGGAACCAACCAAAGGAAGCGACAACAATAACAGCAATGCCAACAACATCAACAACAACAAGAAGTTCTGGAACAAAAGGAAAGATCAAACTTCGCAAGAACCTTCAAAGAAACAAATAGTGGCGGTCCATGCTGTTACTGCCCCCACTGATGTCCCTGTTACCCCTACACTGGTAAAACAATATGCTGGGAACCTACCAAAGTGCAACAAATGCAATTACCATCACAACGGGAATTGCCGGGAGATGCACTGTAAAAACTGCGACAGGAAAGGGCACACTGCCCGTTTCTGTAGGTCACCGGCGCGACCAATCACCCAAGTTCCTGGTGCTGGAGTGAGCCAGGCATGTTATGGGTGTGGGGAAACTGGGCACTACGAGAGGGATTTCCCTAAGGCAAAGAATGTTGGCGGTGTAGGAAGAGTGCTGGCAATAGGGCAGAACGAGGCAATAGCCGATCCCACAGTGGTTACGGGTACGTTTCTCCTCAACAACATTTATGCATGCATACTCTTTGACTGTGGTGCGGAGAGAAGTTTCGTGAGTCATAAATTCAAACACTTGCTTAATCAAAAACCCCAGGCACTCAATAAAACATTTACAGTAGAAATGGCAAACGGTAAAACAGAAAGCACAAACGATTTGTATGTAGGCTGCACACTAGCTCTAAGTGAACACTTGTTCCAAATCAACTTAATGACAATCACCATAAGAAGTTTTGATGTCATCATCGGTATGGACTGGTTAAGCCTTCACCATGCCGATATTCTATGTCACGAAAGGGTCGTTCGCCTCAATCTGCCAAGCGGCAAAACTCTTATCATTTATGGGGACAAACCCAGTACCAATTTAAAAATCATCTCTTGAGTCAAAGCCCAGAAATACCTTCGCAAAGAATATCATGCCTTTCTAGCCCACGTGGTAGACAAGAAACGAGAAGTGAAAGATATTAAAGACATGAAAGACATTTCCCTGACATTTTCCCTGAAGATCTTCCAGGAGTCCCACCAGAACGTCAATTCGAGTTCAGGATCGACTTGATTCCCGGAGCTACCCCAGTAGCAAAATCGCCGTACCGTCTAGCACCGGCAGAAATGCAGCAATTATCTAGCCAACTGAACGAACTTCTAAGCAAAGGATTCATTAGACCGAGCTTCTCACCATGAGGAGCATCGGTCCTATTCGTAAAGAAGAAGGACAGATCTTTTCGTATGTGCATCGATTACCGGGAACTGAACAAACTCATGATCAAGAACCGATATCCCTTACCGCGCATAGACGATCTGTTCGACCAACTACAAGGAGCGAGCTACTTCTCATAGATCGATTTAAGATCTGGGTATCACCAGCTGCGAGTCCTGGAAGGAGACATTCCCAAAACGGCATTCCGAACTCGCTATGCTCACTACGAGTTTGTAGTGATGCCCTTTGGATTGACAAATGCACCGGCGGTGTTCATGGACTTGATCAACCGAGTATGTCGTCCTTTCCTGGATAAATTCGTGATCGTGTTCATAGATGATATACCCATCTATTCAAGGAGCAAGGAGGAACATAGCCAACACCTCCGACAAGTCTTGGAAACATTAAGGACAGAGAAGCTATACGCAAAATTCTCAAAGTGCGAATTTTGGATTCGGAAAGTGGATTTCCTGGGCCACGTAGTCAGTAAGGAGGGGATACACGTGGACCCTTCCAAAATAAAGGCAATCGAGAACTGGAAAACTCCAAGGACTCCAACGGAAATCCGGCAATTCTTGGGCCTCGCCGGGTATTACCGAAGGTTCATACAAATTTCTCGAAGATTGCTAAGCCACTTACCTCCCTGACTCAGAAGGGTGTAACCTTCAGCTGGGGAGAAAAACAAGACGTTGCATTCCAAACACTAAAGCGATCCCTATGCAGCGCGCTTATATTAACTTTGTGAGAAGGAACGGAAGACTTTGTTGTCTATTGCGATGCGTCAAACCAGGGACTTGGATGTGTCCTAATGCAATGAGGGAAGGTCATCGCATACGCCTCGAGACAACTCAAGACGTACGAGGTCAACTATACCACACACAACCTCAAACTAGGAGCAGTCGTCTTCGCCCTAAGATCTGGAGGCACTATCTCTACGGCACGAAATGTACAATCTTTACCGATCATAAAAGCCTTCAACAGATCCTTAGTCAAAAGGAACTCAACATGAGACAAAGACGGTGGGTAGAACTACTAAATGATTACGAATGTGAAATTCGTTATCATCCCGGGAAAGCTAATGTAGTAGCTGATGCACTCAGCCGAAAGGAATACTCAGGCCGCCGAGTGAAATCCTTAACAATGACGATCCATTCACACCTACCCGCGCAAATCAAGGAAGCTCAAATAGAAGCCTTGAAATCTGAAAATGTGGCGAATGAGGCCTTAAGAGGGATGGATAAGAACCTTGAAGTCAAGGATGACGGGGTTCGCTACTTCGCGAATCGGATCTGGACGCCGAAGTTTGGCGGATTTAGGGATGTGGTCATGGATGAAGCCCATAAGACACGATACTCCATACATCCTGGTTCAAATAAGATGTATCTGGACCTCAAGAAAGTGTATTGGTGGTCGAACATGAAAGCCGAAATTGCTACCTATGTAGGCAAATGTTTGACTTGCGCCAAAGTCAAGGTGGAATACCAAAAGCCCTCAGGATTGTTGCAACAACCGGAAATACCCAAGACGGCAAGCGGACTCGACACCATTTGGGTGATCGTCGACAGGTTAACCAAGTCCGCGCACTTCCTACCAATCAAAGAAATGGATAAACTGGAAAAGCTAACCATAACATACATTAGAGAGATTGTACGACTGCATGGTGTACCAATATCCATTATCTCGGACCGAGATAGTAGATTCATCTCGAGGTTCTTGCAGTCACTACAAAAATCTCTAGGAACAAGGTTAGACATGAGTACCGCTTATCACCCACAGACCGACGGCCAGAGTGAGAGGACCATACAAACCTTAGAAGATATGCTAAGAGCTTATGTGATCGATTTTAGTAAGGCGTGGGACACCCATTTACCATTGGTCGAGTTTTCGTACAACAATAGCTATCACACTAGCATCAAGGTTGCCCCATTCGAAGCCCTCTACGGCCGTAAGTGCAGATCACCTCTGTGTTGGGCTGAAGTGGGTGACACACAACTAGCAAGAGGACAAGCAACCGACAGCACTCTCACTGGACCAGAAATCATAAGGGAAACTACGGAGAAGATTGTTCAAATCTGGGAGCGACTGAAGGCTTCAAGAGACAGACAAAAGAGTTATGCGGATAAAAGACGGAAACCCTTGGAATTCTAGGTTGGGGATCGGGTACTACTAAAAGTCTCACCCTGGAAGGGGTTAATACGTTTCGGAAAGCGTGGGAAACTAAACCCAAGGTATATCGGACCATTCGAGATCCTTGCCAGGATCAGCCCGGTGGCATACAAACTTCGATTACCGCAGAAACTCAATAACGTGCACCCTACCTTTCACGTATCGAACCTAAAGAAGTGCTTGTCCAATGAGACCCTCGTTATCCCTCTGGACGAAATTGAAATCAACGAGAATCTCCAATTCGTAGAAAAGCCAGTAGAGATCATGGATCGGGAAATTAGAAGAAGTAAACAAAGCCGCATACCCATTGTGAAGGTCCGTTGGAACGCCAAGTGAGGACCTGAATGCACCTGGGAACGCGAGGATCAGATGAAACAAAAGTACCCGCATCTTTTTCCTAGAACTTTATCTTAGATTAAATTTCGGGACGAAATTCCCTCTAACGGGAGGATGATGTGACAACCCGATATTTTTCAAGTCAATGTATCATTCAAAAAGTCAAATATAATGAACTATTCGGAATCAACGAAATTAGCGTCAAAAATGAAGTGTTCTAAAATCTTAATTGGGATGCATAAAGTGTTTGATATCGTGTCAAGATTTCCAAAAATATAAAGAACACTCAAAACCGAGTTATAACGAAGAAGTTATGACCAATCGAAAATCCTCGACACACCCGGTAAAACACTGTTAAGCATAAAAAGTGAAACTTCAATAAAATACTTTTTAGCCTTTGGTATCTAAATGAAAGTCGTAGATTACGTTAAACCGTGAGCATTCATAAAAAGAACGCCCAAATCTGACTTTGTATGAGGAAGTTATGATTTTCTAAGTTTCGAAACAGCGGTAGACAGCTAAAAAAACTCGAAATAGAGATCGAGCGATTTTTAGCCGACACAACCTAAACGAGAATTGAAGGTCTCTACAATAGTAGTACAATGGTAAAAAGACAAATGAAAACGGACATCGGATGAAAAAGTTATGGATTTTTAACGGAATTATCCTGTCCCTGCCTATTAAATAAAACAAAATTAAAAATAATTCAAAAATAGCCGACAAAGTCTAAATGAAAGTTGTAGAGTATTTTCTCACCTACGCGTGGATATAAAGAACATCATAAACGGAGCTCGTATGCGAAAGTTACGCATTTTTGAAGTTTTTGGCACGCATTACGAAGCTTATCCGAAGGATTACGCCCAGCGTACTGAATGGAGGGCCTCGGATCGACCCCGTCGCCCCTACACTCTACCGAAGACCGGAGACCGTGACATCATCGCTGACGTACGCCCCGCGTACGAGGTATGCCCCGCGTACTTCGGTGTACGCCCAGCATACGAGGGCAGTTTTCCTCACCTATAAATAGCATGCGAGACATCCGACTTTCCTTGCCCAATTCTCTCTTCTCTCTCACTTTTACACCCTGTTTAGCATCCCGAGACGATCCCGACTTCCCGGTTTCATACCTCAGTCCCGACGAAGGTCCGAAGCTCCGAGATTCCCGAGAATTACACCACTTTCCGGTCGAAGTGCCGCCCGCGAAAAATCTTGTTTTCTTCGAATCACCACACTTTCCAGGTGAGTTCATACCCCTACATTTTCACGTCTTTTCATGTTTTTAGGGAGGGGGGGAATACAAGTGCATTACAAGAAAAACTCCTGTGCCAAGATATACATCGTTTCATACAGATTCAAATACATCATCTACATTTTTATAAATGTTAAATAACATCGATATCAACGTTATACTTTACATGCGAAGTTAGTATTACATCGAGTTTTTATCACCAAATGGAACATTTTCGGAAAAACTATAATGGGTATAGTTTACGGGTTATTCATTACATCTGTACGTATACATTGTAAAAATTAAATATTTTCATCTACATGAAATATAAACTTTTCTTTTCGTAAATCTATTAATACTAAGGGTTGTAAGACATTCAGCTTCAACGTACTCTCAAGTACGCATTTCAAGTCCTGTATTATAAACCATAATCTCTTGGAGGGAGAGTGTGATACTTGTGTATAGATCTATACGGGATTGACAATCCCGCACCTAAACTGTTAGCTACAGTTAGACCGGCAGGTCTAAGGTGACAAATGTCATAACACTACAACGCCTGAAGAACGTTGTTACAGGCAGTCTGGGTCAATAGCATGGTTATAAAACTCACACGGAAGTATTAAAATATGTTTGATTTACAAGACTTTTTGATGCATACAGTAAACACATTATTTGAGTATAAATACACTTTCACCATTTGAGCATGAAAGATACTATTGCAATACCAGCATTTGGAACTTTTTCAGACTACATGTAGAAAATATTGGATTTTCTGGAAAACACGTTCAGTATTTTTACTAAAGGACATATAAATTTTCAGTACAAAACTCTTATGAACTCACCAACTTAATTGTTGACACTTTTTCAACACTACTTGTATTTCTCAGGGAATCAGTAATACAGGTAACCATCAGCTTTGGAGAAGGAATGCTAAGGCATCTGTTATCAAAACATTTTAAATCATCATATTTGTAATATTCTTTTGAAACATGTATTACACGCAACAATGTAAGTTTTATTATATTTATGATGGTTGTGTTTACTTTCTTTACAATATTCAACTGTTATGATACTACGTGAAGTCACCCACCCCCGAATGTTTCCGCCATTCTGGTTTGGGGGTGTGACACAACTGTTGTTATAATTCAAGTAAAAAGTTGATTATCCGAAACATTATACAATGAATAATGAGTAATCAATATGGTGATTAAATAAAGGTGTTTTATTTATACTCAAAAGTTTGGGGCCATATAGGATTAGTATTATTCTTGTGTTTCACTTTGCATGTTTTGTCTTCCCGAATAAAAAGATTATTCAAACCATCCACAGTCGATCATACTTTGGGAGTAGGTATGAAAGAAGACTGTCATGAATCTGATTGTAGATTGTCTAAAGCATTTTAGACATAGCAAAAGTCAGCTGCAGTGTTCATGAGTGCTCCTGAAATAAGATTTGAGTATTGGATTAAACCCACGCTCACTTGAATCACTTCATGGATTTTATCACGAGTGATCAATGACACGATAATATATTATATTCTTGAAATCAAGACATGTAAGTTGTAATTTACAAATCGGTTACACATTGATAATATGTAAACGCACCAGTAACTTGGTGTTATAAAACGTATTGTTGTGTGTGATTTGATGAGTAGGTACAAGCAAACATTTGAGTCGAATCTTATCCGTTCCTTTTACCCAAAGTGGGATAAAAGCGATATATGTGGGCCCCTTGATGATTTAGTGATGACACCCTAAGCGCTTGGCCAAGCTTGGACTAAGTTGATGTGTTCAATTGTAGTGTGTTATCAGTCGTCATAAATTGGAAATCGGGAAAGAACACATGAACAGAGAGTATGATTAAAATCCATGTCTCAGTTAATACGATATCTAGAATGAAGGAATATATGATACCTTATCTGACGGACGCGTTTCTGATAAGATCAAAATTGACAGCGGCTTTTGAAAGCTATGATTGCTGATTAGGTCATACATGCAAAATAGTTATTGGACTTATCCAAGTGGGAGACTGTTGGATTAGGTGTCTAAGCCCATAACTATTTTGGTATGTACTTGACCCAATTATGAGCATGGTCCATTTGGGTTGCCTTCACCATAGCAACTGATAGGATGAATTAAGGAGAAAGAGGATTAATTATGATTTATTAATGTATTATGTGAATAATATATTAAAAGAGAAATCATATTGTTTAATTAATATTAGTCAAGAATTAATTAAGAATTAATTTTGTGGCTAAAAGAGATTAATTAAATAAAGGGGACTGATATTGCAATTATATGGTAGTTCCAAATTGGGCTATGGATTCCTAATGGAAAAGCCATTGGACGGAATCTATGGGGAGCCCATATGATTTTCGTCCAAGGGCTTTCTAGAAGGACTCCATCGCTTGCTTAAGGCCTAAGCAGAGAATTAGGGTTTCACCTAAAACCCTAGCAGCCCACACAAGTATATAAAGACCCCTAGGGCTCCAAAAAAAGTAGCTAAGCATTCCTTGGAGTATCTTGGACGTTTTTGATGCCTCCTCCTCCCTTTCCTAAGTCATCTTGTTGCTAGTGGTGTTTATGACTCCATTAAAGGTGCAACATTTGAGGCACTAAGCTTTCAGAAGTCAAGATCAAGAAGGGTTGTGATTGTTATTGCTACATAACAATCAAGGTAATGTTTATAACCCTAATCTTATGTCAATTTCGATAATAACATGTTAGATCTAGGGTTTATGCTTTGGTATTCAATTTTTGTGTTCATAGTAGAAAACCTAGATCAAAGTAATTAGGGTTGCATGTATACCATAGGAATGATGTAATGCTCATAATCCAATAGTACCGAAGTGGTACTCAAGACGACTGAGATGATACATCTGGTCCGGAGGAGGCTTCAGACTGCTCAGAGTCGGTAGAAAAGTTATGCCGAAAAGTGTCGTTCGGACCTGGAGTTCCAGGTCGGGGATATGGTCCTCCTGAAGGTGCCACCTTGGAAATGTGTCATCCGGTTCAGGAAGCGGGGCAAGTTGGACCCAGGTACATCGGTCCTTTTAAAGTTGCAGCCTGGGTCGGTAAGGTGGCGTATAGGCTGGATCTGCCAGCCGAGCTTAGAAAGATTCATAGCACCTTTCACGTCTACCAGCTGCAGAAATGCCTGGTAGACGACTCTGCAGTGGTGCCTCTAGAGGATATTCAGGTGGATGACAGCCTGAACTACATTGAGAGACCAATAGCTATCCTCGACAGGAAGTCGAAGGATCTGAGGAACAAGAGGGTCGAGCTGGTAAAGGTGCAATGGCAACACCGTAAGGGCTCAAAATGGACTTGGGAGCCGGAGGACGAGATGAGGGATCACTACCCCGAGTTTTTCCCAGATGTAGCAGCAGACTTCGAGAACGAAGTCTAAAATAAGTGGGGGAGATTTGTAATGCCCGATTCCCGGTACATATTTTAAATTTTAAACTTTATGTTTTACACTGGGACTCGACGAGTTGGAGGCCCAACTCGTCGAGTAGACTAGACTTTAGACGCGAGTTTTAAGTAACCTACTCGACGATTCGGGAGCCCGACTCGGCGAGTAGGACTGTCTGGATGAAACCCTAATATTTAGGGTTTGCACCCTATTTAAACGGCTTATCTTGTCCCAACCCAGCCTCCATCGTCTCTTTCAGTCCAGAAAAGCCCTAACTCGAAACCCTAAAGCATTTGGAGTGTTCTTGAGCCATTTTGTGTGTTTTTGGTTGTTTTAAGCTTGAAGAAGGAAGTAAAAGCTTGGTGGTTCTAGAACAAGCAAGTAGATACAGAGGTTTTGCTTCATTTTCAGTTCATTCGATGTAAAAATCTTCAACCTTGAACATCTATCTCTTATATCTCTAGTTAGGGTTCATTTCTACCTTTTCTAAGCTTTAGTAGAGTCATATTCGGGATTTTGTGGTTCTAAGGGGGTATGACTTAAGATCTGGAACCATTGAGAGTTCCCATGGCATAAAGATGCCAACTTTATTGCCATAAGAGCCCCATGCATCTTGTAGACTCCTTTTTAGGGCCATTTGAGCCAAATACCCCATGCATGAATGTCAAGTTTGTGACTTTACGTGTATTATGGACCCTAGGAGGTTAGATATATGTTCTGGATGTATTGAACTCGACTGAAATCAACTGTATGGAGATGGACTTTGGCGGACACGGCGAGTCGTCCATGGGACTCGACGAGTCGGGGTATGGTTCCCCAGCCTTTTCTGTTTATGACAATTATCTAGGTTTGCTACTACCTGATATGTTTTATGTGATTAGCATGATATCATATATATGATAGTGGTAGTAGGGGGATTAGTCCCGATTAGCGGTTGAAAGATACCGAAGGGGTCGACAAACCCACACATACCTAGTAGTATGTTCATGTTATGTTTCATGTCGTAGTGGTAGGGGTGAAATAGTACCCAGTTACCGGTTGAAAGATACCGGAGGGGAGGTCAGCTCCCGGTTACCGGTTGGAAGATACCGAAGGGGAGGTCAACTCCCGGCTACCGGTTGAAAGAAACCGAAGGGATCCAGCATCCGATTATGCCAGACAGATACCGGCTGAAAGATATCGAGGGTTAGGCAGTATATGTTTATGGTATGTGGTATGATGAGGGAACTCACTAAGCTTCGTGCTTACTGTTTATAATTTTGTTTTCAGATTCCTTTTCATCAAAGGGGAAGGAGTCGGCAAGGTAGCAGCGCATCGCGCGCACACACACACACACACACCTGATTTCCGCACTATGATGTCCGTGGGATTATACACTGACATTATTATTATTCCATGACATGTTTTTATGACATATGACTTATGGGTTATGAGTTTGATATGATATTGATGTTGTTTTTCAGTAAATAGTTTTATAAATTACTTAATTAGAAACGAAATTTTGGTCTTGAAAATTTGGTTGTTACATACGAATCTACGCACATAAAACGAAAGCCAAATTGCTAAAATATTATGAGTTCGTTTAAAGAAAAACAAGAGCTAAAAGGTCATCCTTCTCCTCAGGAGGAGAGTCGTTTATATAGAAAATGAGATGTAGGGTTTTCTTCTAGGGTTGGCCATCTTGTGTTCCTTTTAAAACAAGTCAAGAGAATTTGGAATTAATGAGGAAATTAAGGGTTTCCAAAACTGACGATCTTAGTCAATTTTACCATATTCCCCGCCAAAGGGGCACTACCTGTCACACCCCCAAACCAGACGGCAGAAACGTCCGGTGGTGGAGGACTTCATTTGTAGTATCACAACACATGTAATATAGTAATCATAGTACAAACAACCATTGTATTAAAAAGTATAAATATTTACATGTGTTTCACATTGTATACTGAAACCAAAAAGTTGTACAAAAGATAAAGACAAAACATAAACTGCTCCATCTTCTCAAAAGCTCGGGTGTACCTGCCTACGGGTGAGTTCCTTTGGGACTACTATGAAACAGACTATGACATGAACCTTAATGATCATATCTATTTGCTTGGTGCTGCTGAATCAGCAATGATTTGGAACGATAGTAAAGCAAATTTGATTAGAAGATCAACTTCCCAAAAACTTTATGGACAGTGATAATGGTGACACTGGAAATCCAGAAAAAAGCATTCTCTTCCCAATGGAAAGGGATTGGCCATAGTCAACCCGGTTGACCAAATGGTAAAGAGAAAGGCTAAGTCTGAGATAGTCCCATTACCAAAGGGTCCATATGTTTATTTTGCCAAAGGAAGGGGCGTTGATTGCAAAGCTACCAAATTTACGTAAGGATCTTAAAGTCAATAAGTTTGACTCTACATCAGGTAGAGCCCATTATCTAACTCTGTTAAGTTCTATTCTGAGATCCTCATTACATGATGTGACTGGGTCACATGTTGATGTTTTAAGAATCAAAAAATAGAGAGAATCTTAAAGGAAGTATATGCTGATTCTGATCGCGAAGGTGGATTTCGATCGCATCAGAATTTTGAGCAGTTGCTTAAGAAGTTATGATATATTGCTAAGGAATAGATAACAACAACTTTCCATGTGGATTGTAAGGATAAGTTTTTCCGCAAAGTTTTAAAATAAAAGAAAATTGTTTAATTTTATTTATTTGAAGTATCCTTACAATGGCATTTGTGGAAAATTGTTGCTTATATGATTCCACTGACAGCAATATTGGAAAATGGATTTGATTCTTTCATTTGTGGTAGTGTCAAAATTTACCAAATCAGGAAAGTTCCTCATCACCCAAGTTTTAATTGGACCGAAACATGGAATCATGCAAGTTGAATAGTATGATGAATGAGAACTTTCAAGCATTGGAAAATCAAGACTAATTACTTGTTCACATGGATGTGTGAGTCAAGTGAAGGACTAAAGGGATCGAGTACACATTCTTGTGCACTGGTCATGTCCACCACAAAGCTCGTTAAGACTATTGGATTTACTAAAGTTTAGTAAATATGGTTATACTTACAAGTTTAAGTATAATTCTGAAACATTGGAAAAGTCTCAATGTATGGCAGAACGAATGGGAAGAATCAAATTAGGCAGAAAGATAAAAGTTTCTCAAATCTGAAAAGATGGGAGAGTACTTTAGTATCATGTTTGTGATCATCTTAATGATTTAGAAATCATATCACAATTAGTCCTCTAAAGGTCATCTTAGTGCATTCTTATGACTAAGAAGAGGAGTCATGAATTGTTGAAATGGTTAGATCAAGAAGATGAGTCATACTTCGTTCCAAAACAATTCTTAGAGTCATACTCCAAGATTGTAACTTGAGTGACATATCTTAAAGAAAGGTTTAAAACACTTGTCAAATGTAAGAGTAAAAGTGTCCTACTCTTGTACATTTGAAATTGGTAAGTTGTGATGTTTTGGATAAAACAAAGACCAACTAAGGCCAATTGTGTGAAGTGTTTGTCTTGATAAAGAATCCGCACTATCTCTTGAATATTTGGCAAAAATAGTCTTATATGTCAAGAGGATAGTGGGAGTCTTAAAGATCCTAAAAAGAATTTCAAGAACTAATCAAGAATAAAACCTGAGGTTCTTCACTAGCACACGACTTGAGGTTTATAACCTATCGTGTTGACATATTCTATGCCCATTCCAGTTAAATTAGGCTTTGCATAGGAGTTCTGAAAGTTCTCAATTGGTTGCATAACAACTTCGAAGCAATGGCAGGCCATGTACTGCCAGGTGGCAAGAAGTTAAGATTGCATAAGTTCAGTCTATATGAGTTTGGATTTGTCATTATCCTTGTCTTGTGACTATGGTTTTGACGATTCACATGGATAAGAACACATACACCATAAAATCTAAGGGTCATAAGGTTTCTCTCCGATTCATGAAAATGATGGTGAGGAAACACTTCCACCAAGTAGATTTGAAGCAGATGGCAAAAGGTCTAAACAATTGAGATTACGGCATCCCTTTTCATAGTTTTGAAATTGTTTAGACACACATGCATGCTATCTAAGGAAAGGTGTATGATTTTGATAAAGTATTATCAAAGCATCTCATATCAGAAATCTGAACTTTGGTAAGAAAGTCAATAAAGTATTGATTTGTAGAAGTCCAGCTGATTTCTGAGTACATGTCAAAGCTAGTGGGAGCATAAGTGTTATGCTAATAATCATCATGTTAGTGGGAGCATGATAATTATTGTTAGTGTTGCAAGTTAGCAATGTTAATTATAGAAAACAAAAGTTTCAATTCGTGAGGTTGCAGGGATTGAAAAAGTTGTTTTGCTATAATTAAGCGAGAGGATATACTTCATTTCAGTTCTAAAGGCTTAGATTGAGACCTTAATCATCTTTAGTCAAGAATATATATATGAATTTCATGTTGGATTGGTTCAACTTAAGGAAATTCTATATATTGCGTTCTCAAAATTCGATTATGATTACGGCATCCCTCTTCATAGTCAAATTTTGAAAACATGGCAAATAAAAATATTATAGCAAAAGACTGGTCTAGAATCATGTCTTTATGTGAGACATCATGAATCGTGTACCATTTGCTTTGGGTACAGGATCGATTGCATGTGCTATAATATTTGTCATTTCTAAATTTTTCCAAATGCCCAGAGGCATTAAGAAGGGAAAAGGTCTAGAATTGGATATGACTAAAATGATTAAGCAATTGTCGAGGACAATCTGAGGTTTACCAAAAATTGGTTGCTCAGGGACAGTTGGAAGTATAGTGCTAATTTTGGAAGGACCATATTGACATATTCTGAAAAGAGGGATCTCTTGTTCAGAAGTGATAGTCAAAATGAGAATATGGAGTTGTCTCCATAGATGGAAGTTATCTGTTTAAGATTAGAAAACTTAATGCAAGAAGCATGTCCAAAGCAATGTACTTTGAATATGAGACTTAGTTTCCATGGAGTTGATCTCCATTGGAATACCTTATAATGACTGTTGACAAGTCTTTGTGACTTTGTACATATTCATTACAGGAGGGTCAGTGCATATAAGTTTAAAATCTAAACAGATTTCGATAAATGATAGTAATTTGAAATTCTCACAATTTTCGATAAGGATTTGGGAGTGTGAAATTAGAATCATTGAAATTATGTTCAATTGGTTTATTTCACAAATTAAGGATCATAGACAAACATAGAGTGCATACTTGGTGTATGGCAAAGCTATTGTTTAAGAAAAACATAGTGTACATGCTTGGAGCATGGGACAACTAGTGTTTTTAATTCAAGTATAAAGTTGATAAAACCGAAACAATGAATAATGAGTAATCAGTATGGTGATAAATAAAAGTGTTTATTTATATTCATAGGGTTTGATACCATATTTGATTCATTTATTCTTGTGTTTCACTTTGCATGTTTTGACTTCCAGAATAACTAAGTCGCTCTTCCTGAATCATTAAGTTATTCAAACCATCCACAGTCGGTCATATGTTGGAAGTAGATATGAATCAAGACTGTCATGGGCTGGCTTGTAGAGGTCTAAGATGTTGGACAAAGCGGTGCTACAACACTCATGAGTGCTCATAAGTTCAGAGTATTGGATTTAACCCACGCTCATTTGAATCACTTCATGGATTTTATCACGAGTGATCATGAGACGATAATATCTTATATTCTTCAAACCTAGAGATATGAGTTGTTACTATGAGTTGGTTATACATTGATTGCATGAAAACGTATTTGGTAACTCGATGTTATAAAATGTGCCTTTGTGTATGATTCAACAAGTAGTAGAAAAGCCATATGAGTCGAAGTTTATCCATTCCTTTTACCTTCGGGATAAAAGCGATATCTGTGGGCCCCTCGATGATTTAGCGATGACACATGTGAGTGCTTGGCCAAGCCAGGACTGATTTGATTTGTTCAATAAGTTAGTTATCATAAATCAAAAATCGGGAAACAACAAATGGATAGAGAGAATGATTATAATCCATGTCTCAGTCCATATGATATCTAGAATGGAGGAATATATGATCCCTTATCTAATGGACAAGTCATTGACAAGGTCAGAGTTCGACAGCGGCTTTAAGAGCTACGATTCCCAGTTAGGTTTTGAAGTCATAATCAATAATAGTTTTAGACTTATCCAAGTGGGAGACTGTTGGATTAATGTCTAAGTCCATAACTATATTTGGTATGTACTTGACCCGACCCGGCATGGTCCATTTGGGTTGCACTTCACCGGCACAATTTATATGGATAGTCTTTTGAGAATAGTATATTTATGATTTATATTAATATATTATAAGTTCTAATATATTAATATGGAATCATATTATTTAATTAGTATTGATCAAGAATTAATTTAGAATGAATTAAGTGATCAAAAAGAACTAATTAAATATGGACTCTTATATATATGGAATGGGTCAAGTTCATTTAGGTTGGGCTAAGCTTTCATGGATGGTCCATGGAGCTTTTAACCCATGGATCCTATGTAAATGAAAGGTCATGGGTATTAGGGTTTACATGGATGTAACCCTAATCCTCCATAATATATAAAGGGGTCCTTGGCTCACAACATTGGCACAAGTGTGTGAAAATAAGAATGGGCCGATTTTAGTGTGCATACATATTCTCTCAAGTTCTTCCAAGGTGTTTTGGTGATTTGTGATTCCATTTGTGGCTTCCAAACTATTGGGGCTAAGCTCTTAAAGCTTGAAGACATCAAGCTACATCAAAAGGTATGTCATCTAACTGGAACTTTGTAGTATAGGTGCTTCATAATATGCTAGTTAGGATGAAACCTTGGAATAGTTAATATTTGCATGTATAATAGAGAAAACATAGATCCAAGGTTTATAGGTTTGCATGTACACCATAGGAGTGTTAGAATGCTCAAAACCCAACAGTCACATCATCCCTCCGTTAGAGAGAATTTAGTCCCGAAATTAGAGTTTAAGAAAATAATTAGTTACAAATAACTAAACGAAAAGATGAGGATATTTTAGTTTCATTTGATCCTCGTGTTCCCAAGTGAATTCAGGTCCTCGTTTGGCATTCCAGCAAACCTTCACTATCGGGATACGGCTTTGCTTCGTTTGCTTGACCTCTCGATCCATGATCTCTACAGGTTCTTCCACAAAGTTGAGGCTCTCGTTGATCTCGATCTCGTCGAGTAGGATAACAAGAGTCTCACGGACAAACACTTTTTCAAGTTCGAGACGTGGAAAACAGGATGTATGTTACTTAGTTCTTGAGGTAGTCGGAGTTTGTAAGCTACGGGGCCAATTCTAGCAAGGATCTCGAATGGTCCTATATACCTTGGATTCAACTTGTCACGCTTTCCAAAGCGTATCATGCCCTTCCAAGGTGAGACCTTCAACATGACGCGGTCACCAACCTGAAACTCCAAAGGTTTTCTTCTTTTGTCAGCGTAGCTTTTCTGTCTATCTCTGGAAGCTTTAAGTCGCTCCCGGATTTGTACTATTTTCTCTGTGGTTTCGCGAATGATTTCCGGACAAGTGAGGGCACCGTCAGGAACTTGACTTCTAGCTAACTGCGTATCGCCCACTTCAGCCCAGCACAGAGGGGATCTTCACTTACGGCCATAGAGAGCTTCGAAAGGAGCAGACTTTATGCTAGTGTGATAACTATTATTGTACGAGAATTCGACAAGGGGTAAATAAGTATCGCATGCCTTACCAAAGTCTATCACGCAAGCTCGTAACATATCTTCTAAAGTTTAAATCGTCCTCTCACTTTGTCCGTCAGTCTGAGGATGGTAGGCTGTACTCATGTCCAGCCTAGTTCCTAAAGATTTTTGTAAAGACTGCCAGAAGTGGGAAGTGAATCTACTATCTCGGTCGGAAATAATAGATATTGGAACACCATGCAGTCTAACGACTTCTTTGAGGTAAGTTCTTGTTAGCTTTTCCATCTTGTCAGTTTCTTTGATCGGTAAAAAGTGCGCGGATTTGGTTAATCTATCGACGACTACCCAAATAGTATCATAACCACCCGATGTCTTGGGTAACTTGGTTACGAAGTCCACTGTAATCCGCTCCCACTTCCATTATGGTATTTCAGGTTGTTGCAATAAACCTGAAGGTTTCTGGTATTCTACCTTTACTTTGGCGCAAGTAAGACACTTGCCCAGGAAGGTAGCGATTTCAGCATTCATGTTAGGCCACCAGTACAGTTTCTTAAGGTCCAGATACATCTTGTCTGAACCTGGATGAATAGAGTATCGAGTTTTGTGAGCTTCATTCATGACTACATCTCTGTAACCACCAAACTTAGGTGTCCAGATTCGATTCATGAAACAATAAACTCCATCATCCCTGACTTTGAAGTTTTTATCCATTCCTCTCAATGATTCACCTGTCATTTTTTCAGGTTTTAAGGCCTCTAGTTGATCCTCTCTGATCTGCGTGGATAGATGTGAATGGATTGTCATGGTCAACGACTTTACTCGGCATCTCGAGTATTCTTTTCTGCTAAGGGCGTCAGCTACTACATTAGCTTTACCAGGGTGATAAAGAATCTGACAATCGTAGTCGTTCAGTAGCTCCACCCATCGTCGTTGTCTCATGTTCAGGTCTTTCTGATTGAAGATATGTTGGAGAATTTTATGGTCTGTGAATACTGTGCATTTCGTGCCATATAAATAATGTCTCCAGATCTTCAGAGCAAATACTACTGCTCCTAGTTTAAGGTCATGTGCTAAATAATTGACTTCATCTGTCTTTAGCTGTCTTGAGGCATAAGATATCACCTTTCCTCTTTGCATAAGAACACACCCAAGTCCTTGATAAGAAGCATCGCAGTATACTACAAAATCCTCTGTTCCTTCAGGAAGAGATAGGATTGGTGCACTACACAAAGCTCGTTTCAGCGTTTGAAACGTTGTTTCTTGTCTTTCTCCCCAGCTAAAAGTTACCCCCTTTTGCGTCAAGGTGGTGAGAGGTTTAGCTATTCTAGAGAAATTCTGGATGAATCTGCGATAATAGCCAGCAAGACCTAAGAATTGACGGATTTCTGTAGGTGTTTTGGGTGCTGACCAGTTTTGAATAGCCTTAATTTTGCAAGGATCAACGTGTATTCCTTCAGAACTGACCACGTGACCTAGAAATTCAACCTTTCAAATCCAAAATTCACATTTTGAAAACTTCGCATAGAGTTTCTCTGTTCTAAGAGTTTGCAAAACTTGAAGAAGATGTTGGCCATGTTCCTCTTCACTTCTTGAATAAATGAGAATGTCATCAATGAAGACTATAACGAATTTGTCCTAGAATGGACGACACACTCTGTTCATTAGATCCATGAACACAGCAGGTGCATTCGTTAATCCGAATGGCATCACTACGAACTCATAATGACCATAACGAGTTCTGAACGCGGTTTTGGGAATGTCATCCTCCAAAATTCGTAACTGGTGATACCCGGATCTTAAGTCTATTTTTGAGAAGTAGCTCGCACCTTGAAGTTGGTCGAACAGATCGTCAATGTGAGGCAGAGGGTATCGATTCTTAATGGTAAGTTTATTCAGCTCGCGGTAGTCTATGCACATACGGAATGATCCATCCTTTTTCTTTACGAACAAAACCGGTGCTCCCTAGGGTGAGAAGCTTGGTCTTATGAAACCTTTATTAAGAAGTTCCTTAAGCTGGCTGGATAATTCCTGCAATTCTGAAGGTGCAAGACGGTAGGGAGATTTGGCTACAGGGGTAGCCCCTAGAAAAAAGTCGATTCGGAATTCGACTTGTCTTTCGGGAGATACTCCAGGAAGTTCATCGGGAAAAACGTCGAGAAAGTTACAGACTTCAGGAATTTTCGCGATATCTTTCACTTCTTGCTTTTTGTCTACAACATGAGTTAAGAAAGTACAGTACTCTATGCGAAGGTACCTCTGTGCCTTGATGCAAGAAATGATTTGGAGGTTCGTTCCAGGTTTGTCGCCGTAAATAACAAGAGTTTCATTAGTTGGTAAATTCAGACGAATGGCTTTTTCATAGCATTGGATGTCAGCACGGTTAGGACACAACCAATCCATACCTATTGTGACGTTGAAACTCTTGATAGAGACCGGCATAAGGTCAATAGGAAACGAATAGTTATTCAAAGTAAGAGTACATCCTATGTATATATCGTTGGTGGATTCGGATTTTCCATTAGCCATTTCAACCGTGAATGTTTCTTTTAATGGTTGAGAGTTTTTCTTTAACAAGTGTTTGAAATTATGGCTCACGAAGCTCTTCTCAGTACCACAATCAAATAGAATGCATGCATAAGTGTTGTTGAGAAGAAACGTACCCATAACTACTGCGGGATTTGCCACCGCTTCTTCCTGGCCCAAGGCTAATATTCTCCTGACTTCACCAGCATTTCCAGCTTTAGGACAATCTCTCTTGAAATGTCCTACTTCACCACACTGATAACATGCTTGACCAACTCCAGCCGCATGTACTTGGTTAAGTGGTTGGAGTGGTGCTCTACAGAATCGGGTAGTATGCCCTTTCCTGTTGCAGTTACGACACTGCATTTCCCTAACATTTCCATTATGGTGAAAATTGCACTTGTTGCACTGAGGTAGATTACCAACATATGGCTTAGCTGGTGCTGGATTAACAGGAAAAACAGTAGGTACAGTCGCAGCGTTGACTGCAGCTAGTTGTTGTTTCTTTGAGGAATCCTGTGAAAACTTGCCCTTCCTCTTGTTCCGACCCTTCTTGTTGTTGTTGTCATTATTGTTGTTGTTGTTGTTGTTTCCCTTTGGTTGTTCTGGTGTAGCAACCACCGAATGTTGATGGATTCCATGATCAATAAGAGATTGTGCCAACTCTTTGGCACTGTCAAAAGTAATAGGCTTTGAAGCTAACACACTTGACTGAATTTGGGGCGACAGTCCCCAAATATATCTCTCAATCTTCTTGCTCTCCATAGCAACCATCTCCGGGCACAGAATTGCCAGATCACAAAATCTACCAGTATAGGTTGATATATCAGAACCAACCATTGAAAGGCCCCAGAGTTCCTGCTCAAGTTTCTGAACTTCTCCTCGCAGGCAGTATTCCCACATAAGCATAGCTTTGAAGTTCTCCCAGCTGATCAAATTAGCCACTACTAGAGTAAGTGAATTAACATGACCATTCCACCACGTCAAAGCTCTTTCAGAAAAAGTACAAGTAGCAAACTTGACTTTACTTCTCTCAGGACAGGAGCAGATTTCGAAAATTGCTTCTGTCTTCTCTATCCACTGCCTTAATGCCATAACTCCTCCAGATCCATTGAAGGTCCTCGGTTTGGCATTGGAAAAGTCTTTATAGGTGCACTCTCGTGAATGCCCATGACCTTCGCCCTGGTTAGCAGGATTTGTACCAGCTCCAGACCCACTAGCACTAGAAGTATTGATCGGAGCCATAGCAGCAGCTACAGCCGCCGTGACCGCCGCTTGGAACATAGCAGGGTTGAACTGAGGAGGTGGTGGCGGAGGTGGTACCAGTAGTTCATTAGTATTTTGATGTCTTGGATTCCTACGAGGAGGCATCTTTTTCTATAAAAATCAAAAGATACAATGATGATAAGATATCAAGAGTGAATATGAATCCTGATATCTCTGAACTAAAACATATAGTTCGACATGAATCTTAGAATGAATTGGAAATAGAAGTCTATGACAACTACAACTTGTAACTGAATATTATGAAGTTGAATGGTTATTTCTCAAAGAGTACGAAAATGCATGTCGATTAAATTGGCATATTGAATACATAAGTCTGGAAAACTTGACCCTAAACAGGTCTACAATATACCAAATTCTGAGAAAAACATCGACATCAAACAGATCCATCGAAAATAAAATTTTCGTGGTCTTACTGAAAAACCCTGAAAAATAATCCTAAAACCTATCCATAGACTTAACTATAACTAAAAGAGTGAATAGGAAACGAGTAGAGTATTTCCTAATGGCGACGGGTATCATTTGGATGAAACCACATCTCAGCCATTTTTTTTATCTAAGCGAGAATAGGGATAAGAGATATAGAATATAGTTAGTAACGATAAGTTTCTACAAGAAAGGCCTACAATTAACAAATAATGTACTAAGTACAACTTGTTCTAGATATTACTATAACTACAAAGTGCATATTAATTATATATAACTTGGTTATATTCGACCATCGATTAAATGACCCGGCTCTAAATCCACAACCAAACAAGGAACAGGAAATGAAGCTAAATCACATATTCTAAGTCTATATAACTTTAATTATATATAATTGTAATATACCCTTAATATCTATAGTTCTACCCTTAATTTGTTCTATTGTTTTCACATGTTTGTTACTAGTATATAGTGCCTAAAATACCCCTATAGTATTTTAATCTTTATGTTTTGTTCTAAAGTTCTTCTCAGTATGTATGGTAAGTTTTAGACATGCCACAACACCACTATCACTCCCAAACACATGTTGGTCATATTTCAAATCCATATAGTTGATCAGGATATATTAATCCCAAATATGATTACATAACTGTCTAGGTTTGACTGTAATGTTCAACATCCAAATACTTTTAAGTTCTTATGACTGTGATACTGTACTTGTAGGTATGAGTGTTAGTATACTTCTTGTAAAAATACTTAAATTTTTATAACTATACTTGTAGTCAGAGCTCTTAGCCCCAAATGTATTTATAGTTTGTATATCTTTTATGGATTCATATACTGAGTTCACTATAAACAATGCTCTGATACCAATCTGTCACACCCCCAAACCAGACGGCGGAAACGTCCGGGGGAGGATGACTTCATTTTTAGTATCACAACACATGTAATATAGTAATCATAGTACAAACAACCATTGTATTAAAAATTATAAATATTTACATGTGTTTCACATTGTATACTGAAACCAAAAAGTTGTACAAAAGATAAAGACAAAACATAAACTGCTCCATCTTCTCAAAAGCTCGGGTGTACCTGTCTACGGGTTCCCTGAGAAAACAAGTAATTTAAAAAGAGAGTATCAACATAAAGTTGAGTGAGTGCATAAGTATTTATGTTTTGTAAGTATGTTTTCTGTTTTCTTGAATATGTAAACTGTTTCCATAAAATCCTATATTTGTTGTTGTATATGAAAAGTAGTTGTATATGTATAAAACTGTTCTATTTGTAAACCAATGTTCTGTGTTTGTAATCTTTATGTCAACTTGTATCTTGTTAACTGTATCTCGTAAACTGTATCTTGTAAACTGAATATTGTAAACTGTATCTTGTAAACTGTATCTAGTAAACTGTATCTTGTAAACTGTATCTTGAAAACTGTATCTTGTAAACTAGTACTTTGAAAATGTACTTAATTTTAGTTAATTATACACTAGCGTATTGTTAATATCTTTTAATGAGTTATTATAACCATACTAACTAGATGGCCTGACCCAACGCTGTGTATGCGCTGAAAGTTGATGATAACAATTGTCACTCATAGGCGTGTATGCCTGACTGTAGCTAGCAGTTCGAGTGCGGGATTGTCAATCCCAATATAGATCTATACACCCATTGTTTCGATCCCCTGCTGGAGACTCTGGTTATAATATCAGGACTTTACCGTATAGTTTAAAATGAATTAAACTAACTGTACTATTTGACTCATAAAAGCATATAACGTTACATGTACAACAGTTATGAAAACCCAATCATTATGAAGTAAATGATTGATAGTATATCCTTGAATTAGTACTCTTAACATGTATTTGAAAGAATGTATACCCTGGAATAGTTTTGAATTAAACCTTTGTTTTTGGAAAACCATGTACTCTAGTATACTAGTATCGTGAATTAATGTTCTGTGTATCATAAATTATATCTATTATAATTTATATGTACTTTCTGATTTGATAACAAGTATTCATGTATAGGATCCTTTGCTCAACATGTACAAAGGGTAATTGAATCTAATTGAATAAACTTTTATACTTGTATACATATACAAATATATATAACTAAAATTTAAATGACACTTGGAAAAACAACGGATACTTGTAATCCCACATCCAAACAAGGAAAAGGAACCAAAGTGGGTTTTCAGTCCTAAGTATTTTAAATCTTATTTATATAAATATATGTCTACTGGTATGATTTTTGAGGAAAAATATAATTTTATAAAACATTTAAAAGAAGTTTCATATTTTGAAATCCATTTTAGTGACATGATGGCTTTTTGAAATAATCACTTAAAACCACTTGATTTGATCAGATGTTTGAAACCATTTGTTTTGATAAATGTATTCCATTTGAAATCATTTGTTATAACACAATATATTTGTGTTAGACTTGTATTCCCCCCCCCCCCCCTTAAAACCGTAAAAACTATGAAAAGGTGGGGGTATGAACTCACCTGTTGTAAGTTATTCAAATGTAAGATTGGTGTAGGATGCTAAGTGTCAAGTGAAGACTTGAGCACACACTGATCCTATTAAGCATATAACAACACATATATGTTTATAATTAGTGTTTAAACAACTAATTATGTAAGTAAAGACACCCTAGGACATGGAAAACAGTTTGATTCAAGTGCTAGAAGTACAAAGGGTTGCATCTAAGGGTTGTAGGGCCTCATATAGGAGTTTACGGCCCAAATGGTAACACCATGTGAGTTTACAGCCCATGGGTTTATGGTCCAACGCGTTTACGGTCGTAAACTCATGGTAATTTGTACCATTTTGTGTTTTAAGGTTCTATCTTCTTCCTTGAGGTGTTCTAGACTTAGTTCCAAGGCTTAGGAAGAGATTAGGGTTCATTTGCACCCTTAATTAGGGTTTACGGCCCAAGGAGATTGCCTTGGCCGTAAACACCTTTTGTTCTTGATTTCTTGATGTTTTCAAGTAGCATAACTAGTAAGTACCACACAAAGGAAGGTACTCTAGGGTTTAGAAGCCTTTAGGGGGGTCTAAGGCCAACAAATGCACCATTTAATGGGTTTACGGCCAAGGGAAATTGCCTTGGCCGTAAACTCCCTTTGTTCTTGTCAAATGGATGTTTTATAAGTGTTCTTCAAGTATTTCTTGCATATAACAAGCTTAGGAGAGAGTACTTACAATATAGAAGCTTGATAGGGTGATTAAAGTCCAAAAACACTAGTATGTGTTCTTGGTGTTCTTGGTGAAATGAAGAACACTTGAAGATCTATCAAAATGGAATGATTTCATGGATGAAATCAAAGGGTTGTACTAGTTAAGGAGATGTAACAACAATTCAAAGGAAGAATTTCTTACATTTTTGGAAGATCAAGATGAAGATCTTATGATACTTGACAGAGAACTTGGGTTACTAGTCTTGAAATGGAAGAGAAATGAGGAAAATGATGTAAACTCATGCATATAGCATGAGTTCACGGCCTACACATGAGTTTACGGCCCAAACATGAAGGTTTGGCCGTAAACTCCTCTTAATGGGTTTAAAGCTTGATTAAGGCACAATGGACTCAAGCAGATATTTCCTAATACCCGATTCTTGAATATACTAGGCTTAGAACACCCAAACAGACTCTAAACAATGCTAAAAGATAGCAGAAACAAGTCTGTCTTTGATGGAATTGATTGAATGTACAAGATAGAAATTTCGGGTTGTCACACTACCTCTTTGTAAACCCCGGACCCAGGGGCACTGCCCCCCGATGTCACACCCCCAAACCAGACGGCGGAAACGTCTGGGGGCGGATGACTTCATTTGTAGTATCACAACACATGCATCATAGTAATCAAAGTACAAACAACCATTGTATTTAAATAGTATAAATATTTACATATGTTTAATCATTGTATATTGAAACCAAAATAGTTATACAAAAGAAAATGACATGACTCAAAAATAGCTCCATCTTCTCAAAAGCTCGGGGAGTACCTGTCTACTGATTCCCTGAGAATACAAGTAATTTGAAAAAGAGAGTATCAACATAAAGTTGAGTGAGTGCATAAGTATTTATGTTTGACAGTATGTTTCTGTTTCTTGAATATGTAAACTGTTCCAGAAAATCCTATATTTTCTGCTGTATATGAAAAGTAGTTTTAATCACATAAAACCGTTCTGTTTGTAAACTAGTATTCTGTATTTTTATTTTTTTTTGTAAAACCTATAACTGTGAGTGTGCCTGGTTTCACCAACTGTTATTGTAAACTGTAATGTAATACAGTAAATTGTATCTTGTAAAACTAGTACTTTGAAAATGTACTTATGTTTAGTTAATTATACACTAACGTATTGTTAATATCTTTTTAATGAGTTATTATAACCATACTGACTAGATGGCCTGACCCAACGCTATGAGTGCGTTAAAACTATTGATAACAACTGTCACTCGTAGGCGTACATGCCTGATTGTAGCTAGCAGTCTGAGTGTGGGGTTGTCAATCCCAATATAGTTATGGACTTATACATTAATCCAACAGTCTCCGACTTGGATAAGTCTAAAAACTATTATTGTGTATTACTTCATAACCCGAATAGCAATCGTAGCTCTCAAAAGCCGCTGTCGAACTCTGAACAAATCAATGACGCGTCCATTAGATAAGGGATCATATATTCCTCCATTCTAGATATCATATGGACTGAGACATGGATTATAATCATTCTCTCTATCCATTTGTTGTTTCCCGATTTCCGATTTATGACAACTGACTGATTGAACAAATCAAATCAGTCCTGGCTTGGCCAAGCAGTCACATGTGTCATCACTAAATCATCGAGGGGCCCACAGATATCGCTTTTATCCCGAAGGTAAAAGGAATGGATAAACTTCGACTCATATGGCGTGTTCTACTACTTCTTGAATCATACACAACGGCACGTTTTATAACATCGAGTTACCAATGCGTTTTCGGGTGCAATCAATGTATAACCAACTCATAGTAACAACTCATATCTCTAGGTTTGAAGAATATAAGATATTATCGTCTCATGATTCACTCGTGATAAAATCCATGAAGTGATTCAAATGAGTGTGAGTTGAATCCAATACTCAGAACTTATGAGTACTCATGAGTGTTGTAGCAACTCTTGTTATGTCAAACATCTTAGACATATACAAGCCAACTAATGAAAGTCTTGATTCATATCTACTTCCAACATATGACCGACTGTGGATGGTTTGAATAACTTAGTCATTCGGAAGAATGACCTAGTTTATTCTGGAAGTCAAAACATGCAAAATGAAACACAAGAATAATTGAATCCAATATGGTATCAAAACCTATGAATATAAATTGAACACTTTTTATTTATCACCATACTGATTACTCATTATTCATTATTTCGCTTTTATCAACAATATACTTGAATTAAAAACAGTAGTTGTCCCATGCTCCAAGCATGTACACTATGTTTTTCAAAACAATAGCTTTGCCATACACCAAGTATGCACTCTATGTTTGTCTATGATCCTTACTTTGTGAAATAAACCAGTTGAACATAATTTCAATGATTCTAATTTCACACTCCCAAATCCTTGTCGAAAAATGTGAGAATTTCAAATTCCTATCATTTATCGAAATCTGATTAGATTTTAAACTTATATGCACTGACCCTTTGTAATGAATATGTAGAAAGTCACAAAGACTTGTCAACAGTCATTATAAGGTATTCCAATGGAGATCAACTCCATGGAAACTAAGTCTCATATTCAAAGTACATTGCTTTGAACATGTTTATTGCATTAGGTTTTCTAATCTTACACAGATAACTTCCACCTATGGAGACAACTCCATATTCTCATTTTGACTATCACTTCTGAACAAGAGATGCCTCTTTTCAGAATATATCAATATGGTCCTTCCAAAATTAGCACTATACTTCCAACTGTCCCTAAGAAACCAATCTTTGGTAAACCTTAGATTGTGCTTGACAATTGCTTAATCATTTTAGTCATATCCAATTCTAGACTTTTTCCCTTCTTAATGCCTCTGGGCATTTGGAAAATTTAGAAAGGACAAATATTATAGCACATGCAATCAATCCTGTACCCAAAGCAAATGGGACACGATTCATGATATCTCACATAAAGACATGATTCTAGACCAGTGTTTTGCTAAAATATTTTTATTTGCCATGTATTCAAAATTTGACTATGAAGAGGGATGTCGTAATCATAATCGAATTTTGAGAATGCAATATATAAAATTTCCTTAAGTTGAACCAATCCAACATGAAATTCATATATATATATATATATATATATATATATATATATATATATATATATATATATATATTCTTGACTAAACATGATTAAGGTCTCAATCTAAGCTTTTAGAACTGAAATGAAGTATATCCTCTCCCTTAATTATAGCAAAACAACTTTTTCAACCCCTGCAACTTCACGAATTGAAACTTTTGTTTTCTATAATTAACATTGCTAACTAGCAATACTTATCATAATTATCATGCTCCCACTAACATGATGATTATTAGCATAACACTTATGCTCCCACTAGCTTTGACATGTATCCAGAAAACAGTTGGACTTCTAGAAGTCAATAGTTTATTGACTTTCTTACCAAAGTTTAGATTTCTGATACGAGATTGCTTTGATAAGACTTTATCAAACTCATACACTTTATCTTAGATAGCTTACAGGTGTGTCTAAACATTTTCAGAACTATGAAAAGGGATGCCGTAATCATAGTCTCAATTGTTTAGACCTTTGTCATTTCTCATAAGTCCATGTTAGTGAAAGTGTTTCCTCACCATCATTTTCATGAGTCGGAGAGAAACCTTGTGACACTTAGATTTTATGGTGTATGTGTTCTTATCCATGTGAATTTGTCAAAACCATAATCACAAGACAAGGTTAGTGACAAATTCAAACTCATATGGATTGAACTTGTGCAATCTTAACTAAAGGGCCTGCCATTGCTTCCAAGTAGTTATGCAAACAATTGAGAACATGTAGAACTCAAATGTATAGCCACCTTTACTGGAATGGGCACAGAAATGTCAACACGATAAGTTATAAACCTCTAGTCGTGTGCTAGTGATGAAATACATGTTTTATTCTTGATTAGTTCTTGAAACTATTTCATGATCTTTTATACTCCCACTGTCTTCTTGACCTATAAGACTTTTTTGTCAAATATTCAAGAGATATTGTGGATTCTAATCAAGACAACCACTTCACACAATTGGCCTTAGTTGGTCTTTGTTTTATCCAAAACATCACAACTTACCAACTTCAAATGTAAAAGTAGAAAACTTTTACTCTTACATTTGACAAGTGTTAATAAACCTTCTTTAAGATATGTCACTCAAGTTACAATCTTGGAGTATGACTCTAAGATTTGTTTTGGAACGAAGTATGAATCATCTTCTTGATTTAACCACTTCAACAATTCATGACTCCTCTTCTTAGCCATCAGAATGCACTTAAAGGATGAATTGTGATAAGGTCACATAATCATTAAGATGATCATAAAACATGATACTTAAAGTGCTCTCCCATATTTTCATATTTGAGACACTTTTATCCTTCTGCCAAATTTGATTCTTCTCATTCACTCTGCCATACATTAAAACTTTTCCAATGTCTCAGAATTATACTTAAGCTTATAAGTATAACCATATTTACTAAACTTTAGTAAATCATGACGAATAGTCTTATTGATCTTTTGTGGTGGACTTTAACTAGTGCACAAGATGTGTACTTGATCTCTTAGTCCTACACTTGAGTCACATATACATGTGAACAAGGACTTAGTCTTAATTTCCCAAAGATGAAAATTTTCATTCATCACACAATACAACTTGCATGATTTCAAGTTTCTATCCAACTGAAACTTGGGTGATGAGAATCTTTCCTTATTTGGTAAATTATGACACTACCACAAATGAAGGAATCAAATCCATTTTCCAATATTGCTATCTATGGAAACATGTAAACAACAATTTTTCACAAATGCCATTGTAAGGATACTTAAAATAAATAAATCAAAACTGTTTTTTTATTTTAAAACTTGCGGAAAAATCTTACCCTTACAATGCAAATACATATGAAAACTATGTTGATATCTATTCCTAAGCAATCTATCGTAACTCTTAAGCAGTTGCTCAGAATTCTGATCACCGAACCAACTTCGCGATCAGAATCAGCATACTCTTTCTTTAAGCTTCCTTTGATTCTCTAAAACATCAAGATGTAATTAGATTACATTATGTATTAGGAATCTCCAAAAGATACTTAATAGAGTTAGATAATGGACTTTACCTGAAGTAGAGTCAAACTTTTGACTTTACCATATCTTTCAGGTAAATCTGGCAGCTTTGCAACCAATGCCCCCTTATTTTGGCAAAAGAAACATATGGACTCTTTGGAAATGGTACATGAGACTATCTCAGACTTATCATTTCTCTTTACCATTTGTTCAAGTGACTTGACCATGGCCGATCCCTTTCCATTGGGAAGAGAAAGTTTTTTTCTAGACTTCTAATGTTACCATTGTCAATATCCATGGAAGTTTGGGAAGTTGATCTTCCAATCAAATTTTGCATTACTAATGCTCCAAAACCGAATCATTTATGATACGGTTTTCTTCAATAGTTTTATTTATACCAATAGAACTAAACATACAATGCATACTGGCCGAGCCAGGGTTTTCAAAACCGAATCATTTATGATACGGTTTTACATTTAAATACATATACTTCATGATTAGCTTTAGCTAGTCACATGAAGTAGTATTTTGCATATCACTACGATTTTTCAGAAACGAACATTCATGTTTGTATACGAAATCGATAACACTATGTTTTTCACTAAAGAAAATATCGGATTTTCTTGAGACTACACAAACATTTCGGCTCGCTCATTAACAAGTTTTCATTACAAAATTACTGCTTATGAACTCACCAGCTTTATGCTGATATTTTTCAAACTGCTTGTATTCTCAGGAAATCAGTAGACAGGTACTTGCGGGATTTTCGAGGAACCAAAGCATTTAGAGTTTTAAGCTTTTATTTTGCAAAACTATTGGATGTATTTCAAACTGAGTTTCAAACCGATGTAAACATTTTCATACAAATATTCACTGTAATGGTTGTGTTGCTATGATTGCTGTTATTCATTGGTTGTGATGCTATACATGACGTCCTCCGCCCCGGAATGTTTCCGCCAACGGTTTTGGAGTGTGACAGAGCCCACGAGAGACCACCCGCCACGATTAGGGTTCATCCTACTCATGATTTTTTTAGACTAGGTTTATGGGTATGTGTTGGTCCTACCCTTTCTCGTATGTTGGTCCGACCCTACGAATAAGTGACTACACTATTCAAGGGGTCGTTATGCTGCTAAAATTTTATTTCTTGATGTATTGTAGACCTTTTTCTTAACGGTCAATTTTCACTAAAATCATGTACTAGTACTCTATGAAACGAATATGTATTTCATTTTATTGGATGTTGTTATCTGCTATGCCTTTTCTTTTCATTCTTATTTAGTATAGTAAATTTCATTTATAAAGTACAAGTAACATTCAATAATAACTAAACCCGATACACATACAAACATAGTATTCCCATTACAGTAATGACCGATTCATGACTCTTATCAAAGACTAATCAACCTTCCACTTTATGGCACAAATATGCCACCATGAAGAGGGAGAAGACGTGTCAACAACACATCAACAACTCCACCACCACAAATGGACTCTGCGATGTTTCAGGCTGTAGTAGCAGTCGCGGTAACTTCCGTTATGGCCCAAATCAACAATAATGGCACGAATGGAAACGACAATGGAAGCGAGAACGGGACAAGAAATTCCAATCTGGGAGATAACCAGGTGCCTCAACGAGTGTGCTCTTACAAGGAGTTCATGAACTGCAAGCCCAGGAGCTATCATGGCGATGGTGGCATCATTACTTTAACAAGATAGTTTGAGAAAACTGAGTCCATCTTCGAAATCTGTGCATGTCCAGATGAGTTCAAAGTCAAATACGCAGCATGTACATTTGCGGACTCGGCCTTGTCGTGGTGGAATGGCCATGTTAAAACCTTGACTCTGGCTGTTGCAAACGCTATGAGTTGGGAAGACTTGAAGGCTATGATGCTCGCGGAGTACTGCCCAAGGAGCAAGATGCAGAAACTGGAACAAGAACTTTAGGAACACTCCATGAAAGGCTTCGATATTGCCACCTACACTACCCACTTTAACGAACTGGCAACTCTATGCCCGTGAATGGTTACTCCCGAGGCCAAGAAGGTGGAATGGTACATTTGGGGACTATCCCCTCAGATCCAGGGAATGGTCATATCTGTAAATTCGAGCACCCTCGACAGTGCCAAGCGTTTGGCACAATCTCTTGTCGATCAGGGTATCCGTCAAGGTATAATGACCCCACTCCTAAACAGTCAAAGAGGGGAGATAAGAAGAGAAAGTTTTGGAACAAAAAGAAAAGTCAACATGCTCAAGATTCAGCCAAGAAGCAACAAATTGTGGCTGTCCATGCCATCACCGCCCCTGCTGCCCCTACACCGGCCAAGCATTACGCTGGAACTCTTCCAAAATGTGAAAAATGCAACTACCATAACCATGGCGCTTGCCAATATAGACAATATACCAATTGCAACAAGAAGGGGCACACCGCTCGTTACTGCAGAGCACCAGCACAACAAACCACCCAAGCTGCTAATACCGGGCTGAGTCGTGCATGCTACGGTTGCGGCGACACCAGCCATTTGAAGAAGAACTGGCCAAAGGCACAAAACAGAAACAACGGAGGTGTGTTGAGGGTTCTAGCGATAGGCCATCAGGAAGCTATGAGGGATCCCACTGTGGTAACTGGTACGTTCCTCCTAAACAACTCATATGCATGCATACTATTTGATAGTGGTGCGGAGAAAAGCTTCGTAAGCCACCAATTTAAACACTTACTCGAACAGAAATCTCAAACACTAAATGAAACATTCACCGTGGAAATGGCAAATGGAAAGACAGAAATCACAAAAGATAAATTTGTAGGATGCATACTAACTCTAAATAACCACTCATTCCAAATCGACCTGATGTCGGTCACAATCAGTAGCTTTGATGTTACCATTGGTATGTATTGGTTAGGTCCTCACCATGCCGATATTTTGTGTTACGAAAAGGTTGTTCGCCTTAACCTACCAAATAATGAGTCCCTTGTGATTTATGGCGACAAACCCGACAAAAATTTACAAATCATCTCTTGCATTAAGTATTTACGTAAGGAATATCACGCCTTCTTAGCCCACGTGATAGATAAGAAACAAAAGGTGAAGGACATCAAGGATATTCATGAAGTCTGTAACTTCCCCGGTGCATTCCCAGAAGACCTCCCAGGAATATCACCAGTATGCCAAGTCAAGTTCCGAATCGACTTGATTCCTGGAGCCACACCCGTAGCCAAATCCCCATACCGCTTAGCACCTGGTGAAATGCAAGAACTGTCCAATCAACTGAAAGAGCTGCTGAGCAAAGGATTTATCCGAACGAGCTTCTCACCCTGGGGAGCACTGGTCTTGTTCGTTAAAAAGAAGGACGGGTCCTTCTGCATGTGTATAGACTACCGAGAACTGAACAAGCTCACTATCAAGAACCGTTACCCCTGCCTCGAATCGACGACTTATTTGACCAACTACAAGGGTCGAGCTACTTTTCAAAGATTGATCTAAGGTCAGGATACCACCAGTTGCAGATTCAAGATGAGGATATCCCTAAAACGGCATTCAAAACACGGTATGGCCACTACGAGTTCGTCGTGATGCCCTTCGGTCTAACCAATGCGCCAGCAGTGTTCATGGACCTAATGAACTGTGTGTTCTAACCTTTCCTGGATAAATTCGTGATAGTATTCATTGATCACATACTAGTTTATTCACGAAGCAAGGCAGAACACCGTCAACATCTACGACAAGTCTTGGAGACAGTAAGTTCGGAAAAGCTATACGCCAAATTCTCAATATGCGAGTTTTGGATATGAAAGGTTGACTTCTTGGGGCACGTAGTTAGCGAAGAAGGGATACATGTGGATCCTTCTGAGGTCAAGGCGATTGCAAGCTGGGCAACACCAAGAACACCAACGGAGATACGCTAGTTCTTGGGCCTTACTGGCTACTACCGAAGATTTATACAAAGTTTCTCTAAGATCGCAAAGCCGCTCACAACCTTAACACAAAAGGGAGTGACTTTCAGTTGGGGAAAAGAACAACAAGCCACCTTCCACACACTTAAGCAAGCTCTGTGCAGTGCTCCAATCCTGTCCCTCCCGGAGTGGACCGAAGACTTCGTAGTCTACTATGATGCGTCCAAACAAGGTTTGGGATGTGTACTTATGCAACGAGGAAAGGTAATTGCCTATGCCTCAAGACAACTCAAGACATTGAAGTTAACTACACTACGCATGACCTGCAATTAGGGGAAGTGGTATTTTCCCTGAATATTTGGAGTCACTACCTGTACGGTACCAAATGCACCATCTTCACAGATCATAAGAGTCTGCAACACATCCTCAATCAGAAAGAGCTTAACATGAGATAACGACGATGGGTTGAATTGATTAACGACTACGAATGTGAAATTTATTATCATCCGTGAAAAGCCAACGTAGTAGCAGACGCCTTGAGTCGAAAGGAATACTCGGGCCGCCGAGTAAAGTCATTGACCATGACCATCCACTCTCACATGTCTTCACATATTAAGGAGGCTCAGTTGGAAGCCTTGAAACCCGAAAATGTTATAAAAGAAGCCGTGCGAGGAATGGAGAAGAACTTTATGGTCAAGGATGACGGAGATTACTATCTCATGGATCGGATCTGGACACCGAAGTTCGGTGGGTACAGAGACATTGTCATGAATGAGGCTCACAAGACAAAATGCTTCATTCATCCTGCTTTTGACAAGATGTATCAGGAGCTGAAGAAACTTTATTGGTGGTCGAACGTGAAAGCAGAGATCGCTACCTATGTGTGCAAGTGTCTGACTTGTGCCAAAGTCAAGGTAGAGTATCAAAAGCCCTCGCGTTTACTCCAAAAACCATACATAACCGAGTGGAAGTGGGAGCGGATAACCATGGACTTCATCACCAAGTTGCTCAAGACGAAGGACAGATTGGACACCATCTGGGTGATCGTTGATAGGTTAACCAAATCCACACACTTCCTACCAATAAAGGAGACCTACAAGATGGAAAAACTAACAAGGACGTACATCAAGGAAATTGTGCGACTACATGGTGTGCCAATATCTATTATCGCCGACCGAGATAGTAGGTTCACCTCACGGTTCTGGCAGTCATTACAGAAGTCCTTGGGAACCCAACTTGATATGAGCACCGCCTATCACCCTCAGACTCACGGGCAGAGTGAGAGAACCATACAGAAACTGGAAGACATGTTGAGGGCATGTGTGATAGACTTTGGTATGGACTGGGATACCCACTTTCCACTAGTCGAGTTCTCCTACAATAACAGCTATCATACCAGCATTAAGGTTGCTCCATTCGAAACCCTCTACAGACACAAGTGCAGATCACCCCTGTGTTGGGCCGAGGTGGGTGACACGCAGCTGGCCAACGGACAAGTACCAGATAACACGCTCACCGGCCCGAAAATCATACGGGAAACCACGGAGAAAATCGTCCAAATCCATGAACGTTTAAAGGCGTCCCGGGATCGGCAAAAGAGTTATGCAGACAAGCGATGAAAACCTTTGGAGTTCCAGTTCGTGTTGGAACCCAGATTCACAAAATATGAGATGACAATGCAGAAATTAAGAACAGTAGATGAATCAATCTCATATAAATGAAAAATCAGTGAAATATTTCTGCATTCATATGATCATCAGATCTGATTACAATGAAAAACCTCACATTAAAAAAAATGAACTCTCGCTTTCTCTGTGTACAGTAAAAAACAAAAATATTGTAAAAAGGAGGCTCACACAAAATGAAAAACAACCTAAACTATTTATAGTCCTAGGGTTTAAAATCTAAAAAACCCTAAAACTAATAGGTCAAAATTAAAAATTCATCTGTCAAACATTTTAATATCTAACAATTCTCCCCTAAATGTTTAGACTGATGAATAAAAAAAAATTAAAAAATAATAAAAAAAATATGTGGATTTTAAACACCGGTCTCCCCTGGATGTCTGCACAAGGTCTTCACAAAATTCTATCCAAGAACAAAGAATCTTCTATATAAAGCTAAAATCCACTGCGTAATGGTTCGGATCCGTCAAGTAAAATGAGAAACCACCGGATAATAACAAGATCTTCGGAGTAAAAAATAAAAATTTTATCCGCTAGATAAAAGCATTATTAAAAAAGAAAGAAAAATGGATAAAGAACCATGGACCAAGTAGCCTCTTTGACCCGGACATTACCCGACACCTGCTACGGTACGAGGCCTAACCCACTTTTTTAGTTTTTTTTTTTTTTAATTTCGTACACACAAAGAGTGATATTGTGACAGCCCATGTCGTACCTTTTGCAGGTTTAATATACTCAAATATGACCATTCCTTCTTTGATGAATAAGTAGCCCCACGTGACCACAAACTTTAGCCATGCCCCATGTTTTGTCAACATCACAATGACCATTCTATTGTACAAATTAATAATACCTTGAAGGCTTGAACAAAATAAGAATTTATATCCCATGCATACTTCAAACGTCCTGATAGAAAGAATTGAATTAAATTCATAACTCCCACACATGCTTTAATTGTCCTTTAGAGCCATTAAATATCATTACTCCGTTCAATTTTGTTTTCTCCTTTTCCAAGTAAACTCTGGAGTAACTCTTCTTGAACAATAATACCCATTTGACATTTATCGCATCAATTTATGCTTCTATTTTCATCTTTCCCATATACTTTCTTCAATTTATTTTCTTTTAAAAAATAAAGACTATACATGAAACTCCTTTTAATATCCATATGTGACCATCTCCGATTCTCTTTTCATCCATGGTAAAACTATTTCCATTTACAAATTATAATTTTACGTTCAACAATATCTCCCCTAAATTGTTGACCATTTTTAAAAAAAAAAAATACCTTTCTTGAGATAGCTTTGAATATAACTTGAAACTTTTTCTCTCTTAGATCTTCTTGGCACTTAGCAAGACACTTTAGAAACCCAAAATTGTTTGAGAGTTGGAGAGTTGGTTTGGAAAAACTTTTGATCTTTTGAAAACATCTCACCAAAATGATTACTCCAAACAATGTTATCTTCAAAGATAATATGGATCACTGGAGTCTTTGAACTTCTGGAAAATGAGTTAACAAACTTCATCATATCATTCAACCAAAATTGAGGTTGTTGAGTCCTCTTCTTTTTCAGATATCTTTTTTCATGAAACTTCTTATTAGACCTTTTTCTAACTTCTGTGTTTTTCTTGGTTTCATGTTCAGGGGATCTATTCTTTGGAACCCACATTTGCTTAGGTTTTCCCTTTTTCTTTTTGAACTTCTTGCATCTTGCCTTGTAGAATGAATTTCTAGTCCATGAACACACATAAGGCTTCCTGAAACGGTTCTCACAACTTATTGATACACCTGATTTTCGATTTTGGTAAACCATGTCTTCATAAATCACTGGTTTTCTGTAAGGTTTCATCCCATCAAAAGAATTACTTGACCTGGATGAAATATCAGGAGGTATTCTCTTTGATGTATCACCAATATGAAGAACCTTAACAATATCTTCTTTCTTTTCAGGTATAACATCATGAACTTTGATGCAGGAATCTTCAACAACATTCGGAGAACATGGATCATCAACATCTTTCTCCTTCTCTATTTCTGGGGATTTTTCAACCATTTTTACTTGGGGATCTTCATCTGAAGTTGGAGCATTTTTAACAACTTCTTCTTTCTCTTTTTCTTCAATATCTTTGATTTCAGTTAGATTAGACATCAACAACTGATCAGTGTGTATAGGATGATAATTCAATGTATTTTTATCATATGATACCTTTGTATCATAATTAATCCATTCTATCGACATTTCACTATATAAATCTAAAGGACTACAAACTACACCTTGAGGGAAACGGGCACTTCTTTCAGGATACCATATCTCTTTAAACAAATGTGGATGACTTTCTTGATAAAAATGTGGATAGCCACATATTGAAATCATGATAAAACTCAGATCTGAACAAGAATCTTAAGTAAAAACGGATTCCAAAGAGAATAAGTGTAGATCTGATGTGAGAAATACAGATATGGAAAAACGTATTCAACAAATCTTCAAAAACCCTTCAGATTTAGGATATTTCTTCACAAATCTTTCAGATCTGATATAGATATAACAATTTTTTAGTGCAAATCAATGGATAACAGAAGAAATTACACCAGATTGGTGAGAGAGATTCAAGTACAAAAATATGTCACCTCTCATCTTTAAAACTTGAAAGAACAGATGATTGTTCAAGATCAGTCTCTGATACCAATTGTTGGAACCCAGATTCACACAATATGAAATGACAATGCGGAAATTAAGAACAGTAGATGAATCAATCCCATATAAATGAAAAATCAGTGAAATATTTCTGCATTCATATGATCATCAGATCTGATTACAATGAAAAACCTCACATGAAAAAAAATGAACTCTCGCTTTCTCTGTGTACAGTAAAAAACAAAAATATTGTAAAAAGGAGGCTCACACAAAATGAAAAACGACCTAAACTATTTATAGTGCTAGGGTTTAAAATCTGAAAAACCCTAAAACTAATAGGTCAAAATTAAAAATTCATCTGTCAAACATTTTAATATCTAACAGTTCGGTGACCGCGTAATGTTGAAGGTCTCGCCCCGGAAGGAGATGATACGCTTTGGCAAACATGGGAAGCTAAATCCGAGGTATATCGAGCCATTCGAGATCCTTTCTAGGATCGGCCCGGTGCCCTACAAGCTTCGACTGCCATAGGAACTCAGCAATGTACATCCCGTCTTCCATGTGTCCAACCTAAAGAAGTGCCTATCCGATGAAACTCTTGTAGTCCCACACGATGAAATCTAGGTAAACAAGAGTCTACACTTCATAGAGGAACCTGTTGAAATCATGGACAAGGAAGTCAAAAGGACAAAACAGAGCCGTATACCAATTGTAAAGGTCCGTTGGAACGCCAAGCGGGGACCCGAATTCACTTGGGAGCGGGAATATCAAATGAAGCAGAAGTAACCTCAACTTTCTCTAGCTCTTGAATACTCACCCTAAAAATAATTTCGGGTCCAAATTCCCTCTAACGGGGGATGATGTGACAACTAGCAAATTTGGGTCGAGTAAAGCCTAAATTGTAACCATGTACAAATAAATTCACTATGTAGCCTTATTGCAATAAAATATTACAAACCAAGAGGGCATTGTTTGTATAAGTTAATATAATATATACTTAGAAAACCTTGTCGTAATTAACCTTGAAAATCAACATCCTATAAACAAAATCACACATTAACAAAATCCCCCCCCCCCAAGACTGAAATCACCCTTAGTGGGCGATCTCTAAACCGAAAACCCTCCCATGTAAAGCATCAAACCGAAAACACAATCCTAGAACACACACTGCTAGAAAACAGCCCTTTAATGACGCACAAACAATGACACACGCTGATAGAGGATACGCATTTGTGCGTGCCCTAAAAAATAATGTCAGTTTTCTAGAATTTGAAGGATAGAGGACACGCCTTTTTACGTGCCCTAAAACTAGTGTCCAACAAAAAAAAACACGGAGGGCACCAATCATAAAAAGTGTGTCATGTAAATGTGTCGCTTTATATTTTTTTAAGGAAGGCGTGGTCTCTATTTAAACACCCCGCCTGATGCATCTCCTTCTTCTCCTTCTAAAATCCTCTACCAAAAAAACCCTAATAATCTTTTAAGCAGTTCGTCTTCCTCTACCTCTGCACTCAATCTCTCTCTCTCTTTCTCTCTCTCTCTCTCTCTCTCTCTCTCTCTCTCTCTCTTTCCCCCTTTCTCTCTCTCTCTCCTTTGGAATTAGATTCTTGAAATATCGAAACCCTAATCGTAGCCCTAACTACGACATGTCTTACCAACCGTGATCTTCAAATCACAACGAAAACGACGACCACCATGACAATCGTCGACTATTCAACCCTTACCAAGATCTTAGAGTCACCGCACAAACCCCGTACAAACTTCCTACATCTCCTGAATACCTCTTTCAAGTGGAATCTATCGCTCAACGAAGGTCATGGGGCGAAAACCTGATATACTACATCGGCATCGGTTACCTCAGCGGCGCAGTAGTTGGCGTCGGGAAGGGTTTAGTAGAGGGCGTGAAGGATTCTGAGGCTAGAGACACCATGAAACTTAGGGTTAATCGGAATGAAATACATGGTGGATGGATTAGCTACTGGAGAGTGGTGGCTGGATTAGCGACTGGAGCGCTTTACAAGGCGGCGGGATTAGCCGTGATGGGGAAGCAGATTTTAAAGAGATACATACCAATCTATGCTCGATCTGTATACAATTTCGTCTTACTACAAGTTTTGGTCTTTTGAGATTTCCTAGTGTGGTGGCTGTGAATACTCCATCGTCAAATAGTTTGCATAAACACGATGTAATAGAAGAAGGGAAGGAAGTGCTAGAATTTCCTAAAAATGAAACAGATTTGGGTGTTTTAGAGGAGCCACCGGTGGTGGAAAGTGAAGTTAAATCATCTAAGGATAATAGCGAACTGAAAGTTGAGCCAGTGATGAAGGAGGCCGACAGTTGGACTTTAAATGCTAAATTAAAGTGGAAAAGGATCCAACTTTCAGTGCAACAGCAGGATTGTAGACGAACATAAGCTCTGATTTGAATGCTGAGATCGGTCCCGGTGTATATTCTAATGAAAAACCACAATTTGTTGTGGAACTTGATGGATCTCTTCCTTTCTACATGCTCGATGCATATGAGGAGTTTTCTGGTTCTAATGTTGGCAATATCTATCTATTTGGGAATGTATTTTAGCTAATTCAGTTACATCTCAGTTGACCCTGTTCATTTGTATTCTAACGCTTGAGTAATTATATAAGACTCACTATTTTATCATTCTTACCAAGATAAAGATTGATCTTGATCTTTAATAAATTTCATTTGAATCAAGGTTAAAGCAGGAAGTACTTATCATAGCTGTTGTGTGGTGGTGAAGAATATGCAAAGATGTATGTATGTTATCCCAAATGGCCCTGTATTTGAAGACTCTGTTATTATGAAGCTTTTCACACCAAGCTTCATGTAATACACCTCTTGCCTTTGCTCCCCTTTTCTTCTTTAACTTTACCAACATCATATTGCTTATATTATTATTTACTATCTATTTCTGCTTTTATTTTATTTAATCAGGAGATGGCATTTGGACTGAAGGCCAACATAAAAAAATAGTTGCTTGACTGAAATGTCTCTAACTTTAGCATGAAACCTGTGAACTCTAAAATGAACTTGTATTTTCTAGTGCTTATGTACATATGCAATTTGAAAATGATTTCATGAATAATTAGAATCAGATATTCATTTCTTGGATATTTATAAGTTATAACCCCTAAACAGCTAAACCTATACAATAAAACTTTATTTGAAATAATCCGATAATCATTTCCAAATCCCACATCTCGAGTTTATAAAAAAATAGCCTTTCTTCTAATAACCCTACTTTTAACTTAATTTTTCTTCTATTTGTCATGCATGTTGTATTTGCAAACTTGTTATCATGAACCTTGTTAATGTATCAAATGGGAATTCTCTTCATTGTGACATCCACCAAAATTCAGGTCAATACTCATCTAGAACCTTGTCATTTCCTTGTGTGCACTTAACTTGGCTCTATAGTTACAAGTTGAACTAGGTTTGTGACTTAATAGATCCCTCGAAACAAGTAGTGTACCTTAGTTGTATTGAACGATCACATTGATATGTAAAGGAACCAACTGAGTGGTAAAGTGCCAAAGCTGAACCTTAAGTCTAAACATAAAACTATGTTCGATAGATTACAACTCAAGGGTAGGTTATTAACCCTAAAAATTTCATATTGGAACAAATTGATGCTTAACAAGGTTAAGTATCACAAGCTAATATGAACAAAAATTAGATCATAATATGAACCAACTATAAAGTTGATGACAAATTCATACACTTCATGATTCGAAATGTGAACCAAAAGTAAAATCCAAGAATATCAAATTCTTACAATCACATATTATGAATCCTTGTTAGAATTGTTGAAATATGATAAATTGATTTTTATAAAAATTAAATAATAGGTTACCATTATATAAATTAATTCAACAAATATAATTTTTGGAAGTCATTACCAAGTGTAAATACCTCAACAAAATCCAATAATTAAAACCTTAGGAGATTATGAAAATGTTTGAGTTTTATAAAATTTAAAATCTAGATTTATAAAAATTCAAGGGAGGCTTTTATTATTTGATCAAATACCAATAAAAATACCATATCCCTCTTAAATTTTCGTCCATTAGGCTTTTCCCTCTCCCCCATGCCTTAAAACCCATCATTACACCTCATTTGAACCACCTACACACTCCATCTCACACTCCTTCTCCAAGAAAACTCTCCCACTTCCAAGACCACTCCTACACATCAGAAAATCCTCCATTCTCTGCCATAATTTCGAAATTGAGAAGGTCTTGAAGTGTTCTTGCTTCTCTCAAGATCAAAACCAAGGTAAACAACACAATCCTCCCTCATAGTTTCATGATTTTACTTCCTCTTCTTCATGGTTCTTCTCTACTCTTCGGATTCTATGCCCTTCTATGGCTAGAAATCCTTACTTTTTCCCTTGTGGTTTGTAGATTCTCACCATAACACAATGCATATGTTTGAGATGGTGAAAATCCGGGATCAAACCCATGCAAGGAGTGAAAAAGATGCACATGTGTTCATGTGACTTCAAAACCAAGTATTACATCTTCTTCTCCATTTCTTTTGTGTTCTTGCATGACCAAAAGCATTTAAACCATTTCTAGTACATCTTGGATGCTCATTCACTCCATTCATGTGCTAGAAATCGGACCTTAACAGAAGCATGCATGTTGTTCTTGTCAAAGTGCCCTAAGAATGCACTCAAAGCAACCAGGGGAGACATGCAATCTGCCAGACTATTTTGTTCAGATTTGAACGGCCATAACTCGGTCATTACTTAACCAAATCCTGATATTCTTTTTGTATTGGATAGCTCCACGAGTTAGCTTTCAAACCCAACTGGTCTCACTGTAAAATATTAAATATCGGATTTTTGGCAATTTTTACAAAATGGTTGCGCAAACAGCTCTTTTTCTGTGATCAACATTTTTACTTTACGTGATCAGTGGCCTTAAACCCAACCATAAATCTGGGGAAAAATAGTTTAGAAACTTAACATATCCAGTGAATGATGGCTGAAATTTCGTGGCTTAAAACCCCACAGAATGTGCTACTCAAATTCATGAACTTCAGCCACATTTACATCTCATGCACTATAATGTGCAACATTTCTTAACTTGTTTGGGTTCAATACCCCTATTTCCCTTCTGAATAAATTTTGAATATTTTTCCTTTTGAAAGCCCTCACATGCATGTGATAATCTGTAAAATACCAAGGGCTAGAACCAATTCCTTATTTATTTATAAAAATAGTTATTTAATGGCTTTAAATTCCAAATAATCATTTTCGGAAGGTATAAAAATCTGAAAATTTTTATTATGAATAAAATCACAGAATAAGAAAGCCATGTAAATTTTCAGACATTTTGGACACTGTTTGATATTTATTCCATATTTTTCATTAAATTGGAGCATGAAATTATAATCTCGGGTTATTGGACTCAAAGTTCCTAACCAATATTTTTCTCAACCTTAGGAACATTATAAGAACCTGTAAAAATTAAATTGGGAATTTTAGAAACTGTTTACCAATTTATTTGGATTTTCTATATTATTTGATCCTAAATTACAAATAAATATAAAACGACCATCAAAAATGTCTATAAAATATCTGGACACTAATACCCTCCTGTAGAAACACAATATAAAGTTTTACAATTTTTGGAGTTCATTTTCATGCCTTTATGAAATTTTTTTTTTTGAATATAAGACACCATGAATTCAATAATACTAATAATGAACCAAACAAACTTTGGGCACTTAATGACACCACTAGTAGGATAAGTAGACTTAGATAATAGTTTAGTGAATTATATCTCACTAGAGACTATTTGTTCCGTAGGACGCTATTAGGATTCGCACTCACCAACATCAACCCGCAAAGCCCGAGCCGCAAACTTTCCAGAGTGAGTATTCACGCACTCCCCTATTTTCGGTTTTTAATGTTTTGGGGTGGAAAGCATGCCACAATATCTATGAACATTATTTTATGAACTTGTGCTATGAATTTGTGATATGAACTTTGTTGTATGAACTTGTATTATGAATTTGGTGTTATGAACTTGTATGATTAAGTCCCCGGAGAACCGATACAACCTATTAACTCATATTTGAGCCGATGGTCTTATGGATAGCGCTATTTGGGGTCGACAGCCCCCACTCGCCCGGAACCGCGAGTGCATATTTCCATGAACTGACATCATGGGAACCATGGACATGATGGAATGGGGCAGGAACGGTCGTTAGGCTTGGTTGTGAACGGAATGCAATGGCATTCATCGTCTTCTAAATTGGAACATTTATAGAATAAACTACATTTTTGAAATAATGTATTATTATAAACCTGTGAACTCACCAACTATTTTATAGTTGACCCTCGTTTTTGCATGCTTTTCAGGGAACGGTCAGTGAATCAACAAGACGTTAGCATGATTTAAGTTGTTACCTTTGCTATGTATTAAATTATGTATTGTGAAAACTGAATGTATTTGTTTTGTACGCGATGTAAACTTAAAACGCTTAATGTTTATGGTTGGTACTTCGATTTACCTTTGTGATGAGACCTTAGCCTGTCACTCTTCGTGTTTCCGCTTTAACGGGGTGTGACATGTTCCATATCATGATTCAAAGTTCTACAGTGGAGAATGTTACATCTTCTAGTATACATATCCTGGTGAAGATCAAGAGGAATATCTTATAGGGACATGGTTTGGAAAACAAAGTGTCGAGGTATTTAATTCTTTTGCAATTAGATTAAATTATCTTAAATTTATTTTTAGCTTATATATTTAAACAAATACTCCCTCCGTCCCAATATTATTGTCCACAGACAAAAAACACACATATTAAGAAAAACATTAATTACCACTAACTTTATTTAATAAAATGACAATTTTGTCCTTACTTTGCATTTAATGTTCCATTAAATGCTTAGTTGGTTAAGTAATAATGAGGGGTATTTTGGTAAAAATGTTATTTATTTTTAGAAGTGGACTATTATTTTGGGACAAACCAAAAAGGAAAGATGGACTATAATTTTGGGACGGAGGGAGTATGTCTTTTAGGAAGACCAACATTCAGCTAGCTCACAGGAAAACAAGATGGTTGAGTCACTCAAGTTTATGGCTGCTCAGGTTGATCATTAATTTACTCTCACATTTTTGTTATTATTTTATCAATCTCACCTTGTATTTATTTATACTTATAATTTGGTTGATTTCATGGATTTGTAGTTGCAAATTTATGAAGGAAGAGAACCTGTTCTTTTCTTTGCGATCTTTCAGAGCTTTCTTGTTTTTAAGGTATGCTTATGTTGGGTTAGTGTCTAAGTCCATAACTATAATTTGTATCTACTTGACCCGACTTGGCATGGTCCATTTGGGTTGCATGGCATCATGCATTTGGATAGACTAAAATGAGAGAAATAACACTTAAGGTTTATTAATATATTATAAGTTCTAATATATTAATAAGATTATTTAATTAGTATTGATCAAGAATTAATCTAGAATTCATTAAGTGATCAAAAAGAAGACTAATTAAATATATGGGTTGATTGTGTAAATCATCCATACTTGTATAGTGGGCTAAGACTCCATGGATTATCAAGTTGGGCTAAAACCCATAGGATGCTCCATGGTGTATTTGAACCCATGGATCCAAGGAAATGGAAAGCCATGACAATTAGGGTTTACCCTAATTGTGACGCTATATAAAGATCATATTCTTGGGAAAAATCGGCCACAAGTGTGTGAAGGAAAGGGCAAGCCGATTTCATGAAGTATCATTTCTCTCTAAGTCCTTACAAGTGCATATGATGTTGTGTGAACCATTTGAGGTGTCACACTTGGGGCACTATGCTCTCAAGCTTCATGGAGCCAAGCAACAACAACAAGGTATGTATTCTATCTATTTTATTACCCTAGTATCAATGTTTTGGTATGCTAGTTAGGATAATACCTTGGATATTCATATTTGCATGTATAATAGAGAAAACATAGATCCAAGGTATTTAGGGTTGCATGTACACTTAGGAGTGTTAGAATGCTCAAAACCCAACAGTGGTATCAGAGCCAAGGCTTGTTTTCAATTATACTTGATGCAAAGTGCTGAAAAATGCTGAAAAAGTCGATTTTCGGGCTGTCTGGGCACATACTCGCCGAGTCCACTGATGAACCCACCGAGTCCATGAAGAAAATCATCCTACTCGTCGAGTAGGTTCATACACTCGACGAGTAGGAGCCCCAGACAGCATATTTTCGAGTTTTTTTGGCTAGAAATGGACTAGGAACATTACCCTAAGCTGTTTTTGAACTTATAAACTTGTTTTTAATGTGGTAATGTTCATGCTAATCCAATTTCGAAGATAATATTCAATAGATTCATATTTTGTATTAGTTTAAAAGTTATGCTAATTACATGGAAAAGTTTGATGTGAATTATCTTTGTTCATATGAGTTGCTTAGATTAATAGAAAAGTTAATTGATTATGTGTTTTCAATCCATTTTAATCTAAGAGTTGATTCTAAAATGTGTTTTTGTAACTTGTCCTTAAGTTATATGAGAAGTCACATTTAAGTTTCATAAAACTCATAAAGTTTTCCATAAGTTATGAATAAGGAAGAGTCAATTCTTTTAATGGTTTAAAGTATTCCATAACTTGTCCTCAAGTTATGGAACTTGAAGAGTTTTTTGAATTAAAACTACTTTAAACACATAAGTTATGGAATTGAAAAGTTTTTGAATAATTCAAAACTTACCCTCAAGTTTTGGAATTTGAAAAGTTTTCTTTCATGAATACTTTAATTCCAAATTAAGCCCTTAGGATTTTAAAAGTTAAAATTCAACCCTTATACTTTATAATATTATAAGTTAATAATATGTATATGTATAAGAGCAAGTCAGTCTTACCGCTAGTAGGCCTCATTCACGAAGCCGGTCTATAAGGGGGGGGGGGGGTATAAGGTTACTGCCTATAAAATGGCAGTTTAATGGGTGTCCACTCTCACCCACCGCTTCCTTGACTAGTGGAGGGTCGTTAGCCGAACGGGTAGGACAACGACTATAATTCTCCCTTCATTAAAAGTATTAATGATAAATACTAAGTAACTAAACCTTTTATAAATTCCCAATCTTAGTTACTTAGGAAAATGTGAATAAGGTGCTAACCCATGAAATTACACTTTGCACTTTGCTTAAGTCGGTTAATGGAGCGCGTATGGTTTACCGGCACACTAGCTTGATTTAACAAGGTAGGCAAAGGGTTTCTTAAAGTTTATCATAGGTCGGTGGAGCGTGTGTGGTTTACCGGCACATCGGTTGGGTGATAAACATTTAAGAGTACCAAGTAATTTGCATGGTTACTTCACACCTTGTTTTGTGATCCTCGGCATCCCAGTCACAAAACCTGAAGGGCACACTCGAGATTGAAACATGCCATTGAAAAGTTCAATGAATCTCTAAAGAATCTAGGAGTTTCAAAACCAATTAAAACCTAATAATACATTTCGTTTATCTTGGTGGAAATTGGTGAATCGTCATTTACCTACCTTCAAATATTTTATAGCTTGGATTACGACATCTCTCTTCCAAGTTATGAAATAGTTTGTTGGGTCCTAGCCTTAATATTTCAAATTGGGTGTTATATTAAGGACTTTGAATCAACTATCTTAAATATCTCCCAAAAGATGTCTAGCTCAGACATCTATGATCTTCCCAAAATCTCTTGGAACTTCACTTCCTCCACCTCCTCCGATTATTCTCCCTAACCCACAAGTTCTTGAAAAGTTTAAGGCCACTCAAGCCCTATTGTCAAGCAAGGTCTATGTGTGATCACATCTTGGAGATAAAGTCACATATTGACAAGACGGGAGAGTTGGGTGTCAAAGTCTTAAGAAAGTTGGATGTTCCATCACTTTCTAAGTCACATAGTGAGTTCCTTTGGGACTACTATGAGATAGACTATGACAAGACCCTTAATGATCTTATCAATTTGCTAGGTGCTACTGAATCAGAAATGATTCAAGGCCTAGTAAAACAAATTTGATTAGAAGATCAACTTCCCAAACCTTCAATGGACATTGACAATGGTAACATTGGATACCCAGTAAGATCTTTCTCTTCCCAATGAAAAGGGATCGGCCATAGTCAACTCGGTTGACCAAATGGTAAAGAGAATGGCTAAGTCTGAGAGAGTCCTACCAAAGGGTCCATATGTGTCTATTGCCAAAGGAAGGGGCATTGATTGCGAAGCTGCCTATTTATCTGAAAGATCATAAGGTTGATCAAGTCAATAAGTTTGACCCAACTTCAGATAAAGTCCACTATCTAGCTCTATTAAGTTTCTATTCTGAGATTCTTGTTACATGATGTGACTGGGTCACATGTTTATGTTTTAAGAATCAAATAAAAGTGAAGAAACTTAAAGGAAGTATATGTTGATTCTGATCGCGAAGTTAGATCTCGATCACATGGTTCGGTGATCAGACTTTTTGAGCTACTGCTTAAGAGTTGATAAATTGCTTAGGAATAAGTAACAACATAGTTTTCATATGCATCTGCATTGTAAGGATAAGTTTTTCCGCAAGTTTTAAATAAAAGAAAATTTTGATTTTATTTATTTTAAGTACAATGGCACTTGTGTAAAATTGTTGTTTATATGATTCCATTAATAGCAACATTGGAAAAATGAATTTGACTATGTCGTTTGTGGTAGTGTCATAATTTACCAAATAAGGAAAGATTCTCATCACCCAAGGTTTCAGTTGGATAGAAACTTGGAAATCATGCAAGTTGTATAGTATGATGAATGAGAATTTTCATCTTTGGAAAATTAAGATTAACTCCTTGTTCACATGTATATGTGAGTCAAGTAAAGGACTAAGGGATCAAGTACACATTCTGGTGCACTGATCAAGTCCACCACAAAATATCGATAAGACTATTTGTCATGGTTTACTAAAGTTTAGTAAATATGATTATACTTACAAGTTTAAGTATAATTCAGAAACATTGAAAAAGTTTTGATGTATGGCAGAACGAATTGAGAAGAATCAAATTAAGCAGAAAGATAAAAGTTTCTCAAATCTGAAAAAAAAAATGGGAGAGTACTTTAGTATCAGGTTTTATGATCATCTTAATGATTAAGAAACCATATCAAAATTAGTCCTCTAAGGAAATCTTAATGCATTCTTATGACTAAGAAGAGGAATCTTGAATTGTTGGCATGGTTAAATCAAGAAGATGAGTCATACTTCGTCCAAAACAAGTCTTAGAGTCATACTCCAAGACTGTAAGTTGAGTGAAATATCTTAAAGAAAGGTTTAAAACACTTGTCAAATGTAAGAGTAAAACTGTCCTACTCTTGTACATTTGAAATTGGTAAGTTGTGATGTTTTGGATTAAACAAATACCAACTGTCACACCCCCGAACCGTCAAAACGGACGGCGGAAACGTCCAGGGCGGGTGACGTCATACGTAGTATCATAACAGTTGTATCATAGTAAGCAAAGTAAACACAACCATTACATTACAATATGAATATTTACATCTGTTTGAAAACATAGTTTGCACACATCAGTATATTCAAAAGCAACAAAAAGATAAAGACGAGACTCCAAAATGCTCCGTCTTCTCCAAAAGCTGACATAGGTACCTGTCTATAGTTGCCCTGAGAATACAAGCGATTTTAAAAATGTATCAGCATAAAGCTGGTGAGTTCATAAGCATGTTTTTGTACTGGAAACTAGTCACTGAATTTGTAAAATTGATTCCGTTTCGTTATAAGTAAGTATTGTTTGTAACGAAAACTTTCGATATCGAGTTCTGAAATATGTATGCATGCTTTCCAAAAAAATCCAATATTTTCTATCATGTTCGTTGAGTACTGAATGAAATGTATGTTTCGTTTGAAAATCCTGGCTACCACCAGTAAGTAAGTAGTTTTATTACACAAATAAAACCAAGAGTTGAATCGCTGGAATACCCTCCAGTAAGCAGATAGATAGTTTCATTAGTTAAAATAAAACTATTGAAGAAAGAAATCCCGTAAACAAAGGTTAGTTTATACTTGTTGTGAGTCGTATAACCATACTAATATGACCCGTGACCTCCTTGACGTTTCTTCAGGCATCGTACGATTACAAAATTTGTCACCCCAGACGTGCCCGCCTAACTGTAGCTAACAGTTCAGGTGTGGGATTGTCAATCCCGAATAGATCTATTCACAAATTCCACGCTCTCCCTCCAGGAGACTCTGGTTATACTAACAGAGAGGATTTATTGGTACCCCGAAGGGAATAAGGAAGATAAGTCTCACAATCCTGTATTAACTAGTTTACGTGTTGTTCTGTTATTCTCAAGTTCGAAATCGTAGTATACATTGTAGAGTATAAATAATTATACACAAAATAATTATTTAGTAAGATACTCTTGTTATTTGAATGAATAAACTAAATCTGTCATAGTTTATATGTTTGACTTTGCATGGAGTTTGATTCTGTAAAGCCGGTAACAAAATCCCCAAACTATACCTATTATAGTTTGATTGGTAAGTTGTGTTCATGTACTGTTCTGAAAACTATGCAATTATGTTTAGTAAACGTCCCTTATGCTCCGCATATTACAAAAGTGATAAAGTATCTAAATGTTTAACGTAAAATCATTGTAATTGCATCAGTGAAAACCTTTATGTTTGGCTTGTATTCCCCCCTGAAAACGTTTGAAAAACAAGTAAAAATGTAGGGGTATGAACTCACTGTTTGTAAGGTTGGTGTGAATGCCGAGTGTCAACCGATGTTTCGTACGCAAGTGGATCCTATTAACATATGGTAACACATATATGTATTAGATGAGGACATAACACTATTGGTTATGGAAGGAAACCACCTTAGGGACTAGGAAACACTTGAAACTAAGTGTTAGAATCACACGTGATTAAAATGGGGAGTTTGCGGTCGCAAAAGGAGTGTACAGTCAAGGGTTTGCGGCCCCACAGGGTTTACGGCCCATATGTTTACGGCCCACGTGTTTGCGGTCCATGGGTTTACGGCCCATGGGTTTACGACCTATGGGTTTACGGCCCATTAGATTACGACCGTAAACACTTGGTGAGAGGTGTGATTTTTGGTGCTTCGATGTCCTTTCTAGCCTTATGGAAGTGTTCTAAGCCTCGTGTCTAGCTCAAGGAAGAGTTTAAAGGTCAATAATCGACCAAAAATGGAGTTTACGGCCATTGAAGGGAGTACGGCCGTAAACACTCAGTTCATATGTTTCAGGTCGATTTTTAGGCGAAAATTAATGGTTTCCAATAGATATCAAGTACAGATGGTAGTTACTTACTGTTAGGAAGCTTGGAATGAGGTTTTTAGCCACCAAGAACTAGTGTGTTTAGGAGATGAGATATGGATTCATCACAAGAATAAGGATAAAAACACAATCAAGGAGAAGAATCACTTACATTCTTGAGGATCCTTGAGAAAATTTGAAGTTTGTAGAGAGAGGGAGATAGTAGAGAGAGAAAGCTTCTAGAGTGTGTAAAGTGAGAAATGAAGGCCACTTATCCCTTATATAGGGGTGAGTTTACGGCCAAGGGGTGGGGTGGAGGGTTTAAGGCCGTGAACAGGGTTTACGGTCGTAAACAGAGTTTACGGTCGTAAACTGAGTTTGTGGCCGTAAACTCCTCTCGAAGGGGTGTTTGGCCCGGATGCTACGCTTGACTTGGAAAACCTCGTTTTTGAATCCAAAACTCAATTGAATTGAGCTTAGTATATTCCGTTAGACCAAAAAATAATACTAACGTGAATGGAAATAAATCCGAATTGATTTAATAAAAACGTGAAGTCCTTCCCAAACTAGAGAATTTAACGGAATTAAATAAAACCCAAAATTTTATTAACGGAATCTGGGTAAGGATAACGGCAAAAGTTTCGGGTTGTCACATCATCCCCCCGTTAGAGGGAATTTTATCCCGAAATTTGAACATTGAATACAAATCATGGATTAGAAAAGATATGCGGATACTTCTGTTTCATCTGATCTTCGCGCTCCCAAGTGAATTCAGGTCCCCGCTTAGCATTCCAGCGAACCTTCACTATCGGGATGCGACTTTGTTTCGTTCGTTTGATCTCTCTATCCATGATTTTACTGGTTCTTCCACAAAGTTTAGGTTCTCGTTGACTTCAATCTCATCGAGAGGGACCACAAGGGTTTCATCGGATAAGCATTTCTTAAGATTTGAAATGTGGAAGACAGGATGAATGTTGCTAAGTTCTTGAGGTAAACGAAGTTTGTAGGCTACGGGACCGATCCTAGCGAGGATCTCGAAGGGTCCTATGTATCTTGGATTTAGCTTTCCACGCTTTCCAAAGTGTATCATGCCTTTCCAGGGTGAGACCTTTAGCAGAACACGGTCTCCAATCTGGAACTCCAAGGGTTTTCGTCGTTTATCGGCGTAACTCTTTTGTCTATCTCGTGAGGCCTTCAGTCGTTCCCGGATTTGTACGATCTTTTTTGAACTTGGGTGAACGGAGTATCTAGTCTTGTGAGCTTCGTTCATGACCTCTCTGTAACCACCGAACTTTGGGGTCCAGATCCGGTCCATGAAATAATAGAGTCCGTCTCCCTTGATCTCTAGGTTCTTATCCATTCCTCTCAAGGCTTCATCCGTCACGTTCTCTGGTTTTAGGGCTTCCAGCTGAGCCTCTCTAATTTGTGCGGATAAGTGGGAATGGATAGTCATAGTTACTGCTTTCGCACTGCGACCTGTGTACTCTTTGCAAATAAGAGTATCCGCCACCACATTAGCCTTGCTGGGATGGTAGCGTATTTCGCACTCGTAGTCGTTGAGTAGCTCAACCCATCGCCGTTGTCTCATGTTCAACTCCTTATGGTCGAAGATATGCTGCAGGCTTTTATGGTCAGTGAAGATAGTGCACTTGGTTCCGTAAAGATAATGTCTCCATATCTTCAATGCGAAGACCACTGCTCCCAACTCTAGGTCGTGTGTTGTGTAGTTGACTTCGTGTGCTTTCAGCTGTCTTGAGGCATAAGCAATAACTTTTCCTCGCTGCATGAGCACACAGCCTAAGCCCTGATTGGATGCATCACAGTAGACAACGAAGTCCTCCGTCCCTTCGGGCAGAGACAAGATACGTGCGCTGCATAGGGCCCGCTTCAACGTTTGGAATGCAGTATCTTGTTTTTCACTCCAACAGAAAGGTACGCCTTTCTGAGTCAGAGTGGTTAAGGGTTTGGCAATTCTGGAGAAATTCTGGATAAATCTGCGATAATAGCCAGCGAGACCCAAGAATTGACGAATTTCTGTGGGTGTTTTCGGTGCTGACCAGTTCTCTATCGCTTTGATTTTGGAAGGGTCCACGTGAATGCTTTCCTCGCTTACCACGTGACCTAGAAAGGTTACTTTTCGAATATAGAATTCGCACTTGGAGAATTTAGCGTAAAGCTTCTTCGCCCTTAAAGTTTCCAGCACCCATCTCAGGTGCTGTTTGTGACCTTCCTCGCTTCTAGAATAGACAAGTATATCGTTGATGAATACGATGACGAACTTGTCCAGGAAAGGACGGCACACCCGGTTCATCAGGTCCATGAACACTGTCGGTGCGTTGGTTAGACCGAAGGGCATTACTACGAATTCGTAGTGACCATATCGAGTTGGAAAGGCTGTCCTAGGAACATCACTCTCATGGACTCGCAGCTGATGGTACCCTGATCTTAGATCTATTTTCGAGAAGTAGCTGGCCCCTTGAAGTTGATCGAAGAGGTCGTCGATTCGAGGAAGAGGGTAACGGTTTTTGACAGTAAGCTTGTTCAATTCTCGATAATCGATACACATCCGAAAGGATCCATCCTTCTTTTTCACGAATAGGATCGGGGCTCCCCAGGGTGAGGAACTCGGTCTGATGAATCCTTTGCTGAGCAGCTCATTGAGCTGACTAGATAGTTCCTGCATTTCTGCTGGTGCTAAGCGATATGGAGATTTATCTACGGGAGTAGCTCCAGGGACTAAGTCGATACGAAACTCGACTTGGCGTTCGGGAGGGATTCCTGGAAGCTCTTCGGGAAAGACATCAGGAAAGTTGCAGACTTCGAGAATGCTCTCAAGGTCTTTAACTTCCTGCTTCTCGTTTATGACATGGGCTAGGAATGCATGACATTCCTTTCGCATGAGTTTTTGAGCTTTGATGCACGAGATGATACGGAGGTTTGAACTGAGTTTATCACCGTAAATCATGAGAGATTCTCCAGAGGGAAGATTGAGACGGATGGCTTTTTCGAAACAAAGGATATCAGCACGATTGGGGCTCAACCAATCCATACCGATGATAACGTCGAAGCTTTTTATGGAGACTGGCATAAGATCGATGGGAAAAGAATGATTGTTCAGGGTAAGGGTACAGCCTATGAATACGTCTTTAGTGCTCTTTTTCTCCCCGTTAGCCATCTCGACGGTAAATGTTTCAGTTAGCTGTTGGGGTTTATGTTTGAGAAAATGTTTGAATGCATGACTAACAAAACTCCTCTCTGCACCAGAATCGAAAAGAATGCATGCATAAGGGTTATCGAGGAGGAACGTACCCGTCACAACAGTAGGGTCAGCTACGGCCTCCTCTTGCCCCATAGATAGTACTATCCCCGTGTTGCCGGTTGTTGCTGCTTTGGGGCAGTTCCTCTTGTAATGTCCGATTTGCCCACAGTCGTAACACGCTTGACCAACACCTGCTCCAGAGGCTTGATCTGTTGGTTGGACTGGTGTTCTGCAGCCTCGAGTCAGGTGGTCCTTCTTGTCACAATTGTTGCAGAGCATCTCACGACATGGACCAGGGATGCGGTCATGATAACTACATTTACTGCACCAAGGAAGGGTACTAGTATACCTACTGGTAGGTGCTTGAGTTGCAGGGGTAGCGGCAGGAGTAGTAGCAGCGTGGACTGCCACCGTATGTTGCTTCTTTGAGGGCTCCTGCGAAGGTTGGCCCTTTCTCTGCTTCCAGAACTTCCTTTTCTCACCACTCCCCTTAGCCGGCTCGGGAGTGGCTGTTGCTTTATCAAGATCAGCTCCGTGATCTATGAGAGTCTGCGCCAGGCACTTGGCGCTATCGAAAGTTATTGGCCTAGAAGCCAATACATTCCCTTGAGTTGGGGGAGTCAATCCCCAAATGTATCTCTCAATCTTTTTGCTTTCCGGGGTAACCATCCCCATGCAAAGAAGTGCTAAGTCTTCAAACCTAGATGTGTAGGTGGCAATGTCGGAATCCTTCATTTTTAGGTTCCAGAGTTCGTGCTCCAGTTTCTGCATTTCGCCCCGTGGGCAGTACTCAGCAATCATGAGCTCTTTCAAGCTCTCCCAACCCATAGAATTCGCTATTGGCAGGGTTAGGGATTTGACCCGGCCATTCCACCAGGTCAATGCTTTGTTGGTGAAAGTGCAAGCGGCGAATTTCACCTTGTTGGCTTCAGAACAGGAACAAATTTCGAAAATAGCCTCGATCTTTTTGAACCATCGAGTCAGGGTAATTACACCTCCAGTGCCGTCGAAAGATGTGGGTTTTGCATTCATAAAGTCTTTATAGGAGCACTCCTTCTGGTGCCCTTGACTCCCTTCAGGATGAGTACCACCTCCCGATCCGCCAGATCCACCAGGATTTATCTGTGACATCGCGGCAACCACTGCAGCAGTAACAGCCGCCTGAAACATAGCGGGATCGAACTGAGGAGGTGGAGGAGCTGGATTCGTTGGAGGATTGTTGTTCTTTCTGTTGGGTCTTTTCTTTGGAGGCATCTTGTTCTAAAAATGATCAGGATGAAGAGGATGGTAAGTCCTCTGAATCGACTTATGATAGCTAGAGTGTTCTACTAAGCGATAAGCAAGGAAAGACTACCAATGCAAATAAGTTATCGCTAAAAGGAATGAGTAGCAACACTTGGAAGTGAACTTCTGCAATGAATTTGACTCTAGTAAAATAATCCTATAGTATTTTAGGTTTTGTTCTATCGACGTCTTGTTGTATGGATACTTGGTAAGTTTTAGGCCTGCTGCAACACCACAATCACTCCCAAGCACATGTTGGTCATGTCTCGAATGAATATAGTTGATCAGGCTATATTGACCCGAGACATGATTACATAACTGCCTAGGTTTAACCGCGGTGTTCAACGTCCAAATACTTTTGTTTTGTTCTAGTCATGATACTGTTTCTGGTACGTAGGTATACTTGTATACTTTTTGTAAAAATACTTGTATTTTGAAAGTATACTTTTAGTTCAGAGCACTTTAGCCCCTTAGTGTTTATAGTTGTATACCATGTAAGGTTCGGTATACTTAGTTCACTATAAACAATAGCTCTGATACCAATCTGTCACACCCCCGAACCGTCAAAACGGACGGTGGAAACGTCTGGGGGCCGGTGACGTCATACGTAGTATCACAACAGTTGTATCATAGTAAGCAAAGTAAACACAACCATTACATTACAATATGAATATTTACATCTGTTTGAAAACATAGTTTGTACACATCAGTATATTCAAAAGCAACAAAAAGATAAAGACGAGACTCCAAAATGCTCCGTCTTCTCCAAAAGCTGACATAGGTACCTGTCTATAGTTGCCCTGAGAATACAAGCGATTTTGAAAACGTATCAGCATAAAGCTGGTGAGTTCATAAGCATGTTTTTGTATTGGAAACTAGTCACTGAATTTTTAAAATTGATTCTGTTTCGTTATAAGTAAGTATTGTTTGTAACGAAAACCTTCGATATCGAGTTCTGAAATATGTATGCATGCTTTCCAAAAAAATCCAATATTTTCTATCATGTTCGTTGAGTACTGAATGAAATGTATGTTTCATTTGAAAATCCTGGCTACCACCAGTAAGTAAGTAGTTTTATTACTCAAATAAAACCAAGAGTTGAATCGCTGGAATACCCTCCAATAAGTAGATAGATAGTTTCATTAGTTAAAATAAAACTATTGAAGAAAGAAATCTCGTAAACAAAGGTTAGTTTATACTTGTTGTGAGTCGTATAACCATACTAATATGACCCGTGACCTCCTTGACGTTTCTTCAGGCGTCGTACGATTACAAAATTTGTCACCCCAGGCGTGCCCGCCTAACTGTAGCTAACAGTTCAGGTGTGGGATTGTCAATCCCGAATAGATCTATTCACAAATTCCACGCTCTCCCTCCAGGAGACTCTGGTTATACTAACGGAGAGGATTTATTGGTACCCCGAAGGGCATAACGAAGATAAGTCTCACAATCCTGTATTAACTAGTTTACGTGTTGTTCTGTTATTCTCGAGTTCGAAATCGTAGTATACATTGTAGAGTATAAATAATTATACACAAAATAATTATTTAGTAAGATACTCTTGTTATTTGAATGAATAAACTAAATATGTCATAGTTTATATGTTTGACTTTGCATGGAGTTTGATTCTGTAAAGCCGGTAACGAAATCCCCAAACTATACCTATTATAGTTTGATTGGTAAGTTGTGTTCATGTACTGTTCTGAAAACTATGCAATTATGTTTAGTAAAAGTCCCTTCTGCTCCGCATATTACAAAAGTGATAAAGTATCTAAATGTTTAACGTAAAATCATTGTAATTGCATCAGTGAAAACCTTTATGTTTGGCTTGTATTCCCCCTGAAAACGTTTGAAAAACAAGTAAAAATGTAGGGGTATGAACTCACTGTTGTAAGGTTGGTGTGAATGCCGAGTGTCAACCGATGTTTCGTACGCAAGTGGATCCTATTAACATATGGTAACACATATATGTATTAGATGAGGACATACCACTATTGGTTATGGAAGGAAACCACCTTAGGGACTAGGAAACACTTGAAACTAAGTGTTAGAATCACACGTGATTAAAATGGGGAGTTTGCGGTCGCAAAAGGAGTGTACAGTCAAGGGTTTGCGGCCCCACAGGGTTTACGGCCCATATGTTTACGGCCCAAGTGTTTGCGGTCCATGGGTTTACGGCCCATGGGTTTACGACCTATGGGTTTACGGCCCATTAGATTACGACCGTAAACACTTGGTGAGAGGTGTGAGTTTTGGTGCTTCGATGTCCTTTCTAGCCTTCTGGAAGTGTTCTAAGCCTCGTGTCTAGCTCAAGGAAGAGTTTAAAGGTCAATAATCGACCAAAAATGGAGTTTACGGCCATTGAAGGGAGTACGGCCGTAAACACTCAGTTCATGTGTTTCAGGTCGATTTTTAGGCGAAAATTAATGGTTTCCAATAGATATCAAGTACAGATGGTAGTTACTTACTGTTAGGAAGCTTGGAATGAGGATTTTAGCCACCAAGAACTAGTGTGTGTTCTTGGTGTTCTTGGTGAGAGAGAAAATCTAGAAAAATATGAGATTTAGGATATGAGATATGGATTCATCACTAGAATAAGGATAAAAACACAATCAAGGAGAAGAATCACTTACATTCTTGAGGATCCTTGAGAAAATTCGAAGTTTGTACAGAGAGGGAGAGAGTAGAGAGAAAGCTTCTGGAGTGTGTAAAGTGAGAAATGAAGGCCACTTATCCCTTATATAGGGGTGAGTTTACGGCAAAGGGTTGGGGTGGAGGGTTTACGGCCGTGAACAGGGTTTACGGTCGTAAACAGAGTTTACGGTCGTAAACTGAGTTTGCGGCCGTAAACTCCTCTCAAAGGGGTGTTTGGCCCGGATGCTATGCTTGACTTGGAGAACCTCGTTTTTGAATCCAAAACTCGATTGAACTGAGCTTAGTATATTCCGTTAGACCAAAAAATAATACTAACGTGAATGGAAATAAATCCGAATTGATTTAATAAAAACGTGAAGTCCTTCCCAAACTAGAGAATTTAACGGAATTAAATAAAACCCAAAATTTTATTAACGGAAACTGGGTAAGGATAACGGAAAAAGTTTCGGGTTGTCACACCAACTAAGGCCAATTGTGTGAAGTGTTTGTCTTGATAAAGAATCCACACTATCTCTTGAATATTTGACAAGATAGTCTTATATGTCAAGAGGACAGTGGGAGTCTTAGAGATTCTGAAAGCTTTAAGGTCTAATCAAGAATAAAAACCTGTAGTTTAACACTAGCACACGACGTGAGATTTATAACCTATCGTGTTGACATATTTCTATTTTTGTGCCCATTCCAGTTAAAGTTGGCTTTGCATATGAGTTCTTAGAGTTCTCAATTGGTTGCATAACAACTTGGAAGCAATGGCAGGCCCTTGAGCTGCCAGGTGGCAAGAAATTCAGATTGAGTTCAGTCCATATGAGTTTGGATTTGTCATTATCCTTCTCTCGTGATTATGGTTTTGACAAATCCACATGGGTAAGAACACATACACCATAAAATCTAAGTGTCATAAGGTTTTTCTCCGATTCATGAAAATTATGGTGAGGAAACACTTCCACCAAGTAGATTTTAAGTAAGATAGCAATTATAATCTTTAGATTCTCAAATTCATTAGTAGAACGTGCGTGGTTAACCTGCACACTATCATGGACTTATGAGAAAGGGTAAAGGTCTAAACAATTGAGACTTTGATTACGACATCCCTTTTCATAGTTCTGAAACTGTTTAGACACACCTGTGAGCTATCTAAGATAAGGTGTATGATTTTGATAAAGTATTATCAAAGCAATCTCGTATCAGAAATCTAAACTTTGGTAAGAAAGTCAATTAAGTATTGATTTCTAGAAGTCCGGCTAATTTCTAGATACATGTCAAAGCTAGTGGGAGCATAAGTGTTATGCTAATAATTTTCATGTAAGTGGGAGCATGATAATTACGATAAATGTTGCAAGTTAGCAATGTTAATTATAGAAAACATAAATTTCAATTCGTGAAGTTTCAGGGGTTGAAAAGTTGTTTTGCTATAATTAAGGGAGAGGAATTATACTTCATTTCAATTCTAAAAGCTTAGATTGAGGTTTTAATCGTCTTTAGTCAAGGTTATATATATGAATTTTATGTTGGAATGGCTCAACATAAGGAAATTCTATATATGGGTCCACTATTTGCGTTCTAAAATTCGATTATGATTACGGCATTCCTTTTCATAATCTAAATTATGAGAACTTGGCAAATAGACATAAAAATATTATAGCAAAAAGACTGGTCTAGTATCATGTCTTTATGTGAGACATCATGAATCGTGTCCCATATGCTTCGGATATAGGATCGATTGCATGTGCTATAATATTCATCCTTTCTAAATTTTCCAAATGCTCTGGGCATTAAGAGGGAAAAGTCTAGAATTGGATATGACTAAACTGATTAAGCAATTGTCGAGAACAATCTAAGGTTTATCAAAGATTGGTTGCTCAGGGACAGTTGGAAGTATAGTGTTAAATTTTGGAGAGGACCATTTTGACATATTCTGAAAAGAGGCAACTCTTGTTCAGAAGTGACAGTCAAAATGGGAATATGGAAATGTTTCCATAAATGGAAGTTATTCAATTTGTGTAAGATTAGAAAAACTTAATGCAAGAAGGATGTTTCCATGGAGTTGATCTCCACTGGAATACTCTGTAATGTCTGTTGACAAATCTTTGTGACTTTGTGCATAAGCATTACAAGAGGATCATGCATATAAGTTTAAAATCTAACAGATTTCAGTAAATGATAGGAATTTGGAATTCTTACATTTTCGATAAGGATTTGGGAGTGTGAAAAGAGAATCATTGAAATTATGTTCAATCGATCTAGTTCACAAAGTAAAGATCATAGACAAACTTAGTATGCATACTTGGTGTATGGCATGGCTAGTGTTTAGAAAAACATAGTGTACATGCTTGGAGCATGGGACAACTAGTGTTTTTAATTCAAGTATTAAGTTGATAAAACTGAAACAACGAATAATGAGTAATCAGTATGGTGATAAATAAAAGGTGTTTTATTTATATTCATAGGTTTTGAGACCATACTAGATTCAATTATTCTTGTGTTTCATTTTGCATGTTTTGACTTCCAGAATAAACTAGGCCATTCTTCCCGAATGACTAAGTTATTCAAACCATCCACAGTTGGTCATATGTTGGAAGTAGATATGAATCAAGACTGTCATGAGTTGGCTTGTAGAGGTCTAAGATGTTGGACAAAGGGGCTACAACACTCATGAGTGCTCATAAGTACTGAGTATTGGATTCAACCCGCGCTCATTTGAATCACTTCATGGATTTTATCACGAGTGATCATGAGATGATAATATCTTATATTCTTCAAACCTAGAGATATGAGTTGTTACTATGAGTTGGTTGTACATTGATTGCTCGAAAACGCATTGGTAACTCGATGTTATAAAACGTGCTTTTGTGTATGATTCAACAAGTAGTAGAACAAGCCATATGATTCGAAGTTTGTCCATTCCTTTTACCTTCGGGATAAAAGCGATATCTGTGGGCCCCTCGATGATTTAGTGATCACAAATGTAAGTGCTCGGCTGGGCCTGGACTGATTTGATTTGTTCAATTAGTCAGTCGTCATACATCGGAAATCGGGAAACAACAAATGGACAGAGAGAATGATTTATAATCCATGTCTCAGTTCATATGATATCTAGAATGGAGGAATATATGATCCCTTATCTAATGGGCAAGTCATTGACAAAGGTCAGAGTTCATCCACAAGGTCAGAGTTCGATAGCGGCTTTTGAGAGCTACGATTGCACGTTGGTTCTTGAAGTCATACGCAATAATAGTTTTAGACTTATCCAAGTGGGAGACTGTTGGATTAGTGTCTAAGTCCATAACTATAATTGGTATGTACTTGACCCGACTTGGCATGGTCCATTTGGGTTGCATGGCATCATGCATTTGGATAGACTAAAATGAGAGAAATAACACTTAAGGTTTATTAATATATTATAGGTTCTAATATATTAATAAGATTATTTAATTAGTATTGATCAAGAATTAATCTAGAATTAATTAAGTGATCAAAAAGAAGACTAATTAAATATATGGGTTGATTGTGTAAATCATCCATACTTGTATAGTGGGCTAAGACTCCATGGATTATCAAGTTGGGCTAAAACCCATAGGATGCTCCATGGATGCTCCATGGTATATTTGAACCCATGGATCCAAGGAAATGGAAAGCCATGACAATTAGGGTTTACCCTAATTGTGACGCTATATAAAGATCATATTCTTGGGAAAAATCGGCCACAAGTGTGTGAAGGAAAGGGCAAGCCGATTTCATGAAGTATCATTTCTTTCTAAGTCCTTACAAGTGCATATGATGTTGTGTGAACCATTTGAGGTGTCACACTTAGGGCACTAGGCTCTCAAGCTTCATGGAGTCAAGCAACAACAACAAGGTATGTATTCTATCTATTTTATTACCCTAGTATCAATGTTTTGGTATGCTAGTTAGGATAATACCTTGGATATTCATATTTGCATGTATAATAGAGAAAACATAGATCCAAGGTATTTAGGGTTGCATGTACACTTAGGAGTGTTAGAATGCTCAAAACCCAACAGCTTCGACTCGGATGCTATTATAAAAATTAAAAAACATAGATTAGAGATTAAATCTTTGTTGATCATTTGCATTTATTTATGGAATTCTTAGGGGGGTTTAAGTGACGGATACAAGAATTATATCTTAGAGAAGGAACTTCCGGATGAAACTTATAAAGAAGATGGGGTTGCACTATGTAGAGTTCAAGGGTATGGACCAGAAAACATGCAAGCAATCCAAGTTGAACCTGTAAGTCCTTTGCTTCTTTGATTTTTGTGTTTACTTTATAAGATTTTGTTATTTATTCATTGTTTAATTTACTTTCTAATTGTCTTGGGTGGCTTCATCATTGAACTCATCCTATTGTTACACACTACACAGTGGTTCTTCTCTCTTCACATGGATTGGAAATCTTACAACTCCTGAGCTACAAGAACTTGTTGAGAGGCAACTGGATGTTATTAAGGTTTGAAAACCTCTTGATTTTTTTGTTCTCTCTGCAGTAAAAATAAGTTTTAATGATTATTACAATGTATTAAATTGTTCATGTTTTCTTATTATGATTTACTTTTATGCGCAATACTTGCAGCCAAATATGCAGTCCAATCTACAAAAGGAGGGTTCAGAGTCTAAACAATTTTGGGAAATTTTAGGTGGAAAATCTGAATACCCATGTCAGAAAATTGCTAGAGATGTTGAAAGTGATCTCCATTTGTTCACATGCACATTTTGAAAAGGTTTAAGAAAAACACCAAATTTTATGCTGGATTCAATTCTTTTGGTTACTTGCCAACAGCCTAACACAAATACTAATTTTTTTATTTCTTTTTTCTGAAACTTTGCTGGTTCAGGAGATCTCAAGGTCAATTTTCTCTTTCATATGAATTTCTTTTATTACCCATTTTAACCGAATTTAATAAATTAATTATATCATTGATGCAGGTCACTGAGATATACAACTTCAGCCAGGATGATTTGATGACTGAAGATATATTTATCCTTGATTGTCATTCCAACATATTTTTTTCCTATAAAAAAACTTTGGCATGTAATACTAATATAGTAGATTGCTTGATTTCAGGATTCTTTGGGAGGAAATTCAAAGTTTTTTTACTTCAGCTCACATTTTTACTTCAGTAAAAAAACTTTTTTCCTATAAAAAAGCTCACATTGACCTGGATTGCAATTCTTACCGAGTGCGTGCTGTGAAATTTTATCTCTTCAGGCTACTATAAACGAAGATGATTTTGGAGATGGTCTTGCAGATTCAACAAACTAAGGTTGGTTTTACAATAATACAAAATGGTTACACTTGTACATTTATATTCATATAGCAAATATATGGTTCTCAAAAGTGCCACTTGGGTCTCGTTTCTTCTTCTTTTTCTGTCAAATCTCTATACTGATACCATTCTCCTCCCACCTTCCCAATAGGAATTGGGGCCGGGACAAAAATCTCAACAGGTTTAGGAACATGAACATCTAATGAAATCTCCATATCCTTTTTCTACTAAATTTGACCCCACTTCTTTGACCGTTTGACCAAGACCAGTAGGTTCAACTGTTATCCACCCAAGACCCGAGATTGCCACATCACAAGTAGGTCTATAAAAAGATAGTTTTTTATGTAGCACCTACAGCAGATACTTGCAAACTTATGGATGTATGTCATTCCTGGAATCCTTTCTATTCTATAGATATACAATGTCAATAAGTTCAGCTACATGGACAATGAAAATGAGAGTTATTTTACATATTTTATGCTTACTACTAGATTCATCATAGACGTCTCAGGGCAGTTTCAGCAACAAACATATGCTCTAGATTGGACTAAATGTAAGGATAAATTATTTGTATATTTGTAATCACTAAAGGCATAAAAACCTATAAGAATGTAGTTTTTTAATCAACAATATTTTTAATTTTAACACAGGTGAAAACAAGTTTGGTTTAAAAGAGTAAGTTTTACCAGCCGGATGGTCATTTGGGTTAATCTGTCATTGTAAGTTATGGACTTAGCGCTTCCCTTGAGTAGTTGTAGAGCTGTAAACAGAAACAAAACAGTTAAGTACAATGACAAAAATACCCTCAAAGAAAAACTTTGCTAACATATAGAAATCAATAAGCAAAGTGACTATTATTTTTTAAATTGGTAAACTATAACAACTAAAGTTGATGTGAGATCAAACCTTCAACAATATGATGATTGATCGTGATACTCTTTATTTCTTTAAAACTCTTTCTTTCTTAACCTTTTCTATCACACACATAGACATCTATATTGCTTCCACTTCCAGATGAGCTGGCTTTTCTATCACACACATAGAAATCTATTTTGCTTGTCCCTTCGTATTGTATAATCACTTTATATATTTCATGCCTTACTTCTTATTAGATCAAAGAGAGACACGACACATGTAAAATGACATGGTCCTCTAGGGCTCTCTTTCCATCTCTTAGGAATATCTTGTTTTTATATAAAACCCAAGAACCAACCATCAAATCTCATGACAATAAAAGTACCTGAACTTCCATTAATCTGTAATTGTATGACTGAACTTCCATTAATCTGTAATTGTTTAACTGGTTTCATAACAACTTTGTTTAATTGTAATGCAGGACAACCTCTTTTATACAGTTCCACCTTACGCGATTGAGGCCTACAGAAAAGAAATTGAATCTTATTTGCTTCAGTTTGAGGTAAATATGGGTGAAAAGTAAAGTATATTGTCTATATTGGTAAAAAGATTAATGTATGTTGCTATTTCTTGCTCAATGATATTTGTTTCGAAGTCAGGGCCAGGAAGTCCATGGTCGTTATTTGAAGACCAGGTCAAACTTTTTTCACTAAATTTTTATGTATTATATTTGTTAAGAAATAAGTGTTGTTTATAAAATGTGTGTTGTCTCCTCAGGCACTTGTTGTGTTGGTTCATGATATGGGTCCAAACTGGGAGCTTATAAGTGATGCCATTAACAGCACTTTGCAATTCAAGGTAACTATCATATCTGTTGTGTTGTGTTGGTTCATGATGTACATCATTCAACCCCAGACCGTATTTCAAGTTATTCATTGATTGGCTGCTTGACCTAAGTACCCTTGATCCGGTTTTTGAAGGTGCAAACTTTCAGGTGGGTATTCACTTTTCTCTTTTCTCTATCATATTATCTTGTATTGTATTGCATGTTAAGTTACTGATTTGCCCTGCGCAGGTTCTGACAGCTCTAGCAACCTCCTTCCACCTCCTTCCATGCCCTGCAGCCTCTCAAAGTTGATGCATTTAGGTTATTCTCTTTGAAAAGAAATTGTCAAAGGAGATTGTCAAAGGAGAATTTAGTCATGGATTTCTTTTAATGTTTTACATGTTTTGTTTTCTATAATAAATATTATGTATTATTAGTAATGTGTTACATTACTTACTATTGGAATGATTATTGGTATTTGACATATTAGTGCAATGAATTATCTTTATTCTTTATGGTATTTTATTTTGTATTATGATACTTTTAATGTGTTATTTAATTTGAAAATTTGTAAATCTATCAAAAATATATAATTTTAAAAACCTTTAAAATTATGACACGTAAAAATGTGTGTCGTCTTCCTTTATGACAGGGGCTTCCTTGATACGCATTGCGTGTCATAAACATGCCTGTCGTAAGATTACGACACACAAATGCGTGTCGTCTTCCTTTATGACAGGGCCTTCCTTGATACACATTGTGTGTCATAACTGCGCGTCGTAAATGTGTGTCATAAATGTGCGTCGTAAATAGACGACGCGCAAAAGCGCGTCGTCTCTCGTTATGACAGGGCCTTCCTTGACACGCATTTGCACGTCGTCTGAGCGTTTTACGACACGCATTGCGCGTCGTAAAAGGTGTTTTTTCTAGTAGTGACCCTAGGACCGAAAACTCCAAGATCCAAGCCCACTAAGGTCGAAAACTCAATGGGTGAAGGGGTTAGGACCGAAATCACCAAGGGAATAGGGTGATTTCGGTCATCTTAAGGGCTTTCCAGTGGGTTTTTCTATGTATGATTAGAAATGACCTTGGAAAGAATGATTCAGCTTTACACCACTTTACCCAGTACGTATCCATGCAACCCCAATAATAACACTTCAAATAATCAAGGATCCATCCATTCATTTTCTCTATAAAACCACGACCAGAAGGCCATCCTTCATTCAACATCTCTCTTTCTTTCATTATCTTTACCTTATTTCTTCTTCATATTTCAAAAAATTTCCCTCAAGAACAAGAGCCAAAAATTTCCCAAGATCATCATTATCAAAGTGGTCCTTAGAATTTTGGTAAGCAATTTCGTGAACCTCTAGTGATTCTACACATTTTTATGTAAATTTCATCATTTTTACACACCTTATTGTGTGTTGACATCCTTAGGGTAATATAATCTTCAAGAAGTTCATAAAACACATACTAGTGTTTTAGGCTTGGAATCTTCACATAAACTCTTCAAACAACCCACAAATCCACTCAAGGTGTGTTCATACCCCCATAATTTTCGAGAGTTTTATGTTTTAGGGAGGGGGGGATACAAGTCAAAAATTGTTTATTATACTTGCATGATATATCCTTATGTTAAAAGTATAAAGTATTATCTGCATGTGTTATGATTTTTTTGCTAGTTTATACAAATATTTGTGTTATATTAGTTTTTCAAATGCAAAACAAACAAAAATATAAAACATGCTCTATGTTACGAAAAACATGAGAAAATTATGATTTGTGGAGCTACATGGTTTCTAGAAGCTTTTTAACAAATATAGTCTTCTAACCAAAAGGAGTACATTCTACTTATTTCACTACTTTGAGGGTTACAACCCAAAGTTATGATGTTTAAACTTACATTCAGAAAATAGACAAGATGACTACTATGTATTTATATAGATGAATATATTTAGGTTCTTGACAAACAAACATGGTAAACCATATTTGGTATAGTTTAGGAGTCACAAAACTACGCTATCATTTCAGAAGAAACATATAATTATTTAAAGGTATAATTATTACATTTACAAGTAAAAGGAGTTTTCAGTGCATGTAAATCGATTGATACTGGTTATGAGAGTTTCAGCTTCACCGTACCTATCTGAGTATACAACTAAGACCTACATTATAACCAGAGTCTCCTGGAGGGAGAGCGTGCCACTTTTGTATAGATCTATACGGGATTGAGAACCCCGCACCTAGATTGTTAACTACAGTTAGACCGGCAGGTCTGGGGTGACAAATATCATACCAGTTACCGACGTCCGAAGCACGTCGTTTCAGGAAACTTGTCGCATTAGCATGGTTGTAATAACTCGCATAGGGTATCTACATAACGCTTGATTTATGGGTTAACACACATCCAATTTGTTTTATATAAAGATAAAACATCATAAACATTACTTTTCAGTACAACATTACATACAATTTCTTTGGATTAAGACCTATAGTTCATTTTAAAGAAAATATTGTATTTTCTGGAAGTATACTCTATCATATTCATGAAACAGTTACAAACCCTTTTCATACAAAATGCTTATGAACTCACCAACTTAAATGTTGACACTTTTCAAAATCACTTGTATTCTCAAGAAATCAGTAAACAGTTAACCACAAGTGACTATCTTTTGGTGCATGGGACGTCGTCACATCACGTTATTTATTTTGTCACAAGCATATTGATGTCATGTAAACATTATTTTGAGTACAATGTAACTTATTAAACATTCAATGCAATGGTTGTGATGCTTGTTTCATTTATATTCAATTGTTATGATACTGTACATGAAGTCATCTGCCCTCGAACGTTTCCGTCGTTCCGGTTCGGAGGTGTGACATAGGGACTCATAAAGCAATGAACTTGAAACTCACAAAAGGTCCAAAAGGTGTGAGAGTGCTCGATGGAGAGACTTGAATGCAAAAATGATGGACTAGATGCTCTTCCTCTTATTTTCCTTAGTTGAACTGAAAGTTACACTAGTATTCACAATTAATGCAATGTGTGATACATCATATTTATACAAATATTTTTTATACCCCAATATTAATGAATATTTAATCCCTTCCAAAACTCAAACCCGCATCTAGCCAAATGTAAGCCTTAAACCAAGATTTTGATGACGAACACCAACACAACACACAAGTCCGGGAAGAAACTGCGATGTCATCCCCAACACAAAAGTACAAGAATAATTTGATTAGTAAAAAAAACAAAGACAGGAGAAGTATGCAAAAAATGGAATGAAAATAAATCTCACATTGGCAAGGGCACAAATCAACTTTTCAAAAGAAGCAAATATGTTGGAGACATTCATGTAGATGAAGAGGGGTTTCACTTTCAAAAGCTGCAAAAAACCTCAATGGAAAGGGAAGAAAATGGCATCACTATCCTCATGGAAACATGTTTAGAACTACTAGATATCATTTTTCAGAATATATCAAATTTAATAGTTGTGAAAAAGATGAAGACAATGATAGAAAACAACAACATCACAATTGAAACGATGGAGGAAGAACAAGAAAATGCATATCATGGATCAAAAGTTTTGCTTGATGCGTGAAAAACAAAGGGATAAAGATTTGTAGTTGCATGATCATTTGAACAGAGTAGCATTGCGCTCCTAAATCGCAAGAATAAAATCACAAAATAAAGTTGGGAACGAAATGTAATTATGTATTTTATAATTAGTTTTCTTTTTGATTTGATCTTTTATTTTTATTAATGGAATGTTATTTTAACCATAGTTTTTAACTTTTTATTTATTTTAACTATTTTATTAAGAAATGGTGTGGGAAGCGAGGGAAGTTGTAGATGATCATCTATCTATTATTCTTTTAGAACAACTAATTTACTAACTAACCAACTAACAGACAATACTACTCCTAAATATACTCATTTGTCCACGATAAGACTTGAACATTCAACAAACCTCTTGCTGAGGGGAATATTTCCATCACACATTATATCGTTGGGCTACAAGTATTTGGTAAAATTTTATTTTCATCATATGCATTTGAAACCCTATATATCTATTTTATTGATTTAAATATGTTACTAAATATAAAATGTTATCATATTAATAATACATTTTTTGAATTATCAATATAATATATTGATTTTATTAATTTAACATGAAGTTCTAATTCAAAGTTAAATTAAGATTTCAAATTAAACTAAAAAAATGGTTAAAAACTATTTTCGTAAAAATAATTAAAATGTTAAAATGTTCAATTTATATGTAAAACTTAAATCGACGTGTCAAATTAACTAGAAAAATATCCAAAAAAAACTATGTTTTATAATAATTTGTTTCCAAATGAGTGGTTTTTAATAATGAATATAAGTAACACAAAACTGTCTAATGAATTTCTAATGTATGTTATGATATGTACTCAGCTTCGATTTGTCATATGTCATAAGATTTTAGACTGTTTAAGGAGGACTTCTCCGCAAGTATCCATGAAAAATACTAGAGACGAAAAGTTTTCATCTCCGTAATATGTATTTCTAATAAATATATATCTATCAATTGTAACACTAAATTGATATAGTAAAGTTGTTTTCGGCATCCTCTGCCCATGGGTTTTCCAGCTAGTTTTCCATGTAAAAATCCAACATTCTCTCAAATATTATTTATTACTTTACATTGGACATGGTTGTGCAAATAGTTGATTACTACGCTTGAATCATTATCATTATACTTGTGCTTAAGGTTAGATCTTAAAGAAAATTTACTTATAAAACAATGTACATTTTATGGTATTTGGTATTCGTCTACTCGTCTTGGTCGATTTTAACAACAATTAAATTTAATCATAAATGGCGAACCCAGGAACTTATGTTAGGGGTAGCACCAAAAAAATCTCAATAAAATATAATAAGATAAAAAAACATTGAAAATTAAGATTTCATTAGATAAAGTATATATATATATATATATATATATATATATATATATATATATATATATATATATATATATATTAAATAAATAGTGTTGATCTTCTTTAGCCAAGTGTCACTCTAATACAACTCCTCATTATTATTATGTCATGTGTCATGTAGATATATCAGACAATTCACTTCAAAATTCAAATTTATATTTTCTAATTATATGTTAAATTTAAAGTTATAATAACTTTAAATTTGATATATCTCTTAATTAATAATTTATTAATAATTATAACTTTTTATTATGAACGTTTAATTAATTTTATAACCCGTAGTTTCCACGGGTTATAAACTAGTATATATATATATATATATATATATATATATATATATATATATATATATATATATATATATATATATATATATATATATATATATTACATTTTAGAGTAAATTACACGAATAGTCCCTATGGTTTAGGGTAATTTGCGCGTTTGGTCCATAACTTATTTTTTAACTCGGAAGGTCCCTAATGTTTGTTTTTGTTATATGCGTTTGGTGCATGTCTTACCTAAATAGACTATTTTTCCCTTGATTTTTTGATTTTTTTAAATAAACGCACCCCCAATCTCACCCTCACCGTACCTAACCTACCCTACCATTTTTCACTATTTAAATAATAGTCTTTTTAGGTAAGATAGAGACCAAATGTGTAACAAAAACAAACAGAAGGGACCAAACGCGTAACAAAAAAAAACAGTTGGGACCTTCCGAGTTAAAAAATTAAGTTAGGGACCAAGCACGCAAATTATCCCAAAGCATATGGACCATTCGTGTGATTTACTATACATTTTAATTAATTGACATCTTCGTTTAGTCAATGATATCTTTTTACTTCAAATATTAAAGTCTCCCGTCAAAAATACATCTCTCCCCCTTGTTGACCCATATGTCTCCAAACAAGTAACAACATAAAAAATAAGCTTTATTCTATTTTATTTTATACTCTAACCAATTACATTCATCAAACACAATTAAACCTTTGGTTTGCATGATATGATTTAATTCTTGGCATTAAGTTAGATCCAAAGGAAATTTATTAATATTAAAACTGATTGGAGTAGGCTGTGGTTGTGGTTGTGGTTGTGATTGTGATTGAAGTCTTTTTTTTCCTCCACTTTCATCACTAGTACAAAATCCCATATTTTTTTTAAAAAAATTTCTAATAAAACCCTACAAACACAATTAAGAATATAAAATTCACAATTGAAGATCTAAACTTAATTTCACCCACATAACAAGTGAACAACTTATTGGCTAATTAGGTTTTCAATTTAAAAAACTAACTAAATTAAACTAAAGGATAAAACATTAAAGTTGAAAAAGTAAACAGTAGTAGTTTCTATTCTTGATGATTCCGTGAGTGAGTTTGCGAAAACAAAGTTGTCGTCAAGGGGCGGCAAAGGCGCACAGATAAACCAAGGAAAAAAAGCTATTAGTTTAGTGTATTTTCTTTTTTTTTTTTTTTTTTTTTTTTTTTTTTTTTTTGGTCGCATTTCATTCCTGTCGGAAAGTTATTTGTTCAATTGTTTGTGGTGACAAAACAAACACTGTCCAACCCCTCTTCATTTACATTACTTGTGCTATTTAGATTACTTGGGCTAAGGTATTTACTAATTATATAAGGACTCATTAGGCTAAGTTGCATCATCACATTTATTTAATGCACGGTATGTAATGAAAATAGCACTTCTACTAAATAGTTCAAGGGTAGCGTGCTGGCCCTACATCCAGGTAAATCCGCCGCAATCAAACAAACATAACGTAATTATAAAGATACTAGTAGCGTACCCGCGCGATGCGGCGGCGCCATATAGTTCCTTTCGGCATATAGTTTTCATGTGATGCTTAGTTTCATTTTCGTGTCAGATAGTTTGTGTCATTATTTCAGATAGTTCCTTTTGACGAATAGTTGCTAGCTAGGTACGTAGATGCGGTAGCAGAATAGTTTGTTATCTGGTGTCATCTATTGCTCTGGTTTTTATTTTGTAATTATTTGGTAGGAGTGTGCATAAAGTGATAATAAAAAAACAATATTGAAAAAATGATCTATTTTGAAAAAGCGGACGATGAATTTTCTTTTGTCCGACTATTTTATGTTAAAAATAAAATTATGTTGCTTTTTTGGGTTAAAATTAAAACTATTCTACTTTCTTATAATGATAAAATAATTTCAATGATTAGGTTCATTTTGGTTTCTATGAGTAGGTTCCGACCACAATCGGTATTTCAAACTATGTCAGATAGTTTCATTTTTATGAATAATTTTTTATATTAGTTTAATTTTAAAACATTTCATATTAAAAAATACATAAGATGTGTGCTGATATCATTTATATTGTTGTTTTAAATTAAAAAAAAGGTTCGTGTTGTTTTGGTTGAAAATAAAAAATTGTTCATTCTTTTGCTTTAAAAATATAAGAACTCTATTAGATTAAATCTAAAATATGTGTAAAAGTTAACTGTTCAAAAAAAAATCAATTTTAATTTATTTCGTCGAAACAATGTACAAATTGGGTTGTGAATAATAGAACTATATATTTATTTGAATTTGCTTTAGGTTACTTCTATTAAATTATATATTTATAAAAAACATAAAATAATAATATAATACTATATTACAAATAGAATAGTTACTTTTTTACTTTTTAGATGAATCTTTATATATAATCCATTCCATGTTACTATTATTTATTTGTTTAGTAGTTGCTTCATCATAGCTTATTTGTTAGATTTTTTGGAAACGATCAAATTATATAAAGCACCCAAAGTGAGAAAGAAGCAAAGCAGGGGCAAAACAGAAACAAACATGAAAAGTTTGAACAATTACAGGCCCAAAAAAAATTTATTTATTTGTAAATAAAAAGTTTTATTTTTATTGATTAATAAGAAAATTAGTCCTAACAAAACTTTTTATATCATATATGAAAAAACAAAAACCGTTACGGTACAAAGAAAGGGGATATATCATCGTAAAAATCAGAAGTAGTTTGTAAAGGTTAATTTTTAAAATACAAAACCATGTGTCAACTTGTTGAAAAACACTTATTGGATTGAGTTTACTTATTTATATTATCACTAATATAAGATATTTTTAAACAAAAACATCATTTTCGATTAGAAAGGGGATTCCTCTTTTTTACAATCTTCTACCAAGTGTCTTGACTCTTTGCTACTATTACACTACATCGATTTAACATATAGTCAAAGAAAAAGGTAATTATAATTACAAACACAAAAGGATGTTCAATTCAAACATAACTTGATAAAAACATTCAACCAAATGCCTGAAAAGGAATCAAACACGCCACTCTGACAATATTCACAGTATCCAAATTATAATTCTTACTTGTATAAGAAAAGTCAAGGTGATCCACTTATTTCATATGCGCATTTAGAGGATCTTCTGCCTCCCAAGAGAGGAAAACATAAATGCTTGAGGTTTAGCCCCTAAACATATAAAGAGGAGAATCAATGGCAAGAAACATAATACATGTTTATGAGTAATGTACGCTATAAAGTAGAAAACTGATGTCTTATTACATTAATACCAACATTGATACCAACAGAGTCAGCAAGGGTAAATATGACATTACTTTAGGAAGTGGGTTTAGGATTTTAACTTTTGTCCTCATCTTCATCCTGCAGTAACGAAAACATTAATATATACATATAAATGCACCGATTCCACAAAAAACACAGACAATAACATATAAATTGCCTAGATACACACAGACAATTACCCATTTTTGTAGTAGAGGAAGCTTGTGGATTGTATAGTGGAAGGGATATCTGGAAAAAGTAATAGTTAGAACTTTTGAATTGAATATAAATCAATGATATTGATATGGAAAAGGTTATAGAAGGTTATAGTAAGAGAAATAACATACTCCGAAGTCACATGTCTTGTACATTTTTGACATCCAGTATAGTTCAACCATAAAAGGTCTTCATTTGTCTCCCCCTTCATAATGATACTTGATTTTATTATTTCTGCATATTCATATTCAAAACCATATCAAAGCCAACCAAAACCATATCGAACACCAAAAAAATTAAATCAATATCAAAGTTATATTAGAGTCACAGAAAAGAAAACATGTATTGTTCATATCTGGATCCAGATACAGAAAATTGACATATGAAAGAAACCAAAATAAGCATATCAACATGTATCTGATAATTTTTAACCAGGATCTACATATATACAACCTAAAACACTAATAAAAGACATATGTTACAAATTTTGATAATAATGTTTAGGAAAAAACTATCCCACATTGGTTATATTACAAATTTTGATAATAATGTTTAGGAAAAAACTATCCACATTGGTTATGAGTGCTTAGTGAAAGTTACCATCAATAATGGATACATTAAGGGAAACAGTTGTTATAAGTCCATGTTTATGGTAAAAATAGAACGATCTACCTCACAGAGTCAAAGGTTATGCGATCACTTCTACAATTGTGTAGCTAATAACAATGCATTAGTTCTACATTCATACAAACCCCATCAACTGAAAATGATAAACAAAAAGTTGATTAAATCCGTAAAATAGACATTTATGACAGGTATCCGTATGGTTTAAGACTTGTCATCAACCATTATACCTTAGTTAATACCAAGGAGAAGTGTTTCTTGACAGAAATTTAATTAAAGGGCTGCGTAAATTATAAGATATGTGTAATTATACCTTGTATGTTCCAGAATAGCAAAAGAATGATCCGATATTTAATTTTCTACTGCAAAAAATCATCAAAAACACAGATTTAAAGCCTTACAACAAATTTTACACAAAAGGAGTTCAATCCAAGCCTACTATGCAGAAGAAGTGTTTGAAAATGTGAACTACCTGAAAACAGAAATGGTTAATAGTGGAATATTAAATAATAAGATATGAGAGTTATCATACTTCATACCCTTATCTTCCAGTGAGGTGATTTCCATAGGTATGACCTCAACATAATTGCATGTAACCAAAATCTATTAGAAACAAAAAAAAAGTAACAAAATGAAGATTAAGTGATACCTACCTAGTACCTTCTTCCAAACATCAAAAACAAAAAAAAAATTAAGGTGAATATGCAAGGATATCGATTAAAAAAAGGAAAAGCATACATACCTTTTATGCCTTTCAAACAAAATTCGATGAAACTGATTCTACTTCCTTTGACTCAGGTTCCCCTGTGTCTTCATAAAGTAAGAATAAAATAGAATAATTTTAAAACTCACATACTAATAGACAGATCTAACAATACAAATTTCTTTATCATCTATGAAATCTATAGTTTATTTAACATATTAATAAATAGAACCAATTGAGCCATAACTCACCTGATCTATAATTTTCCAAAGGGATAAGTTCTCAATACATGCAGTTATATCATATTATCCCTTCAAGGACATAACAGATGTAGTGGATGCTAACACAAAACTTGAAGCGAGATTCTACTTTTATCATATTAGGCCTTCAAGGCATCAATTTACATAACATGCATCCATTTCTGTAAAACAATACAAACATTAAAAAAGCAAAAGAAACTGGATATCTGGAGTGTTAGTGGCAAACTGCCTTCTCTCTATTGTAGAACAATATGTTTATCACTTTCTTCATTTCTTCCACTGAATCTATAAATAGTCTGATGAATGAAACAAACAGAATCACCAAAAAAAACCTAATGGTTAAGGCGTTTTCTTTTATATCTCTTTCAAATCAAAACCCTAAATTAGAAAAAACCACAGTACAGATAAAGTACAGATCTGACAGAACAATAAAAATCATCTACACTCATAACCATTTTCTTTTAAAGCAAAATAATCAGGTTTAGAAGAAATGCATTACCTTTTCAGTGAGGACTATAGCAGGGATGCTCAAAACTTGGGCACCTGTTGGCAACAGAAGTGGGGGTAGCGGCGATGGTGGTGTCAGTGACGATGAGTGGTGGTAGGATTGGAGAGTGAGTTTGGGTATTGAGAGAAAGAGAGGCAGTGATGGATCATCCTGTGGAATCGTTACCGAAAAAGTGGTGCGAAGGCAGATAAATGGTGGAGATGACGGTTAGATACGGTGGGTGGTGGAGGTTGGAGAGTGTATTATGGTTCACTGGTATGATCGTAGTGTGGGTAGAGAGAGAGAGAGAGAGAGAGAGAGGCAGCGGGATAGGGGTGATGGACACCAGTGGTGGTAACGGCCGTATCTTTAGGGTTTTCAACATGTACAAGGTAATACCGTAACACATGTAGGGGTGTGTTCATTATATTGTAAGCTTAATATGATTGTACATGATGTTCAAATAGTTATACCTCTTAAATTTCAAGAAATATATAAAATGCTTTATATAATAGTAAAGATAAACCCTAACTTAATAATAAATTGTTTATCAATATGTATTTATTATTTATTATTTTACTAGTTTATAACCCGTGAGAATCACAAGTTATAAAATTAATTCAACTTTCATAGAAAAAACACATAATTATTAATCAATTATTTTAAGTAAATTATTAACTAAGAGATATATCAAAATTTTAAAGTTATTATAATTTCAAATTTAACATATAATTTGAAAAAGAAAATTTGAATTTTGAACTATTGCCTAATATATCACATTGACATGTGGCTTAATACTAATGAGAAATTGTATTTGGGTGACACATGTTAAAAGGAGATTAAAACTATTCTTTTATTAGAATAGAGATTTGGTCATATGGTAAATCGCATTTGTTTTTGGTTCCCTAATTTTAGCGCTCATAATTCGTCCCTATATATATGAATCCTTTTAGAAGAAAAAACAACCAATCATATCTATTTCTATTTTTATTTTATACCTTATTATTAGATGCTACGCACGGAAATAGCCATAAAAAAGATGCACAATCCAATTCTTTCATTATGTCTATTAACTTTTAAACCCCACAAGCTCGTATAGCGGGACCCCGAGTCTCTCACACTTAAACATAGACTCGGTTTGACAAAATAAGTTAGCTTATCATAATTTATTGTTTTGTAAAACAAAAAATATAGCTTATTTATATAAGCTAATTTAAGATAACTTTTGATAAGCTTATGAATCTTTTCCAAAAATATTTCATATATATATATATATATATATATATATATATATATATATATATATATATATATATATATATATATATATATGAGTTCATTTGAAACGAGCATAATTTTATGAGACCAAATTTTAATAAACTATTCTAATAATCTATTGTTCGTAAATATTGAATATGCAATATATTCTAACATTATATCTTTTAGAATAGTTCTATGTAAAATATGTTAAAATTATTGTTTCACAATATTAGAATATTACACATTTAATTTTCATAAACATAAGAATATTAGAATATTTCATTAAAAAAAAGTGGTCTCACGGTCTCACAAAATTAGACCGTCTCACATTAATATATATATATATATATATATATATATATATATATATATATATATATATATATATATATATATATATATATATATATATATATTATTCTTTTTTTTTCTTTTTGTTATATATCTAAATGTCCATTTATATCATTTTACATTGTAATCTATCTTATTAACTACTTTTTTACCAAAAGCTTTTATTTCGTAAGCTATCTTATCAGCTACCAATTAGATTTTTAACTACTCTACCAAATAGGAACTTCCAATTGAAAAAAAAAATGCAAAATTGATTTTAGTGAAATTCAATTCAGGTTGGAACAACTAGAAGAAAGACTATTATGTTATTTGGTTAAAAATAATTAGGGAATATCTTCTATGTTATTTAACTACCTTATTACTAATAAAATGATTACTAATTCACATCATGGATAAAATATAAATTTATAATAATTGTGTTCGCATTTATATTAGAGATAATCACAAAATGAATCAAACTATATTAAATTTATACCATAGATGTCAATCTACCTTTCTTCAAGTTTCCCCATAAAAGGCAATATGTTTATTAGCTTATTTTTTGTTGAATAGCAACGTAATCTACCTACAAGGTAAAGTAATAACATGCATGCAATGAGTAATTGATATTGATCATTAAGGATTCAAATACGCATATAAATAAAGAAAACTTATACGCTTGATAGCTAGAAAGAACTCATGAGAAACATGAGGTCTTCTACAATGCATAACTTATTCATCTTTGCCATCTTAACATACCCAATTGCTTCAACAGCCTTTTCATGTGCTTTTACTTCAAAATGGAATGTTTCCGTTATTAGTGCTGTCCCTAATGATCTTGTTTTTCATATCAAATCAGGAGATGATGATCTTGGGAATCATACCATTCCATTCGTTGGAAGTTACAGTTGGGGTTTTTGTGAAAAGGTTGGTGGTGGCACTCTTTTTTATGCATACTTCTGGTGGGGTTCAAAATTTCAGAGCATAGATTTGTTTGACGGAGCCATTAAAAAAATGTGCTATTTAGGTGGGAGTACTCAATATTGTTATTGGTTCGTAAAACCTGATGGATTTTATGTAAATCCATACCCAAGTGGAGGTGGGACGTTCATGAAAGGTTGGGGTTAAAAACATATGTAGTCATGTTTTTCCTATTGTAGCTTGATATAATATTTGATTAAACTTGATTAATGACATTAGTATGCTATGCACCTGTTTATTTCTTCTGTCGGCACATCTTGTTTAAAAGGGTTCTATGTTAGTTACAATTCAGCAAGTTCACAAGCTCTTTATAACGATTGTTTGAATAGTTAAAAAAACTTTCAACTATATTTTTTCTACTGTCTACCACATGAAAATATTAGAAGAAAATAAAGAGCAGAACGATCGAATCAGGAAGACGATACCAAAAAAATGGGAAAAAACAGCCTCCATCACTATTGTTTTCACCCACCACATGCAATCACCTTTCCCACTAGCACACGATCATAACAAACGTCTCTTTCTCTCCCCCCTTCTATGTCTCTCTCTAAGTAATCCCCAGATCTGATTAAACTGTCCTTTTGTTTTGTTGCAGATTTATTCCTTTTAAAAACCGTAGATCTAGGGTTGTGTTTGATTTGTTTTTATTTTTACTGATTTTGTAGGCTTTATTCTATTCTTTTGTTTTGTTGCAGATCCGGACTAACATGGCCGTTTACTTTTTTGGTGTTATTTTCACCTTGATCAGAATTTAACCGGAGTTCGCTCATTCTCAAAGTTTATATTTTTAGTGAGCTTTTAACTTAGGTATAGTACTTAAAAAATTTATTTACTAAAATATTGTAGTTTAAAACATCTTTACCAAAATATAATGAAAATAACATAGACCCATTTTTTTCAATCAAAATAATAAATAAAAATCAAGTGACCCTTGGATGGTTCCTTTCTCCTCTGGCGAACACACCATTAAGATCAATCTTTTTTATTCCAGTGAGGGTTAGTTCCTCACCATGAACCTTTGTCTCTACCAACTGCGCATTGACTATAAGCCACAGATATCCCCCATAACTCCACCCACGGGGAAACCGGAGCGTTGGAGTACTACAATATATATATATATATATATATATATATATATATATATATATATATATATGCAAACAAGTTTTAGGTTATTGTACCTCCAGCTAAAAAGATTGTACCATGTTTTTTAATGTCTGAGATAGGATAACTACAAATAATATATATTGACAATGTTTGTAACCCTATACTAGAATTCTTGACTCCGACACTGTGGGAAACGAATCATTATGATGTTTGAGTATTAAAGAAGATCGCTGACTTGTTTATCATCTCAAGTCTCCACCACACATGTTGTTATTATAGCAGTTGGCTTATCTCTCACAGAGCTTAATACGTTGATCGATCATTAAATTTTAATTGGGAGCGACTGGTGTATAGAGAGAGACACCATACGAAGAGAGATAGCTTTTAAAGCGGACATCCCCGACACTATACAATGTGAGTATCGCAATTGGGTGGTTGGAGAGCAATGACGTGCAATGGCATGCTCAAGGCAAACATAAGCATCTAAGAATGGGGATCTATGATTAGATGTGTCTTTAGCACTATTTTTTTTTTGTTTTTCCTTGCATCGATTGTCAAAGTTGAAATAGAAACAAAAACACAATGGAAAGGTCTACTATGGCCATACCAGAAAGATACATAAAGTTAATGGAGAAATTCCATGATAGACCTTTTAATAGATACGTTGGGGAAGCTTGAGATATACCGATATCAAGTATCACTACTAGAAAAAGGTTCTTGTTCCTACAAAATTTTCCTAGTAACTTTTTTCCTCCGAAGTTCATACGCATTTCCGAGGGTTTCCTAGAAATAATGTAAAATAGTTTTCCTTGTAACTTCCTCAGAAATTCTTACACTTTTCTACGACATTCTTAGAAAAGTCGGAAAATTGACAGTTCCTTGGAAGTTTTTATGCATTTCCAATCTATTTCGGAGGATAACATATATTTTAGGCATTTCCTCGCAAATTCCTGGCAACTATTATGTTTAATTTAATATTTTTTTGTGTTTAATAAAAGAAATTACATCCACCATCATTCAAAATCGTGTCCCACCCATTATTATTTCAGCCCATATAATTATTTGGATTAGCCGGTTTTTCTCAAAAATACGTAAGAATATTAATTTTAACTAATTAATAATTATTGTATAATACATATATGTATATGCGTATATATATACACCATATATTGACACATTTGTCAAAACAATATTTTATTAATCTCTATACATAGATGTATGTGTATGTGTATACAAAAAGACACATAATTATAAACAAATAAACATACAAACATATATACTTACACATACATACCGATATAATTTGAATGTGAGAAACATATGTTTGAGCAATTAGTTTCAATGGTGAACACACATGTATACATGTGTATATAGCATATATGCTACTGGTTATCGGAAAGGCGATGTCGTTGACGAAGTAAGGCAGATTGTGTAGGGAGGGTGTATGATGAGCGGAAGGAACTTAGGGAAGAGATGAGAGACGAAATATACTGATACGACCATCGATTTATGGATGTTGTTTTCAAAAAAACTGACTTTACCATACAAAAGGCTTAGCGGCACAACTTGTTGCCCGTTTGCCATATCGCTTGTTGTATGATGATAACTAAGATATATACTATATTGTGATTAATCATCTCTATATATATTAAAACAAAAACTTGATGATGTCACCTTCAACAATCAGAACCATTCATTGGATTTCTTTGATTGATTTTAATCCTTAGATCGTTTTTAATATTTGTGGTGATGTCATCCTTAAAAACACTTCATTTTTTATTCAAGAAATACTAAATTCGAATTAGGTGTTATAACTCCTTCAAAGCTTATCAATTAGAAAAATTAGCCACCAAATACGGAATACGATCATTATCTAAACATCAGCGCCCCCAATATTTCCACCACCTTCCGGATGATCTTCAGGAAGACAAAAAGGTCTGTATGAGTTCATTATTTACTTCGAAAATTTCTTCAATTCATTGTTTTCTTTTATTTCTTCTGTTTCTACTGGACAATTTTAATGTTCAATTCTTATTTCTTATTATTTTATTGAGTATTGTCATGCATGCATGCATGAATCACAAGCACACATTTCCTCTGTTTTTTTCGTACACAAACTCGATTTCAATTAATGGCAATTTTTAGTTATGTCGAGGATAATGATCTCTGTTAGACATGTTAATAATATATGCTAATCTTAACTGTACTGATTTGAAGATCAAACATAATCTTGAAATTATATGGACTGAATTGTACCCTTAGTGATCAGTTAGAGGGTGTTATTGATGAATCATGTTTGTGTGCATAGAAATTTGATTTTAATTATTGCCTTATTGGCAACTTTTGAGTTATTTAGAAGATGATTTTGTAGTTATGTCGTATTGCATGATGAATCGTACCTTTACTGATCAAATGGAGACGATTGATTCATGAAACTAATGAATTATGTGTGTGTGATTGCAGATTTTGACGAAATCTGTTAAAGAATAAGGACCTACAGCGCTTCTTCTTATCTGCTTTCTACATTAGATCCTTCCCACTCTCAAACACCTGGGTGGGGAGTTCTTCGTCTTTCGAATAAAGAAGTTTGGTCCCGATAACATCAAATCGCCATTGAAACAAACAATTGTGAGGTCACAATTTTCCTTCGTTCTTGCTACCTTATCATAACCTTATCTCCCTCTTTCTAAAATTCATATTTCTTTTTGACGTTCTCCTATTGCAGGAGGCAAACACTGGTTCGGTTATATTGTCATATTGGGATTCTCATCTCATCAATTGGTTTAACCTGGAACGGATGTTAACGATGGTGGAATCACTTTGAGAATTTCTGGTTCACGAATGCTTCTTATTGAGGTTGTTAATTAATGGTATTCAATTTTTTTTTGTTCTATCTTTCTGATTACTACAAGGTCTTTCTACTGAAAATAAACCTTATTTGATAAAGAATTTTTGAAATTTTTTCAGATTAAAACTACTCAGAAATGGATGTTGAAGTTGTTGTCGATGTCATTGTGTGTGATATATGTGGAGATGTAGGGCATGGACATTTACTTGCTATATGTAGTAGATGCATGGATGGCGCTGAACACACTTATTGTATGAAGAAAATGCCAAATGAAGTTCCCAAACATGGATGGTTATGTGAAGAGTGCATAAATGGTGAGGGCTATGATCTTCCAAATCACAATGTAATTGTCCAAATGCAACCTGAGACAGTCCAATAAGTCATCAAATGCAAATGAGGAAACAGATAAAGGAGAACTAAATTGGTGGATGCAGTATGGTCGTTATATGATTGTTGACAAGAATGGCTTCCTCTTAGGTAAATACAGAAAATTGGATGAAGACCTTTATATGAACATAACCTAAACATAATTTGATTTAGTGCCTTTTGTAGATGATTTTTAGTTTCATTTTGAACCAAAATAGTTTGATTTAGTGTCTATTGTATCATCATACTTTGATTTGGTTGCTTATTATAGTATCCTATTTTTATTTATTTTTTTAGTTGTAACTGAATTTTTGTTTTATTGTTGCTTATTATAGTAACTGAATTTTTGGTTTTTTGGTTTTTTTTTCTTTTTATATTTCCGGTTCGGTTTATGTTGATCCTTAATTTATAGATTCCATATGATATGTATGTTTGCTTCGGGTTGTTTGGTTTAATTTACTAGGTTATAACTCGTGTACTACACGATTGACAAAGTAAAACAACATTGAAATAGTCACTGATTCATATTTAATGAAATAAAAATAATATTTTCAGATAACATATGATCGAAATTTAATATAAAAAGCAAGTACATTAAAAAGTTACAATAATAATATTCCAAATGAAAAACAGGAAGGTATAATTCATAACTCTACAAAGACTTCTTTATATAAAACATTGTTATAAGTGGACTTAAATGCTAAAAACTTTCCATGAGCAGACCAAATATGTCAAAAATAGGACTTTTTAGATAGTACATTGTTATAAGTATTAAAAAAATAACCAAAATACATTGACTTATTTGACAATCAAACTATTCCAGATTTTATTTAATTGACGAAAAAATGATAAAGGGAGGAGTTGGAAGCACCATCATCTTACACCGGCTGGTGGACATAGCGGGATAAAAGTCAACATACATTGACTTATTTGTACATAATAAATTAATAATGGAGATAATCATTATTTCTTTCAACGGAAAGCAAGAGAGTCATTGAAGGTAAAACCGTGATGCCTGGATCGTAAAGCCCAAATGAAGAAATGCTCATAAACAACCATTTGCATTTTACATTGTGAAAGAAAAATTAAAAAGTTAATAGACGATATTTATGTGGAACTTGATGGACTAAATTTTTAAAAACTGTACTAATTACTTCCATATTTTCAATAATTTCATTGTTGTTTTTGTGCAACATCAAAGGCATAAATTTTGCTATATATCACATCAAAGGTGTTACAGGCAACAATCCAAAAAATTGCCATGGATACGTCCGGATTAAGTGGAACTGTTATAGAGAAAAATTAGGAAATTAAAGAAGGCTTTCAAAATTTCAAAATTTATACAACTCCAAATTCGAAAATAACAAAATAAAGGATAATTTTTGGTACGTTTTCTTATCTCTAAAACAAAATATTCAAATATATATCTTATCCTATTTTTCTATCCAAATAAATTAGATAATTCAAATATAAACCTTATCGTATTCATTTATCCAGACTAATTCAAAATTTAAAAATTCAAAATTTAAATAATGGATAAATTTTATTCCTTAGTAACAAACCAAAATAATTAGTATATATACATTACATTACTGTCGGCAAACTTCATCATATTTCGACGTTAGCATTCAAGTAATAAAAAGGTATGTTATTTTGTCTTTCATTTTGATTTTATGTCACTTCTTGTGTTAATTACATATTACATGTATTATTTAATTCATTCATTGCGTCATGTTGTATTTTATTTGATACTAATATTAACATACCCACCAGCTATTTTCAATGTTTCAATTAAAATCACATAATATCCCAAAAAAAGATATTAATATTTTAATTTTGAAATCACGTAGGGCGAAGCCTGGATTTAAGTATAAGGGATGTTGATAGTCTTAGTAATATAAAAATAGTATAAGTCTAAACTAAAAAAAAAAAAAAAAAAAAAAAAAAGAAAACACAAAGAATTAATAAACATTATTTTAAAAAAATGACCGTATTCTTACAACTTACAAATTTATATATATGAATTGATATATATCACTATTTATTAATAGCCAATTAAATTAAAATGAAATAGGTAAAGGCGGCGGTTATAAAGTAAACGTGGCCTTATAATTCTCGTACTTTTGTTGACTCATTGTTTTGATATTTGTATAATAATAATTGTTTTTTTAAAATAACTGAGAGGGCTCAAGCATTATCAATTAATCGATGTAGAATTGTGGACTAAAAGTTTACCATTGTCTTATCTTATGAATAACTATTTTTCCGCATAATCAAAATTTAAAAATTTATACAACTCCATATTCGAAAATAACAAAATTGAGGATAATTTTGTTTGACATTATCTTATGATTCGTATACATTAATTGTTAAAGTGATTGTGATTATTTTAATGCACCATTGATCTAGATTTCTTTTTAATTTTGTAAAAGCGATTTGTATTTTATTGTATTGTAGTTTTAATGGTTCTATACCTAACAATAGATACATGACAGCCACACATTCACCAAGCTCATATACTTCATAAACATTTAACTTCAAACAATCATTATTTTGTCCAGAAACAGACAAATGGCTCAAAGCACAATTGCTAATTGTAGCAACCCTTCGTCCTTGATCATGTGCTCTGAAAATGAAGATTTTCTTCATAACTTTGATTTCCATAGTATTGCTGATCTCCAACAAGTACATCAGGTTTATATACATCACTTTCATTTACAACATATAAATTATGTGAAATTGGTTTTGTATTATTTATATCTTAATCCTTGATTATTATTATTTTATACTAAAATTTAAACTTCCATTAACATTTTTCAGGAAAAAACTTTGATTGTTGTGGGTACAATTAAACAAGTATGTGTTGAAGGGGAATGGTATTGTTTTACTTGTACTACATGTCAACAGAAAGCCGTAAACCAAATTTTTATCCATGATGATCTGTTTCAAGATAAACAAGTTTTTTATTGTAACACTTCAACCTGCACGGACAAAGTCATTTCTGTTGTTCCCAGGTTTTGAAACTTATTTTATAAATATTATTATATTGTTCTGTTAAATTATATAAATTTATATTACTAAATCTGTTTATATCAACGTTTTCAGTTTTAAAATCACCATTATAGTTGAAGATATTACCGGTTCGGTGGCACTTACCTTATTTGATTGTGACGCAAAGAAGCTTATAAAAAAAACACACAAGAGTTGGTTCATCAGTTTTATGAGGTTATCGATATTAACTTAATTTACATAAAACAAATTTATTATTTTGTATATTTATTTTTATAAACGTTCTTTTTTTAGGATGGTAATAACGAAATTTATCCATCTACTCTGAATATACTATTGGAAAAAAAGTTGGCGTTAAAAATTCAAATTTCACATGACAATTTAAAGAACAAAACAGAAGGTTATGCTATCTCAAGGATCACGTCTAACAATACAATCATTGATGAATTGGAAAAAATATTGAAAATGGATCGGGTAAAATTCTATATGATCAATACTACAAACAGTATATTTATTATCATTTCAATTCGTATGTCATGAAAGATTATATTTCAAGATTTTCTAATATTATTATCTTATTATTTCTTTCTTTTGTAGTTATCATTATTGAGTTATGAACTAATTATTGAAATTCTTTCACGAACATCATTACAAACATTTGTTACTATGCGTTGTACAAATAAATATTATGGAAATCTAACATACAACAACCATGTTCTTCATAACCACAAGCGTAGAAATAATTTGGTTTGTGGAGTTATCGTTCAACAAAAAAAACCATGGAAAAATATAGAGCGTCAGTTTGTTCCGTCTTCTGCTAGAAGCAATCTTGACATTGATTGGCTACCAAATACTTGTACGATTTTAGCATCATCCTTGTGCGGACTCCTTCTTGCTGAATCCTATGATCCAAATGAATACATTTCAAAGTTTTTATTTGTTTTGAAACCAACGACTACAGATGCCAAATGGATACCGTTTCCAAGCTCTGAATACACTGTGGTAAAGTTTGCTTTGGTAGTTATCAGTTCAAACCCTTTACATTTCAAGGTCATTCGATTGTCATACACAATGCCATCGTAAGAGTTTATATGTAGTATATTTTATGTTATTAATTTACTTTATTTTTTACTTATATGTTATTTTATTTGTAGTGATATGCTTAAAGATAAAGTGGACTACGATTACTACAACATAGAATTGTTTTCGTCTGCTACATGGCAATGGAGGGAGTTTCAAAATATCCAGTTACCATCATCTGTTTATCCTGTTTCTGATGAGGCAGTTATAAGTGGCGGTGTCGTTTACTTCTTATTATCTAACGACACCATATTGCGATTTGATATTTATTCGGAAGAACATATACTCATATTTGCACCTTCTACTATTAATGACTTCAAACCATATGCATCGAGACTGATCAAGTTTCACGGAAAATTGGGATATTTCTCTATAATTGGAGATCGTTTGTGGGATATTTGGGTTTTCATTCACAATCGGTGGGTTAAAGTAGATGTTAATGCTTACAATGAAGGTGCACATGAATGGTGGGATTATAGAAACAATACTCTATATTTCTATAAAGGAAATACAATTGAGTATGTGGTTCCGACACATCCTTCTCAACAAGTTTTTTTAATCCGTTCTGATTTTGATGAAGTGATTATGCCAAGTAGATAGTTGTTTTTTGTAATGAAGTATTTAAATATTTTATATTACTCTATGATTTATTAGTTTTTTTATTTATTCTTTTAATCATAAACTCATGTTTTATTTTCTATGTAAAATACAAAATTATTAAACTACAAATATCGAAGTACCATTGTTGCCCGTATAAACAAACTCAAAATTCACTTATGTAATAAATGACCAACACTTTTAAAAACATACCTATATACAGAATTGTGACATGGGTCTTTTCGTCATTTATTTATATTTCATCAGAAATGGATACATATGCCCACAATCAATCAATCGTGACTTGGATCAATTTTTTTATGTATTGTGACAGATTAATTTTTTATACAATTTTTACAAATATATTCAATATTCTATTTATTAGCTTTTTGTTAGGCTTAAGTTATGAGATTATGTCGTATAATATATTTAATATTATCTTTAACTTGGTAAAAACTATCATTATCTTTAATTTTTAAAAATATATTCAATATTCCATTTATCAACTTTTTGTTAGGCTTAAATTATGGGATCATATCTTATAATATATTAAATATTATTTTTAAAATGTTAAAGATTAGTATTATCTTTAATATTTAAAAATATATTCAACATTCCATTTATCAACATTTTGTTACACTTAAATTATAGGATTATATCGTATAATATATTCAATATTATCTTTAACTTGGTAAAGCTTAACATTATCTTTAATTTTTAAAAATATATTCAACATTCCATTTATCAACTTTTTGTTAGGTTTAAATTATGGGATTATATCGTATAATATATTCCACAAACAAGATTTTATAATAATAATTTTTTTTATTGTTCGTAACAAAGTATGTTGACATGAAATTCTAAAAAAAACAAAAATAGCATACCTAAATTGACAAACAAATAATTGAATAAAGTACATGGCTTTTCCAAATGAATTGTGTCTTTAATAAGAAAATGAAAATACAATGTCTTAATTTGTACACTTTTCAAAGTAATGAGCTGTTTTGGTAAATAATACATATATAAACAGTATGTAGTAGGGGCTGTTTGGTATTAAATGTAAAGTCATAGACTGTTTTGGTAAATAATATATTCTTGGGTTGTTATAAAAATTATCTTTTTTTCCAAACTAACCATCAATATTATCCTAATTTTAAAATTTAAAAAATAATCCTAAAATGTTCTACATTATCTATCCTAACTACATTTTGAAATTCAACATTTAAGGGATAAGATAAAAATGACTTTTATCTTATCCCTCCAAAACCAACTTGGATTCAATACACTAACCATTAACATTATCCTAATTTTAAATTTTAAAAAATAATCCTAAAATGTTCTACATTATCTATCCTAACTACATTTTGAAATTCAACGTTTAATGGATAAGATAAAAATGACTTTTATCTTATCCCTCCAAAACCAACTTGGATTCAATATATATATATATATATATATATATATATATATATATATATATATATATATATATATATATATATATATATATATATATATGACATATAACGCCAAAACCCATTTTTATTTTTCCTTCCACGCTCCTGCAAAACGTGGGGATTTTATTGTGTTTTATCTATGTTTTTACCACTTCGTTTATATTGATATTCACGATACTAAATCAATACTTCTTCCTTTCTACAGCCTTCTATAGCAGTAAACAATTGTTAGCTTGGTTGATCAAAGGCAAAAAGGCACGCATTTCATTGTTTATCAATACCTTCTTCCTTTCTACAACCTTCTATATGATAAGTGTTCATACTCATTTTGTTTTGCTTTGTTGTTTTCTGTGAAATATATCAACATACTATGTATGTTTTGATTTGATACCATCTTACTTCCATTAATCCATAATTGCAGCCAACTATTATTTTGCAAAATACAATTAATGTTTATTTTTTGTTTTTTTCATGGTTAAGTATGCCAACCAAGAATGTCTATGTTTATTGAACAACATCATATTTACATTAAACAAAAACCTTGTGAATCTTTGAATTACATTTTTCACTATATCTCATAATTATCTCTAATACTTTTCTATTTCTCATAGCACAATCGAAATGACACATAACAGTGACAGTGAAATCGTCATTAATAAGTTGGCTGACATAGATGCCTCCAAAGAATCATGGAATATTCGTGTTCAAGTTGTCATGATTTGGAAACAGGCATACAAAAACAACCCAAACATGATCAGCAGCTTGGACATGATTTTAATGGACCAGGAGGTAAGATTAAAATAATATGAAAAAAACTTATGTTTTATTTTTGTTTCATATAATAATATTCTTTATCACCTACAATGCACTAGAATACATGCGACAATAAAAAAATCTCATTAATGTATTTGAAGCCCTCTTGGAAGAAGGAGCTGTAAGGCAAATCACTAATTTTGGTATGGCCAGAAACGAAGGAGATTATATGTTGGTTGCTCACAAGCATAAGATAAATTTCAAAAAAACAACCACAATTCGTGTATCAACTCCTTTTATTGATAGGATCGATCCTTTTAATTTTGTGAGTTTTGATGATCTTACAGCCAGAAATTTTGACACTCGTGTTGCATTTGGTGAGTTTTTTTCCCTTAACAGTTTTGCATTTATTATATTATATACTTTTTTAACCAATTTATATTATAAAAATTGATTCAAATGCACTTTTTGTAGATTTTATTGGTCAAGTTGTATCTACTGAACCCATGAAAGTGATTAAGCAGAATGCAAGGGAAACAAGACTATTGAGTATTGTTGCAAAAGATCTGAGGTACTTTTCTTTATTTTTCATTAATTTATCATGTTTAATATTTTATTTATATAACCCAAACTATCAATTATAGTGGTAGGAAAATGCAAGTTGCATTGTGGGATGGTTTTGCATTGAAGTTGAACAGCTACATATCTGAACATCAAAATGAAAATGCTCCTGTGATCATCCTCCTACGTATGGAAAAGCTCAAGACTTGGGGTGGTAAGAATAATTATTTTTAGATGTCTATGCTCATTACATTAATATTTTATTTATAATATGAAATAATCTATTACTTCAATTACTATTTATAGGTCAGCCACAAGTCGGTAACTGTTTATTTGGGTCGAGATTGCATATTAATGATTATATGCATCATATTTCAGAATTTAAAAAGGCGTATGTATTTCATGACTATGATATAATTATTTACTATTTTATTTTACTTATTCTTAATCAATAATTATTATTATTGTTGATCATCTTCATTTTTCCTTCTAATATGTAGCATTGCTGATATCGATTTGAATGTTGAGTCTTCCATTAATACTACACAACTTAACACAGAAACTGTTGTGGCCAAGCCAGAAGATTATTACCTCCGTTTTCAAATCAAAAACATTGATGATATTCCAGATTACAATGAGGTATACTTAATATTATTCATATTTTTCCATTATATATAATAATTTTTTTAATGTGTGTGTGTATATATATATATATATATATATATATATATATATATATATATATATATATATATGTATTTTTACCAATCAGGAAATTGGTTTGTCTATTATTGCTACTATAATCGGTTTCGATTTGGAGGAAGGATGGTATTCTTTTTATTGTCGTGACTATTCAAAAAAGGTAACTAAAAATGGTGATGATAGGATGGTGAACCATTTAATTGTAATGGTTGCAGAGGAGTTTCTGATGTATTCGGCAAGTAAGTTCATAATTTTACATTTGTAAACTTCTTGTCTCATGAATCTTTATTACAATGTTTCAATTTTTATTACATTATCCATTAACGTGTCATACAACAATATTTAGGGTAAGGGTCGTAATACGTGTTCAAGATGAAACTGAGTCTGCTTCTTTTGTATTGTTTGACCGTCATGTTAAAGATCTTATTCACCGCGGTAATCATTGGTTGATGGAAAAGATATCAAAGGTAGCGTTATATTATATTATTCTATTAATTTTTACACACGACAACTTAACTGTATATTGTTATTGCATTTTATTTTAATCGGGATTTATTAATTATCACATGTTTTATTATAATATTCTTTAGGATCAAGGACGCCAAAAGATACCCGATGAGTTCAATACCATGCTTAATAGGAAGTTTGTTTTTAAAGTTCAGATTTCAAAGTTTAATATCGAGAACAATTATCACGCCTACACCGTTCATAAGATGACTGATGATGAACTTGTAGTTGGTGTAGTTTTCAAACATTCACCTGCATACGAAGAAAACAATATTCATTCTGATGGTACTCCTATCAACAAGTCTATTAAGGTAAAATTAAATTCATATAATTTAGTATTTTTAACATTGTTAATAAACATTTATTCTTGATGCGGTTACAATATTAATGTTGTTAATTAACATTGTTTTATTAATTTGATACAGGAAAAGAGTGTTTCTGTTGAAGGTGACAATATTAATGTTTTTGATCTTGATGCGGTGACTACTTCCCTGAAATGCCCTATTGAGATTGTTAGCACCACTGAATCGTTTGAATGGTCTTCCTCAAAAGATGGTGTTGCTCCACATACCCTTAAGATTCCAAAAATGAAAAAACTAGAATAAATTTAGCAGTTATGATTATTTGACATTTATCATTGACGATTTTTCTTTGAGTTTTTATTATTTGCTTAAGGATTTCTTTGAAAAGTACATTGTTTTCATTTTGAAGATTATGTTTGTTTTCATTTAATTATAACACGATAGTAGTCGTGTTATTTGAGACAAGTTCATAGTTATGTTGAATTCTTTTTATGAATTTTAATTTTTACATCTTTTGATATATTTTCACCTCAACTTAAATAACAAACTATGTTGACCAAGTCTATTATTGTCAATTTGTTTTAAGTTTAAAGGTAATCTCCTTAATCTTTGGCTTAAGTCACTAGTTTGTTATTCCATAAACAAGATTTTATAAAAATAATTTTTTTTATTGTTCGTAACAAACTATTTACATGCAATTCTATAAAAAAAACAAAAATAACATACCTGCAATGACAAACAAATAATTAAATAAAGTACATGGCTTTTCCAAATGAAATATGTCTTTAATAAGAAAAATGAAAACACAATGTCTTAATTTGTACACTTTTCAAAGTAAAATGCTTACATAATAAACAGTATGTAGTAGGGGCTGTTTGGTATTAAATGTAAAGTCATGGGTTGTTTTGGTAAATAATATATTCTTGGGCTGTTATAAAAATTATCATTTTTCAAACTAACCATCAACATTATCCTAATTTTAAATTTTAAAAAATATTCCTAAAATGTTCTACATTATCTATCCTAACTACATTTTGAAATTCAACATCTTTATATATATTAAAAGAGAAAACTTGATGACATCACCTTCAACCATCAGAGCCATTCATAGTGTTTCCTTAATTTATTTCAACCATTCGATCAAATTGCACAAAATTGCTGACGTCATGTTAAATTAAACAGGGTTTCTTTTGAAAAATACTTACGAGGCTTCATAACCTCTCCATAGTTTCCAAACTCGGATTGCATTCTTAACCTAAAAATCACAGAAACCTTAACCTTAATTCTGCTCCAACCCTTGCAAGAACCTTAATCGTCTGTTTACCTTAGTCGCATCCCTATATTATCTGTATGAACAACAAAGAGTGAAAGATCAATACTGGATTTTGGTAAATAGAAGCACAAATGAAAGATTAAGGTTGGATCTGGAAAAATCGAAAGTAAAACCGCAATATCACAAATCAATTCACCAATCTCTTTTATAGTTCAATACATATCGATTGAAGGCAAAATTATTTTGTATATAGTCGCACCCTTATGTCATGAATATCCACCGTCAACACCGTCGCCATCTACAGCCCCTCACCATCTCCTTCATCTTCCGGCTTACACTCTCGCAATATGCTAAAACTGTTCAGGTTTGAAGATTCCGCCTCTCACCTTCACCGTTTTTTTTCTTCCTCTTGATGACCCATTCAAAATTTCACATATTTTGTATGTGGCTTGGTTGCAGGTTTTTGGGTGGGGGAAAGGGTTTCTTAACGAAGAAAACAAAGAAGACGGATGATTGTTTCGGTTGGTTTTCCCTTCTCATTTCACGTGTTCGTCATCTCACAATCTCAGGTATTCCCAATTTATGTTTTTCAGCCCTAAATCGACTTATAGTGAATAATGCACTACCATTTGGTATCTGATGCTACTAAATATGGATCTATTTGTTCAGCCAAGACAGAAGAACGAAAGTTCTGAATACACTAGATTTTTAGTTGTCTTCTAACAGCCATTTATAGAAGCCATATTGTAGAATTTTTCAGTACAATTTGTTGCTCCATGGTATGGATTACAGCAACCCCTATTGCATGTAGTAAAATTAAAACTACTTTTTCTTTGGAAATATAGTAATCTTATAATTCTTATTCAAAATAACTAAAATTATGACATGATTACGAAAATTCATAACAGAAACTCAAGGAAAATGCAACATTCAAGAATCCAGATGACTTCTGCTTTAAGAAGATCAACTCCAAGACTGCTGGAGTGCATTAACAGGCGTAATATTCTATACCCCTACCCTCATTTTCAAATAATAAAACAACATAAACCAACAAATTCTTTTATTTATATTCTGCAGGGGTGACCTACACAAATTCACTCAAGAAGAACTCATGTTGATGAACTCACAAGATATATGTTATATCATGCACAAAGTTCAATCTGAGAAAAAAGGTTGCTGGAATGTTGTAGTATTTTTTTTTGTATATTTGAGAGTGTTATATACCCAAACCCTTTTCTTTTAATGCAGAAAATTGAAAAGATAACTACAACAGTACACTTACTTGATTCCTAACATCAAATATACATGTATATTATCTTCTTTTTTGTATATTTGAGAGTGCTTTATGTTTAAATATATATATTTTTATTTTTTCAGGGAAGATGCTAAGACACGGGATTCTATATCATCTCTTGGGGGATTCAAATCGAGTTTTGTTGCTTGCATGTCATGGCTCTATGGCCAACTCAGAACAGGTAGAGACTAATAACATTATTGAAAAAAAACTAAACTTTTTTAATCTTTATTTATTTTATCTTCTTCATGTAGAGACAAATCTTTGAAAAGCCAGAAAATGTGGTGAGAAAGATAGTTTTGGCAACCAATTGAAAAATTCTATAAGCCAAACCAGTTTCTGTTTTTCATTGAAGAGAGAAAGAATACAGGCCGATCATTTAAAAGAGAACCTAGCTAGAAAAGAGGAATAAACTAGGAAACTCAAACAAGGAATAAAAATAGAAGATATGACAGAATATATCCTTTACCCCCCTTAAGATGAGCATGGAGATTCCGAATGTTCATCTTGACAAGAAGGGAGTGTAGTCTGTCTGAACCCAGTGGCTTGGTGAGAAGATCTGCGAGCTGATGATGAGTGTGGAGCCAAGTTGGAGCTATTTCTTTGGTCTCTACTCTTTCACGAACAAAGAAGCAATCCATCTCCACGTGTTTAGTTCTTTCGTGAAAGATAGGATTGTGAGCAATGTGTTTGGCGGACTGATTGTCACAAAAGAGAGGAGTGGCTTCTCGAACATTTATGCCAAGTTCCGACAATAACCAACGGACCCATAAAATTTCGCTCACAGTGGTGGCCATTGCTCGATATTCTGCCTCAGCCGAGGACCGGGACACAACTGACTGCTTCTTTGACTTCCATGAAATAGGTGCGCCACCCAAAAGCAACAAATAACCTATCCTAGAACGTCGAGAGTAGGGGCAACCAAGCCAATCGGAATCACTATAAGCCACCAAATCCAGTGACCCTTCTCGGGGTAGAAGAATACCTTGACCCAAGCTTGTTTTGAGGTATCGCAAGACACGCATCGCTGCATGCCAATGATTAGTTCTGGGGTCTGAAACAAACTGACTCAGAACATTTACTGAGTAAGTGATGTCTGGACGTGTCGCTTGAAGGTAGAGTAAACGACCTACAAGACGACGATATGTGTTAGGGTCAACACGTTCTTCCTTATCTCCTTTATCAAGTTTAAGGTTCCGTTCCATAGGAAACTTGCAAGGTTTGTAGCCAAGCATGTCTGCATCTTCCAAAATATCCAAGGTGTACTTTCTTTGGCTCAAAACTAAACCTTCTTTGGTACGTGATACCTCGATGCCCAAGAAATACGTTAGGCTACCAAGATCTTTGATGCTAAACCGAGCATCAAGGTCGGATTTGGTGCTCTCAATCTTTGTTGTGTCATTACCAACAATAATGACGTCGTCGACATAGATGAGAGCCGCAACAAAGCTGGTCTTGGTTTTGTAAACAAATAAGGAGTGATCTGAATGCGAAGGTTTGAAGTCCATATCTCGTAAAGCGGCTGTGAATTTGTAATACCAGTTTCGACTAGCTTGTTTCAAGCCATACAAGGATTTTTTTTAGCTTGCACACCCGATTGTCGCCTTCCTTACCGAACCCTTGGGGTAGTTTCATGTAAACATCTTCCTCGAGATCACCGTGCAAGAACGCGTTGTTCACATCCAATTGGTGAATGATCCGGTTGTTTTTGATGGCTAAAGTTAAAAGAATCCGAACAGTGACCAATTTGGCCACAGGGGCGAAGGTATCATGGAAGTCGACGCCCTCCATTTGTGTGTAGCCCTTTGCCACAAGACGAGCCTTGTGACTTTCTATGGATCCGTTGGGTTTGAATTTTATTTTATAGATCCACTTGGAGTCGATGGTATGCTTTCCTTCCGGTAAGGTAACAAGTTCCCAGGTGTTATTTGCTTCCAAGGCTTGAACTTCCCTTTTCATTGCATCACGCCATTCCGGATTTTGAGTTGTTTGTTTAAAACTTTTGGGCACATTATGGGTAACAATAGCAGCTAGAAGAGCCTTGTGAGAATAAGAAAAATTATTGTATGAGATGAAATTGGAAAGGGGATGTACCGTAGAAGCAGCGTGACCGGCAGCGGGAGGCGCATGATCGATCGATGGGGGCAAATTGATTTCGTAGTCCTGATAGCGGATGGGCTGGACGCGCGTGCGAGTGGGCCGGACTACATTTGGAGGCTCCGAATGATTAGAGGAGCTGTCTGGGCTCGGTGTGTGTACCTGTTGCTCAGTGGAATGTGGGCTTGGCATGTGGTCCTGATGCACAGCGGAATGTGGGCTTGGGACGTGATCTGGTCGGTTTTGACTAGGCGAATCTGGCGAGGAGACTTGGGCCTCATTATTGTCACTTGTGGGTTGATTGGTGTGAGGAGTGGGTTGCACCAAATCGGTATCTTTTTCTAGTTGGAATAAATCATCAAGTTCTGAGTTATTGTTTTGTTTGAGGGTGTGCATGGGAAATTGATCTTCAATAAATCGGACGTCTCTTGAAACAATGATCTTCTTATTCTCTAGATCGAAGATTTTATAACCTTTGGTACCTTGTGGGTATCCAACAATTATTCCGGGTCTTCCACGTGGTTCAAATTTATCACCCCCTGTTTCCACGCTACGATGATAAGTCAAACAACCAAAAACTCGCATGTGTTCATAGGAAGGCCTTTCATTAAATAGAAGCTCATAAGGAGTGGCTCCATGTAAGACTTTTGAGGGCATTCGGTTTATCACGTACGTGGCGGTCAAAATACACTCACCCCAAAAACTCTTAGGTAGGTTAGCTTGGAACCTTAAGGCCCTTGCGGTCTCAAGAAGGTGGCGGTGCTTGCGTTCGACCACCCCATTTTGCTGCGGGGTGTGGGGGCAAGAGGTTTCTAAAACGATACCTTCTTCGGCGTAAAAATCATGCATGGCATTAGATACGAACTCGCCACCATTGTTACATCTAACACGCTTGATTTGCCTTTCAAATTGAGTTTTGACCATCTTACAGAAATCCATGAGGCAGGTGCTTGCCTCACTCTTATGTTTTAGTAAAAAGGTCCAAACCGCCCTACTGTAGTCGTCAACAATAGTTAAAAAATAAAATGCCTTGTTAGTTGAGGGAGTCATATATCTCCCCCATATGTCACAATGTATCATATCAAAACAAGAGATTGTTTTTATTTCACTAGTAGGAAAGGGTACCCTAGTGTGTTTCGCCTTTAAACAAGCATCACAATTTAAAATGTTCTTATGAGAAGGAATAAAATCTAAACGAGAAACTTTCTTGGGTGAAGGATGTCCAAGTCTCGAAGGTTGTCAAGAGAGCTTTATTTGTCTTCATTGCCCCCATGCGATACAATCCTTCAACGCGATTACCCGCTCCAATCAAGTGCTTCGTCCCCAATTCCTGCATAACAAAGAAACCAGGAAAGAAAGTAACAGCACAGTTAAGCTCATTGGTTAATCTGCCAACCGAAAGAAGATTATAATTGAAACTTGGCACAAGTAGAACTCCTCGAATTCTAATCCCTCCAGCAAGATCATGATCTCCTTCACCCACAATAGGTACCCTGTCACCATTGGGAACAACAACGGGTGTACTCTTTGGGTTGTGGGTCTCGTTTTTAAGAAAATCTCTTTTATAGGTCATGTGTTCGGTGGCACCCGAATCGACCACCCAACTGTTAGAATTGTTAACCTTACCTGCCATATTCGCTCTTGGCTGAGACGTATTTTCTGCCATACCTCCGTTGTCCTTGAAGTGGGTAACAAACATGTGGTACTGCTCATCCGTCAGACCGGGAACAGGGCTGGCAGCCATCGCAGCCTTCGGTTTCTCTTTGTTCTTCGTTCCAGGCCACCATTCGGGATAACCATTTAGTTTAAAACATCCTTCCTTCACGTGTCCTTCCCTTTGACAAAAACTGCATTTTTCTTTTTTTTCTTTATCAGCTCTTGTGACCCTGGTGTTTGTCTTAGACGACATCAGATTAGTTTGCTTGGTTTGTGACTGTCGTTGCGTTTTTTCAGCACCATAGTTGGCTTGAAAGACAGCGGCTTCCGACCCCGGCCTTTTTGATCCGCCCGTAATTGCCCTTTGCTGCTCATTTTCGGCTACCAAATGATAAGTCGCACCAAGAGATGGTGCTGGTTTTGTGGCCAAGATTTGGGTTCGAATGACAGAGAATATCATCGAGTCCCATTAAAAATTCATAGGTTCTTTCTTTCTCTTTTACTCCATTCAATTGCTTTCCAATTGAACAGGTGCACCCATTACATTTACATCGAGGTGTAGGCAAAACAACTTGGAGTTCATCCCAAACAGATCTCAATTTGGTATAATAATTCGAAACAGACATACCTCCTTGTCGGGTTGTGTTTAATAGTTGCTTCAATTCGTATGCCCTTGGTGCGCCTTCTTTCTCAAACCTTTCTTCAAGATCTCTCCAGATTTCTGACAAGGTGTTAGCGTATCTCACGCTCGTGCGTATCTCCTTTTCCATAGCCGTTGTTAGCCAACCCTTGACCATGGCATCCGCATGGATCTAGGCCATGTGCATGGGTGAGTTCGTTTCCGGTTTCTTGACGCTCCCGTCGATGAAGCCCATCTTGTTTTTCGCCAAGAGAAAGTTAATCATCTCTTGCTTCCATTCATTGTAGTTGTTGTCGTTCAATATGTCATTCATTTGCATCTGCTTAGGATAGTCAGATGGGTGAATGTATAATGGCGAATTGGTGTCAATGGCTTCACCTTCCTGTTTCTTTCCTCCATCGCTATTTTCTCCGCTCATGGTGGCGTGATGATCTGGTTATCGGATGCAAATAACCTGCTTTGATACCATGAAAAATTCTATAAGCCAAACCAATTTCTGTTTTTCATTGAAGAGAGAAAGAATACAGGCCGATCATTTAAAAGAGAACCTAGCTAGAAAAGAGGAATAAACTAGGAAACTCAAACAAGGAATAAAAATAGAAGATATGACGGAATATATCCTTTACAAATATGGCTGAAACAAGTATCACAATAGATGATGTGGTTTTTGTTACTGATTGTGGAAAAGCCAAAGAAACATCATATGATGCTTTGAATAATAACCCTTGTCTCCTTCCTGCTTGGATATCAAAAGTTTTTGCTAAACAAGTGAGTTTCTTGGTTAGGGTATTTTGGTAATTTTATATTTTCTATATCATTTGATTATATTGTTTTTTATATGATTAACAGAGGCGAGGTCGAGTAGGGCGTGTTCAGCTAGGAGAATGTTACCATTTATACCCTCAATGTGTCTTCAATGCTTTTGCAGAATATCAGTTGCCAGAAATACTAAGAACGTCTCTTTAGTCACTTTATCTTCAAATAAAAACTTTAGAACTTGGAAGTATTTCTGAATTTTTATCTAAAGCTCTACAATCACCAGAGTTATTAGCAGTAATTCTCTACCTCATTTTCAATGGATTTATCTATATATAAAAAGGAAAAAATATCATACTTATTATTTCCCATTTGTAGGTTCAAAGTGCAATTAAGTATCTCAAGGTTATTTGTGCTTTAGATGAGAATGAAGATCTAACCGTACTTGCTTCTTGTGGAGCCAAAACTTGGAAAAATGCTTATTTTGGGAGCAATTCTTAATTGCCTTGATCCAATGCACAGTTGTTGCTGGACTTAGTCAAAGATCCTTTTTAACGCTTTTAGATAAAAAAGATGTAAGTCTCTTTTTATAATAGTAATTTATATTATATGAAAATAATGGGTCTTTTTGTACAGAGGCGTATAAAGCGCAATTTTTCGCGAGATCATAGTGACCATTTTGCCCTTGTGAGGGTGTATGAGGGTTGGAAAGTGGCTGAATATGCACTTGGTGGATATGAATATTGTTAGAAGAATTTTCTGTCTGCTCAGTCCATGAAAGCTATTGATTTTTTGATAAGGCAATTTTTATCTTTGCTTCAAGATACTGGTCTTGTCGAGGGCAATATGGTCATTTTCAATGCTTGAAGTTATGATGAAAATCTCATTCGTGCAGTTATCTGCTATGACTTGTATCCCGGAAATTCCTCCATCGTCGTAAGTTTTTTTTTAAATTAATTTCTTTATAAATAATAATCGTTTTTGCTGACATCATCATAATGAGAAGTCATTCTCACTGAAAACAATGGAGGATGGTCAGGTGCTTTTACACTCGGTAAGTTTCTCTCTCTCTCTCTCTCTCTCTATATATATATATATATATATATATATATATATATATATATATCATGGTTGTCAAAATCGCGATCCTGATCGTACGATCCTAGGTATGAAAAACGATTTGGATCGTAAAAGGGGTAAGATCGCAGGTAGGATCGCAAGTAGTATCGAGATCCGATCCGATCCTACCTCCCTTAATTTTTTTTTTTTTTTTTTACCACTTTATGTCTTTTACCCTTTACCAATTTAGTATTTATCATTTTGTGTTGCAACTTATGACTAATATTTTGAAGTTTTTATAACTTTTGAACAAAAAAGTGAATGTTTGAACTATTTTTCATGATTAAAAATTATAAATTAAAATTATATTTTTATTTTGTGGGATCTTAGGATCCCGATCCCGATCTTGCAAACCCAAAAACGATCCTGCGTAGGATCCTGATCTTGACAACCTTGATATATATATATATATATATATATATATATATATATATATATATATATATATATATATATATATATCTGAAATTTTTTTTTTATTGCTATAGAACTCGGTTAATTCCCGGGATTTGAGAATTCAATTCCTGTGGTTGGTCTTTAATGAAAAGATCAAAGTGAACTCTGTTTTTCTCCGGGATACAACTGGTGTTTCTGATTCCATCATGCTACTGTTTGGTGGAAGCATACAAAAGGCGATATAATGAGTCTATTACCTTTCCTCATTCCATTACCTTTTCTTATTCCATTCCTTTATGATTCCATTCCATTCCATGATATGAAACAGGATGGGCACTTGAAAATGTTGGGAGGATACTTGGAGTTCTTCATGGAACCTTTATTGGCTGAAATGTATCTCAACTTTAAGAAAAGATCTCGATGAGTTATTCCAATATAAAGTAAGTAATGTATCGGTTGTTGAATCCCAAATTTTCATGTCAGCTATTGAATCCCAAATTGGATTTACACACCCACCACGAGCTTTTATCGGCGTGCGCTTACTCCTCCCTGAAGATCAATCCACCACCACCACAAACCCAACCGCCACAACTGCCGCCAGTGTCCAGGGTGGAAAGTGGTCCAGGTGGTGACAATTCGTAAAGTCAACTCCAGACACTACTGACCCGGTCGGGGTACCCTGCCCCAATCTATCAAACAAGCCAGCTGCCAAACAACCAGTTTTGGCCAGTTTGTGAATTCAATGGCTTTTTTGTTAGTTTTTTTTAGATGATTGAATAAGATAGTTTTGAGACTGAATCTAATGTCAATAAAGCGGAGGTTTGTATTTTTTAGTCTACGAGCGAAACACATGTTGATATTTTTATAATTTTATTCTCTCTCTCTCTCTCTCTATATATATATATATATATATATATATATATATATATATATATATATATATATATATATATATATATATATATATATTCAATTTCATTATTTTTTTTATTAATGAAAATACCAAAATGCCCTTCCAAATACATTCTACTAACACAATTATATGTTTCGTGAATCTTTGTCATTGAATTTGAAAGGGTTCTAGAAAGAACAATACAACATAAACATAAAGGAGAGTAATGTACTTTTGTACTCTCCTTTTAAAAGCAATAACAATTTTTTTATAACAAAAAATTTATTAAAGGGAATTACCAACATGAAGCTGGACAGAACTAGAGTTTTTGGAGTACACATACATATAGAACGACATTGATATTTTAAAATATAAACTATAAAAGAAATAGCAAAAAATAACAAATATTGTCTTATTGTATTAAATATCGGATAGAATCACATCACCAAAAAGACAGATTTGCCATTTTCTAGAAAAGGGCTACACGTACAGACACACATTTATTGTTTTAATTTCAAAATCAATAACAAAAAAAATAACAACTCATTTTCGAAAAGCATATATAATACATAATATAGAGATGAGATGTGGCAATGTTAGCAGTGTATTACAAAGTTTATCAAGATGGGGTGCATCTCTGATGGTCTTAACCCAATTTGCATGTAGTGAATATCCAAATTTGCATGTAGTGAATATGTGACAAAGAAGATGCTTAAAGGTATTGCATGTAGTTTCTGATAGATATACACATTTTTTGGGTTTTTGTAGGTTTATCTATCAAACCGAGAGAAAGAAACATGTTTACTTTAAACAAGTACCCAATAAACATATTTAGTAAAACATAATGGAATATTGAAAGCTTACTTCCGTAGAAAATTAACAGCTCAAGGAAGCTTTGAGAGAAAGAACATGGCATCATGCATTTACTGTACTGTATTGCATGTAGTTAAAACTTTCACATACATATGCCCTTTTCCAAACACATTTATTGTTAAAAATTGCTAAGGCATCGACAATGGAGTTAAAACTTTCAATTAACACATTTATTGTTTTAATTCCAAAATACACATAAACATTGAAACGAAAAAAATACAGTTTTGCCATATTGCTTTTTATCAACATGTTTATGTTTATCATATTACTACAATGGGGTCAAACAAACCCCAATAGGAAGTACAATTGAAAAATCATAGGAACATGAAGTTGATGGAAAACCAATAAAAAAGGAAGAGTACAAACCAACTAAGCAGATACAGGACATACACACATAGATATAAAATGAGATAGGAATAGAAAATTAAGGAAGAACCACATACATATATATTTTCCAAATGAAAGTGATTGAAAGGTTGAAGCATTTTTCTTTTTTTCTCTGCAGAGGATCTTAACCAAATGGGTAAATAAAATAACATGTAGGTAAGATACATATATACCCGTAAATTGGATCAAAATCTGTAGAGGATATTTGAGATAATTGCTCGTGATATCATGGGATCTGTGAGATAACCAAATGGGTAAATAGAATACCATGTAGGTTGAAGTATTTTTCTTTTTTATGAAATTTTGAATTATTCATCTATTTTCCTTTTGGGTTTAAACTCAGATGAATCTAGAATTTTAATCATTTTTTACTCTATTATTCTGTTTAAATATGAATTTGTCAATATTGTTACAATGTTATTCACTACAACTTCAATATAAATATTAGAAAACTACCACTTTTTATGAAATTGTAAACTTTTAGGAAATTATTTTGTTTGGAATTAAACTTCTTTTGTCATCTCTCTTTTGATTCCAATCAAAGTGTGCATTATTGTTTACCCCTTTCATAAAACTTCAAATATGTTATTGTTATTATCAATTTTATAAATGATAGCAATGTACATTTTTGTTTACTTTAAATATGTTAATAGGGACAATTTCTGTTAATTTAAAAAAAAAACACCAGGTTACTATATAGCAATGTACTTTGAAAGTACATTGCTGTAATTATGTTACTTAAGAAAAATGCTTTACAACTTTATAGAAAAACAACTTTACAACTTATAGCAATATACTTTCAAAGTACATTGTTATTTACTTTTATTACTTTTGAAAAAACTGATTCCATACTGAATATTGCCATCATTTATTAAAAAAAATGTTGTCTACAAAGAGGTCATTCAATGATCATAGATATTAAGACATTTCCTTTTATTTTTTAAACTTTTCAATATAATCAATAACGCGAAGTGTGTTTCTATTACTTTATCTTTTTTTTTTAATATCGTGTTGGTTTTTTATGACTTTATATGTATTTTTTTATACGTTCCCCGCGTTTTACGCGGGTCATAATCTAGTTTAAGGGATAAGATAAAAATGACTTTTATCTTATCCCTCCATAACCAACTTGGATTCAATACACTAACCATCAACATTATCCTAATTTTAAATTTTAAAAAATAATCCTAAAATGTTCTACATTATCTATGCTAACTACATTTTGAAATTCAACATTTAAGGGATAAGATTAAAATGACTTTTATCTTATCCCTCCAAAACCAACTTCGATTCAATACATATATGACATATTTCGCCAAAACCTATTCTTATTTTTCCTTCCACGCTCCTGCAAAAAGTGGGTATTTTATTGTATTTTATCTATGTTTTTACCTCTTTATTTATATTGATATTCACGATACTAAATCAATACTTCTTCCTTTCTACAACCTTCTATAGCAGTAAACAATTGTTAGCTTGGTTAATCAAAGGCAAAAAGGTACTCATTTCATTGTTTATACTTATTTTTCTGTGATTTATAGTTTTTAATTAGGTTTATTTTATTTACATTCAAAAGTGTAATTGTGTTCATTTAAATAGATTTGTGTCAACAAAAAACATATAAAAAACTAACAGAAAACAAATATATAAAAATTCATTATAAATCAAAAATACAAAAATAATGGAAGTCAACATACTTAAACAAAGTCCATAATTCATACTTGAAAGTAAAAAAATTGTAAACTATCTATATTTGTTAACCAACTTTAATTCGTTATTTTCTTCACCAATATGGTTTAATTCCATTCTTTGTAAAATAATTTTTATGGTGTGTTATGATATCCATTTATGCATTTACTCTTCTCTCCAACTTTATGTACTTCATCTTACATTCTACGGTATACAACATATATGAATACCAACAATGGAAGAACCAAATCAAAAACATCGTCATGCCCACCACTGTCGAACATCACAAACGGTAAACTTTTAATTAAATATTATCATTAGATGTTCAATACATATAATTTATTGATTTCCTTTTTATGTAATATATAATCCCGTTAAATTTCATATTTAATATCTAATATATTTTCATTTCATCCACCTTTATCATACTTATTATTTTTTTTGAAGAAAATAATTTCTACATCCCTACTAATTGTCGAGTTATTCGAAAATGCCCGGAATTACATTCAAACTCATCATCCCATAACGTCCTACAACCAAATTTGCAACCTACAACAATTTCATCAAGGTCGCCACTTTCACAAATAACCAATCAGGTTAATTATTAATAATTACTTTTATATTATTCTCTAACTGCCAGTCAAAACCATATAAAGACTATTAATTTTTCCAAATTTAATAACTGTTACGATACTAATAAACAGTTATAAACGGTTTGTATACGTCGCCGACTTCAAATGTCCAAACAAACAAAAATGCAACAACTTTCAAGGATGTAAGGACGCATCACAACTCTGGTAATAGTTATCCTATTGTTATATTACTACTTATCATATTTTTTGTATTTAAATAATTATAAATTTAATTTCAATATATGTACTTTAATATTACATATCCATATTCATATTTTCATTGTCTTTTACAATTCATTTTTTTTTCCAGAAAATCGTATCTTCATAACGCATGTTTCTCCAGTTACTCGGGAAGTTACTCCATCACCTTCAACATCATCCTCTCATAACCGTATACGACAAAATCAACAACATTCATTAATTACCTCAAGGTCACCACTGTCACATATCACCGGTCAAGGTAAGTTTTTCATAATTATTTTTTATTAGGTTTACCTAAACAATTTAGATAATATAAAAACTTTAATACATTCATTATTTAGTAACATAAAAAATTACCAATGAACAGCTATAAACAGTTCAAGTACGTTGCCAATTTCAAATCACCAAACAATTCAAAATGCAACAACTTTCAACGCAGGCAAGACCTATCTGAACTATGGTCATATATTTCAAATTATGTCATTATTAATTAATACATAGTATTTTTTATTTTATCATATAATTACATTTGCTATATTTCACTTTATTCCTTTTTTTCACGTTTAAAAGTTACTTCACAATTATTACCAACACAATCATTGATCTTATCTAATCATTATTTTTTCAAAAAAATGTGCTACATTTCAAGAAAATAACACAATAAAAACGACAAGAGGGAAACGAAAACAGCTCAAAGGATATTCTTTTTTTTTATTTGAATGAAGATTTTGTGGAGAACTCAAGCAATACTATTATTCATTCTCAACCTTCCTGCGGTTATACTGATAAGGTTGATTACCAAGGTATGTTATCATCTATTTTGTTAATACGTCCACTTATACATTTTTGCACTTAATTTTATAAATATTCTTTGTCTTATTAATAATTTAAATTATGTTTATTTTCCAGCACCAAGAAAAAAGAAACAAACATCCGTGCCTTATAATTCAGTTGCTGAAAATGATGTACAGATTGACACCCAGACTAAGTGTATTGGCATAAGTAAAGGTGTTGTTTCTTTCTATTTAAAGTTAAAAATTTTGGTTATCCAATGAAAATTATCCTTTCAATATGATGTCACCCTTTTCATATTACGCTTATAGTATATATTATTTGATTACTTTTTTTTTCTTTATAGATTATTTGGATTCTGGTGATGCGGTATACGTTTGCTCTGTATGTAAAGCTAGGGTTTGGAAGGAAGAAGCAATAAGAGGAAATAAAGATTTAAGGAAAACCTCTTATTCCATATGTTGTTACAATGGAAAAGTAGAATTACCAAACTTGATTCATCCACCTCAGTTATTGCTTGATTTATATAGCGGAGTTACTGAAAAAAGTCAGAACTTTATAAAAAATATTCGTAGATACAATATGATGTTTGCATTTACATCTATGGCTGGTAAGACTGATCATGCCTATTCGTAGATACAATATGATGTTTGCATTTACATCTATGGCTGGTAAGACTGATCATGCCATTAACTCTGGAGGTGGTCATTATGTTTATCGAATGCATGGACAAAATTATCATATTGCAGGCAGCTTACTACCAGAGGAAGGTGAATTACCGAAATTTTGCCAATTGTATATATACGATACAGATCACGAGATTGACAAAAGATTCAATGCATACGAGTATGTAAATACATTCTATTATATAATAGCATTAAATACACACAAACACACACATACACACACACGCACGCACGCACACACACACACACACACACACACATATATATATATATATATATATATATATATATATATATATATGTTTAAAATTTTTATTATGTCTCATAATATTTATATCCATGATTTTGTTTTCCTATTAATGTAGTTCAAAAAAGAAAAAGTCAACATCTCATAATTCAATGGGAAATCCTTTTTCACTGGAGTTCTTGACTGTTCATGAGCTAATGGGTTTATTGGATTTTATAAATCCATTAGTTAAGCAATTTAGAATGGCACGTGATCGATTTGGATCGAATCCAACAGAGCGTATTAGGCTTAAATTAATTGGGACAAGAGAAAAGGACGGTAGACAGTATAATCTTCCTACCACAAGTGAGGTTGCTGCACTTATTGTAGGTGACATTGACGGTTCCGATTCACGGGATATTGTTTTGGAAACTCAAAGTCGTCAACTTCAACGCATTAATGAGTTGCATCCGCAATATCTTTCACTTCAATATCCTTTATTGTTCCCTTATGCCGAAGATGGATTTCGATTAGATATATTACATCGTGGTGTTGAAGAACCAAACTCCAAAGGACGAATAACACTGACAATGCGAGAGTTTTTTGCTTATCGTATACAACAGAGAACTAATGAAATATCTTTGATATTACGTTCAAGAAAACTCTTCCAACAGTTTTTGGTTGATTCGTATACAATGGTTGAAAATGACCGGCTAAATTATATTCGGTTTAACCAACCAACATTACGTGTAGCTCCTTATGGAGACTTGGCCGAGGCTGCTTAAGAAGGAAGTGAAGATGCTTCTGCGATGGGAAACCATATTATTATTCCGTCTTCTTTTACTGGTGGCAGCCGTTACATGCAACAGAATTACTTAGATGCAATGAATTTGGTTAAGTGGTTTGGTTATCCTGATCTTTTTTTAACCGTTACATGTAATCCTAAATGGCCAGATGTAATTAGATTTGTTGAATCTGAAAATCTTAAACCCGAAGACAGGCCCGATATTTTGACAAGAATATTCAAAATAAAACTTGATTCACTAATCACTAGACTCAAGGAAGAAAAAATTTTGGGTGAAGTCGATGGAGGTATAAATCTAAAATCTCATTATTCATTTTATTTTATTTTGATTTTATAATATCATGCGTTAACCAGAGTACATATTTGCATCATATAGTTATATATACGATCGAGTTTCAAAAAAGGGGTCTTCCACATTGTCACATATGCCTATTTTTAGAAAAAAAGTCTAAACTTCCAAATCCTGAAGACATAGATCGCGTTATATGTGCTGAATTGCCAGACAAGGAACTTGAACCAGATTTGTATCAAATTGTTTGTGACAACATGATACATGGACCTTGCGGCAATGATTTTCCATTTATGCCATGTATGAAAAATGGCAAATGTTCTAAAGGATTTCCAAAAGACTTTACAAATGAAACATATATTGATGATGATGGTTATCCAGTTTACCGAAGACGCGACAACGGAAACAATGTCGTGAAAAATGGATTTTCTTTGGACAATAGGTATAAAAATTAAATTTTTTTTATATAAACATTTATTTCCTTATAAATGTTATCTTTTATATGAAAGATATGTTAAATGATCTTAATTTTCTTTATGACATTTTGTTTCTTTTTTCAGATATGTTGTTCCATATAATAAGACACTTTTAAAGCAATACCAAGCCCATATGAATCTTGAGTGGTGTAATCAGCTTGGATCGATAAAGTACATTTTTAAGTATATTAACAAAGGTCCAGACAGGATCACCGCGTCTTTTTACGACGCCAAAAATAACAAAAAACAACATAAAGAAAATAACGATCGTGACGAAATTGTTGAGTATTACAATTGTCGTTATATTTCTGCTTGTGAGGCATGTTGGAGACTTTTTAGGTATGACATTCATTATAGAACACCACCTGTTGAAAGATTGTCGTTTCACCTACAAGACAAACAACCTGTTGTGTTTAAACCATCCCAACGTGTTACTAATGTTACTAATGTTGTTTCTAAACCAACTATTGCTGCTTCTCAATTTTTGGCCTGGATGGAATGTAATAGCTACGACGAAAAGGCAAGGGAGTTATCCTATGTTGAATTTCCAACTCAATATGTTTGGAATAAATCAGATAAAGTATGGACAAGAAGAAAAACAAAGACAAAGTCACTTGGAAGAATTAATCATGTGTCTCCCAAGTCTGGTGATGTTTATTACTTGCGCATTTTGCTCAACAAAGTAAAGGGTCCTACTTGCTATGAAGATATTAGAACGGTTAATGGGACCGTTTATGACTCTTACAAAGATGCTTGCTACGCTCTTGGTCTATTAGACGATGACAGAGAGTACATATCTTCTATACAAGAAACACATCATTGGGCCACCGCTTCTTTCTGCAGGTCTCTATTCGTTATGTTGATTACATCAGATAGTCTATCCCGACCTCATCATGTTTTTAAAGAGACATATAATTGTCTTTCTGATGATGTTGTTCACGTTCGTGAACAAGAAATAGGCGTGAAAGGTACATTCACACAAAAAAAACGTTCCCACTTTAATTGATATTATAAATAAATTATTTCATTACTTTGTATTGTTTTCAGGCTTGAAGCTAAAACCGGAAGCAATTTACCACCTAACGTTGTCGTACATTAAGAAATCTTTATTGAGCTGTGGACTGAGTCTTAAGCAAATACCCAATATGCCATTATCTGATCACAAATATATTCAAGATTCTTGCAATATGTTAATTCAAGATGAGCTTAATTATGATTTGTCCAGTCTTGAATCTATCTGAACATCAACAACTACATTCAAAATTAAATGTCGAGCAAAAAAATGTTTATGATATGATTATGAATGCAGTTAACAACAAAAAAGGTGGTGTCTTTTTCCTCTATGGTTACGGAGGAACAGGAAAAACATTTGTTTGGAAGACATTGTCTGCTGCTATTAGATCTAAAGGTGCAGTATTTATTAATGTTGCTTCAAGCGGAATTGCAGCATTCTTGCTTTCTGGTGGTAGGACAGCGCATTCAAGATTTCATATACCAATTAACGTGAATGAGAATTCGTTTTGTTCTATTACGCCGGGTAACGATGTAGCTGCCCTGTTGAACAAAGCAAGCCTTATAATTTGGGACGAAGCCCCAATGATGCATCGTCGTTGTTTCGAAGCAGTTGATAGGACACTTAGAGATATTATCTTTCCAAAGAACAATGATAAACCATTTGGAGGCAAGACCATTGTATTTGGAGGTGACTTTCGACAAATTCTACCAGTAATACAAAGAGGAAATCGTTCAGATATTGTGTAGGCATCATTGCATTCATCAAGATTATGGCGTGAATGTACAGTTTTACGTTTGACTGTAAACATGAGGCTTCAGTTCGGTTGTCCAAACAATGATTTCGAAGAGACAAAATCATTTGCTGATTGGATTCTTAAAATTGGTGAAGGTACTATCGGTGTTCCTAATGATGGTGAAGTTGAAGTTGAATTTCCAGAAGATGTGATCGTTCCCTCTACGGGTGACCATATTCATTCAATTGTATCCTGCATTTATTCATCTTTTCAGAACCATCTTGATGATCCATCGTATTTTCAAGATAAAGCTATTTTGGTCCCTACTAATGAAGAAGTTGATGCTATCAACAACTACATGTTAGAATTGATGAAAGATGAAGGGAAAACATATCTGAGTTCAGATTCCTTATGTGAGACCGAGACAGAAGATTCTTTTGAGGAATTAGTATACTCTCCGGATGTGTTGAACGCTTTTTAGGCCTCCGGAATTCCCAACCATAAACTTATACTAAAAAAGGTGTTCCGGTCATGTTGCTTCGTAATATTGACCAAACCAGAGGACTATGCAATGGTACTAGATTACAAATCGTAAGGCTTGGAAGACACGTCATTGAAGCACGAATCACATCTGGTAGATTTTTCAACGAGACTACTTACATACCTCGCATGAAGTTGACCCTATCCGATAAAAAACTTCCATTCCGTTTTCAACGTAGGCAATTCCCAATAGCAGTTTGTTTCACTATGACCATTAACAAAAGTCAATGACAGTCATTATCAAATGTTGGATTATACTTACATAGACATGTCTTCACACATGGTCAGTTATATGTAGCTGTTTCTCGTATAACAAGCAAAAAAGGTTTGAAGGTACTCATATGTGATGAGGAAGGTCGTTCAACTAATAAAACAAAAAACGTTGTCTACAAAGAGGTCCTGCAACGTTTATAGTTATTTATCGATTAAAGTGTTTATTCTTCACCTTTCAATAATAACAATAGCCATAAACTTTCTTTTATAATTATTATGCAATATATATAAATGTTTTGGTTATTTTTTTAATACGTTCCCCCGCGTTTAACGCGGGTTATAATGTGGTTATAGTTGAAAACACAAGTACTTGGTAAATAAAATTTAAACAACAAGGATTTGGTAAATACTTTTTTTAATTACTATTATCCGGTTTAAAACTCTTTTTTAGTTTTATTTTCCTATAAAATTTGATAGTCTTATCTTTCAAATTAGAAGTATCGATTGTACAAAACGATGCATGTATTGTTTATTTTTTAATGTACTTATGTTTTTCGATAATGCAACATGTATTGTTTATTTTTTGAATGTGTGTTTTTCTATAATATTGATAGCTTTATGTTTATGGTTTATGTTTTGAATATTAGGTTTTATAATGTTTAAATATATGAATTTATCAAATTGTTTTAATTTTTGGTTTTAATATGTATGTTATATTTTATATTTTGTGTTAACCAAGAATCTTCCAAAATATTGGTTCTTCGCTTCTCTGATGTTGCTTTGAAAAAAAATGTATTTCTTCTGCGTTATTTAAGAATCACATGGGTATGAGATTGGTTGTTAAATGATGTATAGCAAAGTGTGAATTGAGATACATTGAGGACGTGAAAAAAAATCCTTCGTACATTAGAAAGAATGTACTATTATAACAAATTATTTGAAAAAAATTAAATTATATATTTGACAAAACTAGCGATAATTAGAAATTAGACACTGAAAGTTGAAAGCTGAAAAGTGTATTTTTATTTGTTATATAAACTAGGTGTGAGACCCGTATAGTACATGAGTTGATTAAAAAAAAATCAAATATCAAGGTATAAATATTAAGTATTTTCTAAAGTATAATTTTGAAATAAATAGACATATACAACTAATGAATCAATAGGATCAACAGAATCACTGATGATGATAATTCAGAAAATCAATAATTGTCGTCATCATTTAAACCACCAACATTTCCTTCTCCTATACATAATAGCTAGTTTGTAAATATTGTTGTTTCTTCAATATCATATGTTTGAACACTTAACATCATGTTTTTTTTGTTAATCTTAGAACATTGCATTTTTACCCGACATGGAAGAACTTAATGAATCATTCACAATATCTTATCTACTTCCGTTAAAACTTATGTATTACATTGGTTGATTTAAAAAAGAAATATTAAAAACTATGGATTAAACATTAACGAATTTTAAAACAATATATTTCAATAGGATTTAACTGAAATAAGGAATTATTACGTCTTTCTTTAAAAAAAGTAATTGTTAAAGCGTTAACAATGGTTTGCAATAACTTCAACCAAATCACTCTATTTTTTTAACGGACGGTTAGTAGTTAGAAGTTAGTATTACCAAGTTAGTAAAATCTGTCAACGTTTGCAATAAACTCAGGACCTCCAATCTAAGATGTAAAGCATCTAATAACTGGGCTAGTCCCTCATTGGCAACCAGTTCACTCTAGTAATCATGAAATGAGGAATTCGTAAGTACTTTTAATAAAATCGTTGAAGCATCAATCATAGTTTGATATAACTTAAACTAAATCACTCTATTAATTATGAAATTGAAAGTGGTCATTTCACATTGGTGCTTATGTATTTACATCAACTATGAAATGATTTATTTGCATTATCCCATTCATATAAATATTCAAATTTTTTACCTTATAAATGAAATAGACACTAACTGTAAAATAAAAATTAAATGATCCTTTTTGGTTATTATGAACCAAATGATAATATTACATACATAAATACTAGTATGATGTGACATATTAGCTGAATTTAGAAAAACATCATAAATGGTCTCTGTGGTTTCTCCAGATCTGAAGTTTAGTACCTGTGGTTTAAAAACATCATAGATGGCCTTTGTGCTTTCAAAACTTTTAACGATTGGTTTTTATTGCTAACTCCGTTAAGTTTTATCCGTTAACTGAAGAGCATTTTTGTCATTTCACTACCGCAGTGACCATTTATGATGTTTTCACTTATTAAAAAAATGAAATATTATTGATATGTGTTCATTGTTTTTTCTTTTTCTTTGCATCTAATTGAGCACACTCACGCATATTGGATTCTCCTTTTCTATCACATCTGATCCAACAAAAAAAATTGAAATCTGATTATATTTTCACATTGTTGAATTTTATAAAATTACAAAAATCCCCTTTGTTTCATGCCTTAGGAAAAATTCCCATCAATTTCTTATAATTTGTCCGTGTCTTTCTAGCATCATAACTCGACCATACGAACTCCGACTCGGACAAACTTTATATCGTTGGAAACCTGTTAGGAGTACTACAAGTTACATATTAAATGCTTCATCTCTGTTTTTCTAGATCCAGAGTTATTCAATCGTGAACAAAGGCGGTCTGAACGTTTCAGCATTTTCATGTGTTTGAACAACCAACTTCAAACAACCATATATCATTCGTCACACATCTGTTTTGTTCAATTTTTTTCTGTGTACTCTTAGTTGTATAGACTGTAACTTTACTTTATAAAGTTATTTGTAATTAGCTACGGATATCGACTTATTAAGCTCCAAAGTTGACACGTTTTTGGCACAATCAGTGGAGTTTAGAGTAGCCTATTTCTAATGGATTATCAAAGATTTTCATCAAATATGATATTGTTATAATTGAGGCAAGATTTCTTTAAAACTTGATATTTCAATTGATCAATTCATTTTCATTTCCCTTTTTAATTATAGGCTCACTTATTACATTTTCCAACAGAGATCATAAAAGCACTTCAAATTTGATTTGAAGCCATCTATTTCTAATATAAAATCATTATGTGTTATCTTGTCTATTAAAAATGTGTTTAAATATTATTTTCGAAAAATAAAGAATATTTTCGCTGGAATGAAATTTTTTTATTTTTTTATTTTTTAAAAATTAATATGCATATTCATAATTTACTTATTCTTATACATATGCATATACTTATTCTTATGCATATGCATATACTCATTTATATTCATATTCATATACTTATGAATGTCAATATACTTATTCTTATGTATATGTCATATTATGCATATGCATAAGCATATGCGTAGCCTTCTTCATATGCATATGAATATACATATGTTATATACAAATGCATATGCATATGCATATACATAAACATAATCATATGTATTTAATTGCCTTATGCATATACTAATTCTTATGCATATGCATATACCAATTCTTATACATATGCATATACCAATTCTTATGCATATGCATATAGTTATTCATATGCATTAGCATATACTTATGAATATACGCATAATTATTTTTATGTATATGTATGCATATGCATATATATATATATATATATATATATATATATATATATATATATATATATATATATATATATATATATATGCATATTCTTATTCATATGTATATGAATATGCATTTGTCATATACTTATGCTTATGCATACACATATTCATATACTTATTCATATGCATATGCATAAACTTATTCATACGCATATGCATATATTTATTCTTATGCATATGTATATGCATTTGCGTATGCTTATTCTCATTCATATGAATATGCATATGCCATATACTTATTCATACGCATATGCGTATTCATCTACTTATTCATGTGCATATGCATATATGTTTATTCATATGCATATGCATATTTATTATTATATATATATGCATATGTACATACTTATTCATATTAATATATACATATGCATATGTATAGATTTATATACATATATACATATTAAAATATGCATATGCATGTGCACATACATCATATGTATATGTACTTACATTTATATGCATATATGCATACGTATATGTGCATGCATCATTTTCATATGTATATATTTATATGCATATCCACATGTATATATTTATATGTATATATGCATTAATATATATATATATATATATATATATATATATATATATATGTATCAAATGTTATTGTATACATCATATGCATAGACAAATATACGTATGCATATGTATATGAATTATATGCATGTGTACACATTTATATGAATATATGCATATTAATATGCATAAATATATCATACACTCAAACCATTCATTTATCGATATGTACTATTTTGTTTATGAAACAACGTCTAATTGAATTACTTCTTTATGTAGAGTAATTTATTCCTGATTTAATAATGGCTCCAAATGATTGTTTTGCTACCTACAAAAGATGGCTACCAACTATTGTATATTTTTTATTTGTTTTTTATGTGACATATTTACACATTTACTACTTTTTATGATTGAAATTGAATACATATTTTCAGTAGCTGATAAGAGAAAAAAAATCCCGACCGATTTATCTGATTATTGTGAAGTAGCTTGTCATTTTGAAGATAATTGTATAGCTCTGTGTGACTGGTAATCCATCCACAATACATGTAAGTTCTTTCACTAGCTGAAACAAAACAACAATCCTATATAATTAGTGGTAAAATGGTCTAGTGTCATCAAAAATCTCCGAATATATATATATATATATATATATATATATATATATATATATAACCAAATATCAACAGTCCTTAATAATGCTCATCAATCTAAAACCATCATCATAAGTAGACCATGACACAATTATGAATATTTTTTTACCAAATCGTTACCAAGGGTAAAATCGTCCATTGTCCATTTACATCTCCATTTGAACCTAAATTTGTATGAGTCTAAAATATAAAAATCCCAATGAGTAATTAGTTCCCAATAATCAACATCACAAGTACTCCAATAAATAATAACAATGAAAATACAAATTAAAATGTTTTTACTAATGTAATAGAATTGACCTAAAACTTGATGACACTTGATACTGATTCCTTTCCGATTTTCATGTATTTAGATTATATTTCTTAAAAGTAACACAAGAGCATCCAAACATGATCATTTAATTGAATCGAACCACTTATTCCATTTCTTTTTTATTCATGCATATGCTTTTTATATATAGCTATAAAACATAAAATTGAAATGTTTTATATTCAAATAAATGTGCATATGATAGATGCATTGTGAATTATTGTGTTTTATCCAAAACTAAAATATTGAACTCAGTTGTCATTCAACTTTTTGTAAATTGAGTTACGATAATGTGAAAAAAAAAACATCCATTAGTCTGGTTTTGAAGGTTTATGTGAAACAAATAGGAAAAAATAATGCATCAATCAAATGCATTAGATTTTATTTTTAAACAAAGCTTCAACATTTTGAGAATTTCTTTATATTAATTTTCGACATCAAACATAATTTTTGGAGAAATGATTTATTTATCAACCCTCTTTATTATGTTAAGGTTCATAATCTCAAAACGATGAAAGATTTGTAAGATTAAATAAATTTTATCGTCATAATTTAATCATATCAGTTGATCTTAAGAAGTTTACACTGATCTGATATGATCATTAATACTTAGCTCATTGGTTCTCTCCCATAACCAAGTTCGTTCTTGAACCCACCTCTCTCTCTATCTCTCCCCTCTCTCTCTCTCTCTATATATATATATATATATATATATATATATATATATAATTAAAAGTGATAAAAGTTAAAACATACAGTCTTAAAAGGATGGAAATGACTTGGCGTGAGTCTCAGATGTGTAGAAGGAAAGGTTGGTTTGGCAGACTGACCTGTGTCACTTTTGTTTTTACGGGAAACATGTGGTTGTGAGATGGGGAGATTAAATCACGAAATGGCGAGAACAACTTTATCTGATCCAGATTCATGAAAAGAATTTGATGTTAATGTGTCTATGAATAAAAATCACAAAGAGAAAGACAGAGGTGGTATGATTGGTGGTTGATGGAGGCGATGTCGTTTAGGGGGAATTATATAGGGACGAAAAGAGAAGACGGAGGGTGAGTAATGGTGCTTCTGGTCTTGGTTTTTAAGCGATAGAGATATGAGAAGAGTTGTATTGGTGGTGATGGTGGTGTGGTGGTTTAGATAGAGATATTGTTGGAGGTATAATGGTGTTGGTGCAACGGTCTCTGATGATGGTTGATGTTGTTGATGGTGCTGTCTCCTGCTAGTAATAGAGGCGACGGATAGTAGTGTTAAGAGATTAATTTGGTTTTGGGTCTTTAACCTTTGAATTGAGGTGACGACGGTACAGAAACTCATCAGCCATTAACCTCCGGATGTGCGTTTCAAACGATTAGGGTTTCTATGAAGGGAGAGAAAATGAATCGTCTGAAGCATGGTGATGCAGGTAGCTAGAGATGTCACGACGTAGTATCTTTATGGCATCTGGAGGGAAGCAGTTTGTGAGAAGGAGGAGACGACCACTTAGCAGGGAAAGAAGATTTATATGGTAGCACGACAACGGAAATGGTGGAGGTGGTGTTGCGACCAGAGGCTTAAGGGAAATTTTGTTTAGATGGAGAAAAGTAGTTTGTAGTTTTACTATGGCTGAAGGATCCAATATAGGGGAAAGCCGGCCAAAATCCAATAAATTTTGCAGACATATAAGGAATCAATTCACCATAAATTAAACGGTGGGTCAAAATTTATGCATCGATATATAAGGGAAGTCGGGTCAAATTTCCCTATATTTTAGGATTCATTAGTATTCAAACGTAGAATTTATATGAAAAACGTTGCGTTTTAAAATTTAATATTATTATAATAATGGTTAGTTGTACTTTAAGTTTAGAGACTTCAACGTCTTAAAAAATATTATTATTATATTTAATCTATTTTTAGAAATAGTAAGATTTCTTTTATAAGATACTATATATATATATATATATATATATATATATATATATATATATATATATATATATATATATATATATATATATATATATATAGGTTCAAATGTTTCTCACATCTATTGTGTGGTAGAATACACCAATAGGAATTTAGTATTAATTATATGTATATTAAATGCTATCCATACTTATAACTCATTTTTATGGAAACTAATTAAATTCGTCATTAATGTCAACAATAATATTCTTTCAGAATGAATTCATATTTAGAAGAATGAAAGTGTATTCCAGCAGAATGAGAGTGCATTCTACTAGAATACACTCTCGTTCTTCATATTCCATGCAACTTTATTGTATTTTAAGTGAGTGAGTATTAAAACAAAATACGAACTCATATATAAAACGTAGATGCGAATTGATTTTGAAAGAATGTTAATGCTGACATTAATGACGGATTTTTATTAGTTTCCATAAAAAAAATTATAATTATGGATATCATTTAATATACGTATAATTATGGAAATCATTTAATATCTATTGGTGAATTCTAGCATACAATAAATGTAAGAAACAAAATAACCTACCCCTATATATATATATATATATATATATATATATATATATATATATATATATATATATATATATATATATATATAACAATTTTATAGTTTGTAAAGACGTTAGTATGCTATAGCAGTAAATTTTATACCATTTGATCCATTTATTATATATATAGGGAATCCGAAATATCATTGAAGGTATATTTGTTATGTTATACAGGGATCACTCCAATCTAAAATTAGAATTTCGACGAGGAAATTGCAAGCTTTTGTCTTGAAAAAGTTTTTTAACTATTATTTATTTTCCAAATTTAAAAGGCGATTAGTTAGTTTTCATTGTGTTATAGATTAAAGTGGATAGCATTGAAAATCCACCTGCTGTCGATGTGGTCTTGGAATAACATGTGTTCTTATAGCTGGGGATTATTATTCCACACCCACCAACAACAATTCTTGAAAATTATAGCGATAACTGTGGGTGTTTTGGTCATTGTAATAGAATAATAGTATGATGGTGTTGTTTTTATAGATTTGGCAGTTTCATTTTTGGTTCAATTTTAATCACAACCGTTCCAAAAAACTGTATCCAGCCAAATACGCGATACGACATTCATACAAATATTTTTGACTACCTCAATAGTAACAGTATTTTAATCCCTTGCAAAACCCAAACCTGCATCAAGCCTTATGTGAGCCTCAAACAATGATTTTGATGACGAACAGAAACACAACACATAAGTCCAGCAAGAAAGCGGAGAAAAAACCGCCACACCATCCCCAACAAAAAAGGAGAAAAAGGACAAGAAGAATTTGACGAGTCGAAAAACGAAGAGAAGATGAAAGGAAAAAATGGAATGAAAAAAAATATTGCATTGGCGAGGGCGTATATATCAACTTTTCAAATGAAGAAATATCTCTGGGACATCAATGCAGATGAAGAGTAGTTTCACTTTCAAAAGCCTCAAAATACTTCAATGGAAAGGAAAGAATCTGAAATCATTATCCTCCAGGAAACAAATTTAGGGGGTGTTTGGCTTAGCTTTTTAAAGGCTAAAAGTCCTTTTTGGAAAAGTTGCAAAAAGTCAGGTTTTTTGACTTTTCCAAATAGTTCATTTTCCTTATGTCCAAAATCCAAAAGTAGCTTTTAAAAATGTTTTTGCCAAATATCTTTTGCCTTTTATCTTTTCCTAAAAAGACTTTTGGCCTCTCAAAAGCTAAGCCAAACACCCCCTTAGAATCATATATTCAAATGATCGCTTCATAATTTACCGAATTTAGTAGTTGTTAAAAAGATGCAGGCGAGGATAGAAAATGACATCAAGCGGCACAGCTGCGCTTTTGATGGAGGAACCAAAAAATGCATATCATGGATGAAAAGTTGCGCCGAAGATTTTCAGTTTATTTTTTGCTGAATGATCATTTGAATGAAGTAGCGTTGAATGTGGTCCTAAATCGCATGAATGAAATCACAAAATAAAGTTTGGAATGAAATGTATTTATGTATTTTATTATTAGTTTTGTTTTTTATTCAATTTTTTATTTTTTATTAATCGAAGTAAAACCCGTGTATTAAATTTTGAAATAAGAAATATATTAATTGCAATTTAGTATAATATTTATTACATTTAATAGTTTATATATATATATATATATATATATATATATATATATATATATATATATATAAAAGTATTATGTGGCTTTTTAATTTTAAAAATTGAAAAAAAAAACCATAAATTGACATGTGTATATTATTTATTTAAAAGAATTACAAAATGACAAGTGTTAAAACTCAATAGAGATTGACACGCGGCAAAATTATCTTTATTTATTATAGTAGATTTTGATTTAATTATAGTTTTATATTTTTTTTAATTTGTTTGTATTTATTTTAATTATCTGTTTATCTAATAAAAGAATCAACCTTTGGCCACATGACATCTCCTCAACCACCTTAACATTTTTTTCCGCCTAGATTTTCACATTATGCTTATATAAACTCCATGGCCATTAAATCCAGCAATCCCAAAATTTTGACCACTTTCTTTAATCTCCTACTAAACCATAAAAATCAAGAGATCCAAAATTTTCAAAATTTAAACTCTCACCATTTCCTATTACCAAATTAACCAATGATGCTTGATCTAAATTTTTTGGGAAATCTTCCGAAAAGTCCCAATATTTTGGTCTAGGTTATAAAAAAGTGATACAAGCCAGTTTAAGAGGGCTAGTCTCCCAAGAATCAGAGAAGAAACATGGAACATCCCAAAAATACAAGCCAACAATTTCATTTTTAAATACGTTATTATAAAACCAACAGTATAATAAAACATCCATAATATCATGTCATGCCAAAACCAACGTAGAAATAATCAAAACATGTTATCATAAAACAATATCAGGGTATAATCCCAAAGATCTCATGTGCGGAAAACCATAGTGTGATGCGCTGCGATCGAGCCGACTCATTTCCTTTAAAAACAAATACCTGAAACCAAAACTGTAAACCGTAAGCACGAAGCTTAGTGAGTTCCCCCATCATACCACATACCATACAATCACATAGCATACATACTGTCGGACAATTCTGGGGTGCTCGACCTACCCAGTCCGGCCATTCTGGGGTGCTGACCTACCATGTCAAGCAGTTCTGGGGTGCTGACCTACCCATGTCAAGCCATTCTGGGGTACTGACCTACCCAGGTCAAGCCATTCTGGGGTGCTGACCTACCCTTCGGTCCTAACAACCGAACTCCGGGGACTATTTCACCCCTACTACTACAATGACACATATCATAACATAATCATACTGTCAGACATATCTGGGGTGCCCGAACTGCCCTTCGGTCCCTATGTGACAACCTGAAATTTCCAAGCTGGTTTAATCAATTAAACCTATCAGTGTTAGACTCATTTTGCTTCCAGTTATCACTGTTTGGAAACTATTTTGAGTGTTCTAACCCTAGTGCATCAAAGGAATAGGAGATTGGAAATAGCAGCTTAAGTTCTTAACTGCCTGCAACCGTAAACCTCCTCAAAAAGGGAGTTTACGGTCAAGACCAATGAGTTTACGGTCATGGTGACCGTAAACCCATCCCTATATTTATGGCACTTAGACAATTTCAATGACTTTTCACCATTTCAAGCCTAGAAATCGGATTCTCTCTCAAGGATCATAAACTTTTACTTCCAAATCTTCAAGAACAAGTAAGTGATTCCTTCTTTGGGTGTTAAATCCATCCTAAATCCATGTTTCACTCTTGATTCATCCAAGGATTTCATCTTTTACCTAGATCATCAAAGATTCCCAAGAACACAGTTGTGTTTTGGACCGAAAACACCTTCCTTGCCTTCAAAACCGTAAGTACCATCCTCCTTTTCAACTATCTAGTTACAATCCTTCATTTTGGACTTAAGATCATCACCCTTTGCATGAACAAAAAGAGTTTACGGTTCTATGAATCTTCATAAACCGTAAACCCTTATAAGGGTGTTCTTATAGCCTTTACCCTTCCTAAGGCTAAGCATGGTCCCTAGAATCTGATACCTTTGAATGAAGCCCTTGAAAACCATCATTTGTGCAAGATTTGATGAGTTTACGGTTGAATCTCCTTAGACCGTGAACTCCATGACTGTAAGGTCATTAGACCGTGAACTCCATGACCGTAAGGTCATTGGACCGTAAACACTTAGACCGTGAACTCCATGACCGTAAGGTCATTGGACCGTACACACTAAGACAGTAAACACCTTGGACCGTGAACTCCAATGGTCATACCTCTTTGACCGTAAACTCTATAGGGTGGCCATATACCCTAGTTATGCAATCATATGTGATTGTATCCCATAAATCTTAGAGTTTCCGAGCCAATAAGGGTGTTACCCTTCTTATTTAGTCGTCTATACACTAAATTCATACATATACATGTCTATATGTGTCTATTAGGATCATTGTGTGCTGAAGGTTACACCTGACATCCTGCAATCCTCTTCCAACCACACGGCAGAACCACTCACTATAGGTGAGTTCATACCCTTTAATCAACCTTTTAAATGATTTTAAATGCTTTTATGGGGGGGAATACAAGTTGGAACATTTTAGTTATTATATCAATCCCATGTGATTAATAACTAGAACAAACAGAAAGATTTTGTATTACTATCAAGCTGTTATCAAACTTATGAATTTCAAATACTTCAAAACCTTTTATCAAACTCTTTTATGCCAAAACTCATTTTTAAACTCTTTTAAACTTATATATTGTCAAAATCATGTCTATATAGATATAGTTATATAAATAAGGTTGAAAGGACTTAGGACTGATAGCTCGCTTTATTTCCTGTTCCTTGTTTGGTTGTGGACTTAGAGTATTCGGTTGTTTGTCCGAGTGTCGTTTGAACTTTAGTTATATGTCATGTATATGTATATAGATATAAAAACTTTTATTTCTATTCAATACGCAAGCAGTTATTCAAATGACATTACTAGTAAACTATAATAAGGATAGTTTAAGGGATTTCTACTCACTATTACTAGTACAATGAAACATATAAGAGTCAGTTCATTTATGAGTTGATACAAACACACTATTATGAGAAACAATACATACTCTACACTAGTACAGAGAGAGCATTACTACACTATGACTTACTATACAAAAACTAGGATACGATAATTTGAATGTGAAATACTACTTCTCGATACAACAATACATTGTTGTATCACTTTGTAACTAGAGTCTCCTGGAGGGAGAGCGGGCATCGTGTGTATAGATCTATACGGGACAGACACTCCCACACCCCGACTGCTAGCTGTAGTCCCAGCCGGTAAGGCCAAGGGGTGACAAAATGTCACCTCACTATTTTATGACGCCAGAAGGTCGTCAAGTATTCAACCGTCGATCAGCATGGTTACAAACTAATTCACATCTAAACCTTTAATTGACCAACTAGAATTAAAGGCAATAAGACTCACCAAGGAGTATGGTACATTTAATTCGACCTTGAGTCTTCATTTTTATCAGTTCATGGTCAGCAGTGTCACTGCTGAGGTAGAACATACTATTTTCCTAGTAGAGATTACAATTGATTGGGAGAAAACATACTTTTGCATAGTAACAAAGTACTACTATATTCTTCCTACTATTACAAATACATATGCAAACATTACATTTTTATACAAGAACAAACACGTAAAACAGTCGGGCCTCGGGTAGAAGGCTACATTATTTATAAGCAGGAAATATAGGATTTTCTGGGAAAACATTACAAACTTTTCAAGGTTTTAATACAAACATATTGTGACTTTTAACTACTAATGACACTAAATACTTATGAACTCACGAGCGTTTTTATGCTGATACTCTCTTTCAAAATAACTTGTATTCTCAGGGAACCAGTAAGACAGGTACACCCATGAAGTTTTTGAAGGACGGAGTGGATCCAAGACTCGTCTTTATTTTGTTTATACATTTTTGGTGTCATTTAAACCCTACAAAAGAACACACATGTATTTAATTATTCTATTAATGAAATGGATGTTGTTGCTTGTTTACTATTATGCATTGTTATGATACTGTACATGACGTCCTCCGCCCCAGAACGTTTCCGCCGTTCCGGTTTTGGGGAGCGACACCCTACGACCAAGATACGAGGAATACTTCACCTCCTACTACTACCACATAATGACATAGCATAAACATACTGTCAGGCATATCTGGCGTGCCCGAACTGCCCTTCGGTCCTAGCAACCGAACTTGGGGACTATTCCCCTCATACTACCACTATCACATATAACATATCATAATCATAAACATAGCAGGTAGTAGCAAACCTATATGAATATCACAAAGACAATCATCTAACATACAACTCCTACTAGGGGGCCGTAGACCCACCGCTACTGGAAGGTAACTCACCTCTACTGGAAGATGAATATTACAAAGACAATCATCTAACATACAATCATCTAACATTGTGGTCGTAGACCCACCGCTACTGGAAGGTAACTCACCTCACACTGCTGAAGTCCCATAGACTCAACCCCACACCGCTGAAGTCCCGCAGACTCAACCCCAACTGCTGGATGACAGATTCCCGAACTGTCAACACCAAAATAACACCCAATTAATAATTGGGTTCCAATACATAACCATAAGTCCATGCTTGGGGATAAAAGACTACTCTACCCCTAACTTGGCTTGATTCAGGCCTAAGGACCAATCCAAAGGCCTAAAAGTCAAATGTGAGTGAAAGCCCAACATATGGCCCAATTTTCCAAATTGGGCCCAAACCTTTACAAGGTCTTACCATAAGGCCCAACCATTTAGTCCAGTCCAACATTCAACATTCTAATGGCCCAATATCACATAATCATAAAGGCCCAAACTATGGCCAATCTATGGCCCAATTTTCCAAATTGGGCCCAACTCCTCATATGGGCCTCACCTCAAAGCCCATTAATTATTCTAGTCCATTTGCTTGATCTTGGATGGTCCATTAATAACCCAATCATCAAGGCCCAATAGAAAGGCCCAAAAATAAACCCAAGTGAAATTAAGGTTTCTCATATAATGATGATTAGGGTTAAGTTTCCTACTTAACCCATTAAAGACTTAATCCACTAAGGGCTTAATCCATTAAGTCCAATGTTGCTTAGATTAGTTTTTGCCAATGATTATTATTTAATATCTCAAGTTATTAAATAATTCCCGTGTGTCCCGGTTAATTCCCCAAATTAGGGTTTTATTGGCATTAGGGTTTTCCAACCCCTAATTAGGGTTTCCAACCCAAATACTAGCCCATTTATCAATTTTTTGGGATTTAGGTTAATTAGGGCTTTATTGGGCCTATTAGGCCCACTAGAATATCATTAAGCCCATTAGGGTTTTATTGGGTCAATTAGGGTCCATTAGGGCTTACAAGGCCCATTAGGGTTTCAAGCATCCTAAACGAATCGAACTCAACGAGGCAAGCACGCCGCCACCCGACACGGCAGCCGGTGGCGGCAGCCACCACACTACGGTGGTGGTTTTGAGATTTATATTATTATTTCGACATGATTACAATATACAATGCAAAATCTCCAAAATAACACACACACTCACTAATACAAGCACACACGCTCACACATACAAAAGAAACACACACACACACAGCCACTCTTCACGATGGCTGGTGGCGGCAGAAAGCGGCGGCAGGAGGCTGCAGCAAGGTAATGGCCACCATGGTGGGCTGCCATGGTGGTTTCCATGCTTTCCGGTCGATAGAGAACACACATGCAAATGCTCAAACACCAGCTAAGCACTAAAAACACCCACCATTAAAGCCACCCTCGCGGCGGCGCACCGCAGTCGGAGGGAAGGCGTCGACTGCAACCGCTGCTTGGAGTGGCGGCGCTCAACAACATTAGTGACACCGGCGACTTGGCTGAAGGCGAAACAGGAGGAGGAGAAGAGAGGGAACGTCCGAGAGCGACCGCGGCTCAGCCCCGATGTCCAAAAGCAGCCTTCATCTTCAACGGGGCGAACGCACGGTGGTTCTCGGCTACGACATTCGCGGTGGAGCATCGATTCACAATGAGAACCTTCGTCGACGGCCATAATCTGTCGTGGTCTTGGCTTTTCAGAACAGCAAAGGGAGGGGGGTCGAATGGTTGACGAGGCTCCACTTAGCGGTTATTGAAGAAGGAGAAGGAGGACGGTCCTCGGAGTCGGTTCCTCGGTGGTGGTTGCTTGGCTGATCCGGAACGTGGTGGCGGCGGCTCCGGTGTGGGGCCATAAGGGGGTGACGGCTGCTACATAAGGGAGGGTTTAGGGTTAGGGTTTGACTGATAATGAGGTTATATACCCGGCTCCACTTAGAAGTTTTCCATAATGGAAACAACAGTCCCTCCATGCCCCTTTTCTTTCAAGATTAGGCCATAATTTACAAAGCAGCCCCCCAGCGTCCAAAATCCTTTCACAATCAGTCCATAAGTTACCATTTGAACCCCACCATCTAAAACCCTTTACATATTAGGTCTGAATGATCAAACTTCAGCCATGTTAACATTTTTAGTCCCTGACTTCAAAAATTCTTTATGACTAATCCGGAAATTATATTTTTAACCCCCTAAACTTTCAATTATTTATTTTAGGGCTACTATTCATTCATTAATTTATTTATTTATCTAATAAATAAACGGGTGTTACAACTCTCCCCCACTTAAATTAGATTTCGTCCTCGAAATCATTTATTACCATCCCTTACACGCCAACCGCTCAAGTATCATGGCCACAATCCTGAGCACACCCTGGCCTTCCCAGGGTAGCCGTGACCAATAAGATCACATCTACTCCGTCAAAAATCTGTTGTCTTGAGACGGTCTGAATCCCTGACAGACCACTCATAATAGATCATTATTGTTGACTCTAGTCCGTTTATCCCTCAAAGGACTACTCAACTTCTAATAGCCTGTGGCTCTCACTAGAAAACTGAAATCACAGACCCAATTATCCCTGCAGATCACTTATACTTGGCCAAGGCTCAGCAAATCCCGTTGTGAGTGACTTGTCACTTCCCAATCAACCAGTTATGCCTCCCGTACTAGCAACCTAAAACACAATTACTAACGTTGCCCAAACACTGAACTGCCTGAAGCAGTATGTTGCCACATGGTTTTTTTCCAAAATCTAATGAGACCTCCCCGATCTCCATTCGTTCACCCATTATCTGAAATACCGGGTTCCTGCCCGGCGGCGGAGCCAATGGACTGTCACTTAGTCGCCTCACACGACTTCTGAACGAAATCCCTCTCTGGAACTAGTTGCCACTAGTTATCATGTCAATGTGGCTCTAACAACCTCCTGATCTAACTGATCAAGTCCATGCGTCAAATCTTGTCATCATCCAATCCAAGACTAGAAGTGATTGCTACCTAACCAATGGTAGCCTTATATCACAAACGACCTTAAGCAGTCCATTGCTTCCCTGATCTCATAACTGTAGTGACGTTCCTACCGTCTTATCACTGGCTTAACCAGATCTAATCCCTCTGGGGAAATCCATAATCCAATCCGTGGATTTCCATATCCTCACTGCTGCACCCAAACTGGTGCGTACTACTGTTCCTTCCGCGTCCTAACAACGCACTCATGCTATCTACCAACCTAGTGAATGCTACGGCTACACCCGCAGAATTACAACACTTCTAGTACTAACTGACCGCTAGTGAATGCTACGGCTACCCTCATAGTCTTACAACACTTTCCACACTATCTGACCACTAGTGAATGTTACGGCTACCCCCGTAGTCTTACAACACTTTCCATGCTATCTGACTACTAGTGAATGCTACGGCTACCCCCCGTAGTCTTACAACACTTTCCATGCTATCTGACTACTAGTGAATGCTACGGCCACCCCCGTAGTCTTACAACACTTTCCAAACCGGGTCGAACACGCACTCGACCTAACACACCGCTAAACCTAAGTCCTAACTGAAGCTCTAATCTTGTTCCCAAAACCTGCTGTCAGAAAGTCTCAAAGGCTGTCTGCTGCTCAGGCCCCCAACGAAAGGCCACCGACTTCTTGGTCAGTCGGGTCAAAGGAACTGCAAACTTGGAGAAGTCCCGTATAAATCTCCGATAATAACGCGCAAGACCCAGGAAACTCCGAATCTCAGATGGAGACCTCAGAATCTCCCACTACATCACAACCTCTATCTTGTCCGGATCGACCAGAATACCCTTCTGGTTGACAAGGTGCCCTAGAGATTGCACCTCGTGCAACCAGAACTCACATTTGGAGAACTTTAAAAAAAGTCTCTCCCCCACTTAGATTCAACTAAGTCTTCACATTACATGAGAATTGAAGGATTCCCAATCCTTCTCGCTTTCTAATATCCCACTGATGACAACCTATGCTTGCCAATGCTAGCGTTTAATCACCGATTCAACCTTGAGATCTCCCATCCTCGGAAATCTTGATGAGTGCTCTTGAAATATGATCCAGTCTGACACCTCAATCCACCTCCCATGTTGACAACTGAAGGCCTCAATCTTCACTCTAGCTGACGAATCCTCGTTCCCACTTTCAATCTTACAATACACTGAACTCTAACCGAACACAGCCCATGCGAAAATACAATTCTCTTGAACATCCAATGACCGAACACCCATGCGTCTAACACTCGAAATTGACTTCACTATCTTCATGCTACTAGTCCTTCCCTAACAACGGTAGTGCCTTGAACTCCAGAGTTCTTCCATAGACAGTTAACAACCATACCCAAACAATGATAGAACCACTGAACTCTGACTTCACTGGAGAACTATCGCTCTAATCCTGACCCAATACTCTCTGAATAATACCCCGCACAGATCCCCAAGAAGATCCGGAATGATAACGGTACACGCGGAACCCACTCCGCAAGATGCGTCCCTCTGTGGGTTCATCGAGGACTTTTCGGCATGCAAAATGGCATATGACTACCCTTGATAACCCATACAATAGTATAGAACCGACCCGAGATCTAACTTATCCCAACTCACTCACAATTCCAAAGCGATACGTATTCCCAACATCCATCTAGTAGCAGTAGAAGATGACCTACCCACAACATCTGGAGGAATCCTGATCACCTTTTGCTGACATGACCAACCCCGCTACCCTATAGCAGCCTAAACCCTTGGAGCGACAAACTCCCTTGTGGACTTTCCCGCACGTGCTGCACTGAATCCGGCCCTGCTGGCCTTTCACCCGAGGATCAGAAGTCATGGGTCTCTCTCCGGGACCTTATACTATATGCACCTAGCACGACCCTCTCTTCCCAGGACGCTCCAAACCAATCTCACATCTACAAACTCTTGGAAGTCATATCCTTCAGGGTCTGACACCCTTTCACGCTCGCTAGCTCACTTGCCAATGGCCAAGCTGCAACACTGGAACATCCTCTGTACCCAAACCGGGTCACAAACTTCTCCCCGAAGCTTCTCAGATTTTCCAAGACTCTCACCGATTCGAGTATGGATCCTGTGCTTTCAGTAGTACGAGCCCAATACTACCTTCCACACCTATCCATACTTTCCTCAGCAATCCTCTCGGATCCTCCAAGTCACTTCCTCAATATGATACACCCAAGTCTCACTAAACCTCGCTTCTAATCCACTGAAACATATCCTAGGCTTTCCTAGGTTCCCAACTCACCCAGTCCTCAGCTGCTGAAAGATTCCCAGTAATATCAACTAGCTACCTTCTGAATATAGCCACATGCAACAGAGATCAGATAATCCTTCGAGTAAAAGACCCATCCATAGAAGGGCTGGACTCAGACAAGAGCTGCGCAATAGGGTTAAGTCTATCACTCTGAGATTATCCGGCCTGTGTTCCATGTGACTTAGCATATTCACTTAATAGTTAGCTCACATTACTAAGAGTCCCACAAAGCACAAAGCAAGCAGCATTCAGACAATGGAAAATCTAACCATCATATTCCAATCAAATCATTCTATCCTCTAATCAGGAATCTGTACATGCAATTCAAAGGCTCATACAATCAGGCATAACCTAAACAGGCTATCCTATTACTGACTGATCAGTACTAGCATCCAAGTCTATAAGCACATACAATAGGCATATAAGGCATCCTCCTAGATCCTTAGCCCTAATCTAGCATGCAATTCTCATAATCATATCATATCAGAACATATTACAACATGTATGGGTATCTTAGGAAAGCTTACTTGAGCTCGACTGATTGCACGCATCACACACCTTGTTCTTTTCAAAGTTCTTTTCTTTTTTTAAATCCTTTTCAAACTCCTTTTTATAAAATGGTTTTACTTTTGAAAATTTTCATACCAAGTCCTTAGTTTGCGTTTAGACACACCTGAGAGTGTGTCCGAATCCCTCAAACCAAGGCTCTGATACCAACTTGGAACATCCCAAAAATACAGGCCAAAAATTTCATTTTTAAATACGTTATTATAAAACCAACAGTATAATAAAACATCCATAATATCATGTCATGCCAAAACAAAAGTAGAAATAATCAAAACATGTTATCATAAAACAATATCAGAGTATAATCCCAAAGATCTCATGTGCGGAAAACCGTAGTGTGATGCGCTGCGATCGAGCCGACTCCTTTCCTTTGAAACGAGTACCTGAAACCAAAACTGTAAACTGTAAGCACAAAGCTTAGTGAGTTCCCCCATCATACCACATACCATACAATCACATAGCATACATACTGCCGGGCAAATCTGGGGTGCCCGACCTACCCGGTTCGGCCATTCTGGGGTGCCGACCTACCCTGTCAAGCAGTTCTGGGTTGCTGACCTACCCATGTCAAGCCATTCTGGGGTGCTGACCTACCCATGTCAAGCCATTCTGGGGTGCCGACCTACCCATGTCAAGCCATTCTGGGGTGCCGACCTACCCATGTCAAGCCATTCTGGGGTGCTGACCTACCCTTCGGTCCTAACAACCGAACTCCGAGGACTATTTCACCCCCTACTACTACAATCACACATATCATAACATAATCATACTATCAGGCATTGTGGTCATAGACCCACCGCTACTGGAAGGTAACTCACCTCACACTTCTGAAGTCCCGTAGACTCAACCCCACACCACTGAAGTCCCGCAGACTCAACCCCAGCTGCTGGATGACAGATTCCCGAACTGTCAACACCAAAATAACACCCAATTAATAATTGGGTTCCAATCCATAGCCATAAGTCCATGCTTGGGGGTAAAAGACTACTCTACCCCTAACTTGGCTTGATTGAAGGCCAAGGCCCAATCCAAAGGCCTAAAAGTCAAATGTGAGTCAAAGCCCAACATATGGCCCAATTTTCCAAATTGGGCCCAAACCCTTACAAGGTCTTACCATAAGGCCCAACCATTTAGTCCAGTCCAACATTCAACATTCTAATGGCCCAATATCACATAATCATAAAGGCCCAAACTATGGCCAATCTATGGCCCAATTTTCCAAATTGGGCCCAACTCCTCATATGGGCCTCACCTCAAAGCCCATTAATTATTCTAGTCCATTTGCTTGATCTTGGATGGTCCATTAATAACCCAATCATCAAGGCCCAATAGAAAGGCCCAAAAATAAACCCAAGTGAAATTAAGGTTTCTCATATAATGATGATTAGGGTTAAGTTTCCTATTTAACCCATTAAGGACTTAATCCACTAAGGACTTAATCCATTAAGTCCAATGTTACTTAGATTAGTTTTTGCCAATGATTATTATTTAATATCTCAAGTTATTAAATAATTCCCGTGTGTCCCGGTTAATTCCCCAAATTGGGGTTTTATTGGCATTAGGGTTTTCCAACCCAAATACTAGCCCATTTATCAATTTGTTGGGATTTAGGTCAATTAGTGCTTTATTGGGCCTATTAGGCACACTAGAATATCATTAAGCCCATTAGGGTTTTATTGGGTCAATTAGGGTCCATTAAGGCTTACAAGGCCCATTAGGGTTTCAAGCACCCTAAACGAATCGAACTCAACGAGGCAAGCACACCGCCACCCGACACGACGGCCGGTGGCGGCAGGAGGCGGCAGCCACCACACTACGGTGGTGGTTTTGAGATTTCTATTATTATTCTGACATGATTACAGTTTACAATGCAAAATCTCCAAAATAACACATACACTCACTAATACAAGCACACACGCTCACACATATAAAACACACACACACACACACAGCCACCCTTCACGGTGGCTGGTGGCGGCAGAACGCGGCAGCAAGGTAATGGCCACTATGGTGGGCTGCCATGGTGGTTTCCATGCTTTCCGGTCGACAGAGAACACGCACGTGAACGCTCAAACACCAGCTAAGCGCTAAAAACACCCACCATCAAAGCCACCCTCGCGGCGGCATACGATAGTCGGAGGGAAGGTGTCGAATGCAACCGCTGCTCGGAGTGACGGCGCTCAACAGCTCTAGTGACACCGGCGACCATGGCTGAAGGCGAAACAGGAGGAGGAGAAGAGAGGGAACATCCGAGAGCGACAACGGCTTAGCCCCGATGTCCAAAAGCAACCTTCATCTTCAATGGGGCGAACGCATGGTGGTTCTCAGCTATGACGTTGGCAGTGGAGCAACGATTCACAACGAGAACCTTCGTCGGCGGCCATCATCCGTCGTGGTCTTGGCTGGTTGGAATAGCAAAGGGAGGGGGTCGAATGGTTGATGACGCTCCATTTAGCGGTGATTGAAGAAGGAGAAGGAGGACGGTCCTCAGAGTCGGTTCCTCGGTGGTGATTGCTTGGCTGATCGGGAATGTGGTGGCGGCGGCTCCGGTGAGGGGGCATAAGGGGGTGACGGCTGCTACATAAGGGAGGGTTTAGGGTTAGGGTTTGACTGATAATGAGGCTATATACCCGGCTCCACTTAGAAGTTTGCCATAATGGCAACAACAGTCCCTCCATGCCCCTTTTCTTTCAATATTAGGCCATAATTTACTAAGCAGCGCCCCAGCATCCAAAATCCTTTCACAATCAGTCCATAAGTTACCATTTGAACCCCACCATCTAAAACCCTTTACAAATTAGGTCCGAATGATCAAACGTCAGCCATGCTAACATTTTTAGTCCCTGACTTCAAAAATTCTTTATGACTATTCCGGAAATTATATTTTTAACCCCCCTAAACTTTCAATTATTTATTTTAGGGATACTATTTTATTTATTTATCTAATAAATAAACGGGTGTTTCAAAACACAAAAGATTTGAAGAAATCTTCTTGATTTTATATCCCACTAATGACATTACAATGCAAATTAAATAAGAACTAATGATAACAAAAAGGGAAACATGCCTTAAGAATAGGAAAAGAGAAAATGGTATAAGTACATTCAAATGCATCAAGAATCAGTTAAGCACTAGAGTTAGTTGATCTCTTTATTAACGAAGCGAGCCGGAAGTATTTTACTTGGGCCTTGTGTTGGACTCTTCAAGTGGTGGTGGGGTTGTTTCAGTTGGCCTCGTATTAATACCCCGCCCATGAGGATTGACCCTGTCCTCAAGGTCTGAAATCGTTGTTGCAACTGGGTGAAAAGGAAATGGAAGTCTCCCCTTCAAGGTGATAGTGTTGTTGTTCTGCTAGAAGGTGAGTGAAGGCACTAAAAAGTCTTTAACTAATCGAACCCAAGAATATCATCAAAGCCTTTAAATGGAAAAACAAACAACTTGACCTTAAATGAAGCTTCCTTGAGTGTGAGTGGAACGTCCGGGAAATTGTCGTTGCAAAGGAGTGGTTCGCCATTGCCGATGAGGACCAGAAAGGCCGATGCGATCAGGACCAGGAGGTGCAACTCAGCAGCTACTCCAGGCTGAATCAGGTTATTAGTGCCACCCGAATCAACAAGAATTTGAAGCAGTTTGTTGCTGACAAATCCCGTGAGACGCAAGGCGGTAGTGGGTGCAATGCCTTAAAATGTTGTTGGGGAGAGAGCTAGAAAGTGTGGAATGTTGGGTGACTATTCCAAAACAGGAACATATGGTTGCTAGTAAGTTGAGGAGCTTCTAAGTCATTTTTATCTATAAGCAAGAACTGTGGTAGGTAAAATTTGCGGTCGGGGTGGTACTTGGCAGGGCAGCGAAAGCAAAGACTGGAGGCACGACGTTGTTGGAGTTGTTCGGGTGACAGGCGGGCAGTCGGTAAGGTGGTGTTTGGGGGTACCGGAGCCTGTAGCAGAGGGACGGTAAGTGGGGTTTGAGGTGAATAGGCGACTGATTGTACTACAGAGGGAAACAATTGTGCGAAACCTGATTCAGATGTTGGGGAATAATCAATTTTGTCTTCAATTAGTTTAGACAACCCATTTGTGAAATAATCGGTCATTTTGTAATTGGTTTTAGAAATGTGTGGCTATTTGTGTGATTAGCATATATATATATATATATATATATATATATATATATATATATATATATATATATATATATATATATATATATATATATATATATATATATATAGAGAGAGAGAGAGAGAGAGGTAGGTTCAAATGTTTCTCACATATATTGTGTGCTAGAATGCACCAATAAAAATTTAGTATTAATTATATGTATATTAAATGCTATCCATACTTATAATTCATTTTTATGGAAACTAATTAAATTCGTCATTAATGTTAACAATAATATTCTTTCAGAATGAATTCATATCTAAAAGAATGAAAGTGTATTCCAGCAGAATGAGAGTGTATTCTAGTCTCGTTCTGCATATTCAATGCAACTTTATTGTATTTTAAGCGAGTGAGTCCTGAAACAAAATACGAACTCATATATAAAAACTTTGATGTGAATTTATTCTGAAAGAATGTTATTGCTGACATTAATGATGGATTTAATTAGTTTCCATAAAAAGAGAATTATAATTATGGATATCATTTAATATACATATAATTATGGAAATCATTTAATATCTATATTTATTTAATTAACTAATTATTTTATTTACTAAATTTCTATTGGTGCATTCTAGCACACAATAAATGTAAGAAACAAAATAACCTAGCCCTATATATATATATATATATATATATATATATATATATATATATATATATATATATATATATATATGATTTAATCTTCAGCAAATTCTACTTTTCTGTGCAACAATCTATCCCCTTGTATTATACATGATGGGACACAACAAATTATATTGAGTTTGGCTAGAATCAGACTGAGACCACTTCAATAGAACACAAATTACAACTTTTTGTACCACCCAAAATGGGGTGGCAGGGAATTGCCCTTGAACGCTTGTTTGTGCAAATAACTTGAATGTCCTCCTCATCATTATTTTTGCTGAAATAACCCTAAAAAACATGTCATGTGTAAAAAAAACATCCGTAAAATATTTCAGTAACTTATTTGCATAATTTCAGGTATTTGACTGTTGGTTTGAGAGTGGGTTGATGCAATATGCATACTTATCCACTACCCGTTTGAAAATGAGGAATTCTTCGAAAAGAACTATCTGGACATTTTGGACATTTTGTTGCAGAGGGTTTAGATCAAAACTGTGGATGATTTGTTTCTTTTCCCTGCTTTCACCTAATGCCATTTTTTTGCAATCAATGAGACAAAAAATTGTAACTTTTTCCCCACCCGGAAAGGTGGAACTTGGGACAGAGATTCACACTCGATCTATCGTATGCATAAACAACGTAAATGCCCTCCTTGTCCTTATAATCTAAAATATCCCTACAAGGCTTGTCTAGTCTCATGTAACAACAACACTCTTTACCAGGCCCGGTTTAGAGCAAAGGCAAAGTGGGCATTGGAACATGGCCATAATTTCAGGGGGCTCATTTTATTTAATTGTATGTACGTCAACCCAATCCAAATGTAAAGAAGTCCAGAATCATCACGTAGAGGAGAAGGCACAAGCCAACATCGACATTCAACGCAGTCAACCGAAGCAAGAAGCAATCATGTTATTCGTTAAAAAAAGCGATCAACGTCAGCAAGTCAATGACAACGACTCAACATTCATGCTTCAGAAAGGGTCGGTTATCAGTTTTTGAGTCCTGTTGTGTTGTCCTGCTAGGCTGCGACTCAGGTAATATCGTAATTGATTATAAGAAATTGTTAGTTTAATAGTTTATTATCACTATATCAGATTATGGGATTATTATTATAAATATTAGTTAATGACTGAAATCTTAATTTTAGTATAAAATCTTATTCAATCATATTATAGATGTTGAATGAATGATTCTAAATAGATTATTAGAAACCGAAATTAAATTATGAGATTATGTTTATTTTATAATTATGTATCATAAATTCATAATTCAGAAATCAGAGTGTTTAAAGAATCAATACCACTTAATCATATTATCGTTACTAGATTATGTTAATTGTAAATTTGTTTATCAGAAATTAGGTTATCTGACTATTAGATTTTCAAATTATATTTATTGTAATTACTTGAATGTTGAAAGTCGAAAACTTGAAAATAATGAACTTGTAGTGATGAAGTCTAAACAACCATTTGGTAGAAACAAAAACGTAAAAAGACAAAACTAGATGAAGAAAAGAGAAAGGCTGACGTCGGTTCTCTAGATAAGTTTATCAAATGACAACGATGTTGAAGAGAAAAAGCATGTAGAAGTAGAAGAGGCAGAATAGTAAGAGCCCATTAAAGGTGGCAAAAACTTAGTTCTGAGGGTATTAAATTTTTGGTCGAGAAAGGTCCTAAAAGAGATAACAGTATTATGTATGGTCCTTACGATAATTTGGTAGCTGATTTTCTGCAGCTTTATAAACAAGAACTTTATCATATTTGGAGAAGTGTGGTAGAGAATGACTAGTATATTTGAAAGAGCTAGACATGTTATTTTGTTTTTGTTGTAAAGTGTTTAGAAAAGGTATTTTGAAAGGTAAATTAGATGGTGAAGGTTATGTAGATTAGCACCATGTTACCACTACTTTTAAAGAACATGGAATTTCATTGGATCATCTTACAAATACAAATAAGTGGCTTAATATGTGTAAAGGATTGAAATTGAATGAAACATTTGATAAAGTTCAATACGAACAATTCAAGAAAGAAAGAGATTATTTGAAACAAGTCCTTTTCAGAATCATTGCAGTAATGAAGTTTTTTGCTAAACATAATTTAGCATTTCGTGGATCTAATGAAAATTTGTATAAAAAGGTAACTATAAATTGTATTTTTTGTTCCAATTCCACTAAATACCTTTTTGGTGATTATTATGACTGATTCCACTTCTTATTTGTTAATTGTATTTAACAGGTAATGGAAATCTTTTGGGTGTCATTGAAAAGTTGGAAGAGTTTGACCCGATTATCAAAGAACATGTGAGCCGGATCACAAGTGACAGGCTTCATGTGCATTATCTTGGCCACATAATCCAAAACGAACTAATATATTTGATAGTTCAAGAAATTCAAAAAGAACTTATCAAGAAGATAAAGGAACCAAAGTACTACTTAATAAGACTTTATTGTAATCCCGATTAAAGTCACCAAGAACATATGACTATAATAGTGAGGTATTTAACGTTATCATATAATTTTGTTACTATTGAGGATTCATTTTTATGTTTTTTTGAATGTTGATGATACCTCCAGAAAAAGACTATTGATATTACACTTGAGGAGTTAAAGGTTCTTAGGTCTTGAAATTGATGATATGTATGGTCAAGGCTATGATAATGGAGCAAACATGAAAGGAAAACACCAAGGAGTGCAAAAGAGATTTTTAGATATAAATCCTAGACCATTTTACACTCCTTGTGTTTGTAATTCTTTTAATCTAACATTTTGTGACATGGATAACAAGCATGTTATAGGAAATAACTTTTTTGTATTCATCCAACGAATTTATACTATCTTTGCAAATTCTACTACGACGTGGGAAATTTTGAAAGATAATGTTAAAGCTTGGAGTCTTAAGCCATTGTGTCAAACTCATTGGGAAATTCGGGTTAAGAGTGTACAGACTATTAAACTGCAACTTGTTGATGTATGGGAAGCTTTACTTCAAGTTGTAGAAAAAGATAATGATGTTGCAATTGCAAGTGAACCAACTTGACTAGCAGAAAAAGAACTTGATGACTTTGAATTTTTGGTAACAATTGTTATTTGGTATGAAGTACTAAATCGTGTGAATATTGTGAGTAAAAAGTTACAATAAAATGATATGCATCTTGATAATGCTATTAGACAAATAAACAAATTGATTGGGTACTTCAAGGATTATAGAGAAACTGGTTTTTCAAAAGCGATTGCTGAAGCTAAGGAGAATGGTATTGAAATGGATATTGATCTAATATTTCCACAAAAGCGTGTGATTGTAAGAAAAAAAAAGGTTTGATGAGAGTTCAAGTAGCGAAGAATTTTCATTTACGCCTGAGGAGAATTTTAGAGTGAATTATTACTTATACATTGTTGGTCAAACTATTTCTTCTAATGAGACAATATTTGAACAATTCAAAGAGCATTTCAAAGTATTTGGTGTTTTACTTCTATATAATTTGAGGGGATTGAATATAATGATCTTAAGTCGTCTTGTCATCGTCTGGAAAAAGCACTGAAGTTTGAAGAAAGATCAGATATTGATGAATAGGAACTTTATACGGAGTTGTAATTATTTGTGACATTGGAAACCAATGAATTTAACAACCTTATATATGTTTTGAAGTTTTTGAAAGAACTAGATTATTTCGTAAATGCAAGCATTGCATATAGAATATTTTTGACTATTCCAGTAGCGACCGCATCTTTAGAAACCAGTTCTTCAAAATTGAAGTTTTTGACATGTTACTTACGCTTCACGATTACCAAAGAAAGACTTAGGTGTTTGGCGATGACATCTATTGAGAACGAAATCTTAGAGAGTATAGACTACAAATAGTTGACCAACCAATTTGCTATCAAGAATGCGAGGAGAGCTTCACGTGTCGTCGGTTAGCTGTTACGTTATGTAATTACTCATTAAAATACTTGACTTCGCTATGTTTATTCTTATAAAATTTATCGTCAAAAAAAAAGTTAGTTTATGTGATTTAATTCGTTACACGTTAAGGCATAAGGCCCTTTTTCATCCGGATCATCATGGGCATTTGAATCCTCAGGACCGACCCTGCTCATTAGAATAGAAAAAAGGAAAAAATAATACTACAGGAATCTACGTGTATGACAACGACAATTTTTAACCCTCTGTCGATGACAAGTTGTCGGGATAGCCTACACTGACGTCGTGAGTACGACGTCGTTGGAATAGCTTTGTCTCAGTAAGGGGAAATTGTTGTCGGGATAGGTACCACCTATATCAACGACAAGTTGTCTACACAATGTCCGCCGGGGTTTGATTTTCGTGGGAAAAATGTTTTATTATTTATTTGTGCCGACGACTTGTCGTCGATATAGTGTCAACCTATACTAATGAGATGTCGTCAGTATAGTATCACACTTTAGTGATGACAATATTTTGGCACAATTTTGTAACCGTTTTTATAGATTAAGTTATAGTAATGACTTGTCGTCAGTATATGTCAAAACAATTTTAATAGTTAAGACCTATACCGATGACATGTCGTCAGTATAGCCACTATATGTTTTTTTTTTGTTATAGCCACTATATGTTTTTTTTGTTATACAGATTTTATTATTTATCATTCATGTTTGTTTAACAAATCCATACAATTTGCATCATATAATTATAATATACAAACATTTAATAAATATCACCAACACACATTGTTCAAATTCAAGTTTATTACATACCAAAATGAGATACAATAAACTAACATTGTTCAAAGTAACACAAAAAATCAATCATCATAATCTTCTTCCATCCCCTGAGGTTCCTTGGTCTCGTCGGTTTGTTCAGGGGAATTTCCTTGAAACGTATTGGGATTGAATTGAAAGTTAGGAATTGGTGGTGGTTGGAGGTTAGGAATTGCACCCGCCAATGATTCATTATACCATTTTTGAATTTGTTGCAAGTATTCCTACATTTGTTGGGTTAATGCAACAAATTGGGAATCACTCGTATTTTGTGGTTGAGATTCGAATGATTTGGAAGCTTGTTGATTTGGAAATAAACTTATGACGACGGCTGATTTCCTTCTCACGTCGTGAGTATGTCCGTGTCTCGTCCCGAGGGCACGACTCAGACGTTAAAGCTCATTTATAGCTTCACCCTCCGTGACCTCTTCTTTCATTTTCGTATATTCTTATTAAATAGTTTCCTAAAATAAAGAAAAAAACAAACATTCTTTAATAAAAACAAACAACTTAATTTATACATTAAAATAATAATAATAATATACCTTAAACAAAAAACTATAATAATAATAACATATTCAATGAACTTTTTAATTTCGTTCACTAATTCCAATCTTGTTGTGCTCGACATGTACGCCAACCCAAGCCTTACTTGAAGCTCATCTATCTCCAATCCTCGATATGTTGTGGCTCCTGTCCTTTTTATTCCTATAATAAGCAAAAAAATAATAAATATAGTTATATAAGTGTTAATAAAATTTTTATATAATACAAATAAATTTTATTACCTCTAAATGATGTCATTGAGCATATGAATTACAACCATGAGCACTTGTGTGCGGATGTTTCACCCTACCACCTTTATTTTTTTCCCTTACTTATGTCTATATCTCGGGGTCAAATACAACAAATCAATCATGTCATTCCAAGTATCGGCGTCCCAATTATTCGATGTTTGTCTTCATACAGTTTCCACGTCCACATATTTGTCGATCCTGTCAAAATGAGATTTCACATCATGCTTGCGATCTCTACATGCTATTTGGCTATCGACTTGGACACCCACTCGATCGAGCTCCCAAAAAACAGTACCCCAAATTCTATTAAGATCAAAATAGGTCTACGAAAAAGATATTTGATTAGTAAAAGAAATATTTAATAAGTGTAAAATTCAATACATATAAAAAGTATTGTATACTTATTTCTAACTCAAGATATATAACATCTTTGTACTTTATAGGAACACCACACCAAGATGCACAATGAAACGGTATCTTTGCGGCCACCTAATTTGAGATCAATCTAACTAACAGTCTCCCATCATCTCCTATGGATCGACATGTTTCCCCGAAAGTATCAAGTTCCACGACTAAAGGCTTCTTACTGTTATCTTCATATGCATCATACAAATTTAATTTCCTTCTAGGCCACACAAATTCTTCAAGTTTGCTAAATTCACACGTAGAATTAGAAATTTAGAACATCAAAACTATAACCAATACTTAGTATTTCCTCTAACTTACAAGATTTGCATCATGATGCCATCCTGCGTGCACCTCGTGTGGAGCTGTGTCCCCACCATCTCCTCCATGTCCCCTCGCGACATGTGCTGACATCTATTTAGAAATATTATAAACATCCAAAATACATAATAAACATACTATAAACAAAATTTATAAGAAATTTTTTACAATTGAACATATATATTATATGCAATCAGGATATTTAATTACCATAACATACCGTCAATCAAAATCATCACCAGTACAATATAAGGTACAAAATCGTCATCATTGTCATAGTTTTCATTATTTATTTCTTTAACATTATTTGAAAAGTACGCATCAACACTTTCATCATCATCAATAAAAAAATCGTCATCGTTTGTAGTAGGAGTAACATTCCTGCTAGCAGCTACACTTGATTTACCAACATCGCCTAATGTCGTCCGCATATGCACGATGCCTAAGTTGACAACCAAAGTAAAATTAATTGATTGAGTGTCATTCACGAAATCTATTTCATTAACAAGAATGAAAAGAATGATAATTGGATGATCCCAAACTTTTCGACGATGAACCTCTCCCTAACTCATTTGTTCTTGTTTTGAGTACGATCTTAGAGATAAAACACTTGTTTAGCTTGTATGACTAATATGTATTGTTGATCATCATACCATGTTTCACCGACATACCATTCATGACTTGTATCAATAACAACCATATTCATTTTAGAAATTAAACGTTAATTAATTAATTACACATTGAACCATTTACCATGAAAGAGTACAACTAAGTAACCATTTAAATACTGTAACTCCATGATCTTCTCAATTGGCCATAAAATGTTGTATCGTCTTCTCCTAATGTAACAACACAACTATTTTAAGTAGTGTGTTGAAGATCACGACTATGCATGACAAATCGAACACCATTTACTATGCATACAGTGTAAAAATATGTATTCAATAGAACATATACCAACGCCTTTAATTCGTCAGTACACTCCCAAGGCATATCATTTTGGAGACAATAAATCTGTAAGAAAATATCAGATTGTGCATTTAAGTAATAATATAAATTCGGTTTACATTGTAAATATATTTCCTTTCCTTCGAAACATGAAGGAAATTCCATTTTGAAATCACTTTCAGGTGATTATGATTCAAATCCGCTAGATGTGGGATAAAACATTGTAAATCTCATCCTTATCTTAGTTGTTTAGTACATCATAAAACTTATGATTTACGCTTCATCAATCATGTTGGCACATCAAGGTGTATTCCTTGACCATCTTAAACTTCATTGCATCCTTGGAAAATCTTGAGCATCATAGAGGACTTCATATCATATGGCTCATCAAGGGATACCTTGGCATAACAAGGAACTAATTGGAGCATCCTTGCATCATGATGGCACATCAGGAATGTGGATGACGCATCTTGATCAAAGGATGGCACATCCTCTCCTAAGTTGGCACATCATTTTCCATGTTGGAACCTATACTTATTAAATAGCGCATCTAGACACCAAGTTTTCACATCCACTCTATAACAACACATTCTCCTCATGAATATCATATCGTGTCACTTGGTGGCATATCATGTCACTTGGTGGCATATTAAGTCACTTGGCGACATATCATGTCACTTGGTGACATATGGAAAATCCTATCATTTGAAAAGAGATCCATTCCTTTGTTAGGAGATCCATTCCATTATAAGTTGATCCATTCCTTTTTTACATGCTCCATGATTTCCAAGTTCTCCATTGAGTTCCAAGTTCTTCATTAAACTCAAATGCTCCATGCGAATGCTCCAAATGCTCAAGTCACATGTAACAATCTCCACCTTGACTTGAGCATCCTCCGAACTTTAACATAAACAATAACTTCCTTTTCCTTTCTGCCATTCATCCCCGAAGGGGCCTAACTCTTGTGACCATGAACTAAGTCCAACCAAAGCTTGAAGTTCACCGTGGGCAATGAATTTGTCAACATTTCTGCTGGACTCACATTGGTATCAATCTCCAGTATTAAGAACCTATCTGTTTCTAGAATGTCACGAATAAAATTCAATCTGACATCAATCTGCTTCATCTTCTCATGATAAATAGGATTCTTTTCAAGATCCAATGAACTTTGAACATCGTAGTACAATAGAGGCTTCTCCACCTTCAGAACAAGACTTTGAAAAAGTTTCATGCAGTTATAACTCCTCCTTTAGTCCTTCTGTCATGGACATGTACTCGGATTCAGTTGTAAACAAAGCAACGGTATCTTGTAACGTTGACTTCTAGTTGATGGCACATCCGGACTAAGTGAAAATATAACATGTCTATGACATGAACTTCCACAAATCACCACCATGATTAGAGTATGCATATCCAAGAATTTCACTTTTCATATTAGCTCCATACACCAAGAAAACATCCATAGTTCCCTTCAAGTATCGCATGATCCACTTGACTGCTTCCTAATGACTCTTTCTTGGATTGCTCATAAACCTACTTACCACACTAACTGAATGAGACAAATCAAGTCTGATATAAACCATTGCATACATAAGACTTCCAACAACACTAGAGTATGGAACCCTGTTCATGTACTTCCTTTCTTTATTAGTTGTGGGTATAGTATCTGGACCACGTTTAAAGTGGGCCGACAAAGGAGTTCCAACTGGTTTGGAATTAAGACAATTGAAAGACTGTAGAAATTTATCAATGTACTTTTGTTAAGAAATACACAACCTCTGCTCTTCAATTCCTTTGAATCTCCATCCCAACTATCTTCTTTGCATCTCCCAAATCCTTCATTTCAAACTCATTATTCAGGGTCGCCTTCAAGTTATTTATTCCAGCAATGTCATTGGCTGTAATGAGCATTCCGTCAACATATAACAAAAAATATTTGTAGGAATCTAGTGACATATTCCTTTGATTAAACACAATTTTCAAACTAGTTTCGAGTGTAGCCATGCGAGATCATGAATAAGTCAAATCTCTTTTACCATTGCCTTGGAGACTGCTTCAAACCATACAAAGATTTCTTCAACAGACATACATGATCCTTCTTAGAATCAAAGAACCCTTTTGGTTGTGACATGTAAATCTTATATTCTAAATTCTCATGAAGAAATATTGTTTTCACATAAAGTTGTTCAAGCGCCAGATCAAATTCACTTACCATGGCCAAAAGAACTGAAATTATCTTGTGCTTCACTACCGGTGAGAACACCTCATGATAATCAATTCCTTCTTTTTGAGAAAACTCTTTCATCATCAACCTTGCCTTGAACCTAGCTGGTTCAACCCCTTCTATGCATTCCTTGTTCTTAAAGATCCATGTGCATCCCACTAGTTTTTCTCCCTTTGGTAATGGAACAAGATCCCATGTTTCATTCTTCTTCGATGATTTCATTTCTTCATTAATGACCATCAACCATTTTATTTGTTTTTACTCACTAATGCATCTTTATATGACCGAGGCTCCACAGTGTCAATGTCTTTTTGATTTTCTAAAGAAAAAGAAATGGATTGAAGATCACTAGAATTGACATCTCCTACATATATATCAGGTTATCATACAACCCTCTTTCATCTCCTCCTTGGTATGGATTCAGACTTATAATCCTTCCTGGCATCAGCACCACTAAACGAAGATCCCATTGGTTGTTCTTCGGCTTTAACTAGTACATATTGTTCACTTCCACCTTGCTCTTCATCACGTATCACAACTCTGTCCGGAGTTTTAGATGCAAACTCCACCTTCCGGTTAGCACCCTTTTCTTTGTTCCCTACTTTACTTGTATCACCTCCTCCATGTACACTATAGTAGATAACCTTTTAATATTGTTGCATATCATAGAAATATGCACTTAATTTCCCTTGGCTCAATCTTACCATCATTAACATGAGCATATGCGGGGCATCGAAATATATGTAAGCCAGAATAGTTAGTGGGTTTCCCAGGCTATAACCATTGAGGAGTGTTCAAGTCTATTGTAGTTGATGGTGATCTGTTCACCATATCAAGCAGTGTCAATTGCTTCCACCCAGAATTTATTGGATAAGTTAGCAAATATCTGCATGCACCAAGCACATTGCATGAGTGTTTGGTTCATCCATTCTGCCACATGATTTTATAATGGTGTGTGTCGTACAGTGTGGTGCCTCACTATACCTTCTGTCTTGCATAAATTATCAAATGGAGGATTACGGAACTCTAACCCATTGTTTGTCCTTAACGTATTGACCTATTTCTAGTATTTTTATTAACCATGGAACACCACTCCTTAAACATCCCAAGAACCTCATATTTGGTCTTTATAATTACAACCAACACTTCCTTGAATAATCGATAACAAACGTCACAAAGTATGAGCATCCTCCTTGAGACTTTACTGGTGTAAGGCCCCACAGATCTGAGTGAACGTCTTCCAGCATATCCTTCCTTGTGTGTTCACAAGTACCAAAATTCACTTTGTGAAGTTTTCCCTTGACACAAGCTTCACATAACTTGATTTTTCCAGTAATATCTCCATTAAACAGTCCTTGATTACTTAGAACTGACATGTCCTTCTTACTCATGTGTCCCAACCAACAATGCTACAACTTTGTCTTATCATCACCTTTATTCATGGATTGGGAGATAACCACCATTCCATATCCGTACTGCCTTACAGTATGTAGATGATGGGTTTTGAGCATTCTAACACTCCTAAGGTGTGCATGCAAGCCTAGAAACCTTGGATCTATGTTTTCTCTATTATACATGTAAACTTTCATTTTTCCAAGGTTTCATCCTAACTACCATACCATGAAGTATATGTAATACAAAAATCTAGTAGAATGACATACCTTTTCTTGTAGCTTGATTCCTTAAGCCTTTAAGAGCCTAGCACCGATAATGTGAATGCCTCAAATGGAACCACAAATCACCACCAATAAATGCATGAATTTGAGAGAGTACTACTTGCACTCAATTTCGGCTAGCACTCTTGTATGTATGCTTAGGTGCCGATTTTGCTAACTAGAGGGGTTCTTATATAGTGTGGCTTAATTAGGGTTACACCATGCAAACCCTAATGTGCATGACTTTCCACATTCCTCTTGCTCCATGGGTTTTAACCCTCCATGGAGTATCCATGGGTTACCACATGTGTTTAGCCCAACATAAGGAATCATGGATCATTAGCCCACTTCAAAAGCATAAATGATTTACACAATCAATCCCCATATATTTAATTAGTCTCTTTTAATCACACAATTAATTCCAAATTAATTCTTGATCAATACTAATTAAATAATATGATTTCATATTAATATATTAGAACTTATAATATATTAAAAAATCATAAATAACCTCTTCTTAAAAGTCCATCCTTACAGATTGTTTTGGTGAAGTGCAACCCAAATGGACCATGCTACTCTCGGGTCAAGTACATACCAAATATAGTTATGGACTTAGACACCTTATCCAACAGTCTCCCACTTGGATAAGTCTAATAACTATAGTATAACTTCAGGATCCGACTAGCAATCATGGCTCTAAAATGCCTTTGTCGAACTTAAACGTACCATTTTAGATAAGTGATCATAGAATCCTCTGTTCTCAAGATATCAGCCAGATAAACACATGGAACACAGTCACTCTTATTATCCAGCAGTTTGTTTACCGATTTCTGATTCGTTTGACATAGAACTTAATCGAACTCATCTATTTAGTTCTGACCGGGCCCGGCACATTAGTCAAAACAAAATCATCGAGGGGACCAAGATATCACTTTTAATCGTCCAAGGACTAAAAGGAACAAATAAACTTTGACAGTATATTCTTGTACTTACTATTCACTGAACCATACATAACAACATGTTTTATAACACCGAGTTACCGATGCGTTTTCATACTATCAATGTACGAACAACTCATAGTCAACAACTCATATATCTAGGTTTCAAGATTATACGATATTATGATCTCACGATCACTCGAGATAAATTCCATGAAGTGATATAAGTGACCGTGGGTTAAATCCAATACTCAGACCTTATGAGCACTCATGAATGTCATAGCATTGTCTAACCATTTCTGACAATCTACAAGCCAAATTCATGACAGTCTTCCTTGAATAACTACTTCCAAAGTATGATCGACTGTGGATGGTTTGAATAATCCAATTATTATGGAAGTTAAAACATGCAAAAATGAAACAATAGTAAAACAATTGACATGAGACAGTACCATACTAGTAAATAAAAAACACCTTTTATTTAAGCATCAAATGTCAATTACAGTTTATTTATTACAAGTTTCGAAATAGCTATCTAATCATTAAAACATATATCATCCCTCGGCCCAATGCGCCTCGCATGCTGTAAATGCTTAACCCTACTCAGTCCCTTCGTGAGGGGATCTATAGGGTTCTCATCTGATGATACCCTCTTTGCCACGAGGAGTCCTTCTTCTATCTTGTGTCTTATGAAGTGATATTTCCTGTCGATGTGTCTGGATCTACCATGATCCGTTGGTTCCTTGGCTAAGGCAACCACACTATCGTTGTCACAGAAAATCTCCACAGGCTCCTTTATAGCTGGTACAACTCCAAGGTCTCCGATGAAGTTCTTCAGCCATATCGCCTCCTTCGTCGCTTCGCTTGCTGCTATGTACTCTGATTCGCACGTTGAATCAGCTACAGTCTCATGCTTGGAACTTTTCCAAGTAATTGCTCCTCTATTCAGCGTAAACACCCAGCCCGACTGACAGCGGAAATTATCTCTGTTGGTTTGAAAGCTAGCGTCACTATATCCCACCACTCTCAAGTCATTACTCCCACTGAGGGTAAGGACCCAGTCCTTTGTCCTCCGCTGGTACTTGAGAATATTCTTAACCGTAGTCCAGTGAGCCTTACCAGGATTCCCTTGATATCTGCTGACCATGCTCAAAGAAAAGGCCACATCAGGGTGAGTACAAGTCATTGCATACATGATTGAGCCAACAACGGAAGCATACGGTAATCGACTAATCTCAGCTATCTCAGCCTCTGTACTCGGACTCTGAGTTTTACTTAGTTTGGCATTGCTCTTGATCGGTAAGTCACCTTCCTTGGAATTATTCATGTTGAACTACTTCAACACTTTGTCAAAGTAGGTACTTTGACTAAGTCCAATTAGTCTCTTACTCCTGTCTCTCAATATCCTTATCCCTAAGATATAGCCAGCTTCTCCAAGGTCCTTCATATCGAAACACTTCCCAAGCCAGGATTTCACCTCCTGCAAGGTTGGGATGTCATTTCCTATGAGTAGTATGTCATCCACATACAGTACCAAGAAGCTAACTATACTCCCACTAGCTCTGACATATACACAAGACTCATCCTCACTTCTCGAAAAGCCAAACTCTTTGACTTTCTCATCGAAACAAAGATTCCATCTGTGAGATGCTTGTTTCAATCCTTAAATGGATTTCTCAAGCTTACACACTCTATTAGGGTACTTAGCATTGACAAAACCCTCTGGCTGACTCATTTAACATCCTCAGCCAACTTCGCATTAAGGAAAGCGGTTTTGACATCCATTTTCCATATTTCATAATCATGAAATGCAGCAATGGCTAGCATAACCCTGATAGACTTAATTTTCGCTACTGGTAAGAAGGTCTCATCATAGTCAACTCACGGAGTTTGAGTAAATCCCTTCGCAACCAATCGTGCCTTATAAGTGTGTACCTTCCCATCCATGTTGGTCTTTTTCTTGAAGATCCATTTGCACCCGACTGTCTTACGACCCGGTATATTGTCAACCAAGTTCCGAACTTGATTGTCATACATGGACTGAATCTCGTTGTCCATAGCCTCTTTCCATTTAGCAGACTCGGGGCCTGCCATGGCTTCCTTGTAGTTGTTAGGTTCATCCAAATTTATCAGTGTGCTAACACTGATAAATGTATCACCCTGAGATGTTATATGAAAACCATATAACACAGGTGGAGCACTAACTCTACTGCAACGTCTCAGAGGTACAGACTCGTCGATCAGATCAATATGAGTTTCCTCCTCAGGTTGAATGCCAGTGTTTGAGGTTCCTTCATCGGTTAAATCTTGAAGTTCTTCAAGGTCAATTTGCCTCCCACTGTCCCCTTGGAATATAAGTTCCCTCTCTCGGAAAACCCCTCTCCTCGCAACGAAGACAACATTGTCACTCAGTATGTAAAAGAGATAACCAAAGGACTTTTGAGGGTAGTCGATAAAAATACACTGCTCACTCCCAGGTTCGAGCTTGTCGTGAGTCTCGCACCTCACGAAAACCTCTTAACCCCAAACCTTGATGAGTGCTAACGAGGGAGCCTTCCCTGTCCACATCTCGTGAGGTGATTTGGAAACCTTTTTAGATGGGACTCGATTAAGGATATAGGCAGCAGTCTCCAAGGCATACCCCCAGAATGAGATTGGTAACGAAGCTCGACTCATCATGGAACAAACCATGTCTAACAAGGTTCGGTTGCGCCTCTCAGCCACACCATTAAGCTGTGGTGTCCTAGGTGGCGTCAACTGTGAAAAATTCCACACTCCTTAGGATAGTCCAAGAAATCGATACTGAGATACTCACCACCCCGATCGGATCGGAGAATCTTTATCTTCCTTCCCAGCTGATTCTCCACTTCTTTCTTAAACTCTTTGAATTTCTCAAAGGTTTATGACTTATGCTTGATTAAGTAGATATAGTCATATCTGATGTAATCATCAGTAAAAGTCACATAGAAGCGGTTCGCATCCCTTGTGGCGGTTCTGAAGGGTCCACACACATCGGTGTGTATGAGATCCAACAAACCCTCACCCCTTTCACAAGAACCAGTGAAGGGTGACTTAGTCATTTTTCCAATAAAACAAGACTCGCAAGTGTCATCCTACCTTAAGTCGAATGACTCCAAAACTCCAACCTTCTGGAGTTGGCCTATGCGCTTCTTGTTGGCATGTCCAAGACGACAATTCGACAAGGATGCCTTATCCAAATCATTAGAAGAATCGATATGCAACACATTATTTCCTAAGTTGTCTACAACCATCAGAATTTCATATACACCATTACAAGGTAATGCTCTAAAATAAAAAACACCATTATAATAAGCATTTATTGCACCAATTTCATTATTAAATAAAAATGTCAAACCATGTTTGTACAAACCATGAAAGGAAATAACATTTCTCGCTATTTCAGATGAGTAGCAACAATTAGTCAAATCTATTTCTAACCCACTACTAAACAATAAAGAGTAAACTCCAATCTTGGTGATATGTGAAACCTTCTTGTTCCCCATGATCAAGTTTATCTTCCTGTTCTCCACACCCTTACTTCTTTTTAGGCCCTGCACATCAGAACAAATATGAATTCCACAACCTGTGTCAAGAACCCAAGAGTTATAATGTGATGAGTTTTTAGATAGAATAGTATAAATACCTGAATGGGTGGGTTTGACCTTCCCATCCTTAACATCCTGCAAGTATTTGGGGCAGCTTCACTTCCAGTGCCCCTTTTCATGGCAATAGAAACACTGCTTCTTTTGGGATGGCCGGAGGGAGTAGCAGAACCTCCTTTGGTTCCACTTGAAGAGGATCCATCAAAAGACTTTCCCTTGCAGCTCTTAGAAGGAGCCTTCCTCTTCATCCCCTTACCTTGCCTAATTTCTAGAACAAGGGCATTAGCAGTAGGAGTGGTTACAACATATTTACATTTGAGACCACTTTCGGCAGTCCTCAAAAGGCCCTGAAGTTTGCTCAGAGTGACTTCCTATTTATTCATATGATAAGTCATGCGGAACTGATCATAACATGGAGGTAAGGAGTGTAGAATAATATCTACAGCCAACTCCTCATCAAAGTTCACATTCAATTTGAGCAGACGGTCCATAAACCTTTGCATTTTCTGCAAGTGGCCCGTGATGGGTTCACCATCCTTCATCTTTGTTGTAATCATGGAGCAGATGATTTCATACTGCTCTTGACGAGCAATCTGGTGGTATCTTTCCATCAGGTCCCGGTGCATCTCAAAAGGGTAGAAATCCTCATAGGACTTTTGGAGTTCAGGAGACATGGTGGCAAGCATGATACAAGCTACCTTGGTGGCATCTTTCTGATCATGTGCCCTAAAATCAGCAATCTCCTGAGGAGTAGCAGCAGACTCATAGATTTCCTTGAGCTCCTTGTCGAGGACATATTCCTTTTCCTCATAGCGAGTGACCATCCTGATGTCCCCAATCCAATCATTGAAATTAGTCCCATCAAATATGACTCTCCTACAAAGGTTCATGAGAGAGAAGGAACCAATAGGGTTTGAGCCAGAAGCAATGTTGGAAGACATCTGAAAAGAAAGAAAGATAAAGTTTAGATTAGATAAAGAGTCTTTAATATAACACCCAAAATGAAATATTAAGGCTAGGACTGAACACAATATTTTACAATTTTGAAGAGGGATGCCGTAGTCCAACTTGGAAAATATTTGAAGGTAGGTAAATGACGATTTACCAATTTCCACCATGAAAACGAAATTTGTTAATTAAGTTTTAATTGGATTTGAAACTCCTAGATCCTTTGAGATTCATTGAACAATTCAATGACATGTTTAAATCTCGCTTATGCCCTTCAGGTTTGTGATTGGGATGCCAAGGATCACAAACAATGTGTGAATAATCATGCCAAATATGCTTGGCACTCTCGACTTTATCACCCAATCAATGTGCCGGTTAACCACACACGCTCCGTTGATCTTATGATAAATATCGAGCCACCCTTTGCCATCCGTACTAGTCCAAGTTAATGTGCCGGTTAACCACACACGCTCCATCAACGACTTGGTAAGGTGCAAAGTGCAATTTTCATGGATTAACATCAATTTCACATTTTCCTAAAGTAACTAAGATTGAGAATTTAATAAAAAGTTTAGTTACTTTATTATCATTATACTTAATGAGAATTATAGTCATATTCTACCCGTTCGGCTAACAACCCTCCACCAGTCAAGGAAGCGGTGGGTGAGAGTGGACACCCATTAAACTGTCATTTTATAGGCAGTAACCTTATACCCCCCTTATAGACCGACTTTGTGAATGAGGTCTACTAACGGTAAGACTGACTTTATCTTATACACACATACATACATACATACATACATATATATATATATATATATATATTATTAACTTATAATACTATAAAGTATAAGGGTTGAATTTTAAACTTTTAAAATTCTAGGGTTTGGAATTAAAGTATTCTAAAGTGACTTTTCAAATTCCAAAACTTGAGGGCAAGTTTTGAAACTATTCAAAACCTTTCATTTCTATAACTTATGAGTTTTAATAAATTTTAAGGAAAAGACTTTTGGAATTTCATAACTTGAGGACAAGTTATGGAGTCCATTAAAAGGCATTTAGTTCAATAATTAAACTAACAAGAAATGTCAAATAATATTTATGATCTAGCAAAACTCATAAGCATGGATAATTCACATCAATAATTTTCAAGAATCATATAAACTAATATAACTTGAAATTTTGACAATTATCTTTGAAATTGGATAAGCACAATCATTACCACATCAAAAACAGGTTTATTTATTCAAAAATAGTTTAGGGTAATGATTCTAGTCCAATGCCAACTTTAAATCTCGAAATTCTACATCCAGGAGCACCAACTCGTCGAGTGCATGAACTGACTCGACGAGTTGGTAAGCTTTTAAGGTGGACTCGGCGAGTCTGTCAGTGGACTTGGTGAGTTCACTGTTCAGACAGCAGAAAATTGATTTTTTTTCAAGCTTTGAAAACAAGTAGCATCAAGTATAATTGAAAACAAGCCTAGGCTCTGATACAACTGATGGGTTTTGAGCATTCTAACAATCCTAAGGTGTGCATGCAACCCTAGAAACCTTGGATCTATGTTTTCTCTATTATACATGTAAACTTTCATTTTTCCAAGGTTTCATCCTAACTAGCATACCATGAAGTATATGTAATATAAAAATCTAGTAGAATGACATACATTTTCTTGAAGCTTGATTCCTTAAGCCTTTAAGATCCTAGCACCAATAATATGAATGCCTCAAATCACCACCAACAAATGGATGACCTTGAGAGAGTATTACTTGCACTCAATTTCGGCTAGCACTCTTGTATGTATGCTTAGGTGCCAATTTTGCTAGCTAGAGGGTTTTTATATAGTGTGGCTTAATTAGGGTTACACCATGCAAACCCTAATGTGCATGACTTTCCATATTCCTCATGCTCCATGGGTTTTAACCCTCCATGGAGTATCCATGGTTTACTACATGGGTTTAGCCCAACATAAGTAATCATGGATCATTAGCCCACTTCAAAAGAATGAATGATTTACACAATCAATCCCCAGATATTTAATTAGTCTCTTTTGATCACAAAATTAATTCCAAACTAATTCTTGATCAATACTAATTAAATAATATTATTTCATATTAATATATTAGAACTTATAATATATTAATAAATCATAAATAACCTCTTCTTAATAGTCCATCCTTACAGATTGTTCTGGTGAAGTGCAACCCAAATGGACCATGCTACTCTCGGGTCAAGTACATACCAAATATAGTTATGGACTTAGACACCTTATCCAACAGTAGATCCATCCACAATTCATCTTTCCCTTAATTATAACCAAACCAACTTTGGTGACTTTGAGCCAGTAACCTTCACCATCATACCTCATCCCATTAGTACCCTAAGTGCCAAGAGAAAGTAGATTCTTCTGACTTTTCAGTTCAAATCCACAATCTATCTTTTTGAACATACCATCATGCATATTGATCTACATAGTGCCAGTACCCTTGATACTTCTCGCCTAGTCATCACACATATCCACAGTGTTATTCCAGTCATTAAAGGATTCGAACCAGTCACGATTGTATGTCATGTCATAGGATGCTCTAGAATCCAAAGCCCAAGCATGTGTAGAACTTAATGTACTTGTAGTCAGTTCCTTGCCATCGCCCCTTCAATAGAACTCTCATGAACCACAAGAACATTGTTGTTTCTGCTTGACTCACTCTTGAACTTTCCATTCTTGAGTTGTGGATAATTCGCTTAAAGTGCCCCTTCTATTTATAGTTGTAACATTTCACATTTGATGAACCATTAGGCTTTGATTTTGAACGTGATCTCCCTATGTTTCCCCCTTTCCTCTCTATTGTCCTTCCTCTCCCTGCGAACAAAACAGATATGGGAACTATTTTGGTTAAAATATAATAAAATGTAAACCAACAAAATTTGTATGAAAGGTTTCAACGTTGTAATAGAAACAAGTGAGAAAATTAAGAGTAGGTGACACAGGTGGTTTACAAGGAATGCCCTTGATCCTTGATAGTATCTCCGACATAAAACCTTGAGAGGTGATAATTATCACCTACCATGTTATTTTTATTGACATGAACTACTAAGTACATAGGAATAGTATAAATGTAAGTACAAATGTCGTAGATGAGCTGATCATATATGTAGTGTTCATATTACAGATGTATTTATAGTCTAGCCTAAGCAACAATAAGTCGGATATTTCCAGAATCCTCTTGAATGAGTATTTACATGTTGTTTGACCTGGTATTCCCGTGTCTTAAGGCTGGTTGAAGTGATTCTTCGTTGAGAATGATTCTTATAATGACATTTTCAGCACTTGTGAGAAAAATACTAGAAATATATCCGTTATAAATGTTAGGAAATAAATATAACTATGGTGAAGATCCTAAGATATATCCCAGATCCTAAAATTTCTTGAAGATCCGGGATGCTAAGTATGGTTGAGGATCTTGGCCCTATCAATTTCCCGCAAATTATTCCTGCATGATATTTAGGTTAATTTTAAATATTCAAACGTATAATATAAAGTAAATAAAAATAAGGTTTTCAAATTTTAAACTCCAACGTATAGATTTTATCCGTTCCATGTTCATAATGATGCAGTCAAATCATCCTCTCTTTCCTCTGTTATGAGGATAAATAGCGGTAATTAGTTCGAGTTATTCTTTACCATCTGTTGTTTCTTTTTGATCATCATCAGCTGTTTCTAATGTATCTTTTGTTTTTCTCCTTTTTACTTTTTGTAAATTCTTAAGCATGGGTAAACAGATGGTTTGCTCTCGAGCTAGTATCGTTAACCCTTCTGATGATGACTTTATCGATCAAAAGCTCCTTACATACAATGAGACTTGTTTATTTAACGATGAGGCTATTAGGTTCCTAAAATCCAATGAGGTTTTTCATATATACACGATTTTTTTGGCCTTTTGATGCTTCGATTCAACAAGATTTCGTCTCTTCTTCTTACATTTTCTTTCCAGAATACCCATTGTATTTGGGGTTAAAATACCCCTTTCCTTGAAATATTTCTGAGTTTTTTTAAGTCACAAACATCTCACATATCCAAGCCATGCCATTCATATGAAGGATCCTATTCTAGATCAATCAGTTGAACCAATCCAACAATCTAGGAATAGGTGTTGCCAAACTAACTCATGTTTACGATCTCTCCACCTTCGGAAATTTCCGTTTCTTTCTAAACCTCAAACCTAAGAAATCTCCACTAATTCTAAAATAAAAACATAATGACGGAGGTTGGAAAGAGAAATACTTTTTTGTGAGGCATGATACTATTCCCGGCGGGTATATCCTGCTAAAGTCCTGGGTCAAAAAGGGTTGGATTTGCTATTTAGTCACAAGTATCCTGAGATTTAATTTCTTATTTTGTTTATTGTGATGCAGGGTTCAAATTTGAAGTGATTTCTCTTGCCGCTAAGGATACTAAAAAGAAGGTTACAATCTTCCTCGCTTTGCCTACAACCGTCAGATCCTTTAGGTTTGAGTGTTCTAGCCTCGAAGAAGGTTTATCTACTATAGCTTCAATGGCCAGCGGTAAGGATCCTTCCTTATTCATCTATTTGTTTTGATATATGAGGGATACTAAACTTATAGGGTTCTTTTGTTACGATTAGGATCCAAGGTTACACGTTCTGGTGCCCAATTCACTCTTGTCGACATTGATGATGCCATGTCTGCTGGCGAGTTCGTGATTAAGAAGGAAAACACTTCAACCTCCCTTCCTTCGAAAACAATTCTTTTTGATCTCACCGTTAAGACTCTTCGATCCCAAAAAAGGAAAACTGATGTGACACCCAAATTTTTTTTTTTTTTTTTTTTTTTTTTTTTTTTTTGCAACAATTTTAAACTTTTAAAACCCATCTTAAATTAAATTAAAACAACTGAAATAGTCATAACATAATCCATCAGCTTAATAACCATATAAAATAAGTGCGGAAGTAATAATAATAATAAGGTCCCAACAAAATAACTAGTAGCGATGTCCCGATGCTCCATGTCAAGCCTTAGCCTCTTTAATCTTAACACCTGAAAAGTTATAAGGGAAAAACGTAAGCACAAAGCTTAGTGAATTCAAACACAGACATTGTACCAACATTCATATTTACTAGCCCTAATCCATTTTCCAATTATAACGATAAAGACAAAGAACGAATCAATGTCTATATTACGAGAAGGACTTGTAGGTTTGAACCGCACCGGGAAGATCCCGTATCATTTGGCCCTAATCACCGCACCTCACGAAGAGTATTACGTTGGTGATCTTACCTACCCACCGCACCGGTAAATCCGTATCCTTTGGTGGTGTCCCCATATCCATAATTAGTTACATACAGTGCACATGTACGAATTAAAACAATACTTATATAGCATGCTTTTATAATAAATTCAAATAATCACACACGAGCTAACTAGCAAACACAATCATCAATACAACGGTGTGAGAGAACTCACCTTGAGTGAGTATTAAGGATGGCTAACAATCAAATAATGCTACCAAGCTTGAGCAAACTTCAAAACCTCGCCTAAGAAGGACTAAAGGTTAGAAACGAGAAGTAATGAAGCTATGAGTTGAGAAAAGAGTAATCACAGCAAGGTCTCTAAAACAGACCTGCTGTTCAAAACGGATTTACTCCAAAATCTAAAATAGAAACATAGCTTTAACTAAATTTTATAGGAAACTATGATTGCTCAGGATTCCATAACTATAAAGAACTCATTCTAACTCCAAAAGATGAATTAAATATGAATTTTACAAAATGGTGTATCACTTCTGTCTCCAACAATACAGTCAAGTGATGTTGGCCAATTCTACCCAACTTGTGAGTAGAATTCGTCCAAAAGAAAATTAAGAGAAGTAAAGGACATACAAGTGAAAGTCTCAGAGTTGGAATTGAATGAAAAGTATCTCTCAAACTCCAGATATAAAATTCACATTGTGGACAATCACAGCACTAGCAAAAGCTGGTGACTGCCCACTGACCTGGAGTGTGGATCAATTCTAACCAATTTATAATTGGAAATAACACCCCATATTCTCCAGATCTTAAATTCATAATATAAGGAACATATAGAAACTTGGAATCACTCTGGATCCTTTTCCAAGCCTTAGAAATGATGAAAACAAAATGACATATCAGAACAGACCCGGATCAGACCTAACAGCAAAGATGCCATTCTTTCACATAGATAAAGCCCTTATCAGTGAGGTTGGCCTTCTTAAGAAAGTTAGCCAACTCAATGTGTGAACTTTTGGAACTGGTTTGGGGTCCGTTTGAGTTCTAGAGCTCCAGATATGATTTTTACAAAATGACTACAGATCTGATGGAAAACAGAATCGTAGCCACCCGTGATTCCTTTTTGGCTTATCCATCCTTCTCCTTTTGAAACACATTTTAAGATGTGTTCATCATCCCAATTCAGTCCCCATGATAATGGTGGTACTAAAAAGGGTTAGGGATCATTAGGATTTCATTTAGCCTCAAGGATGTAATAATAATCAACATGAAAATAAACATAAGCACATAAAATCATCATTCTCCCTTTTAGGGTTTCCATGATCTTTTGCCACATGTAATCCCCTAGATCCATCATCCACCATATATGGGGTGAAGATAGGATCTTGAGATGATGTATAACATACAATTACAAATAAAATAAGAAGGAGAAGAGGTGAAGATGAAATCATAAAACTAGAACAAGGTTATGAATCAAGTTGTAAGAAAGGATAAGGAGGTTCATACCAATACGAATCAAGGCTGGAAATGAACAAGAATTAAGCTCCAAATAGCCCCTTGGCTGCTCTTGATCCCAAAGAGAGAGAGGGGGACGATTTTTGAGAGAGAGGGAGGGTTTAGAGTGTTTTCCTTGTGTGTGTACCAAATGATTCAATTTACACATTAAGTACTATTAACTAGATGGACATTGCAAATAGGCCCATAGTCCATGGACTTCAAAAAGGAGTTTACAAGATGATCAAAAGAGTCCAATAACATAAGAAATTAGACATTGGTTAAATAAATTAACCCAAGGTTACAAGGCTAATTAAATTAAAATAACCAAACGTACCGAGAAAACCCGGGGCGTTACAACTCTCCCCCACTATGAACGGACTTCGTCCTCGAAGTCAAAACCTAGAAACAGATCCGGATAATGAGTCCGCATCTCGCATTCCGGTTCCCAAGTCCATTCCGAACCCTTCCTATGTTGCCATTGCACCTTAACCAGGTTTATGGTCTTGTTGCGGAGAGCTTTCGTCTTTCGTTCTAAAATAGCGATTGGTTTCTCAACATAATTGAGACGCTCGTCAATTTGTATGTCCTCCAGTGGTATCACAGCGGTCTCATCAACAACGCATTTTCGTAACTGAGACACATGGAACGTATTATGAATTAGACTAAGCTCGTCAGGAAGCTCTAAACGGTAAGCCACCTTCCCCACACGAGCTATGACCTTGTAGGGTCCAATGAATCGGGGTCCGAGCTTTCCCCGCTTCCGAAATCGAATCACACCTTTCCAGGGGGAGACTTTAAGCAACACATAATCTCCCACCTGGAACTCAAGATTGGAGCGTCTTTTGTCAGCATAACTTTTCTGACGACTGCTCGCTGTGACCAAATGATCCCGAATCACTTGGATTTTCTCCGTAGTCTGTAGCACGATATCAGTACTCCCAAGTACCCTCTGCCCAACCTCGCCCCAACAAACGGGCGTCCTGCACTTCCTCCCGTACAAGGCTTCATACGGAGGCATTTTAATGCTTGAGTGATAGCTGTTGTTATAAGAAAACTCAGCTAGATGTAGATGGTCATCCCAACTACCCCCAAAATCAATTGCACACGCCCTAAGCATGTCCTCCAAGGTCTGAATCGTCCGCTCACTCTGCCCGTCTGTCTGCGGATGGAAGGCGGTACTAAAATGTAATCGTGTGCCCAATTCCTCTTGAAACTTCCTCCAGAACCGAGAGGTAAATCGGGTGTCTCGATCGGAGATGATAGAAACGGGCACCCCATGTAATGAGACAATCTCCCGAACAAAGATCTCGGCTAATTTCTCCGCCGATGAGCTCTCCTTTATAGCGAGAAAGTGAGCACTCTTAGTCAAACGATCAACAATCACCCATATTGTATCTGATCCTCGGGCAGTTCTAGGAAGTTTTGTAATGAAGTCCATGGTTAGATGCTCCCATTTCCATTCAGGAATCTCCAATGGTTGCAACTTCCCATGCGGTTTCTGGTGTTCCGCCTTGACCTTTCGACAGGTCATACATTCTTCCACAAATCGAGCCACATCATTCTTCATTCCATGCCACCAGTAAGCCTCATGAAGGTCCCGATACATTTTAGTAGCACCAGGATGGATAGAAAATTTTGACTTATGAGACTCATCCATTAGGGTTTTCCGATTTCCCCCGGTATATGGAACCCAAATCCTACCGTAGCGAGTCAGCAAACCACGCCCGTCTCGTTCCATCTTAGGCAACTCTTTCCCAATCTTCTCACGCCTGATGTTTTCCTCCAGTATTGCCGTCTTTTGGGCATCCCGGATTAGATCTAACAAAGACGACACCATCGTGATCCGGAGACACTTAGCTCGAATTGGTTCGGCAGATTGTTTACGACTAAGAGCATCAGCTACCACATTAGCTTTACCGGGGTGGTAGTGAATTTCACAATCATAATCTTTTACCACATCTAACCATCGGATCTGCCTCATATTCAAATCCCGCTGCTCGAACAAATATTTTAGACTCTTATGGTCAGTGTATATGATAAACTTCACTCCATAGAGATAGTGTCTCCAAATCTTAAGAGCGAAAACAACAGCCCCAAGCTCCAAATCATGAGTGGGGTAGTTTCGTTCGTGGGGTTTCAGCTGTCGGGAGGCATAGGCTATCACCCTATCTCGTTGCATTAACACGGCACCAAGACCTTGAAGCGATGCATCACAGTAAACCACCATATCCTCAACCCCATCAGGTAAGGCCAAAATCGGAGCTTCACACAATCGTTTCCTTAACTCATCAAACGCCAGTTGCTGCTCCGGGCCCCAAACGAATTTCATTGATTTCTTGGTCAATCGGGTGAGTGGTAAGGCGATTTTAGAGAAATTTTCAATGAACCTCCGGTAATAACCGGCTAAACCCAAGAAACTGCGAATTTCAGAAGGTGTTTTCGGAATCTTCCATTGTTTAACCACATCAACCTTGGCTTGATCGACCTTGATACCTTGTTTGTTTACCACATGCCCCAAGAACTGAACTTCTTCCAACCAAAATTCACATTTTGAAAATTTAGCATAAAGCCTTTCTCTTGCCAGAGTTTCCAGAATCTCCCGAAGGTGTTGCTGATGCTCCTCTTTGCTCTTAGAATAGACTAAGATATCATCTATGAACACTATGACCGAACGGTCAAGCATCAGGCTACACACCCGGTTCATGAGATCCATGAACGCTGCGGGTGCATTGGTGAGCCCAAAAGGCATCACCACGAATTCAAAGTGCCCATATCGAGTACGGAATGCTGTTTTCTCAATGTCTTCTTCACGAACACGCATCTGATGGTAACCGGAACGTAAATCAATCTTGGAAAACCAAGATGCTCCCTGAAGCTGATCGAAAAGATCGTCAATACGTGGCAAAGGGTACCTATTCTTTATCGTGCGCTTGTTTAGCTCCCTATAATCAATACACATTCGCTGGGATCCATCTTTCTTCTTCACAAAGAGAATAGGAGCACCCCAAGGCGAGCAGCTTGGCCGTATAAACCCTTTATCACTTAGATCTTGAAGTTGATCTTGGAGCTCTTTCATTTCAGGTGGTGCCAAGCGGTAAGGAGATTTCGCTACCGGAGTCGCACCTGGCACCAAATCAATGCGAAACTCCACTTGCCGAACAGGTGGCAAGCCAGGGAGTTCCTCCGGAAAGACATCGCTGAAGTCGGAAACGATAGGAACGTCGTCTAGTGCTATAGCAGAAGAGCAAGAAGCCATAGCCAGGCGGGGAATGTCCCCCTGAATAATAAGTTCTCCACCTCTAGGGTTTCGAACACGAACTTGCTTCTTACGACAGTGGATTTCCGCATCAAACGCATCAAGCCAATCCATGCCTACGATAACGCAGAGCTCTCGCATCGCAATAGGGATAAGATCGATAGGGAATTCAACTCCAGAAAACTCGAGAGTGCAACCCCGATAGACATCGGTGACATAAATAGTGCGATTGTCGGCAACTTCGACAACCATTGGGCGAGCCAATTTTCCGATACTACACCCCAGACGATTAATAAACGTGCGAGATACAAAAGAATGGGTAGCACCGCTATCAAACATAACAACAGCAGGCTCGGAATCTAGCAAATAAGTGCCTGATTTACCACATACAATCATGTAAACAATTCTAATTACCATTTATTAAATAATGGCAGGAGAGAAAAGAAAAAAAAAAAAAAAAAAAAAAAGAAATTTACCTGCCACTGTCGCGGTAACCACCGGCTCATCCGCAGTCATCTGGTGAGCACGACCTCGTGTCACCATAGTGGGTCCCTTAGAAGACGATGCAATTGCAGGATTTGTACCCCCGCTTCCTTTACCAGCCTTCAACTTTGGACATTCGGGCTTCTTGTGTCCCGTCTCGTTGCAGTGATAGCAGACAGGAGCAGCAGAAGTAATCTGAGGAACTGCACTCGCAGGGGGAGCCCTACAATTCTTCCAATGATGCCCTGGCTTTTTACAGTTGTAGCATATCAACGGATTTTTCTCGCCCTGACTTGAAGACGGCCTGTACTCATACCTTGACTTACCACCCTGCTTTTGCTTTTTCTGGGCATCTCCGGATGTCTTGGAGGAGGTGTCATTGGCCTTCCTCTTGGTCTGGGTCTGCAACTCGATTTCCCTCCTCCTCGCTGCATCCATGATCGCAGATAAAGTCGGGAACTCCTGCATGCTAACGAATTCCCGAATCTCGGTACGTAGAATGGTAGTGTACTGGCTGACCAACCAGGCCTCATTCCCAGCAAATGAGGGACAAAAAGATAGCATCTCCAAGAACTTGGCGTTCAAGTCGCTAACAGACTCGGTAGTTTGCTGTAAGGCCATGAACTCTTGCTGCATCCGCTGCTGCTCCACCTTGGGCACATATTGTGCCTCGAACCTCTCCACAAATTGGGCCCAAGACATGGCCCTCACTTCTTCCTCGTTTAATAGAGCGGTGATGGTGTTCCACCATGTCTTTCCCCTTTTTCGCAGCTGATTCATGGCGATCACAACTTTGTACTGGTCCGGACACCCAACAGTCATGAAGGCGCCCTCAACATCTGACACCCAATGCTTAGCAGCAACTGGGTCGGATTCACCATTCCAAAGAGGAGGGCTACACTTGTTGAACTTCTCGAAGTAGTATGCCGAATCCCGAACGGGCGGAGCCGATAACGCTCCCCCGGGAATAGCTGCGAGGCGCTCATCCAGAAGAGCTTTGACCTGGTTGATTATGTCATTGGTCACGCCCGGGATTAATTCATTGAAAGCGTTATTGAATTCCTCAGCGACAATATTCCTAACTTGCTCCATTTGGAGCTGATTAAGGCGAGCAGGCGGAGCCATCTGTATCCGTAGAAGGAGGAAAATATTTAGAAATAATTCAGCCTAGATATTTCTAGGAAGACGAAACACTCAGCTTGCCGAAAATTTCTCAACCTTGCCCCGACCCGAAACCGGCACCGATGTTTCAAATAGTAGGGGCCCTTCTACTATCTTCCACACAAGTTCCAATTTCGCAATCGCGTCTAGTTTCAAAATTTCCAGCTCGCTCTAGCCGTTAATTTTACATCTCTCTCACATGTTAACATTAAATAAGTGTGTAATCTAGCATTTTAAGACTAGTAGAATCCAATTCATAGTCAACAATTTAACATAAACATTTAACATAAGAAATAAGGCTTACTTGGCTGGCCGACTGGCACACCGCGACATCTTTCACTACTAGTCTTCAGAAAATTTGAAAAATCTTTTAAAAAAAAGAGAATAAACTATTATAGAGCCTCAAATTTGAGTCTAGAACATCCACAAGAATGCCTAGTTCCCTCAAACTGTGGCTCTGATACCAACTTGTGACACCCAAATTTTTTTTTTTTTTTTTTTTTTTTTTTTTTTTTTGCAACAATTTTAAACTTTTAAAACCCATCTTAAATTAAATTAAAACAACTGAAATAGTCATAACATAATCCATCAGCTTAATAACCATATAAAATAAGTGCGGAAGTAATAATAATAATAAGGTCCCAACAAAATAACTAGTAGCGATGTCCCGATGCTCCATGTCAAGCCTTAGCCTCTTTAATCTTAACACCTGAAAAGTTATAAGGGAAAAACGTAAGCACAAAGCTTAGTGAATTCAAACACAGACATTGTACCAACATTCATATTTACTAGCCCTAATCCATTTTCCAATTATAACGATAAAGACAAAGAACGAATCAATGTCTATATTACGAGAAGGACTTGTAGGTTTGAACCGCACCGGGAAGATCCCGTATCATTTGGCCCTAATCACCGCACCTCACGAAGAGTATTACGTTGGTGATCTTACCTACCCACCGCACCGGTAAATCCGTATCCTTTGGTGGTGTCCCCATATCCATAATTAGTTACATACAGTGCACATGTACGAATTAAAACAATACTTATATAGCATGCTTTTATAATAAATTCAAATAATCACACACGAGCTAACTAGCAAACACAATCATCAATACAACGGTGTGAGAGAACTCACCTTGAGTGAGTATTAAGGATGGCTAACAATCAAATAATGCTACCAAGCTTGAGCAAACTTCAAAACCTCGCCTAAGAAGGACTAAAGGTTAGAAACGAGAAGTAATGAAGCTATGAGTTGAGAAAAGAGTAATCACAGCAAGGTCTCTAAAACAGACCTGCTGTTCAAAACGGATTTACTCCAAAATCTAAAATAGAAACATAGCTTTAACTAAATTTTATAGGAAACTATGATTGCTCAGGATTCCATAACTATAAAGAACTCATTCTAACTCCAAAAGATGAATTAAATATGAATTTTACAAAATGGTGTATCACTTCTGTCTCCAACAATACAGTCAAGTGATGTTGGCCAATTCTACCCAACTTGTGAGTAGAATTCGTCCAAAAGAAAATTAAGAGAAGTAAAGGACATACAAGTGAAAGTCTCAGAGTTGGAATTGAATGAAAAGTATCTCTCAAACTCCAGATATAAAATTCACATTGTGGACAATCACAGCACTAGCAAAAGCTGGTGACTGCCCACTGACCTGGAGTGTGGATCAATTCTAACCAATTTATAATTGGAAATAACACCCCATATTCTCCAGATCTTAAATTCATAATATAAGGAACATATAGAAACTTGGAATCACTCTGGATCCTTTTCCAAGCCTTAGAAATGATGAAAACAAAATGACATATCAGAACAGACCCGGATCAGACCTAACAGCAAAGATGCCATTCTTTCACATAGATAAAGCCCTTATCAGTGAGGTTGGCCTTCTTAAGAAAGTTAGCCAACTCAATGTGTGAACTTTTGGAACTGGTTTGGGGTCCGTTTGAGTTCTAGAGCTCCAGATATGATTTTTACAAAATGACTACAGATCTGATGGAAAACAGAATCGTAGCCACCCGTGATTCCTTTTTGGCTTATCCATCCTTCTCCTTTTGAAACACATTTTAAGATGTGTTCATCATCCCAATTCAGTCCCCATGATAATGGTGGTACTAAAAAGGGTTAGGGATCATTAGGATTTCATTTAGCCTCAAGGATGTAATAATAATCAACATGAAAATAAACATAAGCACATAAAATCATCATTCTCCCTTTTAGGGTTTCCATGATCTTTTGCCACATGTAATCCCCTAGATCCATCATCCACCATATATGGGGTGAAGATAGGATCTTGAGATGATGTATAACATACAATTACAAATAAAATAAGAAGGAGAAGAGGTGAAGATGAAATCATAAAACTAGAACAAGGTTATGAATCAAGTTGTAAGAAAGGATAAGGAGGTTCATACCAATACGAATCAAGGCTGGAAATGAACAAGAATTAAGCTCCAAATAGCCCCTTGGCTGCTCTTGATCCCAAAGAGAGAGAGGGGGACGATTTTTGAGAGAGAGGGAGGGTTTAGAGTGTTTTCCTTGTGTGTGTACCAAATGATTCAATTTACACATTAAGTACTATTAACTAGATGGACATTGCAAATAGGCCCATAGTCCATGGACTTCAAAAAGGAGTTTACAAGATGATCAAAAGAGTCCAATAACATAAGAAATTAGACATTGGTTAAATAAATTAACCCAAGGTTACAAGGATAATTAAATTAAAATAACCAAACGTACCGAGAAAACCCGGGGCGTTACAACTGATGAGATCACATATATAGGGTTGGAGAATCTTGAGGCTGAAGAGGAACTTAGGAAGCTAGTCTTCTTCTCTCAAGCTATAGTTTTTTTTTCCTTTTGGTACTTTGATTTTTTGTCCTTTGATTCTGCTTCTGCTGATCTCGTGTTTCTTTCAGGTCTCTGATCATATTTCTCAGTCTACCACTGATATGAGAATCCGAGCTGAGAAGCTTGAGTGTGCCCTAAAGGATAGAGAGAAGATCTAGATGTCAAGAATTGAAGATCTTATGATGAGGGTGGATCGTTTGGGCAAGGAGAAAGACGATAAGGAGGAGGAAAACCCCACTGAGATTGAAGAGGTGATCACTAAACTCAAAAGCAGTGTTGTTGAATCCACATGGGAGGCCAAGATCAAGCTGGCAGAGGACATGTTGAATGCAGGATCGTATGATGTTGAGGGTTGGTGCAAAGCCCTAGCAAAGTTGATCGGCGAGCATGTTGACGGTCGTGAGGATCTTCCATTGAAGAAGGAGAAACAAGAGGAGAAAGAGAAGAAGGAGAAACAATAGGAGAAAGAGAAGAAGGAGACAGAGATGGCTCCAGGTGGTAAGGATCAAAACGCAATTTATGTTTGATTTATTTAAAAATAATTTAAATATTTTGGGTATGTAAGACAAACTTTCACTTTTTTGACGGGTTGGTGGGAAACCCCTTTTAATTTCATTCCATAGTTTCCTTATATCTCCTTGTTTGAATGGATGATAAGTTTGATGTGATTGTAGCAATAGGTCTTCTGTGGATCCTTAGACAATTAGGATCCTGAAGAGTTCAGGTTTCACAAGAACTCTTGGGATGTTAATAACCTGAAATAGTTAGTTATCATCTTGGGATTTCAAAATAGTTGGTATCCTTAGGAAAATAAGCCTGAGTTATTACATGGAAAAAATAGCTTTTAAGAAACAAGGATAGATACAACCTGGTTATCTTAAGGTCTCATAATATTTTGACTTAAGAGAAGCCTTAAGTTATGATCCCTTTATTTCCATATGATCATGTAGTTCACATAGGCAAGGATCCTTCTTTAGGAGTTCATATATGAAGATCCTTATTACGATTTTACTTAGAAAATAATTGGGGAGGATCCCGCCTTAAGAAACAACTGGGAATAATCTCAACTTAGAAAACAAATGGGAAGGATTCCACCTTGTAACATGATAATGTTATAAACCTTATAAATTTTATAGGAAAAAATCCCACCTTATAATAACATGTCAATGTTATAAACCTTAGCAAATTAGCAAATTAATGGGGAAGATCCCAACTTAAGATAACATATCAATGTTATAAATCCTAGAAAACTACTAGGGAAGATCCCAACTTAAGATAACATGTCAATGTTATAAAATTTAGAAAATTACTGGGGAAGACCCCAACTTAAGATAAAATGTCAATGTTATAAACCTTAAATTTAAACGTTAGGATCTTAACATATCTTTAGAAATAAGATGGTTTCCAAGTCACTATAGCGTGAGATGATCCCCTTATTCATTTCCCATAGTAAGATATCGTGCGTCCAAGCGAGGTCTAGAAACCTAAGCTCATATGAAAGAGGTAATTAACTCTTTAAACCTTAAAGGGGATTAGGTACCCTTAATCATATGAGAGTGATCAGTCTCTATTCATAATTTCTAGGATCCTTGAGTTTCTGCATGATGGAAATGTTATCTTGGGGTGGGCCTTAGCTTGGCTAACGCCCATCTGATACTTAAGTCAGTAACGGCTTTTTGAAAAAGTAATTAAAATAATTTGACAAGAGTAAAGGGTAAAGAGTATGTACCTTTGATCGTGTTGGAAAATGAAAGGCTTAAACTTACATGAACTATTCTTTCAGGTGTATGACATTCAAAGTTCTTAGTTAGATGTCCCCTTAAAGGTGGCTAACCAATATGCCCCATTTCCTACTTCTAAATTGATGATATATAGCCCTTCCCATTTGGGAGCCAATTTACCAGTACTAGGATCTTTGTTATTTTCGAACTCTTTCCTATGAACCCACTCACCAACCTATAATCTTTTGACTCTTATGTTTTTGTTGTATGTTTTGGCTATTCTTTGTTGATGAGCCGCAATGAGGATCCTGGCAAGATCCCTGAGTTCATCAATAGAGTCAAGATCCTGAGGAAGGATCCCATTGTTGTCCTCTTGATTTTGGAGTTGATACCTTGCTGTTGGGATTACCACTTTAGTAAGAATCACAGCTTCGATTCAAAAAACCAAGGAATATTCTAACCAGTGGTTGTCTTCAATGTGGTCTTATCTACCTATAATATGAAAGGAAGTTCCTCGGCCTATCTTCCTTTCTTTGCGTCTATCCATTTCCTAAATTATTGACTATGATTTTTTTCCCTAGATTCTGCTGGACCATGGGCTTGAGGATGAACATGAGTGGAAGTTATCATTTTAATTCCGTAACTCATGTAAAAAATCATTAGTTCTTTTACTTATAAATTGGGTTCCGTTATTACATATGATTTTCGCTGGGATCCCGATTTCTGTTGGGATCCCGAATCTGGTCAGGAGATTATGTTTGATAAACGAGACCACTTCCTTATCTCTTACTTGGACAAAATCCTCATCCTCGATCTATTTCAAGAAATGGTCTATCGTTACTAGCATAAATACTTTTCCTCCTGGTGCCTTAGGTAGCTTTCCTACTATGTCCATCCCCTACTTCATGAATGGCCAAGGGGAGATGATAGGATGTAAAGGTTCTACCGTTTGGTGGAGGATGTTTCTGTGTCTCTGACAAGCATAAAAATTTTGTGCATGTGAGAAACATCCTTTATCATTGTTGGCCAGTAGTATCTTATCCTTAACACCTTGGAGTATATGGATCTACCCCCAGTTTGTTTTCCATAATCTCCTCCATGTATGTCTTTTAGAACTTCTGTAGCTTCGTGATCTTCCAAACATCTAAGGTGTGGACCTACCATGGATTTCCTGTATAATTTCCCTTGGATCATCACAACATGTGAGGTCATCATCTTGAATACCCTGTCACTTTTCTCTTCTCTTGGAATCGTTCCATTTTCGAGCTATTTTACAACAGGTCGGATCCAAGATCTTGAATTTCGTGGAGGTTGGGTATCATGATCTTTAATTTCTGCAATGTTGGTCGTTTGGTCATGATCGTCGGGAACCTCTCATCTTTTTCCAAGATCTTCAATTGTTGGGATCATCACATGGATTATTGGGATCCTAGTCTCTGGTGAGATGCTAACTGAAGATCCTAGATTGGCTAATGCATCTGTTTCAGCATTACCTTCTTTAGGAACTTGCTTTAGGCTAAGTGTTTTGAATTTCTCAGCTAAGTTTTGAAGAATTTGAAGGTATGATGCTAGAATTTTACCTTTAATTGCATATGATCCATTAAAGTGGTTAGTTATTAATAATAAATCGACATATACCTGAAGATCCTTGATCTGAAGATCCTTGGCTAGCTGTAATCATGTGATTAGTGCTTAATACTTTGCTTTGTTATTGGCTGCATTCAATTCACAACTAACTGTATGGGGTATGATGTCCCCCTATGGATATTTTAGTATGATCTATAGGTCAGTTCCTCTTTGGTTGGATGCTCCATATGAAGAGTGTTGTCACACCCCAAACCAGAACGGCGGAAACGTTCGGGGGCGGAGGACGTCATGTACTGTATCATAACAATGCATAATAGTAAAACAATCAACAACATCATCCATTGCATTAATAATATAATTTAATACAAGTGTGTTCTGTGTATAGTTTGAAAGACACCAAAATATGAATTACAATAAAAGAAGAGTCTTGAACTTGCACCGTCTTCTTAAAACCTGGTCATCGGTACCTGTCTACTGGTGACCTAAGAATAAAAGTTATTTTGAAAGCGTAGATCAGCATGAACACTGGTGAGTTCATAAGTATTTTAGTGTCAAATGTTTGTATAAGTTTGAAGAACATGTTTGTAAGTGTTTGTTGTAAATGTTTGTAAGTGCTTGATGTAAATGTTTGTATACTTCCTAGAAAATCCTATATTTTCTACCAAAGTAGTCTTCTACCGAGACCGGACTATTTTGTATGTTTATCCTTTTGTAAAAGTGAGTGTTTTTCCCAAGTATGACTATCGTTACCAGAAAATAGTTTACATTACCGTTTATGTGAGAAGATCACTATATGAATGTAATCGGAAAATGAAGATGTAGATTAGTATTGTATATAAGTAACTACAGGTGTACTAACTACCTTAAACCAGTTTGTTTAATTAAGGTAAAATGTGATGAGATTATAACCATACTTGATTGACTAGTAAAAGTCGACGTTCAAGACGTCGAAATTGTATGGCATTCGTTACCCGTAGACCTGCATGTCCCACTGTAGCTAGTAACAAGGTGTAGAATGGTCCATCCCGTATAGATCTATACACAAACTCACGCTCTCCCTCCAGGAGACTCTGGTTATAAAACGTGACACAATAGTATATTTCCATGCCATGAAGTAGTGGCTAACATTAATGTTATCTTTGTTATTGTATTAGTGTAGTATGTTCCTTATGTTCTAGTGAATAGTATGTTCCTTCTGTTCTAGTGTATAGTATGTTCCTTCTGTTCTAATGTATAGTATGTTCCTTCTGTTCTAGTCATAGTATGTTTGAACTGACTCATGTATGAACTGACTCTTGTAAGTAGTAATCCTCTAAACTATACTTATTATAGTTTACTAGTACTGTTGTTTGAATGACTGATCATGTTTGAACACCTTTGCTACCCAAAGGTATTGAACTGAATGGAAGAACTTTTATATCTATATACATATACATAATATATAACTAAGATTTAAACGACAGTCGGACAAACAACCAATACTCTAAGTCCACAACCAAACAAGGAACAGAAAATAAAGCGAGTTATCAGTCCTAAGCCCTTTCAACCTTATTTATATAACTATATCCATATAGACATGATTTTGACGATATATAAGTTTAAAATAGTTTGATAAAGAGTTTAACATATAAAATAGTTTTAACCATTTGAATGGTTATACATGACTTGATGTCAGTTTATAAAATGTTTTGAAATAGTTTGTTTGATAACACAATTTTGAAGTATAAGAAATCCACTTGTTTGATAGTTATTAATCACATGTGATTGACACAATAACTATAATGTTTTCTACTTGTATCCCCCCCCCATAAAAGCATTTAAAATAATTTAAAAGATAAGTTAAGGGGTATGAACTCACCTTTAGTGAGTGATTCGAATGAAAGTTCGATATAGGATGTTAAGTGTCAAGTGAAGTCTCGAGCACAAACGGATCCTATTAAGCATATAATGACACGTATATGGATATAATTAGTATATATAACAACTAATCATGCTAGGGAACAAACTTAGGGACTAGGAAACACTTGGAACGAAGTGTCATAATCACATATAATTGTTCTAAAGGTGTTCACGGCCACACAAGTGTGTGTTTACGGCCTAGATGTGTTCACGGCCAACACATGAAACACAAGGAGTTTACGGCCAAGACTTGAAGGAGTTTACGGCCATGCAATAAATCAAGAAGGGTTTACGGCCATGCAAGGGTTTACGGCCAAAGATGATCTTGAGAAGGGTTTACGGCCAAGGGAGAGTTTAGGGTCGTAAACTCTTAATGATCATGCTAAAATGGTTGATTCTTGGATGCAATTCAAGAGCTTCTAATGGATAACTGGTATATGGAAAGGATACTTACGATCTGGAAGCTTGAAGGGGTGTTCACGGCCCAAAGAACTAGTGTGTGTTCTTGGTGTTGTTGGTGTTCTTGATGATTTGAAGATCTAACCCAAAAGTGATGAATTCACGGATGAAATCATAGGTTTTTACTAGATCAAGAAGGATATCAACTAATAATGAAAGAATCACATACAAATTTGACAAGAAATGGAAGTGTTCTTGATGATACTTGAGAGAGAAATGAGTGTTCTTGACTTGGAAGTGTGAGAAGTGAAGAAAAATGAAGGAAAATTATACTTAGGGGTGGAGTTCACGGCTAGACATGAGTTTACGGTCGTGAACTCTAGTTTACGGCCGTAAACTCCATGTGAGGGAGTTTTCCGGCTTGAATGCAACACATGAAATCTAGTAGATACTTCCTAACACACAATCCTTGAATGTACTAGGATTAAAACACTCAAACAGACCCTTAACAAGGCTAAAAGATAGCAGAAACAAGTCTGACTGATGATTGAATTGAATGGCTTTACAAAATAGAAATTTTGGGTTGTCACAAGTGTCCATCTTCCCATGTTTCCTTCCTCTAGAAGCTGTTGAGCTTCAACTTCCACTTCATCTTATAGATCATCACTAAAGTTAGGCACAAAGTCTACTAGTGGTTGCTACTTTACTGTAGATGTTGGTTCATACTTGGATGACATATGTGTTGAGCTTCACATACCATTTTTCCATTCTACCTGACATCTCTGGTTTTCTGATAACAATCTAAAGAGGATAATTAGTTCTTACATGTATAATATGTGTTTTAAAATAATGTCTTAATTTTGTGGAAGTTGTTACTAGTGAAAGTATTAGTTTTTCAAGGTGAGAATACCTAGTCTCGGGACCCAAGCGACTTTTACTTATATAGTAGATGTAGTTTTCCGTCTAATGGTTTTACCAATAGAGGTGGTAAACTTAAGTACTTTTTAAGTTCCTATATGGCATCTTCGTGCTCCTTGGTCCCCTCAAATCTTTTTATTCTTCTTCAAGATGTCGTAGAAAGGTTTACACCTCTCTGAGGATCTTGGGATGAACCTATTTAGGGCTGCCACTCTTCCTGTTAGTCTTTGAATGTCCCTGCTCGAGGATGGGGATTTTAGATCAATGATTTCCTTGATCTATTCTGATCTTTCTTCTATTCCTCTTTTAGATACCTTGTAACCAAGGAACTTGTCGGATTTCATTCCAAAGTGACATTTGGAAGGATTCAGCTTCATGTTATACTTGTCTAGTATATCAAAGGCTTATTCAAGACCCCTATGGTGATATTTACCTCTTATGGATTTTACCACCATGTCGTTGATGTAGACTTCCATGGTGTTCCCCAATTTGTCCTTGGACATCCGATTCACCAGTCTTTGGTATGTTGCATCTGCATTTTTAAGAATAAATGGCATAGCAGTGTAATATATATATATATATATATATATATATATATATATATATATATATATATATATATATATATATATATATATATATATATATATATGGGAGTTCTAAAGGTGGCGTCCTCTTGATTGGAGGGTTCCATTTAAATTTATTGGAACCCTGCTACGGCATCCATGAATGCTTATAGTTCATGGTTTGTCGTGGCATCTATCATAGAATCTATGTGTGACAAAGAGAAAGGATCATTTAGGAAACCCATGTTAAGATCCATATAGTCTATACACACTCGCCATTTACCATTCTTCTTCTACACTACGACGACATTTGCTAGCCACCTTGAGAACTTTACCTCCTTGATTGTTCATCTTTTAAGGAGATTTTCCACTTCTTCTTGAATGGTCAGGTTTCTTTCAGGTGCAAACTTCCCTTGTTTTTAGTGTACAGGTCTGAAAAAAGGATCATTTTTAAGTTTATGATTTATAATGTTCTTATCTATACCTGCCACGTCTTCATGTTTCCATGTGAAGGTTTTCCTTCTTTCTTTCTAGAACTTTATTAGGTCTTTTTCAATGTCTTCTGCTACAGAGGATCCTATGAGGAATTTAGCATTAGGATCCTAAAGGTTTAAGGGAACTTCTTTTATATCTTGCTCCTTTGATTCTAATGTGTCTTGTGCCATCTGCTTTAGTTTCTATGCTTGCTTTGGTACCACGAAAGTCTACATTGAGGTTTTGTAGCACTCTTTAGATTCTTTTTGATCTCCTATGATCTTCATTGTCCGCCAAGGAGTACGCATCTTTACACATTGGAGGTACATCGATGGTACTGCTTCCATATCATGGATCGATGACCAACCTAGTATAATATTATAGGAAGACAAGTTATCAATTATATAAAAACGTTGTATGGAATTTATACCCTCGATGTAGATAGGTAACTTGATCTCTTCGACCATGTGTTGTGTTTCACCATTGAATCCTATCAGCAACAAGGACCTTTTAACTATCTAGGTTTCTGGAATGTTCATCATTTTCAGTGCATCTAGGAGTATGATGTTGATTGAGGATCCACCACTGATAAGGATTCTTCTGACAAAGTGGTTGGCGACGAAGAGAGTGATCATCAATCCGTCGTGGTAGGGATCCTGGATGTCTTCCCTATCTTCTTCATCGAATATGATTTCCTTATCGTTCGTTACTAACCTATTCCTATGGGGTCTTTCTTCTTTTTTCTGTCTTAGATGTTGGGTTTTGAGCATTCTAACACTCCTAAGGTGTACATGCTACCCTAATAACCTTGGATCTATGTTTTCTCTAAAATACATGCAAATAAGAATTTCCAAGGTTTACATCCTACCTAGCATAACATGGAAAACTAGAATCATAATGCACTAGAAGAATGACATAGCTTTTGATAGTGATTGATTGCTTGGAGTTTGAGATCCTAGCACCAATAGTGTGAATGCCTCAAGTGGAATCACAAATCACCACAAACTTTGGAAACTTGAGTGAATAATATATGTGCTCTAGAAATTCGGCCACCACTCTTGTTCACCCATAACTAGTGCCATTTCAAGCATCATAAGCTCCTTTATATAGTGTGGAGGATTAGGGTTACATCCATGTAAACCCTAATATCCATGACTCTTCCTTTCCAAGGATCCATGGGTTAAAAGCTCCATGGACTCCCATGCATGCCAAGCCCATTCCAAATGAGTATTAGCCCACACTACATAAAATACAAGAGCCCATATTTAATTAGTCACCTTTTTTATCACCAAATTAATTCTAAATTAATTTATGATCAATACTAATTAAATAATATGATTTCCTATTAATATATTATAACTTATAATATATTAATAAATCATGAACATACTATTCTCAAAAGATTATCCATACAAATTGTTCGGGTGAAGTGCAACCCAAATGGACCATGTCGGGTCGGGTAAAGTGCATCTCAAATAATGTTATGGACTTAGACACTTTATCCAACAGTCTCCCACTTGGATAAGTCTAATAACATATTTGTAGATATGACTTCAGGAACCAACCGACAATCGTAGCTCTCAAAACTCTATTGAACTATGAAGCGCCATTTTAGATAAGTGATCATATAATCCTCTGTTCTCAAGATATCAGCGGGACAAATACATTGAACAACGTCGTACTTATTGTCCAGCAGTTTGTTTCCTGATTTCCGATTTGTTTGACAAAGAACTTAATTGAACACATCAATTAGGTTCTGACCGGGCCCGATACATAGGTCAAAACAAAATCATCGAGGGGCCCAGATATTGGTTCTCATCCTCCAAGGACTAGAAGGAACAGATAAACTTCAACTCATATACTTGTTTCTACTACTTGTTGAATTATACACAAAGGCACGTTTTATAACATCAAGTTACTGATGCGTTTTCGTGCAATCAATGCATAACCAACTCATAGGAAACAACTCATATCTCTAGGTTTGAAGACTTATATGATATTACCGTCTCACGATCACTCGAGATAAATTCCATGAAGTGATGCAAGTGAGCGTGGGTTTATTCCAATACTCAAAACTTATGAGCACTCATGAATGTTGTAGCAACCATTGCTATGGCTAAACAGCTTTAGTCATCTACAAGCCAATTCATGACAGTCTTAATTCATACCTACTTCCGAAGTATGATCTGTTGGATATAGTGTCTAAGTCCATAACTATATTTGGTATGTACTTGACCCGACCCGGCATGGTCCATTTGGGTTGCACTTCACCCGAACAATTTATGGATAATCGTTTGAGAATAGTATAAGTTATGATTTATTAATATATTATAAGTCCTAATATATTAATATAAAATCATATTATTTAATTAGTATTGATCTATAATTAATCTAGAATTAATTTAGAGATCAAAAGTATGACTAATTAAATATGGGCTCTTGTATTTATATAGTGTGGGCTAATGCTTATTTGGAATGGGCTAGGCTTGCATGGAAAGTCCATGGATACTCCATGGAGCTTTAACCCATGGATCTCATGGAAATGAAAAGACATGGGTATTAGGGTTTACATGAATGTAACCCTAATCCACCACACTATATAAAGGAGGCTTTGGTTCTTGAAATCACACGAGTTGTGGTGAGTAAAGTAAGAGGGCCGATTTCAAGAAGGTGATTACTATTCTCTAAAAGTTCCAAGTTTGTGGTGATTTGTGATTTCCATTTGAGGCATCCACACTATTGGTGCTAGGCTCTAAAACTCCAAGCAATCAACTACAACTACAAGGTAAGTAATTCTACTAGCTTTATTTGATTCAAGTTCCCCATGCCATGCTAGATAGGATAAGAACCTTGGAAAAATAATTATTTGCATGTATCATAGTCAAACATAGATCCAAGGTTTCTAGGGTTGCATGTACACCATAGGAGTGTTAGAATGCTCAAAAACCCATCAGTGGTGTCAGAGCTTGGTTTGTTTATTTGATACTTGATGCAAAAAAAAAAAAAAAAAAAAAAAAAAAAAAAAAAAAACTTGAAAATCGAAGTTTTGTTCAAAAGCTCGTATCAAAATTTCAAGTTTTGTATATGTACTTACGATTCTTGAAATTTTTGATATGAACATTCATAAACATATGAGTTTAGAAGATCATAGAAATTATGTGCTAATAATTGATTAGATTAATTCTTGATCTTTATGTGTTTTAATGGAGTCCATAACTAGTTCTTAAGTTATGGATAACCAAAAGTCACATTTATAAATAACCATTAAAAGAACACATAGGTTACACAAAAATGAAGAGTCTTCATTTTTAATAACCATTAACTCATAAGTTATGAGAAATGAAAAGTTTTGAAAGTTTACAAAACTTGCCCTCAAGTTTTGGAACATGTAAAGTCATATTAAAAACTTTAGTTCCAACCCCTAGAATTTTAAAAGTTAAAATTCAACCCTTATACTTTATAATATTATAAGTTTAATAATATTTATATATGTATAAGATCAAGTCGTCTTACCACTAGTACGCCTCATTCACGAAGCCGGTCTATAAGGGGGGTATAAGGTTGTTGCCTATAAAATGGCAACTTAATGGGTGTCCACTCTCACCCACCGCTTCCTTGATCGGTGGAGGGTCGTTAGCCGAACGGGTAGGACAAGGACTTATAAATTCTCATTAAAAGTATAATGATAATACTAAAGTAACTAAACTTTATTGAATTCCCAATCTTAGTTATTTTAGGAAAATGTGAATAAGGTGCTAATCCATGAAATTACACTTTACACTTTGTTTAAGTCGTTAGTGGAGCGTGTGTGGTTAACCGGCACACTAACTTGAACTTAACAAGGTAGGTAAAGGGTGACTTAATGTTTATCATAGTATCGATGGAGCGTGTGTGGTTAACCAACACATCGATTGAGGGGTAATACATTAAGGGTACCAAGTAATTTGCATGGTTACTTCACACCTTGTTTTGTGATCCTCGGCATCCCAGTCACAAAACTTGAAGGGCACACTCGAGATTGAAACATGCCATTGAAGAAAGTTCAATGAATCTCAAAGAATCTAGGAGTTTCTAAACCAATTAAAACCTAATTAAATTATTCGTTTTTCATGGTGGAAATTGGTGAATCGTCATTCACCTACCTTCAAATATCTTATAGCTTAGATTACGGCATCCCTCTTCTAAGTTATAAAATATTGTGTTGGGTCCTAGCCTTAATATTACATTTGGGTATTTTGTTAAGGACTATCTCTATATCTAATCTAATCTATTCCCTCTTCTTTTCAGATGTCTTCCAATAACAATGCTTCTGGCTCAAACCCTACTAGCTCCTTCTCTCTCATGAATCTTTGTGGGAGAGTCATCTTTGATGGGTCCAACTTTACAGATTGGATCAGAAACATCAGGATGGTCACTCGGTATGAGAACAAAGAATATGTTCTCGACAAGGAGCTGAAGGTACCCGAGCCAACTGCTACTCCTGAAGAGCTTGCTGAATATGAGGTACATGAAAGAGATGCTACAAAAGTGGCATGCATCATGATGGCCACCATGACAGCCGAGCTCCAAAAGTCCTATGAGGACTATTATCCTTTTGAGATGCACCAGGACATGATGGACCGCTACCATCAAAGTGCTCGTCAAGAGCGATATGAAATAATCTCCTCCATGATAACAACCCGAATGAAGGATGGTGAACCCATCACGGGCCACATGCAGAAAATGCAAAGGTATGTGGACCGTTTACTGAAGCTGAATGTGAACTTCCCTGAGGAGTTAGCAATAGACATCATTTTGCACTCCTTGCCATCGTATTATGATCAATTCCGCATGACATATCACATGAACAAGGAAGAAGTCACCCTCAGCAAACTTCAAGGACTCTTGAAGACCGCCGAAAGTGGTCTAAAGGGTAAGTTGGTTGTTACTACTCCTACTCCTACTCCAACTGTGGCCAATGTCTTGGCAATCGGGAATGGCAAAGGGAAGAAGAGAAATAACCCTTCTAAGGGTACCAAGGGTAAGACCCTTGAAGGCTCCTCTTCAAGCAAAACCAAGAAAGGTTTTGTCACTCCTTCTGCTAACCCTAATGAGGCTGAATGCTTCTATTGCCATGAAAAGTCGCACTGGAAGCGAAACTGCCCAAAGTACCAGCAAGATTTGAAGGATGGAAAAGTAAAACCCAACCAGGCAGGTATATACACTATATTGTCTAATAACTCACCTCATTCTAAGTCTTGGGTCCTTGATACAGGTTGTGGTATTCACATATGTTGTGATTTGCAGGGACTAAAAAGAAGTGAGAATGTGGAGCAGGGAAAGATAAACTTGATCATGGGAAACAGGAAAGCTTCACCTGTCACCAAGATAGGAGTTTATTCCTTAGTGCTAAATAGTGGGTTTACATTAGATTTGAATAAATGTTATTATTCCCCAGAAATGGCAAGAAATGTTATTTCCTTTCATGCATTGTATAAACAAGGTTTTAGCTTTTATTTTGATAATAATAATGGTAGTATTGATGCTTTCTTTAATAATGTTCTTTATTTTAAAGCATTACCTTGTGATGGCGTGTATGAAACTGTATCTGTTGTAGATAATCTAGGAAATAGTGTATTGTGTATTAACTCTTCCACTAGCTTAGATAAAGCATCCTTATGGCATTGTCGTCTTGGACATGTAAGCAAGAAACGCATAGGCCAACTCCAAAAGGATGGAGTCTTGGAGTCATTTGACCTAAAGTCAGATGATAGTTGTGAATCTTGTTTGCTTGGTAAAATGACAAAGTCACCTTTTACTGGCACTTGTGCTAGGGGTGAAGGTTTGTTGTACCTCATACACACGGATGTGTGTGGACCCTTCAGAACCGCCATAAGAGATGCTAATCGGTTCTATGTGACTTTTACTGATGATTTTAGTAGATATGGATATGTCTATCTAATCAAGCATAAGTCAGAAACCTTTGAGAAATTCAAAGAGTTTAAGCAAGAAGTGGAGAATCAGTTGGACAGGAACATTAAGATGCTTCGATCCGATCGTGGTGGTGAGTATCTTAGTACTGAGTTCCTTGACTATCTTATGGAATGTGGGATTGTCTTACAATTGACACCTCCTAGGACACCACAGTTGAATGGTGTAGCTGAGAGGCGCAATCGGACCTTGTTGGACATGGTTCGTTCCATGATGAGTCGAGCTTCGCTACCAATCTCATTTTGGGGGTATGCCTTAGAGACTGCCGCCCATATCCTTAATCTAGTCCCTACAAAGAAGGTTGCCAAAACACCTCACGAGGTGTGGACTGGAAAAGTTCCCAATCTAGACCACATCAAGATTTGGGGTTGCGAGGCTTTCGTGAGACGCGAGACTCACGATAAAGTCGAACCCCGAAGCGAAAGGTGTATTTTCATCGGCTACCCACAAAAATCCTTTGGTTACATCTTCTACACACCCAGTGATAATGTGGTCTTTGTAGGAAGAAGAGGATTCTTTCGAGAGAGAGAATTCATGAGCCAAGGAGACAGTGGGAGGCAAATTGACCTTGAGGAAATTCAAGAGTCAAGTGGTGAAGGAGCCTCAAACCTAGCCCTCAACCTGAGGAGAAAACTCATGTTGAGCCGACTGAAGAATCTATACCTCTGAGGCGTTCCACCAGAGTTAGGAATGCACCTGAGCATTATTATGGTTTTCATATTACTGCAGAAGGTGAGACACTTATCAGTGATAACACACTGGTAAATCTGGATGAGCCTAACAGCTACACGAAAGCCATGGCAGGCCCTGAGGCTGCTAAATGGAAAGAGGCTATGGATAGCGAGATACAGTCCATGTATGACAATCAAGTTTGGAACTTGGTTGACAATGTACCTGATTGTAAGATAATTGGGTGCAAATGGATCTTCAAGAAGAAGACCGACATGGATGGTAATGTACATACTTATAAGGCACGACTGGTTGCAAAGGGTTATTCTCAAACTCCGGGAGTTGATTATGATGAGACCTTTTCACCAGTGGCCAAGATTAAGTCTATTAGGGTTCTGTTAGCCATTGCTGCATTTCATGATTATGAAATATGGCAAATGGATGTCAAAACCGCTTTCCTTAATGGAAAGTTGGCTGAAGATGTTTACATGGTTCAGCCAGAGGGTTTTGTCAGTACAGAGTACCCCAGTAGAGTGTGTAAGCTCGAGAAATCCATTTATGGATTAAAACAGGCACCTCGCAGATGGAATCTTTGCTTTGATGAGAAAATCAAAGAATTTGGCTTTTCAAGGAGTGAAGATGAATCTTGTGTCTATATCAAGGCTAGTGGGAGTATAGTCAGCTTTTTGGTACTGTATGTGGATGACATACTACTCATAGGAAATGACATCCCAACCCTGCAGGAAGTAAAGTCCTGGCTTGGGAAGTGTTTCACTATGAAGGACCTTGGAGAAGCTGCCTATATCCTAGGGATAAGGATTTTGAGAAACAGGAGTAAAAGACTAATTGGACTTAGTCAAAGCACCTATGTGGACAAAGTGTTGAAAAGGTTCAACATGCATAACTCCAAGAAAGGAGATTTACCCATCCAGAGTAACGCCAGATTGAGTAAGACACAAAGCCCTAGTACTGAGGCTGAGATAGCAGAAATGAGTCGAATACCTTATGCTTCAGCTGTAGGATCGATCATGTATGCTATGACGTGTACTCGACCTGATGTAGCCTTTGCTTTGAGCATGGTTAGCAGGTATCAGGGGAACCCTGGCAAGGCACACTGGACTGCGGTAAAGAATATCCTCAAGTACCTACGGAGGACTAAGGACTAGGTCCTTATCCTCGGTGGCAGTGAGGACTTGAGAGTTGTAGGGTACAGTGATGCTAGCTTTCAGTCTGACAGGGATAATTTCCGCTCTCAGTCGGGCTGGGTCTTTACTCTAAACGGAGGGGCAATTACTTGGAAACGTTCCAAGCAGGAGACAGTGGCTGATTCCACTTATGAATCAGAGTATATAGCAGCAAGCGAGGCAGCAAAGGAGGCTATATGGCTAAAGAACTTCATCGGAGACCTTGGAGTTGTACCAGCTATAAAGGAGCCAATGGAGATTTTCTGTGACAGCAATAGTGCGGTTGCCTTAGCCAAGGAACCAAGAGATCATGGGAGATCCAGACACATTGACAGAAAATATCATTTCATCAGACATCAAATAGAAGAAGGAATCCTCGTGGCAAAGAGGGTATCATCGGATGAGAACCCAGCAGATCCCCTCACGAAGGGACTGACTCGGGCTAAGCATCTCCAGCATGCTCGGAGCATAGGGCTGAAGGATGATATTAGTTTTAGTAGTTAGATAATCTTGAAATTTGTAAAATGTAATTAACATTTGATGATAAATAAAAGCTGTTATTTATGAGTAAAGTGTTGCTATCTCTTGTCAATCGTTTACTATTATTTCTTTTTGCATGTTTTGACTTCCAGAATAATTATGTTATGGTTTATATCATATTATTCAAACTCTCCACAGTCGGTCATATGTTGGAAGTAGATATGAATCAAGACTGTCATGGGTTGGCTTGTAGAGGTCTAAGATGTTAGACAAAGCGGGGCTACAGCACTCATGAGTGCTCATAAGTTCTGAGTATTGGATTTAACCCACGCTCACTTGTATCACTTCATGGAATTTATCTCGAGTGATCGTGAGACGGTAATATCATATAAGTCTTCAAACCTAGAGATATGATTTGTTGCCTATGAGTTGGTTATGCATTGATTGCACGAAAACACATTGGTAACTCGATGTTATAAACCGTGCTTTTGTGTGTAATTCAACAAGTAGTAGAGCAAACATATGAGTCGAAGTTTATCTGTTCCTTCTAGGATTAGAAGCGGTATCTGGGCCCCTCGATGATTTTGTTTTGACCTATGTATCGGGCCCGGTCAGAACTAAATTGATGTGTTCAGTTAAGTTCTATGTCAAACAAATCGGAAATCGGGAAACAAATGTTGGACAATAAGCAAGACCATGTTCCATGTATTTGTCCGGCTGATATCTAGAACAGAGGATTATATGATCACTTATCTAAAATGGCGCTTCATAGTTCCACAGAGTTTAAAGAGCTACGATTGATGATCGGTTCCTGAAGTCATACTTGCAACTATAGTTATTAGACTTATCCAAGTGGGAGACTGTTGGATATAGTGCCTAAGTCCATAACTATATTTGGTATGTACTTGACCCGACCCGGCATGGTCCATTTGGGTTGCACTTCACCCGAACAATTTATGGATAATCGTTTGAGAATAGTATAAGTTATGATTTATTAATATATTATAAGTCCTAATATATTAATATAAAATCATATTATTTAATTAGTATTGATCTATAATTAATCTAGAATTAATTTAGAGATCAAAAGTATGACTAATTAAATATGGGCTCTTGTATTTATATAGTGTGGGCTAATGCTTATTTGGAACGGGCTAGGCTTGTATGGAAAGTCCATGGATACTCCATGGAGCTTTAACCCATGGATCTCATGGAAATGAAAAGACATGGGTATTAGGGTTTACATGAATGTAACCCTAATCCACCACACTATATAAAGGAGGCTTTGGTTCTTGAAATCACACGAGTTGTGGTGAGTAAAGTAAGAGGGCCGATTTCAAGAAGGTGATTACTATTCTCTCAAAGTTCCAAGTTTGTGGTGATTTGTGATTTCCATTTGAGGCATCCACACTATTGGTGCTAGGCTCTAAAACTCCAAGCAATCAACTACAACTATAAGGTAAGTAATTCTACTAGCTTTATTTGATTCAAGTTCCCCATGCCATGCTAGATAGGATAAGAACCTTGGAAAAATAATTATTTGCATGTATCATAGTCAAACATAGATCCAAGGTTTCTAGGGTTGCATGTACACCATAGGAGTGTTAGAATGCTCAAAAACCCATCATGATCGACTATTGAAGTTTGAATAACTTAATCATCCGGAAAGAATAACCTAGTTATTATGGAAGTCAAAACATGCAAAGTGAAACACAAAAATAATTGAATCCAATATGGTCTCACTTATGAATATAAATAAAACACCTTTTATTCATCACCATATGGATTCCACATTATTCTCTCTTCGATTTATCAACTTAACACTTGAATTAAAGTAATAGTTGTCCCATGCTCCAAGCATTTACACTATGTTTTCTAAACAATAGTCATGCCATACTTCAAGTATGAAAACTATGTTTTTCTATGATCCATACTTTGTGAAGTAGATCAATTGAACACGATTCCAATGATACTCATTTCACAATCCCAAATCCTTACCGTAAATGTAAGAATATCAAATTCTTGTCATTTACTGTAATCTGTTAGATTTTAAACTCATATGCATTGTTCCTCTTGCAATGACTATGCACAAAAGTCACAAAAACTTGTCAACAGTCATTACAGAGTATTCCAAAGGAGATCAATTCCCTGGAAACGAAGTCTCATATTCAAAGTACATTGATTTGAACATCCTTCTTACATAAAAGTTTCTAACTTTCTCATAGATTCTTAATATCCAACTCCCATTATGGAAAATTTCCATTATCCCATTTTGATTATCATATCTGAACAAAGGCTACCTCTTTTCAGAATATATCCATATGGTCCTTCCAAAATTTAACACTATACTTCCAACTGTCCCTAAACAACCAATCTTTGGTGAACCTCAGATTTGTTCTCGACAATCGCTTAATCATTTCAGTCATATTCGGTTCTATTCCTTTTTCCCTCTCAATGCACTAAGCATTTTTGAAAAATTTAGAACGGATAAATATTATAGCACAAGTGATCGATCCTATACCCGAAGCATATGGGACACGATTCATGATGTCTCACATAAAGACCTGATACTAGATCAGTCTTTTGCTACAATATTTTTTTTGCCATGTTTTCAAAAATCGACTATGAAGAGGGAAGTCGTAATCATAATCGAATTTTAGAACACAATATATATAGAATTCCCTTATGTTGAACCATTCCAACATAAAATTCATATATATATCCTTGACTAAAGATGATTGAAATCCCAATCTAAACTTTTAGGATTGAAATGAAGTATAATCTCCTCTCCCTTAATCATAGCAAAACAATTTTTTCCAAGCAAAACTTTTGTTGTCTATAATTAATACTACTTATCATAATTGATTATGCTCCCACTAGCATAATAATTATTTAGCACAACAATTATGCTCCCACTAGCTTTGACATGTACTCAGAAATCGACTTCTAGAAATCAATACTTTATTGACTTTCAATACCAAAGTTCAAATTTATTGATACGAGATGCTTCGACAAAACTTTATCTAAGCTTCTCAGACTCATATATCTTTCCTTAGATAGCTCACATGTGTGTCTAAACAATTATGAAGAGGGATGCCGTAATCATAATGTTTAGAACTTTTTTCCATTTCTCACAAGTCCATGTTAGTGTGCCGGTTAACCACATACGCTCCATTAACGACTTTGAGAATGCAAATATCACAATTGCTATCTACTTAAAATCTACTTAGTGAAAGCGTTTCCTCACCATCATTTTCATGAATCAGAAAGAAACATTATGACACTTAGATTTTATGGTGTATGTGTTCCTATCCATGTGAATTTGTCAAAACCGTAATCACAAGACAAGGTTAGTGACAAACTCAAAACCATATGGATTGAACTTGTTCAATCTTAATTTCTTGCCTCTTGGTAGCCCAAGGGCCCACCATTGCTTCCAAATTGTTATCCACACAATTGAGAACTCACAGAACTCACATACATAATCAACTTTACCGGAATAGGCACAAAAACAAGAATTATGTCAACACGATAGGTTACAAACCTCAAGTCGTGTGCTAGTGATAAACTTTAGGTTTTATCCTTGATTAGCTCTTGAACCTTTCAAGACCTTTAAGACTCCCACTGTCCTCTTGACATATAAGTTTCTCTTTGTCAAGAACCATTCGTTGTCAAACAAACAAATATTCAAGTGTTAGTGTGGATTCTTATCAAGACAAAACACTTCACACAATCAGTCATAGTTGGTCTTTGTCTAATCCAAGACATCACAACTTACCAATTTCAAATGTTAAAGAGTAGAAAACATTTTACTACATCTGATAAGTGTTTTAAACCTTCCTTTATTTCACTCATGGTTACAATCTTGGAGTATGACTCTAAGAGTTGTTTTGGAACGAAGTGTGATACACCTTCTTGATTTTAACCATTCCAACAATTCATAACTCCTCTTCTTATCCATATGAATGCACTAAGATGTCCTTAGAGGATCAAATTGTGATATGGTTCCATAATCATTAAGCTGATCATTAAACATGACACTAAAGTAGTCTCCCATCTTTTCAGATTTGAGAAACTTTTATCTTTCTGCCTAATTTGATTCTTTCCCACTCGTTCTGTCATACATTGAAACTCTTCCAATGTTACAGAATCATACTTAACTTGTAAGTATAACCATATTTACTAATCTTTAGTAAATCATGACGAATCGACCTTTGTGGTGGACCTTGACCAGCACACACCCAGTGTACTTGATCCTTTAGTCTTTCACCTGACTCACATAAACATGTGGTCAGGGAATTAGTCTTAACTTTCCAAAAATGTAAATTCTCATTCATCACGCAATACAACCTGCATGATTCCAAGTTTCGGTCCAATTGAAACTTGGGTGATGAGAATCTTTCCTTATTTGGTAAATTTAGACACTACCACAGATGAAAGAATCAAATTCATTATTGCTAGAAACATACAAACATTAACTTTCCATAAATGCCATTGCAAGGAGATATAAAATAAAGTAAAACAAAAATTTTATTTATTTATAAAATACGGAAAAACTTTTCCTTATAATGCAACTTTAAATGGAAACTATGCTATTACTTATTTCCTAGCAATCTATCATAACTCCTAAGTAGTAGCTCAAGAATCCGATCTTCGAACCATGTGATTGAAATCCATCATCGCGATTAGATTCAGCATACTCTTCTTTTAAACTTCCTTCCCTTTGCTTGATCCTGCAAAACATCAAAATGCAACCTATTCACATCATGTATTAAGAATCAACAATTAGGAACTTCACAGAGTTAGATAGTGGACTTACCTGAAGCAGAACCATACATTCTAACTAAAGATCTCAGGTAGTCAGGGCAACTTCGATTCCAATGTCCCTTTTCATGGAAATAGAAACACACAGGCTCATCTGAGCCAGCACATAGAGCAGTCTCAAAAAATGGCCTTTCTCTTATGATCATGACTTTTGACCATGGCCAATTCCTTCCCTTTAGGAGAAGGAATCATTTCTGGGATGTCCATGTCAGCTTGGGAGACAGACCTTCCAATCAAAGTTGCTTGACCATTACGCCAAATCATTGCTGATTCAGCAACAATTAGCAAATAGGTAAGATCTATTAGGATCATGTCGAGATCTATCAGATAGTAGTTTTTAACAAAATCACTATATTAATCAGGAAGTGACTGAAGAACCCAGTCAATAGCCAACTTTCTTTGGAACCCGACACCCATCATCCTTAGCCTGTAAATATGTGCCTTCATCTCCAAAACATGTGCATGCACTGGCTTTCCATCCTTGTGTTTACTATCCAATAGGACTTGAGTGAGTTTGAACTTTTCAAGTCTTTGAGCTTGTGAGTCGGGGAGAGTAATTGGAGGAGGTGGAGGAAATGAAGCATGATGTTGTGGGACATCATCTTCAAGAGGAAAGCTTGTTCCAAGAGATTTGGGAAGATCATACTTGTCTGAACCAGACATCTACAATGGAGAGATTCAAGTTAGTTGATTTAAAATCCTTAATATAACACCCAATATTAAATATTGAGGCTAGGACCCAACACAATATTTTATAACTTGGAAGAGGGATGTCGTAATCCAAGCTTATAAAATATTTGAAGGTAGGTGAATGACGATTCACCAATTTCCACCATGAAAAACGAAATAAATTATTAGGTTTTAATTGGATTTGAAACTCCTAGATCTTTTGAGATTCACTAAACTTTTCAATGGCTTGTTTCAATCTCGATTTTTCCCTCTCAAATTTTGTGACTGGGATGCCGAGGATCACAAAACAAGGTGTGATTAACCATGCAAATTCACTTGGTACCCTTAATATTATCACCTAATCAAAGTGTCGGTTAACCACACGCGCTCCACCGATCTATGATAAACTGTAATTCACCCTTTTCCATCCTTACTAGTCGAAGTTAGTGTGCCGGTTAACCACACACGCTCCACCAACGACTTGGTAAGGTACAAAGTGTAAATTTCATGGGTTAGCACCAAATTCACATTTTCCTAAAGTAACTAAGATTGGGAATTTTTAAAAAAATATTTAGTTACTTTATAATAATCATTATACTTTTAATGAGAATTAAAGTCATTGTCCTAACCGTTCGGCTAACGACCCTCCACCGATCAAGGAAGCGGTGGGTGAGAGTGGACACCCATTAAGCTTCCATTTTATAGGCAACAACCTTATACCCCCCTTATAGACCGGCTTTGTGAATGAGGCCTACTAACGGTAAAACAACTTGATCTTATACATATATATAAATATTAACCATTAATCTTATAATAGTATAAGGGTTGAATTTTAACTTTTAAAACTCTGGGGTATGGAATTAAAGTTTGTGTGAGACTTTACAAATTCCAAAACTTGAGGACAAGTTTTGAACAATTCAAAAACTTTTGGATATTCATAACTTAAGATTTTTAATTAAGGCTTAAAGAAACTTTTAATGAAGAGACTCTTGGACATCCATAACTTGAGGACAAGTTATGGAGTCCATAAAACCATTTATGTGAAAAACTCTTCAAAAGTGTAACTTATAACTTCTTTTAAAGAAAAAATTTTGGAATTCCATAACTTGAGGACAAGTTATTGAGTCCATTCAATGTTATAAAGATAAAGAATTATACTATCAAACAATTTGCACATAATTCCTATGATCTACCAAAACTGATAAGTTCATGAACATTCATAATCAACAACTTCCAAGAATCATATAAACATATACAAACTTGAAACTTTGATTATAACTTTGAAATTGGTTCACCACAATCATTACCACATCAAAAACAGGTTTTACAAGTCCAAAACAGTTTAAGGTAATGATTCTAGACCAATTCCAGCATCAAAACTCGAAAATCTGCACTCAGGCCTGCCAACTCGTCGAGTGCATGAACTGACTCGGCCAGTTGGTTGAAGATATGCATGAACTCGGCGAGTTCCATGAGGGACTCGGCGAGTCAGGTGGGCAGAATGCAGTTTTTCGACATTTTTCAGCAATTTGCATCAAGTATTCAAGAAAACAAGCCTAGGCTCTAATACCACTGTTGGGTTTTGAGCATTCTAACACTCCTAAGGTGTACATGCAACCTTAATAACGTTGGATCTATGTTTTCTCTAAAATACATGCAAATAAGAATTTCTAAGGTTTACATCCTAACTAGCATAGCATGCAAAACTAGAATCATAATACACTAGAAGAATGACATACTTTTTGATAGTGATTGATTGCTTGGAGTTTGAGAGCCTAGCACCAATAGTGTGAATGCCTCAAGTGGAATCACAAATCACCACAAACTTTGGAAACATGAGAGAATAATATATGTGCTGTAGAAATTCGGCCACCACTCTTGTTCACACACAACTAGTGTCATTTCAAGCATCATAAGCTCCTTTATATAGTGTGGAGGATTAGTGTTACATCCATGTAAACCCTAATACCCATGACTCTTCCTTTCCAAGGATCCATGGGTTAAAAGCTCCATGGACTATCCATGGACTCCCACGCATGCCAAGCCCATTCCAAATGAGTATTAGCCCACACTACATAAAATACAAGAGCCCATATTTAATTAGTCACCTTTTTTATCACCAAATTAATTCTAAATTAATTTATGATCAATACTAATTAAATAATATGATTTCGTATTAATATATTATAACTTATAATATATTAATAAATCATGAACATACTATTCTCAAAAGATTATCCATACAAATTGTTCGGGTGAAGTGCAACCCAAATGGACCATGTCGGGTCGGGTCAAGTGAATCTCAAATAATGTTATGGACTTAGACACTTTATCCAACATTAGACACCTTGGCATACCTTTTTGCTGCACAATAAGAAGTTTTGTAAATTTCAGAAACTCCTACAAGATAACATTAATTACTTTGGCGTTTGTAGGAGGGGATCATATATTTTCTAGGATCATAAGTGGATCCTGATCTTTCTCTCTGGATCTTTTGTTTTTTCTTCCTAGGATCTCTTTGAATTATCGTTTGTTTAGGAGGTAGCTGATCTCCTTCCTAGGAATAATTCAATTCTCTATAACATGGATAAAGTCTTCATAGTATGCACACCACATAGAGTTATCCTTCTAGCTGGTGGACTTTTATCTTTTCTTTGGCCACCTTGCTTTGTCGTCAAGATCTTTCATGGCATAGATTATATATGAAACATCCACTTAAAATTAGTAATCAGTGATCTTGGGAAATTCATCTTCCTCTCCTGCATCCTGAAGGGCATTAACGATATGATGATCAGGTTTGGAATAAGTTTTTGACTTATAGGATCTTTGGACTTAGGACTCGGCCTTCCTATTGGGGTTATCGTATGAGTTAGGAGGGTTGCTCCTCTTCTGGATCTCTTTGTCCTCTTCCAACCTGATAAACCTTAATGCTTTATTCCTAACTCCGTCCATTCATTTTCTTGGAGTCATTACAAGGTCTTCGTAAAAAGGGGAGTCATTCTTAAGACCCATTTTGAAGGCTTCTATGGCAGTTTCCATATTAATGTTGGGGATAGTCAAGGCTTCCATGCCAAACCTATTCACAAAGTCCCTAAGGGATTCCTTAGGATCATGGATTACTTGATAAAGATCGCTAGTGATCTTTTCAAATGTTCTGCTACAAGAAAATTTATTGTTAAAAAGATTAACTAAATGTGCCAATGAAGTAATAGAGTATGGAGGAATATTAAGTAGCCATTTTAAGGTTGATCATGTGAGGGTCGAACCAAACCCTTGCATAAGCAAGATTCCATCAAGTGTGATTGAATTGGGATGATCTCCATTATTTCCCTATATTGAGCAACATGTTCTTCTGGATCCGTAGTCTCATCATAAGGTTTCCTGCTGGGAGTTTGGAAACACTTTGGGGATTTTAGTTTCAACTATCGCATGAGTAAATCTCTAGATCTTGTGACTGGTGGGAGATACTTCAGGTATAGGTTGGACTATCCCCGGTACACTTGAGATCATTTGCCTTAGTTGTTGGAGTTCTTTGGCCATAGTTGGACTTATTCCTGCATCAAGATCCATAGAGTTAGTATTGATAGTGTTACTATTAAAGAAGTTACTAGTATTTTGTTATTAGGAGTATTAAAGGTTTCATCAAGATCCTGGGTCATAGGAGTTTGGATGTTTGGGATTGTTCTACTTATTGAGGTAGCGACGGATCTCAAAATTGTCGATTCCTGGTGTTTCCCCAGGGATTCTAGATTGTCGAAATTCAGGATTCTCGGTTGTTAGATTGAAGGTGTCATCTCCTGAGATTTCTGGATCTCTTCTCTTATTCTTTCCACTTGCTGTGTCAATGTCTTTATCATGGAAAAGAGTTCATTATTAGAGACCGAGGTAGGAGGATCCTATTGTGTCACCTGATGTGGCAACGTCTTCATCATGGAGAAGAGTTCCTTATTAAAGACCGAGGTAGGAGGAACCTTGAGCAACTGGAGGAGTATTCTTTTTTGGCACAGTAGAAGTTTTCCTTTGACTAGGTAGCTCGCTAAGAGGGGGTGGAAGATATTTTAGAGGAACATAGGAGGAAGAAAGGGTTGGTTGTGAAGACATTATTTTTTAGGATTATGAACACCACGAACCTATGGTGGGTGCCAAATTGTTTTGGTAAAAAATTAGTCAAATGTAAATCAGCCAAATTTTTATGACAGGCTATGATGTTGTAATAAAAAAAAGTGAGAAAATCAATAGTAGGCGACACAGTTTACAACGAAAGCCCTTAATGCTTGATTGGATATCCAACATAAAAACTTGGGAGTTGATAATTATCACATGCCTTGTTATTTTTATTGATATGAACTGTTAAGTATAGTGGAATAGCATGAACGTAACTATAAATGTTGTAGATGAGCTGCTCGTGTATGTAGTGTTCATATTATAGGTGTATTTATAGTCTAGTCTACACACACTACTAGAAAAACAGCCTTTTACGACGCGCAATGCGTGTCGTAAAACGCTTAGACGACGCGCAAATGCGTGTCAAGAAAGGCCCTGTCATAACGAGAGATGACACGCTTTTGCGCATCGTCTATAGACGACGCGCATTTATGACGCACATTTATGACACGCATTGTGTATCATTAAAACCCCTGTCAAGAAAGGCCATGTCATAAACGAAGATGACACACATTTTTGCGTATTGTAAATTTAAATGTTAAAAAAAAAATATTTATATTATTATTAATTTTTAAATTAAATTTGCATTTCATGTCTCATAATAGAAATAAAATACCATCTACAAAAAATACAATCCATTGCATAATATAGAATAAAATTTCATACACAAAAAATAAAATAAATTGCACAAATTATAATGTCATACAAATAATCATACAAATGTTAAACAAAAATAATACATTGTTAACATGGGTTACATTCCTATAAAACTAACAAATAATCATCCAACTCTATTGTTTCTTACTGGAATATGTGTGTGATTGTCTCCTTCATCAGCCTCCATGTCCAAAGTCGGATCTACCTTCCTAATCTGTATGTATAACAAAGACACATAAATATATTGTGAATTTGTGATCTGATCTGAAATATGAATCTTGAATGTTGGTTGTACCTTGTGCTTAATTTCAGTAGCCAAAATAACAACTTGCCTTAAGAAAACTGCTAGACCACAATTTTTTGAAATGTAATTCTTTAAAAGTAAAGAGCTGAAACTACCAGACCATAAAAGAAATGTATAATTGTTTCAATATATTACTAAAGGGGCAGAATAGTCTTTTTTTCTGTTATCATCCTTGTCCCAATCCCTAAAAGTCATGTAATATATTAACTACACTAAATGACCATCTTACCCTTACTTTCCAAAAGCTCATCCAAGGTCATATAAGTAGGCATATAAACAAAGTTGACTTTTTTTCATCAAGAAAGGTATGACCATCAACAACAGACAGTTAAGTATTAAGTCCCTGTTTGGTTTTTTTTTACCTGATTTGTACAACATCTCAGTGCAGCACCTCCACCTCCACCTGCAACCACCTGCATACTAGAAGGTGATGCGGTATCAGCAGGAGCACCAGTTATTTTCTTAGCTTCAGAAAGAACCTGAAAAAAAAAGCTTATGTTCCATATTAATACTAAAAGAAAAAAAAAAGGCTTTGATTATTTGAAGGGAAAATGCATACCTCAGCATCTTTAGCTTCAGATGCTTTCTTAGAATCCTGCAATGAGGAGTCCCTAAATGCCTGGTGAAAGTTCAACATACAGAGCAAAAACTATTGCATCCGGCATCCACCTTAACAAAATAAAATACTTCCCATCATTTACCATGAGAAGGGTATTTATGTCTTTTTCACATAGATTGAATAAAAGTCATACCGCCTATCGTTGGTGTTCACGAACAAAGGTGCATAACTCGCCATTTCAACAACATCGCTGCAAATAACAATCTCGTTAGAAGTCAAAATCAGTCAAAGTCAAAGTCAAAGAACCTGTTCTTTTCTACACCAATAAGGAATCCAGCTTCAGCGAGAGCTCCTAAAAGACTTCCAGAACCAGCGTCATTTCCTGTCACAGCATACTCGCTCATAAATGCCTGAAATAAATAAAATAATTAATTTTCACATGATTAATTGATTTACATTTTACAATTAACAATTAAAAATTAACAATTAACAAACCTTTGGGCCAACACGTGATGTATGATCGAAGGTATTAGCCATAGAAAATACAGTGCTTGCATTTGCGTAAATCTAAAATAATAATAATAATAATAAACCGATCATTAGAAAATAAATATCATTTGAACTTTTATATATAAAATATAAAACAAGTTTGACTTTGACTTTAGAATCTTACATGAAAATCATACATATCAGCAGGGTGATCCAATGGACCATTTGATCCATCACAATTGGATATCATTTTAATATCGGGATAAGCTTTTTGAATTGCAGCATAAAACTGAAGGTAATTTGCTGTTTCATAAATAAGTGCATATATATTAGATTAATTTCCAGGAAAAGACGAAAATGCCCTCAAGATGCATACCACGATAATTTTTAAGCCAACAATCCTCATTTCCAATAGCAACATATTTCAAATCAAAAGGCTTTGGGTGTCCCATAACAGCTCTAACAGATCCCCATGTTGAATTTGGATCACCTCTAGCAAACTCAATTCCATCAAGAGCTTCCTAAATATCCAAAACATTATTTTATAAATAATAAAAAATGGTTATAACTTATAAACATATAAACATATAAACATATAAAAAGAAAAGAGTAAGAGTAAGAGAATATACTTGTACAAAAGGCATGATGTTGGAGGGATCAACAGACTCCTTATGGCTAATTCCTTTAATTACCAAAAGAAATAAGAGCTTTTTTTAGATAAATCTCGGATTATAATTTATTAATCATATTATGTTTCTATTATTATTATTATTATTATTATTATTATTACCATTGTTGAGTTTTAAATATATACACTTTCCATTCATTTGAAAGAATGGGGTGGCACTCTTGACCATGTAACCAGGTATATATATATATATATATATATATATATATATATATATATATATATATATATATATAATGATTCAACGCTAAAACAAAGTGTTACCTTGGTGTTTGACGAAGCCATTAAACCAGGATGATAGGGAAGCTCCTACGATTAGGAAGAAGGCAACTTCACACCATTATCTCTCGAGAAACAATTAAGCCTTCCTGTGTAACGCCTTCTCATCTACACACTTATAATCTTTCCTCAATTGATAAATTAGCCCAACACACGTACATGCCACTGATTCTCTACTACTCAAACAATGACAACAACAATTTATCTGCTCATGATAAAGCCCAGAAGATGAAGAAATCGTTGTCACAGAGCCTAGCACGTTACTACCCCTTTGCAGGAAGGTTACAAACTGCCACAGCACCTTATGTTGATTGTAACGATGAGGGAGTTGTATTTGTTGAAGCCAAAAATGATAGCCAATTGGAAACGTTCCAGCATTGTATTAGTGAACAAGATGAAACTGTAGAGCAACTCTTTGCCGATGGTCTGTTTTGTGACAACTCTTCTCATAGTAAGAGTCTTATTGGGGTCCAACTCAATCACTTTGCCAGTGGTGGAGTCATTGTGGGATTGTCTATGTAAAATTGTTGTCTCCTGATAAATTAAAAAAAAAAAAAAAAAAAAAAAAAAAACTATAACAATCAGTGAAAATACAATTATATGGTTAATTTGTTTTTTTTAATAGGTGTACCATTTTGAGCATTTGATCGCTTGTATATATAACTCTGTTCAGATGCTAATTAATTTCATAACCTAGAAAAGATACAAACACACAATATAAAACTATAAATACAAAAACAAAAACAAGAAATATGTAAATTAATTAATTCAATAGCAACATTTACCTGTGGATGCCAAAAATATTCATATTTGGATGCTAACAAAAGTAATGTGAGACCGAATAATTGCATCAAATCAAATTTCAAATATACCTATAACTGTAAAAAAAAACCAGAAGCAAAACCTATTAGTAACTTGTGCTTTGAAAGAGGTACATAAAGAATAAGGGAAATTATGTACTTACTTCTATGAGCAAATTTATCAGAATCCCCCACATTTGAGCTGTGATGTCTGTTTGGATCTCCATGTAATTCTTCAGTGACTGATGATGTGCCTGCATTCATAAGCAATTCAAAACAATGTCTGTTACTTACTGTGACTGTGACTATTGACTCTCGTATGCATAAAAGACGGAAATGCCCTCAAAAGATATGGTGGTAAACTCACTTCAGTAACCCAATAATGCTGATAAATCTCATCAACATATTCAGAAACTTCAAGTTGATTCCAACATTCATAAGCAATTCAAAACAACATCTAGTTTGATTGACAGTTTTGGCCCTGATGTCACAACATTTCCAGTGTTGGCATCGATTATTTGAATTGCAGCACCCTGTTCTCCCTGATGTCACAACATGTCAACTTTTCCATCCTTACCCATCTTATTACCTCCATCTTTACATAGCCAAAAGATGAAAGAAATTATTGTCTACACTCACTTGAGCATTTCATCAAACACCTCACGTGCACTTGATCAGTTCACCTTAAATTAAAATTGAAACTGATAGAAATCCCACCAACAAGTAGATAACACAATCAGGTAAGTAAAGAGATGAATTTAGAAAAAATAATTCCTGGGAGTGATGAAGTCGAATGCGATGATGAGAATTCGTGGAAAACTTCAAGCCAATAGAAATTACTACACACAACTAATTACAATCAGATGAAGGAAAGATTAGGAGAGAAAGAATCACCAATTCGTCAAAGTAAATGAAGAGATGCTGATATTGGAGTTTAAAAGAGAGTTGTACCTTGGAATGTTGAGCATAGACGAAAACAGATTGATATAGGAAGACGATAACATTTATTTGAAGAAGTCGATAATTCTTCCAGCCTTGATCACATGTCAATCGGAGTTGAGGGCCTTAAGAACTGGAATCCGACCATATTTGAGCCGGTTGACCATATTTCGTCTGACATTTGTGTGCATAATACTCGAAATTCATAAACCCTTGATGTATAAACCACGCTTCGTGAACCCCATAGGAACAGAGTTGGGGGGGGGGGGGGGGGGGGGGGGAGAACGAACTAGGGTTAGAATCGAAGGAAATATCTTTAGAATTAACGACAAAATTAGCATCTTCTAAGTCGTTTGCTTTGATTTTTCTTAGATCAACTTTTTCGCCAAACCCTATTAGTTGTTGGTACCAATTTTAGGGTTTCACATAGAACAAGAAAGAGGTGGTGATGGAGAAGATGGTAGAGCGGCGATGGATGGTAGGAATGGCGGTGATGGTCGATTGTGTTGAGGTTGCAGGTGGTGAGATGTAGCTGCGACGACCATGGCGGTGGTATGGAGGGGAACTGTAGAGAGAGAGAGAGAGAGAGAGAGAGAGAGAGATGGTGGTGAGTCTGATGAGGTGAGCATTCCCGTGGAAGGAGGAGACGCAAGCGGGGTTTTTAATTTTTTGGATTTCATTCCCCCCAAAAAATGAAAACGGGCGCTAATAGACTAAAATTATAAAGCGACAGGGTAACACGACGCGCTTTTTAGGATAGGTGCCCTCCGTGTTTTTAATTTTTTTTGTTGGACACTAATTTTAGGGCGCACAAAAATGTGTGCCCTCTATCTTTCAAATTTTCCAGAGCTGACATTATTTTTTTGGGCACCAACAAATGCGCGTCCTCTATCAGCGCGCGTCATTGTTTGCGCGTCATTAAAGGGTTGTTTTCTAGTAGTGACAGCAATAAGTTTGATATTTCCGAAATCCTCTTAAATGAGTATTCACATGTAGTTTGACTTGGTATTCCCGAGTATTAAGTATGGTTGAAGTGATTCTTCTTTGAGAATGAATCTTATGTTGACCATTTGTACACATATGATAAAAAAAACTAGAAATATATCCGTCATAAATTTTAGTAAATAATTATAATAATAGCCAGGATCTTGAGATATGTCGGGGATCCTGAAAGTTCTTGAAGATCCGGGATCCTGAGTAGGGTTGATGATCTTGTCCCCAACATACCCCTCTTCTCCAAATGAAACTTTTCTTTTCAGTTCCTTGGACATCAGAGAATCATTCATATCATTCACAGTGATCGTTGTACTACCATAGAGCATGGTATCTATGAAATTCTCATTTAATTTCGAAAGAAAACATAAGAGAACGAGTTCCTGATCTTCATCTTTAATCTTTACATCAACCCATTGTAGATCCAAGATGATGTGATTAAAGTTATCCAGATGATCTTTCAATCGGGTACTTTGAGACATTCTGAGACTATACAACCTTTGCTTTTCATACAACCTGTTCGTCAGATAGTTGTTCTGGTACTTGTCACAAAGTTTCTCCCAGAGCCCAAAACTAGTTATTTGATACACAAACTCCCTCAGTACTTCAAATGTTAAACTCAACAAAATCGGACTAATTTCCTTCTTCAGAATGTCCACCTTCTTATCAACCGCCATGTACTTTGGCAATTTTGCCTCTCCTTCTAACTTCGCTGCACATCCTTGTCGAACTAGAAAAGCCTCATCTTCACCATCCACAAACTGAATTCATTTGAACCATTTAATGTCTCCAAATCAAACACCGATACCACTTGTTAGGAAGTAAAGTCGATAACTAGAAAAACCAAAATCTCACAAGACACAGTATTTATGTGGTTCATTTATTTGAACCATTGAACTTCTCCATATCAAACTCTAATACCACTTGTTAGGAAGTAAAGTGTATAACTAGAAAAATGAAAATCTTACAAGACATAGTATTAATCCACGTCATACAAACCATGAGCATCGACAACACACATGATGATGATGGGTTTTCTAAGTTATAAATAAAAATTACATGTGGTGGAAAAACACTTAAACGCTTAAGTTCACATGCAACCTAGAAAGGATGTATGTTTTCTCTATTGATAGAAACTAACTATGAATATCAAGAAAACCCTAGGAGAGAGGCTATGAAATTTAAATTCATACATAAAATTAGGGTTACATACCATTTGATTATTAATGTAAATAATCAAAGTAGAATCCTTCTTCTAGATCTTGGAAAGCTAGCACCAAAGGAATGGATGCCTCTAATGGCTTGTACCCAAAACCCTAGTATCAAGAAGACTTGAGGAGAGAGGAGACTAGAGCATAAATTCGGCTCTATGAAAGCAAGTAAAGGTTGGATGAAAATAGGAACCCATGGTGTCCTATTTATACTTTCTTAAGGAAACTCCCATGGAAACCAAAGAGTCCTTTGACTGATTAATTCTAATTAATATTAGAATTAAATCCAAGTCAGTTATAATTAATCAATTAATCATTATTATTTCCAAATAATATATTAATCATTTAATATATTAATAAATCATATATTTCAATTTCCAATTAGTTTATCATTCATATAATAAAGTAACAAATTAACCTCTAACTCCAACTGTCATTCTAATTAGTTACTAGTTTTGAGGGCAACCCAAAAAGGACTTTGATTATAATTCAAGAATATACCAATTTAGTTATTAGCTTAGACACCTTAATCCAACAGTTTCTCCAACTGTTACTAGTTTTGAGGGCAACCCAAATTAACCTCGAACTCCAACTGTAACTACAATTGCAAGTAAAAACCTTGAAATAAACAACAAAGAGTGCTTTCCAAAGCCACTACTGAACTCTGATTCAAATCAACTATTGGCCCTAAGATAAGTGATCAGCTATTCCTTTTTTCTTCAAGATATCGTATGAACACTAGACATGGATCAAAATCAATCTCATTGTCCAAAATTTTGTTTCCTGATTTCCCTATTTGTAAAGACTTGATTGGACTTTAAATTGAACACATCAATTAGTCCTCGTTGGGCCGAACACTATATATTGTCAACCTCAAATCATCGATAGGCACAATGATATCACTTTTCCTATTGGGGAAAAGGAACGAATTACAATGACTACATAGTCATACAATTCACACATTTAATCACACATGAAATTACCCTTCATAACATCCAGTTACGAGATGCGTTTGAGTAAACCCAATGCATAACTAATCTGTAAACAACGAACTATATATCTCTACTTTAAGAATAGAAGATATTATCGTCTTAGAATTACTTATGTCAAGATACATGAAGTAATCTCTAAGTGTGGGTTTATCCACTACTTAAAGTCCTTATTTTCAAAGGATTCATGAATATTGTAGCAATTTAAATTGCAATGTCTTACCCTCAATCGATAGTCTACAATCAATTCATGAGAATCCTAATTCACTACTTACTTCCAGAAGTATGATCGACTGTTGAAGTTTGAATAATTTAAATTACTCAGGAAGTGTAAACATGAAAAAATAAACACTAGACTAAATAATTGAATGAGGCAGTACGCTACTTATAAATAATTCTATATTATTCTTTCACCAAATCAATTACATTTATTTTGTTACAAATTTCAAAGATATCATCTAACTGCTAAAAGTAATATCATCTCTTAGGCCTATTCTCATAGCATACTGGTAATGTTTGACCTTGCTCAGAGCCTTTGTGAAAGGATCTGCAACATTATCTTCTGACGAAAAACTCTTTACCAGAAGGTGTCCTTGTTCTTCGTGATGTCGAATGGAATGGTACTTTCTGTCAATATGATTGGATTTATCGTGATCCTTTGTTTATTTTGTCAAAGCAACCGCGCCTTCATTATCACAAAACAGTTCCATTGGTTCATTAATAGTTGGAACGACTCCGAGATCTCTGATAAAGTTCATCAGCCAAGCTGCTTCTTTCGATGTTTCACTCGCTGCAATGTACTCAAACTCACATGTGGAATTATCCAATGTGTCTTGCTTGGAACTTTTCCAAGTAACCGGTTCTCCACTCAGTAAGATTATGCAACCTGACTGCAAATAAAAGTTTTCCTGGTCTAATTGAGAACTAGCATCACTGTAACCACTCACTCATAACGTATCACAACCGCCAAGACCTAGGAACATGTTCTATGTTCTTTGCAGATATTTAAGAATAATTGTCACACCCCGTAAAAGCGGAAACGCAAGATATGACAGCGATAAAGGTTTCATTGCAAAAGATAAAGATACATCACCATAGTAATAGTTAAAAGTTTACAACCCATAATTTAAATAAAACAAAGTACAAAATTTCCAAAATGACATTGTTCAAAAGATAACTTCGTAAAATAACTTCCACATGATGCAACATGCTCTATGATGATGAATCTTTATATCCACTTACTAATTATTTCCTGAAAAAGCATGTAAAACGAGCGTCGACTATGAAAATAGTTGGTGAGTTCACAAGTTTATAAAATCAAGATTTGGTATAAGACTTTCCATAAATACAAGTACATTGCTTTAATGAGAAACAAAGTTTATTACTATAATGAGAAACAAAGTTGATTGCTATGATTGATAAACGAGTTTGTATGTATATGTGCAAACAATGAGTTCCCAACCAAGCCTATGACTGATGCCCTATCAAGGTCTACGTTTATCGTTCCATAGATTATATGGTATCATGCACTCCACCAATCGGGCGAGTGAGGAGTTGTCAATTCCTAATAGTGCTATCCATAATGACCATTGGCTCAAACAGTTAATGGTTGGAGTAAAGTATAAGGGAAGGGACTTAAGACGATAAGGCCTCATGTTTCAAGATGCATAAACATACATAGCATAATATAGCACAATTTAGCAATCAAGTTTGATACAATTCACTTTTAAATAGAATGAATAATAAATAGCTTTTCGGACATGCTTTTCCACCCCAAAACATAAAAACCGAAAATAAGGGAGTGCGTGAATACTCACAATGTTTCAAGTAAGTACAAGTGGTGCCTCAGAATACACCAACACCTTACTACCGGGATCCTACGACATCAAACACACGCTAGTGAGTTTCTATGTCGAAATCTAATGCTAATATACCAAACTCTACATATAGAGAAATGCCAAAAAAAATTTGTTCTAATATTGGTTTTATATTAATTGGTTACAATTTTTCTGAAATTATGAAATTTTATAACTCATGTGGTTAATACAATTTTGGATATTAATTTTCCAGATTTTTTTTGTAATATTAATTGAGGGTATTTCAACACATTTAAAGGTGTTTTAAGCTCCTAAAAATCTAAAATATTATCAAACAGTTTCCAAAAATTGTCAAAACTTGTATTTTATTCTAAATATAGTAGAGGTCTTCCAGAAATTTTCCCTTGAATTTTTGACGTGATTAACTATTTTTCCAAATTTTTAAGCCTTCATAACAATATAAATTCATGAAAAATAGCATCACAAGGATAAAAATTCCCAAACTCTTTAATATACTGCCATTAGACATGCTTAAGCTGGGAAAATATAAAAATGGTTTTCTAAAATGTTTAACTCAATTTTATGATTTTTGTTCATTTATTCTAATAAAATATGAAATAAATAGAAAACAGTTTCCAAAATTACCCAAACTTTTTCTATTACTGTTGTTAAACATTATTAACCTGGGAAAAATATAAAAATGGATTTCTAAACTGTTTAACCTAATTTTATGATTTTTGTGCATTTATTCTATTAAAAAATGAAATAAATAGAAAACAGTTTCCAAAATTACCCAAACTTTTTTTATTACTGTTATTGAAGATTATTAAGCTGGGAAAAATATAAAAATGGATTTATAAACTGTTTAACCCAATTTTATGATTTTTGTGTATTTATTCTATTAAAAAATGAAATAAATAGAAAACAGTTTCCAAAATTACCCAAACTTTTTCTATTACTGTTATTAAACATTACTAAGCTGGAAAAAAATATAAAAATGGATTTCTAAACTGTGTAACCCAATTTTATGATTTTTGTGCATTTCTTCTATTAAGAAATGGGTTTAAGTGTATTTAATCTTGGGAAAGTAGAAGAAAAACAGCATACATTATAGAAAAATCATAAAATTTTTTATGTAGCATCCGAATGTACTATAAGGTGTTCTGGTAAATTTTCATGAATTTCGGATGAGCAGAACTATTTTTTTCTGTTTTTAGTCCATTATAAATATAAAAATCGGGGAAAATAAGGTATGCATTATGAAAAATTATGAAAATATTTTTCTGAGTCTTACACCTCTGGTAGGAGCTGAGAAAATTGTTAGATACCATTTTCACATTTTATAAAGTGGTTTTATGATTTATTGGGACTAAACCAAAAGAAAACCAAAAATCATACTAAATAGTAACAAAAATCGATGAAGCTTACCGAGAGGTAATTATTCACCATAGGGGTCATCCACGAATTTATCTAGGATTTATAAACCTCAGAAAGTGTTTTATATGATTTATGCCCTTATTTTCTTGTAAAAATTTTAATAAATCAAGGAAATGATAAAAACTCTTGGGATTTTTCAAATCCTCATATTACCTTACTGGGATTCTGATGAAATTTTGTTTTAAACAGAAAAGGGTTTTTAGATTTTTTTTATAAATCAAATCATTTACATGCACTATTAACAATGTACTTTGATCATCAAGCTCTTTAACTTGATGTTCATCACATGCATCTCGGTTTGAAGACCATGCATGGATATATGTTGGTCATAGTGATGTTTTCAAAGGAAATACTTGAATGCATAATGTCACACCCGCAAACCAAGGATGACGGAAACGTCCGGGGGTGGAGGACTTCATGTATAGTATCACAACAACGAGTATAATAGTGCTCAAAGTAAATACAACCATCATAAATATAATTGAAAAGGTTACACCATAGTATATGTTTACATGTTTCAAAATCAATTACATTATGATGACAAAATGAACTGTTTGACGATTTAACGTCCCATCCTCAAAGTGCTGATGTTTTCCTGTTTCACTAATTTCCTGAGAATACAAGTAGTTTTGAAAAAGTGTCAACAATTAAGTTGGTGAGTTCATAAGAGTTTTTTTTGAGAAAGAAACCGTTTTCCTTGTAAAAGCGACAAAGTATGTTTCCAGAAAATCCAATATTTTCTTTATTAAGTGAAATGAATGCTTCTATGTTATGTGGTAATAAACCCTAGAAAGACCCATAGATTCCTTCTATAATCGCCCAGTGTATATAAGTTATATAAAATTTAAGTTAAATAAACCGTCGAATATAATGGGTTTGCCCTAGGTCCACAACCAAACAAGGAACATGAATTAAGGTCGGCCCACCAATTCTAAGTCGATTATGACTAGATTCTTATATGAGTCTAGCATATACATTTAGCAATTATAGCTGAAGTCTAACAATTCTAGATGAAATATAGTTTTAACAGAGATATGATTCCAAAGAAAATCCTATATTTTCCTTATAAGAGTTATGTGGTCCTAAATCCCAGGACCGAAAATAAACAAGTATTTTCCATACTTAAAGATATAAAAGTGGTTTTAAATCGGCATAAAACCCTTTTTAAAGTTAGGTAGTCCTAAATCCCAGGACCGAAAATAAACAAGTATTTTACCATACTTAAAGTAATTTTTGCAAGTTTAAATCAGCATAAACTCGTTTAGTTTAGAAGTAAAACCCCTTTTCAAAGTAGAAGTTTCCATGTAAACTTGAAAGATTGTTAACTACCTATGTGAGTCGCTATAACCATACTATGACGAGAAATAACCTGCACAACGTTTTTCAGACGTTAAGATACTATGACTCTTGTCACCCGTAGACCTGCAGGTCCCGTTGTAGCTAGCAGCAAGGTGTGGGGTGTCAAACCCAATATAGATCTATACACAATTATCACGCTCTCCCTACAAGAGACTCTGGTTATAACTTACAGGAATTGGGATCCCGTACTCGAACGTACGGGGAGAGAATTGCCTCACAACCTAAGTTAACTAGTTTACACATAGTTTGATATTAAAACCTCTTCCGTGGAGGAAGAAAAATCACCTTCTTTGAATAAATAGTGATATGAAATCCTTAAACTATTACTATCATAGTTTATCACGTAGGATATGAAAAACCCATTTGTTTTGAGAGTAAAACCTTTTTCGTGTAGTAAAATCCATAAACTATGTTTATTGAAGTTTATTATATGTGTTCGAAATGAATGAGTAAACCATATCATGAATGACTAAATTTCAGTTTATGATGATGAACTAACAGGAAAATACATTCAATATTTAGAACTTATGGTTATACACTTTGCTCAACATACTACAAAGTGTTATGAAAGTTGTAAGCTGTTAACTAGATTTTTAATCTTTCTACACTGTTTTAGAAAAATCATATAAAAATCATACGAAGTCGAAAACTGAATCCGTAAATTCTGAGAGTTCACAAAATGTGTCTAGTTTATTCATAATTTTTATTATGATTTTTGGAAGTCTTTAACTTGTGTTAAAATGTTCATATTCACAGACTGGTCCGGATTCGTTTTTGAAATGATAGGCAGTTTTGTAAAAATCCCCATAAATCGTAGAAAAATCGTATGGTGATGTGCAAGTAGTCATTTTAAAGGTATGAACCTGAACTATTTGAACCTAATAAAGTTTTAAAAACTAAAATGTTTAAGTTGACCAAAATAGTCCGTGAATGGAGTTGAACTTTTCTGATGAAGGATGTTAAATGAGTTTAGTTGTGTTCTTGGTGTTTTAACTTGTATTCCCCCCCCCCCCCTTAAAACTTAAGAAAAACATGAAAAGATAGGGGTATGAACTCACCTTGAGTGATTTCAGTAGATGGATGATGGAGAAAAGAAGTGTTCAACTCAAGAACACTTGGGAGATGCTTGAAGATTTGAAGATCTACAACAAATATGACGATATTTGTGTAAGCAATCTATGATTTGGATGAAGGATAGTAGAATATCTGAGTGTAGGAGTAAGATACTTACCAAATGTAGAAGGAAAGCTTGGAGACAAGCCTTGAATCTCGAAATCTAGAGAGAGGAAGTGAGAGAGAATGAAGTTGTCACTTGGTGGAAAATGGAGTAATGTGAGGAGAGAGGAGAGTTTTCCAGCTCTTTACCAAGTGTGTGGCTGAAAAATGGTGGGTAAAAGTACTATGGAATGACTGGGTATGGTGGAAGGACAAGGGGTTGTACTATGGAGGTATGCGGAGGTTGCTTGTGTCATACACTAAGGCAAAGTCAACACTCCACCCATAAATCTTACCTACTAGATTTTATTCTTAGGTAAGGATTTTCCCCAAAATATAATTAAAATATGAATATTTGGGGTTTATTATGTTAAAATACGAGTTTGGGTGAAAATCCCGCGTTAAAATCTCGAAAACGGGCTCAAAACGCTAAAAATATTGAAAACTGGGCAAAAACTGCCAAATTCCGAAATTTGGGGCCGGATGTTCGGTCCTAGTCCTTAGAACCGAAAGTAGAAGAAGAAACCGAGAGAGGGGTTCGGCTGCGCGGGTCGCCTCTCAGACCGAAGGTGAGGCTCGGTTGTGCATGGGAACCGAGAGGTCTCGCAGGCTGCTCATCAGGAGGGACCGAGGGTCAAGATCTCGGACCGAAGGTGTAGCCTTCTCGGACCGAAAGTCCTAGTCCTCTTGGACCGAAAGTGAGAAGGGAAGAGCAGAAGGTCAGGCTCGGTTCGGAATGATTCAGGGGACCGAAATGGACAGAGCGCTCGGTCCATTTCGGTTGAGAGTGTTTCGGTTCTCAGGAGGTTCGGCTCCTAAGAGGAGTTTCGGCTCCTTAAGGCTGTTTTTCGCTTAGACTTCCGTTTTCGAGCGGTTTTCGACTAAATTAAGGGTCGGGATGCCCCGAGTGATTATAAGAAGTTGAGAGAGATTTGGGAGAGAATTCACATTCTTGGAGAGATTTCTCATACAGAGAGAGATTTGGGAGAGATTTCACATACTTTGAGAGATTTGGGAGAGAGTTTACCTTCTTGGAGAGATTTCTCATACAGAGAGAGATTTGGGAGAGATTTCACATACTTGGAGAGATTTGGGAGATATTTCACCTTCTTGGAGCGATTTCTCCTACTTAGAGAGTTTTGGGAGAGCTAGAGTGAAAGAGATTGGGAGAGACTTCTTTTGTGACATTTTTGAGTGTTTGGTTTCGCAACGCAAGGTTCTTACACTCTGTTAAGCCTTGTTATGAGTGTTATACGCTCTCGAGGGGTATGGAATAATGTCCTATCGAGTAGATTCATCACTTACCCTGATTAGGGTTTAGAATTTCCGAAAACGTGAAAACTCTAAGTGGTACTTTATATTAAGATTGCGAGTAGTACAATAAGAGTCATGATGGAAACCCTAATATACAAGGGTTAGATGAGTTGACCGGTTTGACTTGTTGACTTTGACTTGGCCAAGAATTGACGGTTGTCACATCATCCCCCCGTTAGAAAGAATTTCGTCCCGAAATTAGTGTTTCGACTGGGACTTCAAGAATTTGGAGGAAATATGGGGGAACTTTTCGTGGTACAAGAAATTGATTATGGTGGGGAATAATCCGCCTGGTGTTAAATGATGACCCTGAAATTTCTTATTGTAACTTGAGCTGAGTCGATTTAAAAGGAGTTATTGTTTTGGAATGATAGTGTATTCTACGTGTGCCTTTATGCTCTCCGCTTTATACTTGGTATTACTACTATGAATATTTTATAATGTAGTTAGCGAGTTCCAGCATTACGAATGTTTCAACAAATTGTGATGAAATTTGCATTATAAGTCCTACCAGTTCTTTTATAGTCGCTTGGTGTAAACTAGTCGTATATCATTAAGATTGCAAGGGCATTCGGATGGGTGACCCCGCCCTAAGCCCACAACCAAACAAGCAACAGGAAATGAGGCGAAATCACACATTCTAAGTCCATAGAATCGTAATGATATATGACCATAATGTTTACACTAGCCATCATAGATTCACTTGTAAAAACCCTGCGTTTTTATATAGGAGGTAAGACTTATTTAGGTTTTGTCGTGTTCTCGAGATTTATGGTTGGTATACTTTAATCGATGCTATATTTAGTAAAAAAAAAATTTAACGTCGATGTCAGAAACACGTACTGATATTTATGGGTGGTTCCGGGGTGGTCTCTCCTGCAGTGATCGCAAGCACCATTCCACCATCACCGGCATTTCGTGCTCTTGGGCAGTCCCTTTTAAAGTGTCCCGTTTCGCTGCACTTGTAACAGGCTGGGCTAACTCCAGTGCCAGGGACCTGGTTGATGGTTCGTGCTGGTGCCTTACAGAAACGGACAATGTACCCCTGTTGCAATTTTTGCAATGTATCTCTCGGCAAGCCCCAGTGTGATGGAAGTTACACTTGTTGCATTTCGGAAGGGTTCCAACGTATCGATTTATGGGCGCTGGCGTGGCGTGGGTAGTGGCAGCATGAACAACAACGATCTGTTGCTTCTTAGTGAAGTCCTGGGCTGGTTGGTCCTTTTTGTTGTCCCAGAACTTCCTTTTGTTGTTCCCTCCTCTTGCTTGTTCAGGGGTGGTTATCGTATTGTCATGGTTGGCACGATGATTTATGAGTTGTTGTGCCAACTCCTTGGCACTCTCAAAGGTAGTTGGTCTTGAGGCCAACACGGTATCTTGAATTTGGGGGGACAATCCCCAGAGGTATCGCTCCAACTTTTTGCTTTCCGGGGTGACCATAGCGGGACAAAGGAGTGCTAGATCACAGAATCGGACGGTATAGGTTGCAAGGTCAGACTCTGTAATTTTGAGGTTCCACAGTTCTTGCTCTAGCTTTTGCACCTCGCCCCTTGGGCAATACTCTTTCAGCATCCTTGCCTTCAAGTCCTCCCAACTCATCGAGTTAGCCACTGTAAGCGTCAGTGACTTAACGTGGCCGTTCCACCAAGTAAGGGCCCGGCCGGAGAAAGTGCGAGCTGCGAATTTGACTTTGATTGCTTCGGGGCACGCACAGATTTCGAAGACAGACTCGGTCTTTTCGAACCACTGCATCAAATCAATGACTCCCCCACTGCCATTGAATGAATCGGGTATGGCATTGGTGAAGTCTTTAAAGGAGCATTCTCTAGAATGCCCTTGGCTATCTCCTTGAGTGGAGTTATTAGTACCGCTCCCTGTCCGTCCTGCACCATCAGTGCTGATTTGGGACATAGCAGCTGCCACCGCGGCCGTGACCGCAGCTTGGAACATAACAAGATCATATTGGGGAGGCGACGGTGGTGGATTTGTTTGCGTTCCGCTAGTGCGTCTAACAGACCTTCGAGGCGGCATCTTTCTGTTATAGAATTTCAAAGACAAAATAAGTATAAGTCTTTTAGTAATGGTTATTAGTCGGGCGTCGTAAAAACTAGGTTATTAGTTTTCAAGTATAGTATTTCCCGATTTTTCGAATGTGGAAAACAATTCATACCAGGGGTCTATATAAATAAACTTATGAATTTAGTAGGAATGACTCGATTGTAATCTTGTGATTTGTTCCATGCCCTATCCACTCCTAATATCACCCAATGTATACCAGTTGTGTGTAATTAAGGTCCAATAGGCCGTTGAACTTAATGAGTCTGCCCTAAGTCCACAACCAAACAAGGAACATGACCTAGGGCGGACTTACCATTTCTAAGCTGATCGTCTCTTAATTACGCGTAACCTCGAGGTATACATTAAGTAATCTTAGAGTTACCATAAGCAAATCGTTTGTGATGTGGTAAGAATAAAATAAGGATAAATGACGAGAGTGACTCATGGACTAACTCTCCATAGCCCAACAGCACAATTGAATAGCACGATTGAATGTAGATCTAGTACTAAAAGATGAAAGCATTTGGATAATAATTTCCATGAGATTAGATATCTGTCAATAAAAATGGAATTACAGATGTAACAAGTTCGGGGAAAACAAATGACCTAGAAGTAGGTCTTAAATCAACCAAGATGGGAAAATTTTTGACAGAATTACGACCTATTCAAGGCCTAACAGGTCTAAGTTTTAACAAAGATAGGAAATTAGACTAGAGTTTTACATAACTAATTTATATCCAAAAGAGAAGTCGAGGAGACTCTATCTGCGACGAGAACTACTAGAGTGGGTCCTTGATCCTGACAGAAGGCGTTCTATGTCCCTCATACGCCTTTCAGATCTTACTTGCTGAGCTCGAAGTTCCCTGACTTCGGCTTGGGTTTCGGCAAGTTCTCTCTGCAGAGCTGCATTTTGGTTCTGAGTTATTGCATGAGCAGACTCCAGCTGGCGGATGCGGACAGTGTTAACTCTAGTGTCGGCATCAACCTGCAGGATTTGATGGATATCCGCTCTACCCTGCTCATCAGTACGAGTAACCCTGCGGACTAGAATGGGCAAGATTCTGTCCGCTGAGCCTCCCTCGCTCAAGTCATAGAAGCTTCGGTCTCCGTTGTAAGGTAACGGCTGACCTTGCTCGTGACTCCATCTGATCAAGTTTGTTGCCCACAGAGGTGTGGGGCCTTGAAATGTTGGACGGGGGTTAGGATTTGGGTTTTGAGCTACTGGGGGTAGGTTATTGACTTCTGGCTCTGATATGTGTATTTATATATATATTTTTATACATTATATCTTAATATTTTAGCCTTTATTATTCTCTTTTAGAACTAAAAGATACTTATAATGCTTTGAATTATGATTTGCAGCTATTAGTTGTCGATAGAGCGGAAAAGAAAAGACTGGAGCGGAAATCGGGTTTAGCAGCTAAAAGAACAAAAAAATGCTGAAAACTGTAATTACGCCAAGCGTAATGGTGAAACTCTTACTACGCCCAAAATAGTTAAAGTTACGCCCAGCGTACTGGGTGTTTATCCAGACTTCCCAATCGCGACACAATTCTTGCTACGCCCAGCGTAAACCAAGTTACGCCCAGCGTACGTAAGTCGGTCCCAAAGGTTATAAATAGCGATTATTGGCCAGCCAGGAAGGGGATTCGACTTCTAACCTAATTTAATCGACCATTAACTTCTGTTAAGCCGTTTTGAGGGTCTAGAAGGCGGCCGGAAGGCCGTTAAGCTAACGGGAGCGGAGATCGGAAGGATTAGAGAGCAAATACGTGTCGGTAATCATGTGGTTTGTTAACGTGACCATGTTTAGCATTCCACTTTGATACTATTATGTGTTTACTTTCTGATTTAGGTGTAAAAACCTTTTACTTTGTGTTTATGATTGGATGAAACATTGATCTATAGATTAATTGCTAGATTAGATTGTTTGTTTATGTTTAATTTATCTTGCCAAGCTTGTTAAAAGATCCTTACGTGTTAATGATAATTATTTGCTGTTAATTGTCAAGTAAATTGAGTTGTATGAACATCTGCTTGATTGCTTGCATCTTATGATTTTGATGACCATCAAGATTATATGACTAGGAATAGCGAATGTGAAACTAGGATTAACTCGGAAATAAGTAAGTTAATGTGTGAGCCTTGTGTGATAAACCATCAACACGGGGTTAAATTGAATTAGTAATTTGATTAACTATTATTACAAGTCTTGCTTGATACGAACTGAACACTAGGAAGCATGTTAGTTTAATCAACTGATCACTGTTTGAATTGACTTGTTTGCTAAAGGATTAGTAATAGTGAACGCGAATCTAATCATTTTAGGAATCGGTGAACATGAATAAATGAATTTGTGTATGCAATTGTCTATGCTTTTAAGGTGTAATTTATCTAAACCAAAGTACCTGAAGAGATTTGTTTTCCTGTTAGTTTATCGAGATTTGCTAATTAGTTGTTCGTTTGAGATTTGATAAACCTTTCCTTTATTGCTTTTGTGTGTTTTGGGTAACCTATAATCAAATATTTTAAATTAATTCACTACCGTTCCCCTTGTGTTCGACACCCTAATTATCAAAGTTATACTATACTCGATCGGGTTCACTGCCTGTACGGTGTGGTTTAGATGCGATAAATTAGGACTTATAAATAAAAAACTAGTGCATTAAAAATACACATCAAGCTTTTGGCGCCGTTGCCGGGGAACGGTTTTCAATTAATTTAGTTTGCTTGATTATTCGTTATTTGTTTTTAATTTTTAGTTTTATATTATGTTTATTTTTATTTTCGTTGATATCATGTCACTTGTCGGGAAGGTTTTTGTTTTTATTTGCAGAAATTCGTGATCATACACATTGCTTGGTTTTACTTTTTGCATGGGTTTCGAGATTGCAAGCGATTAGGGAATTCTTGACTTGTTTAGTCTACTACTTTGGTGATTTGTCCGACTCAATCCATGGGGCGTAGTATAGCAAGGCGTATTGTGGTGGTTAAGTAGAAGACCGAGCTCTTGCTGTTCTTGACTAGTTAGGTCACCTCTTGTTCTACTTTTAGTTAAAGGTGCGAAGAAAGCAAAGGAAATAGTCTAACGGGTCCCGAAAGTTTTTGTTTTCACAAACCATTTCTTGCATGCAAGAGATTTAATCAACAATTGTTGCTTGATTTCGACGAAGACGAGTGATCATGATATCCCGTTTATTTTTAGTATAACGTGTCGCTTGTCTGAAAGTTGTCGCTGTTGCAAAAATTAAATTGTTAAGAGTCTCCAATAGAATTAGATGGAAAAAGAGAATTGAAATACGGAAAAGGAAATTCGAACTAATTAAATGTGCGCCCAGCGTAATGGGCGAATGATCGCGAATTGTTTATTCACAGAATTGGACTTACGCCCAGCGTAAGGTTTATCTACGCCCAGCGTAAGTCAGTATCAGGTAATATACTAATCCCTTTTGACTTTTTGTTCTTCTACCATTTTTGCTCCAACCCTACGCTACGCTGTGACGGACGAATTTCCCCCGAAAATTCCGATTTTCCTTCTTTTCTTGTAGAATCGACAGAGAGGTATGTTCTTTGGTTACCCTTTGGCTTAATTTTATGTTTAATTTCTAGAAATTGGTTACATTGAACTATTTAGAAATCTAGGGTTTCTGCATATCTTGACATAGGGCCGATTTCGCATGAATTTATGTTTGTTTATGTTTTAATAAGATCGATTCTGGCCAATGGACTACACCCTTTGACGTAATTTGGTCTTAATCCCGTCCAATAACCATCACTTCAAACTTGTGGACGTACGCCTAGCGTACACCCTGTAGACTCCTCGTTTTTTGACTACCCCTACGTACTTCCCCTGTGTATACTTGTTGAAATGCTTGCTGATCATGGATAAACAAAGAACGATCAAAAAACAGGTTCGAGTTCCTGGACATACGCCTAGGGTTGGTCCCGTATTTTTACTGCCTTGTAATGCTTTATTATGAACCTAGACCAAACAGGGGACAGAAACGCGTTCCTGGACGTACGCCCAGCGTATGCTGGACCTACGCCCAACGTAAGTTCTTGACCAACACCCATATTTTTCATTTAATTCTGTTTAATGTTGTGGGTATTTTGTTTTGGTTTTGTGTTGTTTTTTTATTTTTGCAGATTATGGCTCGTAGAACTCAAAGAACAAACCCACCTGAGGACGTGATAGATCATCGTTTCTTACAATTCCCGCAAACTCTAAACAATGAAACTCGGGCCAAATATGTGAAAAATTTGAGTCTGCTGCTTACTAAGGAGATTGACATAGCACCTTCATTTGATTGGGAATTGGCGGCCCAGACTGGACTTGATGAGCTGATCCAGAATTTTTTGCAATACACCCACTCGGACGCGAGTGGCGTGCCTTTGTTCGTATGTCAGGGTTGGGAAAGATTGTTCAAGATCCAGGAGCCTGTGTATCGGGAATTTTTGCTGGAGTTTTATGCTACAGTTTCCTATGACCCTAGGAAGACACCCGATGATAGGACAGCCTTCTCCTTTAGACTTGGTGGTGTGAGTCGGGAGTGCAGTGCGATTGAGCTTGCCACTCGAGTTGGGATATATACAGTAGACGAGACGAGGAGTGTCCACTTCCCGACATTCCTTGCTGATTGTCTCACGGGCCGGCCGGATGACTACAATGAAAACACTGTCTGGGCAGAGATTACTGGGGGAGTGTACACACCATCTACTGCTCGAGGGAGGATGATTCGGTCTACCACATATAGATTGCTGCACCGTCTGATTTCCATGTCTCTCACGCACCATAAGAATAGTGAGAGAGTGCCTTCTACAGACCTGTATTTCTTATGGGCACTTGTTACTCCAGGGAGGCACGTGAACCTTCCAGTTGCTTTAGCTGCTTATATGGGTAGGAGGGCCAGGGGACTTCGGGAGGATAGCCCGATTTGCGGGGGGCATTTTATCACACGTTTAGTTCGATCTTATCAGTTGTTGACGCGCGAGATTACGAGATCGATGGTGTTTCATGATATAAAGTCGATGAGCCTTCAGTTATTGGAGTCAATGCGTGTACTTGAGCGGGGCGAGGATGGTGTCTTACGTGTACGGCCATATGACGTGGCCGACGAGGAGGGTGCAGTCGAGCCACAACCGCGACGAGCCCAGCGGCGTAGACCTGCTCCTCGAGGAGCGCAGCAGGGACCTGAGCCAGAGATTGATATACGTTACCTGGCTCAGTGCATTGACGAGGGATTTCAGAGCCTGGGTGAGTGCGTTGCACACGTAGAGAGACGACAACAGTGGTATGTGGATGCGTTGACCGCATTCTTTGCCCATCAGGGGTTCAGTACCCGGTTCCTTTTCCTCCACCATTCCAGTCACGACCTGATGGAGCCGGTACATCTGGGACACAGCAGCACGATGACGAGGATGACGAGTGATTTAGTTTATCCTTTTTATTTTTATTTTTATTTTATTTTTAGTTTATTTTTGCATTGCTTAGTATTAGTATTTTTATTTGGTATGTACTTAGTTTAATTTAGGTTGTTTTATTTTTGTTTTACTTTTGTTTTCCATGTTGATGCTCTTTGGTTGTTTAGATCTTTGCAGAATTTTCGCCCTTAGAAAGCTGGCAGTAAGTTCAGCAGCTAGGTCCGACTGTTGCTAGAGAGAGCCGTGTGAGAGTTCGAAGATTATAGTCAAGACCCACGATTTGTCATAAGTGTGGGGTGCGTGTTGATTTCGTGAGAGATTATTTAGAAGAGTGGCATTTTTACTATATTTTGACTCTTATGGTATAGATGAGCTGTTCCCACACCATAGAGTTTTATTTCGACGCGAGGTAGAAGTATCATCCCGGCTGCCACGACATGGTTGACACTTTCCTATGTCGTGGGGGAGTTTTTCATCGCGAGAGGAGGCTGCCATTCTTGATATGACGACGTGACCAACAATTGTCACATGTGGCCATGTTTAGATTTCACATCATTTGACGAGACGGCGTGGTCGACACTTTCCCATGTCATGGTTTTTACATATTGCATTTATTTGCAATCTTTTGCACCACATTTTAGAAGTTGGCGTTCTTGATTTCATTTTTCCGGCACATTCAGAAGCAGCAGTTCCAGTTTCCAGTCCTCCAACAATTTATGAAGCAACTTTTAGCATCCCCATTCGATCTCGCCACAACTACCCCAGGGGAGTCTGTTCCTTTTTCTCCCTTTTTATTATTTTAATTAGTTTTAGCATACAATGAGGGCATTGTATGAAATAAGTGTGGGGTAGGAGGTCGAAAGAGTAATTTAATTGCTAGATTGGGAAATTTTAAAATTTAAAAAAATTATAAACTTGAAAAATAGTTTAATTTAGGAAAATCTAGTAATAATTTAAAATTTTGTTAATATTGTATGAGATGATCCGATGAGAACTCAAATGTTTAGTTGAGCCTATATACGTTATAGTGCATTTGTGGCCTCCTTTATTCTAGTGAAATCATGGGACAAAAACACAACTTCGCTTAGTTTGAGGGATGCAATATGTTTAGCAGCCTGTACCTGAAATGTATCCAGGAAAACTTATGTAGTCATTGCACTTAGACTAATGTCTTAACCAATAAGGGTTGAAGTAGAGCGCCCCTGCTTAAGCATGTAGGTTTTTGAGTGAAATATATAAAAAAAAGCGAGTACATGTAAAAAAAAAGAGAAATTACTAAAAAGTGAAAAAAAGATTGAAGAATTTTTGGAGCAATCAAAGTCAAGATATGAAGATCAAAGGAAGAAAAAATTCTGAAAAATTCAAAAGTGGAAGATACCTAAAATCAAAGAAGATGTTGAATTCAAAGAAATTGAAGATCAAATATCAAAGAAAAGAAGAATTCAAGAGCTCCAAGTAGTGGTATCTTCTAAAAGTTGTAATTCTCTAGTTTATGTATGCTTGGGTAGCTCTACAAAAATACCTTGAGGTTAGAAAGTTTTCTGCGGATGGATTCGGAGGGTTGCATAAAATGAACATTGGTCAAAAGAAGTGGGCGAGTGTTTATGAGGATTGTGAGTATTTAGAATTAGGGGGGTCCTTAGGAAAAATTTTAGACACAAATGCATGCGGTGCGGTCTTGACATAATGGCTGAGTTTAAAATGGATTGTTTAGTGCGATATTGGTAAAATAAAAGTAAGTTTTCTTGGGGGCAAGCAAAGGCTAAGTGTGGGGTATTTTGATATGTATATTTTTATATATATTTTTATACATTATATCTTAATATTTTAGCCTTTATTATTCTCTTTTAGAACTAAAAGATACTTATAATGCTTTGAATTATGATTTGCAGCTATTAGTTGTCGATAGAGCGGAAAAGAAAAGACTGGAGCGGAAATCGGGTTTAGAAGCTAAAAGAACAAACAAATGCTGAAAACTGTAATTACGCCAAGCGTAATGGTGAAACTCTTACTACGCCCAGCGTAGTTAAAGTTACGGCCAGCGTACTGGGTGTTTATCTAGACTTCCCAATCGCGATACAATTCTTGCTACGCCCAACGTAAACCAAGTTACGCCCAGCGTACGTAAGTCGGTCCCAAAGGTTATAAATAGCGATTATTGGCCAGCCAGGAAGGGGATTCGACTTCTAACCTAATTTAGTCGACCATTAACTTCTGTTAAGCCGTTTTGAGGGTCTAGAAGGCGGCCGGAAGGCCGTTAAGCTAACGGGAGCGGAGATCGGAAGGATTAGAGAGCAAATACGTGTCGGTAATCATGTGGTTTGTTAACGTGACCATGTTTAGCATTCCACTTTGATACTATTATGTGTTTACTTTCTGATTTAGGTGTAAAAACCTTTTACTTTGTGTTTATGATTGGATGAAACATTGATCTATAGATTAATTGCTAGATTAGATTGTTTGTTTATGTTTAATTTATCTTGCCAAGCTTGTTAAAAGATCCTTACGTGTTAATGATAATTATTTGCTGTTAATTGTCAAGTAAATTGAGTTGTATGAACATCTGCTTGATTGCTTGCCTCTTATGATTTTGATGACCATCAAGATTATATGACTAGGAATAGCGAATGTGAAACTAGGATTAACTCGGAAATAAGTAAGTTAATGTGTGAGCCTTGTGTGATAAACCATCAACAAGAGGTTAAATTGAATTAGTAATTTGATTAACTATTATTACAAGTCTTGCTTGATACGAACTGAACACTAGGAAGCATGTTAGTTTAATCAACTGATCACTGTTTGAATTGACTTGTTTGCTAAAGGATTAGTAATAGTGAACGCGAATCTAATCATTTTAGGAATCGGTGAACATGAATAAATGAATTTGTGTATGCAATTGTCTATGCTTTTAAGGTGTAATTTATCTAAACCAAAGTACCTGAAGAGATTTGTTTTCCTGTTAGTTTATCGAGATTTGCTAATTAGTTGTTCGTTTGAGATTTGATAAACCTTTCCTTTATTGCTTTTGTGTATTTTGGGTAACCTATAATCAAATATTTTAAATTAATTCACTACCTTTCCCCTTGTGTTCGACACCCTTACTTATCAAAGTTATACTATACTCGATCGGGTTCATTGCCTGTAAGGTGTGGTTTAGATGCGATAAATTAGGACTTATAAATAAAAAACTAGTGCATTAAAAATACACATCAAGTTTTTGGCGTCGTTGCCGGGGAACGGTTTTCAATTAATTTAGTTTGCTTGATTATTCGTTATTTGTTTTTAATTTTTAGTTTTATATTATGTTTATTTTTATTTTCGTTGATATCATGTAACTTGTCGGGAAGGTTTTTGTTTTTTTTTTTTGCAGAAATTCGTGATCATACACATTGCTTGGTTTTACTTTTTGGATGAGTTTCGAGATTGCAAGCGATTAGGGAATTCTTGACTTGTTTAGTCTACTACTTTGGTGATTTGTCCGACTCAATCCATGGGGCGTAGTATAGCAAGGCGTATTGTGGTGGTTAAGTAGAAGACCGAGCTCTTGCTCTTCTTGACTAGTTAGGTCACCTCTTGTTCTACTTTTAGTTAAAGGTGCGAAGAAAGCAAAGGAAATAGTCTAACGGGTCCCGAAAGTTTTTGTTTTCACAAACCATTTCTTGCATGCAAGAGATCTAATCAACAATTGTTGCTTGATTTCGACGAAGACGAGTGATCATGATATCCCATTTATTTTTAGTATAACGTGTCGCTTGTCTGAAAGTTGTCGCTGTTGCAGAAATTAAATTGTTAAGAGTCTCCAATAGAATTAGATGGAAAAAGAGAATTGAAATACGGAAAAGGAAATTCGAACTAATTAAATGTACGCCCAGCGTAATGGGCGAATGATCGCGAATTGTTTATTCACAGAATTGGACTTACGCCCAGCGTAAGGTTTATCTACGCCCATCGTAAGTCAGTATCAGGTAATATACTAATCCCTTTTGACTTTTTGTTCTTCTACCATTTTTGCTCCAACCCTACGCTACGCTGTGACGGACGAATTTCCCCCGAAAATTCCGATTTTCCTTCTTTTCTTGTAGAATCGACAGAGAGGTATGTTCTTTGGTTACCCTTTGGCTTAATTTTATGTTTAATTTCTAGAAATTGGTTACATTGAACTATTTAGAAATCTAGGGTTTCTGCATATCTTGACATAGGGCCGATTTCGCATGAATTTATGTTTGTTTATGTTTTAATAAGATCGATTCTGGCCAATGGACTACACCCTTTGACGTAATTTGGTCTTAATCCCGTCCAATAACCATCACTTCAAACTTGTGGACGTACGCCTAGCGTACGCCCTGTAGACTCCTCGTTTTTTGACTACCCCTACGTACTTCCCCTGTGTATACTTGTTGAAATGCTTGCTGATCATGGATAAACAAAGAACGATCAAAAAATAGGTTCGAGTTCCTGGACATACGCCTAGGGTTGGTCTCGTATTTTGGTTTTGTGTTGTTTTTTTATTTTTGCAGATTATGGCTCGTAGAACTCAAAGAACAAACCCACCTGAGGACGTGATAGATCATCGTTTCTTACAATTCCCGCAAACTCTAAACAATGAAACTCGGGCCAAATATGTGAAAAATTTGAGTCTGCTGCTTACTAAGGAGATTGACATAGCACCTTCATTTGATTGGGAATTGGCGGCCCAGACTGGACTTGATGAGCTGATCCAGAATTTTTTGCAATACACCCACTCGGACGCGAGTGGCGTGCCTTTGTTCGTATGTCAGGGTTGGGAAAGATTGTTCAAGATCCAGGAGCCTGTGTATCGGGAATTTTTGCTGGAGTTTTATGCTACAGTTTCCTATGACCCTAGGAAGACACCCGATGATAGGACAGCCTTCTCCTTTAGACTTGGTGGTGTGAGTCGGGAGTGCAGTGCGATTGAGCTTGCCACTCGAGTTGGGATATATACAGTAGACGAGACGAGGAGTGTCCACTTCCCGACATTCCTTGCTGATTGTCTCACGGGCCGGCCGGATGACTACAATGAAAACACTGTCTGGGCAGAGATTACTGGGGGAGTGTACACACCATCTACTGCTCGAGGGAGGATGATTCGGTCTACCACATATAGATTGCTGCACCGTCTGATTTCCATGTCTCTCACGCACCATAAGAATAGTGAGAGAGTGCCTTCTACAGACCTGTATTTCTTATGGGCACTTGTTACTCCAGGGAGGCACGTGAACCTTCCAGTTGCTTTAGCTGCTTATATGGGTAGGAGGGCCAGGGGACTTCGGGAGGATAGCCCGATTTGCGGGGGGCATTTTATCACACGTTTAGTTCGATCTTATCAGTTGTTGACGCGCGAGATTACGAGATCGATGGTGTTTCATGATATAAAGTCGATGAGCCTTCAGTTATTGGAGTCAATGCGTGTACTTGAGCGGGGCGAGGATGGTGTCTTACGTGTACGGCCATATGACGTGGCCGACGAGGAGGGTGCAGTCGAGCCACAACCGCGACGAGCCCAGCGGCGTAGACCTGCTCCTCGAGGAGCGCAGCAGGGACCTGAGCCAGAGATTGATATACGTTACCTGGCTCAGTGCATTGACGAGGGATTTCAGAGCCTGGGTGAGTGCGTTGCACACGTAGAGAGACGACAACAGTGGTATGTGGATGCGTTGACCGCATTCTTTGCCCATCATGGGTTCAGTACCCGGTTCCTTTTCCTCCACCATTCCAGTCACGACCTGATGGAGCCGGTACATCTGGGACACAGCAGCACGATGACGAGGATGACGAGTGATTTAGTTTATCCTTTTTATTTTTATTTTTATTTTATTTTTAGTTTATTTTTGCATTGCTTAGTATTAGTATTTTTATTTGGTATGTACTTAGTTTAATTTAGGTTGTTTTATTTTTGTTTTACTTTTGTTTTCCATGTTGATGCTCTTTGGTTGTTTAGATCTTTGCAGAATTTTCGCCCTTAGAAAGCTGGCAGTAAGTTCAGCAGCTAGGTCCGACTGTTGCTAGAGAGAGCCGTGTGAGAGTTCGAAGATTATAGTCAAGACCCACGATTTGTCATAAGTGTGGGGTGCGTGTTGATTTCGTGAGAGATTATTTAGAAGAGTGGCATTTTTACTATATTTTGACTCTTATGGTATGGATGAGCTGTTCCCACACCATAGAGTTTTATTTCGACGCGAGGTAGAAGTATCATCCCGGCTGCCACGACATGGTTGACACTTTCCTATGTCGTGGGGGAGTTTTTCATCGCGAGAGGAGGCTGCCATTCTTGATATGACGACGTGACCAACAATTGTCACATGTGGCCATGTTTAGATTTCACATCATTTGACGAGACGGCGTGGTCGACACTTTCCCATGTCATGGTTTTTACATATTGCATTTATTTGCAATCTTTTGCACCACATTTTAGAAGTTGGCGTTCTTGATTTCATTTTTCCGGCACATTCAGAAGCAGCAGTTCCAGTTTCCAGTCCTCCAACAATTTATGAAGCAACTTTTAGCATCCCCATTCGATCTCGCCACAACTACCCCAGGGGAGTCTGTTCCTTTTTCTCCCTTTTTATTATTTTAATTAGTTTTAGCATACAATGAGGGCATTGTATGAAATAAGTGTGGGGTAGGAGGTCGGAAGAGTAATTTAATTGCTAGATTGGGAAATTTTAAAATTTAAAAAAATTATAAACTTGAAAAATAGTTTAATTTAGGAAAATCTAGTAATAATTTAAAATTTTGTTAATATTGTATGAGATGATCCGATGAGAACTCAAATGTTTAGTTGAGCCTATATACGTTATAGTGCATTTGTGGCCTCCTTTATTCTAGTGAAATCATGGGACAAAAACACAACTTCGCTTAGTTTGAGGGATGCAATATGTTTAGCAGCCTGTACCTGAAATGTATCCAGGAAAACTTATGTAGTCATTGCACTTAGACTAATGTCTTAACCAATAAGGGTTGAAGTAGAGCGCCCCTGCTTAAGCATGTAGGTTTTTGAGTGAAATATATAAAAAAAAGCGAGTACATGTAAAAAAAAAAGAGAAATTACTAAAAAGTGAAAAAAAGATTGAAGAATTTTTGGAGCAATCAAAGTCAAGATATGAAGATCAAAGGAAGAAAAAATTCTGAAAAATTCAAAAGTGGAAGATACCTAAAATCAAAGAAGATGTTGAATTCAAAGAAATTGAAGATCAAATATCAAAGAAAAGAAGAATTCAAGAGCTCCAAGTAGTGGTATCTTCTAAAAGTTGTAATTCTCTAGTTTATGTATGCTTGGGTAGCTCTACAAAAATACCTTGAGGTTAGAAAGTTTTCTGCGGATGGATTCGGAGGGTTGCATAAAATGAACATTGGTCAAAAGAAGTGGGCGAGTGTTTATGAGGATTGTGAGTATTTAGAATTAGGGGGGTCCTTAGGAAAAATTTTAGACACAAATGCATGCGGTGCGGTCTTGACATAATGGCTGAGTTTAAAATGGATTGTTTAGTGCGATATTGGTAAAATAAAAGTAAGTTTTCTTGGGGGCAAGCAAAGGCTAAGTGTGGGGTATTTTGATATGTGTATTTTTATATATATTTTTATACATTATATCTTAATATTTTAGCCTTTATTATTCTCTTTTAGAACTAAAAGATACTTATAATGCTTTGAATTATGATTTGCAGCTATTAGTTGTCGATAGAGCGGAAAAGAAAAGACTGGAGCGGAAATCGGGTTTAGAAGCTAAAAGAACAAACAAATGCTGAAAACTGTAATTACGCCAAGCGTAATGGTGAAACTCTTACTACGCCCAGCGTAGTTAAAGTTACGGCCAGCGTACTGGGTGTTTATCTAGACTTCCCAATCGCGATACAATTCTTGCTACGCCCAACGTAAACCAAGTTACGCCCAGCGTACGTAAGTCGGTCCCAAAGGTTATAAATAGCGATTATTGGCCAGCCAGGAAGGGGATTCGACTTCTAACCTAATTTAGTCGACCATTAACTTCTGTTAAGCCGTTTTGAGGGTCTAGAAGGCGGCCGGAAGGCCGTTAAGCTAACGGGAGCGGAGATCGGAAGGATTAGAGAGCAAATACGTGTCGGTAATCATGTGGTTTGTTAACGTGACCATGTTTAGCATTCCACTTTGATACTATTATGTGTTTACTTTCTGATTTAGGTGTAAAAACCTTTTACTTTGTGTTTATGATTGGATGAAACATTGATCTATAGATTAATTGCTAGATTAGATTGTTTGTTTATGTTTAATTTATCTTGCCAAGCTTGTTAAAAGATCCTTACGTGTTAATGATAATTATTTGCTGTTAATTGTCAAGTAAATTGAGTTGTATGAACATCTGCTTGATTGCTTGCCTCTTATGATTTTGATGACCATCAAGATTATATGACTAGGAATAGCGAATGTGAAACTAGGATTAACTCGGAAATAAGTAAGTTAATGTGTGAGCCTTGTGTGATAAACCATCAACAAGAGGTTAAATTGAATTAGTAATTTGATTAACTATTATTACAAGTCTTGCTTGATACGAACTGAACACTAGGAAGCATGTTAGTTTAATCAACTGATCACTGTTTGAATTGACTTGTTTGCTAAAGGATTAGTAATAGTGAACGCGAATCTAATCATTTTAGGAATCGGTGAACATGAATAAATGAATTTGTGTATGCAATTGTCTATGCTTTTAAGGTGTAATTTATCTAAACCAAAGTACCTGAAGAGATTTGTTTTCCTGTTAGTTTATCGAGATTTGCTAATTAGTTGTTCGTTTGAGATTTGATAAACCTTTCCTTTATTGCTTTTGTGTATTTTGGGTAACCTATAATCAAATATTTTAAATTAATTCACTACCTTTCCCCTTGTGTTCGACACCCTTACTTATCAAAGTTATACTATACTCGATCGGGTTCATTGCCTGTAAGGTGTGGTTTAGATGCGATAAATTAGGACTTATAAATAAAAAACTAGTGCATTAAAAATACACATCAAGTTTTTGGCGTCGTTGCCGGGGAACGGTTTTCAATTAATTTAGTTTGCTTGATTATTCGTTATTTGTTTTTAATTTTTAGTTTTATATTATGTTTATTTTTATTTTCGTTGATATCATGTAACTTGTCGGGAAGGTTTTTGTTTTTTTTTTTTGCAGAAATTCGTGATCATACACATTGCTTGGTTTTACTTTTTGGATGGGTTTCGAGATTGCAAGCGATTAGGGAATTCTTGACTTGTTTAGTCTACTACTTTGGTGATTTGTCCGACTCAATCCATGGGGCGTAGTATAGCAAGGCGTATTGTGGTGGTTAAGTAGAAGACCGAGCTCTTGCTCTTCTTGACTAGTTAGGTCACCTCTTGTTCTACTTTTAGTTAAAGGTGCGAAGAAAGCAAAGGAAATAGTCTAACGGGTCCCGAAAGTTTTTGTTTTCACAAACCATTTCTTGCATGCAAGAGATCTAATCAACAATTGTTGCTTGATTTCGACGAAGACGAGTGATCATGATATCCCATTTATTTTTAGTATAACGTGTCGCTTGTCTGAAAGTTGTCGCTGTTGCAGAAATTAAATTGTTAAGAGTCTCCAATAGAATTAGATGGAAAAAGAGAATTGAAATACGGAAAAGGAAATTCGAACTAATTAAATGTACGCCCAGCGTAATGGGCGAATGATCGCGAATTGTTTATTCACAGAATTGGACTTACGCCCAGCGTAAGGTTTATCTACGCCCATCGTAAGTCAGTATCAGGTAATATACTAATCCCTTTTGACTTTTTGTTCTTCTACCATTTTTGCTCCAACCCTACGCTACGCTGTGACGGACGAATTTCCCCCGAAAATTCCGATTTTCCTTCTTTTCTTGTAGAATCGACAGAGAGGTATGTTCTTTGGTTACCCTTTGGCTTAATTTTATGTTTAATTTCTAGAAATTGGTTACATTGAACTATTTAGAAATCTAGGGTTTCTGCATATCTTGACATAGGGCCGATTTCGCATGAATTTATGTTTGTTTATGTTTTAATAAGATCGATTCTGGCCAATGGACTACACCCTTTGACGTAATTTGGTCTTAATCCCGTCCAATAACCATCACTTCAAACTTGTGGACGTACGCCTAGCGTACGCCCTGTAGACTCCTCGTTTTTTGACTACCCCTACGTACTTCCCCTGTGTATACTTGTTGAAATGCTTGCTGATCATGGATAAACAAAGAACGATCAAAAAACAGGTTCGAGTTCCTGGACATACGCCTAGGGTTGGTCTCGTATTTTGGTTTTGTGTTGTTTTTTTATTTTTGCAGATTATGGCTCGTAGAACTCAAAGAACAAACCCACCTGAGGACGTGATAGATCATCGTTTCTTACAATTCCCGCAAACTCTAAACAATGAAACTCGGGCCAAATATGTGAAAAATTTGAGTCTGCTGCTTACTAAGGAGATTGACATAGCACCTTCATTTGATTGGGAATTGGCGGCCCAGACTGGACTTGATGAGCTGATCCAGAATTTTTTGCAATACACCCACTCGGACGCGAGTGGCGTGCCTTTGTTCGTATGTCAGGGTTGGGAAAGATTGTTCAAGATCCAGGAGCCTGTGTATCGGGAATTTTTGCTGGAGTTTTATGCTACAGTTTCCTATGACCCTAGGAAGACACCCGATGATAGGACAGCCTTCTCCTTTAGACTTGGTGGTGTGAGTCGGGAGTGCAGTGCGATTGAGCTTGCCACTCGAGTTGGGATATATACAGTAGACGAGACGAGGAGTGTCCACTTCCCGGCATTCCTTGCTGATTGTCTCACGGGCCGGCCGGATGACTACAATGAAAACACTGTCTGGGCAGAGATTACTGGGGGAGTGTACACACCATCTACTGCTCGAGGGAGGATGATTCGGTCTACCACATATAGATTGCTGCACCGTCTGATTTCCATGTCTCTCACGCACCATAAGAATAGTGAGAGAGTGCCTTCTACAGACCTGTATTTCTTATGGGCACTTGTTACTCTTGGGAGGCACGTGAACCTTCCAGTTGCTTTAGCTGCTTATATGGGTAGGAGGGCCAGGGGACTTCGGGAGGATAGCCCGATTTGCGGGGGGCATTTTATCACACGCTTAGTTTGATCTTATCAGTTGTTGACGCGCGAGATTACGAGATCGATGGTGTTTCATGATATAAAGCCGATGAGCCTTCAGTTATTGGAGTCAATGCGTGTACTTGAGCGGGGCGAGGATGGTGTCTTACGTGTACGGCCAGATGACGTGGCCGACGAGGAGGGTGCAGTCGAGCCACAGCCGCGACGAGCCCAGCGGCGTAGACCTGCTCCTCGAGGAGCGCAGCAGGGACCTGAGCCAGAGATTGATATACGTTACCTGGCTCAGCGCATTGACGAGGGATTTCAGAGCCTGGGTGAGCGCGTTGCACACGTATTTTTATTTGGTATGTACTTAGTTTAATTTAGGTTGTTTTATTTTTGTTTTACTTTTGTTTTCCATGTTGATGCTCTTTGCTTGTTTAGATCTTTGCAGAATTTTCGCCCTTAGAAAGCTGGCAGTAAGTTCAGCAGCTAGGTCCCACTGTTGCTAGAGAGAGCCATGTGAGAGTTCGAAGATTATAGTCAAGACCCACGATTTGTCATAAGTGTGGGGTGCGTGTTGATTTCGTGAGAGATTATTTAGAAGAGTGGCATTTTTACTATATTTTGACTCTTATGATATGGATGAGCTGTTCCCACACCATAGAGTTTTATTTCGACGCGAGGTAGAAGTATCATCCCGGCTGCCACGACATGGTTGACACTTTCCTATGTCGTGGGGGAGTTTTTCATCGCGAGAGGAGGCTGCCATTCTTGATATGACGACGTGACCAACAATTGTCACATGTGCCCATGTTTAGATTTTACATCATTTGACGAGACGGCGTGGTCGACACTTTCCCATGTCATGGTTTTTACATATTGCATTTATTTGCAATCTTTTGCACCACATTTTAGAAGTTGGCGTTCTTGATTTCATTTTTCCGGCACATTCAGAAGCAGTAGTTCCAGTTTCCAGTCCTCCAGCAATTTATGGAGCAACTTTTAGCATCCCCATTCGATCTCGCCACAACTACCCCAGGGGAGTCTGTTCCTTTTTCTCCCTTTTTATTATTTTAATTAGTTTTAGCATACAATGAGGGCATTGTATGAAATAAGTGTGGGGTAGGAGGTCGAAAGAGTAATTTAATTGCTAGATTGGGAAATTTTAAAATTTAAAAAAATTATAAACTTAAAAAATAGTTTAATTTAGGAAAATCTAGTAATAATTTAAAATTTTGTTAATATTGTATGAGATGATCCGATGAGAACTCAAATGTTTAGTTGAGCCTATATACGTTATAGTGCATTTGTGGCCTCCTTTATTCTAGTGAAATCATGGGACAAAAACACAACTTCGCTTAGTTTGAGGGATGCAATATGTTTAGTAGCATGTACCTGAAATGTATCCAGGAAAACTTATGTAGTCATTGCACTTAGACTAATGTCTTAACCAATAAGGGTTGAAGTAGAGCGCTCCTGCTTAAGCATGTAGGTTTTTGAGTGAAATATATAAAAAAAAGTGAGTACATGTAAAAAAAAAAGAGAAATTACTAAAAAGTGAAAAAAAGATTGAAGAATTTTTGGAGCAATCAAAGTCAAGATATGAAGATCCAAGGAAGAAAAAATTCTGAAAAATTCAAAAGTGGAAGATACCTAAAATCAAAGAAGATGTTGAAGTCAAAGAAATTGAAGATCAAATATCAAAGAAAAGAAGAATTCAAGAGCTCCAAGTAGTGGTATCTTCTAAAAGTTGTAATTCTCTAGTTTATGTATGCTTGGGTAGCTCTACAAAAATACCTTGAGGTTAGAAAGTTTTCTGCGGATGGATTCGGAGGGTTGCATAAAATGAACATTGGTCAAAAGAAGTGGGCGAGTGTTTATGAGGATTGTGAGTATTTAGAATTAGGGGGGTCCTTAGGAAAAATTTTAGACACAAATGCATGCGGTGCGGTCTTGACATAATGGCTGAGTTTAAAATGGATTGTTTAGTGCGATATTGGTAAAATAAAAGTAAGTTTGCTTGGGGGCAAGCAAAGGCTAAGTGTGGGGTATTTTGATATGTGTATTTTTATATATATTTGTATACATTATATCTTAATATGTTAGCCTTTATTATTCTCTTTTAGAACTAAAAGATACTTATAATGCTTTGAATTATGATTTGCGGCTATTAGTTGTCGATAGAGCGGAAATCGGGTTTAGAAGCTAAAAGAACAAAAAAAATGCTGAAAACTGTAATTACGCCAAGCGTAATGGTGAAACTCTTACTACGCCCAGCGTACTGGGTGTTTATCCAGACTTCCCAATCGCGATACAATTCTTGCTACGCCCAACGTAAACCAAGTTACGCCCAGCGTACGTAAGTCGATCCCAAAGGTTATAAATAGCGATTATTGGCCAGCCAGGAAGGGGATTCGACTTCTAACCTAATTTAGTCGACCATTAACTTCTGTTAAGCCGTTTTGAGGGTCTAGAAGGCGGCCGGAAGGCCGTTAAGCTAACGGGAGCGGAGATCGGAAGGATTAGAGAGCAAATACGTGTCGGTAATCATGTGGTTTGTTAACGTGATCATGTTTAGCATTCCACTTTGATACTATTATGTGTTTACTTTCTGATTTAGGTGTAAAAACCTTTTACTTTGTGTTTATGATTGGATGAAACATTGATCTATAGATTAATTGCTAGATTAGATTGTTTGTTTATGTTTAATTTATCTTGCCAAGCTTGTTAAAAGATCCTTACGTGTTAATGATAATTATTTGCTGTTAAATGTCAAGTAAATTGAGTTGTATGAACATCTGCTTGATTGCTTGCCTCTTATGATTTTGATGACCATCAAGATTATATGACTAGGAATAGCGAATGTGAAACTAGGATTAACTCGGAAATAAGTAAGTTAATGTGTGAGCCTTGTGTGATAAACCATCAACAAGAGGTTAAATTGAATTAGTAATTTGATTAACTATTATTACAAGTCTTGCTTGATACGAACTGAACACTAGGAAGCATGTTAGTTTAATCAACTGATCACTGTTTGAATTGACTTGTTTGCTAAAGGATTAGTAATAGTGAACGCGAATCTAATCATTTTAGGAATCGGTGAACATGAATAAATGAATAAAATAGTTTAATTTAGGAAAATCTAGTAATAATTTAAAATTTTGTTAATATTGTATGAGATGATACGATGAGAACTCAAATGTTTAGTTGAGCCTATATACGTTATAGTGCATTTGTGGCCTCCTTTATTCTAGTGAAATCATGGGACAAAAACACAACTTCGCTTAGTTTGAGGGATGCAATATGTTTAGCAGCCTGTACCTGAAATGTATCCAGGAAAACTTATGTAGTCATTGCACTTAGACTAATGTCTTAACCAATAAGGGTTGAAGTAGAGCGCCCCTGCTTAAGCATGTAGGTTTTTAAGTGAAATATATAAAAAAAGTGAGTACATGTAAAAAAAAAGAGAGAAATTACTAAAAAGTGAAAAAACAATTGAAGAATTTTTGGAGCAATCAAAGTCAAGATATGAAGATCAAAGGAAGAAAAAATTCTGAAAAATTCAAAAGTGGAAGATACCTAAAATCAAAGAAGATGTTGAAAAGGTTACACCATAGTATATGTATAGTATCACAACAACGAGTATAATAGTGCTCAAAGTAAATACAACCATCATAAATATAGTTGAAAAGGTTACACCATAGTATATGTTTACATGTTTCAAAATCAATTACATTATGATGACAAAATGAACTGTTTGACGATTTAACGTCCCATCCTCAAAGTGCTGATGTTTTCCTGTTTCACTGATTTCCTGAGAATATAAGTAGTTTGGAAAAAGTGTCAACAATTACGTTGGTGAGTTCATAAGAGTTTTGTTTGAGAAAGAAACCGTTTTCCTTGTAAAAGCGACAATGTATGTTTCCAGAAAATCTAATATTTTCTTTATTAAGTGAAATGAATGCTTCTATGTTATGCGGTAATGAACCCTAGAAAGACCCATAGATTCCTTCTATAATCGCCCAGTGTATATAAGTTATATAAAATTTAAGTTAAATAATCCGTCGAATATAATGGTTCTGCCCTAGGTCCACAACCAAACAAGGAACAGGAAGTAAGGCGGGCCCACCAATTCTAAGTCGATTATGACTAGATTCTTATATGACTCTAGCATATACACTTAGCAATTATAGCTGAAGTCTAACAATTCTAGATGAAATATAGTTTTAACAGAGATATAATTCCAAAGAAAATCCTATATTTTCCTTATAAGAGTTATGTGGTCCTAAATCCCAGGACCGAAAATAAACAAGTATTTTCCATACTTAAAGATATAAAAGTGGTTTTAAATCGGCATAAAACCCTTTTTAAAGTTAGGTAGTCCTAAATCCCAGGACCGAAAATAAACATGTATTTTACCATACTTAAAGTAATTCTTGCAAGTTTAAATCGGCATAAACTCGTTTAGTTTGACTTGGTATTCCCGAGTATTAAGTATGGTTGAAGTGATTCTTCTTTGAGAATGAATCTTATGTTGACCATGTGTACACATATGATAAAAAAAACTAGAAATATATCCGTCATAAATTTTAGTAAATAATTATAATAATAGCCAGGATCTTGAGATATGTCGGGGATCCTGAAAGTTCTTGAAGATCCGGGATCCTGAGTAGGGTTAATGATCTTGTCCGCAACATACACCTCTTCTCCAAATGAAACTTTTCTTTTCAGTTCCTTGGACATCAGAGAATCATTCATATCATTCACAGTGATCGTTGTACTACCATAGAGCATGCTATCTATGAAATTCTCATTTAATTTCGAAAGAAAACATAAGAGAACGAGTTCCTGATCTTCATCTTTAATCTTTACATCAACCCATTGTAGATCCAAGATGATGTGATTAAAGTTATCCAGATGATATTTCAATCGGGTACTTTGAGACATTCTGAGAGTATACAACCTTTGCTTTTCATACAACCTGTTCGTCAGATAGTTGTTCTGGTACTTGTCACAAAGTTTCTCCCAGAGCCCAAAACTAGTTATTTGATACACAAACTCCCTCAGTACTTCAAATGTTAAACTCAATAGAATCGGACTAATTTCCTTCTTCAGAATGTCCACCTTCTTATCAACCGCCATGTACTTTGGCAATTTTACCTCTCCTTCTAACTTCGCTGCACATCCTTGTCGAACTAGAAAATCCTCATCTTCACCATCCACAAACTGAATTCATTTGAACCATTTAATGTCTCCAAATCAAACACCGATACCACTTGTTAGGAAGTAAAGTCGATAACTAGAAAAACCAAAATCTCACAAGACACAGTATTTATGTGGTTCATTTATTTGAACCATTGAACTTCTCCATATCAAACTCTGATACCATTTGTTAGGAAGTAAAGTGTATAACTAGAAAAATGAAAATCTTACAAGACATAGTATTAATCCACGTCATACAAACCATGAGCATCGACAACACACATGATGATGATGGGTTTTCTAAGTTATAAATAAAAATTACATGTGGTGGAAAAACACTTAAACGCTTAAGTTCACATGCAACCTAGAAAGGATGTATGTTTTCTCTATTGATAGAAACTAACTATGAATATCAAGAAAACCCTAGGAGAGAGGCTATGAAATTTAAATTCATACATAAAATTAGGGTTACATACCATTTGATTATTAATGTAAATAATCAAAGTAGAATCCTTCTTCTAGATCTTGGAAAGCTAGCACCAAAGGAATGGATGCCTCTAATGGCTTGTACCCAAAACCCTAGTAGCAAGAAGACTTGAGGAGAGAGGAGACTAGAGCACAAATTCGGCTCTATGAAAGCAAGTAAAGGTTGGATGAAAATAGGAACCCATGGTGTCCTATTTATACTTTCTTAAGGAAACTCCCATGGAAACCAAAGAGTCCTTTGACTGATTAATTCTAATTAATATTAGAATGAAATCCAAGTCAGTTATAATTAATCAATTAATCATTATTATTTCCAAATAATATATTAATCATTTAATATATTAATAAATCATATATTTCAATTTCCAATTAGTTTATCATTCATATAATAAAGTAACAAATTAACCTCTAACTCCAACTGTCATTCTAATTAGTTACTAGTTTTGAGGGCAACCCAAAAAGGACTTTGATTATAATTCAAGAATATACCAATTTAGTTATTAGCTTAGACACCTTAATCCAACAGTTTCTCCAACTGTTACTAGTTTTGAGGGCAACCCAAATTAACCTCGAACTCCAACTGTAACTACAATTGCAAGTAAAAACCTTGAAATAAACAACAAAGAGTGCTTTCCAAAGCCACTACTGAACTCTGATTCAAATCAACTATTGGCCCTAAGATAAGTGATCAGCTATTCCTTTTTTCTTCAAGATATCGTATGAACACTAGACATGGATCAAAATCAATCTCATTGTCCAAAATTTTGTTTCCTGATTTCCCTATTTGTAAAGACTTGATTGGACTTTAAATTGAACACATCAATTAGTCCTCGTTGGGCCCAACACTATATATTGTCAACCTCAAATCATCGATAGGCCCAATGATATCACTTTTCCTATTGGGGAAAATGAACGAATTACAATGACTACATAGTCATACAATTCACACATTTAATCACACATGAAATTACCCTTCATAACATCCAGTTACGAGATGCGTTTGAGTAAACCCAATGCATAACTAATCTGTAAACAACGAACTATATATCTCTACTTTAAGAATAGAAGATATTATCGTCTTAGAATTACTTATGTCAAGATACATGAAGTAATCTCTAAGTGTGGGTTTATCCACTACTTAAAGTCCTTATTTTCAAAGGATTCATAAATATTGTAGCAATTTAAATTGCAATGTCTTACCCTCAATCGATAGTCTACAATCAATTCATGAGAATCCTAATTCACTACTTACTTCCAGAAGTATGATTGACTGTTGAAGTTTGAATAATTTAAATTACTCAGGAAGTGTAAACATGAAAAAATAAACACTAGAATAAATAATTGAATGAGGCAGTACGCTACTTATAAATAATTCTATATTATTCTTTCACCAAATCAATTACATTTATTTTGTTACAAATTTCAAAGATATCATCTAACTGCTAAAAGTAATATCATCTCTTAGGCCTATTCTCATAGCACACTGGTAATGTTTGACCTTGCTCAGAGCCTTTGTGAAAGGATCTGCAACATTATCTTCTGACGAAAAACTCTTTACCAGAAGGTGTCCTTGTTCTTCGTGATGTCGAATGTAATGGTACTTTCTGTCAACATGATTGGATTTATCGTGATCCTTTGTTTATTTTGTCAAAGCAACCGCGCCTTCATTATCACAAAACAGTTCCATTGGTTCATTAATAGTTGGACCGACTCCGAGATCTCTGATAAAGTTCATCAGCCAAGCTGCTTCTTTCGATGTTTCACTCGCTGCAATGTACTCAGACTCACATGTGGAATTATCCAATGTGTCTTGCTTGGAACTTTTCCAAGTAACCGGTTCTCCACTCAGTAAGATTACGCAACCTGACTGCGAATAAAAGTTTTCCTGGTCTAATTGAGAACTAGCATCACTGTAACCACTCACTCATAACGTATCACAACCGCCAAGACCTAGGAACATGTTCTATGTTCTTTGCAGATATTTAAGAATAATTGTCACACCCCGTAAAAGCGGAAACGCAATATATGACAGCGATAAAGGTTTCATTGCAAAAGATAAAGATAAATCACCATAGTAATAGTTAAAAGTTTACAACCCATAATTTAAATAAAACAAAGTACAAAGTTTCCAAAATTACATTGTTCAAAAGATAACTTGGTAAAATAACTTCCACATGATGCAGCATGCTCTATGATGATGAATCTTTATATCCACTTACTAATTATTTCCTGAAAAAGCATGTAAAACGAGCGTCAACTATGAAAATAGTTGGTGAGTTCACAAGTTTATAAAATCAAGATTTGGTGTAAGACTTTCCATAAATACAAGTACATTGCTTTAATGAGAAACAAAGTTTATTACTATTATGAGAAACAAAGTTGATTGCTATGATTGATAAACGAGTTTGTATGTATATGTGCAAACAATGAGTTCCCAACCAAGCCTATGACTGATGCCCTATCAAGGTCTACGTTTATCGTTCCATAGATTATATGGTATCATGCACCCCACCAATCAGGCGAGTGAGGAGTTGTCAATTCCTAATAGTGCTATCTATAATGACCATTGGCTCAAAAAGTTAATGGTTGGAGTAAAGTATAAGGGATGGGACTTAAGACGATAAGGCCTCATGTTTCAAGATGCATAAACATACATAGCATAATATAGCACAATTTAGCAATCAAGTTTGATACAATTCACTTTTAAATAGAATGAATAATAAATAGCTTTTCGGACATGCTTTTCCACCCAAAACATAAAAACCGAAAATAAGGGAGTGCGTGAATACTCACAATGTTTCAAGTAAGTACAAGTGGTGCCTCAGAATACACCAACACCTTACTACCGGGATCCTACGACATCAAACACACGCTAGTGAGTTTCTATGTCGAAATCTAATGCTAATATACCAAACTCTACATATAGAGAAATGCCAAAAAAAATTTGTTCTAATATTGGTTTTATATTAATTGGTTACAATTTTTCTGAAATTATGAAATTTTATAACTCATGTGGTTAATACAATTTTGGATATTAATTTTCCAGATTTTTTTTGTAATATTAATTGAGGGTATTTCAACACATTTAAAGGTGTTTTAAGCTCCTAAAAATCTAAAATATTATCAAACAGTTTCCAAAAATTGTCAAAACTTGTATTTTATTCTAAATATAGTAGAGGTCTTCCAGAAATTTTCCCTTGAATTTTTGATGTGATTAACTATTTTTCGAAATTTTTAAGCCTTCATAACAATATAAATTCATGAAAAATAGCATCACAAGGATAAAAATTCCCAAACTCTTTAATATACTGCCATTAGACATACTTAAGCTGGGAAAAATATAAAAATGGTTTTCTAAAATGTTTAACTCAATTTTATGATTTTTGTTCATTTATTCTAATAAAATATGAAATAAATAGAAAACAGTTTCCAAAATTACCCAAACTTTTTCTATTACTATTGTTAAACATTATTAACCTGGGAAAAATATAAAAATGGATTTCTAAACTGTTTAACCTAATTTTATGATTTTTGTGGATTTATTCTATTAAAAAATGAAATAAATAGAAAACAGTTTCCAAAATTACCCAAACTTTTTTTATTACTGTTATTAAAGATTATTAAGCTGGGAAAAATATAAAAATGGATTTATAAACTGTTTAACCCAATTTTATAATTTTTGTGCATTTATTCTATTAAAAAATGAAATAAATAGAAAACAGTTTCCAAAATTACCCAAACTTTTTCTATTACTGTTATTAAACATTATTAAGCTGGAAAAAATATAAAAATGGATTTCTAAACTGTTTAACCCAATTTTATGATTTTTGTGCATTTATTCTATTAAGAAATGGGTTTAAGTGTATTTAATCTTGGGAAAGTAGCAGAAAAACAACATACAATATAGAAAAATCATAAATTTTTTTATGTAGCATCCGAATGTATTATAAGGTGTTCTGGTAAATTTTCATGAATTTCCGATGAGCAGAACTATTTTTTTCTGTTTTTAGTCCATTATAAATATAAAAATCGGGGAAAATAAGGTATGCATTATGAAAAATTATGAAAATATTTTTCTGAGTCTTACACCTCTGGTAGGAGCTGAGAAAATTGTTAGATACCATTTTCGCATTCTATAAAGTGGTTTTATGATTTATTGGGACTAAACCAAAAGAAAACCAAAAATCATACTAAACAGTAACAAAAATCGATGAAGCTTACTGAGAGGTAATTATTCACCATAGGGGTCATCCACGAATTTATCTAGGATTTATAGACCTCAGAAAGTGTTTTATATGATTTATGCCCTTATTTTCTTGTAACAATTTTAATAAATCAAGGAAATGATAAAAACTCTTGGGATTTTTCAAATCCTTATATTACCTTATTGGGATTCTGATGAAATTTTCTTTTAAACAGAAAAGGGTTTTTAGATTTTATTTATAAATAAAATCATTTACATGCACTATTAACAATGTACTTTGATCATCAAGCTCTTTAACTTGATGTTCATCACATGCATCTCGGTTTGAAGACCATGCATGGACATATGTTGGTCATAGTGATGTTTTCAAAGGAAATACTTGAATGCATAATGTCACACCCCCAAACCAAGGATGACGGAAACGTCCGGGGGTGGAGGACTTCATGTATAGTATCACAACAACGAGTATAATAGTGCTCAAAGTAAATACAACCATCATAAATATAATTGAAAAGGTTACACCATAGTATATGTTTACATGTTTCAAAATCAATTACATTATGATGACAAAATGAACTGTTTGACGATTTAACGTCCCATCCTCAAAGTGCTGATGTTTTCCTGTTTCACTGATTTCCTGAGAATACAAGTAGTTTTGAAAAAGTGTCAACAATTAAGTTGGTGAGTTCATAAGAGTTTTGTTTGAGAAAGAAACCGTTTTCCTTGTAAAAGCGACAAAGTATGTTTCCAGAAAATCCAATATTTTCTTTATTAAGTGAAATGAATGCTTCTATGTTATGCGGTAATAAACCCTAGAAAGACCCATAGATTCCTTCTATAATCGCCCAGTGTATATAAGTTATATAAAATTTAAGTTAAATAAACCGTCGAATATAATGGGTTTGCCCTAGGTCCACAACCAAACAAGGAACAGGAAGTAAGGTGGGCCCACCAATTCTAAGTCGATTATGACTAGATTCTTATATGAGTCTAGCATATACACTTAGCAATTATAGCTGAAGTCTAACAATTCTAGATGAAATATAGTTTTAACAGAGATATGATTCCAAAGAAAATCCTATATTTTCCGTATAAGAGTTATGTGGTCCTAAATCCCAGGACCGAAAATAAACAAGTATTTTCCATACTTAAAGATATAAAAGTGGTTTTAAATCGGCATAAAACCCTTTTTAAAGTTAGGTAGTCCTAAATCTCAGGACCGAAAATAAACAAGTATTTTACCATACTTAAAGTAATTTTTGCAAGTTTAAATCAGCATAAACTCGTTTAGTTTAGAAGTAAAACCCCTTTTCAAAGTAGAAGTTTCCATGTAAACTTGAAAGATTGTTAACTACCTATGTGAGTCGCTATAACCATACTATGACGAGAAATAACCTGCACAACGTTTTTCAGACGTTAAGATACTATGACTCTTGTCACCCGTAGACCTGCAGGTCCCGCTGTAGCTAGCAGCAAGGTGTGGGGTGTCAAACCCAATATAGATCTATACATAATTATCACGCTCTCCCTACAAGAGACTCTGGTTATAACTTACAGGAATTGGGATCCCGTACTCGAACGTACGGGGAGAGAATTGCCTCACAACCTAAGTTAACTAGTTTACACATAGTTTGATATTAAAACCTCTTCCGTGGAGGAAGAAAAATCACCTTCTTTGAATAAATAGTGATATGAAATCCTTAAACTATTACTATCATAGTTTATCACGTAGGATATGAAAAACCCATTTGTTTTGAGAGTAAAACCTTTTTCGTGTAGTAAAATCCATAAACTATGTTTATTGAAGTTTATTATATGTGTTCGAAATGAATGAGTAAACCATATCATGAATGACTAAATTTCAGTTTATGATGATGAACTAACAGGAAAATACATTCAATATTTAGAACTTATGGTTATACACTTTGCTCAACATACTACAAAGTGTTATGAAAGTTGTAAGCTGTTAACTAGATTTTTAATCTTTCTACACTGTTTTAGAAAAATCATATAAAAATCATACGAAGTCGAAAACTGAATCCGTAAATTCTGAGAGTTCACAAAATGTGTCTAGTTTATTATGATTTTTGGAAGTTTTTAACTTGTGTTAAAATGTTCATATTCACAGACTGGTCCGAATTCGTTTTTGAAATGATAGGCAGTTTTGTAAAAATCTCCATAATCGTAGAAAAATCGTATGGTGATGTGCAAGTAGTCATTTTAAAGGTATGAACCTGAACTATTTGAGCCTAATACAGTTTTGAAAACTAAAATGTTTAAGTTGACCAAAACAGTCCGTGAATGGAGTTGAACTTTTCTGATGAAGGCTGTTAAATGAGTTTAGTTGTGTTCTTGGTGTTTTAACTTGTATTCCCCCCCTTAAAACTTAAGAAAAACATGAAAAGATAGGGGTATGAACTCACCTTGAGTGATTTCAGTAGATGGATGATGGAGAAAAGAAGTGTTCAACTCAAGAACACTTGGGAGATGCTTGAAGATTTGAAGATCTACAACAAATATGACGATATTTGAGTAAGCAATCTATGATTTGGATGAAGGATAGTAGAATATCTGAGTGTAGGAGTAAGATACTTACCAAATGTAGAAGGAAAGCTTGGAGACAAGCCTTGAATCTCGGAATCTAGAGAGAGGAAGTGAGAGAGAATGAAGTTGTCACTTGGTGGAAAATGGAGTAATGTGAGGAGAGAGGAGAGTTTTCCAGCTCTTTACCAAGTGTGTGGCTGAAAAATAGTGGGAAAAGTACTATGGAATGACTGGGTGTGGTGGAAGGACAAGGGGTTGTACTATGGAGGTATGCGGAGGTTGCTTGTGTCATACACTAAGGCAAAGTCAACACTCCACCCATAAATCTTACCTACTAGATTGTATTCTTAGGCAAGGATTTTCCCCAAAATATAATTAAAATATGAATATTTTGGGTTTATTATGTTAAAATACGAGTTTGGGTGAAAATCCCGCGTTAAAATCTCGAAAAACGGGCTCAAAACGCTAAAAATATTGAAAACCGGGCAAAAACTGCCAAATTCCGAAATTTGGGGCCGGAGGTTCGGTCCTAGTCCTTAGAACCGAAAGTAGAAGAAGAAACCGAGAGAGGGGTTCGGCTGCACGGGTCGCCTCTCTGACCGAAGGTGAGGCTCGGTTGTGCATGGGAACCGAGAGGTCTCGCACGCTGCTCATCAGGAGGGACCGAAGGTCAAGATCTCGGACCGAAGGTGTAGCCTTCTCGGACCGAAAGTCCTAGTTCTCTCGGACCGAAAGTGAGAAGGGAAGAGCAGAAGGTCAGGCTCGGTTCGGAATGATTCAGGGGACCAAAATGGACAGAGCGCTCGGTCCATTTCGGTTGAGAGGGTTTCGGTTCTCAGGAGGTTCGGCTCCTAAGAGGAGTTTCGGCTGCTTAAGGCTGTTTTTCGCGTAGACTTCCGTTTTCGAGCGGTTTTCGACTAAATTAAGGGCCGGGATGCCCCGAGTGAGTAAGAAGTTGAGAGAGATTTCGAGAGAGATTTGGGAGAGATTTCACATTCTTGGACATATTTCTCTTACAGAGAGAGATTTGGGAGAGATTTCACATACTTGGAGAGATTTGGGGGAGATTTCACATTCTTGGAGAGATTTCTCATACAGAGAGAGATTTGGGAGAGATTTCACATACTTGGAGAGATTTGGGAGAGATTTCACCTTCTTGGAGAGATTTCTCATACAGAGAGAGATTTGGGAGAGATTTCACATACTTGTAGAGATTTGGGAGAGACTTCACCTTCTTGGAGCGATTTCTCCTACTTAGAGAGTTTTGGGAGAGTTAGAGTGAAAGAGATTGGGAGAGACTTCTTTTGTGACCTTTTTGAGTGTTTGGTTTCGCAACGCAAGGTTCTTACACTCTGTTAAGCCTTGTTATGAGTGTTATACGCTCTCGAGGGGTATGGAATAATGTCCTATCGAGTAGATTCATCACTTACCCTGATTAAGGTTTAGAATTTCCGAACACGTGAAAACTCTAAGTGATACTTTATATTAAGATTGCGAGTAGTACAATAAGAGTCATGATGGAAACCCTAATATACAAGGGTTAGATGAGTTGACTGGTTTGACTTGTTGACTTAAGTTGACTTTGACTTGGCAAAAAATTGACGGTTGTCACACATAAGTTATATGAACCTTTAAAACTTGTAAAAATCCGTATTTTAGGGTTTGACATAGGTTTTCGTCCTTGGATTTCACCATTAAACAACATGCATGTTGTTCTTAGGTGAAACCCTACCACCATCATCATCAAACTCGACATTCATGGATATGTTCATGAATGTTCATAAAGAATGGTGTAGAAGAATGAGAAGTGCAAGAAAAACATTTAAAACAAGAAAGAAATGTGAGGGAAGATGAAGGATGTTCATGATTACCTTGAAGAACAACCTTAAAAGATGAAGATTTGAAGGTTGAGAGGTGTTCTTTGCTGGAGAATTTCGTGGGTTTGGAGAGAGGAAGAGAGAGTTTGAGTGTTGTAAAGAATCAAGTGAGAGAGAGAGAGAGTGAAGGGGGAGTTGAAGTGTAAGAGAAGGATAAAATGATTGAGATTTTTGGGGAAAAGGGGTGCCTTGGAGGAGGGGCCGACTTTATGAGTGAGAGAGGCTCCCTCTCTCTTAAAATTCAAATTAAATAAATTCCCTCTTCAATTTTTATAAAACCCTAATTTTTATAAAAATGCTTCCTTATGTAATTCTTGATTTATTTAAAAATCTTTGTTTCTAACTAGTAAATTATGATTAATGTTTGATAATTAAATTTTTTTGTCTTGATTTTATCCCATAACTTAATTATTTAAATTTTAATATAATGAGGTTCATAACAAATCTTATAGAGTTCTTACACTCTGTTAAGCCTTGAGCATTCTAACAATCCTAAGTGTACATGCAACCCTAAATACCTTGGATCTATGTTTTCTCTATTATACATGCAAATATGAATATTCCAAGGTATTACCCTATCTAGCATATAATCTTTGATACTTGGGTAATATAACAAAGTTAGAATACATACCTTTTAATGAAGCTTAAAGTCTTGAACTTTAAGAGCTTAGCCCCAATAGTGTGGAAGCCTCAAGTGGAATCACAAATCACCAAAACACCTTGGAAAACCTTTAGAGAATATGGATACTTGGCTCACACTTATGAAATCGGTTATTGCCCTCTTTTAGTGTATCCACACTAGCCACTAGCCTAATTTCATGAACCATAAGACCCTTTATATAGTGTGGAGGATTAGGGTTAAACCCTAATACCCATGACCTTTCATTTCCTAGGATCCATGGGTTAAAGCTCCATGGACTATCCATGAAGACTTAGCCCAACCTAAATGAACTTGGCCCACTACACATATATATCTAAGAGTCCATATTTAATTAGTTCATTTTGATCACTTAATTAATTATAAATTAATTCTTGATCAATACTAATTAAATAATATGATTATGTATTAATATATTAGAACTTATAATATATTAATATAAATCATAAATATACTATTCTCAAAAGACTATCCATATAAATTGTGCCGGTGAAGTGCAACCCAAATGGACCATACCGGGTCGGGTAAAGTACATACCAAATATAGTTATGGACTTAGACATTAATCCAACAGTCTTCCACTTGGATAAGTCTAAAACTATTATTGAGTATGACTTCAAAAACCAACTGGCAATCGTAGCTCTTAAAGCCGCTGTCGAACTCTGATCTTGTCAACGAACTCTGACCTTTGTCAATCACTTGTCCATTAGATAAGGGATCATATATTCCTCCATTCTAGATATCATATGGACTGAGACATGGATTATCAATCATTCTCTCTGTCCATTTGTTGTTTCTCGATTTCCGATTTATGATGACTGACTGATTGAACAAATCGAATCAATCCTGGCTTGGCCAAGCACTCACATGTGTCATCGCTAAATCATCGAGGGGCCCACAGATATCGCTTTTATCCCGAAGGTAAAAGGAATGGATAAACTTCGACTCATATGGCTTGTTCTACTACTTGTTGAATCATACACAAAGGCATGTTTTATAACATCGAGTTACCGAATGCGTTTTCATGCAATCAATGTACAACCAACTCATAGTAACAACTCATGTCTCTAGGTTTGAAGAATATAAGATATTATCGTCTCATGATCACTCGTGATAAAATCCATGAAGTGATTCAAATGAGCGCGGGTTGAATCCAATACTCAAAACTTATGAGCACTCATGAGTGTTGTAGCACAACTTTGTCCACCAACTTGGACCTCTACAAGCCAACCCATGACAGTCTTGATTCATATCTACTTCCAACATATGACCGACTGTGGATGGTTTGAATAACTTAGTCATTCCGGAAGAATAACCTAGTTATTATGGAAGTCAAAACATGCAAAGTGAAACACAAGAATAAATGAATCAAATATGGTATCAAACCCTATGAATATAAATAAACACTTTTATTTATCACCATACTGATTACTCCTTATTCATTGTTTCGGTTTTATCAACTTTATACTTGAATTAAAAACACTAGTTATCCCATGCTCCAAGCATGTACACTATGTTTTTCTTAAACAATAGCTTTGCCATACACCAAGTATGCACTCTATGTTTGTCTATGATCCTTACTTTGTGAAATAAACCAATTGAACATAATTTCAATGATTCTAATTTCACACTCCCAAATCCTTATCGAAAAATGTGAGAATTTCAAATTCCTATCATTTATCAAAATCTGTTTAGATTTTAAACTTATATGCACTGACCCTCATGTAATGAATATGTACAAAGTCACAAAGACTTGTCAACAGTCATTATAAGGTATTCCAATGGAGATCAACTCCATGGAAACTAAGTCTCAAATTCAAAGTACATTGCTTTGGACATGCTTCTTGCATTAAGTTTTCTAATCTTACACAGATAACTTCCACCTATGGAGACAACTCCATATTCTCATTTTGACTATCACTTCTGAATAAGAGATGCCTCTTTTCAGAATATGTTAATATGGTCCTTCCAAAATTAGCACTATACTTCCAACTGTCCCTGAGCAACCAATCTTTGGTAAACCTCAGATTGTCCTCGACAATTGCTTAATCATTTTAGTCATATCCAATTTTAGACCTTTTGCCTTCTTAATGCCTCTGGGCATTTGGAAAAATTTAGAAATGACAAATATTATAGCAAATGCAATCGATCCTGTACCCAAAGCAAATGGTACACGATTCATGATGTCTCACATAAAGACATGATTCTAGACCAGTCTTTTGCTACAATATTTTTATTTGCCATGTTTTCAAAATTTGACTATGAAGAGGGATGCTATAATCATAATCGAATTTTGAGAACGCAATATATAGAATTTCCTTAAGTTGAACCAATCCAACATGAAATTCATATATATATATATATATATATATATATATGAATTTCATGTTGGATTGGTTCAACTGAAGGAACCAATCCAACATATATATATATATATATATATATATATATATATATATATATTCTTGACTAAAGATGATTAAGGTCTCAATCTAAGCCTTTAGAACTGAAATGAAGTATATCCTCTCCCTTAATTATAGCAAAACAACTTTTTCAATCCCTGCAGCCTCACGAATTGAAACTTTTGTTTTCTATAATTAACATTGCTAACTTGCAACACTAACAATAATTATCATGCTCCCACTAACATGATGATTATTAGCATAACACTTATGCTCCCACTAGCTTTGACATGTACTCAGAAATCAGCTGGATTTCTAGAAATCAATACTTTATTGACTTTCTTACCAAAGTTCAGATTTCTGATACGAGATGCTTTGATAAAACTTTATAAAAATCATACACCTTTCCTTAGATAGCATGCATGTGTGTCTAAACAATTTCAGAACTATGAAAAGGGATGCCGTAATCATAGTCTCAATTGTATAGACCTTTTGCTTCAAATCTACTTGGTGGAAGTGTTTCCTCACCATCATTTTCATGAATCGGAGAGAAACCTTATGACCCTTAGATTTTATGGTGTATGTGTTCTTATCCATGTGAATCGTCAAAACCATAGTCACAAGAGAAGGATAATGACAAATCCAAACTCATATGGACTGAACTTATGCAATCTTAACTTCTTGCCACCTGGCAGTACAAGGCCTGCCATTGCTTCCAGGTTGTTATGCAACCAATTGAGAACTTTCAGAACTCCTATGCAAAACCAACTTTAACTGGAATGGGCACAGAATATGTCAACACGATAGGTTATAAACCTCAAGTCGTGTGCTAGTGAAGAACCTCAGGTTTTATTCTTGATTAGTTCTTGAAATTCTTTTTAGGATCTTTAAGACTCCCACTATCCTCTTGACATATAAGACTATCTTGCCAAATATTTAAGAGATAATGCAGATTCTTTATCAAGACAAACACTTCACACAATTGGCCTTAGTTGGTCTTTGTTTTATCCAAAACATCACAACTTACCAATTTCAAATGTATAAGAGTAGGACACTTTTACTCTTACATTTGACAAGTGTTTTAAACCTTTCTTTAAGATATGTCACTCAAGTTACAATCTTGGAGTATGACTCTAAGAATTGTTTTGAAATGAAGTATGACTCATCTTCCTGATCTAACCATTTCAACAATTCATGACTCCTCTTCTTAGTCATAAGAATGCACTAAGATGACCTTTAGAGGAATAATTGTGATATGATTTCTAAATCATTAAGATGATCACAACCATGATACTAAAGTACTCTCCCATCTTTTCAGATTTGAGAAACTTTTATCTTTCTGCCTAATTTGATTCTTCCCATTCGTTCTGCCATACATTGAGACTTTTCCAATGTTTCAGAATTATACTTAAACTTGTAAGTATAACCATATTTACTAAACTTTAGTAAATCAAATAGTCTTAACGAGCTTTGTGGTGGACATGACCAGTGCACAAGAATGTGTACTCGATCCCTTTAGTCCTTCACTTGACTCACACATCCATGCGAACAAGTAATTAGTCTTGATTTTCCAATGCTTGAAAGCTCTCATTCATCATACTATTCAACTTGCATGATTCCAAGTTTCGGTCCAATTGAAACATGGGCGATGAGGAACTTTCCTGATTTGGTAAATTTAGACACTACCACAAATGAAAGAATCAAATCCATTTTCCAATATTGCTGTCAGTGGAATCATATAAGCAACAATTTTCCACAAATGTCATTGTAAGGATACTTCAAATAAATAAAGTTAAACAATTTTCTTTTATTTTAAAACTTTGCGGAAAAATGTATCCTTACAATCCACATGGAAAATTGTTGTTATCTATTCCTTAGCAATATATCATAACTTCTTAAGCAACTACTCAAAATTCTGATGCGATCGAAATCCACCTTCGCGATCAGAATCATCATATACTTCCTTTAAGATTTCTCTCTATTCTTTGATTCTTAAAACATCAACATGTGACCCAGTCACATCATGTAATGAGGATCTCAGAATAGAACTTAACAGAGTTAGATAATGGGCTCTACCTGATGTAGATTCAAACTTATTGACTTTAACATCCTTAGGTAAATTTGGCAGCTTTGCAATCAATGCCCCTTCCTTTGGCAAAATAAACATATGGACCCTTTGGTAATGGGACTATCTCAGACTTAGCCTTTCTCTTTACCATTTGGTCAACCAGGTTGACTATGGCCAATCCCTTTCCATTGGGAAGAGAATGCTTTTTCTGGATTTCCAGTGTCACCATTGTCACTGTCCATAAAGTTTTTGGGAAGTTGATCTTCTAATCAAATTTGCTTTACTATCGTTCCAAATCATTGCTGATTCAGCAGCACCAAGCAAATAGATATGATCATTAAGGTTCATGTCATAGTCAGTTTCATAGTAGTCCCAAAGGAACTCACTATGTGACTTAGAAAGTGATTGAACATCCAACTTTCTCAAGACTTTGACACCCAACTCTCCCGTCTTGTCAATATGTGACTTCATCTCTAAGATGTGATCACACATAGACCTTGCTTGCCATTAGGGCTTGAGTGACCTTGAACTTGTGGGTTAGGGAGAATAATTGGAGGAGGTGGATGAAGAGAAGTATGACTTCCATGAGCCAAACTCGGGAAGTCATATTCATTAGGAAAGCTTGGTTTGGGAAGATCATTGTTGTGTAAACCAGACATCAACAATGGGAGAAATTCACGTAAAGTTGATTTAAGTCCTTAATATAACACCCAATATGATATATTAAGGCTAGGACCCAACAAACTATTTTATAACTTGGAAGAGGGATGCTGTAATCCAAGCTATAAAATATTTGAAGGTAGGTGAATGACGATTCACCAATTTCCACCAAGATAAACGAAATGTATTATTAGGTTTTAATTGGTTTTGAAACTCCTAGATTCTTTTGAGATTCATTGAACTTTTCAATGTCATGTTTCAATCTCGAGTATGCCCTTCAGGTTTTGTGACTGGGATGCCGAGGATCACAAAACAAGGTGTGAAGTAACCATGCAAATATACTTGGTACCCATAATATTTACCCCTCAATCGATGTGCCGGTTAACCACACACGCTCCAACGATACTATGATAAACATTAAGTTACCCTTTGCCTACCTTGTTAAGTCCAGGTTAGTGTGCCGGTTAACCACACACGCTCCACTAACAGCTTAAACAAAGTGCAAAGTGTAATTTCATGGATTAGCACCAAGTTCACATTTTCCTAAGTAACTAAGATTGGGAATTTATAAATGTTTAGTTACTTAGTATTTGTCATTAATACTTTTAATGAAGGGAGAATTATAGTCCTTGTCCTACCCGTTCGGCTAACGACCCTCCACCGGTCAAGGAAGCGGTGGGTGAGAGTGGACACCCATTAAACTGCCATTTTATAGGCAGTAACCTTATACCCCCCCTTATAGACCGGCTTCGTGAATGAGGCCTACTAATGGTAAGACGACTTTACTCTTATACATATATATAAATATTATTAACTTATAATATTATAAAGTATAAGGGTTGGATTTTAACTTTTAAAATTCTAAGGGCTTAACTTGGAATTAAAGTATTCATAAGTGAAAACGTTACAAATTCCAAAACTCGAGGGCAAGTTTTTGAAACTATTCAAACTTTTCATTTCATAACTTATGAGTTTAATGGTTCATTAAAATGAAGACTCTTCATTTTTTATGTAACCTCTTATTCTTTAATAACACTTTTAAAGAAGTGACTCTTACATAATACTATTTAATGAAAAAGACTCTTCATTTTTTTATGTAACCTATGGCACTTTTATGAGTTTTAAGATTCATAAATGTGACCTTTTATGTAACTTGAGGACAAGTTACAAAAACACATTTTATGAACTACCTCTAGATTAATTAGGATTGAAAAAACCTAAAACACAATTTTTTTTCATTAATTTAAACTAACTCATAAATCAAGGAAACATAAAACTTTTGGTAATCCATAACTTATGGAGTTAAATGCTTGTTTTATGATGAAACTTTTCATGTTCCATAACTTAAGAATAAGTTATGAAATTCTTTAAAACATTAACACCAAATTTTGTAACTCCATAAAAACTTTGAATCAATTTTTTTTTAAAAACCTTTTCATATCCATAACTTATGGAGGTTTCAAAAAAAGAACTCTTTAGATCAAACTTTTAAAACTAATAAAATAATCATATCATTTTATCTTTTACTAAATTTGACCTAATTCAACTCATATAGCAAATGATTCAAATTTCAAAAACAAGTAATTATCTTAAAATTTGACAAACGTCATGTTTTTTTCTTCCTTTTTTTTCAACTTTGAAAATAAAACATTTGCATGAATATAACATAAAACAACCGATGGCTCTGATACCACTGTTGGGTTTTTTAGCATTCTAACACTCCTAAGTGTACATGCAACCCTAAATACCTTGGATCTATGTTTTCTCTATTATACATGCAAATATGAATATTCCAAGGTATTACCCTATCTGGCATACAATCCTTGATACTTGGGTAATATAACAAGTTAGAATACATACCTTTTAATGAAGCTTAAAGTCTTGAACTTTAAGAGCTTAGCCCCAATAGTGTGGAAGCCTCAAGTGGAATCACAAATCACCAAAACACCTTGGAAAACCTTTAGAGAATATGGATACTTGGCTCACACTTATGAAATCGGTTATTGCCCTCTTTTAGTGTATCCACACTAGCCACTAGCCTAATTTCATGAACCATAAGACCCTTTATATAGTGTGGAGGATTAGGGTTAAACCCTAATACCCATGACCTTTCTTTTCCTAAGATCCATGGGTTAAAGCTCCATGGACTATCCATGAAGACTTAGCCCAACCTAAATGAACTTGGCCCACTACACATATATATCTAAGAGTCCATATTTAATTAGTTCCTTTTGATCACTTAATTAATTATAAATTAATTCTTGATCAATACTAATTAAATAATATGATTATGTATTAATATATTAGAACTTATAATATATTAATATAAATCATAAATATACTATTCTCAAAAGATTATCCATATAAATTGTACCGGTGAAGTGCAACCCAAATGGACCATGCCGGGTCGGGTCAAGTACATACCAAATATAGTTATGGACTTAGACATTAATCCAACAACAATGACACACGCCCGTAGCATGTCTTCCAATGTTTGTATTGTTCTCTCTGTCTGCCCATCTTTCTGAGGGTGGTAAGTTATGCTCAAATTTATCTTGGTTCCTAGTGCCTTCTGTAACATCCAACAAAATCGTGATGTAAAACGACTATCTCTATCAGAAATGATAGATAGGGGTACACCATGCAGAGCAACAATTTTGTCGATGTAGATTTGGGCCAATTTTTCCATCTTGAAGTCTTCCCGAATAGGGAGAAAGTGAGCAGATTTCGTCAGTCGATCCACTATGACCCAAATTGAATCGTGACCTTTAGAAGTTCTAGGAAGTTTGGTAACGAAATCCATGGATATCTGCTCCCATTTCCATTGGGGAATTTCGGGCTGTTGCAATAAGCCGGATGGTTTTTGATGTTCAGGTTTGACTATTGAGCAAGTCAAACACTTCCCAACATATAAGGCAATATCCTTTTTCATTCCAGGCCACCAATAGTACTCTTTAAGATCCTTGTACATCTTATCCGCTCCAGGGTGGATTGAGTATTTAGATCGATGAGACTCCTCTAGTACTATGCCTCTCAGATTGTTAACCCTTGGAATCCAAACCCTGTCCTTAAAATAACGAACTCCATCGGGTTTGGTTTCAAATCTCACTTCTAAGCCATGTAAAGTTTCATCTGGAAGATTTTCCTTGAATAAGGCTTTCTCCTGGGCATCAATGATTTGAGATTTCAAGCTTGTCTGAATTACCATTCCTAAAGCTCTCACACGGGAAGGTTTCACTCTTTCTTTTCTACTAAGAGCGCCGGCTACTACGTTAGCCTTTCCTGGGTGATATCGTATCTCACAGTCATAATCACTAAACAACTCTACCCATTTCCTCTGCCGCATGTTTAACATTTTCTGATCTAGGATATGCTGAAGGCTTTTGTGATCGGTATAAATGATGCACTTGGTTCCGTACAAATAATGCCTCCATATCTTAAGAGCGAAAACTATTGCTCCTAGTTCTAGATCGTGGGTTGTATAATTCTTCTCATGCGGTTTGAGTTGTCTAGAAGCATACACAATGACTTTATATTTTTGCATTAACACACATCCTAATCCTTGATGAGACGCATCACAATACACTCCAAAGTTCTCTGATCCCTCTGGTAAGGCCAGAATTGGTGCATTGCACAGTTTGTTTTTCAGGATTTGAAACACTTCTTCGTGTTTCTCTTCCCAGAGAAATTTTCTGTTCTTTTGGGTCAAAGATGTTAGTGGTTGAGCAATCCTGGAGAAATTCTCAACGAAGCGTCTGTAGTACCCAGCTAATCCTAGGAACTGTCGTATTTCTGTCGGGGTTTTGGGCGCTCCCCACTTCTTGATTGCCTCAATCTTAGCTGGATCTACATGAATTCCTCTTTCGCCGACCACATGACCAAGGAAATGTACTTCTCGAATCCAGAATTCACACTTAGTGAACTTGGCATGCAATTTCTACTCCTTCAATAGCTCCAACACTAGCTTCAAATGTCTCTCATGATCTTCTTTTGTTTGCGAGTAAACAAGTATGTCATCGATGAATACAATTACAAACTTGTCTAGGTATGGTCTACATACCCTGTTCATCAAATCCATGAAAACAGTTGGCGCGTTCGTTAGTCCAAAAGGCATGACTAAGAACTCATAATGTCCATAACGGGTTCTAAATGATGTTTTATGAATGTCTCCTTCGTGAACTCTTAGTTGATGATATCCTGATCGGAGGTCGATATTTGAGAAGTATGAAGGGCCCTGCAACTGATCGAACAAGTCATAAATTTGAGGAAGAGGATATCGATTCTTGATTGTTAACTTGTTCAATTCTCTATAATCAATACACATTCGGAATGACTCGTCTTTCTTTTTGACGAACAATACCGGGGCTCCCCAAGGTGAAGAACTTGGTCGTATAAACCCTTTGTCTAGAAGTTCTTAAAGTTGTCCAAACAATTCTTGCATCTCGGATGGAGCGAGGCGATATGGTGCTTTTGCTACTGGTGCCACTCCGGGAATTAAGTCGATCCGAAATTCGACTTGTCTGTGTGGTGGTAGACCGGGTAATTCCTCCGGAAACACTTCGGGATAGTCTTGAACCACCGGGATCTCTTTCATTTGCTTAGCCTCATGTTCTCTTTCTACCACATGGGCCATGAATGCAATACAATCCTTCTTCAGGTACTTGTGAATCTTCATGCTTGACACAATGTTTAAACTTCTTCCTGGCTTCTCACCGTGTATGATAAGAGTTTCTTCATTGGGGAGAGGTACCCTAATGACTTTCTCATAACAACCAATGTCCGCTCTATTCTTGGATAACCAATCCATTCCTACTATTACATCAAAACTACCTAGCTCTATAGGCATTAGGTCAATGCTAAAGAGTTTATCAACTAAGTTCAGAGTACAGCCTGGAATTATTTCAAAATCCCTATTTTCTTACCCATCAGCAAGTTCAATAGCATAAGTATTCCTCATCTTTCTTGATTTCAAGTCAATTAATGGTCTAAATGCTAAAGAAACGAAACTCCTATCTGCTCCCTCATCGAATATTACTGTTGCAAAATGATTATTCAGGAGAAACGTACCTGTTATCACTTCAGGGTTCTGACGAGCTTCTTCTGCATCAATCACAAAGGCTGCACCTCTTGGCCGCCCACCTTGATTTCCTTGTAAATTTTGCATAGCTTGGCCTTGTCTATTATTACCAGGCCCCTTGTTCAGTTTGGGACAAGCATTACGGAGGTGATCAGTACTCCCGCACTCGTAACATGCCCTTTTTCCATCCTTATTCAGCTTACAATACTTCGGGTAATGGCCTGTCTGATTACACTTTTGGCACACAGGGCAAGCTCCCTTGTGATGGAAGTTACACTTATTGCACTTAGGGTGTGGTCCTGTGTACTGCTTTCGCTCCTGCATTTCCACGACTTTCTGTTCCTGGGTTTTAAGTGGCTCTTGCTCCTGGGCTCTTACCATAAAGTTTCTTTAGACTTTCTGCTTCCTCCTTGACTTGCCTCCATACTTCTTCTCTCCTTGATCTGTTGGCTTCCTCTTGCTACTAGAGTTTTCCTTTGTCGAGGCTCCCGTTCTTATCACATCATTGGTTAGTCGATTTGCTAGACTTACTGCACTTTGAATGGTATTTGGGTTTTCTGAAGTAACCATTCCCCGAATCTCTGGTGCCAGACCTCAGATGTAGCGATCTATCCGTTTCTCCTCAGGAGTAACCATGTGAGGTACCAGTTTTGCTAGTTCATGAAATCGGACTGTGTACTTCTCTATTTGTGTTCCAACCATAGAATGGTTCCAAAACTCAGATTCAAGCTTTTGAATTTCATCCTTGGGATAATACTCCTCTATCAGTAGCTTCTTCAGGTCTTCCTAAGTCAGTTGATATGCCGCTGTACGGCCTCGGGTTTGCACTAGGGTATTCCACTAGGTTAATGCCCTATCCTGGAGTAGACAAGTTGCATACTCCACTTTGTTGCGTTCGAGACATTTTCTAATGTGAAGGACCGACTCCATACTGTCAATCCATTTCAGCAACCCGACTGCACCTTCCTTTCCATGGAATTCCTTAGGTTTACAGGCCATAAAGGACTTGTAGTTACATTCTCTTTCATTTCTTCCCTGATTTGCTCCTCTACTTCCTTGGGTTGCATTAAGACCCGCAGTTACTTGAGTAACAATGTTTGGGATTGTTGCCGTGAGTTGTTGTGCTACCAATTGAGCAACATCGGGTGCTTCGTTCTGTGGGCGCCCGTGATTAGGCCTTCCTGACATGGTTCTAAGACACAAGAGAAGAAATACGTATAAATATATAAAATAAGGTATAATATTTAGTTCACTACTAATTTTTTTAAGACCATAAGTGTTGTCAAATTAATGGTTTGCATTAATACTGTGCATATAGATTTGAGAAAGGAAAGAAAAAAGAAAAATCTTTTTATTCAACCATTGACTGAGTAAATTCTAGGGTTTGAACTCATAGTAAAAGTTTTCAAACATATAAATATCTTTTTCATAACCATACAAAATAGTTTTAATACCAAAATGATACATCATTCCCAAAATAAAGTTTTAATGTTTCTCCCAGAAGACACCCTACATGGGTTTTCATTACATGATACGATAAAAACTAAAATCAGAACCAAATACGAATCGCTATCCCAACAAGAAACATCCACACCACAATCAGTAACAGCCCTCCAAACACATAATATGCGGTCATCGCATGACCTGCCACTCGTGTAGCAGCACTATCAGTATCAGCAGCCTCCATCGAATGCTGAAACAGGATGTCCATCCCTGTCATCACTTCATCCAAAACCTCCTGATGCCAAACTATCACAGCGAGACTGTGACGTAGGTCCGCTGCCATCCACTGCATTCTTCGGGACTCCTCGGGGGTCATACCTGACTGCCTGAAAGGTATCCCTATAACTCGCTGTGGTGGGGGTGCTCTCGGTTCTGCCATGCTGGGTCCTGCTGGGCCCAGTCCTACTGTACTGGTTGCTATCCTTCCCGGGATAGGAACACTCTTCCTTGCCGTCCTCCGAATACGAAGCCCATAAAGTGATGGATGTGGTAACACCGATGCAGGCGATGCCTCGCGTTGCCGACTCGGGGCGCTGTCGCTGCCGATCTCCATCGAGTCTCCCGTGTGTTCCGTGTCTTCCGAGGGGTCTTCTTCCACCGAGGCGGGGGGATCACGTCGAGGGATAACGGTGACATAGCCGGACTCATCAGCCGAGGGGGTAGCGCGGGAGGATGACGATGTCGACATAATGGACTGAGACATAGTTTCAATGAGATATGAAATAAATAACAATGAATGCCTATAATATGCAATGCTTACACACACCAAAATTCACTTTTTTTTTTATTTTTTTTATTTTATTTTTTGAATTTTTGAATAAAAGTTTTCTCAAAAATTTGGTTGAACATATTCCCATTATAATTAGCTCAAGCTTTGTATAAATCTTTCCTTAATTAAACATAGGTGATCAGGCTATGTTTAATTGAGGTCCAACGATACAACTCCTTACTTAATTATATTAGTAATATGTTTGATGTAGAAAGAATATTTATAAGTTTTGGTTATAGGTTGTGTTTTCTTAAATGAAAACTGATGTTCTCTATAACTTTAGCTCTGATACCATTTCTGTCACACCCCGCTAAAGCGGAAACGCAGGATATGACAGCGATAAAGGTTTCATTGCAAAAGATAAAGATACATCACCATAGTAATAGTTAAAAGTTTACAACCCATAATTTAAACAAAACAAAGTACAAATTTTCCAAAATGACATTGTTCAAAAGATAACTTCGTAAAATAACTTCCACACGATGCAACATGCTCTATGATGATGAATCTTTATATCCACTTACTAATTATTTCCAGAAAAAGCATGTAAAACGAGCGTCAACTATGAAAATAGTTGGTGAGTTCACAAGTTTATAAAATCAAGATTTGGTATAAGACTTTACATAAATACAAGTACATTTCTTTAATGAGAAACAAAGTTTATTACTATAATGAGAAACAAAGTTGATTGCTATGATTGATAAAGGAGTTTGTATGTATATGAGCAAACAATGAGTTCCCAACCAAGCCTATGACTGATGCCCTATCAAGATCTATGCTTATCGTTCCATAGATTATATGGTATCATGCACTCCAGCAATCGGGCGAGTGAGGAGTTGTCAATTCCTAATAGCGCTATCCATAATGACCATTGGCTCAACGAGTTAATGGTTGGAGTAAAGTATAAGGGAAGGGACTTAAGACGATAAGGCCTCATGTTTCAAGATGCATAAACATACATAGCATAATATAGCACAATTTAGCAATCAAGTTTGATACAATTCACTTTTAAATAGAATGAATAATAAATAGCTTTTAGGACATGCTTTTCCACCCCAAAACATAAAAACCGAAAATAGTGGAGTGCGTGAATACTCACAATGTTTCAAGTAGGTACAAGTGGTGCCTCGGAATACACCAACGCCTTACTACCGGGATCCTACGACATCAAACACACGCTAGTGAGTTTCTATGTCGAAATCTAATGCTAATATACTAAACTCTACATATAGAGAAATGCCAAAAAAAAGTTGTTCTATATTGGTTTTATATTAATTGGTTACAATTTTTCTGAAATTATGAAATTTTATAACTCATGTGGTTAATACAATTTTGGATATTAATTTTCCAGAATTTTTTTTGTAATATTAATTGAGGGTATTTCAACACATTTAAAGGTGTTTTAAGCTCCTAAAAATCTAAAATATTATCAAACAGTTTCCAAAAATTATCAAACCTTGTATTTTCATTCTAAATATAGTAGAGGTCTTCCAGAAAGTTTCCCTTGAATTTTTGATGTGATTAACTATTTTTCCAAATTTTTAAGCCTTCATAACAATATAAATTCATGAAAAATAGCCTCCCAAGGATAAAAATTCCCAAACTCTTTACAATACTGACATTAGACATACTTAAGCTGGGAAAAATATAAAAATGGTTTTCTAAAATGTTTAACCCAATTTTATGATTTTTGTTCATTTATTCTAATAAAAATTGAAATAAATAGAAAATAGTTTCTAAAATTACCCAAACTTTTTCTATTACTGTTGTTAAACATTATTAAGCTAGGAAAAATATAAAAATGGATTTCTAAACTGTTTAACCCAATTTTATGATTTTTGTGCATTTATTCTATTAAAAATGAAATAAATAGAAAACAGTTTCCAAAATTACCCAAACCCTTTCTATTACTGTTATTAAACATTATTAATCTGGGAAAAATATAAAAATGGATTTCTAAAATTTTTAACCAAATTTTATGATTTTTGTGCATTTATTCTATTAAGAAATGGGTTTAAGTGTATTTAATCTTGGGAAAGTAGAAGAAAAATAGCATACAGAATAGAAAAATCATAAAAATTTTTATGTAGCATCCGAATGTATTATAAGGTGTTCTGGTAAATTTTCATGAATTTCGGCTGAGCACAACTATTTTTTTTTTCTGTTTTTAGTCCATTATAAATATAAATATCGGGTAAATTTTCATGAATTTCGGATGAGCACACCTCTGGTAAGAGCTCCGAAAATTGTTAGATACCATTTTCGCATTCTATAAAGTGGTTTTATGATGTATTGGAACTAAACCAAAAGAAAATCAAAAGTCATACTAAACAGTAACAAAAATCGATGAAGCGTAATGAGAGGTCATTATTCACCATAAGGGTCATCCACGAATTTATCTAGGATTTATAGACCTCAGAAAGTATTTTATATGATTTATGCCCTTGTTTTCTTGTAACAATTTTAATAAATCAAGGAAATGATAAAAACTCTTGGGATTTTTCAAATCCTCATATTACCCTACTGGGATTCTGATGAAATTTTGTTTTGAACAGAAAAGGGTTTTTAGATTTCTTTATAAATAAAATCATTTACATGCACTATTAACAATGTACTTTGATCATCAAGCTCTTTAACTTGATGTTCATCACATGCATCTCGGTTTGAAGACCATGCATGGACATATGTTGGTCATAGTGATGTTTTCAAAGGAAATACTTGAATGCATAAGGTATATGAACCTTTAAAACTTGTAAAAATCCGTATTTTAGGGTTTGACATAGGTTTTGGTCCTTGGATTTCACCATTAAACAACATGCATGTTGTTCTTGGGTGAAACCCTACCACCATCATCATCAAACTCGACATTCATGGATATTTTCATGAATGTTCATAAAGAATGGTGTAGAAGAATGAGAAGTGCAAGAAAAACCTTTAAAACAAGAAAGAAAAGTGAGGGAAGATGAAGGATTTTCGTGATTACCTTGAAGAACAACCTTAGAAGATGAAGATTTGAAGGTTGAGAGGTGTTCTTGGCTCGAGAATTTCGTGGGTTTGGAGAGAGGAAGAGAGAGTTTGAGTGTTGTAAAGAGTCGAGTGTGAGAGAGAGAGTGAAGGGGGAGTTGAAGTGTAAGAGAAGGATAAAATGATTGAGATTTTGGCGAAAAGGGGTGCCTTGGAGGAGGTGGCCGACTTTATGAGTGAGAGAGGCTCCCTCTCTCTTAAAATTCAAATTAAATAAATTCCCTCTTCAATTTTTATAAAACCCTATTATTTATAAAAATGCTTCCTTATGTAATTCTTGATTTATTTAAAAATATTTGTTTCTAACTAATAAATTATGATTAATGTTTGATAATTAAATGTTTTTGTCTTGATTTTATCCTATAACTTAATTATTTAAATTTTAATATAATGAGGTTCATAACAAATCTTATAGAGTTTTTAGGTTTTAAAGTTTATCAATTTCGATCTTTGGGCTTTTTAGGGTTTTTGGAACTTTGTTAGATATTTACCATCATATTGCGATGAAATTAGAATATTTTAATTTATTTTTAGGGTTTTATACCCTTTTTCAATTATAACCAATGTTTGGAGTTTGTTCTAATTCGGGTATTGGCATTTCCTACAGTAGCTAGACAACTTACTAGAATCGTAAGAGTCAAGTATATTAGTCCTAGATTTTAGTTGGATCCTAGTTTATGCAAGATTTTGACCTAATTTATACTACTAGGCCATGGCATGTTGTTCATATATGGTTTTTATAAAAAGATGCATGAGTCTGAGAATGACCTGATTTTGACAGTTGTGACAATAATCGTCACCGCAATCTAATGGGCTCTGCCAGGATTTCCCTGAAATCAACTAACCATGCTTAAAGCATAATACACATCATGTCGAGTACATGTCATTGCATATATGATCGATCCTACAGCCGAAGCATATGGGACTCGACCCATGTCAGCTATCTCTTCATTTGTACTTGGACTTTGAGTCTTACTCAACTTGATAGTACTATGAATAGGCAATTCCCCTTTCTTTGAATTCTCCATACTAAAACGCTTCAGTATTTTATCCAAATATGTACTTTGGCTGAGACCAATAAGACGAATCTTTCTTTCCAGATGAATCCTTATTCCTAGAATATATGATGCTTCCCCTAGATCCTTCATAGCGAAACACTTCCCAAGCCAAGACTTAACTTATTGCAAGGTTGGAATGGTGTTTCCTATAAGGATTATGTCATCAACACACATGACTAGGAAACTCACTATACTCCCACTAGCTTTGACATATACACAGGACTCATCTTCACTTCTAGAGAACCCAAACTCTTTGACTCTCTCATGGAAACAAAGATTCCAACTATGAGATACTTCTTTTAATCCATAAATGGATTTATCAAGCTTACCCACCCTATCATGAAACTTGGCATGTATAAAATCCTCTGGCTGACTCATGTAGATGTTCACAGATAGCTTCCCATTAAGAAAAGCAGTTTTAACATCCATCTGCCAAATTTCATAATCATTAAATGCATCTATAGCAAGTATAATCCTAATAGAATTTATCTTAGCAACTGGTGAAAAGGTCTCAATATAGTCAATCCCTTGAGTTTGAGTAAATCCCTTTGCAACCATCCTAGCTTTATAGGTGTGTATATTCTCATCCATGCCAGTCTTCTTTTTGAAGATCCATTTGTACCCGAATGTCTTTCGACTGGGTACATGATCAACCAATTTCCATACTTGGTTATCATACATGGACTGAATATCACTGTCCATTGCCTCCTTCCATTTATCTGCCTTAGGGCATGCCATTGCCTCCTTGTAGTTAGTAGGTTCATCCAAATTTACCAGTGTATGATCACTGACAAATGTATCACCATCTGTAGTAATATGGAAACCATAGAACTCAGGTGGCATTCTAACCCTACTGGAACGAAGAAGGGGTAATGAGTTGTCAACTGGATCAATTGGAACCTCTTCCTTATGTTGATTGTTAGTGTTGTCCGAGGTTCCTTCATTGTATGACTCTTGATTTTCTTCAAGATCAATAACACTCCCACTGTCCTCTTTGAATATGAGCTCTTTCTTGTGAAAGACTCCTCTTCGAGCTACGAAGAATACATTATCACTAGGTCTGTAGAACAAGTATCCAAATGACTTCTATGGATAGAGAATTAAATAACACTTCTCGACATTGGGTTCAAGTTTATCATGCGTCTCTCGTCTTACGAGTGCTTCACAACCCTAGACCTTGATATGTACGAGTGAAGGATCATTCCCTGTCCACATCTCATGAGGTGTTTTGGCAACCTTCTTTGCTCGAACAAGATTCACGATATGGGTGGCTGTCTCTAAGGGATAACCCCATAAATGAATAGAAAGAGAAGCTAGACTCATCATGGAACAAACCATGTCAAGTAATGTTCAATTATGCCTCTCATCCACTATTGGGTCAAAATATGGTTTATACTTTGCTTTTCTAAGAAAATATACTTTTCCGTATTTTTGTGGCTGTGTACGGCCGTACACGTGTGTACGGCCGCACACCCTGTGTATGGCCGTACACAGGGTGTGCGGCTGTACTCACGTGTACGGCTGGTGTCTCATATATATAGGGTGAGGAGTCATGTGAGTGTAACAAAGAGAGAAGGAGAGCATATTGTAGAGAGAGAAACAAGAGAGAAAGAAGAGTGTGTGTTAGTGTGTGTGAATCTTGTATTTGGATCTCCATTCTAATCATCAAATAATACAAGATTCATCATATTCTTCTTCTCATTCTCTTCTATTTTGATCTGTCATTATCCGTTTGATTGGGATTCCGCACCATCAAACGGATCTGATTGATATACAAGTAGATCAGGGACTTACAAGTGTTATCAGAGCTTGGATTGTATCAATCAATTTTGTCAGATCTGGAGCTTATTTGATCTTATTTTGAAAATATTTTTGCGTTTTTGGATAGATCTCTGAAAAATAAGGGGGGTTTGTTCTTTGCATTTTTCATAAAAAACAAGTTTTTGATCGAGTTTTAGAGCAAAAAATGATGAAAAACGTCGTTTTTTCGCGAAGCTGTTGAAGGTGTGTGGCTGGTTGAAGGTGTACGGCTCGGAGTGTGCGGCTCGGTTTGCGGCTTGGACGTGTGCGGTTCGGACGTTTACGGCTCGGCTTCGCTTCATTCTCGTCCTCGCATCGCACCAGCGTCTAATAAAAGAGAAAGCGATTTTTGGGGGTGCAAGGAATCGAACTAGAGACCTCTAACTCTTCAAACGCGCGCCTTACCGGTTGATCTACCTTGTTACAAACCTTCCGTTTTTAATTCAAAAAGACTCCCCTTCGGTTCCCAGTTTCGCAAACTGACACTTTTAGCCCAAAAATTCAATTTCTTTCATTTTTAATTTACATTTTCAACAAAAAATTTTAGTTTTTAATTTTTGACTTTTAATTTTGACTTGTGACCTTAAATTTTGTCTTTGACCTTTAAAGTTTGACCTTTGACTTTAAACTTTGACTTTTTCGTTTAACTTTTAAATTTTCAAATTTAGTCTTTCGGTTTGACTTTTAAGTTTGACTTTTTAAGTTTGACTTTTAAATTTGAATTTGAAGGTTGACTTTCTCGGTTTTTAAGTCAAAGGGAAAAATAAAAAAAAAAAATAAAATAATATATATATATATATATATATATATATATATATATATATATATATATATATATATATATATATAATTATAATAAAAATGAAAAAAATGAGTTCCGCATCAATTCCGGTAAATGAAGTTTCATGTACTCCATCTTGTGAAACTACTATTAAATTTCTCCGAGATCAAATCGATTTATTAAAAAGAGAAAATGAGGACCTCAAATACGAAGGCTATACTCTTAGGAAAGGTCAGAAACCTCTGAAAGCTCAATTTGAGGCCAAGACTAAGGACTTTAGGAAATTACAAGAAGATTACAGCAACAAGTGTAAAAATTACGATCACATTAAGAAAAAACTTGTTGCTATAACTAAAGAACTTGACGCTTTGAAAATTAAGTGTGGAAAAACAGATGTTAGTTTCAAAAATTATACTGCGTCAAGTAAGAAGTCGAGTCCTTATTTGAAAACCAATTAAAATTCAAAGATAATCAAAACAAAGGTCTAGGGTATGATAGTGTTCCTCCCCCTTTCAATCATAACTATATATCCATCCCTATGACACAGGAAGAAATTGATAGGGAGGCGCATCTTCAATATGGGAAACCTGCTGTGGGTATGCCAGAAAAGGTTGAGGTGAACGTTTATAATGATTCTACTTCTTGTGCAGGTAAAGTAGTAGAGGATGAGAACAAGGAGAAAACTATTGAACAATCTAATGACTCCTTGAACTCTGAATCTGTTGCTTCTAACTCAGTTACTCCTAACAAACCTGCTGTTAAGAAATACAGGCCACCAAAACAAGCGACACTGACGGCTTGTTGCAAGTGTGCATGTGGGAACAACCTGAGACAAGGCATGGACACGCCACCAGGGGCAGGAAGAAACAATTTCCCAGTGAAGAAATATACTTGTTTGCACTGTGGAACACCTGGTCATACTGCCCAAAACTGTCCAAATCGCGCATACGTTCCCTACTACACACAAGGGTGGCAGAACGCGCCAAGAGGGAGATTTTCCAAAAGAAACCCCTCAAGGTCACGTTCAGACAATGGCGATTAGAATGCCCAGAAGGCCAAGAATCAAACCCACAAGGCCAAGAATCCGAATCCCAAGGGCAAGAAGGAAATGTCGGCCAAGAAGCCTAATCCATGAGATGCTCCAGTGAAACAAAGACCTGTTAGGTCAAAGTCATCTCAACGGCCGACATCAAGATCAAAAGCAAGTACTGAGCCACCCATCAGATCGAAAAATAAATGGGTTAAACCCAACTACAAATGGGTTCCAAAGGCTCACTCTCCCAAATCTTCTAACGATTCTAATATTTCTACATCTTCTGTTTGTGATAAACAGGACATGTCGTGGGAGAATGTATCTTGCGTAGATGACAAAGGTCGACCCAGTTTCAAAAATGGACTGGGTTCCAAAGACCAACTGATCCTGCTCTGTGTCGGAGAAGCTATGGAGGCATGTCATCAGACTTCGTTTTGTTGATAGTGGCTGCTCCTGGCACATGATAGGAGGCATCTCTCAACTGTACAACACTCAGAACATTGTTTGAGAGTATGTGTCCTTTGCGGGAAAGGAAGAAAGGAAGGGATCACTCATGGGGTCAATGCTTAATGAGATGAAGAATTTTCGGATCTGTTCTGAGATTATGCGTGCTGTTCTCAGACCTTCTGGATGCAAATTCAATCGGTGAATTACGGTTTGCGTTTTCTTCTCTATACTCCTGAGTTTATCTTACTCTGATTCGTTTTAAACACAATCTTTCATTTTCTTAATAGTTTTTCGTTAGTAGTTATTATTGGGAAGTGATATCAAGAAAGTGATAACGGGCAGTCTAAAACATGTGTAAAGGAATGAATTCGAATTGTCTAGACTCTGTATTCAATGTGCTGGTAGGCACAAAGGAGTCAAATGGACTAGACATTGATTGACCATGAAAGGACTAGACAATATAGACTTAGATAGTTTCATTTGGACTGACCATACGACGCTCGGGTAGATTGAGCAGTGAGATAAACATGGGAACCTGCAAGATACACTAAAAGTTAATTATCTAGAACTGTGGCTTAATCCTTGATGTATGGACTCATGTCCTTAATTCCGGTATTGATAGGGCAACTGGGGGATTCTGATAAAGTAGGTATGTAGGAAATTATTTTCTTGCTTTCTATCTGTCAGTCATATGTTGCTTCCTTTGCGTGATTGGAACATATCCGACCTGGATTGCATCATATGCAACTCTAATTCTACGCACCTCCTTATCTATGAAATTCTTTCTATCTGTTAGCCATATGCTGTCCCCTCTGCGTGATCGGAAGATCCGACCTGGGACACAGCATATGCAACATTCTACCTCTCAATCCCTCTATTTATGTTAGTCATATGTTGTTCCCTCTGTGTGATTGGAAGACATCCGACCTGGGATACAACATATGCACTTCTATATCTGACCTCTTTCTTAATGATTGAATACTCACCTAAAGTAAGGAGTTCTTTGGAAGTTCTTGATTACCGGGGTATATCGGGAAGTGGGGAACACGTTCTAGTGCAACTAAAATTGAACCATTTAATAGGTTGTCAGTAGATCTTGTTGCTTACTTTAAGTGGACAACAATATCCTTGGTCGTCGTCAGCTAAATGTCCATTTAGGAATATATATCACAATGGCTTGTCAATTATAGTCTGTCCCAATGTCAACACCCTTTGTGTTTAAGTGGACTACAATATCGGTGATTGACCAGATCTAGACATGCAGGCGTGTGCTGATAAACAGTATTGGATTGCTTGACAACTTTGATCCCAAATATTTTTGTTTTTGTTAAATTTGTTCATAGTTTTCCTCTATGCACAAATTTAGGGGGAGAATTAAAAAAAAATTCAAAAACCAAACAAAAATCAGAAAAATTAAAAAAACCAAAAATAGTGTTATTTCTGTTTTATTTCTTGTTCAGAAAAATCAAAAACCCAAAAATATTGTGTGCTAAATTTTCTTTTAGTTTTGTTTTGTCTTGAAAAGTGAATTCAGGTGTAGATGAGACTCATGGAGACTATATTGAAGATTTTCTGAGCCAAGGCTTCATCTGTGATCATCGAAGAATTCGCATTCGAAGGAGAAAGAAATGAAGACTATTCTTCCAACATTCAATCTTTCAACCCCAGAAGCAAGGTGAAGCTGTTCTTGAAGATTATGTGACGAATTGCATTGAAACCTCCTCAATCAGTCTGCTGCTATCTTGAACCTGCTGAAGTGATCCAGAAGATTATTTCTCTCCGCTGTTCTCTCTGAAGATTCTCAAGCTGAAAGCGCTATCTTTCAAGAATCAGTACATCAAGCCTCCTCACCCAATGTGCGTTCAGAGTCAAATCTTCAAGAAATGCCCAACTGCTCAAGATGAAGTCATTCATAGAAGATTCATATGTTCATCCTGATGCTGTGAAGAAATCAAAGATAAATGCTGAAGCCAAGCTCCAAATGAAGATTAACAAGAAAAGCCAGCTACTTTTTAGGGGGAGTTTGTTGGGTCAGTTAGAAAAGAAAGCTATAAACCAAGGGGGAGATTGTTGGGTCAAAATATGGTTTATACTTTGCTTTTCTAAGAAAATGTACTTTTCCGTATTTTTGTGGCTGTGTACGGCCGTACACGTGTGTACGGCCGCACACCCTATGTATGACCGTACACAGGGTGTGCGGCTGTACACACATGTGCGGCTGTACACACGTGTGCGGCTGTACACACGTGTACGGCTGTGCACACATGTGCGGCTGTACACACGTGTACGGCTGGTGTCTCATATATATAGGGTGAGGAGTCATGTGACTGTAACAAGAGAGAAGGAGAACATATTGTAGAGAGAGAAATAAGAGAGAAAGAAGAGTGTGTGTTAGTGTGTGTGAATCTTGTATTTGGATCTCCATTCTAATCATCAAATAATACAAGATTCATCATATTCTTCTTCTCCTTCTCTTCTATTTTGATCTGGCATCATCCGTTTGATTGGGATTCCGCACCATCAAACGGATCTGATTGATACACAAGTAGATCAGGGACTTACATCCACACCATTAAGTTGTGGTGTTCTGGGAGAATTCAATTGTGAAACAATTCCACGTTCCTAAGATAGTCGTGGAACTCGATACTAAGATACTCACCACCTCTATCAGATCTGAGCATATTTATCTTCCTACCTAATGGATTCCCGGCCTCACGCTTAAACTTTTTGAACTTTTCAAAGGTTTCAGATTTATGTTTTATTAAATAGATATAACCATATCTGCTATAATCATCTATAAATGTCACGTAGTATCGATTGACATCTCTTATGGTGGATCTGGAAGGGCCACATACATCTGAATGGATTAGGCCCAACAATACTTCACCTCTTTCATATGATCTAATGAAAGGTGATTTTGTCATCTTGCCCAAGAGACAGGATTCACATTCATCATCTGTCCTAAGATCAAATGATTCCAACACTCCATCATTTTGGAGTTGGGCGATGCGTTTCTTATTTATGTGCGCCAAGACAACAATGCCACAAACATGCTTTGTCCACACCATTTAGACGAATCAATATGAAACACACTATTGCCCAAGTTATCAACACAAGTCACAGTTTCATACACATCATTACAAGGTAAAGCTTCAAACATAAAAACACCAATATGATAATCAGAAATATAACCAAGTTCATTATAAAATGAATATCTTAAATCTTGTCTAAATAGCACATGAAATGAAATAATGTTTCGCATCATATCTGACGAATAACAACAATTAATCAAATTAACCTTAACACTACTACTAAGCATAAGCCCATATGTTCCAATCTTAGTAACAGGTGAAGATCGCCTATTCCCCATTATTAGATTGAGTTTCCCATGCTCCACCTCCTCACTTTTGCTTATTTTCTGCAAATCAGAACATATGTGGAAACCACGTCCTGTGTCAAGACCGAAGAATTAGAAATTTGTGTGTTATTAACTTGAATAGAGTAAAGACCTGAAGAGGACGCCTTTATCTTGCCATCCTTCAAGTCCTGAAGGTACTTAGGGCAGCTTCTTCTCGAATGACCCATTTCGCCACAATGGAAGCAATTGGCCTCTTTTGGATCACAAACCGCAGGGACATCAAAGTTGGGCTTCGACTTTAACCCATTTCTAGACTCTCCAGCATGGGCCTTTCCATTCCTTGCAGATTGGGAAGGAGCCTTCCTTTTCTTCTATCTTCTAGATCCAATGGAAAGTGATGGGTTTTATAGAAACAATCCTATGTGTGCACGCAACCCTAGATTTGGATCTATGTTTTCTCTATTAGACATACAAGCATTGAACACAAAGGAAACACTAATATGCATCTAATAATTCGAAATCTACAATGACTAGATCACATACCTTTGTTGATATATAGTAATAACAACCAAAACTTGAAGACCCTTGCTTTTGAGAACAAGTACCACAAGCGTAGTACCTCTAATGGCTCACAAACACACTACGGCGAGAGAATGAATATGAGAGAGAGAGAGAGAGAGGAGAGAGGAGTCACTTGCTCATAAATTCATCTCTTTGAGGGTTTCAAGAGGGTGCACGAATTCAAGAGCCAAAGGGCACTATTTATACTTGAGGCTAGCAAAGGTTTTGAGGTAGAAACACTAATTCCTTAGCTTAGGGACTAAGTAAATCCATGGACCCCTTCCTTAGGGCTTGGACGAAAATCTCTAGAACCTTCTAGGGATTTTCGGCCCTCTCTAATAAGGGTGATCCAATGGCCCAAAACCTCAACTATCAAATATTTACAAAGCAACCCCTACACTTTCAATATGTTCCTTTAATCCCAAAATTAATTCCAAATTAATTTCTGATTAAATACTAATTAATAATATGATTTCTAATTAATATATTATTCTTATAATATATCAATAAATCATTTTTTATGCACCAATTTATTATTCCAAATAATAAAATCAGCCTCTCTCTCCAATAGTCATCATGTCTAGTTGCCAGTGTGAATGCAACCCAAAAGGACCATGCTACTATCAAATTAAGTACATACCAATTGTAGCTATGAGCTTAGACACCTAATCCAACAGTCGCCCACTTGTATAAGTCTAATAACTATAATTGCAAGTATGACTCCAAAATTTAACTAGCAATCGTAGCTCTCAAAAGCCACTGTCGAACTCTGACCTAGTCAGTTACAAGTCCTTAAGATAAGGGATCATATAATCCTCCATTCTGCAAGATATCATGTGGACAAAGACCTGAAAAAAATCATTCTCATTGTCCAACAATTTTTTTCCCGATTTTTGATTTGTTTCACAACGAACTTAATTGAACACGTCAATTCAGTCCTGACCGGGCCCGACACATAAGTCAACACAAAGTCATCGAGGGGCCCAAGATATCACTTTTACCCCTTGAGATAAAAGGAACAAATAAACTTTGACTTATATACTTGTACTATTTACTCATCAAATCGTACACAACAATATGTTTTATAACATCAAGTTACAGATGCGTTCACGCATTATCAATGCACAACCAACTCGTAAACAATAACTCATATATCTCGGTTTTAAGATTATACGATAGTATCGTCTCACAATTACTCGTGATAAATTCTGTGAGGTAATTCAAATGAGCATGGATTTAATCCAATACTTAAATCCTATTTCAGAAGTATGCATGAACGTTGCAACAAACGTTTGCTATGTCTAAACACTTAGACAATCTACAAGCCAATTCATGATGGTCTTACCTCATTACTTACTTCCAAAGTACGATCGACTGTGGATAATTTGAATAATCCAATTATTCAGGAAGTAAAACGTGCAACAGTGAAACACAAAATCAACAATTCAGAAAAGATAGTAAACTTTACTCATAAATAAATCTTCCATTACTTAAACATCAAATGTCAATTACATTTATAATGTTACAAGTTTCTAAAAAATCTATCTAATTGCTAAAACTAATATCGTCCTTCAGACCAATTCTCCTCGCATGTTGAATGTGCTTAAACCTACTCAGACCCTTCGTGAGGGGATCTGTAGGATTCTCTTTTGATGATACGCTCTTGACGACGAGGAGTCCTTCTTCTACCCGATGTCTAATGAAGTGGTATTTTCTGTCGATATGTCTGGATCTGGCATGATTCCTTGGTTTGTTGGTTATAGAAACCGCTCTTTCCTTATCGCAGAAAATCTCCATGGGATCCTTTATGGCTGGTACAACTCCAAGGTCTCTAATGAAGTTCTTCAACCATATAGCCTCATTTGACACTTCACTCGCAGCTATCTACTCTGATCTGCAAGTTGAATCAGCCATGGTCTCCTGCTTGGAAGTTTTCCAAGTCACTGCTCCTCCATTGAGGGTAAACACCCAGCCTGACTGAGAATGGAAGTTGTCTCGGTCGGTCTGAAATCTAGCCTCACTATACCCTGTCACTCTCAAGTCATTACTGGAAGCAAGTACAAGGACCCATTCCTTAGTCCATCGCAGATACTAAGAATGTTCTTAACTGCTGTCCAGCGAGCTTTACCCGGGTTCCCTTGATATCGACTTACCATGCTCAATGCAAAAGCCACATCAGGGCGAGTACATGTCATAGCATACATGATCGACCCAACGGTGGAAGCATGTGGCACTCGACTCATTGCCACCATCTCTGCATCAATACTCGGACTCTGAGTCTTACTCAATTTGGTATTTCTATGGATAAGTAACTCCCCTTTCTTAGAATTCTCCATGCTAAAACATTTTAGAACCTTGTCTAAGTAAGTACTTTGCCTATGTCCAATTAATCTTCTATTCCTATTTCTGAAGATCCATATCACTAGAATATAAGCAGCTTCCCCTAGATCATTCATAGAGAAACACTTCCCAAGCCAGGACTTAACCTCCTGCAAGGTTGGAATGTCCTTTCCTATGAGTAGTATGTCATCAACATACAATACTAGAAAAGTAACTATGCTCCCACTAGTTTTGACATATACATAGGACTTATCCTCACTTCCAGAGGAACCAAACTCTTTGACCTTCTCATCGAAGCAAAGATTCCATCTGCGAGAAACTTGCTTCAATCCATAAATGGATTTCTCATACTTACACACTCTATTAGGGTATTTAGCGTCCACAAAACCTTCTGGCTGACACATGTAAACATCTTCAGCCAGCTTCCCATTAAGGAAAGCGGTTTTGACATCCTCTCGTAGAAGACTCCTCTCCTTGCTACGAAGACCGCGTTATCATTGGGTGTGTAGAATAGATATCCAAAGGATTTTAGTGGGTAGCCGGTGAAAATTCACCGCTCACTTAGAGGTTCAAGCTTGTCGTGAGTCTCTCATCTTACGAAAGATTCAAAACCCCAAACCTTGATATGTGTCAATGAGGGAACCTTCCCTGTCCACATCTCGTGAGAAGTTTTGGCAACCTTCTTAGTTAGGACTAGATTAAGGATATGGGCAGCAGTCTCTAAGGAATACCCCCAAAATGAGATTGGTAGTGAAGCTTGACTCATCATGGAATGAACCATATCCATCAAGGTTTGATTACGCCTCTCATCCACACCATTAAGTTGTCGTGTCCTAAGAGGTGTTAATTGTGAAACAATTCCACATTCCTTAAGATAGTCGTGGAACTCGATACTAAGATACTCACCACCTATATAAGATCTGAGCATCTTGATCTTCCTGCCTAATTGATTCTCCACTTCTTGCTTAAAATCTTTGAACTTTTCAAAGGTCTCTGACTTATGCTTGGTTAAGTAGATATATCCATATCTGTTATAATCATCAGTAAAAGTCAAATAGAACAGAATTGGTTGTAGACTGTCTAAAGTGTATTAGATATAGCAAAGGTTTGCTGCGACGTTCATGAGTGCTTATAAAATAAGATTTGAGCATTGGATTAAACCCACACTTGCCGGCATCACTTCATGGAATTTGTCACGAGTGATCGTAAGACGCTAATATCATATAGTCTTTGAACCTAGATATATGGTTTATTGTTTGCAAGTTGGTTATGCATTGATAATGCGTAAACGCATTAGTAACGTGATGTTATAAAACACATTGTTGTGCATGATTTGACGAATGAATAGTAAATGAATATAAGTCGAAGTTTATCTGTTCCTTTTATCCTAAGAGGGTAAAGGCAATATGAGGGCCCCTCGATGATTTGGTTTGACTTATGTGTCAGGCCCGGTCAGGACTGAATTGATGTGTTTAATTAAGCTCTTTGTCAAACGAATCAGAGATCGAGAAATAAATTGTTGGACAATAAGTATGACTATGTTCCATGTATTTCTCTGCACGATATCTTGAACAGAGGATTATACGATCCCTTGTGTAGAGGACGAGTCAGAGTTCGACAATGGCTTTTGAGAGCTACGATTGCTAATCGGATCCTGAAGTCGTACTTTCATTTATAGTTATTAGACTTATCCAAGTGGAAGACTGTTGGATTAGTGTCTAAGTCAATAACTATATTTGTTATGTACTTGACCCGGTTGTAGCATGGTCCTTTTGGGTTGCCTTCACCAAAGCAACTTGACAGGATAATTTATGGAGAGAGAGAGAGAGAGAGAGGATATTTTGGTTTATTAATATATTATAAGAATAATATATTAAAATAGAAATCATATTGTTTAATTAATATTGATCAATAATTAATTAAGAAATTAATTATGCGATCAAAAGAGATTAATTGAACTAAGGGGACTGGAATTGCAATTATAAGATAATTGCGTTTTGGGCTGTGGATCCTTATGGATATGAAGGGGGACGAATTTAGGGTGGAAGCCCACCTTGAAATCTCCAAGCCTTATTCCAGAAGGTTCCTTGGAGTGCTTAAGGCCTAAGTTATCCAATTAGGGTTTTGGCTGAAACCCTAGCAGCTCAAATATATAAGGACCCCTAGGGCTACAGAATTCGGCTACCAGAAACCCAAAGAAGTTCATTGAGCCGAAATTGTGCCTCCATCCCCTCTCTTCTAGATCATCTTCTTGCCTTGGTGTTTGTAAGCCATTAGATCATCTTCTAGATCATCTAGGGTTTGTAAGATTTGGATAAATTTGCATGTACAATAGAGAAACCTAGATTCAAAGCTTTTGGGTTTTGCATGTGCACATAGGAATGTTCTTTTGCTCAAACCCATCAGTGGTATTAGAGTCTTTCTTGGTTTCTATTGTATTTGATGCATTGTATATTTGTTGATTGCTTAAAATCGGTTTTCTTGCCTTCTGCCTGACAAACTCATCGAGTCCGAAAGTGAACTCAACGAGTCAGATGAACTCGGAGAGTTCCGTAAGGGACTCGGCGATTCGGGGAGTCAGACAGAGGGAATTTCAGGATTTTTGCTAATTTTTACTTGGGATAATTACCATAATTGTTTTTAATTAATAAAATCCGAATATTATCGATTCTATGTGATTATATTTGACAAAATAAAAGATACTTGTCAATTAATTAGATAATTAATGCCTTATTCGATAAATCCTAATTATTTGAATTATTTGATCAATTATCTTGCATGAAATTGGATTAGGTCAAAATTAGATAATCACCAATTAAATGTTTAATTATATTTTTTGAATTTTGATCTAGATAGTTTTGAAATGTTTCAAAACATACCCTCAAGTTTTGGGATTTAATTTTTTGGATTAAAAGTTCAATTTTGAAATATTTAAATTCTAAATCATAGAATTTTACAAGTTTAAAATTCACCCCTATACTATTATTATATTATAAGAATAATTATTATATATGTATAAGATAAATGCTAATCTTACCGTTAGTAGACCTCATTCACGAAGCCGATCTATAAGGGGGGTATAAGGTTGCTGCCTATAAAATGGCAGTTTAATGGGTGTCCACTCTCACCCACCGCTTCCTTGATTGGTGGAGGGTCGTTAGCCGAATAGGTAGGATAGGGCAACTAATTCCTCGTTAAAAGTATAATGTTTAAATAAAGTAACTAAATATTTTTATTTAAAATTCCCAATCTTAGTTACTTGAGGAAAAATGTGAAAATGATGCTATTCGATGAAATTACACTTTGTACCTTTGCCAAGACGTTAGTGGAGTGTGTGTGGTTAACTGACACACTAATTTGGGTCTAGCAAAGGTGGAAAGGGTGACTCGATGTTTGTCATAGATCAATGGAGCGTGTGTGGCTAACCGGCACATTGATTAGGTGACTGTAATATCGAGGGCACCATGTACATTTGCATGGTTATTCACACCTTGTATGTGATCCTCGGTATCCCAGTCACAAGCTTGAAGGGCATATCGAGATTTAAACATGCCATTGAAAAGTTCAATAAATCTCAAAAGATCTAGGAGTTTTCAATACATTTAAAACTTAATTTCCTTTTTTTTTTCTTGGTGGAAATTAATGAATCGTCATTCATTTACCTTCAAATTATTTGCAGATTAAATTATGACATCCCTCTTTTAAGTTATGAATAATGTTGTTGGACCGTAGCCCTAATTTCTCATTTGGATGTTTAATTGGGGATTCTTGTCTAATCAAACTTTGTCTCTTTTCCTTTCAGATGTCTAACTCGAACAACAACAATACTTCAGGCTCGTTCTCACTCATGAACTTGTGTGGGAGGGTGATTTTTGATGGGACCAATTTCAATGATTGGATCCGCAACATCTGCAAGGTCACTCGCTACAAGGACAAGGAGTATGTTCTCGATGAAAAGCTGAAGGAGGTCAATGTCAACACTGCTACTCTCGAGGAGATCGCTGCCTTTGAGGCCCACAAGCGAGATGCTACGAAAGTCCATTGCATCATTCTCGCGACTATGACTGCCGAACTCCAAAAGTCCTACGAGGACTTCTACCCCTATGAGATGCATCAGGATTTACTAGACATGTACCACCTACAGAAAATGCAGAGATATGTTAACCGCTTGCTGAAGCTAAATGTTAACTTTGATGAAGAGCTGGCGATTGATATTATTCTTCCTTCCCTTCCTCATTGATACAACCAGTTCCGCATGACCTACCACATTAACAAAGAGGAGGTCACGTTGAGTAAGCTTCAAGGCCTGTTGAGGACTGCTGAGAGCAACCTCAAGGACAAATCTGTTGCATCAACTCCTACTGTCATTGCCCTCGTGTTGGCTATTGGGCAGGGGAAGGGTAAGAAGAGGAAGGCTCCTTCCAAGAGCCACCACAAGGGAAAGTCTCATGATGGCACCTCTTCTAGTGGAACCAAGGTTGTTCCCACTGAACCCTCTTCCAACCCGAAGGATACAGAGTGCTTCCATTGCTATGACAAAGGGCATTGGAAACGATGTTGCCCGAAGTATCTGAAGGACATCAAAGATGGAAAGATAAAACCATCCTACGCAGGTATTTATACTATGCAATCTAATGATTCATCGTATGCTATTTATTGGGTTCTTGATACAGGATATGGTTTTCACGTTTGTTCTGATTTGCAGGGCCTAAGAAGAAATAGGGATGTGGAGCATGGGAAGACAGACTTGATCATGGGGAATAGAAGAGCGTCCTCTGTCACCAAGATTGGGGTTTACCCTTTATTGCTTAGTAGTGGATTAGGACTAGATTTGAATAATTGTTTCTATTCGCAGAAATGGTAAGAAACATCATTTCTTTTCATGGTTTATATAAACAAGGGTGAAAAAGGTTCTATTAATGATTTTCTTAATGGTGTTTTCTATTTTGAAGCATTGCGTTGTAATGGAATATATGAAACTGTGATGGTTGTAGTCAATTTAGGGAATGATGTATTGTATATCGATTCTTCCAATGATTTGGATAAAGCATGCTTGTGGCATTGTCGTCTTGGACATGTCAACAAGAAACGCATAGCCCAACTCCAAAAGGATGGAGTGTTGGGGTCATTCGACGTTAGGGTCGATGACGTGTGCGAGTCTTGTTTACTTGGAAAGATAACCAAGTCACCCTTCACTGGTACTTGTGAAAGGGGTGAGGGTTTATTGGATATCATACACACAGATGTATGTGGGCCCTTTAGATCCACCACAAGGGATGCAAGCCGCTTCTATGTGACTTTTACCGATGATTATAGATGTATGTGGGCTATATCTACTTAATCAGGCACAAGTTAGAAACCTTTGAAAAGTTCAAAGAGTTTAAGCAGGAAGTGGAGAAATAGTTGGGCAGGAAAATTAAGATGCTTCGATCCGATCGAGGTGGAGAGTACCTTAGTCTTGAATTACACGACAACCTCAAGGAATGCAGAATAGTCTCGCAATTGACACAACCCAGGACACCGCAGTTGAATGGTGAAGCTGAGAGGTGTATTCGAACCTTGTTGGACATGGTTCATTCCATGATCAGTCATGCTTTGCCACCTATCTCATTATGGGGGTATGCCTTAGAGACTGTCGCCCATATCCTTAACCTAGTTCGTACAAAGAAGTTTGCCAAAACACCTCACGAGATGTGGACAGGGAAAGCTCCCTCGTTGTCACATATCAAGGTTTGGGGTTGCGAGGATTTCGTAAGACGAGAGACTCACGACAAGCTCGAACCTCGTAGTGAGCGGTGTATTTTCATCGGCTACCCATAGAAGTCCTTTGGTTATCTCTTTTATAGACCGAGTGACAATGTTCTCTTCATTGCGAGGGGAGTGGTTTTCCGAGAGCAAGAACTTATAAGCCAAGGGGACAGTGGGAGGCAAATCGATCCTGAAAAACTTTAAGAATCGAATGATGAAGGAACCTCTAACACTAGCTCTCTACCTGAGGAGGAAACTCATGTTGAACCGATTGACGTTCCAGTAGAGTTAGTGTTCCACCTTGTGACAACCGTCAAATTCAAGTGAAAGTCAAAGTCAAAGTCAAGAAGTCAAACCGGTCAAACTTAACTAGTACTTGTATGTTAGAAGTTATTCCTTGTAAAAATGTGCATTTGTATGTCAAAAATTCAAGTGTCTTGAAGAATCTAAGTGTTAACAATGTAAAAACCATAAAAAGGGAGTTAAACGCATCAAAACACGGCTAAGGACCCTTTCGGGGACTTAAAATGGTCATTAACGAAGCATAACGGGGTTCACGAACCTTGCATTACGAGATTATACGATAATAATGGCTAAGGTTAAATCTCTCCCAAAACTCTCCAAGTATGTGAAATCTCTCCCAAAACTCTCCAAGTATGTGAAATCTCTCCAAGTATGTGAGATCTCTCCCAAATCTCTCCCAAAATCTCTCTCAAACTTTTTATGGTCAACCGGGTCATGCCGACCCTTAACTTGGTCAAAAATCACGCAAAACGGAAAGATTTCTCGAAAAACAGCCATATAGAGCCGAAACTCCTCTTAGGAACCGAAAGTCCTCTTAGGAACCGAAAGTCCTATTAGGAGCCGAAAGTGTCAGAACCGAACTTGTCAGAGGCCATCTCGGACCGAAGCCAGCAGGGAGGACCGAACCTCGGCCCCCCATGCGAGACCTCGGACCTTCGGCCTCCCCCTTCGGACCTTCGGATCTTCCCTCCTACTCTCGGTTCCCTCTCGGTTCCTAGCTCCTTAGAGCCGAACCTCGCAGGTTCGGTTCCTAAAGCTGATTTTTGACTACTTTCGCCTCCTAAACCCGTTTTTGACGTTTTTGAGGGGATTTTTTCACCAAATTCATATCTTTACCATTTATAACCCCCAAAACTCATATTTTATTTATTTATTAAAATTATTATTTTATATTAAGAGGATATTTACCCCACAAGTGGGTCAAGTGTCCCCACTTGCCTTCCATGTGTCACCCTCCCACTTGCCATCTTATCCACATCACACAAACCAATGCACACATCACTTCAAACTCACAAGTTGCTCCAGCAACCTTCCATATAAGGAAATCCCTGGAGGATTTCTTGAGTTACTTGCTTATTTCAAACATACACACACTTCTCATATCACCTCAAGAAAGCTTCTTTCTCTCTACTTTCCACCCCCCTTGTGCAAGTGTTCTTGAGTTGCTACTGCACTTTTTGGTAAGTATTCCATTTAAACTCAAGTGTCATTCCATAATTTCACAACTCTTGGATCATTGACTCATATCTTAACACCAAAAATCGTTCTTAGGATCATCCAAACTCTCACGTGTTCATCAAGTGTTCTTGACTTGATACTCCTCGTCTTCGACCTTCCACTCTTCCAAGAATCACTAAAGGTGAGTTAATACCCCTACATTTTCTAGTTTTCTTCAGTTTTCAGGGGGGGGGGGAATACAAGTTAAAACACCAAAACATATTCAAAACTTAACTTGACAGCTTACAACAGAAAAGTTGTGACCTGTTCACGAACTGTTTTACCTAACTTAAACTTAATATTTTTCAAAACTGTATAATATGCAAGTAGTTCAGGTTTATACCTTTAAAATGACTACTTAAACATCTCCATACAATTTTTCTACAATTTATGGTGATTTTTACAAAACTGTCTATCACTGCAGCAACGAAATCAGACCAGGTTGTGAAAATGAACATTTTCACACTAGTTTGAGACCACCAAAAATTATGGGAAATTTATGAACACTGTAGATACTTTTTCCAAATACTCAGAGTTTGCGGATTCAGTTTTTGACTTACGATGATTTTTCTATAATTACTCAAAAACAGTGACAGTTAAGGGTAAAACTGTCAAATACATATTTAAGAGTTATTCACACCTTGTAACATGTTGAGCAAGGTGTGTAAGATTTACACTTAGTATTTCCAATGCCCTTTATTTGAAATATATACACATGCGTAACCAGGTCTTAATACCATCATACAACACTTTTGATAAACTATAATAGGTATAGTTTTGAACACTACATCTAACAAAGAAAACAATAACATTATCGATTTACAAAACGAACTTTCACTACACACTACGTGAACTCGTTAATGAATATTTGTGAGACATTCTCCTTCGGGGTACTCCAAGTACCACATAAAAGTCCTTTACTTATAATCAGAATCTCTTGGAGTGAGAACGTGATAGTTGTGTATAGATCTATACTGGGTCCGACAAACCCGCACCTGAGCTGCTTGCAACAGCTAGACCGGTAGGTCTGTGGTGACAAGTGTCATAACTTTCCGATGCCTGAAGAACGTCGCATTCAAGGCCATCTAGTCTTTAGTATGATTATAACATCTCACATGGAATATTAACACAACATAAAATTCACGGAAATTCTAAGGCCTTATACCAAGGAGTTTTATTTAAATATAAAACACACACATAAGTATGACGATTTACTTACACATACTAGGCCTTGTTTCAATTCAGTTTACAACAAATCTTTTAGAAAATATTGGATTTTCTGGAAACAAACTTATAACAAACGTTAAGGAAACAACATTTATTTTTATAAAATACTTGTGAACTCACCAGCTTTATGCTGATACTCTCTTTTCAAAACAACTTGTATTCTCAGGTAATCAGTCATACAGGTAACCGCAAGATTTCTGAAGTCAAGACGCTAAGGCGTAGATTATTTTGCTACATTTTATCATCATATGTAATTTAATTGAAAACATGTATTTTTGGAACATGTAATTTGGGAACAATGTAATCTTTTAAATTATATCTATGATGGTTGTGTGTTACTTTCTTGACTATGGTTATGATACTGAGCATGACGTCAGCCGCCCCCGAACGTTTCCGCCGTTCTGGCTTGAGGGTGTGACAGATTGGTATCAGATCTTTGTTTATAGTGAACTAAGTATATCGAACCACGTAAGAACTACAAACTATAAATACAACGGGACCAAATTTCTCTTACGTAACTTTTTAAAAATGCTTTAAAATAAAATTTTATATTTTTATAAAAGTATTCGCACAATCGCACATACTAATTCAGTATCATAATGGAAATAACATAAAAGTATCAAGAGAAGTTAAACACCATGATTCAGCTTCGGGGTATGTAGTCAGATCTTGGATGAATATAGCCTGATCAACTATATTCAGCCAAGGTAGGACCAATGTATGCCGAAGAAGGATCATGGTGAGCAACAAGTCTGCAGCTTACCAAAAATTTCAAGAATCAAACTTAAAAAATACTATAGGAGTATTTTAACACAAAAAGCCGTAGTCACAACTTCGACAACTAACTTCTTGTTCCCAAAGTTTTTCTCGCGACATTCCTCCTTATCCCCATTCTCGTACAGGTACGATGGCAGCATTCCACTTACCAGGTGATCCCTACTTTCCCAACCAAGGGAATGCCGGTTGGATTGTGGAAGACCCAGAGGAAGATCCCGAAGAAGAACCCATGGAAGATGAGGAGCCCATGGAACAAGAAGAATCAGTAGACGATGAAGAAGAAGAAGAAGAAGAAGACTCAGATGGAACCAACTCCGAACCCGAAGTTTGCAATCTACACCCTGCCCCCATTCCTCCACAACACTACCATGGCCCGACGCCCCAATGGGCCGAAACTATACATCGATGGAGCCGAGAGCAAGGTCAACGACCTCCCTATGGCATGCAACGAGGTTTCTACGATCTCAGCAGAGGAGGGTCAGCCGACCGAGCCCTCCCTGTCATAGTTCACCATGTCACACGCCATGAAGAGCAAACAAGAGTTAACACCCGACATCTCATGGAGGTTGGTGCCACCAGCCAAGTCAATTCCGTTCGCATTCGCCGGCTGGATGATGAACACGATCGGACTCGAGACCGCACCGAGCTTCTTCGACGGGAGATGACTGCGACCCGAGCTGAAGTGCAAGAACTCCGAGAACACCGAGCCACTTTTGAAGGACGCCTGGCTGAAGCAGAGCGCCAAGCGGCGGAATCCCGAGCTGAAATGAGGAACTTCATGTCTACACTTCGTGTTCCTCAGAACTTTAAACACCGCAAGTAGTATTGCACTGCCCGCTCCAGTTTAATCTAGTTTGCGGATAAATATTACTATTATTTTCTAGTATTCTAGGTCCGATCTCGCGATTTAAGTGTTTACACTTCCGGGATCTGTTAGGCGGTCAAATTTTCCGTACATTGATGTAGCATGGACCCCTAGTAGGCTCAAACTTTTCCAAAGTACTGTATACCAAGTTATATCAATGATATTGACGCGCCATTTGTTTTATTGAGAACACTACATCAGACTCATAACATAAACTATTTTCAGATAAAAATTTACTGGTGCTCAACCTATGATCGCCTAAGGTATAAACCAAAGTTATATATAATTGAGACCATGTCGACCTAGAAATGGTGGTTCCGCCTTGGATCCTGTTCCTTGTTTGGTTGTGGGCCCAGGGCAGAACCATTAGATTCGAAAGTTTATTTAATCTTAATTACATGTAAATATTATACATCAAGTGATTATTGGTTGGACCCGGTATGGATACTATCGCAGACATTTCATGAGAATCAATACTATCGAAATTCATAAAGTCTCTATTTCATTGTTTATAGACTTCTAGTATGAATGAATTCTTACAACGTTTTTACAAGTCGGTATCATGATGTATATAAAGAACTAATAATGTTTAGTTTAACACTCGACTTGTATCAAATACTTATTGTCTTTTCATTCTTGTAAAATGGCAGAAAATGCCACCTCGTAGAAATCCTAGACGCGGCGAAGTAGCTGGGACTGCACCACCCCCACCACCACCTCCTCAGTTCGACCCAGCCATGTTCCAGGCTGTGATAGCGGCCACAGTGGCAGCCGTGATAGCCCAAATCAACCCCAGTAATTCGGGAGGTGCAGGAAGTGGTGCCTCGAATTCTAATAACGGGGACGGCCAGGGACGCTCGAGAGAGTGTACCTACAAAGACTTTACTAACGCCAAGCCCAAAACCTTCAACGTAAGCGGAGGTGTCATAGCGTTGCTACAATGGTTCGAGAAAACCGAGACCATCTTCGAAATATGCGCATGCCCTGAAGCAAGCAAGGTCAAATTTGCTTCATGCACATTCTCCGAAAGAGCCCTCACCTGGTGGAAAGGCCACGTCAAGGCACTGACGCTTCCGGTGGCTAATTAGATAACATGGGAAGATCTGAAAACCATGTTAATGAAGGAGTACTACCCCAGGGGTGAGATACAGAAGCTGGAGGAAGAATTTTGGGGTCTTAAAATGAAAGGCTCTGACATCCTGTCGTACACCTCGAGGTTCAGCAATCTAGCCATGCTGTGTCCCGGGATGGTTCCTACTGAAAGCAAGAAGGTGGAAAGATACGTGTGGGGATTATCTCAACAACTTCAAGGACACGTATTGGACTCAAAGCCAACTACCTTCGACAGTGCCAAGGAACTGGCACAACAACTCATCGACCATAACGTCAGCCATGGCACTGTAACGACCACCTCCGAGCAAGCAAAAGGGGGAAACAACAAAAGAAAATTCTGGAACAAGAAAAAGGACCAGTCTACTCAAAACCCTGCCAAGAAACAACAAGTGGTTGCAGTGCACGCCGCCACAACCACTGCCAACCCCACTCCGATAAGGCAATACGCCGGGAACCTGCCTAAGTGCAACAAATGCAACTACCACCACAACGGTGCATGCCGTGAAATGCATTGCACCAACTGTAACAATAAGGCGCACACCGCCCGATTCTGTAGAACTCCAGCCCAACAGAACGCACAAGCTGCCAACGCCGGAGCAAGCCGAACCTGCTATGGATGTGGAGAAGCAGGACACCTCAAACGTAACTGCCCAAAGGCAAGGAACCCCAACCCCGACGAAGTGGGCAGAGTTCTGGCGATAGGTCATGAGGAAGCCGTCGCAGACCCAACTGTGGTTACCGGTACGTTTCGCCTCAACAATACCTACGCATGCATTCTTTTCGATAGTGGCGCGGAGAAAAGCTTCGTGAGCCACCAATTTAAACGCTTGCTTAATCAAACACCACAAACACTAAAAGACACATTCACCGTAGAAATGGCTAACGGAAAAACAGAGAACACTAACAATATTTACACCGGGTGTACCCTCACCTTAAATAACCACTCTTTCCAAATCGACCTTATGCCGGTCACCATAAAAAGTTTTGACGTTATCATTGGCATGGATTGGTTATGTCCTAACCATGCGGAAATCCTATGTCACGAAAAGGCCGTTCGCCTTAATCTGCCGAGTGGCGAAGCTCTCGTCGTTTATGGCGACAAGCCTAGCACAAACTTTCAGATCATCTCTTGTATCAAGGCTCAAAAGTATCTCCGCAAGGAGTACCACGCCTTCCTAGCCCACGTCGTAGATAAGGGTCAAGGAATGAAAGACATCAAGGACATTCCGGAGGTCTGCAATTTCCCCGATGTATTCCCGGAAGACCTTCCAGGAGTGCCCCCTCCTCGACAAGTCGAATTCCGAATCGACTTAATTCCTGGAGCTACCCCCGTAGCCAAATCGCCGTACCGTCTAGCTCCAGCCGAGATGCAGGAACTGTCCAGTCAACTGAACGAACTACTGAGCAAAGGCTTCATTAGACCAAGCTTCTCGCCTTGGGGAGCACCGGTTTTGTTCTTTAAGAAGAAGGACGGATCGTTCCGTATGTGCATTGACTACCGCGAATTAAACAAACTCACCATCAAAAACCGATACCCTTTCCCTCGAATCGATGACCTCTTCGACCAACTACAAGGAGCGAGTTTCTTCTCGAAGATTGACCTTAGATCTGGATACCATCAACTACGAGTTCAAGAGGAGGATATTCCCAAGACAGCGTTGAGAACGCGCTATGGTCACTACGAATTTGTAGTGATGCCTTTTGGCTTAACAAATGCACCCACAACGTTTATGGACCTGATGAATCGGGTGTGTCGACCTTACTTAGACAAGTTCGTAATTGTTTTCATCGATGATATACTAGTCTACTCCCGAAGTAAGGGAGAACACAGCCAGCATTTACGTCGAGTCCTGGAGACGCTGAGGGCAGAGAAATTATACGCCAAGTTTTCAAAGTGTGAGTTCTGGATTTGAGAGGTGAATTTCCTCGGGCACGTAGTCAGCAAGGAAGGAATCCATGTGGACCCTTCAAAGATGAAGGCGATTGAAAGTTGGGCAGCACCAAGAACACCCACGGAGATCCGACAATTTTTAGGGCTCGCCGGCTACTACCGGAGGTTCATCCAAAACTTCTCCAAAATCGCAAAACCACTCACCACCCTGACTCAAAAAGGGGTGACATTCGTCTGGGGAGATAAGCAAGAGACTGCATTCCAAACACTAAAACGAACTCTATGCAGTGCTCCGATCTTGTCCCTGACAGATGGAACTGAATACTTTGTGGTTTACTGCGATGCATTAAACCAAGGTCTGGGGTGTGTGTTAATGCAACGAGGAAAAGTCATTGCCTACGCCTCAAGACAACTGAAGACGCATGAGGTAAACTACACGACGCACGACCTTGAATTAGGAGCCGTAGTTTTCGCCCTAAAAATCTGGAGGCATTACCTTTACGACACCAAGTGCACCATCTTCACCGATCACAAAAGCCTCCAGCATATCCTCAATCAGAAGGAACTCAACATGAGACAAAGGCGATGGGTGGAATTACTAAACGATTACGAATGCGAGATTCGTTATCACCCCGGAAAGGCCAACGTGGTTGCAGACGCTTTAAGTAGAAAGGAGTACTCGGGCCGCCGAGTAAAGGCATTAACCATGACCATCCACTCACACCTGTCTGCACAAATCAAGGAAGCTCAGGAAGAAGCCTTGAAGCCAGAGAACGTGACAGGTGAAGCATTGAGATGAATGGACAAAAATCTTGAAGTCAGGGATGACGGAGTTCGTTGTCTCATGAACCGAATCTGGACACCAAAATTTGGTGGATTCAGGGACGTTGTCATGGATGAAGCTCATAAAACTCGCTACTCCGTGCATCCCGGCTCAGACAAGATGTACTTAGACCTCAAGAAGATGTATTGGTGGCCGAACATGAAAGCTGAAATAGCTACCTTTGTGGGCAAGTGCCTGACTTGCGCCAAAGTTAAGGTAGAATATCAAAAGCCCCCGGGACTACTTCAACAACCAGAGGTACCCGAGTGGAAGTGGGAGCGGATTACGATGGATTTCGTTACCAAGTTACCTAAGACCGCGGGGGGACTTGACACCATTTGGGTAATCGTCGACAGATTGACCAAATCCGCACACTTCCTACCAATAAAGGAAACAGACAAAATGGAAAAGCTGATAAGGATCTACATTAGAGAAATAGTGCGCCTTCACGGAGTACAAAATGGAAAAGCTGATAAGGATCTACATTAGGTGCAAGTGGATCTTCAAGAAGAAGACTGACATGGATGGGAAAGTACACACTTATAAAGCGCGATTGGTTGCGAAGGGATTTACTCAAACTCCCGGATTTGACTATGATGAGACCTTCTCACCAGTTGTGAAGATAAAGCCTATTAGGCTGATGCTGTCTATTGCTGCATTTTATGACTATGAAATATGGATAATGGATGTCAAAATCGCTTTCCTCAATGGGAAGTTGGCTGAGGATGTTTACATGAGTCAGCCAGAGGGTTTTGTCGATGCAAAGCATCCTAATAGAGTGTGTAAGCTTGAGAAGTCCATTTATGGATGGAAACAAGCATCTCGCAGATGGAATCTTTGTTTCGATGAGAAAGTCAAAGAGTTTGGCTTCCTGCGAAGCGAGGATGAGTCATGTGTATATGTCAAATCCAGTGGGAGTATAATTAACTTGCTCGTATTATATGTCGATGACATACTACTCATAGGAAACGACATTCCGACCCTGTAGGAAGTTAAGTCCTGGCTTGGGAAGTGTTTCGTTATGGAGGACCTCAAAGAGGCTGCCTATATTCTGGGAATAAGGATAGTGAGAAACAAGAGTAAAAGACTAATAGGACTTAATCAGAATAGTTACTTGGATAAAGTACTAAAATGTTTTAGTATGGAGAATTCCAAGAAAGGGGAGTTACCAATCCAAAGCAATGCCAAACTGAGTAAGACTCAGAGCCCGCGTACAGAGACCGAGATAGCATAAATGAGCCGAATACCTTATGCTTCCACGGTTGGCTCGATCATGTATGCTATGAATTGTACTCGCCCTGATTTATCCTTCGCTATGAGCATGGTCAGCAGATGTCAAGGGAATCCTGGCAGAGCACATTGGACCGCAGTCAAGAATATTCTTATGTACCTTCGGAGGACCTAGGAATGGTTTCTAGTTCTCGGTGGGAGTGATGACTTAAGGGTGCGAGGGTATAGTGACGCAAGTTTCCAGACAGACCGAGATAATTATCGATCTCAGTCAAGCTGGGTCTTTAACCTAAATGGAGGAGCGGTAACTTGGAAAAATTTCCAAGCACGAGACTGTAGCTGATTCAACGTGAGAATCAGAGTACATAGCAGCGAGCGAAGCATCAAAGGATACAATATGGTTGAAGAACTTCATCGGAGACCTTAGAGTTGTTCCAGCCATAAAGGATCCTATGGAGATTTTCTGTGATAATGAAGGAGTGGTTGCCTTGACCAAGGAACCGGGGGATCATGGCAGATGTCGACATATCGACAGGAAATATCTTTTTATTGGTCATCGGGTAGAAGAGGGACTCCTCATAGTGAAGAGGGTATCGTCAGAAGATAACCCAGCAGATCCTCTTACGAAGGGACTGAGCAGGGTTAAGCACTTGCAGCATGCTAGGAACATTGGGCTGAAGGACGATATTAGTTTAGATTAGATAGCTTCAAAACGTGTAATAGATAAATTGTAATTAACATTTGATGATTAAATACAGAAGTATTATTTATAAGTAAAGTTACTGTCTTGTGTTAATTATTTACATATTGTTTCATTTTGCATGTTTTGACTTCCTGAATAATAAGATTATTCAAACAGTCCACAATCGCTTATACTTTGGAAGTAGGTATGAAAGAAGACTGTCATGAATTGGTTGTGGACTGTCTAAAGTGTATTAGACATAGCAAAGGTTTGCTGAGACGTTCATGAGTGCTTATGAAATAAGATTTGAGCATTGGATTAAACCCAGGCTTGCTTGCATCGCTTCATGGAATTTATCACGACTGATCGCAAGACGATAATATCATATAGTCTTTAAACCTAGATATATGGTTTATTCTTTGCAAGTTGGTTATGCATTGATAATGCGTAAACGCATCAGTAACTTGATGTTATAAAACGTATTGTTGTGCGTGATTTGATGAGTGAATAGTAAATGCATATAAGTCGAATTTTATCTGTTCCTTTTATCCTAATAGGGTAAAATCGATATCTGGGCCCCTCGATGATATGGTTTGACTTATGTGTCGGGCTCGGTCAGGACTGAATTGATGTGTTAAATTAAGTTCTATGTCAGACGAGTCAGAGACAGAGAAACAAACTGCTGGACAATAAGTATGACTATGTTCCATGTATTTGTCTGCACGATATCTTGAACATAGGATTAGACGATCCCTTGTCTAGAGGATGAGTCAGAGTTCGACAGCGGCTTTTGAGAGTTATGATTGCTCATCGGATCCTAAAGTCTTACTTGCATTTATAGTTATTAGACTTATCCAAGTGGGAGACTGTTGGATTAGTGTCTAAGTCCATAACTATATTTGGTATGTACTTGACCCGGTTGTAGCATGGTCCTTTTGGGTTGCCTTCACCAAAGCAACTTGACAGGATGATTTATGAAGAGAGAGAGAGAGAGAGAGGATATTATGGTTTATTAATATATTATACGAATAATATATTAAAAGAGAAATCATATTATTTAATTAATATTGATCAAGAATTAATTAAGAAATTAATTATGTGATCAAAAGAGATTAATTGAACTAAGGGGACTGGAATTGCAGTTATAAGATAATTGAGTTTTGGGCTGTGGATCCTTCTGGATATGAAAGGGGGGCGAAATTAGGGTGGAAGCCCACCTTAAAATCGTCCTTGGAGTGCTTAAGGCCTAAGTTATCCAAATAGGGTTTTGGCTAAAACCCTAGTAGCTTAAGTATATAAGGACCCCTATGGCTACAGAATTTGGCTACCAGAATCCCTAAGAAGTTCTTAGAACCGAAATTGTGCCTCCATCCCCTCTCTTCTAGATCATCTTCTTGCCTTGGTGTTTGTAAGCCATTAGAGGTATTACACTTTTGATACTAGGCCCTCAAAGCTTGAAGATTCTTGCAACAATCAAGAGGTAAACATCTAAACCTATTTTATATGTCATTTAGATTTTGATATGCTAGATCTAGGGTTTGTAAGCTTTGGATAAATTTGCATGTACAATAGAGAAAACTAGATCCAAATCTTTAGGGTTTTTCATGTGCACACAGGAATGTTCTTTTGCTCAAAACCCATCATTAATGTCCTATCCTACCCATTCGACTAACGACCGTCCACCAATCAAGGAAGCCGTGGGTGAGAGTGGACACCCATTCAACCGCCATTTTATAGGCAATTTCCTTATACTCCCCTTATAGATTGGCTTTTTGAATGAACCCTACTAACAGTAAGACTGACTTTTCTTATACATATATATATATATGTATATATATATATATGTATATATATATATATATATATATATATATATTCAATCATCAAACGATCATTCCAATTACCCATCCCCATTATCTTCCTTACTCTTAAGGGTGTACCCTAAGAGTCATCTATTCGTTCACTCCCTATTAGGCACTAAGACAATAGCTGCCATGATTCTTTATTAGGCACTAAGACAATAGCTGCCAAGGTTCTTTCGTAAAGCACTAATTCCATAGCTGCTATGGCTCATTCATCGGGTACTAAATCCCTAGCTACCAGTGTAGGTACTAAGTCCATAGCTACCAACGTTTATCTAACAGGTACTAAGTCCATAGCTATCATCGTCTATCTAACAGTACTAAATCCATAACTACCAGCGTTTGTCTAAACGGTACTAAATCCATAGCTACCAAGGTTCATCTATACAGTACTAAATCCATACTACCGAGGTTTATCTTTACAGTACTAAATCCATAGCTACCAGTGTAGGTACTAAGCACATAGCTACCAACGTTTGTCTATACGGTACTAAATCCATAGCTACCAAGGTTCGTCTTTCGTCTCATCCTCAAACTCATCCGTCATCACACACCAACTAATTCGTCTACCCATGTTCTACCCAACATATTTGTAGATATAACATACATATACAGTTTAACTCATGTAAAACCTATAGAAAACATCCATTCCACGCTTATCTCAAATAAACAACAATATATAAACACATAACACGTATTTCGTAGCAAATACTTAATGCTTATATGTTAGAAGAAAGTAACTATACACTCACTCATAACATAGATATAATACATTCAACCAATACTTGTACTAAGATCGTGTTTATGAAAGGAACTATACACTCACTTGATCAGAAGATGATCGGACAGCACTACGGCTCTAAGAGTATTAGCTCTTCGGTGAAACTAGAATATCTTCAAATACCTGGCTTCTCGCAGGCAGAGCTTCGGCTCGGAAACTCCTTTCTCCTCGGGATCTTCAGGGCTTCGGGACTCGCTTCGGGTATCGGGATGATATCGTGGATTTGGGGGTACTTCTTTGCACGTAAATCGAGGTAATATGGGTGAGAGAGAAGAGATTTGGCAACCACAAACGGCTGCCCCTTCAAATCTATTTATAGGGCTGTTTTCTCATTTTCCACGTCGTGGGCACTTCTTCCACGTTGTGGGCTTGGTCGTCATTGCATGCGTTATCATCCACTTGCTCTGTCAGGCTCCAGAAGGCGTCACAGAAGCCATGCCACGTCGTGGCGACTTTTGCCACGTCGTGGTCTCTGACAGTTTTGGGGTTTCGCGGCCCGAACTTCAGAAATTCATAACTTTCGCATACGAACTCCGTTTTCGACGTTCTTTATATCGACGCGTAGGTAAAAACAAGATCTACAACTTTCATTTAGACTTTGTAGGCTGATTTTGACTTTATTTTTAATATATTAATAATATACTATTTTTAGTAGGTCGGGACAGGAAAACTCCGTTCGAAATTCATAACTCCTTCATCTGAACTCCGTTTTCGTCTGTCTTTTTATCGATGGACTACTATTGATGAGATCTTCAATTCTCATTTAGAAAGTTTTGGCTAAATATCACTCGACCTCAATCTCGAGTTTCGGGCTGCATACTGCTAATGCTGAAACTTCGAAAAATCGTAATTTCCTCATACGAAGTCAGATTTAGACGTTCTTTTTATGCACGCTCTCGGTTTAACGTATTCTACGACTTTCATTTAGATTGCTAAGGACAAATATCGCTCTAACGTAAATTCACTATTTACGTCGCGATGTGTCGTGCCGGTTCTGTCGCGAAACTTCGACAGGTCATAACTTCTTCGTTATAACTCGGATTTCGGCGTTCTTTATATGTACGGAATCCTTGTAACATATACTACAACTTAGTTAAGATTACTCCTTCTAAATAATCTTCCATCAAAAAGTCATTTTTGATGCTTATCGTCTCTAAATTGACTAGCCCGGATCTACGGGCGTTACAATTATCTCCCCCTTAGGATGATTACGTCCCGGAATCATCAACAAAACAAGGCTTAAATAATGATTCCATACGTTATCTCTTCATCCTAAGCACAGATCGTAACTTCTATGTTTCCTCGAAAGAGTATTTAACTCTAGCGCTTCTTGACTACAGACGATGCTCAATCTTGCATCTGCTTTTCGTACTATGATGTACTTTGAATCATAACCTTCGAGTTACCAAATACGTCCTTATTGTGGACTCCTCCTTCTTCTTAGGATAAATACTTTCCTTTATCTATTGCAACAGACCGATGGGTCGTGCTCTATTGACCTCTCATCGCACGATGCAACGCTTAGACTCGGTCTTTTTAAAGTTAAATTCCAGAATGGAATATACCTTCCTTCATATTCTAATGTGATATAATCACATTTCAGCCTGTAGCATTTCTACCTGCAAACTTCTTTTAACAACGAGCGCGATACTATCGATCGCATTAATTTCAACCTTCTGACTTAAGTCAGATGTTACATCTAACTTGGTTCTATGAACCACGTAACAAACTCATCGTAGTCGGACTCAATTTGATATGACCGCTAGGATCAGAATATCAATCATCTTCTTAGTCACTACCGAAGCAATGGTAACGACATACTTGAATAAAACGAGATCAATCACTAGCTTTTTGGTAACCTTGTGACTTTCCCTGATCCAAGTGTGAGTCATGTGCTTCCGGTAGTATATGCATCTACTACCTTTCACACCTACTCATACTCATCCCAAGTGTTGTCCCGCAGTCGACCAAGTCACCATACAAGAAAATCACACAATCATACAACACATCAGATAGCAAAACTAGGGTTTATATTATTTCTTGAAACGATTACACAAAGGTTCAAGTTCACCCTATACTACGCCTCTAATAGGCTACACTTCCTGATACAGACTTTATATATATATATATATATATATATATATATATATATATATATATATATATATATATGAAGTCTTCATCCTTGAATCCTCGCGTTGTTTTCTGCTTCATCAAGGATCATGTGGAATGCCCTTGGCTTTGGCGGTGCTTCTAGCCTTGCTGGTTCATTTTTCTTTGGGCAGTCTCTAGACATGTGCCCCTTGCCTCCGCATCCGTAGCACACCTTATCATTGTGTGTACAGTTCTTGGAATAGTGGCCGATCCTTCCACATTTGTAACTGGTTACTTCTTCGTTGCATGTTCCAAAGTGCTTCTTCTTGCACTTTTCACACCACTTGGGTCCATACCTTTGGTCATCTAGGTTAGACTTTGCGACTTTCCCTTATTATCAGGTCTTGAGGATCCTTCAAACTTCCTCTTTTCTCCAACTTCAACCTTATCTAGACCCTTCTCTTTTATCTGAGTCTCGATATTCTTAGCAGCTCTACCGGCTGCCTTCAACGTACTTGCCATTTTAACCGTTGGGCCAAAGTCTGATGGCAATCCGTTAGCAAATTTTTCGATCTTGGCGAGCTCAGTCGGCACCAAGTATGGAAACGATTTCATCTTTTCGATAAACGCAGTAGCATAATCATCAATGCTCATTTCCCCCTTTTTCAAGTTCTGGAACTCATTGTTCAGATCAATCAGATCTATCTCTGAGCAGTACTGCATCTTTAACTGCTCCAGGAATGATTCCCAAGACATCCTTAGGGCTTCCCCTCGAGGCATCATATCTGCCAGTAACTTCCACCAGCTCAAGACTCCGGTCTTCAGTTGTCTAACTGCAAAGACAGTCTTCTGTTTGTTGCTACAATCGCAACTTTCAAATACCACCTCCAATTCGGAGATCCAATCCATAATTTCAACAGGCTTTGGGCTTCCAGAAAGACTTGGCGGCTTGGCGCCCAAGAAATTCTTATACATGCGCCCATCCTTGTTGTTTCCCCTTTCCGGGTCATTCCTTCGTTCTTCTTGAGTCCCAACTTGACTCACAATGCGACTATTGTTCCCTTCCTCTGATCGCTCAGGAATCAGTTCGGGTTCCTCAATGGGTATGATAGGTTCGTCCCTATTTCCATGCAACATTTGTCGCATTTCTTCCCTTTGTTCGGCTAACATAGCCCGAATCATGGCTTGCACTCCAGCCATGGTGATTGGTTCTGGTGCAACATCTTCAACAGCTACTTGTTCAATCACAGGCGGTCGATTCTTGTTCTCGTTTGAATTTCCAACTCCGCTTCTTGTTCTTACCGTTCTTGATCTATACACCGAATAAGGTGAAATTTAGATCTTCGTTAGCGATAGATATTACGATCTTCCATATCACTCCGAAACGTTTACATGCTAGTTCTAATATCGTAGTCGTACGCTTAGAATCCTAAACACATAAGGTTTCCAGATCCGGTCGGCAACAGACCATAGATCCGAACAAATAATAGCATCAATTTAGCTATCACACAAAAAAATTAGCACATAAAAGCATTTTAGGCATCATTCCTAAAAAAAACTAGTGCTTGTGTCCATTTAGGTGTACTACCTAACATATTTTAGACACACTCCTCACGATCAATACTTAGCATTCTAAGTTTAAGTCTAGAAATTTCCTACAAATTCCTAGTTCGCTTAAACTAATGCTCTGATACCAACTGTGACATCCCCAATTTCACGGCCAGAAAATACCGATTTGTATATGCTTTGTTTTTAAAATCAGAGTAATCTTTTACAGAAAACAGTTGCGGAATTTGTTCCCAAAACAAAACATGATAAGAATTTATCAAATCATTTCTTTAAAGAAATGTATTTTCATTATATAACAAAATCTCGGGATGTCATGTTCAATACAGACCAAAAGCATAAACAGAACAACATAGACCTTACACAGTTAATTATAACTACGGGCCTATAATCCTTATCTCTCGTTACGTCAGCCAACTTATGCTCTTGTGCCACAACCTGTAATACAAAGAAAACTGAGTGGGTCAGGCTTCGGAGCCTGGTGAGCATATAGGGTTTTCAACCCACAATATATATATATATATATATATATATATATATATATATATATATATATATATATATATATTCAATCATCAAACGATCATTCCAATTACCCATCCCCATTATCTTCCTTACTCTTAAGGGTCTACCTTAAGAGTCATCTATTCGTTCACTCCGTATTAGGCACTAAGACAATAGTTGCAAGGATTCTTTATTAGGCACTAAGACAATAGCTGCCAAGGTTCTTTTGTAAAGCACTAATTCCATAGCTGCTATGGCTCATTCATCGGGTACTAAATCCATAGCTACCAGTGTAGGTACTAAGTCCATAGCTACCAACGTTTATCTAACAGGTACTAAGTGTTGGATTAATGTCTAAGTCCATAACTATAATTGGTAAGACTTGACCCGACCCGGCATGGTCCATTTGGGTTGCATGGCATCATGCATTTGGATAGACTATAATGAGAGAAATAACACTTAAGGTTGGTTAATATATTATAAGTTCTAATATATTAATAAGGTTATTTAATTAGTATTGATCAAGAATTAATTTGGAATTAATTAAGTGATCAAAAGGAGACTAATTAAATATATGGGTTGATTGTGTAAATCATTCATTCTTATATATGTGGGCTTGTGATCCAAGATTCCTTATGTTGGACTAAGTCCATGGGGTGACCCATGGATACTCCATGGAGGTTAAAATCCATGGAGCATAAGGAATGGGTAAAGTTATAAGTTACATGGTGTAACCCTAATAGCCACCATATAAAAGAATCCCATGGCTCAAGAAATCGTGCACTAATGTGTGAGTGTGAGGGCTAGACGATTTCAAGGAGTGTTCAAGTTTCTCTCAAGTTATTCCAAGTGTATTTGGTGTTGTGTGAACCATTTGAGGTGTCACACTTAGGGCACTAGGCACTCAAGCTTCATGAAGACATTCTACATCAAAGAGGTATGTATTCTATCTTGTTATATTTATTATTTTGTATTCTAGATTAGGATAATACCTTGGATGTTCATAATTGTATGTATAATAGAGAAAACATAGATCCAATGTATTTAGGGTTGCATGTACACTTAGGAGTGTTAGAATGCTCATAACCCAACAGTGGTATCAGAGCCTAGGCTTGTTTTCTTGTTATACTTGCAAAAGTAGCTGAAAAATCGAATTGGACTAGGAACATTACCCTAAGATGTTTTTGGACTTATAAACTTGTTTTTGATGTGGTAATGTTCATGCTAATCCAATTTCTAAGATAATTGTCATAATTTCAAGATTTGTATTAGTTTGTATGTTCATGCTAATTTCTTGAAGATTGATGATTTGAATTATCTTGTTCTTATGAGGTTCTTAGATTAATAGAAAAGTTGTGTGAAATAGTTATTTTCAATCCATTTTAATCTAAGAGTTGATTCCAAAGTGTGTTTTTGTAACTTGTCCTCAACTTATATGAAAAGTCACATTTAAGAATCATAAAACTCATAAAAGTTGGCAAAGGTTACAAAATGAAGAGTCTAGTTCTAATTAAATGGTTTTATGACTCCATAACTTGTCCTCAAGTTATGGAGGTTCAAGAGTCACTTCATTAAATTAAAAAAAAAAGTGTAACCTTAATTAGTTCCATAAGTTACAATAAAAAAAAAGTTATTTTTTTTTATTAATTAGTTTAAAGTCTTCCATAACTTGTCCTCAAGTTATGGAAGTTGAAGAGTTTTTTTTTTTTTTTTTTTTTTTAATTAAAACTACTTTAAACTTATAAGTTATGGAATTAATTAGTTTTGAATAGTTTCAAAACTTGCCCTCAAGTCTTGGAATTTGAAAAGTTTTCACTTATGAATACTTTAATTCCATGTTAGCCCTTAGAATTTTAAAAGTTAAAATTCAACCCTTATACTTTATAATATTATAAGTTAATAATATTTATATATATGTATAAGAGTAAAGTCAGTCTTACCGTTAGTAGGCCTCATTCACGAAGCCGATCTATAAGGGGGGTATAAGGTTACTGCCTATAAAATGGCAGTTTAATGGGTGTCCACTCTCACCCACCGCTTCCTTGACTGGTGGAGGGTCGTTAGCCGAACGGGTAGGACAAGGACTATAAATCTCCTTTCATTAAAAGTATTAATGATAAATACTAAGTAACTAAACTCTTATTAATACCCAATCTTAGTTACTTAGGAAAATGTGAATTTGGTGCTAACCCATGAAATTACACTTTGCACTTTGCTTAAGTCGTTAGTGGAGCGTGTGTGGTTAACCGGCACACTAACCTGGACTTAACAAGGTAGGCAAAGGGTAACTTAATATTTATCATAGTATCGGTGGAGCGTGTGTGGTTAACTGGCACACTGATTAAGGGGTAAATATTAAGGGTACCAAGTATATTTGCATGGTTATTCACACCTTGTTTTGTGATCCTCGGCATCCCAGTCACAAAACCTGAAGGGCACACTCGAGATTGAAACATGCCTTTGAACAGTTCAATGAATCTCAAAGATCTAGGACTTTCAAATCCAATTAAAACCTAATAAATTATTTCGTTTTTCATGGTGGAAATTGGTGAATCGTCATTCACCTACCTTCAAATATTTTATAGCTTGGATTACGGCATCCCTCTTCTAAGTTATAAAATAGTTTGTTGGGTCCTAGCCTTAATATTTCATATTGGGTGTCATATTAAGGACTTTAAATCAACTATCTTGAATATCTCCCAAAAAGATGTCTGGTCTAGACATTTATGATCTTCCCAAATCTCTTGAAACAAGCTTTCCTAAATGAAGATGATGTCCCATGGATATCATACTTCTTTCACCTCCTCTAATTATTCTCCCTAACCCACAAGTTCCTAAAAAGTTTAAGGTCACTCAAGCCCTATTGGCAAGGCAAGGTCTAGGTGTGATCACATCTTGGAGATGTAGTCACATATTGACAAGCCGGGAGAGTTGGGTGTCAAAGTCTTGAGAAAGTTGGTGGCTCAACTACTTTCTAAGTCACATAGTGAGTTCTTTTGGGAATCCTATGAAACAGACTAAGACAAGACCCTTAATGATCTTATCTATTTGCTAAGATCAACTTCCTAAAACGCTATGGACATTGACAATGATGCCATTGGATATCCAGTAAAGCTCTCTCTTCCCAATGGAAAGGGATCGGCCATAGTCAACTCTGTTGACCCAATGGTAAAGAGAGAGGCGAAGTCTGAGATAGTCCCATTATCAAGGATCCATAGGTAACTATTGCCAAAGGAAGGGGCATTGGTTACGAAGCTGCCAAATTTACCTAAGGATGTTAAAGTCAATAAGTTTGGCTCTACTTCAGTTAAAGTCCATTGTCTAACTCTATTAAGTACATGTTGATTCTGATCGCGAAGATGGATTTCAATCGCATGGTTCGTGATCAGAATTTTGGGCTATTACTTAAGAGTTATGATATTTATATTTCTTAGGAATAGATAACAACAAGGTTTTCATATGGATTGTAAGGATAAGTTTTTCCGCAAAGTTTTAAAATAAAAGAAAAAAGGTTTTGATTTTATTTATTTTAAGTATCCTTACAATGGCATTTGTGAAAAGTTGTTGCTTATAAGATTCCATTGATAGCAATATTGGAAAAATGGATTTGATTCTTTCGTTTGTGGTAGTGTCTAATATTACCAAATAAGGAAAGATTCTCATCACCCAAGGTTCAATTGGACCGAAACTTGGAATCATGCAAGTTGTATAGTATGATGAATGAGAACTTTCAGCTTGGAAAATTAAGACTAATTCCTTATGTGAATAAGGAAAGGACTAAGGGATCGAGTACACATTCTTGTGCACTGGTCAAGTCCATCACAAAAGATCAAGAAGACTATTCGTCATGATTTACTTAAGTTCAGTAAATATGGTTATACTTATAAGTTTAAGTATAAGTCTGTAGCATTGGAGAAGTTTCAATGTGAGACAGAACGAATAAGAAGAATCAAAGTATGGCAGAAAGATAAAAGTTTCTCAAATCTGAAAAGATGGGAGAGTACTTTAGTATCATGTTTATGATCATCTTAATGATTAAGATACCATATCACAATTGGTCCTCTAAAGTCAAGAAGAGGAGTCATGAATTGTTGAAATGGTTAAATCAAAAAGATGAGTCATACTTCGTTCCAAAACAATTCTTAGAGTCATACTCGAAGATTGTAACTTGAGTGACATACATTAAAGAGGGTTTGTTAACACTAGTCAAATGTAAGAGTAAAAGGTTATCTACTCTTGTACATTTGAAATTGGTAAGTTGTGATTTTTTGGATAAAACAGAGACCAACTTAGGCCAATTGTGTAAAGTGTTAGTCTTGATAAAGAATCCGCACAATCTCTTGAATATTTGACAAGGGAGTCTTATATGTCAAGAGGACAGTGGGAGTCTTAAAGCTCTTGAAAGTTTCAAGACTTAATCAAGAAAAAAACCTAAAGTCCTTCACTAGCACACGACTTGAGGTTTATAACCTACCGTGTTGAAATTTTTGTGCCTATTCAAGTTTGCTTTGCATAGGAGTTCTGAGAGTTCTCAATTGGTTGCACAACTACTTGGAAGCAATGGCAGGCACCTGAGCTGCCAAATGGCAAGAATTTAAGATTGCACAAGTTTAATCAATATGAGTTTGGATTTGTCACTAACCTTGTCTTGTGATTATGGTTTTGACAAATTCACATGGATAAGAACACATACACTATTAAATCTAAGTGTCATAAGGTTTCTCTACGATTCATGAAAATGTTGGTGAGGAAACACTTTCACTAAGTAGATTTTAGCTAGATAGCAATTGTGATATTTGCATTCTCAAAGTCGTTAGTGGAGCGTGTGTGGTTTACCGGCACACTAACATGGAATTGTGAGAAGTGGCAAAGGTCTAAACAATTGAGACTATGATTACGACATCCCTTTTCATAGTTCTAAAATTGTTTAGACACACATGTGAGCTATCTAAGAGAGGTGTATGATTTTGATAAAGTTTTATCAAAACAATCTAGTATCAGAAATCTGAACTTTGGTAAGAAAGTCAGCTGATTTCTGAGTACATGTCAAAGCTAGTGGGAGCATAAGTGTTATGCTAATAATCATCATGTTAGTGGGAGCATGATAATTATGACAAAGGTTGCAAGTTAGCAATGTTAATTATAGAAAACAAAAGTTTCAATTCGTGAGGTTGCAGGGGTTGAAAAAGTTGTTTTGCTATAATTAAGGGAGAGGAAATTATACTTCATTTCAATTCTAAAAAGCTTAGATTGAGATTTTAATCGTATTTAATCAAGGATATATATATGAATTTCATGTTGGAATGACTCAACATAAGGAAATTCTATATATGGGTCCATTATTTGCGTTCTAAAATTCGATTATGATTACGGCATCCCTTTTCATAATCTGAGTTTTGAGAACTTGGCAAATTGAAATGGAAATATTATAGCAAAAGACTGTTTTAGTCTTTATGTGAGACATCATGAATCGTGTCCCATATGCTTCGGATATAGGATCGATTACATGTGCTATATTCATCCTTTCTAAAATTTTCCAAATGCCTGGGGCATTATGAAGGGAAAAGGTCTAGAATTGGATATGACTAAAATGATTAAGCAATTGTCGAGGACAATCTAAGGTTTACCAAAGATTGGTTGCTCAAGGACAGTTGGAAGTATAATGTTAATTCTGGAAGGACCATATTGACATAATCTGTAAGGAGGCAACTCTTGTTCAGAAGTGATAGTCAAAATGGAATATGGAAATGTTTCAAAGTTAGAAATTATTCAATCTGTGTAAGATTAGGAAACTTAATGAAAGAAGGATGTTTCCAAGGAGCTGATCTCCTTTGGAATTCTCTGTAATGATTGTTGTCAAGTCTTTCTGACTTTGTGCATAATCATTAAGAGGATCAATGCATATAAGTTTAGAATCTAACAGATTTCAGTAAATGGCATGAATTTGGAATTCTTGCATTTGCAGTAAGGATTTGGGACTGTGAAAAGAGGATCATTGGAGTGATGTTCAATTGATCTATTTTACAAAGTAAAGATCATAGACAAACATAGTATGCATACTTGGTGTATGGCATGACTAGTGTTTAGAAAACATAGTGTACATGCTTGGAGCATGGGACAACTATTGTTTTAAATTCAAGTATAAAGTTGATAAAACCGAAACAATGAATAATGAGTAATCAGTATGGTGATAAATAAAAGTGTTTATTTATATTCATAGGGTTTGATACCATATTTGATTCATTTATTCTTGTGTTTCACTTTGCATGTTTTGACTTCCAGAATAACTAAGTCGCTCTTCCTGAATGATTAAGTTATTCAAACCATCCACAATCGGTCATATGTTGGAAGTAGATATGAATCAAGACTGTCATGGGTTGGTTTGTAGAGGTCCAAGTTGGTGGACAAAGTGGTGCTACAACACTCATGAGTGCTCATAAGTTCTGAGTATTGGATTCAACCCGCGCTCATTTGAATCACTTCATGGATTTTATCACGAGTGATCATGAGACGATAATATCTTATATTCTTCAAACCTAGAGATATGAGTTGTTACTATGAGTTGGTTATACATTGATTGCACGAAAACGCATTGGTAACTCGATGTTATAAAACGTGCCTTTGTGTATGATTCAACAAGTAGTAGAACAAGCCATATGAGTCAAAGTTTATCCATTCCTTTTACCTTCGGGATAAAAGCGATATATGTGGGCCCCTCGATGATTTAAAGATGATACATGTGAGTGCTTGGCCAAGCCAGGACTGATTTGATTTGTTCAATCAGTCAGTCATCATGAATCGGAAATCGGGAAACAACAAATGGACAGAGAGAATGATTGATAATCCATGTCTCAGTCCATATGATATCTAGAATGGAGGAATATATGATCCCTTATCTAATGGACAAGTCATTGACAAAGGTCAGAGTTCATCGACAAGGTCAGAGTTCGACAGAAACATTTGAGAGCTACGATTGCTGATCGGTTCCTGAAGTCATACGCAATAATAGTTATAGACTTATCCAAGTGGGAGACTGTTGGATTAATGTCTAAGTCTATAACTATAATTGGTAAGACTTGACCCGACCCAGCATGGTCCATTTGGGTTGCATGGCATCATGCATTTGGATAGACTATAATGAGAGAAATAACACTTAAGGTTGGTTAATATATTATAAGTTCTAATATATTAATAAGGTTATTTAATTAGTATTGATCAAGAATTAATTTGGAATTAATTAAGTGATCAAAAGGAGACTAATTAAATATATGGGTTGATTGTGTAAATCATTCATTCTTATATATGTGGGCTTGTGATCCAAGATTCCTTATGTTGGACTAAGTCCATGGGGTGACCCATGGATACTCCATGGAGGTTAAAATCCATGGAGCATAAGGAATGGGTAAAGTTATGAGTTACATGGTGTAACCCTAATAGCCACCATATAAAAGAATCCCATGGCTCAAGAAATCGTGCACTAATGTGTGAGTGTGAGGGCTAGACGATTTCAAGGAGTGTTCAAGTTTCTCTCAAGTTATTCCAAGTGTATTTGGTGTTGTGTGAACCATTTGAGGTGTCACACTTGGGGCACTAGGCACTCAAGCTTCATGAAGACATTCTACATCAAAGAGGTATGTATTCTATCTTGTTATATTTATTATTTTGTATGCTAGATTAGGATAATACCTTGGATGTTCATAATTGCATGTATAATAGAGAAAACATAGATCCAAGGTATTTTGGGTTGCATGTACACTTAGGAGTGTTAGAATGCTCATAACCCAAAACTAAGTCCATAGCTATCATCGTCTATTTAACAGTACTAAATCCATAGCTACCAGCGTTCTTCTATACGGTACAAAATCCATAGCTACCAGTGTAGGTACTAAGTCCATAGCTACCAACGTTTGTCTATACGGTACTAAATGCATAGCTACCAAGGTTCGTCTTTCGTCTCATCCTCAAACTCATCCGTCATCACACACCAACTAATTCGTCTACCCATGTTCTACCCAACATATTTGTAGATATAACATACATATACAGTTTAACTCATTTAAAACCTATATAAAACATCCATTCCACGCTTATCTCAAATAAACAACAATATATAAACACATAACACGTATTTCATAGCAAATACTTAATACTTATATGTTAGAAGAAAGTAACTATACACTCACTCATAACATAGATATAATACATTCAACCAATACTTGTACTAAGATCGTGTTTATGAAAGGGACTATACACTCACTTGATCAGAAGATGATCGGACAGCACTACGGCTCTAAGAGTAGTAGCTCTTCGGTGAAACTAGAATATCTTCAAATACCTGGCTTCTCGCAGGCAGAGCTTCGGCTCGGAAACTCCTTTCTCCTCGGGATCTTCAGGGCTTCGGGACTCGCTTCGGGTATCGGGATGATATCGGGGCTTTGGGGGTACTTCTTTGCACGTAAATCGAGGTAATATGGGTGAGAGAGAAGAGATTTGGCAACCACAAACGGCTGCCCCTTCAAATCTATTTATAGGGTTGTTTTCTCATTTTCCACGTCGTGGGCTTGGTCGTCATTGCATGCGTTATCATCCACTTGCTCTGTCAGGCTCCAGAAGGCGTCAGAAGCCATGCCACGTCGTGGCGACTTTTGCCACGTCGTGGTCTCTGACAGTTTTGGGGTTTCGCGCCCCGAACTTCAGAAATTCATAACTTTCGCATACGAACTCCGTTTTCGACGTTCATTATATCGACGTGTAGGTAAAAACAAGATATACAACTTTCATTTAGACTTTGTAGGCTAATTTTGACTTTATTTTTAATATATTAATAATATACTATTTTTAATAGGCCGGGACAGGAAAACTCCGTTCGAAATTCATAACTCCTTCACCTAAAGTCCGTTTTCGTCTGTCTTTTTATCGATGGACTACTATTGATGAGATCTTCAATTCTCATTTAGAAAGTTTTGGCTAAATATCACTCGACCTCAATCTCGAGTTTCGGGCTGCATACTGTTAATGCTGAAACTTCAAAAAATCATAACTTCCTCATACGAAGTCAGATTTAGACGTTCTTTTTATGCATGCTCTCGGTTTAACGTATTCTACGACTTTCATTTAGATTGCTAAGGCCAAATATCGCTCTAACGTAAATTCACTATTTACGTCGCGCTGTGTCGTGCCGGTTCTGTCGCGAAACTTCGACATGTCATAACTTCTTCGTTATAACTCGGATTTCGGCGTTCTTTATACGTACGGAATCCTTGTAACATATACTACAACTTAGTTAAGATTACTCCTTCTAAATAATCTTCCATCAAAAAGTCATTTTTGATGCTTATCGTCTCTAAATTGACTAGCCCTGATCTACGGGCCTTACAAATATATCAAAATCATCAATTATCCATTTAAACAATTAAAAGATAATACCTACCCAAAACCTTATATTTTTTAAATCTAATCTTGAGGAAGTATTTTCGAATTTTCTAGGGTTAGCAAACCCTAAAAACCGAAATCATGAGGGTCAAAGGAAAGGGTTCAAAAAGCCTAATCAAATTTCGAACCTAGGGTTTTGAAACCCTAATTTCGAAAAATCCTATCCCTAGGGTTTAATTGCCATAAACCCTAATTTGTCAAGTTCAATCTATTATATCAAATCTAATATAAAACAAAACCAAAGGCTCTGATACCACTCATGGGTTTTATACAAGCAATCCTATGTGTGCATGCAGCCCTAGATTTGGATCTATATTTTCTCTATTAGACATACAAGCATTGAACACAAAAGGAAAACCCTAATATGAATCTAATAATTCGAAATCTATAAAGACTAGATCACATACCTTTGTTGCTATATCGTAATAACAACCAAAACTTGAAGATCGTTGCTTTTGAGAACAAGTACCACAAGCGTAGTGTCACAGAGTCGATTGCAGACTCGTGCGACCTTGGAGATCCTGCTGTCTAGGAAGGCCAAGTAAGTCGAAAAGATGACAAGAGGTTACTAACAACACTTGCAAATCAGAATCTGGGAACTTGTATTGATTGCGGAGAAAATTTTGTGATACAAATGAGGGGGGAAGGACCTTTTTTATAGGCTCTTCCTGGAATACAAAGGGTCAAGTAATCTAACAACCAAGCTAACTAAAAGACAAGGAAACTAAGAGACATGTTCTGGAAGGTACAATGAAGGTACATGTTCCAGAAAATATCTAAACTATGGACTGGACTAGACCCATCATGATAAAAAATGGGCTTCCTGGATTTGGGCTGTAGCACCCTCCCCCACTTAATTTCACGACGTCCTCGTCGTGTCTTCTTCGTAGCTTCAAATAACGTCTTGGAATTGCCACAGTGTGTCTTCACGTTCCCAGCCCGTTTCATCATCTTCCTCTCGTTTCCAGCGGGCCGAGTATTCTTTGCTGCTTGGTACTCCCTTTTTTCGGACCACTCGATCAGCGAGGATACCATCTATTTTCTTGTCAGACTGTGTAGTGATCGTTGTCGGGCCTGTTTGGATTCGTTGCATCCTGGATCCTCCTCGTTTTAACACACTCACATGCACTACCGGGTGGATTTTGAGTCGTGGTGGTAGTTCCAATTGGTAAGATGTCAAGCCAATCTTTTTTGTAATGGGGAAAAGTCCTTCGTATTTTTTGATGAGATTTTTGTGCAATGACCTCAATTCCTCTAACTGGTTTGGTAAGAGTTTCAACATGACTAGGTCTCCGACTTGGAATTCAAGGTGTCGCCGCTTTGTATCCGCCCACTTCTTCATTTTCTTTCGAGCTTTTTCGATGTAAGCTCGTGCTTCATCAGCTTGTTCGTGCCATTCTTTTGCAAATTTGAATGATGATGGGTTGTTCCCTGCATAGGGGGTCTTCAAATGCATCAGGAGTGAGAGGTTGCTGCTCTGTCACGATCTCAAACGGGCTTCTTCCAATGGATTCATTTTTCTGCAGATTAAAAGAGAATTGAGCCACCTCCAGCAGTCTAGTCCAATCCTTTTGGTGGGCACTCACATAATATCGGAGGTACAATTCCATTAAGGCGTTAACACTTTTGGTTTGACCGTCGCTTTGTGGGTGGAAGCTGGTGGAGTAATTCAGATCCATCCCCAGGAGTTTGAATAGTTCTCTCCAGAATTTCCCTGTGAACCTTGGGTCTCAATCACTGATTATACTCCTTGGAATTCCCCAAAACTTAACTACGTTCTAGAAGAATTCCCATGAAACTTCCACCACTTTACATTCTGCTGTGACGGGGATAAAAGTGGTGTATTTGCTGAATCGGTCTACTACCACCATTATGGCTCCAAACCCCTCGGACTTTGGAAGAGAAACTATGAAATCCATGGAAACACTATCCCAAGGTCTTTCCACAATCGGGAGAGGGTCCAGGAGTCCAGCTGGTCGTTTTTGTTCTCCTTTGTCTTATTGACAAACAAGACATGTTCACACATACGCATCAATGTCATCCTGCATACGAGGCCAATAATCGTGTTGCTGGACGAGGACAAGAGTCCGGTGTGTTCCTGGGTGTCCTGCCCACCATGACTCATGACATTCCTTGATCACCTCTCGACGTAATTTTTTCCATACGGGAATGAATACTCGATTCCCCACAGTGTATAGCTGCCCATATTCCAGCCAAAATTTGTGTGTTTTTCCTTCTTTTACAAGTTTCACCAAGTTGCTTGCGTCCGGGTCATGATTAATTCCCTCTCTAAACTGTTCGAATAGCCCTGTTCGAGGTTTTGTAGACGACATTCCTGCCAGCTCCGCCTGTAACGACGTAAATTTTCAAAACAATTTTTCATTTTTCAACATATTAAAACTCCTAGAATATTCCGAAAAATCTCACGTATATCAAATGTCATCACAAATAAACAATCCTAGAATCTCAAATATAATCCAATGCCAGTGTGTACAAATCATGCCGACGCCTTCCCGCGATCCTCGCTGGTACCTAAAACACATAACACATAACACGGTAAGCATAAATGCTTAGTGAGTTCCCCAAAATACCACATACAACACATAAGCCACTCTAGACTATAACTCGGTATGACCCTCCGGTCAATGTGTCTCAGCGGGACCCTCCAGTCCCGTAGCGCGTTGGACCCTCTGGTCTGGTCTAGTTCGTTGGACCCTCTGGTGCGGTCTAAATCGTTGGACCCTCTGGTCCCGTCTATATTACACATAGCATACATATATCACAATGCACATAAACTCAAGCATACACATAACACATAGGACCCTCCAGTCTGCACATAGTTACCACACTAGGTAATGTATAGTGAGAAGACTCACCTCGGATAACTCGGATAAACTCTAACTCGAAATACTGATCTAGCCTCCGCCTAATCACACCAAATAATGATCTCTAATTAATACGCATCTCAAAGGCTAGACTAGTCCCTCCCTATATTCTCTCAGAAGGGTAAAAGACCATTTTACCCCTCAAATGGCCCAAAGGTCCAAATGTTGGCAAAACCCTAAAAGTCAACGAAAGTCAACCTTCCGGAGTACGCGGCGCGTACGAAAGTCGACCCCCTACGCTGCGCGTACTGGGATTACGCCCAGCGTAAATCCCAGTTTCACACTACTCATGATTTTGGTCTTAAATGGTTAAGACATAAGCTCATATTTCGGATCTGGCCATTCTAATACCTCTTAACCCATAAAGTCGAAACCTTTAAGCCTTTGCATGGCTGTAAAGGTCACCAATCACTCCAAACACTTTTCCTCTTTCCTTATTAAGCCCCTATCTCATGCATGGCTTAACCTTAACGTCCAAGATTGGATTTTTATGGTTCTATAACACAATATACACTGATATTGACAGATCAAGGTCTTATGGAGCTCCTTTACTCATAAAGTCTCCACCTTTGGGGAAAAAAACCCTAGAAATGGTCCATAAAGCACAAATCCAAAAAGACTAGGAAAGCTTTGAGATTTTTACCTCTAAGTGGTGCTCCAACCTCTATAGAGCTCAGATCCAAAACTTGCACTCCAACTCTAGCTTCCACAATGGCCCTCTCTTCTTCTTCACAAGCACACAATGATACTTTTAAGCCCAAAACACACACACACAAGCTTAGAACGAAGGTTAGATCTCTAGGGTTTCACTCTCTAGATATGGTGGCTGGGATGGAGGCCATAACATCCATTTTATAGTGCTCATGACTAAAATAGGGTTTTGAGCCTGGGCCCAGTACGATCAGCGTAAACTAAAGTACGCCCAGCGTATTGGGTTGAATCTGCGTCAAAGGCACGCTCATGGGTACGCGCAGCATGCTCTTGAGTACGCCCATCGTACCCACTTATCACCATTTCCTATTTTTGGGCCAATTTTGACAACTTGGAAAAGAAGAAGGACTAAAGAGATATACCTGCATTTTGGGGTGTTACAATTCTCTCCCACTAGAACCAGACTTCGTCCCCGAACTCTCATGCCGTGAACAATTCTGGATGCTGCTCCCGCATATCCGAATCCGGCTCCCAAGTCAGCTCAGACCCTCTCCGATGTTGCCACTAGACTTGAACCAGAGGAACCTCCTTGTTCCTCAGAACCTTGACCTTCCGATCCAAGATTGCGATCGGCCTCTCAATGTAATTCAAACTCACATCCACCTGAATATCCTCAAGCGGCACAACCACCGTCTCATCGGCTATACACTTCCTCAGCTGGGATACGTCGAAGGTATCATGGATCTGACTCAACTCCTCGGGCAGCTCCAGACGATATGCTACCTTACCCACCCTCGCGGTCACCCTGAACGGACCAATGTATCAGGGCCCCAGCTTGCCCCTGTTCCTGAATCGGATCACTCCTTTCCAAGGAGATACCTTCAGGAGTACGAAATCTCCAACCTGGAACTCGAGCTCGGATCGCCGCCTATCCGCATAACTCTTCTAACGGCTCTGGGCTGTCAGTAACCTCTGTCTGACCTGTTGTATCTGCTCGGTCGTCTTAAGCTCTATCTCAGTGCTACCCATCACTCGCTACCCCACCTCTCCACAATAGATGGGGGTCCGACACCTCCTCCCATAAAGAAGCTCAAAGGGAGGCATACCGATACTCGAATGGTGGCTGTTGTTGTAAGAAAACTCAGCCAAAGGTAGATATGTGTCCCAACTTCCACCGAAGTCCATAACATATGCTCGAAGCATATCCTCGAGCGTCTGTATCGTCTGCTCACTCTGCCCGTCCGTCTGCGGGTGATAAGCAGTACAGAAGTGCAATCTCGTACCCAACTCCTCATGAAACTTCTTCCAGAACTTGGAAGTAAAACGTACATCTCGGTCTCACACGATCGAGATCGGCACTCCATGCCACGACACCACCTCTCTCACATACATCTCTGCCAGTCTCTCTGCAGAAGAGCTCTCACAGATAGCAAGGAAGTGAGCGCTCTTCGTCAGCCGATCCACAATCACCCAAATTGCATCAACACCTCTCGTGGTCCTCGGCAATTTGGTGATAAAATCCATAGAAATTTGTTCCCACTTCCACTGGGGAATCTCTAATGGCTGCAAATTGCCATGCGGATGCTGGTGCTCGGCCTTAACCCGGCGACAGGTCAAGCACCTCTCTACTACCCATGCAACATCGCTCTTTATACAGGCCACCAGTAGTCTCTCTTCAGGTCCAAATACATCTTAGTGGCCCCAGGATGGATCGAAAACCTCGATCTATGCGCCTCCTCCAACAGAGTGCTACGTGCTCCACCCGTATACGACACCCAAACTCGACCACGAAAGGTCATAAGCCCTCGGCTATCCGTCACAAACTCGAGCACCTGTCGAATCACCCGCTCTCTCTTTCGGGTCTCCGATCTCACAGCCTCTGCCTGGGCCTATCGAATAGTATCTAACATCGGAGTCATCACCGTCATCCTCATACATACATCTCGAATCGGGACACTCTCCGCCCTGCGGCTCAGAGCATTGGCTACCACGTTAGCCTTGCCCAGGTGGTATAGGATCTCGCAGTCGTAATCCTTTACCACATCCAACCATCTCCGTTGGCGCATATTCAGGTTGGGCTGATCCATCAGATACTTCAAACTCTTGTGGTCTGTGTATATGGTACACTGAACCCCATACAAATAATGGTACTATATATTGAGGGCAAACACCATTGCCTCCAACTCCAAATCGTGGGTGGGGTACCTCACCTCATGAGGCTTCAGTTGCCTCAAGGCGTATGCTATCACGTGCCCTCTCTGCATAAGCACTGCGCCCAACCCCGTTATGGACGCATCACAATATACCACAAAATCCTCCATTCCTTCGCATAGTCTCTGGCGAAGGGTCTCAAACGAGGCCTACTGCACTGGACCCCAAGAAAAAGCAACGCGCTTCTGGGTCAATCTGGTGAGAGGAATGACAATCTTGGAGAAATCCCGGATAAATCTCTTATAGTAGCCGGCCAACCCCAGAAAATTCCTGATATCGGTGGGGGATCTCGACATCGCCCAATTCATCACAGCCTCAATCTTGGCCGGATCGACCAATATCCCATTCTGATTAACGAGATGTCCCAAGAACTGGACCTCTCATAACCAGAAATCACACTTGGAGAATTTGGCATAAAGCCTCTCCGATCTGAATACTCTGAGGATCTCCCTCAGGTGCTCATCATGCTGCTCTATGGTCCTCGAATAAACTAGGATGTCGTCGATAAACACAATCACCGATCGATCCAACATCGTCCTGCATACTCGGTTCATGAGGTCCATGAACGCCACTGGTGTATAGGTGAGCCTAAAAGGCAGCACCACGAACTCGTAATGCCCATAACGAGTCCTGAACCCCGTCTTCTGGATATCCTCGTCACGCACCCTCATCTGGTGATACCCAGACCTCAAATCTATCTTGGAAAACCAAGATGCACCCTGCAACTGATCGAACAGATCGTCGATCCTAGGTAATGGATAACGGTTCTTGACCGTTAATTTGTTTAACTCCCGGTAATCAATGCACATCCGGTGTGAACCATCCTTTTCTTGATAAAAAGGATCGGCGCTCCACACGGCGAGCTACTCGGTCGGATGAATCCCTTCCCCAACAGCTCCTGAAGCTGCGAGGATAAGTCATGCATCTCCGGTGGCGCAAGGCGATAGGGTGCCTTGGCAATAGGTGCTGCCCCCGGAATCAAGTCGATGCGAAACTCCACCTGCCTCTCGGGAGGCACACCCGACAACTCCTCGGGGAAAACATCCGGAAACTCTCTCACTATCGGTACCTCACTGACAGAACTCGGCCTCTCTGCGGCAACTCGTGTATCCATCACATAGGCTACAAACCCTCTACAGCCCTGCTGTAGACTCTGTCTCGCTCTGGCGGTCGAACAAAATGCTGACCCAGATCGGGTACCCTCGCCATACACTGTAAGTACTCCCTCGTGATATGCCCCTCCTTCCCACAATTGTAGCACACTCCCGCTCTGTACGTCCCATCATGAGTCTTGCCGCACTTCCCGCAGGTGCGACCCTTCTGGCCCACAGATCTCGAATCAGTGGGCTTTGCCCGCTTGGCTGCCGGTTGAGACTGAACCGGCCGCCTATCCCTCCTCTGAGACTCGGCCTCCTTCCTGGCCTGAGTCTCCAGCTCAATCTCCCTCTTCCGGGCATTTTCCTGAAGCTCAACAAATGTCTGGTACGTCGAGTTGGCCACGAAATCACGAATGTCCCTCCTTAGTATGCTCAGATATCGACTCATACGTGCCTGCTCGGTAGACACGTTCTCAGGGCAAAACAACGCCCTCTCATGAAACATCTGTGTGATCATCGTCACGGACTCCGTCCCCTGCTTGAGGGACAAGAACTCCTGCGCCAACCGTTCGCTCTCCACCGGGGGAACATACTCATCTCAGAACATGGTGGTGAACCTCTCCCAGGTCACCGCTGTAATCTCTGCAGGAGTGAAGTGTGTCGTAACAAACTTCCACCAATCCTTCACTCCCAAGCAAAGCTGGTTCAGCGCGAATCGAACCCTCAGATGCTCCGGACAAGAACAGGTGTAGAAGCATCCCTCAATGTCAGAGATCCACCTCATCGCGGCTATCGGATCCTGAGTCCCATCTAACTCTGGTGGCTTCGTGTTGCTGAACTCTCGGTACAGCAACGAGTCACCCCGCTGTGACCTGGCAGCGGCGACGGCTGCGGTGGCTGCAGCAACAGCAGCCTCGGTAAGAGAAGCATACCCCTCGTCAAACGTCTCAACATATTAAAACTCCTAGAATATTCCCTGTTGGAGGTTTTGTAGACGACATTCCTGCCAGCTCCGCCTGTAACGACGTAAATTTTCAAAACAATTTTTCATTTTTCAACATATTAAAACTCCTAGAATATTCCGAAAAATCTCACGTATATCAAATGTCATCACAAATAAACAATCCCAGAATCTCAAATATAATCCAATGCCAGTGTGTACAAATCATGCCGACGCCTTCCCGCGATCCTCGCTGGTACCTAAAACACATAACACATAACACGGTAAGCATAAATGCTTAGTGAGTTCCCCAAAATACCACATACAGCACATAAGCCACTCGAGACTATAACTCGGTATGACCCTCCGGTCAATGTGTCTCAGCGGGACCCTCCAGTCCCGTAGCTCGTTGGACCCTCTGGTATGGTCTAGTTCGTTGGACCCTCTGGTGCGGTCTAAATCGTTGGACCCTCCGGTCCGGTCTATATAACACATAGCATACATATATCACAATGCACATAAACTCAAGCATACACATAACACATAGGGCCCTCCGGTCTACACATAGTTACCACACTAGGTAATGTATAGTGAGAAGACTCACCTCGGATAACTCGGATAAACTCGAACTCGAAATACTGATCTAGCCTCCGCCTAATCACACCAAATAATGATCTCTAATTAATATGTGTAACGCTCGTGTTTCTAGCCTAGGCATTAATATTGGTGTGATAGTCTAGGTTAACCTTTGTAACTCATTTTGAAGAAATGAAAAGGAATTATGTGAATATTATGTGAAAATTATGTGTTTTATGCTTAATTATTAGGGTTTAATTAATTAAGAATGAAAATGAGCGTCGAAAATAGATATTAGATAAAGCCGATATTTATTAAGAAAGTTGTAGTGGTCGTGACAAGGATTATGGATATATAAAAAATGCCGAAATCCGAGTTATAACGAAGAAGTTATGACCTGTCGAAGTTTCGCGACAAAACCGGCACGGTGCCGAATGTCGTAAAAAGTGAGTTTTTGATAAACTACTTTTTAGCCTTAGTGATCTAAACGAAAGTCGTAGTGTTCGTTAAACCGAGAGTAGGTATAAAAAGAACACCCAAATCTGATTTCGTATGAGGAAGTTATGATTTTTCGAAGTTTCAGCTTAGTAGTAGACAGCTAACAACTCGAATTTTAGATCGAGTGATTTTTAGCCGATACAACCTAAACGAGAATCGAAGGTCTCGTCAATAGTAGCACAATAGTAAAAAGACAGACGAAAACGAACGTCGGATGAAGAAGTTATGGACTTTTAACGGATTTCCTGTCCCGGTCTGTTAAAAATAATAATATAAAAATTAAAGTCAAAATTAGCCGACGAAGTCTAAACGAAAGTTGTAGAGCGTAATTTTACCTACGCGTGCATATAAAGAACGTCACCCTCGCTTAGAATGTGTCATGTGTCCGAAATTGTTGTGTCATTAGAAGCGTATCCGAACCAGAGAAGCCATCCGAAGTGGTCCAATGAAGTTGCGACGCGTGCCCCTTTCCTCGTGCATCCGAGCTTCGCAGGGTGCCACAGACCCCCCCCCCTCCTCGGACCCGGACTTCGGTCCACTTAGAAGCTGCCAGCGAGACCCTCGCATGCGCAGCCCACGTGACCTCTTCTCGCATCTGATGCCACCTGGAGGCTTCTCAACCCTTGGATCAGCAGCCTCGGCCTATAAATAGGAGGGTGTGAGACCTCCCGGGGAATATTTGAAAATTTGACACTTTTAGACCCTCGCAGAGCCCGGTTTCTGAATAAAACTCTCGGTTATATTAGAAACGAACGTTTTAGGAAACGAATTGCTGCCCGATTATCATCAAATCAAGTGAGTGTGTAGTTACTTTCACCTTACACATAGATATGAAGTATTTTATATAAAATACGTGCTGTGTGAATATATACTGTTTGTTTATTTGAGATGGATGTTGAAGGAATGATTTATACATATTTTTAAATAATTTAAACTGTATATGTATTTTTATTTACAAAAATGTTGGGTAAAACATGGGTAGATGAAATAGTGAGTATGTGATGAAAGGTGAGTTAGATATATGAGATGATCAGTGATATAAATCATGAGTTGAGAGTGAGTGGTGAAATGAGATTATGAGTTGAGAGTGAGTGGTGAAATGAGATTATGAGTTGAGAGTGAGTGGTGGAATATGAGAGAATCACTTACCCAAACGTGGCCCCTGTCATTCAGCAGAGTATGGATGACAACCATGGACTATTCTAGATGATCTGTGGAACACTAGCAGGCCCGCAACCTGTAAGTGTGTGAACTATATGTTCATCAGCTATACTCTAAAAACCCATTGACATGTATTGCGGGGAGGATTCCCATGTGAAATACTATCGATAAATAAGAGCTATGGACTTAGCACATGGCGACGATGTGACTTCGTGCCTATTTGACATAAATTGCTGAGGGAAAGCAATGTTGTCACCCCGATGTTTGTCTTATTTGACATAAATTGCAGAGGAAAGCAATGTTGTCACCCTATTGGTTGTTTTATGTTAGGTTGTCTTATTTGACATAAATTGCAGAGGAAAGCAATGTTGTCACCCTATTGGTTGTTTTATGTTAGGCTGTCTTATTTGACATAAATTGCAGAGGAAAGCAATGTTGTCACCTTATTGGTTGTTTTATGTTAGGTTGTCTTATTTGACATAAATTACAGAGGAAAGCAATGTTGTCACCCTATTGGTTGTTTTATGTTAGGTTGTCTTATTTGACATAAATTGCAGAGGAAAGCAATGTTGTCACCTTATTGGTTGTTTTATGTTAGGTTGTCTTGTTTGACATAAATTGCTGAGGAAAGCAGTGTTGTCACCCCGATGGTTGCCTTATTTGACATAAATTGCTGAGGAACCCCCGAAGCAATGTTGTCACCTCTAGTGAAAATCCTTAGGCTAGGTCCCTTGTGATAGTTGTTTTAGGGACGTAAAGTAAGGATAATGGGAATGGGTAATTAGGATTATTTTTGGTTGATGAAATTAATAAATTTATTGTTGATTGAGAACTTAATAAGTTTATTATTTATTGTGGGTTGAAAATCCTATATGCTCACCAGGCTTCCAAGCCTGACCCACTCAGCTCTTTATATTACAGGTAGTGGACCCCGAGCATAGTCGGATGATGATGAGTGATAGTTGGATTATAGGTCAGTAGTTGTAAATAACTGTTGTACGGCTTATAATGTCTTGTTTATGCTTTTGATCTGTATCGGAACATGACATCCTGAGGTTTGATATGAAATGAAAATATACATTTCTTAAAGAAAGGTTTTGATAAACTTCTATCATGTTTTGTTTTGGGAACAAATTCCGCAACATCTTTTAAAAGGATTACTCTGATTTTATTTTAAAAAGCATAAAATAAATCGTTCTTTTCTGGCCGAGAAATTAGGGGATGTCACAATACGGCTCTCAAAGGCTAGACTAGTCCCTCCATATATTCACTCGGAAGGGTAAAAGACCATTTTACCCCTCAAATGGCCCAAAGGTCCAAATGTTGGGAAAACCCTAAAAGTCAACGAAAGTCAACCTTCCGGAGTACGCGGCGCGTACCAGCTCTGTACGCTGAGCGTACTCGAAGGCTTCACAGAATCGGGGAGCTCGACCCCCTACGCTGCGCGTACTGGGATTACGCCTACCGTAAATCCCAGTTTCACACTACTCATGATTTTGGTCTTAAATGGTTAAGACATAAGCTCATATTTCAGATCTGGCCATTCTAATACCTCTTAACCTATAAAGTCGAAACCTTTAAGCCTTTGCATGGCTGTAAAGGTCACCAATCACTCCAAACACCTTTCATCTTTCCTTATTAAGCTTCTATCTCATGCATGGCTTAACCTTAACGTCCACGATTGAATTTTTATGGTTCTATAACACAATATACACTGATATGGACAGATCAAGGTCTTATGGAGCTCCTTTACTCATAAAGTCTCCACCTTTGGGGACAAAAACCCTAGAAATGGTCCATAAAGCACAAATCCAAAAAGACTAGGAAAGCTTTGAGCTTTTTACCTCCAAGTGGTGCTCCAACCTCTGTAGAGCTTAGATCCAAAACTTGCACTCCAACTCTAGCTTCCACAATGGCCCTCTCTTCTTCTTCACAAGCACACAATGATACTTTTAAGCCTAAAACACACACACACAAGCTTAGAACGAAGGTTAGCTTTCTAGGGTTTCACTCTCTGGAAATGGTGGCTGGGATGGAGGCCATAACATCCCTTTTATAGTGCTCATGAGTAAAATAGGGTTTTGAGCCTAGGCCCAGTACGCTCAGCGTAAAATAAGGTACGCCCAGCGTATTGGGTTGAATCTGCGTCAAAGGCATGCTAATGGGTACGCGCAGCGTACTCTTGAGTATGCCCAGCGTACCCACTTATCACCATTTCCTATTTTTGGGTAAATTTTGACAACTTGGAAAAGAAGAAGGATTAAAGAGATATACCTGCATTTTGGGGTGTTACACCGCCTTTCGACTAAGGGTATCGGTGACAACGTTCGTTCTTCCTGGCTTGTACATCATTTCATAGTCGAATTCGGCTAGGAAGTCTTGCCATCGTTCCTGTTTCGGACTTAAGCGCTTCTGTGTCTGGAAGTAGCTCGTGGCAATGTTTTCGGTCATGATGACGAACCGACTCCCCAACAGGTAGTGTCTCCAGGTACGTAAGTAATGTATCACTGCAGTCATCTCTTTTTCTTGTACGGTATAACGCCTTTCTGTCTCGTTCAGTTTTCGGCTTTCATATGCTATGGGGTGTCCTTCCTGCATCAGCACACCCCCTATAGCAAAATCAGAAGCATCAGTATGGACTTCATAAGGAATGGTGTAGTCCGTCAGTTTCATGACTAGCTCTTGCATCACGACTGCTTTCATCTTGTTAAAGGCACCTTCGCACTCCTCATTCCAAGTCCAGGTCCTGTTCTGCTTTAGTAATTCTGTTAAGGGAGTAGCTATGGCGGAGTACCCTTTAGAACATCTCGGACCGCCATGGGCAGCTCTTTAGATGGGCAACTTTTGGGTTCTTCGAGTGTCTCTCGGATTGCTTCAACATAACACCCTCCATCTTTCGCCCTCTTCTTGAATTGCAAATCCGACAACAAGGGCATGGATTCTTTGGCACCTTTCAACCATGTTACTTGGATGTGCTTCTTGTCAAGAAAAATAAGCGAGCTCACAGAGGGGATTGGGAATATGTTGGCTTTCCGAAAGAAGGATAGTCCCAAGACAACCCTGAAATCATCCATCAGAACAATGGTAAAAGTCAGATCATCTGCCCAATTGTCGATATGTACCTTGACAGTGGTTGTCCCTATAATTTTTCTTGCTCCCGAGTTGACTGCTTTGATGGTGCCACTTACAGGAAGGCATCGAACCCCTAATCTTTCTGCATCTTTCTCATCCAGGAAGTTGTGTGAGGCTCCGGTGTCTACGAGGGCCACCGAGTCTTTCCCGTTTATCGATACATCTACAAACTGAATACCTCTCTCTTCATCTTCCTCCTTTGATAGCAGCTTTGTCAAGGCTGTAAGATGTCTCATCGCGTCTAACTCTTCTTGGGTAGTTGTTTCTTTTTCGTTTTTGTTTATCATCTCAGCTACAAACGCGTTCATTTCTTTCAGATTGGGAGATTCCCGGGTCCAACGAGGACCATCACAAATAAAGTAGAGTTTGTTAGGGGTTTTCAGGGGATCGCGTCTGAATTGATTATCAAACTTTGGCCTATTCGTCCTTTGATACTCAAATTTTCTAGAAGCGTTACAGTTACCACCTGTTTTTGTGGCAGGTGTGTTCTTCTGCGTGGGTTTGTAATCCACGAGTGATTATGCCATTGATATTGCTTTGTCCAATGCTTGGACGTTCCTCCTGTTTAGTTCTGCCTTAGCCTAGACATGCAATCCGTCTTTGAAGTAGAACAGGGCGTCCCCATCCGAATGGTCTTCAATTTCTAGCATAATATTTGTAAATTCTTTGATATAGTCAGCGATAGTACCTCCTTGGAGTAACCGCCTTAGTTTACCCATAGCCTCTTCAGTGGCATTGTGTGGGACAAAGTGTTTCCTCAATTAAACTTTGAACTGCTCCCAAGTATCAATGCTGAAGGTACCCTTCTCATGTTCTGTGTACTTTGTCCTCCACCAGATTTGGGCAGACTCTCGCAGAAATGTTGGGGAATTTCTGGTTTTTGCAGCATCATCAACCACCCCACTTGCCTCAAAATATTGCTCCAATCCGAACAGGAAGTTTTCGACCATGGCATCATTCTGGGTTGTTGTGTAAACATCAGGTTTGGGAACCTTAATGCTAGGGCTGGGAGTATGACTCCCGAGTTTCCCTAACATAAGGTGTCGCTTCTTGATTTCCTGCTTTAGGGCCTCCATCTCTTCCCGTATGGAACGAATTTCATCACCAATATTCTTTTTATGGGCCAGCAACTCTTCCGAGATGGTGCCAAGTTCTTGTTTGAATTCAATAGCTGCATCATCGATCAAAGACTTGGATGCTTGTGACATTACTGCATTCTCTTCTGTTAACGCATCGATCAGTCCATACAGGTCACTGATTTGAGCATGCATGCCTTTTATGGACGATTCCACATTTTGGACACGATTTTCAACAGCTTCGTAAGAGTTGCTGGGTGGAATGGGAGGGGGTCTGGACTTGCTTCAATATTTTGATGTTTTGGACTTTGCTTTCTTAGCTTCCCTGCCACGGTCATCTACATTATCAGGAGTAATAACGAATTCTTCGCCTGCCACCGTGTTGCAACCTTCAAGGAAGTACCTAGGATAATCCTTCGCTATGATACCACCTGTCACGGAGTCGATTGCAGACCCATGCGACCTTGGCGATCCTGCTGTCAAGGAAGGCCAAGTAAGCCGAAAAGATGACGAGAGGTTACTAACAACAGTTGCAAATCAGAATCTGGGAACTTGTATTGATTGAAGAGAAAATTTCGTGATACAAATGAGAGGGAGAAGGACCTTTTTATAGGCTCCTCCTGGAATACAAAGGGTCAAGTAATCTAACATCCAAGCTAACTAAAAGACAAGGAAACTAAGAGACATGTTCTGGAAGGTACAATGAAGGGACATTTCCAAAAAATATCTAAACTATGGGCTGGACTATACCCATCATGATAAAAAACGAGCTTCCTGGATTTGGGCTGTAACAATTGTACCTCTAATGGCCCACAAACACACTAGGGAAACAAAATGAATATGAGAGAGAGAGAGAGAGGAGGGAGGAGTAAATTTCTCAGAGATTTGGCTCTTCTAGGCTTTCAAGGGGGTGCACGAATTCAAGAGCCAAGGGGCTCTATTTATACTTGTGGCTAGCTAGGGTTTTGAGGTAGAAACCCTAATTCCTTAGCTTAGGGCCTAAGTAAATCCATGGACCCATTCCTCAGGGCATGGATGAAAATATCTAGAACCTTCTAGGGATTTTCGGACCTCCCTATTAAGGGTGATCCAATGGCCCAAAACCTCAACTATCAAATATTTACAAAATAGCCCCTGCACTTTCAATCCGTTCCTTTAATCCCAAAATTATTTTTTGATTAAATACTAATTAATAATATTATTTATAATTAATATATTATTCTTATAATATATCAATACATCATTTTTATGCCCCAATTTATTATTCCAAATAATAAAATCAGCCTCTCTCTCCAATAGTCATCCTGTGTAGTTGTCAGTGTGAAGGCAACCCAAAAGGACAGGAACATTCGTTGCATTAGAGGCATGATTTTCCTTCATTCCCGACTCAGAAGTTTCCAACAAATTATTAAGCTCAGTCAATTTCTTCTCCGTATTGTTCTATTGAGAGGTCAGAACGAACTGATCATAACTATGAGGTAAGGAGTTCATGACCATATCAGTGGCCAACTCATCATCAAGTGACACATTGAGCTCATAAAGTAGCTCCACGTACCTTTAGATCTTTGTACGTCAGGGAACACAGGCTCTCCTTCCTCGAACTTGCACACCATGAAGGCTTTGACTACTTCGAATCGCACTTTTCATGCGTTCTTGTGGAACTTTCCAGCAAGGTCGAGATCCATCTCGTATGGCCAGTAGTCCTCATAGAACATGGCCGACTCAGGTGCCATAGTGGCCACCATGATGCAAGCGACCTTTTTGGCATCATCAGAATGTTTGTTTAATGAGGCAATCTCCTCAGGAGTAGCGGTAGATACATCAATTTCGACAAGAGGCTTTTCGAGTACATATTCATTGCCCTCATAACGAAGAGTCATCTTCAAGTTCCTCATCCAACCCTTGTAATTGGGACCACTGAGCTTCTCTTTCATAAAAATCGATAGTAGAGAGAAGTTTGAGTGGGAGGAGCCGACTTTAGTAGCAATGAGTTCACCGTTTCCACACATCTTTTTAATAGACATAGTTTTAGTTAGTTATATAAATACTTAATATTTTAACCCAAAATTAATATTTAAGGCTAGGATCCAAAATACAATTCACAACAAAGAAGAGGGTGTCGTAATCTAATTGTGAATTTATTAAGGTAGCTAATACAAAATTTACCAATTTTAATCTAGAATGAAACTCCTAGATCGTTTGAGCTTCATTGAATCTTATGAATGACAAGTTTAATCTCAAATTATGCTCTTCAAAATTATGACTGGGATGCCAAGGATCACAACTAAGATGTGAATAACAATGCAAACCCACCCGAACACCCTTAATCGATTTATGATCTCACATTGATGTGTCGATTAACCACACATGCTCCATCAAGAATTATAAACATGAGTTTTTTTTTACTATTTCACCTTTATAGTCCTAAATTAGTGTGTCGGTTAACCATACACGCTCCACTAACGACTTATAAAGAAACAATGTGTGTTTTCTTGATTTAGCATACAATTTCACATTTTTGCTAAAGTATCTAGTGTGGGAATTGTAAAAGGTTTAGTTACTTTATAATATCATACTTTTAGGAGGTTAAGTCCTATCAAATCCGTTCGGCTAATGACCCTCCACCATATAAGGGAGCGTTGGGTAAGAATGGACACCCATTCAACGATCATTTTATAGGCCACTTCCTTATACTCCCCTTAAAGTATGGCTTTGTGAATGAGGCAAACTAGCAATTTGACTGACTTATCTTATACATATAATATATTAGACATTTAATCATATATATCGTATAAGGTGTACTTTAAACCTTTTAAAATACTAAGGTTTAAAATTAATCTTTCGAATTAAACAATTAATAATAATTAATTTTAAACTAAATAATGATTTAATCTTTATCTTAATTAAACAATTAATTAAATAATTTAATGTCATGTATTAAATAATTATTTACCAATTAAACAATTAATTTAATAATTCATATAAAATCCTAATCCCTTATACTTCTTTTGATTAATTCATTTTAGCGCACAATCAAATCGAAAACCTATGACTCTGATATTACTGATGCGTTTTCTAGGTTCTAAACAAAAATTACATGTGGAGGAAAAACTTAAAGCCTTAAGTTCACATGCAACCTAGAAAGGATCTATGTTTTCTCTATTGATAGCAACTAACTGAATATCAAGAAAACCCTAGGAGAGACGCTATGAAATTGAAATTTATTCATAAAATTAGGGCTACATACATTTTGATTATTATTGTAAATAATCAAAGTAGAATACTTTTTTTTCTAGATGTTGGAAAGCTAGCACCAAAGGAATGGATGCCTCTAATGGCTTGTACCCAAAAACCTAGTAGTAAGAAGACTCGAGGAGAGAGGAGACTAGAGCATACATTCAGCTCTATGAAAGCAAGTAAAGGTTGGACGAAAATAGGCACCTATTTATACTTGCTTAAGGAAACTCCTATTGAAACCAAGAGTCCTTTGAATGATTAATTCTTATTAAACTTAGAATTAATTCCAAATCAATTCTAATTAATCAACTAATAATTACTATTTCCAATTAAAATATTAATGATATAATATATTAATAAATTATATATTTGAATTTACAATTAGTTTATCATTCATATAATAAACTAACAAATTAAACTCTATCTCCAACTGTCATTCTAATTAGTTAATAGTTTTGAGGGGAACCAAAAAAGGACTTTGCTTCTAATTCCAGAATATATCAATTTATTAATTGGCTTATACACCTTAATCCAACAGACGAAGCATCATGATCCATAGTATCACATCATGATGCAGAGGTGGTGCGTCAAGAACACTAGTGACACTTCATCCATCATGGTGGTGTATCAAGTTGTACTCCTTGAGCATCTTCAACTTCATGGAATCCTTGAGCAATATTGAGCATTATAAAGGACTTCATATCATACATTTCATTAAGGGACACCTTTCCATATCAAGGAACCAAGTGGCTCATCCTTGTATCAAGATGACACATCATGCATGTGGATGGCACATCTTGATTAGAGGATGACACATCCTCTGCTAGGATGGCGTACCCACTTCCAAGTTGGCACCCCTCCTTCATAATTGGCACATATGGACTCCTAATTGGTGCATCCTCTCTATAATGGTGCATTCTCCTCATTAATATCATATCCTGTCATTTGGTGGCATATCATGTCACTTGGTGGAATATTAAGTCACTGAGTGTCATATTAAGTCACCTGGTGGCTTATCAAGTTTATTCGTGGAATTTACTGTCACTTTGGCATATCCTATCTTTTGTCAGGAGATCCATTCCTTTTAGGAACAAAAATCTTTCCCTTTGATGGTAGCCAAAAGTATGGCTAAAAAAACTTTAAAGTACATTTTCAAATAAATTATCTTGAGAACAAAATGAGGGGTCAAGCTTTTTGGTATATATATGCCAACATCATTACTGCATAAATGTAAAATTAACATATAACTTCAAAAATTGGTGAGCTTGAACAAAATGCTAAGTTATAAAATAAAAAGAATGGGAGCATGCCACTGTATGTTTTTTATATAGATTTTGTTATTCACCTTTCATTTTTATTTAACAAATCCAGACAATTTGCAACATATATCCATTATATACAAACATTCAATAAATATTACCAACACATATTATTCAAATTCTAGTCAATTACATACTAACATGAGATACAATAAACTAATATTGTTCAAAATAACAAAAAAAAATCGTCATAATCTTCTCCCATCCCCTCGGGTTCCTCGGTCTCGTCTGTTTGTTCTAGGGTATTTCCTCAAAACATATTGGGATTGAATTGAAAGTTAGAAATTTGCGGTGGTTGGAGATTAGGAATTGCGGCCGCTAATGAGTCATCATACATTTTTTTGTGTTTGTTGCAAGTATTCTTGCACTTAGTGGGTTATTTCAACAAATTGGGAATCATTCGTATTTTGGTATTAAGATTGGAAGGATTTGGAAGCCCATTGATTTGCAAATAACTTATGTTCATGGTTGGATTCCTTCCCACTTCGTGAGTATCTTAGTGTCTTGTCCCGAGGGCACGAATCAGATATTAAAGCTCATTTATATCTTCGCCCTCCGTGACCTCTTTTTTCATTTTCGTATACTCTTGTTGAATCTTTTCGTAAAATAAAGAAAACAATGAACATACATTAATTAAAACAAGGAACTAAATTAAACATTAAAATAATAATAATATACCTTAAACAAAAACTGTAATAATAATAATAACATATTCAAACAACGTATTAATTTCGTTCGGTACTTACCCAATCTTTTTGTGCTCGACATGTACACCAACCCGAGCCTTCCTTGTAGAGCATCTGTCTTCAACTCTCAATATGTTATGGCTCCTGTCCTTTTTGTTCCTATAATAAGTCGAAAACAATAAATATAACCATATAAGTGTTAATAAAAATTTTATATAATACAAATAAATTTTGTTACCTTTAAATGACTTCTTTGAGCATATGAATTACAACCATGAGCACTTTTGTGTAGAAAATTCTCCCTACCACTTTTTTTTATAGAATATTCACGAGTATATAAAGAAATATGTACATAAGAAGTAAAAATCGGATAGAATGGATAGATTATTCAATATTGTAAGCTTTTAAACCCACTTTTTAAATACCTTGTCTCATATGTGAATGTGTATTGCATGATTGTTTGTTTGAGAAAAATTCAGCAACATTTCCTCTTAGCTCCCAAGTATATAAAGAAAAATATACCCGAGGAGTAAATAGAAAATGACAACCAAATTTTTCTTAAACAAACAATCATGCCATACATATTCATATCCTAAATGAGATAAAGTATTAAAACAAAACAATCCCAAAAAGGAGACAGCCCAAAATTAATTTCTAAATCAATTTCGGTTGCGTATTCCTGATGATTTATAAAGAAGAGAGTTAAACTAAAAATCAATGATTGAACGTGTTTTCATTCCTTTTTTATTTTCTATTATAACGTTATACTTTTAATAACAACATATTTTTATTAGTTTTTTTCTGTTATAAATATAAAAAAATGAAAATAGAATGCTTTAATAAACAAACTAATACAAGTACGTTGCTATTAATCACCTTCATAGTTAGGTTTGCTTTAATAGCAATGCACATTTATTAGGTTGTTTATTCAAGTTTTATCTTTTCACTTATTTTTCATATTTATATTATTTATAGCATCTTCTTTTTGTTTTTTCTATTATAACATTGTACTTTACATACTTTTTTGTTTTTTCTACTATAAAAATTTACTTTTTTTCAATTATAAGTTATAACATTTGTACTTTAAAAAATCATGTTACCTAATTAAGCCAAAGTTATAATGAGTTTAATTAAGTCATTAACAATATTAAGGGTTTTCAAAGCATATTATCATGAAAATAAAAACATATTAGGCAGTAACCTATTAAGTACTTTACAGTTCAAACCAATAGCAACAGTTCATTTAGCATTCAATTACAAAACAAATTCAACACTTTTCATGAAAATAGAAAGATATTAAACACTAATTAAGTAAGCACTTTTTCAATTTAACATTTTATCAATATGTAACTAAGCACATACCATGAAACTAATTAGAAACACTTTAAACACTTATCAATTAAGCACTTTATCACTTCATCTTATATGCACTCAAAATAGTAAACCTAAATAAATAAGACAACAATACATATTATACGTTTTATACATCCAAAACAACAACTTAACATCAGAATTACCTAATAAAAGATTCTAAATACATTAAAACATCACTAAATCGAAGAGAAAACGAAAACAAAAGTTAGAAACAATACATATTCTTCCTGCTGTGGTGCCCATATTATGGTGGTGGCTGGCAACGGTGGTCTTCCAGTGGTGACCCGTGGTCAACAGAAAAAACCAAATAAGAAAAAACTTGTGAAATAAAAAACGTTACCTTTTGTTGGCTGTAGAATTTGATAATCAGAGAGATGGAATAGAACGTATTTTTCTCATTATCACCAAGCCAATAAACAGTTCTTTAAATACAATCCAGGAAGGCAAAACTAAACTATTCTTAATAAAAGAAAATCATAAAAGATAAATACAAAAAACTGATAAATAGGATAATGACTATTCGCTAAGAAATATCCGTTCCAATATTCCCCCTCAAGTTGGAGCGTGTAAATCTTTCATGCCCAACTTGACAAGTAATTTTCGAGGGTGTTGAGCTCCCAATGGCTTGGTAAGAAGATCGGCTATTTGACCCGTGGTATTAATGTGCATAGGTCGTATTTCATCCGACTCAACTCGCGCTCGGACGAAATAACAATCCATTTCTACATGCTTCGTTCTTTCATGTAAAACCGGATTGTTTGCAATGTGTTTGGCAGCAAAGTTGTCACAAAATAGAGTAGTGCCTTCCGTAGGTGCTTCGCAAAGTTCCTTTAGCAATGATCGATCCCACAATACTTCGCAGACTGTGCTAGCCATTGCCCTATACTCTGCTTCTGCCGATGAACGGGAAACAACCGATTGTTTCTTTGACTTCTAAGATATGGGAGCACCACCGAGGAGGAGTAAGTACCCGGTGCGAGAACGTCTTGAAAAGGGACATCCAAGCCAATCGGCATCACAGTAAGAAACTAGTTTCATGCCTCCTTGGTGGGATACCAAAATACCTTGACCCGGGGTGGCTTTTAGATATCTTAAGACACGAGTAACCGCGTTCATATGATTTTGTCTGGGATCGGAGAGAATTTGACTTAATACATTAACAGAGTAAGTAATATCCGGGCGTGTAGCTTGCAAATATAACAATCGTCCAACCAGGCGCCTGTATTTACCAACATCAACCTTTTCTTCTTCTTCATTCTTATCGAGTTTTAGATTTTGTTCCATGGGAAACCGACTTGGACGACAGCCCTACAAGCCACTGTCCTCCAAAATGTCCAAAGTATATTTTCGCTGACTAAGGACTAAACCCTCCTTCGTGCGATCCACTTCGATTCCCAAAAAATACTTCAAGGTGCCGAGGTATTTAATTCTAAATCTGTGGTGGAGTTGAGACTTGGTGTATTGAATCATGTCCATATCATTGCCAACAATGATCACATCGTCAACATAGATCAAAGCTTCTAACAAAAACTGCATTTTTGTTGTATATGAACAACGAATAATCTGCCATGGATTGAGTGAAACCATGCTCTAACAGAGATTGGATGAACTTATGATACCAATTACGTGACGCTTGTTTGAGGCCGTATAGGGACTTCTTGAGGCGACAAACACGTGTATCATTGTCTTTTGAGAACCCTTGTGGAAGCTTCATGTACACTTCTTCGTTGAGATCACCATGTAAGAACGCGTTGTTGACGTCTAACTGGTGTATAATCTAGTCCTTCTTCACGGCTAAAGTAAGAAGAGTGCGCATCGTTACTAATTTTGCAACAGGCGCGAAAGTCTCATGGTAGTCCACTCCTTCCATCTGGGTGAAGCCCTTTGCTACGAGCCTGGCTTTGTAATGTTTGATCTCCCCATTTGGTTTATACTTCATCTTGTACACGCATTTAGAATCTATTGCTCTCTTTCCATCAGGTAAAGGTTCCAAGGACCATGTTTGATTTTCTTCAAGTGCCTTGATTTCACGTTTCATGGCATTTCACCAATTTTCATTTTGTAATGCCTCAAAGAAAGTCTTAGGCTCATCATGTGACATGATGGCCGCTAAAAAGATTTTGTGTTTGTTGGAAAAGTTGTCATAAGTTACATAATAAGCAAGGGGATGTACCGTGGAGGAAGCTTGATTGGAACTTGGGTGTGCATGATCGACCAACGGTGGGATGTTAACTTCATAATCCATGAACCGTGAGGGTTGAGTTTTGGTCCGTTGAGAAGTACGGCTTGAATTGTTCGGATGTTGAGGGTCACCATTATTAGGTGACGGATCGTTATTGGCTTCGTCAGCTCGTGTCATATCTTCTGGTGGGCCATTGGGCTCATTATTTTGCATGGGAGAACTTATGTCATCGGCCTCTTCTCTTACAATGGATGCGCTGAGATCGAGTTGTATGGGCTTTTCCTTATGGCATAAATAAGTTTCCATGTCGAGTCCAGGCCCGTCAGTTGGTTGAGGCTCACCAACGATTTCATTCTCTACCTGGTTCACATTCTCTTTGTGACTGGAGAATGGGAAGACGTTTTCCAGAAACTTGACATCACGGCTCACGACTATTTTTCGTTTTTCTAAATCATAGACTTTGTAACCCTTTGTACCAAAAGGGTATCCTAAAAACACCCTTCCGTTTCCTCGTGGAGCAAATTTATCTCCCTTTCTTTCGGTGTTCCAGAAGTAAGTCAGCCCAATACACGCATGTGCTCATAAGGAGGCTTTTTTCATATAATATCTTATATGGCATTTTGTATTTGATTACCTTGGAAGGTAATCTGTTGATGATATAGGCAGCTGTTAAAACACATTCCCCCCAAAACCTTATGGGTAACTTCCCTTCGAATCTCAAGGCACGCGCTATTTCCAAGAGGTGTCTGTGCTTTCTCTCCACAACCCCGCTTTGTTGAGGGGTGTGTGGACAGGTTGTTTCGAGCTCAATGCCGTGATTAGCATAGAAGCTTTGCATGTAATTGGAGGTGAACTCTCCTCCATTGTCACATCTGATTCGTTTAATGTTTTTCTAGAATGGTGTTTGGATGAGATTGTAAAAACTGATCAAATAATCACTTGCCTCGTATTTGTGCTTGATTATGTAAATCCAAACAGCCCTACTATAATCATCGATTATAGTGAGGAAATAATTTCCATGTGTAAGTGAAAATGTTGTGTAACCACCCCAAAGATCACAATGAATCATGTCAAAACAATCATTCATTTTTATTGTACTTGTAGGAAAGGGGAGTCTAGTTAATTTAACTCTCAGACATGAATCACAAAAAAATTCCTTAGAGTTATTACTAAAATCCTTACATAAAGAAATATGAGATAACTTTTCATTTGATGGGTGACCAAGTCTTTTATGCCATTGATTTGTGGTAGTGACTTCCATAGCTCGTCGGCCTTCTTGTATGATCCCCATCCTGTAGAGTCCACCAATGCACTTACCCAATCCAATCAAGCCCCTCGTCCTCAAGCCCTGTATGACAAAGAAATCCGGAAAAAATGTAATGGCACAATTCAAATTTCTCATTAGTTGGCTGACATATATAAGGTTGCATTTGAAATTTGGTATATAAAGGACTCCTTTAATTTTAATCCCTGATTTAAAAGTAAGTTCACCGTTTCCTTTGACGGGAACGGTTTCGCCATTGGGAATAGTGACCGGCAATTCTCTACCACCTGTAGTGAGGTTTTCTAGAGACTCCCGATTGTAAGTCATACATTCGGTTGCCCCTGAGTAAATTATCTAGTCACTTTCATCATTGAATTACCTGCCATGTTTGCATCCGGGGTGTTGTTGGATTTGTCGTTGCTGCTCTTGCCGAGAATCTTTAGAAGCATTTCATATTATTGGTCGCTCAATCCTGGCATCTTGTCAACGCACGTTTCTGCCAAAGCTGCCTTTGGCTTCACCATCTCCTTCTTTCCTTTCCCTTGCCACCGGTCTGGGTATCCGACAAGCTTTAAGCACCCGTCTCTACCGTGTCCATCTTTGCCACAAAAAGTGCAGTGTCCGGATTTTTTGTTAGAGCTTGTCTTGTTGGTCTTTTGCCAGCCCTTTTTGTGATTTTGATTCTCACGGCTGACTTGCTGTGAGGCTTGGAAGGCATCCGCATCCGGAGTGGTCGTGATCTTTCTTCTAGCAACAATATTTCGCTGTTGTTCGTCTTCCGCTACCAGATGGTAGGCTGTCCCGAGGCTTGGCGTCGGCTTGGTGGCTAGTATTTGGGTCCTCCCGACTGAAAATTCGGCATCAAGACCCATTAAAAACTCATAGAGTCTTTCTTTTTCTTTGAGTTCGGTAATTTTCTTTCCGATATTACACTTGCAGCCATCGTATTCACATCGAGGAGTCGGCAAAACGGAATCTATTTCATCCCATATATACCTCTGAGTTTGGTATAGTAGGCTGAAATAGAGGTCCCTTCTTGACGTGTCTATGTAATGGATTGCTTGAGTTCATATCCTCTTGGATCACTTTCCTTCCCAAATATTTCGTGTAAGTCATTCCAGATTTCGAGAGCAATGTTAGCATACTTCACACTGCTTCGTATCTCCTTGTCCATGGCGGTAGTGAGCCATCCTTTGATCATGGCATCACACCGCATCCACGCCATATACTTCTCGTTACTTTTGTCGGGTTTAGGGAGGGTGCCATCGACAAAACCAATCTTATTCTTTGTGAACAAAAAATTGGTCATCTCTTGGCTCCAATCATTGAAGTTGTTGTCGGTGAGACTCTCGTTTATTTGGAGCTGTTTCGGATAGTCAGAAGGATGCAGGTAGTATTCTGAGTTTGCATCGATCGGTTCTGAATTGGTTTTTGATTTGCCTGGGTCATCGCCTGCCATGACGACGATGGCTGTTTATGGTTTTGATGTTTCTGAAACCTGCTCTAATACCATGTAGAATTTGATAATCAGAGAGATGGAATATAACGTATTTTTCTCATTATTACCAAGCTAATAAACAATTCTTTAAATACAATCCAAGAAGGCAAAACTAAACTATCCTTAATCAAAGGAAATCATAAAAGATAAATACGAAAAACTGATAAATAGGATAATGACTATTGGCTAAGAAATATTTGTTCCAATATTGGCGGCGAAGGAGACTGGTCGGAAGGAGATGGTCATTGTTGATGTTCTTCCGGTGACAACCTTACTTCTTCCGGTGACAGCCATACTGAAAAACAAAGAAAAAACCAAAAATCATTTACCCAAATCTTAAAATCCAACCAGAAAAAGTGTGAAATCGAAAATGAGGAGTGGTCTAGAACTTACTTGTGGTCGCCGATGATGGAGAGTGGCTGAAGGGGTGGTCGTCGGCATCGATCGTCGTTGAGTGATCGAGAGAGAAAGCTTGGTGGGTGCGGCTATGCGGATGAACTTGAATGATCCTCCTTTTAAGGTTAAAACCAATGCCGACGACAAGTCGTTGATATAGGGTTAAAGAAAACTACGTCATATTGTATTTCTCGCAAATAAAAAAATGATTGATTTTTTTTGTGTCGACGACTAATCAATGGGATAGAGTGTGCGCGAATTGCCACGTTCTATGCCGACGACTTGTCTTGGGGATTGCTTTACAAAAACGACATCGTTTTTGTTTTTTTGCACCACATAATATAAATAAATGGAAATTATAATTTATGCAAAATATATCGACGACATGTCATCGACATAGGTTTTGAAAAACCACGTAAATACTTTACATTCCCGCGTCGACAAGTCGTCGGCATAGATACCCAAAGTTTGACAACCAAAGTTGGTGAACTCTGACGACTTGTCGTCTGCATAACTGTATTTGTAGCAACGACTTGTGTCGTCGGCACATGGGACAATTATTGTAGTGTATAATTGGAATTTCTCGTAGGAAAGATCAAAAAAAGTTCTTTTATGTAGCTTTTACATTCTAATGGAGCTGTCAATTGCATTATTTAAAAATTCATATAAATACGTGAAAAGCATACCAAAATACATAAAAGTATGTAAAAATACTTAAAAGTTCCTATAGATACGCAAGAATACATAAATACATGAAAAATATACCAATATACATAAATGTATATAAAAATACTTAAGAATTCGTATAAATACATAAAAAAAATTCATTAATACATTTAAAATTTATAAAAACGTAAAAGAAAAAAAAAACGTTAAAAACGTTAAAAAACTATATAAAAAAAACTTAAAAAGGTACATAAATACGTAAATGTATATTAAAATACATAAAAAATACATGGAAATACGTTTATATATTATATACAAATTTTGAAAACATCTATAGAAAAATCCAATTATTTTGGAAAAGTTAACAATTTCGTCTCATAACCTGTTGAACATGTTAAAAAGAGCTAAAATAATGAAATTAGCTGATTTTTTTGGGCATTTCTATTACAAAGCTTGGGTTTTAATTGTAAATTTTTCCAAAATAATAATCATAATAATATTTTTCTACATATTTCCGTACATATAATCTCAAAATGGATCAAAATTAAGTTTACACCAAAGATGTCAATCGATCTTTCTTCAAATTTCCCCATAAAAGGCAATATGTTTATTAGCTTCTTGTCCGTTGAATAGTGACGTAAACTTGTAGGTACTGAAATAACATACATTCAGTGAGTAATTGATATTGATAATTAAGGATTCAAATGCGCATAAATGTTTTAGAAATACAATGAAAACATGATGACGGAAAGAGAGATTCTTGTGGGAAACAAAAAAATCTTTATGAATCACATAATCAAACATGGGAGATGATTTGTACACAACAATTTTTCTCCATACACAACAATTGGTGTTTTAAAATGTTGTATTATACAACTCTATAATGCATAAATTATTGTGTATGGCAAAAAACTGTTGTGTACGAATCACTTCCCAATCAACATAGATAAGTACATTACATCAGGAGTAAGTACATAGTTATAGGTTGAAACCATCGCTTCCCATCATAAAAACGACACACCCTTTCAATGAAACGGCAATGCCATCTTTCTACAATGAATGTTAAGAAACTTATGTAACTGCCATAATAACTTCCAACTTGTAACTTCCATTAGCAAGAACCGTTACTCCATTGAGGCAAGCTTACATCTTCAGCAATAAATAGAGGGAACTTGTGTGCATGAAATAAAGAGAAAACTCTTCAGAAACATGAGGTCTTCTACAATTCATAATTTTTTCGCCTTTCTCATTTTGACTTACCCAATTGCTTCAATAGCATTTTCATGTCCGTTTACTACAAAATGGAATGTTAGCGTTATTAGTGCTCTCCGTGAAGATCTTGTTGTTCACATAAAATCAGGAGATGATGATCTTGGGAACCATACCATTCAATATGTAGGAAATTAGTCCTGGTCTTTCTGTGAAAAGGTTGGTGGTCACACTCTTTTTTACGGTTACTTCTGGTGGGGTTCAAAATTTCAGAGCTTAGATTTGTTTAATAAAGCCATTTCTGACAAATTAGCTTTAAATGCGGATCCTGAACATTCTTACTGGTTTGTAAAACCTGAAGGGTTTTTTGTAAATAATATTCCAAGTGGAGGTGGGCAGTTCATTAAAGGTTGGGACTAAAACAAATATATATCATCTTTTTCTTATTGTAGCTTCATACAATATATGATTAAAAATTAATTGATGACATTAGTATGCTATGTATGTGTTTATTTCTTCTGTCAGCACATCTGCAAATGAATACAAATGTGCTTTCTTAGTTACAATTGTGCAAGTTCACAAATACTTTATAACAAATGTTTGAATAGTAAAACAAAATCCTCCGTGTCATTGGTTTGCCACCCGGTCTACCAGGTAAAAATGTTGAACTTAGTGTCATGGGCGGCTGTCCACCTGGCGTGGATGGCAAGTAAACGCTTGAAGCATTGCCCGACTTTCCATCCTGCATAAATAAACGAGTTTTGCATATATATTAAAAAATCCATAAAATGATATATACATGTGTAAATAAACGAGTTTTGCATCTATGTGCACAAGTATGTGATCAAATAAATGAATGTGAGTGATAGGTGGAACATATTGCTCTTTGACATGTGTGGTGGGACTAGTGTACTTGGTTCTATTTCCATTTTCCATGGTTACACCAGATGAGCCAGATGACGAAACTACCCCTTGAAAACTCCCTAATACTTGTGGTTGGGTTGCAACAGGCTTTTGCCCCTCTTCGACTAGTTTTCTAAGCAGATTATTGACTGTAGGAAGAAACTTCATGGATAAAGACAGAATTCCTGGAAGCTGTAAGCATAAAAAAACGTATAAGAAACAGGAAAATGAATAAATAATAAATAAATAAATTGTCAACTAAGTGGGACAAATTGTGAAGTATGTTGCTATTATATGACTTTATGATTCGATATATTTAGAAGGAATGGAACTCACCATGCCATTGCTAAATAAATTCACCGGATTTGTCTAGTTGGACCCACAAAGCTTTGAAAAGAAGATAACCCACAAAAATAACAAGCAGCCATAATGGATTCCTGCAAAACAAGACAATGTGTATTGTGAATTTTCGATTTGAGTATTAACAAGTTACTTAGAAAGACAAGAAAACAAAGAAACCTTAAAAGTGTCATAAACTCGTTAAATCCTAGGATGAACATAACAGCTATTGCCCATGGAGGTGGTAACATATTGTTATTTCGGTTATTAGCTTCCTGAAGAATTTTAGGTAAGCCACAAACTAAAGCAAATAACAAGAATTAAAATAACTGTTCTTTCATAATATTTTCAAAGAAATTGGGATCTGTCAAAGGGACTGGAATTTAAAGGAGTTGATTTTTTTTTTAAATAAAAATAAATTCTCTCACATGTTCAGATAATTCACGAGTAAAAAAAAGAAACGCATACAGAGAGGCGATAGGCGTTTTATGCTTACCTGTTTTTCAGCATCTGAGCTGCATTCAATTCATAAGTTAATTGTGCATCTACTCTGGAGTGCATAGCAGCTAGCTCCTCAGGTGTTGCATTGGCCATCTTCTCACCAATCTCTGCCATCTCATCTGGTCTAGTTGACTTCAACTATTCTCCAGCATGCCTCAAGTCCTCAACTTTCATGTATTTCATGCTATCTGTCGCCATTCTTATCAATTCCGGATTCGACATCATCTGCAATCACCATTTTCAATACCACAAAAACAATCACTATTAAGGAGATTAATGGGTATCAACACAAGCATTTTCTAACATACAAAAATGTGTGTCCAATAGAGTTCAAAAATAAGAATATTGATGTGGAAAACTAAGCCAACCAACATTGCTTAGTGCTTACACAAACAAGTTTATAACCTAAATCTAAAAAGCAAGTTAATAACATAAAAATTAATAAATAAGTAAGTTCATACTTTGTAATACAACACTATGTAAAGAAGAAGAATAATACATATAAAAGTAATCATTAATAATTAAACATAAAACTATCAATTTGTCGACATCATTTGGGAATTTGACGTGAGTAATCGATTAGGAATTTAGGATTTAGGGACAGAGAAAAGCTAAATATTTTAAATAAGAAAGTAAGGTAATTGACAACATAACCAAATATGAAGTATGTAGATTCAATTAAAAAGTCATGATCAAATATAAGTTTCCAATCCCCCATCCGGCCTGTCATCGCCATTATGATATGTTAGATATGTTGCATGGCCCACAACAATTCTTAAAGATTGATCTACACAACGCTTATCACCAACTCCATGACCAGAAAAACATGGTGGATCAGTCAACACTAAAGACACAGCATTAACTGTGAATATTATTGACTACAACGGATATCATTCTCTCAACTGCAAAACTAATGCTTCCTGTTTTCTGACTTGATGTTTGTGGAAATCAGTGTGGTCCTGAAATGGCGCTCGATGCATACAGGTGATTGGTTTTGTAAAGGAAGGAGTTTTCTCCTTGAATATAGGACAATATTCTCCTAACAACCCGATAGACCCTAAGTAGAGAATACCCTTCTCGGACATAAAAAACGCTTTGACTTTCACAAACACTCCAACTTAAAAGTTGTAGAGAACTGATGGCAACAAGAAGCCTTCAGGTTTTAATTTATTGATCTTGGTTGGCTGGAGAAACTGCTAGAATAATGCAGTTAGGCTGCAAGACAATGTCACAATGCAATTGAAAATAAATATTAATATTATTCTTCAATTCTTTTCAGCATATAATAAGATTTGGGTACATTTGTAAATAAATATATATACCTTTTGAATGTATGACCTCACCATGTTTTCAATATCTTGCACAATGCTATTAGATTGCCCCTCTACATATATCACATAGGTGAAAATAGATTACATAAATCACTAATCAAAGACAGAAGTTAACCAAAGTTGCAAAATATTATAAATGGTGTAATTGTGTAAACTTACCAACAACTATTTTTGTCAAGCCAGGAAGATCAATGAGGGTAAAGTTCACAACTATAAAAGATCAGAAATTCAGACATAATAGATTGATTAGTAACTTATTATGTTTTCTAAAATTTGATGTTCATGAAACATCTTTTGTTTATAATTATATCATACCATTTGGAGAATAGATAATGAGATATATAGGAACAGATGAAATCTATTTGGTACAACCTGTCACTCTATCAGTTTTATCAGCAATCTCCTTCCTCACAGCAGCTAAAAAAGTACATAAACTTGTAACAAGATCATGCAGAGAGATTGAGAATTACAAAAGGATCATAAGCTTTTTAGTCGTAATACCAAAATCAGTGAACCACTTTCGTGGAAGGTGAGCAAACTCTGCCTATTCTTTTCCTTCTTCGATCTTATGAAGTTGTAGAACAAGAGGACGCCGAGTGACAATTCCTGCAAATAGATGTTAATCATATTTTATATCCAACAAATTGAATCAGAAAACTTTGAAGATATAATAATTACCAGAACCACGCGGCAAAAAATCCTTGTCAACTACACTCTCCAACACAGATGATTTTCCAGAGCTCTGAAAACAATTTATGGGAAGTGATTAGAGTGAACTGTGAAGTACATTTGCATGAATAAAAACTGCTTACACAAACAGTTTTACACTTTTATCTAAATCAAGAAGTTAAATGTAGTTGTGTCAATAGATATGAACAGCCGTTATCAGGGGTTAGAATTACAGATACATATCATTGTGTTGAAATATGAAATAAAGATCAAAGACACACAAACACCATAAACTAAAATTGAGAACCTAAATGCTTGCAAGAAGATTAAGTGAATTAAGTCATTGATCGGATGAAAGAACGCTGAAAAGAAAAGAAATTATAATCGGCGATTAATATCTGCATATTTATACCTGACCACCGACGACGACGATTGTAGGCAAGGCGTCCCAGAGAGTAGGAAGAGAGGATTCTTCACCGAAGTCGCCTAGGGCTGTGCATGCTTTCTGTAGTTTGTTGACGAGATTAATTAGAGTGTCCCTTAACAATTATGATCAATAAGAGATGACAGATTAATCAAATACAATTAGGTGATTAGGGATTTCAGAAATTGCAGATGGACAGAAAGGCGAGTCTCTTTCTGAATTTGGTCTGTAAGGTGTACCTTTCTTCTTCAGTAGTCTTTTACATAAGTTGAGATTATACATTCTCGCATTACTCAACATAGCTCCGGCTTCATTCGCTTCACCATTTGAAGCCCATCCGGTTTCCAATACTATAACCTCCATCTTCTCAAATCCAGCTTTTTCCAAAGCCGTGTAAGTGGCATCGATTTGTGCTTCGAACATGTTATCATAATGTAGTTTCGTTTTCGAGTCTTCTATTCCTGCGTTATTTTTGAAGATTGCATATTTGATATCGATGTGTTCGGGATCACTGACGGTAGCAGGACCTCCCAGAGTTCCTGATCGCCACCGCCTAGCAAACCCACCAGCGGAATGTGGGCTTGAAACCTCAACATCGTCGGCTAGGTGGAGGAGGTCGAGATCAGTGTGGATGTTTTTCACCGACGGTAGCAGGACCTCCCAGAGTTCCTGATCGCCACCGCCTAAAACCTCGTTTCCGACTACAATTCCACGAATACGGGTCCCGGGACGACGGGTTCAACATTGTTTTTCATCCAATCAATAGCTCAATCGGCTTGTGCTTATTTCACAGGAATTCATTTCCTAGCCCAATAATGATCTTGATTCCAGATTCTTTGAACGCTTTGAGAACTTCATGATCGGCGTCATAGATTCTTGTTGTGCAAGAAAAGAGGAGTAGTGATGATGTTAGGGTTTTTTTTGGGTATTGATCACAGAGACAAGAAGGGTGAAAATAAGGTAGAGATTAAAAAGGCGGCCTTTCAAACTTTTTGGATTTTCATTTCCCCCAAGCTAAATGCGCGTTTCATTAAATAAAATAGAAAACAACATCTCTACAGGACAATCATTTTAACATAGGTGCCCTCTGTGTTTATAATTTTTTTTATTGGACACTAATTTTAGGGCACGCAAAAATGCGTGTCCTCTATGCTTCATTTTTTTTAAAACGGACGTTATTTTTAGGACACACAAAATATAAGTATCATAAATCACTGCGTGTCATTGTTTGCATGTCAATAAAGGGCAGTTCTCTAGTAGTGATTTATGCAAAATATTCCAACGACCTGTCATCGGCATAGGTTTTGAAAAACCATGGACTTAAATACTTTAACATTTCCGCGTCGACAAGTCGTCAGCATAGATACCCAGGTCAAACAAAGTTGGTCAAACAAAGTTGGTGAACTCCGCCGACTTGTGTCATCGACATAGATGTTTCGGCATATGGGACAATTCTTGTAGTATATGATTGGAATTTATTGTAGGAAAGATCAAAAAAAGTTCTTTTATGTAGGTTTACACTCTAATTGCTGCCAACTGCATTATTTAAAAACTCATATAAATACGTGAGAAATATACCAAAATAAATAGAAGTACGTAAAAAAACATAAAAGTTCATATAAATATGTAAAGATATATAAATACACGAAAAATATACCAAAATACATTAAAGTATATAAAAATTCTTAAAAATTTCATATAACTACATAAAAAATACATTTATACATTTAAAATATATAAAAACATAAATGAAAAAAAATTAAAAAAACGTAAAAAAAACTACATAAAAAAACTTTAAAAAGTACATAACTACATAAATATATATTTAAATACATAAATAGTACATATAAATTCATAAAAATACGTAGTACACAAATTTTGAGAACATTTATAAAAAAATCTCATTATTTAGGAAGAGTTAAGAATTTGGTCTCATGACTTGTTGAATAAGTTAAAAATGGTTAAAATAATGAAATTAGTTGTTTTTCTGGGTATTTCTATTAAAAAGATTGGGTTTTAATTGTTAATTTTTCCAAAAAAAAATAAGATTTTTCTACATATTTCTGTACATATAATCTCAAAATGGATCAAAATTAAGTTTACACCAAAGATAGTCAATCGGCCTTTCTTCAAGTTTCCCCATAAAAGGCAATATGTTTATTAGCTTATTGTCTGTTGAATAGTGACGTAAACTTGTACGTAAAGAAATAACATACATTCAGTGAGTAATTGATATTGATAATTAAGGATTCAAATGCACATAAATGTTTTAGAAATACATTGAAAACATAAAGACGGATAGAGAGATTCTTGTGGGAAATAAAAAATCTTTATTAATCACATGATCAACATAGATAAGTAAGTTACATCAGGAGTAAGTACATAGTTATAGGTTGAAACTTATGTAACTGCCATAATAACTTCCAACTTGTAGTTTGTTGACGAGACTAATTAGAGTGTCCATTAACAATTATGATCAATAAGAGATGACAGATTAATCAAATACGATTAGGTGATTAGGGATTTCAGAAATTGCAGATGGAGAGAAAGGCGAGTCTCTTTCTGAATTTGGTCTGTAAGGTGTACCTTTCTTCTTCAGTAGTCTTTTACATAAGTTGAGATTATACGTTCTCGCATTACTCAACATAGCTCCGGCTTCATTCGCTTCACCATTTGAAGCCCATCCTGTTTCCAATACTATAACCTCCATCTTCTCAAATCCAGCTTTTTTTCCAAAGTCGTGTAAGTGGCATCGATTTGTGCTTCGAACATGTTATCATAATGTAATTTCATTTTCGCGTCCTCTATTCCTGCGTTATTTTTGAAGATTGCATAATTGATATCGATGTGTTCGGGATCACTGATGTATGTGAGAAATGGATACGTGTTTATGTAGAAATGGAGGGAACGAACTAGCGAACCCACCAGCTGAAAGTGGGCTTGGAACCTCAACATCGTCGGCTAGGTGGAGGAGGTCGAGATCAGTGTGGATGTTTTTCACAGTCGGTAGCAGGACCTCCCAGATCGCCACCGCCTAAAACCTCGTTTCCGACTACAATTCCACGAATACGGGTCCCGGGGACGACAGGTTCAACATTGTTTTTCATCCAATCAATAGCTCGATCGGCTTGTGCTTATCTCTCAGGAATTCGTTTCCTACCCCAATAATGATCTTGATTCCCGATCCTTTGAACGCTTTGAGAACGTCATGATCGGCGTCATAGATTCTTGTTGTGCAAGAAAAGAGGAGTAGTAATGATGTTAGGGTTTTTTTGGGTATTGATCACAGAGGGAAGAATGATGAAAACGAGGTTTTAAGCCCGCGCGTTGCGCGGTAGTTTAAGCAATAATTAATTTTTTTGATGCAATGTTCTTTTGAAGTTTAGGTTAGATTCACTTATAATGCCTTACCTACAATATAAATGTACTTTTCATATTTTACTAATAATAAAATATAGTACAATGACCAAATTGCTAGTAAAACTGTGACAATCTCACAAAAGTTATTGTCATCTGCCTCTTAATTTTGTCCCAAATAAGTTCTCTCATGTACCTACATCACTTTCTTTATTTGGATAAATTATTTGAACGCATTCCACATGAAGTTTTCCCCTACCAAATGTGTCAAATGGGTAAAACACTTAATTTGGACAAATATACATGTTTGTTTCTTTTGACTTAGTTGGACATAATAGCTTAACGGGTTAAGCCATAAAACTTGGCTTAACGGATTAAGACGCTAACCTTTTACCTATTTGATTTCTTCTTTTTTCCTCCTAACTTCTTTCAGTTTAAAATCGACAAACATTATGAATTCGTTATTTGGAATATAAGGGTATAATGGAAATATGATTTCATTCATACACTTACCATTACCCAAACATGACTTAATGGGAGTAAAAAAGAAACATACCCTTAATTTCAAGTCCAAATTTAAATTCTAAATTTACTCACAGGTTTAGGGGTTTTGATTCCAGCTACCAAGCCACAAAATGGTTGACCGACTAAAGGCATGCCATCATTGTCTATTTTCTTTTCCGAGATGTTGAAGTACTTGCTAAAGGTAATGATCGGGACTCCATCTCATGTTGCATCATTGTAAAATTTCCTTATAAAATCTAAAATTTTAGTAAAAGAATAAACAAATCAAATAAAAATTGTGGTATTCTATTTTAATATTATATTAGATTGTTTCTTTAACTCCTAGAGAGTTACTACGACTTGTTTCTTTTTTTCATCAGTACATAAGTCAAAAAAAAGGGTTAAAACTCATTAATCATGTTATCTCTATCTTAAATTCAAAGCTGAAACTCATTAATATCATTTTGTTACAATAAACAAAACATTTCACTTTTATGTGTAAGTTAATTGGAATATTTATCTGTTGAGAAAATGTATAAATTATTTGTTTATCAAGAAAAAGATAAATCAATTTTTTAGGCAGGAACCAAAATCAAGAATGATAAAAATATTTGTTTGATTGAAAAATATGAAAAAGTTGCATTTTTGAATTGATAATATGAAAAGTAAAACTCAATTAGATGATGTAAGAAGTTATAAGATGATGTAAGGAATGAATGTTTGAATTGATAATATGAAAAGTAAAACTCAATTAGAAGATTGTCCATGGATGGTCCCTCTCTCACAAAGCATAATACTCAAGAGGCAATACAAACATAACAAATAACATCATGATGCATAAATGAAATATTCCTTCCCTTTTATTCTATTCTCTCTCAGTAACCACCATTAGCCACTTTCTTGATTTGCCCTCCTGATTCTTCTAGAATACTTCAGTAGTGGTCTAGGTGTGTTCTCTTTTGTGGTTATTAGATTTGTATCCATATCACACCATCTCCAACAACTGCTCGTTATCTTCTCTTTCTCTTCTATTTCTTCTTTGCATTGCACCTGCATACCATCAAACCTTATTTTTCCTTCATTCAATTTCATCATCAACTTCCCACTGTCTATGTAACTTTGTTACACACACATTCCCACTGTTAAATTACCAAAATGCCTTTTGTGGGACCCAAAAGATTCAAGATTTCATACCGGAATAATATGCTTTAACATGGGATTGTTAAATCATCATGTTTCTTCATCTCAAAATACAAATGTAATCTCATATGAAACCAAAAACCCAAGAAAGTGCCATCAACCAAAATCAAGAAAACAGAAAAAAAAAACTAAGCTTATAAAATTTCACGCTTTCTTTATATATATTTTTTCTGTCTTTTTAACTTTTATAAGCTCTTTTAACATTAATTAATCGCGTGATATAGTTATTTATTTATAAAGATATGTAAATCATAATTATCTTTTCCAGATATATGAAGATGACTTTTCCAGCAATTATCCTAAATTTCTCATTATCAAAACCATCCATGCAGAGCCTCCAGTGGCGATGGAGGTGCCAACTGTACCGCCAATAGTGAAAGTTACGGCAGTGGTGTAATTGCCCATCAGGAGAGCCTAATTGATGACCATCTTTGAACTTTTAGGATTAATGATCTTGGAATCTTGGGTCAATAAAGAAACAACATATGAATTTGAGGATGGAAGTCTTCATTTATGAAGAAAAAAAAACGATATTTCTAAAACTGATAATAAAAAAACCATTTAGCATTTTGTAAAATACATATAAATTGCAGAAAATTTACCGAAAGTAGATAGATAACTCACCTGCAAATGTTTTTTGACTTCATCATTGGTGAGACCATTAACTCACATAAGACCACAAATTTGCTTGGGAGTAGCAAATGCAAGAAAAATGGAACAAATATTGACTTATTATTATCTTCATTAATCATATTTATTTCCTCTTATGAAAATCAAATTTCGTACGGTTTTCATGAACTACCGATGATTAACAATTATGTATGCAAGAAATATTGATCCTAAAGCAGCATATAATCCAATCTTTAGACAACTAAGTACCGATTCACATATTGCAACTATGATCCAAAAATCATACCCTATGAAATGTCTCTAAACAACTTTAAAACAGTTAAAATCTAACATTTTAGCATAAAAAATACTTACTTTTCAAGAACTAACATTTTGAACCTCTACCTCCACGCTGTTGAAGATCATTTAAAAACAGCATCTTCTTCGCTTCCTAGACGTTTGTTGTTGTCGTGGCTGAGGCTGACGGGTGCAATGTTTACATTTGATTGAATAACATTAGTAACCATTTCCCTTCATTGGATTCTTGATTCCAGGGGTAATAAAGGAAATCCCCAAAATTGGTAATTCCTCCTCATCTTCATTCCTTGTAAAGTATCCCTTAAATGGGATAAACCAATATATAAGTTTCTATTCCAATAAAAATGTTTCAGTCATGTAATTTGACAATCAGTCATCAAATAACCCTAATAGGTGGAGGAGGTCGTTAAATCATAGGATGAACATAACAGCTATTGCCCATGGAGGTGGTAACATATTGTTATTTCGGTTATTAGCTTCCTGAAGAATTTTAGGTAAGCCACAAACTAAAACAAATAACAAGAATTAAAATAATTGTTCTTTCATAATATTTTCAAAGAAATTGGGATCTGTCAAAGGGACTGGAATTTAAAGGAGTTGACCAACAAGACAATGTGTATTGTGAATTTTCGATTTGAGTATTAACAAGTTACTTAGACAGACAAGAAAACAAACAAACCTTAAAAGTGTCATAAACTCGTTAAATCCTAGGATGAACATAACAGCTATTGCCCATGGAGGTGGTAACATATTGTTATTTCGGTTATTAGCTTCCTGAAGAATTTTAGGTAAGCCACAAACTAAAGCAAATAACAAGAATTAAAATAATTGTTCTTTCATAATATTTTCAAAGAAATTGGGATCTGTCAAAGGGACTGGAATTTAAAGGAGTTGATTTTTTTTATTAAATAAAAATAAATTCTCTCACATGTTCGGATAATTCATGAGTAAAAAAAAGAAACGCATACAGAGAGGCGATAGGCGTTTTATGCTTACCTGTTGTTTCAGCATCTGAGCTGCATTCAATTCATAAGTTAATTGTGCATATACTCTGGAGTGCATAGCAGCTAGCTCCTCAGGTGTTGCATTGGCCATCTTCTCACCAATCTCTGCCATCTCATCTGGTCGTGTTGACTTCAACTCTTCTCCAGCATGCCTCAAGTCCTCAACTTTCATGTATTTCATGCTATCTGTCGCCATTCTTATCGATTCCACATTCGATATCATCTGCAATCACCATTTTCAATACCACAAAAACAATCACTATTAAGGAGATTAATGGGTATCAACACAAGCATTTTCTAACATACAAAAATGTGTGTCCAATAAAGTTCAAAAATAAGAATATTGATGTGGAAAACTAAGCCAACCAACATTGCTTAGTGCTTACACAAACAAGTTTATAACCTAAATCTAAAAAGCAAGTTAATAACATAAAAATTAATAAATAAGTAAGTTCATACTTTGTAATACAACACTACGTAAAGAAGAAGAATAATACATATAAAAATAAGAGAAAATGACAAAAATAGCCAATTATCCTAATCACTTTGCGGAAAATAGCCAAAAAAAATCGAATTTGCAAAAATGGCCACAAAAATCGCAGATGGGAATGGTCCATCTGCGATTTGCACATTCCAAGTGGCTAAAGCACAAGTGTGCTTTAGCCACTTGTACATTCGCAGGTGGATTGAATTTTTTTAATTTTTTTTCCTGTATATATAGGGCATTTCAGGCTTAAAATCGCAGATGGACTGTGTCCATCTGCGATTTCCTCTGCATTCCATCTGCGAATTTACGTTTTTTTATTTAAATTTTTTTTTAATTTGACTATAAAATCAATTGGTTTGACTACGAAATAATGTTACTATATATAAACTTTTGTAGAAAATTATCAGTTTAGTTGTTATTTGTTTAGGAAATTTCTCTAAAATCTCTCTAAAAAATGATTGAATATTTGGTTTGTCTTGTAACCGGTGGGAGATGGCAAGTTATTGAAACAAATCTGGAATACGTATGTCCACAGGGAGGTATTTCTGAATTTGCTTTGATATTTTCTGAGTATATTAGTTATAGTGATTTTGTATCTTTGGTGAGAAGCAAAATTGGTTTGTTAGACAAATATAGAATTAGTCTTCGTTTCCATCATCCTGAATTGAATTATTATATAGCTATAGTTGAAGACCTGAATGTTAGAATGTTGATAAATGTAATCAAATGTAGTGGAGGAAGGGCTGTCAAAGTGTTTGTGGTGGTTGATGAAGGAGATGAGGTTAATGAGGCTGGTCACAGTGGAAATCAGCCGGTTGGTAATTTATGCAGCTATAAAGGGAGCAACGATCTGATAGGTATTTTCAATACTCCTAGTGTACCTCAGTTTCACAGTGTTGCTGAAAATGTTAATGTTAGTTATTCACCTATTAACTATGTGAATCCTAAGAATTACAAGTATGTTGGTGATGATGATGTTGGTACATATCTTAATGATGTGGGTGGTCGTTGTGATGATGTTGCCGAACAAGAAGTTAAAGTTATGAATAGGCGTGTAGTAGATAAAAGTAAAAAGAAAAAAAATTCGAGTCAAAAAAATGAAAAAAAGTATGTTTACGGGGATTATGTTGATGTTGCTGATGTACGTTTAGATATAACCGTCCTACAAAGCAATTCAGATAGAGATGAGTTGGGTGATGAAGTTAAAGCTAAGTTTCCCAATAACCTTTTTTACGGTATGCCCCATGTACCAGCATGTAAAGTTGATATTAATGAAGATATCCCAACACAGATGGTAGAGATGAATCTTCAAAAGATTGAATGTGAGAGTATATTTAAGAACAAAGAACTTTTAAAGCAGTGTATTGGTAAAAAAATGTCTTCGAGAAGGTTTTCAGATGAGGACAAGTAGATCCACCAAATCAAGGTATGAAGTTGTGTGTGTTTCGAAAAAATATTCTTGGTTACTAAGAGCAAAAGCAATTAAAAATTCTGATGGACTTTTCCAAGTGAATAAATTTGTTGATGTACACACATGTTCTTCAACAATTTTGCAACCTAATCATCGACAAACAAACAAATATGTTTTGGGTGAATATCTTGCTGATGTTTTGGCTGAAGACTATAGTAGAGTTTATCGGGGAAAAGATATTATTAATGATATGAATGCTCAATTGAATATCAATATCTCATACCATCAGGAATGGCGTGCGAAACAATATGCATTGTTGTTGTTAAGGGGTACGAAAGAGGATTCTTTTACCAAACTTCCGGCTTATTGTCACAATTTGGTCAAACATAATCCGGGTACGGTGACACATATTAAAATAGATGGTGATGATCGCTTTGAGTTTTTATACGTCGCACTCGGTTGCTCGGTTAGTATTATAATATTTTATTAATTTTTTCATTTTTATTTTGGTGTATTTGAATAGATATACAATGTATTGTAGGTACGCGCTTTTGTCAAATTTTGTAAACCGACCCTAGTAGTAGATGGAGCCCACCTAAAGGGCGAGTTCAAAGGTACCATGTTACTTGCAGTTACTAAGGACGGACAAAACCAAATATTACCGGTTGCATATGGTATATGCAAAAATGAGTGTACCGATTCTTGGACATGGTTTTTTCAAAAACTACGTGATTGCATAGGAAATATGCAGGAGCTTACAATTATATCTGATAGGTCTCCATCTATAGCAACATCCGTTGCCAACATTTTTCCTCACGCTCATCATGGAATATGTGGTATCCATTTGTATTTCAACATAGTATCTAGATTCGGGAAGAGTAACACAGTTAAAGGAATTTTTTGGGAGGCTTGTAGGGCGTACACAGTTGATGCTTTTGACGCTGCCAGGGATGTTATGAAAAAGACAAAAGAACCAGTATGGGAGTACTTAAAAAGTATATATCTAGAAACTTGGTCAAGGGCACATTTTAAAGGGAACCGATACAATCTTATGTCGTCGAACAGTGCGGAGTCTATAAATGCATTATCTAGACACGCACGTAAGGTGCCGATACTTACGTTGATCGATTTTTTTCATGCAACAATGCAACAATGGTGGTTTCAAAGACGTAACTTTGCAGGTATTAAGTTAATTTTTAATATTAATGTTTTATTAATTCAATGTTGTTGTTGTTAACTTCTTCATTTTGCCTGTTTTTTTAGCGGAAGCAACAACAATACTTACCCCTTGGGCCAATGAAATTGTAAAAGAAAACAAAAAAACTTTTACTAAGTGGGATGTTCGCATGATCTCAAATATGAAATGCGAGGTCAAAAAGGGGGCACAAAATGTGATTGTTGATTTCCAACATATGACATGTACATGTAGGCATTGGCAACTTGATGGGATACCTTGTGGTCATGTCATAAGATGTTTAACAGTGAACAATTACCAAAACTGCTCGAGGTATGCATTAAATGCTTACTTTACCGAAACACTGAGGAAAACGTATGAGGAATCAATAAACCCTTTGCCAAAGCCATCCGAATGGGATATCCCCGATGATTTGATGATTGTTAAGCCACCTATAATGGATAAACGTCAGCCAGACAGGCCAAGAAACACAGACCGCATTCCATCCCAAGGCGAGGGTCCAATTAGAAAAGAGTGTTCTACATGTGGTCAACTAGGACACACGAGAAACAATTGTACTGGAAGGGCGTCCGGTAGTGGAGCACGTCGCACAATTTCTACTGTAGAAATGGCATTTAATATTGGTGGTTCAGCGAGTTGCTCACAAACCTATGACGCTGATTTTGATATAAAACAACCTTGAAATGAAGAGTTGTTAACTTATTATGTATTGTAATTTTTTTTATTAAATCTTACAAGACATTGCTATGCTTTCATATTTTAGTTTAGTTTGTAGATTATAACAATTAATGAAGCTTTTATATTATAAAATTTAGTTTGCAGATTATAACAATTACAACATGTTATTTAAAAAAACAACAAACGATCCTTTTGCAACCTAATCTGTATCATGATAATATTACAACAATTTTGTAACTAATTTTTAAACTCAGGAACTGCAATGGGTACTTCTCTTTCTCCATTGTTATATAGTCATCCCTAATTCTCATTTTGTCTTCCAAACGGTCCTTTTGCATCATAATGTGTATCAACTGCTCGTCCTTTTCAGCAAGCCATTTTTCAATCGTTTTGATTGCCTTCTTAGTCTTTTTTATCCAGTCTTCATGCTCTTTGATTTTGTTTTTATTGAGGTCTATCCATTCTTGAGCTCGTTTGCATTCCGATGCAATATCATTACCACGTTGAGTGAGAAGTCGAGATGACTCTTTGTCCTCTTCTTGTTGTTCTTCAGCCTTCTTCAATTCTTCAAAATTTTCATCTGACATATATGGCCCGGCTGAAGAGGGTGTAAAAAAAGGGTCGACTGAATCACAGTAGTAACAATGTACTTCGTTGCATGAGCAAACTTCGAATTTGTGTGAGGAACTCATAATAAAGTCGAGATTATAATAAACTAGTGCTATAATTGGTATTTATACATACTAGTCTAAATGCTACCATTTCGTAGTTAGAGTTCTAATTCATAGTCCAAATTTGAAATGACTAGACATTAATGACAAGTCACTGCAGTAACCTGCAAATCGTAGTCAAACTCTTAAGTGACAAGACATAAATGACTGTTTGACATGATAAGTCACTGTAGAAAGCTGCAAATCGTAGTCCAAATGCAACCATTTCGTAGTCAAAGTTGTAATTCATAGTCCTGTATTTATTAATATAAATAGATGTTTAAGATCTAAAAACCAAACACCCAAATCACCTAAACGAAACGAACTCCCATATTTAGAAATGTCATCGAATGCAGCAAGTTCTTTGAATGAAGTACCTGGTTCCAATTCTGAAAGGCCATGGGCGACAAACGAGGTGTTGGTTCTTACACGATGCTGGCTAAGTGTTAAGGATGATGTATCGTTACTTGCTCCCCCGCATTGCTTAGTAGGTGATGAATGGACTCGCATAACAGCTTTGTTCAACCATGAGATGGGAGAAGGACAACAACGAGAACAATCAGATGTTGTTACTAAATGGATGGATGTAAAGGAAGAAGTGACATGGTTCAATCGAGCGTGTAATTATGCGAAAAGTACCAAACTTCGTTGTCGGGACGAAGAAGAATTCTTGGAAGTTGTTACAAATTTTTACATCTGTGAGCGTGACGGCAGAGACTTCGAATATGAGGAAGTTTGGAAGGTTGTAAAAAATAATCAGTATTTCATGTAGACCGCTGTAATTTCCGTTAATAATAACCCATGGACTTGTTTTTTATTTTAATGCTTTGTTTGTAGTATGTCGTTGTTTTTCATGTAATTGTTGTAATGTTTGTAATGGTTCATGGAATTCTTGTTAGTAATGTATTCTAATGTATTGTGAAAACTAATGGAATGGGCGTTTATTAATTAAAATTAAACATAGAAGATGCATCGAATACATACGTAATACATGAAAATAACCTAGTACTCACCTAATAAACTGAAATAGAATTTAAATAAACGGGATATATTTCAAAATATTCCAAGGGGCTTCAAACTGGAATTCCAACCCGTCACTTAATGACTTGTATTCCTCCTTAGCAGCTTCCAAGATGACCTCCTCAGTAGCAATTAAACGAGTGTCGTCAATTTTGGTATAAACATCGTTGAATAATAGAACTTCGGTTTTCATTTCATACCATCTTGCTAAGATGTCTAGTTCGTCACGATCGTTTCTTGTAGTCATTCGGTTTTCAGCGTTGAAAATATTGGTTAAACGACTCCAAAACATTGGATCGTTCAACTTACTGGTCTCGTACACATGAATATAAGCACGTGTAAGAACCAAGAACTCGTCATTGCTCCATGGTATAGAACTCATTTTGATTGAAACAAAGAGAGTAAAATCTCAAAAATAATATATGAACAGCTGTAACATCGTTTAGTAAACTATTTATTGAACTTAATGTCAATTTATAGTAGTTTATACACAATATCGCAGTCCAATCCTCTAATATGTCTGCAATTCATAGTCAAACTTAACTGACGAACGCAGTGTACTAAATGATAACACAACCGATCACTGTTCGAGTTGACAAGTCATTCCGTCGAATGACAACACAATAGACTGCTACTTGAGTTGACAAGCCATTGCACCGGGAAAATAAGGAGTCGCTATAAATAGTTGTTAATATCCATTTTAATTGTATCGTATTACTTCTCCCCTTGCAATTATGGACTCCCCTGGACCACATATATGGAGGAACGAAGTGGAGGTCGCTTTGGTTCAAGCTTGGATTGTAACTGTAGAGGAGGATTTTCTACCGGGTCCCCCACAAGTTCGCGCTGGATCATTTTGGTCTCGTGTCTGTCATTTGTTTCACCATTTAATGGGGCGTACTCAATATCGAAGAAGAATAGATGTCAAAGCGAAGTTTCTGGATTTGAAAATAAAGGTGAAACAATTTCAACGTATTTATAACGAGTTGGATAATGAACATGCAAATACGGATGAAGACATTCTGCGACAAGTGGCTTTGGAACTATACTGTTTTGAATATGATGGTAGCGAGTTTACCCAGGCAGATGCATGGAATCTTTTAAAGAATGTCCCTCATTTTTAATATGCATGTTGGTTAAGTTAATTGTTTTTCGTTAGTTAAGTTGCTTGTTGTTGTACGTGTGTTTTGTGACTATTTAATAAATGTCCCTTACTTTTAATGTATGTTGTTTCCTCAATCGCAATTAAAAAAGAATGAACAAAACAGGTACATAAATAACTAATACATAATACGGCATAAAATGCAAACGGGGTACATGAATAAGTAATACATAATACGGCATAAAATGCAAACGGCGTACATGAATAACTAATACATAGTACGACATAAAATACAAACGGGGTACATGAATAACTACTTCATTGAGGGAGGTAACAGGACCACCGTTTCATTTGGGGTTTTCCAGAGCACATGTGATGGTATAGAATTCACCAACTCAGATCCATATGCAAGTCGATACAAGAAAGCAGTGAACTTGTAATCAACCATTTCATGAATGGCTTCAGACGTACGGGTTCTTAGACATGCTATAGCGTGGCCACATGGTATACCACTTTTTTGCCATTTCCCACAACTACATACCCTTCGTTCAAGTTGTACTTTGCTAGTGGAAAAATTGTCATCGACTTCAAATGTATCCCCATACAAACGTCTTGCCATCCAATTATAAGACTTGTTGACACGTTTTTGAACCTTACTCTCAACATAAGAGGTCAACCCACCAGACAACCTCCCTGGAAAATTTGATAATTTTAGAAAAATAATAACACAAGAAAAAAACTAAATATAACAATCTCCCTTACCCGCCACTTCAGCCCGTTCACCATACTTTGATTGTATCGACGTATTGATTAACTCAATTATCGTTGTTATAGGAAACTCACGTGTGGATATAAATTAGAACATTTCAGGGACATCAATCGATTTAACATTGTAACGTACTTTTGGGAAAAAATGCTCGTGTCAATTTTGAAATTGCTATATCGTCAAGCCAGTAAATTGGACTCCTAAGCAAGGTGCAGAAAGATGGTTTCCTACATGCACTTTGCAACCTTTCCAGACACAAGTAAAAATCATGAACACTATATGCATTGCATGACTTCCAAAACAATGATTCGACTTCCGTATCGTTATGTCCGACAGACTCACGTATTTTTCGAGCTATATCTTTAGGACAATATCCATGATACGAATCCGGGTAGGCACTCTGAACACCAAAGTCTATTTTATCACATAGGTTGCTTATGAAACCAACCTCTGTATCCTGACCTAAACACTCTTTTAACCTCATCATGAACCATCTCCATGATTCTTCACACTCTAAGGTTCCCAAACCAATTGCTAAGAGTAGGGTTCATGATTTCCATCCAAAGCCACTGCGAAGTACATTGTTGTCAGATAGCTCCCAAGAAGGGGTAAATAACCCACATATATCAACGGTATCATGCACCTAAGGAAGGTACGAATCTGCATAAAAAAACAAACATAAATTAGTAATAAGTAAAGAGTACACGAGATACATTAGCAAGAAATCTTAATTAAGTCAATAAAACTAATATGTTATACCACGCAACCTAAAGCCACAAAACAGAATTGAAAGCGGTTGGTATCCGTTTTCTTGATGGCTGTGAAGGTATTAGGATTTGTTCTTTGTAGATTATGCAGGAATAATGGTAGTTGAGTAAAGCTTCTTTCAGTGTAAGTACTCATTTTCACAAGCAATGAAAGTGTATTATAATCATCACACAAATACAATTTTAATTATATACAAATTGGTGTTTCTCTACAGTTCATATTTCATAGTTCAAATTTTTAAATTCGTAGTCAAACCAGTTCATTTCATATTCAAACATCACTGACCGACAAGACAAGACAATGTACTTGTATGCAGTTCATAGTTCAACTTTTAATTTCGTAGTCAAACCAGTTCATTTCATAGTCAAACATCACTAACCGACAAGACAAGACAATGTACTTGTATGTAGTTCATAGATCAACTTTATGAATTCGTAGTCAAACCAGTTCATTTCATAGTCAAAGATACTTGTTTGTAATAAAATTTCTTCTATAAATGGGTGTAATGTAACTCCATTAAATTTATATGTGAAATTAATTCATATTAGATAGACTAAAAAAGGCGAATGGCATACTGTAATTGCGGAGGTGAACGTATCATTAGGATTTCGGGTACAACTAAAAACCCAGGAAGATTATTTTACGCTTGCCCATACATGGTATCATGTTCTTAACCTCATTCATATTTACACCCTAATCATTATATAGCAACAATTCTTATTGTCAATGTTTAAATTTACAGGAACCAAAATGCGGGTTTATCAGTTGGGTTGATGAAGAGAAGGACCAATCATCTATCATAATAGCTAAAATAGCTAACAGTAACAAGCTCTTTCAATTAGAAAATAAGCAGTTAAAGATAGCCTTGGTTTGTAGTTGGGTGTTGTTTTTGGCAATTATTATTTACAAGTTGTAAGCTTTTTAGTATTGTTTTGATAGTTTTTAGGTTGTTACATCAATAAATTGTTGTATTTGTTGTTATGTTGAGAGCATTGTACTTGTTACTTTAAAACAAATGGTGGTGTCGTTCTTATGTTGTAAGTATTTAAGTTATTACTAGGTCATTAAATCCAACATACAATTACATATACAAATATATAATCCAACTACATAGGACCAAGACTCGACCCCCAATAAATTTTTGCCATCTGTTGGCGAAACTCTAAAGTTGCGTTCCTTGGGTCAATAAGTTCACGTATTGGTTGGCCTGAAACTAATTGTTCCATAAACATACAAACAAAAACACCGCAATCTCCCAAATGGCTACTTTGTTGGGGAACATTTGTTTCGAATATGAATTGCATATTCAATGGAATCCTTGGGATGTTCCTCCGGGCCCAATATCTAATCTTGTCTAAATAATCTGCCACCCGAGCCTCAAATTTGGTAAAGGTTCCATCAGAGTTGAATTTTTCATAAGCCCCTCTACCGAGACTGTCATACATATGGACTTCCATATTCGCCAATCGTAGTTCCCCAAATAACCAGTGATTAGGGGCTGAGTGAATCGGAAATAGGACTTGTATAAGGATAAAAAAGAAATAATTTTTGTTTAGAAATAAGAATACAAAAATATAACGACAATAACGATAATATTTTCAAAAATACAATTTAGTTTACCGTATCGACATCCCAGCAAGCAACCATGAAGTTGGGGTATTTAGCAATACCAACCACAAACGCCCTCCAATCCTGCCCTTCCTCCAGAGCATGGCAAACAAAAAAATTTGGCGGCATTATTGAATGTCGGTCGCTATCAAAACGTCTCTCCATCAGTAGTCTATACCAAAGGGTGATATGCTGCACAAAATTATGATACTTTTGTTAATAACTAAAAAAGAAAATACTTTAAAAAAATAAATTAAGTATTATTTTATCGATACCTCCAACCATCCATCGTGTGTATGCCCAAACAAGGCGCTCCAAAATTCTCTATCTAACACCAAATTAAACAAACAATGCTGCACGTCATATGAATGAAATAAATAATTCTGGATCACAACCTCACCGCCTGCTACGTAAGGTTGCAGGCGCAACACGGAGAAGTCGTGAGCAACAGCAAATGATGGAGGAGAAACGGGGCTTGCTGATTTCATATCAACCTTCATTTTTGCTCTTCTTTTTTGCTTCGGTGTTGTGTGCAGCTAAAATAATATTGAAATGTTTAGATCTCTATTATTCAAATAATTCACATAAAAAAAATTCTATTATTACGATATAAGTTTTTAAATTAAACGAATACCTCGGTGTACGGAGGGCACAAATACTTTGATGGATTTCGAGCCCTCGGTCTATCAGGTGTAACTTCTTTGCCATCAAAACCATAAGCATCATAATAATTTACATTTCCCGTAATTTGTATTTCATCTTCCTCCGACACCTAAATTAATAAGAAAAAATCTCTAATTAAAACATGTTTCAATCTAGTAAATAAAAATTAAAATAAATGTAAGTATAACAACCTCTTTAGCTTCATTATCATTTACATCAAACACATCATCATCAAATTTGTTCCTACTACAACCCGCATTTTCATTCCTCTCCTCCAACTCCTACATTAAAATTAACACATTATAGTTATTAACGAAAGACACATTAAAAATTAATTATTAAAATCGTAAATGTAATATCTATAATAACCTTGTCGTCTTCAATATCACCAAAAATATTTTCATTTGTATTATTTTTATTCATCACTTCATCTTCTACAACCTAAATTTGCAAATATAAAATATGAACACAAATATTAATATATGTTAATAAATTAAAAAAAATAATGTAGCGTCTAACTAACCCGTTCATCAAAATTTGTTTGGAATACTGCAGGCTCCTCAAAACTGATGTTATTCCATAGATCTTCATTATTCACTTCTTCAACAAACACCTCTGTAGGTTCTCGGTTCGTAAACACATGTTGCTCCAGTGCATGTAGCCGTTTCAACACCTCCTCTAGGTTGGGTTTTCCACTGCGCCCACCTCTACCATGAGAGCGACCGCTAGACGACATACTAGACGAAGATTCGTCTTGTCTCCTAAAATGGTCCCGTACTGGGGATGGAACTGATTTCCGTTCACCATATACATACTCTTGAAATGACATATAATAAAAAGATGTCATCTCATCATCACTCGGTGACATTTTATTTCTTGGTGGTTGTCTCTCCTAAAAAATTGAACATATTAAAAATGCATATAAAAGTATAATAATGAGTTTTATTAATAATTAAAAAAATTTATAAACCTGTATCTTGGAAAAAATCTTGCTCACATCAACCCATTTCAATTTTTTTATCCCACTCCATCGTTTCATCCGAGGCATGTCTCTATTTTTTCTCAATACAAATCCACAGGCACGAACAGCCGGAAGCATCTCATATATCCATATCTACAATTTTTACAATTATAGTAATAAAAGTTAAAATTAAAATAACTAACATAACAATAAAACCATTTAAATATAAGTAAATTTTTATACCCTAATTGGAGCCGTAAATCCTGAGACGGTGTATTTTAAAGTTTGACGACGCTCAGGAAGTGATAAATATTTATTTATCTTGTTCCATGTATCGTCAAGGTCATCATACGTAAAATCCCATAAATAGCTACCCCAAGCGAAACTAACAAAACAAAAAAAATTTAGTTATAATATAAATTAACATTAATAATATAAAACTTTCAAAGTAAACAAAAAATACCTGTTTCAAACATCCAAATTCTCCGCCAAAAAAACCAATCTTGTGGCACGCGATCATATATTTCTTTTCCCAAAAAACCTTCACATAAAATGTAAATCAAACATACTCTAACTGCATCCGCATTGTCAACTTCTAAGAATGGTTGATTTAAAATAAAACTTTTCAGGTCACCGATTTTCACCGAACTATTTGTATGATTCGGAAATAGCCGCTCACGCAATAAACATCTTTTTTTACTACTAACTGTTTTTTCCGACACTTTTTTCCCGATGTTTTTTGGATATTCCGCAAATTTCAACCCGGTTATCAAACAAAACTCTTCCGGCCCATAAACCATTTTCGTATCGCCTACTCTAAAATATAACTGTTTTATTCCATCTGGAGATAAAACACCGTTCGACCGTATCTGATGAAGGAACATTTTGTGGAACAGCAATCCGTCCCCTTGTAAACAAGGGACGTCCAACAAGTAACCAAATACTGTATCTCTAAATATATCACGTCTCACACCATCTAACACTTCAAATACTTCCCATATGTTACACCCCGATCCCTTTAAGTTTACAATAGCTTTAACATCGAAGTTATTATAATTATGCTGCAAAAAACACAATAACATATTAGAAAACTAAATAACTATTTCATTTTAAAATATATTATTAGAGATTAAATGCAATAATAACATAAACAATAATAACCACGCAAATACAAATATTTTATAAATAATTTATATATTTACGTTCAAAAACAATAACATACTATAACAATTTTTCAACTTAAACGGCAACTATATAAACAATTTTCCAAGTTATACGACAAATATACAAACGATTTTTTTCTTTCTAATTATATCAAATAACATTTTCTAACCATATAAACAAACAAATTTTCAACTAAAACGACAACTAAATTAACAATTTTTCAACTTATACGACAAATATAAAAACAATTTTTAAGTTTCAAAATATATAAAATAACATATTCTAACCAAACATATTGTAAACAACTAACCAAACATATTGTAAACATTATTCTAACAATTTATTTAACTATTAACTTAAAAAAATAAGCATATTCTAACCATTTTACTAAATGTACAACTACCCGATGCACACTCTACGCAGTCTCTACTTGTACATTCATACAACCACTAACAAAATAGCAATTAAACTTCAAGTTTAGTAATAACAAATATTATAACTATCAAATACAACAAAATTACCCTATCACAAACAATATAATTTCTTTTTTTTACACTAAGTAATACAATAAATAATAAAATAATAAAGACATATACTAAATAAATGTTAATTAAAACTTAAAAAGAGTTAAAATCTAACCATATTTTCGGGATTGTTGAAGTAATCATCCATTTTCTTCAAAAATCGTCAAAAGGAATCCCCGAGAGAGAGAGTTTTTCTATATTGAAGAGTGAAAATTGAGGAAAAAAAAATCCTTTTATAGAATTTCATCATGAAAATCGCAGATGAACAGTGTAAATCGCAGATGGACTTTCCCATCTGCGAATGTAAAAGTACCTAAAGCACAGTTCTGCTTTAGGTACTTGTACATTCGCAGATGGAAAAGGGAAATCGCAGATGGACCATTCCCATCTGCGATTTTCGTGGCCATTTTTGCAATTTCAATTTTTTTTGGCTATTTTCCGCAAAGTGATTAAGATAATTGGCTATTTTTGTCATTTTCTCTAAAAATAATCATTAATAATTAAGCATAGAACTACCAATTTGTCGACATCATTTAGGAACTTGACTTGAGTAATCGATTAGGAATTTAGGATTTAGGGAAAGAGAAAAGCTAAATATTTTAAATAAGAAAGTAAGGTAACTGACAACAGAACCAAATATGAAGTATGTAGATTCAATTAAAAAGTCAAGATCAAATATAAGTTTCCACTCTCACATACGGCCTGTCATCGCCATTATGATATGTTAGATATGTTGCATGGCCCACAACAATTCTTAAAGATTGATCTACACAACGCTTATCACGAACTCCATGACCAGAAAAACATGGTGGATCAGTCAACACTAAAGACACAGCATTAACTGTGAATATTATTGACTACAACGGATATCATTCTCTCAACTGCAAAACTAATGCTTCCTGTTTTCTGACTTGATGTTTGTGGAAATCAGTGTGGTCCTGAAATGGCGCTCGATGTATACAGGTGATTGGTTTTGTAAAGGAAGGAGTTTTCTCCTTGAATATAGGACAATATTCTCCTAACAACCCGATAGACCCTAAGTAGAGAATACCCTTCTCGGTCATAAAAAACACTTTGACTTTCACAAACACTCCAACTTAAAAGTTGTAGACAACTGATGGCAACAAGAAGCCTTCAAGTTTTAATTTATTGATCTTGGTTGGCTGGAGAAACTGCTAGAATAATGCAGTTAGGCTGCAAGAGAATGTCACAATGCAATTGAAAATAAATATTAATATTATTCTTCAATTCTTTTCACCATATAATAAGATTTGGGTACATTTGTAAATAAATATATATACCTTTTCAATGTATGACCTCACCGTGTTTTCAATATCTTGCACAATGCTATTAGATTGCCCCTCTACATATATCACATAGGTGAAAATAGATTACATAAATCACTAATCAAAGACAGAAGTTAACCAAAGTTGCAAAATATTATAAATGGTGTAATTGTGTAAACTTACCAACAACTATTTTTGTCAAGCCAGGAAGATCAATGAGGGTAAAGTTCACAACTATAAAAGATCAGAAATTCAGACATAATAGATTGATTAGTAACTTATTATGTTTTCTAAAATTTGATTTTCATGAAACATCTTTTGTTTATAATTATATCATACCATTTGGAGAATAGATAATGAGATATATAGGAACAAATGAAATCTATTTGGTACAACCTGTCACTCTGTTAGTTTTATCAGCAATCTCCTTCCTCACAACAGCTAAAAAAGGATATAAACTTGTAACAAGATCATGCAGAGAGATTGAGAATTACAAAAGGATCATAAGCTTTTTAGTCGTAATACCAAAATCAGTGAACCACTTTCGTGGAAGGTGAGCAAACTCTGCCTATTCTTTTCCTTCTTCGATCTTATGAAGTTGTAGAACAAGAGGACGCCGAGTGACAATTCCTGCAAATAAATGTTAATCATACTTTATATCCAACAAATTGAATCAGAAAACTTTGAAGATATAATAATAATTACCAGAACCACGAGGCAAAAAATCCTTGACAACTACACTCTCCAACACAGATGATTTTCTAGAGCTCTAAAAACAATTTATGGAAAGTGATTAGAGCGAACTGTGAAGTACATTTGCACGGAGAAAAACTGCTTTCACAAACAGTTTTACACTTTCATCTAAATCAAGAAGTTAAATGTAGTTGTGTCAATAGATATGAACAGCCGTTATCATGGGTTAGAATTACAGATACAGATCATCGTGTTGAAAAATGAAATAAAGATCAAAGACACACAAACACCATAAACTAAAATTGATAACCTAAATGCTTGCAAGAAGATTAAGTGAATTAATTCATTGATCGGATGAAAGAACGCTGAAAAGAAAAGAAATTACGATCGGCGATTAATATCTGCATATTTATACCTGACCACCGACGACGACGATTGTAGGCAAGGTGTCCCAGATAGTAGGAAGAGTAGGAAGAGAGGATTCTTCACCGAAGTTGCCTAGGGTTGTGCATGCTTTCTGTAGTTTGTTGACGAGATTAATTAGGGTGTCCATTAACAATTACGATCAATAAGAGATGACATATTAATCAAATACGATTAGGTGATTAGGGATTTCAGAAATTGCAGATGGACAGAAAGGCGAGTCTCTTTCTGAATTTGGTCTGTAAGGTGTACCTTTCTTCTTCGGTAGTCATTTACGTAAGTTGAGATTATATGTTCTCGCATTACTCAACATAGCTCCGGCTTCATTCGCTTCACCATTTGAAGCCCATCCGGTTTCCAATACTATAACCTCCATCTTCTCAAATCCAGGTTTTTCCATAGCAGTGTAAGTGACATCGATTTGTGCTTCGAACATGTTATCATAATGTAATTTCGTTTTCGCGTCTTCTATTCCCGCGTTATCTTTGAAGATTGCATAATTGATATCGATGTGTTCGGGATCACTGATGTATGTGAGAAATGGATACGTGTTTATGTAGAAATGGAGGGAACGAACTAGCGAACCCACCAGCGGAATGTGGGCTTGAAACCTCATCGTCGGCTAGGTGGAGGAGGTCGAGATCAGTGTGGATGTTTTTCACCGACGGTAGTAGGACCTCCCAGAGTTCCTGATCACCGCCTAGAACCTCGTTTCCGACTACAATTCCACGAATACAGGTCCCGGGGACGACGGGTTCAACATTGTTTTTCATCCAATCCATAGCTCGACCGGCTTGTACTTATATCTCTCAGGAATTTGTTTCCTAGCCCAATAATGATCTTGATTCCCGATCCTTTGAACGCTTTGAGAACTTCATGATCGGCGTCATAGGTTGTTGTTGTGCAAGAAAAGAGGAGCAGTGATGATGTTAGGGTTTTTTTTGGGTATTGATAACAGAGAGAAGAAGGATGGAAATAAGGTAGAGGTTAAAATGGCGGCCTTTCAAACTTTTGGGATTTTCATTTCCCCCAAGCTAAATGCGCGTTTCATTAAATAAAATATAAAACGATATCTCTACACGACACTCATTTTAACACAGGTGCCCTCTGTATTTTTAATTTTTTTTATTGGACACTAATTTTAGGGCACACAAAAATGTGTGTCCTCTATCCTTCATTTTTTTTAAAACGGACATTATTTTTACGACACACAAAATATAAGTATCGTAAATCACTGTGTGTCATTGTTTGCATGTCATTAAAGGGCAGTTCTCTAGTAGTGATTTATGCAAAATATTCCGACTACGTGTCATCGGCATAAGTTTTGAAAAACCATGCACGTAAATACTTTAACATTTCCACGTCGACAAGTCGTTGGCATAGATACCCAAGTCAAAGAAAGTTGGTCAACCAAAGTTGGTGAACTCCGACGACTTGTGTCATCGACATAGATGTTTCGGCATATGGGACAATTCTTGTAGTATATAATTGGATTTTATTGTAGGAAAGATCAAAAAACGTTCTTTTATGTAGGTTTTACACTCTAATTGCTGCCAACTGCATTATTTAAAAAATTCATATAAATACGTGAAAAATATACCAAAATAAATAAAAGTACGTAAAAAAACTTAAAAGTTCATATAAATATGTAAAGATATATAAATACACGAAAAATATACCAAAATACATTAAAGTATATAAAAATTCTTAAAAATTTCATATAAATACATAAAAAAACATTTATACATTTAAAATATATAAAAACGTAAAAGAAAAAAAATTAAAAAAACGTAAAAAAAACTACATAAAAAAACTTTAAAAAGTACATCACTATATAAATATATATTTAAATACATAAATAGTACATATAAATTCATCAAAATACGTTTATATGTAGTACACAAATTTTGAAAACATTTATAAAATAATCTCATTATTTAGGAAGAGTTAACAATTTGGTCTTATGACTTGTTGAATATGTTAAAAATGGTTAAAATAATGAAATTATTTTTTTTTGGGTATTTCTATTAAAAAGAGTGGGTTTTAATTGTTAATTTTTCCAAAAAAAAAAAAAAAAAATTTTCTACATATTTCCGTACATATAATCTCAAAATGGATCAAAATTAAGTTTACACCAAAGATGTAAATCGGCATTTCTTCAAGTTTCCCCATAAAAGGCAATATGTTTATTAGCTTATTGTCTGTTGAATAGTGACGTAAACTTGTAGGTAAAGAAATAACATACATTCAGTGAGTAATTGTAATTGATATTATATACATATATTAAAACCCAACACATCTTAAAACAGTAAACTTCCAATGTTTCAGACTTTCACCACATCAATTTGGACAGAATTATTGTTTCGTCCTTCTACGTTTACATCTTAATATCCTAATCCACAAAAACATCGACATCAGTTTGTAACCATCCACATCACTTTGTAATTTCTCTACCCCTTTCTTCTTCATTCGTCTCACAATATCTTCCTTTCTTCTTGAATCGTCTCCGACTGTTACTTTGATTCTACCGACGACTTCATCCAAGAATATAGAAATTCAATTGCTCTCACCAAAAACCTTCTGCGCTCTATTGTCACCACATAACGCCTGCAACCAAGCGCCTGTACCTGAAGGAATTTCGGTATGTTGTTGGTTGTTTCACTTTTGTTTTGATTTTCATACAATTGGTCTTCTTTCTAATCCTATTGCGTTTCCGATCAATGTCTCCGACTTCTTTGGTTTGACGGTCGACGATTTGCCGTCCAAGAAATAAGGATTTCGATTGCTGTTGCCAACCAATTTTGCGCTCAATTGCCGCCACGAAAAATCAGCCACCGATCGCCTGTTGTCTGTTATTTTGTTATAATTACGGTATGTCATATGTTTCTCCAACATCTTTGAATCTATCATTCTTCCATTCCGACTTCCTGTGTTTGATGTTATCGACGTCTTTTCCTCTGGGAATTTAGGGCTTCAATTCCATTTGTTCTCATTGATAAGGTATTTCAAATGCAATATGTATATCTCTCTAACGCACACAATAAGCGCACTTCTGAATTAATTGACAAAATTGGGTCTTCTAATCAGGCGCTGTTTTCTTTCTCTCTGAATTTTACAAAAATAAAGACAAATATGGTTTCCTCGCTTTCACCATTAGAATAGAAAACTCGATAAAGAGAGACTTCTGAGACTTAATTTCAACTTCCTACTGTTTCAAGTAAGTCTGATCCTCAAAGTTGAAGCAATTTCTGCATATTCACATGAATTGCAGTTGTTTGCAAATATCAACCACATTGACAGTCAGAGAATCATGTAATCCATTTATTATCTATTTTTCTTTCAGTTTTCTTGTGATTATGTGATGTAATTGATAATTTAACGGTTTTACATTTATGTAGACAAGGTGTTTGTTGTTTTGTTTGTATGAATAAGGAACTAGTTTTGTTATTTTGTTTCATAACTTATAAGTGGTTGTGGATATAATATGTATGGTGACCGATACAAAGATGACAAGCATGGCGTTATTTGGCTGATGTTTCAAGAACTTTATCAAGAATGTTTCTCCTGTGACCAATTAGATTGTAAATTTCATGCTAGACAGGGGTTTTCCAAACGGTAAGTATTGGTTTTTTAGTTTTTAAGTAAATTGCTACCATTATTTTTGTTTATATATTAATGAAATATTATTATTTTCTTCTTTCAGCAATTGAAAACACAAGGAATAGTCAACCCATCATCATTGACTCACCAACCTGTTTCTTCACGAACACTTCTTCTTGCTGCTAACACTTCAGGTAACTTAATTAATTTGTTTCTTGAATCTTGATAATGTCTCATTTTAAGCATAGAGTTCATGATTAAAATTGAAATTGTATATTCTGAGCATACCTTAAGGAGGGCAAGGCCTTTTGGGCTGTAAGAAGGTATATTTTTATTCCATAATTCCCATTAACATGTGTAAGAGCATGCTCAAATGTGACAAAATCTATAAGATTGTGTTAGTTGAAGAAAACCAAATCTATAAGATTACGCCACCTCTACATTGTCATACTCTAACTTTGTTCATCTATTGATACATGGCAGCAAGGCACTCTAACTTTGTTCATCTATTGATAAATGGCAGCAAGGTTGAAACCTGTTTTTTTTTCCTTATTGAAGAGATATCCCTTTTGGGTCTTTTTGTTTTCCTCATGTTGTGTATAATTTATCTGAATGAATTTTTATTTGATGGATTTGGCAACCACATATTGATTTGAAGTTCGAACTTGAGGTTGATGTACCCTTCAAAAAAAATAATTAAATTGTAATTGCCGGTTTGAAGGTCGAATTTGAGGTAAACCAATTAGGTTTTTTTTCACCCCTCACCTTATTGCTTTTGTTTATGACTGGAATAAACCTGAATCATTCCAATTCCTAAGGACCCCATTCGTTCCAAAAAAAACTAATAGTTAGTTATGTTGATTCCAGTGGATATGACGGAAATTGAAATCCTTGATTCCTTTATGCTAGACCCAATTTTTTTGCTTTATTAATGGTCAAAAAAGTCAATGAAATAATCCGGCTTGCAAAGTCTAGTGGGCTTTTAAAGTTGGCTTATAAAGAGCCGGAAACTGTCCTAGTCTTTTTTTTATAAAAAAACCGGATTAATTAGTGGTAAACGGTCCAGTTTTAACTATTTTTTGACCAGTCTGCTGGTTTTCAATGGTTCAGTACACATCCGGTTTTTAAGACTTATAGAACCAGTGACTCAGCCGATTCCTGGTTGAACCGGTTTGACCGGATGAATCGGTTTGATTTTCAAAATAGTGGTTATATCTTCGACTTCATCTTTTAAATTCAGAAACCAAAGCCATAATTTGTCAACCAAAAAACCATGAACTGGAATCTAGAATTCCAGTTCCATCAGGATTGAACGAAACACAATGCAATACTCATGCCTCCACCCAATATTGAGAATTATGGAATAAGTCAAGATTATTTATATCATACACAATAACTCCCACCGTCACACATCAATAATAAAGTGGAGCCAAAGCTACAAACCTAGAAAAATAAAAAAACATATTTATTTATATATTTATTTTATTTTTCTATAAGAAAGTATGAAAGATGGGAATCATGTACACCAAGTCAACAAACAGACGTGTGAAAGATGGAAATAAATACACAAATAGATAATTCAATATCTTTGCCTGAACACCCACAAAGAATTGTTCTGATCGCATTTAAAGAAACACCATGCCACATTTAATAGCCATGTTCAAAAAACCCTAGAAAACGACTAATAAAAATGAATTTTATTTATTTATTTATTTATATATATTGAGGGTATTTTGGTCTTTTATTACAAAATGTTACATTTAAGGCATCACCAAACGACAGCAATGGCCAATTACCAAAAACCTAGGAATCGACTCTCTTCATAACAAAATAAAAGTTCTGTACATTAGGTCGTTATGTTAATCTCCATGTTTGGTAAACTTAGATTGTATCTACGCACACTTACTAACATTTCATTAATCATATTAATACATTACTTTCTTTGTTTCAGACCTCTACGTCCGTCGTCATTTCCTCTAAGCACTTACAGTTTGGACTCTAACAATTCCAACTCAAAATTTGAAGTCTGGGTATGTTCTCTATCCTTTGTATTTAATATTGATTTTCTATTCCTTACTCAATTTCGATTTTTCTCTATTTCTTCCTTTCCAATTCTTAGGTTTGACATTTTAAAAGCCTTCTCGATTTCTCATGAATTTGTGTAAATAAAGAGTTATATAATTTTTGTGTTACAGGAATCTGATATTCAACTCTACCTTGCATCTACAAATATTGGGTAAGTTATTTTTAACCCTTTCATTAGATATGATTTGTGTACATAATGACTACATGGATTAATACAATCATAGAGTACGCTATTACTCTGTTCTAAATTTCTGTTAAATATATACCAAAAATTAGTTACGAATAATTAGAATAGTTAGTTTCAAATTTACCTTTTTAGAATCTAATTTTCCATTTGGATTACATATAAACTATGTTAAAATTTGATGTCACACCCCCAAACCAGAACGGCCGAAACATTCGGGGGCGGAGGACTTCAGGTAAGTATCACAACACATGCAATATAGTAATCAAAGTACAAACAACCATTGCATTAATAAGTATAAGTTTTACATAAGTGTTTAAACATTACATATTCAAACACAAAAGTAGGTATAGTAGAAGACAAGAGTCGCGGTACGGTACTAGGTAGTCTTCTCAAGCGCTTCGGGAGTGTACCTGTCTACTGGATTCCTGAGAATACAAGTTATTTGGAAAGAGTAGATCAGCATTTAAGCTGGTGAGTTCATAAGTATTTTAGTTCTGTTAAGTATACTCTAAGTTCTTTGGAAAAGTTCACTGGTTCCTCTAGAAAATCCTATATTTCCTGAGGTGATAAACTGATAACCTCAATAGTTTCCCTCTGTAATTACTTAGTTTATATTAATTATATATAACCTAATATCGAACGGAAAGTTAAATGGGTGTATCTGCCCTAAGCTCACAACCAAACAAGGAACAGGAAGTAAGGCGGAAGTCACACATTTCCCTGTCAATCGGATATTACTTATGTATAACTCTGATGTAATAACTAAGGAATTATAGAATTAACCACTAAAGGTCCCTTTATGTTATATTAGTTGACTAAGTTCCAATTGTAAAGGTAGTTTAATCCCTAAACCGTTTCATTTGTAAAAGTGGTTTAATCCCATAAACCGTTTTATTTGTAAAGGTGGTTTAATCCCATAAACCGTTTCATTTGTAAGAGTGGTTAATTCCATAAACCGTTTCATTTGTAAAAGTAATTTAATCCCATAAACCGTTTCCTTTGTAAAAGTGGTTTAATCCCATAAACCGTTTCATTTGTAAAAGTATTCTTAGTTTTATCCGTTCTACAGTAAAACATTAGTATTAATCCTGGAAAATATTATATTATCCGTAATACTGCCTTGTGGTTTTAAATGTTCCAAAACCAGAAGTACAAGTATATTTGCCATACTTGATTTCATGATACGTAGTTTTTACTGTAAGTAAAAACTAACAGAAGGTATATTTGGTCAGGATGTAATTATCTTTTCCTACTGTTTTAAGAGAAGTATATTACTTAGTAATTTACTCGTTGTTTTATCCATGTGAGTTCTATTAACCATACTAATATGACTGATGTGCCTGATGCGACGTTCTTCAGGCGTCAGAAACGATATGATATTTGACACCCTAGGCCTGCCGGCCAAACTATAGCGAACAAGAAAAGGTGCGGGATTGTCAGTCCCATATAGATCTATACACAAATTCACCCCCTCCCTACATGAGATTCTGGTTAATAAGTCAGGAGTTAAGGTTGTACTTAGATAAGTACACCATGAAGAGTCTCACAAATTTATTGTTTCAATGAGATTTACGATGTATTATTACCTCGTGATTGCTAACCCTGGTACTATGTATTGTACCCTTGTTAATGCAAACCCGGTATGATGTATTATTACCCCGTGATTGCTAACCCTGGTACTCTGTATTGTACCTTTGTTAATGCAAACTCGGTATGATGTATTATTACTTCTTTAATATGTTATCCATATTTTAAAAGTATTATACATATCCTGGTATAGATAAATGAATTGTGGTAATTTCCTTGGAAAGTATACAATCGTGAATCATACTTGTGTATTTAGTTTTGAATCATAAATTATACCTATTATAATTTATATGTTCTATCTGATTAGCATGATTTCTCATGGATGAACACCTTTGCACAACATGATACAAAGGTAATGATACCGAATGGAGTAACCTTTTATACTCATATATGTTTAATATATATATATAATTAAGAAGGAAACGTCCTTCGTACAAATAACCCCACCTTAATTCCACATCCAAACAAGGAAAAGGAAATAAGATAATTCATTAGTCCTAAGCCCTTCAAATCTTATTTATATATTTATACATATATAAACATGATTTTGGCAATTATAATTCGAAATAGTTTATAAAACCTTTTTCAAAGAATTTAACTGAGTTTACATGACTTTAAAGATTTAACATGGCTTTAAGTCATTTTGGAAGTATTTGGTAATCCTTAAAAGCATAAGAAAAGCCTTTGTGTGATTATTATCACACACAATTATTAACACAATTTAAATTGTGTTCAACTTGTATTCCCCCCTAAAAAGCATATAAAACCATTTAAAAATGTATATTATAGGGGTATGAACTCACTTTGATAAGTGGTGATTTGGGCAGCGTTTCGTTTCTATGGATGATCTTTCTCGTAGAAACCGCGAGTTTTTGATTAAAAATCGGGCATTATGCGGGCAACACTTCGACTAGAAAGAGTCTATCTTCTTGAGAATTCCGGGGCTTCGGGGCTAGCTTTGGGTTTTAAATAAGATGGCGGGGCCTTGGGGGGTCGTAAGAAAGTTTAGGGGGTGAAAAGGTGAAAAATGGTGAAATTTGGGGTGAAAAACCTCTCAAATCCGAGAAGTCTCGCACCCTTTATATAGGGGTGCGAGGGTTCGGCTGAAGGGTGAGTCATCAGAGAGGTGGCGAGGGTTCGGAAAGCTGGCGAGGGCGAAGGCGAGTCAGCAGACACGCGTCAGAAGGAGAAGCGAGGAGGGTGGCAGCCTTGGATGCGTGGCGGACCAGGAGAGGACCGGACTTCGGTCCAATCAGGAGGCGCCTATGACGACTTCGGACCAATCAGCGGGTGACATGCGTACTACGGTCCAATCAGCAGTGAACACGTCTTCGACACGTGGAAACCTCACATGCGAGGGTGACGTGGCCGAAGAGGGTCCATGCGAAAATTCTCGGTTTTCAACATTTCTTGATTTTCGTGCCAAAAACTTGCAAAAGTTATAACTTTCGCATACGAGCTCCGTTTTTGGCGTTCTTTATATGCACGCGTAGGTAAAGTTATACTCTACGACTTTCATTTAGACTTCGTCAGCTAATTTTGAGTTTATTTTTAATATTATTATTTTTAACAGATCGGGACAGGAAATCCGTTAAAAATTCATAACTTCTTCATCCGACGTCCGTTTTCGTCTATCTTTTTACCGTTGTACTACTTTTGACGAGACCTTCGATTCTCGTTTAAGTTGTGTCGGCTAAGTATCGATCGATTTATATTTCGAATTTTTAGATGTCTACTGCTAAACCGAAATTTAGAAAAATCACAACTTCCTCATACGAAGTCAGATTATTACGTTTTTTTTATGAACGTTCTCGGTTTAACATATTCTACAACTTTCATTTAGATTGTTAAGGCTAAAAAGCCTTTTATCTAAAACTCACTTTTTACACTGAATAGTGTTTTGTCGGTTTTGTCGCTGATTTTCGATTGGTCATAACTTCTTCTTTATAACTCGGATTTCAGTGTTCTTTATATTTTTGGAAACCTTGTTACGATTTCTACCACTTGGTTCATCCCAATCATGATTATTGATCAATTTATTTTTGACCTAAATTTGACTGGTGTCACATTATCCCCCCGTTAGAGGGAATTTCATCCCGAAATTAAGTCTAAAGTGATACTCATGGACCAGGTCTAATCTTCCCTTTCCCAAGTGAATTCAGGTCCCCGGTTTGTAATCCAGCGAACCTTCACTAACGGGATAAGACTTTGCTTGGTTCTTTTGATTTCCCTATCCATGATTTCCATTGGTTCTTCAACAAAGTGTAGACTTTTATTTAACTTGATTTCATCGAGTGAAATGACAAGTGTTTCATCGTATAGACACCTCTTTAGATTAGATATGTGAAAGGTGGGATGAATGTTATTAAGTTTTTGTGGTAGTTTAAGTTTATAAGTACAAGACTGATTCTAGTAAGAATCTCAAATGGTCCTATGTACCTTGAATTTTGTATTCCATGCTTTCTCAAGCGTATCTTGTCCTTCCGGGGTGAGACCTTCATATGACATGGTCATCAACCTGGAATTCCAAGGGTTTTCTTTTATTCAAGCCGTAGCTTCTCTGATTAACTCTGGAAGCTTTATGTCGCTTCCTGATTAGTATTTTGTTTTTGGTAGTTTCTCGGATGAATTCCAGATCAGCGAAGGTGCTGTGTGGAAATTGGATCTCTAGCTAGTTGCGTATTACCGAATTTAGTCCAGTGCAGATAGGATCTGCACTTGCGACCACATAAGGTTTTGAATGGAGCAACTTGAATGCTAGCGTGATAAAGGACTCGACTAATTCTAAATGGGTATCCCATACTTTACCATAGTCGATCACATAGGCTCATGACTACTCTAGTTCCCAGAGATTTTTGAAGTGACTGCCTGAACTGGGAGATGATTCTGTTATCTCAGCAGAGATAGCAGATATTGGAATACCGTGCACTCACACGTTCTAGTTATGTTCTCTACTTGCCACATTTTCAGGTTTCAAGGCTTCTTGTTGAGCCTCCTTACTTTGTTTGGACAAATTTGAATGGGTTATCATAGTTAATGATTGGCTCTATGACCTGAGTACTCTTTCCGACTTAGGGTGTCAGCTACTATATTGGCTTTGTCGGGATGATAACGAATTTTGAATTCGTAGTCATTTAGTAGCTCGACCCACTGTCGTGGTCTCCCGTTGAATTCCTCCTGGTAAGATATATGATGAAGGTTTTTACTCCGAAGTTCATGATAAGACTCATACTTGGCTCATCCACCATCACTTCGCGTATACAAGTCATATATAATTTAGATTTCACAAAACGTTCGGATGGGTGACTCTGCCCCAGGTCTACAACCAAACAAGGAACAAGAGATAGGGCAGAATTACACGTCCTTAATCTTGTTAAGTCTAAATTATATACCACTTTTGTGTGTACACTTAGCAGTGATAGATTAACCTAATGAGTTCTTAGTCTCTATTCTTGAACTTGACCTGCGGTACAATGATTATCCTATGAGATCTATTGGTGTACTTCGGTGGTTACTGACTTCTAAGACTACTTTGGTTCTTTTCGTTTGAAGTTTCCTGTCTAATGAGTAGGCTAAAAGGGCGTGGTACCCTTTGTATGGGTACTTCTGAAGTTTTGAAATGAGAGACAACCTAAGGGTTTGCGTTATGGATTGGAAGAATTTCATCTTACTGCTGATTAAGGAAAAAGTTCTCTTACACAACATAAACAAGGAACAGGAAATGAGGCGGGATTACTCACCCTAAGTCTACAAATCTTAATTATAAATGACCCTTATGTATACACTAAGTCATCATAGCTTACCTGTTAGGGTTTCAAATTTTAGATGAATGACGTGATTTAATTTGGACGGGAGAGTAATCATAATTATAGATAATTATCGGGGTTTGGAAGCGTACCAAAATATAGCAGGGTTCTTTGATGCCTTCCCGTGTATTGGGGTCAAACCCCTCCTGCTCCCCCGTCGTTCTTCTATGTTGGACAGTCCCTCTTGTAATGTCCTATTTCACCACAAAGGTGACATATGGGAATGGTTCCAACATTGGCAGTTGAAGTGATGAACTCAACCGGAGTTTTACAGATGCGGGCGGTGTGCCCGTTCAGGTTGCATCTATTGCAATGCAGCTCTCGGCAAACTCCATGGTGATAGTAGTTGCACTTGCTGCAGTGTGGGAGGTTTCCTAAGTACGACGTGGTCGGTGCTAGAATAACAGGGCTGATAGGGGTATTGACCGACCCAGTTCGTTGCCCTCTGTTAGGTTTTTGAGTTGAACAACTACCTTTCCTGTTTTTGAACTTTCGTTTCAGGATATTAGGCTTAAGGTTCGAAGTGTCCTTACAAATAGGTACTCGTTGCTGTACTTGGTCATCACCAAGATCGGGGTTACCGATGGCATTACTACTAACATTTGCATTGTTAGCATTAAGGTGTGCCATGACAGCTGCTACAGCTGCTGTGACTGCAGCTTGAAACGTAGTCGCATCTATTTGAAGGATTGGTGTTTTGCCGGTGGGTTGGTTACATTTCTTCGGAGGCATGATTATGTTTCATGATAAGAAAATGAGCTCGTGAGCGACTATAGTTGTCTGTAGATGTATTCTAACCATTTGTATCTATGTATAATTCTTTCGTTTTGTTATATTGTTCTCAATGATTCGACCTGCATCCCTATGATGCAGTCCTGGTAAGGAACATAAATTAGTTTCTAGAATGGTTATGAACCGAGTATCATCTGAACTAAGTTACCTTCGATTGGTGGATATCGTTTTCCAACTTTCGAAAATATTCGAAAACAATTCATAACAGTGTCTACATAAAATAGACTTATGAATTTGAGAAGTAATCACTATCAATTAAGATTTCGTGATCTGATTTATTGTTATTAGCCATGACAGGAAAAGAGGATAAGCTCAAAACCTAATGTGAGTAATGAAATCACTAACTCACTAGGTTGAATCGATTTACTAGTTATTACTTAGATGAAAAGGCGCTCAAACACTTCATATGAATCACACGTGGTATCTATAGGGTGTCCTTTTCCTCCGTAGGTATATTGAATTCCTGAGCTGTCTTACTTCCGATTCTGACACTGATCCCCATTACTTCGTAATGAAGATTTTGAATCTCGGAAGTTCATGTGAATCTCTCATTGGTGTCCTTAATAGGGTAAGGGCACTAAATGATTTCTATAGTTTATTTACTTATCATCTGTTTCTTTCTCGGAATTCTCCTAATGAAATTCTGTTGGGTCCTCCTTGACTCTTCTATTGATTGCTGGAGTAACTACATCTATCTAAGGGGTTTACACGAGAATGGGAATGTCTAAAGAATCTATGAGAAAATTTAAATTTTTACGAAGGTGATCCTTTCTGGTCCTTCTATAATCATATGGTGTGTACCGATTATCTATAATCCAGATCAAATAGACCTTCGAATAAGTAATCCTACTCTAAAACCACATCCATACAAGGAAAAGGAAGTAGAGTGAAAATCACATATTCTAAGTCTATAAAATCTCAACTATATATAACCTTACCATATCCATTTAGTAATTATAGACTTATCAGAAAAGATCTTTTTAATCATTTCCCCAAAGTTATTTATGGTATCAAAAATACCTCCATGGTATTTTAATTATAAGTTTGATTCTTGTACTTCTAGATATAAGAAGTTGATAAGTTTTCAGTTTTCTTGTTATAGCATCCTAAAATACTCCTATAGTATTTTAACCTTTATGTTTGGTTCTAGAATTCTTCTGGTACCTGGGTAAGTTTTAGACTTGTTGCAACACTACAATCACTCCAAAACACATGTTGGTCATATCTCAAATGAATATAGTTGATCAGGCTATATTAATCTCAGATATGATTACGTCACTGTCTAGGTTTAACTGTAATGTCCAACATCCAAATACTTTTGTTTTGTTCTTCTTGTGATACTCATTCTAGTATATATTCTGCATGTACTTATACTTTTATAAAATATTGTAATATTTTTAAAGTATAACTCTTGGTCAGAGTGTTTTTATCCTAATGGGTTTTTAGTTGTATATCTTTTATGACTGATATACTGAGTTCACTATAAACACTGCTCTGATACCAATCTGTCACACCCCCAAACCAGAACGGCGGAAACGTTCGGGGGCGGAGGACTTCAGGTAAGTATCACAACACATGCAATATAGTAATCAAAGTACAAGCAACCATTGCATTAATAAGTATAAGTTTTACAAAAGTGTCGCGGTACGGTACTAGGTAGTCTTCTCAAGAGCTTCGGGAGTGTACCTGTCTACTGGATTCCTGAGAATACAAGTTATTTGGAAAGAGTAGATCATCATTTAAGCTGGTGAGTTCATAAGTATTTTAGTTCTGTTAAGTATACTCTAAGTTCTTTGGAAAAGTTCACTGGTTCATCCAGAAAATCCTATATTTCCTGAGGTGATAAACTGATAACCTCAATAGTTTCCCTCTGTAATTACTTAGTTTATACTAATTATATAAAACCTAATATCGAACGGACAGTTAAATGGGTGTATCTGCCCTAAGCCCAAAACCAAACAAGGAACAGGAAGTGAGGCGGAAGTCACACATTTCACTGTCAATCGGATATTACTTATGTATAACTCTGATGTAATAACTAAGGAATTATAGAATTAACCACTAAAGGTCCCTTTATGTTATATTAGTTGACTAAGTTACAATTGTAAATGTAGTTTAATCCCATAAACTGTTTCATTTGTAAAAGTGGTTTAATCCCATAAACCGTTTTATTTGTAAAGGTGGTTTAATCCCATAAACCGTTTCATTTGTAAGAGTGGTTTAATTCCATAATCTGTTTCATTTGTAAAAGTGGTTTAATCCCATAAACCGTTTCCTTTGTAAAAGTGGTTTAATCCCATAAATCGTTTCATTTGTAAAAGTATTCTTAGTTTTATCCGTTCTACAATAAAACATTAGTATTAATCCTGGAAAATATTATATTATCCATAATACTGCCTTGTGGTTTTAATCAGAAGAGAACATGTGTCTGACACGTGGAAGCCTCGCATGCGAGGGTGACGTGGCCGAAGAGGGTCCATTCGAAAATTCCCGGTTTTCAACATTTCTTGATTTTCATGCCAAAAACTTGCGAAATTTATAACTTTCGCATACAAGCTTCGTTTTTGGCGTTCTTTATATGCACGCGTAGGTAAAGTTATACTCTACGACTTTCGTTTAGACTTCATCGACTAATTTTGACTTTATTTTTAATATTACTATTTTTAACAGACCAGGACAGGAAATCCGTTAAAAATTCATAACTTCTTCATCCGACGTTCGTTTTCGTTTGTCTTTTTACTGTTGCACTACTTTTGACGAGACCTTCGATTCTCTTTTAAGTTGTGTCGCCCTAATATCGATCGATTTATATTTCAAATTTTTAGCTGTCTATTACTAAACCGAAACTTAGAAAAATCACAACTTCCTTATACGAAGTCAGATTTTTACGTTCTTTTTATGAACGTTCTCGGTTTAACATATTCTACAACTTTCATTTAGATTGTTAAGGCTAAAAAGTCTTTTATCGAAAATTCACTTTTTACACTGAACAGTGTTTTGTCGGTTTTCTCGCGGATTTTCGATTGGTCATAACTTCTTCGTTATAACTCGGATTTCAGTGTTCTTTATATTTTTGGAAACCTTGTTACGATTTCTACCACTTGGTTCATCCCAATCATGATTATTGATCAATTTATTTTTGACCTAAATTTGACTGGTGTCATAGTTGATGGAATTTGGATTTCTATTTCAGTAAACGCTTTCTTGTGATGCCTCCAAAAAGGCAACAAATGGCTTCTACTTCCAATACAATAGTCCCCCGTCGTTCACGTAGGAGTTCCCTTTTAGTAGAGATATCAACGTTGCCTGTTTATTATGAATGTGGGAATTGTTCCTGTATGGGTGAGCATTGTGGGGCGTTTTTTTGGTATCATGAAAGAGTTGTATTTATCCCGTGCCAATCATCCGCGATATACGAAATGTTTTGTAAGTAGGGTAATGTTGTTCTTCCCTACCCTCTTCGTCCGCCTGATGTGCTTCTACAATTTTACGAAGATGATCACTTTATGCATAACATAAGAGAATATAATTCCATGTTCTCTATGCCGTCTTTTGGTGCAAACGAAGATGACTCAATCAATAAAGGTCGTGCACCATATGTGTTTAAGGTCAGTGGTCAGATTTACCATTGGATTGGATCCTTTTATCCTCAAGACGTTCATAAGCCCCGTTTTCTATAGTTGTATATGTATGATACTGAAAATGAGGTTGCTAATAGACTTCATTCTTTTCATGGTGATAATGAAGTACTTTTGTCTACAGATATTGTAGATTCATTAAGTCATATGTTGAACACACATAATGAGTATGTTCGTACGTTTAAGACTACGAAAGAAATAGCTCAGTCAATAAATTTAGATTCATATGGTGTACGGTAATTTATTCATGTGCCTGACAGAAGATATGGGTCACCAACCCCTGGAAGTTTGGGTTGTATCGTTGATGATGATGATGTTACTAGGCTTGTTTGATATTGTTGTTTATTCAAAGTTTGGGTTACCTCGGCGAGTTAGTAAGATTCATCCAATTTATATGCCTTTGCAGTATCCATTACTATTCCCAAACGGAGAAGAAGGATGGTCTCCTGCCTTGTGTCTACGTATTGACTCTATTAGAATCTTAACAAATAATATGTATTAGAGTTATCAGATTCACGATCGACACAATTACTCTCTTATTTTACATGCACGTCGCCTTTTCCAACAATATTTGGTGGATGCCTATACTTGAATTGAACAATCTAGGCTTGAATTTATTGAACATCATCAGCATCAATTGCGTTTAGAGTACATCAGCGGTGTTTATGACACTTTGTCCAAAGTCGATACGGACATCCGTGTCATTGGTAAGCATGTATTTCTACCTGCAACTTTCGTTGGGGGACCTAGATATATGTATAAACACTATCAAGACGCTCTAGCCATATGTAGGGTTCATGGTAAGCCACAATATTTCATCACTTTCATTTGTAATGTAAAATGGCCTGATGAGTATAGAAGATACATGGATGTTGTTGGTCAACGTGATATTCGACCAGATATCATTGCACGCATCTTTAAGATCAAAGTTCATGCTTTAATTAACCTCCTTAAAGAAGAAAAAGCTTTTGGAGATGTTAATGCATGTACGTTTACAACTTCAACCACTATGGATCAACAAACCACCACAAATATCGAGTCCCTCACCCCTACTAAATCACATGAAACCAGAAGACGCCTCCAATTGGAACATAGAGGTAAAAATAACATTTAGCAGTATACTTATATCCAAAACGGAACCAACATCTTTCTATTTCACAGATACTACACAGAAAACACAACGTCCCAAACGAATGAAATACAAAAAACACGGCAAAGCGAACGAAGGGACACATGCCAAAAGTAGTAAAACTATTTGATCTTTTCAGAACATACATAGACATAAACTGTACTCTCTTTGTTGTATCATTTTTCGTCTATCTAAGAACAAGATCTATCTGATGCGCAAGGATAAGGTTTGAGAACTCAAACCTTGAGTGAATGCTTAAGATCAATGTCTGCTTGCTAATAATTGTTCAAGTCGAGTATGGAAAGACCAGTCAAGTTTTAGATAATGAATTCAGCCAATGATCAAGTCATGTAATGAACAACGAGAGTAACTGACCAAGGTAAAGCTAATAAATGAAGAACAAGAAGAATGTTTGAAATAAACTTATTGAGAGTGACAAAGTGAGTGAAAAGATCCGTTGTTGACTTGTATTGAATACTCCTATAAATAGGAGTAAATATTACACCAAATTAACTGAAGTGCTTACATAGGACCGGACAAAAGACATGATTTTGACATTCTGATTGTCCAAATATAACTATAGACTAAGTCCTATGAAACGTTACATCAATACAAAGACATATACAATAAATGCACAAAAGACAAAACAACTTCATTCCGAATCAGCATCATTCCGGACATGAGAGACAACTCCAGAATGTCTTCAGTCTTCACATCTTCTTTCCTGGTCCGGACAGCTTCCGGACCACTCTTCACTTTGGAACATACACTTCGAAATTAGTACTTAGGATTGCTAGAGGTTCACTTTCAGGTACTAACAATCTCCCCCTAAGTGAACTTTGCAATCCAACAAGCTTAGTTCATTTCTTCCTTGATGAAGGTGTAGGCTCTGAACAACCATTCTCGGCCCGCAGTGTACCACGCCAACTGACTTACAAACTTTGCCTTGACCTGTTCCGGAGCATCATACTTGCATGCCCGAGATATGAACTTTTTTAGAGCTTTGGTCGGAACTAGGTGTTTGTCAAGGACTCGAAAGAAGTCCTTCTTTTTTGTCACTCTGGTTGTGTAGACAAACCCTAGAACCGGTTCTTCAATGGGACCATCTGCAAGAATTTCAGCTGCCAGAAGAACGAAGTCGATTTTGGCAACGAATTTTTCCGTTCCGTAGAGGAGTGCAAGCTCATAATCACATCGGCAGAACTCAGCAACATAATTTTTTAGAAAGCTCAGAGTTGGGTGGTAAGCTCCCATACTGATGTCATCCTTTTGATTTTCTCTGAAGTAGGCAGCTAAGATGAGGATGTCATTTGGATTCATAGAAGGAAAATCCGCATCAGTAACGGTCCGGGGTGTTGGCTTGTTCCGGAGAAGGTGAAAACGGAATAGAGGACAGTTCAGTTCAAATTTCACCAAAATTTTTCTTCTGAATCCCTAAACTTTGGTAATTCTCTTCTTCGTCCATATTTCCTTGAAAGGTTGAGCGTGCTTAGAGTAGAAGGTTTTGAGCCTTTCTCGCTCAGTCCGGATGATCACTTCCGGATTGTCTGATGGATGAAGAGGGGCAAATTTGGTATAAAATTTGCTGTAGGGAGAGAGAGGAAGATCCAGCTGATCGGAGTCATTGGTGGGAAGGTCGTAGTGAAGGCACGGAATGATTTCTTTAGCCTTAAGAATGCCTTCACGACAAAGAGGAGAGATGTCACGCATCAGATCAGGATTATCTTTTAGAGCTTGGATCCGGATGCTGTCCTCTAATGCCTGATTGATTTCCTCCTGAGACCATCCATGTTTTTGTTTGAGAGGAGGTATGGAGTGAAAGGCTTGTTGTTCGGTAGTCATTGGTTTCTTCCCTTTGTCTCTTTAAAGTGCAGATATAACCATCTTCATAGTTTCATCAATCGTGAATTCCGGAGTGGGAATTAGAAGTGGTTCTTCTGGAATTTCATCAGGGATCCGGAGGGGAGAGCCCTGGTCGATTGGAGCGATTTTTGGTTCCGGGATGGGGGGCTGCATGGAAGGAGTGGCTCGGAAGGCTTGAGCGGTTACAAATGATTTTTCCTTAGTCATTTGAACGGCCATTTGAAATGCATCTGGGAATGAGGATGGCCAAGAGACTGGAGACCATATCCTCTTCTCTTCCATAGTCAGAACCCTTGGAGTTGTTTTCTTTGGAGCTTCAAGCCCAAGAATTCCCTTAGGAGCTTCATCCGGAATATTTATCTTCATCTTCACTTCCTTCTTTTTCAGTGATCCCTAGCATTCCGGAGACGATTTGAACTTCTTCTTCTTCAGAATCTAGGTCTTCATCTCGGAGTGTAAATTCTGAGGCGGATTTCCAAGGTTGGCTTGGGCCTTCTCCCCCTCTTGCAACGGTGGATCTTGGAACCGGTGCAAGCAGCAAAGTCTCCTTGAGATCATCGAATTTGGAGAAAACTTTCTGAAGGCCTGTGGTAAGTTGAAGAGTGAGGGTATCATAGGCTTCAGATGTGGGGGCTTGAGCAGCAAGGTGCTTGAACATATTGCTGAGAATCGCAATTATCTTATCAAACTTTTGGTTCGGAACATCGACTTATAAACTCTTCACACGTTGGTTCTACGACTTTTAAACCCTTTGGATTTCCTTTTACACCAATCGCCTTGAGGAAGGTCGATTTGTAGATGGGAACGGTTCTATCACCGATGATTGTGGTCTCTAAAGTACCATCTTCGAGTCTGATACTGGTGAAAGCACGATGAAGGTGATGAAGTGGTAGTGGAGGTTCAGGGATTTTGGTAAGGGGAATGGAGATAGGGTGATTTGCAATAAACTCGATCATTACCCTGATTGATTCATCATAATCCAGTGGATTTAGGGAAAACAGTTAGGTAGTGTTGTAACACTAGTCAAAATAGGTCAATAGATAATCACATGTGATTATGCCAATCATGTAATGTGATTTTGTTAAACTAGTAATGTGATAATAGTGTTATGTAGTTCATGATAAATTCTAAAACAAATATGAACTTTCTTTATGATACAACTCAAAGTATACGTCCATACGATTCCAAAAATATAGAGAATGTCTGAATCTGACTTCGCAGGAAGAAGTTATGATAAACCAAACACTATAAATCTCTATAATAAGAGGAATTTAAAATAGACTTAGAATCAGCTATTGGAGTCTAAAAGAGAGTTGTAGTAATTGTAAATACCTATGCGTGCATATAAAGAACGTCAAAAATAGAGTTCGTACGTGAAAGTTACGACCTTCCAAAGATTCAGCTGTCAGAAACCCTAATCTGACTGAGCTCACGATGTGAGCACAGAACTCACGACGTGAGGAGTCATTTATCCACATCTCAGAATCTAGAAGGTGTGTGAGGAGGCTGCGAGGGGATAAGACCCAAACTCACGACTTGAACAAGGATATCTCACGACGTGATGAGTCACATGGCCACGTTCCGAAGCTAGGGACGCAAATGGAAAGTCTACGGGGATAGGATCCAAACTCACGACGTGAGCCTTATAAAACTCACGACGTGAGGGTCCAAAATCCTTACTATAAATAGCAGGTCCAACTTCAGCCATTCTTACACCTAAACTTCTTTCTCCTCTCTCCTTTGCTGAGACCATCTTGCATTCCGAGCCTCGACGACCTTGTATGCTGACCGTTTCTGCTTAGATTACATAAAATCACGCTACTAGGGCGAGTTTCACGGCCCCACTTTCTAATATTTCAGGGGAAAACGCATGCTAAATATTATATACACGTTATTATTATGTCTATATGATAATATATAGTTATAATAACCGGGGTATAGTTGCTCAAAATATAATATTTTGAATATATACTACTATTATCAACTTGTCAGCATGTTATTTTACTAATGTAGATCTTGAGTTATACTTAGGATTTTATATATATGTTGTGTGCGATATAGTTCAGAAGTTATATTCGGAAGTTCTATATGTTAAGTTATAAAGTATGTTGCTATTATTGGTTTTATGTCAAGATAAAACTTGGTATGTTATATGTTGTTATTGATTAGTTTTATGTCAAGATAAAACTAGGAACGTTATATGTTGTTATTATTGGTTTTATGTTAAGATAAAACCTAGTTTTACTTCAAGATATAGCTGTTATATTGCCTAAATGTTAAGAAGTTAGGAGTACTGTTTAAAAGCATAGTCTAGTAACTTAGGGTTTTAGACATGAAAATGCTTTTGTTGTTAGAGATATAGGAAGCCGTCGAAGTCTACATGAGTAATTGTATTCATCAACTAAGATTGGGGATCTTAGTGGAAATCCTCTGAACTGTAACCGTTAATCCCGTGTGAGCGAGGAAGTCGTGTATAATTAGTATACGGGTTGACCACCCCACTTGTGACTGTTAGCTACAGTCAACCAAAAGCGAGTGATGAACTATCCTTTTATTTGTTATTGTTCCGGCGTCGATGAAGCGTACGGTGTTGTTTCTCATGGTAAATCATGTGTGTGTTTGTTTCTCATGGTAAATCATGAGTGTGTTTTATCAGATGTATTATGTCACAGCAACGGTTACAGGCTCATGGTAGCAAATTGTTAGAAACATTATACTTTGTTGTATACAAGTATTAATGTTAAGTATAAGTTTCCCCCTACTTATACCTTAGGTTTAAGGAATGTTTAGGTATAAAACTTAATTGATAAGTAAACTATTATACCTAATATACATACTAAATGTTGGAGAGTCAAAATGATACTTTCAAAACTATACTTTTGAACGTGGAAAAATGTATTATTTTATGGAGTCAAAACCTGTGGACTCACCAACTTTATGTTGACGTATTTTAAAATGCATGTGTTTTCAGGACTTGAAAAGCTGGTATGTATTCGAACAGAAGAAGTTCTACTATTACCTTTCTGTTCATTAAGAAGTATGCCATAGTCGGATATTATGTAATAGGTTCTAGAAAAACAGTTATGTAACTTTCAATTATCAATAAAGGTATGTATTTTCTTGGTACTGTTCAATGTATGTTATATAACTGTGATACGAAGAATGACGTTACACTACCCGGCGTTTCCGCCGATGGCTGGGGGTGTGACCGAAATTGGTATCAGAGCTATTAACTATAGTGAACTAGTACTTTCTTAGGAAAGCACGAGTATAGTTTAGGGATTACTCTATTAGGTTTAGGTATATCCCTTAGCCTACAATCAAAAGTATTATTAATTATTCTACTGAAGGACTACTTACGGGAGCTGTGACAAGGATAGACATGTCGATTTGGGTTGCTGGATTCCAGAACGGCTATATGCTAAAATGATCCAGCCTTTTCGACTGTCCTGACTGGCCGGAGGCTTATCAGATAGACCTGAAGTAACAAACAATAGTTAAAGCGTGAATACAATAAATAAGAATATAGAGTCATATATAAAGACTCAGACCCGCGATGAGAATACACCTTAATACCCGGAATGTTTATGATCTCAACGATTTAGATCAAATATTCCAACTAAAGTTTATATGTGCGTATATCCTATCACAATTAGGTGTAGGTGCGCAACTATGTTTTATTATGATCAGATCATATGACCTATTTAATTTGGGAGTAATATTTGATAGACTAAAACTCTTGGTGATCCAAAACGTATAGAAATTCGACATGGCACATTCAAGAGAATGGATAATCATCGAGGATACGGATGAAGAAGAGGAAGTTTCATTCCCCATGATGGTAGGCGATCCTTACTACCCTATAAATCCAACCACCTTTCATCCAATACCTTCGGACGATGGATCACCTTTACCCTCTAACGAATGGGAAGAGAGTGAACCAATGGAAGAAAGCGAATCCATGGAGGAAACAGAGTCGGTGGCATCATCTTTACCACCACTGAACACTCTTTACCGTAAAGTTCCAAGAGGAGTAAAAATGAAACGCACGGCACGTAAATCCATACCGATATGGAAAAAGATTAAGAAGAAACAGAAGGCGACGTCTTCAGGAAGTCATAGAGTTCAAGATGAACCTGCACGGATCGCACAAACTGTTGATAGGTGGGTGGCGGAAGAAAGAGCTGCTAAGATGTATGAGACTGGTCAATCATCTCGACCACATCTCCCACATTCTTCTGAAGATAACACTTTATCTCAATTGTTTGAGAAAAGTGTGAAAATTGAAGATAAGATGGAAATTGTTGAAGGAAGGGCTACTCATCTCTTTGGAAGAGTACGAAGGCTAGAAGGAGAAAGGACGCAAGATCAGGAATCGGTGATGGATGTCCATCATCGTATAAATTTCGCCTATAACGACATGATTACTCACGATGCAAGGATTGCAGAGTTAGAACTCTACAATCAAACCTCAAGAAATGAAGAACGCACGGGAAGTCTTGAGCAGAGAACTAAAGCACTTGAGGAGCAAGTGGTTAATGTCACTGACGTGCTAGGTCATCATATAGGTTTCTGGTAGATAAGCTAAAACTAGTGGTTGTGTAAATAGAGAAATCAGACTAGTTAAGGCGAAAAGAGGAAAGTTTATAGCAATGATGTAGAAAACCTTGCAAATTTTGCAATGTTTATAGAAACTTTTCTCTTATAAACCTAAATAAACTGATGTAACCGTTGGTAATAATATGAAACATATATTACAGTAATCATTGTGTTGTCCATTATGTTTTACACTTTGAAGAATAATTGAAGTATTTAGTACTCGTGTATTAAATAATTAACAAAACTCATAAAATTCTTATTATTTTAGGAACTAAAACAAAATGCCTAGAAGGAGTAATCGGATAAACCCTAACTGACCATCAGCACCACAACAACCACCAGAACCAAACCCCCCAATAGGTACATCACAACTGGAAGAAATCATAGCTCAAAGAATTGTTGCAGCTCTATCTAATGTCACAAGAGATGGAGTTAGAAATGAAGGCCATGTAGGGACCGCTAGAACGTGTACCTACAAATATTTTATTAATTGCAGGCCAAAAAGCTTTCATGGAAATGAAGGGGTAGTTAATTTGACTAGGTGGATAGAAAAGACAGAGTCTGTCTTTTAAATAAGCTTCTGTCCAAATGATTGTAAAGTACGATTTGCAGCATGTACTTTCGTCGATGCAACACTCACATGGTGGAACAACCATGTGAATACAATGGGAATTGATTCTACAAATTCAATAAAATGGGAGGAGCTAAAAATGATGCTAGTAGAAGAGTATTGTCCTAGGGAGGAAATACATAAACTGGAACAAGAACTGTGGACCCTAACCATGAAGGGTTCAGAGATAAAAGCTTATACCGCTAGATTTAATGATCTTGCTGTAATGTGTGCAGCACTTGTAACCCCTGAATATAAGAAAATTGAGCGATATATTTGGGGTTTAACATCGCAAATTAAAGGCATGGTGATCGCATCAAAGCCTGCGACCTATGACAACACCAAGAGAATAGCTCATCAGCTAACCCTCACAGAGATCCAAGGAACAGAAGTGGTCTCAAAGGTTGAGTCTCCCAAATCTGGGACAAACAAGCGCAAGTTTAATAGGAAGAATCACAAACAATCATCTGAGAAAAGACAAGAAGTGGCAACCAATTATGTAGCCATGACAGCAATACCTATACAACCAAAATCTTCATGGTGCAATCAGTGCAACCGTCATCATCCAGGTGACTTTTTTGTCTGCACGAAGTGCAAGAAAAAGGGGCATACTGCTAGTTATTGCAGGACCACGACACCTGCAACAGTGAATCAGGGAACAAATACTGGAGCAGGCCATGGTGAAGGAAGAAAGTGCTATGAGTGTGGGGAGGTTGGACACATCAAGAAAGAATGTCCAAAGTTAAGGAGTCAAGGAGGCATAAGACGTGGCAGGGCGTTTGTGATCGGAAGCAGAGAGGCTATTCATGACACTTCGGTCGTATCTGGTACGTTTCTCATAGATAATTTATATGCTACTATACTCTTCGACTCTGGAGCAGATCGAAGTTTTATAACTCCGACGTTTAGAAAATTGTTAAGTCATAAGTCTAGCAAATTAAAAGAAATCTATGAAGTAGAAATCGCTAACGGTCAAACTGAGAAAACACATGAAATCCTAGAAAAGTGTCTGTTAACTCTTAATAACTACCTTTTTCACGTCAACCTCATGCCAATGCCTATCGGTAGTTTTGATGTCATAATTGGCATGGATTGGTTATCTTCACACCTCGCCGAAATTCGATGTCATGAGAAATCCATACGACTACCCTTACCAAACGGTGAAGCCCTGATTATCTTTGGTGATAAATCTGGGAAGAACCTCAAAGTCATCTCTTGTACTAACACCCAGAAATATCTACATAAGAAATGTAGCGCATTCTTAGCCCACATTGTAGATAGGAAGAGAAAGACAAAAGAAATAAAGGACATACCTCAAGTATGTGATTTCCCTGACGTGTGTCCTGAAGATCTACCTGGAATACCTCTCGTCCGACAAGTCGAGTTTCGAATCGACTTAATTCCAGGAGCAGCACCAGTAGCGAAATCTCCTTATCGGTTGGCTCCATCTGAAATGCAAGAATTGTCTAGCCAACTACAAGAACTTCTTGACAAAGGCTTTATCCGACCATGTTTTTCACCTTGGGGAGCACCAATCTTGTTTGTCAAGAAGAAGGACGGATCCTTTCGAATGTGTATTGATTATCGGGAGCTGAACAACTTAACGATCAAGAATCGTTATCCGCTTCCGAGAATTGATGATCTATTCGATCAACTGCAAGGATCCAGCTACTACTCAAAGATAGATCTCAGATCAGGATACCATCAAAGCAGAGTACAAGAAGACGACATTCCAAAAACAACATTTAGAACTCGTTATGGTCATTATGAGTTCTTAGTTATGTCTTTTGGATTGACCAATGCCCCAGCAGTGTTTATGGATCTCATGAATCGTGTTTGCAAATCATACCTGGATAAATTCGTGATCGTATTCATCGATGATATATTGATATATTCACGAACCAAGGAAGAACATGGTCAACACCTGCAAATAATCTTGGAACTACTAAGAAAAGAAAAGTTGTACGCTAAATTCTCCAAATGTGAGTTTTGGATTAGAGAAGTACAATTTTTAGGTCATGTAGTTAGAAACGAAGGAATTCATGTTGACCCATCCAAAGTTGAAGCAATCAGGAATTGGGAAGCACCAAAGACGCCGACAGAGGTGCGTCAATTCCTAGGACTTGCTGGCTATTACCGTAGATTCATAGAGAATTTCTCCAAAATAGCCAAGCCACCTACAACACTAACCCAGAAGGATATGAAGTTCAACTGGGAAGACAAACAAGAAGCTGCTTTTCAGAAATTGAAGCAAATGTTGTGTAGTGCACCAATCCTATCCCTTCCAGATGGAACAGAAGATTTCGTTGTATACTGCGACACATCAAATCAAGGATTGGGATGTGTGTTGATGCAAAGAGGAAAAGTTATCGTCTATGCATCACGACAACTTAAGGTGCATGAGAATAATTACACTACCCATGATCTTGAATTGGGAGCTGTAGTTTTTGCACTAAAAATTTGGATACATGACTTATATGGTACTAAGTGTACTATTGTTACCGACCACAAGAGTCTCCAGCACATCTTCAACCAAAAAGGTCTTAATATGAGACAACGAAGATGGGTCGAATTGTTGAATGATTACGAATGTGAGATTCGTTATCATCCCGGAAAGGCAAACGTGGTAGCAGATGCCTTGAGCCAGAAAGAATATATTAAACCCCGTCGGGTACGAGCATTAACTATAACTATACATTCTAACTTTACCGCACAAATAAGAGAAGCTCAACTTGAGGCTCTAAAAGAAGAAAACATCAAGAACGAAGCTTTGCGAGGAATGGAAAAGCAACTTATACAAAGAGATGACGGAACGCGACACTTTATGAACCGAATTTGGACGCCTAAGTTCGGTGGAGTCAGGGACTTGGTCTTAGAAGAAGCCCACAAGTCCAGATATTCCGTGCATCCAGGCTCTGACAAAATGTACTTAGATTTAAAAGTACATTATTGGTGCCCAAACATGAAGGCAAAAATTGCTACTTATGTGAGCAAATGTTTGACTTGTTCTAGAGTAAAGGCAGAACATCAAAAGCCTTCAGGTTTACTTCAACAACCGGAAATACCTGAATGGAAATAGGAGCATATATCAATGGACTTCATCACTAAGTTACCTAAAACTCCTAGTGGGTTCGACACTATTTGGGTAACAGTCGATAGATTGACTAAGTCTGCCCATTTCTTACCAGTCAAGGAGAACGACAAGATGGAAAAGCTAACTAGAATTTATCTTAAGGAAATTGTCAGATTGCATGGACTTCCAAATTCTATTATTTCTGACCGAGATAGTAGATTCACTTCACGATTTTGGCAATCTCTACAAAAATCCTTAGGAACACGTCTAGATATGAGTACAGCTTACCATCCACAGACTGATGGTCAGAGTGAGAGAACCATTCAAACTTTAGAAGATATGCTCCAAGCCTGTGTAATAGACTTTGGAAATGCGTGGGATACTCATTTACCGTTGATTGAGTTTTCCTACAACAATAGTCATCACACCAGCATCAAGGTTGCACCGTTTGAGGCTCTTTATGGACGAAAATGTCGTTCCCCAGTGTGTTGGGCAGAAGTTGGAGACACACAGATGGCCAGAGAACGTACAGGCGATACCTTACGTACTGGACCAGAAATAATCCACGAGACAACTGAAAAGATCATGCAAATTAAGGATAGATTAAAGTCTGCACGTAATCGTCAAAAGAGCTATGCTAACGTAAGACGTAAGACTTTAGAATTCCAAGTTGGAGATAAAGTAATGTTGAAGGTCTCTCCTTGGAAAGGCGTAATTCGATTCGGGAAACGAGGCAAACTAAACCCACGGTATATAGGACCTTTTGAAATTCTAGCAAGAATTCGTTTTGTCGCATACCAACTCAAGTTGCCTCAAGAGCTAAGTAATGTGCACGATGTTTTTCACGTATCAAATCTTAAAAGATGTCTTTCTAATGACACTCTTGTTATACCTCTCGAAGAGATACAAGTCAATATGAAACTCAACTTTGTAGAAGAACCTGTTGAGATCATGGATCGAGAAGTCAAACGATTAAAGCAAAGTCGTATTCCCATAGTGAAAGTTCGACGGAACTCTTTACGAGGACCTGAATTTACTTGGTAACGTGAAGATCAGATGAAAGAAAATACCCCCAACTGTTTGACAAAACCCCATCCATAAGATAAATTTCGGCACGAAATTATTCTAACGGGGGGAGAATGTAACACTAGTCAAAATAGGTCAATAGACAATCACATGTGATTATGCCAATCATGTAATGTGATTTTGTTAAACTAGTAATGTGATAAGAGTGTTATATAGTTCATGATAAATTCTAATACAAATATGAACTTTCTTTATGATATAACTCAAAGTATACGTACATACGATTCCAAAAATATAGAGAATGTCTGAATCTGACTTCGCATGAAGAAGTTATGATAAACCAAACACTATAAATCTCTATAATAAGAGTAATTTAAAATAAACTTAGAATTAGATATTGGAGTCTAAAAGAGAGTTGTAGTACTTGTAAATACCTACGCGTGCATATAAAGAACGTTAAAAATGGAGTTCGTATGTGAAAGCTACGACCTTCCGAAGATTCAGCTGTCAGAAACCCTAATCTGACTGAGCTCACGACGTGAGCACAGAACTCACAACGTGAGGAGTCATTTATCCACATCTCATAATCTAGAAGGTGTGTGACAAGGCTACGAGGGGATAATACCCAAACTCACGATGTGAACAAGGATATCTCATGACGTGATGAGTCACATGGCCACCTTCCGAAGCTAGGGACGCAAATGGCAAGTCTACGGGGATAAGATCCAAACTCACGACGTGAGCCTTATAAAACTCATGACGTGAGGGTCCAAAATCCTTACTATAAATAGTGGTTCCGACTTCAGCCATTCTTACACCTAAACTTCCTTCTCCTCTCTCCTTTGCTGAGACCATCTTGCATCTCGAGCCCCGACGACCTTGTACGCTGACCGTTTCTGCTTAGATTACATAAAATCACGCTACTAGGGTGAGTTTCACGGCCCCACTTTCTAATATTTCGGGCGAAAACGCATGCTAAATATTATATACACGTTATTATTATGTCTATATGATAGTATATAGTTATCATAGCCGAGGTATAGTTGTTCTAAATATAATATTTTGAATATATACTACTATTATCAACTTGTCAGCATGTTATTTTACTAATGTAGATCTTGAGTTATACTTAGGATTCTATATATATGTTGTGTGCGATATAGTTCCGAAGTTATATTAGGAAGTTCTATATGTTAAGTTATAAAGTATGTTGATATTATTGGTTTTATGTCAACATAAAACTTGGTATGTTATATGTTGTTATTGATTAGTTTTATGTCAAGATAAAACTAGGAACGTTATATGTTGTTATTATTGGTTTTATGTCAAGATAAAACCTGGTTTTACTTCAAGATATAGCTGTTATACTGCCTAAATGTTATGAAGTTAGGAGTACTGTTTAAAAGCATAGTCTAGTAACTTAGGGTTTTAGACATGAAAATGCTTTTGTTGTTAGAGCTATAGGAAGCCGTCGAAGTCTACATGAGTAATTGTATTCATCAACTAAGATTGGGGATCTTAGTGGAAATCCTCTGAACTGTAACCGTTAATCCCGTGTGAGCGAGGAAGTCGTGTATAATTAGTATACGGGTTGACCACCCCACTTGTGACTGTTAGCTACAGTCAACCAAAAAGAGAGTGATGAACTATCCTTTTATTTGTTATTGTTCTGGCGTCAATGAAGCGTACGGTGTTGTTTCTCATGGTAAATCATGTGTGTGTTTGTTTCTCATGGTAAATCATAAGTGTGTTTTATCAGAGGTATTATGTCACAGCAATGGTTACAGGATCATGGTAGCAAATTGTTAGAAACATTATACTTTGTCGTATACAAGTATTAATGTTAAGTATAAGTTTCCCCTACTTATACCTTAGGTTTAATGAATGTTTAGGTATAACACTTAATTGATAAAGTAAACTATTATACCTAATATACATACTAAATGTTGGAGAGTCAAAATGATACTTTCAAAACTATACTTTTGAACGTGGAAAAATGTATTATTTTATGGAGTCAAAACCAGTGGACTCACCAACTTTATGTTGACGTATTTTAAAATGCATGTGTTTTCAGGAACTTGAAAAGCTGGTGTGTATTCGAACAGAAGAAGTTTTACTATTACCTTTCTGTTCATTAAGAAGTATGCCATAGTCGGATATTATGTAATAGGTTCTAGAAAACAGTTATGTAACTTTCAATTATCAATAGAGGTATGTATTTTCTTAGTACTGTTCAATGTATGTTATATAACTGTGATACGAAGAGTGACGTTACACTACCCGGCGTTTCCGCCGATGGCTGGGGGTGTGACAAGTGTCTCTCCGAAAGGGTTCTTGATCGGCAGATGAGGATGAACCCTTGGATCTTTTGGATGATTTCTTCCTTGCAATCGATTTCTTTGGGATTGACGCAGTTTGTGTGGGTTTCTGTGGAGACGCCATTGTTGCGGGTGGATGAATGCTTGAAGAACACAAAGAACACAGAGAGAAATAAGGGTTTGGAGGCATTGGGTGCGTAAAGTGGTGAAAGGGGGGTTTGAAAGGTGTGTATAGGTGAGGGAGTGGGTCAGGTTGGAGAGTTTAATGAAAGAGAGGTTTTAGAGAGGCTGATTTGACTTGGGAGGTGAAAAGTGAGTGTATTTGTGGTTAAAAATGGAAAACTCAACCGGCGATTTGATGGCTACTTTTATGGGGACGTGCAGACGTGTCACGCAAATCGAGGAATATAGGATAAGGATCTTCCTTGAGAGTAACCGTTGAGAAAACGTTTCACCTTATTGTCCTTTAGTATTCCGGATGAGCTGTTCCGGACAGAGTATGATCTGGAGGGTAAAGAGTTATGTTCCGGAACATACTTGTTTTGAAAAGAGGTCCGGAAAGCGAAAATAATCCGGAGTGAGTTTTGATTCCGGAGCAAAGATTCAGTTTGTTTTCGGAAATTCCGGAACAGAAACTCAGTGTATTTTTGGAAATTCCGGAATGGTGATTTTCAAGAGATTCCTGAGGGAATTTGAAAAAGCTTCCGGAACATGATTGTGAAAGCATTCCGAAGTGAGATTTTGTTTGAGAAAATTCCAGAGCAAGATTTGTAAAACATTCTGGGTTGAAATTTGAGAAACCTTTTTGGAGTGAATTTTGAAATTCCGGAGTGCATTTTGAAATTCTGGAGCACATTTAGAAATTCTGGAGCGCATTTTGAAATTCTGGAGCACATTTAGAAATTCCGGAGCGCATTTTGAAATTCCGGAGCGCATAATGTAATACCTTTTCCGGAGTGGAATTCCAGGATGCTATTATGAAGTATATTCCGAGATAACAGTTCGAGCATTATGACAAAGTGGACTTAAAATAGCAAACAATCAAGATGAACTGTACATCTTAAGAACTCCAGTGAGGGTCAGAAATAAAGACAAGTAAAATGATCCTATGTATTCCGAGAGAAAGTAGTTCCGAGATGAAAAGATTTTGAGACCGGAACTAGATTTCTTTCAAATACATCTATCAAAGAGAACAAGTCTCTTGAAAGAACTGAGGATCTGGTATCATCATACCCATATTGTTCAGAAAACCATTGAATTTGGTTTCATCTAATGCCTTGGTAAAGACATCAGCAATCTCATCGTCAGATGGAACAAAAATGAGTTCAATGTTACCGTTAAGTACATGATCTTTTATGAAATGGTACCTTATATCGATGTGCTTGGTCATTGAGTGTTGAATTGGATTGTGAGAAATCGCAATGACACTTTGAGAGTCATAATAGATAGGAATGCGTTGATAGCGGTAATCATAATCCAAGAGTTGAGATTTCATCCACAGAACCTGAGAAGTACAGCTGACAACAACAATGTATTCGGCTTCGGCTGTAGAGAGTGCAATGCAGTTCTGTTTCTTGGATGACCAACTGACCAACCGACCACCTAAGAATTGACACCCACCTGAAGTTCTTTTTCTATCAAGTTGAAGACCACCATAGTTTGAATCTGAATAGGCTTGAAGTAGGAAGCTCTCGTTTGCTGGGTACCAGATTCCGAGACTCTTAGTACTTTTAAGGTATCGAAAAATTTGTTTCACAGCCAAAAGATGAGACATCTTTGGGTTGACTTGAAATCTGGCACATAGGCATGTGGAAAACATTATATCCGGACGACTTGCTGTGAGATAGAGTAGAGATCCAATCATTCCACGATACTTCTTTTCATCAACAAGAGCACCCGAAGGGTCGGCAAAGATCTTGTGTCCGAAGCCCATTGGTACCTTGGCGGAGGCATAGGTTTCCATTGAGTATTTCTTGAGGAATTCCGAAATGTACTTCTCTTGGTGAATAAAAATTCCTCTGTTAGTCTGTTTGACTTGAAGGCCAAGAAAGAAGCTTAACTCCCGTTTCATGCTCATTTGGAATCGATTAACCATAAGTTTAGCAAAGTCAGCAACCATAGATGGATCTATAGATCCAAAAATGATGTCGTCCACATAGATTGGTACCAGCATGAGATGCTTACCGTTTGATCTTCGGAATAGAGTGGGGTCTAGGATACCTCTTTGAAAACCGGAGCGTTTGAGAAAATCAGTGAGGGTCTCGTACCATGCCCGAGGAGCTTTCTTGAGTCCGTAGACAGCCTTCCGGAGTTTATAACAGTAGATGGAAAGGAGAAATTAATAAATCTGGGGGGCTGTTGAAGGTACACTTTAGTGTCAAGTTCACCGTTAAGAAAATCACTCTTAACATCCATTTGGTAAACTTTGAAGCCTTTATGAGCAGCATAAACAAGAAAGATTCTGATGGCTTCAAGACGTGCAACAGGAGCAAAGGTCTCTTCGTAGTCGAGCCCTTCGATCTGTCTAAATCCTTTTGCCACCAATCTTGCTTTATTTCGGATAATAACTCCCGCGTCATCAAGTTTGTTGCGAAATACCCATCTTGTACCGACAATAGGATGATTCTGAGGAGGAGGCATGAGATTCCAAACTTCATTTCGATCAAATTCTTCTAGTTCTTCTTGCATGGTTGTAATCCAGTCAGCATGCTCCAATGCGTCCTTAATGGATTTCGGTTCAATCATGGATATAAATGCTGAAAAATGACATTCATTTTGGACACTTGTAGCAGAACGAGTCTGTACACCAGCATTTGGGTTTCTGATTACTTGGTTCGGAGGATGATCCTTTGTCCAAACATGTAACCGTGGGAGTTCTTGTGGTGCCATTGATCCGATATCAACATTGGAATTGATTTGCTCCCCCTGAATGATTTGAATGTTGGGATGATGCTCCCCCTGAACTTCTGAACCAGAGAGATTGACATCATCATCAAAAGGGAACTCAAAGAAGTTTTCATTTTCATCGGATTGGAATCATCAAAATCAGCAGCTGCATCTTGGAAGCCATCCACATTTGATTCAAGAGAGGGATTAGCATTCTCCCCCTCAACCTGAGAAGGTTGAAATGGTTCGGAATCAAATGGAGGAAGACTAGGGATCGAACCGGAAACATTTTGTGAGACTGCGGCTTCCGAAGTAGGGATTGGAATGAGAGTTGGTATTGATCGACATTCCGAATCAAGATCGGTTTCAGAAGGACCAAAGAGAGTTTCAAAGTCAACTTCAAGAATGGTTTGAGGGTTCGGACATCCTGGCGGAGGAGCATCGGACTCCATAATGTGAGTTGTAATATGAGTGGGGCCAGAATTCCGAACGAAGTTGTCGTCGAAAGTAATATCAAAGCTTTCTTCCAGAACACGAGTTCTCCGGTTAAGAACTCTGTAAGCTTTCGATTTTGAGGTGTACCCAAGGAAGATGGCTTCATCAACTTTAGGTTGGAACTTGGTAAGCTGATTACGGTTGTTCTTGATGAAGCATCTGCATCCGAAGACATGCAAAAACGAGATTGTAGGCTTCTGACCATTCATTGCTTCGTACGGTGTCATGTTGAGGCGTCGATTGATGATACTCCGATTTTGAGTGAAGCAAGCAGTGGATACGGCTTCCGCCCAAAGATAGAGTGGTAGATTTGCGAAGTTCAGCATGGATCGAGCAGCTTCAACGAGAGTTCTATTGCGTCTTTCGACTACACCGTTTTGTTGTGGAGTATAGGGAGTTGAGAAGTTGTGGTCAACCCCTTTTTCAGTGAGAAATTTCTCAATGGTGGAATTAGTGAATTCCGATCCATTATCACTTCGAATTCTCCTAACTGGGAGTTTGATAATAAGTTCTATTCCTTTAATAAAATTTATGTGCTCTAAGGCTGTTTCGGATTTCAGCCTTAGGAAGAAGACCAAAGTGAACCTTGTAAAATCATCAACAATCACAAAATTGTATTTCTTGTGATGAAGACTTTCTACAGTGGATGGTCCACATAGATCAATGTGTAGAAGCTCCAATGGTTCTGAAATGGACCTTTCGATGATAACCGGATGACCCTTCTTCGATTGCTTACCACACTCACAAGAAGCACACAAATGATCATTTTCAAATTTGAGAAGAGGTAAACCTCTCACCATTTCGCCGGATACAAGATCATTCATGTACCGAAAGTTTAGATGAGCGAGCCTTCGGTGCCATAACCAACTAACGTCAGGAACAGCTTTAGAGAGAAGGCAGAGTTGCGGTTTGCTAATAATCATGTTGATGTCGAGCGGGTACATGTTCTTGTTGCGAAGCGACTTGATTAAACACTCTTTCCGGTCTTCAGTCATTACATAACTGTACTTTTTGCAAAATTCCACACGTCGATTTGAATCAGTGAGCTGAGAAACACTTTTCAAATTATGTTTTAGATTAGCTACATAAGCCACATGTGAAATAGAAAAGTTTCCATTGGTGAGAGTCCCATAACCACGAAGTTGAGAGTTGGAGTTGTTGCCATACGTCACGTAGCCAGCATTTGGAGAAAGCTTTAAATCTCGCAGAAAATCTTTCTTCCCCGTCATGTGCATGGAGCAAGCACTATCAATATACAATATTGTTTCTTGCTCCGAAGCACAAAGTGCCTGCAAAATTAGTGAGTAAGGGAGTTTTTAGGCTCCGAATTAGACTTTGGGACGTAGGCACGGGGTTTGGACTTTGATTGTGACTTAGCAACAACCTTGTGTTTCTGGGTGGTATGCTTTGAATTCGTTGGAAACTGACAGAGGGCTAATGTCTTTTCATCTATCTAGTAGTCATATTCAATGACTTGGAGTTTCAAAATGATTTGCTTCCGATCTTTGACTTTCGGAGTGTTGGTAACATGTGTAACCTCCGGAATTGTTGTTTCATCAATGGGAGTTTTGACTTTCCACACAAAATTTTTCTTTGAAGATTTCGAAAAAGATGTTTTCTTTGCGTTTCTGGATTTTCTTGATGACACATTGGTTTTTGAAAGATTTGGTTTAAAAATTGTGCCATCAGATTTTGCAATAAAAACAAATGAAACAGTCTGAGGTTCTGGTGAAGTGTTTTGGATGGTCTTAGTAGTTACATGAGATTGAGGCTGAGTAGAGCTGATGACTTTCTTAGGTTCAACATGACCAAGAGGTTTGGAAGATCTTTTGAGGATCTTAGTGGGAGCAAAGGAGTTTTGACTATGAGTTGATGCATGAGAATTCCGGGATGAACTTGGTTTGGAGTTAGCAAGAAACTTGGAATTTTGTCTAGTGTTAACTTCCTTTTTATGTGCATTTCGAGCTTCTACTTTGGGATCTACAATATCCTTCCTATTCAGCATTGGTTTTCTCTTAGGATGAGATGAGGATTTTGAGGTTTGTCCTACGGATGGATTCTTAAACTCGGGAGTAATGGGAACCAATTTAGTTTTTGAGATGACTAAGGAATCCGATTCGCAAGAATCAGAGGACTCACAGCTTGAGACTTCAACTTTATCATCTAAGGATGCCCATACAAACTCAGAAGCAGTAGTTTCAGTTGTCACCGGATTAATTTCTTCAATCACACAATTGTTCACGTGATTACTTTTAGGAACATAGTGTACACAATTTGTAAGACTGTGATGAAAATCCATGGTCCGATTCAGGTCCAGGTTTATCAGAGGCGGAAGAGGCGTGGAATCAGGACACTTGACAACTATTGGTTTTAACTCAGGAATTAGGGACTCAAAATGGTCTGTAGTCTCCGGAAGTGGAGACAAGGGAGAAACAGGGGTGTCCGAATGTTTAATATTCGGAACCTCTCCCATGAATGTCAAAATTTTCAATTCCTTCAAGGGACTAACAATTGGTTTCGGAAACTCGCTTCCGAGACCAAGTGCTTTAGACCAAGGATGACGAAAATTATGAGTCATCTGAATGTCCACTTGAAGCATGTCTACAGAATTATGCAAAGCATCTATTTTTGCATTGAGACGTTTGTAATCATAAATTAAAGTATTTCGTTCAGAATAGGTGATTTCACATTTATCTTTCAAAATGATACATTCATCATTTGACATTACAAGCTCATGCTCTAAAGACTCGATTTTTAATTTCTTATCCTCAAAACGTAACCTAAGATGATTTAGTTCACAGTCCTTCTTCTCACTGGCTTCTATGGCAGACTCACAGGCTTTATAAATGGTGCTCATATCTGTTTGGATTTGGGGCAGATAAGGTTCACAAAGAGACAAATCAAAATTATTATCAGAGATCATAGATTTTACCTGCTGAACAATGCTTCGACAGGGTGGATCATTGGTGGTCATGTAGCAGTAGTGAGCTTCAGCAACATCGTCTTCATCTTCTAACCCAGAAGACCAGTATCCTTCATCACATTCAACCGTTTGTCTTGCCATCAGACACATGTTCCTTCCAGTTATCATGTCATCATCGTCTCTAGATGACCAATACCCTTCAACATCTCGCGAAACCGTTGTTACAAAGGCTTTTTCGATTTCATCCATTTCTTGTGCTCTTCGGACGTAGTAAGCAGAATCCTTGATTTTTGGTTTCTGCGGAGCATCAGCCAGGCAATCTTTAGCAAAATGGTTTGCATGTCCACACTTATGACACACAATTTTTGGTTTGTCCGATTTGGAATTCTGAGAGGGTTCCGGAGTAGAGTTTGGTTTAGTGATGTTTGGTTTGTATGCAGGAGGGTTTTCGGAAGTTGATTTAGGTTCCGGAGGTGAGTAAGGTTGAGGATTGTTATGGTGAGGAGCATTGAATCGGTTTTGGTATGGTTTGTAAGAAGGATTGAAAGGACGTTTGTACTTCATTGAGAGTAGAGCGAATTCCTGTTGAAAACGGAGTTCAGAGTCCATGGCTTCAGAATCAACAGCATGATAGATTTGTGTGGGTAAAATGGGTGCGGATGATTGAACCGATGGAACAATGGGTTTGAAGGGATCCGAAGTAGATGAGTTCGGAATGGTTGATTCGAAAGAACTGACAAGAGCAAGAGGACCTCCGGAGAGTTCCCTTATGGTTTGAGCAACATTGGACTCATGTCCTTGAAGTTCATCAAAAAGTTGATAGAGCTTCAACTTTTTCAAGGAGCCATTGCTTTGGAGACAAGATTTTACATTTCCCCATCCTTTGCCCAGACTGTTTATGAATTTGAGATTGTATTCCAAAGGAGTTCGGACAATCCCATGAGCAGTCATGTTATTGACAATGATTCGGTAACAGTTGGAGGCTGAGGCCACTGATTCACCAGAAGTGGTAGTGAAGGTGTCAAAGTCGTTGACAACAGAGGTGAGGCGCTTGTCTTTCATGTTTTCAGAACCTTCAATTAGGTCCTGAAGAGTGTCCCATATCTCTTTGGCAGATTATCACAACTTAATATGCAACTTGATCAGCATGAAGCTTTTCGATATCATCTGCAGTTAGAGGAGCAGGGCGAGTTTCATCTTCTCGCATGAGCTGAGCAGCTGCATCTCTTACAATTGTTCTTACGGGAACATGTGGACCTTTTGTGACGAATCTCCAAATTTCTTCACCTTTATCTTTGGCAAGTAAAAATCTTTCCATTCTAACTTTCCAGTGATCATATTCTTCCACAACTAGTAATGGGGCACGAGTAGGGCCACCCACACTATTTGCGATTTGCAATGAAATCATTTGTTGAGGATTATAAGCAGCCATTGAAGTTAAGATATCTTCAAGCTAAAGTGGTATATATAATAACTTTTATCCTTGACACAGAAATGGTTGAAATACCAATGTAATTTCAAACCACCTATAATCTGATCTTTATGGATTCAAAGGACAACCACTCAAGCTCTGATACCAATTGTGAGAACAAGATCTATCCGATGCGCAAGGATAAGGTTTGAGAACTCAAACGTTGAGTGAATGCTTAAGATCAATGTCTGCTTGCTAATAAATGTTCAAGTCGAGTCTGGAAAGACCAGTCAAGTCTTAGATAATGAATTCAGCAAATGATCAAGTCATGTAATGAACAACGAGAATAACTGATCAAGGTAAAGCTAATAAATGAAGAACAAGAAGAATGTTTGAAATAAACTTAATGAGAGTGACAAAGTGTGTGAAAAGATCCGTTGTTGACTTGTATTGAATACTCCTATAAATAGGAGTGAATATTACACCGAATTCACTGAGGTGCTTACATAGGACCGGACAAAAGACATGATTCTGAAATTCTGATTGTCCAAATCTACCAATAGACTAAGTCCTATGAAACGTTACATCAATACAAAGACAAATACAATAAATGCACAAAAGACAAAACAACTTCATTCCGAATCAGCATCATTCCGGACATGAGGGACAGCTCTGGAATGTCTTCAGTCTTCACATCTTCTTACCTGGTCCGGATAGATTTCAGACCACTCTTCACTTCGGAACATACACTTAAAAATTAGTACTTAGGATTGTTAGAGGTTCACTTTCAAGTTCTAACGGTCTAATCTATAAATATTCACTAAACTATGTCATCTTGAGACGAACATATACAAAACAGTTGTTGTCATCTTTATTGTATATATGAATTTGTTTGATATCAAATAATATTTACTTTTCAATAAATGTTATTAGTGTGTTTCTTGTTCATGAACTTTATTATAAGTGCCAAAAAAACAATTAACGTGACCCGTGGTTCCCCACGGGTTACTACACTAGTTGATAATTAAGGATTCAAATGCACATAAATGTTTTAGAAATACATTGAAAACATGAAGACGGAAAGAGAGATTCTTGTAGGAAATAAAAAATCTTTATTACTCACATAATCAACATAGATAGTAAGTTACATCAGGAGTAAGTACGTAGTTATAGGTTGAAACCATCGCTCCCCTTCATACAAAAACACACCCTTTCAATGTAATGGCAATGACATCTTTCTACTACGAATGTTAAGAAACTTATGTAACTGCCATAATAACTTCCAACTTGTAACTTCCGTTAGCAAGAACCGTTACTCCATTGAGGCAAGCTTACATCTTCAGCAATAAATAGAGGGAACTTGTGTGCATGAAATAAAGAGAAAACTCTTTAGAAACATGAGGTCTTCTACAATTCATAATTTTTTTGCCTTTCTCATTTTAACATACCCAATTGCTTCAATAGCATTTTCATGTCCGTTTACTACAAAATGGAATGTTAGCGTTATTCGTGAAGATCTTGTTGTTCACATAAAATTAGGAGATGATGATCTTGGGAACCATACCATTCCATATGTAGGAAATTACTCCTGGTCTTTCTGTGAAAAGGTTGGTGGTCACACTCTTTTTTACGGTTTCTTCTGGTGGGGTTCAAAATTTCAAAGCTTAGATTTGTTTAACAAAGCCATTTCTGACAAATTAATTTTAAATGCGGATCCTGAACATTGTTACTGGTTTGTAAAACCTGAAGGGTTTTTTGTAAATAATATTCCAAGTGGAGGTGGGCAGTTCATTAAAGGTTGGGACTAAAACAAATATATGTCATCTTTTTCTTATTGTAGCTTGATACAATATATGATTAAAAATTAATTGATGACATTAGTATGCTATGTATGTGTTTATTTCTTCTGTCAGCACATCTGCAAATGTTTACAAATATGCTTTCTTAGTTACAATTGTGCAAGTTCACAAATACTTTATAACAAATGTTTGAAAAGTAAAACAAAATCCTCCGTGTCATTGGTTTGCCACCCGGTCTACCAGGTAAAAATGTTGAACTTAGTGTCATGGGCGGCTGTCCACCTGGCCTGGATGGCAAGTAAACGCTTGAAGCATTGCCCGACTTTCCATCCTGCATAAATAAACGAGTTTTGCATATATATTAAAAAATCCATAAAATGATATATACATGTGTAAATAAACGAGTTTTGCATGTATGTGTACAAGTGTGTGATCAAATAAATGAATGTGAGTGATAGGTGGAACATATTGCTCTTTAACATGTGTGGTGGGACTAGTGTACTCGGTTCCATTTCCATTTTCTATGGTTACACCAGATGATCCAGATGACGAAACTACCCCTTGAAAACTCCCTAATACTTGTGGTTGGGTTGCAACAGGCTTTTGCCCCTCTTCGACTAGTTTTCTAAGCAGATTTGTGACTGTAGGAAGAAACTTCAAGGATAAAGACAGAATTCCTGGAAGCTGTAAGCATAAAAAAAGGTATAAGAAACAGGAAAATGAATAAATAATAAATAAATAAATTGTGAACTAAGTGGGACAAATTGTAAAGTATGTTGCTATTATATGACTTTATGATTCGATATATTTAGATGGAATGGAACTCACCATGCCATTGCTAAATAATATCACCGGATTTGTCTATTTGGACCCACAAAGCTTTGAAAAGAAGATAACCCACAAAAATAACAAGCAGCCATAATGGATTCCTGCAAAACAAGACAATGTGTATTGTGAATTTTGGATTTGAGTATTAACAAGTTACTTTGAAAGAAAAGAAAACAAACAAACCTTAAAAGTGTCATAAACTCGTTAAATCCTAGGATGAACATAACAGCTATTGCCCATGGAGGTGGTAGCATATTGTTATTTCGGTTATTAGCTTCCTGAAGAATTTTAGGTAAGCCACAAACTAAAGCAAATAACAAGAATTAAAATAACTGTTCTTTCATAATATTTTCAAAGAAATTGGGATCTGTCAAAGGGACTGGAATTTAAAGGAGTTGATTTTTTTTTTTAAATAAAAATAAATTCTCTCACATGTTCGGATAATTCATGAGTAAAAAAAAGAAACGCATACAGAGAGGCGATAGGCATTTTATGCTTACCTGTTTTTTCAGCATCTGAGCTGCATTCAATTCATAAGTTAATTGTGCATATACTCTGGAGTGCATAGCAGCTAGCTCCTCAGGTGTTGCATTGGCCATTTTCTCACCAATCTCTGCCATCTCATCTGGTCGAGTTGACTTCAACTGTTCTCCAGCATGCCTCAAGTCCTCAACTTTCATGTATTTCATGCTATCTGTCGCCATTCTTATCGATTCTGGATTCGACATCATCTGCAATCACCATTTTCAATACCACAAAAACAATCACTATTAAGGAGATTAATGGGTATCAACACAGGCATTTTCTAACATACAAAAATGTGTGTCCAATAGAGTTCAAAAATAAGAATATTGATGTAGAAAACTAAGCCAACCAACATTGCTTAGTGCTTACACAAACAAGTTTATAACCTAAATCTAAAAAGCAAGTTAATAACATAAAAATTAATAAATAAGTAAGCTCATACTTTGTAATACAACACTATGTAAAGAAGAAGAATAATACATATAAAAGTAATCATTAATAATTAAGCATAGAACTATCAATTTGTCGACATCATTTGGGAACTTGACTTCAGTAATCGATTAGGAATTTAGGATTTAGGGACAGAGAAAAGCTAAATATTTTAAATAAGAAAGTAAGGTAATTGACAACATAACCAAATATGAAGTATGTAGATTCAATTAAAAAGTCATGATCAAATATAAGTTTCCAATCCCCCATCCGGCCTGTCATCGCCATTATGATATGTTAGATATGTTGCATGGCCCACAACAATTCTTAAAGATTGATCTACACAACGCTTATCACCAACTCCATGACCAGAAAACATGGTGGATCAGTCAACACTAAAGACACAGCATTAACTGTGAATATTATTGACTACAACGGATATCATTCTCTCAACTGCAAAACTAATGCTTCCTGTTTTCTGACTTGATGTTTGTGGAAATCAGTGTGGTCCTGAAATGGCGCTCGATGCATACAGGTGATTGGTTTTGTAAAGGAAGGAGTTTTCTCCTTGAATATAGGACAATATTCTCCTAACAACCCGATAGACCCTAAGTAGAGAATACCCTTCTCGGACATAAAAAACCCTTTGACTTTCACAAACACTCCAACTTAAAAGTTGTAGAGAACTAATGGCAACAAGAAGCCTTCAGGTTTTAATTTATTGATCTTGGTTGGCTGGAGAAACTGCTAGAATAATGCAGTTAGGCTGCAAGACAATGTCACAATGCAATTGAAAATAAATATTAATATTATTCTTCAATTCTTTTCAGCATATAATAGGATTTGGGTACATTTGTAAATAAATATATATACCTTTTCAATGTATGACCTCACCGTGTTTTCAATATCTTGCACAATGCTATTAGATTGCCCCTCTACATATATCACATAGCTGAAAATAGATTACATAAATCACTAATCAAAGACAGAAGTTAACCAAAGTTGCGAAATATTATAAATGGTGTAATTGTGTAAACTTACCAACAACTATTTTTGTCAAGCCAGGAAGATCAGTGAGGGTAAAGTTCACAGCTATAAAAGATCAGAAATTCAGACATAATAGATTGATTAGTAACTTATTATGTTTTCTAAAATTTGATGTTCATGAAACATCTTTTGTTTATAATTATATCATACCATTTGGAGAATAGATAATAAGATATATAGGAACAGATGAAATCTATTTGGTACAACCTGTCACTCTGTCAGTTTCATCAGCAATCTACTTCCTCACAGAAGCTAAAAAAGTATATAAACTTGTAACAAGATCACGCAGAGGGATTGAGAATTACAAAAGGATCATAAGCTTTTTAGTCGTAATACCAAAATCAGTGAACCACCTTCGTGGAAGGTGAGCAAACTCTGCCTATTCTTTTCCTTCTTCGATCTTATGAAGTTGTAGTACAAGAGGACGCCGAGTGACAATTCCTGCAAATAGATGTTAAATCACATTTTATATCCAACAAATTGAATCAGAAAACTTTGAAGATATAATAATTACCAGAACCACGAGGCAAAAAATCCTTGCCAACTACACTCTCCAACACAGATGATTTTCCAGAGGTCTAAAAACAATTTATGGAAAGTGATTAGAGTGAACTGTGAAGTACATTTGCACGAATAAAAACTGCTTACACAAATAGTTTTACACTTTCATCTAAATCAAGAAGTTAAATGTAGTTGTGTCAATAGATATGAACAGCCGTTATCAGGGGTTAGAATTACAGATACAGATCATCGTGTTGAAAAATGAAAAAAAGATCAAAGACACACAAACACCATAAACTAAAATTGAGAACCTAAATGCTTGCAAGAAGATTAAGTGAATTAAGTCATTGATCGGATGAAAGAACGCTGAAAAGAAAAGAAATTATGATCAGCGATTAATATCTGCATATTTATACCTGACCACCGACGACGACGATTGTAGGCAAGGTGTCCCAGAGAGTAGGAAGAGAGGATTCTTCACCGAAGTCGCCTAGGGCTGTGCATGCTTTCTGTAGTTTGTCGACGACATTAATTAGAGTGTCCATTAACAATTACGATCAATAAGAGATGACAGATTAATCAAATACGATTAGGTGATTAGGGATTTCAGAAATTCCAGATGGACAGAAAGGCGAGTCTCTTTCTGAATTTGGTCTGTAAGGTATACCTTTCTTCTTCAGTAGTCTTTTCAGTATGTTGAGATTATATGTTCTCGCATTACTCAACATAGCTCCGGCTTCATTCGCTTCACCATTTGAAGCCCATCCGGTTTCCAATACTATAACCTCCATCTTCTCAAATCCAGCTTTTTCCAAAGCAGTGTAAGTGACATCGATTTGTGCTTCGAACAAGTTATCATAATGTAATTTCGTTTTCGTGTCTTCTATTCCTGTGTTATTTATGAAGATTGCATAATTGATATCGATGTGTTCGGGATCACTGATGTATGTGAGAAATGGATACGTGTTTATGTAGAAATGGAGGGAACGAACGAGCGAAGCCACCAGCATAATGTGGGCTTGAAACCTCATCGTCGGCAAGGTGGAGGAGGTCAAGATCAGTGTGCATGTTTTTCACCGACGGTAGCAGGACCTCCCAGAGTTCCTGATCGCCACCGCCTAGAACCTCGTTTCCGACTACAATTCCACGAATACGGGTCCCGGGGACGACGGGTTCAACATTGTTTTTCATCCAATCCATAGCTCGATCGGCTTGTGCTTATATCTCTCAGGAATTCGTTTCCTAGCCCAATAATGATCTTGATTCCCGATCCTTTGAATGCTTTGAGAACTTCATGATCGGCATCATAGATTCTTGTTGTGCAAGAAAAGAGGAGCAGTGATGATGTTAGGGTTTTTTTTGGGTATTGATCACATAGAGAAGAAGGAGGAAATAAGGTAGAGGTTAAAATGGCGGCCTTTCAAACTTTTGGGATTTTCATTTCCCCCAAGCTAAATGTGCATTTTATTAAATAAAATATAAAACGACATCTCTAGACGACACTCATTTTAACATAGGTGCCCTCTGTGTTTTTAATTATTTTTTATTGGACACTAATTTTAGGGCACGCAAAAATACGTGTCCTCGATCCTTCATTTTTTTTAAAACGGACGTTATTTTTAGGACACACAAAATATAAGTATCGTAAATCACTGCGTGTCATTGTTTGCATGTCATTAAAGGGCAGTTCTCTAGTAATGATTTATGCAAAATATTTCGACGACTTGTCATCGGCATAGGTTTTGAAAAACCATGCCCGTAAATACTTTAACATTTCCGCATCGACAAGTCGTTGGCATAGATACCCAGGTCAAACAAAGTTGCTCAACCAAAGTTGGTGAACTCCGACAACTTGTGTCATCGACATAGATGTTTCGGCATATGGGACAATTCTTGTAGTATATAATTGGATTTTATTGTAGGAAAGATCAAAAAAAGTTATTTTATGTACGTTTTACACTCTAATTGCTGCCAACTGCATTATTTAAAAAATTCATATAAATACGTGAAAAATATACCAAAATAAATAAAAGTACGTAAAAAAACTTAAAAGTTCATATAAATATGTAAAGATATATAAATACACGAAAAATATACCAAAATACATTAAAGTATATAAAAATTCTTAAAAATTTCATATAAATACATAAAAAATACATTTATACATTTAAAATATATAAAAACGTAAAAGAAAAAAAATTAAAAAAACGTAAAAAAAAACTACATAAAAAAATTTTAAAAGTACTTAATTACATAAAATATATTTAAATACATAAATAGTACATATAAATTCATAAAAATACGTTTATATGTAGTACACAAATTTGGAAAACATTTATAAAAAAATCTCATTATTTAGGAAGAGTTAACAATTTGGTCTCATGACTTGTTGAATATGTTAAAAATGGTTAAAATAATGAAATTAGTTGTTTTTTTTGGGTATTTCTATTAAAAAGATTGGGTTTTAATTGTTAATTTTTCCAAAAAAAAATAAGATTTTTCTACATATTTCCGTACATATAATCTCAAAATGGATCAAAATTAAGTTTACACCAAAGATGTCAATCGGCCTTTCTTCAAGTTTCCCCATGAAAGGCAATATGTTTATTAGCTTATTGTCTGTTGAATAGTGACGTAAACTTGTAGGTAAAGAAATAACATACATTCAGTGAGTAATTGTAATTGATATTATATATATATATATATATATATATATATATATATATATATATATATATATATTAAAACCCAACACATCTTAAAATAGTAAACTTCCAATGTTTCAGACTTTCACCACATCAATTTGAGACTTTCACCACATCGATTTGGACAGAATTAATGTTTCGTCCTTCTACGTTTACATCTTAATAGCATAATCCACAAAAACATCGACATCTGTTTGTAACCATCCACATCACTTTGTAAATTTCTCCACCCCTTTTTTCTTCATTCGTCTGACAATATCTTCCTTTCTTCTTGAATCGTCTCCGACTGTTACTTTGATTCTACCGACGACTTTATCCAAGAATATAGAAATTCAATTGCTCTCACCAAAAACCTTTTGCGCTCTATTGTCGCCACATAACACCTGCAACCAAGATCCCGTACCCTGAAGGAATTTCGGTATGTTATTGTTTGTTTCACTTTTGTTTTGATTTTCGTACAATTGGTCTTCTTTCTAATCCTATTGTGTTTCCGATCAATGTCTCCGACTTCTTTGGTTTGACGGTCAGCGATTTGCCGCCCAAGAAATAAGGATTTCGATTGCTGTTGCCAAACAACTTTGCGCTCAATTGCCGCCACCAAAAATCAGCCACCAATCGCCTGTTGTCTGTTATTTTGTTATAATTACGGTATGTCATATGTTTCTCCAACATCTTTGAATCCATCATTCTTCATTTCCGACTTCCTGTGTTTGATGTTATCGACGTCTTTTCCTCCGGGAATTTAGGGCTTCAATTCCGTTTGTTCTCGTTGGTAAGGTATTTCAAATGCAATATGTATATCTCTCTTACGCACACAATAAGCGCACTTCTGAAATAATTGACAAAATTGGGTCTTCTAATCAGACGCTCTTTTCTTTCTCTCTGAATTTTACAAAAATAAAGACAAATATGGTTTCCTCGCTTTCACCATTCGAATAGAAAACTCGATAAAGAGAGACTTCTCAGACTTAATTTCAACTTCCTACTGTTTCAAGTAAGTCTGATCCTCAAAGTTGAAGCAATTTCTGCATATTCACACGAATTGCAGTTCTTTGCAAATATCAACCACATTAACATTCAGAGAATCATGTAATCCATTTATTATCTATTGTTCTTTCAGTTTTCTTGTGATTATGTGATGTAATTGGTAATTTAACGGTTTTACATTTATGTAGACAAGGTGTTTGTTGTTTTGTTTGTATGAATAAGGAACTAATTTTGTTATTTTGTTTCATAACTTATAAGTGGTTGTGGATATAATATGTATGGTGACTGATACAAAGATGACAAGCATGGCGTTATTTGGCTGATGTTTCAAGAACTTTATCAAGAATGTTTCTCCTGTGACCAATTAGATTGTAAATTTCATGCTAGACACTGGTTTTCCAAATGGTAAGTATTGGTTTTTTAGTTTTTAAAAGTCAATTGCTACCATTATTTTTGTTTATATATTAATGAAATATTATTATTTTCTTCTTTCAGCAATTGAAACCACAAGGAATAGTCAACCCATCATCATTGACTCACCAACCTGTTTCTTCACGAACACTTCTTCTTGCTGCTAACACTTCAGGCAACTTAATTAATTTGTTTCTTGAATCTTGATAATGTCTCATTTTAAGCATAGAGTTCATGATTAAATTTGAAATTGTAGATTATGAGCATACCTTAAGGAGGGCAAGGCCTTTTGGGCTGTAAGAAGGTATATTTTTATTCCATAATTCCCATTAACATGTGTAAGAGCATGCTCAAATGTGACAAAATCTATAAGATTGTGTTTGTTGAAGAAAACCAAATCTATAAGATTACGCCACCTCTACATTGTCATACTCTAACTTTGTTCATCTATTGATACATGGAAGCAAGGCACTCTAACTTTGTTCATATATTGATAAATGGCAGCAAGGCTGAAACCTGTTTTTTTTCTTTTTTTTTTTCCTTATTGAAGAGATATCCCTTTTCGGTCTTTTTGTTTTCCTCATGTTGTGTATAATTTATCTGAATGAATTTTTATTTGATGGATTCGGAAACCACATATTGATTTGAAGTTCGAACTTGAGGTTGATGTACCCTTCAACAAAAATAATTAAATTGTAATTGCCGGTTTGAAGGTCGAATTTGAGGTAAACCAATTAGGTTTTTTTTCACCCCTCACCTTATTGCTCTTGTGTATGACTGGAATAAACCTGAATCATTCCAATTCCTAAGGATCCCATTCGTTCCAAACAAACTAATAGTTAGTTATGTTGATTCTAGTGGATATGACGGAAATTGAAATCCTTGATTCCTTTATGCTAGACCCAACTTTTTTGCTTTATTAATGGTCAAAAAAGTCAATGAAATAATCCGGCTTGCAAAGTCTAGTGGGATTTTAAAGTTGGCTTATAAAGAGCCGGAAACTACCCAGTCTTTTTTTTTTTTTTGAAAAAAACCGGATTAATTAGTAGTAAACGGTCCAGTTTTAACTATTTTTTTATCAGTCTGCTGGTTTTCAATGATTCAGTAGACATCCGGTTTTTTAGACTTATAGATCCAGTGACTAAGCCGATTCCTGGTTGAACTGGTTTGACGGCTGAATCGGTTTGATTTTCAAAATAGTGGTTATATCTTCGACTTCATCTTTCAAATTCAGAAACCAAAAACAGAATTTCTCAACCAAAAAACCATGAAATGGAATCTAGAATTCCAGTTCCATCAGGATTGAACGAAACACAATGCAATACTCATGCCTCCACCCAATATTGAGAATTATGGAATAAGTCAAGATTATTTATATCATACACAATAACTCCCACCGTCACACATCAATAATAAAGTGGAGCCAAAGCTGCAAACCTAGAAAAATACACAAACATATTTATTTATATATTTATTTTATTTTTCTATAAGAAAGTATGAAAGATGGGAATCATGTACACCAAGTCAACAAAAAGACGTGTGAAAGATGGAAATAAATAGACAAATAGATAATTCAATATCTTTGCCTGAACACCCACAAAGAATTGTTCTGATCGCATTTAAAGAAACACCATGCCACAATTAATAGCCATATTCAAAAAACCCTAGAAAACGACTAATAAAAATAAATTTTATTTATTTATTTATTTATATATATTGAGGGTATTGTGGTCTTTTATTAGAAAATGTTACATTCAAGGTATCACCAAACGACAGCAATGGCCAATTACCAAAAACCTAGGAATCGACTCTCTTCAAAACACAATAAAAGTTCTGTACATTAAGTCGTTATCTTAATCTCCATGTTTGGTAAACTTGGATTGTATCTACGCACACTTACTAGCATTTCATTAATCATATTAATACATTACTTTCTTTGTTTCAGACCTCTACGTCCGTTGTCTTTTCCTCTTAGCACTTACAGTTTGGACTCTAACAATTCCAACTCAAAATTTGAAGTCTAGGTATGTTCTCTATCCTTTGTATTTAATATTAATTTTCTATTCCTTACTCAATTTCGATTTTTCTCTCTTTCTTCCTTTCCAACTCTTAGGTTTGACAATTTAAAAGCCTTCTCGATTTCTCATGAATTTGTGTAAATAAAGAGTTATATAATTTTTATGTTACGGGAATCTGATATTCAACTCTACCTTGCATCTACAAAAATTGGGTAAGTTATTTTTAACCCTTTCACTAGATATGATTTGTGTACATAATGACTACATGGATTAATACAATCATAGAGTACGCTATTACTCTTTTCTAAATTTCTGTTAAATATATACCAAAAATTAGTTAGTAATAATTAGAATAGTTAGTTTCAAATTTACCTTTTTAGAATCTAATTTTCCATTTGGATTACATATAAAGTATGTTAAAAGTCGATGGAATTTGGATTTCTATTTCAGTAAATGCTTTCTTGTGATGCCTCCAAAAAGGCAACAAATGACTTCTACTTCCAATACAATAGTCCCCCGTCGTTCACGTAAGAGTTCCCTTTTAGTAGAGATACCAATGTTGCCTGTTTATTACGACTGTGGGAATTGTTCCGGTGATGGTTAGCATTGTGGGGCGTTTTTTTGGTATCATGAAAGAGTTGTATTTATCCCGAGCCAATCATCCGCGATATACGAAATGCTTTGTAAGTCGGGTAATGTTGTTCTTCCCTACCCTCTTCGTCCGCCTGATGTGCTTCTACAATTTTACGAAGATAATCACTTTATGCATAACATAAGAACATATAATTCCATTTTCTCTATCTCGTCTTTTGGTGCAAACGAAGATGACTCAATCAATAAAGGTCGTGCACCATATGTGTTTAAGGTCAGTGGTCAGATTTACCATTGTATTGGATCATTTTATCCTCAAGACGTTCATCAGCCCCGTTCGTATATGTATGATACTGAAAATGAGGTTGCTAATAGACTTCATTCTTTTCATGGTGACAATGAAGTACTTTTTTCTACAGATATTGTACATTCATTAAGTCATATGTTGAACACACATAATGAGTATGTTTGTACGTTTAAGACTGCGAAAGAAATAGCTCAGTCAATAAATTTAGATTCATATTGTGTACGGTTATTTAGTCATGTGCCTGACAGAAGATATGGGTCACCACCCCTGGAAGTTTGGGTTGTATCGTTGGTGATGATGATGTTTCTAGGGCTGTTAGATATTGTTGTTTATTCAAAGTCTGGGTTACCTCGGCGAGTTAGTAAGCTTCATCCAACTTATATGCCTTTGCAGTATCCATTACTATTCCCATACGGAGAAGAAGGATGGTCTCCTGCCTTGTGTCTACGTATTGACTCTATTAGAATCTTAACAAATAATATGTATTAGAGTTATCAGATTCACGATCGACACAATTACTCTCATATTTTACATGCACGTCGCCTTTTCCAACAATATTTGGTGGATGCCTATACTTGAAATGAACAATCTAGGCTTGAATTTATTGAACATAATCAACATCAATTGCGTTTAGAGTACATTAGCGGTGTTTATGACGCTTTGTCCAAAGGCGATACAGACAGCAGTGTCATTGGTAAGCATGTATTTCTACCTGCAACTTTCGTTGGGGGACCTAGATATATGTATAAACACTATCAAGACGCTCTAGCCATATGTAGGGTTCATGGTAAGCCATAATATTTCATCACTTTCACTTGCAATGTAAAATGGCCTGATGAGTATGGAAGATACATGGATGTTGTTAGTCGGCGTGATATTTGACCAGATATCATGGCACACATCTTTAAGATCAAAGTTCATGCTTTCATTAACTTCCTTAAAGAAGACAAAGCTTTTGGAGATGTTAATGCATGTACGTTTAAACCTTCAACCACAATGGATCAACAAACCACCACAAATACCGAGTCCCTCACCCCTACTAAATCACATGAAACCGGAAGACACCTCCAATTGGAACATACAGGTAAAAATAACATTTAGCAGTATATTTATATCCAACACGGTTTCCATTTCACAGATACTTCACAGAAAACACAACGTCCCAAACGAATGAAATACAAAAAACACGGCAAAGCGAACGAAGGGACACATGCGAAAAGCAATAAAACTATTTGATCTTTTCCGAACATACATAGACATAAACTGTACTCTTTTTGCTGTATCATTTTTCGTCTAATCTGTAAATATTCAGTAAACTATGTCATCTTGAGACGAACATATACAAAACAATTGTTGTCATCTTTTGTTGTATATATGAATTTGTTTGATATCAAATAATATTTACTTTTCAATTAATGTTATTAGTGTGTTTGTTGTTCATGAACTTTATTATATAACCATTCTGGTCGGTGGGACCAATTATCATATATTTAACTACAAAAAAATAATTGAATGCAATTGCCATTTAGGGGAAGTGCCAAAAAAACAATTAACGTGACCCGTGGTTCCCCACGGGTTACTACACTAGTTGTTAATTAAGGATTCAAATGCACATAAATGTTTTAGAAATACATTGAAAACATGAAGACGGAAAGAGAGATTCTTGTGGGAAATAAAAAATCTTTATTAATCACATAATCAACATAGATAAGTAAGTTACATCAGGAGTAAGTACGTAGTTATAGGTTGAAACCATCGCTCCCCTTCATACAAACGACACACCCTTTCAATGTAACGGCAATGACATCTTTCTACTACGAATGTTAAGAAACTTATGTAACTGCCATAATAACTTCCAACTTGTAACTTCCGTTAGCAAGAACCGTTACTCCATTGAGGCAAGCTTACATCTTCAGCAATAAATAGAGGGAACTTGTGTGCATGAAATAAAGAGAAAACTCTTCAGAAACACGAGGTCTTCTACAATTCATAATTTTTTCGCCTTTCTCATTTTGACTTACCCAATTGCTTCAATAGCATTTTCATGTCCGTTTACTACAAAATTGAATGTTAGCGTTATTAGTGCTCTTCGTGAAGATCTTGTTGTTCACATAAAATCAGGAGATGATGATCTTGGGAACCATACCATTCAATATGTAGGAAATTACTCCTGCTCTTTCTGTGAAAAGGTTGGTGGTCACACTCTTTTTTACGGTTACTTCTGGTGGGGTTCAAAATTTCAGAGCTTAGATTTGTTTAACAAAGCCATTTCTGACAAATTAGCTTTAAATGCAGATCGTGAACATTCTTACTGGTTTGTAAAACCTGAAGGGTTTTTTGTAAATAATATTCCAAGTGGAGGTGGGCAGTTCATTAAAGGTTGGGACTAAAACAAATATATATCATCTTTTTCTTATTGTAGCTTCATACAATATATGATTAAAAATTAATTGATGACATTAGGATGCTATGTATGTGTTTATTTCTTCTGTCAGCACATCTGCAAATGTTTACAAATATGCTTTCTTAGTTACAATTGTGCAAGTTCACAAATACTTTATAACAAATGTTTGAATAGTAAAACAAAATCCTCCGTGTCATTGGTTTGCCACCCGGTCTACCAGGTAAAAATGTTGAACTTAGTGTCATGGGCGGCTGTCCACCTGGCGTGGATGGCAAGTAAACGCTTGAAGCATTGCCCGACTTTCCATCCTGCATAAATAAACGAGTTTTGCATATATATTAAAAAATCCATAAAATGATATACACATGTGTAAATAAACGAGTTTTGCATCTATGTGCACAAGTATTTGATCAAATAAATGAATGTGAGTGATAGGTGGAACATATTGCTCTTTGACATGTGTGGTGGGACTAGTGTACTCGGTTCCATTTCCATTTTCCATGATTACACCAGATGAGCCAGATGACGAAACTACCCCTTGAAAACTTCCTAATACTTGTGATTGGGTTGCAACAGGCTTTTGCCCCTCTTCGACTAGTTTTCTAAGCAGATTTGTGACTGTAGGAAGAAACTTCATGGATAAAGACAGAATTCCTGGAAGCTGTAAGCATAAAAAAAGGTATAAGAAACAGGAAAATGAATAAATAATAAATAAATAAATTGTGAACTAAGTGCGACAAACTGTGAAGTATGTTGCTATTATATGGAATGGAACTCACCATTCCATTGCTAAATAAATTCACCGGATTTGTCTAGTTGGACCCACAAAGCTTTGAAAAGAAGATAACCCACAAAAATAACAAGCAGCCATAATGGATTCCTGCAAAACAAGACAATGTGTATTGTGAATTTTGGATTTGAGTATTAACAAGTTACTTAGAAAGACAAGAAAACAAACAAACCTTAAAAGTGTCATAAACTCGTTAAATCCTAGGATGAACATAACAGCTATTGCCCATGGAGGTGGTAACGTATTGTTATTTCGGTTATTAGCTTCCTGAAGAATTTTAGGTAAGCCACAAACTAAAGCAAATAACAACAATTAAAATAACTGTTCTTTCATAATATTTTCAAAGAAATTGGGATCTGTCAAAGGGACTGGAATTTAAAGGAGTTGATTTTTTTTTTAAATAAAAATAAATTCTCTCACATGTTCGGATAATTCATGAGTAAAAAAAAGAAACGCATACAGAGAGGCGATAGGCGTTTTATGCTTACCAGTTTTTTCAGCATCTGAGCTGCATTCAATTCATAAGTTAATTGTGCATATACTCTGGAGTGCATAGCAGCTAGCTCCTCAGGTGTTGCATTGGCCATCTTCTCACCAATATCTCTGCCATCTCATCTGGTCGAGTTGACTTCAACTGTTCTCCAGCATGCCTCAAGTCCTCAACTTTCATGTATTTCATGCTATCTGTCGCCATTCTTATCGATTCCGGATTCGACATCATCTGCAATCACCATTTTCAATATCAAAAAAACAATCACTATTAAGGAGATTAATGGGTATCAACAAAAGCATTTTCTAACATACAAAAATGTGTGTCCAATAGAGTTCAAAAATAAGAATATTGATGTAGAAAACTAAGCCAACCAACATTGCTTAGTGCTTACACAAACAAGTTTATAACCTAAATCTAAAAAGCAAGTTAATAACATAAAAATTAACAAATAAGTTCATACTTTGTAATACAACACTATGTAAAGAAGAAGAATAATACATATAAAAGTAATCATTAATAATTAAGCATAGAACTATCAATTTGTCGACATCATTTGGGAACTTGACTTCAGTAATCGATTAGGAATTTAGGATTTAGGGACAGAGAAAAGCTAAATATTTTAAATAAGAAAGTAAGGTAATTGACAACAGAACCAAATATGAACTATGTAGATTCAATTAAAAAGTCATGATCAAATATAAGTTTCCAATCCCCCATCCGGCCTGTCATCGCCATTATGATATGTTAGATATGTTGCATGGCCCACAACAATTCTTAAAGATTGATCTACACAACGCTTATCACCAACTCCATGACCAGAAAAACATGGTGGATCAGTCAACACGACAGCATTAACTGTGAATATTATTGACTACAACGGATATCATTCTCTCAACTGCAAAACTAATGCTTCCTGTTTTCTGACTTGATGTTTGTGGAAATCAGTGTGGTCCTGAAATGGCGCTCGATGCATACAGGTGATTGGTTTTGTAAAGGAATGAGTTTTCTCCTTGAATATAGGACAATATTCTCCTAACAACCCGATAGACCCTAAGTAGAGAATACCCTTCTCGGACATAAAAAACGCTTTGACTTTCTCAAGCACTCCAACTTAAAAGTTGTAGAGAACTGATGGCAACAAGAAGCCTTCAGGTTTTAACTTATTGATCTTGGTTGGCTGGAGAAACTGCTAGAATAATGCAGTTAGGCTGCAAGACAATGTCACAATGTAATTGAAAATAAATATTAATATTATTCTTCAATTCTTTTCAGCATATAATAAGATTTGGGTACATTTGTAAATAAATATATACACGTTTTCAATGTATGACCTCACCGTGTTTTCAATATCTTGCACAATGCTATTAGATTGCCCCTCTACATATATCACATAGCTGAAAATAGATTACATAAATCACTAATCAAAGACAGATGTTAACCAAAATTGCAAAATATATAAATGGTGTAATTGTGTAAACTTACCAACAACTATTTTTGTCAAGCCAGGAAGATCAATGAGGGTAAAGTTCACAGCTATAAAAGATCAGAAATTCAGACATAATAGATTGATTAGTAACTTATTATGTTTTCTAAAATTTGATGTTCATGAAACATCTTTTGTTTATAATTATATCATACCATTTGGAAAATGGATAATAAGATATATAGGAACAGATGAAATCTATTTGGTACAACCTGTCACTCTGTCAGTTTCATCAGCAATCTACTTCGTCACAGAAGCTAAAAAAGTATATAAACTTGTAACAAGATCATGCAGAGAGATTGAGAATTACAAAAGGATCATAAGCTTTTTAGTCGTAATACCAAAATCAGTGAACCACTTTCGTGGAAGCTGAGCAAACTCTGCCTATTCTTTACCTTCTTCGATCTTATGAAGTTGTAGAACAAGAGGATGCCGAGTGACAATTCCTGCAAATAGATGTTAATCATATTTTATATCCAACAAATTGAATCAGAAAACTTTGAAGATATAATAATTACCAGAACCACGAGGCAAAAAATCCTTGCCAACTACACTCTCCAACACAGATGATTTTCCAGAGCTCTAAAAACAATTTATGGAAGGTGATTAGAGTGAACTGTGAAGTACATTTGCACGAATAAAAACTGCTTACACAAACAGTTTTACACTTTCATCTAAATCAAGAAGTTAAATGTAGTTGTGTCAATAAAGATCACCGTGTTGAAAAGTGAAATAAAGATCAAAGGCACACAAACACCATAAACTAAAATTGAGAACCTAAATGCTTGCAAGAAGATTAAGTGAATTAAGTCATTGATCGGATGAAAGAACGCTGAAAAGAAAAGAAATTATGATCGGCGATTAATATCTGCATATTTATACCTGACCACCGACAACGACGATTGTAGGCAAGGCGTCCCAGAGAGTAGGAAGAGAGGATTCTTCACCGAAGTCGCCTAGGGCTGTGCATGCTTTCTGTAGTTTGTTGACGAGATTAATTAGAGTGTCCATTATCAATTACGATCAATAAGAGATGACAGATTAATCAAATACGATTAGGTGATTAGGGATTTCAGAAATTGCAGATGGACAGAAAGGCAAGTCTCTTTCTGAATTTGGTCTGTAAGGTGTACCTTTCTTCTTCACTAGTCTTTTACGGAAGTTGAGATTATATGTTCTCACATTACTCAACATAGCTCCGGCTTCATTCGCTTCACCATTTGAATCCCATCCGGTTTCCAAAACTATAACCTCCATCTTCTCAAATCCAGCTTTTTCCAAAGCAGTGTAAGTGACATCGATTTGTTCTTCGAACATGTTATCATAATGTAATTTCGTTTTCGCGTCTTCTATTCCAGCGTTATTTTTGAAGATTGCATAATTGATATCGATGTGTTCGGGATCACTGATGTATGTGAGAAATGGATACGTGTTTATGTAGAAATGGAGGGAACGAACTAGCGAACCCACCAGCGGAATGTGGGCTTGAAACCTCATCGTCGGCTAGGTGGAGGAGGTCGAGATCTGTGTGGATATTTTTCACCGACGGTAGCAGGATCTCCCAGAGTTCATGATCGCCACCTCCTAGAACCTCGTTTCCGACTACAATTCCACGAATACGGGTCCCGGGGACGACAAGTTCAACATTGTTTTTCATCCAATCCATAGCTCGATCGGCTTGTGCTTATATCTCTCAGGAATTCGTTTCCTAGCCCAATAACGATCTTGATTCCCGATCCTTTGAACGCTTTGAGAACTTCATGATCGGCGTCATACATTCTTGTTGTGCAAGAAAAGAGGAGCAGTGATGATGTTAGGGTTTTTTTTTGGGTATTGATCACAAAGAGAAGAACGATGGAAATAAGGTAGAGGTTAAAATGGCGGCCTTTCAAACTATTGGGATTTTCATTTCCCCCAAGCTAAATGCGCGTTTCATTAAATAAAATATAAAACGACATCTCTACACGACACTCATTTGAACATAGGTGCCATCTGTGTTTTTTATTTTTTTATTGGCCACTAATTTTAGGGCACGCAAAACTGCGTGTCCTCTATCCTTCATTTTTTTAAAAACGGGCGTTATTTTTAGGACACACAAAATATAAGTATCGTAAATCACTGCGTGTCATTGTTTTAATGTCATTAAAGTGCAGTTCTCTAGTAGTGATTTATGCAAAATATTCCGACGACCTGTCATCGGCTTAGGTTTTGAAAAACCATGCCCATAAATACTTTAGCAGTTTCACGTCGACAAGTCGTTGGCATAGATACCCAGGTCAAACAAAGTTGGTCAACCAAAGTTGGTGAACTCCGACGACTTGTGTCATCGACATAGATGTTTCGGCATATGGGACAATTCTTATAGTGTATAATTGGATTTTATTATAGGAAATATCAAGAAAAGTTCTTTTATGTAGGTTTTACACTCTAATTGCTGCCAACTGCATTATTTAAAATTTCATATAAATACATGACAAATATACCAAAATAAATAAAAGTACGTAAAAAAACTTAAAAGTTCATATAAATATGTAAGGATATATAAATACACGAAAAATATACCAAAATACATTAAAGTATATAAAAATTCTTAAAAATTTCATATAAATACATAAAAGATACATTTATACATTTAAAATATATAAAAACGTAAAAGAAAAAAAATTAAAAAAACGTAAAAAAAACTACATAAAAAAACCTTAAAAAGTACATAACTACATAAATATATATTTAAATACATAAATAGTACATATAAATTCATAAAAGTACGTTTATATGTTGTACACAAATTTTGAAAACATTTATAAAAAAATCTCATTATTTAGGAAGAGTTAACAATTTGGTTTCATGACTTGTTGAATATGTTAAAAATGGTTAAAATAATGAAATTAGGTTTTTTTGGGTATTTATATTAAAAAGATTGAGTTTTAATTGTTAATTTTTCCAAAAAAAATAAGTTTTTTCTACATATTTCCGTACATATAATCTCAAAATGGATCAAAATTAATTTTACACCAAAGATGTCAATCGGCCTTTCTTCAAGTTTCCCCATAAAAGGCAATATGTTTATTAGCTTATTGTCTGTTGAATAGTGACGTAAACTTGTAGGTAAAGAAATAACATACATTCAGTGAGTAATTGTAATTGATATTATATACATATATTAAAACCCAAACACATCTTAAAACAGTAAACTTCTAATGTTTCAAACTTTCAACACATCAATTTGGACAGAATTACTGTTTCGTCCTTCTACGTTTACATCTTAATATCATAATCCACAAAAACATCGACATCAGTTTGTAACCATCCACATCACTTTCTAATTTCTCCACCCCTTTCTTCTTCATTCGTCTCACAATATCTTCCTTTCTTCTTGAATCGTCTCCGACTGTTACTTTGATTCTACCGACGACTTCATCCAAGAATATAGAAATTCAATTGCTCTCACCAAAAACCTTATGCGCTCTATTGTCACCACATAACGTCTGCAACCAAGCGCCTGTACCCTGAAGGAATTTCGGTATGTTGTTGGTTGTTTCACTTTTGTTTTGATTTTCATACAATTGGTCTTCTTTCTAATCCTATTGCGTTTCCGATCAATGTCTCCGACTTCTTTGGTTTGACGGTCGACGATTTGCCGCCCAAGAAATAAGGATTTCGATTGCTGTTGCCAACCAATTTTGCGCTCAATTGCCGCCACCAAAAATCAGCCACCAATCGCCTGTTGTCTGTTATTTTGTTATAATTACGGTATGTCATATGTTTCTCCAACATCTTTGAATCCATCATTCTTCCTTTCCGACTTCCTGTGTTTGATGTTATCGACGTCTTTTCCTCCGGGAATTTAGGGCTTCAATTCCATTTGTTCTCATTGATATGGTATTTCAAATGCAATATGTATATCTCTCTAACACACACAATAAGCGCACTTCTGAAATAATTGACAAAATTGGGTCTTCTAATCAGGCGCTCTTTTCTTTCTCTCTGAATTTTACAAAAATAAAGACAAATATGGTTTCCTCGCTTTCACCATTCGAATAGAAAACTCGATAAAGAGAGACTTCTCAGACTTAATTTCAACTTCCTACTGTTTCAAGTAAGTCTGATCCTCAAAGTTGAAGCAATTTCTGCATATTCACACGAATTGCAGTTCTTTGCAAATATCAACCACATTGACAGTCAGAGAATCATGTAATCCATTTATTATCTATTTTTCTTTCAGTTTTCTTGTGATTATGTGATATAATTGGTAATTTAACGGTTTTACATTTATGTAGACAAGGTGTTTGTTGTTTTGTTTGTATGAATAAGGAACTAGTTTTGTTATTTTGTTTCATAACTTATAAGTGGTTGTGGATATAATATGTATGGTGACTGATACAAAGATGACAAGCATGGTGTTATTTGGCTGATGTTTCAAGAACTTTATCAAGAATGTTTCTCCTGTGACCAATTAGATTGTAAATTTCATGCTAGACAGGGGTTTTCCAAACGGTAAGTATTGGTTTTTTAGTTTTTAAAAGTCAATTGCTACCATTATTTTTGTTTATATATTAATGAAATATTATTATTTTCTTCTTTCAGCAATTGAAACCACAAGGAATAGTCAGCCCATCATCATTGACTCACCAACCTGTTTCTTCACGTGCACTTCTTCTTGCTGCTAACACTTCAGGTAACTTAATTAATTTGTTTCTTGAATCTTTATAATGTCTCATTTTAAGCATAGAGTTGATGATTAAATTTGAAATTGTATATTCTGAGCATACCTTAAGGAGGGCAAGGCCTTTTGGGGTGTCAGAAGGTATATTTTTATTCCACAATTCCCATTAACATGTGTAAGAGCATGCTCAAATGTGACAAAATCTATAAGATTGTGTTTGTTGAAGAAAACCAAATCTATAAGATTACGCCACCTCTACATTGTCATACTCTAACTTTGTTCATCTATTGATACATGGCAACAAGGCACTCTAACTTTGTTCATCTATTGATAAATGGCAGCAAGGTTGAAACCTATTTTTTTTTCCTTATTGAAGAGATATCCCTTTTGGGTCTTTCTGTTTTCCTCGTGTTGTGTATAATTTATCTGAATGAATTTTTATTTGATGGATTCGGCAACCACATAGTGATTTGAAGTTCGAACTTGAGGTTGATGTACCCTTCAACAAAAATAATTAAATTGTAATTGCCGGTTTGAAGGTCGAATTTGAGGTAAACCAATTAGGTTTTTTTTCACCCCTCACCTTATTGCTTTTTTTTATGACTGGAATAAACCTGAATCATTCCAATTCCTAAGGACCCCATTCGTTCCAAAAAAACTAATAGTTAGTTATGTTGATTCCAATGGATATGACGGAAATTGAAATCCTTGATTCCTTTATGCTAGACCCAATTTTTTTGCTTTATTAATGGTCAAAAAAGTTAATTAAATAATCTGGCTTGCAAAGTCTAGTGGCCTTTTAAAGTTGGCTTATAAAGAGCCGGAAACTGTCCTAGTCTTTTTTTTAGAAAAAAAAACAGGATTAATTAGTGGTAAACGGTCCAGTTGTAACTATTTTTTGATCAGTCTGCTAGTTTTCAATGGTTCAGCACACATCCGGTTTTTGAGACTTATAGAACCAGTGACTTAGCCGATTCCTGGTTGAACCGGCTTGACCGGCTGAATCGGTTTGATTTTCAAAATAGTGGTTATATTTTCGACTTCATCTTTCAAACTCAGAAACCAAAACCAGAATTTCTCAACCAAAAAACCATGAAATGGAATCTAGAATTCTAGTTCCATCAGGATTGAACGAAACACAATGCAATACTCAGGCCTCCACCCAATATTGAGAATTATAGAATAAGTCAAGATTATTTATATCATACACAATAACTCCCACCGTCACACATCAATAATAAAGTGGAGCCAAAGCTGCAAACCTAGAAAAATACACAAACATATTTATTTATATATTTATTTTATTTTTCAATAAGAAAGTATGAAAGATGGGAATCATGTACACCAAGTCAACAAAAAGACGTGTGAAAGATGGAAATAAATACACAAATAGATAATTCAATATCTTTGCTTGAACACCCACAAAGAATTGTTCTGATCGCATTTAAAGAAACACCATGCCACAATTAATAGCCATATTCAAAAAACCCTAGAAAACGACTAATAAAAATGAATTTTATTTATTTATTTATATATATTGAGGGTATTTTGGTCTTTTATTAGAAAATGTTACGTTCAAGGTATCACCAAACGACAGCAATGGCCAATTACAAAAAACCTAGGAATCGACTCTCTTCAAAACACAATAAAAGTTATGTACATTAGGTCGTTATCTTAATCTCCATGTTTGATAAACTTGGATTGTATCTACACACACTTACTAGAATTTCATTAATCATATTAATACATTACTTTCTTTGTTTCAGACCTCTACGTCCGTCGTCTTTTCCTCTAAGCACTTACAGTTTGGACTCTAACAATTCCAACTCAAAATTTGAAGTCCGGGTATGTTCTCTATCCTTTGTATTTAATATTGATTTTCTATTCCTTACTCAATTTCGATTTTTCTCTCTTTCTTCTTTTCCAACTCTTAGGTTTGACATTTTAAAAGCCTTCTCGATTTCTCATGAATTTGTGTAAATAAAGAGATATATAATTTTTGTGTTACAGGAATCTGATATTCAACTCTACCTTGCATCTACAAAAATTGGGTAAGTTATTTTTAACCCTTTCACTAGATATGATTTGTGTACATAATGACTACATGGATTAATACAATCATAGAGTACGCTATTACGCTGTTCTAAATTTTTGTTAAATATATACCAAAAATAGTTACTAATAATTAGAATAGTTAGTTTCAAATTTACCTTTTTAGAATCTAATTTTCAATTTGGATTACATATAAAGTATGTTAAAAGTCGATGGAATTTGGATTTCTATTTTAGTAAATGCTTTCTTGTGATGCCTCCAAAAAGGCAACAAATGGCTTCTACTTCCAATACAATAGTCCCCCGTCATTCACGTAGGAGTTCCCTTTTATTAGAGATACCAACGTTGCCTATTTATTACGAATGTGGGAATTGTTCCTGTGTGGGTGAGCATTTTGGGGCGTTTTTTTGGTATCATTAAAGAGTTGTATTTATCCCGAGCCAATCATCCGCGATATACAAAATGTTTTGTAAGTCGGGTAATGTTGTTCTTCCCTACCCTCTTCGTCCGCCTGATGTGCTTCTACAATTTTACGAAGATGATCACTTTATGCATAACAAAAGAGCATATAATTCCATGCATGTTCTTTATGCCGTCTTTTGGTGCAAACGAAGATGACTCAATCAATAAAGATCGTGCACCATATGTGTTTAAGTTCAGTGGTCATATTTACCATTGGATTGGATCCTTTTATCCTCAAGACATTCATCAGCCCTGTTTTCTATATTTGTATATGTATGATACTGAAAATGAGGTTGCTCATAGACTTCATTCTTTTCATGGTGATAATGAAGTATTTTTGTCTACAGATATTGTACATTCATTAAGTCATATGTTGAACACACATAATGAGTATGTTCGTACGTTTAAGACTGCAAAAGAAATAGCTCAGTCAATAAATTTAGATTTATATGGTGTACGGTTATTTAGTTATGTGCCTGACAGAAGATATGGGTCACCAACCCCTGGAAGTTTGGGTTGTATCGTCGGTGATGATGATTTTACTAGGGCTGTTAGATATTTTTGTTTATTCAAAGTCTGGGTTAGCTCGGCGAGTTAATAAGCTTCATCCAACTTATATGCCTTTGCAGTATCCATTACTATTCCCATACGGAGAAGAAGGATGGTCTCCTGCCTTGTCTCTACGTATTGACTCTATTAGAATCTTAACAAATAATATGTATTAGAGTTATCAGATTCACGATCGACACAATTACTCTCTTATTTTACATGCACATCGCCTTTTCCAACAATATTTGGTGGATGCCTATACTTGAATTGAACAATCTAGGCTTGAATTTATTGAACATCATCAGCATCAATTGCGTTTAGAGTACATCAGCGGTGTTTATGACGCTTTGTCCAAAGGCGATACGGACAGCCATGTCATTAGTATGCATGTATTTCTACCTGCAACTTTCGTTGGGGGACCTAGATATATGTATAAACACTATCAAGACGCTCTAGCCATATGTAGGGTTCATGGTAAGCCACAATATTTCATCACTTTCACTTGCAATGTAAAATGGCCTGATGAGTATAGAAAATACATGGATGTTGTTGGTCAGCGTGATGTTCGACCAGATATCATTGCACGCATCTTTAAAATCAAAGTTCATGCTTTCATTAACTTCCTTAAAGAAGACAAAACTTTTGGAGATGTTAATGCATGTACGTTTACACCTTCAACCACAATGGGTCAACAAACCACCACAAATACCGAGTCCCTCACCCCTACTAAATCACATGAAACCGGAAGACGCCTCCAATTGGAACATACAGGTAAAAATAACATTTAGCAGTATATTTATATCCAACACGGAACCAACATCTTTCCATTTCACAGATACTACACATAAATCACAACGTCCCAAACAAATGAAATACAAAAAACACGGCGAAGCGAACGAAGGGACACATGCCAAAAGCAGTAAAACTATTTGATCTTTTCAGAACATACATAGACATCAACTGTACTCTCTTTGCTGTATAATTTTGCGTCTAATCTGTAAATATTCAGTAAACTATGTCATCTTGAGACGAACATATACAAAACAGTTGTTGTCATCTTTTGTTGTATATACGAATTTGTTTGATATCAAATAATATTTACTTTTCAATTAATGTTATTAGTGTGTTTGTCGTTCATGAACTTTATTATATAACCATTCTGGTCGGTGGGAGCAATTATCATATATTTAATTACAAAATGTTGAGAAACTTATGTAACTGCCATAATAACTTCCAACTTGTAACTTCCGTTAGCAGGAACCGTTACTCCATTGAGGCAAGCTTACATCTTCAGCAATAAATAGAGGGAACTTGTGTGCATGAAATAAAGAGAAAACTCTTCAGAAACACGAGGTCTTCTACAATTCATAATTTTTTTTCCTTTCTCATTTTAACATACCCAATTGCTTCAATAGCATTTTCATGTCCGTTTACTACAAAATGGAATGTTAGCGTTATTAGTGCTCTCCGTGAAGATCTTGTTGTTCACATAAAATCAGGAGATGATGATCTTGGGAACCATACCATTCCATATGTAGGAAATTACTCCTGGTCTTTCTGTGAAAAGGTTGGTGGTCACACTCTTTTTTACGGTTACTTCTGGTGGGGTTCAAAATTTCAGAGCTTAGATTTGTTTAACAAAGCCATTTCTGACAAGTTAAGTTTAAATGCGGATCCTTAACATTGTTACTGGTTTGTAAAACCTGAAGGGTTTTTTGTAAATAATATTCCAAGTGGAGGTGGGCAGTTCATTAAAGGTTGGGACTAAAACAAATATATGTCATCTTTTTCTTATTGTAGCTTGATACAATATATGATTAAAAATTAATTGATGACATTAGTATGCTATGTATGTGTTTATTTCTTCTGTCAGCACATCTGCAAATGTTTACAAATATGCTTTCTTAGTTACAATTGTGCAAGTTCACAAATACTTTATAACAAATGTTTGAATAGTAAAACAATATCATCCGTGTCATTGGTTTGCCACCCGGTCTACCAGGTAAAAATGATGAACTTAGTGTCATGGGCGGCTGTCCACCTGGCCTGGATGGCAAGTAAACGCTTGAAGCATTGCCCGACTTTCCATCCTGCATAAATAAACGAGTTTTGCATATATATTAAAAAATCCATAAAATGATATATACATGTGTAAATAAACGAGTTTTGCATGTTTGTGTACAAGTGTGTGATCAAATAAATGAATGTGAGTGATAGGTGGAACGTATTGCTCTTTGACATGTGTGGTGGGACTAGTGTATTCGTTTCCATTTCCATTTTCCATGGTTACACCAGATGATCCAGATGACGAAACTACCCCTTGAATAATAATAATAAATAAATTGTGAACTAAGTGCGACAAACTGTGAAGTATGTTGCTATTATATGACTTGATGATTCGATATATTTAGATGGAATGGAACTCACCATTCCATTGCTAAATAAATTCACCGGATTTGTCTAGTTGGACCCACAAAGCTTTGAAAAGAAGATAACCCACAAAAATAACAAGCAGCCATAATGGATTCCTGCAAAACAAGACAATGTGTATTGTGAATTTTGGATTTGAGTATTAACAAGTTACTTAGAAAGACAAGAAAACAAACAAACCTTAAAAGTGTCATAAACTCGTTAAATCCTAGGATGAACATAACAGCTATTGCCCATGGAGGTGGTAACGTATTGTTATTTCGGTTATTTGCTTCCTGAAGAATTTTAGGTAAGCCACAAACTAAAGCAAATAACAACAATTAAAATAACTGTTCTTTCATAATATTTTCAAAGAAATTGGGATCTGTCAAAGGGACTGGAATTTAAAGGAGTTGATTTTTTTTTTAAATAAAAATAAATTCTCTCACATGTTCGGATAATTCATGAGTAAAAAAAAGAAACGCATACAGAGAGGCGATAGGCGTTTTATGCTTACCTGTTTTTTCAGCATCTGAGCTGCATTCAATTCATAAGTTAATTGTGCATATACTCTGGAGTGCATAGCAGCTAGCTCCTCAGGTGTTGCATTGGCCATCTTCTCACCAATATCTCTGCCATCTCATCTGGTCAAGTTGACTTCAACTGTTCTCCAGCATGCCTCAAGTCCTGAACTTTCATGTATTTCATGCTATCTGTCGCCATTCTTATCGATTCCGGATTCGACATCATCTGCAATCACCATTTTCAATATCAAAAAAACAATCACTATTAAGGAGATTAATGGGTATCAACAAAAGCATTTTCTAACATACAAAAATGTGTGTCCAATAGAGTTCAAAAATAAGAATATTGATGTAGAAAACTAAGCCAACCAACATTGCTTAGTGCTTACACAAACAAGTTTATAACCTAAATCTAAAAAGCAAGTTAATAACATAAAAATTAACAAATAAGTTCATACTTTGTAATACAACACTATGTAAAGAAGAAGAATAATACATATAAAAGTAATCATTAATAATTAAGCATAAAACTATCAATTTGTCGACATCATTTGGGAACTTGACTTGAGTAATCGATTAGGAATTTAGGATTTAGGGACAGAGAAAAGCTAAATATTTTAAATAAGAAAGTAAGGTAATTGACAACAGAACCAAATATGAAGTATGTAGATTCAATTAAAAAGTCATGATCAAATATAAGTTTCCAATCCCCCATCCGGCCTGTCATCGCCATTATGGTATGTTAGATATGTTGCATGGCCCACAACAATTCTTAAAGATTGATCTACACAACGCTTATCACCAACTCCATGACCAGAAAGACATGGTGGATCAGTCAACACTAAAGACACAGCATTAACTGTGAATATTATTGACTACAACGGATATCATTCTCTCAACTGCAAAACTAATGCTTCCTGTTTTCTGACTTGATGTTTGTGGAAATCAGTGTGGTCCTGAAATGGCGCTCGATGCATACAGGTGATTGGTTTTGTAAAGGAAGGAGTTTTCTCCTTGAATATAGGACAATATTCTCCTAACAACCCGATAGACCCTAAGTAGAGAATACCCTTCTCGGACATAAAAAACACTTTGACTTTCACAAACACTCCAACTTAAAAGTTGTAGAGAACTGATGGCAACAAGAAGCCTTCAGGTTTTAATTTATTGATCTTGGTTGGCTGGAGAAACTGCTAGAATAATGCAGTTAGGCTACAAGACAATGTCACAATGCAATTGAAAATAAATATTAATATTATTCTTCAATTCTTTTCAGCATATAATAAGATTTGGGTACATTTGTAAATAAATATATATACCTTTTCAATGTATGACCTCACCGTGTTTTCAATATCTTGCACAATGCTATTAGATTGCCCCTCTACATAGGTGAAAATAGATTACATAAATCACTAATCAAAGACAGAAGTTAACCAAAGTTGCAAAATATTATAAATGGTGTAATTGTGTAAACTTACCAACAACTATTTTTGTCAAGCCAGGAAGATCAATGAGGGTAAAGTTCACAACTATAAAAGATCAGAAATTCAGACATAATAGATTGATTAGTAACTTATTATGTTTTCTAAAATTTGATGTTCATGAAACATCTTTTGTTTATAATTATATCATACCATTTGGAGAATAGATAATGAGATATATAGGAACATATGAAATCTATTTGGTACAACCTGTCACACTGTCAGTTTCATCAGCAATCTCCTTCCTCACAGCAGCTAAAAAAGTATATAAACTTGTAACAAGATCATGCAGAGAGATTGAGAATTGCAAAAGGATCATAAGCTTTTTAGTCGTAATACCAAAATCAGTGAACCACTTTCGTGAAAGGTGAGCAAACTCTGCCTATTATTTTCCTTCTTCGATCTTATGAAGTTGTAGAACAAAAGGACGCCGGGTGACAATTCCTGCAAATAGATGTTAATCATATTTTATATCCAACAAATTGAATCAGAAAACTTTGAAGATATAATAATTACCAGAACCACGAGGCAAAAAATCCTTGCCAACTACACTTTCCAACACAGATGATTTTCCAGAGCTCTAAAAACAATTTATGGAAAGTGATTAGAGTGAACTGTGAAGCGCATTTGCACGAATAAAAACTGCTTACACAAACAGTTTTTCACTTTCATCTAAATAAAGAAGTTAAATGTAGTTGTGTCCATTAACAATTACGATCAATAAGAGATGACAGATTAATCAAATATGATTAGGTGATTAGGGATTTCAGAAATTGCAGATGGACAGAAAGGCGAGTCTCTTTCTGAATTTGGTCTGTAAGGTGTACCTTTCTTCTTCAGTAGTCTTTTACGTAAGTTGAGATTATATGTTCTCGCATTACTCAACATAGCTCCGGCTTCATTCGCTTCACCATTTGAAGCCCATCCGGTTTCCAATACTATAACATCCATCTTCTCAAATCCAGCTTTTTCCAAAGCAGTGTAAGTGACATCGATTTGTGCTTCGAACATGTTATCATAATGTAATTTCGTTTTCGCGTCTTCTATTCCTGCGTTATCTTTGAAGATTGCATAATTGATATCGATGTGTTCGGGATCACTGATGTATGTGAGAAATGGATACGTGTTTATGTAGAAATGGAGGGAACGAACTAGCGAACCCACCAGCGGAATGTGGGCTTGAAACCTCATCGTCGGCTAGGTGGAGGAGGTCGAGATCAGTGTGGATGTTTTCCACCGACGGTAGTAGGACCTCCCAGAGTTCCTGATCACTGCCTAGAACCTCGTTTCCGACTACAATTCCACGAATACGGGTCTCGGGGACGACGGGTTCAACATTGTTTTTCATCCAATCCATAGCTCGACCGGCTTGTGCTTATATCTCTCAGGAATTTGTTTCCTAGCCCAATAATGATCTTGATTCCCGATCCTTTGAACGCTTTGAGAACTTCATGATCGGCGTCATAGGTTCTTGTTGTGCAAGAAAAGAGGAGCAGTGATGATGTTAGGGTTTTTTTTGGGTATTGATCATAGAGAGAAGAAGGATGGAAATAAGGTAGAGGTTAAAATGGCGGCCTTTCAAACTTTTGGGATTTTCATTTCCCCCAAGCTAAATGCGCGTTTCATTAAATAAAATATAAAACGATATCTCTACACGACACTCATTTTAACACAGGTGCCCTCTGTGTTTTTAATTTTTTTTATTGGACACTAATTTTAGGGCACACAAAAATATGTGTCCTCTATCCTTCATTTTTTTTAAAACAGACGTTATTTTTAGGACACACAAAATATAAGTATCGTAAATCACTCCGTGTCATTGTTTGCATGTCATTAAAGGGCAGTTCTCTAGTAGTGATTTATGCAAAATATTCCGACAACCGGTCATCGGCATAGGTTTTGAAAAACCATGCACGTAAATACTTTAACATTTCCGCGTCGACAAGTCGTTGGCATAGATACCCAGGTCAAAGAAAGTTGGTCAACCAAAGTTGGTGAACTCCGACGACTTGTGTCATCGACATAGATGTTTCGGCATATGGGACAATTCTTGTAGTATATAATTGGATTTTATTGTAGGAAAGATCAAAGAAAGTTCTTTTATGTAGGTTTTACACTCTAATTGCTGCCAACTGCATTATTTAAAAATTCATATAAATACGTGAAAAATATACCAAAATAAATAAAAGTACGTAAAAAAACTTAAAAGTTCATATAAATATGTAAAGATATATAAATACACGAAAAATATACCAAAATACATTAAAGTATATAAAAATTCTTAAAAATTTCATATAAATACATAAAAAAAACATTTATACATTTAAAATATATAAAAACGTAAAAGAACAAAAATTAAAAAAACGTAAAAAAAACTACATAAAAAAACTTTAAAAAGTACAAAACTACATAAATATATATTTAAATACATAAATAGTACATATAAATTCATAAAAATACGTTTATATGTAGTATACAAATTTTGAAAACATTTATAAAAAAATCTCATTATTTAGGAAGAGTTAACAATTTGGTCTCATGACGTGTTGAATATGTTAAAAATGGTTAAAATAATGAAATTAGTTTTTTTTTTGGGTATTTCTATTAAAAAGATTGGGTTTTAATTGTTAATTTTTCCAAAAAAAAAAAAAAGATTTTTCTACATATTTCCGTACATATAATCTCAAAATGGATCAAAATTAAGTTTACACCAAAGATGTAAATCGGCCTTTCTTCAAGTTTCCCCATAAAAGGCAATATGTTTATTAGCTTATTGTCTGTTGAATAGTGACGTAAACTTGTAGGTAAAGAAATAACATACATTCAGTGAGTAATTGTAATTGATATTATATACATATATTAAAACCCAACACATCTTAAAACAGTAAACTTCCAATGTTTCAAACTTTCAACACATCAATTTGGACATAATTACTGTTTCGTCCTTCTACGTTTACATCTTAATATCATAATCCACAAAAACATCGACATCAGTTTGTAACCATCCACATCACTTTCTAATTTCTCCACCCCTTTCTTCTTCATTCGTCTCACAATATCTTCCTTTCTTCTTGAATCGTCTCCGACTGTTACTTTGATTCTACCGACGACTTCATCCAAGAATATAGAAATTCAATTGCTCTCACCAAAAACCTTATGCGCTCTATTGTCACCACATAACTCCTGCAACCAAGCGCATGTACCCTGAAGGAATTTCGGTATGTTGTTGGTTGTTTCACTTTTGTTTTGATTTTCATACAATTGGTCTTCTTTCTAATCCTATTGCGTTTCCGATCAATGTCTCCGACTTCTTTGGTTTGACGGTCGACGATTTGCCGCCCAAGAAATAAGGATTTCGATTGCTGTTGCTAACCAATTTTGCGCTCAATTGCCGCCACCAAAAATCAGCCACCAATCGCCTGTTGTCTGTTATTTTGTTATAATTACGGTATGTCATATGTTTCTCCAACATCTTTGAATCCATCATTCTTCCTTTCCGACTTCCTGTGTTTGATGTTATCGACGTCTTTTCCTCCGGGAATTTAGGGCTTCAATTCCATTTGTTCTCATTGATAAGGTATTTCAAATGCAATATGTATATCTCTCTAATGCACACAATAAGCGCACTTCTGAAATAATTGACAAAATTGGGTCTTCTAATCAGGCGCTCTTTTCTTTCTCTCTGAATTTTTCAAAAATAAAGACAAATATGGTTTCCTCGCTTTCACCATTCGAATAGAAAACTCGATAAAGAGAGACTTCTCAGACTTAATTTCAACTTCCTACTGTTTCAAGTAAGTCTGATCCTCAAAGTTGAAGCAATTTCTGCATATTCACACGAATTGCAGTTCTTTGCAAATATCAACCACATTGACAGTCAGAGAATCATGTAATCCATTTATTATCTAATTTTCTTTCAGTTTTCTTGTGATTATGTGATGTAATTGGTAATTTAACGGTTTTACATTTATGTAGACAAGGTGTTTGTTGTTTTGTTTGTATGAATAAGGAACTAATTTTGTTATTTTGTTTCATAACTTATAAGTGGTTGTGGATATAATATGTATGGTGACTGATACAAAGATGACAAACATGGCGTTATTTGGCTGATGTTTCAAGAACTTTATCAAGAATGTTTCTCCTGTCACCAATTAGATTGTAAATTTCATGCTAGACAGGGGTTTTCCAAACGGTAAGTATTGGTTTTTTAGTTTTTAAAAGTCAATTGCTACCATTATTTTTGTTTATATATTAATGAAATATTATTATTTTCTTCTTTCAGCAATTGAAACCACAAGGAATAGTCAATCCATCATCATTGACTCACCAACCTGTTTCTTCACGAACACTTCTTCTTGCTGCTAACACTTCAGGCAACTTAATTAATTTGTTTCTTGAATCTTGATAATGTCTCATTTTAAGCATAGAGTTCATGATTAAATTTGAAATTGTAGATTCTGAGCATACCTTAAGGAGGGCAAGGCCTTTTGGGCTGTAAGAAGGTAAATTTTTATTCCATAATTCCCATTAACATGTGTAAGAGCATGCTCAAATGTGACAAAATCTATAAGATTGTGTTAGTTGAAGAAAACCAAATCTATAAGATTACGCCACCTCTACATTGTCATACTCTAACTTTGTTCATCTATTGATACATGGAATCAAGGCACTCTAATTTTGTTCATCTATTGATAAATGGCAGCAAGGCTGAAACCTGTTTTTTTTTTCTTATTGAAGAGATATCCGTTTTGGGTCTTTTTGTTTTCCTCATTTTGTGTATAATTTATCTGAATGAATTTCTATTTGATGGATTTGGCAACCACATATTGATTTGAAGTTCGAACTTGAGGTTGATGTACCCTTCAACAAAAATAATTAAATTGTAATTGCCGGTTTGAAGGTCGAATTTGAGGTAAACCAATTAGGTTTTTTTTCACCCCTCACCTTATTGCTTTTTTTTATGACTGGAATAAACCTGAATCATTCCAATTCCTAAGGACCCCATTCGTTCCAAAAAAACTAATAGTTAGTTATGTTGATTCCAGTGGATATGACGGAAATTGAAATTCCTTGATTCCTTTATGCTAGACCCAATTTTTTTTGCTTTATTAATGGTCAAAAAAGTCAATGAAATAATCCGGCTTGCAAAGTCTAGTGGGCTTTTAAAGTTGGCTTATAAAGAGCCGGAAACTGTCCTAGTCTTTTTTTTAGAAAAAAAACCGGATTAATTAGTGGTAAACGGTCCAGTTTTAACTATTTTTTGATCAGTCTGCTGGTTTTCAATGGTTCAGTACACATCCGGTTTTTGAGACTTATAGAACCAGTGACTCAGCCGATTCCTGGTTGAACTGGTTTGACCGGATGAATCGGTTTGATTTTCAAAATAGTGGTTATATCCTCGACTTCATCTTTCAAATTCAGAAACCAAAGCCATAATTTGTCAACCAAAAAACCATGAACTAGAATCTAGAATTCCAGTTCCATCAGGATTGAACGAAACACAATGCAATACTCATGCCTCCACCCAATACTGAGAATTATGTAATAAGTCAAGATTATTTATATCATACACAATAACTCCGACCGTCACAAATCAATAATAAAGTGGAGCCAAAGCTACAAACCTAGAAAAATAAAAAATCATATTTATTTATATATTTATTTTATTTTTCTATAAGAAAGTATGAAAGATGGGAATCATGTACACCAAGTCAACAAAAAGACGTGTGAAAGATGGAAATAAATACACAAATAGATAATTCAATATCTTTGCCTGAACACCCACAAAGAATTGTTCTGATCGCATTTAAAGAAACACCATGCCACATTTAATAGCCATATTCAAAAAACCCTAGAAAAAGACTAATAAAAATGAATTTTATTTATTTATTTATTTATATATATTGAGGGTATTTTGTTCTTTTATTAGAAAATGTAACATTTAAGGCATCACCAAACGACAACAATGGCCAATTACCAAAAACCTAGGAATCGACTCTCTTCAAAACACAATAAAAGTTTTGTACATTAGGTCGTTATGTTAATCTCCATGTTTGGTAAACTTAGATTGCATCTACGCACACTTACTAGCATTTCATTAATCATATTAATACATTACTTTCTTTGTTTCAGACCTCTACGTCCGTCGTCATTTCCTCTAAGCACTTACAGTTTGGACTCTAACAATTCCAACTCAAAATTTGAATTCTGGGTATGTTCTCTATCCTTTGTATTTAATATTAATTTTCTATTCCTTACTCAATTTCGATTTTTCTCTCTTTCTTCCTTTCCAACTCTTAGGTTTGACATTTTAAAAGCCTTCTCGATTTCTCATGAATTTGTGTAAATAAAGAGTTATATAATTTTTGTGTTACAAGAATCTGATATTCAATTCTACCTTGCATCTACAAAAATTGGGTAAGTTATTTTTAACCCTTTCATCAGATATGATTTGTGTACATAATGACTACATGGATTAATACAATCATAGAGTACGCTATTACTCTGTTCTAAATTTCTGTTAAATATATACCAAAAATTAGTTACGAATAATTAGAATAGTTAGTTTAAAATTTACCTTTTTAGAATCTAATTTTCCATTTGGATTACATATAAAGTATGTTAAAATTTGATGTCACACCCCCAAACCAGAACGGCGGAAACATTCGGGGGCGGAGGACTTCAGGTAAGTATCACAACACATGCAATATAGTAATCAAAGTACAAACAACTATTGCATTAATAAGTATAAGTTTTACATAAGTGTTTAAACATTACATATTCAAACACAAAAGTAGGTACAATAGAAGACAAGAGTCGCGGTACGGTACTAGGTAGTCTTCTCAAGAGCTTCGGGAGTGTACCTGTCTACTAGATTCCTGAGAATACAAGTTATTTGGAAAGAGTAGATCAGCATTTAAGCTGGTGAGTTCATAAATATTTTAGTTCTGTTAACTATACTCTAAGTTCTTTGGAAAAGTTCACTGGTTCCTCCAGAAAATCCTATATTTCCTGAGGTGATAAACTGATAACCTCAATAGTTTCCCTCTGTAATTACTTAGTTTATACTAATTATATATAACCTAATATCGAACGGACAGTTAAATTGGTGTATCTGCCCTAAGCCCACAACCAAACAAGGAACAGGAAGTAAGGCGGAAGTCACACATTTCACTGTCAATCGGATATTACTTATGTATAACTCTGATGTAATAACTACAGAATTATAGAATTAACCACTAAAGGTCCCTTTATGTTATATTGGTTGACTAAGTTCCAATTGTAAAGGTAGTTTAATCCCTAAACCGTTTCATTTGTAAAAGTGGTTTAATCCCATAAACCGTTTTATTTGTAAATGTGGTTTAATCCCATAAACCGTTTCATTTGTAAGAGTGGTTAATTCCATAAACCGTTTCATTTGTAAAAGTGATTTAATCCCATAAACAGTTTCCTTTGTAAAAGTGGTTTAATCCCATAAATCGTTTCATTTGTAAAAGTATTCTTAGTTTTATCCGTTCTACAATAAAACATTAGTATTAATCCTGGAAAATATTATATTATCCGTAATACTGCCTTGTTGGTTTTAAATGTTCCAAAACCAGAAGTACAAGTATATTTGTCATACTTGATTTCATGATACGTAGTTTTTACTGTAAGTAAAAACTAACAGAAGGTATATTTGGTCAGGATGTAATTATCTTTTCTTACTGTTTTAAGAGAAGTATATTACTTAGTAATTTACTCGTTGTAATTATCTTTTCTTCATCCGACGTCTGTTTTCGTCTGTCTTTTTACCGTTGTACTACTTTTGACGAGACCTTCGATTCTCGTTTAAGTTGTGTCGGCTAAGTATCGATCGATTTATATTTCGAATTTTTAGATGTCTACTGCTAAACCGAAATTTAGAAAAATCACAACTTCCTCATACGAAGTCAGATTATTACGTTCTTTTTATGAACGTTCTCGGTTTAACATATTCTACAACTTTCATTTAGATTGTTAAGGCTAAAAAGCCTTTTATCTAAAACTCACTTTTTAAACTGAATAGTGTTTTGTCGGTTTTGTCGCTGATTTTCGATTGGTCATAACTTCTTCTTTATAACTCGGATTTCAGTGTTCTTTATATTTTTGGAAACCTTGTTACGATTTCTACCACTTGGTTCATCCCAATCATGATTATTGATCAATTTATTTTTGACCTAAATTTGACTGGTGTCACATTATCCCCCCGTTAGAGGGAATTTCATCCCGAAATTAAGTCTAAAGTGATACTCATGGACTAGGTCTAATCTTCCCTTTCCCAAGTGAATTCAGGTCCCCGGTTTGTAATCCAGCGAACCTTCACTAACGGGATAAGACTTTGCTTGGTTCTTTTGATTTCCCTATCCATGATTTCCATTGGTTCTTCAACAAAGTGTAGACTTTTATTTAACTTGATTTCATCGAGTGAAATGACAAGTGTTTCATCGTATAGACACCTCTTTAGATTAGATATGTGAAAGGTGGGATGAATGTTATTAAGTTTTTGTGGTAGTTTAAGTTTATAAGTACAAGACTGATTCTAGTAAGAATCTCAAATGATCCTATGTACCTTGAATTTTGTATTCCATGCTTTCTCAAGCGTATCTTGTCCTTCCGGGGTGAGACGTTCATATGACAAGGTCATCAACCTGGAATTCCAAGGGTTTTCTTTTATTGAAGCCGTAGCTTCTCTGATTAACTCTGGAAGCTTTATGTCGCTTCCTGATTAGTATTTTGTTTTTGGTAGTTTCTCGGATGAATTCCAGATCAGCGAAGATGCTGTGCGGAAATTGGATCTCTAGCTAGTTGCGTATTACCTAATTTAGTCCAGTGCAGATAGGATCTGCACTTGCGACCACAGAAGGTTTTGAATGGAGCAACTTGAATGCTAGCGTGATAAAGGACTCGACTAATTGGTAAATGGGTATCCCATACTTTACCATAGTCGATCACATAGGCTCATGACTACTCTAGTTCCCAGAGATTTTTGAAGTGACTGCCTAAAATGGGAGATGATTCTATTATCTCAGCGGAGATAACAGATATTGGAATACCGTGCACTCACACGTTCTAGTTATGTTCTCTACTTGCCACATTTTCAGGTTTCAAGGCTTCTTGTTGAGCCTCCTTACTTTGTTTGGACAAATTTGAATGGGTTATCATAGTTAATGATTGGCTCTACGACCTGAGTACTCTTTCCGACTTAGGGTGTCAGCTACTATATTGGCTTTGTCGGGATGATAACGAATTTTGAATTCGTAGTCATTTAGTAGCTCGACCCACTATCGTGGTCTCCCGTTGAATTCCTCCTGGTAGGATATATGATGAAGGTTTTTACTCCGAAGTTCATGATAAGACTCATACTTGGCTCATCCACCATCACTTCGTGTATACAATTCATATATAATTTAGATTTCACAAAACGTTCGGATGGGTGACTCTGCCCCAGGTCTACAACCAAACAAGGAACAAGAGATAGGGCGGAATTACACGTCCTTAATCTTGTTAAGTCTAAATTATATACCACTTTTGTGTGTACACTTAGCAGTGATAGATTAACCTAATGAGTTCTTAGTCTCTATTCTTGAACTTGACCTGCGGTACAATGATTATCCTATGAGATCTATTGGTGTACTTCGGTGGTTACTGACTTCTAAGACTACTTTGGTTCTTTTCGTTTGAAGTTTCCTGTATAATGAGTAGGCTAAAAGGGCGTGGTACCCTTTGTATGGGTACTTCTGAAGTTTTGAAATGAGAGACAACCTAAGGGTTTGCGTTATGGATTGGAAAATTTTCATCTTACTGCTGATTAAGGAAAAAGTTCTCTTACACAACATAAACAAGGAACAGGAAATGAGGCGGGATTACTCACCCTAAGTCTACAAATCTTAATTATAAATGACACTTATGTATACACTAAGTCATCATAGCTTACCTGTTAGGGTTTCAAATTTTAGATGAATGACGTGATTTAATTTGGACGGGAGAGTAATCATAATTATAGATAATTATCGGGGTTTGGAAGCGTACCAAAATATAGCAGGGTTCTTTGATGCCTTCCCGTGTATTGGGGTCAAACCCCTCCTACTCCCCCGTCGTTCTTCTATGTTGGACAGTCCCTCTTGTAATGTCCTATTTCACCACAAAGGTGACATATGGGAATGGTTCCAACATTGGCAGTTGAAGTGATGAACTCAACCGGAGTTTTACAGATGCGGGCGGTGTGCCCGTTCAGGTTGCATCTATTGCAATGCAGCTCTCGGCAAACTCCATGGTGATAGTAGTTGCACTTGCTGCAGTGTGGGAGGTTTCCTAAGTACGACATGGTCGGTGCTAGAATAACAGGGCTGATAGGGGTATTGACCGACCCAGTTCGTTGCCCTCTGTTAGGTTTTTGAGTTGAACAACTACCTTTCCTGTTTTTGAACTTTCGTTTCAGGATATTAGGCTTAAGGTTCGAAGTGTCCTTACAAATAGGTACTCGTTGCTGTACTTGGTCATCACCAAGATCGGGGTTACCGATGGCATTACTACTAACATTTGCATTGTTAGCATTAAGGTGTGCCATGACAGCTGCTACAGCTGCTGTGACTGCAGCTTGAAACGTAGTCGCATCTATTTGAAGGATTGGTGTTTTGCCGGTGGGTTGGTTACATTTCTTCGGAGGCATGATTATGTTTCATGATAAGAAAATGAGCTCGTGAGCGACTATAGTTGTCTCTAGATGTATTCTAACCATTTGTATCTATGTATAATTCTTTCGTTTTGTTATATTGTTCTCAATGATTCGACCTGCATCCCTATGATGCAGTCCTGGTAAGGAACATAAATTAGTTTCTAGAATGGTTATGAACCGAGTATCATCTGAACTAAGTTACCTTCGATTGGTGGATATCGTTTTCCAACTTTCGAAAATATTCGAAAACAATTCATAACAGTGTCTACATAAAATAGACTTATGAATTTGAGAAGTAATCACTATCAATTAAGATTTCGTGATCTGATTTATTGTTATTAGCCATGACAGGAAAAGAGGATAAGCTCAAAACCTAATGTGAGTAATGAAATCACTAACTCACTAGGTTGAATCGATTTACTAGTTATTACTTAGATGAAAAGGCGCTCAAACACTTCATATGAATCACACGTGGTATCTATAGGGTGTCCTTTTCCTCCGTAGGTATATTGAATTCCTGAGCTGTCTTACTTCCGATTCTGACACTGATCCCCATTACTTCGTAATGAAGATTTTGAATCTCGGAAGTTCATGTGAATCTCTCATTGGTGTCCTTAATAGGGTAAGGGCACTAAATGATTTCTATAGTTTATTTACTTATCATCTGTTTCTTTCTCGGAATTCTCCTAATGAAATTCTGTTGGGTCCTCCTTGACTCTTCTATTGATTGCTGGAGTAACTACATCTATCTAAGGGGTTTACACGAGAATGGGAATGTCTAAAGAATCTATGAGAAAATTTAAATTTTTACGAAGGTGATCCTTTCTGGTCCTTCTATAATCATATGGTGTGTACCGATTATCTATAATCCAGATCAAATAGACCTTCGAATAAGTAATCCTACTCTAAAACCACATCCATACAAGGAAAAGGAAGTAGAGTGAAAATCACATATTCTAAGTCTATAAAATCTCAACTATATATAACCTTACCATATCCATTTAGTAATTATAGACTTATCAGAAAAGATCTTTTTAATCATTTCCCCAAAGTTATTTATGGTGTCAAAAATACCTCCATGGTATTTTAATTATAAGTTTGATTCTTGTACTTCTAGATATAAGAAGTTGATAAGTTTTCAGTTTTCTTGTTATAGCATCCTAAAATACTCCTATAGTATTTTAACCTTTATGTTTGGTTCTAGAATTCTTCTGGTACCTGGGTAAGTTTTAGACTTGTTGCAACACTACAATCACTCCAAAACACATGTTGGTCATATCTCAAATGAATATAGTTGATCAGGCTGTATTAATCTCAGATATGATTACGTCACTGTCTAGGTTTAACTGTAATGTCCAACATCCAAATACTTTTGTTTTGTTCTTCTTGTGATACTCATTCTAGTATATATTCTGCATGTACTTATACTTTTATAAAATATTGTAATATTTTTAAAGTATAACTCTTGGTCAGAGTGTTTTTATCCTAATGGGTTTTTAGTTGTATATCTTTTATGACTGATATACTGAGTTCACTATAAACACTGCTCTGATACCAATCTGTCACACCCCCAAACCAGAACGGCGGAAACGTTCGGGGGCGGAGGACTTCAGGTAAGTATCACAACACATGCAATATAGTAATCAAAGTACAAACAACCATTGCATTAATAAGTATAAGTTTTACATAAGTGTCGCGGTACGGTACTAGGTAGTCTTCTCAAGAGCTTCGGGAGTGTACCTGTCTACTGGATTCCTGAGAATACAAGTTATTTGGAAAGAGTAGATCAGTATTTAAGCTGGTGAGTTCATAAGTATTTTAGTTCTGTTAAGTATACTCTAAGTTCTTTGGAAAAGTTCACTGGTTCATCTACAAAATCCTATATTTCCTGAGGTGATAAACTGATAACCTCAATAGTTTCCCTCTGTAATTACTTAGTTTATACTAATTATATATAACCTAATATCGAACGGACAGTTAAATGGGTGTATCTGCGCTAAGCCCAAAACCAAACAAGGAACAGGAAGTAAGGCGGAAGTCACACATTTCACTGTCAATCGGATATTACTTATGTATAATTCTGATGTAATAACTAAGGAATTATAGAATTAACCACTAAAGGTCCCTTTATGTTATATTAGTTGACTAAGTTCCAATTGTAAAGGTAGTTTAATCCCATAAACTGTTTCATTTGTAAAAGTGGTTTAATCCCATAAACAGTTTTATTTGTAAAGGTGGTTTAATCCCATAAACCGTTTCATTTGTAAGAGTGGTTTAATTCCATAATTTGTTTCATTTGTAAAAGTGGTTTAATTCCATAAACTGTTTCCTTTGTAAAAGTGGTTTAATCCCATAAATCGTTTCATTTGTAAAAGTATTCTTAGTTTTATCCGTTCTACAGTAAAACATTAGTATTAATCCTGGAAAATATTATATTATCCATAATACTGCCTTGTGGTTTTAAATGTTCCAAAACCAGAACTACAAGTATATTTGCCATACTTGATTTCATGATACGTAGTTTTACTGTAAGCAAAAACTAACAGAAGGTATATTTGGTCAGGATGTAATTATCTTTTCTTACTGTTTTAAGAGAAGTATATTACTTAGTAATTTACTCGTTGTTTTATCCATGTGAGTTTCATTAACCATACTAATATGACTGATGTGCCTGATGCGACGTTCTTCAGGCGTCGGAAACGATATAATATTTGACACCTTGGGCCTGCCGGCCAAACTGTAGCGAACAGCAAAGGTGCGGGATTGTCAGTCCCATATAGATCTATACACAAATTCACGCCCTATCTACAGGATATTCTGGTTAATAAGTCAGGACTTAAGGTCGTACTTAGATAAGTACACAATGAAGAGTCTCACAAATTTATTGTTTCAACGAGATTTATGATGTATTATTACCCCGTGATTGCTAACCCTGGTACTCTGTATTGTACCCTTGTTAATGCAAACCCAGTATGATGTATTATTACCCCCTGATTGCTAACCCTAGTACTCTGTATTGTACCTTTGTTAATGCAAACTCGGTATGATGTATTATTACTTCTTTAATATGTTATCCATATATTAAAAATATTATACATATCCTGGTATAGATAAATGAATTGTGATAATTTCCTTGGAAAGTATACAATCGTGAATCATACTTGTGTATTTAGTTTTGAATCATAAATTATACCTATTATAATTTATATGTTCTATCTGATTAGCATGATTTCTCATGTATGAACACCTTTGCTCAGCATGATACAAAGGTAATGATACCGAATGGAGTAACCTTTTATACTCATATATGTATAATAAATATATAATTAAGAAGGAAACGACATTCGAACAAATAACCCCACCTTAATTCCACATCCAAACAAGGAAAAGGAAATAAGATAATTCATTAGTCCTAAGCCCTTCAAATCTTATTTATATATTTATACATATATAAACATGATTTTGGCAATTATAATTCGAAATAGTTTATAAAACCTTTTTCAAAGAATTTAACTGAGTTTACATGACTTTAAAGATTTAACATGGCTTTAAGTTATTTTGGAAGTATTTGGTAATCCTTAAAAGCATAAGGAAAGCCTTTGTGTGATTATTATCACACACAATTATTAACACAATTTAAATTGTGTTCAACTTGTATTCCCCCCTAAAAAGCATATAAAACCATTTAAAAAGTTATATTATAGGGGTATGAACTCACTTTGATAAGTGGTGATTTAGACAGCATTTCGTTTCTATGGATGATCTTTCTCGAAGAAACCGCGAGTTTTTGATTAAAAACCGAGCTTTATGCGGGCAGCACTTCGACTGGAAAGAGGCTATCTTCTCGAGAATTCTAGGGCTTCAGGGCTTGCTTCAGGTTTTAAATAAGATGTCGGGGCCTTGGGGGTTCGTAAGAAAGTTTAGGGGGTGAAAAGGTGAAAACAGGTGAAATTTGGGGTGAAAAACCTCTCAAATCCGAGAAGTCTCGTACCCTTTATATAGGGGTGCTTGGGTTCAGCCGAAGGGTGACTCATCGGACAGGTGGCGAGGGTTCGGACAGCTGGCGAGGGCGAAGGCGAGTCAACAGACACGCGTCAGAAGGAGAAGCGAGGAGGGTGGCAGCCTCGGATGCTTGTCGGAGCAGGAGAGGACCGGACTTCGGTCCAATCAGGAGGCGCCTATGACGACTTCGGACCAATCAGAGGGTGATACGCGTACTGCGGTCCAATCAGCAGAGAACACGTGTCCGACACGTGGAAGCCTCGCATGCAAGGGTGACGTGGCCGAAGAGGGTCCATTCGAAAATTCCCGGTTTTCAACATTTCTTGATTTTCGTGCCAAAAACTTGCGAAATTTATAACTTTCGCATACGAGCTCCTTTTTTGGCGTTCTTTATATGCACGCATAGGTAAAGTTATACTCTACGACTTTCGTTTAGACTTCATCGACTAATTTTGAATTTATTTTTAATATTACTATTTTTAACAGACCGGGACAGAAAATCCGTTAAAAATTCATAACTTCTTCATCCAACGTCCGTTTTCGTTTGTCTTTTTACTGTTGTACTACTTTTGACGAGACCTTCGATTCTCTTTTAAGCTGTGTCGGCTAAATATCGCTCGATTTATATTTCGAATTTTTAGCTGTCTACTACTAAACCGAAACTTAGAAAAATCACAACTTCCTCATACGAAGTCAGATTTTTACGTTCTTTTGATGAACGTTCTCGGTTTAACATATTCTACAACTTTCATTTAGATTGTTAACGCTAAAAAGCCTTTTATCGAAAATTCACTTTTTACACTGAACAGTGTTTTGCTGGTTTTGTCGCGGATTTTCGATTGGTCATAACTTCTTTGTTATAACTCGGATTTCAGTGTTCTTTATATTTTTGGAAACCTTGTTATGATTTCTACCACTTGGTTCATCCCAATCATGATTATTGATCAATTTATTTTTGACCTAAATTTGACTGGTGTCACAGTTGATGGAATTTGGATTTCTATTTCAGTAAATGCTTTCTTGTGATGCCTCCAAAAAGGCAACAAATGGCTTCTACTTCCAATACAATAGTCCCCCGTCATTCACGTAGGAGTTCCCTTTTAGTAGAGATACTAACGTTGCCTGTTTATTATGAATGTGGGAATTATTCCTGTATGGGTGAGCATTGTGGGGCGTTTTTTTGGTATCATGAAAGAGTTGTATTTATCCCGCGCCAATCATCCGCAATATACGAAATGTTTTGTAAGTCGGGTAACGTTGTTCTTCCCTACCCTCTTCGTCCGCCTGATGTGCTTCTACAATTTTACGAAGATGATCACTTTATGCATAACATAAGAGAATATAATTCCATGTTCTCTATGTCGTCTTTTGGTGCAAACGAAGATGACTCAATCAATAAAGGTCGTACACCATATGTGTTTAAGGTCAGTGGTCAGATTTACCATTGGATTGGATCCTTTTATCCTCAAGACGTTCATCAGCCTCGTTTTCTATAGTTGTATATGTATGATACTGAAAATGAGGTTGCTAATAGACTTCATTCTTTTCATGGTGATAATGAAGTACTTTTGTCTACAGATATTGTAGATTCATTAAGTCATATGTTGAACACACATAATGAGTATGTTCGTACGTTTAAGACTACGAAAGAAATAGCTCAGTCAATAAATTTAGATTCATATGGTGTACGGTTATTTATTCATGTACCTGACAGAAGATATAGGTCACCAACCCCTGGAAGTTTGGGTTGTATCGTTGGTGATGATGATGTTACTAGGGCTGTTAGATATTGTTGTTTATTCAAAGTCTGGGTTACCTCAGCGAGTTAGTAAGATTCGTCCAAATTATATGCCTTTGCAGTATCCATTACTATTCCCATACGGAGAAGAAGGATGGTCTCCTGCCTTGTGTCTACGTATTGACTCTATTAGAATCTTAACAAATAATATGTATTAGAGTTATCAGATTCACGATCGACACAATTACTCTCTTATTTTACATGCACGTCGCCTTTTCCAACAATATTTGGTGGATGCCTATACTTGAATTGAACAATCTAGCCTTGAATTTACTGAATATCATCAGCATCAATTGCGTTTAGAGTACATCAGCGGTGTTTATGACGCTTTGTCCAAAGTCGATACGGACAGTCGTGTCATTGGTAAGCATGTATTTCTACCTGCAACTTTCGTTGGGGGACCTAGATATATGTATAAACACTATCAAGACGCTCTAGCCATATGTAGGGTTCATGGTAAGCCACAATATTTCATCACTTTCACTTGCAATGTAAAATGGCCTGATGAGTATAGAAGATACATGGATGTTGTTAGTCAGCGTGATATTCGACCAGATATCATTGCACGCATCTTTAAGATCAAAGTTCATGCTTTCATTAACCTCCTTAAAGAAGAAAAAACTTTTGGAGACGTTAATGCGTGTACGTTTACACCTTTAACCACAATGGATCAACAAACCACCACAAATACCGAGTCCCTCACCCCTACTAAATCACATGAAACCGGAAGACGCCTCCAATTGGAACATACAGGTAAAAATAACATTTAGCAGTATATTTATATCCAACACGGAACCAACATTTTTCTATTTCACAGATACTACACAGAAAACACAACGTCCCAAACGAATGAAATACAAAAAACACGGCAAAGCGAACGAAGGGACACATGCCAAAAGGAGTAAAACTATTTGATCTTTTCAGAACATACATAGACATAAACTGTACTCTCTTTGTTGTATCATTTTTTGTCTATCTGAGAACAAGATCTATCTGATGCGCAAGGACAAGGTTTGAGAACTCAAACCTTGAGTGAATGCTTAAGATCAATGTCTGCTTGCTAATAAATGTTCAAGTCGAGTCTGGAAAGACCAGTCAAGTCTTAGATAATGAATTCAGCAAATGATCAAGTCATTTAATGAACAACGAGAGTAACTGATCAAGGTAAAGCTAATAAATGAAGAACAAGAAGAATGTTTGAAATAAACTTAATGAGAGTGACAAAGTGAGTGAAAAGATCCGTTGTTGACTTGTATTGAATAATCCTATAAATAGGAGTAAATATTACACCAAATTAACTGAAGTGCTTACATAGGATCGGACAAAAGACATGATTCTGACATTCTGATTGTCCAAATATAACTATAGACTAAGTCCTATGAAACGTTACATCAATACAAAGACAAATACAATAAATGCACAAAAGACAAACCAACTTCATTCCGAATCAACATCATTCCGGACATGAGAGACAGCTCCAGAATGTCTTCAGTCTTCACATCTTCTTACCTGGTCCGGACAGATTCTGGACCACTCTTCACTTCGGAACATACACTTCGGAATTAGTACTTAGGATTGCTAGAGGTTCACTTTCAGGTACTAACAATCTCCCCCTAAGTGAACTTTGCAATCCAACAAGCTTAGTTCATTTCTTCCTTGATGAAGGTGTAGGCTCTGAGCAACCATTCTCGGCCCGCAGTGTACCACGCCAACTGACTTACCAACTTTGCCTTGACCTGTTCCGGAGCATCATACTTGGATGCCCGAGATATGAACTTTTTCAGAGCTTTGGTCAGAACTAGGTGTTTGTCAAGGACTCGAAATAAGTCCTTCTTGTTTGTCCTTCTGGTTGTGTAGACAAACCCTAGAACCGGTTCTTCAATGGGACCATTTGCAAGAATTTCAGCTGCCAGAAGAACGAAGTCGATTTTGGCAACGAATTTTTCCGTTCCGTAGAGGAGTGCAAGCTCATAATCACATCGGCAGAACTCAGCAACATAATTTTTTAGAAAGCTCAGAGTTGCGTGGTAAGCTCCCATACTGATGTCATCCTTTTGATTTTCTCTGAAGTAGGCAGCTAAGATGAGGATGTCATTGGGATTCATAGAAGGAAAATCTGCATCAGTAACTGTCCAGGGTGTTGGCTTGTTCCGGAGAAGGTGAAAACGGAATAGAGGACAGTTCAGTTCAAATTTCACCAAAATTTTTCTTCTGAATCCCTGAACTTTGGTAATTCTCTTCTTCGGCCATACTTCCTTGAAAGGTTGAGCGCGCTTAGAGTAGAACGTTTTGAGCCTTTCTCGCTCAGTCCGGATGATCACTTCCGGATTGTCTGATGGATGAAGAGGGACAAATTTGGTATAAATTTGTTGTAGGAAGAGAGAGAGGAAGATCCAGCTGATCGGAGTCATTGGTGGGAAGGTCGTAGTGAAGGAACGAAATGATTTCTTTAGCCTTAAGAATGCCTTCACGACAAAGAGGAAAGATGCGACGCATCAGATCAGTATTATCTTTTAGAGCTTGGATCCTGATGCTGTCCTCTAATGCCTAATTGATTTCCTCCTGAGACCATCCATGTTTTTGTTTGAGAGGAGGTCTGGAGTGAAAGGCTTGTTGTTCGGTAGTCATTGGTTTCTTCCCTTTGTCTCTTTGAAGTGCAGATATATCCATCTTCATAGTTTCATCAATCGTGAATTCCGGAGTGGGAATTGGAAGTGGCTCTTCTGGAATTTCATCAGGGATCCGGAGGGGAGAGCCCTGGTCTATTGGAGCGATTTTTGGTTCCGGGATGGGGGGCTGCATGGAAGGAGTGGCTCGGAAGGCTTGAGCGGTTACAAATGATTTTTCCATAGTCATTTGAACGGCCATTTGAAATGCATCCGGGAATGAGGATGGCCAAGAGACTGGAGACCATATCCTCTTCTCTTCCATAGTCAGCACCCTTGGAGTTGTTTTCTTTGGAGCTTCAAGCCCAAGAATTCCCTTAGGAGCTTCATCCAGAATATATTTATCTTCATCTTCACTTCCTTCTTTTTCAGTGATCCCTAGCATTCCGGAGATGATTTGAACTTCTTCTTCGGAATCTAGGTCTTCATATCGGAGTGTAAATTCTGAGGCGGGTTTCCAAGGTTGGCTTGGGCCTTCTCCCCCTCTTGCAACGGTGGATCTTGGAACCGGTGCAAGCAGCAAAGTCTCCTTGAGATCATCGAATTTGGAGAAGACTTTCTGAAGGTCTGTGGTAAGTTGAAGAGTGAGGGTATCATAGGCTTCGGATGTGGGTGCTTGAGCAGCAAGGTGCTTGAACATATTGCTGAGAATAGCAATCATCTCATCAAACTTTTGGTTCGGAACATTAACAATATTCCAAGGTGAGCGAAGAAGTTTGATGAGGACTTGTTGAATGATCATGTTCATTTAATCCAACTTCCGGATCTCCTTCTCCAGCCTTTGAATCTTCTTTTCATAACGAACGTGTGTCGGCTTAATCAGGTCGTTGGTAGCAGCCACCAAGTCTTCATGTACTTTTAGCATGGAAGTAATGGTGTTGAGATAGTGGTCAACCAAAATGTCATACTTGGTTTCCACTTCTTCCATGGAGTGCTTGAGCCGGGTAGAAATTAACTGGTCCAGTTGGGCTTCTCATTCCGCAACTGAAGGTCCGGAATGATGTGAAAGAGACTGGAGGATGACATCAAGTTTAGAATCCAGTCTGGAAACCTTTTGATCCATTTTATTGTTGATCTCAGTGACGGAAGTTTCAATGGAGGAGACCTTGTTCATGGTATCCGAAACATTTGTTTGCATATCAAGGAGAGCAAAGGGATCGACGTAGTTGCCTGCGGAAGATCCGGATTCGGAATTGGAATGAGGATATTGTGCTTTATGAGAAGAGGGATCAATTGATGGACCAGGCTTGGTTGCAACATCATCTTCATGTATCTTGAGATTGGAGTTCGAGGCACCATCCTGAGTCTTTGAGGAGGAGGATCCGAAGTCATAGGCAGACTTGGATACGGATGCCCTTGATTAAAAGCGAACTAAAGGCATGAAAGTTTTGTCTGGAACAGTTTTTGCTTCATCATCCAGCATGGCTTCTTCGGAGAGCTCTTTATCTGGATTGGTTACAAAGAAGCTTTGGTGAGTTGTAATGGGCGGTAGTTCGGAAGTGAGCTCATTGACAGCATCAGCATCAGTGGGAGGAACATAAGGCAAGTTGCTTTGGATGGCCTTGTTCCTCATGGAGATGAGCGTGGAATCCACTTGAGCTCGGGTGAGATCCGAACGTTTGTTGAAAAAATCTTCCCATTGGGGATCGTTAACCCCTGGTCGTCCTGTACGCTTTCCGGGTATCAGACCAGTTGAAGCTTCTGGAGTCGAAGGGACTGCTCCATCTCCGGAAAGCTTAGTGTCTGGAACAGGGGTTCCGGAGTGTGTGCGTGTAGAAGAAATATAGGAATCATCAAAAGTGACTCGTGTGTGTGTTCCAGGGGGGCTGCAAGGAACTATTATCAACACCGGTATCACCTTTTTGGGAAGGTCAGGGTGGATTATGTTGAGACTCCCCTTGAGTGTGTGCATGTGATTTTGAAACATCAAGGGGTACCTCTAATGAGTGGGTAGGTGGGGTGTGCGGACAGCCAGAATCAGCCGAAATGTCATGAGTGCCTTCTTGTTGTGAAGAGGCACTGACTTTGGCTTTCTTTTTAGTTTTATGGCTTTGTGGGAGAAGCCTTTCGCTTGGCTGGTTTTTTAACCTTAGGTCCGAACTTAGTAAGTTTGGCCTCTTCCGAAATGGGCTCAACAGAGACTGGGGCAAGTTGTGTTGGGTCGAACACAACCGACGTCTCTAAGTGTTGTTTTAAATAAAGGGAATCGGAAGGAATGAGGGCCAACATGTGGTCCAGAAGGCGTCTGACTGGACCAAAAGAGGACTGGTACGGAATCCTATAAGCCTTAACTACTTTGAATGAGACACATACCTCCGGAGGAATGGTGTTAACCAGAAGTAGTTCGGAAAGCTCCATGAAGATTTGTTGAAGTGTCAGAGCCCAGAACCTAGGGCTCGAAATTTCATTGTTCTTCCTCTTGACGACAAACTTGCAAAAGTTTTGCCATAAGACTTCCGGAACTCTTCAGACGTTGGTTCTACGACTTTGAAACCCTTTGGATTTCCTTTTACACTAATCGCCTTGAGGAAGGTCGATTTGTATATGGGAACGGTTCTATCACCGATGATTGTGGTCTCTAAAGTACCATCTTCGAGTCAGATACTGGTGAAAGCACGATGAAGGTGATGAAGTGGTAGTGGAGGTTCAAGGATTTTGGTAAGGGGAATGGAGATAGGGTGATTTGCAATAAACTCGATCATTACCCTGATTGATTCATCATAATCCAGTGGATTTAGGGAAAACAGTTGGGTAGTGTTGTAACACTAGTCAAAATAGGTCAATAGACAATCACATGTGATTATGCCAATCATGTAATGTGATTTTATTAAACTAGTAATGTGATAAGAGTGTTATGTAGTTCATGATAAATTCTAAAACAAATATGAACTTTCTTTATGATACAACTCAAAGTATACGTCCATACGATTCCAAAAATATAGAGAATGTCTGAATCTGACTTCGCATGAAGAAGTTATGATAAACCAAGCACTATAAATATCTATAATAAGAGGAATTTAAAATAGACTTAGAATTAGCTATTAGAGTCTAAAAGAGCGTTGTAGTACTTGTAAATACCTATGCGTGCATATAAAGAACGTCAAAAATGGAGTTCGTATGTGAAAGTTACGACCTTCCGAAGATTCAGCAGTCAGAAACCCTAATCTGACTAAGCTCACGACGTGAGCACAGAACTCACGACGTGAGGAGTCATTTATCCACATCTCAGAATCTAGAAGGTGTGTGACGAGGCTGCGAGGGGATAAGACCCAAACTCACAACGTGAATAAGGATATCTCACGACGTGATGAGTCACATGGCCACCTTCCGAAGCTAGGGACGCAAATGGCAAGTCTACGGGGATAAGATCCAAACTCACGACGTGAGCCTTATAAAAATCACGACGTGAGGGTCCAAAATCCTTACTATAAATAGCAGGTCCGACTTCAGCCATTCTTACACCTAAACTTCCTTCTCCTATCTCCTTTGCTGAGACCATCTTGCATTCCGAGCCCCGACGACCTTGTACGCTGACCGTTTCTGCTTAGATTACATAAAATCACGCTACTAGGGTGAGTTTCACGGCCCCACTTTCTAATATTTCGGGGGAAAACGCATGCTAAATATTATATACACGTTATTATTATGTCTATATGATAGTATATAGTTATAATAACCGGGGTATAGTGTCACACCCCGCTAAAGCGGAAATACAGGGCGTGGCAGTACAAAGGGTCTCATAGCAAAAGTTAAAAGACAACACCAACCATAGTATTAAAAATCATTACAAATTTACAATGAGTTTGAACAACTTTTTAAAAGAGATTACAATGTATTTAAAAGTCAACACATGCAAATGCTCCTACAAGTGTTGTGTCTCTACGTGCCTCTTACTAGATGATTCCTGAAAAAGCATGTAAAACGAGCGTCAACTACAAAAATAGTTGGTGAGTACTCACATATTTAAAAATAATATTGGTTTCATAAATCGAAATAAACAAAGTTCGTTGTCATCATGAGAGATAAAATATGTTGCTCAAATGAGATGCAATGTTCATATTCTCATGGGAAATAAAGTTCGTTACTAAAACGAGTAAACAAGTTTCATTGCTAAAATGAGTATATAAGTTTCGTTGATAAAATGAGTATACAAGTTTCGTTACTAAAATACGATATAAGATTCGTATATGCATCAATTTTCCATTCATGAGTTCACAACCCAAGCCTAATGACCGTTCCTGCCCCTATTCCATCATGTCCATGGTTCCCATGATGCCAGTTCATGGAAATATGCACTCACGGTTTCGGGCGAGTGGGGGCTGTCGATCCCAAATAGCGTTATCCATAAGACCATCGGCTCAAATATGAGTTAATAGGTTGTATCGGTTCTCCGGGGACTTAATCGTACAAAACTAGTATTCACAAAAAGGTGCTGATTGAGCAACAGTTTTGTAAAAATTGCTAAAAATCGAAATATTGAAATTTTCCACTTAGGTCAGATGGGTGTGAAAGCTAACTCAAAATATTATATTTCAGAAAAAGAATCTTGAATTTTGGTTAAGAAATGAGTGAGATATTGCAGTTTAAAGTCAGGTAAAGAAATCTGGCAGATTGCATGCATGATGATTGGTTTGAAAAGTGAGTTTTCATCATTTCTTTGAGTAAATCTTTTGAAATATTCTAAAGATATCATGATAAACTTATATTCTAGTCATGTTTCCAGAGATCAAATGATTAAAAGTTATCAAAATGTATACATGCATTTATGAACAAATTTTGTTTCTCTTTTTTTTGTTTTTTTTTTGGAAAGGGAACTTCCCTAACGAGGGTTTCCGGGCCAGCTTTCGCGCACCGACTAATCCCCCGCTGCAAACATGAGGCTTTGCCTCATGCCCTGGAGTCACTGCAGGCGAACCTCCATGGCCACAAGGGCTGAGTAGTGCCATGTATTAAACATGGGTCAATAGGTTATCCACCATATCTTCCACATGAACATGAACATGAACATGCAACCTTGTTTATCATACATGCATTGTGTTAAAACACATCCACGATGTTCTAAAAACCATTTTAACAAAAAGAAAACAAGTTTGAAGAAGATGAAGAAGGAGAAGAAGGAGAAAGTATAAGAAAATAGCAAAACTTGAAGGAAAAGTGAAGTAGAATGAAAAAAAATTCGGGATTACCTTCAAGATTTCTTTAAATGATGAATATTTAGAGTTTAATGTGTGTTCTTGGAGCCATTTTCTATAACATTTCGTGGTTAGGGTGAGGGGAAGAGAGAAAATGTGACGGTGATGAAGAGTGTGAGAGAGAATGAGGAGGTGAAGTGTGGAGAGGTGAGAAATGATTCAAATTTTGGGGAAGAGAGTTATGGGAGAGAGAGAGGACGAATTTTAGGGGGGAGAGGCTCCCTCTCTCTTGTTTCTTTTATAAAAATTCAAATCTTTTATAAAAATATCCAACTTTTTATAAAATGTGCACCTTAACCTAGTTTTTATGCATAAAGCTCTTGATTTTTGACTTATAAATCAAGGGTAAATGTTAATAACTAAATCTTTATTTTTCATTGATTGTATTTCATAATAATTATTACGATAATATAATATTATAAGGTTCATAATTATTTTTATAGGATTTTTAAGGTTAAAGTTTAAAAATATGAGTTTTTAGGGCTTTTAGGGTTTTTCGGATTTTGCTAAACTTTAGATATCAAGGTAAATTGAATCTTTGAGACTTCAAATTATTTTTGTGTTTCCTAACTCTTATTAAAGTTAGAAATAATGTTTGTAATTTATTTTTATCGGTTTATTGGCATTCTATGTAGTGATTCCGAGATCCAAACGAAATTGAGTAATCAAGTATACTAGTCCTAGTCTTGAACTTTGACTTAAGTTCCAACGAGACTAGGACCTAATTTCTACCACTAGGTCAAGTGCATGATGTGTGTATATGATTCATGAAAAGGTATTCGAGTCAAAGAGTGACCTAAATATGGATATTCACTACAGTTAAGTAGTTGTAGAATTCACATATTAATGTGAAATGTAAGTATAATATCCATTGATTCTAATTGTTTCCAAGTTTCTAGTAGTTTATAACTTAGTTTCTAGTTACTAAGTCTAGTATGTGTCGTGCCTACACGTACAACTAAGTTTATCAAATCTAGAACCGACTCGAATTTTTACGGTTGTCACAGTCTCCCCCGGTTGAAAGAATTTCGTCCCAAAATTCAATTCGTGACGTATTCTATTAGAACTCAGCCGAATACAATTGTATAGCTGGAGAGGTGGTGACTTGAAGAGCTCTTTGATTATTTTGGGTTTATTTCCTCAAAGGAAGAGCCCAATTCTTTAGCTATAGTCAAATTAGTGTTTCCTTAATTCGATTTCTTTCGTCTAGATTATGGAAAATTTGGGTCATGGACTCATGATCCAACCATAGCGACCTAGTCGAAAAAGATCATCTAGTTAGATATTATCTGAATTAAGAGAGCGATATAAGTTTTGCTGAAGCACCAACTGCACTGAGCGTTAAATCCGCATTGATGCTTAAGTCGCATTCTAAATCGGCACTAAGTGTAAATTTGTCGCCTGATAAAGAAGAGATTAGGAACAATTTGTTCACTTCCGGGTTGGCTACTAAATTTGGAAAAGATATATTTCGAAATAAGAAGGGGTAGCACGAATGAAAGGGAGGCGATCGAGGGTAAGTTCCTAAAAATACGTACTAAGGGTAGGCAACGAAGTTTTGGTACATCTCAAATGTAAGGCTATTTAAGTGTCGTCTACAAAATAAATTACGAAATTATTGAGGATCTCCGAGGCTATAATTACTACTACAGTTACTCTTACAATAATAAAACCTTATTCAAAGAATAAATATATTTAGAGAGTCATTTTTGCAAATGGAGGCGATGAAAGTTTATGAGAAACTAAATCACATTGTGTAGATAGCATTTTAAGTGCTTAGAAGTGATAAAAATCTCACTGTTATCAAAATATGTGTTTAGAAATGATAATTAATCTCACTATTATGGAAATGTGTAATAATTCCAAGATAATGAAGATACATGTGTGGCGATCCAACGAAGTGGTAAAATAATATAAAGATTAATTAAGGTTAAAGGTTTAAGTCATCAATAAAGGAATTTGTATAGAAATATTTGTATTAAATTTTTGAGAAATTGTCCAATTGTCTAAGTCAGGACAAATTCAAGTTTACCAGGAGTCAGAATACTTATGAAAACAAGTTTGAGAGTTTAGGAAGTCACTGAAAATTGCAAAGTAAAATACTATTTTAAGAAAGGTGTAAAAATGTAAATCTTTGAAAATAGTACATTCTTAGTTTAGTGTTTCTACAAAAACAATCATTTAGAGAATAGATAATCATAAAATTCAAAACATTTGATGTATTTAAAGAAAAGAAGAAACATAAGGAAACATATCCTTCACATATATTTTCCGGATATAGAAAATTTTATAAGCATAAGGGTATTCATCTTGTGTATTAATTATAAGGAAAAATACAATGAAACTTACATTTTAAATCAAATTTCCGAATTTGGAATGAAAGAGTGCAAATAAGGATTACTTGTTTACTGTAGATTTCAAAATAAAAAGAAGATGTATATGATAAAAGGCGTAATTGAATATATTAAAGTTGACTAAATCAAAAGTATGCCTTACGACTATATACGAATTAATCGCTCAAAACGAAAGGGTAGACTTCTAGTCTTTATGTATACGAACATGATACCAGGAGAAGCAAAATAGACAGAAACAAAGTTAGACAATGTATTATGTTACTATTATGGGCGTGCGAGATCTAAAATCAAAAAGAGAGGGAGAAATCAAGTTCGGGGGAAAGAAAAAGGAAAGTAGCGGCGGCAATGATTGTTATTGTTAAAATTATAAGAACAATACATATAGGTAGATTTAAAACCAGGTTGAGATATATTTCAAACTTAAATATTTGATGTATGTTGATGATTAAATAGACATGTGGGAGTTTTAAAGCGTTTCCTAAATATTTATGAGTTATCTATTAAGTTAAACTCCATTTGTGAATAAGAAGAAACACTAAAACTTGTAATTGAAAAATCTGACAACTTTGACCTTTTAGACTGAAGTTCAACCGTAGTTAAAACGGATAAGGTAAGGAATCAATACATTTAGAAGAGTAATTATACATTGTTGAGAGTGAATCACTAGAAATTTAACATTGAACACTATGTTTTGCAATGCAGTAAAAATCTAGAAACTTTATAGATTATCTAAATAATTTGTAATAAAATATACAAATATGGTAAGTTTTAAAATGTAGGCATTAGTGATGTCTTGTAAAAAAATTTTGAAGTGAAAGGTTGGGTTTCAAGAAAACACATTTAAGTAAAGTACAATGCCTAAATGAGAAAGTGGCCAAAAGAGCCAAAACAAAACTGGTTCGAAAGATCCGATGAAACTTCTTCATATAATATAAACTTCAATGTCATATGTTTAAGTTTTTTAGCATAACGTTTAAACACTTTTATAAAAGAAAATGTTTCTATGTTTTTCGAAAACATGTCAAAATGGTAAGCAAGGTTGAAAATGGTTTATATGCCCTTAAAAGCACATCTATCCATTGAAATGGATTTGAAATAGCAATGTTAAAACCAATATTGGTTAAATTGAGTTTTGAAGAAAGGTGTTAAGTTAAAGCAAGTTGTCAAAAGATTTTTAGCGAGAATATGGATTACACTGTTAGGAAATGTCTACTAAGTTGAATGAAGTGGTTATAAAATATTTTATTGATGATAAATAAAACCGATGAAGCAAAATAACTTTTCGATGGAAGATTAAGAAGTAAGGAATAAGTATGTTAGTGTAGCTGATCGTACCTAAATACTAAGGCGAGTACAAGGCGAGTATAAGGCGAGTATAAGGCGAGTACCGATGTCTTTTTCCCCAAGATAAAGGACAAGAAGAATTGTTTGAAAACCGTTTTATGGCGTCAATGCAGTTTACGACCTTTTATAGAGGTCAAAGGGGCATCCTATGTTATGTTTTAAGCTCAAGGTGGAAACAACGTAGAGCTAAATCATAGCGTAGTAATAAGGTCTGACGTATGGGTTAAACCTCTGTGTCTCCTCGTGAGTCGAATCCGGAATGCCCGCCAATGGTATCCAAGTGATTACTTAGTGGCGACTCATCTACCTCCTTACGCGATGCTCCAATTATCATTCGTGTCGGTATCGAAGCGCTTTTTCCTAGTTGTAACTCTAGTAAGAAGACGATGAAGAGGTATCGAGGAATAATTGATATAGGTTTCGACTTAAGATTATTAGTAGTGTGTATCTAGCTGCTAACCTTACATCTAAAGTCAAAATCTACCGAGGAATACTCATTCTCAGTACTAAGTGCATTGCTCCTAGAGTGGCAAGTGATATAACCTAAGTGGTTAACCTAGCACTTGATAAGGGATAAGAATATTTCTGAATAAAGGCATTGTTATAAAAGTGCACTTAGTTTCTAAGTGTATCTAGATGAATGCCTATAATATGCAATGCCCGTACGCACACCGAAAAATTTTGTTTTTCAAAAGTTTAAGTTGAAAATTGTTTTGAACATAATTATACTATAACCATTCCAGCCTCACATTAACTTTCCTTAATTAAGCATAATTGGCCAGGCTATACTTAATTAAAGTCCAATAATGTGTACTCGAATTAGTTATACCAGTAGTATGTTCAGTATTTAAAAAAAAACGTTTAGAAAATTTTTGGCTATAGTTGTGGTTCTCCAAAGGAAAACCGGTATTCTCTATAACCTTCGGCTCTGATACCATTTCTATCACACCTCGCTAAAGCGGAAATACGGGGCGTGGCAGTACAAAGGGTCTCATAGCAAAAGTTAAAAGACAACACCAACCACAGTATTAAAAATCATTACAAATTTACAATGAGTTTGAACAACTTTTTAAAAGAGATTACAATGTATTTAAAAGTCAACACATGCAAATGCTCCTACAAGTGTTGTGTCTCTATGTGCCTCTTACTAGATGATTCCTGAAAAAGCATGTAAAACGAGCGTCAACTACAAAAATAGTTGGTGAGTACTCACATATTTAAAAATAATATTGGTTTCATAAATCGAAATAAATATTTTGATAAAAGTTTCCACGAATAAAAATATATTGCCAAAATAAGTAAATAACTTTGCATAAACAAAGTTCGTTGTCATCATGAGAGATAAAATATGTTGCTCAAATGAGATGCAATGTTCATATTCTCATGGGAAATAATGTTCGGTACTAAAACGAGTAAACAAGTTTCATTGCTAAAATGAGTATATAAGTTTCGTTGATAAAATGAGTATACAAGTTTCGTTACTAAAATACGATATAAGATTCGTATATGCATCAAGTTTCCATTCATGAGTTCACTACCCAAGCCTAATGACCGTTCCTGCCCCCATTCCATCATGTCCATGGTTTCCATGATGTCAGTTCATGGAAATATGCACTCACGGTTTCGGGCGAGTGGGGGCTGTCGATCCCAAATAGCGCTATCCATAAGACCATCGGCTCAAATATGAGTTAATAGGTTGTATCGGTTCTCCGGGGACTTAATCGTACAAGTTCATAACACCAAATTCATAGTACAAGTTCATAATACAAGGTTCATACAACAAAGTTCATATAATATAGTTCATAGCACAAGTTTATAAAATAATGTTCATAGAAATTGTAGCATGCTTTCCACCCCAAAACATTAAAAACGTAAAATATGGGCTGTGAATACTCACAATATGCAAAATATAGCAACCAAGTTTATACGAGTCAAATAAATACAATGAACATAGATTGTTTAAGACATGTCTTCCCACCCCCAAAACATTTAAAAGAAACCGAAAATAGGGGAGTCGTGAATACTCACAATACATTGAGATGATGCTATTGGTGCCTTGAACTACGTTCCACATGTACCACTCCCGATTCCTACAATAATGGTATTCGCTAGTGAGTCTCTAATCGAAATCTAACACTAGTATACTTACTACTTGTCACACCCCCAAACCAAGGCTGGCGGAAACGTCCGGGGGTGGAGGACTTCATGTATAGTATCATAACAACAATTGTAATAGTAATTCAAGCAAACACAACCAACATATATATAATTGAAAAAGTTACATCATTGTATGAATTACATGTTTACGAATCAATTACAATATGTTGACAAAATATGAAATAGTAGACGCCTTAGCATCCCATCCTCAAAAGCACTTGGTTACCTGTTTAATGATTTCCTGAGAATACAAGTTGTTTGAAAAAGTGTCAACACAAAGGTTGGTGAGTTCATAAGCTTTTGTTTGGTATTATTAAAAGCCTTTCGTTTGTAAAAGTAGTATTTGTTTTAGAAAAATCCAATATTTTCCTTAAAATGTATATGTAGTCTTAAATCCAAAGACCGAAATGTATAAGTAACTTTTCTTACTTATAATAAATAATGTAAGTTTAAATCGACATAAACTCGTTTAATTTTAATGAAGTTCCCGTAAATTCCAATATTCATTAATACATTATGTGAGTTTATTAAAGCCTTTTCTTGTAAAAGTAGTGTTCGTTCCAGAAAATCCAATATTTTCCTTAATGTGTAAATGTAGTCTTAAAACCCAAAGACCGAAATGTACAAATAATTTGTCATATTTATAGTAAAACAATGCAAGTTTAAATCGACATAAACTCGTTAAATTTTAATGAAGTTCCCGTAAATTCCAATGTTTATTAATACTTTATGTGAGTTTATTATAACCATACTATGACCAAGGTTGCCTAAAACGACGTTCTTCAGGCGTCGGAAATGTTATGACATTTGTCACCCCAGACCTATCGGTCTAACTGTTGCATGCAGTTTAGGTGTGGGTTTGTCAAACCCAATATAGATCTATACACAACTATCACGCTCTCCCTCAAGGAGACTCTGGTTACAATACAGGACTTAATGGTAATTTGAAGTAAATGTCTCACAAAGTCATTAACGGAATTACGTGTTATGAAAACTTGGTACCGTATGGCCGTACCTTGCTTAATGAAAATATCCTTTGTATAAATGTACCCTTTTTAAATGTATGTGTTATGTAATGTATCATAAACTATACCTATTATAGTTTATCAACCAAGGGTAGTACGTAGTAATGTATGCAAACTATATTCAAAATAGTTTATTAAATGTTTGAATGTATAGGTTGTACCTTGATTATAATCACTTGTTATTCTTTATATTTTATATGTCCAAATCCATTTGTAAACTGATGTGTGTCTAAATATTAAGATAAAATGTCATATATTGCAATAACATATAATCACATAAAGATATACACCTTGCTCAACATGTTACAAGGTGAAATGAAATTGACAGCAACTTTTCGTTGAATACAGTTTCTGTTACTGTTCTTAGAAAATTTATAGAAAAATCATCAAGGCTCTAAATCCAAATCCGCAAATTCTGAGAGTTTGGAATATGAGTCTAGTTTGTTCGTAAATTTTATCATGATTTTTAGTGATCTCTAACAGAGGTGAAAATATTCATAATCACAGACTGGTCCGGGTTTGCCTCTGAAATGATAGGCAGTTTTGTAAAAATCACCATAAATTGTAGAAAAATCATATGGAGATGTGCAAGTAGCCATTTTAAAGCTAAGAGTTTGAACTACTTGCACCTGGAACAGTTTTGAAAACTAAAATATTTAAGTTGACCAAAACAGTCCGTGATCGAAGTTCATCTTTTCTGATGTAAGCTGATAGAAAAAGTTTAATTGTGTTCTTGATGATTTTACTTGTATTCCCCCCTTAAAACTTAAAAAAAACATGTAAATGTAGGGGTATGAACTCACCTTATGTGTTCTTAGAGGATGGATGTTGGAGAAGAGAAGTGTTCAACTCAAAAACACTTAGAAGAAGCTTGATGATTAACCTTGGAAGTCTTGAAATTGAGAGAGAATGGTGTAGAAAATGAGTGACTTAAGCCTTGTATTTATACTAGTAAGAATTACTATTCATATATAATTCTTTAATAATAAGTGTTAAATGTTGACATTCTCCATATAACTAGTTAGTGTATATGACATATTCATGATGTAATCATGACAAATGTTTCTAGAAGATGGTTAATACTAATTGGCTAATAATAGTAATTTTTAAAACGTAAATAGTAAATAGTAGGTAGTAAATAGTAAATAGTAAATAGTAAATAGTAAATATGATGAGATTTTTACAATTGTCATATTTGTAAACCCCGTTAAGCCATGTTTAAGAGTCTTACACAACCCCCGATAATTGTGCAATAGTGTTTTATCGCTTTGGTTCGTTGTTTAGCACTGTTAAGGCTAAGGAAAATCAAACACATGAATTTTCCAAATGATGTTTTCTCATTAAAATAGCGAATTGTACAACGTAAACCTTAACATACAAGGGTTAATGGAGTTGACCGGTTTGACTTGTTGACTTTGTTTGACTTTGACTTGACCGAAATTTGACGGTTGTCACATTATCCCCCCGTTAGAAGAAATTTCATCCCGAAATTTGCATTTTTGACTGGGACTTCAAGAGTTCGGGAAGAGATGTGGATACTTTTGTTTCATCTGATCCTCGTGTTCCCAGGTGAATTCGGGTCCTCGTTTAGCGTTCCAACGGACCTTCACGATGGGAATACGACTTTGTTTTGTTCGTTTGATTTCCCGATCCATGATTTCGACTGGTTCCTCCACGAAGTGGAGATTTTCGTTTACTTCGATTTCGTCGAGTGGTATTACGAGTGTCTCATCAGACAAACACTTCTTTAGGTTCGACACGTGAAATGTGGGATGTACTTTGTCGAGTTCCTGAGGTAATCGAAGTTTGTATGCTACTGGCCCAATCCTAGCAAGGATTTCGAATGGCCCGATGTACCTTGGATTTAGTTTCCCGCGTTTGCCGAATCGTATCATTCCTTTCCAAGGGGAAACTTTTAGTAGTACACGATCACCCACCTGGAATTCCAAGGGTTTGCGTCGTTTGTCTGCGTAACTCTTTTGCCGATCGCGAGACGCTTTCAGTCTTTCTCGAATTTGAACGATCTTTTCTGTGGTTTCCCTTATGATGTCAGGGCCAGTGAGGGTGCTATTAGAGACTTTCCCTCTAGCTAGCTGTGTATCCCCCACCTCAGCCCAACACAGGGGTGATCTGCATTTGCGACCGTAAAGAGCTTCGAATGGAGCGACTTTGATGCTAGTATGATAGCTGTTATTGTAGGAGAATTCGATAAGCGGTAGATGGGTATCCCATGCTTTACCGAAGTCTATCACACAAGCTCTTAACATGTCTTCCAACGTTTGAATGGTTCGTTTGCTCTGTCCGTCAGTTTGTGGGTGGTAGGCCGTACTCATGTCAAGCCTAGTTCCCAAGGATTTTTGTAGAGACTGCCAAAACCGTGAGGTAAATCTACTATCTCTATTGGAGATAATGGATATCGGCACACCATGGAGTCGTACAATCTCTTTGATGTACGTTCTAGTCAGCTTCTCCATCTTGTCGGTTTCTTTTATTGGTAGGAAGTGTGCTGATTTGGTCAATCTGTCTACGATTACCCATATGGTGTCAAGCCCGCCCGATGTCTTAGGCAGCTTGGTTATGAAGTCCATGGTTATTCGTTCCCACTTCCACTCAGGTATATCCGGCTGTTGTAATAGCCCGGATGGTTTCTGGTATTCGATTTTGACCTTGGCGCAAGTCAGGCACTTGCTCACATAGGTAGCAATCTCAGTTTTCATGTTCGGCCACCAGTATAATTTCTTGAGGTCTAGATACATCTTATCCGACCCGGTATGGATGGAGTATCGAGTCTTGTGTGCTTCATTCTTGACGACGTCTCGGAGTCCACCGAATTTCGGTGTCCAAATCTAGTTCATGATATAACGTGCTCCATCATCCTTGACTTCTAAGTTTTTATCCATTCCCCTTAATGTCTCTCTTGCCACCTTTTCTGGTTTCAAAGCTTCCAGTTGAGCTTCCTTGATTTGTATGGTCAGGTGGGAATGGATTGTCATTGTTAAGGATTTTACTCGGCGGCGCGAGTACTCCTTCCTGCTTAGAGAATCGGCCACTACATTGGCCTTGCCCGGATGATAACGAATTTCGCACTCGTAGTCATTCAGCAACTCTACCCATCTCCTCTGTCGCATGTTGAGCTCTTTCTGATTGAGGATATGCTGAAGACTTTTGTGATCAGTGAAGATAGTGCATTTCGTGCCGTAGAGGTAGTGTCTCCAGATCTTTAAAGCGAATACTACTGCTCCTAATTCCAGGTCGTGCGTAGTATAATTAACCTCGTGCGTCTTAAGCTGTCTTGATGCATACACGATAACCTTCCCTCTCTGCATGAGCACACATCCGAGGCCTTGATTCGAAGCATCACAGTACACTACGAAGTCTTCGGTTCCCTCTGGGAGAGACAAGATCGGTGCTCTGCATAGGGCTTGTTTTAACATTTGGAAAGCAGCTTCTTGTTTCCAAGTATATGACCGTTTGTAAAAGTTTCACACATACTAATTTAGTCGGGACATAATTAATATATTTATGTTTTAAAAAGATCTTTATCGGTTACTTCATTAGTTGCAAAGTGCATACCAGTCATATGTGATTAAGATATAATAGTCCTTCGAATAGATGACTCTAACTCCAAGACCACAACCAAACAAGGACAGGAAGTGAAACAAAGATACATAAATTCTAAGTCTATAGCATCTTAGTTACATATGACCTTAGCGCATCCACTTAGCAGCTATTGATCTATAAATAAAGACCTATTTAATTCTCAGATAATTTATTATAGTAACACAAAATACTCCTATAGTATTTGTAAATGTTTAGTTTTGAGTTCTTAAAGTATCCTTTGTAGTGTGTTATTAGGTTTGTTAGATTTGTTGCCCATCTTGACCATCCCCCGGTATATGCAAGTCAATTCCCGGACAGATATAGTTGATCAGGCTATATCCTTCCCAGACTTAATCCACATATACTAAGGCATACTCAAAATGTTTAACTCTTCTTCTTTTGCTTTATGTTTTCGCTAGTTATGATACCATGCGAGCATGTAATGTATGTATGTATACTTTAATCAAGAAAATCGTTTATTTTCTAAAAGTATATTTATTTGAAAAATGCACAAATCAGAGACTATTAGTCCCAATTGTGTTTATAGTTTGTATATCTTATGTGGTTTGATATACTTAATTCACTATAAACTGTGCTCTGATACCAATCTGTCACACCCCCAAACCAAGGATGGCGGAAACGTCCGGGGGTGGAGGACTTCATGTATAGTATCATAACAACAATTGTAATAGTAATTCAAGCAAACACAACCAACATATATATAATTGAAAAAGTTACATCATTGTATGAATTACATGTTTACGAATCAATTACAATATGTTGACAAAATATGAAATAGTAGACGCCTTAGCGTCCCATCCTCAAAAGCACTTGGTTACCTGTTTAATGATTTCCTGAGAATACAAGTTGTTTGAAAAAGTGTCAACACAAAGGTTGGTGAGTTCATAAGCTTTTGTTTGGTATTATTAAAAGCCTTTCGTTTGTAAAAGTAGTATTTGTTTTAGAAAAATCCAATATTTTCCTTAAAATGTATATGTAGTCTTAAATCCAAAGACCGAAATGTATAAGTAACTTTTCTTACTTATAATAAATAATGTAAGTTTAAATCGACATAAACTCGTTTAATTTTAATGAAGTTCCCGTAAATTCCAATATTCATTAATACATTATGTGAGTTTATTAAAGCCTTTTCTTGTAAAAGTAGTGTTCGTTCGAGAAAATCCAATATTTTCCTTAATGTGTAAATGTAGTCTTAAAACCTAAAGACCGAAATGTACAAATAATTTGCCATATTTATAGTAAAACAATGCAAGTTTAAATCGACATAAACTCGTTAAATTTTAATGAAGTTCCCGTAAATTCCAATGTTTATTAATACTTTATGTGAGTTTATTATAACCATACTATGACCAAGGTTGCCTAAAACGACGTTCTTCAGGCGTCGGAAATGTTATGACATTTGTCACCCCAGACCTATCGGTCTAACTGTTGCTTGCAGTTTAGGTGTGGGTTTGTCAAACCCAATATAGATCTATACACAACTATCACGCTCTCCCTCAAGGAGACTCTGGTTACAATACAGGACTTAATGGTAATTTGAAGTAAATGTCTCACAAAGTCATTAACGGAATTACGTGTTATGAAAACTTGGTACCGTATGGCCGTACCTTGCTTAATGAAAATATCCTTTGTATAAATGTACCCTTTTTAAATGTATGTGTTATGTAATGTATCATAAACTATACCTATTATAGTCTATCAACCAAGGGTAGTACGTAGTAATGTATGCAAACTATATTCAAAATAGTTTATTAAATGTTTGAATGTATCGGTTGTACTTTGATTATAATCACTTGTTATTCTTTATATTTTATATGTCCAAATCCATTTGTAAACTGATGTGTGTCTAAATATTAAGATAAAATGTCATATATTGCAATAACATATAATCACATAAAGATATACACCTTGCTCAACATGTTACAAGGTGAAATGAAATTGACAGCAACTTTTCGTTGAATACAGTTTCTGTTACTGTTCTTAGAAAATTTATAGAAAAATCATCAAGGCTCTAAATCCAAATCCGCAAATTCTGAGAGTTTGGAATATGTGTCTAGTTTGTTCGTAAATTTTATCATGATTTTTAGTGATCTCTAGCAGAGGTGAAAATATTCATAATCACAGACTGGTCCGGGTTTGCCTCTGAAATGATAGGCAGTTTTGTAAAAATCACCATAAATTGTATAAAAATCATATGGAGATGTGCAAGTAGCCATTTTAAATCTAAGAGTTTGAACTACTTGCACCTGGAACAGTTTTGAAAACTAAAATATTTAAGTTGACCAAAACAGTCCGTGATCGAAGTTCATCTTTTCTGATGTAATCTGATAGAAAAAGTTTAATTGTGTTCTTGATGATTTTACTTGTATTCCCCCCTTAAAACTTAAGAAAAACATGTAAATGTAGGGGTATGAACTCACCTTATGTGTTCTTAGAGGATGGATGTTGGAGAAGAGAAGTGTTCAACTCAAAAACACTTAGAAGAAGCTTGATGATTAACCTTGGAAGTCTTGAAATTGAGAGAGAATGGTGTAGAAAATGAGTGACTTAAGCCTTGTATTTATACTAGTAAGAATTACTATTCATATATAATTCTTTAATAATAAGTGTTAAATGTTGACATTCTCCATATAACTAGTTAGTGTATATGACATATTCATGATGTAATCATGACAAATGTTTCTAGAAGATGGTTAATACTAATTGGCTAATAATAGTAATTTTTAAAACGTAAATACTAAATAGTAGGTAGTAAATAGTAAATAGTAAATAGTAAATAGTAAATATGATGAGATTTTTACAATTGTCATATTTGTAAACCCCGTTAAGCCATGTTTAAGAGTCTTACACAACCCCCGATAATTGTGCAATAGTGTTTTATCGCTTTGGTTCGTTGTTTAGCACTGTTAAGGCTAAGGAAAATCAAACACATGAATTTTCCAAATGATGTTTTCTCATTAAAATAGCGAATTGTACAACGTAAACCTTAACATACAAGGGTTAATGGAGTTGACCGGTTTGACTTGTTGACTTTGTTTGACTTTGACTTGACCGAAATTTGACGGTTGTCACATTATCCCCCCGTTAGAAGAAATTTCATCCCGAAATTTGCATTTTTGACTGGGACTTCAAGAGTTCGGGAAGAGATGTGGATACTTTTGTTTCATCTGATCCTCGTGTTCCCAGGTGAATTCGGGTCCTCGTTTAGCGTTCCAACGGACCTTCACGATGGGAATACGACTTTGTTTTGTTCGTTTGATTTCCCGATCCATGATTTCGACTGGTTCCTCCACGAAGTGGAGATTTTCGTTTACTTCGATTTCGTCGAGTGGTATTACGAGTGTCTCATCAGACAAACACTTCTTTAGGTTCGACACGTGAAATGTGGGATGTACTTTGTCGAGTTCCTGAGGTAATCGAAGTTTGTATGCTACTGGCCCAATCCTAGCAAGGATTTCGAATGGCCCGATGTACCTTGGATTTAGTTTCCCGCGTTTGCCGAATCGTATCATTCCTTTCCAAGGGGAAACTTTTAGTAGTACACGATCACCCACCTGGAATTCCAAGGGTTTGCGTCGTTTGTCTGCGTAACTCTTTTGCCGATCGCGAGACGCTTTCAGTCTTTCTTGAATTTGAACGATCTTTTCTGTGGTTTCCCTTATGATGTCAGGGCCAGTGAGGGTGCTATTAGAGACTTGCCCTCTAGCTAGCTGTGTATCCCCCACCTCAGCCCAACACAGGGGTGATCTGCATTTGCGACCGTAAAGAGCTTCGAATGGAGCGACTTTGATGCTAGTATGATAGCTGTTATTGTAGGAGAATTCGATAAGCGGTAGATGGGTATCCCATGCTTTACCGAAGTCTATCACACAAGCTCTTAACATGTCTTCCAACGTTTGAATGGTTCGTTTGCTCTGTCCGTCAGTTTGTGGGTGGTAGGCCGTACTCATGTCAAGCCTAGTTCCCAAGGATTTTTGTAGAGACTGCCAAAACCGTGAGGTAAATCTACTATCTCTATTGGAGATAATGGATATCGGCACACCATGGAGTCGTACAATCTCTTTGATGTACGTTCTAGTCAGCTTCTCCATCTTGTCGGTTTCTTTTATTGGTAGGAAGTGTGCTGATTTGGTCAATCTGTCTACGATTACCCATATGGTGTCAAGCCCGCCCGATGTCTTAGGCAGCTTGGTTATGAAGTCCATGGTTATTCGTTCCCACTTCCACTCAGGTATATCCGGCTGTTGTAATAGCCCGGATGGTTTCTGGTATTCGATTTTGACCTTGGCGCAAGTCAGGCACTTGCTCACATAGGTAGCAATCTCAGTTTTCATGTTCGGCCACCAGTATAATTTCTTGAGGTCTAGATACATCTTATCCGACCCGGTATGGATGGAGTATCGAGTCTTGTGTGCTTCATTCTTGACAACGTCTCGGAGTCCACCGAATTTCGGTGTCCAAATCTAGTTCATGATATAACGTGCTCCATCATCCTTGACTTCTAAGTTTTTATCCATTCCCCTTAATGTCTCTCTTGCCACCTTTTCTGGTTTCAAAGCTTCCAGTTGAGCTTCCTTGATTTGTATGGTCAGGTGGGAATGGATTGTCATTGTTAAGGATTTTACTCGGCGGCGCGAGTACTCCTTCCTGCTTAGAGAATCGGCCACTACATTGGCCTTGCCCGGATGATAACGAATTTCGCACTCGTAGTCATTCAGCAACTCTACCCATCTCCTCTGTCGCATGTTGAGCTCTTTCTGATTGAGGATATGCTGAAGACTTTTGTGATCAGTGAAGATAGTGCATTTCGTGCCGTAGAGGTAGTGTCTCCAGATCTTTAAAGCGAATACTACTGCTCCTAATTCCAGGTCGTGCGTAGTATAATTAACCTCGTGCGTCTTAAGCTGTCTTGATGCATACACGATAACCTTCCCTCTCTGCATGAGCACACATCCGAGGCCTTGATTCGAAGCATCACAGTACACTACGAAGTCTTCGGTTCCCTCTGGGAGAGACAAGATCGGTGCTCTGCATAGGGCTTGTTTTAACATTTGGAAAGCAGCTTCTTGTTTCCAAGTATATGACCGTTTGTAAAAGTTTCACACATACTAATTTAGTCGGGACATAATTAATATATTTATGTTTTAAAAAGATCTTTATCGGTTACTTCATTAGTTGCAAAGTGCATACCAGTCATATGTGATTAAGATATAATAGTCCTTCGAATAGATGACTCTAACTCCAAGACCACAACCAAACAAGGACAGGAAGTGAAACAAAGATACATAAATTCTAAGTCTATAGCATCTTAGTTACATATGACCTTAGCGCATCCACTTAGCAGCTATTGATCTATAAATAAAGACCTATTTAATTCTCAGATAATTTATTATAGTAACACAAAATACTCCTATAGTATTTGTAAATGTTTAGTTTTGAGTTCTTAAAGTATCCTTTGTAGTGTGTTATTAGGTTTGTTAGATTTGTTGCCCATCTTGACCATCCCCCGGTATATGCAAGTCAATTCCCGGACAGATATAGTTGATCAGGCTATATCCTTCCCAGACTTAATCCACATATACTAAGGCATACTCAAAATGTTTAACTCTTCTTCTTTTGCTTTATGTTTTCGCTAGTTATGATACCATGCGAGCATGTAATGTATGTATGTATACTTTAATCAAGAAAATCGTTTATTTTCTAAAAGTATATTTATTTGAAAAATGCACAAATCAGAGACTATTAGTCCCAATTGTGTTTATAGTTTGTATATCTTATGTGGTTTGATATACTTAATTCACTATAAACTGTGCTCTGATACCAATCTGTCACACCCCCAAACCAAGGATGGCGGAAACGTCCGGGGGTGGAGGACTTCATGTATAGTATCATAACAACAATTGTAATAGTAATTCAAGCACACACAACCAACATATATATAATTGAAAAAGTTACATCATTGTATGAATTACATGTTTACGAATCAATTACAATATGTTGACAAAATATGAAATAGTAGACGCCTTAGCGTCCCATCCTCAAAAGCACTTGGTTACCTGTTTAATGATTTCCTGAGAATACAAGTTGTTTGAAAAAGTGTCAACACAAAGGTTGGTGAGTTCATAAGCTTTTGTTTGGTATTATTAAAAGCCTTTCGTTTGTAAAAGTAGTATTTGTTTTAGAAAAATCCAATATTTTCCTTAAAATGTATATGTAGTCTTAAATCCAAAGACCGAAATGTATAAGTAACTTTTCTTACTTATAATAAATAATGTAAGTTTAAATCGACATAAACTCGTTTAATTTTAATGAAGTTCCCGTAAATTCCAATATTCATTAATACATTATGTGAGTTTATTAAAGCCTTTTCTTGTAAAAGTAGTGTTCGTTCTAGAAAATCCAATATTTTCCTTAATGTGTAAATGTAGTCTTAAAACCTAAAGACCGAAATGTACAAATAATTTGCCATATTTATAGTAAAACAATGCAAGTTTAAATCGACATAAACTCGTTAAATTTTAATGAAGTTCCCGTAAGTTCCAATGTTTATTAATACTTTATGTGAGTTTATTATAACCATACTATGACCAAGGTTGCCTAAAACGACGTTCTTCAGGCGTCGGAAATGTTATGACATTTGTCACCCCAGACCTATCGGTCTAACTGTTGCTTGCAGTTTAGGTGTGGGTTTGTCAAACCCAATATAGATCTATACACAACTATCACGCTCTCCCTCAAGGAGACTCTGGTTACAATACAGGACTTAATGGTAATTTGAAGTAAATGTCTCACAAAGTCATTAACGGAATTACGTGTTATGAAAACTTGGTACCGTATGGCCGTACCTTGCTTAATGAAAATATCCTTTGTATAAATGTACCCTTTTTAAATGTATGTGTTATGTAATGTATCATAAACTATACCTATTATAGTTTATCAACCAAGGGTAGTACGTAGTAATGTATGCAAACTATATTCAAAATAGTTTATTAAATGTTTGAATGTATCGGTTGTACTTTGATTATAATCACTTGTTATTCTTTATATTTTATATGTCCAAATCCATTTGTAAACTGATGTGTGTCTAAATATTAAGATAAAATGTCATATATTGCAATAACATATAATCACATAAAGATATACACCTTGCTCAACATGTTACAAGGTGAAATGAAATTGACAGCAACTTTTCGTTGAATACAGTTTCTGTTACTGTTCTTAGAAAATTTATAGAAAAATCATCAAGGCTCTAAATCCAAATCCGCAAATTCTGAGAGTTTGGAATATGTGTCTAGTTTGTTCGTAAATTTTATCATGATTTTTAGTGATCTCTAGCAGAGGTGAAAATATTCATAATCACAGACTGGTCCGGGTTTGCCTCTGAAATGATAGGCAGTTTTGTAAAAATCACCATAAATTGTAGAAAAATCATATGGAGATGTGCAAGTAGCCATTTTAAATCTAAGAGTTTGAACTACTTGCACCTGGAACAGTTTTGAAAACTAAAATATTTAAGTTGACCAAAACAGTCCGTGATCGAAGTTCATATTTTCTGATGTAATCTGATAGAAAAAGTTTAATTGTGTTCTTGATGATTTTACTTGTATTCCCCCCTTAAAACTTAAGAAAAACATGTAAATGTAGGGGTATGAACTCACCTTATGTGTTCTTAGAGGATGGATGTTGGAGAAGAGAAGTGTTCAACTCAAAAACACTTAGAAGATGCCTTGACGAATCGAGAACCAAGAGTGGAAGAAAGCTTGATGATTAACCTTGGAAGTCTTGAAATTGAGAGAGAATGGTGTAGAAAATGAGTGACTTAAGCCTTGTATTTATACTAGTAAGAATTACTATTCATATATAATTCTTTAATAATAAGTGTTAAATGTTGACATTCTCCATATAACTAGTTAGTGTATATGACATATTCATGATGTAATCATGACAAATGTTTCTAGAAGATGGTTAATACTAATTGGCTAATAATAGTAATTTTTAAAACGTAAATAGTAAATAGTAGGTAGTAAATAGTAAATAGTAAATAGTAAATAGTAAATATGATGAGATTTTTACAATTGTCATATTTGTAAACCCCGTTAAGCCATGTTTAAGAGTCTTACACAACCCCCGATAATTGTGCAATAGTGTTTTATCGCTTTGGTTCGTTGTTTAGCACTGTTAAGGCTAAGGAAAATCAAACACATGAATTTTCCAAATGATGTTTTCTCATTAAAATAGTGAATTGTACAACGTAAACCTTAACATACAAGGGTTAATGGAGTTGACCGGTTTGACTTGTTGACTTTGTTTGACTTTGACTTGACCGAAATTTGACGGTTGTCACACTACTACAATAGAATTATGCCAATATTGTGTCAAAATTTAATAATGATAAGTTACAAAATTTTTTCTGTGAAAATTAAATTTAAATGAATCAATTGTTATATAACAATTTAAGTGGAAAATTCTCATTATTGAAATGTTAATATTTAACATTTTAAAAGGTGTTCTAATGATTAAATATTCAAAAACTAAATCAATTTAGTTCTAAATTTCCCAAACTTTGTATTTCAGTTTTAATTGAAGTCAAAGACCTTAAGATAAATTTTCTTGAATTTTTTATTTGTCTAACTATTTTTCATCATTTAATTCCTTGAATAATCATAAAATTATGGAAAAATAGTAAATTATCGTGAAAAATTCTTATAATTTTTGTGTAACTGTTTTACAGTATACATAATCTGGGAAAAATATTAATATGTGTTTTCAAAAAGTTTAACACAATTGTTCTGATTTTTGTGTATTTATTCTATAAAAATAGAAATAAATAGATAACAGTTTCAAAAATTCACAAAACCTTTTTTTACAAGTGTTATTACACATACTTAAGTTGGGAAAAATATCAAAATGGATTTCTAAACTGTTTAACCCAATTTTATGATTTTTGTACGTTTAAGTGTATTAAATCGTGGGAAAATAGAAGAAAAATAGCATACAGAAGATAAAAATCATCAAAAGTTTTATGTATCATCCTAACATATTATAAGAGTTTCTGGTAAATTTTCATGAATTTTGGATGAGCAAAACTATTTTTCCTGTTTTTAGTCCGGTATAAACACAAACATTCAAGAAAAATAGATATACATTTTGAAAAATTCCCAAAATATTTTTCTGAGTCGTAAATATAAGGTACAAGCTGCGAAAAATAAGAAATAATATTTTCACATTCCCTAAAGTGGTTTTATGATTTATTGGAGCTAAATAAAAAGAAAATTAAAAACCATACTAAACAGTAACAAAAATCGATGAAACTTCATGAGAGATGTTTATTAACTTAAGGGGTTATCCAAAAATATTTCCAGAATTTATTTACAAGTGTAAGTATTTTATATGCTTTAACACTCTATTTTCTTATTATTCTCATGTAAAAATAAAGAAAATATATATTGAGCTGAAAATTTCCAGAATACATCTTCAAACAATTTAATAACAATGAAAAATTGTTTTCTTATTTTTGAGGTCGAAAAACATGTCTAAAGGCTCAAACAATTATAGAGAAAGCTTGATTATTTTGATTTTGGTAAAGATTATTGATGTTACTTTGAGAATTTTTGCAACATGTTCCAAAGACTTGAATCAAGATCTTTTTATACCTCTTAATAAATGATGTTAAGTGTTCAAATTAATTTTTCCTTGATTTTTAGTGATGAATAAGACATTTGAACATGCAATACAAAACTAGTATTCACAAAAAGGTGCTGATTGAGCAACAGTTTTGTAAAAATTGCTAAAAATCGAAATATTGAAATTTCCACTTAGGTCAGATGGGTGTCAAAGCTAACTCAAAATATTATATTTCAGAAAAAGAATCTTGAATTTTGGTTAAGAAATGAGTGAGATATTGCAGTTTAAAGTCAGGTAAAGAAATCTGGCAGATTGCATGCATGATGATTGGTTAGAAAAGTGAGTTTTCATCATTTCTTTGAGTAAATCTTTTGAAATATTTTAAAGATATCATGATAAACTTATATTCTAGACATTTTTCCAGAGATCAAATGATTAAAACTTATCAAAATGTATACATGCATTTATGAACAAATTTTGTTTCTCTTTTTTTTGTTTTTCTTTTGAAAGGGAACTTCCCTAACGAGGGTTTCCGGGCCTGCTTTCGCGCACCGACTAATCCCCCGCTGCAAACATGAGGCTTTGCCTCATGCCCTGGAGTCACTGCAGGCGAACCTCCATGGCCACAAGGGCTGAGTAGTGCCATGATTTAAACATGGGTCAATAGGTTATCCACCATATCTTCCACATGAACATGAACATGAACATGCAACCTTGTTTATCATACATGCATTGTGTTAAAACATATCCATGATGTTCTAAAAACCATTTTAACAAAAAGAAAACAAGTTTGAAGAAGATGAAGAAGGAGAAGAAGGAGAAAGTATAAGAAAATAGCAAAAGTTGAAGGAAAAGTGAAGTAGAATGAAAGAAAATTTGGGATTACCTTCAAGATTACTTCAAATGATGAATATTTAGAGTTTAGTGTGTGTTCTTAGAGCCATTTTCTATAACATTTCGTGGTTAGGGTGAGGGGAAGAGAGAAAATGTGACGGTGATGAAGAGTGTGAGAGAGAATGAGAAATATGGAAATGTGAGAAATGATTCAAATTTTGGGGAAGAGAGTTATGGGAGAGAGAGAGGACGGATTTTAGGGGGGAGAGGCTCCCTCTCTCTTGTTTCTTTTATAAAAATTCAAATCTTTTATAAAAATATCCAACTTTTTATAAAATGTGCACCTTAACCTAGTTTTTATGCATAAAACTCTTGATTTTTGACTTATAAATCAAGGGTAAATGTTAATAACTAAATCTTTATTTTTCATTGATTGTATTTCATAATAATTATTACGATAAGATAATATTATAAGGTTCATAATTATTTTTATAGGATTTTTAAGGTTAAAGTTTAAAAATATGAGTTTTTAGGGCTTTTAGGGTTTTTCGGATTTTGCTAAACTTTAGATATCAAGGTAAATTGAATCTTTGAGACTTCAAATTATTTTTGTGTTTCCTAACTCTTATTAAAGTTAGAAATAATGTTTGTAATTTATTTTTATCGGTTTATTGGCATTCTATGTAGTGATTCCGAGATCCAAACGAAATTGAGTAATCAAGTATACTTGTCCTAGTCTTGAACTTTGATTTAAGTTCCAACGAGACTAGGACCTAATTTCTACCACTAGGTCAAGTGCATGATGTGTGTATATGATTCATGAAAAGGTGTTCGAGTCAAAGAGTGACCTAAATACGGATATTCACTACAGTTAAGTAGTTGTAGAATTCACATATTAATGTGAAATCTAAGTATAATATCCATTGATTCTAATTGTTTCCAAGTTTCTAGTAGTTTATAACTTAGTCTCTAGTTACTAAGTCTAGTATGTGTCGTGCCTACATGTACAACTAAGTTTATCAAATCTAGAACCGACTCGAATTTTGACGGTTGTCACATATAGTTGTTCAAAATATAATATTTTGAATATATACAACTATTATCAACTTGTCAGTATGTTATTTTACTAATGTAGATCTTGACTTATACTTAGGATTCTATATATATGTTGTGTGCGATATAGTTCCGAAGTTATATTCGGAAGTTCTATATGTTAAGTTATAAAGTAATTTGCTATTATTGGTTTTATGTCAAGATAAAACTAGGAACGTTATATGTTGTTATTATTGGTTTTATGTCAAGATAAAACCTAGTTTTACTTCAAGATATAGCTGTTATACTGCCTAAATGTTATGAAGTTAGGAGTACTGTTTAAAAGCATAGTCTAGTAACTTAGGGTTTTAGACATGAAAATGCTTTTGTTGTTAGAGCTATAGGAAGTCGTCGAAGTCTACATGAGTAATTGTATTCATCATCTAAGATTGGGGATCTTAGTGGAAATCCTCTGAACTGTAACCGTTAATCCCGTATGAGCGAGGAAGTTGTGTATAGTTAGTATACGGGTTGACCACCCCACTTGTGACTGTTAGCTACAGTCAACCAAAAGCGAGTGATGAACTATCCTTTTATTTGTTATTGTTCCGGCGTCGATGAAGTGTACGGTGTTGTTTCTCATGGTAAATCATGTGTGTGTTTGTTTCTCATGGTAAATCATGAGTGTGTTTTATCAGAGGTATTATGTCACAACAACGGTTACATGCTCATGGTAGCAAATTGTTAGAAACATTATACTTTGTTGTATACAAGTATTAATGTTACGTATAAGTTTCCCCTACTTATACCTTAGGTTTAAGGAATGTTTAGGTATAACACTTAATTGATAAGTAAACTATTATACCTAATATACATACTAAATGTTGGAGAGTCAAAATGATACTTTCAAAACTATACTTTTGAACGTGGAAAAATGTATTATTTTATGGAGTCAAAACCTGTGGACTCACCAACTTTATGTTGACGTATTTTAAAACGCATGTGTTTTCAGGACTTGAAAAGCTGGTATGTATTCAAACAGCAGAAGTTTTACTATTACCTTTCTATTCATTAAGAAGTATGCCATAGTCGGATATTATGTAATAGGTTCTAGAAAAAGAGTTATGTAACTTTCAATTATCAATAAAGGTATGTATTTTCTTGGTACTGTTCAATGTATGTTATATAACTGTGATACGAAGAATGACGTTACACTACCCGGCGTTTCTGCCGATGGCTGGGGGTGTGACAGAAATTGGTATCAGAGCTATTAACTATAGTGAACTAGTACTTTCTTAGGAAAGCACGAGTATAGTTTAGGGATTACTCTATTAGGTTTAGGTATATCCCTTAGCCTACAATAAAAAGTATTATTAATTATTCTACTGAGGGACTACTTACGGGAGCGGTGACAAGGATAGACATGTCGATTTGGGTTGCTGGATTCCACAACGGCTATATGCTAAAATGATCATGCCCTTTCGACTGTCCTGACTGGCCGGAGCCTTATCAGATAGACCTGAAGTAACAAACAATAGTTAAAGCGTGAATACAATAAATAAGAATATAGAGTCATATATAAAGACTCAGACCCGCGATGAGAATACACCTTAATACCCGGAATGTTTTTGATCTCAACGATTTAGATCAAATATTCCAACTAAAGTTTATATGTGTGTATATCCTATCACAATTAGGTGTAGGTGCGCAACTACGTTTTATTATGATAAGATCATATGACCTATTTAATTTGGGAGTAATATTTGATAGACTAAAACTCTTGGTGATCCAAAACGTATAGGAATTCGACATGGCACATTCACGAGAATGGATAATCATCGAGGATACGGATGAAGAAGAGGAAGTTTCATTCCCCATGATGGTAGGCGATCCTTACTACCCTATAAATCCAACCACCTTTCATCCAATACCTTCTGACGATGGAGCACCTCTACCCTCCAACGAATGGGAAGAGAGTGAACCAATGGAAGAAAGCGAATCCATGGAGGAAACAGAGTCGGTGGCATCATCTTTACCACCACTGAACACTCTTTATCGTAAAAATGAAACGCACGACACGTAAATCCATACCGATATGGCAAAAGATTAAGAAGAATCAGAAGGTGACGTCTTCAGGAAGTTATAGAGTTCAAGATGAACCTGCACGGATCGCACAAACTGTTGATAGGTGGCTGACGGAAGAAAGAGCTGCTAAGATGTATGAGACTGGTCAATCATCTCGACCACATCTCCCACATTCTTCTGAAGATAACACTTTATCTCAATTGTTTGAGAAAAGTGTGAAAATTGAAGATAAGATGGAAATTATTGAAGGAAGGGCTACTCATCTCTTTGGAAGAGTACGAAGGCTAGAAGGATAAAGGACGCGAGATCAGGAATCGGTGATGGATGTCCATCATCGTATAAATTTCACCTATAACGACATGATTACTCACGATGCAAGGATTGCAGAGTTAGAACTCTACAATCAAACCTCAAGAAATGAAGAACGCACGGGAAGTCTTGAGCAGAGAACTAAAGCACTTGAGGAGCAAGTGGTTAATGTCACTGACGTGCTAGGTCATCATATAGGTTTCTGGTAGATAAGCTAAAACTAGTGGTTGTGTAAATAGAGAAATCAGACTAGTTAAGGCGAAAAGAGGAAAGTTTATAGCAAGGATGTAGAAAACCTTGCAAATTTTGCAATGTTTATTGAAACTTTTCTCTTATAAACCTAAATAAACTGATGTAACCGCTGGTAATAATATGAAGCATATATTACAGTAATCATTGTGTTGTCCATTATGTTTTACACTTTGAAGAATAATTGAAGTATTTAGCTCAAAGAATTGATGCAGCTCTATCTAATGTCACAAGAGATGGAGTTAGAAATGAAGGCCATGTAGGGACCGCTAGAACGTGTACCTACAAATATTTTATGAATTGCAGGCCAAAAAGCTTTCATGGAAATGAAGGGGTAGTTAATTTGACTAGGTGGATAGAAAAGACAGAGTCCGTCTTTCAAATAAGCTTCTGTCCAGATGATTGTAAAGTACGATTTGCAGCATGTACTTTCGTCGATGCAACACTCACATGGTGGAACAACCATGTGAATACAATGGGAATTGATACTACAAATTCAATGAAATGGGAGGAGCTAAAAATGATGCTAGTAGAAGAGTATTGTCCTAGGGAGGAAATACATAAAGTGGAACAAGAACTCTGGACCCTAACCATGAAGGGTTCAGAGATAAAAGCTTATACCGCTAGATTTAATGATCTTGCTGTAATGTGTGCAGCACTTGTAACCCCCGAATATAAGAAAATTGAGCGATGTATTTGGGGTTTAGCATCGCAAATTAAAGGCATGGTGCTCGCATCAAAGCATGCGACCTATGACAACACCAAGAGAATAGCTCATCAGCTAACCCTCACAGAGATCCAAGGAACAGAAGTGGTCTCAAAGGTTGAGTCTCCCAAATCTGGGACAAACAAGCGCAAGTTTAATAGGAAGAATCTCAAACAATCATCTGAGAAAAGACAAGAAGTGGCAACCAATTATGTAGCCACGACAGCAATACCTACACAACAAAAATCTTCATGGTGCAATCAGTGCAACCGTCATCATCCAGGTGACTGTTTTGTCTGCACGAAGTGCAAGAAAAAGGGGCATACTGCTAGTTATTGTAGGAGCACGACACCTGCAATAGTGAATCAGGGAACAAATACTGGAGCAGGCCATGGTGAAGGAAGAAAGTGCTATGAGTGTGGGGAGGTTGGACACATCAAGAAAGAATGTCCAAAGTTAAGGAGTCAAGGAGGCATAAGACGTGGCAGGGCGTTTGTGATCGGAAGCAGAGAGGCTATCCAGGACACTTCGGTCGTATCTGGTACGTTTCTCATAGATAATTTATATGCCACTATACTCTTCGACTCTGGAGCAGATCGAAGTTTTATAACTCCGACGTTTAGAAAATTGTTAAGTCATAAGTCTAGCAAATTAAAACAAATCTATGAAGTAGAAATCGCTAACGGTCAAACTGAGAAAACACATGAAATCCTAGAAAAGTGTATGTTAACTCTTAATAACTACCTTTTTCACGTCAACCTCATGCCAATGCCTATCGGTAGTTTTGATGTCATAATTGGCATGGATTGGTTATCTTCACACCTCGCCGAAATTCTATGTCATGAGAAAGCCATACGACTACCCTTACCAAACGGCGAAGCCCTGATTATCTATGGTGATAAATCTGGGAAGAACCTCAAAGTCATCTCTTGTACTAAGACCCATAAATATCTACATAAGAAATGTAGCGCATTCTTAGCCCACATTGTAGATAGGAAGAGAAAGACAAAAGAAATCAAGGACATACCTCAAGTATGTGATTTCCCTAACGTGTGTCCTGAAGATCTACCTGGAATACCTCCCGTCCGACAAGTCGAGTTTCGAATCGACTTAATTCCAGGAGCAGCACCAGTAGCGAAATCTCCTTATCGGTTGGCTCCATCTGAAATGCAAGAATTGTCTAGCCAACTACAAGAACTTCTTGAGAAAGGCTTTATCCGACCATGTTTTTCACCTTGGGGAGCACCAATCTTGTTTGTCAAGAAGAAGGACGGATCCTTTCGAATGTGTATTGATTATCGGGAGCTGAACAAGTTAACGATCAAGAATCGTTATCCGCTTACGAGAATTGATGATCTATTCGATCAACTGCAAGGATCCAGCTACTACTCAAAGATAGATCTCAGATCAGGATACCATCAACTCAGAGTACAAGAAGACGACATTCCAAAAACAACATTTAGAACTCGTTATGGTCATTATGAGTTCTTAGTTATGTCTTTTGGATTGACCAATGCCCCAGCAGTGTTTATGGATCTCATGAATCGTGTTTGCAAATCATACCTGGATAAATTCGTGAACGTATTTATCAATGATATATTGATATATTCACGAACCAATGAAGAACATGGTCAACACCTGCAAATAATCTTAGAACTACTAAGAAAAGATAAATTGTCCGCTAAATTCTCCAAATGTGAGTTTTGGATTAGAGAAGTACAATTTTTAGGTCATGTAGTTAGAAACGAAGGAATTCATGTTGACCCATCCAAAGTTGAAGCAATCAGGAATTAGGAAGCACCAAAGACGCCAACAGAGGTGCGTCAATTCCTAGGACTTGCTGGCTATTACCGTAGATTCATAGAGAATTTCTCCAAAATAGCCAAGCCACTTACCACACTAACCCAGAAGGATATGAAGTTCAACTGGGAAGACAAACAAGAAGCTGCTTTTCAGAAACTGAAGCAAATGTTGTGCATTGCACCAATCCTATCCCTTCCAGATGGAACATAATATTTCGTTGTATACTGCGACACATCAAAATAAGGATTGGGATGTGTGTTGATGCAAAGAGGAAAAGTTATCGTCTATGCATCACGACAACTTAAGGTGCATGAGAATAATTACACTACCCATGATCTTGAATTGGGAGCTGTAGTTTTTGCACTAAAAATTTGGATACATTACTTATACGGTACTAAGTGTATTATTTTTACCGACCACAAGAGTCTCCAGCACATCTTCAACCAAAAAGATCTTAATATGAGACAACGAAGATGGGTCGAATTGTTGAATGATTACGAATGTGAGATTCGTTATCATCCCGGAAAGGCAAACGTGGTAGCAGATGCCTTGAGCCGGAAAGAATATATTAAAGCCGTCGGGTACGAGCATTAACTATAACTATACATTCTAACTTTACCGCACAAATAAGAGAAGCTCAACTTGAGGCTCTAAAAGAAGAAAACATCAAGAACGAAGCTTTGCGAGGAATGGAAAAGCAACTTATACAAAGAGATGACGGAACGCGACACTTTATGAACCAAATTTGGACGCCTAAGTTCGGTGGAGTTAGGGACTTGGTCTTAGAAGAAGCCCACAAGTCCAGATATTCCGTGCATCCAGGCTCTGACAAAATGTACTTAGATTTAAAAGTACATTATTGGTGGCCAAACATGAAGGCAAAAATTGCTACTTATGTGAGCAAATGTTTGACTTGTTCTAGAGTAAAGGCAGAACATCAAAAGCCTTCAGGTTTACTTCAACAACCGGAAATACCTGAATGGAAATGGGAGCATATATCAATGGACTTCATCACTAAGTTACCTAAAACTCCTAGTGGGTTCGACACTATTTGGGTAATAGTCGATAGATTGACTAAGTCCGCCCATTTCTTACCAGTTAAGGAGAACGACAAGATGGAAAAGCTAACTAGAATTTATCTTAAGGAAATTGTCAGATTGCATGGACTTCCAAATTCTATTATTTCTGACCGAGATAGTAGATTCACTTCACGATTTTGGCAATCTCTACAAAAATCCTTAGGAACACGTCTAGATATGAGTACAACTTACCATCCACAGACTGATGGTCAGAGTGAGAGAACCATTCAGACTTTAGAAGATATGCTCCAAGCCTGTGTAATAGACTTTGGAAATGCGTGGGATACTCATTTACCGTTAATTGAGTTTTCCTACAACAATAGTCATCACACCAGCATCAAGGATGCACCGTTTGAGGCTCTTTATGGACGAAAATGTCGTTCCCCAGTGTGTTGGGCAAAAGTTGGAGACACACAGATGGCCAGAGAACGTACAGGGGATACCTTACGTACTGGACAAGAAATAATCCACAAGACAACTGAAAGAATCGTGCAAATTAAGGATCGATTAAAGGCTGCACGTGATCGTCAAAAGAGCTATGCCAACGTAAGACGTAAGCCTTCAGAATTCCAAGTTGGAGATAAAGTAATGTTGATGGTCTCTCCTTGGAAAGGCGTAATTCGATTCGGGAAACGAGGCAAACTAAACCCACAGTATATAGGACCTTTTGAAATTCTAGCAAGAATTTGTTCTGTCGCATACCAACTCAAGTTGCCTCAAGAGCTAAGTAATGTGCACGATGTTTTTCACGTATCAAATCTTAAAAGATGTCTTTCCAATGACACTCTTGTTATACCTCTCGAACAGATACAAGTCAATATGAAACTCAACTTTGTAGAAGAACCTGTTGAGATCATGGATCGAGAAGTCAAACGATTAAAGCAAAGTCGTATTCCCATAGTGAAAGTTCGATGGAACTCTTTACGAGGACCTGAATTTACTTGGGAACGTGAAGATCAGATGAAAAAAAAATACCCCCAAGTGTTTGAGAAAACCCCATCCATAAGATAAATTTCGGGACGAAATTATTCTAACGAGGGGAGAATGTAACACTAGTCAAAATAGGTCAATAGACAATCACATGTGATTATGCCAATCATGTAATGTGATTTTGTTAAACTAGTAATGTGATAAGAGTGTTATGTAGTTCATGATAAATTCTAATACAAATATGAACTTTCTTTATGATATAACTCAAAGTATACGATTCCAAAAATATAGAGAATGTCTGAATTTGACTTCGCATGAAGAAGTTATGATAAACCAAACACTATAAATCTCTATAATAAGAGGAATTTAAAATAGACTTAGAATTAGATATTGGAGTCTAAAAGAGAGTTGTAGTACTTGTAAATACCTACGCGTGCATATAAACAACGTCAAAAATGGATTTCGTATGTGAAAGTTACGACCTTCCGAAAATTTAGCTGTCAGAAACCCTAATCTGACTGAGCTCACGACGTGAGCACAGAACTCATAACGTGAGGAGTCATTTATCCACATCTCAGAATCTAGAAGGTGTGTGACGAGGCTGCGAGGGGATAAGACCTAAACTCACGACGCGAACAAGGATATCTCACGACATGATGAGTCACATGGCCACCTTCCGATGCTAGGGACGCAAATGGCAAGTCTACGGGGATAAGATCCAAACTCATGATGTGAGCCTTATAAAACTCACGACATGAGGGTCCAAAATCCTTACTATAAATAGTAGTTCCGACTTCAGCCATTCTTACACCTAAACTTCCTTCTCCTCTCTCCTTTGCTGAGACCATCTTGCATCTCGAGCCCCGACGACCTTGTACGCTGACCGTTTCTGCTTAGATTACATAAAATCACGCTACTAGGGTGAGTTTCACAGCCCTACTTTCTAATATTTCGGGGGAAAACGCATGCTAAGTATTATATACACGTTATTATTATGTCTATATGATAGTATATAGTTATAATAGTCGGGGTATAGTTGTTCTAAATATAATATTTTGAATATATACAACTATTATCAACTTGTCAGCATGTTATTTTACTAATGTAGATCTTGAGTTATACTTAGGATTCTATATATATGTTGTGTGCGATATAGTTCCGAAGTTATATTCGGAAGTTCTATATGTTAAGTTATAAAGTATGTTGATATTATTGGTTTTATGTCAAGATAAAACTTGGTATGTTATATGTTGTTATTGATTAGTTTTACGTCAAGATAAAACTAGGAACGTTATATGTTGTTATTATTGGTTTTATGTCAAGATAAAACCTGGTTTTGCTTCAAGATATAGCTGTTATACTGCCTAAATGTTATGAAGTTAGGAGTACTGTTTAAAAGCATAGTCTAGTAACTTAAGGTTTTAGACATGAAAATGCTTTTGTTGTTAGAGATATAGGAAGTCGTCGAAGTCTACATGAGTAATTGTATTCATCAACTAAGATTGGGGATCTTAGTGGAAATCCTCTGAACTGTAACCGTTAATCCCGTGTGAGCGAGGAAGTCGTGTATAATTAGTATACGGGTTGACCACCCCACTTGTGACTGTTAGCTACAGTCAACCAAAAGCGAGTGATGAACTATCCTTTTATTTGTTATTGTTCCGGCGTCAATGAAGCGTACGGTGTTGTTTCTCATGGTAAATCATGTGTGTGTTTGTTTCACATGGTAAATCATAAGTGTGTTTTATCAGAGGTATTATGTCACATCAACGGTTACAGGCTCATGGTAGCAAATTGTTAGAAACATTATACTTTGTCGTATACAAGTATTAATGTTAAGTATAAGTTTCCCCTACTTATACCTTAGGTTTAACGAATGTTTAGGTATAACACTTAATTGATAAGTAAACTATTATACCTAATATACATACTAAATGTTGGAGAGTCAAAATGATACTTTCAAAACTATACTTTTGAACGTGGAAAAATGTATTATTTTATGGAGTCAAAACCAGTGGACTCACCAACTTTATGTTGATGTATTTTAAAATGCATGTGTTTTCAGGAACTTGAAAAGCTGGTATGTATTCGAACAGAAGAAGTTTTACTATTACCTTTCTGTTCATTAAGAAGTATGCCATAGTCGGATATTATGTAAGAGGTTCTAGAAAAACAGTTATGTAACTTTCAATTATCAATAACGGTATGTATTTTCTTAGTACTGTTCAATGAATGTTATATATCTATGATACGAAGAATGACGTTACACTACCCGGCGTTTCCGCCGATGGCTGGGGGTGTGACAAGTGTCTCTCAGAAAGGGATCTTGATCGGCAGATGAGGATGAACCCTTGGATCCTTTGGATGATTTCTTCCTTGCAATCGATTTCTTTGGGATTGACGCAGTTTGAGTGGGTTTCTGTGGAGACGCCATTGTTGCAGGTGGATGAATACTTGAAGAACACAAAGAACACAGAGAGAAATAAGGGTTTGGAGGCATTGTGTGCGTAAAGTGGTGAAAGGGGGGTTTGAAAGGTGTGTATAGGTGAGGGAGTGGGTCAGGTTGGAGAGTTTAATGATGAGTATCCGATGGAGAAACGGGTCGCATTTAATGAAAGAGAGGTTTTAGAGAGGCTGATTTGACTTGGGAGGTGAAAAGTGAGAGTATTTGTGGTTAAAAATGGAAAACTCAACCGGCGATTCGATGGCTACTTTTATGGGGACGTGCAGACGTGTCACGCAAATCGAGGAAGATAGGATAAGGATCTTCCTTGAGAGTAACCGTTGAGAAAACATTTCACCTAATTGTCCTTTAGTATTCCGGATAAGCTGTTCCGGACAGAGTATGATCCGGAGGGTAAAGAGTTGTGTTCCGGAACATACTTGTTTTGAAAAGAGGTCCGGAGAGCGAAAATAATCCGGAGTGAGTTTTGATTCCAGAGCAAAGATTCAGTTTGTTTTTGGAAATTCCGGAACAGAAACTCAGTTTATTTTTGGAAATTTCAGAATAGTGATTTTCAAGAGATTCCTGAGGGAATTTGAAAAAGCTTCCGGAACATGATTGTGAAAGCATTCCGGAGTGAGATTTTGTTTGAGAAAATTCCAGAGCAAGATTTGTAAAACATTCTGGGTTGAAATTTGAGAAACCTTCCGGAGTGAATTTTGAAATTCCGGAGTGCATTTTGAAATTCCGGAGCACATTTAGAAATTCCAGAGCGCATTTTGAAATTCCAGAGCACATTTAGAAATTCCGGAGCGCATTTTGAAATTCCGGAGCGCAGAATTAATACCTTTTCTGGAGTGGAATTCCAGGATGTTATTATGAAGTATATTCCGAGATAACAGTTCGAGCATAATGACAAAGTGGACTTAAAATAGCAAACAATCAAGATGAACTGTACATCTTAAGAACTCCAGTGAGGGTCAGAAATAAAGACAAGTAAAATGATCCTATGTATTCCGAGAGAAAGTAGTTCCGAGACGAAAAGATTTTGAGACCGGAACTAGATTTCTTTCAAATACATCTATCAAAGAGAACAAGTCTCTTGAAAGAACTGAGGATCTTGTATCATCATACCCATCTTGTTCAGAAAACCATTGAATTTGGTTTCGTCTAATGCCTTGGTAAAGACATCAGCAATCTCATCGTCAGATGGAACAAAAATGAGTTCAATGTTACCGTTAAGTACATGATCTTTTCTGAAATGGTACCTTATATCGATGTGCTTGGTCATTGAGTGCTGAATTGAATTGTGAGAAATCGCAATGGCACTTTGAGAGTCATAATAGATAGGAATGCGTTGAAAGCGGTAACCATAATCCAAGAGTTGAGATTTCATCCACAGAACCTGAGAAGTACAGCTGACAACAGCAATGTATTCGGCTTCGGCTGTACAGAGTGCAATGCAGTTCTGTTTCTTAGATGACCAACTGACCAACCGACCACCTAAAAATTGACACCCACCTGAAGTGCTTTTTCTATCAAGTTGAAGACCACCATAGTTTGAATCTGAATAGGCTTGAAGTAGGAAGCTCTCGTTTGCTGGGTACCAGATTCCGAGACTCTTAGTACCTTTAAGGTATCGGAAAATTTGTTTCACAGCCAAAAGATGAGACATCTTTGGGTTGACTTGAAATCTGGCACATAGGCATGTGGAAAACATTATATCCGGACGACTTGCTGTGAGATAGAGTAGGGATCCAATCATTCTACGGTACTTCTTTTCATCAACAGGAGCACCCGAAGGGTCAGCAAAGATCTTGTGTCCGAAGCCCATTGGTACCTTGGCGGAGGCACAGGTGTCCATTGAGTATTTCTTGAGGAGTTCCGAAATGTACTTCTCTTGGTGAATAAAAATTCCTCTGTTAGTCTGTATGACTTGAAGTCCAAGAAAGAAGCTTAACTCCTGATTCATGCTCATTTGGAATCGATTTACCATAAGTTTAGCAAAGTCAGCAACCATAGATGGATCTATAGATCCAAAAATGATGTCGTCCACATAGATTTGTACCAGCATGAGATGCTTACCGTTTGATCTTCGGAATAGAGTGGGGTCTAGGATACCTCTTTGAAAACCGGAGCGTTTGAGAAAATCAGTGAGGGTCTCGTACCATGCCCGAGGAGCTTTCTTGAGTCCGTAGACAGCCTTCCGGAGTTTATAACAGTAGATAGAAAGGAGAGATTGATAAATTTGGGGGGCTGTTGAAGGTACACTTTAGTGTCAAGTTCACCGTTAAGAAAATCACTCTTAACATCCATTTGGTAAACTTTGAAGCCTTTATGAGCAGCATAAACAATAAAGATTCTGATGGCTTCAAGACGTGCAACAGGAGCAAAGGTCTCTTCGTAGTCGAGCCCTTCGATCTGTGTAAATCCTTTTGCCACCGATCTTGCTTTATTTCGGATAATAACTCCCGCGTCATCAAGTTTGTTGCGAAATACCCATCTTGTACCGACAATGGGATGATTCTGAGGAGGAGGCATGAGATTCCAAACTTCATTTCGATCAAATTCTTCCAGTTCTTCTTGCATGGCTGTAATCCAGTCAGCATGCTCCAATGCGTCCTTAATGTATTTCGGTTCAACCATGGATATAAATGCTGAAAAATGACATTCATTTTGGACACTTGTAGCAGAACGAGTCTGTACACCAGCATTTGGGTTTCTGATTACTTGGTTCGGAGGATGATCCTTTGTCCAAACATGTAATCGTGGGAGTTCTTCTGGTGCCATTGATCCGATATCAACATTGGAATTCATTTGCTCCCCCTGAATGATTTGAATGTTGGGATGATGCTCCCCCTGAACTTCTGAACCAGAGAGATTGACATCATCATCAGAAGGGAACTCAAAGAAGTTTTCATTTGCATCATTGTTGAGAGGATTGGAATCATCGAAATCAGCAGCTGCATCTTGGAAGCCATCCACATTTGATTCAAGAGAGGGATTAGCATTCTCCCCCTCAACCTGAGAAGGTTGAAATGGTTCGGAATCAAATGGAGGAAGACTAGGGATCGAACCGGAAACATTTTGTGAGACTGGGGCTTCCGAAGTAGGGATTGGAATGAGAGTTGGTATTGATCGACATTACAAATAAAGATCGGTTTCGGAAGGACCAAAGAGAGTTTCAAAGTCAACTTCAAGAATGGTTTGAGGGTTCGGACATCCTGGCGGAGGAGCATCGGACTCCATAATGTGAGTTGTAATATGAGTGGGGGCCAGAATTCCGAACGAAGTTGTCGTCGAAAGTAATATCAAAGCTTTCTTCCAGAACACGAGTTCTCCGGTTAAGAACTCTGTAAGCTTTTGATTTTGAGGAGTACCCAAGGAAGATGGCTTCATCTGCTTTAGGTTGGAACTTGGTAAGCTGATCACGGTTGTTCTTGATGAAGCATCTGCATCCGAAGACATGCAAAAACGAGATTGTAGGCTTCCGACCATTCATTGCTTCGTACGGTGTCATGTTGAGGCGTCGATTGATGATACTCCGATTTTGAGTGAAGCGAGCAGTGGATACGGCTTCTGCCCAAAGATAGAGTGGTAGATTTGCGAAGTTCAGCATGGATCGTCCAGGTTCAACGAGAGTTCTATTGCGTCTTTCGACTACACCGTTTTGTTGTGGAGTATAGGGAGCTGAGAAGTTGTGGTCAATCCCTTTTTCAGTGAGAAATTTCTCAATGGTGGAATTAGTGAATTCCGATCCATTATCACTTCGAATTCTCCTAACTGGGAGTTTGATAAGAACTTCTATTCCTTTGATAAAATTTATGAGGTCTAAGGCTGTTTCGGATTTCAGCCTTAGGAAGAAGACCAAAGTGAACCTTGTAAAATCATCAACAATCACAAGAATATATTTCTTGTGATGAAGACTTTCTACAGTGGATGGTCCACATAGATCAATGTGTAGAAGCTCCAATGGTTCTGAAATGGACCTTTCGATGATAACCGGATGACCCTTCTTCGATTGCTTACCACACTCACAAGCAGCACACAAATGATCATTTTCGAATTTGAGAAGAGGTAAACCTCTCACCATTTCGTCGGATACAAGATCATTCATGTACAGAAAGTTTAGATTAGCGAGTCTTCGGTGCCATAACCAACTGACGTCAGGAATAGCTTTAGAGAGAAGGCAGAGTTGCGGTTTGCCAATAATCATGTTGATGTCGAGCGGGTACATGTTCTTGTTGCGAAGCGACTTGATTAAACACTCTTTCCGGTCTTCAGTCATTACATAACTGTACTTTTTGCAAAATTCCACACGTCGATTTGAATCAGTGAGCTGAGAAACACTTTTCAAATTATGTTTTAGATCAGCTACATCAGCCACATGTGAAATAGATAAGTTTCCATTGGTGAGAGTCCCATAACCACGAATTTGAGAGTTGGAGTTGTTGCCATACGTCACGTAGCCAGCATTTGGAGAAAGCTTTAAATCTCGCAGAAAATCTTTATTCCCCGTCATGTGCATGGAGCAAGCACTATCAATATACCATATTGTTTCTTGCTCCGAAGCACAAAGTGGCTGCAAAATTAGTGAGTAAGGGAGTTTTTAGGCTCCGAATTAGACTTTAGGACGTAGGCACGGGCTTTGGACTTTGATTGTGACTTAGGAACAACCATATATTTCTGGGTGGTATGCTTTGAATTCGTTGGAAACAGACAGAAGGCTAATGTCTTTTCATCTATCTAGTAGTCATATTCAATGACTTTGAGTTTCAGAATGATTTGCTTCCGATCTTTGACTTCCGGAGTGTTGGTAACATTTGTAACCTCCGGAATTGTTGTTCCATCAATGGGAGTTTTGACTTTCCACACAAAATTTTTCTTTGAAGATTTCGAAAAAGATGTTTTCTTTGCGTTTCTGGATTTTCTTGATGACACATTGGTTTTTGAAAGATTTGGTTTAAAAATTGTGCCATCAGATTTTGCAATAAAAACAGATGAAACAGTCTGAGGTTCTGGTGAAGTGTTTTGGATGGTCTTGGTAGTTACATGAGATTGAGGCTGAGTAGAGCTGATGACTTTCTTAGGTTCAACATGACCAAGGGGTTTGGAAGGTCTTTTGAGGATCTTAGTGGGAGCAAAGGAGTTTTGACTATGAGTTGATGCATGAGAATTCCGGGATGAACTTGGTTTGGAGTTAGCAAGAAACCTGGAATTTTGTCTAGTCTTAACTTCCTTTTTATGTGCATTTCGAGCTTCTACTTTGGGATCTACAATATCCTTCCTATTCAGCATTGGTTTTCTCTTAGGATGAGACGAGGATTTTGAGGTTTGTCCTACGGATGGATTCTTAAACTCAGGAGTAATGGGAACCAATTTAGTTTTTGAGATGACTAAGGAATCCGATTCGCAAGAATCAGAGGACACACAACTTGAGACTTCAACTTTATCATCTAAGGATGCCCATACAAACTTAGAAGCAGTAGTTTCGGTTGTCACCAGATTAATTTCTTCAATGACACAATTGTTCACGTGATTACTTTTAGGAACATAGTGTACACAATTTGTAAGACTGTGATGAAAATCCATGGTCCGATTCAGGTCCAGGTTTATCAGAGGCGGAAGAGGCGTGGAATCAGGACACTTGACAACTATTGGTTTTAACTCAGGAATTAGGGACTCAAAATGGTCTGTAGTCTCAAGAAGTGGAGACAAGGGAGAAACAGGGGTGTCCGAATGTTTAATATTCGGAACCTCTCCCATGAATGTCAAAATTTTCAATTCCTTCAAGGGACTAACAATTGGTTTCGGAAACTCGCTTCCGAGACCAGGTGCTTTAGACCAAGGATGACGAAAATTATGAGTCATCTGAATGTCCGCTTCAAGCATGTCTCCAGAATTATCCAAAGCATCTATTTTTGCATTGAGACGTTTGTAATCATCAATTAAAACATTTCGTTCAGAATAGGTGATTTCACATTTATCTTTCAAAATGATACATTCATCGTTTAACATTACAAGCTCATGCTCTAAAGACTCGATTTTTAATTTCTTATCCTCAAAACGTAACCTAAGACGATTTAGTTCACAGTCCTTCTTCTCACTGGCTTCTATGGCAGACTCATAGGCTTTATAAATGGTGCTCATATCTATTTGGAGTTGGGGCAGATAAGGTTCACAAAGAGACAGATCAAAATTATTATCAGAGATCATAGATTTTACCTGCTGAACAATGCTTCGACCGGGTAGATCATTGGTGGCCATGTAGCAGTAGTGAGGTTCAGCAACATCGTCTTCATCTTCTAACCCAAAAGACCAGTATCCTTCATCACATTCAACCGTTTGTCTTGCCATCAGACACATGTTCCTTCCAGTTATCATGTCATCATCCTCTCTAGATGACCAATACCCTTCAACATCTCGCGAAACCGTTGTTACAAAGGCTTTTTCGATTTCATCCATTTCTTGTGCTCTTCGGACGTAGTAAGCAAAATCCTTGATTTTTGGTTTCTGCGGAGCATCAGCCAGGCAATCTTTAGCAAAATGGTTTGCATGTCCACACTTATGACACACAATTTTTGGTTTGTCCGATTTGGAATTCTGAGAGGGTTCCGGAGTAGAGTTTGGTTTAGTGATGTTTGGTTTGTATGCAGGAGGGTTTTCGAAAGTTGGTTTAGGTTCCGAAGGTGAGTAAGGTTGAGGATTGTTATAGTGAGGAGCATTGAATCGGTTTTGGTATGGTTTGTAAGAAGGATTGAAAGGACGTTTGTACTTCATTGAGAGTAGAGCGAATTCCTGTTGAAAACGGAGTTCAGAGTCCATGGATTCAGAATCATCAGCAGGATAGATTTGTGTGGGTAAAATGGGTGCGGATGATTGAACAGATGGAACAATGGGTTTGAAGGGATCCGAAGTAGATGAGTTCGTAATGGTTGATTCGAAAGAACTGACAAGAGCAAGAGGACCTCCGGAGAGTTCCCTTATGGTTTGAGCAACATTGGACTCATGTCCTTGAAGTTCATCAAAAAGTTAATAGAGCTTCAACTTTTTCAAGGAGCCATTGCTTTGGAGACAAGATTTTACATTTCCCCATCGTTTGCCCAGACTGTTTATGAATTTGAGATTGTATTCCAAAGGATTTCGGACAATCCCATGAGCAGTCATGTTATTGACAACGATTCGGTAACAGTTGGAGGCTGAGGCCACTGATTCACCAGAAGTGGTAGTGAAGGTGTCAAAGTCGTTGACAACAGAGGTGAGGCGCTTGTCTTTCATGTTTTCGGAACCTTCAATTAGGTCCTAAAGAGTGTCCCATATCTCTTTGGCAGATTATCACAACTTAATGTGCTCGAAGAGTGAAGGAGGAACACCAAACACCATTTTAGAGAAAGCAACTTGATCAGCATGAAGCTTTTCGATATCATCTGCAGTTAGAGGAGCAAGGCGAGTTTCATCTTCTCGCATGAGCTGAGCAGTTGCATCTCTTACAATTGTTCTTACGGGAACATGTGGACCTTTTGTGACGGATCTCCAAATTTCTTCACCTTTATCTTTAGCAAGTAAAAATCTTTCCATTCTAACTTTCCAATGATCATATTCTTCCACAACTAGTAATGGGGCACGAGTAGGGCCACCCACACTATTTGCGATTTGCATTGAAATCATTCGCTGAGGATTATAAGCAGCCATTGAAGTTAAGATATCTTCAAGCTAAAGTGGTATATATAATAACTTTTATCCTTGACACAGAAATGGTTGAAATACCAATGTAATTTCAAACCAACTATAATCTGATCTTTATGGATTCAAAGGACAACCACTCAAGCTCTGATACCAATTGTGAGAACAAGATCTATCCGATGCGCAAGGACAAGGTTTGAGAACTCAAACCTTGAGTGAATGCTTAAGATCAATGTCTGCTTGCTAATAAATGTTCAAGTCGAGTCTGGAAAGACCAGTCAAGTCTTAGATAATGAATTCAGGAAATGATCACGTCATTTAATGAACAACGAGAATAACTGATCAAGGTAAAGCTAATAAATGAAGAACAAGAAGAATGTTTGAAATAAACTTAATGAGAGTGACAAAGTGTGTGAAAAGATCCGTTGTTGACTTGTATTGAATACTCCTATAAATAGGAGTGAATATTGCACCGAATTAACTGAAGTGCTTACATAGGACCGAACAAAAGACATGATTCTGAAATTCTGATTGTCCAAATATAACTATAGACTAAGTCCTATGAAACGTTACATCAATACAAAGACAAATACAATAAATGCACAAAAGACAAAACAACTTCATTCCGAATCAGCATCATTCCGGACATGAGAGACAGCTTCGGAATGTCTTCAGTCTTCACATCTTCTTACCTGGTCCGGACAGATTTCGGACCACTCTTCACTTCGGAACATACACTTAAAAATTAGTACTTAGGATTGTTAGAGGTTCACTTTCAGGTACTAACAGTCTAATCTATAAATATTCAGTAAACTATGTGATCTTGAGACGAACATATACAAAACAGTTGTTGTCATCTTTTGTTGTATATATGAATTTGTTTGATATCAAATAATATTTACTTTTCAATTAATGTTATTAGTGTGTTTCTTGTTCATGTACTTTATTATAAGTGCCAAAAAAACAATTAACGTGACCCGTGGTTCCCCACGGGTTACTACACTAGTTGATAATTAAGGATTCAAATGCACATAAATGTTTTAGAAATACATTGAAAACATGAAGACGGAAAGAGAGATTCTTGTAGGAAATAAAAAATCTTTATTACTCACATAATCATCATAGATAGTAAGTTACATCAGGAGTAAGTACGTAGTTATAGGTTGAAACCATCGCTCCCCTTCATACAAACGACACACCCTTTCAATGTAACGGCAATGACATCTTTCTACTACGAATGTTAAGAAACTTATGTAACTGCCATAATAACTTCCAACTTGTAACTTTCGTTAGCAAGAACCGTTACTCCATTTAGGCAAGCTTACATCTTCAACAATAAATAGAGGGAACTTGTGTGCATGAAATAAAGAGAAAACTCTTCAGAAACATGAGGTCTTCTATAATTCATAATTTTTTTGCCTTTCTCATTTTAAAATACCCAATTGCTTCGATAGCATTTTCATGTCCGTTTACTACAAAATGGAATGTTAGCGTTATTAGTGCTCTCCGTGAAGATCTTATTGTTCACATAAAATTAGGAGATGATGATCTTGGGAACCATACCATTCCATATGTAGGAAATTACTCCTGGTCTTTCTGTGAAAAGGTTGGTGGTCACACTCTTTTTTACGGTTTCTTCTGGTGGGGTTCAAAATTTCAGAGCTTAGATTTGTTTAACAAAGCCATTTCTGACAAATTAATTTTAAATGCGGATCCTGAACATTGTTACTGGTTTGTAAAACCTGAAGGGTTTTTTGTAAATAATATTCCAAGTGCAGGTGGGCAGTTCATTAAAGGTTGGGACTAAAACAAATATATGTCATCTTTTTCTTATTGTAGCTTGATACAATATATGATTAAAAATTAATTGATGACATTAGTATGCTATGTATGTGTTTATTTCTTCTGTCAGCACATCTGCAAATGTTTACAAATATGCTTTCTTAGTTACAATTGTGCAAGTTCACAAATACTTTATAACAAATGTTTGAAAAGTAAAACAAAATCCTCCGTGTAATTGGTTTGCCACCCGGTCTACCCAGGTAAAAATGTTGAACTTAGTGTCATGGGCGGCTGTCCACCTGGCCTGGATGGCAAGTAAACGCTTGAAGCATTGCCCGACTTTCCATCCTGCATAAATAAACGAGTTTTGCATATATATTAAAAAATCAATAAAATGATATATACATGTGTAAATAAACGAGTTTTGCATGTATGTGTACAAGTGTGTGATCAAATAAATGAATGTGAGTGATAGGTGGAACATATTGCTCTTTGACATGTGTGGTGGGACTAGTGTACTCGGTTCCATTTCCATTTTCCATGGTTACACCAGATGATCCAGATGACGAAACTACCCCTTGAAAACTCCCTAATACTTGTGGTTGGGTTGCAACATGCTTTTGCCCCTCTTCGACTAGTTTTCTAAGCAGATTTGTGACTGTAGGAAGAAACTTCAAGGATAAAGACAGAATTCCTGGAAGCTGTAAGCATAAAAAAAGGTATAAGAAACAGGAAAATGAATAAATAATAAATAAATAAATTGTGAACTAAGTGGGACAAATTGTGAAGTATGTTGCTATTATATGACTTTATGATTCGATATATTTAGATGGAATGGAACTCACCATGCCATTGCTAAATAAATTCACCGGATTTGTCTAGTTGGACCCACAAAGCTTTGAAAAGAAGATAACCCACAAAAATAACAAGCATCCATAATGGATTCCTGCAAAACAAGACAATGTGTATTGTGCATTTTGGATTTGAGTATTAACAAGTTACTTAGAAAGACAAGAAAACAAACAAACCTTAAAAGTGTCATAAACTCGTTAAATCCTAGGATGAACATAACAGCTATTGCCCATGGAGGTGGTAGCATATTGTTATTTCGGTTATTAGCTTCCTGAAGAATTTTAGGTAAGCCACAAACTAAAGCAAATAACAAGAATTAAAATAACTGTTCTTTCATAATATTTTCAAAGAAATTGGGATCTGTCAAAGGGACTGGAATTTAAAGGAGTTGATTTTTTTTTAAAATAAAAATAAATTCTCTCACATGTTCGGATAATTCATGAGTAAAAAAAAGAAACGCATACAGAGAGGCGATAGACGTTTTATGCTTACCTGTTTTTTCAGTATCTGAGCTGCATTCAATTCATAAGTTAAATGTGCATATACTCTGGAGTGCATAGCAGCTAGCTCCTCAGGTGTTGCATTGGCCATTTTCTCACCAATCTCTGCCATCTCATCTGGTCGAGTTGACTTCAACTGTTCTCCAGCGTGCCTGAAGTCCTCAACTTTCATGTATTTCATGCTATCTGTCGCCATTCTTATCGATTCCGGATTCGACATCATCTGCAATCTCCATTTTCAATACCACAAAAACAATCACTATTAAGGAGATTAATGGGTATCAACACAAGCATTTTCTAACATACAAAAATGTGTGTCGAATAGAGTTCAAAAATAAGAATATTGATGTAGAAAACTAAGCCAACCAACATTGCTTAGTGCTTACACAAACAAGTTTATAACCTAAATCTAAAAAGCAAGTTAATATCATAAAAATTAATAAATAAGTAAGTTCATACTTTGTAATACAACACTATGTAAAGAAGAAGAATACATATAAAAGTAATCATTAATAATTAAGCATAGAACTATCAATTTGTCGACATCATTTGGGAACTTGACTTGAGTAATCGATTAGGAATTTAGGATTTAGGGACAGAGAAAAGCTAAATATTTTAAATAAGAAAGTAAGGTAATTGACAACAGAACCAAATATGAAGTATGTAGATTCAATTAAAAAGTCATGATCAAATATAAGTTTCCAATCCCCCATCCGGCCTGTCATCGCCATTATGATATGTTAGATATGTTGCATGACCCACAACAATTCTTAGAGATTGATCTACACAACGCTTATCACCAACTCCATGACCAGAAAAACATGGTGGATCAGTCAACACTAAAGACACAGCATTAACTGTGAATATTATTGACTACAACGGATATCATTCTCTCAACTGCAAAACTAATGCTTCCTGTTTTCTGACTTGATGTTTGTGGAAATCAGTGTGGTCCTGAAATGGCACTCGATGCATACAGGTGATTGGTTTTGTAAAGGAATGAGTTTTCTCCTTGAATATAGGACAATATTCTCCTAACAACCCGATAGACCCTAAGTAGAGAATACCCTTCTCGGACATAAAAAACGCTTTGACTTTCTCAAACACTCCAACTTAAAAGTTGTAGAGAACTGATGGCAACAAGAAGCCTTCAGGTTTTAATTTATTGATCTTGGTTGGCTGGAGAAACTGCTAGAATAATGCAGTTAGGCTGCAAGACAATATTATTCTTCAATTCTTTTCAGCATATACTAAGATTTGGGTACATTTGTAAATAAATATATATACCTTTTCAATGTATGACCTCACCGTGTTTTCAATATCTTGCACAATGCTATTAGATTGCCCCTCTACATATATCACATAGGTGAAAATAGATTACATAAATCACTAATCAAATAACAGAAGTTAACCAAAATTGCAAAATGTTATAAATGGTGTAATTGTGTAAACCTACCAACAACTATTTTTGTCAAGCCAGGAAGATCAATGAGGGTAAGTTCACAGCTATAAAAGATCAGAAATTCAGACATAATAGATTGATTAGTAACTTATTATGTTTTCTAAAATTTGATGTTCATGAAACATCTTTTGTTTATAATTATATCATACCATTTGGAGAATAGATAAAAAGATATATAGGAACAGATGAAATCTATTTGGTACAACCTGTCACTCTGTCAGTTTCATCAGCAATCTACTTCCTCACAGAAGCTAAAAAAGTATATAAACTTGTAACAAGATTATGCAGAGAGATTGAGAATTACAAAAGGATCATAAGCTTTTTAGTCGTAATACCAAAATCAGTGAACCACTTTCGTGGAAGGTGAGCAAACTCTGCCTATTCTTTTCCTTCTTCGATCTTATGAAGTTGTAGAACAAGAGGACGCCGAGTGACAATTCCTGCAAATAGATGTTAATCATATTTTATATCCAACAAATTGAATCAGAAAACTTTGAAGATATAATAATTACCAGAACCACGAGGCAAAAAATCCTTGCCAACTACACTCTCCAACACAGATGATTTTCAAGAGCTCTAAAAACAATTTATGGAAAGTGATTAGAGTGAACTGTGAAGTACATTTCCACGAATAAAAACTGCTTACACAAATAGTTTTACACTTTCATCTAAATCAAGAAGTTAAATGTAGTTGTGTCAATAGATATGAACAGCCGTTATCAGGGGTTAGAATTACAGATACAGATCATCATGTTGAAAAATGAAAAAAAGATCAAAGATTAAGTGAATTAAGTCATTGATCGGATGAAAGAATGCTGAAAAGAAAAGAAATTATGATCGGCGATTAATATCTGCATCTTTATACCTGACCACCGACGACGACGATTGTATGCAAGGCGTCCCAGATAGTAGGAAGAGAGGATTCTTCACCGAAGTCGCCTAGGGATGTGCATGCTTTCTGTAGTTTGTTGACGAGATTAATTAGAGTGTCCATTAACAATTACGATCAATAAGAGATGACAGATTAATCAAATATGATTAGGTGATTAGGGATTTCAGAAATTGCAGATGGACAGAAAGGCGAGTCTCTTTCTGAATTTGGTCTGTAAGGTGTACCTTTCTTCTTCAGTAGTCTTTTACGTAAGTTGAGATTATATGTTCTCGCATTACTCAACATAGCTCCGGCTTCATTCGCTTCACCATTTGAAGCCCATCCGGTTTCCAATACTATAACCTCCATCTTCTCAAATCCAGCTTTTTCCAAAGCAGTGTAAGTGACATCGATTTGTGCTTCGAAGATGTTATCATAATGTAATTTCGTTTTCGCGTCTTCTATTCCTGCGTTATTTTTGAAGATTGCATAATTGATATCGATGTGTTCGGGATCACTGATGTATGTGAGAAATGGATACGTGTTTATGTAGAAATGGAGGGAACGAACTAGCGAACCCACCAGCGGAATGTGGGCTTGAAACCTCATCGTCGGCTAGGTGGAGGAGGTCGAGATCAGTGTGGATGTTTTTCACCGACGGTAGCAGGACCTCCCAGAGTTCCTGATCGCCACCGCCTAGAACCTCGTTTCCGACTATATATCCATGAATACGGGTCCCGGGGACGACGGGTTCAACATTGTTTTTCATCCAATCCATAGCTCGATCGGCTTGTGCTCATATCTCTCAGGAATTCGTTTCCTAGCCCAATAATGATCTTGATTCCCGATCCTTTGAACGCTTTGAGAACTTCAGGATCGGCGTCATAGATTATTGTTGTGCAAGAAAAAGGAGCAGTGACGATGTTAGGGTTTTTTTTGGGTATTGATCACAGAGAGAAGAAGGGTGAAAATAAGGTAGAGGTTAAAATGGCGGCCTTTCAAACTTTTGGGATTTTCATTTCCCCCAAGCTAAATGTGCGTTGCATTAAATAAAATATAAAACGATATCTCTACACGACACTCATTTTAGCACAGGTGCCCTCTGTGTTTTTAATTTTTTTTATTGGACACTAATTTTAGGGCACGCAATAATGTGTGTCCTCTATCCTTCATTTTTTTGCATGTCATTAAAGGGCAGTTCTCTAGTAGTGATTTATGCAAAATATTCCGACGACCTGTCATCAGCATAGGTTTTGAAAAACCATGCACGTAAATACTTTAAAATTTCCGCATCGACAAGTCGTTGGCATAGATACCCAGGTCAAACAAAGTTGCTCAACCAAAGTTAGTGAACTCCGACGACTTGTGTCATCGACATAGATGTTTCGGCATATGGGACAATTCTTGTAGTATATAATTGGATTTTATTGTAGGAAAGATCAAAAAAAGTTATTTTATGTACATTTTACACTCTAATTGCTGCCAACTGCATTATTTAAAAAATTCATATAAATACGTGGAAAATATACCAAAATAAATAAAAGTACGTAAAAAAACTTAAAAGTTCATATAAATATGTAAAGATATATAAATATACCAAAAATATACCAAAATACATTAAATTATATAAAAATTCTTAAAAATTTCATATAAATACATAAAAAAATACATTTATAGATTTAAAATATATAAAAACGTAAACGTAAAAGAAAAAAAATTAAAAAAACGTAAAAAAAGCTACATAAAAAAACTTTAAAAAGTACTTAATTACATAAAATATATTTAAATACATAAATAGTACATATAAATTCATAAAAATACGTTTATACGTAGTATACAAATTTTGAAAACATTTATAAAAAAATCTCATTATTTAGGAAGAGTTAACAATTTGGTCTCATGACTTGTTAAATATGTTAAAAATGGTTAAAATAATGAAATTAGTTGTTTTTTTTGGGTATTTCTATTAAAAAGATTGGGTTTAAATTGTTAATTTTTCCAAAAAAAATAAGATTTTTCTACATATTTCCGTACATATAATCTCAAAATGGATCAAAATTAAGTTTACACCAAAGATGTAAATCGGCCTTTCTTCAAGTTTCCCCATGAAAGGCAATATGTTTATTAGCTTATTGTCTGTTGAATAGTGATGTAAACTTGTAGGTAAAGAAATAACATACATTCAGTGAGTAATTGTAATTGATATTATATACATATATTAAAACCCAACACATCTTAAAACAGTAAACTTCCAATGTTTCAAACTTTCACCACATCAATTTGGACAGAATTACTGTTTCGTCCTTCTACGTTTACATCTTAATATCAGAATCCACAAAAACATCGACATCAGTTTGTAACCATCCACATCACTTTGTAATTTCTCCACCCCTTTCTTCTTCATTCGTCTCACAATATCTTCCTTTCTTCTTGAATCGTCTCCGACTGTTACTTTGATTCTACCGACGACTTCATCCAAGAATATAGAAATTCAATTGCTCTCACCAAAAACCTTTTGCGCTCTATTGTCACCACATAACTCCTGCAACCAAGCGCCTGTACCCTGAAGGAATTTCGGTATCTTGTTGGTTGTTTCACTTTTGTTTTGATTTTCATACAATTGGTCTTCTTTCTAATCCTATTGCGTTTCCGATCAATGTCTCCGACTTCTTTGGTTTGACTGTCGTCGATTTGCCGCCCATGAAATAAGGATTTCGATTGCTTTTGCCAACCAATTTTGCGCTCAATTGCCGCCACCAAAAATCAGCCACCAATCGCCTGTTGTCTGTTATTTTGTTATAATTACGGTATGTCATATGTTTCTCCAACATCTTTGAATCCATCATTCTTCCTTTCCGACTTCCTGTGTTTGATGTTATCGACCTCTTTTCCTCCGGGAATTTAGGGCTTCAATTCCATTTGTTCTCATTGATAAGGTATTTCAAATGCAATATGTATATCTCTCTAACGCACACAATAAGCGCACTTCTGAAATAATTGACAAAATTGGGTCTTCTAATCAGGCGCTCTTTTCTTTCTCTCTGAATTTTACAAAAATAAAGACAAATATGGTTTCCTCGCTTTCACCATTCGAATAGAAAACTCGATAAAGAGAGACTTCTCAGACTTAATTTCAACTTCCTACTGTTTCAAGTAAGTCTGATCCTCAAAGTTGAAGCAATTTCTGCATATTCACACGAATTGCAGTTCTTTGCAAATATCAACCACATTGACAGTCAGAGAATCATGTAATCCATTTATTATCTATTTTTCTTTAAGTTTTCTTGTGATTATGTGATGTAATTGATAATTTAACGGTTTTACATTTATGTAGACAAGGTGTTTGTTGTTTTGTTTGTATGAATACGGAACTAATTTTGTTATTTTATTTCATAACTTATAAGTGGTTGTGGATATAATATGTATGGTGACTGATACAAAGATGACAAGCATGGCGTTATTTGGCTGATGTTTCAAGAACTTTATCAAGAATGTTTCTCCTGTGACCAATTAGATTGTAAATTTCATGCTAGACAGGGGTTTCCAAATGGTAAGTATTGGTTTTTTAGTTTTTAAAAGTCAATTGCTACCATTATTTTTGTTTATATATTAATGAAATATTATTATTTTCTTCTTTCAGCAATTGAAACCACAAGGAATAGTCAACCCATCATCATTGACTCACCAACCTGTTTCTTCACGAACACTTCTTCTTGCTGCTAACACTTCAGGTAACTTAATTAATTTGTTTCTTGAATCTTGATAATGTCTCATTTTAAGCATAGAGTTCATGATTAAATTTGAAATTGTAGATTCTGAGCATACCTTAAAGAGAGCAAGGCCTTTTGGGCTTTAAGAAGGTATATTTTTATTCCATAATTCCCATTAACATGTGTAAGAGCATGCTCAAATGTGACAAAATCTATAAGATTGTGTTAGTTGAAGAAAACCAAATCTATAAGATTACGCCACCTCTACATTGTCATACTCTAACTTTGTTCATCTATTGATACATGGCAGCAAGGCACTCTAATTTTGTTCATCTATTGATAAATGGCAGCAAGGCTGAAACCTGTTTTTTTTCCTTATCGAAGAGATATCCCTTTTGGGTCTTTTTCTTTTCCTCATGTTGTGTATAATTTATCTGAATGAATTTTTATTTGATGGATTTGGCAACCACATATTGATTTGAAGTTCGAACTTAAGGTTGATGTACCCTTCAACAAAAATAATTAAATTGTAATTGCCGGTTTGAAGGTCGAATTTGAGGTAAACCAATTAGGTTTTTTTCACCCCTCGCCTTATTGCTTTTGTTTATGACTGGAATAAACCTGAATCATTCCAATTCCTAAGGACCCCATTCGTTCCAAAAAAACTAATAGTTAGTTATGTTGATTCCAATGGATATGACGGAAATTGAAATCCTTGATTCCTTTATGGTAGACCCAATTTTTTTGCTTTATTAATGGTCAAAAAAGTCAATGAAATAATCCGGCTTGCAAAGTCTAGTGGGCTTTTAAAGTTCGCTTATAAAGAGCCGGAAACTGTCCTAGTCTTTTTTTTAGAAAAAAACCGGATTAAATAGTGGTAAACGGTCCAGTTTTAACTATTTTTTGATCAGTCTGCTGGTTTTCAATGGTTCAGTACACATTCGGTTTTTGAGACTTATAGAACCAGTGACTCAACCGATTCCTGGTTGAACTAATAGTTAGTTATGTTGATTCCAATGGATATGACGGAAATTGAAATCCTTGATTCCTTTATGCTAGACCCAATTTTTTTGCTTTATTAATGGTCAAAAAACTTAATTAAATAATCTGGCTTGCAAAGTCTAGTGGCCTTTTAAAGTTGGCTTATAAAGAGCCGGAAACTGTCCTAGTCTTTTTTTTTAGAAAAAAAAACAGGATTAATTAGTGGTAAACGGTCCAGTTTTAACTATTTTTTGATCAGTCTGCTAGTTTTCAATGGTTCAGTACACATCCGGTTTTTGAGACTTATAGAACCAGTGACTTAGCCGATTCCTGGTTGAACCGGCTTGACCGGCTGAATCGGTTTGATTTTCAAAATAGTGGTTATATTTTCGACTTCATCTTTCAAATTCAGAAACCAAAACCAGAATTTCTCAACCAAAAAACCATGAAATGGAATCTAGAATTCCAGTTCCATCAGGATTGAACGAAACACAATGCAATACTCAGGCCTCCACCCAATATTGAGAATTATAGAATAAGTCAAGATTATTTATATCATACACAATAACTCCCACCGTCACACATCAATAATAAAGTGGAGCCAAAGCTACAAACCTAGAAAAATAAAAAAACATATTTATTTATATATTTATTTTATTTTTCTATAAGAAAGTATGAAAGATGGGAATCATGTACACCGAGTCAACAAAAAGACGTGTGAAAGATGGAAATAAATACACAAATAGATAATTCAATATCTTTGCCTGAACACCCACAAAGAATTGTTCTGATCGCATTTAAAGAAACACCATGCCACATTTAATAGCCATATTCAAAAAACCCTAGAAAACGGTTAATAAAAATGAATTTTATTTATTTATTTATTTATTTATATATATTGAGGGTATTTTGGTCTTTTATTAGAAAATGTTACATTTAAGGCATCACCAAACGACATCAATGACCAATTACCAAAAACCTAGGAATCGACTCTCTTCAAAACACAATAAAAGTTCTGTACATTAGGTCGTTATGTTAATCTCCATGTTTGGTAAACTTACATTGTATCTACGCACACTTACTAGCATTTCATTAATCATATTAATACATTACTTTCTTTGTTTCAGACCTCTACGTCCGTCGTCATTTCCTCTAAGCACTTACAGTTTGGACTCTAACAATTCCAACTCAAAATTTGAAGTTTGGGTATGTTCTCTATCCTTTGTATTTAATATTGATTTTCTATTCCTTACTCAATTTCGATTTTTCTCTATTTCTTCCTTTCCAATTCTTAGGTTTGACATTTTAAAAGCTTTCTCGATTTCTCATGAATTTGTGTAAATAAAGAGTTATATAATTTTTGTGTTACAGGAATCTGATATTCAACTCTACCTTGCATCTACAAAAATTGGGTAAGTTATTTTTAACCCTTTCATCAGATATGATTTGTGTACATAATGACTACATGGATTAATACAATCATAGAGTACGCTATTACTCTGTTCTAAATTTCTTTTAAATATATACCAAAAATTAGTTACGAATAATTAGAATAGTTAGTTTCAAATTTACCTTTTTAGAATTTAATTTTCCATTTGGATTACATATAAAGTATGTTAAAATTTGATGTCACACCCCCAAACCAGAACGGCGGAAACATTCGGGGGCGGAGGACTTCAGGTAAGTATCACAACACATGCAATATAGTAATCAAATTACAAACAACCATTGCATTAATAAGTATAAGTTTTACATAAGTGTTTAAACATTACATATTCAAACACCAAAGTAGGTACAGTAGAAGACAAGAGTCGCGGTACGGTACTAGGTAGTCTTGTCAAGAGCTTCGGGAGTGTACCTGTCTACTGGATTCCTGAGAATACAAGTTATTTGGAAAGAGTAGATTAGCATTTAAGCCGGTGAGTTCATAAGTATTTTAGTTCTGTTAAGTATACTCTAAGTTCTTTGGAAAAGTTCACTGGTTCCTCCAGAAAATCCTATATTTCCTGAGGTGATAAACTGATAACCTCAATAGTTTCCCTCTGTAATTACTTAGTTTATAGTAATTATATATAACCTAATATCGAACGGACAGTTCAATGGGTGTATCTGCCCTAAGCCCACAACCAAACAAGGAACAGGAAGTAAGGCGGAAGTCACACATTTCACTGTCAATCGGATATTACTTATGTATAACTCTGATGTAATAACTAAGGAATTATAGAATTAACCACTAAAGGTCCCTTTATGTTATATTAGTCGACTAAGTTCCAATTGTAAAGGTAGTTTAATCCCTAAACCGTTTCATTTGTAAAAGTGGTTTAATCCCATAAACCGTTTTATTTGTAAAGGTGGTTTAATCCCATAAACCGTTTCATTTGTAAGAGTGGTTAATTCCATAAACCGTTTCATTTGTAAAAGTGATTTAATCCCATAAACCGTTTCCTTTGTAAAAGTGGTTTAATCCCATAAACTGTTTCATTTGTAAAAGTATTCTTATTTTTATCCGTTCTACAGTAAAACATTAGTATTAATCCTGGAAATATTATATTATCCGTAATACTGCCTTGTGGTTTTAAATGTTCCAAAACCAGAAGTACAAGTATATTTGCCATACTTGATCTAACAGAAGGTATATTTGGTGAGGATGTAATTATCTTTTCTTACTGTTTTAAGAGAACTATATTACTTAGTAATTTACTCGTTGTTTTATCCATGTGAGTTCTATTAACCATACTAATATGACTGATGTGCCTGATGCGACGTTCTTCAGGCATCGGAAACGATATGATATTTGACATCCTAGGCCTGCCGGCCAAACTGTAGCGAACAACAAAGGTGCGGGATTGTCAGTCCCATATAGATCTATACATAAATTCACGCCCTCCCTACATGAGATTCTGGTTAATAAGTCAGGACTTAAGGTCGTACTTAGATAAGTACACCATGAAGAGTCTCACAAATTTATTGTTTCAACGAGATTTACGATGTATTATTACCCCGTGATTGCTAACCCTGGTACTCTGTATTGTACCCTTGTTAATGCAAACCCAGTATGATGTATTATTACCCCGTGATTCCTAACCCTGGTACTCTGTATTGTACCTTTGTTAATGCAAACTCGGTATGATGTATTATTACTTCTTTAATATGTTATCCAGATATTAAAAGTATTATACATATCCTGGTATAGATAAATGAATTGTGGTAATTTCCTTGGAAAGTATACAATCGTGAATCATACTTGTGTATTTAGTTTTGAATCATAAATTATACTTATTATAATTTATATGTTCTATCTGATTAGCATGATTTCTCATGGATGAACACCTTTGCTCAGCATGATACAAAGGTAATGATACCGAATGGAGTAACCTTTTATACTCATATATGTATAATATATATATAATTAAGAAGGAAACGACCTTCGTACAAATAACCCCACCTTAATTCCACATCCAAACAAGGAAAATGAAATAAGATAATTCATTAGTCCTAAGCCCTTCAAATATTATTTATATATTTATACATATATAAACATGATTTTGGCAATTATAATTCGAAATAGTTTATAAAACCTTTTTCAAAGAATTTAACTGAGTTTACATGACTTTAAAGATTTAACATGGCTTTAAGTCATTTTGGAAGTATTTGGTAATCCTTAAAAGCATAAGGAAAGCCTTTGTGTGATTATTATCACACACAATTATTAACACAATTTAAATTGTGTTCAACTTGTATTCCCCCCCTAAAAAGCATATAAAACCATTTACAAATGTATATTATAGGGGTATGAACTCACTTTGATAAGTGGTGATTTGGGCAGCGTTTCGTTTCTATGGATGATCTTTCTCGAAGAAACCGCGAGTTTTTGATTAAAAATCGGGCTTTATGCGGGCAGCACTTCGACTGGAAAGAGGCTATCTTCTCGAGAATTCCAGGGCTTCGGGGCTTGCATCGGGTTTTAAATAAGATGTCGGGGCCTTGGGGGGTCGTAAGAAAGTTTAGGGGGTGAAAAGGTGAAAAAGGGTGAAATTTGGGGTGAAAAACCTCTCAAATTCGAGAAGTCTCGCACCGTTTATATAGGGGTGTGAGGGTTCGGCTGAAGGGTGAGTCATCGGACAGGTGGCGAGGGTTCGGACAGCTGGCGAGGGCGAAGGCGAGTCAGCAGACACGCGTCAGAAGGAGAAGCGAGGAGGGTGGCAGCCTCGGATGCGTGTCGGACCAGGAGAGGACCGGACTTCGGTCCAATCAGGAGGCGCCTATGACGACTTCGGACCAATCAGCGGGTGACACGCGTGCTATGGTCCAATCAGCTGTGAACACGTGTCCGACACGTGGAAGCCTCGCATGTGAGGCTGACGTGGCCGAAGAGGGTCCATGCGAAAATTCCCGGTTTTCAACATTTCTTGATTTTCGTGCCAAAAACTTGCGAAATTTATAACTTTTGCATACGAGCTCCGTTTTTCATGTTCTTTATATGCACGTGTAGGTAAAATTGTACTCTACGACTTTCGTTTAGACTTCGTTGGCTAATTTTGACTTTATTTTTAATATTATTATTTTTAACAGACCGGGACAGGAAATCTGTTAAAAATTCATAACTTCTTCATCCGACGTCTGTTTTCGTCTGTCTTTTTACCGTTGTACTACTTTTGACAAGACCTTCGATTCTCGTTTAATTTGTGTCGGCTAAATATCGATCGATTTATATTTCGAATTTTTAGATGTCTACTGCTAAACCGAAACTTAGAAAAATCACAACTTCCTCACACGAAGTCAGATTTTTACGTTCTTTTTATGAACGTTCTCGGTTTAACATATTCTACAACTTTCATTTAGATTGTTAAGGCTAAAAATCCTTTTATCGAAAATTCAGTTTTTACACTGAATAGTCTTTTGTCAGTTTTGTCGCAGATTTTCAATTGGTCATAACTTCTTCTTTATAACTCGGATTTCAGTGTTCTTTATATTTTTGGAAACCTTGTTATGATTTCTACTACTTGGTTCATCCCAATCATGATTATTGATCAATTTATTTTTGACCTAAATTTGACTGGTGTCATATTATCCCCCCGTTAGATGGAATTTCGTCCCGAAATTAAGTCTGAAGTGATACTCATGGACTAGGTCTAATCTTCCCTTTCCCTAGTGAATTCAGGTCCCCGGTTTGTAATCCAACGAACCTTCACTAACGGGATAAGACTTTGCTTGGTTCTTTTGATTTCCCTATCCATGATTTCCATTGGTTCTTCTACAAAGTGTAGACTTTTATTTAACTTGATTTCATCGAGTGAAATAACAAGTGTTTCATCGTATAGACACCTCTTTAGATTAGATATGTGAAAGGTGGGATGAATGTTATTAAGTTTTTATGGTAGTTTAAGTTTATAAGTACAAGACTGATTCTAGTAAGAATCTCAAATGGTCCTAAGTACCTTGAATTTTGTATTCCACGCTTTCTCAAGCGTATCTTGTCCTTCCGGGGTGAGACCTTCATATGACAAGGTCAGCAACCTGGAATTCCAAGGGTTTTCTTTTATCGAAGCTGTAGCTTCTCTGATTTACTCTGGAAGCTTTATGTCGCTTCCTGATAAGTATTTTGTTTTTGGTAGTTTCTCGGATGAATTCCAGATCAGCGAAGGTGCTGTGTAGAAATTGGATCTCTAGCTAGTTGCGTATTACCTAATTTAGTCCAGTGCAGATAGGATATGCACTTGCGACCACAGAAGGTTTTGAATGGAGCAACTTGAATGCTAGCGTGATAAAGGACTCGACTAATTGGTAAATGGGTATCCCATACTTTACCATAGTCGATCACATAAGCTCATGACTACTGTAGTTCTTAGAGATTTTTGAAGTGACTGCCTGAACTGGGAGATGATTCTATTATCTCAGCGGAGATAACAGATATTGGAATACCATGCACTCACATGTTCTAGTTATCTTCTCTACTTGCCACATTTTCAGGTTTCAAGGCTTCTTGTTGAGCCTCCTTACTTTGTTTGGACAAATTTGAATGGGTTATCATAGTCAATGATTGGCTCTACGACCTGAGTACTCTTTCCGACTTAGGGTGTCAGCTACTATATTGGCTTTGTCGGGATGATAACGAATTTTGAATTCGTAGTCATTTAGTAGCTCGACCCACTGTCGTGGTCTCCCGTTGAATTCCTCCTGGTAGGATATATGATGAAGGTTTTTACTCCAAAGTTCATGATAAGACTCATACTTGGCTCATCCACCATCACTTCGTGTATACAAGTCATATATAATTTAGATTTCACAAAACGTTCGGATGGGTGACTCTGCCCCAGGTCTACAACCAAACAAGGAATATGAGATAGGGCCGAATTACACGTCATTAATCTTGTTAAGTCTAAATTATATACCACTTTTGTGTATACACTTAGAAGTGATAGATTAACCTAATTAGTTCTTAGTCTCTATTCTTGAACTTGACCTGCGGTACAATGATTTTCCTATGAGATCTATTGGTGTACTTCGGTGGTTACTGACTTCTAAGACTACTTTGGTGCTTTTCGTTTGAAGTTTCCTGTCTACTGAGTAGGCTAAAAGGGCGTGGTACCCTTTGTATGGGTACTTCTGAAGTTTTGAAATGAGAGACAACCTAAGGGTTTGCGTTATGGATTGGAAGAATTTCATATTACTGCTGATTAAAGAAAAAGTTCTCTTACACAACATAAGAATTTTCACATAGTAAGGGTTAGGCCAAACCATGTCGAATGAGGATGTCGGAATTTTCTCGACGAAATAGATATTAAGTCGTTCTGGGAGGAATGATTACTAGGATGATATCCTATGTACCCAAGTTTTCAGCGCTTCCGGTTTTATTTTGTTATTACTGTTACGAATCCCCTTTTTGATTCGAAATTGGTGGGTACTACCAATACGAGGGTTCTGATAATTTGAAATTATGAACTTTAATGAAACGATCCTTACTAGGTCTCTCTATAATCGCTTGGTGTATACAAGTCATGTATAATTAAGATTGGTAAGACCTTTGACTGAGCAACCCTTCCCTAAATCCACAACCAAACAAGGAACATGAACTGAGGCGGGATTACTCACCCTAAGTCTACAAATCTTAATTATAACTGACCCTTATGTATACACTAAGTCATTATAGCTTACCTGTTAGGGTTTCAAATTTTAGATGAATGATGTGATTTAATTTGGACGGGAGAGTAATCATAATTATAGATAATTATCGGGGTTTGGAAGCATACCAAAATATAGCAGGGTTCTTTGATGCCTTCCCATGTATTGGGGTCAAACCCTTCCTGCTCGCCCGTCGTTCTTCTATGTTGGACAGTCCCTCTTGTAGTGTCCTATTTCACCACAAAGGTGACATATGGGAATGGTTCCAACATTGGCAGTTGAAGTGATGAACTCAACCGGAGTTTTACAGAAGCGGGCGGTGTGCCCGTTCAGGTTGCATCTATTGCAATGCAGCTCTCGGCAAACTCCATGGTGATGTTAGTTGCACTTGCTGTAGTGTGGGAGGTTTCCTAAGTACGACGTGGTCGGTGCTAGAATAACAGGGCTGATAGGGGTATTGACCGACCCAGTTCGTTGCCCTCTGTTAGGTTTTTGAGTTGAACAACTCCCTTTCCTGTTTTTGAACTTTCGTTTCAGGATATTAGCCTTAAGGTTCGAAGTGTCCTTACAAATAGGTACTCGTTGTTGTACTTGGTCATCACCACGATCGGGGTTACCGATGGCATTACTACTAACATTTGCATTGTTAGCATTAAGGTGTGCCATGACAGCTGCTACAGCTGCTGTGACTGCGGCTTGAAACGTAGTCGCATCTATTTGAAGGATTGGTGTTTTGCCGGTGGGTTGGTTACATTTCTTCGGAGGCATGATTCTGTTTCATGATAAGAAAATGAGCTCGTGAGCGACTACAGTTGTCTCTAGATGTATTCTAACCATTTGTATATATGTATAATTCTTTCATTTTGTTATATTGTTCTCAATGATTCGACCTGCATCCCTATGATGCAGTCCTGGTAAGGAACATAAATTAGTTTCTAGAATGGTTATGAACCGAGTATCATCTGAACTAAGTTACCTTCGATTGGTGGATATCGTTTTCCAACTTTCGAAAATATTCGAAAACAATTCATAACAGTGTCTACATAAAATAGACTTATGAATTTGAGAAGTAATCACTATCAATTAAGATTTCGTGATCTGATTTATTGTTATTATCCATGACAGGAAAAGAGGATAAGCTCAAAACCTAATGTAAGTAATGAAATCACTAACTCACTAGGTTGAATCGATTTACTAGTTATTACTTAGATGAAAAGGCGCTCAAACACTTCATATGAATCACACGTGGTTTTCTTATGTTCTCTGTTCTATTCTGGGTGGTAATGACTTGTTCTCTCCGGGTATCTATAGGGTGTCCTTTTCCTCCGTAGGTATATTGAATTCCTGAGCTGTCTTACTTCCGATTCTGACACTGATCCCCATTACTTCGTAATGAAGATTTTGAATCTCGGAAGTTCATGCAAATCTCTCATTGGTGTCCTTAATAGGGTAAGGGCAATAAATGATTTCTATAGTTTATTTACTTATCATCTGTTTCTTTCTCGAAATTCTCCTAATGAAATTCTGTTGGGTCCTCCTTGACTCTTCTATTGATTGCTGGAGTAACTACATCTATCTAAGGGGTTTACACGAGAATGGGAATGTCTAAAGAATCTATGAGAAAATTTAAATTTTTACGAAGGTGATCCTTTCTGGTCCTTCTATAATCATATGGTGTGTACCGATTATATATAATCCAGATCAAATAGACCTTCGAATAAGTAATCCTACTCTAAAACCACATCCAAACAAGGAAAAGGAAGTATAGTGAAAATCACATATTCTAAGCCTATAAAATCTCAACTATATATAACCTTACCATATCCATTTACTAATTATAAACTTATCAGAAAAGATCTTTTTAATCATTTCCCCAAAGTTATTTATGGTATCTAAAATACCTCCATAGTATTTTAATTATAAGTTTGATTCTTGTACTTCTAGATATAAGAAGTTGATAAGTTTTCAGTTTTCTTGTTATAGCATCCTAAAATACTCCTATAGTATTTTAACCTTTATGTTTGGTTCTAGAATTCTTCTGGTACCTGGGTAAGTTTTAGACTTGTTGCAACACTACAATCACTCCCAAACACATGTTGGTCATATCTCAAATGAATATAGTTGATTAGGCTATATTGATCCCACATATGATTATGTCACTGTCTAGGTTTAACTGTAATGTCCAACATCCAAATACTTTTGTTTTGTTCTTCTTATGATACTCATTCTAGTATATATTATGCATGTACTTATACTTTTATAAAATATTGTTATATTTTTAAAGTATAACTCTTGGTCAGAGTGTTTTTATCCCAATGGGTTTATAGTTGTATATCTTTTATGACTGATATACTGAGTTCACTATAAACACTGCTCTGATACCAATCTGTCACACCCCCAAACCAGAACGGCAGAAACGTTCGGGGGCGGAGGACTTCAGGTAAGAATCAGAACACATGCAATATAGTAATCAAAGTACAAACAACCATTACATTAATAAGTATAAGTTTTACATAAGTGTTTAAACATTACATATTTAAACACCAAAGTAGGTACAGTAGAAGACAAGAGTCGCAGTACGGTACTAGGTAGTCTTGTCAAGAGCTTCGGGAGTGTACCTGTCTACTGGATTCCTGAGAATACAAGTTATTTGGAAAGAGTAGATTAGCATTTAAGCCGGTGAGTTCATAAGTATTTTAGTTCTGTTAAGTATACTCTAAGTTCTTTGGAAAAGTTCACTGGTTCCTCCAGAAAATCCTATATTTCCTGAGGTGATAAACTGATAACCTCAATAGTTTCCCTCTATAATTACTTAGTTTATAGTAATTATATATAACCTAATATCGAACAGACAGTTCAATGGGTGTATCTGCCCTAAGCCCACAACCAAACAAGGAACAGGAAGTAAGGCGGAAGTCACACATTTCACTGTCAATCGGATATTACTTATGTATAACTCTGATGTAATAACTAAGGAATTATAGAATTAACCACTAAAGGTCCCTTTATGTTATATTAGTCGACTAAGTTCCAATTGTAAAGGTAGTTTAATCCCTAAACCGTTTCATTTGTAAAAGTGGTTTAATCCCATAAACCGTTTTATTTGTAAAGGTGGTTTAATCCCATAAACCGTTTCATTTGTAAGAGTGGTTAATTCCATAAACCGTTTCATTTGTAAAAGTGATTTAATCCCATAAACCGTTTCCTTTGTAAAAGTGGTTTAATCCCATAAACTGTTTCATTTGTAAAAGTATTCTTATTTTTATCCGTTCTACAGTAAAACATTAGTATTAATCCTGGAAATATTATATTATCCGTAATACTGCCTTGTGGTTTTAAATGTTCCAAAACCAGAAGTACAAGTATATTTGCCATACTTGATTTCATGATACGTAGTTTTTACTGTAAGTAAAAACTAACAGAAGGTATATTTGGTCAGGATGTAATTATCTTTTCTTACTGTTTTAAGAGAAGTATATTACTTAGTAATTTACTCGTTGTTTTATCCATGTGAGTTCTATTAACCATACTAATATGACTGATGTGCCTGATGCGACGTTCTTCAAGCGTCAGAAATGATATGATATTTGACACCGTAGGCCTGCCGGCCAAACTGTAGCAAACAACAAAGGTGCGGGATTGTCAGTCCCATATAGATCTATACACAAATTCACGCCCTCCCTACATGAGATTATGGTTAATAAGTCAGGACTTAAGGTCGTAGTTAGATAAGTACACCATGAAGAGTCTCACAAATTTATTGTTTCAACGAGATTTACGATGTATTATTACCCCGTGATTGCTAACCCTGGTACTCTGTATTGTACCCTTGTTAATGCAAACCCAGTATGATGTATTATTACCCCGTGATTGCTAACCCTGGTATTCCGTATTGTACCTTTGTTAATGCAAACTCGGTATGATGTATTATTACTTCTTTAATATGTTATCCATATATTAAAAGTATTATACATATCCTGGTATAGATAAATGAATTGTGGTAATTTCCTTGGAAAGTATACAATCGTGAATCATATTTTTGTATTTAGTTTTGAATCATAATTTATATGTGCTATCTGATTAGCATGATTTCTCATGGATGAACACCTTTGCTCAGCATGATACAAAGGTAATGATACCGAATGGAGTAACCTTTTATACTCATATATGTATAATATATATATAATTAAGAAGGAAACGACCTTCGAACAAATAACCCCACCTTAATTCCACATCCAAACGAGGAAAAGGAAATAAGATAATTCATTAGTCCTAAGCCCTTCAAATCTTATTTATATATTTATACATATATAAACATGATTTTGGCAATTATAATTCGAAATAGTTTATAAAACCTTTTTCAAAGAATTAAACTGAGTTTACATGACTTTAAAGATTTAACGTGGCTTTAAGTCATTTTGGAAGTATTTGGTAATCCTTAAAAGCATAAGGAAAGCCTTTGTGTGATTATTATCACACACAATTTAAATTGTGTTCAACTTGTATTCCCCCCTAAAAAGCATATAAAACCATTTAAAAAGGTATATTATAGGGGTATGAACTCACTTTGATAAGTGGTGATTTGGGCAGCGTTTCGTTTCTATGGATGATCTTTCTCGAAGAAACCGCGAGTTTTTGATTAAAAACCGGGCTTTATGCGGGCAGCACTTCGACTGGAAAGAGGCTATCTTCTCGAGAATTTTGGGGATTCGGGGCTTGCTTCAGGTTTTAAATAAGATGTCGGGGCCTTGGGGGGTCGTAAGAAAGTTTAGGGGGTGAAAAGGTGAAAAAGGGTGAAATTTGGGGTGAAAAACCTCTCAAATCCGAGAAGTCTCGCACCCTTTATATAGGGGTGCGAGGGTTCAGCCGAAGGGTGACTCATCGGACAGGTGGCGAGGGTTCGGACAGCTGGCAAGGGCAAAGGCGAGTCAGCAGACACGCGTCAGAAGGAGAAGCGAGGAGGGTGGCAGCCTCGGATGCGTGTCGGACCAGGAGAGGACCGGACTTCGGTCCAATCAGGAGGCACCTATGACGACTTCGGACCAATCAGTGGGTGACACGCGTAATGCGGTCCAATCAGCAGAGAACACGTGTCCGACATGTGGAAGCCTCGCATGCGAGGGTGACGTGGCCGAAGAGGGTCCATTCGAAAATTCCCGGTTTTCAACATTTCTTGATATTGGTGCCAAAAACTTGTGAAATTTATAACTTTTGCATACAAGCTCCGTTTTTGGCGTTCTTTATATGCACGCGTAGGTAAAGTTATACTCTACGACTTTCGTTTAGACTTCATCGACTAATTTTGACTTTATTTTTAATATTACTATTTTTCACAGACCGGGACAGGAAATCCGTTAAAAATTCATAACTTCTTCATCCGAAGTCCGTTTTCATTTGTCTTTTTACTGTTGTACTACTTTTGACGAGACCTTCGATTCTCTTTTAAGTTGTGTCGACTAAATATCGATCGATTTATATTTCAAATTTTTAGCTGTCTACTACTAAACCGAAACTTAGAAAAATCACAACTTCCTCATACGAAGTCAGATTTTTACGTTCTTTTTATGAACATTCTCGGTTTAACATATTCTACAACTTTCATTTAGATTGTTAAGGCTAAAAATCCTTTTATCGAAAATTCACTTTTTACACTGAACAGTGTTTTGTCGGTTTTGTCGCGGATTTTCGATTGGTCATAACTTCTTCGTTTTAACTCGGATTTCAGTGTTCTTTATATTTTTGGAAACCTTGTTACGATTTCTACCACTTGGTTCATCCCAATCATGATTATTGATCAATTTATTTTTGACCTAAATTTGACTGGTGTCACAGTTGATGGAATTTGGATTTCTATTTCAGTAAATGCTTTCTTGTGATGCCTCCAAAAAGGCAACAAATGGCTTCTACTTCCAATACAATAGTCCCCCGTCGTTCACGTAGGAGTTCCCTTTTAGTAGAGATACCAACGTTGCCTGTTTATTATGAATGTGGGAATTGTTCCTGTATGGGTGAGTATTGTGGGGCATTTTTTTGGTATCATGAAAGAGTTGTATTTATCCCGCGCCAATCATCCGCAATATACGAAATGTTTTTATGTCGGGTAATGTTGTTCTTCCCTATCCTCTTCGTTCGCCTGATGTGCTTCTACAATTTTACGAAGATGATCACTTTATGCATAACATAAGAGAATATAATTCCATGTTCTCTATGCCGTCTTTTGGCGCAAACGAAGATGACTCAATCAATAAAGGTCGTGCACCATATGTGTTTAAGGTCAGTGGTCAGATTTACCATTGGATTGGATCCTTTTATCCTCAAGACGTTCATCAGCCCCGTTTTCTATAGTTGTATATGTATGATACTGAAAATGAGGTTGCTAATAGACTTCATTCTTTTCATGGTGATAATGAAGTACTTTTGTCTACAGATATTGTAGATTCATTAAGTCATACGTTGAACACACATAATGGGTATGTTCGTACGTTTAAGACTACGAAAGAAATTGCTCAGTCAATAAATTTAGATTCATATGGTGTACGGTTATTTATTCATGTGCATGGGTCACCAACCCTTGGAATTTTGGGTTGTATCGTTGGTGATGATGATGTTACTAGGGCTGTTAGATATTGTTGTTTATTCAAAGTCTGGGTTACCTCGGCGAGTTAGTAAGATTCATCCAAATTATATGCCTTTGCAGTATCCATTACTATTCCCATACGGAGAAGAAGGATGGTCTCCTACCTTGTGTCTACGTATTGACTCTATTAGAATCTTAACAAATAATATGTATTAGAGTTATTAGATTCACGATCGACACAATTACTCTTTAATTTTACATGCACGTCGCCTTTTCCAACAATATTTGGTGGATGCCTATACTTGAATTGAACAATCTAGGCTTGAATTTATTGAACATCATCAGCATCAATTGCGTTTAGAGTACATCAGCGGTGTTTATGACGCTTTGTCCAAAGTCGATACGGACAGCTGTGTCATTGGTAAGCATGTATTTCTACCTGCAACTTTTGTTGGGGGACCTAGATATATGTATAAACACTATCAAGACGCTCTAGCCATATGTAGGGTTCATGGTAAGCCACAATATTTCATCACTTTCACTTGCAATGTAAAATGGCCTGATGAGTATAGAAGATACATGGATGTTGTTGGTCAGCGTGATATTCGACCAGATATCATTGCACACATCTTTAAGATCAAAGTTCATGCTTTCATTAACCTCCTTAAAGAAGAAAAAGCTTTTGGAGATGTTAATGCATGTACGTTTACACCTTCAACCACAATGGATCAACAAACCACCACAGATACCGAGTCCCTCACCCCTACTAAATCACATGAAACCGGAAGACGCCTCCAATTGGAACATAGAGGTAAAAATAACATTTAGCAGTATACTTATATCCAACACGGAACCAACATCTTTCTATTTCACAGATACTACACAGAAAACACAACGTCCCAAACAAATGAAATATAAAAAGCACGGCAAAGCGAATGAAGGGACACATGCCAAAAGCAGTAAAACTATTTGATCTTTTTAGAACATACATAGACATAAATTGTACTCTCTTTGTTGTATCATTTTTCATCTATCTGAGAACAAGATCTATCTGATGCGCAAGGACAAGGTTTGAGAACTCAAACCTTGAGTGAATGCTTAAGATCAATGTCTGCTTGCTAATAAATGTTCAAGTCGAGTCTGGAAAGACCAGTCAAGTCTTAGATAATGAATTCAGCAAATGATCAAGTCATTTAATGAACAACGAGAGTAACTGATCAAGGTAAAGCTAATAAATGAAGAACAAGAAGAATGCTTGAAATAAACTTCATGAGAGTGACAAAGTGAGTGAAAAGATCCGTTGTTGACTTGTATTGAATACTCCTATAAATAGGAGTAAATATTACACCAAATTAACTGAAGTGCTTACATAGGACCGGACAAAAGACATGATTCTGACATTCTGATTGTCAAAATATAACTATAGACTAAGTCCTATGAAATGTTACATCAATACAAAGACAAATACAATAAATGCACAAAAGACAAAACAACTTCATTCCGAATCAGCATCATTCCGGACATGAGAGACAGCTCCAAAATGTCTTCAGTCTTCACATCTTTTTACCTGGTCCGGACAGATTCCGGACCAGTCTTCACTTCGGAACATACACTTCGGAATTAGTACTTAGGATTGCTAGAGGTTCACTTTCAGGTACTAACAATCTCCCCCTAAGTGAACTTAGCAATCCAACAAGCTTAGTTCATTTCTTCCTTGATGAAGGTGTAGGCTCTGAACAACCATTCTCGGCCCGCACTGTACCACGCCAACTGACTTACAAACTTTGCCTTGACCTGTTCCGGAGCATCATACTTGGATGCCCGAGATATGAACTTTTTCAGAGCTTTGGTCGGAACTAGGTGTTTGTCAAGGACTCGAAAGAAGTCCTTCTTGTTTGTCCTTCTGGTTGTGTAGACAAACCCTAGAACCGGTTCTTCAGTGGGACCATCTGCAAGAATTTCAGCTGCCAGAAGAACGAAGTCGATTTTGGCAACAAATTTTTTCGTTCCGTAGAGGAGTGCAAGCTCATAATCACATCGGTCGAACTCAGCAACATAATTTTTTAGAAAGCTCAGAGTTACGTGGTAAGCTCCCATACTGATGTCATCCTTTTGATTTTCTCTGAAGTATGCAGCTAAGATGAGGATGTCATTGGGATTCATAGAAGGAAAATCCGCATCAGTAACGGTCCGGGGTGTTGGCTTGTTCCGGAGAAGGTGAAAACGGAATAGAGGACAGTTCAGTTCAAATTTCACCAAAATTTTTCTTCTGAATCCCTGAACTTTGGTAATTCTCTTCTTCGTCCATACTTCCTTGAAAGGTTGAGCGTGCTTAGAGTATAACGTTTTGAGCCTTTCTCGCTCAGTCCGGATGATCACTTCCGGATTGTCTGATGGATGAAGAGGGGCAAATTTGGTATAAAATTTGCTGTACGGAGAGAGAGGAAGATCCAGCTGATCGGAGTCATTGGTGGGAAGGTTGTAGTGAAGGCACGGAATGATTTCTTTAGCCTTAATAATGCCTTCACGACAAAGAGGAGAGATGCCACACATCAGATCAAGATTATCTTTCAGAGCTTGATTCCGGATGCTGTCCTCTAATGCCTGATTGATTTCCTCCTGAGACCATCCATGTTTTTGTTTGAGAGGAGGTCTGGAGTGAAAGGCTTGTTGTTCGGTAGTCATTGGTTTCTTCCCTTTGTCTCTTTGAAGTGCAGATATAACCATCTTCATAGTTTCATCAATCGTGAATTCCGGAGTGGGAATTGCAAGTGGTTCTTCTGGAATTTCATCAGGGATCCGGAGGGGAGAGCCCTGGTCTATTGGAGTGATTTTTGGTTCCGGGATGGGGGGCTGCATGGAAGGAGTGGCTTGGAAGGCTTGAGCGGTTACAAATGATTTTGCCTTAGTCATTTGAACGGCCATTTGAAATGCATCCGGGAATGAGGATGGCCAAGAGACTGGAAACCATATCCTCTTCTCTTCCATAGTCAGCACCCTTGGAGTTGTTTTCTTTGGAGCTTCAAGCCCAAGAATTCCCTTAGGAGCTTCATCCGGAATATATTTATCTTCATCTTCAGTTCCTTCTTTTTCAGTGATCCCTAGCATTCCGGAGACGATTTGAACTTCTTCTTCTTTGGAATCTAGGTCTTCATATCGGAGTGTAAATTCTGAGGCGGGTTTCCAAGGTTGGCTTGGGCCTTCTCCCCCTCTTGTAACGGTGGATCTTGGAACCGCTGCAAGCAGCAAAGTCTCCTTGAGATCATCGAATTTGGAGAAGACTTTCTGAAGGCCTGTGGTAAGTTGAAGAGTGAGGGTATCATAGGCTTCGGATGTGGGGGCTTGAGCAGCAAGGTGCTTGAGCATATTTTTGAGAATAGCAATCATCTCATCAAACTTTTGGTTCGGAACATCAACAATATTCAAAGGTGAGTGAAGAAGTTTGATGAGGACTTGTTGAATGATCATGTTCATTTCATCCTTCTTCCGGATCTCCTTCTCCAGCCTTTGAATCTGCTTTTCATAACGAACGTGTGTCTGCTTAATCAGGTCGTTGGTAGTAGCCACCAAGTCGTCATGTACTTTTAGCATGGAAGTAATGGTGTTGAGATAGTGGTCAACCAAAATGTCATACTTGGTTTCCACTTCTTCCATGGAGTGCTTGAGCCGGATAGAAATTAACTGGTCCAGTTGGGCTTCTCGTTCCGCAACTGAAGGTCCGGACTGATGTGAAAGAGACTGGAGGATGACATCAAGTTTAGAATCCAGTCCGGAAGTTTCAATGGAGGAGACCTTCTTCATGGTATCCGAAACATTTGTTTGCATCTCAAGGAGAGCAAAGGGATCGACGTAGTTGCGTGCGGAAGATCCGGATTCGGAATTGGAATGAGGAGATTGTGCTTTATGAGAAGAGGGATCAATTGATGGACCAGGCTTGGTTGCAGCATCATCTTCATGTATCTTGAGATTGGAGTTCGAGGCACCATCCGGAGTATTTAAGGAGGAGGATCCGAAGTCATAGGCAGACTTGGATACGGATGCCCTTGATTAAAAGCGAACTAAAGGCATGAAAGTTGTGTCCGGAACAGTTTTTGCTTCATCATCCAGCATGACTTCTTCGGAGAGCTCTTCATCCGGATTGGTTACAAAGAAGCTTTAGTGAGTTGTAATGGGTGGTAGTTCGGAAGTGAGCTCATTGACAGCATCAGCATCAGTGGGAGGAACATAAGGCAAGTTGCTTTGGATGGCCTTGTTCCTCATGGAGATGAGCGTGGACTCCACTTGAGCTCGGGTGAGATCCGAACGTTTGGATGCGGCCCTGTTGACAAAATCTTCCCATTGGGGATCGTTAACCCCTGGTCGTCCTGTATGCCTTCCGGGTATCAGACCAGTTGAAGCTTTCGGAGTCGGAGAGACTGCTCCATCTCCGGAAAGCTTAGTGTCCGGAACAGGGGTTCCGGAGTGTGTGCGTGTAGAAGAAATATAGGAATCATCAAAAGTGACTCGTGGGTGTGTTCCAGGGGGCTGCAAAAAACTATTATCAACACCAACATCACCTTTTTGGGAAGGTCAGGGTGGATTATGTTGAGACTCCCCGTAAGTGTGTGCGTGTGATTTTGAAACATCAAGGGGTACCTCTGATGAGTGGGTAGGTGGGGTGTGCGGACAGCCAGAATGAGCCGAAATGTCATGAGTGCCTTCCTGTTGTGAAGAGGCACTGACTTTGGCTTTCTTTTTAGTTTTTGGCTTTGTGGGAGAAGCCTTTCGCTTGGCTGGTTTCTTAACCTTAGGTCCGGACTTAGTAAGTTTGGCCTCTTCCGAAATGGGCTCAACAGAGACTGGGGAAGGTTGTGTTGGGTCGAACACAACCGAAGTCTCTAAGTGTTGTTTTAAATAAAGGAAATCGGAAGGAATGAGGGCCAACATGTGGTCCGGAAGGCGTCTGACCGGACCAAAAGAGGATTGGTACGGAATCCTATAAGCCTTAACTACTTTGAATGAGACACATACCTCCGGAGGAATAGTGTTAACCAGAAGTGGTTCGGAAAGCTCCATGAAGATTTGTTGAAGTGTCAGAGCCCAGAACCTAGGGCTCGAAATTTCATTGTTCTTCCTCTTGACGACAAACTTGCAAAAGTCTTGCCATAAGACTTCCGGAAGATCCACGACATTTTTGCGTCCGGAGTAGATGCTGAAGACGACGTTGAGCCAGTCCTTGCTTAAGGTATCAATTCCTCCATGCTTTCCGGACAGCCCTCTGATGATGAAGTGCATGAGTACGGTCCACAATCCAGAGACAACAGACTTCTTGAAATCTTTGGCCTTGTAGTCTTGAGTATACCCGATGTAATTTAGAGACGTCTGGAACTCTTCAGAAGTTGGTTCTACGACTTTGAAACCCTTTGGATTTCCTTTTACACCAATCGCCTTGAGGAAGGTCGATTTGTAGATGGGAACGGTTCTATCACCGATGATTGTGGTCTCTAAAGTACCATCTTCGAGTCTGATACTGGTGAAAGCACGATGAAGGTGATGAAGTGGTAGTGGAGGTTCAGGGATTTTGGTAAGGGGAATGGAGATAGGGTGATTTGCAATAAACTCGATCATTACCCTGATTGATTCATCATAATCCAGTGGGTTTAGGGAAAACAGTTGGGTAGTGTTGTAACACTAGTCAAAAGAGGTCAATAGAGAATCACATGTGATTATGCCAATCATGTAATGTGATTTTGTTAAACTAGTAATGTGATAAGAGTGTTATGTAGTTCATAATAAATTCTAAAAGAAATATGAACTTTCTTTATGATACAACTCAAAGTATACGTCCATACGATTCCAAAAATATAGAGAATGTCTGAATCTGACTTCGCATGAAGAAGTTATGATAAACCAAACACTATAAATCTCTATAATAAGAGGAATTTAAAATAGACTTAGAATTAGCTATTGGAGTCTAAAAGAGAGTTGTAGTACTTGTAAATACCTATGCGTGCATATAAAGAACGTCAAAACTGGAGTTTGTATGTGAAAGTTACGACCTTCCGAAGATTCAGCTGTCAGAAACCCTAATCTGACTGAGCTCACGACGTGAGCACAGAACTCATGACGTGAGGAGTCATTTATCCACATCTTAGAATCTAGAAGGTGTGTGATGAGGCTGCGAGGGGATAAGACCCAAACTCACGACGTGAACAAGGATATCTCACGACGTGATGAGTCACATGGCCACCTTCCGAAGCTAGGGACGCAAATGGCAAGTCTACGGGGATAAGATCCAAACTCACGACGTGAGCCTTATAAAACTCACGATGTGAGGGTCCAAAATCCTTACTATAAATAGAGGGTCCGACTTTATCCATTCTTACACCTAAACTTCCTTCTCCTCTCTCCTTTGCTGAGACCATCTTGCATTCCGAGCCCCGACGACCTTGTACGTTGACCGTTTCTGCTTAGATTACATAAAATCACGCTACTAGGGTGAGTTTCACGGCCCCAATTTCTAATATTTCGGGGGAAAACGCATGCTAAAGATTATATACATGTTATTATTATGTCTATATGATAGTATATAGTTATAATAACCGGGGTATAGTTGTTCAAAATATAATATTTTGAATATATACAACTATTATCAAATTGTCAGCAGGTTATTTTACTAATGTAGATCTTGAGTTATACTTAGGATTCTATATATATGTTGTGTGTGATATAGTTCCGAAGTTATATTCGGAAGTTCTATATGTTAAGTTATAAAGTATGTTGCTATTATTGGTTTTATGTCAAGATAAAACTTGGTATGTTATATGTTGTTATTGATTAGTTTTATGTCAAGATAAAACAAGGAACGTTATATGTTGTTATTATTGGTTTTATGTCAAGATAAAACCTAGTTTTACTTCAAGATATAGTTGTTATACTGCCTAAATGTTATGAAGTTAGGAGTACTGTTTAAAAGCATAGTCTAGTAACTTAGGGTTTTAGACATGAAAATGCTTTTGTTGTTAGAGCTATAGGAAGCCGTCGAAGTCTACATAAGTAATTGTATTCATCAACTAAGATTGGGGATCTTAGTAGAAATCCTATAAACTGTAACCGTTAATCCCGTATGAGCGAGGAAGTTGTGTATAATTAGTATACGGGTTGACCACCCCACTTGTGACTGTTAGCTACAATCAACCAAAGGCGAGTGATGAACTATCCTTTTATTTGTTATTTTTCCGGCGTCGATGAAGCGTACGGTGTTGTTTCTCATGGTAAATCATGTGTGCGTTTGTTTCTCATGGTAAATCGTGAGTGTGTTTTATTGGAGGTATTATGTCACAGCAACGATTACAGGCTCATGGTAGTAAATTGTTAGATACATTATACTTTGTTGTATACAAGTATTAATGTTAAGTATAAGTTTCCCCCTACTTATACCTTAGGTTTAAGGAATGTTTAGGTATAACACTTAATTGATAAGTAAACTATTATACCTAATATACATACTAAATGTTGGAGAGTCAAAATGATACTTTCAAAACTATACTTTTGAACGTGGAAAAATGTATTATTTTATGGAGTCAAAACCAGTGGACTCACCAACTTTATGTTGACGTATTTTAAAATGCATGTGTTTTCAGGAACTTGAAAAGCTGGTATGTATTCGAACAGAAGAAGTTTTACTATTACCTTTCTGTTCATTAAGAAGTATGCCATAGTCGGATATTATGTAATAGGTTCTAGAAAAACAGTTATGTAACTTTCAATTATTAATAAAGGTATGTATTTTCTTGGTACTGTTCAATGTATGTTATATAACTGTGATACGAAGAATGACGTTACACTACCCGGTGTTTCCGCCGATGGCTGGGGGTGTGACAGAAATTGGTATCAGAGCTATTAACTATAGTGAACTAGTACTTTCTTAGGAAAGCACGAGTATAGTTTAGGGATTACTCTATTAGGTTTAGGTATATCCCTTAGCCTACAATAAAAATTATTATTAATTATTCTACAGAAGGACTACTTACGGGAGCGGTGACAAGGATAGACATGTCGATTTGGGTTGCTGGATTCCAGAACGGCTATATGCTAAAATGATCCTGCCCTTTCGACTGTCCTGACTGGCCGGAGCCTTATCAGATAGACCTGAAGTAACAAACAATAGTTAAAGCGTGAATACAATAAATAAGAATATAGAGTCATATATAAAGTCTCAGACCCGCGATGAGAATACACCTTAATACCCGGAATGTTTTTGATCTGAACGATTTAGATCAAATATTCCAACTAAAGTTTATATGTACGTATATCCTATCACAATTAGGTGTAGGTGCGCAACTACGTTTTATTATGATCAGATCATATGACCAATTTAATTTGGGAGTAATATTTGATAGACTAAAACTCTTGGTGATCCAAAACGTATAGGAATTCGACATGGCACATTCACGAGAATGGATAATCATCGAGGATACGGATGAAGAAGAGGAAGTTTCATTCCCCATGATGGTAGGCGATCCTTACTACCCTATAAATCCAACCACCTTTCATCCAATACCTTCTGATGATGGAGTACCTTTACCCTCCAACGAATGGGAAGAGAGTGAACCAATGGAAGAAAGCGAATCCATGGAGGAAACATAGTCGGTGGTATCATCTTTACCACCACTGAACACAATTTACCGTAAAGTTCCAGGAGGAGTAAAAATGAAACGCACAGCACGTAAATCCATACCGATATGGAAAAAGATTAAGAAGAATCAGAAGGCGACATCTTCAAAAAGTCATAGAGTTTAAGATGAACCTGCACGGATCGCACAAACTGTTGATAGTGATGGGTTTTCAGCATTCTAACACTCATATGGTGTACATGCAACCCTAGAAACCTTGGATCTATGTTTGACTATGATACATGCAAATAATTATTTTTCCAAGGTTCTTATCCTATCTAGCATGGCATGGGGAACTTGAATCAAATAAAGCTAGTAGAATTACTTACCTTGTAGTTGTAGTTGATTGCTTGGAGTTTTAGAGCCTAGCACCAATAGTGTGGATGCCTCAAATGGAAATCACAAATCACCTTCTTGAAATCGGCCCTCTTATTTTACTCACCACAACTCGTGTGATTTCAAGAACTAAAGCCTCCTTTATATAGTGTGGTGGATTAGGGTTACATTCATGTAAACCCTAATACCCATGTCTTTTCATTTCCATGAGATCCATGGGTTAAAGCTCCATGGAGTATCCATGGACTTTCCATGCAAGCCTAGCCCATTCCAAATAAGCATTAGCCCACACTATATAAATACAAGAGCCCATATTTAATTAGTCATACTTTTGATCTCTAAATTAATTCTAGATTAATTATAGATCAATACTAATTAAATAATATGATTTTATATTAATATATTAGGACTTATAATATATTAATAAATCATAACTTATACTCTTCTCAAACGATTATCCATAAATTGTTCGGGTGAAGTGCAACCCAAATGGACCATGCCGGGTCGGGTCAAGTACATACCAAATATAGTTATGGACTTAGACACTATATCCAACAGTCTCCCACTTGGATAAGTCTAATAACTATAGTTGCAAGTATGACTTCAGGAACCGATCAGCAATCGTAGCTCTTTAAACTCTGTTGAACTATGAAGCGCCATTTTAGATAAGTGATCATATAATCCTCTGTTCTAGATATCAGCCGGACAAATACATGGAACATGGTCTTGCTTATTGTCCAGCATTTGTTTCCCGATTTCCGATTTGTTTGAGATAGAACTTAACTGAACACATCAATTTAGTTCTGACCGGGCCCGGTACATAGGTCAAAAACAAAATCATCGAGGGGCCCAGATATCGCTTCTAATCCTAGAAGGAACAGATAAACTTCGACTCATATGTTTGCTCTACTACTTGTTGAATTACACTCAAAAGCACGGTTTATAACATCGAGTTACCAATGTGTTTTCGTGCAATCAATGCATAACCAACTCATAGGCAACAAATCATATCTCTAGGTTTGAAGACTTACATGATATTACCATCTCACGATCACTCGAGATAAATTCCATGAAGTGATACAAGTGAGCGTGGGTTGAATCCAATACTCAGAACTTATGAGCACTCATGAGTGCTGTAGCCCCGCTTTGTCTAAGATCTTAGACCTCTACAATCCAACCCATGACAGTCTTGATTCATATCTACTTCCAACATATGACCGACTGTGGAGAGTTTGAATAATATGATATAAACCATAACATAATTATTCTGGAAGTCAAAACATGCAAAAAGAAATATTAGTAAACGATTGACAAGAGATAGCAACACTTTACTCATAAATAACAGCTTTTATTTATCATCAAATGTCAATTACATTTTACAAATTTCAAGATTATCTAACTACTAAAACTAATATCATCCTTCAGCCCTATGCTCCGAGCATGCTGGAGATGCTTAGCCCGAGTCAGTCCCTTCGTGAGGGGATCTGGTGGGTTCTCATCCGATGATACCCTCTATGCCACGAGGATTCCTTCTTCTATTCGATGTCTGATGAAGTGATATTTTCTGTCAATGTGTCTGGATCTCCCATGATCTCTTGGTTCCTTGGCTAAGGCAACCGCACTATTGCTGTCACATAAAATCTCCATTGGCTCCTTTATAGCTGGTACAACTCCAAGGTCTCCGATGAAGTTCTTTAGCCATATAGCCTCCTTTGCTGCCTCGCTTGCTGCTATATACTCTGATTCACAAGTGGAATTAGCCACTGGCTCCTGCTTGGAACTTTTCCAAGTAATTGCCCCTCCGTTTAGAGTAAAGACCCAGCCCAACTGAGAGCGGAAATTATCCCTGTCAGTCTGAAAGCTAGCATCACTGTACCCTACAACTTTCAAGTCCTTACTGCCACCGAGGGTAAGGACCCAGTCCTTAGTCCTCCGTAGGTACTTGAGGATATTCTTTACCGCAGTCCAGTGTGCCTTGCCAGGGTTCCCCTGATACCTGCTAACCATGCTCAAAGCAAAGGCTACATCAGGTCGAGTACACGTCATAGCATACATGATCGATCCTACAGCTGAAGCATAAGGTATTCGACTCATTTATGCTATCTCAGCCTCAGTACTAGGGCTTTGTGTCTTAGTCAATCTGGCGTTACTCTGGATGGGTAACTCTCCTTTCTTGGAGTTATGCATGTTGAACCTTTTCAACACTTTGTCCACATAGGTGCTTTAACTAAGTCCAATTAGTCTTTTACTCCTGTTTCTCAAAATCCTTATCCCTAGGATATAGGCAGCTTCTCCAAGGTCCTTCATAGCGAAACACTTCCCAAGCCAGGACTTTACTTCCTGCAGGGTTGGGATGTCATTTCCTATTAGTAGTATGTCATCCACATACAGTACCAAAAAGCCGACTATACTCCCACTAGCCTTGATATAGACACAAGATTCATCTTCACTCCTTGAAAAGCCAAATTCTTTGATTTTCTCATCAAAGCAAAGATTCCATCTGCGAGGTGCCTGTTTTAATCCATAAATGGATCTCTCGAGCATACACACTCTACTGGGGTACTCTGTACTGACAAAACCCTCTGGCTGAACCATGTAAACATCTTCAGCCAACTTTCCATTAAGGAAAGCGGTTTTGACATCCATTTGCCATATTTCATAATCATGAAATGCAGCAATGGCTAACAGAACCCTAATAGACTTAATCTTGGCCACTGGTGAAAAGGTCTCATCATAATCAACTCCCGGAGTTTGAGAATAACCCTTTGCAACCAGTTGTGCCTTATAAGTGTGTACATTACCATCCATGTCGGTCTTATTCTTGAAGATCCATTTGCACCCAACTATCTTACGATCAGGTACATTGTCAACCAAGTTCCAAACTTGATTGTCATACATGGACTGTATCTCGCTATCCATAGCCTCTTTCCATTTAGCAACCTCAGGGCCTGCCATGGCTTCCGTGTAGCTGTTAGGCTCATCCAGATTTACCAGTGTGTTATCACTGATAAATGTCTCACCTTCTGCAGTAATATGAAAACCATAATAATGCTCAGGTGCATTCCTAACTCTAGTGGAACGCCTCAGAGGTATAGATTCTTCAGTCGGCTCAACAGGAGTTTCCTCCTCAGGTTGAGGGCTAGGGTTTGAGGTTCCTTCTCCACTTGACTCTTGAATTTCCTCCAGGTCAGTTTTCCTCCCACTGTCTCCTTGGCTCATGAATTCTCTCTCTCGAAAGAATCCTCTTCTTGCTACAAAGACCACATTATCACTGGGTCTGTAGAAGATGTAACCAAAGGATTTCTGTGGGTAGCCGATGAAAATACACCTTTCGCTTCGGGGTTCGAGCTTATCGTGAGTCTCGCGTCTCACGAAAGCCTGGCAACCCCAAATCTTGATGTGGTCTAGATTGGGAACTTTTCCAGTCCACACCTCGTGAGGTGTTTTGGCAACCTTCTTTGTAGGGACTAGATTAAGGATATGGGCGGCAGTCTCTAAGGCATACCCCCAAAATGAGATTGGTAGCGAAGCTCGACTCATCATGGAACGAACCATGTCCAACAAGGTCCGATTGCACCTCTCAGCTACACCATTCAACTGTGGTGTCCTAGGAGGTGTCAATTGTGAGACAATCCCACATTCCTTAAGATAGTCAAGGAACTCAGTACTAAGATACTCACCACCACGATCGGATCCAAGCATCTTAATGTTCCTGCCCAACTGATTCTCCACTTCTTGCTTAAACTCTTTGAATTTCTCAAAGGTTTCTGACTTATGCTTTATTAAGTAGACATATCCATATCTACTAAAATCATCAGTAAAAGTCACATAGAACCGATTAGCATCGCTTGTGGCGGTTCTGAAGGGTCCACACACATCCGTGTGTATGAGGTCCAACAAACCTTCACCCCTAGCACAAGTGCCAGTAAAAGGTGACTTTGTCATTTTACCAAGCAAACAAGATTTACAACTATCATCTGACTTTAGGTCAAATGACTCCAAGACTCCATCTTTTTTGGAGTTGGCCTATGCGTTTCTTGCTTACATGTCCAAGACGACAATGCCATAGGGATGCTTTATCTAAGCTAGTGGAAGAGTTAATACACAATACATTATTTCCTAGATTATCTACAACAGTTATAGTTTCATACACGCCATCACAACGTAATGCTTTAAAATAAAGAACAATATTAAAGAAAGCATCAATACTACCATTATTATTATCAAAATAAAAGGTAAACCCTTGTTTATACAATGTATGAAAGGAAATAACATTTCTTGCCATTTCTGGCGAATAATAACATTTATTCAAATCTAATGTAAACCCACTATTTAGCACTAAGGAATAAACTCCTATCTTGGTGACAGGTGAAGCTTTCATGTTTTCCATGATCAAGTTTATCTGTCCCTACTCCACATTCTCACTTCTTTTTAGTCCCTGCAAATCACAACATATGTGAATACCACAACCTGTATCAAGGACCCAAGACTTAGAATGAGGTGAGTTATTAGACAATATAGTGTATATACCTGCATGGTTGGGTTTTACTTTCTCATCCTTCAAATCTTGCTGGTACTTTGGGCAGTTTCGCTTCCAGCGCAACTTTTCATGGAAATAGAAGCATTCAGCCTCATTAGGGTTAGCAGAAGGAGTGACAAAACCTTTCTTGGTTTTGCTTGAAGAGGAGCCTTCAAGGGTCTTACCCTTGGTACCCTTAGAAGGGTTCTTTCTCTTCTTCCCTTTGCCATGCCCGATTGCCAAGACATTGGCCGCAGTTGGAGTAGGAGTAGGAGTAGTAACAACTGACTTACCCTTTAGACCACTTTCGGCGGTCTTCAAGAGTCCTTGAAGTTTGCTGAGGGTGACTTCTTCCTTGTTCATGTGATATGTCATGCGGAATTGATCATAACATGATGGCAAGGAGTGCAAAATGATGTCTATTGCTAACTCCTCAGGGAAGTTCACATTCAGCTTCAGTAAACGGTCCACATACCTTTGCATTTTCTATATGTGGCCCGTGATGGGTTCACCATCCTTAATTCGGGTTGTTATCATGGAGGAGATTATTTCATATCGCTCTTGACGAGCACTTTGATGGTAGCGGTCCATCAAGTCCTGGTGCATCTCAAAAGGATAATAGTCGTCATAGGACTTTTGGAGCTCGGCTGTCATGGTGGCCATCATGATGCATGCCACTTTTGTAGCATCTCTTTTATGTACCTCATATTCAGCAAGCTCTTCAGGAGTAGCAGTTGGCTCAGGTACCTTCAGCTCCTTGTCGAGAACATATTCTTTGTTCTCACACCGAGTGACCATCCTGATGTTTCTGATCCAATCTATAAAGTTGGACCCATCAAAGATGACTCTCCCACAAAGATTCATGAGAGAGAAGGAGCTAGTAGGGTTTGAGCCAGAAGCATTGTTATTGGAAGACATCTTAAAAGAAGAGGGAATAGATTAGATTAGATATAGAGATAGTCCTTAACAAAACACCCAAACGTAATATTAAGGCTAGGACCCAACACAATATTTTATAACTTAGAAGAGGGATGTCGTAATCTAAGCTATAAGATATTTGAAGGTAGGTGAATGACGATTCACCAATTTCCACCATGAAAAACGAAATATTTAATTAGGTTTTAATTGGTTTAGAAACTCCTAGATTCTTTGAGATTCATTGAACTTTCTTCAATGGCATGTTTCAATCTCGAGTGTGCCCTTCAAGTTTTGTGACTGGGATGCCGAGGATCACAAAACAAGGTGTGAAGTAACCATGCAAATTACTTGGTACCCTTAATGTAATACCCCTCAATCGATGTGCCGGTTAACCACACACGCTCCATCGATACTATGATAAACATTAAGTCACCCTTTACCTACCTTTTTAAGTTCAAGTTAGTGTGCCGGTTAACCACACACGCTCCACTAACGACTTAAAGAAAGTGTAAAGTGTAATTTCATGGATGAGCACCTTATTCACATTTTCCTAAAATAACTAAGATTGGGAATTCAATAAAGTTTAGTTACTTTAGTATTATCATTATACTTTTAATGAGAATTTATAAGTCCTTGTCCTACCCGTTCGGCTAACGACTCTCCACCAATCAAGGAAGCGGTGGGTGAGAGTGGACACCCATTAAGTTGCCATTTTATAGGCAACAACCTTATACCCCCTTATAGACCGGCTTCGTGAATGAGGCGTACTAGCGGTAAGACGACTTGATCTTATACATATATAAATATTATTAAACTTATAATATTATAAAGTATAAGGGTTGAATTTTAACTTTTAAAATTCTAGGGGTTGGAACTAAAGTTTTTAATATGACTTTACATGTTCCAAAACTTGAGGGCAAGTTTTGTAAACTTTCAAAACTTTTCATATCTCATAACTTATGAGTTAATGGTTATTAAAAATGAAGACTCTTCATTTTTTGTAACCTATGTGTTCTTTTAATGGTTATTTATAAATGTGACTTTTGGTTATCCATAACTTAAGAACTAGTTATGGACTCCATTAAAACACATAAAGATCAAGATTTAATCTAATCAATTATTAGCACATAATTTCTATGATCTTCTAAACTCATATGTTTATGAATGTTCATATCAAAAATTTCAAGAATCGTAAGTACATATACAAAACTCGAAATTTTGATACGAGCTTTTGAACAAAACTTCGATTTTCAAGTTTTTTTTTTTTGCATCAAGTATCAAATAAACAAACCTGGCTCTGATACCACTGATGGTTTTCAGCATTCTAACACTCCTATGGTGTACATGCAACCCTAGAAACCTTGGATCTATGTTTGACTATGATACATGCAAATAATTATTTTTCCAAGGTTCTTAACCTATCTAGCATGGCATGGGGAACTTGAATCAAATAATGCTAGTAGAATTACTTACCTTGTAGTTGTAGTTGATTGCTTGGAGTTTTAGAGCCTAGCACCAATAGTGTGGATGCCTCAAATGGAAATCACAAATCACCACAAACTTGGAACTTTGAGAGAATAGTAATCACCTTCTTGAAATCGGCCCTCTTACTTTACTCACCACAACTCGTGTGATTTCAAGAACCAAAGCCTCCTTTATATAGTGTGGTGGATTAGGGTTACATTCATGTAAACCCTAATACCCATGTCTTTTCATTTCCATGAGATCCATGGGTTAAAGCTCCATGGAGTATCCATGGACTTTCCATGCAAGCCTAGCCCATTCCAAATAAGCATTAGCCCACACTATATAAATACAAGAGCCCATATTTAATTATTCATACTTTTGATCTCTAAATTAATTCTAGATTAATTATAGATCAATACTAATTAGATAATATGATTTTATATTAATATATTAGGACTTATAATATATTAATAAATCATAACTTATACTATTCTCAAACGATTATCCATAAATTGTTCGGGTGAAGTGCAACCCAAATGGACCATGCCGGGTCGGGTCAAGTACATACCAAATATAGTTATGGACTTAGACACTATATCCAACAGTCTCCCACTTGGATAAGTCTAATAACTATAGTTGCAAGTATGACTTCAGGAACCGATCATCAATCGTAGCTCTTTAAACTCTGTTGAACTATGAAGCGCCATTTTAGATAAGTGATCATATAATCCTCTGTTCTAGATATCAGCCGGACAAATACATGGAACATGGTCTTGCTTATTGTCCAGCATTTGTTTCCCGATTTCCGATTTGTTTGACATAGAACTTAACTGAACACATCAATTTAGTTCTGACCGGGCCCGGTACATAGGTCAAAACAAAATCATCGAGGGGCCCAGATATCGCTTCTAATCCTAGAAGGAACAGATAAACTTCGACTCATATGTTTGCTCTACTACTTGTTGAATTACACACAAAAGCACGGTTTATAACATCGAGTTACCAATGCGTTTTCGTGCAATCAATGCATAACCAACTCATAGGCAACAAATCATACCTCTAGGCTTGAAGACTTACATGATATTACCGTCTCACGATCACTCGAGATAAATTCCATGAAGTGATACAAGTGAGCGTGCGTTGAATCCAATACTCAGAACTTATGAGCACTCATGAGTGCTGTAGCCCCGCTTTGTCTACGCACGGGAAGTCTTGAGCAGAGAACTAAAGCACTTGAGGAGCAAGTGGCTAATGTCACTGACGTGCTAGGTCATCATATAGGTTTCTGGTAGATAAGCTAAAACTAGTGGTTGTGTAAAAAGAGAAATCAGACTAGGTAAGCGAAAAGAGGAAAGTTTATAGCAAGGATGTAGAAAACCTTGCAAATTTTTCAATGTTTATAGAAACTTTTCTCTTATAAACCTAAATAAACTGATGTAACCGCTGGTAATAATATGAAGCATATATTACAGTAATCATTGTGTTGTCCATTATGTTTTACACTTTGAAGAATAATTGAAGTATTTAGTACTCGTGTATTAAATAATTAACAAAACTCATAAAATTCTTATTATTTTAGGAACTAAAACAAAATGCCTAGAAGGAGTAATCGTCTAAACCCTAACTGACCATCAGCACCACAACAACCACCAGAACCAAACCCCCCAATAGGTACATCACAACTGGAAGAAATCATAGCTCAAAGAATTGATACAGCTCTATCTAATGTCACAAGAGATGGAGTTAGAAATGAAGGCTAGGTAGGGACCGCTAGAACGTGTACCTACAAAGATTTTATGAATTGCAGACCAAAAAGATTTCATGGAAATGAAGGGGTAGTTAATTTGACTAGGTGGATAGAAAAGACAGAGTCCGTCTTTCAAATAAGCTTCTGTCTAGATGATTGAAAAGTACGATTTGCAGCATGTACTTTCGTCTATGCAACACTCACATGGTGGAACAACCATGTGAATACAATGGGAATTGATACTACAAATTCAATGAAATGGGAGGAGCTAAAAATGATGCTAGTAGAAGAGTATTGTCCTAGGGAGGAAATACAGAAACTGGAACAAGAACTGTGGAACCTAACCATGAAGGGTTCAGAGATAAAAGCTTATACCGCTAGATTTAATGATCTTGCTGTAATGTGTGCAGCACTTGTAACCCCCGAATATAAGAAAATTGAGCGATATATTTGGGGTTTAGCATCGCAATATAAAGGCATGGTGATCGCATCAAAGCCTGCGACCTATGACAACACCAAGAGAATAGCTCATCAGCTAACCCTCACAGAGATCCAAGGAAAAAAAGTGGTCTCAAAGGTTGAGTCTCCCAAATCTGGGACAAACAAGCGCAAGTTTAATAGGAAGAATCTCAAACAATCATCTGAGAAAAGACAAGAAGTGGCAACCAATTATGTAGCCACGACATCAATACCTACACAACCAAAATCTTCATGGTGCAATCAGTGCAACCGTCATCATCCAGGTGACTGTTTTGTCTGCTGGAAGTGCAAGAAAAAGGGGCATACTGCTAGTTATTGTAGGAGCACGACACCTGCAACAGTGAATCAGGGAACAAATACTGGAGCAGGCCATGGTGAAGGAAGAAAGTGCTATGAGTGCGGGGAGGTTGGACACATAAAGAAAGAATGTCCAAAGTTAAGGAGTCAAGGATGCATAAGACGTGGCAGGGCGTTTGTGATCGGAAGCAGAGAGGCTATCCAGGACACTTCGGTCGTATCTGGTATGTTTCTCATAGATAATTTATATGCTACTATACTCTTCGACTCTGGAGCAGATCGAAGTTTTATAACTCCGACGTTTAGAAAATTGTTAAGTCATAAGTCTAGCAAATTAAAAGAAATCTATGAAGTAGAAATCGCTAACGGTCAAACTGAGAAAACACATGAAATCCTAGAAAAGTGTCTGTTAACTCTTAATAACTACCTTTTTCACGTCAACCTCATGCCAATGCCTATCGGTAGTTTTGATGTCATAATTGGCATGCATTGGTTATCTTCACACCTCGCCGAAATTCTATGTCATGAGAAAGCCATACGACTACCCTTACCAAACGGCGAAGCCCTGATTATCTATGGTGATAAATCTGGGAAGAACCTCAAAATCATCTCTTGTACTAAGACCCAGAAATATCTACATAAGAAATGTAGCGCATTCTTAGCCCACATTGTAGATAGGAAGAGAAAGACAAAAGAAATCAAGGACATACCTCAAGTATGTGATTTCCCTGACGTGTGTCCTGAAGATCTACCTGGAATACCTCCCGTCCGACAAGTCGAGTTTCGAATCGACTTAATTCCAGGAGCAGCACCAGTAGCGAAATCTCCTTATCGGTTGGCTCCATCTGAAATGCAAGAATTGTCTAGCCAACTACAAGAACTTCTTGAGAAAGGCTTTATCCGACCATGTTTTTCACCTTGGGGAGCACCAATCTTGTTTGTCAAGAAGAAGGACGGATCCTTTCGAATGTGTATTGATTATCGGGAGCTGAACAAGTTAACGATCAAGAATCGTTATCCGCTTCCGAGAATTGATGATCTATTCGATCAACTGCAAGGATCCAGCTACTACTCAAAGATAGATCTCAGATCAGGATACCATCAACTTAGAGTACAAGAAGACGACATTCCAAAAACAACATTTAGAACTCGTTATGGTCATTATGAGTTCTTAGTTATGTCTTTTGGATTGACCAATGCCCCAGCAGTGTTTATGGATCTCATGAATCGTGTTTGCAAATCATACCTGGATAAATTCCTGATCGTATTTATCGATGATATATTGATATATTCACGAACCAAGGAAGAACATGGTCAACACCTGCAAATAATCTTGGAACTACTAAGAAAAGAAAAGCTATACGCTAAATTCTCCAAATGTGAGTTTTGGATTAGAGAAGTATAATTTTTAGGTCATGTAGTTAGAAACGAAAGAATTCATGTTGACCCACACAAAGTTCAAGCAATCAGGAATTAGGAAGCAACAAAGACGCCAACAGAGGTGCGTCAATTCCTAGGACTTGCTGGCTATTACCGTAGATTCATAGAGAATTTCTCCAAAATAGCCAAGCCACTTACAACACTAACCTAGAAGGATATGAAGTTCAACTGGGAAGACAAACAAGAAGCTGCTTTTCAGAAACTGAAGCAAATGTTGTGTAGTGCACCAATCCTATCCCTTCCAGATGGAACAGAAGATTTCGTTGTACACAGCGACACATCAAATCAAGGATTGGGATGTGTGTTGATGCAAAGAGGAAAAGTTATCGTCTATGCATCACGACAACTTAAGGTGCATGAGAATAATTACACTACCCATGATCTTGAATTGGGAGCTGTAGTTTTTGCACTAAAAATTTGGATACATTACTTATACGGTACTAAGTGTACTATTTTTACCGACCACAAGAGTCTCCAGCACATCTTCAACCAAAACGATCTTAATATGAGACAACGAAGATGGGTCGAATTGTTGAATGATTACGAATGTGACATTCGTTATCATCCCGGAAAGGCAAACGTGGTAGCAGATGCCTTGAGCCGGAAAGAATATATTAAACCCCGTCGGGTACGAGCATTAACTATAACTATACATTCTAACTTTACCGCACAAATAAGAGAAGCTCAACTTGAGGCTCTAAAAGAAGAAAACATCAAGAACGAAGCTTTGCGAGGAATGGAAAAGCAAATTATACAAAGAGATGACAGAATGCGACACTTTATGAACCGAATTTGGACGCCTAAGTTCGGTGGAGCCAGGGACTTGGTCTTAGAAGAAGCCCACAAGTCCAGATATTTCGTGCATCCAGTCTCTCACGAAATGTACTTAGATTTAAAAGTACATTATTGGTGGCCAAACATGAAGGCAAAAATTGCTACTTATGTGAGCAAATGTTTGACTTGTTCTAGAGTAAAGGCAGAACATCAAAAGCCTTCAGGTTTACTTCAACAACCGGAAATACCTGAATGGAAATGGGAGCAGATATCAATGGACTTCATCACTAAGTTACCTAGAACTCCTAGTGGGTTCGACACTATTTGGGTAATAGTCGATAGATTGACTAAGTCCGCCCATTTCTTACCAGTTAAGGAGAACGACAAGATGGAAAAGCTAACTAGAATTTATCTTAAGGAAATTGTCAGATTGCATGGACTTCCAAATTCTATTATTTCTGACCGAGATAGTAGATTCACTTCACGATTTTGGCAATCTCTACAAAAATCCTTAGGAACACGTCTATATATGAGTACAGCTTACCATCCACAGACTGATGGTTAGAGTGAGAGAACCATTCAGAATTTAGAAGATATGCTCCAAGCCTGTGTAATAGACTTTGGAAATGCGTGGAATACTCATTTACCGTTAATTGAGTTTTCCTACAACAATAGTCATCACACCAGCATCAAGGCTGCACCGTTTGAGGCTCTTTATGGACGAAAATGTCGTTCCCCAGTGTGTTGGGCAGAAGTTGGAGACACACAGATGGCCTTTATGAGCAGCATAAACAAGAAAGATTCTGATGGCTTCAAGACGTGCAACAGGAGCAAAGGTGTCTTCGTAGTCGAGCCCTTCGATCTGTGTAAATCCTTTTGCCACCAATCTTGCTTTATTTCGGATAATAACTCCCGCGTCATCAAGTTTGTTGCGGAATACCCATCTTGTACCGACAATGGGATGATTCTGAGGAGGAGGCATGAGATTCCAAACTTCATTTCGATCAAATTCTGCCAGTTCTTCTTGCATGGTTGTAATCCAGTCAGCATGCTCCAATGCGTCCTTAATGGATTTCGGTTCAACCATGGATATAAATGCTAAAAAATGACATTCATTTTGGACACTTGTAGCAGAACGAGTCTGTACACCAGCATTTGGGTTTCTGATTACTTGGTTCGGAGGATGATCCTTTGTCCAAACATGTAATCGTGGGAGTTCTTCTGGTGCCATTGATCCGATATCAACATTGGAATTGATTTGCTCCCCCGGAATGATTTGAATGTTGGGATGATGCTCCCCCTAAACTTCTAAACCAGAGAGATTGACATCATCATCAGAAGTGAACTCAAAGAAGTTTTCATTTTCGTCATTGTTGAGAGGATTGGAATCATCGAAATCAGCAGCTGCATCTTGGAATCCATCCACATTTGATTCAAGAGATGGATTAGCATTCTCCCCCTCAACCTGAGAAGGTTGAAATGGTTCGGAATCAAATGGAAGAAGACTAGGGATCGAACCGGAAACATTTTGTGAGACTGGGGCTTCCGAAGTAGGGATTGGAATGAGAGTTGGTATTGATCGACATTACGAATCAAGATCGGTTTCGGAAGGACCAAAGAGAGTTTCAAAGTCAACTTCAAGAATGGTTTGAGGGTTCGGACATCCTGGCGGAGGAGCATCAGACTCCATAATGTGAGTTGTAATATGAGTGGGGCCAGAATTCCGAACGAAGTTGTCGTCTAAAGTAATATCAAAGCTTTCTTCCAGAACACGAGTTCTCCGGTTAAGAACTCTGTAAGCTTTCTATTTTGAGGAGTACCCAAGGAAGATGGCTTCATCAGCTTTAGGTTGGAACTTGGTAAGCTGATCACGGTTGTTCTTGATGAAGCATCTGCATCCGAAGACATGCAAAAACGAGATTGTAGGCTTCCGACCATTCATTGCTTCGTACGGTGTCATGTTGAGGCGTCGATTGATGATACTCCGATTTTGAGTGAAGCAAGCAGTGGATACGGCTTCCGCCCAAAGATAGAGTGGTAGATTTGCGAAGTTCAGCATGGATCGAGCAGCTTCAACGAGAGTTCTATTGCGTCTTTCGACTACACCGTTTTGTTGTGGAGTATAGGGAGCTGAGAAGTTGTGGTCAATCCCTTTTTCAGTGAGAAATTTCTCAATGGTGGAATTAGTGAATTCCGATCCATTATCACTTCGAATTCTCCTAACTGGGAGTTTGATAAGAACTTCTATTCCTTTGATAAAATTTATGAGCTCTAAGGCTGTTTCGGATTTCAGCCTTAGGAAGAAGACCAAAGTGAACCTTGTAAAATCATCAACAATCACAAGAATCTATTTCTTGTGATGAAGACTTTCTACAGTGGATGGTCAACATAGATCAATGTGTAGAAGCTCCAATGGTTCTGAAATGGACTTTTCGATGATAACCGGATGACCCTTCTTCGATTGCTTACCACACTCACAAGCAGCACACAAATGATCATTTTCGAATTTGAGAAGAGGTAAACCTCTCACCATTTCGTCGGATACAAGATCATTCATGTACCAAAAGTTTAGATGAGCGAGCCTTCGGTGCCATAACCAACTGACGCCAGGAACAGCTTTAGAGAAAAGGCAGAGTTGCGGTTTGCCAATAATCATGTTGATGTCGAGCGGGTACATGTTCTTGTTGCGAAGCGACTTGATTAAACACTCTTTCCGGTCTTCAGTCATTACATAACTGTACTTTTTGCAAAATTCCACACGTCGATTTGAATCAGTGAGCTGAGAAACACTTTTCAAATTATGTTTTAGATCAGCTACATAAGCCACATGTGAAATAGAGAAGTTTCCATTGGTGAGAGTCCCATAACCACGAATTTGAGAGTTGGAGTTGTTGCCATACGTCACGTAGCCAACATTTGGAGAAAGCTTTAAATCTCGCAGAAAATCTTTCTTCCCCGTCATGTGCATGGAGCAAGCACTATTAATATACCATATTGTTTCTTGCTCCGAAGCACAAAGTGCCTGCAAAATTAGTGAGTAAGGGAGTTTTTAGGCTCCGAATTAGACTTTGGGACGTAGGCACGGCCTTTGGACTTTGATTGTGACTTAGGAACAACCTTGTGTTTCTGGGTGGTATGCTTTGAATTCGTTGGAAACAGACAGAAGGCTAATGTCTTTTCATCTATCCAGTAGTCATATTCAATGACTTGGAGTTTCAGAATGATTTGCTTCCGATCTTTGACTTCCGGAGTGTTGGTAACATTTGTAACCTCCGGAATTGTTGTTCCATCAATGGGAGTTTTGACTTTCCACACAAAAATTTTCTTTGAAGATTTCGAAAAAGATGTTTTCTTTGCGTTTCTGGATTTTCTTGATGACACATTGGTTTTTGAAAGATTTGGTTTAAAAATTGTGCCATCAGATTTTGCAATAAAAACAGATGAAACAGTCTGAGGTTCTGGTGAAGTGTTTTGGATGGTCTTGGTAGTTACATTAGATTGAGGCTGAGTAGAGCTGATGACTTTCTTAGGTTCAACATGACCAAGAGGTTTGGAAGGTCTTTTGAGGATCTTAGTGGGAGCAAAGGAGTTTTGACTATGAGTTAATGCATGAGAATTCCGAGATGAACTTGGTTTGGAGTTAGCAAGAAACCTGGAATTTTGTCTAGTCTTAACTTCCTTTTTATGTGCAGTTCGAGCTTCTACTTTGGGATCTACAATATCCTTCCTATTCAGCATTGGTTTTCTCTTAGGATGAGACGAGGATTTTGAGGTTTGTCCTACGGATAGATTCTTAAACTCAGGAGTAATGGGAACCAATTTAGTTTTTGAGATGACTAAGGAATCCGATTCGCAAGAATCAGAGGACACACAGCTTGAGACTTCAACTTTATCATCTAAGGATGCCCATACAAACTCAGAAGCAGTAGTTTCAGTTGTCACCGGATTAATTTCTTCAATCACACAATTGTTCACGTGATTACTTTTAGGAACATAGTGTACACAATTTGTAAGACTGTGATGAAAATTCGTGGTCCGATTCAGGTCCAGGTTTATCAGAGGCGGAAGAGGCGTGGAATCAGGACACTTGACAACTATTGGTTTGAACTCAGGAATTAGGGACTCAAAATGGTCTGTAGTCTCAGGAAGTGGAGACAAGGGAGAAACAGGGGTGTCCGAATGTTTAATATTCGGAACCTCTCCCATGAATGTCAAAATTTTCAATTCCTTCAAGGGACTAACAATTGGTTTCGGAAACTCGCTTCCGAGACCAGGTGCTTTAGACCAAGGATGACGAAAATTATGAGTCATCTGAATGTCCGCTTCAAGCATGTCTACAGAATTATGCAAAGCATCTATTTTTGCATTGAGACGTTTGTAATCATCAATTAAAACATTTGGTTCAGAATAGGTGATTTCACATTTATATTTCAAAATGATACATTCATCGTTTGACATTACAAGCTCATACTCTAAAGACTCGATTTTTAATTTCTTATCCTCAAAATGTAACCTAAGACGATTTAGTTCACAGTCCTTCTTCTCACTGACTTCTATGGCAGACTCATAAGCTTTATAAATGGTGCTCATATCTGTTTGGATTTGGGGCAGATAAGTTCACAAAGAGACAAATCAAAATTATTATCAGAGATCATAGATTTTACCTGCTGAACAATGCTTCGACCGGGTGGATCATTGGTGGCCATGTAGCAGTAGTGAGGTTCAACAACATCGTCTTCATCTTCTAACCCAGAAGACCAGTATCCTTCATCACATTCAACCGTTTGTCTTACCATCAGACATATGTTCCTTCCAGTTATCATGTCATCATCATCTCTAGATGACCAATACCCTTCAACATTTCGCAAAACCGTTGTTACAAAGGCTTTTTCGATTTCATCCATTTCTTGTTCTCTTCGGACGTAGTAAGCAGAATCCTTGATTTTTGGTTTCTGCGGAGCATCAGCCAGGCAATCTTTAGCAAAATGGTTTGCATGTCCACACTTATGACACATAATTTTTGGTTTGTCCGATTTGGAATTCTGAGAGGGTTCCGGAGTAGAGTTTGGTTTAGTGAGGATTGTTATGGTGAGGAGCATTGAATCGGTTTTGGTATGGTTTGTAAGAAGGATTGAAAGGACGTTTGTAAGAAGGATTGAAAGGACGTTTGTAAGAAGGATTGCAGGAGGGTTTTCGGAAGTTGGTTTAGGTTCCGGAGGTGAGTAAGGTTGAGGATTGTTATGGTGAGGAGCATTGATTCGGTTTTGGTATGGTTTGTAAGAAGGATTGAAAGGACGTTTGTACTTCATTGAGAGTAGAGCGAATTCCTGTTGAAAACGGAGTTCAGAGTCCATGGCTTTAGAATCATCAGAAGGATAGATTTGTGTGGGTAAAATGGGTGCGGATGATTGAACAGATGGAACAATGGGTTTGAAGGGATCCGAAGTAGATGAGTTCGGAATGGTTGATTCGAAAGAACTGACAAGAGCAAGAGGACCTCCGGAGAGTTCCCTTATGGTTTGGGCAACATTGGACTCATGTCCTTGAAGTTCATCAAAAAGTTGATAGAGCTTCAACTTTTTCAAGGAGCCATTGCTTTGGAGACAAGATTTTACATTTCCCCATCCTTTGCCCAGACTGTTTATGAATTTAAGATTGTATTCCAAAGGAGTTCGGACAATCCCATGAGCAGTCATGTTATTGACAACGATTCGGTAACAGTTGGAGGCTGAGGCCATTGATTCACCAGAAGTGGTAGTGAAGGTGTCAAAGTCGTTGACAACAGAGGTGAGGCGCTTGTCTTTCATGTTTTCGGAACCTTCAATTAGGTCCTGAAGAGTGTCCCATATCTCTTTGGCAGATTATCACAACTTAATGTGCTCGAAGAGTGAAGGAGGAACACCAAACACCATTTCAGAGAAAGCAACTTGATCAGCATGAAGCTTTTCGATATCATCTGCAGTTAGAGGAGCAGGGGGAGTTTCATCTTCTCGCATGAGCTGAGCAGCTGCATCTCTTACAATTGTTCTTACGGGAACATGTGGACCTTTTGTGACGGATCTCCAAATTTCTTCACCTTTATCTTTGGTAAGTAAAAATCTTTCCATTCTAACTTTCCAGTGATCATATTCTTCCACAGCTAGTAATGGGGCACGAGTAGGGCCACCCACACTATTTGCGATTTGCAATGAAATCATTTGTTGAGGATTATAAGCAGGCATTGAAGTTAAGATATCTTCAAGCTAAAGTGGTATATATAATAACTTTTATGCTTGACACAGAAATGGTTGAAATACCAATGTAATTTCAAACTAACTATAATCTGATCTTTATGGATTCAAAGGACAACCACTCAAGCTCTGATACCAATTGTGAGAACAAGATCTATCCGATGCGCAAGGACAAGGTTTGAGAACTCAAACGTTGAGTGAATGCTTAAGATCAATGTCTGCTTGCTAATAAATGTTCAAGTCGAGTCTGGAAAGACCAGTCAAGTCTTAGATAATGAATTCAGCAAATGATCAAGTCATTTAATGAACAACGAGAATAACTGATCAAGGTAAAGCTAATAAATGAAGAACAAGAAGAATGTTTGAAATAAACTTAATGAGAGTGACAAAGTGTGTGAAAAGATCCGTTGTTGACTTGTATTGAATACTCCTATAAATAGGAGTGAATATTACATTGAATTAACTGAAGTGCTTACAAATATAACTATAGACTAAGTCCTATGAAACGTTACATCAATACAAAGACAAATACAATAAATGCACAAAAGACAAAACAACTTCATTCCGAATCAGCATCATTCCGGACATGAGAGACAGCCCCGGAATGTCTTCAGTCTTCACATCTTCTTACCTGGTCCGGACAGATTTCGGACCACTCTTCACTTCGGAACATACACTTAAAAATTAGTACTTAGGATTGTTAGAGGTTCACTTTCAGGTACTAACAGTCTAATCTATGAATATTCAGTAAACTATGTCATCTTGAGACGAACATATACAAAACAGTTGTTGTCATCTTTATTGTATATATGAATTTGTTTGATATCAAATAATATTTACTTTTCAATTAATGTTATTAGTGTGTTTTTTGTTCATGAACTTTATTATTAGTGCCAAAAAAACAATTAACGTGACCCGTGGTTCCCCACGGGTTACTACACTAGTTGATAATTAAGGATTCAAATGCACATAAATGTTTTAGAAATACATTGAAAACATGAAGACGAAAAGAGAGATTCTTGTAGGAAATAAAAAATCTTTATTACTCACATAATCAACATAGATAGTAAGTTACATTAGGAGTAAGTACGTAGTTATAGGTTGAAACCATCGCTCCCCTTCATACAAACGACACACCCTTTCAATGTAATGGCAATGACATCTTTCTACTACGAATGTTAAGAAACTTATGTAACTGCCATAATAACTTCCAACTTGTAACTTCCGTTAGCAAGAACCGTTACTCCATTGAGGCAAGCTTACATCTTCAGCAATAAATAGAGGGAACTTGTGTGCATGAAATAAAGAGAAAACTCTTCAGAAACATGAGGTCTTCTACAATTCATAATTTTTTTGCCTTTCTCATTTTAACATACCCAATTGCTTCAATAGCATTTTCATGTCCGTTTACTACAAAATGGAATGTTAGCGTTATTACTGCTCTCCGTGAAGATCTTGTTGTTCACATAAAATCAGGAGATGATGATCTTGGGAACCATACCATTCCATATGTAGGAAATTACTCCTGGTCTTTCTGTGAAAAGGTTGGTGGTCACACTCTTTTTTACGGTTACTTCTGGTGGGGTTCAAAATTTCAGAGCTTAGATTTGTTTAACAAAGCCATTTCTGAAAAATTAATTTTAAATGCGGATCCTGAACATTGTTACTGGTTTGTAAAACCTGAAGGGTTTTTTGTAAATAATATTCCAAGTGCAGGTGGGCAGTTCATTAAAGGTTGGGACTAAAACAAATATATGTCATCTTTTTCTTATTGTAGCTTGATACAATATATGATTAAAAATTAATTGATGACATTAGTATGCTATGTATGTGTTTATTTCTTCTGTCAGCACATCTGCATATGTTTACAAATATGCTTTCTTAGTTACAATTGTGCAAGTTCACAAGTACTTTATAAAAAATATTTGAATAGTAAAACAAAATCCTCCGTGTCATTGGTTTGCCACCCGGTCTACCAGGTAAAAATGTTGAACTTAGTGTCATGGGCGGCTGTCCACATGGCCTGGATGGCAAGTAAACGCTTGAAGCATTGCCCGACTTTCCATCCTGCATAAATAAACGAGTTTTGCATATATATTAAAAAATCCATAAAATGATATATACATGTGTAAATAAACGAGTTTTGCATGTATGTGTACAAGTGTGTGATCAAATAAATGAATGTGAGTGATAGGTGGAACATATTGCTCTTTGACATGTGTGGTGGGACTAGTGTACTCGGTTCCATTTCCATTTTCCATGGTTACACCAGATGAGCCAGATGACGAAACTACCCCTTGAAAACTCCCTAATACTTGTGGTTGGGTTGCAACAGGCTTTTGCCCCTCTTCGACTAGTTTTCTAAGCAGATTTGTGACTGTAGGAAGAAACTTCAAGGATAAAGACAGAATTCCTGGAAGCTGTAAGCATAAAAAAAAGGTATAAGAAACAGGAAAATGAATAAATAATAAATAAATAAATTGTGAACTAAGTGGGACAAATTGTGAAGTATGTTGCTATTATATGACTTTATGATTCGATATATTTAGATGGAATGGAACTCACCATGCCATTGCTAAATAAATTCACCGGATTTGTCTAGTTGGACCCACAAAGCTTTGAAAAGAAGATAACCCACAAAAATAACAAGCAGCCATAATGGATTCCTGCAAAACAAGACAATGTGTATTGTGAATTTTGAATTTGAGTATTAACAAGTTACTTAGAAAGACAAGAAAACAAACAAACCTTAAAAGTGTCATAATCTCGTTAAATCCTAGGATGAACATAACAGCTATTGCCCATGGAGGTGGTACCATATTGTTATTTCGGTTATTAGCTTCCTGAAGAATTTTAGGTAAGCCACAAACTAAAGCAAATAACAAGAATTAAAATAACTGTTCTTTCATAATATTTTCAAAGAAATTGGGATCTGTCAAAGGGACTGGAATTTAAAGGAGTTGATTTTTTTTTTATATATAAATAAATTCTCTCACATGTTCGGATAATTCATGAGTAAAAAAAAGAAAGGCATACAGAGAGGCGATAGGCGTTTTATGCTTACCTGTTTTTTCAGCATCTGAGCTGCATTCAATTCATAAGTTAATTGTGCATATACTCTGGATTGCATAGCAGCTAGCTCCTCAGGTGTTGCATTGGCCATTTTCTCACCAATCTCTGCCATCTCATCTGGTCGAGTTGACTTCAACTGTTCTCCAGCATGCCTGAAGTCCTCAACTTTCATGTATTTCATGCTATCTGTCGCCATTCTTATCGATTCCGGATTCGACATCATCTGCAATCACCATTTTCAATACCACAAAAACAATCACTAATAAGGAGATTAATGGGTATCAACACAAGCATTTTCTAACATACAAAAATGTGTGTCCAATAGAGTTCAAAAATAAGAATATTGATGTAGAAAACTAAGCCAACCAACATCGCTTAGTGCTTACACAAACAAGTTTATAACCTAAATCTAAAAAGCAAGTTAATAACATAAAAATTAATAAATAAGTAAGTTCATACTTTGTAATACAACACTATGTAGAGAAGAAGAATAATACATATAAAAGTAATCATTAATAATTAAGCATAGAACTATCAATTTGTCGACATCATTTGGGAACTTGACTTGAGTAATCGATTAGGAATTTAGGATTTAGGGACAGAGAAAAGCTAAATATTTTAAATAAGAAAGTAAGGTAATTGACAGCAGAACCAAATATGAAGTATGTAGATTCAATTAAAAAGTCATGATCAAATATAAGTTTCCAATGCCCCATAAGGCCTGTCATCGCCATTATGATATGTTAGATATGTTGCATGGCCCACAACAATTCTTAAAGATTGATCTATAGAACGCTTATCACCAACTCCATGACCAGAAAAACATGGTGGATCAGTCAACACTAAAGACACAGCATTAACTGTGAATATTATTGACTACAACGGATATCATTCTCTCAACTGCAAAACTAATGCTTCCTGTTTTCTGACTTGATGTTTGTGGAAATCAGTGTGGTCCTGAAATGGCGCTCGATGCATACAGGTGATTGGTTTTGTAAAGGAAGGAGTTTTCTCCTTGAATATAGGACAATATTCTCCTAACAACCCGATAGACCCTAAGTAGAGAATACCCTTCTCGGACATAAAAAACCCTTTGACTTTCACAAACACTCCAACTTAAAAGTTGTAGAGAACTGGTAGCAACAAGAAGCCTTCAGGTTTTAATTTATTGATCTTGGTTGGCTGGAGAAACTGCTAGAATAATGCAGTTAGGCTGCAAGACAATGTCACAATGCAATTGAAAATAAATATTAATATTATTCTTCAATTCTTTTCAGCATATAATAAGATTTGGGTACATTTGTAAATAAATATATATACCTTTTCAATGTATGACCTCACCGTGTTTTCAATATCTTGCACAATGCTATTAGATTGCCCCTCTACATATATCACATAGGTGAAAATAGATTACATAAATCACTAATCAAAGACAGAAGTTAACCAAAATTGCAAAATGTTATAAATGGTGTAATTGTGTAAACTTACCAACAACTATTTTTGTCAAGCCAGGAAGATCAATGAGGGTAAAGTTCACAGCTATAACAGATCAGAAATTCAGACATAATAGATTGATTAGTAACTTATTATGTTTTCTAAAATTTGATGTTCATGAAACATCTTTTGTTTATAATTATATCATACCATTTGGAGAATAGATAATAAGATATATAGGAACAGATGAAATCTATTTGGTACAACCTGTCACTCTGCCAGTTTCATCAGCAATCTACTTCCTCACAGAAGCTAAAAAAGTATATAAACTTGTAACAAGATCATGCAGAGAGATTGAGAATTACAAAAGGATCATAAGCTTTTTAGTCGTAATACCAAAATCAGTGAACCACTTTCATGGAAGGTGATCAAACTCTGCCTATTCTTTTCCTTCTTCGATCTTATGAAGTTGTAGAACAAGAGGACGCCGAGTGACAATTCCTGCAAATAGATGTTAATCATATTTTATATCCAACAAATTGAATCAGAAAACTTTGAAGATATAATAATTACCAGAACCACGAGGCAAAAAATCCTTGCCAACTACACTCTCCAACACAGATGATTTTCCAGAGCTCTAAAAACAATTTATGGAAAGTGATTAGAGTGAACTGTGAAGTACATTTGCACGAATAAAAACTGCTTACACAAACAGTTTTACACTTTCATCTAAATCAAGAAGTTAAATGTAGTTGTGTCAATAGATATGAACAGCCGTTATCAGGGGTTAGAATTACAGATACAGATCATCGTGTTGAAAAATGAAAAAAAGATCAAAGACACACAAACACCATAAACTAAAATTGAGAACCTAAATGCTTGCAAGAAGATTAAGTGAATTAAGTCATTGATCGGATGAAAGAACGCTGAAAAGAAAAGAAATTATGATCGGCGATTAATATCTGCATATTTATACCTGACCACCGACGACGACGATTGTAGGCAAGGCGTCCCAGAGAGTAGGAAGAGAGGATTCTTCACCGAAGTCGCCTAGGGCTGTGCATGCTTTCTGTAGTTTGTTGACAAGATTAATTAGAGTGTCCATTAACAATTACGATCAATAAGAGATGACAGATTAATCAAATACGATTAGGTGATTAGGGATTTCAGAAATTGCAGATGGACAGAAAGGCGAGTCTCTTTCTGAATTTGGTCTGTAAGGTGTACCTTTCTTCTTCACTAGTCTTTTCAATATGTTGAGATTATATGTTCTCGCATTACTCAACATAGCTCCCGCTTCATTCGCTTCACCATTTGAAGCCCATCCGGTTTCCAATACTATAACCTCCATCTTCTCAAATCCAGCTTTTTCCAAAGCAGTGTAAGTGACATCGATTTGTGCTTCGAACATGTTATCATAATGTAATTTCGTTTTCGTGTCTTCTATTCCTGTGTTATTTATGAAGATTGCATAATTGATATCGATGTGTTCGGGATCACTGATGTATGTGAGAAATGGATACGTGCTTATGTAGAAATGGAGGGAACGAACTAGCGAACCCACGAGCGGAATGTGGGCTTGAAACCTCATCGTCGGCTAGGTGGAGGAGGTCGAGATCTGTGTGGATATTTTTCACCGACGGTAGCAGGACCTCCCAAAGTTCATGATCGCCACCTCCTAGAACCTCGTTTCCGACTACAATTCCACGAATACGGGTCCCGGGGACGACGGGTTCAACATTGTTTTTCATCCAAAATATAGCTCGATCGGCTTGTGCTTATATCTCTCAGGAATTCGTTTCCTAGCCCAATAACGATCTTGATTCCCGATCCTTTGAACGCTTTGAGAACTTCATGATCAGCGTCATAGATTCTTGTTGTGCAAGAAAAGAGGAGCAGTGATGATGTTAGGGTTTTTTTTGGGTATTGATTACAGAGAGAAGAAGGATGGAAATAAGGTAGAGGTTAAAATGGCGGCCTTTCAAACTTTTGGGATTTTCATTTCCCCCAAGCTAAATGCGTGTTTCATTAAATAAAATATAAAACGACATCTCTACACGACACTCATTTGAACATAGGTGCCGTCTGTGTTTTTTATTTTTTTTATTGGGCACTAATTTTAGGGCACGCAAAACTGCGTGTCCTCTATCCTTCATTTTTTTTAAACGGACGTTATTTTTAGGACACACAAAATATAAGTATCGTAAATCACTGTGTGTCATTGTTTGCATGTCATTAAAGTGCAGTTCTCTAGTAGTGATTTATGCAAAATATTCCGACGACCTGTCATCGGCTTAGGTTTTGAAAAACCATGCACATAAATACTTTAACATTTCCGCATCGACAAGTCGTTGGCATAGATACCCATGTCAAACAAAGTTGCTCAACCAAAGTTGGTGAACTCCGACGACTTGTGTCATCGACATAGATGTTTCGGCATATGGGACAATTCTTGTAGTGTATAATTGGATTTTATTGTAGGAAAGATCAAAAAAAGTTCTTTTATGTAGGTTTTACACACTAATTGCTGCCAACTGCATTATTTAAAATTTCATATAAATACGTGACAAATATACCAAAATAAATAAAAGTACGTAAAAAAACTTAAAAGTTCATATAAATATGCAAGGATATATAAATACACGAAAAATATACCAAAATACATTAAAGTGTATAAAAATTCTTAAAAATTTCATATAAATACATAAAAAATACATTTATACATTTAAAATATATAAAAACGTAAAAGAAAAAAAAATTAAAAAAACGTAAAAAAACTACATAAAAAAACTTTAAAAAGTACATAACTAAATAAATATATATTTAAATACATAAATAGTACATATCAATTCATAAAAGTACGTTTATATGTAGTACACAAATTTTGAAAACATTTATAAAAAAATCTCATTATTTAGCTAGAGTTAACAATTTGGTTTCATGACTTGTTGAATATCTTAAAAATGGTTAAAATAATGAAATTAGTTGTTTTTTTTTGGGTATTTCTATTAAAAAGATTGGGTTTTAATTATTAATTTTTCCAAAAAAAAAATAAGATTTTTCTACATATTTCCGTACATATAATCTCAAAATGGATCAAAATTAATTTTACACCAAAGATGTCAATCGGCCTTTCTTCTAGTTTCCCCATAAAAGGCAATATGTTTATTAGCTTATTGTCTGTTGAATAGTGACGTAAACTTGTAGGTAAAGAAATAACATACATTCAGTGAGTAATTGTAATTGATATTATATACATATATTAAAACCCAACACATCTTAAAACAATAAACTTCCAATGTTTCAGACTTTCAACACATCAATTTGGACAGAATTACTGTTTCGTCCTTCTACGTTTACATCTTAATATCATAATCTACAAAAACATCGACATCAGTTTGTAACCATCCACATCACTTTGTAAATTTCTCCACCACTTTCTTCTTCATTCGTCTCACAACTATCTTCCTTTCTTCTTGAATCGTCTCCGACTGTTACTTTGATTCTACCGACTACTTCATCGAAGAATATAGAAATTCAATTGCTCACACCAAAAACCTTCTGCGCTCTATTGTCGCCACATAACGCCTGCAACCAACCAAGCGCCTGTACCCTAAAGGAATTTCGGTATGTTGTTGGTTGTTTCACTTTTTGTTTTGATTTTCATACAATTGGTCTTCTTTCTAATCCTATTGTGTTTCCGATCAATGTCTCCGACTTCTTTGGTTTGACGGTCGACGATTTGCCTCCCAAGAAATAAGGATTTCGATTGCTGTTGCCAACCAATTTTGCGCTCAATTGCCGCCACCAAAAATCAGCCACCAATCGCCTGTTGTCTGTTATTTTGTTATAATTACGGTATGTCATATGTTTCTCCAACATCTTTGAATCCATCATTCTTCCTTTCCGACTTCCTGTGTTTGATGTTATCGACGTCTTTTCCTCCGGGAATTTAGGGCTTCAATTCCATTTGTTCTCATTGATAAGGTATTTCAAATGCAATATGTATATCTCTCTAACACACACAATAAGCGCACTTCTGAAATAATTGACAAAATTGGGTCTTCTAATCAGGCGCTCTTTTCTTTCTCTCTGAATTTTACAAAAATAAAGACAAATATGGTTTCCTCGCTTTCACCATTCGAATAGAAAACTCGATAAAGAGAGACTTCTCAGACTTAATTTCAACTTCCTACTGTTTCAAGTAAGTCTGATCCTCAAAGTTGAAGCAATTTCTGCATATTCACACGAATTGCAGTTCTTTGCAAATATCAACCACATTGACAGTCAGAGAATCATGTAATCCATTTATTATCTATTTTTCTTTCAGTTTTCTTGTGATTATGTGATATAATTGGTAATTTAACGGTTTTACATTTATGTAGACAAGGTGTTTGTTGTTTTGTTTGTATGAATAAGGAACTAGTTTTGTTATTTTGTTTCATAACTTATAAGTGGTTGTGGATATAATATGTATGGTGACTGATACAAAGATGACAAGCATGGTGTTATTTGGCTGATGTTTCAAGAACTTTATCAAGAATGTTTCTCCTGTGACCAATTAGATTGTAAATTTCATGCTAGACAGGGGTTTTCCAAACGGTAAGTATTGGTTTTTTAGTTTTTAAAAGTCAATTGCTACCATTATTTTTGTTTATATATTAATGAAATATTATTATTTTCTTCTTTCAGCAATTGAAACCACAAGGAATAGTCAACCCATCATCATTGACTCACCAACCTGTTTCTTTACGTGCACTTCTTCTTGCTGCTAACACTTCAGGTAACTTAATTAATTTGTTTCTTGAATCTTTATAATGTCTCATTTTAAGCATAGAGTTGATGATTAAATTTGAAATTGTATATTCTGAGCATACCTTAAGGAGGGCAAGGCCTTTTGGGGTGTCAGAAGGTATATTTTTATTCCACAATTCCCATTAACATGTGTAAGAGCATGCTCAAATGTGACAAAATCTATAAGATTGTGTTTGTTGAAGAAAACCAAATCTATAAGATTACGCCACCTCTACATTGTCATACTCTAACTTTGTTCATCTATTGATACATGGCAGCAAGGCACTCTAACTTTGTTCATCTATTGATAAATGGCAGCAAGGTTGAAACCTGTTTTTTTTTCCTTATTGAAGATATATCCCTTTTGGGTCTTTTTGTTTTCCTCATGTTGTGTATAATTTATCTGAATGAATTTTTATTTGATGGATTCGGCAACCACATAGTGATTTGAAGTTCGAACTTGAGGTTGATGTACCCTTCAACAAAAATAATTAAATCCTCGTTAGGGAAGTTCCCTTTCCAAAAAAAAAAACAAAAATAATTAAATTGTAATTGCCAGTTTGAAGGTCGAATTTGAGGTAAACCAATTAGGTTTTTTTTCACCCCTCACCTTATTGCTTTTGTTTATGACTGGAATAAACATGAATCATTCCAATTCCTAAGGATCCCATTCGTTCCAAAAAAAAAACTAATAGTTAGTTATGTTGATTCCAGTGGATATGACGGAAATTGAAATCCTTGATTTCTTTATGCTAGACCCAAATTTTTTGCTTTATTAATCGTCAGAAAAGTTAATGAAATAATCTGGGTTGCAAAGTCTAGTGGCCTTTTAAAGTTGGCTTATAAAGAGCCAAAAACTGTCCTAGTCTTTTTTTTTAGAAAAAAAACAGGATTAATTAGTGGTAAACGGTCCAGTTTTAACTATTTTTTGATCAGTCTACTAGTTTTCAATGGTTAGTACACATCCGGTTTTTGAGACTTATTGAACCAGTGACTTAGCTGATTCCTGGTTGAACCGGTTTGACCGGCGGAATCGGTTTGATTTTCAAAATAGTGGTTATATTTTCGACTTCATCTTTCAAATTCAGAAACCAAAACCAGAATTTGTCAACCAAAAAACCATGAAATGGAATCTAGAATTCTAGTTCCATCAGGATTGAACGAAACACAATGCAATACTCAGGCCTCCACCCAATATTGAGAATTATAGAATAAGTCAAGATTATTTATATCATACACAATAACTCCCACCGTCACACATCAATAATAAAGTGGAGCCAAAGCTGCAAACCTAGAATAATACACCAACATATTTATTTATATATTTATTTTATTTTTCAATAAGAAAGTATGAAAGATGGGAATCATGTACACCAAGTCAACAAAAAGACGTGTGAAAGATGGAAATAAATACACAAATAGATAATTCAATATCTTTGCTTGAACACCCACAAAGAATTGTTCTGATCGCATTTAAAGAAACACCATGCCACAATTAATAGCCATATTCAAAAAAACCCTAGAAAACGACTAATAAAAATGAATTTTATTTATTTATTTATATATATTGAGGGTATTTTGGTCTTTTATTAGAAAATGTTACGTTCAAGGTATCACCAAACGACAGCAATGGCCAATTACAAAAAACCTAGGAATCGACTCTCTTCAAAACACAATAAAAGTTATGTACATTAGGTCGTTATCTTAATCTCCATGTTTGGTAAACTTGGATTGTATCTACACACACTTACTAGAATTTCATTAATCATATTAATACATTACTTTCTTTGTTTCAGACCTCTACGTCCGTCGTCTTTTCCTCTAAGCACTTACAGTTTGGACTCTAACAATTCCAACTCAAAATTTGAAGTCTGGGTATGTTCTCTATCCTTTGTAATTAATATTGATTTTCTATTCCTTACTTAATTTCGATTTTTCTCTCTTTCTTCTTTTCCAACTCTTAGGTTTGACATTTTAAAAGCCTTCTCGATTTCTCATGAATTTGTGTAAATAAAGAGTTATATAATTTTTGTGTTACAGGATATTCAACTCTACCTTGCATCTACAAAAATTGGGTAAGTTATTTTTAACCCTTTCACTAGATATGATTTGTGTACATAATGACTACATGGATTAATACAATCATAGAGTACGCTATTACTCTGTTCTAAATTTTTTTTAAATATATACCAAAAATTAGTTACTAATAATTAGAATAGTTAGTTTCAAATTTACCTTTTTAGAATCTAATTTTCAATTTGGATTACATATAAAGTATGTTAAAAGTCGATGGAATTTGGATTTCTATTTCAGTAAATGCTTTCTTGTGATGCCTCCAAAAAGGCAACAAATGGCTTCTACTTCCAATACAATAGTCCCCCGTCGTTCACGTAGGAGTTCCCTTTTATTAGAGATACCAACGTTGCCTATTTATTACGAATGTGGGAATTGTTCCTGTGTGGGTGAGCATTTCGGGGCGTTTTTTTGGGTATCATTAAAGAGTTGTTTTTATCCCGAGCCAATCATCCGCGATATACAAAATGTTTTGTAAGTCGGGTAATGTTGTTCTTCCCTACCCTCTTCGTCTGCCAGATGTGCTTCTACAATTTTACGAAGATGATCACTTTATGCATAACAAAAGAGCATATAATTCCATGTTCTCTATGTCGTCTTTTGGTGCAAACGAAGATGACTCAATCAATAAAGGTCGTGCACCATATGTGTTTAAGTTCAGTGGTCATATTTACCATTGGATTGGATCCTTTTATCCTCAAGACGTTCATCAGCCCCCTTTTCTATAGTTGTATATGTATGATACTGAAAATGAGGTTGCTAATAGACTTCATTCTTTTCATGGTGATAATGAAGTACTTTTGTCTACATATATTGTAGATTCATTAAGTCATATGTTGAACACACATAATGAGTATGTTCATACGTTTAAGACTGCGAAAGAAATAGCCCATTCAATAAATTTAGATTTATATGGTGTACGGTTATTTAGTCATGTGCCTGACAGAAGATATGGGTCACCAACCTCTGGAAGTTTGGGTTGTATCGTTGGTGATGATGATGTTACTAGGGCTGTTAGATATTTTTGTTTATTCAGGGTTAGCTCGGCGAGTTAATAAGCTTCATCCAACTTATATGTCTTTGCAGTATCCATTAATATTCCCATACGGAGAAGAAGGATGGTCTCCTGCCTTGTGTCTACGTATTGACTCTATTAGAATCTTAACAAATAATATGTATTAGAGTTATCAGATTCACGATCGACACAATTACTCTCTTATTTTACATGCACATCGCCTTTTCCAACAATATTTGGTGGATGCCTATACTTGAATTGAACAATCTAGGCTTGAATTTATTGAACATCATCAACATCAATTGCGTTTAGAGTACATAGCAGTGTTTATGACGCTTTGTCCAAAGGCGATACGGACAGCCATGTCATTGGTATGCATGTATTTCTACCTGCAACTTTCGTTGGGGGACCTAGATATATGTATAAACACTATCAAGACGCTCTAGCCATATGTAGGGTTCATGGTAAGCCACAATATTTCATCACTTTCACTTGCAATGTAAAATGGCCTGATGAGTATAGAAAATACATGGATGTTGTTGGTCAACGTGATGTTCGACCAGATATCATTGCACGCATCTTTAAGATCAAAGTTCATGCTTTCATTAACTTCCTTAAAGAAGACAAAACTTTTGGAGATGTTAATGCATGTACGTTTACACCTTCAACCACAATGGGTCAACAAACCACCACAAATACCGAGTCCCTCACCCCTACTAAATCACATGAAACCGGAAGATGCCTCCAATTGGAACATACAGGTAAAAATAACATTTAGCAGTATATTTATATCCAACACGAAACCAACATCTTTCCATTTCACAGATACTACACAGAAATCACAACGTCCCAAACAAATGAAATACAAAAAACACGGCGAAGCGAACGAAGGGACACATGCCAAAAGCAGTAAAACTATTTGATCTTTTCAGAACATACATAGACATAAACTGTACTCTCTTTGCTGTATCATTTTGCGTCTAATCTGTAAATATTCAGTAAACTATGTCATCTTGAGACGAACATATACAAAACAGTTGTTGTCATCTTTTGTTGTATATATGAATTTGTTTGATATCAAATAATATTTACTTTTCAATTAATGTTATTAGTGTGTTTGTTGTTCATGAACTTTATTATATAACCATTCTGGTCGGTGGGAGCAATTATCATATATTTAATTACAAAATGTTAAGAAACTTATGTAACGGCCATAATAACTGCCAACTTGTAACTTCCTTTAGCAGGAACCGTTACTCCATTGAGGCAAGCTTACATCTTCAGCAATAAATAGAGGATCCGTTACTCCATTCATAATTTTTTTGCCTTTCTCATTTTAACATACCCAATTGCTTCAATAGCATTTTCATGTCCGTTTACTACAAAATGGAATGTTAGCGTTATTAGTGCTCTCCGTGAAGATCTTGTTGTTCACATAAAATCAGGAGATGATGATCTTGGGAACCATACCATTCCATATGTAGGAAATTACTCCTGGTCTTTCTGTGAAAAGGTTGGTGGTCACACTCTTTTTTACGGTTACTTCTGGTGGGGTTCAAAATTTCAGAGCTTAGATTTGTTTAACAAAGCCATTTCTGAAAAATTAATTTTAAATGCGGATCCTGAACATTGTTACTGGTTTGTAAAACCTGAAGGGTTTTTTGTAAATAATATTCCAAGTGGAGGTGGGCAGTTCATTAAAGGTTGGGACTAAAACAAATATAGGTCATCTTTTTCTTATTGTAGCTAGATACAATATATGATTAAAAATTAATTGATGACATTAGTATGCTATGTATGTGTTTATTTCTTCTGTCAGCACATCTGCAAATGTTTACAAATATGCTTTCTTAGTTACAATTGTGCAAGTTCACAAATACTTTATAACAAATGTTTGAATAGTAAAACAATATCCTCCGTGTCATTGGTTTTCCACCCGGTCTACCAGGTAAAAATGTTGAACTTAGTGTCTTGGGCGGCTGTCCACCTGGCGTGGATGGCAAGTAAACGCTTGAAGCATTGCCCGACTTTCCATCCTGCATAAATACACGAGTTTTGCATATATATTAAAAAATCCATAAAATGATATATACATGTGTAAATAAACGAGTTTTGCATGTTTGTGTACAAGTGTGTGATCAAATAAATGAATGTGAGTGATAGGTGGAACATATTGCTCTTTGACATGTGTGGTGGGACTAGTGTACTCGTTTCCATTTCCATTTTCCATGGTTACACCAGATGAGCCAGATGACGAAACTACCCCTTGAAAACTCCCTAATACTTGTGGTTGGGTTGCAACAGGCTTTTGCCCCTCTTCGACTAGTTTTCTAAGTAGATTTGTGACTGTAGGAAGAAACTTCATGGATAAAGACAGAATTCCTGGAAGCTGTAAGCATAAAAAAAGGTATAAGAAACAGGAAAATGAATAAATAATAAATAAATAAATTGTGAACTAAGTGGGACAAATTGTGAAGTATGTTGCTATTATATGACTTTATGATTCGATATATTTAGATGGAATGGAACTCACCATGCCATTGCTAAATAAATTCACCGGATTTGTCTAGTTGGACCCACAAAGCTTTGAAAAGAAGATAACCCACAAAAATAACAAGCAGCCATAATGGATTCCTGCAAAACAAGACAATGTGTATTGTGAATTTTGGATTTGAGTATTAACAAGTTACTTAGAAAGACAAGAAAACAAACAAACCTTAAAAGTGTCATAAACTCGTTAAATCCTAGGATGAACATAACAGCAATTGCCCATGGAGGTGGTAACATATTGTTATTTCGGTTATTAGCTTCCTGAAGAATTTTAGGTAAGCCACAAACTAAAGCAAATAACAAGAATTAAAATAACTGTTCTTTCATAATATTTTCAAAGAAATTGGGATCTGTCAAAGGGACTGGAATTTAAAGGAGTTGATTTTTTTTTAAATAAAAATAAATTCTCTCACATGTTCGGATAATTCATGAGTAAAAAAAAAGAAACGCATACAGAGAGGCGATAGGCGTTTTATGCTCACCTGTTTTTCAGCATCTGAGCTGCATTCAATTCATAAGTTAATTGTGCATCTACTCTGGAGTGCATAGCAGGTAGCTCCTCAGGTGTTGCATTGGCCATCTTCTCACCAATATCTCAGCCATCTCATCTGGTCGAGTTGACTTCAATTGTTCTCCAGCATGCCTCAAGTCCTCAACTTTCATGTATTTGATGCTATCTGTCGCCATTCTTATCGATTCCGGATTCGACATCATCTGCAATCACCATTTTCAATACCACAAAAGCAATCACTATTAAGGAGATTAATGGGTATCAACACAAGCATTTTCTAACATACAAAAATGTGTGTCCAATAGAGTTCAAAAATAAGAATATTGATGTAGAAAACTAAGCCAACCAACATTGCTTAGTGCTTACACAAACAAGTTTATAACCTAAATCTAAAAAGCAAGTTAATAACATAAAAATTAATAAATAAGTAAGTTCATACTTTGTAATACAACACTATGTAAAGAAGAAGAATAATACATATAAAAGTAATCATTAATAATTAAGCATAGAACAATCAATTTGTTGACATCATTTGGGAACTTGACTTCAGTAATCGATTAGGAATTTAGGATTTAGGGACAGAGAAAAGCTAAATATTTTAAATAAGAAAGTAAGGTAATTGACAACAGAACCAAATATGAAGTATGCAGATTCAATTAAAAAGTCATGATCAAATATAAGTTTCCAATGCCCCATAAGGCCTGTCATCGCCATTATGATATGTTAGATATGTTGCATGGCCCACAACAATTCTTAAAGATTGATCTACACAACGCTTATCACCAACTCCATGACCAGAAAAACATGGTGGATCAGTCAACACTAAAGACACAGCATTAACTGTGAATATTATTGACTACAACGGATATCATTCTCTCAACTGCAAAACTAATGCTTCCTGTTTTCTGACTTGATGTTTGTGGAAATCAGTGTGGTCCTGAAATGGCGCTCGATGCATACAGGTGATTGGTTTTGTAAAGGAAGGAGTTTTCTCCTTGAATATACGACAATATTCTCCTAACAACCCGATAGACCCTAAGTAGAGAATACCCTTCTCGGACATAAAAAACCCTTTGACTTTCACAAACACTCCAACTTAAAAGTTGTAGAGAACTAATGGCAACAAGAAGCCTTCAGGTTTTAATTTATTGATCTTGGTTGGCTGGAGAAACTGCTAGAATAATGCAGTTAGGCTGCAAGACAATGTCACAATGCAATTGAAAATAAATATTAATATTATTCTTCAATTCTTTTCAGCATATAATAAGATTTGGGTACATTTGTAAATAAATATATATACCTTTTCAATGTATGACCTCACCGTGTTTTCAATATCTTGCACAATGCTATTAGATTGCCCCTCTACATATATCACATAGGTGAAAATAGATTACATAAATCACTAATCAAAGACAGAAGTTAACCAAAGTTGCGAAATATTATAAATGGTGTAATTGTGTAAACTTACCAACAACTATTTTTGTCAAGCCAGGAAGATCAGTGAGGGTAAAGTTCACAGCTATAAAAGATCAGAAATTCAGACATAATAGATTGATTAGTAACTTATTATGTTTTCTAAAATTTGATGTTCATGAAACATCTTTTGTTTATAATTATATCATACCATTTGGAGAATAGATAATAAGATATATAGGAACAGATGAAATCTATTTGGTACAACCTGTCACTCTGTCAGTTTCATCAGCAATCTACTTCCTCACAGAAGCTAAAAAAGTATATAAACTTGTAACAAGATCACGCAGAGGGATTGAGAATTACAAAAGGATCATAAGCTTTTTAGTCGTAATACCAAAATCAGTGAACCACTTTCGTGGAAGGTGAGCAAACTCTGCCTATTCTTTTCCTTCTTCGATCTTATGAAGTTGTAGTACAAGAGGACGCCGAGTGACAATTCCTGCAAATAGATGTTAAATCATATTTTATATCCAACAAATTGAATCAGAAAACTTTGAAGATATAATAATTACCAGAACCACGAGGCAAAAAATCCTTGCCAACTACACTCTCCAACACAGATGATTTTCCAGAGGTCTAAAAACAATTTATGGAAAGTGATTAGAGTGAACTGTGAAGTACATTTGCACGAATAAAAACTGCTTACAGAAATAGTTTTACACTTTCATCTAAATCAAGAAGTTAAATGTAGTTGTGTCAATAGATATGAACAGCCGTTATCAGGGGTTAGAATTACAGATACAGATCATCGTGTTGAAAAATGAAATAAAGATCAAAGACACACAAACACCATAAACTAAAATTGAGAACCTAAATGCTTGCAAGAAGATTAAGTGAATTAAGTCATTGATCGGATGATAGAACGCTGAAAAGAAAAGAAATTATGATCAGCGATTAATATCTGCATATTTATACCTGACCACCAACGACGACGATTGTAGGCAAGGTGTCCCAGAGAGTAGGAAGAGAGGATTCTTCACCGAAGTCGCCTAGGGCTGTGCATGCTTTCTGTAGTTTGTCGACGACATTAATTAGAGTGTCCATTAACAATTACGATCAATAAGAGATGACAGATTAATCAAATACGATTAGGTGATTAGGGATTTCAGAAATTCCAGATGGACAGAAAGGCGAGTCTCTTTCTGAATTTGGTCTGTAAGGTGTACCTTTCTTCTTCAGTAGTCTTTTCAATATGTTGAGATTATATGTTCTCGCATTACTCAACATAGCTCCCGCTTCATTCGCTTCACCATTTGAAGCCCATCCGGTTTCCAATACTATAACCTCCATCTTCTCAAATCCAGCTTTTTCCAAAGCAGTGTAAGTGACATCGATTTGTGCTTCGAACATGTTATCATAATGTAATTTCGTTTTCGTGTCTTCTATTCCTGTGTTATTTATGAAGATTGCATAATTGATATCGATGTGTTCGGGATCACTGATGTATGTGAGAAATGGATACGTGTTTATGTAGAAATGGAGGGAACGAACGAGCGAAGCCACCAGCGGAATGTGGGCTTGAAACCTCATCGTCGGCAAGGTGGAGGAGGTCAAGATCAGTGTGCATGTTTTTCACCGACGGTAGCAGGACCTCCCAGAGTTCCTGATCGCCACCGCCTAGAACCTCGTTTCCGACTACAATTCCACGAATACGGGTTCCGGGGACGACGGGTTCAACATTGTTTTTCATCCAATCCATAGCTCGATCGGCTTGTGCTTATATCTCTCAGGAATTCGTTTCCTAGCCCACTAATGATCTTGATTCCCGATCCTTTGAACGCTTTGAGAACTTCATGATCGGCATCATAGATTCTTGTTGTGCAAGAAAAGAGGAGCAGTGATGATGTTAGGGTTTTTTTTGGGTATTGATCACATAGAGAAGAAGGATGGAAATAAGGTAGAGGTTAAAATGGCGGCCTTTCAAACTTTTGGGATTTTCATTTCCCCCAAGCTAAATGTACATTTTATTAAATAAAATATAAAACGACATCTCTAGACGACACTCATTTTAACATAGGTGCCCTCTGTGTTTTTAATTATTTTTTATTGGACACTAATTTTAGGGCACGCAAAAATACGTGTCCTCGATCCTTCATTTTTTTTAAAACGGACGTTATTTTTAGGACACACAAAATATAAGTATCGTAAATCACTGCGTGTCATTGTTTGCATGTCATTAAAGGACAGTTTTCTGGTAGTGATTTATGCAAAATATTCCGACGACCTGTCATCGGCATAGGTTTTGAAAAACCATGCACGTAAATACTTTAACATTTCCGCGTCGACAAGTCGTTGGCATAGATACCCAGGTCAAACAAAGTTGGTCAACCAAAGTTGGTGAACTCCGACGACTTGTGTCATCGACATAGATGTTTCGGCATATGGGACAATTCTTGTAGTATATAATTGGAATTTATTGTAGGAAAGATCAAAAAAAGTTCTTTTATGTGCAATTACGCTGTCTTTTATCTAAAAACAATGGTTTTTATTAAGTTTTTAACAGAAATGTTACCGTAGAAATACAAGAAATTGATAAAATAATACCTTTACTGTTTTTCCTGAATATACCTTAGGAGTTTAGCCTTCCATAGAGCTAAGAACGTTTTGATTCAAAGCTCTGATACCAAGATAAAAATTACGTTTCCAGGAATTTTTATCTTGTACTAAAGCTCAAAAACTAAAACTTTAAAGTACACACATTTTTATTAAAATACTGCGGAAGCTTTGTTACAATGGTGGTGGTGGTGATTGTAGGTGAATGAATTCGATGATCCCAAACTTAGAACTTATGCCCTTATATAGATGGGCTTACAAACTAATGGACAAGAATAAAAACGTAAGTGATGACGTTTACACTCTAATTGCTGCCAACTGCATTATTTAAAACTTCATATAAATACGTGAAAAATATACCAAAATAAATAAAAGTACGTAAAAAAACTTAAAAGTTCATATAAATATGTAAAGATATATAAATACACGAAAAATATACCAAAATACATTAAAGTATATAAAAAGTCTTAAAAATTTCATATAAATACATAAAAAATACATTTATACATTTAAAATATATAAAAACGTAAAAGAAAAAAAATAAAAAAAAACGTAAAAAAAACTACATAAAAAAACTTTAAAAAGTACATAACTACATAAATATATATATTTAAATACATAAATAGTACATATAAATTCATAAAAATACGTTTATATGTAGTACACAAATTTTCAAAACATTTATAAAAAAATCTCATTATTTAGGAAGAGTTAACAATTTGGTTTCATAACTTGTTGAATATGTTAAAAATGGTTAAAATAATGAAATTAGTTGTTTTTTGGGTATTTCTATTAAAAGATTGGGTTTTAATTCTTAATTTTTCCAAAAAAAATAAGATTTTTCTACATATTTCCATACATATAATCTCAAAATGGATCAAAATTAAGTTTACACCAAAGATGTCAATCGGCCTTTCTTCAAGTTTCCCCATCAAAGGCAATATGTTTATTAGCTTATTGTCTGTTGAATAGTGACGTAAACTTGTAGGTAAAGAAATAACATGCATTCAGTGAGTAATTGTAATTGATATTGATAATTAAGGATTCAAATGTACATAAATGTTTTAGAAATACATTGAAAACATGAAGACGGAAAGAGAGATTCTTGTGGGAAATAAAAAATATTTATTAATCACATAATCAACATAGATAAGTAAGTTACATCAGGAGTAAGTACGTAGTAATAGGTTGAAACCATCGCTCCCCTTCATACAAACGACACACCCTTTCAATGTAACGGCAATGACATCTTTCTACTACGAATGTTAAGAAACTTATGTAACTGCCATAATAACTTCCAACTTGTAACTTCCGTTAGCAAGAACCGTTACTCCATTGAGGCAAGCTTACATCTTCAGCAATAAATAGAGGGAACTTGTGTGCATGAAATAAAGAGAAAACTCTTCAGAAACATGAGGTCTTCTACAATTCATAATTTTTTTGCCTTTCTCATTTTAACATACCCAATTGCTTCAATAGCATTTTCATGTCCGTTTACTACAAAATGGAATGTTAGCGTTATTAGTGCTCTCCGTGAAGATCTTGTTGTTCACATAAAATCAGGAGATGATGATCTTGGGAACCATACCATTCCATATGTAGGAAATTATTCCTGGTCTTTCTGTGAAAAGGTTGGTGGTCACACTCTACTTCTGGTGGGGTTCAAAATTTCAGAGCTTAGATTTGTTTAACAAAGCCATTTCTGACAAATTAATTTTAAATGCGGATCCTGAACATTGTTACTGGTTTGTAAAACCTGAAGGGTTTTTTGTAAATGATATTCCAAGTGGAGGTGGGCAGTTCATTAAAGGTTGGGACTAAAACAAATATATGTCATCTTTTTCTTATTGTAGCTTGATACAATATATGATTAAAAATTAATTGATGACATTAGTATGCTATGTATGTGTTTATTTCTTCTGTCAGCACATCTGCAAATGTTTACAAATATGCTTTCTTAGTTACAATTGTGCAAGTTCACAAATACTTTATAAAAAATGTTTGAATAGTAAAACAAAATCCTCCGTGTCATTGGTTTGCCACCCGGTCTACCAGGTAAAAATGTTGAACTTAGTGTCATGGGCGGCTGTCCACCTGGCGTGGATGGCAAGTAAACGCTTGAAGCATTGCCCGACTTTTCATCCTGCATAAATAAACGAGTTTTGCATATATATTAAAAAATCCATAAAATGATATATACATGTGTAAATAAACGAGTTTTGAATGTATGTGTACAAGTGTGTGATCAAATAAATGAATGTGAGTGATAGGTGGAACATATTGCTCTTTGACATGTGTGGTGGGACTAGTGTACTCGGTTCCATTTCCATTTTCCATGGTTACACCAGATGAGCCAGATGACGAAACTACCCCTTGAAAACTCCCTAATACTTGTGGTTGGGTTGCAACAGGCTTTTGCCCCTCTTCGACTAGTTTTCTAAGCAGATTTATGACTGTAGGAAGAAACTTCATGGATAAAGACAGAATTCCTGGAAGCTGTAAGCATAAAAAAAGGTATAAGAAACAGCAAAATGAATAAATAATAAATAAATAAATTGTGAACTAAGTGGGACAAATTATGAAGTATGTTGCTATTATATGACTTTATGATTCGATATATTTAGATGGAATGGAACTCACCATGCCATTGCTAAATAAATTCACCGGATTTGTCTAGTTGGACCCACAAAGCTTTGAAAAGAAGATAACCCACAAAAATAACAAGCAGCCATAATGGATTCCTGCAAAACAAGACAATGTGTATTGTGAATTTTGGATTTCAGTATTAACTGTTGGATGTAATCTTGATGTGGAAGATTGAGTTGAATAAAAAAAAAAGAATGGGTCATAACTTTGACTGATATGCATGGGAATGGACCGGGTATTATGGAGATTATTCAGTCATTTGTATACCCACGTTTCTGTTAGGATGTGTGCCTATTTTGTAGGTACAATAGTTTATAAATAGATTAGGTTGTCATTTGTTTTATAGATGTAATCAGTTTTTCTTTCTTGAAAGTAATATAGCAGTGAGAACAATTACTTTGAGCAATATATGAGAGTCGTTGTCAGCATGTATGTTCTGGGGTTGTTTGCAGCTGGGTTAAAGGAAGGTTGATTACCAACAATTGGTATCAGAGCACCCAGGTTCACACCTGGTTCTCAGAAAAAGGAGAGGATGAAAGCAAGAAGTTTGGTGATATGATCTGTAGCAAGAAAGTAAGCAGTAAGCATGAAGAAAGGCTGCACAGCAGCAAATTAGAAAGAAAGAAAGAAAGAAAGAAAGAAAGAAAGAAAAGAAGAAAGAAAGAAAGAAAGAAAGAAGAAAGGAAGAAAGAAAGAAAGAAAGAAGAAAGAATGAAAGCAAGCAACAAGTCCGATCATGTTTGTTAATCAGAAGAAAGATGCAGCAGCAGAATTTTGTTGTTTGTTAGCAGGTAAGAAAGAAGAAGCAGGCAGCAAGTGATTAACAAGCAGGAGAGGGACGGTTGCAAGAAAGAAAAGCAAGATAGCTAGCATGTAGTCTGTAGCAAGTAGCAGACAAGAAAGAAAGCAAGCAGTAAGGGTGATCAGGTTTGGTGATCAGAAGGAAGGATGAAAGCAAGCAGCAAAATAAAGCAATTAAGCAGGAAGATGAAGCATGTTGGCCAAGAAAAATGCATGAGACAACAAGAAGTTAGCAAGATTATAGCAAGAGAAGCAAGGTCAAGAGCATCAAGATTAGGGGGGTGATTGTTGGATATAATCTTGATGTGGAAGATTGAGTTGAATAAAAAAAAAAGAATGGGTCATAACTTTGACTGATATGCATGGGAATGGACCGGGTATTATGGAGATTATTCAGTCATTTGTATACCACGTTTCTGTTAGGATGTGTGCCTATTTTGTAGGTACAATAGTTTATAAATAGATTAGGTTGTCATTTGTTTTATAGATGTAATCAGTTTTTCTTTCTTGAAAGTAATATAGCAGTGAGAACAATTACTTTGAGCAATATATGAGAGTCGTTGTCAGCATGTATGTTCTGGGGTTGTTTGCAGCTGGGTTAAAGGAAGGTTGATTACCAACAGTCATCGCCATTATGATATGTTAGATATGTTGCATGGCCCACAACAATTCTTAAAGATTGATCTACACAACGCTTATCACCAACTCCATGACCAGAAAAACATGGCGGATCAGTCAACACTAAAGACACAGCATTAACTGTGAATATTATTGACTACAACGGATATCATTCTCTCAACTGCAAAACTATTGCTTCCTGTTTTCTGACTTGATGTTTGTGGAAATCAGTGTGGTCCTGAAATGGCGCTCGATGCATACAGGTGATTGGTTTTGTAAAGGAAGGAGTTTTCTCCTTGAATATAGGACAATATTCTCCTAACAACCAGATAGACCCTAAGTAGAGAATACCCTTCTCGGACATAAAAAACGCTTTGACTTTCACAAACACTCCAACTTAAAAGTTGTAGAGAACTGGTAGCAACAAGAAGCCTTCAGGTTTTAATTTATTGATCTTGGTTGGCTGGAGAAACTGCTAGAATAATGCCGTTAGCTAGGCTGAAAGACAATGTCACAGTGCAATTGAAAATAAATATTAATATTATTCTTCAATTCTTTTCAGCATATAATAAGATTTGGGTACATTTGTAAATAAATATATATACCGTTTCAATGTATGACCTCACCATGTTTTCAATATCTTGCACACTGCTATTAGATTGCCCCTCTACATATATCACATAGGTGAAAATAGATTACATTAATCACTAATCAAAGACAGAAGTTAACCAAAATTGCGAAATATTATAAATGGTGTAATTGTGTAAACTTTTTGTCAAGCCAGGAAGATCAATGAGGGTAAAGTTCACAACTATAAAAGATCTGAAATTCAGACATAATAGATTGATTAGTAACTTGTTATGGTTTCTAAAATTTGATGTTCATGAAACATCTTTTGTTTATAATTATATCATACCATTTGGAGAATAGATAATGAGATATACAGGAACAGATGAAATCTATTTGGTACAACCTGTCACTCTGTCAGTTTCATCAGCAATCTCCTTCCTCACAGCAGCTAAAAAAGTATATAAAATTGTAACAAGATCATGCAGAGAGAATGAGAATTACAGAGGATCATAAGCTTTTTAGTCGTAATACCAAAATCAGTGAACCACTTTCGTGGAAGGTGAGCAAACTCTGCCTATTCTTTTCCTTCTTCGATCTTATGAAGTAGTAGAACAAGAGGACGCCGAGTGACAATTCCTGCAAATAGATGTTAATCATACTTTATATCCAACAAATTGAATCAGAAAACTTTGAAGATATAATAATAATTACCAGAACCACGAGGCAAAAAATCCTTGCCAACTACACTTTCCAACACAGATGATTTTCCAGAGGTCTAAAAACAATTTATGGAAAGTGATTAGAGTGAACTGTGAAGTACATTTGCACGAATAAAAACTGCTTACACAAACAGTTTTACACTTTCATCTAAATCAAGAAGTTAAATGTAGTTGTGTCAATAGATATGAACAGCCGTTATCAGGGGTTAGAATTACAGATACAGATCATCGTGTTGAAAAATGAAATAAAGATCAAAGACACACAAACACCATAAACTAAAATTGAGAACCTAAATGCTTGCAAGAAGATTAAGTGAATTAAGTCATTGATCGGATGAAAGAACGCTGAAAAGAAAAGAAATTATGATCAGCGACTAATATCTGCATATTTATACCTGACCACCGACGACGACGATTGTAGGCAAGGTGTCCCAGAGAGTAGGAAGAGAGGATTCTTCACCGAAGTCGCCTAGGGCTGTGCATGCTTTCTATAGTTTGTTGAGAAGATTAATTAGAGTGTCCGTTAACAATTACGATCAATAAGAGATGACAGATTAATCAAATATGATTAGGTGATTAGGGATTTCAGAAATTGCAGATGGACAGAAAGGCGAGTCTCTTTCTGAATTTGGTCTGTAAGGTGTACCTTTCTTCTTCAGTAGTCTTTTACGTATGTTGAGATTATATGTTCTCGCATTACTCAACATAGCTCCGGCTTCATTCGCTTCACCATTTGAAGCCCATCCGGTTTCCAATACTATAACATCCATCTTCTCAAATCCAGCTTTTTCCAAAGCAGTGTAAGTGACATGGATTTGTGCTTCGAACATGTTATCATAATGTAATTTCGTTTTCGTGTCTTCTATTCCTGTGTTATTTATGAAGATTGCATAATTGATATCGATGTGTTCGGGATCACTGATGTATGTGAGAAATGGATACGTGTTTATGTAGAAATGGAGGGAACGAACGAGCGAAGCCACCAGCGGAATGTGGGCTTGAAACCTCATCGTCGGCAAGGTGGAGGAGGTCAAGATCAGTGTGCATGTTTTTCACCGACGGTAGCAGGACCTCCCAGAGTTCCTGATCGCCACCGCCTAGAACCTCGTTTCCGACTACAATTCCACGAATACGGGTTCCGGGGACGACGGGTTCAACATTGTTTTTCATCCAATCCATAGCTCGATCGGCTTGTGCTTATATCTCTCAGGAATTCGTTTCCTAGCCCACTAATGATCTTGATTCCCGATCCTTTGAACGCTTTGAGAACTTCATGATCGGCATCATAGATTCTTGTTGTGCAAGAAAAGAGGAGCAGTGATGATGTTAGGGTTTTTTTTGGGTATTGATCACATAGAGAAGAAGGATGGAAATAAGGTAGAGGTTAAAATGGCGGCCTTTCAAACTTTTGGGATTTTCATTTCCCCCAAGCTAAATGTGCATTTTATTAAATAAAATATAAAACGACATCTCTAGACGACACTCATTTTAACATAGGTGCCCTCTGTGTTTTTAATTATTTTTTATTGGACACTAATTTTAGGGCACGCAATAATACGTGTCCTCGATCTTTCATTTTTTTTTAAAACGGACGTTATTTTTAGGACATACAAAATATAAGTATCGTAAATCACTGCGTGTCATTGTTTGCATGTCATTAAAGGGCAGTTTTCTAGTAGTGATTTATGCAAAATATTCCGACGACCTGTCATCGGCATAGGTTTTGAAAAACCATGCACGTAAATACTTTAACATTTCCGCGTCGACAAGTCGTTGGCATAGATACCCAGGTCAAACAAAGTTGGTCAACCAAAGTTGGTGAACTCTGACGACTTGTGTCATCGACATAGATGTTTCGGCATATGGGACAATTCTTGTAGTATATAATTGGAATTTATTGTAGGAAAGATCAAAAAAAGTTCTTTTATGTGCAATTGCACTGTCTTTTATCTAAAACAATGGTTTTTATGAAGTTTTTAACAGAAATGTTACCGTAGAAATACAAGAAATTGATAAAATAATACCTTTACTGTTTTTCCTGTTTTTCCTGAATATACCTTAGGAGTTTAGCCTTCCATAGAGCTAAGAACGTTTTGATTCAAAGCTCTGATACCAAGATAAAAATTACGTTGCCAGGAATTTTTATCTTGTACTAAAACTCAAAAACTAAAACTTTAAAGTTCACACATTTTTATTAAAATACTGCGGAAGCTTCGTTACAATGGTGGTGGTGGTGATTGTAGGTGAATGAATTCGATGATCCCAAACTTAGAACTTATGCCCTTATATAGATGGGCTTACAAACTAACGGACAAGAATAAAAACGTAAGTGATGACGTTTACACTTTAATTGCTGCCAATTGCATTATTTAAAACTTCATATAAATACGTGAAAAATATACCAAAATAAATAAAAGTACGTAAAAAAACTTAAAAGTTCATATAAATATGTAAAGATATATAAATACACGAAAAATATACCAAAATACATTAAAATATATAAAAATTCTTAAAAATTTCATATAAATACATAAAAAATACATTTATACATTTAAAATATATAAAAACGTAAAAGAAAAAAATTAAAAAAACGTAAAAAAAAACTACATAAAAAAACTTTAAAAAGTACATAACTACATAAATATATATATTTAAATACATAAATACTACATATAAATTCATAAAAATACGTTTATATGTAGTACACAAATTTTCAAAACATTTATAAAAAAGTCTCATTATTTAGGAAGAGTTAACAATTTGGTTTCATGACTTGTTGAATATGTTAAAAATGGTTAAAATAATGAAATTAGTTGTTTTTTTGGGTATTTCCATTAAAAAGATTGGGTTTTAATTCTTAATTTTTCCAAAAAAAAAAAAAGATTTTTCTACATATTTCCATACATATAATCTCAAAATGGATCAAAATTAAGTTTACACCAAAGATGTCAATCGGCCTTTCTTCAAGTTTCCCCATAAAAGGCAATATGTTTATTAGCTTATTGTCTGTTGAATAGTGACGTAAACTTGTAGGTAAAGAAATAACATGCATTCAGTGAGTAATTGTAATTGATATTGATAATTAAGGATTCAAATGTACATAAATGTTTTAGAAATACATTGAAAAAATGAAGAAGGAAAGAGAGATTCTTGTGGGAAATTAAAAATATTTATTAATCACATAATCAACATAGATAAGTAAGTTAGATTAGGAGTAAGTACGTAGTAATAGGTTGAAACCATCGCTCCCCTTCATACAAATGACACACCCTTTCAATGTAACGGCAATGACATCTTTCTACTACGAATGTTAAGAAACTTATGTAACTGCCATAATAACTTCCAACTTTTAATTTCCGTTAGCAAGAACCGTTACTCCATTGAGGCAAGCTTACATCTTCAGCAATAAATAGAGGGAACTTGTGTGCATGAAATAAAGAGAAAACTCTTCAGAAACATGAGGTCTTCTACAATTCATAATTTTTTTGCCTTTCTCATTTTAACATACCCAATTGCTTCAATAGCATTTTCATGTCCGTTTACTACAAAATGGAATGTTAGCGTTATTAGTGCTCTCCGTGAAGATCTTGTTGTTCACATAAAATCAGGAGATGATGATCTTGGGAACCATACCATTCCATATGTAGGAAATTATTCCTGGTCTTTCTGTGAAAAGGTTGGTGGTCACACTCTTTTTTACGGTTACTTCTGGTGGGGTTCAAAATTTCAGAGCTTAGATTTGTTTAACAAAGCCATTTCTGACAAATTAATTTTAAATGCGGATCCTGAACATTGTTACTAGTTTGTAAAACCTGAAGGGTTTTTTGTAAATAATATTCCAAGTGGAGGTGGGCAGTTCATTAAAGGTTGGGACTAAAACAAATATATGTCATCTTTTTCTTATTGTAGCTTGATACAATATATGATTAAAAATTAATTGATGACATTAGTATGCTATGTATGTGTTTATTTCTTCTGTCAGCACATCTGCAAATGTTTACAAATATGCTTTCTTAGTTACAATTGTGCAAGTTCACAAGTACTTTATAAAAAATGTTTGAATAGTAAAACAAAATCCTCCGTGTCATTGGTTTGCCACCCGGTCTACCAGGTAAAAATGTTGAACTTAGTGTCATGGGCGGCTGTCCACCTGGCGTGGATGGCAAGTAAACGCTTGAAGCATTGCCCGACTTTTCATCCTGCATAAATAAACGAGTTTTGCATATATATTAAAAAATCCATAAAATGATATATACATGTGTAAATAAACGAGTTTTGCATGTATGTGTACAAGTGTGTGATCAAATAAATGAATGTGAGTGATAGGTGGAACATATTGCTCTTTGACATGTGTGGTGGGACTAGTGTACTCGGTTCCATTTCCATTTTCCATGGTTACACCAGATGAGCCAGATGACGAAACTACCCCTTGAAAACTCCCTAATACTTGTGGTTGGGTTGCAACAGGCTTTTGCCCCTCTTCGACTAGTTTTCTAAGCAGATTTGTGACTGTAGGAAGAAACTTCATGGATAAAGACAGAATTCCTGGAAGCTGTAAGCATAAAAAAAGGTATAAGAAACAGCAAAATGAATAAATAATAAATAAATAAATTGTGAACTAAGTGGGACAAATTATGAAGTATGTTGCTATTATATGACTTTATGATTCGATATATTTAGATGGAATGGAACTCACCATGCCATTGCTAAATAAATTCACCGGATTTGTCTAGTTGGACCCACAAAGCTTTGAAAAGAAGATAACCCACAAAAATAACAAGCAGCCATAATGGATTCCTGCAAAACAAGACAATATGTATTGTGAATTTTGGATTTCAGTATTAACTGTTGGATGTAATCTTGATGTGGAAGATTGAGTTGAATAAAAAAAAGAATGGGTCATAACTTTGACTGATATGCATGGGAATGGACCGGGTATTATGGAGATTATTCAGTCATTTGTATACCCACGTTTCTGTTAGGATGTGTGCCTATTTTGTAGGTACAATAGTTTATAAATAGATTAGGTTGTCATTTGTTTTATAGATGTAATCAGTTTTTCTTTCTTGAAAGTAATATAGCAGTGAGGACAATTACTTTGAGCAATATATGAGAGTCGTTGTCAGCATGTATGTTCTGGGGTTGTTTGCAGCTGGGTTAAAGGAAGGTTGATTACCAACAATTGGTATCAGAGCACCCAGGTTCACACCTGGTTCTCAGAAAAAGGAGAGGATGAAAGCAAGAAGTTTGGTGATATGATCTGTAGCAAGAAAGTAAGCAGTAAGCATGAAGAAAGGCTGCACAGCAGCAAATTAGAAAGAAAGAAAGAAAGAAAGAAAGAAAGAAAGAAAAGAAGAAAGAAAGAAAGAAAGAAAGAAAGAAGAAAGGAAGAAAGAAAGAAAGAAAGAAGAAAGAATGAAAGCAAGCAACAAGTCCGATCATGTTTGTTAATCAGAAGAAAGATGCAGCAGCAGAATTTTGGTGTTTGTTAGCAGGTAAGAAAGAAGAAGCAGGCAGCAAGTGATTAACAAGCAGGAGAGGGACGGTTGTAAGAAAGAAAAGCAAGATAGCTAGCATGTAGTCTGTAGCAAGTAGCAGACAAGAAAGAAAGCAAGCAGTAAGGGTGATCAGGTTTGGTGATCAGAAGGAAGGATGAAAGCAAGCAGCAAAATAAAGCAATTAAGCAGGAAGATGAAGCATGTTGGCCAAGAAAAATGCATGAGACAACAAGAAGTTAGCAAGATTATAGCAAGAGAAGCAAGGTCAAGAGCATCAAGATTAGGGGGGTGATTGTTGGATATAATCTTGATGTGGAAGATTGAGTTGAATAAAAAAAAGAATGGGTCATAACTTTGACTGATATGCATGGGAATGGACCGGGTATTATGGAGATTATTCAGTCATTTGTATACCCATGTTTCTGTTAGGATGTGTGCCTATTTTGTAGGTACAATAGTTTCAGAGGGGTAACCAAGGAAAACACACGGGGTGGATCGATTTTGAAGTTTGTGAATGGAAGTGGAAGGTAATAGGGGATAACAGAGGCATCCAAAGGTTCTTAAGTGATGGTATGTTGGATGCTTGCGGTATAGCAAGTATGTAGGAGTGGAATGGTTTTTGGTTTTAGTAGGTAGAATATTTAGAAGATATGTGGCCATCTGGAGTGCATGATGCCAAAAGGTGGGGGGAAGAGAGGCATGTGTAAGTAAAGTCTGAATTATATTATTAATTGATCGAATTTTACGTTCGGCTTTACCATTTTGTGGTGAAGTGTGGGGGCATGAAAAACGGAAAACCATTCCGTTTTTAGTACAAAAATCATGAAAGGATTTATTATTCTACTCGGTTCCGTTATCACATTGAAACGATTTAATATCACGCTCAAATTGAGTCTTGATAAATTTGGAGAAATTTAGAAAAGTGGAATAGACATGTGATTTATTACTTAATGGGAATGTCCAAAGATAGTTGGTATAATCATCAAGGAAAAAGAGGTAATATCGATGACCGCCGGTGCTTGCAACCGGGGAGGTCCATAAATCACTATGAAGTATGTCAAATGGCATTGAGGTGTAAGTCAAAGAACTATAGAAAGGCAATTTAATATGTTTACCAAACACACAAGATTGACATAAATGTTTATCAGAAAATTTGCCAACAGAAATAAAGTTGTTCTTATTCAAAGCACGCAATAATGATGAACTAGGATGCCCCAAGCGGCGATGCCATAAGTCTTGAGACAGGGCAGCAAAAGTGGAAAGAGGAGTGACTTGAGTAGATGGCGGTGATAGAGGATAGAGATGTTGGATAAGGTGTCTAAGTCCATAACTATTTCTGGTATGTACTTGACCCGACCCGGCATGGTCTATTTGGGTTGCATGGCACCATGCAATTGGATAAACTAAAATGAGAGAAATAACACTTATGGTTTATTAATATATTATAAGTTCTAATATATTAATAATATTATTTAATTAGTTTGATCAAGAATTAATTTAGAATTAATTAAGTGATCAAAAGATAACTAATTAAATATATGGGTAGATTATGTAAATCTTCCATATCTTATATAGTGGGCTAAAAGGCTCCATGGATTATCAAGTTGGGTTCCACCCATAGGATGCTCCATGGATGCTCCATGGGAGTTACAAACCCATGGGTCATTGAAATGAAGAGTCATGACACATTAGGGTTTACATGGTGTAACCCTAGATGTGTCAGCACTATATAAGAAACCCATTCTCCACCAAAATAGGCTACACTAAGAAACAAGAGGGCTAGAGCCGATTTTGCAAGTGTAAGATTCTCTCAAAGTTTACTCCTTTGCATTTGGTGTTGTGTGAAGCATTTGAGGCATCACACTTGGGGTGCTAGGCTCACAAGGTTTCAAGGATCATAATCAACAACAAGGTAAGTTATTCTATCTTTCATTCAAGTTAAAAATGTTCCCCATGTATGCTAGATAGGAATATAACCTTGGAATTCAACTTTGCATGATTATTAGACAAACATAGATCCAATGTTATTAGGGTTGCATGTACACTTAGGAAGTGTTAGAATGCTCAAAACCCATCAGTGGTATCAGAGCCATGTTTGTTTGTTGTTTTTTTTTTTTTGTGTGCAAACAGCTTGGAAAAAAAATCGTTTTTCTGTTTTCTGCTCGTATGAAAGTTTGCACATTTGTTGCTGGAAATGGACTAGAAACATTACCCTAAACTGTTTTAAAGCTTGTTTTAGATGGTGTAATGTTTATGCTAATCCATTTACAATGGCAATTATTAAAATTACAAGTTTTTTTTTAAGTGTAATTTTTGATTCTTGAAAGTGTTCATATTCATGTTCTTGAACTTATGAAGATTAGATTATCATAGGAATTGTATGTAACCTTCATGGTAGTTTAATTCATGATCATAATGTGTTTTACTGGAGTCCATAACTTGTCCTCAAGTTATGGAAAACCAAAAGTCTCACTTTTATTAAAGCCATTAAAAGAACACAAGAGTTATAAAAATGAAGAGTCTTCATTTTTATTACTCAATTAATTCATAAGTTATAAGAAATGAAAAGTTTTGGAAGTTTACAAAACTTGCCCTCAAGTTTTGGAACATGTAAAGTCTTGATTAAAACTTTAGTTCCAACCCTTAGAATTTTAAAAGTTAAAATTCAACCCTTATACTTTATAATATTATAAGTTACTAATATATATATGTAATCAACAACAAGTCGTCTTACCGCTAGTACGCCTCATTCACGAAGTCGGTCTATAAGGGGGGTATAAGGTTGTTGCCTATAAAATGGCAACTTAATGGGTGTCCACTCTCACCCACCGCTTCCTTGATCGGTGGAGGGTCGTTAGCCGAACGGGTAAGACAAGGACTTATAAATTCTCATTAAAAGTATGATGAATATTATAAAGTAACTAAATGCTTTTATTAAATTCCCAATCTTAGTTACTTTAGGAAAATGTGAATAAGGTGCTAATCCATGAAATTACACTTTGCACTTTGTTTAAGTCGTTGGTGGAGCGTGTGTGGTTAACCGGCACACTAACTTGGACTTAACAAGGTAGGTAAAGGGTGACTTAAGGTTTACCATAGCATCGGTGGAGCGTGTGTGGTTTACCGGCACATCGATTGAGTGATAAACCTTGAGGGTACCAAGTGATTTGCATGGTTACTTCACACCTCGTTTTGTGATCCTCGGTATCCCAGTCACAAAACTTGGAGGGCACACTCGAGATTGAAACATGCCTTTGAAAAGTTCATTGAATCTCAAAAGAATCTAGGAATTTCTAAGAACAAATTAAAAACCTAATATTTATATTTCGTTTTTCATTGTGGAAATTGGTGAATCGTCATTCACCTACCTTTCAAATATGTTATAGCTTGGATTACGGCATACCTCTTCTAAGTTATAATATATTGTGATTGGATCCTAGCCTTAATATTACATTTGGGTGTTTTATTAAGGACTCTCTTAATATCTAAACTAATCTTGTTCTCTTCTTTCAGATGTCTTCAAACAATGCTGCTTCTGGCCCTAATCCTAATGGCTCCTTTACCCTTATGAACTTGTGTGGGAAAGTCACTTTTGATGGATCCAACTTCAATGAATGGATCAGAAACATCAGGATGATTACCCGCTACGAGGACAAAGAATATGTCCTTGACAAGGAGCTTAAGGAGATTGATGAGACCACTGCAACTCCCCAGGAGATCGCTGACTTCCGGGCACATGAAAGGGATGCTACAAAAGTGGCATGCATCATGTTGGCCACCATGACAGCGGAACTCCAAAAGTCCTATAAGGACTTCTACCCTTTTGAAATGCACCAAGATCTGATGGAAAGATACCATCAAAGTGCACGACAAGAGAGGTATGAAATCATATGCTCTATCATAACAACCATGATAAAGGACGGGGAATCTGTCACGAGCCACATGCAGAAAATGCAAAGGTATGTGGATCGGTTGCTGAAGCTTAATGTGAACTTCCCTGAGGAGCTTGCAATAGATATCATTTTGCACTCCTTACCATCGTGCTATGATCAACTCCGCATGACATATCACATGAATAAGAAAGAGGTCACACTCAGCAAACTTCAGGGACTCCTTAAGACCGCAGAAACAGGTCTTAAGGGTAAGTCGGTTGTTAACACTCCTACTCCAAACTCCGCCCCGGTTTTGGCAATCGGGAAAGGTAGAGGGAAGAAGAGGAAGAGCTCTTCGAAGGGTACCAAGGCTAGGACCCTTGATGGCTCTTCTTCAAGTGGAACCAAGAAAGGTTTTGTCACTCCTTCTTCTGACCCAAAAGAGGCTGAATGCTTCTATTGCCATGAAAAGTCACATTGGAAGCGGAACTGCCCAAAATACCAGCAAGATGTGAAGGATGGGAAAGTTAAACCCAACCATGCAGGTATTTACACTATCTTATCTAATAACTCACCCCATTCTAACTCTTGGGTCCTTGATACCGATTGTGGTATTCATATCTGTTCTGATTTGCAGGGACTAAGAATAAGTGAGAATGTGGAGCATGGAAGAATAAACTTAATCATGGGGAATAGGAAAGCTTTACCTGTCACCAAGATTGGAGTTTATACTTTATCGCTAAGTAGTGGGTTTAGTTTAGATTTGAATAAATGTTGTTATTCGCCAGAAATGGCAAGAAATATTATTTCCTTTCATGCATTGTATAAACAAGGTTTCACCTTTTCATTTGATAATGAAGTTGGTTCGATTAATGCTTTCTTTAATAATGTTCTTTATTTTAAAGCATTACCTTGTGATGGTGTGTATGAAACTGTATTTGTGGTTGATAACTTAGGAAATAATGTATTGTGTATTGATTCTGTTAATAATAATAACTTGGATAAAGCATCATTATGGCATTGTCGTCTTGGACATATAAGCAAGAAACACATAGGCCAACTCCAAAAGGATGGAGTATTGGAGTCATTTGACCTAAAGTCAGATGATAGTTGCGAATCATGCTTACTTGGAAAAATGACAAAGTCACCATTCACAGGTTCTTGTGAAAGGGGTGAAGGTTTGTTGGATCTTATACACACAGATGTGTGTGGGCCCTTCAAACATGCCACAAGGGATGCTAATCGTTATTATTTGACTTTTACTGATGATTACAGTAGATATGGATATGTCTACTTAATCAAGCATAAGTCAGAGACTTTTGAGAGGTTTAAAGAGTTTAAACAGGAAGTCGAGAATCAATTGGGCAGGAACATTAAGATGCTTTGATCCGATCGAGGTGGTGAGTATCTTAGTTCAGAGTTCCTCGACTATCTTAGGGAATGTGGGATTGTCTCACAATTGACACCTCCCAGGACACCGCAGTTGAATGGTGTAGCTGAGAGGCGTAATCGAACCTTGTTGGATATGGTTCGTTCCATGATGAGTCGAGCTTCGCTACCAATATCATTTTGGGGGTATGCCTTAGAGACTGCCGCCCATATCCTTAATCTAGTTCCCACAAAGAAAGTTGCCAAAACTCCTCATGAGATGTGGACTGGTAAAGTACCCAAACTAGACCACATTAAGATTTGGGGTTGCGAGGCTTTCGTGAGACGTGAGACTCATGATAAGCTCGAACCTCGAAGTGAGAGGTGTATTTTTATCGGCTACCCACATAAATCCTTTGGTTACCTCTTCTACAGACCTAGTGAGAATGTGGTCTTTGTAGCTAGGAGGGCTTTCTTTCGAGAGAGAGAGTTCATAAGCCAAGGAGACAGCGGGAGGCAAGTTGACCTTGAAGAAATTCAAGAGTCAAGTGGTGAAGGAACTTCAAACCCTAGCACTCAACTTGAGGAGGAAACTTCTGTTGAGCCAATTGACAAGTCTGTACCTCTGAGGCGTTCCACAAGGGTTAGGAATGCACATGAGCATTACTATGGATTCCATATTACTGCGGAAGGTGATACACTTATCAGTGATGAGACACTGATAGGTCTAGATGAACCTAACAGTTACGCGGAAGCCATGGCAGGCCCTGAGTCAGCCAAGTGGAAAGAGGCAATGGACAGCGAGATACAGTCCATGTATGACAATCAAGTTTGGAACTTGGTTGAGAATGTACCAGGTCGTAAGACTGTAGGGTGCAAATGGATCTTCAAGAAGAAGACCGACATGGATGGTAATGTACATACTTATAAGGCACGACTGGTTGCAAAGGGTTTCTCACAAACTCCAGGAGTTGATTATGATGAGACCTTTTCTCCAGTGGCCAAGATTAAGTCTATTAGGGTTCTGTTAGCCATAGCCGCATTTCATGACTATGAAATATGGCAAATGGATGTCAAAACCGCTTTCCTTAATGGAAAGTTGGCTGAGGATGTTTACATGAGTCAGCCAGAGGGTTTTGTCAACACAGAGTACCCTAATAGAGTGTGTAAGCTTGAGAAATCCATTTATGGGTTAAAGCAAGCACCTCGCAGATGGAATCTATGCTTTGATGAGAAAGTCAAGGAATTTGGCTTTTCTAGGAGTGAAGATGAATCTTGTGTATATGTCAAGGCTAGTGGGAGTATAGTTAGCTTTTTGGTATTGTATGTGGATGACATACTACTCATAGGATCGATCATGTATGCTATGACGTGTACTCGACCTGATGTAGCCTTTTCTTTGAGCATGGTTAGCAGGTATCAGGGGAACCCTGGCAAGGCACACTGGACTGCGGTAAAGAATATCCTCAAGTACCGACGGAGGACTAAGGACTGGGTCCTTACCCTCGGTGGGAGTGAAGACTTGAGAGTTGTAGGGTATAGTGATGCTAGCTTTCAGACTGATAGGGATAATTTCCGCTCTCAATCAGGCTGGGTCTTTACCTTAAATGGAGGAGCAATTTCTTGGAAGAGTTCCAAGCAAGAGACAGTGGCTGATTCAACTTGCGAATCAGAGTATATAGCAGCTAGCGAGGCAGCAAAGGAGGCGATATGGCTGAAGAACTTCATTGGAGACCTTGGAGTTGTACCAGCTATTAAAGAGCCAATGGAAATTTTTTATGATAGTGAAAGTGCAGTTGCCTTAGCCAAGGAACCAAGGGATCACGGGAGATCCAGACACATCGACAGAAAATACCATTTGATCAGACATCGAATAGAAGAAGGACTCCTCATGGCAAAGAGGGTATCATCGGATGAGAATCCAGCAGATCCCCTCACGAAGGGACTGACTCGGGTTAAGCATCTCCAGCATGCTCGGAGCATAGGGCTGAAGGATGATATTAGATTTAGTAGTTAGATAACCTTGAAATTTGTAAAGTGTAATTGACATTAGATGATGCATAAAAGGTGTTTTATTTATGAGTAAAGTGTTGCTATCTCTTGTCGATCGTTTACTATATTTCTTTTGCATGTTTTGACTTCCAGAATAATTATGTTTGGTATATCATATTATTCGAACCTCCACAGTCGGTCATATGTCGGAAGTAGGTATGAATCAAGACTGTCATGATTGGTTGCAGAGGTCTAAGTTGTTGGACATGGCTACAACACTCATGAGTGCTCATAAGTTCTAAGCATTGGACTCAACCCACGCTCACTGGAATCACTTCATGGAATTTATCTCGAGTGATCGTGAGACGGTAATATCATATAAGTCTTCAAACCTAGAGATATGATTTGTTACTTATGAGTTGGTTATGCATTGATTGTACGTTAACGCATTGGTAACTCGATGTTATAAAACGTGCTTTTGTGTATAATTCAATGAGTGGTAGAACAAACATATGAGTCGAAGTTTATCTGTTCCTTCTTGGATTAGAAGCTGATATCTGGGCCCCTCGATGATTTTGTTTTGACCTATGTACCGGGCCCGGTCAGAACTAAGTTGATGTGTTCAATTAAGTTCTTTGTCAAACAAATCGGAAATCGGGAAACAAACTGCTGGACACAAAGTAAGACAATGTTCCATGTATTTGTCCGGCTGATATCTAGAACAGAGGATTATATGATCACTTATCTTAAATGGCGTATCATCATCTTCTCAGTTCCGAGAGACCTTGAAAGAGCTACGATTGCCGATCGGTTCCTGAAGTATTGCAGTTATAGTTATTAGACTTATCCAAGTGGGAGACTGTTGGATAAGGTGTCTAAGTCCATAACTATTTCTGGTATGTACTTGACCCGACCCGGCATGGTCCATTTGGGTTGCATGGCACCATGCAATTGGATAAACTAAAATGAGAGAAATAACACTTATGGTTTATTAATATATTATAAGTTCTAATATATTAATAATATTATTTAATTAGTTTGATCAAGAATTAATTTAGAATTAATCAAGTGATCAAAAGATAACTAATTAAATATATGGGTAGATTATGTAAATCTTCCATATCTTATATAGTGGGTTAAGAGGCTCCATGGATTATCAAGTTGGGTTCCACCCATAGGATGCTCCATGGATGCTCCATGGGAGTTACAAACCCATGGGTCATGGAAATGAAGAGTCATGACACATTAGGGTTTACATGGTGTAACCCTAGATGTGTCAACACTATATAAGAAACCCATTCTCCACCAAAATAGGCTACACTAAGAAACAAGAGGGCTAGAGCCGATTTTGCAAGTGTAAGATTCTCTCAAAGTTTACTCCTTTGCATTTGGTGTTGTGTGAAGCATTTGAGGCATCACACTTGGGGTGCTAGGCTCACAAGGTTTCAAGGATCATAATCAACAACAAGGTAAGTTATTCTATCTTTCATTCAAGTTAAAAATGTTCCCCATGTATGCTAGATAGGAATATAACCTTGGAATTCAACTTTGCATGATTATTAGACAAACATAGATCCAAGGTTATTAGGGTTGCATGTACAATTAGGAAGTGTTAGAATGCTCAAAACCCATCAAGAGATCTCCAGTGCTGTTACATCGGAGGATAGGAATCCGCGTCTGAAAGTCCTTCACAAGAAAGCCAAAAGGGTCAAATTCAATGGATATATTGTTATCAGTGGTTAAACGACGAACAGACAAAAGGTTTTTGATTAGCTTAGGTGCGTGAAGAATATTTTTGAGTTGTAAAGGTGGAAAGGGTGGTGGTAAGGTTGTGTGACCGGTGCCATGAATTGGGATTTGAAAACAGTTGCCAACAACTATGTTGTTTTGTATACCATTATTGAAATAACGGGAAATGTTACCTGTATTGTTTGACATGTGATTTGTAGCCCCGGAGTCCAAATACCAATTCTGATCAGGATTGAGAGTCATGGTGTACATAGCCTGCTCGATGTTTGTTGGTGTGTATGAGTCTGCATAACCAAAAGGTGGGCTGCCAAGAACACCTGCAAATGTGTTTCGGTTAGGGTGCCTGTTACCTGGTGTGGTAGGATATGGTGCAGGAGGGGCTTTCCACTGTTGTTGTTGTTGCCAAGTAGGATTCCAACCATTAGAGTTCCAACCATTCCAAGGAGTTTGTGGATAAAAGTAGTTACCCTGACCTAAATTGTTCCCACGTCCGCGACCACGTCCCCGGCCATGTCCGCGCCCACCTCTGCCTGAGTGACCTCCACCGCGACCCTGCTGTCCATGGACTCCTGTGTGGTGTTGTTGCTGATCATAACCAGACCTATCACGACTACCTGTGTTGTGTGAGATGGATTGTTGGGCTGCTGCATGAGCTTTTTCTGAGGCAGCAAGCAGCGCAGTAGAAGATGTGGCTGCAATGTGAGCTTTTCGGGTTTCTTCCAAAATAAGTTTGGACCTTGCTGTATAAAAATCAGGCAGGGGAGAGGTTTGTTGCAAGTGTGTTGCTATGTTTTCATATTTTTCACCAAGACCGGCAATCAATTGTAGCACTAACCGATCCTTAGAAACCGGTGCATCAACATTTGAGAGTTGATCAGATAGAGTTTTTAACTCTTGACAGTAGGCGAAAACATTGGGAAAAGATTCTAACCGGACATTAGAGAACCGGTTTTCCAAGTATAAGGCTCTTGAAGGCTTGCTATCAATGAACATATTCTCCAAGGCTTTCCATGCCTGTTCAGCAGTAGAATCTGGCTTGAGAATGGTGATTAGTAAATCCTTAGAGATTGTATTGTGAATCCATTGTAGAACTAAAGAATCTAATCGTTTCCATGGAACTTTGTCATCCATCTTTTCTTTATCTTTATCACCGGGTGATTTAGATGAAGATCCTTCAGCGGGAATAATGTGATTAATTACATCATGGGCGCGACAGTGGATCTTGAAGAGTTCCACCCATGTCGTGTATTGTCCATCATCCTGGTCCAACACAATGGGAATGAAATTCCTGATGTTGGTAACTGTAAGAGCAGGATGTAGATTAGCCATTCGAGCGTTAGAGAAGAAGATGAATGAGGAGATAATGAAGATAAATCAGATGCAAAGAAAGCAAAATCAGGTTCTGATTGGAAGATGGAATGCTACTAAAGAAGATAGAATTACAAGTGCTGAGAACGAAAAGAAGTTGAGAAGGAAATCGATGCTGTAACTGGAGCCGTGACTTGAGTTTTCGGCTGCTAGGGTTGTTGGGGAGATCAGAGGTATAGCTCTGATACCATAATGGATTGTAAAATATTCAATGTGTCTCGCTCTTTCTCATTGACTAGAATATATATATATATATATATATATATATATATATATATATATATATATATATATATATATATATATATATATATATATATATATATATATACTTACAAATGTTACAGTTTAGTACCATGAGAATTACAAAATATATAATATACATCATAAAGTTTCCTAGTCTAATATAAATAGATTAGGTTGTCATTTGTTTTATAGATGTAATCAGTTTTTCTTTCTTGAAAGTAATATAGCAGTGAGAACAATTACTTTGAGCAATATATGAGAGTCGTTGTCAGCATGTATGTTCTGGGGTTGTTTGCAGTTGGGTTAAAGGAAGGTTGATCAACAGTCATCGCCATTATGATATGTTAGATATGTTGCATGGCCCACAACAATTCTTAAAGATTAATCTACACAACGCTTATCACCAACTCCATGACCAAAAAAACATGGCGGATCAGTCAACACTAAAGACACAGCATTAACTGTGAATATTATTGACTACAACGGATATCATTCTCTCAACTGCAAAACTATTGCTTCCTGTTTTCTGACTTGATGTTTGTGGAAATCAGTGTGGTCCTGAAATGGCGCTCGATGCATACAGGTGATTGGTGTTGTAAAGGAAGGAGTTTTCTCCTTGAATATAGGACAATATTCTCCTAACAACCAGATAGACCCTAAGTAGAGAATACCCTTCTCGGACATAAAAAACGCTTTGACTTTCACAAACACTCCAACTTAAAAGTTGTAGAGAACTGGTAGCAACAAGAAGCCTTCAGGTTTTAATTTATTGATCTTGGTTGGCTGGAGAAACTGCTAGAATAATGCCGTTAGCTAGGCTGAAAGACAATGTCACAATGCAATTGAAAATAAATATTAATATTATTCTTCAATTCTTTTCAGCATATAATAAGATTTGGGTACATTTGTAAATAAATATATATACCGTTTCAATGTATGACCTCACCATGTTTTCAATATCTTGCACAATGCTATTAGATTGCCCCTCTACATATATCACATAGGTGAAAATAGATTACATTAATCACTAATCAAAGACATAAGTTAACCAAAATTGCGAAATATTATAAATGGTGTAATTGTGTAAACTTTTTGTCAAGCCAGGAAGATCAATGAGGGTAAAGTTCACAACTATAAAAGATCAGAAATTCAGACATAATAGATTGATTAGTAACTTGTTATGGTTTCTAAAATTTGATGTTCATGAAACATCTTTTGTTTATAATTATATCATACCATTTGGAGAATAGATAATGAGATATACAGGAACAGATGAAATCTATTTGGTACAACCTGTCACTCTGTCAGTTTCATCAGCAATCTCCTTCCTCACAGCAGCTAAAAAAGTATATAAAATCGTAACAAGATCATGCAGAGAGAATGAGAATTACAGGAGGATCATAAACTTTTTAGTCGTAAAACCAAAATCAGTGATCCACTTTCGTGGAAGGTGAGCAAACTCTGCCTATTCTTTTCCTTCTTCGATCTTATGAAGTAGTAGAACAAGAGGACGCCGAGTGACAATTCCTGCAAATAGATGTTAATCAAACTTTATATCCAACAAATTGAATCAGAAAACTTTGAAGATATAATAATAATTACCAGAACCACAAGGCAAAAAATCCTTGCCAACTACACTCTCCAACACAGATGATTTTCCAGAGCTCTAAAAACAATTTATGGAAAGTGATTAGAGTGAACTGTGAAGTACATTTGCACGAATAAAAACTGCTTACACAAACAGTTTTACACTTTCATCTAAATCAAGAAGTTAAATGTAGTTGTGTCAATAGATATGAACAGCCGTTATCAGGGGTTAGAATTACAGATACAGATCATCGTGTTGAAAAATGAAATAAAGATCAAAGACACACAAACACCATAAACCAAAATTGAGAACCTAAATGCTTGCAAGAAGATTAAGTGAATTAAGTCATTGATCGGATGAAAGAACGCTGAAAAGAAAAGAAATTATGATCAGCGATAAATATCTGCATATTTATACCTGACCACCGACGACAACGATTGTAGGCAAGGTGTCCCAGAGAGTAGGAAGAGAGGATTCTTCACCGAAGTCGCCTAGGGCTGTGCATGTTTTCTGTAGTTTGTCGACGACATTAATTAGAGTGTCCATTAACAATTACGATCAATAAGAGATGACAGATTAATCAAATACGATTAGGTGATTAGGGATTTCAGAAATTGCAGATGGACAGAAAGGCGAGTCTCTTTCTGAATTTGGTCTGTAAGGTGTACCTTTCTTCTTTAGTAGTCTTTTACGTATGTTGAGATTATATGTTCTCGCATTACTCAACATAGCTCCGGCTTCATTCGCTTCACCATTTGAAGCCCATCCGGTTTCCAATACTATAACCTCCATCTTCTCAAATCCAGCTTTTTCCAAAGCAGTGTAAGTGACATCGATTTGTGCTTCAAACATGTTATCATAATGTAATTTTGTTTTCGTGTCTTCTATTCCTGTGTTATTTATGAAGATTGCATAATTGATATCGATGTGTTCGGGATCACTGATGTATGTGAGAAATGGATACGTATTTATGTAGAAATGGAGGGAACGAACGAGCGAAGCCACCAGCGGAATGTGGGCTTGAAACCTCATCGTCGGCAAGGTGGAGGAGGTCAAGATCAGTGTGCATGTTTTTCACCGACGGTAGCAGGACCTCCCAGAGTTCCTGATCGCCACCGCCTAGAACCTCGTTTCCGACTACAATTCCACGAATACGGGTCCGGGGACGACGGGTTCAACATTGTTTATCATCCAATCCATAGCTCGATCGGCTTGTGCTTATATCTCTCAGGAATTCGTTTCCTAGCCCAATAATGATCTTGATTCCCGATCCTTTGAACGCTTTAAGAACTTCATGATCGGCATCATAGATTCTTGTTGTGCAAGAAAAGAGGAGCAGTGATGATGTTAGGGTTTTTTTTGGGTATTGATCACATAGAGAAGAAGGATGGAAATAAGGTAGAGGTTAAAATGGCGGCCTTTCAAACTTTTGGGATTTTCATTTCCCCCAAGCTAAATGTGCATTTTATTAAATAAAATATAAAACGACATCTCTAGACGACACTCATTTTAACATAGGTGCCCTCTGTGTTTTTAATTATTTTTTATTGGACACTAATTTTAGGGCACGCAAAAATGCGTGTCCTCGATCCTTCATTTTTTTTAAAACGGACGTTATTTTTAAGACACACAAAATATAAGTATCGTAACTCACTGCGTGTCATTATTTGCATATCATTAAAGGGCAGTTTTCTAGTAGTGATTTATGAAAAATATTCCGACGACCTGTCATCGGCATAGGTTTTGAAAAACCATGCACGTAAATACTTTAACATTTCCGCGTCGACAAGTCGTTCGTATAGATACCCAGGTCAAACAAAGTTGGTCAACCAAAGTTGGTGAACTCCGACGACTTGTGTCATCGACATAGATGTTTCGGCATATGGGGCAATTCTTGTAGTATATAATTGGAATTTATTGTAGGAAAGTTCAAAAAAAGTTCTTTTATGTGCAATTGCGCTGTCTTTTATCTAAAAACAATGGTTTTTATGAAGTTTTTAACTGAAATGTTACCGTAGAAATACAAGAAATTGATAAAATAATACCTTTACTGTTTTTCCTGAATATACCTTAGGAGTTTAGTCTTCCATAGAGCTAAGAACGTTTTGATTCAAAGCTCTGATACCAAGATTAAAATTACGTTGCCAGGAATTTTTATCTTGTACTAAAGCTCAAAAACTAAAACTTTAAAGTACACACATTTTTATTAAAATATTGCGGAAGCTTTGTTACAATGGTGGTGGTGGTGATTGTAAGTGAATGAATTCGATGATCCCAAACTTAGAACTTATGCCCTTATATAGATAGGCTTACAAACTAATGGACAAGAATAAAAACGTAAGTGATGAAGTTTACACTCTAATTGCTGCCAACTGCATTATTTAAAACTTCATATAAATACGTGAAAAATATACCAAAATAAATAAAAGTACGTAAAAAAACTTAAACGTTCATATAAATATGTAAAGATATATAAATACACGAAAAATATACCAAAATACATTAAAGTATATAAAAATACTTAAAAATTTCATATAAATACATAAAAAATACATTTATACATTTAAAATATATAAAAACGTAACAGAAAAAAAATTAAAAAAACGTAAAAAAAACTACATAAAAAAACTTTAAAAAGTACATAACTACATAAATATATATATTTAAATACATAAATAGTACATATAAATTCATAAAAATACGTTTATATGTAGTACACAAATTTTCAAAACATTTATAAAAAATCTCATTATTTAGGAAGAGTTAACAATTTGGTTTCATGACTTGTTGAATATGTTAAAAATGGTTAAAATAATGAAATTAGTTGTTTTTTTGGGTATTTCTATTAAAAAGATTGGGTTTTAATTCTTAATTTTTCCAAAAAAAAAAATAAGATTTTCTACATATTTCCATACATATAATCTCAAAATGGATCAAAATTAAGTTTACACCAAAGATGTCAATCGGCCTTTCTTCAAGTTTCCCCATAAAAGGCAATATGTTTATTAGCTTATTGTCTGTTGAATAGTGACGTAAACTTGTAGGTAAAGAAATAACATGCATTCAGTGAGTAATTGTAATTGATATTGATAATTAAGGATTCAAATGTACATAAATGTTTTAGAAATACATTGAAAACATGAAGACGGAAAGAGAGATTCTTGTGGGAAATAAAAAATATTTATTAATCACCTAATCAACATAGATAAGTAAGTTACATCAGGAGTAAGTACGTAGTAATAGGTTGAAACCATCGCTCCCCTTCATACAAACGACACACCCTTTCAATGTAACGGCAATGACATCTTTCTACTACGAATGTTAAGAAACTTATGTAACTGCCATAATAACTTCCAACTTGTAACTTCCGTTAGCAAGAACCGTTACTCCATTGAGGCAAGCTTACATCTTCAGCAATAAATAGAGGGAACTTGTGTGCATGAAATAAAGAGAAAACCCTTCAGAAACATGAGGTCTTCTACAATTCATAATTTTTTTGCCTTTCTCATTTTAACATACCCAATTGCTTCAATAGCATTTTCATATCCGTTTACTACAAAATGGAATGTTAGCGTTATTAGTGCTCTCCGTGAAGATCTTGTTGTTCACATAAAATCAGGAGATGATGATCTTGGGAACCATACCATTCCATATGTAGGAAATTACTCCTGGTCTTTCTGTGAAAAGGTTGATGGTCACACTCTTTTTTACGGTTACTTCTGGTGGGGTTCAAAATTTCAGAGCTTAGATTTGTTTAACAAAACCATTTCTGACAAATTAATTTTAAATGCGGATCCTGAACATTGTTACTGGTTTGTAAAACCTGAAGGGTTTTTTGTAAATAATATTCCAAGTGGAGGTGGGCAGTTCATTAAAGGTTGGGACTAAAACAAATATATGTCATCTTTTTCTTATTGTAGCTTGATACAATATATGATTAAAAATTAATTGATGACATTAGTATGCTATGTATGTGTTTATTTCTTCTGTCAGCACATCTGCAAATGTTTACAAATATGCTTTCTTAGTTACAATTGTGCAAGTTCACAAGTACTTTATAAAAAATGTTTGAATAGTAAAACAAAATCCTCCGTGTCATTGGTTTGCCACCCGGTCTACCAGGTAAAAATGTTGAACTTAGTATCATGGGCGGCTGTCCACCTGGCGTGGATGGCAAGTAAACGCTTGAAGCATTGCCCGACTTTCCATCCTGCATAAATAAACGAGTTTTGCATATATATTAAAAAATCCATAAAATGATATATACATGTGTAAATAAACGAGTTTTGCATGTATGTGTACAAGTGTGTGATCAAATAAATGAATGTGAGTGATAGGTGGAACATATTGCTCTTTGACATGTGTGGTGGGACTAGTGTACTCGGTTCCATTTCCATTTTCCATGGTTACACCAGATGAGCCAGATGACGAAACTACCCCTTGAAAACTCCCTAATACTTGTGGTTGGATTGCAACAGGCTTTTGCCCCTCTTCGACTAGTTTTCTAAGCAGATTTGTGACTGTAGGAAGAAACTTCATGGATAAAGACAGAATTCCTGGAAGCTGTAAACATAAAAAAAGGTATAAGAAACAGGAAAATGAATAAATAATAAATAAATAAATTGTGAACTAAGTGGGACAAATTGTGAAGTATGTTGCTATTATATGACTTTATGATTCGATATATTTAGATGGAATGGAACTCACCATGCCATTGCTAAATAAATTCACCGGATTTGTCTAGTTGGACCCACAAAGCTTTGAAAAGAAGATAACCCACAAAAATAACAAGCAGCCATAATGGATTCCTGCAAAACAAGACAATGTGTATTGTGAATTTTGGATTTGAGTATTCACTGTTGGACATAATCTTGATGTGGAAGATTGAGTTGAATAAAAAAAAAAGAATGGGTCATAACTTTGACTGATATGCATGGGAATGGACCGGGTATTATGGAGATTATTCAGTCATTTGTATACCCACGTTTCTGTTAGGATGTGTGCCTATTTTGTAGGTACAATAGTTTATAAATAGATTAGGTTGTCATTTGTTTTATAGATGTAATCAGTTTTTCTTTATTGAAAGTAATATAGCAGTGAGAATAATTACTTTGAGCAATATATGAGAGTCGTTGTCAGCATGTATGTTCTGGGGTTGTTTGCAGCTGGGTTAAAGGAAGGTTGATTACCAACAATTGGTATCAGAGCACCCAGGTTCACACCTGGTTCTCAGAAAAAGGAGAGGATGAAAGCAAGAAGTTTGGTGATATGATCTGTAGCAAGAAAGTAAGCAGTAAGCATGAAGAAAGGCTGCACAGCAGCAAATTAGAAAGAAAGAAAGAAAGAAAGAAAGAAAGAAAAGAAGAAAGAAAGAAAGAAAGAAAGAAAGAAGAAAGGAAGAAAGAAAGAAAGAAAGAAAGAAAGAAGAAAGAATGAAAGCAAGCAACAAGTCCGATCATGTTTGTTAATCAGAAGAAAGATGCAGCAGCAGAATTTTGTTGTTTGTTAGCAGGTAAGAAAGAAGAAGCAGGCAGCAAGTGATTAACAAGCAGGAGAGGGACGGTTGCAAGAAAGAAAAGCAAGATAGCTAGCATGTAGTCTGTAGCAAGTAGCAGACAAGAAAGAAAGCAAGCAGTAAGGGTGATCAGGTTTGGTGATCAGAAGGAAGGATGAAAGCAAGCAGCAAAATAAAGCAATTAAGCAGGAAGATGAAGCATGTTGGCCAAGAAAAATGCATGAGACAACAAGAAGTTAGCAAGATTATAGCAAGAGAAGCAAGGTCAAGAGCATCAAGATTAGGGGGGTGATTGTTGGATATAATCTTGATGTGGAAGATTGAGTTGAATAAAAAAAAAAGAATGGGTCATAACTTTGACTGATATGCATGGGAATGGACCGGGTATTATGGAGATTATTCAGTCATTTGTATACCACGTTTCTGTTAGGATGTGTGCCTATTTTGTAGGTACAATAGTTTATAAATAGATTAGGTTGTCATTTGTTTTATAGATGTAATCAGTTTTTCTTTCTTGAAAGTAATATAGCAGTGAGAACAATTACTTTGAGCAATATATGAGAGTCGTTGTCAGCATGTATGTTCTGGGGTTGTTTGCAGCTGGGTTAAAGGAAGGTTGATTACCAACAGTCATCGCCATTATGATATGTTAGATATGTTGCATGGCCCACAACAATTCTTAAAGATTGATCTACACAACGCTTATCACCAACTCCATGACCAGAAAAACATGCCGGATCAGTCAACACTAAAGACACAGCATTAACTGTGAATATTATTGACTACAACGGATATCATTCTCTCAACTGCAAAACTATTGCTTCCTGTTTTCTGACTTGATGTTTGTGGAAATCAGTGTGGTCCTGAAATGGCGCTCGATGCATACAGGTGATTGGTTTTGTAAAGGAAGGAGTTTTCTCCTTGAATATAGGACAATATTCTCCTAACAACCAGATAGACCCTAAGTAGAGAATACCCTTCTCGGACATAAAAAACGCTTTGACTTTCACAAACACTCCAACTTAAAAGTTGTAGAGAACTGGTAGCAACAAGAAGCCTTCAGGTTTTAATTTATTGATCTTGGTTGGCTGGAGAAACTGCTAGAATAATGCCGTTAGCTAGGCTGAAAGACAATGTCACAATGCAATTGAAAATAAATATTAATATTATTCTTCAATTCTTTTCAGCATATAATAAGATTTGGGTACATTTGTAAATAAATATATATACCGTTTCAATGTATGACCTCACCATGTTTTCAATATCTTGCACAATGCTATTAGATTGCCCCTCTACATATATCACATAGGTGAAAATAGATTACATTAATCACTAATCAAAGACAGAAGTTAACCAAAATTGAAAATATTATAAATGGTGTAATTGTGTAAACTTTTTGTCAAGCCAGGAAGATCAATGAGGGTAAAGTTCACAACTATAAAAGATCAGAAATTCAGACATAATAGATTGATTAGTAACTTGTTATGTTTTCTAAAATTTGATGTTCATGAAACATCTTTTGTTTATAATTATATCATACCATTTGGAGAATAGATAATGAGATATATAGGAACAGATGAAATCTATTTGGTACAACCTGTCACTCTGTCAGTTTCATCAGCAATCTCCTTCCTCACAGCAGCTAAAAAAGTATATAAAATTGTAACAAGATCATGCAGAGAGAATGAGAATTACAGGAGGATCATAAGCTTTTTAGTCGTAATACCAAAATCAGTGAACCACTTTCGTGGAAGGTGAGCAAACTCTGCCTATTCTTTTCCTTCTTCGATCTTATGAAGTAGTAGAACAAGAGGACGCCGAGTGACAATTCCTGCAAATAGATGTTAATCATACTTTATATCCAACAAATTGAATCAGAAAACTTTGAAGATATAATAATAATTACCAGAACCACAAGGCAAAAAATCCTTGCCAACTACACTCTCCAACACAGATGATTTTCCAGAGCTCTCAAAACAATTTATGGAAAGTGATTAGAGTGAACTGTGAAGTACATTTGCACGAATAAAAACTGCTTACACAAACAGTTTTACACTTTCATCTAAATCAAGAAGTTAAATGTAGTTGTGTCAATAGATATGAACAGCCGTTATCAGGGGTTAGAATTACAGATACAGATCATCCTGTTGAAATATGAAATAAAGATCAAAGACACACAAACACCATAAACTAAAATTGAGAACCTAAATGCTTGCAAGAAGATTAAGTGAATTAAGTCATTGATCGGATGAAAGAACGCTGAAAAGAAAAGAAATTATGATCGGCGATTAATATCTGCATATTTATACCTGACCACCGACGACGACGATTGTAGGCAAGGCGTCCCAGAGAGTAGGAAGAGAGGATTCTTCACCGAAGTCGCCTAGGGCTGTGCATGCCTTCTGTAGTTTGTTGAGGAGATTAATTAGATTCTCCATTGACAATTACGATCAATAAGAGATGACAGATTAATCAAATACGATTAGGTGATTAGGGATTTCAGAAATTGCAGATGGACAGAAAGGCGAGTCTCTTTCTGAATTTGGTTTGTAAGGTGTACCTTTCTTCTTCAGTAGTCTTTTACGTAAGTTGAGATTATACGTTCTCGCATTACTCAACATAACTCCGGCTTCATTCCCTTAACCATTTGAAGCCCATCCGGTTTCCAATACTATAACCTCCATCTTCTCAAATCCAGCTTTTTCCAAAGCAGTGTAAGTGGCATCGATTTGTGCTTCGAACATGTTATCATAATGTAATTTCGTTTTCGCGTCTTCTATTCCTGCGTTATTTTTGAAGATTGCATAATTGATATCGATGTGTTCGAGATCACTGATGTATGTGAGAAATGGATACGTGTTTATGTAGAAATGGAGGGAACGAACTAGCGAACCCACCAGCGGAATGTGGGCTTGAAACCTCAACATCGTCGGCTAGGTGGAGGAGGTCGAGATCAGTGTGGATGTTTTTCACCGACGGTAGCAGGACCTCCCAGAGTTCCTGATCGCCACCGCCTAGAACCTCGTTTCCGACTACAATTCCACAAATACAGGTCCCGGGGACGACGGGTTCAACATTGTTTTTCATCCAATCCATAGCTCGATCGGCTTGTGCTTATATCTCTCAGGAATTTGTTTCCTAGCCCAATAATGATCTTGATTCCCGATCCTTTGAACGCTTTGAGAACTTCATGATCGGCGTCATAGGTTCTTGTTGTGCAAGAAAAGAGGAGCAGTGATGATGTTAGGGTTTTTTTTGGGTATTGATCACAGAGAGAAGAAGGATGGAAATAAGGTAGAGGTTAAAATGGCGGCCTTTCAAACTTTTGGGATTTTCATTTCCCCCAAGCTAAATGCGCCTTTCATTAAATAAAATATAAAACAACATCTCTACACGACACTCATTTTAACATAGGTGCCCTCTGTGTTTTTTATTTTTTTTATTGGACACTAATTTTAGGGCACACAAAAATGCGTGTCCTCTATCCTTCGTTTTTTTTAAAACCGACGTTATTTTTAGTACACACAAAATATAAGTTTCGTAAATCACTGCGTGTCATTGTTTGCATGTCATTAAAAGGCAGTTCTCTAGTAGTGATTTATGCAAAATATTCCGACGACCTGTCATCCGCATAGGTTTTGAAAAACCATTAAAGTAAATACTTTAACATTTCTGCATCGACAAGTCGTCTGCATAGATACCTAGGTCAACCAATGTTGGTCAACAAAAGTTGGTGAACTCCGACGACTTGTGTCATCGACATATATGTTTCGGCATATGGGACAATTCTTCTAGTATATAATTGGAATTTATTGTAGCAAAGATCAAAAAAGTTCTTTTATGTAGGTTTTACACTCTAATTGCTGCCAACTGCATTATTTAAAAATTTAAAAATTCATATAAATACGTGAAAAATATACCAAAATAAATAAAAGTACGTAAAAAAAACTTAAAAGTTCATGTAAATATGTAAAGATATATAAATACACGAAAAATATACCAAAATACATTAAAGTATATAAATATTCTTAAAAAATTCATATAAATACATAAAAAATACATTTATACAATTAAAATATATTAAAACGTAAAAGAAAAAAAAAATTAAAAACAAGTAAAAAAAACTACATAAAAAAACTTTAAAAAGTACATAACTACATAAATATATATTTAAATACATAAATAGTACATATAAATTCATAAAAATACGTTTATATGTAGTACACAAATTTTGAAAACATTTATAAAAAAATCTCACTATTTAGGAAGAGTTAACAATTTGGTCTCGTAACTTGTTGAATATGTTAAAAATGGTTAAAATAATGAAATTAGTTGTTTTTTTTGGGTATTTCTATTAAAAAGATTGGGTTTTAATTGTTAATTTTTCCAAAAAAAAATATTTCTACATATTTGCGTACATATAATCTCAAATGGATCATAATTAAGTTTACACCAAAGATGTCAATCGGCCTTTCTTCAAGTTTCCCCATAAAAGGCAATATGTTTATTAGCTTATTGTCTGTTGAATAGTGACGTAAACTTGTAGGTAAAGAAATAACATACATTCAGTGAGTAATTGATATTGATAATTAAGGATTCAAATGCACATAAATGTTTTAGAAATACATTGAAAACATGAAGACAGAAAGAGAGATTCTTGTGGGAAATATAAAATCTTTATTAATCACATAATCAACATACATAAGTAAGTTACATCAGGAGTAAGTACGTAGTAATAGGTTGAAACCATCGCTCCCCTTCATACAAACGACACACCCTTTCAATGTAACGGCAATGACATCTTTCTACTACGAATGTTAAGAAACTTATGTAACTGCCATAATAACTTCCAACTTGTAACTTCCGTTAGCAAGAACCATTACTCCATTGAGGCAAGCTTACATCTTCAGCGATAAATAGAGGGAACTTGTGTGCATGAAATAAAGAGAAAACTCTACAGAAACATGAGGTCTTGTACAATTCATAATTTTTTTGCCTTTCTCATTTTAACATACCCAATTGCTTCAATAGCATTTTCATGTCCGTTTACTACAAAATGGAATGTTAGCGTTATTAGTGCTCTCCGTGAAGATCTTGTTGTTCACATAAAATCAGGAGATGATGATCTGGGAACCATACCATTCCATATGTAGGAAATTACTCCTGGTCTTTTTGTGAAAAGGTTGGTGGTCACACTCTTTTTTACGGTTACTTCTGGTGGGGTTCAAAATTTCAGAGCTTAGATTTGTTTAACAAAGCCATTTCTGACAAATTAATTTTAAAAGCGGATCCTGAACATTGTTACTGGTTTGTAAAACCTGAAGGGTTTTTGTTAAATAATATTCCAAGTGGAGGTGGGCAGTTCATTAAAGGTTGGGACTAAAACAAATATATTTCATCTTTTTCTTATTGTGGCTTGATACAATATATGATAAAAAAAATTTATTGATGACATTAGTATGTGTTTATTTCTTCTGTCAGCACATCTGCAAATGTTTACAAATATGCTTTCTTAGTTACAATTGTGCAAGTTCACAAATACTTTATAACAAATGTTTGAATAGTAAAACAAAATCCTCCGTGTCATTGGTTTGCCACCCGGTCTACCAGGTAAAAATGTTGAACTTAGTGTCATGGGCGGCTGTCCATCTGGCGTGGATGGCAAGTAAACGCTTGAAGCATTGCACGACTTTCCATCCTGCATAAATAAACGAGTTTTGCATATATATTAAAAAATCCATAAAATGATATATACATTTGTAAATAAACGAGTTTTGCATGTATGTGTACAAGTGTGTGATCAAATAAATGAATGTGAGTGATAGGTGGAACATATTGCTCTTTGACATGTGTGGTGGGACTAGTCTACTCGGTTCCATTTCCATTTTCCATGGTTACACCAGATGAGCCAGATGACGAAACTACCCCTTGAAAACTCCCTAATACTTGTGGTTGGGTTGCAACAGGCTTTTGCCCCTCTTCGACTAGTTTTCTAAGCAGATTTGTGACTGTAGGAAGAAACTTCATGGATAAAGACAGAATTCCTGGAAGCTGTAAGCATAAAAAAAGGTATAAGAAACAGGAAAATGAATAAATAATAAATAAATAAATTGTGAACTAAGTGGGACAAATTGTGAAGTATGTTGCTATTATATGACTTTATGATTCGATATATTTAGATGGAATGGAACTCACCATGACATTGCTAAATAAATTCACCGGATTTGTCTAGTTGGACCCACAAAGCTTTGAAAAGAAGATAACCCACAAAAATAACAAGCAGCCATAATGGATTCCTGCAAAACAAGACAATGTGTATTGTGAATTTTGGATTTGAGTATTAACAAGTTACTTAGAAAGACAAGAAAACAAACAAACCTTAAAAGTGTCATAAACTCGTTAAATCCTAGGATGAACATAACAGCTATTGCCCATGGAGGTGGTAACATATTGTTATTTCGGTTATTAGCTTCCTGAAGAATTTTAGGTAAGCCACAAACTAAAGCAAATAACAAGAATTAAAATAACTGTTCTTTCATAATATTTTCAAAGAAATTGGGATGTGTCAAAGGGACTGGAATTTAAAGGAGTTGATTTTTTTTTAAATAAAAATAAATTCTCTCACATGTTCGGATAATTCATGAGTAAAAAAAGAAACGCATACAGAGAGGCGATAGGCGTTTTATGCTTACCTGTTTTTCAGCATCTGAGCTGCATTCAATTAATAAGTTAATTGTGCATCTACTTTGGAGTGCATAGCAGCTAGCTCCTCAGGTGTTGCATTGGCCATTTTCTCACCAATCTCTGCCATCTCATCTGGTCTAGTTGACTTCAACTATTCTCCAGCATGCCTCAAGTCCTCAACTTTCATGTATTTCATGCTATCTGTCGCCATTCTTATCAATTCCGGATTCGACATCATCTGCAATCACCATTTTCAATACCACAAAAACAATCACTATTAAGGAGATTAATGGGTATCAACACAATCATATTCTAACATACAAAAATGTGTGTCCAATAGAGTTCAAAAATAAGAATATTGATGTAGAAAACTAAGCCAACCAACATTGCTTAGTGCTTACACAAACAAGTTTATAACCTAAATCTGAAAAGAACGTTACTAACATAAAAATTAATAAATAAGTAAGTTCATACTTTGTAATACAACACTATGTAAAGAAGAAGAATAATACATATAAAAGTAATCATTAATAATTAAACATAAAACTATCAATTTGTCGACATCATTTGGGAACTTGACTTGAGTGATCGATTAGGAATTTAGGATTTAGGGTCAGAGAAAAACTAAATATTTTAAATAAGAAAGTAAGGTAATTGACAACAGAACCAAATATGAAGTATGTAGATTCAATTAAGAAGTCATGATCAAATATAAGTTTCCAATCCCCCATCCGGCCTGTCATCGCCATTATGATATGTTAGATATGTTGCATGGCCCACAACAATTCTTAAAGATTGATCAACACAACGATTATCACCAACTTCACGACCAGAAAAACATGGTGGATCAGTCAACACTAAAGACACAGCATTAACTTTGAATATTATTGACTACAATGGATATCATTCTCTCAACTGCAAAACTAATGCTTCCTGTTTTCTGACTTGATGTTTGTGGAAATCAGTGTGGTCCTGAAATGGCGCTCAATGAATACAGGTGATTGGTTTTGTAAAGGAAGGAGTTTTCTCCTTGAATATAGGACAATATTCTCCTAACAACCCGATAGACCCTAAGTAGAGAATACCCTTCTCGGACATAAAAAATGCTTTGACTTTCACAAACACTCCAACTTAAAAGTTGTAGAGAACTGATGGCAACAAGAAGCCTTCAGGTTTTAATTTATTGATCTTGGTTGGCTGGAGAAACTGCTAGAATAATGCAGTTAGGCTGAAAGACAATGTCACAATGCAATTGAAAATAAATATTAATATTATTCTTCAATTCTTTTCAGCATATAATAAGATTTCGGTACATTTGTAAATAAATGTATATATACCTTTTCAATGTATGACCTCACCATGTTTTCAATATCTTGCACAATGCTATTAGATTGCCCCTCTACATATATCACATAGGTGAAAATAGATTACATAAATCACTAATCAAAGACAGAAGTTAACCAAAATTGCAAAATATTATAAATGGTGTAATTGTGTAAACTTACCAACAACTATTTTTGTCAAGCCTGGAAGATCAATGAGGGTAAAGTTCACAATTATAAAAGATCAGAAATTCAGACATAATAGACGTTGAAGGTCATCACTAGCCCAATAGAGATTAGCCCAATAGAATCATGTTATTGTCTAGAAGAAGTTAGCATGTTCTAGAATGATCTGGAAGATTCTAGAAAATTATGGAATACTATGGAGGAGTCTTGAAGATGCCGGAAGATTCTAGAATACTATAGAACTAGATGGAAGACCCAGGAAGGCTATGGAACATTCTAGAACATTATGGAAGACACAAGAATGTCTATACCACTACTAGAAAATTGTCCTTTAATGACACGCAAACAATGACACACAGTGCTTTACGATACGCATTTTTTGTGTGTCCTTAAAATAACGTCTGTTTTGAAAAAAATGAAGGATAGAGGTCACGCATTTTTGCGTGCCCTAAAATTAGTGTCTAATAAAAAAAAATTAAAAACACGGAGGACACCTATATTAAAATGAGTGTCATGTAGAGTCGTCGCTTTATATTTTATTTAATGAAACACGCGTTTTCTTCTTTCACACAGCTTGGGGAAATGAAAATCCAAAAGTTTGAAAGGCCGCCATTTTATCCTCTACCTTATTTCCATCGTTATTCTCTCTCATCTCACTGATCGACACCCAAAAAACCCTAATATCATCACCACTCCTATTTTCTCGCACAACAAGAATCTAAGACGTTGAGCATGAAGTTCTCAAAGCGTTCAAAGGATCGGGAATTGAGATCATTATCGGGCTAGGAAACGAATTCATGAGAGATATAAGCACAAGCCATGATCGAGCCATGGATTGGGTGAAAAACAACGTCGAACCCTTCGTCCCCGGTACCCATATCCGTGGAATTCCAGTCGAAAACAAGGTTCTAGGCGGCTACGATCAGGAACTCTAGGAGGTCCTGCTACTGGCGGTGAAAAACATCCACACTGCTCTCGACCTCCTCCACCTGGCCAAAGATGCTGAGGTTTCAAGCCTTCATTCCGCCGATATGTTCTCTAGTTCGTTCCCTCCGTCAGCCGGCGCGTTTAAGGAAACCCTAGTTCCCTACATGAAACTTCATCTCGAATTCTTCTCACAGGACTTGTACCTTCATCTCTTCTAACTGTAATTGATTGATGGTTTGATCACTACCTGCAATTTGAAATCAGATCCCATTTTGCAGATGAGATATGTAATTTTAACCGGTAAAATTGAGGGTATTATTGCGTGTTGCACTTAGGGGCTTTAAAGAGTACACAACTTATTAACTGACGAAAATAGCAAGAGTTTTGAAATAAACACTAATGTTTAAGTTATGAATGAGGGTTTAGTGTTGACAAGGTGGTAATTTTAGTATTTGGTGTATTATTATCATAATTTCTGTTTGCCAGGCCTGTCAAAAGATGTCCTCACTACTACAAAAGGCTTTATAGTACTCGCCAATTAGGACCCGATTTCTAGAAAAACCGGGATATATTATTAAAAAACCGGGACCTAAAAGGGAACAACCAATATGACCCGGTACATTCTAACAAACCGGGATATATGCTCACTAAGGGAAACCGGTTCCCAGCATAACAACCAGGACTTTTAGTCGTATAGGTATATGACCTGGTCTCGAGAAAACAACCGGGTTCTATTTGTATTACTAGAGAACACGTTTACTAGGAAGTTAGATGACCCGTTTTCTACAACCGGGTGTTTTGACTTCTTTTAACAAATATAAATGTGGACTAATGACTTCTTTTTTTCAACTATGACTTTATTAAACAACACACAAGAAGGAAGTTGGAACAAAGTAACGGCAATGACATCTTTCTACTACGAATGTTAAGAAACTTATGTAACTGCCATAATAACTTCCAACTTGTAACTTCCGTTAGCAAGAACCGTTACTCCATTGAGGCAAGCTTACATCTTCAGCGATAAATAGAGGGAACTTGTGTGCATGAAATAAAGAGAAAACTCTACAGAAACATGAGGTCTTCTACAATTCATAATTTTTTTGCCTTTCTCATTTTAACATACCCAATTGCTTCAATAGCATTTTCATATCCGTTTACTACAAAATGGAATGTTAGCGTTATTAGTGCTCTCCGTGAAGATCTTGTTGTTCACATAAAATCAGGAGATGATGATCTTGGGAACCATACCATTCCATATGTAGGAAATTACTCCTGGTCTTTCTGTGAAAAGGTTGGTGGTCACACTCTTTTTTACGGTTACTTCTGGTGGGGTTCAAAATTTCAGAGCTTAGATTTGTTTAACAAAGCCATTTCTGACAAATTAATTTTAAATGCGGATCCTGAACATTGTTACTGGTTTGTAAAACCTGAAGGGTTTTTTGTAAATAATATTCCAAGTGGAGGTGGGCAGTTCATTAAAGGTTGGGACTAAAACAAATATATGTCATCTTTTTCTTATTGTAGCTTGATACAATATATGATTAAAAATTAATTGATGACATTAGTATGCTATGTATGTGTTTATTTCTTCTGTCAGCACATCTGCAAATGTTTACAAATATGCTTTCTTAGTTACAATTGTGCAAGTTCACAAGTACTTTATAAAAAATGTTTGAATAGTAAAACAAAATCCTCCGTGTCATTGGTTTGCCACCCGGTCTACCAGGTAAAAATGTTGAACTTAGTGTCATGGGCGGCTGTCCACCTGGCGTGGATGGCAAGTAAACGCTTGAAGCATTGCCCGACTTTCCATCCTGCATAAATAAACGAGTTTTGCATATATATTAAAAAATCCATAAAATGATATATACATGTGTAAATAAACGAGTTTTGCATGTATGTGTACAAGTGTGTGATCAAATAAATGAATGTGAGTGATAGGTGGAACATATTGCTCTTTGACATGTGTGGTGGGACTAGTGTACTCGGTTCCATTTCCATTTTCCATGGTTACACCAGATGAGCCAGATGACGAAACTACCCCTTGAAAACTCCCTAATACTTGTGGTTGGGTTGCAACAGGCTTTTGCCCCTCTTCGACTAGTTTTCTAAGCAGATTTGTGACTGTAGGAAGAAACTTCATGGATAAAGACAGAATTCCTGGAAGCTGTAAACATAAAAAAAGGTATAAGAAACAGGAAAATGAATAAATAATAAATAAATAAATTGTGAACTAAGTGGGACAAATTGTGAAGTATGTTGCTATTATATGACTTTATGATTCGATATATTTAGATGGAATGGAACTCACCATGCCATTGCTAAATAAATTCACCGGATTTGTCTAGTTGGACCCACAAAGCTTTGAAAAGAAGATAACCCACAAAAATAACAAGCAGCCATAATGGATTCCTGCAAAACAAGACAATGTGTATTGTGAATTTTGGATTTGAGTATTAACTGTTGGACATAATCTTGATGTGGAAGATTGAGTTGAATAAAAAAAAAAGAATGGGTCATAACTTTGACTGATATGCATGGGAATGGACCGGGTATTATGGAGATTATTCAGTCATTTGTATACCCACGTTTCTGTTAGGATGTGTGCCTATTTTGTAGGTACAATAGTTTATAAATAGATTAGGTTGTCATTTGTTTTATAGATGTAATCAGTTTTTCTTTATTGAAAGTAATATAGCAGTGAGAATAATTACTTTGAGCAATATATGAGAGTCGTTGTCAGCATGTATGTTCTGGGGTTGTTTGCAGCTGGGTTAAAGGAAGGTTGATTACCAACAATTGGTATCAGAGCACCCAGGTTCACACCTGGTTCTCAGAAAAAGGAGAGGATGAAAGCAAGAAGTTTGGTGATATGATCTGTAGCAAGAAAGTAAGCAGTAAGCATGAAGAAAGGCTGCACAGCAGCAAATTAGAAAGAAAGAAAGAAAGAAAGAAAGAAAGAAAAGAAGAAAGAAAGAAAGAAAGAAAGAAAGAAGAAAGGAAGAAAGAAAGAAAGAAAGAAAGAAAGAAGAAAGAATGAAAGCAAGCAACAAGTCCGATCATGTTTGTTAATCAGAAGAAAGATGCAGCAGCAGAATTTTGTTGTTTGTTAGCAGGTAAGAAAGAAGAAGCAGGCAGCAAGTGATTAACAAGCAGGAGAGGGACGGTTGCAAGAAAGAAAAGCAAGATAGCTAGCATGTAGTCTGTAGCAAGTAGCAGACAAGAAAGAAAGCAAGCAGTAAGGGTGATCAGGTTTGGTGATCAGAAGGAAGGATGAAAGCAAGCAGCAAAATAAAGCAATTAAGCAGGAAGATGAAGCATGTTGGCCAAGAAAAATGCATGAGACAACAAGAAGTTAGCAAGATTATAGCAAGAGAAGCAAGGTCAAGAGCATCAAGATTAGGGGGGTGATTGTTGGATATAATCTTGATGTGGAAGATTGAGTTGAATAAAAAAAAAGAATGGGTCATAACTTTGACTGATATGCATGGGAATGGACCGGGTATTATGGAGATTATTCAGTCATTTGTATACCACGTTTCTGTTAGGATGTGTGCCTATTTTGTAGGTACAATAGTTTATAAATAGATTAGGTTGTCATTTGTTTTATAGATGTAATCAGTTTTTCTTTCTTGAAAGTAATATAGCAGTGAGAACAATTACTTTGAGCAATATATGAGAGTCGTTGTCAGCATGTATGTTCTGGGGTTGTTTGCAGCTGGGTTAAAGGAAGGTTGATTACCAACAGTCATCGCCATTATGATATGTTAGATATGTTGCATGGCCCACAACAATTCTTAAAGATTGATCTACACAACGCTTATCACCAACTCCATGACCAGAAAAACATGCCGGATCAGTCAACACTAAAGACACAGCATTAACTGTGAATATTATTGACTACAACGGATATCATTCTCTCAACTGCAAAACTATTGCTTCCTGTTTTCTGACTTGATGTTTGTGGAAATCAGTGTGGTCCTGAAATGGCGCTCGATGCATACAGGTGATTGGTTTTGTAAAGGAAGGAGTTTTCTCCTTGAATATAGGACAATATTCTCCTAACAACCAGATAGACCCTAAGTAGAGAATACCCTTCTCGGACATAAAAAACGCTTTGACTTTCACAAACACTTCAACTTAAAAGTTGTAGAGAACTGGTAGCAACAAGAAGCCTTCAGGTTTTAATTTATTGATCTTGGTTGGCTGGAGAAACTGCTAGAATAATGCCGTTAGCTAGGCTGAAAGACAATGTCACAATGCAATTGAAAATAAATATTAATATTATTCTTCAATTCTTTTCAGCATATAATAAGATTTGGGTACATTTGTAAATAAATATATATACCGTTTCAATGTATGACCTCACCATGTTTTCAATATCTTGCACAATGCTATTAGATTGCCCCTCTACATATATCACATAGGTGAAAATAGATTACATTAATCACTAATCAAAGACAGAAGTTAACCAAAATTGAAAATATTATAAATGGTGTAATTGTGTAAACTTTTTGTCAAGCCAGGAAGATCAATGAGGGTAAAGTTCACAACTATAAAAGATCAGAAATTCAGACATAATAGATTGATTAGTAACTTGTTATGTTTTCTAAAATTTGATGTTCATGAAACATCTGTTGTTTATAATTATATCATACCATTTGGAGAATAGATAATGAGATATATAGGAACAGATGAAATCTATTTGGTACAACCTGTCACTCTGTCAGTTTCATCAGCAATCTCCTTCCTCACAGCAGCTAAAAAAGTATATAAAATTGTAACAAGATCATGCAGAGAGAATGAGAATTACAGGAGGATCATAAGCTTTTTAGTCGTAATACCAAAATCAGTGAACCACTTTCGTGGAAGGTGAGCAAACTCTGCCTATTCTTTTCCTTCTTCGATCTTATGAAGTAGTAGAACAAGAGGACGCCGAGTGACAATTCCTGCAAATAGATGTTAATCATACTTTATATCCAACAAATTGAATCAGAAAACTTTGAAGATATAATAATAATTACCAGAACCACAAGGCAAAAAATCCTTGCCAACTACACTCTCCAACACAGATGATTTTCCAGAGCTCTCAAAACAATTTATGGAAAGTGATTAGAGTGAACTGTGAAGTACATTTGCACGAATAAAAACTGCTTACACAAACAGTTTTACACTTTCATCTAAATCAAGAAGTTAAATGTAGTTGTGTCAATAGATATGAACAGCCGTTATCAGGGGTTAGAATTACAGATACAGATCATCCTGTTGAAATATGAAATAAAGATCAAAGACACACAAACACCATAAACTAAAATTGAGAACCTAAATGCTTGCAAGAAGATTAAGTGAATTAAGTCATTGATCGGATGAAAGAACGCTGAAAAGAAAAGAAATTATGATCGGCGATTAATATCTGCATATTTATACCTGACCACCGACGACGACGATTGTAGGCAAGGCGTCCCAGAGAGTAGGAAGAGAGGATTCTTCACCGAAGTCGCCTAGGGCTGTGCATGCCTTCTGTAGTTTGTTGAGGAGATTAATTAGATTCTCCATTGACAATTACGATCAATAAGAGATGACAGATTAATCAAATACGATTAGGTGATTAGGGATTTCAGAAATTGCAGATGGACAGAAAGGCGAGTCTCTTTCTGAATTTGGTTTGTAAGGTGTACCTTTCTTCTTCAGTAGTCTTTTACGTAAGTTGAGATTATACGTTCTCGCATTACTCAACATAACTCCGGCTTCATTCCCTTAACCATTTGAAGCCCATCCGGTTTCCAATACTATAACCTCCATCTTCTCAAATCCAGCTTTTTCCAAAGCAGTGTAAGTGGCATCGATTTGTGCTTCGAACATGTTATCATAATGTAATTTCGTTTTCGCGTCTTCTATTCCTGCGTTATTTTTGAAGATTGCATAATTGATATCGATGTGTTCGAGATCACTGATGTATGTGAGAAATGGATACGTGTTTATGTAGAAATGGAGGGAACGAACTAGCGAACCCACCAGCGGAATGTGGGCTTGAAACCTCAACATCGTCGGCTAGGTGGAGGAGGTCGAGATCAGTGTGGATGTTTTTCACCGACGGTAGCAGGACCTCTCAGAGTTCCTGATCGCCACCGCCTAGAACCTCGTTTCCGACTACAATTCCACAAATACAGGTCCCGGGGACGACGGGTTCAACATTGTTTTTCATCCAATCCATAGCTCGATCGGCTTGTGCTTATATCTCTCAGGAATTTGTTTCCTAGCCCAATAATGATCTTGATTCCCGATCCTTTGAACGCTTTGAGAACTTCATGATCGGCGTCATAGGTTCTTGTTGTGCAAGAAAAGAGGAGCAGTGATGATGTTAGGGTTTTTTTTGGGTATTGATCACAGAGAGAAGAAGGATGGAAATAAGGTAGAGGTTAAAATGGCGGCCTTTCAAACTTTTGGGATTTTCATTTCCCCCAAGCTAAATGCGCCTTTTATTAAATAAAATATAAAACGACATCTCTAGACGACACTCATTTTAACATAGGTGCCCTCTGTGTTTTTAATTATTTTTTATTGGACACTAATTTTAGGGCACGCAAAAATGCGTGTCCTCGATCCTTCATTTTTTTTTAAAACGGACGTTATTTTTAGGACATACAAAATATAAGTATCGTAACTCACTGCGTGTCATTATTTGCATATCATTAAAGGGCAGTTTTCTAGTAGTGATTTATGAAAAATATTCCGACGACCTGTCATCGGCATAGGTTTTGAAAAACCATGCACGTAAATACTTTAACATTTCCGCGTCGACAAGTCGTTCGTATAGATACCCAGGTCAAACAAAGTTGGTCAACCAAAGTTGGTGAACTCCGACGACTTGTGTCATCGACATAGATGTTTCGGCATATGGGGCAATTCTTGTAGTATATAATTGGAATTTATTGTAGGAAAGTTCAAAAAAAGTTCTTTTATGTGCAATTGCGCTGTCTTTTATCTAAAAACAATGGTTTTTATGAAGTTTTTAACTGAAATGTTACCGTAGAAATACAAGAAATTGATAAAATAATACCTTTACTGTTTTTCCTGAATATACCTTAGGAGTTTAGTCTTCCATAGAGCTAAGAACGTTTTGATTCAAAGCTCTGATACCAAGATTAAAATTACGTTGCCAGGAATTTTTATCTTGTACTAAAGCTCAAAAACTAAAACTTTAAAGTACACACATTTTTATTAAAATATTGCGGAAGCTTTGTTACAATGGTGGTGGTGGTGATTGTAAGTGAATGAATTCGATGATCCCAAACTTAGAACTTATGCCCTTATATAGATAGGCTTACAAACTAATGGACAAGAATAAAAACGTAAGTGATGAAGTTTACACTCTAATTGCTGCCAACTGCATTATTTAAAACTTCATATAAATACGTGAAAAATATACCAAAATAAATAAAAGTACGCAAAAAAACTTAAACGTTCATATAAATATGTAAAGATATATAAATACACGAAAAATATACCAAAATACATTAAAGTATATAAAAATACTTAAAAATTTCATATAAATACATAAAAAATACATTTATACATTTAAAATATATAAAAACGTAACAGAAAAAAAATTAAAAAAACGTAAAAAAAACTACATAAAAAAACTTTAAAAAGTACATAACTACATAAATATATATATATTTAAATACATAAATAGTACATATAAATTCATAAAAATACGTTTATATGTAGTACACAAATTTTCAAAACATTTATAAAAAATCTCATTATTTAGGAAGAGTTAACAATTTGGTTTCATGACTTGTTGAATATGTTAAAAATGGTTAAAATAATGAAATTAGTTGTTTTTTTGGGTATTTCTATTAAAAAGATTGGGTTTTAATTCTTAATTTTTCCAAAAAAAAAAATAAGATTTTTCTACATATTTCCATACATATAATCTCAAAATGGATCAAAATTAAGTTTACACCAAAGATGTCAATCGGCCTTTCTTCAAGTTTCCCCATAAAAGGCAATATGTTTATTAGCTTATTGTCTGTTGAATAGTGACGTAAACTTGTAGGTAAAGAAATAACATGCATTCAGTGAGTAATTGTAATTGATATTGATAATTAAGGATTCAAATGTACATAAATGTTTTAGAAATACATTGAAAACATGAAGACGGAAAGAGAGATTCTTGTGGGAAATAAAAAATATTTATTAATCACCTAATCAACATAGATAAGTAAGTTACATCAGGAGTAAGTACGTAGTAATAGGTTGAAACCATCGCTCCCCTTCATACAAACGACACACCCTTTCAATGTAACGGCAATGACATCTTTCTACTACGAATGTTAAGAAACTTATGTAACTGCCATAATAACTTCCAACTTGTAACTTCCGTTAGCAAGAACCGTTACTCCATTGAGGCAAGCTTACATCTTCAGCAATAAATAGAGGGAACTTGTGTGCATGAAATAAAGAGAAAACCCTTCAGAAACATGAGGTCTTCTACAATTCATAATTTTTTTGCCTTTCTCATTTTAACATACCCAATTGCTTCAATAGCATTTTCATATCCGTTTACTACAAAATGGAATGTTAGCGTTATTAGTGCTCTCCGTGAAGATCTTGTTGTTCACATAAAATCAGGAGATGATGATCTTGGGAACCATACCATTCCATATGTAGGAAATTACTCCTGGTCTTTCTGTGAAAAGGTTGGTGGTCACACTCTTTTTTACGGTTACTTCTGGTGGGGTTCAAAATTTCAGAGCTTAGATTTGTTTAACAAAGCCATTTCTGACAAATTAATTTTAAATGCGGATCCTGAACATTGTTACTGGTTTGTAAAACCTGAAGGGTTTTTTGTAAATAATATTCCAAGTGGAGGTGGGCAGTTCATTAAAGGTTGGGACTAAAACAAATATATGTCATCTTTTTCTTATTGTAGCTTGATACAATATATGATTAAAAATTAATTGATGACATTAGTATGCTATGTATGTGTTTATTTCTTCTGTCAGCACATCTGCAAATGTTTACAAATATGCTTTCTTAGTTACAATTGTGCAAGTTCACAAGTACTTTATAAAAAATGTTTGAATAGTAAAACAAAATCCTCCGTGTCATTGGTTTGCCACCCGGTCTACCAGGTAAAAATGTTGAACTTAGTGTCATGGGCGGCTGTCCACCTGGCGTGGATGGCAAGTAAACGCTTGAAGCATTGCCCGACTTTCCATCCTGCATAAATAAACGAGTTTTGCATATATATTAAAAAATCCATAAAATGATATATACATGTGTAAATAAACGAGTTTTGCATGTATGTGTACAAGTGTGTGATCAAATAAATGAATGTGAGTGATAGGTGGAACATATTGCTCTTTGACATGTGTGGTGGGACTAGTGTACTCGGTTCCATTTCCATTTTCCATGGTTACACCAGATGAGCCAGATGACGAAACTACCCCTTGAAAACTCCCTAATACTTGTGGTTGGGTTGCAACAGGCTTTTGCCCCTCTTCGACTAGTTTTCTAAGCAGATTTGTGACTGTAGGAAGAAACTTCATGGATAAAGACAGAATTCCTGGAAGCTGTAAACATAAAAAAAGGTATAAGAAACAGGAAAATGAATAAATAATAAATAAATAAATTGTGAACTAAGTGGGACAAATTGTGAAGTATGTTGCTATTATATGACTTTATGATTCGATATATTTAGATGGAATGGAACTCACCATGCCATTGCTAAATAAATTCACCGGATTTGTCTAGTTGGACCCACAAAGCTTTGAAAAGAAGATAACCCACAAAAATAACAAGCAGCCATAATGGATTCCTGCAAAACAAGACAATGTGTATTGTGAATTTTGGATTTGAGTATTAACTGTTGGACATAATCTTGATGTGGAAGATTGAGTTGAATAAAAAAAAAAGAATGGGTCATAACTTTGACTGATATGCATGGGAATGGACCGGGTATTATGGAGATTATTCAGTCATTTGTATACCCACGTTTCTGTTAGGATGTGTGCCTATTTTGTAGGTACAATAGTTTATAAATAGATTAGGTTGTCATTTGTTTTATAGATGTAATCAGTTTTTCTTTATTGAAAGTAATATAGCAGTGAGAATAATTACTTTGAGCAATATATGAGAGTCGTTGTCAGCATGTATGTTCTGGGGTTGTTTGCAGCTGGGTTAAAGGAAGGTTGATTACCAACAATTGGTATCAGAGCACCCAGGTTCACACCTGGTTCTCAGAAAAAGGAGAGGATGAAAGCAAGAAGTTTGGTGATATGATCTGTAGCAAGAAAGTAAGCAGTAAGCATGAAGAAAGGCTGCACAGCAGCAAATTAGAAAGAAAGAAAGAAAGAAAGAAAGAAAGAAAAGAAGAAAGAAAGAAAGAAAGAAAGAAAGAAGAAAGGAAGAAAGAAAGAAAGAAAGAAAGAAAGAAAGAAGAAAGAATGAAAGCAAGCAACAAGTCTGATCATGTTTGTTAATTAGAAGAAAGATGCAGCAGCAGAATTTTGTTGTTTGTTAGCAGGTAAGAAAGAAGAAGCAGGCAGCAAGTGATTAACAAGCAGGAGAGGGACGGTTGCAAGAAAGAAAAGCAAGATAGCTAGCATGTAGTCTGTAGCAAGTAGCAGACAAGAAAGAAAGCAAGCAGTAAGGGTGATCAGGTTTGGTGATCAGAAGGAAGGATGAAAGCAAGCAGCAAAATAAAGCAATTAAGCAGGAAGATGAAGCATGTTGGCCAAGAAAAATGCATGAGACAACAAGAAGTTAGCAAGATTATAGCAAGAGAAGCAAGGTCAAGAGCATCAAGATTAGGGGGGTGATTGTTGGATATAATCTTGATGTGGAAGATTGAGTTGAATAAAAAAAAAAGAATGGGTCATAACTTTGACTGATATGCATGGGAATGGACCGGGTATTATGGAGATTATTCAGTCATTTGTATACCACGTTTCTGTTAGGATGTGTGCCTATTTTGTAGGTACAATAGTTTATAAATAGATTAGGTTGTCATTTGTTTTATAGATGTAATCAGTTTTTCTTTCTTGAAAGTAATATAGCAGTGAGAACAATTACTTTGAGCAATATATGAGAGTCGTTGTCAGCATGTATGTTCTGGGGTTGTTTGCAGCTGGGTTAAAGGAAGGTTGATTACCAACAGTCATCGCCATTATGATATGTTAGATATGTTGCATGGCCCACAACAATTCTTAAAGATTGATCTACACAACGCTTATCACCAACTCCATGACCAGAAAAACATGCCGGATCAGTCAACACTAAAGACACAGCATTAACTGTGAATATTATTGACTACAACGGATATCATTCTCTCAACTGCAAAACTATTGCTTCCTGTTTTCTGACTTGATGTTTGTGGAAATCAGTGTGGTCCTGAAATGGCGCTCGATGCATACAGGTGATTGGTTTTGTAAAGGAAGGAGTTTTCTCCTTGAATATAGGACAATATTCTCCTAACAACCAGATAGACCCTAAGTAGAGAATACCCTTCTCGGACATAAAAAACGCTTTGACTTTCACAAACACTCCAACTTAAAAGTTGTAGAGAACTGGTAGCAACAAGAAGCCTTCAGGTTTTAATTTATTGATCTTGGTTGGCTGGAGAAACTGCTAGAATAATGCCGTTAGCTAGGCTGAAAGACAATGTCACAATGCAATTGAAAATAAATATTAATATTATTCTTCAATTCTTTTCAGCATATAATAAGATTTGGGTACATTTGTAAATAAATATATATACCGTTTCAATGTATGACCTCACCATGTTTTCAATATCTTGCACAATGCTATTAGATTGCCCCTCTACATATATCACATAGGTGAAAATAGATTACATTAATCACTAATCAAAGACAGAAGTTAACCAAAATTGAAAATATTATAAATGGTGTAATTGTGTAAACTTTTTGTCAAGCCAGGAAGATCAATGAGGGTAAAGTTCACAACTATAAAAGATCAGAAATTCAGACATAATAGATTGATTAGTAACTTGTTATGTTTTCTAAAATTTGATGTTCATGAAACATCTTTTGTTTATAATTATATCATACCATTTGGAGAATAGATAATGAGATATATAGGAACAGATGAAATCTATTTGGTACAACCTGTCACTCTGTCAGTTTCATCAGCAATCTCCTTCCTCACAGCAGCTAAAAAAGTATATAAAATTGTAACAAGATCATGCAGAGAGAATGAGAATTACAGGAGGATCATAAGCTTTTTAGTCGTAATACCAAAATCAGTGAACGACTTTCGTGGAAGGTGAGCAAACTCTGCCTATTCTTTTCCTTCTTCGATCTTATGAAGTAGTAGAACAAGAGGACGCCGAGTGACAATTCCTGCAAATAGATGTTAATCATACTTTATATCCAACAAATTGAATCAGAAAACTTTGAAGATATAATAATAATTACCAGAACCACAAGGCAAAAAATCCTTGCCAACTACACTCTCCAACACAGATGATTTTCCAGAGCTCTCAAAACAATTTATGGAAAGTGATTAGAGTGAACTGTGAAGTACATTTGCACGAATAAAAACTGCTTACACAAACAGTTTTACACTTTCATCTAAATCAAGAAGTTAAATGTAGTTGTGTCAATAGATATGAACAGCCGTTATCAGGGGTTAGAATTACAGATACAGATCATCCTGTTGAAATATGAAATAAAGATCAAAGACACACAAACACCATAAACTAAAATTGAGAACCTAAATGCTTGCAAGAAGATTAAGTGAATTAAGTCATTGATCGGATGAAAGAACGCTGAAAAGAAAAGAAATTATGATCGGCGATTAATATCTGCATATTTATACCTGACCACCGACGACGACGATTGTAGGCAAGGCGTCCCAGAGAGTAGGAAGAGAGGATTCTTCACCGAAGTCGCCTAGGGCTGTGCATGCCTTCTGTAGTTTGTTGAGGAGATTAATTAGATTCTCCATTGACAATTACGATCAATAAGAGATGACAGATTAATCAAATACGATTAGGTGATTAGGGATTTCAGAAATTGCAGATGGACAGAAAGGCGAGTCTCTTTCTGAATTTGGTTTGTAAGGTGTACCTTTCTTCTTCAGTAGTCTTTTACGTAAGTTGAGATTATACGTTCTCGCATTACTCAACATAACTCCGGCTTCATTCCCTTAACCATTTGAAGCCCATCCGGTTTCCAATACTATAACCTCCATCTTCTCAAATCCAGCTTTTTCCAAAGCAGTGTAAGTGGCATCGATTTGTGCTTCGAACATGTTATCATAATGTAATTTCGTTTTCGCGTCTTCTATTCCTGCGTTATTTTTGAAGATTGCATAATTGATATCGATGTGTTCGAGATCACTGATGTATGTGAGAAATGGATACGTGTTTATGTAGAAATGGAGGGAACGAACTAGCGAACCCACCAGCGGAATGTGGGCTTGAAACCTCAACATCGTCGGCTAGGTGGAGGAGGTCGAGATCAGTGTGGATGTTTTTCACCGACGGTAGCAGGACCTCCCAGAGTTCCTGATCGCCACCGCCTAGAACCTCGTTTCCGACTACAATTCCACAAATACAGGTCCCGGGGACGACGGGTTCAACATTGTTTTTCATCCAATCCATAGCTCGATCGGCTTGTGCTTATATCTCTCAGGAATTTGTTTCCAAGCCCAATAATGATCTTGATTCCCGATCCTTTGAACGCTTTGAGAACTTCATGATCGGCGTCATAGGTTCTTGTTGTGCAAGAAAAGAGGAGCAGTGATGATGTTAGGGTTTTTTTTGGGTATTGATCACAGAGAGAAGAAGGATGGAAATAAGGTAGAGGTTAAAATGGCGGCCTTTCAAACTTTTGGGATTTTCATTTCCCCCAAGCTAAATGCGCCTTTCATTAAATAAAATATAAAACAACATCTCTACACGACACTCATTTTAACATAGGTGCCCTCTGTGTTTTTTATTTTTTTTATTGGACACTAATTTTAGGGCACACAAAAATGCGTGTCCTCTATCCTTCGTTTTTTTTAAAACCGACGTTATTTTTAGTACACACAAAATATAAGTTTCGTAAATCACTGCGTGTCATTGTTTGCATGTCATTAAAAGGCAGTTCTCTAGTAGTGATTTATGCAAAATATTCCGACGACCTGTCATCCGCATAGGTTTTGAAAAACCATTAAAGTAAATACTTTAACATTTCTGCATCGACAAGTCGTCTGCATAGATACCTAGGTCAAACAATGTTGGTCAACAAAAGTTGGTGAACTCCGACGACTTGTGTCATCGACATATATGTTTCGGCATATGGGACAATTCTTCTAGTATATAATTGGAATTTATTGTAGGAAAGATCAAAAAAGTTCTTTTATGTAGGTTTTACACTCTAATTGCTGCCAACTGCATTATTTAAAAATTTAAAAATTCATATAAATACGTGAAAAATATACCAAAATAAATAAAAGTACGTAAAAAAAACTTAAAAGTTCATGTAAATATGTAAAGATATATAAATACACGAAAAATATACCAAAATACATTAAAGTATATAAATATTCTTAAAAAATTCATATAAATACATAAAAACTACATTTATACAATTAAAATATATTAAAACGTAAAAGAAAAAAAAAATTAAAAACAAGTAAAAAGAACTACATAAAAAAACTTTAAAAAGTACATAACTACATAAATATATATTTAAATACATAAATAGTACATATAAATTCATAAAAATACGTTTATATGTAGTACACAAATTTTGAAAACATTTATAAAAAAATCTCACTATTTAGGAAGAGTTAACAATTTGGTCTCGTAACTTGTTGAATATGTTAAAAATGGTTAAAATAATGAAATTAGTTGTTTTTTTTGGGTATTTCTATTAAAAAGATTGGGTTTTAATTGTTAATTTTTCCAAAAAAAAATATTTCTACATATTTGCGTACATATAATCTCAAATGGATCATAATTAAGTTTACACCAAAGATGTCAATCGGCCTTTCTTCAAGTTTCCCCATAAAAGGCAATATGTTTATTAGCTTATTGTCTGTTGAATAGTGACGTAAACTTGTAGGTAAAGAAATAACATACATTCAGTGAGTAATTGATATTGATAATTAAGGATTCAAATGCACATAAATGTTTTAGAAATACATTGAAAACATGAAGACAGAAAGAGAGATTCTTGTGGGAAATATAAAATCTTTATTAATCACATAATCAACATACATAAGTAAGTTACATCAGGAGTAAGTACGTAGTAATAGGTTGAAACCATCGCTCCCCTTCATACAAACGACACACCCTTTCAATGTAACGGCAATGACATCTTTCTACTACGAATGTTAAGAAACTTATGTAACTGCCATAATAACTTCCAACTTGTAACTTCCGTTAGCAAGAACCATTACTCCATTGAGGCAAGCTTACATCTTCAGCGATAAATAGAGGGAACTTGTGTGCATGAAATAAAGAGAAAACTCTACAGAAACATGAGGTCTTGTACAATTCATAATTTTTTTGCCTTTCTCATTTTAACATACCCAATTGCTTCAATAGCATTTTCATGTCCGTTTACTACAAAATGGAATGTTAGCATTATTAGTGCTCTCCGTGAAGATCTTGTTGTTCACATAAAATCAGGAGATGATGATCTGGGAACCATACCATTCCATATGTAGGAAATTACTCCTGGTCTTTTTGTGAAAAGGTTGGTGGTCACACTCTTTTTTACGGTTACTTCTGGTGGGGTTCAAAATTTCAGAGCTTAGATTTGTTTAACAAAGCCATTTCTGACAAATTAATTTTAAAAGCGGATCCTGAACATTGTTACTGGTTTGTAAAACCTGAAGGGTTTTTGTTAAATAATATTCCAAGTGGAGGTGGGCAGTTCATTAAAGGTTGGGACTAAAACAAATATATTTCATCTTTTTCTTATTGTGGCTTGATACAATATATGATAAAAAAAATTTATTGATGACATTAGTATGTGTTTATTTCTTCTGTCAGCACATCTGCAAATGTTTACAAATATGCTTTCTTAGTTACAATTGTGCAAGTTCACAAATACTTTATAACAAATGTTTGAATAGTAAAACAAAATCCTCCGTGTCATTGGTTTGCCACCCGGTCTACCAGGTAAAAATGTTGAACTTAGTGTCATGGGCGGCTGTCCATCTGGCGTGGATGGCAAGTAAACGCTTGAAGCATTGCATGACTTTCCATCCTGCATAAATAAACGAGTTTTGCATATATATTAAAAAATCCATAAAATGATATATACATTTGTAAATAAACGAGTTTTGCATGTATGTGTACAAGTGTGTGATCAAATAAATGAATGTGAGTGATAGGTGGAACATATTGCTCTTTGACATGTGTGGTGGGACTAGTCTACTCGGTTCCATTTCCATTTTCCATGGTTACACCAGATGAGCCAGATGACGAAACTACCCCTTGAAAACTCCCTAATACTTGTGGTTGGGTTGCAACAGGCTTTTGCCCCTCTTCGACTAGTTTTCTAAGCAGATTTGTGACTGTAGGAAGAAACTTCATGGATAAAGACAGAATTCCTGGAAGCTGTAAGCATAAAAAAAGGTATAAGAAACGGAAAATGAATAAATAATAAATAAATAAATTGTGAACTAAGTGGGACAAATTGTGAAGTATGTTGCTATTATATGACTTTATGATTCGATATATTTAGATGGAATGGAACTCACCATGACATTGCTAAATAAATTCACCGGATTTGTCTAGTTGGACCCACAAAGCTTTGAAAAGAAGATAACCCACAAAAATAACAAGCAGCCATAATGGATTCCTGCAAAACAAGACAATGTGTATTGTGAATTTTGGATTTGAGTATTAACAAGTTACTTAGAAAGACAAGAAAACAAACAAACCTTAAAAGTGTCATAAACTCGTTAAATCCTAGGATGAACATAACAGCTATTGCCCATGGAGGTGGTAACATATTGTTATTTCGGTTATTAGCTTCCTGAAGAATTTTAGGTAAGCCACAAACTAAAGCAAATAACAAGAATTAAAATAACTGTTCTTTCATAATATTTTCAAAGAAATTGGGATGTGTCAAAGGGACTGGAATTTAAAGGAGTTGATTTTTTTTTAAATAAAAATAAATTCTCTCACATGTTCGGATAATTCATGAGTAAAAAAAGAAACGCATACAGAGAGGCGATAGGCGTTTTATGCTTACCTGTTTTTCAGCATCTGAGCTGCATTCAATTAATAAGTTAATTGTGCATCTACTTTGGAGTGCATAGCAGCTAGCTCCTCAGGTGTTGCATTGGCCATTTTCTCACCAATCTCTGCCATCTCATCTGGTCTAGTTGACTTCAACTATTCTCCAGCATGCCTCAAGTCCTCAACTTTCATGTATTTCATGCTATCTGTCGCCATTCTTATCAATTCCGGATTCGACATCATCTGCAATCACCATTTTCAATACCACAAAAACAATCACTATTAAGGAGATTAATGGGTATCAACACAATCATATTCTAACATACAAAAATGTGTGTCCAATAGAGTTCAAAAATAAGAATATTGATGTAGAAAACTAAGCCAACCAACATTGCTTAGTGCTTACACAAACAAGTTTATAACCTAAATCTGAAAAGAACGTTACTAACATAAAAATTAATAAATAAGTAAGTTCATACTTTGTAATACAACACTATGTAAAGAAGAAGAATAATACATATAAAAGTAATCATTAATAATTAAACATAAAACTATCAATTTGTCGACATCATTTGGGAACTTGACTTGAGTGATCGATTAGGAATTTAGGATTTAGGGTCAGAGAAAAACTAAATATTTTAAATAAGAAAGTAAGGTAATTGACAACAGAACCAAATATGAAGTATGTAGATTCAATTAAGAAGTCATGATCAAATATAAGTTTCCAATCCCCCATCCGGCCTGTCATCGCCATTATGATATGTTAGATATGTTGCATGGCCCACAACAATTCTTCAAGATTGATCAACACAACGATTATCACCAACTTCACGACCAGAAAAACATGGTGGATCAGTCAACACTAAAGACACAGCATTAACTTTGAATATTATTTACTACAATGGATATCATTCTCTCAACTGCAAAACTAATGCTTCCTGTTTTCTGACTTGATGTTTGTGGAAATCAGTGTGGTCCTGAAATGGCGCTCAATGAATACAGGTGATTGGTTTTGTAAAGGAAGGAGTTTTCTCCTTGAATATAGGACAATATTCTCCTAACAACCCGATAGACCCTAAGTAGAGAATACCCTTCTCGGACATAAAAAATGCTTTGACTTTCACAAACACTCCAACTTAAAAGTTGTAGAGAACTGATGGCAACAAGAAGCCTTCAGGTTTTAATTTATTGATCTTGGTTGGCTGGAGAAACTGCTAGAATAATGCAGTTAGGCTGAAAGACAATGTCACAATGCAATTGAAAATAAATATTAATATTATTCTTCAATTCTTTTCAGCATATAATAAGATTTCGGTACATTTGTAAATAAATGTATATATACCTTTTCAATGTATGACCTCACCATGTTTTCAATATCTTGCACAATGCTATTAGATTGCCCCTCTACATATATCACATAGGTGAAAATAGATTACATAAATCACTAATCAAAGACAGAAGTTAACCAAAATTGCAAAATATTATAAATGGTGTAATTGTGTAAACTTACCAACAACTATTTTTGTCAAGCCTGGAAGATCAATGAGGGTAAAGTTCACAATTATAAAAGATCAGAAATTCAGACATAATAGACGTTGAAGGTCATCACTAGCCCAATAGAGATTAGCCCAATAGAATCATGTTATTGTCTAGAAGAAGTTAGCATGTTCTAGAATGATCTGGAAGATTCTAGAAAATTATGGAATACTATGGAGGAGTCTTGAAGATGCCGGAAGATTCTAGAATACTATAGAACTAGATGGAAGACCCAGGAAGGCTATGGAACATTCTAGAACATTATGGAAGACACAAGAATGTCTATACCACTACTAGAAAATTGTCCTTTAATGACACGCAAACAATGACACACAGTGCTTTACGATACGCATTTTTTGTGTGTCCTAAAAATAACGTCTGTTTTGAAAAAAATGAAGGATAGAGGTCACGCATTTTTGCGTGCCCTAAAATTAGTGTCTAATAAAAAAAAATTAAAAACACGGAGGACACCTATATTAAAATGAGTGTCATGTAGAGTCGTCGCTTTATATTTTATTTAATGAAACACGCGTTTTCTTCTTTCACACAGCTTGGGGAAATGAAAATCCAAAAGTTTGAAAGGCCGCCATTTTATCCTCTACCTTATTTCCATCGTTATTCTCTCTCATCTCACTGATCGACACCCAAAAAACCCTAATATCATCACCACTCCTATTTTCTCGCACAACAAGAATCTAAGACGTTGAGCATGAAGTTCTCAAAGCGTTCAAAGGATCGGGAATTGAGATCATTATCGGGCTAGGAAACGAATTCATGAGAGATATAAGCACAAGCCATGATCGAGCCATGGATTGGGTGAAAAACAACGTCGAACCCTTCGTCCCCGGTACCCATATCCGTGGAATTCCAGTCGAAAACAAGGTTCTAGGCGGCTACGATCAGGAACTCTAGGAGGTCCTGCTACTGGCGGTGAAAAACATCCACACTGCTCTCGACCTCCTCCACCTGGCCAAAGATGCTGAGGTTTCAAGCCTTCATTCCGCCGATATGTTCTCTAGTTCGTTCCCTCCGTCAGCCGGCGCGTTTAAGGAAACCCTAGTTCCCTACATGAAACTTCATCTCGAATTCTTCTCACAGGACTTGTACCTTCATCTCTTCTAACTGTAATTGATTGATGGTTTGATCACTACCTGCAATTTGAAATCAGATCCCATTTTGCAGATGAGATATGTAATTTTAACCGGTAAAATTGAGGGTATTATTGCGTGTTGCACTTAGGGGCTTTAAAGAGTACACAACTTATTAACTGACGAAAATAGCAAGAGTTTTGAAATAAACACTAATGTTTAAGTTATGAATGAGGGTTTAGTGTTGACAAGGTGGTAATTTTAGTATTTGGTGTATTATTATCATAATTTCTGTTTGCCAGGCCTGTCAAAAGATGTCCTCACTACTACAAAAGGCTTTATAGTACTCGCCAATTAGGACCCGATTTCTAGAAAAACCGGGATATATTATTAAAAAACCGGGACCTAAAAGGGAACAACCAATATGACCCGGTACATTCTAACAAACCGGGATATATGCTCACTAAGGGAAACCGGTTCCCAGCATAACAACCAGGACTTTTAGTCGTATAGGTATATGACCTGGTCTCGAGAAAACAACCGGGTTCTATTTGTATTACTAGAGAACACGTTTACTAGGAAGTTAGATGACCCGTTTTCTACAACCGGGTGTTTTGACTTCTTTTAACAAATATAAATGTGGACTAATGACTTCTTTTTTTCAACTATGACTTTATTAAACAACACACAAGAAGGAAGTTGGAACAAAGTAAAATAATGAGCAACAAGAAGAATCAAACAAACAAAAGCAAAACTTACAGAGAACTAAAAAACAATAAGAAAAACACCCCACAAGGGTAAAAAGGTCCAAATAGCAAAGATCTATCCCACCATCAACATAGAGAGCATAGCAGACTAGAACAAAAGCAAACAAATGAATAGAGGGAGAAAACCTCAGTTCACAAGCACTACACCAAAAAATGTCAGGCGGGGGCAAAATGGTCAAGAAACCAATAAAACCCACCAACATCTAGAAAGCAATCAGCAACCAGGAGCACAAATAAAACCAGAGAATATCAAGAAAGTATGCCCGCAACTCCAAAGAACACGGGAGAAACGGATCAAGAAACCACCACACAGATGCAAGACAAAACCAGGGTCAAAATTGTCAAAGGGATGAACTTATCTCAGCAACACAACATTCTGATCCAGGATCCAAAAAAAGAAAGCAACCAATCTAAATCACGATATGTAATTCCACTGAATTACAAACATGTGTACAGTTCTGTCTCGTGTGTAGCTAAGAGGGTAACGTTGGAAAATTTGTTCAATGTCTTCACTCTGCAGGCATGAAACACAGTCGTCAGTAAAAAGTATATCAATATTCTACACTTTATCATATCAGGATATGCCAAAACCAAATACGATTATCATAAAAAAAAATATTGATTTTTTTAATTTAACATAGGAGAAAAAGATATAAGATTATCACCAAATAATATATGAATTTTAAAACTTAACAGATCATGAAACAAAATCTTAACAGATAATGATAAAATCTTTTTAAATAATAATTATCACTGATTGTTGGGATTACTTTAGCTATTTGTTGAATTTATTCGACCATTAACGCATAAAGAAACGCAACCAGAGACAACACGTTAGGGAAAAGGCAACTAAGTGTTTAATCCTCCATTAACATACGCAGGAAATCTAAGTCAAGGAAGATAAAAGTTGCTTGGTATGTACCTCTTAATTTAATTAAGTGCTTACTTTCAATTGATTTACACTTCTTTACACAAGTTTATTGATTTACACAAGTTTAATTAAGTGATAGCAAGTGAAATCTACAACACATATTTCTTTACAAATCGGTATCTGGTTTGCTCTTATTAGATGTGCCCTTTTCTGTAATTCCACTTGTTTTTTTATTAAATCAGTTGCATACAAGCATCATAATATACAATTAACTTTAAAGTGACCTGATTTATGCTACTTTGAGTTGGAATCAAGAACATCAACAAAATAGGGACTAACCTGATGCTATGTTGATGATTTAGATATGGAAATCTCGTCCGCCTCTTATTTTTTTTTCCTTCTTCGAAATTATCTCTCTCTTCTTTGTGAATGAATTGGTGCTTGCTTATATGGGAAAAAATCGTCCTTAATTATATAAGGAGGAATGCAAAAAGGCATATATACAAATATATACAAAGTCAATAGTGTAGATGATCTTGGATTTTTGGCGGGAAATTAATTGATGTAATCCCGCCTTAATGTAAATGGAAAGTAAACTGTAACTGTTTATTGAATATATAATATAAGTATTAGCTATTTTTTTTTTAAGTTTGTTGATGTTAATTTATGACTGTTAATAGTACGTGGTTATTTATTTTGAGTTTGATTATAAGTTACCAAACAAATTTCATTATATATATATATATATATATATATATATATATATATATATATATATATATTTAAATCAATTAAAAAAATAATCCACCTACCATCCATTTCTCTCTATCTCTATTTGCTTTTGTTCTTAAGAAAACACACACACACTCAAGAACATACAACCCTTAGCTGTCACCATCACCACCGTCTGTCACCATCACCACCAATTGCTACCACCGTACACCACCATCTGTCGCCCACCCATCCACCTTATCTCTGTCTCTCTCCCCTCCCCCCCCCCCCCTCTCTCGTTTTCCCTCTTTCCGCCTGTGAGAAAACTCCTATTTCCCCACGCATATCCCTCGTCGGAAACACGTGCTCAGATCGAATCAAGGGGTACTCAAAACCAAATTGAATCACCCACCAAAAATCGTTTCCAGGAGGGTAATGTGCTAAATGAACCGTGTCAACAGAGACGACAACAAAAATTAAACCCAAATCAAATCGCCTATTGGACATGGAGCCTTCGGTGGTGGGAGATCGGTTGTAGGAAAGGATAACAAACTTCGGTGATGATTGTACATCCACCATCTTATCTCCTATGTCTCGCATTAAACAACCACATTCATCACCTCCACAACCTCCATTGCCATATGTTTTAGCCTCACGCACCACCATAAAGAAACACCTCCTCAAGCCTCCTACAAACGGCACCGGTGGGGTTATAGATGGATCTGAGAGAATCTGAGCAGACTGGGAGAGAGGGTGAGGGAGAAGTGACAAAGGAGGTTGGTGGCAGTGGTCTCATAGATCAGTTCGACGGAGGTAGTGTGTGACCACGATTAGATCGGTCCATTTGAGCTGTACTTTTAGGCTCTTGGAAGTGTTTGGAGCCATAAAATTCGGACCTTGATGGTTTAGCCTCAACCATGAAAGTTCTAGATAGAGACTAAGTGAGCTTATAGACTTAAATGGTGTCTTAATCCCCATCCATGCATGCAAAAGCATAAAGTTTATAACTTTATGTGTGACAACCCGAAATCTTTATCTGTAATCAAATTTATCCAATAAAAGTCAAACTTGTTTCCACTATCGTTTTACAGTATTTAGAGTCAGTTTGAGAGTCTCTAAGCCAAGTGCACTCAAGGGTTGAATGTTGGGAAGCGTTATCTTGGAATATGTAGTTTGCAATCGAGCCTAGAACACCTTCAAAGGGAGTTCACGGCCGCAAACTAGGTTCACGTCCGTGAACCCATGCTTGGGCCGTGAACCACCCTCCATATATATGTGTGGTTCACCCATTTCTCTTCTCATTTCTTCAAGCTCCAGCCGTGAACATCCCCATTCCCTCTCAACTATCTTTGATCGTGAATACTCTTAAAAGCCTCAAAACGTAAGTATTTCATCCTTTACTTGTTCATGCTTAGAAACCCATTGATTCTAGCCTTGATTCATCACTTTTTCATCACCAACTTCATGGTCTTCAAGAGTTCACGACCGTGAACCCTTCATATGGGTCGTGAACCCTTCATATGGGTCGTGAACCCTTCATAATGGGCCGAAAACCCTTCAATCATTCATGAGTTCTTGGGTCGTGAACACACTTTGGGCCGTAAACCCTTCATGTGTTCATGGGCCGTGAACACATCATGGGCCGTGAACCCATGTTGGTTTGGCCGTGAACACTTTCTTGTCGCTCTTTCTAGGTTCTAACACTTCATTGTAAGTGTTTCCTACATCATAAGGGTGTTTCCTATACTTGTTGGTGGTTTTAGACACTAATTGTAGGCCCGTACATGTTAATCTGTGCTTAATAGGACCGTACTGTGCTCGGGACTCCACTTAGTACACCAAGCATCTTATCGTTGTCATTCATCCAAGTTACTCGCAGTCAAGTGAGTTCATACCCCTATGCTTTTACTATTTTTAAGGTTTTTAGGGGGGAATACAAGCCAAACACAAATGATTTTGTGAACTTATACAAACGAATTTCAAAACTTATGCAATTGATACGAAAACATACTTATGAACTCACCAGCTTTGTGATGATACTCTTTCAAAACTGCTTGTATTCTCAGGAAATCAGTAGCCAGGTACCTCCCGCAGTTTTTAAGAAGACGGAGCGTATAGAGTCGCGTCTTTTACATTTGTTATACTTTTGATGTATATGATTTCGAATCAAACAGATGTAACTACTTTTATACTTATTCAATGTAATGGTTGTGTTTACTATGATTACTATGATGCAATTGTTGTGATACTACATATGACGTCATCCACCCCCGAACGTTTCCGCCGTTCCGGTTTAGGGGTGTGACATTATGGCTTAGGACGTTTTTAGGGGCTTGGATCTATGTTTTGGACATTATACCTAATGACTTAAGTTACAAGAAACTTCTTAGGTTGGATGGCCAGTGCGCTGGGCGTACTCCTTGGTACGTGCAGCGTACTGGGTCAACCACCCATATCTAGTCAAGGCCAGTGTCTGACGGTCGTACATGCTGAGTACATCACGCGTACGCATGCAGTGAACCAAGCAGTGGTTTTTGGGCTATAGGATATTGGGCCTGGAATTGTTGGGCCTCAGGCCCACCTGTGGGCTGAGGCTTTTCGGTCTAGGCTTAGGATTTACGGTGTTGGGCCTTAAAGATTAATTCTTTGGGCTTAGGCATTTTATCTTGGAAATTGGGCCGTAGGAGGAAGAGGCCCAATAGGGCAAGGATTAGGGAACCTTGCCTTATGATATGGATTTGGGGTTGGACCTTGGGGCCAGATTTAGATCTAATGGCTAATTAGGAATTTTGTTGGGCTATAGGGAGAAGAGTCCCGAGTCATCCGCAGAATACGATTTGACATTCACAGTTGAGGTGAGTCTCCCTTCGTGAAAGTTACGGGTCGAAGGCACCAAGGCCGGCACTTTATTTATGACATAGTATGATGGTTGTCTGTGTGATAATTATCACTTTTCACGTTTTGCTTAATGATCATCTGATTTATGTATGTTACTATGTGGTAGTGGTAGGGGTGAAATGGACCCCGTAACTAGTTAAAATAAACCGGAGGGTAGGTCGGGCACCCAGATATGCCTGACAGGGTAGGTCGGGCACCCAGATATGCCTGACAGGGTAGATCAAGCACACAAATATGCTCGGCAGGGTAGGTCAGGCACCCAGATATGCCTGACAGTATGTTTGTGTTGTATGTGGTATGGTAGGGGAACTCACTAAGGTTATTGCTTACAGTTTCAGTTTACGTTTCAGGTACTTCTTGCTCAAAGGGAAAGGGGTCGGCATGATCGCATCGCATCACACCATGATTATTCCGCATTAGAGATTTTGGGACTTATACTCTGATATGTCTTTTCTATGTTATGCTTTGAATATTGATGTGTCTACCTTGTGACTGAATTGGTTTTAGAAATGATTGATGTTATGAAATATGGTTTTCATACATTTTTAAATGAAATTTTGGGGGTCATATTTTGGGATGTTACATTTTACAGTTGGTGGTGGGTGATGGTAGTGGTGGTGGTGGTGGTAGTGTTGTTAGTGGTGGTAGTGGTGGCGGCGACGTTGGTGGCGATGATGGTGGTGACGACGTTGGTAATAGTGGTGGTGGCGGTGATGGCGATGGCAACGTTGGTAGTGGTGGCAAGTGATGCAGGAGGTGGTTCCGACGTCATTGGTAGTTGTGGTGGTGGGTCATGGTAGTGGTAGTGGTGGCAGTGACAGTGGTGGTAGTGTTGGGTGTTGGCGGCGGAGATGGCGGTGGTGGTGGTTGGTGATGGTAGTGGTAGTGGAATCATTTTCCCTCGAATTTCATTCCTTTCTTGCCAACCAAACGCACCCTTATTATTTTCAACGTCTATTTTATACAAAAAAAAGTCCAAAATTGAAATTTGATTTCGCTTACAGCTAATCAAGTTGAATTTCATATTTATTTTATATTAGGAATGAACATTTGGATCCATACCCTATACCGTACCAACATCACATCAGACCAAGATTTTTACTCAATGGACCGTTCCTGGTTCGTCGTTCTCAATCGACCGGTTCCCGATCTAGTTCGAGACATGTACGTATAAAAAATGGGTTTTCAAAAAAAAAAATATTACATGTTTTTTTGTCAAATCAGTACATTATATTTATAATGATATATATTAGAAGTTTAATAAGCAAAAGGTGTCAATTAAAACTTATATACAAATACAAAGGACAAGCTTGGAAATTTTAAGTTAATTAAGGTAATGAAATATATATACCTACAAAAAAAAATCAGTTGTTTACTTTTTAGATTTGCCTGACATAATTCTTGGTAAAAATTTTGAATATCCCGCCATGGAAATTGTATAACCCGCCAAAAATTTTGAGTAAAATCAAAACCCCAAACACGTTATTACTCCTTATGCTTTTGGGTAAAATCAAAACCCCAAACATGTTTTTCTTCTTCACCGCAGCAACCAACCGGCAATTTGACTAGCTACCACACCGTTTCATCAGATTGTGCCTTAACAGACGATTCCTCATCGACCTGACTACGATTCTTGTGCCTAAAACCCTTATCTTTTCCTCGTTTTTCCCTGTCGCCTACCTCATATCAGGTCGCCAAATCATTTCTAGGGCAGCATTACTCGTATATGTGACTCTACATCTCTATTGGTCCGGCTACATCTCTATTGGTCCGGCCACTGCTAAGCATCTTCTACTCTTGAGATTTGTAAGTTTTATATGTTGATATTTGATTTCTGAAAATTTTACTAGAGAGGTTTCATTGAGGTTATGTAAATTCATGGAACTATATATGCATGAATCATGTACTAATGTTAATTTAAATGAGAATACCTGAGAACAAGAAACTCAAAACAAGAAACTTGAAGGATTTTTTTTAGAAATTTATGGATGTATGTATGTATAGATTCATGAAAATACTTCAATTAATTGCTTTTATCTGCTGTTTTTTTGACAGTTCTGCAAAAAAAAAAAAAAAAAATAACAATGATGGGATCTAAGATGTTTCATTTTTTAAACTCAAAACCATTCCTCATCATTATGAGGATACATGCCTTTTGTATCAATCAAACGACCAAGTAAGCATTGTGATATCATCTTCTAGGAATAACAGTAAAGTGCTCGTGGTGGTTGAGCCTCTATTCAGTCATAACCACCTGGTACAGTTAACTGAAACCACCTGGTACAGTTAATTGAAGTGATCCTAAAATCTTATAAAAAATTGACTATTTTGCCCCTGTTGTTCTGTGGCTGTTTTATCTCTTCACAAATGTTATACTGCTGTATTGAGACTCTTCACAAATGCCCCTCCCCCCTGCTTTTTTGACTAGCGTATTACATATATCATGTACACTTGATTGTTTTTTTTTAGTTTCACTACTTGCCGGCCCCTTAGGTTTGTGTCTGTATTCATATATGTAACTTAAAAATCATACAACTATGTAACTAACTTATAAGAAAACAAAAATCAATCTTATATTATGATTTGAATTTTGATAAGAAGACCAATTTATTAGGAAAGTAGATAAAGAATTTGATTACTAAAGAGAAATCGGATAATTACAAAAACACCAAAACTAACTCCAATAAATTTAGGATTCCAACAGATTTGAAAACCAAAATTTCAATAAAAAACCCACAAATATTTAATTATTATCTAAACCTTTGAGAAACACAAACTGTAGACTAAAAATCTTAAATCTGCCGGAAAGTTGAGGACACCTTTGAGAAAACACAAGCCCTCGACTGTCCAGGCAACGATCTGAATTCATTTTGCTGTTAATACTTACTTTTTTTTAAATGTTAATTTTTATATATAGCCAATGTAAGTATTTGTTGATTGTTAATTAATTTTATTATTTAATAGTTGTTATTAAGTATATGACAGTCAAGTTAATTGATTTTGCCAAAATGTATTTATAACTTCTTATTGTGTTTGATTGTTTGTTAATTATTAAAAAGTCATGTTACATAGAGGACATCAAAATGAAGAAACAATAAACTATTACCGGTTCCAAAAAAGAAAACATTTTTTTTATGTATTAGAGTAGCCACAGATGAATGTTTATATACTTTGATTTTATATTTTATTCGGCCCCTCCGGTCAAAACGTTTGTGTTCCGCCCCTGGATGTTAGGACAAATTTAAAGTTATTTGTTTTTTTGTTTATTTATACTAAAATTTGAAAACATTACTAGTATGCATTGGGTTCTCTTGGTGATTTGCCCTTCAAATCATATTGTATACATTTTGGATTCTCTGATGAAGCCTATGAAAAATCCTGTTGACAACTACTACCTGCTTAAACTTCTGGAAAAGTAAGAAATTTTTTAATATGGCATGAAAATAACATTCTTTCTATAAGTTTGAATACAACTCTGCTACTTGTATATTTTTAGGGCTTTTGAGAGTTATGAAGAGAACACATCAACTCCAATTGTATGGAAGCTCACTGAGGTAATTTATCTTATTACTTATCTACTAGTTAGATGTAGTTTCATTTATGATTTATGTTTACCTTCTATCACAATTTTAGTACAACCAAGCCAGTGGAACGTGAGCGTGGGCATTATGTAATGAATTGAATCTTTAATTTTGTGTTGAACAGACAACATGGATTTCCGAGTAGAGTAAGTACTTAAAAAAAATATTTTCTTCTAAAGCAAGAAACAAATTGTTTCGTTATTTAGTAGTTTTAATTTTATTTTCATATAGTTTGGTACCCTTTGGAATGACAAAACTGCATTTGAGGAAAAGGTGTTGGTTACAAATGTTGCTACACGGGCCAGAGAATTTTTGAAAATTTTTATGAATGATGTGGTTGTCTAAAAGTGCATATAAGGTTAGTTGTTAATCTTTATAACATCCTACTTTTAGTTTAATGATTGTTTGCTAAATTCAACTCTTTTAAAATGCTAGACAAAAAACTAATTATTTGTTGTGTTTTGTTTTTTCAGTGAGGATGAAGGATACCTGTTGTGTTTTGCTTTTAAGCAAGGTTGGAGGATAGCTGCAACACTTGATTATTGGACAATACCTCTGCATGGGAAAACAATTTTATTTTTGAATTTATTTATGTAAGTTTTATGTACTATGAAATGACCAAATCAAGGAGTTTTTAGCAGCACTTAAGCATGTTTTTATCGATGACTATAATGATTGGTTATTTAGCATGTTTATATTAATATAATTTGTTCATCAATGCATAATTTTTGTTTTGTTTTGAATGTGTGCTTTGGATGCAAGTATCAGTTTGTGCTTTTTATATGGTTATTTGAATAAAGTTGTCACCAATTCAATTCTTATAACCATGCTTTCTGGTAGTGTGATTATAGTTGGTTTTTGCAAGGCTGAAAAACACCCGGTTATTTGAATGGAACCGGGCCATATTTAATCTTTATATGACCCGGTTTGGGGATTGGAACCGGGCTCTTTTAACCATATATGACCCGGTTTCGTATCGTTGGACGGCACCCTAATCTTCATATATAATCAAATATTGGGCGTTATGCTCCTCTTATATCTCCCGGTTTTAAAACCGGGTTCTATTCGTTTTTTCACATAGGTCTCGCTGGCTTTAGGGCCCGGTTAAAAACCGGGTTATTTAATTGAAATAACCGGGTCCTATAAGCTTTTTTGTACCTGAACTGTACAGGTTGTTTTCATCTCTTCATCTTCTGATTTATATGGGTTCTTTGAAAATTGAATAAGAACCTATATGGGTATGTATTTGCTTCTCAACTTATGCTACATCTTTTCTAGCCCACTTGTCTAACTGTATTATTAATCTATTTTTACTTTTTATTGTGAGTGAAGTTCTGAAAGGAATCTTTGTTGGTATTTCAGGGTCCTACAAACAAGCTCAGTACATGTGAGACATGCCATGGGGATTTTCATTGTTGCCCTGGTCATTTTGGCTACCTGCCACTTGTGCTGCCAGTTTATAATGTTGGATATATGTCTTAGGTTCTGGACATTTTGAAGTGCATATGCAAGGTATTGTAGCTGCAGTTTATGTTTGCTTTTCCCCTTCCCCTTCTCTTTCCTATTTATATGGTTTTTCCTTTTCAGTTTTGTTCCCGCATACTGTTGGTGGAGACAGAACGTGTAAACTTCTTAAAGAGGATCAGAAATCCAAATTTGGACCATTTGAGGGAGAAAGGAATTTATAAGCGAGTAGTTAAAAGGTGCACTGTTATAGCAAGTAGTAAGAAGGTGGTGACATGCTCTAGATGTCATTATGTAAATGGTTTTACATGTACCCTATTTCTATATCTTATTATCTTTTAAGTTTCTGTGTCTTGTTTACCTCACATAATAATTTAATAACCTTTGCCCAGTGTTGTTCTTGTTTGTCTCTTATTCATGAACACAAAGACAAATTTCTACAAAACCATCAATTTTAACACCAAACTTACCATAATTCGTTTATTTAGAAAATACATGTAAGCTAATGCTCATTTATAATACATTACAGGTACATTGAAAAAGGCTGTGGGAGCAGTAGGAGTCATACATGATCGAAGCAAAGTTCAAAATACTACCTCAAATGAGTTCAATGATGCTATTTACCTGAAGGGGTCGAATACACCTGCCAAATTGTCACCTTCTGTAGACCCTGACAAAGCTCTTAAGCTTTTTAAGAAGTTGTTGGATGAGGTACATTTTTCTATCTTCTGTGGATCTAGTTGACTTCTATTTCCTCTATCATTGCTAATTATTTCTGTTTTCGAGAGAAATTGCAACATAAATTGTAGTTATTTACAATTGTTGATGATTACTTATATTTTATTGTGTTACAGGATTGTGAATTGCTTTATCTTGCTGAATAAGAACCTATGTGGGTATCTATGAAGGTATTGGTGATACTGGAAATGCATATTTATTATTGATCTTTACAGTGGCTTTTATAGCCAATAATATATACATGGAAAGGAGCTAATTGAGGAGCTATTACAGGAAAGCATTAATACTAATATGACAGCCTATGTACATTTAGATGCAGCTAAGACTATACATGTATAAGCTTTATTTTGTGATCTTGGAGATATTCGTAATACGCCCCCGCAAGATGGAGGATCCATCGGAGACTCCAATCTTGGAACGAAGAGATAGAAAGACCGTGCGTCCCAAAGGCTTGGTGAGAGCATCAGCAAGCTGATCGGAGGAGTTGATATGTAGAACACGTAACGAGCCATCTTGTACCCGTTCACGCACAAAATGGTAGTCTAAGGCAACATGCTTATCCGGGAGTGATATACTGGATTGGCGCATACATACGTGGAACCAGTGTTGTCACAAAGCAAGGTAGGTGGTGCAGTGGATTTTAGACCAAGATCGTGTAACAGATGTTGAACCCATGTGACTTCAGCAGCAGCATTAGCTAATGCCTTGTACTCAGCCTCGGTTGACGAACGGGAGACCGATTTTTGACGTGCGGAACGCCAAGAGATGATGTTGGATCCAAGATATATAATATATGCTGTCGTAGATCGACCACCATTAGTTACACCGCCCCAATCAGAATCTGAGAAGGCTTTAAGATCGAGATTAGATCCTTTGTTTAGAAATAGACCATGATGAATGGTACCTTTAAGGTAGCGAAGGACTCTTTTTAACGCTTGCCAATGGGTCTGTGTGGGTGAATGCATAAATTGAGAGAGACGATTGACCGCAAAGGATATGTCAGGTCTAGTAAACGCAAGGTATTGTAGGGAGCCCACAAGTTTCCGGTAAGGTGTTGGATCAACGGTTGGGGAGCCATCGACGGGTGTGAGAACAATTGATGAGTTTAAGGGAGTAGCGACATCTTTTGCACCATCCATATGAAATTGAGTTAGGAGGTCTTGGATATGCCGATGTTGAGAGAGGAAGAGGCCATTTGGAGTTGAAATGACTTCAATACCTAAGAAGTGGTGAAGAGGTCCAAGGTCTTTGATGGAGAATCGAGTGGCAAGAGTTTTAGTGAAGTGAGTGAGAAAGGAGGGATTGTTTCCGGTTAGGACAATGTCGTCCACATAGACCATGAAATAACATGTTATTCCATTGTGATTGTAGATGAAAAGGGAAGTATCGGCCATTGATTTGCGAAAACCAGAATTAAGCAGAAATTGGGTAAGTTCCATGTACCATGCTCGTGGGGCTTGTTTAAGCCCATAGAGAGATTTCCGTAGCTTGCAGATATGATTTGGAAATTGAGGGTGCACAAAGCCAGGCGGTTGAGTCATGAAGACATGTTCATGGAGAGTGCCATGTAGGAAGGCATTATTGACATCCAGTTGTCGTAGTTGCCAGTTCTGGGAGAGAGCAATTGAGAGGATGGTACGAATGGTGACATGTTTAGTGTTTAGTAACAGGACTGAAGGTTTCAAAGTAGTCTTTTCCAAATTGTTGGAGAAATCCCTTTGCAACAAGCCGGGCTTTGTATTTTTGAATGGAACCCTCTGGGTTTCGTTTGACACGGAAGACCCATTTACAACCGATTGGTTGTTGAGTGTTGGGAGGAACAAGCTCCCAAGTTCCGTTTTGCATGAGTGCATTGAATTCGTGATCCATGGCTGCACGCCACCTAGGGTCTTTCATGGCTTGGTTGGGAATGGTGGGTTCAATAGTTGGAGGAAGAGGGTGAAGAGTGGTAGTGTTGATAAAGTTAGAGTTGAAGTATTTTGTGTTGGGTTTGTGGCTTCTTTTTGTAGGTGGTGGTGAAGGTGAGGAAACTGGGGATATGTTTGGTGTGAGTGGAGGCGATTCAGATGTTGTTGTAGGAGAGGGAGTGGATGGGGAAGGAGCAGATGGGTGGCGTGGCCGGCGAGAGTAGGTAAGTATGGGTAGAGGTGAATTAGGGAAGGGAGAATTAGGTGAGATGTGATTTGGGGAGGGGGTAGAGTGTTGGTCAGTAGGAGGTGTGGTGATGATAGGTGGTGATTGAGGGTGATTTGTAGGAGAGAGTGATGGATCTGTGATGGAGGATGTTTGTGGTTGAGGTAGGATAGGAATAGTCGTTGGGGTAGAGGATGAGGTGGTTGAGACTGGAGAGGGAATTGTTGAACCTGGATGGAATTCGTGAGCTGTGGGCAAGGTGTAGGAGTGTGAATGCTCATGAAATGGGAAGCTGTCTTCGATGAATTGCACATGACGAGAGTGATAGAGGCGGTTGGTGGTAAGGTCGAGACATTTGTATGCAGATTTAGAAGTGGAGTAGCTAATAAATAGACATGGTGAGGAGCGAGGTTGAAGTTTGGAGGTGGTATATGGTTTGAGCCATGGGTAACAGAGGAAGCCAAATGCCTTTAGTTTGGAGTAGGATGGAGTTTGATTGAAGAGAAGCTGATAGGGACTTTTGTTTGCAAGGGTAGGTGTAGGTAGACGATTTATGAGGTAGACTGCGGTTTGAAAAGCATGGGACCAGTATTCCAGTGGAAGTTTAGCATAGTGGAGCAGGGACAAACCCGTTTCAACTACGTGTCGATGACGCCTTTTGGCTATCCCGTTCTGTTCAGGCGTATATGGTGGGGTTGTGTAATGGGATATTCCATGAGATTGTAAGAAAGGGAGTAAGCCAATGTACTCTCCTCCATTTTCTGTGAAAAGGGATACAATCTGTTGATTGAAGAATTTTTCAACTAAGATTTTGAATTGAGGGAATAATTTAGCAACATCAGACTTGTGTTGCATTGGGTAAAGCTAGACATATTTGGAATAGAAGTCAACAAATATGACATAATAAGTGAAGTGATCAATGGATTGTTTAACTGGACCCCATACACCTTAGTAAATTAGCTGTAAAGGTTTGGTGGCAACAAAAGAATTTGGCCCAAAGGGCAATTTATGACTTTTATTAACCGCACAGGAAGAACAATGAACATTGGAGTTCAACATTATTTTAGAATTAAGACCTAGGCTGGCAGCAATGGTTTTGAAGACTTTGATGGATGGATGGCCTAGCTTGTGATGCCAATCAAGCGACTTTTTGGTAGTGATGAAGTTTAGTTGATGTAAGGATGAGATGGTGGTGTGATAGACATCATCAATGTTCTCCCCCCGTAGTAGACACGCCCCCGTGCGAAGATCCTTCACAATAAAATGAGAGGAGAAAAATTCAACAGAAACCATGTTATTTTTACATAGTTTAGCAACAGAAATAAGGTTTCTTTTTAAGTTTGGAACACACAAAATATCAGGTAAAGAGAGAGGTGTAAATGGTGTTTTTATGTGTGTTGAGCCAATGTGTGAAATTGGTAGTGATGTACCGTTTCCTAGTTGAATTTCATCAGGTCCCCCGTATTCAGAGACAGAGTGAAGATTTGAGGGGTCAAAAGTGACATGGTTGGAGGCTTCTGTGTCAAACAGCCAGGTAGATTGCGATGTGGTGGGGCCTGTGGTGGTCACGTTTGCAACAGGGAGTGGTGTTGGGTTGACAGTGATTGAGATGTTGTTTTCACGAAGGAACCTGGATAGCTTGCGGCATTCTTTTGTTGGATGACCTGGGATATTGCAATAGTGGCAGTAAGTGGAGCTGCGGTTTGGGTTTTGGCGATTGTTGTTGGATTGAGAGTTAGCCCATGGAGGACAATTTGGGCCTCGTTGCTGGGTATTGAGATTAGGTTTTTGGGTACGTTGAGGTGGGCCATATGTATATTGGCGACTTGGTTGTCGAGAAGTGTAGTTGGCGGTGATCAGGGAGGATGTCGGACTTTGTGATGTTTCGCTGAGTCCTCTTTCAAAATCGATTAGCTTCTCAAACAATTCAGAGTAGGAGAGAGCGGTTTCTCTTACTTTGATGGCTGCGACAATATTGGCATATTCATCGCCTAATTGGGACAAGATATGCACCATGAGATCTTCTTCAGAAATTGGGTTTTGGGCTAGGGCTAGGTCATCAGCAATAAACCGCATATCTTGAAGAAAATCAGTGATTGATCGATTTCCTTTGGGGTTCTTCACCAATTTAGATTTTAAGGAAATAATTTGTGACCTTGAGGCGCTAGCATAGCTTGAATTTAGTCTTACCCAGGGTTCTCTAGCAGTGCTGGCAGAAGAGATGAGTGGTTGAATTGATTTAGAGCAACTTCCAAGGAGTGCACTGATGAGGATTTGATCTTGTCGAAACCAAGGTAAGTATTCTGGGTTTGTCTTCTTTCCATCTTTGTCTTCAATTTGTTTCTTTGGTGGTTCTTGACTGCCATCTATAAATGTTTCGAGTTGTAGTCCGATGAGGGTAGATTCGACTTGTTTGCGCCAAACAAGAAAATTGACAGAAGTGAGTTTGATAGGAAAGTGGGTGGCGGCAGTCAATTGAATAATTGCAGCCATTGTTGATTTATGAGTGATTTTAAGGGTTTAGAAGAAGGAACGAGAGTTGCTCAGGGGAGCTTTGGTAGGCTCTGATACCATATGAAGGTATTGGTGATACTGGAAATGCATATTTATTATTGATCTTTACAGTGGCTTTTATAGCCAATAATACATACATGGAAAGGAGCTAATTGAGGAGCTATTACAAGAAAGCATTAATACTAATATGACAGCCTATGTACATTTAGATGACAGCTAAGACTATACATGTATAAGCTTTATTTTGTGATCTTGGAGATATTCGTAATAGTATCCATTGACATGTGTTATGTGCACTATATTTAGGACAAGAGGGCATTTTAGTCATTTCCTTCTCTTTTCTTAGGGTGACAGTATCCTAGCAGATTCAAGCACAGAGCAGCTGGAGTTTTTTATGTTGATGTTGGTGGGATTGTTTTATGTTGATGATGCAAGTAGTCTTTCAAGTGCCTTTGAGTCATTTACAAAACTTGAAAACATTAAAAATGAAGAAATAAAGTTTACATGTGACAACTGTAAGGAAAACGTGTCTATTGACAAACAACGTATGCTTTCCATTTAAAAAGATTAAGAAATTATGGCTCTAATGTGGAGAAAATAGATACACATGTTTAATTTCCTACTGAGTTGGACTTGCAGCTAGGGGTGTTAAAAAAGCCGATACCTGAGTTGGACTTGCAGCAATGCTCATTCATGGTAAGTTTTTGGTGTTCTGTATCTCTCTTTTATCTCACTTTGTTATTTTAGTTTCGTCCAAACTCATATGAGTTTCTTACAAATTGATTACCAATGTTATAATTTTTTTAGAATTTGTTAATAGCTTAACTTGTATGATTTTCTTTAAAAAATTTAAAATCCAGCCTTGAACTTTTTAAATGTTGCAATGTAATTCATAGAGACATGGCTTTGGTTTTAAAATTGACAGTTAGCTCTTCAACTTTTGCTTTCTAAATTGATATATACCATTTTAGTTTGTAAATTAGTGAATGTTGGAAAGAACTTGTGAAATTAGGCTTTGTAAAGATTTTTGTTAATTAAATAATAACCTATATGTGCTACTAGTGCTTCAAGTAGATTAATTTAAAATCAATGATGTTGATCACTAATAGTTATTTAAAGCGCTCAAGTTAAGTTATCTTTATCTTTATGTGTAAGTTAATTTATACTACAAAAGTGAATTTAATGATCTAAATGTGTGATTTCAATACCATTTGAATATAGTTTTCTTTTTTGGTTTCAAATAGTAGGGATAAGTTAAGTAAGATGCATCTTGGAGTACCTTGCTGAAATGGTTTGATTTTTTCTTAGCTCTGTTCAGGTATCTATCTAAATAATCGTGCCTACCCAAAATGATAAAAATGGTATGCGACATTAATCCAATTTTATAATAACAAACTCATTATTATCATAATTTCTCATTTCTCGTTTTGTTTAAATCTACAGCCAAAACCCCATTTGGTGAAAGGAATACATGAATCCTTGTTGCACTACCTTAAAACGAATGTAAATGCAGCAACAATAATCAATCTTGAGCCAAATAAAATACTTGAACTCAGAGCAGCATCCAAAAACTTGAACCAATTTGAACATCAAAATGGTAGAGACGCCCCTGATAAAAAATTCGAACATTATTGCTGGGTAACCCTTTCATCATGATGTCAATAAAAACCCACCAAACTCCAGGGAAAAAATAATGAGCAGCAGAATTCCAAAAAAACCATTTGGCAAGAAAAACATCAGGCTTCGAATAGACCCATGTAGTTTCAATAAAACCATTACAACTTCCAGAATACCAAAATTGCCCTTTCATCATAAAATCACAGTCCCAAACCCATAACATTCTCTTGACCTTCGAATGAATTATTCCCCATCATCTTCGAACCCAGTATAGCCCAAAATTGAAGATAAAGACTGAAATTAAACTCCAACTAAATATATAAAGACCAAATTGTCCCCAGGAACAAAAAAACCACCTTCGATTAAGAATGAATCCAAAGTTTCTGAGAAAGCCTCAAAGAAAGCAAAGTGTATAGTAGTCTCACAAAGTGTAAGTTCTTCTTAAGTGTCTTAATAAAAGTCTTGTTGTTTCCCACACAAAGAGTCGTGTTCAACAATCTGGTATCAGAGCAAGGTTTCTTGATAGTGAGAACGAGTGATTCTCGTTGTATCGTGAGTAGTTTGTGACTCTGCAAGTTTAGTGTCGAAACTAGCTTGTTTGGTATTACCGAGGTACTGCCAACACGATGGGTGATATCCAAGTCGTCGGAGGAATCAAGAAACTCATAAACAACAACTACAAAATGTGGGAAACATGTATGAAGTCCTACTTACAAGGACAAGATCTATGGGAGGTCGTTGGTGGAAGCGAAACTACGCCACCAGAGGAAGACGTTAATGGTGCTTTGCGCAAATGGAAAATCAAAGCAGGCAAAGCAATGTTTGCCTTGAAGACCACAATCGAAGAAGAGATGTTGGAGCATATTCGGGACGAGAACATCCCGAAAGAAGCTTGGGACACTTTTGTGACGCTTTTCTCAAAGAAGAATGATACGAGACTACAACTTTTGGAGAACGAGCTATTATCAATCTCACAACATGACATGACGATTGCTCAATATATCCATGGACTGAGGCTGGAATATAGAAGCTTTGTTACTGCTGTACAAGGATGGCCTGTTCAACCATCACTTGTAGAGTTAGAAAATTTGTTGGCCAGCCAAGAAGCTATGGCTAAGCAAATGGGAGGCATCACGCTTAAGAGTGAAGAGGAAGCACTCTACACAAGTAAAAGTCGGAGGAATTTCAAGCCACCTTCTAATGAAGGATACAAAAATGCTGAAAAAGGGAAGAGTCAGCAAGGAACCTCACAACCATGGAGATCTCAAAAGACCGACAATAAGAGTTCTCGGGGGAGGAGGTTCGAAGGCAACTGCAACAATTGTGGAAAGTGGGGATACATGTCCAAGGATTGTTGGTCAAAGAAAATGTCTATAGAAAGCAATGTAGAAATTTCCAAAAAGGAAGTAGAGGATGAATGGGATGTTGAGGCACTATTTGCTATAGAAGATAATAAGACTAAAAGAGGAAGGCTAATGTACGTGGATGCCAGGGTAAATGGAGGATACACCAAGGCATTGGTAGATACAGGTGCATCTCATAATTTCCTTGCTGAAGATGAAGCTAGGAAGCGGGCATCTAATACACCAAAAATCCAGGCCGGTTGAAAGTCGTCAACTCTTTACCCAAGCCTATCCTTGGTGTTGCATAAGGAGTACCTCTTAAGATAGCAGAATGGGAAGGCACCATAGACTTGACAGTGGTGCATATGGATGACTATCGCATGGTATTGGGAATGGATTTCCTAGACAACGTACGACCCTGGTCATTTGAGAGAGATGATACCATGCGTATCACTAAGGGTTCAATAATTCACATTGTACCCTTAAATAGAAATAGGATTGGTTCTCGAATCCTACCAACTATGCAACTCGAAAAAGGTCTCAAGAAGAGTGAGATAAAGTTTATGACAACCTTGAAGGAGGAGGTTGTTCCCTAGAAGATGGATGTTCTAAAGGAGAATAAGAACATGACGTCACCGGAGTTGCATAAAAAGTCGCATCTTAGACGAAAAGTGGAACATGTGATGGAGAAACTAGATAAGGCGAATAAGAAGAAAAACACATTGATTTGTAAGAGAAAAGAATTTTCCAAGGCTTGCAAAAAGGACAACCCACATGCTTATAAGTTTGCCAAATGGAGGAATAAGAAACTATACAAGACAGCTCAACATGTAACACCCAAAAATTTAGGCCAATTTAAACTTTTAAAAACATTTCAAACCATTAAAAATCATTACAACTTTGTTTTCAAAATGTATAATATCAGAGTTTTCCCAGAAACATAGATAAAACATGAGGAGTTGTACGATCACGCCTTCGCCTTGTCGCGATCCCCTAATGTACCTGAAACAATAAACTGAAACTGTAAGCCCGAGAGCTTAGTGAGTTCCCCCAAAATACCCATACCCGCAACAATACACATAGAATCATAACAGCATACTATGGGTCCAATCAACCATCGGGTTGGAATACCCCAGGCCCACAACCAACAGGTTGGATTGCCAACACACTATAGGTCCAATCAACCATCAGGTTGGAATACCTCAGGCCCACAACCAACGGTTGGAATGCCCACATACTCTGAGTCCAATCATCCTCGGGATGGAATACTCACGGCCCACAACCTACAGGTTGGAATGCCCAGGTCTATTGGCCTTCGCACCGAGCAGATAAGCCTCAACCGCCAAACAAACATGTGCACATATAATAGATAATCACATAACAGTCTACAGACAATACTTGATCTAACGGATCTTACCACATAGCACATAACGCCATCCTATCTACCAGGATGCCAATCTAACAGATCATACCACATATCATATAATATTATCCTAGCCTCTAGGATACCGATCTAACATATTATACTAGCATAACATAACTATATAATAATCCAAAGGGCCGGCCTTGGTGCCTTAGACCCTTGAGTATAGTGAGGAAAACTCACCTCGCAACTGTCGTCTGAAACTAGAAGCTCAACTCCCGGATCACCAACACGAACTCCACCACCTATCGTTACCATAAAACCCTTTTTCGTAAATCTCCAAATTACCAGAATACTCTCAGAAGTCAACTGGTCAACTCTTGGTCAAAGTCAAAGTCCACAGTCAAAGTCAACAGTCCATGTTGACTCGACTCGTCGAGTGCAGTTCACCGACTCATCGAGTCCTTCCTGAACTCGAAAAGTAGTGAAATCCTTGATTAGCTCGTCGAGTTCCCTTTTAACTCGCCGAGTTCATACGTGTCCAAGAATTGGGAGAAACCCTAGCTGACTCGCCGAGTCTTCGAACGACTCGTTGAGTTCAAGGCAATCTTCAACGGACTCGCCGAGTTTGTTCATCAACTCGCCGAGTTCACGACCATCTTCATATGACTCGCCGAGTTGACTATGAAACTCGCCGAGTCCTTGCAGACCTTCATCCATGTAGACACTTTTTATGCCATGCCAAGGTTCCAGATTACAGATCCAAGCTTGTAAGGCATGTTTAACACGTAAAGTTGCAAACTTTACACACATGCAAGGCCCTAAAGGCTCTAAATGACCAATCTAAGCTTCTAATGGAGCTTTACACCTTGGGAGAGTCTCATCAATGCGGCTTCTGATGCTCGGCCTTGACCATCCTACAGGTCAAGCACCTCTCGACGTACCAAGCGATTTCTCGCTTCATGCACGGCCACCAATAGCTCAAACTCAAATCTCGGTACATCTTGGTGGCCCCCGGGTGAATAGAAAAATGAGACTTATGAGCCTCCTCCATGACCGTCTGCCTGACCCCACCAGACATCGAAACCCAGACCCGACCGCATTGGGTCAATAATCCCCGACTATCCTGCACAAACCGGGCATTTTCACCCTTGATCCTCTCCAGCTTCTAATTCTCCGGTCGCATGCCCTCAACCTGGGCATCCCTAATCAAACTCACAAGCGAAGAGTCTACTGCTATCCTCATACATACCGCCGGGGCGGAAGACCCAGCTGACTTGCGGCTCAAAGCATCCGCAAGCATGTTCGCTTTATCAGGGTGGTAAAGGATCTCGCAATTGTAGTCCTTGACTACATCCAGCCACCTGCGCTGCCTCATGTTCAGGTTCGGTTGATCCATGATATGTCTCAAGCTCTCGTGATCCGTGTAAATGGTACAACGGACCCCATAAAGGTAATGTCTCCATATCTTGAGGGTGAATACCACCGCCCCTAACTCCAAGTCATGCGTAGGGTATGTTGTCTCATGCGGCTTCAATTGCCACGACGTATAAGCTATCACTCGTCCTTTCTGCATGAGGACCGCCCCTAACCCTGTGATGGATGCATCAAATAACACCACAAAATCCTCAACTCCCACCGGGAGTGTCAAGACTGGGGCCTCGCACAACAGCTGTCGGAGGGTCTCAAACGCCCTCTGCTGCTCAGGGCCCCACCGGAAATCCACCCCCTTCCTCGTCAGACGAGTGAGGGGTACCGCAATCTTGGAGAAGTTCTGTATGAATCTCCGGCAGTACCCTGCCAATCCCAAAAAGCTCCTGATGTATGAGGGAGATTTCGGAACCTCCCACTGCATAACCGCCTCGATTTTGGCCGTATCGACCAAAATCCCCTCTTGGTTAACGAGATGTCCGAGGAATTGGACCTCTCGTAGCCAAAACTCACACTTTGAGAACTTGGCGTACAACCGTTCTCATCTCAGAACTCCCAACAACTCCCGCAGATGCTCCTCATACTGCTCTCGGGTCTTGGAATACACCAAGATATCATCTATAAACACTATGACCGAGCGATCGAGCATCGGTCTGCAGACCCGATTCATCAGGTCCATGAACACTGTTGGCGTGTTGGTGAGCCCAAACGGCATCACCACGAACTCGTAATGTCCATAACGAGTTCGGAAAGCGGTCTTCTCCACGTCCTCCTCTCTGACCCTGAACTGAACTCTATCTTGGAAAACCAAGATGCACCCTGCAACTGATCGAAGAGATTGTCTATCCTCGGGAGTGGGTAACGGTTCTTCACCGTTAACTTATTCAACTCCCGGTAGTCAATGCACATCCGGTGTGAACCGTCCTTCTTTCGGACAAAAAGAATCGGTGCTTCCCATGGAGAACTGCTCGGACGGATGAACTGCTTGCCTAGCAGTTCCTGTAGCTGTGACGACAGCTCCTGCATCTATGGCGGTGCCAATCGGTACAGCGCCTTAGCGATAGGGGCCGCACCTGGCACCAGGTCGATCCTGAACTCGACCTGTCTCTCCGGAGGTATCCCTGGCAACTCCTCTGGAAGCACATCTGCAAATTCCCTGACCACTGATACATCGGAAACCGAAATCTGATCCCTGACCCGCGTATCTACCACATACGCTAGATAACCCGCACACCCGTGCTGAATGTACTGCCGAGCCCTGGCAGCTGAACAAAACCCTGATCCCACTCTGGTGCCCTCGCCATATACAATTAGTTCTCCCCCACTTGGGTTCGAACTACCACTTGTTGGCCCTCGCAATCAATCATAGCACTGAACCGACTGAGCCAATCCATGCCTACAATCAAGCACACCTCCCTCATGGGAATCGGAATCAAATCAATCGGAAATGACACCCCGAAAATCTCCAAATCACACCCTCGATAAACCGAAGAAGTAGAAACCCTGTATCCGTTGACGGTAGACACTCGCAACGGACACTCTAACTCGCCCACTAGCACACTGAACTCCCTACTAAATGACTGAGATACGAAAGACTGACTCGCCCCCGAGTCAAATAAAACCAAAGCAGGCAAAGAGTTCATTAAAAACGTACCGGCAACCACATCAGGCGCTGCCATGGCCTCCTCTGCGGTCAACTGGAAAGTACGACCCTGAGCCTTCGGAGGCTCTGCCTTGACTGGTCTCCCATCCGTGATCCTCAAGTTAGTCGGCGCTGGAGCCTGCGCCGACTTGGCGGCTAGTAGAGGACACTGGGCCTTCATATGGCCCACCTGCTCACAATGATAGCAAAGCCTGACTCCGAAAGTCGGAGTCGGCTGCCTGCAATCCCTGGCCAAATGGCCCTGCTTGCCACATCGGTGGCACCCACTCCCTGTCCGGCACATCCCTGAATGAGCCTTCCCGAAATTCCCACAAGTGCGGCCTGGCTGTCCCCCAGTCCTCGTATCAGCGGTCTTGGACCGCTTTGGGGCCGGCTGTGACTGTGCCGGGGCCTGTCGCTGCTCCCTCAACTGCAACTCAATCTCCAACTCACGCCGTCTAGCGGCCTCCTGCAACTCCAGGAGTGTATCACATCGTTGGGTAGACACAAACTGACGGATGTCAGTCTTGAGCATGCTCAGATAACGGGTCATCTGAGCTTGCTCGGAAGCAAACTCCGGGCAAAACATCGCCCTCTCAGTGAACATACGGGTGATCTCCGTCACCGACTCCCCATCCTGTCTCAAACTCAGAAACTCCTGTGCTAAACGCTCCCGCTCGACCCGCGGAATATAACGGGCGCGGAACATGTCTCTGAACTGCTCCCAAGTAACAGCAGCTCTCTGGTTATCAGTGTACGACCCAGTCGCAAGTCTCCACCAGTCCGTGGCCCCAGACCTTAGCAGGTTCAGAGCACACCTGACCTTCTGGTCAGTAGGACACGAGCAGGTGAAGAAACACCCCTCCACATCCGAGATCCACCTCATAGCTTTGATGGGATCCTGCGTCCCATCAAAAGTAGGGGGCTTCGTGTTATCGAAGTCCCTGTACTGAAAAACTCGCCCCGCTCCCCCTCCCGCCGCTGTTATAGCCGCGGTGGCTGCAGCGGCATCTGTCTCAGCGAGGGCTACATATATGTTGTAGAAATACTCCATCATAGCGGACTTAATAGTCCCGAACAACTCCGGAATCAGACCCCGGATAATCTCAACCACCTCCTCGCGCATGATCTCCCTCACCCGATCCTCTGTCAACATTGGCCCCTCCTGGCCGATAACCGCAGGTGCCACTGGGGCCTCCTGATCACCCTGTCCTGATCCTAATCTGGACCTCGACGTGAAACGCCTCGTAACTGCCATTCTGAAACATAACAGGAAGATATCAGACAATCCGCATAAGTACCTGGGAACCAACTCCCGACTAATCCCTAGGGGTTTTGACTTCCTTGCTACGCATATGGGTCCTGTGCTTTCAGTAGTACGTGCCCATACTACCTTCCACACCTACCCATATTTGTCTCAAGTATCACCACAACACCCTAACAACATACATATCATAGAGAACACTCAATCCTCACTCCTAGAGGAAGGCTAACCGTCTTACAACTGACCTACCGGTCCCCTACAACTTACCCATCCATGAAACTTCCACCAACCCCTGCAGCCCTAGTGTATGCTAGTCATACATAACGCTAGACCCTATAGACTTTCGAATATCCAATCCTACCCTAAGCTCCCAATCAAACAAGAACAGAACATAAGGCTAAATCAAACATTCTTAGGCTATAAGATCTTAATTATGTACGGCCGTGATGCATACACTAAGCAACTACAGTAATGCTGTCAATTTCATATAAGGGAAACCCTAGGCTATCAGGCATCATACAATCATGCAATTCTATCATGCAATTCCTGAAGACCCCTAGCCTAGCACTCGCATGCTGTTCTAACATATCAAATAACTGTATGGTATTTTGGGGCTACTTACTGGCTCCGGCTGATCGTACATCCTGCATCCTCCTTTACTTATTTTGAAAACCTTTTTAAAGAAATCATTTTGAAAATCCTTTCTTTGATTTGAGACTGGAGTTACATGCATGTTCTTCCAATTCACTCAAACCAAGGCTCTGATACCAACTTGTAACACCCAAAAATTCAAGCCAATTTAAACTTTTAAAAACATTTCAATCCATTAAAAATCATTACAACTTTGTTTTCAAAATGTATAATATCAGAGTTTTCCCAGAAACATAGACAAAACGTGAGGAGCTGTACAATCACGCCTTCGCTTTGCCGCGATCCCCTGATGTATCTGAAACAATAAACTGAAACTGTAAGCCCGAGAGCTTAGTGAGTTCCCCCAAAATACCCATACCCGCAACAATACACATAGAATCATAACAGCATACTATAGGTCCAATCAACCATCGGGCTGGAATACCCCAGGCCCACAACCAACAGGTTGGATTGCCAACACACTATGGGTCCAATCAACCATCAGGTTGGAATAACCCAGGCCCACAACCAACTAGTTGGAATGCCCACATACTCTGAGTCCAATCATCCTCGGGATGGAATACTCACGGCCCACAACCTACAGGTTGGAATGCCCAGGTTTATTGGCCTTCGCACCGAATACTCTCAGAACTCAACTGGTCAACTCTTGGTCAAAGTCAAAGTCCACAGTCAAAGTCAACAGTCCATGTTGACTCGACTCGTCGAGTGCAGTTCACCGACTCGTCGAGTCCTTCCTGAACTCGAGAAGTCGTGAAATCCTTGATTGGCTCGTCGAGTTCCCCTTTAACTCACAGAGTTCATACGTGTCCAATAATTGGGAGAAACCCTAGCCGACTCGTCGAGTCTCTTTCTGAAATTGCAGATTAATCAAATACGATTAGGTGATTAGGGATTTCAGAAATTACAGATGGACAGAAAGGCGAGTCTCTTTCTGAATTTGGTCTGTAAGGTGTACCTTTCTTCTTCAGTAGTCTTTTACATAAGTTGAGATTATACGTTCTCGCATTACTCAACATAGCTCCTGCTTCATTCGCTTCACCATTTGAAGCCCATCCGGTTTCCAATACTATAACCTCCATCTTCTCAAATCCAGCTTTTTCCAATGCCGTGTAAGTGGCATCGATTTGTGCTTCGAACATGTTATCATAATGTAATTTCGTTTTCACGTCTTCTATTCCTGCGTTATTTTTGAAGATTGCATAATTGATATCGATGTGTTCGGGATCACTGATGTATGTGAGAAATGGATACGTGTTTATGTAGAAATGGAGGGAACGAACTAGTGAACCCACCAGCGGAATGTGGGCTTGAAACCTCAACATCGTCGGCTAGGTGGAGGAGGTCGAGATCAGTGTAGATGTTTTTCACCGGCGGTAGCAGGACCTCCCAGAGTTCCTGATCGCCACCGCCTAGAACCTCGTTTCCGACTATATATCCATGAATACGGGTCCCGGGGCGACGGGTTCAACATTGTTTTTCATCCAATCCATAGCTCGATCGACTTGTGCTTATCTCTCAGGAATTCGTTTCCTAGCCCAATAATGATCTTGATTCTCGACCCTTTGAACGCTTTGAGAACTTCATGATCGGCGTCATAGATTCTTGTTGTGCAAGAAAAGAGGAGCAGTGATGATGTTAGGGTTTTTTTGGGTATTGATCACAGAGAGAAGAAGGATGAAAATAAGGTAGTGGTTAAAATGGCGGCCTTTCAAACTTTTGGGATTTTCATTTCCCCCAAGCTAAATGCGCGTTTCATTAAAGAAAATATAAAACGACATCTCTACACGACACTCATTTTAACATAGGTGCCCTCTGTGTTTTTAATTTTTTTTATTGGACAATAATTTTAGGTCACGCAAAAATGCGTGTCCTCTATCCTTCATTTTTTTTAAAACCGACGTTATTTTTAGGACACACAAAATATTAGTATCATAAATCACTGCGTGTCATTGTTTGCATGTCATTAAAGGGCAGTTCTCTAGTAGTGATTTATGCAAAATATTCCGACGACCTGTCATCGGCATAGGTTTTGAAAAACCATGCACGTAAATACTTTAACATTTCCGCGTCGACAAGTCGTCGGCATAGATACCCTGGTCAACCAAAGTTGGTGAACTCCGACGACTTGTGTCATCGACGTAGATGTTTCGGCATATGGGACAATTCTAGTAGTATATAATTGGAATTTATTATAGAAAATATCAAAAAAAGTTCTTTTATGTAGGTTTTACACTCTAATTGCTGCCAACTGCATTATTTAAAAATTCATATAAATATGTGAGAAATATACCAAAATAAATAGAAGTACGTAAAAAAACATAAAAGTTCATATAAATATGTAAAGACATCTAAATACACGAAAAATATACCAAAATACATTAAAGTATATAAAATATATAAAAACGTAAAAGAAAAAAATTAAAAAAACGTAAAAAAAAAAACTACATAAAAAAACTTTAAAAAGTACATAACTACATAAATATATATTTAAATACATAAATAGTACATATAAATTCATAAAAATACGTAGTAAACAAATTTTGAGAACCTTCATAAAAAAATATCATTATTTAGGAAGAGTTAACAATTTGGTCTCATGACTTGTTGAATATGTTAAAATCGTTAAAATAATGAAATTAGTTGTTTTTTTGGGTATTTCTATTAAAAAGATTGGGTTTTAATTGTTAATTTTTCCAAAAAAAAAATAGATTTTTCTACATATTTCTGTACATATAATCTCAAAATGGATCAAAATTAAGTTTACACCAAAGATAGTCAATCGGCCTTTCTTCAAGTTTCCCCATAAAAGGCAATATGTTTATTAGCTTATTGTCTGTTGAATAGTGACGTAAACTTGTAGGTAAAGAAATAACATACATTCAGTGAGTAATTGATATTGATAATTAAGGATTTAAATGCACATAAATGTTTTAGAAATACATTGAAAACATGAAGACGGAAAGAGAGATTCTTGTGGGAAATAAAAAATCTTTATTAATCACATAATCAACATAGATAAGTAAGTTACATCAGGAGTAAGTATATAGTTATAGGTTGAAACCATCGTTCCCCTTCATACAAACGACACACCCTTTCAATGTAACGGGAATGACATCTTTCTACTACGAATGTTAAGAAACTTATGTAACTGCACTACAACAAAATAGTCTTTTAGAGACGAAACTTTCAGAGACCACTAAAGTCGTCTCAAAAAGTATATCTTTAGAGACGAAAAGTCATCGCTAATAACTATTTTGAAATTTTTGAAAATTGTTTTTTTCTGCGAGGACAAGTCCTCGCAAATAGATAAGCGGGAATTTTTTTTGCGAACCGCTTTTTTTTCTGAACATTCAGCGACCATTTGTTGTCACTGAAAAACAAAATAAAAATCAAATTTTTATAATTTTTAAAATTTATTTTTTTTATGAAAATTTGTATGTGTCGGATAAGCGGGAAATATTTTTTGATTGACCGCGTTTTTTTTTCAAGATTTTAGTAAATCAATTTTTTTCCTCAGCAACATAAATTATCGTCAAACCCTAGATTACTTTTTTCATCCCCTCATTCTTCCAAATAGTAGAGCCGTCTGCTTCACTCCTCACGATCTTAAGGTTGTCTCTTTCTTTCTCGCCGATCTCCTCCATGCTTTCATTCTATTGCTTGCCGGTGACTCTCTGTTTCTCGTCGCGACACTGTCACAGTCGCTACCCCTTTTTTCTGAAAAAGGAGGCATATTTATGGACGTCTCGCACATTCGGTGCCCCACCGGCCACCACCTCCGATGTCTTCAATTAGATGGATTACTTAGCAAATATTCTTTCCTGCTTAGCAAAGTTGATTTTGATATATATTTCATTGAATATTTGGTCTATATTTATGAAATTGAACCAATATTATTTCAATTTTTGCAGGGATATGCTATTTGGGCATCATTTGAGAGGGTTGGAGAATAAATTGCATCTGAGTTGTGTATAATGCTTGCTGTGATAGACTAAAAAGGGTGGAAAATTGTATACGTTCTTCCCTTTTGAAAATTGTTGTTATACTCTTTAAGATTACAAACCAGTAATAATTGAATTAATATCATGTTGTTGATTATATTTATTATGTGAAAGTTGTATATAACCCAGATCTTAAGTGTGTTTCTTTTCTTATGTAGGACAGGGCTTCAATCTCAATTCATGTGTTAATGTCTTATTTAGAACATAGATCTTAAGTTGGTAGTTTGTTATATTGACCCTTAACTTTTGAGAAACATCACCATTACAGGCAATCACGCATGCGTTTTACCATCTTCAAGTGGGTAAGGAGATACCTTGATTAAAACAATATCACCTACTTTTATCATACTCTTTGACTATTCCATTGGTTGCTTACAAATCAGCTCTAAGATATTCTACTTGACTAAAGTCATCTTATCTAAATGTTAAAGCATGATAGTTTTTTTGCTTTTTGCAGCTAAGAAGAGAAAACAGGAAAACATCAAAAAAGAACCACAATATGCGGACGATGATATGGGGTTTATGATAATGAAGATATGAATAAAGTATAGTTAGTTTGTCTATTGAACTTCATGTTGATCTTATTGTTTTATCGGATTTAATGTTAAATTGGATGAAGATGTTGATTTAGTGTGTTATGTAGTTTGGAACTATGGATTCTGTCATAGTTTGATGTTTATCAATATCAATGAATTTTTTCTAAATTAATAGAATTTCATTACAATCTATGTATTTTAGTAAAAACTAATTGTTTATGAAAGTAAATATGTATGTTTTTAAATTATTAATCTTTTAGAGACAACTTTTAATCTGTAAAAGTAATTAAATAAAAAAACTATTATTTTATTTTAGAGACAAATGTTTGTTGCTAATAGTAATTACTTTCAGCGACGACGCTGATGTTGTCGCAGAAGAAATTTTTAGCGACGGAGCTATTGCGAGGAAACCATTAGCGACAACGATCCTTGCTGTTGGTTTTTAGCGACAACATTAATACTTTTAGAGACGACATTTGTCGTCTCTAAAGATCCTTTTTCTTGTAGTGCTGCCATAATAACTTCCAACTTGTAACTTCCGTTAGCAAGAACCGTTACTCCATTGAGGCAAGCTTTCCATCTTCAGCAATAAATAGAGGGAACTTGTGTGCATGAAATAAAGAGAAAACTCTTCAGAAACATGAGGTCTTCTATAATTCATTATTTTTTTGCCTTTTGTCATTTTAACATACCCAATTGCTTCAATAGCATTTTCATGTCCGTTTACTACAAAATGGAATGTTAGTGTTATTAGTGCTTTCCGTGAAGATCTTGTTGTTCACATAAAATCAGGAGATGATGATCTTGGGAACCATACCATTCCATATGTAGGAAATTACTCCTGGTCTTTCTGTGAAAAGGTGTAACACCCATAAAAATTAAGCCAAATTAAAACATTTTAATTCATTCAAAAACCATTAAGTTCATACATCTCGTTTTCAAAATAGTTTAAACATCAGAGTATCCCCTAGAACCATATCACATAAAATATAAAACATGAGGAGCGGTACGATCACGCTTTCGCCTTGCCATGATCTCCTGAAGTACCTGAAACAATACACTGAAACTGTAAGCCCGAAAGCTTAGTGAGTTACCCCCAAAATACCAACCACACATAAACATACTCATAACATATCACAAATAGAACAGCCATGCACATCGGGTCTACTGTGTGACTGGTCCGCCCGCACCGGGCCTTCAGTCCACCTGGTCCACCCTCCGAGTCTAGCCATGTACATCGAGTCTACAGTGTGATTGGTCCGCCCGCATCGGACCTTCAATCCACCTGGTCCACTCTCTGAGTCTACAGTATGACTAGTCCGCCCACACCGGGCCTTCAATCGGCCTGGTCTACTCTCCGAGCCTCGGCACGTCTGGTCCGCCCTCTTGGGGCCTTCAGCCTATCCGGACCGGTCGCTGGGCCTTCGGAATATTCGGTCCGCCCTGGGTATGTTGGCCTACAGCACAAAGCAGGACCCGCCTCAACCCAACCCCCGTCAAACAACCATGTGCACATAAACAATCAATCTCATAACAAATCCTTAACCAGACAAACAGTCTAACAGATCACATAGCATATCAACATCCTAACCAGGATTCCGACCTAACCGGTCACTAGCATAACATTACCCTATATATCGGGTACCGACCTTAACCAGGTCACTAGCATAACACCATCCTAAATACCAGGATGCAGATCTAGCAAAGCAATAACATAACAAACAATACTTGGATTTCCCATCCGATAAAGGGCCGGCCTTGGTGCCGTAGACCCTGTCGATATAGTGAGGATAACTCACCTGCAATTGCCGACTGAAGAGATAAGACCAAGCTGCTCCGACCACGGACACGAACTTCACCACAGAACACTACCAAAGAATCAATTCCATAAATACCAAAATTACCAAAATACCCTTGGAAGTCAAACTGGTCAACTCTTGGTCAAAGTCAAGGTCCTCAGTCAAAGTCAACCTTCCTGGGTGATTCTACTCGCCGATTCGACCCGTCGACTCATCGAGTTCCTATACTCAGAAACTCCCATAACACGACTCAACTCGCCGAGTCGCCCCAAGACTCGTCGAGTCCAACGATCTCCGAGTCCCATCCTGCTCAACTCACAGAGTCGTCCCTCGACTCACCGATCCGAGGCTTATCCTGAAGAGGTTTGGGTTCCGCGACCAGACTCGTCGAGTCCCATGCAATCTTCAACAGACTCGCCGAGTTGTTCTTCCAACTCGTCGAGTACACCCATGTGACTCGCCGAGTCTATCCGGTTCTCAATCCATTCAGAGGCTTTTCGAGACATGTAGGGGCTCCAATCCATAGATCCACTCTTCTACAGCCTAACCCTCACATAAAGTTGCAAACTTTACGTGAAACCAATGAGATATAAGCCCAAAACACTCTAGGGCTAGGGCTAAGGACTAGGGGGCTTCACCAACAACTCTTAAACAGAAACTTTATGACAATAAGGGCCATCACAAGCTTAGATCTGAAGTAGCAACCTCAGATCTAAGCTCCAAACCCGAAATTGATCTCAAACAAGCTAAGGAACTCCAAATCAACCACCAAGGATGAACCCAAAAAGGAAATAGCTTAAGATAATGGCTCCTTACCTCTGAGATGTGCCAAAGCTGATGTAGATCCCAAACCTACACAAGCCCCTTGATGCTAACCTCCAATTTCTCAAGCTCCTTCCACCAATTTCCTATTCCAAGCTCCAATCTCCTCAACAATGAAGTCTCACACGAAATTAGGGTTTTCTGGAACTCTCTGGGGGATTAGGAGGCTGGAAGAGGGACATAAAGTCCTTTAAATAGGGTGCAAACCCTAAGATTAGGGTTTTCTCATTCCAGCACCAACTCGTCGAGTCCAAGCCGCCGACTCGGCGAGTTGGCCACTTAATCCGCGATAGAACCCCGCTCCGACTCCGCGAGTAAGCGGACCTACTCGTCGAGTCCCTTTCCTAAATTTACACTTTGCACCCTTCAACTTCTTGCTTCCGAACTTGGGATGTTACAATTATCCCCCACTTAAATTAGTCTTCGTCCTCGAAGCCTGCGGCAACACCAACTTCCGGATGATACTCCCACAATGCATCCACTGATCTTAACCGACCCAGATTCCTTCAAACACTGCTATCGAATCCTTAAAATTCATCTCTTCCCTTACAGGGTCCTGATAACCGCTTCAAGCCGGCCACCGGGTTCCTTTCTCTGATAACAACACTCATCAACTAAGTGCCACCAGAAGACATTACCTCACTTCCGACTTACGCATTCATTCGCCACCTGCGAAAACTGGATACCATTCTAAACCACCGGGTCTTGACCCAGTATTAGCTCACTATCTTTCGCCCAACTGGCGCTACCTTTATCAACTTGCACCGATGGAAACTCATCCCGTTTCCTCCCTGGATCAAATCCCCTACCGTGCTGACATGATGAAACAATTCACAGCTTCCGAGCAACCCTCCTGAACACCCAGCCATAATGTTCATACACATCGTACCTGGCCCAAACAGCCTCGGGCTGGAAAACCAGGCACGCCTACGATGGTCCAGCCATCCCTAGGATGGAACACCACTACATCCAGAGCTCATGACCACAACCATACTCGGAACCAAGGACCCTGTCCTTGCGTCACCCTCGAACCCTTCGGTTCGATACAACGGAGTGCAACCCACTCACACTTCCCTATCACGATCTCTAGGTCCTTGACCTCCGACTGTAATATCCTTATACAGTCCTCAGCACCGGTCCAGACTACTCCCGAGTTTGTTAACCTGCTGTCTCATTTTCCTTTGTCCAAATCTCCAATTTGGAACCACTAACCTCCTCTTTTTCCAGGGAGACTGAAAACATGCCTGCGCATCATTCAACATTGCCACCACCTCAACAAGCAGCCAACCTGTATGTACTTCCATACATCCGGTACAATCCCAGTGCTTACTACCAATAAATGAAGCACTTCGATCATCCATTTACTCCACTGCCTCCCTTTCGGAGGACCCACACTCCTTCCGGAGCAACATACCTTTCCCTTCCAGGAAATCTACTCAACAACCCTTACCGCACCTATAAGTGCCACGAAACCAAACCCCACTCTACACTGACCATGTAGAGCAACTGCTGTTCTCGAACTCCCATATACTCTGAATCCGATCACATAACTAACTAGGCCCACACACGGCCTCCAACCGACTCCATCACCACGATCAATACTTGGGGCCAGACCATATCGATTACCATTGCATGGCGACATAATCACTCATTCTCTACATACCGATCCACTAACACATACAGAGTCTTCAGCATGACTGGACCGCTTTTCCATGCCTTCAGCCTATCTGGACCACTCTCAGAACCTTCAGCATGTCTGGACCGCCCTCCTGGGCCTTCAGCCTGTCTGGACCGCTCCCCGAGCCTTCGGCCTGACTGGTACGCCCTCCGGCCTTCAGTCTATCCGGGCCACTCGAAACTTCCGTACATCGCCCTGAACCATTCTTCCCGGGAATCTCTCCCATGCAGTCTGTTCTAGCCCTCTTGGGGTTCCGAACTCCAGTTCCGTTCCCGGAATCCTTTCCATGGCCTAAACCCAGGCCTCACATCGACCAACTACCTTTTCTGAAACCATGGTCTGTTCCCTGCCCCACTTGACTATCACTTTGCTCCAATCATGCCACACTCTCGGCTAACAACACTAATAAATCCAAACAGCTAACCAACCCTGGATGCTTGCTGTTTCACCGGAGAATTTTCCAATTCTCCCCACTTAGTGTACCCACTATTAACTTCCACTGACAAACCGGCATAACACGATCGACCCTACTTGATAAAGTTCCCCCCTTCTCCCGGAACTAAATCCCTCCGGAGTGAGTAATCTCCACAGAACACTCTCCCGACATTGCACATCCCGAACTCCAAGGAAGTTCGAATCTCAACTGAACACTTCTCGCAACGCAGTTGCTATTCCAAGCAACGAGATCACATACCTTATCTTTCGACCAAGAATCCTCCTGGACGCTAACCAACTACAACTCCTAACTACTAAGATCCTCAATCATACCGCAGCTGCATCCGGCTCTGCCCTGACCTCCTCTGCTGTAAGCTGGAATGCGCGTCCCTGAGCCCTCGGAGGCTCCGCTCCTCCCTGGCCTCCACCAGTAATCCTCAAAGTGGCTGGTGCTGGAGCCTGCACCGATCCTGCAGCAAACTATGGGCAGTTGACCCTCAAGTGTCCAACCTGATGATAATGATAACAGATCCTCCTATCTTGAGCCGGGACCGACTGACGGCAATCCCTCGCATAATGCCCCTCTTTCCCACACTTGCGACACGTACCACCGGACCTACAAACTCCGGCATGACCCTTCCCACACTTCTCACAAGTGCGGCTGCTCTGACCTCCAACCCTAGAGTCAACGGTTTTGGACCGTTTCGGTGCCGGCTGCGACTGCACCGGGGCCTGCCTCTGCTCCCGTAACTGCAACTCCATCTCTAACTCCCGCCGCCTGGCGGCCTCCTGCAGCTCTAACAAGGTATCACACCTCTGCATGGACACAAACTGCCTGATGTCCCTCTTGAGCATACTCAGATATCGGGACATCTGAGCCTGCTCCGACGCAAACTCCGGGCAAAACATCGCCCTCTCAGTGAACATCATGGTGATCTCCGTCACCGACTCTGAATCCTGCTTCAACTCCAGGAACTCCTGAGCCAACCTTTCTCTCTCAACCCGTGGAACATAACGAGTGCTGAACATCTTCCGGAACTGATCCCAAGTAACCGCAGCCCGCTGCGCATCCGAATAAGATCCCATAGTCAACCTCCACCAATCCTTCGCCCCGAGCCTTAAAAGGTTCAGAGCACACCTCACCCTCTGATCCGCAGGGCATGAACACGTGAAGAAACAACCCTCCACGTCTGACAACCATCTCATAGCAATGATAGGATCCTGAACTCCATCAAAGGTAGGGGGCTTCGTATTATCGAAATCCCGATACTGAAAACCCTGACTGGCTCCTCTCCCTGCCGCTGCCACAGCCGTTGCGGCTGCCGCGGCCACTGTCTCTGCAAGAGTTGCATAGCGCTCATCAAAATACTCAACCATGGCGGTCTCGATCGATCCAAACAGTTCCGGTAACTCGGCCCGGAACATAGCAGCAACCTCCTCATGCAGGATCTCCCGAATCCCAGCATCCAACTCATCTGTCCTCATCTGTCCAATAACCTCGGGTGGTGCTGATCCATCCTGACCACCCTCTCCCGATCCCGAACCGGATCCTGACTCGAAACGTCTCGCATCCGCCATACGGCCGACACCTCTGGTGCTAACCTGACCTCCTCGCATAACCGCCACGAACTAACCTCTAACCAACAACCTAGGGGTTGTGACTTCCTTGACACGCGTATGGGTCTTGTGCTTTTAGTAGTACGGGCCCATACTACCTTCCACACCTACCCATATTTGTCTCAAGTATGACCACAACGCCTTAAGCATAAACATACATAGCAAGCACTCAATCCTCACCCCTAGAGGAATACCGAATATCTCATATCAAGAAAACCCTAGGCTAACAGGCATCACAAATCAGACAATTCTATCATGCAATTCCTGAAGATCCCTAGCCTAGTACTAGCATGCTGTTCTAGCATATCACATAATCAATAACTTGTATGGTATTTTGGGGTCTACTTACTGGCTCCGGCTGATCGTACCCTCTGCGTCCTCCTTTACTTATTTCGAAAACCTTTTGAAAACCGTTTTGAAAATCCCTCCTTGATTTGAGACTGGATTCACACGAATGTTCCTCTAATTCACTCAAACCAAGACTCTGATACCAACTTGTAACACCCATAAAAATTGAGCCAAATTAAAACATTTTAATTCATTCAAAAACCATTAAGTTCATACATCTCGTTTCAAAATAGTTTAAACATCAGAGTATCCCCCAGAACCATATCACATAAATCATAAAACATGAGGAGCGGTACGATCATGCCTTCGCCTTGCCACGATCTCCTGAAGTACCTGAAACAATACACTGAAACTGTAAGCCCGAAAGCTTAGTGAGTTACCCCCAAAATACCAACCACACATAAACATACTCATAACATATCACAAATAGAACAACCATGCACATCGGGTCTACTGTGTGACTGGTCCGCCCGCACCGGGCCTTCAGTCCACCTGGTCCACCCTTCGAGTCTAGCCATGTACATCGAGTCTACAGTGTGATTGGTCCGCCCGCACCGGGCCTTTAATCCACCTGGTCCACTCTCTGAGTCTACAGTATGACTGGTGCGCCCACACCAGGCCTTCAGTCGGCCTGGTCCACTCTCCGAGCCTCGGCATGTCTGGTCCGCCCTCTTGGGGCCTTCAGCCTATCCGGACCGCTCGCTAGGCCTTCGGAATATCCGGTCCGCCCTGGGTATGTTGGCCTACAGCACAAAGCAGGACCCGCCTCAACCCAACCCCCATCAAACAACCATGTGCACATAAACAATCAATCTCATAACAAATCCTTAACCAGACAAACAGTCTAACAGATCACATAGCATATTAACATCCTAACCAGGATTCCGACCTAACCGGTCACTAGCATAACATTACCCTATATACCGGGTACCGACCTTAACCAGGTCACTAGCATAACACCATCCTAAATACCAGGATGCAGATCTAGCAAAACAATAACATAACAAACAATACCCGGATTTCCCATCCGATAAAGGGCCGGCCTTGGTGCCGTAGACCCTGTCGATATAGTGAGGATAACTCACCTGCAATTGCCGACTGAAGAGATAAGACCAAGCTGCTCCGACCACCGACACGAACTTCACCACAGAACACTACCAAAGAATCAATTCCATAAATACCAAAATTACCAAACTACCCTTGGAAGTCAAACTGGTCAACTCTTAGTCAAAGTCAAGGTCCTCAGTCAAAGTCAACCTTCCTGGTTGATTCTACTCGCCGAGTCGACCCATCGACTCGTCGAGTTCCTATACTCAGAAACTCCCATAACACGACTCAACTCTCCGAGTCGCCCCAGGACTCGTCGAGTCCAACGATCTCCAAGTCCCATCCTGCTCAACTCACAGAGTCGTCCCTCGACTCACCGATCCGAGGCTTATCCTGAAGAGGTTTGGATTCCGCCACCAGACTCGCCGAGTCCAAGAACAAACTCGTCGAGTCCCAGGCAATCTTCAACAGACTCGCCGAGTTGTTCTTCCAACTCGTCGAGTCCAAGGCAATCTTCATACAACTCGTCGAGTACACCCATGTGACTCGCCGAGTCTCTCCAGTTCTCAATCCATTCAGAGGCTTTTCGAGCCATGCAGGGGCTCCAATCCATAGATCCACTCTTCTACAGCCTAACCCTCACATAAAGTTACAAACTTTACGTGAAACCAAGGAGATATAAGCCCAAAACACTCTAGGGCTAGGGCTAAGGACTAGGGGGCTTCACCAACAACTCTTAAACAGAAACTTTATGACAATAAGGACCATCACAAGCTTAGATCTGGAGTAGCAACCTCAGATCTAAGCTCCAAACCCGAAATAGATCTCAAACAAGCTAAGGAACTCCAAATCAACCACCAAGGATGAACCCAAAAAGGAAATAGCTTAAGATAATGGCTCCTTACCTCTGAGATGTGCCCAAACTGATGTAGATCCCAGACCTACACAAGCCCCTTGATGCTAGCCTCCAATTTCTCAAGCTCCTTCCACCAATTTCCTCTTCTAAGCTCCAATCTCCTCAACAATGAAGTCTCACACGAAATTAGGGTTTTCTGGAACTCTCTGGGGGATTAGGAGGCTGGAAGAGGGACATAAAGTCCTTTAAATAGGGTGCAAACCCTAAGATTAGGGTTTTCTCATTCCAGCACCAACTCGTCGAGTCCAAGCCGCCGACTCGGCGAGTTGGCCACTTAATCCGCAATAGAACCCCGCTACGACTCGGCGAGTAAGCGGACCTACTCGTCGAGTCCCTTTCCTAAATTTACACTTTGCACCCTTCAACTTCTTGCTTCCGAACTTGGGATGTTACAAAAGGTTGGTGGTCACACTCTTTTTTACGGTTACTTCTGGTGGGGTTCAAAATTTCAGAGCTTAGATTTGTTTAACAAAGCCATTTCTAACAAATTAATTTTAAATGTGGATCCTGAACATTGTTACTGGTTTGTAAAACCTGAAGGGTTTTTGGTAAATAATATTCCAAGTGGAGGTGGGCAGTTCATTAAAGGTTGGCACTAAAACAAATATATTTCATCTTTTTCTTATTGTAGCTTGATAAAATATATAATAAAAAAATTTATTGATGACATTAGTATGCTATGTATGTGTTTATTTCTTCTGTCAGCACATCTGCAAATGTTTACAAATATGCTTTCTTAGTTACAATTGTGCAAGTTCACAAATACTTTATAAAAAATGTTTGAATAGTAAAACAAAATCCTCCGTGTCATTGGTTTGCCACCCGGTCTACCAGGTAAAAATGTTGAACTAAGTGTCATGGGCGGCTGTCCACCTGGCGTGGATGGCAAGTAAACGCTTGAAGCATTGCCCAACTTTCCATCCTGCATAAATAAACGAGTTTTGCATATATTTTAAAAAATCCATAAAATGATATATACATGTGTAAATAAACGAGTTTTGCATGTGTGTGTACAAGTGTGTGATCAAATAAATGAATGTGAGTGATAGTTGGAACATATTGCTCTTTGACATGTGTGGTGGGACTAGTGTACTCGGTTCCATTTCCATTTTCCATGGTTACACCAGATGAGCCAGATGACGAAACTACCCCTTGAAAACTCCCTAATACTTGTGGTTGGGTTGCAACAGGCTTTTGCCCCTCTTCGACTAGTTTTCTAAGCAGATTTATGACTGTAGGAAGAAACTTCATGGATAAAGACAGAATTCCTGGAAGCTGTAAGCATAAAAAAAGGTATAAGAAACAGGAAAATGAATAAATAATAAATAAATAAATTGTGAACTAAGTGGGACAAATTGTGAAGTATGTTGCTATTATATGACTTTATGATTCGATATATTTAGATGGAATGGAACTCACCATGCCATTGCTAAATAAATTCACCGGATTTGTCTAGTTGGACCCACAAAGCATTGAAAAGAAGATAACCCACAAAAATAACAAGCAGCCATAATGGATTCCTGCAAAACAAGACAATGTGTATTGTGAATTTTGGATTTGAGTATTAACAAGTTACTTAGAAAGACAAGAAAACAAACAAACCTTAAAAGTGTCATAAACTCGTTAAATCCTAGGATGAACATAACAGCTATTGCCCATGGAGGTGGTAACATATTGTTATTTCGGTTATTAGCTTCCTGAAGAATTTTAGGTAAGCCACAAACTAAAGCAAATAACAAGAATTAAAATAACTGTTATTTCATAATATTTTCAAAGAAATTGGGATTTGTCAAAGGGACTGGAATTTAAAGGAGTTGATTTTTTTTAAAATAAAAATAAATTCTCTCACGTGTTCGGATAATTCATGAGTAAAAAAAGAAACGCATACAGAGAGGCGATAGGCGTTTTATGCTTACCTGTTTTTTCAGCATCTGAGCTGCATTCAATTCATAAGTTAATTGTGCATCTACTTTGGCGTGCATAGCAGCTAGCTCCTCAGGTGTTGCATTGGCCATCTTCTCACCAATCTCTGCCATCTCATCTGGTCGAGTTGACTTCAACTGTTCTCCAGCATGCCTCAAGTCCTCAACTTTCATGTATTTCATGCTATCTGTCGCCATTCTTATCAATTCCGGATTCGACATCATCTGCAATCACCATTTTCATTACCACAAAAACAATCACTATTAAGGAGATTAATGGGTATCAACACAAGCATTTTCTAACATACAAAAATGTGTGTCCAATTAAGTTCAAAAATAAGAATATTGATGTAGAAAACTAAGCCAACCAACATTGCTTAGTGCTTACACAAACAAGTTTATAACCTAAATCTAAAAAGCAAGTTAATATCATAAAAATTAATAAATAAGTAAGTTCATACTTTGTAATACAACACTATGTAAAGAAGAAGAATAATACATATAAAAGTAATCATTAATAATTAAACATAAAACTATCAATTTGTCGACATCATTTGGGAACTTGACTTGAGTAATCGATTTGGAATTTAGGATTTAGGGACAGAGAAAAGCTAAATATTTTAAATAAGAAAGTAAGGTAATTGACAACAGAACCAAATATGAAGTATGTAGATTCAATTAAAAAGTCATGATCAAATATAAGTTTCCAATCCCCCATCCGGCCTGTCATCGCCATTATGATATGTTAGATATGTTGCATGGCCCACAACAATTCTTAAAGATTGATCTACACAACGCTTATCACCAACTCCATGACCAGAAAAACATGGTGGATCAGTCAACACTAAAGACACAGCATTAACTTTGAATATTATTGACTACAACGGATATCATTCTCTCAACTGCAAAACTAATGCTTCCAGTTTTCTGACTTGATGTTTGTGGAAATCAGTGTGGTCCTGAAATGGCGCTCGATGCATACAGGTGATTGGTTTTGTAAAGGAAGGAGTTTTCTCCTTGAATATAGGACAATATTCTCCTAACAACCCGATAGACCCTAAGTAGAGAATACCCTTCTCGGACATAAAAAACGCTTTGACTTTCACAAACACTCCAACTTAAAAGTTGTAGAGAACTGATGGCAACAAGAAGCCTTCAGGTTTTAATTTATTGATCTTGGTTGGCTGGAGAAACTGCTAGAATAATGCAGTTAGGCTGCACGACAATGTCACAATGCAATTGAAAATAAATATTACTATTATTCTTCAATTCTTTTCTGCATATAATAAGATTTGGGTACATTTGTAAATAAATATATATACCTTTTCAATGTATGACCTCACCGTGTTTTCAATATCTTGCACAATGCTATTAGATTGCCCCTCTACATATATCACATAGGTGAAAATAGATTACATAAATCACTAATCAAAGACAGAAGTTAACCAAAATTGCAAAATATTATAAATGGTGTAATTGTGTAAACTTACCAACAACTATTTTTGTCAAGCCAGGAAGATCAATGAGGGTAAAGTTCACAACTATAAAAGATCGTAAATTCAGACATAATAGATTGATTAGTAACTTATTACGTTTTCTAAAATTTGATGTTCATGAAACATCTTTTGTTTATAATTATATCGTACCATTTGGAGAATAGATAATGAGATATATAGGAACAGATGAAATCTATTTGGTACAACCTGTCACTCTATCAGTTTCATCAGCAATCTCCTTCCTCACAGCAGCTAAAAAAGTATATAAACTTGTAACAAGATGATGCAGAGAGATTGAGAATTACAAAAGGATCATAAGCTTTTTAGTCGTAATACCAAAATCAGTGAACCACTTTCGTGGAAGGTGAGCAAACTCTGCCTATTCTTTTCCTTCTTCGATCTTATGAAGTTGTAGAACAAGAGGACGCCGAGTGACAATTCCTGCAAATATATGTTAATCATATTTTATATCCAACAAATTGAATCAGAAAACTTTGAAGATATAATAATTACCAGAACCACGAGGCAAAAAATCCTTGCCAACTACACTCTCCAACACAGATGATTTTCCAGAGCTCTAAAAACAATTTATGGAAAGTGATTAAAGTGAATTGTGAAGTACATTTGCAGGAATAAAAACTCCTTACACAAACAGTTTTACACTTTTATCTAAATCAAGAAGTTAAATGTAGTTGTGTCAATAGATATGAACAACCGTTATCAAGGGTTAGAATTACAGATACAGATCATCGTGTTGAAAAATGAAATAAAGATCAAAGACACACAAACACCATAAACTAAAATTGAGAACCTAAATGCTTGCAAGAAGATTGAGTTAATTAAGTCATTGATCGGATGAAAGAACGCTGAAAAGAAAAGAAATTACGATCGGCGATTAATATCTGCATATTTATACCTGACCACCGACGACGACGATTGTAGGCAAGGCGTCCCAGAGAGTAGGAAGAGAGGATTCTTCACCGAAGTCGCCTAGGGCTGTGCATGCTTTCTGTAGTTTGTTGACGAGATTAATTAGAGTGTCCATTAACAATTACGATCAATAAGAGATGACATATTAATCAAATACGATTAGGTGATTAGGGATTTCATAAATTGCAGATGGACAGAAAGGCGAGTCTCTTTCTGAATTTGGTCTGTAAGGTGTACCTTTCTTCTTCAGTAGTCTTTTACATAAGTTGAGATTATACATTCTCGCATTACTCAACATAGCTCCGGCTTCATTCGCTTCACCATTTGAAGCCCATCCGGTTTCCAATACTATAACCTCCATCTTCTCAACTCCAGATTTTTCCAAAGCCGTGTAAGTGACATCGATTTGTGCTTCGAACATGTTATCATAATGTAATTTCGTGTAACGCCCCGATTCTCGGGTATTGTTTAAATAAGAATTTAATTGGTTTCAAGGCCTACTCGACGAGTTAGTATCCCTACTCGTTGAACGGGCTTGGTACGCGTGTTTAGTGACCTACTCGCCGAGTCCATGAAGGGACTCGACGAGTAGGAGCTGGCAGAGGAAACCCTAAATCCCGGGGTTTTGCACCCTGTTTAAGGAAGCATAAGCCTCCTTTGGCCTCTTTGCAGTCCTTTGAGAACTCAGAAAACCCTAATTCGTGTGGTGTGTCATTCTTGTGTGTGTTAAGCATTGGAGAGGAGATCTTTTGAGAAGAGGAGCTTGGGGAACAAAAGGCTAGGAGCAAGGAAGGGTGGGAAATCAGAAATCTACCTCGCATAGCATCATTTGGAGGTATCAAGTCGTCACCTTTTCTCCTTTTTCTTTCTAGACCTCTTTTGGTTGAGATCTAGGGTTTTTATGGTTTGGTTGAGATGGTAATGTGGGATATGAGCTAGATCTGAAGTTGTAACTTCCGATCTGTAACCTTCTTGGGTTCTAGAGTCATAAAGCTCCGAAATTGGTCATGTATGAAACCTCTTTGAGTATGAAACCCCCATTGTGAGCTTGGATTTGACATTAAGAGCCTTTGTAGCTATGCATGCACGTAAAGTTTGCAACTTTACGTGAAAAGCATGCCTTAGAAGCTTGGATCTGTAGTTTGGAGCCGCTGCATGGCTCAAATGAGTCTGTATGGCAAAAAGGACTGAAGGGACTCGGCGAGTCGCATGGTCGACTCGGCGAGTCATATGAAGATAGGCATGAACTCGGCGAGTTCGAAGAACAACTCGGCGAGTCCAATGAAGATTGCCGTAGACTCGACGAGTGGATGAACAACTCGGCGAGTCGGATGAGGTTGCCCCAAATTATGTATGCGCGGGTAACTGTCGAGTTGCAAGAAGGAAGCTCGACGAGTGGCCTTAGGGTCTCGGTCGTAAACCAAAGGAACTCGACGAGTCACTCAGGTGACTTGGCAAGTGGGTTAGTACTTCAAGGAACTCGGCGTGTCAAGGTCAACATGGACTGTTGACCTTGACTGATGACTTTGACTTTAACCAGGGTTTATTAGTTGGCTTATGGGGTACCTTGAAGGGTTGGGAACTTATGGGTATGATTATACTATGGTAATAGGTGGTGGAGTTTGTGGCAGTGATCCGAAGGTGGAAGTTTATCTACCGAGTCGACATCTGCAAGGTGAGTTATCCTCATTATATTGATAGGGTCTAAAGCAACAAGGCCGGCCCTTTTAGTTGTTATCGTTATGGTATGCTACATGTGAATATGATCTGTTAGATCAGAATCAGGATAGACAGTATGTTATGCTTTTATGATCTGTAGGGATTGATATGTTAGTGACCTGTTAGGTCAGTGCTCTAGTTATGAGAGATTGCTATGTTTGGTAATCAGGGAGATAGATATGTTTGTTGTGTGTATATGCCAGTAAATGTTAGTTATGCGCACATGGTTATTTGCTTATTGCTTGGGTTGAGGCGGTCCTGCTTTGTGCTGAAGGCCAGCACACCCTATGAGCGGTCCGGGAAGACTGTAGGCCCACGTGGCGGTCCAGTCATGCCGAAGGCTCGGTATAGATTCAGTTGGACTGAAGGCCCTGTCGGGCGGTCCAGTCAGGCTGATGGCCCAGTATGCATGTTGATTGATTGATTATTATGGATATGGTATTATCAGTGTGGTATTGGTATTTTTGGGGTAGCTCACTAATCCCTCGGGCTTACAGTTTTCAGTTTATTGTTTCAGGTACTTCAGGAGTTCATGGCAAGGCGAAGGCGTGACCGTACCGCTCCTCATCCTTATGATCTAGCTTTTGGGACACTCTGATTGAATAATGAATTGAAAACATTTTTGTAAACAATACTATTTGGTTTTATTTATGCTTGAAAAGTTTAAATTTGGCGTAAAATTTTTGGATGTTACAAGTTGGTATCAGAGCCTTGGTTTGAGTGAATTGGGGGAAACACACGTGTGAACCCAGTCTCAAATCAAGGAAATTTTCGAAATAAATTCTAAAATGGTTTTCAAAATAAAGGATGGAGGATGCAAAGGGTATGATCAGCCGGAGCCTGTAAGTAAACCCCAAAATACCATATAGTTATTATGATATGTTAGAACAGCATGCTAGTGTTAGGCTAAGGATCTTCAGGAATCGCATGGTAGACTTGCTTGATTATATGATGCCTACTAGCCTAGGGTTTCTTGTATATGGAATTGACATCATTACTGTAGTCGTTAGTGTAGGCGCCACGGCTGTGCGTAATCAAGATCTTATAGCCTGAGAATGTTTGATCCAGTCCACGGATAAGATTGGATATTCGAAAGTCTATTGGGTCCAGAGTTATGTGTGACTAGCCTGCACTAGCAATGCAGGGGTTGATGGAAGTTTCATGGACGTGTGGGTTGTGAGGAGCTGTGAGATCAGTTGTGGGATAGGCGATGTTTCCCTAGGAGTAAGGGTTGAGCGCATATTATGTTGATGATAGTGTTAGGGTGTTGTGGTGATACTTGAGACAAATATGGGTAGGTGTGGAAGGTAGTATGGCCCGTACTACTGAAAGCACAGGACCCATACGTGTAGCAAGGAAGTCACAACCCCTAGCGTTTGTGGGTTTTGGTCTCCCGATATTATGTCATTTATCTGATGACTTGAATATATATTTCAGTATGGTGGTGACGAGACGTGTTGCTACTAGATCCGGATCAGGATCAGGATCAGGATTAGGATCGGGAGACAGAGGATCAGAGGTGCCGATAGCACCTGAGCCCGTGGTACAGATAGGGACAGAGGAGTTGGATGCCAGGATCCGGGAGATTAAGCATGACGAGATTGCCGCAACGTTCCGAGCACAGCTGCCAGAGATGTTTGGGTCGATTAAGACCGCGATGGTTGAGTACTTTGATGAGCGTTATGCAGCTCTAGCAGAGACAGCTTCCGCTGCAGCCACTTCGGCTGTAATTGCGGCAGGGGTTGGAGGAGGAGGTGGTAGGGCTTTCCAGTACCAGGACTTCGATAACACGAAGCCCTCGACGTTTGATGGTACCCAGGATGCGATCAGGGCTATGAGGTGGTTATCTGACGTGGAGGGATGTTTCTTCACGTGTTCATGTCCTGCTGACCATAAGGTTAGGTGTGCCCTGAACCTGCTGAGGCTTGGGGCAAAGGACTGGTGGAGATTGACGACAGGGTCGTATACTGATGATCAGCGAGCTGCTGTTATGTAACACCCTAAATTTCAAAACAATTTTTCACTTTAAAAAAAAATATAATTTCATTCATAAATATTCTCAAATCTCAATGTATCACATATCCACTCCATAAAAACACATCCCAAGATCAAAATGTGTAAAACTCCAATAGTGTGTACTGATCATGCCAGCGCCTTCCCGCGATCCTCACTGGTACCTGAAACACATAACACAAGACATTGTAAGCATAAATGCTTAGTGAGTTCCCCAAAATACCACACACAACACATATTAGCCACTCGAGGCTATAACTCTGGTTGACCCTCTGGTCAATATGTCTCAGTGGGACCCTCCAGTCCCATAACTCTGCGGGCCCTCTGGCCCTAACTCTGTGGACCTTCTGGTCCTAACTCTGTAAACTCTGAACATACATAGCATAAATCACATAGAAATTACATCATGCAAAAGCATACAAAATACTCTGTCACATAACTCTAATTACCACCCTAGGTAAAGTATAGTGAGAAGACTCACCTCGGGTAACTCGGTAAACCTCGAGCTCTGAAATACTGCACTAGCCTTCGCCTAATCACATAAATAATTACTCTTAATTAATACAACTTCTAAAGGCTAGGCCAACCCCTCTCTATAAGTTCTCTAAGAAGGGTAAAAGACCATTCTACCCCTATAATGGCTCATAAATCCAAACACTGACTAAACCCTAAAAGTCAACAAAAGTCAACGGTCAACATTGACCGGACTCGCCGAGTGCACTAGAGTGACTCGGCGAGTACATGCCTGTCCTCTTCGTCCCTGTCCTCACTTGACTCGCTGAGTCAACCCTATACTGCACGGGTCGTCACAGTTCGCGAGTCGCGGGGCAACCTGACTCGACTCGTCGAGTCCCTTATGGGCTCGGCGAGTTCCTCCCATGAAAACTCTCAAAAGATCTCTTGAGGTCAGATCTGCTTCACCAACCAGTAGATCCAACCTTCTAACACTCGAAAGTCACGAAAAGGTTCAAACTTTACGTTCATGCAATGCTTATAAGACCAAAAATGAAGGAATAACCATTTAAATGGGGTTTTACTCTCAAGGCTCACATGAAAGCTCATAAAGCTGGAAGCTTGGGACCTTTTGGACCTCTCCAGGTCTAGATCTATCATCTATTCCCAAAGGGACCTCATGTGCTTCACAATCTAAGATCAAAATTGTGCAAAGGAAACCCTAGATTCAAGAAATCTATCAAATACACGAATTGGGAAGGAACTTATACCTCAAAACGTAAATCTCAGTTTGAACAACACAGATCCAAGCTCCACAATCAGCCTAGCTTGTTCTACCTCCTTCCTTCTTGCTAAAACACACAAGAAATGGTGAGTTAGCCTTCCTCTTGCACCACAAACGATCTCTTTGCTCTCTAGGGTTTCTCAGGGGTGAAGTGGCCGCAAATGGAGGCCATAAAGGCCTTTAAATAGGGCTCAGGCCCTGAGATTTAGGGTTTCACTTTACAGCGCGGACTCGCCGAGTCCACGCATCGACTCGTCGAGTCCCTCATTAATCCAGACAAGAATTCGCGATTCTACTCGGCGAGTCTGAGCGCCTACTCGCCGAGTCCCTCCCTAAAACTCAAGGTAAATACTTAAAATAAGATACCTGGGAATCCGGATGTTACAATTCTCCCCACTAGAATCAGACTTCGCCCTCGAAGTCTTGCTCAGCAAACAACTCTGGATGCTGCTCCCGCATCTCCAACTCCGGCTCCCAAGTCAGCTCGGACCCTTTCCGATGTTGCCACTGGACCTGCACCAGGGGCACCTCCTTGTTCCTCAGAACCTTGATCTTCCGATCCCGGATCGCGATTGGCCTCTCAGCATAATTCAGACCCGCATCCACCTGAATATCCTCCAGCGGCACTACCACCGACTCGTCGGCTATACACTTCTTCAAATGAGACACGTGGAAGGTATCATGAATCTGGCTCAACTCCGCAGGTAGCTCCAACCGATATGCCACCTTGCCCACCCTCGCGGTCACCCTGAACGGCCCGATGTACCGGGGCCTCAGCTTGCCCCTCTTCCTGAATCGAATCACTCCTTTCCAAGGAGACACTTTCAGGAGCACGAAGTCTCCCACTTGGAACTCAAGCTCGGATCGTCGCCTATCCGCATAACTCTTCTGGCGACTCTGAGCCGTCGACAACCTCTGTCTAACCTGGTGTATCTGTTCGGTCGTCTGGAGCACTATCTCAGCGCTTCCCATCATGCGCTGCCCTACCTCTCCCCAGCAAATGGGAGTCTGACATCTCCTCCCGTACAACAAGTCGAAGGGAGGCATACCAATACTCGAATGGTGGCTGTTGTTATAAGAAAACTCAGCCAACGGCAGATACGTGTCCCAACTTCCCCCGAAGTCCAACACACATGCTCGGAGCATGTCCTCGAGCGTCTGAATCGTCCGCTCACTCTGTCCGTCCATCTGGGGGTGGTAAGCGGTACTGAAATGCAGCCTCATACCCAGCTCCTCATGGAACTTCTTCCAGAACCTGGAAGTGAAACGTACATCTCGGTCTGACACAATCGAGACCGGTACTCCATGCCGCGATACCACCTCCCTCACATACAACTCTGCCAATCTCTCTGCAGAAGAGCTCTCACTGATAGCAAGGAAATGAGCGCTCTTCGTCAGCCGGTCGACAATCACCCAAATCGCATCGACACCCCTCGCGGTCCTTGGCAATTTGGTGATAAAATCCATGGAAATCTGTTCCCACTTCCACTGGGGAACCTCAAGTGGCTGTAACTTGCGTTGCGGACGCTGGTGCTCAGCCTTAACCCTGCGACAGGTCAAGCACCTCTCAACAAACCATGCTACATCCCTCTTCATACAGGGCCACCAGTAATCTTTCTTCAGATCCAAATACATCTTAGTGGCCCCGGGATGGATCGAGAACCTCGATCGGTGCGCCTCCTCCATCAAATTGGTGTGTGTCCCGCCTGCATACGGCACCCAAATCCTACCCTGAAAGGTCATAAGCCTACGGCTATCGGTAACGAACTCAGGTACCTGTCCAATCACCCGCTCTTTCTTGTGGTTCTCCGGTCTCACAGCCTCTGCCTGGGCCTCCCGAATGGTGTCCAACACCGGAGTCATCACTGTCAATCTCAAACAAACATCTCGTATCGGGGCACTCTCCGCCCTGCGACTCAGGGCATCAGCTACAACATTAGCTTTGCTCGGGTGGTACAGGATCTCACAATCGTAATCCTTTACCACGTCCAACCATCTCCTCTGGCGCATATTCAGATTGGGCTGATCCATCAAATACTTCAAGCTCTAGTGGTCCGTGTATATGGTACACCGAACCCCATATAAATAGTGACGCCAGATCTTGAGGGCGAACACCACTGCCCCCAACTCCAGATCGTGGGTGGGATACCTCGTCTCATGAGGCTTCAGCTGCCCCGATGCATACGCTATCACATGCCCCCTCTGCATAAGTACTGCACCCAACCCTGATATCGATGCGTCACAATACACCACAAAATCCTCCATCCCTTCCGGGAGGGCTAACACCGGGCTTTGCATAACCTCTGGTGAAGTGTCTCAAACGATCTGCTGCTCCGGTCCCCACGAAAAAGCCACACCCTTCTGGGTCAACCTGGTGAGAGGCACGACGATCTTGGAGAAATCCCTGATAAATCTTCGATAGTAGCCAGCCAACCCTTGAAAACTCCTGATCTCGGTGGGGGATCTCGGCACCTCCCAACTCATCACCGCCTCAATCTTGGCCGGATCGACCAATATCCCATTCTGGTTGACGAGGTGTCCTAAGAACTGGACCTCTCATAACCAGAAATCACACTTGGAGAATTTGGCGTAAAGCCTCTCCGATCTTAGAACTCCGAGGATCCCCCTCAAATGCTCCTCATGCTGCTCTCTGGATCTCAAATACACCAGTATGTCGTCGATGAATACAATCACTGATCGATCCAACATCGGTCTGCACACCCTGTTCATGAGATCCATGTGTTGGGGTTTGAGCATTGTAACACTCCTATGGTGTACATGCAACCCTATAAACCTTGGATCTATGTTTTCTCTATTATACATGCAAATATTAACTATTCCAAGGTTTCATCCTAACTAGCATATTATGAAGCACCTATACTACAAAGTTCTAGTTAGATGACATACCTTTTGATGTAGCTGTTGGGTTATGAGCATTCTAACACTCCTAAGTGTACATGCAACCCTAAATACCTTGGATCTATGTTTTCTCTATTATACATACAATTATGAACATCCAAGGTATTATCCTAATCTAGCATACAAAATAATAAATATAACAAGATAGAATACATACCTCTTTGATGTAGAATGTCTTCATGAAGCTTGAGTGCCTAGTTCCCCAAGTGTGACACCTCAAATGGTTCACACAACACCAAATACACTTGGAATAACTTGAGAGAAACTTGAACACTCCTTGAAATCGTCTAGCCCTCACACTCACACATTAGTGCACGATTTCTTGAGCCATGGGATTCTTTTATATTGTGGCTATTAGGGTTACACCATGTAACTCATAACTTTACCCATTCCTTATGCTCCATGGATTTTAACCTCCATGGAGTATCCATGGGTCACCCCATGGACTTAGTCCAACATAAGGAATCTTGGATCACAAGCCCACATATATAAGAATGAATGATTTACACAATCAACCCATATATTTAATTAGTCTCCTTCTGATCACTTAATTAATTCCAAATTAATTCTTGATCAATACTAATTAAATAACCTTATTAATATATTAGAACTTATAATATATTAACCATCCTTAAGTGTTATTTCTCTCATTATAGTCTATCCAAATGCATGATGCCATGCAACCCAAATGGACCATGCCGGGTCAGGTCAAGTCTTACCAATTATAGTTATGGACTTAGACATTAATCCAACAGTCTCCCACTTGGATAAGTCTAAAACTATTATTGCGTATGACTTCAGGAACCGATCAGCAATCGTAGCTCTCAAAAGCTTCTGTCGAACTCTGACCTTGTCGATGAACTCTGACCTTTGTCAATGACTTGTCCATTAGATAAGGGATCATATATTCCTCCATTCTAGATATCATATGGACTGAGACATGGATTATCAATCATTCTCTCTGTCCATTTGTTGTTTCCCGATTTCCGATTCATGATGACTGACTGATTGAACAAATCAAATCAGTCCTGGCTTGGCCAAGCACTCACATGTATCATCTTTAAATCATCGAGGGGCCCACAGATATCGCTTTTATCCCGAAGGTAAAAGGAATGGATAAACTTCGACTCATATGGCTTGTTCTACTACTTGTTGAATCATACACAAAGGCACGTTTTATAACATCAAGTTACCAATGCGTTTTCGTGCAATCAATGTATAACCAACTCATAGTAACAACTCATATCTCTAGGTTTGAAGAATATAAGATATTATCGTCTCATGATCACTCGTGATAAAATCCATGAAGTGATTCAAATGAGCGCGGGTTGAATCCAATACTCAGAACTTATGAGCACTCATGAGTGTTGTAGCACCACTTTGTCCACCAACTTGGACCTCTACAAACCAACCCATGACAGTCTTGATTCATATCTACTTCCAACATATGACCGACTGTGGATGGTTTGAATAACTTAATCATTCAGGAAGAGCGACTTAGTTATTCTCTAAGTAAAAACATGCAAAGTGAAACACAAGAATAAATGAATCAAATATGGTATCAAACCCTATGAATATAAATAAACACTTTTATTTATCACCATACTGATTACTCATTATTCATTGTTTCGGTTTTATCAACTTTATACTTGAATTTAAAACAATAGTTGTCCCATGCTCCAAGCATGTACACTATGTTTTCTAAACACTAGTCATGCCATACACCAAGTATGCATACTATGTTTGTCTATGATCTTTACTTTGTAAAATAGATCAATTGAACATCACTCCAATGATCCTCTTTTCACAGTCCCAAATCCTTACTACAAATGCAAGAATTCCAAATTCATGCCATTTACTGAAATCTGTTAGATTCTAAACTTATGTGCATTGATCCTCTTAATGATTATGCACGAAGTCAGAAAGACTTGACAACAATCATTACAGAGCATTCCAAAGGAGATCAGCTCCTTGGAAACATCCTTCTTTCATTAAGTTTCCTAATCTTACACAGATTGAATAATTTCTAACTTTGAAACATTTCCATATTCCATTTTGACTATCACTTCTGAACAAGAGTTGCCTCCTTACAGATTATATCAATATGGTCCTTCCAGAATTAACATTATACTTCCAACTGTCCTTGAGCAACCAATCTTTGGTAAACCTTAGATTGTCCTCGACAATTGCTTAATCATTTTAGTCATATCCAATTCTAGACCTTTTCCCTTCATAATGCCCCAGGCATTTGGAAAGTTTTAGAAAGGATGAATATAGCACATGTAATCGATCCTATATCCGAAGCATATGGGACACGATTCATGATGTCTCACATAAAGACTAAACCAGTCTTTTGCTATAATATTTCCATTTCAATTTGCCAAGTTCTCAAAATTCAGATTATGAAAAGGGATGCCGTAATCATAATCGAATTTTAGAACGCAAATAATGGACCTATATATAGAATTTCCTTATGTTGAGCCATTCCAACATGAAATTCATATATATATCCTTGACTAAATACGATTAAAATCTCAATCTAAGCTTTTAGATGAAGTATAATTTCCTCTCCCTTAATTATAGCAAAACAACTTTTTCAACCCCTGCAACCTCACGAATTGAAACTTTTGTTTTCTATAATTAACATTGCTAACTTGAAACCTTTGTCACAATTATCATGCTCCCACTAACATGATGATTATTAGCATAACACTTATGCTCCCACTAGCTTTGACATGTACTCAGAAATCAGCTGACTTTCTTACCAAAGTTCAGATTTCTGATACTAGATTGTTTTGATAAAACTTTATCAAAATCATACACCTCTCTTAGATAGCTCACATGTGTGTCTAAACAATTTTAGAACTATGAAAAGGGATGCCGTAATCATAGTCTCAATTGTTTAGACCTTTGCCACTTCTCACAAGTCCATGTTAGTGTGCCGGTAAACCACACACGCTCCACTAACGACTTTGAGAATGCAAATATCACAATTTCTATCTAGCTAAAATCTACTTAGTGAAAGTGTTTCCTCACCATCATTTTCATGAATCGGAGAGAAACCTTATGACACTTAGATTTAATAGTTTATGTGTTCTTATCCATGTGAATTTGTCAAAACCATAATCACAAGACAAGGTTAGTGACAAATCCAAACTCATATTGATTAAACTTGTGCAATCTTAAATTCTTGCCATTTGGCAGCTCAGGTGCCTGCCATTGCTTCCAAGTAGTTGTGCAACCAATTGAGAACTCTCAGAACTCCTATGCAAAGCCAACTTGAATAGGCACAAAAATTTCAACACGATAGGTTATAAACGTCAAGTCGTGTGCTAGTGAAGGACTTTAGGTTTTATTCTTGATTAAGTCTTGAAACTTTCAAGAGCTTTAAGACTCCCACTGTCCTCTTGACATATAAGACTCCCTTGTCAAATATTCAAGAGATAGTGCGGATTCTTTATCAAGACTAACACTTTACACAATTGGCCTAAGTTGGTCTCTGTTTTATCCAAAACATCACAACTTACCAATTTCAAATGTACAAGAGTAGATAACCTTTTACTCTTACATTTGACTAGTGTTAACAAACCCTCTTTAAGATATGTCACTCAAGTTACAATCTTGGAGTATGACTCTAAGAATTGTTTTGGAACGAAGTATGACTCATCTTTTTGATTTAACCATTTCAACAATTCATGACTCCTCTTCTTAGTCATAAGAATGCACTAAGATGACTTTAGAGGACCAATTGTGATATGGTATCTTAATCACTAAGATGATCATAAACATGATACTAAAGTACTCTCCCATCTTTTCAGATTTGAGAAACTTTTATCTTTCTGCCATACTTTGATTCTTCTTATTCGTTCTGTCTCACATTGAAACTTCTCCAATGCTACAGACTTATACTTAAACTTATAAGTATAACCATATTTACTGAACTTAAGTAAATCATGACGAATAGTCTTCTTGATCTTTTGTGGTGGACTTGACCAGTGCACAAGAATGTGTACTCGATCCCTTAGTCCTTTCCTTATTCACATAAGGAATTAGTCTTAATTTTCCAAGCTGAAAGTTCTCATTCATCATACTATACAACTTGCATGATTCCAAGTTTCGGTCCAATTGAACCTTGGGTGATGAGAATCTTTCCTTATTTGGTAATATTATACACTACCACAACCGAAAGAATCAAATCCATTTTTCCAATATTGTTATCAATGGAATCTTATAAGCAACAACTTTTCAAAAATGTCATTGTAAGGATACTTAAAATAAATAAAATCAAAACCTTTTTCTTTTATTTTAAAACTTTGCGGAAAAACTTATCCTTACAATCCATATGAAAACCTTGTTGTTATCTATTCCTAAGCAATATAAATATCATAACTCTTAAGTAATAGCCTAAAATTCTGATCACCGAACCATGCGATTGAAATCCATCTTCGCGATCAGAATCAGCATGTACTTAATAGAGTTAGACAATGGACTTTACCTGATGTAGAGCCAAACTTATTGACTTTAACATCCTTAGGTAAATTTGGCGGCTTCGTAACCAATGCCCCTTCCTTTGGCAATAGTTACCTATGGACCCTTGATAATGGGACTATCTCAGACTTCGCCTCTCTCTTTACCATTGGGTCAACCGAGTTGACTATGGCCGATCCCTTTCCATTGGGAAGAGAGAGCTTTACTGGATATCCAATGTCATCATTGTCAATGTCCATAGCGTTTTAGGAAGTTGATCTTAGCAAATAGATAAGATCATTAAGGGTCTTGTCTTAGTCTGTTTCATAGGATTCCCAAAAGAATTCACTATGTGACTTAGAAAGTAGTTGAGCCACCAACTTTCTCAAGACTTTGACACCCAACTCTCCCGGCTTGTCAATATGTGACTACATCTCCAAGATGTGATCACACCTAGACCTTGCCTTGCCAATAGGGCTTGAATGACCTTAAACTTTTTAGGAACTTGTGGGTTAGGGAGAATAATTGGAGGAGGTGAAAGAAGTATGATATCCATGGGACATCATCTTCATTTAGGAAAGCTTGTTTCAAGAGATTTGGGAAGATCATAAATGTCTAGACCAGACATCTTTTTGGGAGATATTGAAGATAGTTGATTTAAAGTCCTTAATATGACACCCAATATGAAATATTAAGGCTAGGACCCAACAAACTATTTTATAACTTAGAAGAGGGATGCCGTAATCCAAGCTATAAAATATTTGAAGGTAGGTGAATGACGATTCACCAATTTCCACCATGAAAAACGAAATAATTTATTAGGTTTTAATTGGATTTGAAAGTCCTAGATCTTTGAGATTCATTGAACTGTTCAAAGGCATGTTTCAATCTCGAGTGTGACCTTCAGGTTTTGTGACTGGGATGCCGAGGATCACAAAACAAGGTGTGAATAACCATGCAAATATACTTGGTACCCTTAATATTTACCCCTTAATCAGTGTGCCGGTTAACCACACACGCTCCACCGATACTATGATAAATATTAAGTTACCCTTTGTCTACCTTGTTAAGTCCAGGTTAGTGTGCCGGTTAACCACACACGCTCCACTAACGAGTTAAGCAAAGTGCAAAGTGTAATTTCATGGGTTAGCACCAAATTCACATTTTCCTAAGTAACTAAGATTGGGTATTAATAAGAGTTTAGTTACTTAGTATTTATCATTAATACTTTTAATGAAAGGAGAATTATAGTCCTTGTCCTACCCGTTCGGCTAACGACCCTCCACCAGTCAAGGAAGCGGTGGGTGAGAGTGGACACCCATTAAACTGCCATTTTATAGGCAGTAACCTTATACCCCCCTTATAGACCGGCTTCGTGAATGAGGTCTACTAACGGTAAGACTGACTTTACTCTTATACATATATATAAATATTATTAACTTATAATATTATAAAGTATAAGGGTTGAATTTTAACTTTTAAAATTCTAAGGGCTAACTTGGAATTAAAGTATTCATAAGTGAAAACTTTTCAAATTCCAAAACTTGAGGGCAAGTTTTGAAACTATTCAAAACTAATTAATTCCATAACTTATGAGTTTAAAGTAGTTTTAATTAAAAAAGAACTCTTCAAGTTCCATAACTTGAGGACAAGTTATGGAAGACTTTAAACTAGTTAATAAAAAAAAATAACTTTTTTTTTATTGTAACTTATGGAACTAATTAAGGTTACACTTTTTTTTTAATTTAATGAAGAGACTCTTGAACCTCCATAACTTGAGGACAAGTTATGGAGTCATAAAACCATTTAATTAGAACTAGACTCTTCATTTTGTAACCTTTGCCAACTTTTATGATATGATTCTTAAATGTGACTTTTCATATAACTTGAGGACAAGTTACAAAAACACACTTTGGAATCAACTCTTAGATTAAAATGGATTGAAAACAACTATTTCACACAACTTTTCTATTAATCTAAGAACCTCATAAGAACAAGATAATTCAAATCATCAATCTTCAAGAAATTAGCATGAACATACAAACTAATACAAATCTTGAAATTATGACAATTATCTTAGAAATTGGATTAGCATGAACATTACCACATCAAAAACAAGTTTATAAGTCCAAAAACATCTTAGGATAATGTTCCTAGTCCAATTCCAGCCAAAACAATCGAATATATGCATCCAACTTGATTTTTCAGCTACTTTTGCAAGTATAACAAGAAAACAAGCCTAGGCTCTGATACCACTGTTGGGTTATGAGCATTCTAACACTCCTAAGTGTACATGCAACCCTAAATACCTTGGATCTATGTTTTCTCTATTATACATACAATTATGAACATCCAAGGTATTATCCTAATCTAGCATACAAAATAATAAATATAACAAGATAGAATACATACCTCTTTGATGTAGAATGTCTTCATGAAGCTTGAGTGCCTAGTTCCCCAAGTGTGACACCTCAAATGGTTCACACAATACCAAATACACTTGGAATAACTTGAGAGAAACTTGAACACTCCTTGAAATCGTCTAGCCCTCACACTGACACATTAGTGCACGATTTCTTGAGCCATGGGATTCTTTTATATGGTGGCTATTAGGGTTACACCATGTAACTCATAACTTTACCCATTCCTTATGCTCCATGGATTTTAACCTCCATGGAGTATCCATGGGTCACCCCATGGACTTAGTCCAACATAAGGAATCTTGGATCACAAGCCCACATATATAAGAATGAATGATTTACACAATCAACTCATATATTTAATTCGTCTCCTTTTGATCACTTAATTAATTCCAAATTAATTCTTGATCAATACTAATTAAATAACCTTATTAATATATTAGAACTTATAATATATTAACCAACCTTAAGTGTTATTTCTCTCATTATAGTCTATCCAAATGCATGATGTCATGCAACCCAAATGGACCATCCCGGGTCGGGTCAAGTCTTACCAATTATAGTTATGGACTTAGACATTAATCCAACAGTAGCTTGATGTCTTCAAGCTTTAAGAGCTTAGCCCCAATAGTGTGGAAGCCTCAAATGGAATCACAAATCACCAAAACACCTTGGAAGAACTTGAGAGAATATGTATGCACACTAAAATCGGCCCACTCTTATTTTTCACACACTTGTGCCAATTTTGTGAACCAAGGACCCCTTTATATATTATGGAGGATTAGGGTTACATCCATGTAAACCCTAATACCCATGACCTTTCATTTACATAGGATCCATGGGTTAAAAGCTCCATGGACCATCCATGAAAGCTTAGCCCAACCTAAATGAACTTGGCCCATTCCATATATATAAGAGTCCATATTTAATTAGTTCTTTTTGATCACTTAATTAATTCTAAATTAATTCTTGATCAATACTAATTAAATAATATGATTCCATATTAATATATTAGAACTTATAATATATTAATATAAATCATAAATATACTATTTTCAAAAGACTATCCATATAAATTGTGCCGGTGAAGTGCAACCCAAATGGACCATGCCGGGTCGGGTCAAGTACATACCAAATATAGTTATGGACTTAGACATTAATCCAACAGTCTCCCACTTGGATAAGTCTAAAACTATTATTGAGTATGACTTCAAAACCTAACTGGCAATCGTAGCTCTTAAAGCCGCTGTCAAACTCTGACCTTGTCAATGACTTGTCCATTAGATAAGGGATCATATATTCCTCCATTCTAGATATCATATGGACTGAGACATGGATTATAATCATTCTCTCTGTCCATTTGTTGTTTCCTGATTTTCGATTTATGATGACTGACTGATTTAACAAATCAAATCAGTCCTGGCTTGGCCAAGCACTCACATGTGTCATCGCTAAATCATCGAGGGGCCCACATATATCGCTTTTATCCCGAAGGTAAAAGGAATGGATAAACTTCGACTCATATGGCTTGTTATACTACTTGTTGAATCATACACAAAGGCACGTTTTATAACATCGATTTACCAATGCGTTTTCGTGCAATCAATGTATAACCAACTCATAGTAACAACTCATATCTCTAGGTTTTAAGAATATAAGATATTATCGTCTCATGATCACTCGTGATAAAATCCATGAAGTGATTCAAATGAGCGCGGGTTGAATCCAATACTCAGAACTTATGAGCACTCATGAGTGTTGTAGCACCACTTTGTCCACCAACTTGGACCTCTACAAACCAACCCATGACAGTCTTGATTCATATCTACTTCCAACATATGACCGACTGTGGATGGTTTGAATAACTTAATCATTCAGGAAGAGCGACTTAGTTATTCTGGAAGTCAAAACATGCAAAGTGAAACACAAGAATAAATGAATCAAATATGGTATCAAACCCTATGATTATAAATAAACACTTTTATTTATCACCATACTGATTACTCATTATTCATTGTTTCGGTTTTATCAACTTTACACTTGAATTAAAAACACTAGTTGTCCATGCTCCAAGCATGTACACTATGTTTTTCTTAAACAATAGCTTTGCCATACACCAAGTATGCACTCTATGTTTGTCTATGATCCTTACTTTGTGAACTAGATCGATTGAACATAATTTCAATGATTCTCTTTTCACACTCCCAAATTGTTATCGAAAAAATGTAAGAATTCCAAATTCCTATCATTTATCGAAATCTGTTTAGATTTTAAACTTATATGCACTGACCCTCTTGTAATGAATGTGTACAAAGTCACAAAACTTTTCAACAATCATTACAGGGCATTCCAATGATTCTTACTTTGTGATCTAGATCGATTGAACATAATTTCAATGATTCTAATTTCACACTCCCAAATCCTTATCGAAAAATGTGAGAATTTCAAATTCCTATCATTTATCGAAATCTGTTTAGATTTTAAACTTATATGCACTGACCCTCCTATAATGAATATGTACAAAGTCACAAAGACTTGTCAACAGTCATTATAAGGTATTCCAATGGAGATCAACTCTATGGAAACTAAGCCTCATATTCAAAGTACATTGTTTTGGACATGCTTCTTGCATTAAGTTTTCTAATCTTACACAGATAACTTCCACCTATGGAGACAACTCCATATTCTCATTTTGACTATCACTTCTGAATAAGAGATGCCTCTTTTCAGAATATGTCAATATGGTCCTTCCAAAATTAGCACTATACTTCCAACTGTCCCTGAGCAACCAATCTTTGGTAAACCTTAGATTGTCCTCGACAATTGCTTAATCATTTTAGTCATATCGAATTCTAGACCTTTTCCCTTCTTAATGCCTCTGGGCATTTGGAAAAATTTAGAAATGACATATATTATAGCACATGCAATCGATCCTGTACCCAAAGAAAATGGTGCACGATTCATGATGTCTCACATAAAGACATGATTCTAGACCAGTCTTTTGCTATAATATTTTTATTTGCCATGTTTTCAAAATTTGACTATGAAGAGGGATGTCGTAATCATAATCGAATTTTGAGAACGCAATATATAGAATTTCCTTAAGTTGAACCAATCCAACATGAAATTCATATATATATTCTTGACTAAAGATGATTAAGGTCTCAATCTAAGCCTTTAGAACTGAAATGAAGTATATCATCTCCCTTAATTATAGCAAAACAACTTTTTCAATCCCTGCAGCCTTACGAATTGAAACTTTTGTTTTCTATAATTAATATTGCTAACTTGCAACACTAGCAATAATTATCATGCTCCCACTAACATGATGATTATTAGCATAACACTTATGCTCCCACTAGCTTTGACATGTACTCAGAAATCAGCTAGACTTCTAGAAATCAATACTTTATTGACTTTCTTACCAAAGTTCATATTTCTGATACGAGATGCTTTGATAAAACTTTATCAAAATCATACACCTTTCCTTAGATAGCATGCATGTGTGTCTAAACAATTTCAGAACTATGAAAAGGGATGCCGTAATCATAGTCTCAATTGTTTAGACCTTTTGCCATCTGCTTCAAATCTACTTGGTGGAAGTGTTTCCTCACCATCATTTTCATGAATCGGAGAGAAACCTTATGACCCTTAGATTTTATGGTGTATGTGTTCTTATCCATGTGAATCGTCAAAACCATAGTCACAAGACAAGGATAATGACAAATCCAAACTCATATGGACTGAACTTATGTAATCTTAACTTCTTGCCACCTGGCAGTACAGGGCCTGCCATTGCTTCCAAGTTGTTATGCAACCAATTGAGAACTTTCAGAACTCCTATGCAAAGCCAACTTTAACTGGAATGGGCACAGAATATGTCAACACGATAGGTTATAAACCTCAAGTCGTGTGCTAGTGAAGAACCTCAGGTTTTATTCTTGATTAGTTCTTGAAATTCTTTTTAGGATCTTTAAGACTCCCACTATCCTCTTGACATATAAGACTATCTTTCCAAATATTCAAGAGATAGTGGAGATTCTTTATCAAGACAAAGACTTCACACAATTGGCCTTAGTTGGTCTTTGTTTTATCCAAAACATCACAACTTACCAATTTCAAATGTACAAGAGTAGGACACTTTTACTCTTACATTTGACAAGTGTTTTAAACCTTTCTTTAAGATATGTCACTCAAGTTACAATCTTGGAGTATGACTCTAAGAATTGTTTTGGAACGAAGTATGACTCATCTTCCTGATCTAACCATTTCAACAATTCATGACTCCTCTTCTTAGTCATAAGAATGCACTAAGATGACCTTTAGAGGACTAATTGTGATATGATTTCTAAATCATTAAGATGATCACAAACATGATACTAAAGTACTCTCCCATCTTTTCAGATTTGAGAATCTTTTATCTTTCTGCCTAATTTGATTCTTCCCATTCGTTCTGCCATACATTGAGACTTTTCCAATGTTTCAGAATTATACTTAAACTTGTAAGTATAACCATATCTACTAAACTTTAGTAAATCAAATAATCTTAACGAGCTTTGTGGTGGACATGACCAGTGCACAAGAATGTGTACTCGATCCCTTTAGTCCTTCACTTGACTCACACATCCATGTGAACAAGTGATTAGTCTTGATTTTCCAATGCTTGAAAGTTCTCATTCATCATACTATTCAACTTGCATGATTCCAAGTTTCGGTCCAATTGAAACTTGGGTGATGAGGAACTTTCCTGATTTGGTAAATTTAGACACTACCACAAATGAAAGAATCAAATCCATTTTCCAATATTGCTGTCAGTGGAATCATATAAGCAACAATTTTCCACAAATGCCATTGTAAGGATACTTCAAATAAATAAAATTAAACAATTTTCTTTTATTTTAAAACTTTGCGGAAAAACTTATCCTTACAATCCACATGGAAAATTGTTGTTATCTATTCCTTAGCAATATATCATAACTTCTTAAGCAACTGCTCAAAATTCTGATGCGATCGAAATCCACCTTCGCGATCAGAATCAGCATATACTTCCTTTAAGATTTCTCTCTATTCTTTGATTCTTAAAACATCAACATGTGACCCAGTCACATCATGTAATGAGGATCTCAGAATAGAACTTAACAGAGTTAGATAATGGGCTCTACCTGATGTAGAGTCAAACTTATTGACTTTAACATCCTTAGGTAAATTTGGCAGCTTTGCAATCAACGCCCCTTCCTTTGGCAAAATAAACATATGGACCCTTTGGTAATGGGACTATCTCAGACTTAGCCTTTCTCTTTACCATTTGGTCAACCGGGTTGACTATGGCCAATCCCTTTCCATTGGGAAGAGAATGCTTTTTCTGGATTTCCAGTGTCACCATTGTCACTGTCCATAAAGTTTTTGGGAAGTTGATCTTCTAATCAAATTTGCTTTACTATCGTTCCAAATCATTGCTGATTCAGCAGCACCAAGCAAATAGATATGATCATTAAGGTTCATGTCATAGTCTGTTTCATAGTAGTCCCAAAGGAACTCACTATGTGACTTAGAAAGTGATTGAACATCCAACTTTCTCAAGACTTTGACACCCAACTCTCCCGGCTTGTCAATATGTGACTTCATCTCTAAGATGTGATCATACATAGACCTTGCTTGCCATTAGGGCTTGAGTGACCTTGAACTTGTGGGTTAGGGAGAATAATTTGAGGAGGTGGAGGAAGAGAAGTATGACTTCCTTGAGCCAAACTCGGGAAGTCATATTCATTAGGAAAGCTTGGTTTGGGAAGATCATTGTTGTCTAAACCAGACATCAACAATGGGAGAAATTCACGTAAAGTTGATTTAAGTCCTTAATATAACACCCAATATGATATATTAAGGCTAGGACCCAACAAACTATTTTATAACTTGGAAGAGGGATGCCGTAATCCAAGCTATAAAATATTTGAAGGTAGGTGAATGACGATTCACCAATTTCCACCAAGATAAACGAAATGTATTATTAGGTTTTAATTGGTTTTGAAACTCCTAGATTCTTTTGAGATTCATTGAACTTTTCAATGGCATGTTTCAATCTCGAGTGTGCCCTTCAGGTTTTGTGACTAGGATGCCGAGGATCACAAAACAAGGTGTGAGGTAACCATGCAAATATACTTGGTACCCTTAATATTTACCCCTCAATCGATGTGCCGGTTAACCACACACGCTCCAACGATACTATGATAAACATTAAGTTACCCTTTGCCTACCTTGTTAAGTCCAGGTTAGTGTGCCGGTTAACCACACACGCTCCACTAACAGCTTAAACAAAGTGCAAAGTGTAATTTCATGGATTAGCACCTTATTCACATTTTCCTAAGTAACTAAGATTGGGAATTTATAAGTGTTTAGTTACTTAGTATTTATCATTATACTTATAATGAAGGGAGAATTATAGTCATTGTCCTACCTGTTCGGCTAACGACCCTCCACCGGTCAAGGAAGCGGTGAGTGAGAGTGGACACCCATTAAACTGCCATTTTATAGGCAGTAACCTTATACCCCCCTTATAGACCGGCTTCGTGAATGAGGCCTACTAATGGTAAGACGACTTGCTCTTATACATATAATATATTAAACTTTTAATATTATAATAGTATAAGGGTGTATTTTAGACATTTAAAATACTTGGTGGTTTAATCAATTAATTAAACTAGACTTTTAATTTAATTAAACTCAAACCATATATTTATGGATTTAATAATACTCTTTTAATTAAACGCTTTAATTAACTATTAATAAAGTCCATAAGAGTTAATTTGAACTATTTAACAAAACATCATAATTCCAATTATTAAACTCAAAATTAAAACCATTTAATTAATTGTTTAAGTTATGAACCCAAGAGTTTTAGAATTCAATTCTTTTTTTTCAAAAAAAACTTTTCTCAAATTCCAAAACTTGAGGGCAAGTTTTGTAATTCTTGAAAACCTTTAGGTTCCATAACTTATGAAATTAATGGTGTTTTATGATGAAACTTTCCATGTTCCATAACTTAAGAACAAGTTATGGAATTCTTTAAAACATTAACACCAAATTTTGTAACTCCATAAAAACTTTGAATCAAATTTTTTTTTTAAAAAAAACTTTCATATCCATAACTTATGGAAGTTTCAAAAACCCTTAAGATCACAACTTTAAAAAAAACTTTTGAGCTCCAAAATTTTATGACAAAATATGTAACTCCTTAAAACATTTAGATCAAACTTTTAAAACTAATAAAATAATCATATCATTTTATCTTTTACTAAATTTGACCTAATTCAACTCATATAACAAATGATTCAAATTTTACAAATAATTCGTTTTTCACAAAACAAGTAATTATCTTAAAATTTGACAAACGTCATGTTTTTTTTTCCTTTTTTTTCAACTTGAAAATAAAACATTTGCATCAATATAACAGAAAACAACCCATGGCTCTGATACCACTGTTGGGTTTTGAGCATTCTAACACTCCTATGGTGTACATGCAACCCTATAAACCTTGGATCTATGTTTTCTCTATTATACATGCAAATATTAACTATTCCAAGGTTTTATCCTAACTAGCATATTATGAAGCACCTATACTACAAAGTTCTAGTTAGATGACATACCTTTTGATGTAGCTTGATGTCTTCAAGCTTTAAGAGCTTAGCCCCAATAGTGTGGAAGCCTCAAATGGAATCACAAATCACCAAAACACCTTGGAAGAACTTGAGAGAATATGTATGCACACTAAAATCGGCCCACTCTTATTTTCACACACTTGTGCCAATTTTGTGAGCCAAGGACCCCTTTATATATTATGGAGGATTAGGGTTACATCCATGTAAACCCTAATACCCATGACCTTTCATTTACATAGGATCCATCGGTTAAAAGCTCCATGGACCATCCATGAAAGCTTAGCCCAACCTAAATAAACTTGGCCCATTCCATATATATAAGAGTCCATATTTAATTAGTTCTTTTTGATCACTTAATTAATTCTAAATTAATTCTTGATCAATACTAATTAAATAATATGAATCCATATTAATATATTAGAACTTATAATATATTAATATAAATCATAAATATACTATTCTCAAAAGACTATCCATATAAATTGTGCCGATGAAATGCAACCCAAATGGACCATGCCGGGTCGGGTCAAGTACATACCAAATATAGTTATGGACTTAGACATTAATCCCACACCATGAATGCTGCCGGTGCGTTGGTGAGCCCAAAAGGCATCACCACGAACTCGTAATGCCCATAACGAGTCCTGAACGCCGTCTTCTGGATATCCTCATCTCGTACCCTCATCTGGTGATATCCAGACTTCAAGTCTATCTTGGAGAACCAAGATGCTCCCTGCAACTGATCGAACAGATCATCAATTCTCGGCAGTGGGTAACGGTTCTTGACCGTTAACTTGTTCAACTCCCGGTAATCAATGCACATCCAGTGTGAACCATCCTTTTTCTTGACAAAAAGGATCGGCGCTCCCCACGGCGAGCTACTCGGTCGAATAAACCCCTTCCCCAGCAGCTCCTGAAGCTGCGAGGATAACTCCTGCATCTCTGGCGGCGCAAGGCGATAAGGCGCCTTGGCGATAGGCGCTGCCCCCGGAACCAAATCGATGCGGAACTCTACCTGCCTCTCGGGAGGCACGCCCGACAACTCCTCGGGGAAAGCATCCGGGAACTCACGCACTATCGGGACCTCATCAACCGACCTCGGTCTCTCTGCATCTACTCTCATATCCACCACATAAGCCACCAACCCACTACAGCCCTGCTGTAGGCTCTGCCTCGCTCTAGCGGCCGAACAAAATGCTGACCCAGAACTGGTTCCCTCGCCATAAACCGTAAGAACTCCCCCACTAGGGTCTCGTATGGTCACCAACTGTCGCTCGCAGTCGATAACCGCTCCAAACCTGCTCAACCAGTCCATGCCCACGATGACACAGACATCTCCCATCGCAATCGGGACCAAATCAATCAGAAACTCAACGCCGAAGATCTCGAGTACACATCCTCGGATCACGTCAGTGGCATACACCGCTCTCTCGTCAGCTATGGAAACTCACAAAGGTCGACTTAACGCCTCTCGACAGATACTGATGTGCTGACTAAAGGCTAACGACACAAAAGACCGACTCGCACCCGAGTCAAATAACAACAAAGCAGGTACATAACTCACAAGAAACGTACCTACGCATTGTTGGGTTTTGAGAATTCTAACACTCCTATGGTGTACATGCAACCCTATAAACCTTGGATCTATGTTTTCTCTATTATACATGCAAATATTAACTATTCCAAGGTTTTATCCTAACTAGCATATTATGAAGCACCTATACTACAAAGTTCTAGTTAGATGACATACCTTTTGATGTAGCTTGATGTCTTTAAGCTTTAAGAGCTTAGCCCCAATAGTGTGGAAGCCTCAAATGGAATCACAAATCACCAAAACACCTTGGAAGAACTTGAGAGAATATGTATGCACACTAAAATCGGCCCACTCTTATTTTCACACACTTGTGCCAATTTTGTGAGCCAAGGAGCCCTTTATATATTATGGAGGATTAGGGTTACATCCATGTAAACCCTAATACCCATGACCTTTCATTTACATAGGATCCATGGGTTAAAAGCTCCATGGACCATCCATGAAAGCTTAGCCCAACCTAAATGAACTTGGCCCATTCCATATATATAAGAGTCCATATTTAATTAGTTCTTTTTGATCACTTTTAATTAATTCTAAATTAATTCTTGATCAATATTAATTAAATAATATGATTCCATATTAATATATTAGAACTTATAATATATTAATATAAATCATAAATATACTATTCTCAAAAGACTATCCATATAAATTGTGCCGGTGAAGTGCAACCCAAATGGACCATGCCGGGTCGGGTCAAGTACATACCAAATATAGTTATGGACTTAGACATTAATCCAACAGTCTCCCACTTGGATAAGTCTAAAACTATTATTGAGTATGACTTCAAAACCTAACTGGCAATCGTAGCTCTTAAAGCCGCTGTCGAACTCTGACCTTGTCAATGACTTGTCCATTAGATAAGGGATCATATATTCCTCCATTCTAGATATCATATGGACTGAGACATGGATTATAATCATTCTCTCTGTCCATTTGTTGTTTCCCAATTTTCGATTTATGATGACTGACTAATTGAACAAATCAAATCAGTCCTGGCTTGGCCAAGCACTCACATGTGTCATCGCTAAATCATCGAGGGGCCCACATATATCGCTTTTATCCCGAAGGTAAAAGGAATGGATAAACTTCGACTCATATGGCTTATTATACTACTTGTTGAATCATACACAAAGGCACGTTTTATAACATCGAGTTACCAAATACGTTTTCGTGCAATGAATGTATAACCAACTCATAGTAACAACTCATATCTCTAGGTTTGAAGAATATAAGATATTATCGTCTCATGATCACTCGTGATAAAATCCATGAAGTGATTCAAATGAGCGCGGGTTGAATCCAATACTCAGAACTTATGAGCACTCATGAGTGTTGTAGCACCACTTTGTCCACCAACTTGGACCTCTACAAACCAACCCATGACAGTCTTGATTCATATCTACTTCCAACATATGACCGACTGTGGATGGTTTGAATAACTTAATCATTCAGGAAGAGCGACTTAGTTATTCTGGAAGTCGAAACATGCAAAGTGAAACACAAGAATAAATGAATCAAATATGGTATCAAACCCTATGAATATAAATAAACACTTTTATTTATCACCATACTGATTACTCATTATTCATTGTTTCGGTTTTATCAACTTTACACTTGAATTAAAAACACTAGTTGTCCCATGCTCCAAGCATGTACACTATGTTTTTCTTAAACAATAGCTTTGCCATACACCAAGTATGCACTCTATGTTTGTCTATGATCCTTACTTTGTGAACTAGATCGATTGAACATAATTTCAATGATTCTCTTTTCACACTCCCAAATCGTGATCGAAAAAATGTAAGAATTCCAAATTCCTATCATTTATCGAAATCTGTTTAGATTTTAAACTTATATGCACTGACCCTCTTGTAATGAATGTGTACAAAGTCACAAAACTTGTCAACAATCATTACAGGGCATTCCAATGAAGATCAACTTCATGGAAATTAAGTCTCATATTCAAAGTACATAGCTTTGAACATGCTTCTTGCATTAAGTTTTTCTAATCTTACACAGATAACTTCCACCTATGGAGACAACTCCATATTCCCATTTTGACTACCCCTTCTGAACAAGAGTTGCCTCTTTTCAGATTAGGTCAATATGGTCCTTCCAAAGTTAACACTATACTTCCAACTGTCCTTGAGCAACCAATCTTTGGTAAAGCCTTAGATTGTCCTCGACAATTGCTTAATCACTTTAGTCATATCCAATTCTAGATATTTTCCTCTTAATGCCCCCGGGCATTTGGAAAATTTAGAAAGGATGAATATTATAGCACATGCAATCTTTCCTGTACCCAAAGCAAATGGGACACGATTCATGATGTCTCACGTAAAGACATGATTCTAGACCAGTCTTTTGCTACAATATTTTTTATTTACCATGTTCTCAAGATTTGACTATGAACAGGGATGCCGTAATCATAATCGAATTTTGAGAACGCAATATATAGAATTTCATTAAGTTGAACTAATCCAACATGAAATTCATATATATATATATATATATATATATATATATATATATATATATATATATATATATATATATATATATATATATATATATATATATATTCTTGACTAAAGATTATTAAAATCTCAATCTAAGCTTAAAATCTCACTCTAAGCCTTTTAGAATTGACATGAAGTATAATATCCTCTCCCTTAATTATAGCAAAACAACTTTTTCAACCCCTGCAACCTCACGAATTGAAACTTTTGTTTTCTATAACTAACATTGCTAACTTGCAATACTTATCATAATTATCATGCTCCCACTAACATGATGATTATTAGCATAACACTCATGCTCCTACTAGCTTTGACATGTATCCAGAAAACAGCTGGACTTCTAGAAGTCAATACTTTATTGACTTTCTTACCAAAGTTCAGATTTCTGATACTAGATTGCTTTGATAAGACTTTATCAAAATCATAAACCTTATTTTAGACAGCTCACAGGTGTGTCTAAACAGTTTCAGAACTATGAAAAGGGATACCGTAATCATAGTCTCAATTGTTTAGATTTTTGCCATTTCTCATAAGTCCATGTTAGTGTGCCGGATAACCATGCACGCTCCACTTAACGACTTTGAGAATGCAAAGATTACAATTGCTATCTTACTTAAAATCTACTTGGTGGAAGTGTTTCCTCACCATCATTTTCATGAATCGGAGAGAAACCTTATGACCCTTAAATTTTATGGTGTATGTGTTCTTATCCACGTGAATTTGTCAAAACCATAATCACAAGACTAGGTTAGTGTCAAATCCTAACTCATATGGATTGAACTTGTGCAATCTTAACCTTTTGCCACCTGGCAGCACAAGGGCCTGCCATTGCTTCCAAGTAGTTATGCAAACAATTGAGAACATGTAGAACTCAAATGTTATAGCCAACTTAAATGGAATGGGCACAGAAATGTCAACACGATAGGTTATAAACCTCTAGTTGTGTGCTAGTGATGAAATACAGGTTTTATTCTTGATTAGTTCTTGAAACCATTTCAGGATCTTTTAGACTCCCACTGTCTTCTTGACCAATAAGACTTTCTTGCCAAATATTCAAGAAGTAGTGTGGATTCTTAATCAAGACAAACACTTCACACAATTGGCCTTAGTTGGTCTTTGTTTTATCCAAAACATCACAACTTACCAATTTCAAATGTACAAGAGTAGAAAACTTTTACTCTTACATTTGACAAGTGTTATAAACCTTCTTTAAGATGTGTCACTCAAATTACAATCTTGGAGTATGTTTCTAAGATTTGTTTTGGAACGAAGTATGACTCATCTTCTTGATTTGACCACTTCAACAATTCATGACTTCTCTTCTTAGCTATCAGAATGCACTTAGAGGATGAATTGTGATATGGTCTCATAATCTTTAAGATGACCATTAAACATGATACTAAAGTACTCTCCCATCTTTTCAGATTTCAGAAACTTTTATCCTTCTGCCTAATTTGATTCTTCTTATTCGTTCTGCTATACATTGGAACTTTTCCAATGTCTCAGACTTATACTTAAGCTTCTAAGTATAACCATATTTACTAAAATTTAGTAAATCATGACGAGTAGTCTTATCGATCTTTTGTGGTGGACTCTGATCAGTGCACAAGGATGTGTACTTGATCCCTTAGTCCTTCACTTGACTCACATATACATGTGAACAAGGAACTAGTCTTAAATTTTTCCAAAAATGAAACTTCTCATTCATCATACTATACAACTTGCATGATTCCAAGTTTCGGTCCAATTGAAACTTGGGTGATGAGAATCTTTCCTTACTTGGTAAATTTAGACACTAACACAAATGAAAGAATCAAATTCATTTTTCCAATGTTGCTAGAAACATACAAACATCAAGTTTTCATAAATGCCATTGCAAGGAGATATAAAATAAAGTAAAACTTTAATTTATTTATAAAAATACGGAAAAACTTTTCCTTATAATGCAACTTGAAATGAAAACTATGCTATTACATGTTTCCTAGCAATCTATCATAACTCCTAAGAAGTAGCTCAAGAATCCGATCATCAACCAAGCGATAGAAATCCATATTCGCAATCAGATTCAGCATACTCTTTTCTTTAAGTTTCCTTCCCTTTGCTTGATCCTACTAAATATCAAAATGCAACCGAGTCACATTTTGTATTAAGAATCATCAACTGGTAACTTAATAGAGTTAGATAGTGGACCTACCTGAAGCAGAGTCAAACTGTTGATTCTTCTTTCTTTCAGGTAGCTTGGGCAGCTTCGCTTCCAATGCCCCTTTTCTTCACACTGAAAACATATAGACTCTTTGGGAATGGTACAAAAGGCTATTCCAGACTTAGACTTTCACTTTACCTTCCGGTCAACCGGGTTGACCAAGGCCGAGCCCTTTCCATTGGGAAGAGAAAACTTTTCTGGACTTCCAATGTTACCATTGTCTATGTCCATGGAAGTTTGAGAAATAGACCTTCCATCCATATTTGCTTGACTATTGCACCAAATCATTTCTGATTCAGCAACAATAAGAAAATAAGAAAGATCCATTAGGGTCATGTCGTGATCTGTCACATAGTAGTCTTTCTATATGACTCAGGAAGTGACTGAAACACCCAGTCAATAGCCAACTTCCTTGGGACAACGACACCCAACATTCTCAACTTATCACTGTGTGACTTCAGTCCTAAGACATGAGTGCACACAGGACTTCCAATTTGATGTTTTATTGTGAGTAGGGATTGAGTGATCTTGAACTTTTCAAGTCTTTAAGCCTGTGGGTCAGGGAGAATAATTGGAGGAGGTGGAGGAAGAGAAATATGACTTCCATGAGCCAAACTCGGGAAGTCATATTCATTAGGAAAGCTTGGTTTGGGAAGATCATTGTTGTCTAAACCAGACATCAACAATGGGAAAAATTCACGTAAAGTTGATTTAAGTCCTTAATATAACACCCAATATGATATATTAAGGCTAGGACCCAACAAACTATTTTATAACTTGGAAGAGGGATGCCGTAATCCAAGCTATAAAATATTTGAAGGTAGGTGAATGACGATTCACCAATTTCCACCAAGATAAACGAAATGTATTATTAGGTTTTAATTGGTTTTGAAACTCCTAGATTGTTTTGAGATTCATTGAACTTTTCAATGACATGTTTCAATCTCGAGTGTGCCCTTCAGGTTTTGTGACTGGGATGCCGAGGATCACAAAACAAGGTGTGAAGTAACCATGCAAATATACTTGGTACCCTTAATATTTACCCCTCAATCGATGTGCCGGTTAACCACACACGCTCCAACGATACTATGATAAACATTAAGTTACCATTTGCCTACCTTGTTAAGTCCAGGTTAGTATGCCGGTTAACCACACACGCTCCACTAACAGCTTAAACAAAGTGCAAAGTGTAATTTCATGGATTAACACCTTATTCACATTTTCCTAAGTAACTAAGATTGGGAATTTATAAGTGTTTAGTTACTTAGTATTTATCATTATACTTATAATGAAGGGAGAATTATAGTCCTTGTCCTACCTGTTCGGCTAACGGCCCTCCACCTGTCAAGGAAGCGGTGAGTGAGAGTGGACACCCATTAAACTGCCATTTTATAGGCAGTAACCTTATACCCCCCTTATAGACCGACTTCGTGAATGAGGCCTACTAATGGTAAGACGACTTCCTCATATACATATAATATATTAAACTTTTAATATTATAATAGTATAAGGGTGTATTTTAGACATTTAAAATACTTGGTGATTTAATCTATTAATTAAACTAGACTTTTAATTTAATTAAACTCAAACCATATATTTATGGATTTAATAATACTCTTTTAATTAAACGCTTTAATTAACTATTAATAAAGTCCATAAGAGTTAATTTGAACTATTCAACAAAACATCATAATTCCAATTATTAAACTCAAAATTAAAACCATTTAATTAATTGTTTAAGTTATGAACCCAAGAGTTTTAGAATTCAATTCTTTATTTCATAAAAAACTTTTCTCAAATTCCAAACTTGAGGGCAAGTTTTGTAATTCTTGAAAACCTTTGGATTTCATAACTTATGGAATTAATGGTGTTTTATGATGAAACTTTCCATGTTCCATAACTTAAGAACAAGTTATGGAATTCTTTAAAACATTAACACCAAATTTTGTAACTCCATAAAAACTTTGAATCAATTTTTTTTTAAAACTTTCATATCTATAACTTATGGAAGTTTCAAAAACCCTTAAGATCACAACTTTAAAAAAAACTTTTGAGCTCCAAAATTTTATGACAAAATTTGTAACTCCTTAAAACATTTAGATCAAACTTTTAAAACTAATAAAATAATCATATCATTTTATCTTTTACTAAATTTGACCTAATTCAACTCATATAACAAATGATTCAAATTTTACAAATAATTCGTTTTTCACAAAACAAGTAATTATCTTAAAATTTGACAAACGTCATGTTTTTTTTTCCTTTTTTTTCAACTTGAAAATAAAACATTTGCATCAATATAACAGAAAACAACCCATGGCTCTGATACCACTGTTGGGTTTTGAGCATTCTAACACTCCTATGGTGTACATGCAACCCTATAAACCTTGGATCTATGTTTTCTCTATTATACATGCAAATATTAACTATTCCAAGGTTTTATCCTAACTAGCATATTATGAAGCACCTATACTACAAAGTTCTAGTTAGATGACATACCTTTTGATGTAGCTTGATGTCTTCAAGCTTTAAGAGCTTAGCCCCAATAGTGTGGAAGCCTCAAATGGAATCACAAATCACCAAAACACCTTGGAAGAACTTGAGAGAATATGTATGCACACTAAAATCGGCCCACTCTTATTTTCACACACTTGTGCCAATTTTGTGAGCCAAGGACCGCTTTATATATTATGGAGGATTAGGGTTACATCCATGTAAACCCTAATACCCATGACCTTTCATTTACATAGGATCCATGGGTTAAAAGCTCCATGGACTATCCATGAAAGCTTAGCCTAACCTAAATGAACTTGGCCCATTCCATATATATAAGAGTCCATATTTAATTAGTTCTTTTTTATCACTTAATTAATTCTAAATTAATTCTTGATCAATACTAATTAAATAATATGAATCCATATTAATATATTAGAACTTATAATATATTAATATAAATCATAAATATACTATTCTCAAAAGACTATCCATATAAATTGTGCCGGTGAAGTGCAACCCAAATGGACCATGACGGGTCTAATCAAGTACATACCAAATATAGTTATGGACTTAGACATTAATCCAACACGCATATCATAATATAAGCATAACACCATAATCTCAAAATAAATAGATGAAAGAACACATACCCGCCACAACATCTGGCGCTGCGCGGACCTCCTCCGCTGTCAACTGGAAGGCTCTCCCGCGAGCCTTTTGCGCCTCGGCCTTCGCTGTCCGACTCTCTGCAGCTCGAACGGTAGCAGGGGCAGATCCCTGTGATGCTCCCTGGGCTGACCCCCGCAACTGCGGACACTCGGCCTTCCGGTGTCCGGTCTGGTTGCAGTGGAAACAGACTGCAAACCCCTTGGGGCAATCCTTGGCCATGTGCCCCTCCTTGCCACACTTGTAGCAAGACCCTGCTCTGCAAACCCCCTCATGACTCTTGACGCACTTGCCACAAGTGCGGCTCTTCTGGTTCCCTGATCTCGAATCGGCGGGCTTGGCCCGCTTGGCTGCCAACTGGGACTGTGTCGGTCGCCGATCCCTCCCTTGAGACTCCGCCTCCTCCCTGGCCTGAGTCTCGAGCTCAATCTCCCTCTTCCGGGCATTTGCCTGAAGTTCGGCAAATGTCCGGTACGACGAGTTCGCCACGAACTCGCGGATGTCTCTCCTCAAAATGCTCAAATACCGACTCATGCGTGCCTGCTCGGAAGACACATGCTTAGGGCAGAACATCGCCCTCTCATGGAACATCCTGGTCATCACTGTAACAGACTCGGTACCCTGCTTGAGGGTCAAGAACTCCTGGGCCAAACGTTCCCTTTCCACCGGGGGAACGTACTCATCACGAAACATAGCGGTGAACCTCTCCCAGGTCACCGCGGCAAGCTCTGCAGGAGAGTAGTGCGCTGTCACAAGCTTCCGCCAGTCCTTCGCTCCCAAGCGAAGCTGGTTCAGTGCGATCCGAACTCTCAGATGCTCCGGACAAGAACACGTATAGAAGCATCCCTCAATATCATAAATCCATCTCATTGCAGGGATCGGATCCTGCGTCCCATCAAACTCTGGTGGCTTCGTGTTGCTGAACTCTCGGTACAGCAACAAGTCACCCCCCTGTGGTCTCGCAGCAGCGACGGCTACGGTGGCTGCAGCAACAGTAGCATCAGTAAGAGCAGCGTAACGCTCGTCAAAAGTCTCGATCAGGGTGGTCTTGATAGACCCAAACATCTCTGGTATCTCGGCTCGGATGGCAACAGCCACCCTCTCATGAATCAACCTACGGATCTCCTCATCACTAGTACCACTGGTACCACTGCCTCCTGGGTGGTGGCGCGTCCCAACCATGATGTCTCTGAAATACAACACAAAAGAAATCAGAGACTCGCTCGAGTATACTCACACTTGATACCCAACCCTACTTGCTCTTTAGTACCCTAAGGATTCTTACTTGGACTGCTCACCGATCCGGTGTTTCCAGTAGTACGGGCCCTTATACTACCTTTCACAGCGCATCGGTATTCACCCCAAGTCCTCCTCCTAGGATCCCAGATCACAAGTACTCTATATCTCACTAAACTCAGACTACTCTCCGGTAGACCACTCATAAGCTCCTCGATGCTACCTACTTACTCTCGAAGTATCTCATAGTAGCAATAACTCCTAGGCTAAGGCATCACAAATCAGACCCACTCTAGTCCTAACCATGAATACCTAGCCTACTCTAGCATGCATAACATACCACATAATATCTCATAACACATAATGTAAGGGTATTTTGGGAAATCACCGTTCGGGCGCTGGCTGATCGTACACACTGCTCTGCTCTGCTCCTTTCAAAATCCTTTTACTCTTTTAGAAAAAATGTTGTTTTATTTCGAAAAATTCCTCAAATCCTCAGTTTGATTTCAAATGCGCTCGAAGGTGCATCCGAATCCCTCAAACCAAGGCTCTGACACCAACTTGTAACACCCTAAATTTAAAAACAATTTTTCACTTTAAAAAAAATATAATTTCATTCATAAATATTCTCAAATCTCAATGTATCACATATCCACTCCATAAAAACACATCCCAAGATCAAAATGTGTAAAAGTCCAATAGTGTGTACTGATCATGCCGGCGCCTTCCCGCGATCCTCACTGGTACCTGAAACACATAACACAAGACACTGTAAGCATAAATGCTTAGTGAGTTCCCCAAAATACCACACACAACACATATTAGCCACTCGAGGCTATAACTCTGTTTGACCCTCTGGTCAATATGTCTCAGTGGGACCCTCCAGTCCCATAACTCTGCGGGCCCTCTGGACCTAACTCTGTGGATCTTCTAGTCCTAACTCTGTAAACTCTGAACATACATAGCATAAATCACATAGAAATCACATCATGCAAAAGCATACAAAATACTCTGTCACATAACTCTAATTACCACCCTAGGTAAAGTATAGTGAGAAGACTCACCTCGGGTAACTCGGTAAACCTCGAGCTCTGAAATACTGCACTAGCCTTCGCCTAATCACATAAATAATTACTCTTAATTAATACAACTTCTAAAGGCTAAGCCAACCCCTCTCTATAAGTTCTCTAAGAAGGGTAAAAGACCATTCTACCCCTATAATGGCTCATAAGTCCAAACACTGACTAAACCCTAAAAGTCAACAAAAGTCAACGGTCAACATTGACCGGACTCGCCGAGTGTACTAGAGTGACTCGGCGAGTACATGCATGTCCTCTTCGTCTCTGTCCTCACTTGACTCGCTGAGTCAACCCTATACTCCATGGGTCGTCACAGTTCACGAGTCGCGGGGAAACCCGACTCAACTCGTCGAGTCCCTTATGGGCTCGGCTAGTTCCTCCCATGAAAACTCTCAAAAGATCTCTTGAGGTCAGATCTGCTTCACCAACCAGTAGATTCAACCTTCTAACACTCGAAAGTCACGAAAAGGTTCAAACTTTACGTTCATGCAATGCTTATAAGACCAAAAATGAAGGAATAACCATTTAAATGGGGTTTTACTCTCAAGGCTCACATGAAAGCTCATAAAGCTGGAAGCTTGGGACCTTTTGGACCTCTCCAGGTCCAGATCTATCATCTATACCCAAAGGGACCTCATGTGCTTCACAATCTAAGATCAAAATTGTGCAAAGGAAACCCTAGATTCAAGGAATCTATCAAATACACGAATTGGGAAGGAACTTGTACCTCAAAACGTAAATCTCAGTGTGAATAACATAGATCCAAGCTCCACAATCAGCCTAGCTTGTTCTACCTCCTTCCTTCTTGCTAAAACACACAAGAAATGGTGAGTTAGCCTTCCTCTTGCACCACAAACGATCTCTCTGCTCTCTAGGGTTTCTCAGGGGTGAAGTGGCCGTAAATGGAGGCCATAAAGGCCTTTAAATAGGGCTCAGGCCCTGAGATTTAGGGTTTCACTTTACAGCGCGGACTCGCCGAGTCCACGCATCGACTCGTCGAGTCCCTCATTAATCCAGACAAGAATTCGCGATTCTACTCGGCGAGTCTGAGCGCCTACTCTCCGAGTCCCTCCCTAAAACTCAAGGTAAATACTTAAAATAAGATACCTGGGAATCCGGATGTTACATGTTACTTGGGAGCAGTTACGGGATATGTTCCGCACTCGCTACGTTCCATGCGTTGGGCGGGAGCGACTTGCTCATGAGTTTTTGACATTGAGACAGGATGGGGAGTCAGTGATGGAGATCACTCGTATGTTCACGGAGAGGGCTATGTTCTGCCTGTAGTTTGCTTCAGATCAGTCTCAGATGACTCGTTATCTGAGTATGCTCAAGACTGATATTCGACAGTTTGTTGCTACGCAACGTTGTGAGACTCTTTTGGATCTTCAGGAAGCCGCGAGGTGGCGCGAGTTGGAGATAGAGCTGCAGTTGAAGGAGCAGCGGCAGGTTCCGGCACAGTCTCAGCCGGCACCTAAGCGGTCCAAGACCGCTGATACTCGGACCGGGGGTCAGCAGAACAAATGTGGCAAGGAGGGGAACTATGCCAGGGACTGTCACCAGTCCGCCCCTCCATCAGATATGAGGATTTGTTATCATTGTCATCAGGTTGGTCACGTGAAGACCAACTGCCCGCAGCTCGCCGCCAAGCCGGCGCAGGGATCCGCACCGACTACTTTGAGGATTGGGGATGGGAGGCCAATCAAAGCGGAGCCTCCGAAGGCTCAGGGGTGCGCCTTCCAGCTCACGGACGAGGAGGCCAAGGCAGCACCGGATGTGGTTGCTGGTATGTTTCTATTTTCTGTTTCAGTCATTTTATCTATGTTGTGCTCATCGTTGGTACCTGTGTTTATGTACGTTTTTAGTAAACTCTTTGCCTGCATTGGTTTTATTTGACTCGGGGGCGAGTCGGTCGTTTGTATCTCAGACTTTCAGTAGAGAGTTCAGTGTGTCGGTAGATGAGCTTGAGTGTCCGTTGCGAGTTTCGATCGCCAACGAGCACGGGATTTCTGCTTCTTCAGTTTACCGGGGATGCGAGCTGGAGATTTTCGGGGTATGTGTGATCGTAGGGATGGATTGGGTCAGCCGGTTTGGCGCCATGATCGACTGTGAGGGACAGCGAGTAGTAGTTCGAACCCCAAGTGGGGAAGAACTGGTGGTATATGGTGAGGGCACCAGAGTAGGGTCAGGGTTTTGTTCGGCCGTTAGGGCTCTGCAGTATATTCAGCACGGATGTGCAGGCTATTTAGCGTGGGTGGTGGACACGCGGGTCAGGGATCAGACTTCAGTTTCAGAGGTCCCGGTGGTTAGAGAGTTTGCTGACGTGTTTCCAGAGGAGTTACCTGCAGTGCCTCCGGAGAGGCAGGTGGAGTTTAGGATTGATCTGGTGCCGGATGCAGCCCCTATCGCTACGGCGCCATACCGACTGGCACCGCCAGAGATGCAGGAGTTGTCATCTCAGTTGCAGGAGATGTTGGGTAAGCAGTTTATCCGTCCGAGTAGTTCCCCATGGGGAGCACCGATCCTCTTCGTCAGGAAGAAGGACAGTTTGCACAGGATGTGCATCGACTACAGGGAATTGAACAAGCTAACGGTGAAGAACTGTTATCCACTCCCAAGGATAGATGATCTTTTCGATCAGCTGCAGGGTGCATCTTGGTTTTCCAAGATCGACTTGAGATCCGGGTATCACCAGGTCAGGGTGAGGGAGGAAGACGTGGAGAAGACCGCGTTTCAGACTCGTTATGGTCATTACGAGTTCGTGGTGATGCCGTTTGGGCTCACCAACACGCCGGCAATATTTATGGATTTGATGAATCGGGTCTGCAGACCGATGCTCGATCGCTCGGTCATTGTGTTCATAGATGATATCTTGGTGTATTCCAAGACCCGAGAGCAGCACGAGGAGCACCTCAGGGAGCTGCTGGAGGTTCTGCGACGAGAACGGCTGTATGCCAAGTTCTCGAAGTGTGAGTTTTGGTTACGAGAGGTCCAGTTCCTCGGACATCTCGTTAACCAGGAGGGGATTTTGGTCGACCCGGCCAAAGTCGAGGCGGTTATGCAGTGGGAGATTCCGAAATCTCCCTCCGACATCAGGAGTTTCTTGGGATTAGCAGGGTACTACCGGATATTTATTCGAGATTTTTCCAAGGTTGCAGTACCTCTCACTCGTCTAACAAGGAAGGGGGTGGATTTCCGGTGGGGCCCTGAGCAGCAGAGAGCTTTTGAGACCCTCCGGCAATGTTTATGTGAGGCGCCAGTGTTGACGCTCCCCGAGGGAGTCGAGGATTTCGTAGTATTTTGTGATGCGTCCATCACAGGTCTGGGGGCGGTCCTCATGCAGAGGGGACGAGTGATAGCCTATGCATCGCGGCAGCTGAAGCCGCATGAGACGAGATACCCTACGCACGATCTTGAGTTCGGAGCGGTGATTTTCGCTCTCAAGATTTGGAGGCATTATCTGTACGGGGTCCGATGTACTATATACACGGATCACAAGACTTTGAGGCACATCATGGATCAGCCGAACATGAATATGAGACAGCGCAGGTGGCTGGATGCAGTCAAGGACTATGATTGTGAGATCCTTTACCATCCTGGTACAGCGAATGTGGTTGCGGACGCTTTGAGCCGCAAGTCAGTTGGGTCTTCTACCCCGGCAAGGTGTATGAGGATAGCGGTGGATTCCCCGCTTGTGAGCTTGATTAGGGATGCTCAGGTCGAGGGCATGAGACCAGAGAACTGGAAGATGGAGCGGATTAAGGGCTAGAACGCCCGGTTTGTTCAGGATAGCCGCAGATTATTGACCCGACATGGTCGGGTTTGGGTTCCGATGTCCGGAGGGGTCTGGCAGACTGTGATGGAGGAGGCTCATAAGTCTCACTTTTCTATACACCCGGGGGCCACGAAGATGTACCAGGATTTGAGTTTGAACTACTGGTGGTCGTGCATGAAGCGAGAAATCGCTTGGTACGTCGAGAGGTGCTTGACTTGTAGGATGGTCAAGGCCGAGCATCAGAGGCCGCATGGTAAACTGCAGCCTCTGGAGATTCCCATATGGAAATAGGAACAGATCACGATGGAATTTATTACCAAGTTGCCGAGAACGGCGAAGGGGCTTGATGCTATATGGGTCATCGTGGATCTATTGACCAAGAGTGCCCATTTCTTGGCCATACGGGAGAGTTCGTCGGCCGAGAGATTGGCCGATATGTACGTCAGCGAGATTGTCTCTCGCCATGGGGTTCTAGTCTCCATTGTTTCCGATCGGGAAGTCAGGTTTACTTCCCGTTTTTGGCAGAAGTTCCACGAGGAACTGGGTACGCGACTGCACTTTAGTATAGCATTCCATCCGCAGACCGACGGTCAGAGCGAGCGGACCATTCAGACCCTCGAGGATATGTTGAGGGCGTGTGTTATTGATTTCGGTGGGAGCTAGGATTCTCACCTACCGCTGGCAGAGTTCGCCTACAACAACAGCTATCATTCCAGTATTGGCGCCGCGCCTTTTGAGCTGTTGTATGGTCGTAGATGTAGAACCCCGGTTTGTTGGGGTGAAGTTGGACACAGAGTGATGGGTCGGACGGAGGTAGTCTTGCAGACTATCGAAAAGATCCAGCAGATCAGACAGCGGCTGTAGACCGCTTAGAGTCGGCAAAAGAGTTACGCTGATAGACGCCGATCGGATTTAGAGTTTCAGGTTGGTGACATGGTACTTCTGAAGGTCTCGCCCTGGAAGGGTGTGATCCGCTTCAGGAAAAGGTGAAAATTGGGTCCCCGTTATATTGGGCCATTCAGGATTATTGCCAGGGTTGTCAAGGTGGCTTATAGGCTTGAGCTACCGGAGGAGCTCAACCGAATTCATAGCACGTTCCATGTTTCGCAATTGCGAAAGTGTATTATGGACCAAGAGGCAGTAGTATCGATGGATGATATTTAGGTCGATGAGCGCCTGAATTACGTGGAGAGGCCTGTAGCCATCTTGGAAAGGAAGAAGAAGATTTTGCGAAACAAAGAAATACCTTTGGTAAAAGTGCAGTGGGAGCATCGGAGAGGATCTGAGTGGACGTGGGAGCCGGAGGCGGAAATGCAGGAGCATTACCCGACGTTGTTTATTCCAGCAGACTTCGAGGGCGAACTCTAGTTCAAGTGGGGGAGAATTGTAACGCCCCGATTCTCAGGTATTGTTTAAATAAGAATTTAATTGGTTTCAAGGCCTACTCGACGAGTTGGTTGCCCTACTCGTCGAGTAGCAACGGGCTTGGTACGCATGTTTAGTGACCTACTCGCCGAGTCCATGAAGGGACTCGACGAGTAGCAGCTGGCAGAGGAAACCCTAAATCCCGGGGTTTTGCACCCTATTTAAGGAAGTATAAGCCTCCTTTGGCCTCTTTGCATTCCTTTGAGAACTTAGAAAACCCTAATTCGTGTGGTGTGTCATTCTTGTGTGTATAAAGCTTTGGAGAGGAGATCTTTTGAGAAGAGGAGCTTGGGGAACAAAAGGCTAGGAGCAAGGAAGTGTGGGAAATCAGAAATCTACCTCGCATAGCATCATTTGGAGGTATCAAGTCGTCACCTTTTCTCCTTTTTCTTTCTAGACCTCTTTTGGTTGAGATCTAGGGTTTTTATGGTTTGGTTGAGATGGTAATGTGGGATATGAGCTAGATCTGAAGTTGTAACTTCCGATCTGTAACCTTCTTGGGTTCTAGAGTCATAAAGCTCCGAAATTGGTCATGTATGAAACCTCTTTGAGTATGAAACCCCCATTGTGAGCTTGGATTGACATTAAGAGCCTTTGTAGCTATGCATGCACGTAAAGTTTGCAACTTTACGTGAAAAGCATGCCTTAGAAGCTTGGATCTGTAGTTTGGAGCCGCTGCATGGCTCAAATGAGTCTGTATGGCAAAAAGGACTGAAGGGACTCGGCGAGTCGCATGGTCGACTCGGCGAGTCATATGAAGATAGGCATGAACTCGGCGAGTTCGAAGAACAACTCGGCGAGTCCAATGAAGATTGTCGTAGACTCGACGAGTGGATGAACAACTCGGCGAGTCGGATGAGGTTGCCCCAAATTATGTATGCGCGGGTAACTGTCGAGTTGCAAGAAGGAAGCTCGACGAGTGGCCTTAGGGTCTCGGTCGTAAACCAAAGGAACTCGACGAGTCACTCAGGTGACTCGGCAAGTGGGTTAGTACTTCAAGGAACTCGGCGTGTCAAGGTCAACATGGACTGTTGACCTTGACTGATGACTTTGACTTTAACCAGGGTTTATTAGTTGGCTTATGGGGTACCTTGAAGGGTTGGGAACTTATGGGTATGATTATACTATGGTAATAGGTGGTGGAGTTTGTGGCAGTGATCCGAAGGTGGAAGTTTATCTACTGAGTCGACATCTGCCAGGTGAGTTATCCTCACTATATCGATAGGGTCTAAGGCACCAAGGTCGGCCCTTTTAGTTGTTATCGTTATGATATGCTACATGTGGATATGATCTGTTAGATCAGAATCAGGATAGACAATATGTTATGCTTTTATGATCCGTAGGGATTGATATGTTAGTGACCTGTTAGGTCAGTGCTCTAGTTATGAGAGATTGCTATGTTTGGTAATCAGGGAGATATATATGTTCGTTGTTTGTATATGCCAGTAAATGTTAGTTATGCGCACATGGTTATTTGCTTGTTGCTTGGGTTGAGGCGGTCTTGCTTTGTGCTGAAGGCCAACACACCCTATGAGCGGTCCGGGAAGACTGTAGGCCCACGTGGCGGTCCAGTCATGCCGAAGGCTCGGTATAGATTCAGTTGGACTGAAGGCCCTGTAGGGCGGTCCAGTCAGGCCGATGGCCCAGTATGCATTTTGATTGATTGATTATTACGGATATGGTATTATCAGTGTGGTATTGGTATTTTGGGGGTAGCTCACTAAGCCCTCGGGCTTATAGTTTTCAGTTTATTGTTTCAGGTACTTCAGGAGTTCATGGCAAGGCGAAGGCGTGACCGTACCGCTCCTCATCCTTATGATCTAGCTTTTGGGACACTCTGATTGAATAATGAATTGAAAACATTTTTGTAAACAATACTATTGGGTTTTATTTACGCTTGAAAAGTTTAAATTTGGCATAAAATTTTTGGATGTTACATTTCGTTTTCGCGTCTTCTATTCCTGCGTTATTTTTGAAGATTGCATAATTGATATCGATGTGTTCGGGATCACTGATGTATGTGAGAAATGGATACGTGTTTATGTAGAAATGGAGGGAACGAACTAGCGAACCCACCAGCGGAATGTGGGCTTGAAACCTCAACATTGTCGGCTAGGTGGAGGAGGTCGAGATCAGTGTGGATGTTTTGCACCGACGGTAGCAGGACCTCCCAGAGTTCCTGATCGCCACCGCCTAGAACCTCGTTTCCGACTACAATTCCACGAATACGGGTCCCGGGGACGACGGGTTCAACATTGTTTTTCATCCGATCCATAGCTCGATCGGCTTGTTCTTATCTCTCAGGAATTCGTTTCCTAGCCCAATAATGATCTTGATTCCCGACCCTTTGAAACGCTTTGAGAACTTCATGATCGGCGTCATAGATTCTTGTTGTGCAAGAAAAGAGGAGCAGTGATGATGTTAGGGTTTTTTTGGGTATTGATCACGGAGAGAAGAAGGATGAAAATAAGGTAGAGGTTAAAATGGCGGCCTTTCAAACTTTTGGGATTTTCATTTCCCCCGAGCTAAATGCGCGTTTCATTAAAGAAAATATAAAACGATATCTCTACACGGCACTCATTTTAACATAGGTGCCCTCTGTGTTTTTTATTTTTTTATTGGACACTAATTTTAGGGAACGCAAAAATGCGTGTCCTCTATCCTTCATTTTTTTTAACGGACGTTATTTTTAGGACACACAAAATATAAGTATCATAAATCACTACGCGTCATTGTTTGCATGTCATTAAAGGGCAGTTCTCTTGTAGTGATTTATGCAAAATATTCCGACGACCTGTCATCGGCATAGGTTTTGAGAAACCATGCACGTAAATACTTTAACATTTTGGTGTCGACAAGTCGTCGGCATAGATACCCAGGTCAAACAAAGTTGGTCAACCAAAGTTGGTGAACTCCGACGACTTGTGTCATCGACATAGATGTTTCGGCATATGGGACAATTCTTGTAGTATACAATTGAAATTTTATGTAGGAAAGATCAAAAAAAGTTCTTTTATGTAGGTTTTACACTCTAATTGCTGCCAACTGCATTATTTAAAAATTCATATAAATACGTGAGAAATATACCAAAATAAATAGAAGTACGTAAAATAACATATAAGTTCATGTAAATATGTAAAGATATATAAATACACGAAAAATATACCAAAATACATTAAAGTATATAAAAATTCTTAAAATTTCATATAAATACATAAAAAATACATTTATATATTTAAAATATATAAAAACGTAAAAGAAAAAAAAATAAAAAAACGTAAAAAAACACTAAATAAAAAAACTTTAAAAAGTACATAACTACATAAATATATATATTTAAATACATAAATAGTACATATACATTCATAAAAATACGTAGTACACAAATTTTGAGAACATTTATAAAAAAATCTCATTATTTAGGAAGAGTTAACAATTTGGTCTCATTACTTGTTGAATATGTTAAAAATGGTTAAAATAATGAAATTAGTTGTTTTTTTGGGTATTTCTATTAAAAAGATTGGGTTTTAATTGTTAATTTTTCCAAAAAAAAAATAAGATTTTCTACATATTTCTGTACATATAATCTTAAAATGGATCAAAAATAAGTTTGCACCAAAGATAGTCAATCGGCCTTTCTTCAAGTTTCCCCATAAAAGGCAATATGTTTATTAGCTTATTGTCTGTTGAATAGTGACGTAAACTTGTAGGTAAAGAAATAACATACATTCAGTGATATTGATAATTAAGGATTCAAATGCACATAAATGTTTTAGAAATACATTGAAAACATGAAGACGGAAAGAGAGATTCTTGTGGGAAATAAAAAATCTTTATTAATCACATAATCAACATAGATAAGTAAGTTACATCAGGAGTAAGTACATAGTTATAGGTTGAAACCATCGCTCCCCTTCATACAAACGACACACCCTTTCAATGTAACGGGAATGACATCTTTCTACTACGAATGTTAAGAAACTTATGTAACTGCCATAATCACTTCCAACTTGTAACTTCCGTTAGCAAGAACCGTTACTACATTGAGGCAAGCTTTACATCTTCAGCAATAAATAGAGGGAACTTGTGTGCATGAAATAAAGAGAAAACTCTTCAGAAACATGAGGTCTTCTACAATTCATTATTTTTTTGCCTTTTGTCATTTTAACATACCCAATTGCTTCAATAGCATTTTCATGTCCGTTTACTACAAAATGGAATGTTAGTGTTATTAGTGCTCTCCGTGAAGATCTTGTTGTTCACATAAAATCAGGAGATGATGATCTTGGGAACCATACCATTCCATATGTAGGAAATTACTCCTGGTCTTTCTGTGAAAAGGTTGGTGGTCACACTCCTGGTGGGGTTCAAAATTTCAGAGCTTAGATTTGTTTAACAAAGCCATTTCTGACAAATTAATTTTAAATGCGGATCCTGAACATTGTTACTGGTTTGTAAAACCTGAAGGGTTTTTTGTAAATAATATTCCAAGTGGAGGTGGGCAGTTCATTAAAGGTTGGGACTAAAACAAATATATTTCATCTTTTTCTTATTGTAGCTTGATACAATATATGATAAAAAAATTTATTGATGACATTAGTATGCTATGTATGTGTTTATTTCTTCTGTCAGCACATCTGCAAATGTTTACAAATATGCTTTCTTAGTTACAATTGTGCAAGTTCACAAATACTTTATAAAAAATGTTTGAATAGTAAAACAAAATCCTCCGTGTCATTGGTTTGCCACCCGGTCTACCAGGTAAAAATGTTGAACTTAGTGTCATGGGCGGCTGTCCACCTGGCGTGGTTGGCAAGTAAACGCTTGAAGCATTGCCTGACTTTCCATCCTGCATAAATAAACGAGTTTTGCATATATTTTAAAAAATCCATAAAATAATATATACATGTGTAAATAAACGAGTTTTGCATGTATGTGTACAAGTGTGTGATCAAATAAATGAATGTGAGTGATAGGTGGAACATATTGCTCTTTGACATGTGTGGTGGGACTAGTGTACTCGGTTCCATTTCCATTTTCCATGGTTACACCAGATGAGCCAGATGACGAAACTACCCCTTGAAAACTCCCTAAAACTTGTGGTTGGGTTCCAACAGCCTTTTTCCCTCTTCGACTAGTTTTCTAAGCAGATTTGTGACTGTAGGAAGAAACTTCATGGATAAAGACAGAATTCCTGGAAGCTGTAAGCATAAAAAAAGGTATAAGAAACAGGAAAATGAATAAATAATAAATAAATAAATTGTGAACTAAGTGGGACAAATTGTGAAGTATGTTGCTATTATATGACTTTATGATTCGATATATTTAGATGGAATGGAACTCACCATGTCATTGCTAAATAAATTCACCGGATTTGTCTAGTTGGACCCACAAAGCTTTGAAAAGAAGATAACCCACAAAAATAACAAGCAGCCATAATGGATTCCTGCAAAACAAGACAATGTGTATTGTGAATTTTGGATTTGAGTATTAACAAGTTACTTAGAAAGACAAGAAAACAAACAAACCTTAAAAGTGTCATAAACTCGTTAAATCCTAGGATGAACATAACAGCTATTGCCCATGGAGGTGGTAACATATTGTTATTTCGGTTATTAGCTTCCTGAAGAATTTTAGGTAAGCCACAAACTAAAGCAAATAACAAAAATTAAAATAACTGTCCTTTCATAATATTTTCAAAGAAATTGGGATGTGTCAAAGGGACTGGAATTTAAAGGAGTTGATTTTTTTTTTTAAATAAAAATGCTCTCACATGTTCGGATAATTCATGAGTAAAAAAAGAAACGCATACAGAGAGGCGATAGGCGTTTTATGCTTACCTGTTTTTTCAGCATCTGAGCTGCATTCAATTCATAAGTTAATTGTGCATCTACTTTGGAGTGCATAGCAGCTAGCTCCTCAGGTGTTGCATTGGCCATCTTCTCACCAATCTCTGCCATCTCATCTGGTCGAGTTGACTTCAACTGTTCTCCAGCATGCCTCAAGTCCTCAACTTTCATGTATTTCATGTTATCTGTCGCCATTCTTATCAATTCCGGATTCGACATCATCTGCAATCACCATTTTCAATACCACAAAAACAATCACTATTAAGGAGATTAATGGGTATCAACACAAGCATTTTCTAACATACAAAAATGTGTGTCCAATAGAGTTCAAAAATAAGAATATTGATGTAGAAAACTAAGCCAACCAACATTGCTTAGTGCTTACACAAACAAGTTTATAACCTAAATCTAAAAAGCAAGTTAATATCATAAAAATTAATAATTAAGTAAGTTCATACTTTGTAATACAACACTATGTAAAGAAGAAGAATAATACATATAAAAGTAATCATTAATAATTAAACATAAAACTATCAATTTGTCGACATCATTTGGGAACTTGACTTGAGTAATCGATTAGGAATTTAGGATTTAGGGACAGAGAAAAGCTAAATATTTTAAATAAGAAAGTAAGGTAATTGACAATAGAACCAAATATGAAGTATGTAGATTCAATTAAAAAGTCATGATCAAATATAAGTTTCCAATCCCCCATCCGGCCTGTCATCGCCATTATGATATGTTAGATATGTTGCATGGCCCACAACAATTCTTAAAGATTGATCTACACAACGCTTATCACCAACTCCATGACCAGAAAAACATGGTGGATCAGTCAACACTAAAGACACAGCATTAACTTTGAATATTATTGACTACAACGGATATCATTCTCTCAACTGCAAAACTAATGCTTCGTGTTTTCTGACTTGATGTTTGTGGAAATCAGTGTGGTCCTGAAATGGCGCTCGATGCATACAGGTGATTGGTTTTGTAAAGGAAGGAGTTTTCTCCTTGAATATAGGACAATATTCTCCTAACAACCCGATAGACCTTAAGTAGAGAATACCCTTCTCGGACATAAAAACGCTTTGACTTTCACAAACACTCCAACTTAAAAGTTGTAGAGAACTGATGGCAACAAGAAGCCTTCATGTTTTAATTTATTGATCTTGGTTGGCTGGAGAAACTGCTAGACTAATGCAGTTAGGCTGAAAGACAATGTCTCAATGCAATTGAAAATAAATATTAATATTATTCTTCAATTCTTTTCAGCATATAATACGATTTGGGTACATTTGTAAATAAATATATATATACCTTTTCAATGTATGACCTCACCATTTTTACAATATCTTGCACAATGCTATTAGATTGCCCCTCTACATATATCACATAGGTGAAAATAGATTACATAAACCACTAATCAAAGACAGAAGTTAACCAAAATTGCAAAATATTATAAATGGTGTAATTGTGTAAACTTACCAACAACTATTTTTGTCAAGCCAGGAAGATCAATGTGGGTAAAGTTCACAACTATAAAAGATCAGAAATTCAGACATAATAGATTGATTAGTAACTTATTATGTTTTCTAAAATTTGATGTTCATGAAACATCTTTTGTTTATAATTATATCATACCATTTGGAGAATAGATAATGAGATATATAGGAACAGATGAAATCTATTTGGTACAACCTGTCACTCTGTCAGTTTCATCAGCAATCTCCTTCCTCACAGCAGCTAAAAAAGTATATAAACTTTTATGTAGGTTTTACACTCTAATTGCTGCCAACTGCATTATTTAAAAATTCATATAAATACGTGAAAAATATACCAAAATAAATAAAAGTACGTAAAAAAACTTAAAAGTTCGTATAAATATGTAAAGATATATAAATACACGAAAAATATACCAAAATACATTAAAGTATATAAAATTCTTAAAAATTTCATATAAATACATAAAAATACATTTATACATTTAAAATATATAAAAACGTAAAAGAAAAAAAATTAAAAAAACGTAAAAAAAACTACATAAAAAAACTTTAAAAAGTACATAACTACATAAATATATATTTAAATACGTAAATAGTACTTATAAATTCATAAAAATACGTACACAAATTTTGAAAACATTTATAAAAAAATCTCATTATTTAGGAAGAGTTAACAATTTGTTCACATGATTTGTTGAATATGTTAAAAATGGTTAAGATAATGAAATTAGTTGTTTTTTTGGGTATTTCTATTAAAAAGATTGGGTTTTAATTGTTAATTTTTCGAAGAAAAAAAAAGATTTTTCTACATATTTCCGTACATATAATCTCAAAACGGATCAAAATTAAGTTTACACCAAAGATAGTCAATCGGCCTTTCTTCAAGTTTCCCCATAAAAGGCAATATGTTTATTAGCTTATTGTCTGTTGAATAGTGACGTAAACTTGTAGGTAAAGAAATAACATACATTTAGTGAGTAATTGATATTGATAATTAAGGATTCAAATGCACATAAATGTTTTAGAAATACATTGAAAACATGAAGACGGAAAGAGAGATTCTTGTGGGAAATAAAAAATCTTTATTAATCACATAATCAACATAGATAAGTAAGTTACATCAGGAGTAAGTACATAGTTATAGGTTGAAACCATCGCTCCCCTTCATACAAACGACAAACCCTTTCAATGTAACGGCAATGACATCTTTCTACTACGAATGTTAAGAAACTTATGTAACTGCCTTAATAACTTCCAACTTGTAACTTCCGTTAGCAAGAACCGTTACTCCATTGAGGCAAGCTTACATCTTCAGCAATAAATAGAGGGAACTTGTGTGCATGAAATAGAGAGAAAACTCTTCAGAAACATGAGGTCTTCTACAATTCATAATTTTTTTGCCTTTCTCATTTTAACATACCCAATTGCTTCAATAGCATTTTCATGTCCGTTTACTACAAAATGGAATGTTAGCGTTATTAGTGCTCTCCGTGAAGATCTTGTTGTTCACATAAAATCAGGAGATGATGATCTTGGGAACCATACCATTCCATATGTAGGAAATTACTCCTGGTCTTTTTGTGAAAAGGTTGGTGGTCACACTCTTTTTTATGGTTACTTCTGGTGGGGTTCAAAATTTCAGAGCTTAGATTTGTTTAACAATGCCATTTCTGACAAATTAATTTTAAATTCGGATCCTGAACATTGTTACTGGTTTGTAAAACCTAAAGGGTTTTTTGTAAATAATATTCCAAGTGGAGGTCGGCAGTTCATTAAAGGTTGGAACTAGAACAAATATATGTCATCTTTTTCCTATTGTAGCTTGATACAATATATGATAAAAAAAAATTAATTGATGACATTAGTATGCTATGTATGTGTTTATTTCTTCTGTCAGCACATCCGCAAATGTTTACAAGGATGCTTTATTAGTTACACTTAAGCAAGTTCAAAAATACTTTATAACAAATGTTTGAATAGTAAAACAAATTAGATCGATGAAAGTGGACCTATTGAACTGGAACCGGACCCGGAAACCAGAATTGCAGGATTTGAAGACCCGAAAACTGGAACGATACCGGGGAACTTCGGTTCCGGGTATCGGACCGAATAAAATTGGTATGGAACCGGTTGACACTGGAAATAGGTAATTGGAACCGGTTACAGGTTCACGCTCAGATGGACCCGAAAACCTAAAAAATGAAATTGATTTGCTAGTCTGTTTTAACCAAACTAAGTCATTAAATAGTTCAATTCCTTTAATTATATATCTCTCTGTACTAATAAAAGAATAGTTTTTTTTATATGTGTCGCCATATTAGACATTTTATTTAATGTCATGCACTTGTCAATCTATTGATTCTTCATTTTAAATTTTAATTTTTAAATTTCTCACTCTAATTACATTAAATTAATAAAATTAGAATAAAAAATAAAATAAAACTAATAAAAATTATAAAGTAGTATAAATTCACATATTCATTTGAATTAACGATTATAATTTTATATAACTAAAAAGATATCTCATAATTAATAATTTATTTAAAATAATTTATGTAAAATAAATATTTAATAATTTTGAGTTTTTTACTGTAGAAGTTTAATTAATTTTGTAACCATGATTATATGTGTTATAAACTACTATTGTTATATATGTGGGGAAACACATTACTAGTTTTTTATATGATTTACATAATTATTATCATACTTTCTTCTTCTATTATGAAAACCTCGTTCATAATGCAAAGCACATATGTTTGTTCGTAAGTGGCATAAGATTTGCTATATTTGACTTCGAGGCATGTTTTTTTTGTCCTAAAATGCACCTCCTGAATTAAACAACTTTGTATTGTTTTTCTGGAACAAAAATATTTCCCTTTGACGGTAGCCAAAAGTATGGCTAAAAAAACTTTAAAGTACATTTTTTAAAAAATTATCTTGAGAACAAAATGAGGGGTGAAGTTTTTTGGTGTGTGTGTGTATATATATATATATATATATATATATATATATATATATATATATATATATATATATATATATATATATATATATATATATATATATATATAGAGAGAGAGAGAGAGAGGGGGGGGGGGGAATGATCATTTGAGAACTCATAGTTTCCCGAAAACCTGAAAACTAAAGGTGGAACGTTAGATCAAAATTAAGTCATTAAGAACATGATCGTCATGTTACCAATGTCATTTATTGTTTATTTTTTGTGTTATAAGAAATATTAATAAAAAAGTTTACAAATTAACATTATAGAACAAATTTTCGAAATTTTTTTATAAAAAAAAATGGTTTTCGATATTTTAAAAAATGCAGATTTTTATTTTTTATTTTTAAACGAATTTAAAAAAAATGATTTTTTTTTTAAAAGCTGTAGTTTTTTTTTAATTTTAAAAACAACAAAAAAATGTATAAAATCTGGAATATTTTTTAAAAAAAAATATATCATTTTTTAACCAAAAAAATCAACGTTTCAGGTGTATATATGCATATTTTTTTTCAAGTAAATATATTCATATTCATATACTATAATGTTCGTAATTAAATCATAAAAAGAATCATTTTATTTACTAATCTCTAAACACAATATTACAAGTAATTTATTCGATACACAATAAAATAAAAAAAACAAAAAATGATACAAAGATTCAAAGTGTTATCATTTCTTCGTTTCAAGACTTCCATATTTTCTTCAATTTATCACTTTTCACATCTTCAATATTTTCCACAAATTCTTCCAAATCTAAAAGAAAATAAAAAATAATAATAAGAACACTCACAAAAATGTATGTGTGCACATATACATAATTCATATGTGATTTACATGTGAATCATATGTACTTCATATGTGATTCACTTGTGATTTATATGTGAATCATATGTAATTCATATGTGATTCACTTGTGATTTTCATGTGATTCACTTGTGATTTATATTTGAATCATACGTAATTCATATGTGATTCACTCGTGATTTACATGTGAATTACATATAATTTACTTGTGATTTACATTTGAATCATATGTGATTTACTTGTGATTTACATGTGATTCACTTGTATGTGATTAACATATGAATCACAGGCGATTCACATATGAATTACATGTGATTTACATGTTAATCACATGTGATTTACATGTGAATCACATATAATTCATATGTGAATCACATATAATTTATATGTGAATTACATGTGAATCACATGTAATTCATATGTGATTTACATGTGAATCACATGTAATTCATATGTGAATCACATGTAATTCATATGTGATTTACATGTGAATCACATGTAATTCATATGTGATTTACATGTGATTTACATGTAAATCACATTAATTCATATGTGAATTACATGTGATTCATATGTGAATTACATGTGATTTATATGTGAATCACATGTAATTTATATGTGAGTTACATGTGATTTACATGTGAATCACATCTAATTCATATGTGATTTACTTGTGATTTACATGTGAATTACATGTAAATCATATGTGATTCACTTGTGATTTACATGTGAATTACATGTGATTCATATGTGAATTACATGTGAATCACATATAATTCATATGTGATTTACATGTGAATTACATGTGATTCATATGTAAATTACATGTGTTTCACTTGTTATTACAATGTGAATCACATGTAATTCATATGTGATTTACTTGTGATTTACATGTGACAAGATATTTATGTATTTTTCTTGTTGTGATTGTTGAATTACCTGGTATATTATAATACTTTAGTGTAGTGTACTTTTCTACACCGGTCATGGTTCCAAGTTCCAACACATCTAATTAGAAAACATGCCATGTCAAAATTGTAAATAGAATCATGATTATCTATTAAAACCATATGTGAGAATTTGTAGTTGATATTTACCTCCACTTTGATCTTCTCCAAATTTGGACAGTTGTTGGTCACACATAGAACAAAGTAAAGCTCAAGGAAACACACATTAAGATCAAGTGGGGTAGTGAAATTCTTGTTCAAACCAAAAGTAATGACGTTTGGTTTGCATAATTTTTTTGAAAGGGATTGGAATGTGTCAAAGAAATTGAATTCTCTCACTTATTTGAATGGAATGTAACGTTGGAATCCCTAGTTAAAGGATTTCGTGAATTATGATTGAATTCTATCCACTCATTTGCAACCAAACACGGGATTGGAATGGAATTGGATTTTGATTCAAGAACAGGTAAAGCAGGTGAATAGTTTGAAAAATAGTTATTAACTCCTCTTGGTGTTGATGTGAATCTGTGACATTTACATAACCTAAATTAAAGATAAAAAATTAAAAAGATTAGGCAACTGACACTCGGTTCCAACACATCTATATCAGGTTATGAAAACAAAAAGTAATCTATAGTTCTATGTACAAAGAGAATATAGGAATTATACCTATTTTAGTGAAAAGTATGCTACAAAGGGATTTATTACTTTATAGAGCTACTGATTTAAAAGAAGGATTTGTAGAAGAGAGGGTGAATGAATTAACAAACTTACATACATGTATCTATATATAAATTCTTTCTGGCTTAAGAACTTTAATAGCAACTTCCTGACTACAATATGTGCCTTTATATCTGAATAAATTACAGATGTACTTAAAAGATGTAAAATTATTTGTAAATTCTAAAACAGGGTATAAAGTTTAAATACCTACAGGTCACCAAAAGTACCAGATGCAACTTTATTTTCAAATTTTAACAAACTGAAATCAATTTCCCGTACATCAGTTCCATCAGTGGGTATTTTTACATGATCATTTGAAGGCACATATTTACTTGGAGAAGGGGCAGATTTGGAAATAGTGCATGGAGAAGGTTTTTCAAGATATGATTCCCTGTGTAGAAAAGTTTAATTTTTATAAGATAAAACTATGATCAAATAAAGATGCTAATAAAAATTACCTTAGCCTGCATTATCTCCCTTGCTATTGCAGTTCTTATCTGTGTAGTTTCCTAGAAATATCCAAAATCAATCAGTAAAAATAAATTTCTCTTTATATGTTAAAACCAAATATAAGGTGATGTTTCTTTTTAAATTAACCAAAAAGGGTAAAATGGTCATTTAACATTACTAAGACCATACATACCTCATGAGGCCAACCATCTACAACAAAGACATCCAAGGAGAAGCCATCAACAGTGGAGAAAGCATGTACTTCTTCAATATTCAATCCAGCCTCAAAAAGTACAGAAGTCAACTGTAGAAATAATAAATGTGTAATTTAATCTAAATTTCTTATTGTAAGAAAACACAAGCCAAGATTGTTATAGTAGTAAACATAAATCATGCAATCATGAATCAACTAGCTAATAGCTACCCAGTGTTTAGGTGTACAATATGTCAATACATAACCTTGAAGCTAAAACCACTCAAAGTCAAAGTCAAAAGTCAAAGTCAACAAGAATATCAAAGACCTACATAGAATTGGTGTCGTACGGTCAAAGTCAAACCCACCATCTGCAAACTGAATACTCCATGCCCTGTGAAAAGACAAGGGTCATATTTTGATGCAGTCAGAAGGTATTTACATGGTTGAAAACCAGACAAATGTAGCTAAACATGGACAACCTGCAAAAGTTCATTCTATTGAAGGGTTAAGAAGGGCATTAAGGTTTAAAATTAATTTTCTATTTTTAGAAGTGAAAAGTCTTTTAAATTATAAAAAAAGAAAAAGGAAAAAACATGGCCTTATATAATTATATATATATATATATATATATATATATATATATATATGTGTGTGTGTGTGTGTGTGTAATTGTGTAACAATAATGCAGGAAAAGTGACAACAAATACTTACTCACAAGGAATTCAATTTCTATCACAAGTTGCAAGTATTATTATTATTATTATTATTATTATTATTATTATTATTATTATTATTATTATTATTACATTAATTACCTAATTTTTTTTAATATTAATAATACTGTTGATTAAAGAGTTAATTTGATTTATAGGGAAATCTAGTCCAGTTTTAAACAAACCAGTAAAGAGCTCAACAGATAAAAGGTAAAATATCATGATTCCTTCATTTATGTATCTTATCAGCAACAATACTGTTAAATTTGAAATTTGAGTAGCTTTTTTCCATGCAAATATGATAACACAGTCCACTTTTTTCATAAAAGTTGCCAAAATGCTCTGTTGATTTCAGTTACATGAGAAAATATCTCCAATTCTTCCATATGCCTCTAATAATTTAATTTTTCTGTCTGTTTGTTTTGACCAACTAATATAGAACCATATGTACACTTTCACTTTATAATTGGACTTAGAATAAGCTAATTAGTAAATATGCATCGAGCCAAGGGTAAAAGGTGGGATTTTTAATACGTGACTTAGGAGCTTTGGTCTGTCTATTGTTGAAAATGTGATCTCATGCATAGGAAGTTTAAAAGGTACATTTAGTTAAAAGAATTGGTACAAAATCTAATAAGTAATAATCAGTTGGAAAGCTGAAAATTCAGTTAATTATTTATAAAACAATATTTTTATATTTTTATCTATTTATAAAACAATAATTATTTATAAAACAATATTTTTATATTTTTATCTATTTATAAAACATGAATTTTATTTTATAAATGTATTCAACGGAATAAAATAATATAAACATATTTATGTGTTTATTTTTTAATAATTAATCCCATATAAAATGCATCAGCCTAGCCTCTCATGCCATAATATTTGCACTGCCCTGTCCCCTACATCCTTACATACTTTTCACAAAAATATAGACATAAACACTTGATTCGTACCAGAAGTGAGTATAAATGATTTGCTAATTGATATATGCAAACTTACAGGCATGTATCTATATATAAATAATAGGTATAAATCAGCAAGCATGAAAGAGTCGTACCTTAAGAAGGAATCGGCGGTAGATGATCATCGTCGGATCGAAGTGATCTACAGATGTGATTCCACAATCTATTGGTGTAATCGAACATGAAAACGAACAGCGTCGATCTCTTGGCTCGTGGATTCGCCGTCGTTAATATAGAGAACAACGACTGTGGATTGGTGGTCACCGTTGATCGCCGGAAGAGGTAGAGGTAGTGGATGGAAGGAGGAGGGAGGCGGTAGATGGAGAGGGATGGTGAGACGATCTCCGTTTGAGCGAGAAAGGAAAAAGGGGCAGATAGAGAGAAAGAAAATTTAATTTATCAGATTTAAGAAATGATTTAATTATATTTTTATTTCCTATAATATATATATATATATATATATATATATATATATATATATATATATATATATATATATATAGCTAGGTTCAAATATTCTAACTAATTATTGTACATCTATCGTATTCTATGAGAATGATAAAGAAAATATGTTGTTTGATAAGATAAATACGTTCAATCTTACATAACTATTGTCATTAACACATATTCTCACTAATTAAATCATCTATAAGGTTATTATACACTTATTATTATTATTCTCATTTCTGTCAGAATGTTTTATTGGGTCGTATTCTGTCATAATGAAAATGAGTGAAAAACGATGTATGAGAACAAAAAATAATAATAATAAATGAGAATGCATGAAATTGACGATATTCTTGTAAGGTTGAACGTATTCGCATTGCTAAACAACTTATTCTCTTAGTAATTCTCATAGCAAACGATAGATGTTCAATGATTAGTTTAAATAAATTAACCTAAGCCTATATATATATATATATATATATATATATATATATATATATATATATATATATATATATATATATATATATATATATATATATATATATATATATGCCAACATCATTACTGCATAAATGTTAAATTAACATATAAGTTCAAAATTGGCAAGATTGAACAAAAATGCAAAGTTATAAAACAAAAAGAATGGGAGCATGCGACCATAAATTTTTGTTTTTTGTTTATCTATTTATTTATTACAGATTTTGTTATTTATCTTTCATGTTTGTTTAACAAATCCAGACGATTTGCAACATATATCCATAATATACAAACATTCAATAAATATTACCAACACACATTGTTCAAATTCAAGTCCATTACATACAAAAATGAGATACAATAAACTAATATTCTTCAAAATAACACAAAAAATCAATCATCATAATCTTCTTCTGTGCCCTCGGGTTCCTCGGTCTCATCTGTTTCTTTAGGGGTATTTCCTCGAAGCATATTGGGATTAAATTGAAACTTAGATATTGGTGGTAGTTGGAGGTTAGGAATTGCGGCCGCTAATGAGTCAAAATACCTTTTTTGCATTTGTGCAAGTATTCTTGCACTTGGTGGGTTAATTCAACAAATTGGGAATCAGTCGTATTTTGGTGTTGAGATTGGAAGGATTTAGAAGCCCGTTGATTTGGAAATAAACTTATGTTCATGGTTGGTTTCCTTCCCACTTCGTGAGTATGTTAGTGTCTCGTCCCGATGGCACGACTCAGACATTAAAGCTCATTTATATCTCTGCCCTCCGTGACCACTTTTTTCATTTTTGTATACTCTTGTTGAATCTTTTCGTAAAATAAACAAAACAATAAACATACATTAATTAAAACAAACAACTAAATTAAACATTAAAATAATAATAATATACCTTAAACAAAAACTGTAATAATAATAACATATTCAAACAACGTATTAATTTCATTCAGTACTTACCCAATCTTCTTGTGCTCGACATGTACACCAACCCGAGCCTTCCTTGTAGAGCATCTGTCTCCAAGTCTCAATATGTTGTGGCTCCTATCCTTTTTGTTCCTATAATAAGCCAAAAACAATAAATATAAAGTGTTAATAAAAATTTTATATAATACAAATAAATTTTATTACCTTTAAATGACTTCTTTGAGCATATGAATTGCAACCATCAACACTTTTGTGCGAAAATTTCTCCCTACCACTTTTTTTTCCGACATACGGTCTATATCCCGGGGACAAACACAATAATCAATCATGTCATTCCAAGTATCGGTTCCCGAATTATTTGGTGGATGTCTTTTTGCAGGTTCCACACCCATTCCTTTGTCAACAGATCCATTCCCTTCTAAGAGGATCCTTTCCTTTGTCACATGCTCCATGAATCCCAAGTGCTTCGTTAAGTTCCAAGTTCTCCATTGAGATCAAATGCTCCATGCGAATGCTCCAAATGCTCAAGTCTCATTTAACAGTACTCATGAAAACATCATTGTTCTTTGAGGGTGATCGAGGCCCAAGAATCAAACAAGTTAGCATGAAAGAAGATACTTTCATAACTATTCATGGTGGTGTGTTGTATGTAGCCAATATAACATGACAAATAATATAAGTATTATTAAAGTTGTTGAATTGATTAAAGCCACCAACAATTAAACCTAGACGAACATTTCTAGGTTTCTTGGCAAACTCTTGATATCTCTAATCAAAATCTTGCTATGACTTCCCATTAAACAGATAACACATCATATAATCCACTGAGCATCCAATACTATGTTAACTTATATCTTTAGCTGTGAATCTGGAGATATACATTCATCGAATCTTTGGAGTCAAACAAAAGTACCTCAACACTTTTTGTGATACTTTCTTCCGCTTTGTAGTTGCGTCCATCCATATACTCTCGTTATGGAAAACCCGGATTTATGACAGTTTTGACTGTTGAAAAAACAGTTTTATGACAGTTTTGATAGTTTTCAGACAAAGAAGGCTTTTAACCAATTTTTGGTCAGTTTTGTGGTACGCATGAAATTCATACATCTCATTCTCTGTTCTTTTCTCTTATGAGTCTTATCCAAAATATAAGTATCATAAATCACTGTGTGTCATTGTTTGCATGTCCTTAAAGGGCGATTCTCTAGTAGTGATTTATGCAAAATATTCCGACGACGTGTCATCGGCATAGGTTTTGAAAAACCATGCACGTAAATACTTTAACATTTCCGCGTCGACAAGTCGTCGGCATAGATACCCAGGTCAAACAAAGTTGGTCAACCAAAGTTGGTGAACTCCGACGACTTGTGTCATCGACATAGATGTTTCGACATATGTGTTGGGTTTTGAGCATTCTAACACTTCCTAAGTGTACATGCAACCCTAATAAACCTTGGATCTATGTTTGTCTAAGGTAAATGCAAAATATTAATTTCCAAGGTTTATAACCTATCTAGCATGGCATGGGGTACTTTTAAACATAAAAGAACTAGATGAATTACATACCTCTTGTTGATTGCTGATTCCTTGGAGTTTGAGAGCCAAGCACCAATAATGTGAATGCCTCAAATGGAAATCACAAATCACCACAAACTTGAAAAATGTATGAGAGAGTATACTAACACTTAGAAATCGGCCACCACTATTACACACACACTAGGGTTTTATTTCATGCAACATGAGCTTGTTTATATAGTGTGCATGGTTAGGGTGAAACCCTAATAACCCATGTCTTTTCCTTTCCAATGATCCATGGGTTAAAAGCTCCATGGATCATCCATGGACTTCCATATAAGCTTAGCCCATTAACAAATGAGTATTAGCTCACACCATATAAATATAATAGCCCATGATTTAATTAGTCTTCCTTTTAATCACTAAATTAATTCATAATTAATTCAAGATTAAAACTAATTAAATAACATCACTTTATATTAATATATTATAACTTATAATATATTAATAAATCGTAAGTATACAATTCTCATAAAATTATCCATAAACAGTTTGGGTGAAGTGCAACCCAAATGGACCATGCCGGGTCGGGTCAAGTATATACCAAATAAGTTATGGACTTAGACACCTTATCCAACAGTCTCCCACTTGGATAAGTCTAATAACTGTATTTGCGTATGTTACTTCAGGAACCAACCAGCAATCGTAGCTCTCGAAAACTCTGTTGAACTATGAAGCGCCATTTTAGATAAGTGATCATATAATCCTCTGTTCTCATGATATCAGCCGGACAAATACATGGAACAACATCGTACTTATTGTCCAGCAGTTTGTTTCCCGATTTCCGATTTGTTTGACAAAGAACTAAATTGAACACATCAATTAGGTTCTGACCGGGCCCGGTACATAGGTCAAAACAAAATCATCGAGGGGCCCAGATATCGCTTCTAATCCTCCAAGGACTAGAAGGAACAGATAAACTTCGACTCATATACTTGTTTCTACTACTTGTTGAATTATACACAAAGGCACGTTTTATAACATCAAGTTACTGATGCGTTTACGTGCAATCAATGCACAACCAACTCATAGGTAACAACTCATATCTCTAGGTTTGAAGACTTATATGATATTACCGTCTCACGATCACTCGAGATAAATTCCATGAAGTGATACAAGTGAGCGTGGGTTAATTCCAATACTCATAACTTATGAGTACTCATGAATGTTGTAGCAACCATTGCTATGTCTAAACACATTTAGCCATCTACAAACTCGATTCATGACAGTCTTAATTCATACCTACTTCCAACATATGAACGACTGTGGAGTGTTTAAATAACTTAGTCATTCGGAAAGAATAACCTAGCTATTCTGGAAGTCAAAACATGCAAAGTGAAACACAATAATAATCGAATCCAATATGGTCTCAGAACCCTTTTGAATATAAATAAAACCACCTTTTATTTATCACCATATTGATTACACATTATTCATTGTATAATGTTTCAAATAATCAACTTAATACTTGAACAAAAACAACAGTCGTCCCATGCTCCTAGCATGTACACTTTGTTTTTCTAAACAATAGTTATGCCATACTCCAAGTATGCACACTATGTTTGTCTATGATCTTTACTTTGTGAAATAGATCAATTGAACATGATTTCAATGATGCTCATTTCACAATCCCAAATCCTTATTGTAAATGTAAGAATTCCTAATTCCTACCATTTACCAAAAATCTGTTAGATTTTAAACTTATATGCACTGATCCTCTCGTAATGATTATGCACAAGGTCACCAAAACCTTGTCATCAGTCATTACAGAGGATTCCAAAGGAGATCAACTCTATGGAAACGAACTCTCATATTCAAAGTACATTGCTTTGAACATCCTTCTTGCATAAAAGTTTCTAACTTTCTCATAGATTCTTAATATCCAACTCCCAATATGGAAAATTTCCATATTCCTATTTTGATTATCATATCTGAACAAGAGCTACCTCTTTTCAGAATATATCCATATGGTCCTTCCAAAATTTAACACTATACTTCCAACTGTCCCTGAGCAACCAATCTTTGGTGAGCCTTAGATAGTCCTTGACAATTGCTTAATCATTTTAGTCTTATCCAATTCTAGACTTTTCCCTTCTTAATGCTCTGAGCATTTGGAAAATTTAGAAAGGATGAATACTATAGCACATGTGACTGATCCTATACCCGAAGCATATGGGACACGATTCACGATGTCTCACATAAAGACCTGATACTGGATCAGTCTTTTGCTACAATATTTTTTATTTTCCATGTTTTCAAAAATTGACTATGAAGAGGGATGTCATGATCATAATCGAACTTGAGAACGCAATAGAATTTCCTTATGTTGAACCATTCCAACATAAAATTCATATATATATCCTTGACTAAAGATGATTAAGAACTCAATCTAAGCTTTTAGAATTGAAATGAAGTATAATTTCCTCTCCCTTAATTATAGCAAAACAACTTTTTCAACCCCTACAACTTTACGAATTGAAACTTTTGTTTTTCTATAATTAACATTGCTAACTTGCAACACTAAACATAATAATCATGCTCCCACTAACATGATGATTATCAGCATAACACTTATGCTCCCACTAGCTCTGACATATTTCCAGAAATCAGCTGGACTTCTGAAATTTAGATTCGTACACCCTTTCTTAGATAGCTCACATGTGTGTCTAAACAATTTCCAGAACTATGAAAAGGGATGTCGTAATCATAGTCTTAATTGTTTAGACCTTTGCCATTTCTCACAAGTCCATGTTAGTGTGCCGGTTAACCACACACGCTCCACTAACGACTTTGAGAATGCAAACATCACAATTGCTATCTACTTAAAATCTTCTTAGTGAAAGCATTTCCTCACCATCATTTTCATGAATCGGAGAGAAACCTTATGACACTTAGATTTTATAGTGTATGAGTTTCTATCCATGTGAATTTGTCAAAACCATAATCACAAGACAAGGTTAGTAATAAATTCAGCCTTACATGGATTGAACTTGTTCAATCTTAATTTCTTGTCATCTGGTAGCACAAGGCCCACCAATGCTTCCAAGCTGTTATGCACACAGTTTAGAACTAACAGAACTCATATGCATAGACAACTTAATAGGAACAGACACAGAAACAAAAATTATGTCAACTTAATAGGTTTCAAACCTTAAGTCGTGTGCTAGTGATAAAACTCAGGTTATACTCTTGATTAAATCTTGAAATCCTTTCAGGATCTTTAAGACTCCCATTGTCCTCTTGACATATAAGTTTCCCTAGTCAAGAACCATTCCTTGACAAAACAAATATTCAAGGGATAGTGCAGATTCTTATCAAGATAAACACTTCACACAATTGGTCTTAGTTGGTCTTTGTCTTATCCAAGACATCACAACTTACCAATTTCAAATGTACAGGAGTAGAAAACATTTTACACTACATTTGATAAGTGTTTTAAACCTTACTTTATGTCACTCAATGTTACAATCTTGGATTATGACTCTAAGAGTTGTTTTGGAACGAAGTATGATCCATCTTCTTGATTTTAACCATTCCAACAATTCATGACCCCTCATCTTAGTCATAACAATGTACTAAGATGTCCTTAGAGTATGAATTTGTGATATGGTTTCATAATCATTTATCATAAAAAACATGTATGATCCATCTTCTTGATTTTAACATTCCAACAATTCATGACCCCTCATCTTAGTCATAACAATGCACTAAGATGTCCTTAGAGTATGAATTTGTGATATGGTTTCATAATCATTAAGATGATCATAAAAACATGATACTAAAGTACTCTCCCATCTTTTCAGATTTGAGAAACTTTTATCTTTCTGCCAAATTTGATTCTTCTCATCCGTTCTGCCATACATTGAAACTTTTCCAATGTTACAGAATTATACTTAACCTTATAAGTATAACCATATTTACTAATCTTTAGTAAATCATGACGAATTGATCTTTGTGGTGGACCTTGACCAGCACACACCCAGTGTACCTAATTCCTTAGTCCTTCAATTGACTCACATATGCATGTGATCAATGAATTAGTCTCAATTTTACAAAGATGAAAATTCTCATTCATCATACAATACAACTTGTATGATTCCAAGTTTCTGTCTAACTGAAGCTTGGGTGATGAGAACCTTTCCTCATTTGGTAAATTCAGACACTACCACATATGAGAGAATCAAACTCATATTTCCAATATTGCTAGAAACATACAAACATCAATTTTCCATAAATGCCATTGTAAGGGGATATAATATAAAATAAACTAAACAAAACTTTTATTTCTTTATTAAAATGCGGAAAAATATTCCTTACAATGCAACTTTAAATGAAAACTATGCTATTACATATTTCTTAGCAATCTATCATAACTTTTAAGTAGTGGCTCAAAAATCCGATCCTCGAACCATGCGATAGAAATCCATCTTCGTGATCAGATTCAACACACTCTTCTTTTAACCTTCATTTTGCTCGATCCTGCTAAACATCAAGATGCAACCTAGTCACATCATGTAATAAGAATCAACAATTAGAAACTAACAAAGTTAGATAGTGGACTTACCTGAAGTCGAGTCAAACATTTTGTCTCTACCTGCTTTCAAATATTTCAGGTATTCAGGGCAACTTCGCTTCCAATGTCCCTTCTCATGACAATAAAAACATATAGACTCTTTGGGAATGGTACACGAGACAATCACAGACTTAGCCTTTCCCTTTACCTTTTGGTCAACCGGGTTGACCAAGGCCGATCCCCTTCCATTGGGACGAGAAAGCTTTTCTGGACTTCCAATGTTACCATTGTCCATGTCCATGGAAGTTTGAGAAATAGATTTTCCATCAATATTTGCTTGACCATTGCGCCAAATCATTGCTGATTCAGCAGCAACAAGCAAATAAGAAAGATCTATTAGGGTTATGTCGGGATCTGTCATATGGTAGTCTTTAATAAACTCACTATATGACTCAGGAAGTGACTGAAGAACCCAGTCAACAGCGAACTTCCTTGAAATAACAGCACCCAACATTCTCAACCTGTCTATGTGTGACTTCATTCCTAAGACATGAGTGCACACAGGTCTTCCATCTTTATGTTTCATTTCTAGTAGAGCTTGAGTGATCTTGAACCTTTCAAGTCTTCGGGCTTGTGGGTCAGGGAGAATAAATGGAGGAGGTGGGGGGAGTGAAGCATGATGTTGAGGGACATCATCTTCAGGAGGAAAGCTTGTTTCAAGCGATTTGGGAAGATCATAGTTGTCTGAACCAGACATCTACAATGGGAGAAAATCAAGTTAGTTGATTCAAGTCCTTAATATAACACCCAATATGAAATATTAAGGCTAGGACCCAACACAATATTTTATAACTTGGAAGAGGGATGCCGTAATCCAAGCTATAAAATATTTGAAGGTAGGGGAATGACGATTCACCAATTTCCACCATGAAAAACGAAATAATTTATTAGGTTTTAATTGGATTTGAAACTCCTAGATCTTTTGAGATTCATTGAACTTTTCAATGGCATGTTTCAATCTCGATTGTGCCCTTCAAGTTTTGTGACTGGGATGTCGAGGATCACAAAACAAGGTGTGAATAACCATGCAAACTCACTTGGTACCCTTAATATTATCACCTAATCGATGTGCCGGTTAACCACACACGCTCCACCGATCTATGATAAACATTAAGTCATCCTTCGTGATCCTTACTAGTCCATGTTAGTGTGCCGGTTAACCACACACGCTCCACCAACGACTTGGTAAGGTACAAAGTGTGAATTTCATGGGTTAGCACCATATTCACATTTTCCTAAAGTAACTAAGATTGGGAATTTATAAAAGGTTTAGTTACTTTATAATATTCATTATACTTTTAATGAGAATTTAAAGTCATTGTCCTACCCGTTCGGCTAACGACCCTCCACCGATCAAGGAAGCGGTGGGTGAGAATGGACACCCATTAAGTTGCCATTTTATAGGCAACAACCTTATACCCCCCTTATAGACCGGCTTCGTGAATGAGGCCTACTAACGGTAAAACGATTTGATCTTATACATATATATAATAATTAACCATTAATGTTATAAATAGTATAAGGGTTGAATTTTAACTTTTAAAACTCTAAGGGTTTGGAATTAAAGTTTATTAAAGTGTGTGAAACTTTACAAATTCCAAAACTTGAGGGCAAGTTTTGTAACTATCCAAAACTTTTCATTTCATAACTTATGAATTAAAGGTTCATAAAAATGAAGACTCTTCATTTTATGTAACTTATGTGTTTTAAATGTGTGTTTAAAAGAAGTGACCTTTGGAAATCCATAACTTGAGGACAAATTATGGATTCCATTAAAACACATAAATGATCAAGAATTAATCCTAAACAATTCAGCAAATAATTCCTATCATCTTCTAAATTCATAAGAACATGAACATGATCATCAAAGTTTCAAGAATTATATGAACACATACAAAGCATGAAATTTTGATATAAGCTATTGTAAATGGATTAGAACAACCATTACACCAACTAAAACAAGTTTTAAAACACCAAAACAGTTTACGGTAATGTTTCTAGTCCATTTCCAGCAGCAAAAGTCGAAAATCTGCATTCTGAGGCTCCTACTCGCCGAGTGCACGAACCTACTCGGCGAGTAGGATGAGTTTACACATGAACTCGGCGAGTCCCTCCATGGACTCGGCGAGTTCATCAGTCAGACAGCAAAAAATCGACTTTTTATCACTATTTTGCATCAAGTATCAAACAAACAAGCCTAGTCTCTGATACCACTGTTGGGTTTTGAGCATTCTAACACTTCCTAAGTGTACATGCAACCCTAATAAACCTTGGATCTATGTTTGTCTAAGGTAAATGCAAAATATTAATTTCCAAGGTTTATAACCTATCTAGCATGGCATGGGGTACTTTTAAACATAAAAGAACTAGATGAATTACATACCTCTTGTTGATTGCTGATTCCTTGGAGTTTGAGAGCCAAGCACCAATAATGTGAATGCCTCAAATGGAAATCACAAATCACCACAAACTTGGAAAATGTATGAGAGAGTATACTAACACTTAGAAATCGGCCACCACTATTACACACACACTAGGGTTTTATTTCATGCAACATGAGCTTGTTTATATAGTGTGCATGGTTAGGGTGAAACCCTAATAACCCATGTCTTTTCCTTTCCAATGATCCATGGGTTAAAAGCTCCATGGATCATCCATGGACTTCCATATAAGCTTAGCCCATTAACAAATGAGTATTAGCTCACACCATATAAATATAATAGCCCATGATTTAATTAGTCTTCCTTTTAATCACTAAATTAATTCATAATTAATTCAAGATTAAAACTAATTAAATAACATCACTTTATATTAATATATTATAACTTATAATATATTAATAAATCGTAAGTATACAATTCTCATAAAATTATCCATAAACAGTTTGGGTGAAGTGCAACCCAAATGGACCATGCCGGGTCGGGTCAAGTATATACCAAATAAGTTATGGACTTAGACACCTTATCCAACAGTCTCCCACTTGGATAAGTCTAATAACTGTATTTGCGTATGTTACTTCAGGAACCAACCAGCAATCATAGCTCTCGAAGTCTAATAACTATTGTTTTCACATGTTTGTTATTAGTATATAGTGCCTAAAATACCCCTATAGTATTTTAGTCTTTATGTTCTGTTCTAATGTTCTTCTGGGTATGTATGGTAAGTTTTAGACATGCCACAACACCACTATCACTCCCAAACACATGTTGGTCATATCTCAAATCAATATAGTTGATCAGGCTATATTAATTCCAGATATGATTACATAACTGTCCAGGTTTGACTGTAGTGTTCAACATCCAAATACTTTTAAGTTCTTATGACTATGATATTTTACTTGTAGGTATGAGTGTTAGTATACTTCTTGTAAAAATACTTAAATTTTTAAAAGTATACTTGTAGTCAGAGCTCTTAGCCCCAAATATATTTATAGTTTGTATATCTTTTATGGATTGATATACTGAGTTCACTACAAACATTGCTCTGATACCAATCTGTCACACCCCCAAACTAGACGGCGGAAATGTCCGGGGGTGGAGGACTTCATTTGTAATATCACAACACATGCAATATAGTAATCAAAGTACAAACAACCATTGTATTAAAAAGTATAAATATTCACATGTCTTTCACATTGTATAATGAAACTATAAAGTTTTACAAAGGAAGAAGACAAGACATAAATAACTCCATCTTCTCAAAAGCTCGGGGTATACCTGTCTACTGGTTCCCTGAGAATACAAGTAATTTGAAAAGAGAGTATCAACATAAAGTTGAGTGAGTGCATAAGTTTTTATGTATGTAAGAATATCTTCTGTTGCTTGAATATGTAAACTGTTTCCAGAAAATCCTATATTTTCTGTTGTATATAAAAAGTAGTTGTATTTGTATAAAATTGTTCTATTTGTAAACCAATTATCTGTATTTGTAATCTTTATGTAAACTTGTATCTTGTTAACTGTATCTTGTAAACTGTATCTTGTAAACTGTATCTTGTAAACTGGTACTTTGAAAATGTACTTAAGTTTAGTTAAATATACACTAACGTATTGTTAATATCTTTTAAATGAGTTATTATAACCATACTAACTAGATGGCCTGATCCAACGCAATGAATGCGCTGAAAGCTGATGATAACAATTGTCACTCACAGGCATGTATGCCTGACTGTAGCTAGCAGTCCGAGTGCGGGATTGTCAATCCCAATATAGATCTATACACCCATTGTTTCCATCCCCTGCTGGAGACTTTGGTTATAATATCAGGACTTTACTATATTGTTTAAAATGAATTAAACAAACTGTACTACTTGTCTCATAAAAGCATATAAACATTACATGTATATTAGTTATGAAAACCCCATCATTCTGAAGTAAATACTTGATAGTATGCTCTTGAATTAGTACTCTTAACAAGTATCTGAAAGAATGTATATCCTTGAATAGTTTTGAATCAATCTTTGTTCTTGTAAAACAATGTACTCTAGTATGCTTGATCATGAATTATTGTTCTGTGAATCATAAATTATACCTATTATAATTTATATGTACTTTCTGTATTGATACTTAGTATTAATGAATACAACCCCTTGCTCAACTTGTTACAAAAGGGTAATTGAAGCTAAATGAATAAACTTTTATACTTGTATACATATATAATATATATAAGTAAAATTTAAATGACACTCGGACAAATAACTAATACTTGTAATCCTACATCCAAACAAGGAAAAGGAACCAAAGTGGGTTATCGGTCCTAAATCTTTTAAATCTTATTTATATAAATATATGTATACTAGTATGATTTTTGGGGAAAATAATAAGTTTATAAAATATTTAAAAGAAGTTTCATATTTTGAAATCTATTTTGGTGACTTGTTGTCTTTTTGAAACAATCACTTAAAACCACTTCATTTGATGATACTGAAATTCATTTTGATAAGATGTTTGAAACCATTTGTTTTGATAACTGTAATCCATTTGAAATCATTTGTTATAACACAAAATCTTTGTGTTAGACTTGTATTCCCCCCTTAAAACAATAAAAACTATGAAAATACGGGGGTATGAACTCACCTGTAGTGAGTGATACGGAAGCATGTTTCGAAATAGGATGTAGAGTGTCAGGTGAAACCTTGAGCACACAAAGATCCTAATAAACATATAATGAAATGTATGTGTATTTGATTAGTGTATAAACAACTAATTATAAGGGATAACACCCTAATAAACTAGGAAACTCTTAGATTGAAGGAATACAATCACATATGATTGCATAACTAGGGTATATGGCCACCCTATAGAGTTTACGATCCAAATGACATGACCAAGTGAGTTTACGGTCCAAGTGGTTCGCGGTCCAAGTGTTCACGGTCCATGTGTTCACGGTCCTAGGTGTTTACGGTCCAATGACCTTACGGTCATGGAGTTCACGGTCTAAGGAGATTCAACCGCAAACTCACCAAATCTTTCACAAATGATGGTTTTCAAGGGCTTCAATTAAAGACATCGGATTCTAGGGACCATGCTTAGCCTTAGGAAGGGTAAAGACTATAAGAACACCCTTTATAAGGGTTTACGGTCTATGAAGATGCACTAGACCGTAAACACCTTTTGTTCTTGAGTTTCTTGATGTTTTCTAGGTGTTTAACAACTGATTCAAGTATATAACAAGCCATGGGTAGTATACTTACCATTTGAAGGCAAATGAGGGTGTTTAAGGTCCAAAAACACTAGTGTGTGTTCTTGGTGTTCTTGGTGTTCCTTGAAGATCTAACCAAAATAGATGATTTCATGGATTAAATCAAAGGGTTGTACTAGATAAATCTTAGTATCAACAAATCAAATTTAAAGAATTCTTACGTTTTTGGAAGATCAAGATGAAGATCCTATGATACATGACAGAGAAATTGGGTTTCTAGACTTGAAATGGAAGAGAAATAATGAAAAATGAAGAAAATCTATATATGTATCCGAGGGTTTACGGCCGAGGAGTTTGCGGTCCAAAGTCGGCAAGGCGTTTACGGCCGAAGCCTCGTTTACGGTCTGCGAGGAGTTTACAGTCCGAGGAGTTTACGGCCGTAAACTCTTTGCGGTCCGAAGCGAAGGGATAATTGCGAAGTTTCTCGTATTTTCAAGCCTTTTCCTTTCAAATTCAATTGTAGATATTTTAAGGATTTTAACAAATAAAGGTTATTATTATTATAACCTAAATAGAAAACTCAAACAATAAAAAGGGTTTTAGTTGACCTTTGTTTGACTTTGGTTGACTAGAGTTGACTTTACAAACAGAAAATAACGGGATGTTACAGCTGCCAACTGCATTATTAAAAAATTCATATAAATACGTGAGAAATACACCAAAATAAATAGAAGTACGTAAAAAAACATAAAAGTTCATATAAATATGTAAAGATATATAAATACACGAAAAATATACCAAAATACATTAAAGTATATAAAAATTCTTAAAAAATTCATATAAATACATAAAAAATACATTTATACATTTAAAATATATAAAAATATTAAAAATATTAAAAACAACGTAAAAAAAACTACATAAAAAAACTTTAAAAAGTACATAACTACATAAATATATATTTAAATACATAAATAGTACATAAAAATTCATAAAAATACGTAGTACACAAATTTTGAGAACATTTATAAAAAATCTCATTATTTAGGAAGAGTTAACAATTTGGTCTCATGACTTGTTGAATATGTTAAAAATGGTTAAAATAATGAAATTAGTTGTTTTTTTGGGTATTTCTATTAAAAAGATTGGGTTTTAATTGTTAATTTTTCAAAAAAAAAAATAAGATTTTTCTACATATTTATGTACATATAATCTCAAAATGGATCAAAATTAAGTTTACACCAAAGATAGTCAATCGGCCTTTCTTCAAGTTTCCCCATAATAGGCAATATGTTTATTAGCTTATTGTCTGTTGAATAGTGACGTAAACTTGTAGGTAAAGAAATAACATACATTCAGTGAGTAATTGAACCGAAGCCTCGTTTACGGTCTGCGAGGAGTTTACGGTCAGAGGAGTTTACGGCCGTAAACTCTTTGCGGTCCGAAGCGAAGGGATAATTGCGAAGTTTCTCGTATTTTCAAGCCTTTTCCTTCCAAATAAAGGTTATTATTATTATGACCTAAATAGAAAACCCAAACAATAAAAAGGGTTTTAGTTGAACTTTGTTTGACTTTGGTTGACTAGAGTTGACTTTACAAACAGAAAATAACTGGATGTTACATTACCCCCCCCCCCCCGTTAGAGAGAACTTCGTCCCGAAATTAGAGTTTAAGCAACTAAGCTATTACAAATAACTAAGTAAAAAGATGAGGATATTTCATTTTCATTTGATCTTCGCGCTCCCAAGTGAATTCAGGTCCTCACTTGGCGTTCCTGCGAACCTTCACTATTGGGATACGGCTTTGCTTCGTTTGCTTGACCTCTCGGTTCATGATTTCTACAGGTTCTTTCACGAAGTTGAGGCTCTCGTCGATCTCGATCTCGTCGAGTGGGATAACAAGAGTCTCGTCGGACAGACACTTTTTCAAGTTTGAGACGTGGAAAACAGGATGTATGTTACTTAGTTCTTGAGGTAGACGGAGTTTGTAAGCTACGGGACCAATTCTAGCAAGAATCTCGAATAGTCCTATATACCTTGGATTTAACTTGTCACGCTTTCCAAAGCGTATCATGCCCTTCCAGGGTGAGACCTTCAACATGACGCGGTCAACAACCTGGAACTCCAAAGGTTTTTTTCTTTTGTCAGCGTAGCTTTTCTGTTTATCTCTGGAAGCTTTAAGTCGCTCCCGGATTTGTACGATTGTCTTTGTGGTTTCACGAATGATTTCCGGACCAGTGAGGGTACTGTCAGGAATTTGGCTTCTAGCTAGCTGTGTGTCGCCCACTTCAGCCCAGCACAGAGGGGATCTGCACTTACGGCCATAGAGAGCTTCGAAAGGAGCAGCCTTTATGCTAGGGTGATAACTATTGTTGTAAGAGAATTCGACAAGGGGTAAATGAGTATCCCATGCCTTACCAAAGTCTATCACGCAAGCTCGCAACATATCTTCTAAAGTTTGAATCGTCCTCTCACTTTGTCCGTCGGTCTGAGGATGGTAGGCTGTACTCATGTCCAGCCTAGTTCCCAAAGATTTTTGTAAAGACTGCCAGAAGTGAGAAGTGAATCTACTATCTCGGTCGGAAATAATAGATATTGGAACACCATGCAGTTTAACGATTTCTTTGAGATAAGTTCTTGTTAACTTCTCTATCTTGTCTGACTCTTTGATTGGTAAGAAGTGTGTGGATTTGGTTAATCTATCGACGATTATCCAAATAGTATCATAACCACCCGATGTCTTGGGTAACTTGGTTATGAAATCCATTGTAATCCGCTCCCACTTCCATTCAGGAATTTCAGGTTGTTGCAATAAACCTGAAGGTTTCTGGTATTCTACATTCACCTTGGCACAAGTAAGGCACTTGCCCACAAAGGTAGCAATTTCGGCCTTCATGTTTGGCCACCAATATAGTTTCTTGAGGTCCAGGTACATCTTGTCTGAACCTGGATGAATGGAGTATATGGTTTTATGGGCTTCATTCATGACTACTTCTCTGTAACCACCAAACTTAGGTGTCCAGATCCGGTTCATGAAACAATAGACTCCATCATCCCTGACTTTGAAATTTTTATCCATTCCTCTCAAAGTTTCACCTGCCATGTTTTCAGGTTTTAAGGCCTCGAGTTGAGCCTCTCTGATCTGTGTGGACATATGTGAATGGATTGTCATGGTCAACGACTTTACTCGGCGTCCCGAGTATTCTTTTCTGCTAAGGGCGTTAGCTACAACGTTAGCTTTACCAGGGTGATAAACAATCTCACAATCGTAGTCGTTCAGTAGCTCCACCCACCGTCGTTGTCTCATGTTCAGCTCTTTTTGATTGAAGATGTGCTGGAGACTTTTATGGTCCGTGAATACTGTGCATTTCGTGCCATATAAGTAATGTCTCCAGATCTTCAGAGCGAATACCATTGCTCCTAGCTCAAGATCATGTGTTGTATAGTTGACTTCATGTGTCTTTAGCTGTCTTGAGGCATAGGATATCACCTTTCCTCTTTGCATAAGAACACATCCAAGCCCTTGATTAGAAGCATCACAGTACACTACAAAATCCTCTGTCCCTTCAGGGAGAGACACGATTGGTGCACTACACAAGGCTCGTTTCAGCGTTTGGAACGTTGTTTCTTGTCTTTCTCCCCAGCTAAAAGTTACATCCTTTTGCGTCAGAGTGGTAAGAGGTTTAGCTATTCGAGAGAAATTCTGGATGAATCTGCGATAATAGCCAGCAAGACCTAAGAATTGACGAATTTATGTAGGTGTTTTGGGTGCTGACCAGTTTTCAATTGCCTTTATTTTGGAAGGGTCGACGTGTATTCCTTCTGAACTGACCAAGTGACCTAGGAAATCAACCTTTCTGATCCAAAATTCACACTTTGAAAACTTCGCATAAAGTTTCTCTATTCTAAGAGTTTGCAAAACTTGACGAAGATGTTGGCTATGATCCTCTTCACTTCTTGAGTAGATAAGGATGTCGTCAATGAAGACTATGACGAATTTGTCCAAGAATGGACGACACACTCTGTTCATTAAATCCATGAACACAGCAGGTGCATTCGTCAATCCGAATGGCATCACTACGAATTCATAATGACCATAACGAGTTCTGAACGCGGTTTTGGGAATGTCATTCTCCAAAATTTGTAACTGGTGATACCCGGATCTTAAGTCTATTTTTGAGAAGTAGCTTGCACCTTGAAGTTGGTCGAATAGATCGTCTATGCGAGGCAGAGGGTATCGATTCTTAATGGTAAGTTTATTTAGCTCGCGGTAGTCTATGCACATACGGAACGATCCATCCTTCTTCTTCACGAACAAAACCGGTGCTCCCCAGGGTGAGAAGCTTGGTCTTATGAAACCTTTGCTAAGGAGTTTGTTAAGCTGGCTGGACAATTCCTGCATTTCTGAAGGTGCAAGACGATAAGGAGATTTGGCGACAGGGGTAGCCCCTGGAATTAAGTCGATTCTGAACTCGACTTGTCGTTCGGGAGGCACTCCTGGAAGATCATCAGGAAAAACGTCGAGAAAGTTACAGACTTCAGGAATTTTCGCGATGTCTTTCACTTCTTGCTTTTTGTCTACAACATGAGCTAAGAAAGCACAGTATTCTTTACGAAGGTACTTATGTGCCTTGATGCAAGAAATGATTTGGAGGTTCGTTCCAGGTTTGTTGCCGTAAATAATAAGAGTTTCATTAGTTGGTAAATTCAGATGAATGGCTTTTTCATAACATAGGATGTCAGCACGGTTAGGACACAACCAATCCATACCTATTATGACGTCGAAACTCTTGATAGAGACCGGCATAAGGTCAATTGGGAACCAAAAGTTATTCAAGGTAAGAGTACATCCTATGTATATTTCGTTGGTGGATTCAGATTTCCCATTAGCCATTTCAACTGTGAATGTTTCTTTTAATGGTTGAGAGTTTTGATTTAGAAAGTGTTTGAAATTATGGCTCACAAAGCTCTTCTCATCACCACAATCAAATAGAATGCATGCATAAGTGTTGTTGAGAAGGAACGTACTCGTAACTAGTGGGATTTGCCACTGCTTCTTCCTGGCCCAAAGCTAAAATTCTCCCCACTCCACCTGCATTTCCAGCTTTAGGACAAGCTCTCTTGAAATGACCCACTTCACCACACTGATAACATGCTTGACCAACTCCAGCCTCAGGTACTTGATTAAGTGGTTGGGGTGGTGCTCTACAGAATCAGGCGGTATGCCCTTTGTTGTTGCAGTTACGACATTGCATTTCCCTGCAAATTCCATTATGGTGAAAATTACACTTGTTGCACTTCGGAAGATTACCAGCATAAGGCTTGGCTGGTGCTGGATTAACAGGAACAGCAGCAGGTACAGTAGCAGCATTGACTGTAGCCAGTTGTTGTTTCTTTGAGGAATCATGTGAAAACTTTCCCTTCCTCTTGTTCCGACCCTTCTTGTTGTTGTTGTTGTTATTGTTATTGTTGTTGTTTCCCTTTGGTTGTTCTGGTGTAGCAACCACCGAGTGTTGATGGATTCCATGATCAATAAGAGATTGTGCCAGCTCTTTGGCACTGTCAAAAGTAACAGGCCTTGAAGCTAAGACACTATTTTGAATTTGGGGCGAGAGTCCCCAAATATATCTCTCAATCTTTTTGCTCTCTAGAGCAACCATATCCGGGCAAAGAATTGCCAGATCACAAGATCTACTAGTATAGGTTGATATATCAGAACCAACCATTGAGAGACCCCAGATCTCCTCCTCAAATTTCTGAACTTCGCCTCGCGGACAATACTCCCGCATAAGCATACCCTTGAAATTTTCCCAGCTGATCGAATTAGCCACTATCAGATTAAGTGACTTAACGTGACCATTCCACCACGTCAAAGCTCTTTCCGAAAAAGTGCAAGCAGCGAACTTGACTTTGCTGTTGTCAGGACAGGAGCAGATTTCGAAAATTGCTTCTGTCTTCTCTATCCATTGCCTTAATGCCATAACTCCTCCAGTTCCATTAAAGGTCCTGGGTTTGGCATTGGTAAAATCTTTATAAGTGCATTCTCGCGAATACCCATGACCTTCACCCTGGTTAGGGGGATTTGTACCAGCTCCTGAACCACTAGCTCCAGAAGTATTGATCTGAGCCATAGCAGCAGCTACAGCCGCTGTGACCGCCGCTTGGAACATAGCGGGGTCGAATTGAGGAGGTGGTGGCGGAGGTGGCACCGGCGGTTCATTAACATTTTGACGTCTTGGATTTCTACGAGGAGGCATCTTTTTCTATAAAAGTCAAAAGATACAAAGATGATAAGATATCAAGAGTGAATATGAATTCTGATATCTCTGAACTAAAACATATAGTTCGATATGAATCTTGGAATGAATTGGAAATAGAAGTCTATGACAAGTACAACTTGTAACTGAATAGTATGAAAGTGAATGGTTATTTTTCAATTACTAAGAAAATGCATGTCAATTACATTGACATATTGAATACATAAGTCTGGAAAACTTGACCCTAGACAGGTCTACAATACACCAAATTCTGAGAAAAATATCGACATCATACAGACCTATCAAAAATAAATTTTTTTGTGGTCTTACTGAAAAACTTGAAAAATAACACTAAAACCTATCCATAGACTTAACTATAACCAAAAGAGTGAAATAGGAAACGAGTGGAGTATCTCCTAATGGCGATGGGTATCATTGTCTCCAAGAAAGTTTTCTGCAAAATCATTATCTAAGGGAATTTCATGATTTTCTTCTGGTTCTGCATCTTGTTCTTAATTAGGGAAATAAGGGTCTCCGGGTATGTGAAATCCAGCCATTGTTATCTAAGCGAGAATATGGATAAGAGATATAGAATATAGTTAGTAACGATAAGTTTCTACAAGAAAGACCTACAATTAACAAATAATGTACTAAGTACAACTTGTTCTAGATATTACTATAATTATAAAGTGTATATTAATTATATATAACTTGGGTATAACTGACTTTCGATTATATGACCCGGCTCTAAGTCCACAACCAAACAAGGAACAGGAAATGAAGCTAAATCACATATTCTAAGTCTATATAACTTTAATTATATATAATTGTAATATACCCTTAATATTTATAGTTCTACCCTTAATTGTTCTATTGTTTTCACATGTTTGTTATTAGTATATAGTGCCTAAAATACCCCTATAGTATTTTAATCTTTATGTTCTGTTCTAATGTTCTTCTGGGTATGTATGGTAAGTTTTAGACATGCCACAACACCACTATCACTCCCAAACACATGTTGGTCATATCTCAAATCAATATAGTTGATCAGGCTATATTAATTCCAGATATGATTACATAACTGTCCAGGTTTGACTGTAGTGTTCAACATCCAAATACTTTTAAGTTCTTATGACTATGATATTTTACTTGTAGGTATGAGTGTTAGTATACTTCTTGTAAAAATACTTAAATTTTTAAAAGTATACTTGTAGTCAGAGCTCTTAGCCCCAAATATATTTATAGTTTGTATATCTTTTATGGATTGATATACTGAGTTCACTACAAACATTGCTCTGATACCAATCTGTCACACCCCCAAACTAGACGGCGGAAATATCCGGGGGTGGAGGACTTCATTTGTAATATCACAACACATGCAATATAGTAATCAAAGTACAAACAACCATTGTATTAAAAAGTATAAATATTCACATGTCTTTCACATTGTATAATGAAACTATAAAGTTGTACAAAGGAAGAAGACAAGACATAAATAACTCCATATTCTCAAAAGCTCGGGGTATACCTGTCTACTGGTTCCCTGAGAATACAAGTAATTTGAAAAGAGAGTATCAACATAAAGTTGAGTGAGTGCATAAGTTTTTATGTATGTAAGAATATCTTCTGTTTCTTGAATATGTAAACTGTTTCCAGAAAATCCTATATTTTCTGTTGTATATAAAAAGTAGTTGTATTTGTATAAAATTGTTCTATTTGTAAACCAATTATTTGTATTTGTAATCTTTATGTAAACTTTTATCTTGTTAACTGTATCTTGTAAACTGTATCTTGTAAACTGTATCTTGTAAACTGTATCTTGTAAACTGTATCTTGTAAACTGGTACTTTGAAAATGTACTTAAGTTTAGTTAAATATACACTAACGTATTGTTAATATCTTTTAAGTGAGTTATTATAACCATACTAACTAGATGGCCTGATCCAACGCAATGAATGCGCTGAAAGCTGATGATAACAATTGTCACTCACAGGCATGTATGCCTGACTGTAGCTAGCAGTCCGAGTGCGGGATTGTCAATCCCAATATAGATCTATACACCCATTGTTTCGATCCCCTGCTGGAGACTCTGGTTATAATATCAGGACATTACTATATTGTTTAAAATGAATTAAACAAACTGTACTACTTGTCTCATAAAAGCATATAAACGTTACATGTATATTAGTTATGAAAACCCAATCATTCTGAAGTAAATAATTGATAGTATGCTCTTGAATTAGTATTCTTAACATGTATCTGAAAGAATGTATATCCTTGAATAGTTTTGAATCAATCTTTGTTCTTGTAAAACAATGTACTCTAGTATGCTTGAATCATGAATTATTGTTCTGTGAATCATAAATTATACCTATTATAATTTATATGTACTTTCTGTATTGATACTTAGTATTAATGAATACAACCCCTTGCTCAACTTGTTACAAAAGGGTAATTGAAACTAAATGAATAAACTTTTATACTTGTATACATATATAATATATATAAGTAAAATTTAAATGACACTCAGACAAATAACTAATACTTGTAATCCCACATCCAAACAAGGAAAAGGAACCAAAGTGGGTTATCAGTCCTAAATCTTTTTAATCTTATTTATATAAATATATGTATACTAGTATGATTTTTGGGGAAAATATAAGTTTATAAAATATTTAAAAGAAGTTTCATATTTTGAAATCCATTTTGGTGACTTGACGTCTTTTTGAAACAATCACTTAAAACCACTTCATTTGATGATACTGAAATTCATTTTGATAAGATGTTTGAAACCATTTGTTTTGATAACTGTAATCCATTTGAAATCATTTGTTATAACACAAAATCTTTGTGTTAGACTTGTATTCCCCCCCTTAAAACAGTAAAAACTATGAAAATACGGGGGTATGAACTCACCTGTAGTGAGTGATACGGAAGAATGTTTGGAAATGGGATGTAGAGTGTCAGGTGAAACCTTGAGCACACAAAGATCCTAATAAACATATAATGACATGTATGTGTATTTGATTAGTGTATAAACAACTAATTATAAGGGATAACACCCTAATAAACTAGGAAACTCTTAGATTGAAGGAATACAATCACATATGATTGCGTAACTAGGGTATATGGCCACCCTATAGAGTTTACGGTCCAAATGACATGACCAAGTGAGTTTACGGTCCAAGTGGTTCGCGGTCCAAGTGTTCACGGTCCATGTGTTCACGGTCCTAGGTGTTTACGGTCCAATGACCTTACGGTCATGGAGTTCACGGTCTAAGGAGATTCAACCGCAAACTCACCAAATCTTTCACAAATGATGGTTTTCAAGGGCTTCAATTAAAGACATCGGATTCTAGGGACCATGCTTAGCCTTAGGAAGGGTAAAGACTATAAGAACACCCTTTATAAGGGTTTACGGTCTATGAAGATGCACTAGACCGTAAACACCTTTTGTTCTTGAGTTTCTTGATGTTTTCTAGGTGTTTAACAACTGATTCAAGTATATAACAAGCCATGGGTAGTATACTTACCATTTGAAGGCAAATGAGGGTGTTTAAGGTCCAAAAACACTAGTGTGTGTTCTTGGTGTTCTTGGTGTTCCTTGAAGATCTAACCAAAATAGATGATTTCATGGATTAAATCAAAGGGTTGTACTAGATAAATCTTAGTATCAACAAATCAAATTTAAAGAATTCTTACGTTTTTGGAAGATCAAGATGAAGATCCTATGATACATGACAAAGAAATTGGGTTTCTAGACTTGAAATGGAAGAGAAATAATGAAAAATGAAGAAAATCTATATATGTATCCGAGGGTTTACGGCCGAGGAGTTTGCGGTCCAAAGTCGGCAAGGCGTTTACGGCCGAAGCCTCGTTTACGGTCTGCGAGGAGTTTA